>NC_058522.1:522295753-524730753 GCF_904849725.1 Hordeum vulgare subsp. vulgare
GTTAGGGTTCCTTTTGAATTGTTAAATAAAATTTCATCGTGACAGTAATCTATGTCTATCCATTGCTAAAACAAATTTTACAAAATAAAAATTGCAGGGATACATACGAAGTTAGATGTTACCAGAATCAATGACAACCCACTTCCCAGCTTGCTGGCCTTCTACACTCGGCATCAATATTCGATTAGAACCCTTCTGTTTCTGCTTTATCTGATGAAAAAGGAAAATTTCAGTACCATATTAGTATAGCCTGTGTGCATTACACTGTGGCACAATGGTTCATGTCATTGCCTAAGGGGCTAGCTATGGAGAAGGTGTGTGCTCATTGTGTTTGTATCCTCTTGATGTTCCATTTTGAGCAAATAAAATCCACCCTTCAGTCCAATTGAAATCACCCATCATGAAACAAATCATTGGACCATCTTTGCAGCTCACCATATGTTGTTCCATCCACATTAGTCACATTTTCTCAAGAATCATTAGCATACGAGTCCACCGAAACACTCAAAGTAAAATTGATTAGTCAATGAAAACAATCATAGGACCCTTAGGGATTCCTACAGCTAAAATCCGTTTGTTAGCTGTATAATACTTCAAGATCATTCATGGATGCAAAACAATCCTATTGCGTCCTCGCAAGTTCCAGTCACAATATCACCAAATAACACCATAATTGATTCGCTTCCACAGGCAAAGATTGGGCAAAATCATACATTTAAAACAAGGGGAGGGGGGGCGTGCCTTGTAGAGTATGGCCTGTGCGATGTTGCGGACGTGCCAGTCGGAGCGGCCAGTGGCGACGACCATGTAGTCCGCACAGGCGCCGCCGTGGAGCCCGCCCTCACCGACGGGGAACACACGCACGTCCCCCGCCCGGACGTCGTGCAGCACCTTCTCCACCTCCGAGAGCTCGATAAGCTCGGCCGGCCGAGCCGACGAGGCGCTGGCGGAGGAGAGGAGGCGCGGAAGAAGGTGCGGCGGCGGGCGCCATTGGCCGAGGGCTCGGGATCGAACAGCGGAGAACATCGGTGCCGGAGGAAAGGGGCTTCTCTTCGGCCAGAGTTTTACGATTTCCACCCCCGAGAACGAGGAGCGATTGAAAAGAAGAGCTTTGCTAGACCTAGAGATCTTTTTATTTATTGGAAAATGCTATCTGGCGAACGTTCGGCAGGAACCAGATCCGGGAGAACGCCCCCAAATCAGTTAGATTTGCATCCGACTGTGGCATTTTTATGTAGACACCCCCCGCTCCGATTTAAAACTCGGTAGTTTTTTAAAATGCCAACCCGGCCTCACACCCTCTCCCCACACACAAAACTACGAGGTGGCCGTTCATAAATGACATGGCTTAAGCAAATGTTCGATGGGGATTAGCGTCCTTCCGGTATACAATGATGTGGCCCTATTTAATTGGACCTCATATGGTCCCAAAGGAGAGTTGGAGCATGTCCAAGCACACCAGAAACCTCGTAGGGATGTAAACGACGTAATAAACGACACCGCAAGGCCCGTTTAGTTAGCTTGGTGGTTCACTTTGTCCAGAAAAAAAATCTTGAAATGGTAGACCTATAAGTGGGCTTAGGTAGGCTTAAATGGCACGCCATTTACATCCTTAAATCATCATCATATGTCCCGTCGAACAATGCCCTAACAAAATGCCTCGTGAACCTTATACCAAGCTTATTTGACCATATTGTTTGTTTACCACAAACCTAACCCATATGGGAGGATTTAGGGTCATGCATATCGTGTGTCACGTGTGACCCGACATGCCGGGCCAACCCTAAATCCTTTCAAATTGACCTTCACCCCCTTGCTTCCGCCCTACTGTCTCTTCGTTTCATGTTCAATCTGCATCTTATCGCGTCCTCCTTGTCCTGCCCTAACCAGAAGCTCTATCGGCATCTCTGTCTGCCCTCACCCTAAGCTCCGCAGCCAACCCCGTACGAGCCCCACCTGAAGCTCTACCCCATCGCCCCCTCCATCCTAGGAGGTCATTGTCTCCTGAATACGTTGCTACTCCACACACCACTCCGTACATCCTAATCCACCCACCGCACACCTCGTCCACCATGTGCACGACGAAACGTGGCTATTACCTATTCCATCATGTGTACGACAAAATTAGGCTCTTACCTAGTCCACCATGTGTACGACGAAACGTGGCTCTAAGGGAATTTGTGGCCCACACAGGTGGGGCATGTAGCCCATTCTTACTTTTGTTTATGATTTTCAATATTTATATCTTCTGAACCAAAATTATAATTAGGTTTCATTTACGTATCCGTGTTTCTTGTGACAATGGCTTCAAATAAGATTCATTTTGAATATGTTTTGACGAGTTTTCAAATTTTGTTAAGTTTTAACTGCTGAAACTTGGTATATGTGAATGACAAAAACTTAATAATAGATATGAGCAAGCGCCGAAAACTAATTTTGGGACATAAAACTTAAGACTAGCTATGTGCCCGTATGAAATCCAACAATATTGCGAATCATGAAGCAACCGGGCGGCCGGAAGGGTTGGGCAGGTGCGCGCCCTTGCGAGTGTTTGTAGTGTTCTTCGAAGTTGTCGAACTTATGTACAAAATAAAATTCCCTAAAATATATAGCCTCTCCGGTTCAAAAATAAAAACTATAGCCTTTAGATTTTTCACTCACTTTTTTTCAGGTTCGTGTATACATACATATAAATTGCTTTCTCACTGTTTAACGTAACACATCTCAACAACCTTTTTTAAGTTTCAAATTTGAATTTAAATATATGCTCCAAATGCATGAATAAAGCACACATCATCATGGAAGACCAAAGTTCCAACAATTTGATTTTTTGCATTTGATTTTTTTGACACTCTTTACTTTGGACTTTGACATTTTGCCACTAGTTAGATTGTAATTGATCTGATGACACTTATTTCTTTGAATTTTGATCTTTTGCCACTTTTCAGCACAAAAACAATCTATGGAAATAATAGACAAACTAAGTACAAAAAATAGAGGACGATTGTACCCCTTGTACCTGTTTGACCAAAATAGAGCCCATCCTGCCGGGAATAAGACTAGTAGCGGCAAGCAAATTGACAAATCATCGCCCACAACTTTTGTGTTCTACTCGTGCATAGAATCTACGCATAGAAAACCTGGCTCTCATGCCACTGTCGGGGTAACGTAGCATAAATTCAAAATTTTCCTACGCATATTCAGATCTTCCTATGGAGAGACCAGCAACGAGAGAGGGGTAAGAGCATCTTCATACCTTTGAAGATCGCTAAGCGGAAGCGTTGCTAGAACGCGGTTGATGGAGTCGTACTCGCATCGATTCCGATCTAGTGCCGAACTACGGCACCTCCGCGTTCAACACACGTGCAGCCCGGTGACGTCTCCCGCACCTTGATCCAGCAAGGAGGAGGGAGAGGTTGGGGAAGAACTCCAGCAGCACGACGACGTGGTGTCGATGGAGAGACGAGGTCTCCCGGCAGGGCTTCGCCAAGCACCGGCAGAGAGGAGGAGAAAGAAGAGCAGGGTTGCGCCGAGGGAGAGGGAAAAGTGTGTCTCTCAATGGCCAAAACCCCTCTCTATTTATAGGAGGAGGGGGGAGGGCTGCGCCACCCCTAGGGTTCCCTCCCTAGGGGCCGACGGCCACCAGATGGGAGAGGGGGCGGCGGCTAGGGTGGGAGGGGGTGTGGCGCACCACCTGGTGGGCCTAAGGCCCACCTGCGCCTAGGGTTGCCCCCTCTCCCCACCACTAGCGCATTGGGCTGGGTGTGGAAGGCGCACCAGCCCACCTAGGGGCTGGTTCCCTCCCGCACTTGGCCCATCTAGCCTCTCGGGGTCGTTGCCCTCCTTCGATGGACCCCCGGGGCCACCTCCGGTGGTCCCGGTGGTCCCGGTACGTTACCGGTGACGCCCGAAACACTTCCGATGTCCGAAACCATCCGTCCTATATATCAATCTTTACCTTCGGACCATTCCGGAGCTCCTCGTGACGTCCGGGATCTCATCCGGGACTCCGAACAACTTTCGGTAACCTCGTATAACAATTCCCTATAACCCTAGCGTCATCGAACCTTAAGTGTGTAGACCCTACGGGTTCGGGAGACAGGCACACATGACCGAGACACCTCTCTGGCCAATAACCATCAGCGGGGTCTGGATACCCATGGTGGCTCCCACTTGCTCCACGATGATCTCATCGGATGAACCACGATGTCAAGGATTCAATCAATCCCGTATACGATTCCCTTTGTCTGTCGGTATAGAACTTGCCCGAGATTCGATCGTCGGTATACCTATACCTTGTTCAATCTCGTTATCGGTAAGTCTCTTTACTCATTCCGTAGCACGTCATCGTGTGACTAACTCCTTAGTCACATTGAGCTCATGATGATGTTCTACCGAGTGGGCCCAGAGATACCTCTCCGTCACACGGAGTGACAAATCCCGATCTCGACTCGTACCAACCCAACAGACACTTTCGGAGGTACCCGTAGTGCACCTTTATAGTCACCCAGTTACGTTGTGACGTTTGATACACCCAAAGCACTCCTACGGTATCCGAGAGTTGCACAATCTCACGGTCGAAGGAAAAGATACTTGACATTAGAAAAGCTTTAGCATACGAACAATACGATCTAGTGCTATGCTTAGGATTGGGTCTTGTCCATCACATCATTCTCCCAATGATGTGATCCCGTTATCAATGACATCTAATGCCCATGATCAGGAAACCATGATCATCTATTGACTAACGAGCTAGCCAACTAGAGGCTTGCTAGGGACACATTGTGATCTATTTATTCACACATGTATTACTGTTTCTTGTTAATACAATTATAGCATGAACAATAGACGATTATCATGAACAAGGAAATATGATAATAACCATTTTATTATTGCCTCTAGGGCATATTACCAACAGTCTCCCACTTGCACTAGAGTCAATAATCTAGTTACATTGTGATGTATCGAACACCCATAGCATTATGGTGTTGATCATGTTTTGCTCGTGGAAGAGGTTCAGTCAACGGGTTTGCAATATTCAGATCCGTGTGTACTTTACAAATATCTATCACTCCACTCTGGACATGGTCCTGGATGGAGTTGTAGCGGCGTTTGATGTGCTTCGTCTTCCGGTGAAACCTGGGCTCCTTGGCTATGGCAATGGCCCCAGTGTTATCGCAGAAGAGTGTCATTGGACCCGACGCGCTTGGAACCACTCCAAGGTCGGTGATGAGCTCCTTCATCCAAATTCCTTCATGAGCTGCTTCTGAAGCAGCTATGTACTCCGCTTCACATGTAGATGCTGCCACGACTTCTTGCTTGCTGCTGCACCAGCTCACTACCCCACCATTCAACACATATACGTATCCGGTCTGTGACTTAGAGTCATCCGGATCTGTGTCGAAGCTAGCGTCGACGTAACCCTTTACGACGAGCTCTTCATCACCTCCATAAACGAGAAACATTTCCTTAGTCCTTTTCAGGTACTTAAGGATATTCTTGACCGCTGTCCAGTGTTCCATACCTGGATCACTTTGGTACCTCCCTACCAAACTTATGGCAAGGTTTATATCAGGTATGGTACACAGCATGGCATACATTAGAGAGCCCACGGCTGAAGCGTAGGGGACAGAACTCATCTTCTCTCTATCTGCTGTCGTGGTCGGCGACTGAGTCTTACTCAATCTCATACCTTGCAAAACTGGCAAGAACCCTTTCTTTGAGTTTTCCATATTGAACTTCTTCAATATCTTGTCAAGGTATGTACTTTGCGAAAGACCTATGAGGCGTCTTGATCTATCTCTATAGATCTTGATGCCTAATATGTATGCAGCTTCTCCAAGGTCCTTCATTGAAAAACTCTTATTCAAATAGGCCTTTATGCTCTCCAACATCTCTATATTATTCCCCATCAATAATATGTCATCCACATACAGTATGAGGAAAGCTACAAAGCTCCCACTCACTTTCTTGTACAGACAGGCTTCTCCGTAAACCTGTATGAACCCAAACACTTTAATCACCTCATTAAAGCGAATGTTCCAACTCCGAGATGCTTGCACCAGCCCATAGATGGAGCGCTGGAGCTTGCACACTTTGTTAGCACCCTTAGGGTCGACAAAACCTTCTGGTTGCATCATATACAACTCTTCCTTAAGGTTCCCGTTAAGGAACACTGTTTTGACGTCCATTTGCCAAATTTCATAATCATAAAAGGCGGCAATTGCTAACATGATTCAGACTGATTTCAGCTTCGCTACGGGAGAGAAAGTCTCTTTGTAGTCAACTCCTTGAATTTGTCGAAAACCCTTTGCGACAAGTCGAGCTTTGTAAACGGTTACATCACCGTTTGCATCAGTATTCTTCTTGAAGATCCATTTATTTTCTATGGCTCGCCGGTCATCGGGCAAGTCCACCAAAGTCCATACTTTGTTCTCATACATGGATCCTATCTCGGATTTCATAGCCTCAAGCCATTTGTTGGAATCCGGACCCGCCATCGCTTCTTCATAGTTCGAAGGTTCACCATTGTCTAACAACATGATTTCCATCACAGGGTTGTCGTACCACTCTGGTGCGGAGCGTGCCCTTGTGGACCTTCGCGGTTCAGTAGTAACTTGATCTGAAGCTTCATGATCATCATCATTAACTTCCTCTTCAGTCGGTGTAGGCGCCACAGGAACAACTTCCCGCGCTGCGCTACTATCCTGTTCGAGACGGGGTGTAATTACCTCATCAAGTTCTACCTTCCTCCCACTTACTTCTTTCGAGAGAAACTCTTTCTCTAGAAAGGATCCATTCTTGGCAACAAAGGTTTTACCTTCGGATCTAAGATGGAAGGTATACCCAATAGTTTCCTTAGGGTATCCTATGAATACGCATTTCTCCGCTTTGGGTTCGAGCTTTTCTGGTTGAAGTTTCTTCACATAAGCATCGCAGCCCCAAACTTTAAGAAACGACAACTTAGGTTTCTTGCCAAACCATAGTTCATACTGTTGGGGATATTGCTTATTAAGTGACCCGCCCAATATGGGCCGGGTTAATGGTAAGGCGATTCATCCTTTAGGGCTAGTTGGGCCTCAGCCTGGGCGGTTCAAGGTCGCAGGATGGTTATGATTTATGGAAGGTCTCTGGGTTTTGCAAGACGGCGACTCAGAGACCGCGGTGGTCACGATTTGTAAAGAGGAAGGGACTCTTGTAAACCCTAAAGCCTCGACCTCTATATAAAGGCGAGTTTGAAGGGAGATAGAGAGGTTAGAAATCATCGAGTGCTAGGTAAGGCGAGTTACGCCTTTCTTGTAATCAAATCCATATCAATACACGCCAAGCAGGACGTAGGCTATTACCTCCACGCGAGGGGCCGAACCTGGGTAACCCGCTGCGTTCCTCCTGTTCAACCCCTTTGAGTCGCCACCAAAGTGCGATGGTTCCCATACTAAGTCCTTTCACGAGGACATCTGCCGTGACAAAACCACGACAGTTGGCGCCCAGTTGGCGCCCACCGTGGGGCCTACGCACGGTGGAGTTGAGTTCTCAAAGGGAGCCCTACCAGGGTTTGGGAGTTATGCGACGGCGCTCATGACTTGGAGCCGACGCGGCATAGCCTACATCGACAACCAACGATGGGGACCTAAAGCGAATTCTCTCGAATCAGGCTACAGGGTCCCCTTTGGCAAGATCAACATCTTCATCGGCATGATCGGGTCATCTGTTCCTGAGCCGGACATCTCCTCCGACATCGTCGAGCCGGCCAGGTACGTTCATCCAGTCATAACACGGAAGCTGACCCGCCCGGTCTTTGTGGGGTTCACGCAGGGGTCGGAGGAGCCAGAGCACGCGGCGGCTCAGGAGGTCACCCCCGTCAACTCAGCCGACGAATCATCCATGGGTGAGTCAGATTCCATCCAGTCCCTCCACGGAGACGGTCTTGGAGGCTTGTCATTGGCCATGGATCCGGAAATCCTCGATCGAACCCGCCGCCAGATCGCCATCTACATGGCCGGGGCGACTCAACCCGCACAGAACCCCGCCGGAGGCGATGGAACCGGCGGGACATCCAGAAGTGCGTCAGCAGTCCTGGTGGATTTAGCAGCGGAAATCACGAGACTAATGTCAACCCCCCTCACGCCAGAGAACCAAGAAGAGATAAACGCAGAGTTAGCAAAGCTGAGAGAGGCGGTGGCAAAGGCCCATCAGGATGCTGAGACGGAGTCCGCCAGGATGGAAACTCGACAAGCCCAGATTACGGCCGAAAGGATGCGATTGAACACCGACAACTGGCGGCTTGAAAGACAGCAGCGCGCGTCCGATGCCGTCCATCAGCGGAGACACCAGGGTCGCGTGCCCCATGATCTCAATCCGACTCGCCTGTTCGACACTCCCCAAACACCCGGGATGGGAGCCGCCCCAGCAGGAGGACCGGGCCGCCCTCCTAACCCGCCGATTCAGCCGAGTGAGGGTCAAATTCCTCGTTTCCGTACCCCTCAAGGCCACTTCTCCAACCCGGTGGATAACGTGCTTGCCGCAACTCGCCATCTGGAGTCTCTTCCGATCCACGGCAACACCCCAGCTGAGATTGAAGCAAGGAACGCCATCGAGATGTTGAAAACGGCGGTGGTCCAAAACGCGCAATTCTCGCACAGCCCCGAGAGATTGCACTCCACCCCCCAGGCGAGCTACACCAGGAGTAGGCTGGAGGATCAGCCAGCCGTAAACAGTGCCCCGCGACACTTCCCGCAGGACAACCCGCCCGAGCGGAACCCGCCGGGCAGAGATCCCCCCAACATTCCAGAGGCCCAGACTCCCCTCGCGGGGACCAGAGGGCGAGCTGGGGTGCCCTGTTTGTCCCTAGCCCTTCGGAACGAAAGAATGCCCAAGGATTTCAAAGGACCAAGAAAGGTACCTAATTACACACCAGATCTCGAACCAACATCATGGATCGAGGGCTATGAGATCGCCATGGACATGCTCGATGTAAACGAGGCGGTTTGCGCCAGATACTTCACCATGATGCTCGAGGGGTCGGCGCGCACTTGGTTGAAAAACTTACCCCCCAATTCTATCCAGTCCTGGGCAGAGCTAAAAGAGCGTTTCATCAAAAACTTCCAGGGAACCTGCAAACGGCCGATGACGATCGTCGACTTACAACACTGCATACAATGCCCGGACGAGTCGGCGCACCATTGGTCACGGCGAGTCGCGGAAATTATCCATTCATCGGACGGCATCACAGCAGCGCAAGCTGTGTTTATCCTCGAGCACAACTGCCACTATGAACCGCTGGTCCAAAAATTGGGGCGACTCAAACGAAAAGTTCAGGATATGGGCGAACTGATGGACACCCTCACTAGGTACGCCGAGGCCGATGATACCAAGGATCCCGACGAGGATGGTAAGGGTAACTCGCCCAAGAAGGGCGACTCGACCAAAAACCACACCCGCCACCAAGGCCGCAACCGTCATAACCAAGGGACCAACGGCAAGCGTAGGTCACAAGAGGAGCCCTCGGATTTAGTTGCCAACACCAACGCCAGCGACGGCAAAAAGAAGAATCGAGGCTTCAGTGGGAAAAGGCCGCGTAATTATGAAGAGCTACTCAAAGGCCCTTGCCCGCACCACGCCACGGCCGACGGCCCGGCGGGCCACTTGTGGGAGAACTGTTTCGTGATGCGGGAATTTCGGGCCGAGGCAATCAAGAAGAGCCAAAGCGAAGATCCGAACCGTCGCCAGGACCAACTCGCCGCGCCCAACCAAAGGCACAACCCCTTCGGCGGCTTTCCCGAACAGGAGGCTCAGGGAGGCCCGCACCCGGGCGGCGGCCAGTACCCGGTGCACCACCAGCGGCGGTACAACCTGCCGGGAGTTTTCCAGCAGCCGCCCCCACAGGGGGCTCCACAGGACCAGGATGACAACGGGGGCTTCCGCAGCAATCCCAAACAGCTAAGTAATGGGCAGTACCATGTTTTCACCACTAATGCTTGCAGGCGTGATAAAAAGGTAAATCACCGGGCGTACAACGTAATTGAGCCGGCAGTTCCCAGATATCTCCACTGGTCCGAACAGACCATAACATGGAGCAGAGAGGATCACCCGCCGAGAATAGATAACCCGGGCGACCTGGCATTAGTCGTGGCTCCCCAAGTGGGGGGCTACACTCTATCGAAAGTACTAATGGATGGCGGCAGCAGCATTAATATCCTATACTTCGACACCTTCCGGAGGATGAATCTATTAGAGAAAGACTTGATGCCTTCAACCACGGTCTTCCACGGCATCGTCCCGGGCAAATCGGCTTATCCCATAGGCCGGGTCAGGCTCTCAGTAGCGTTTGGAACTGCGCAGAATTACAGGTCGGAGTCTCTGGTCTTCGAGGTCGTCAAACTAAAAAGCCCGTACCATGCGCTGTTCGGGCGACCGGCTTACGCTCGCTTCATGGCCCGCCCGTGCTACGTCTACCTCAAGCTCAAAATGCCTGGTCCTAAAGGGCCCATCACGATTGACGGAGATAGAAGAATCGCAAAGGAGTGTGAGGAAGGAGACGCGGCCTATGCGGAAGTCGCCTGCGCGGCGGAAGAGCTCAAAAACCATCGGGCCAATGTTGACCCGGCAGACATGTCACCGCTCAAGAAGCCGACTACAGATTCCGAGTCGCCCCTCAAGTTCAAACCAACGGATGACACGAAGACAGTCGACTTCGTCCCTGGCGATTCATCCAAGCAGTTTACCATTGGAACGGGTCTGGACCCCAAATAGGAAAGCGCGCTCATCGAATTCATCCGTGAGAATCGGGACATCTTCGCATGGAAGCCCTCTGACATGCCGGGTGTACCGAGAGAATTCGCTGAGCACCATCTTAATATTGACCCAAAATGCAAACCTGTCCAACAATACCTTCGCAAGTTTAACGAGGAGCGATGGAAGGCGATTGGAGAGGAAGTCGCCCGTCTTTTAGCCGTCGGGTTCATCGTGGAAGTCTTTCACCCCAAATGGCTAGCTAAACCGGTGTTAGTACTCAAGAAGAATGGCACGTTCCGTATGTGTATTGACTATACGGACCTCAACAGAGCTTGTCCCAAGGATCCTTTCGCTCTTCCCCACATCGACCAAATCATTGACTCGGTGGCGGGATGCGAACGATTGTGCTTTTTGGACGCCTATTCAGGTTATCATCAGATCAAAATGGCTGTGGAAGATCAGGAGAAGACTGCCTTTATAACCCCCTTCGGGGCCTTTTGCTATGTGTCCATGCCGTTCGGGCTCAAGAGCGCAGGGGCGACTTACCAACGCTGCATCCAGAATTGTCTTCATAACCAAATTGGCCGCAACGTCCATGCCTATGTTGACGACATTGTGATCAAGACCCGCCGGGAGGAGACACTTCTGGAAGACCTTAAGGAAACCTTTGATAATTTACGGGTATATCAGATGAAGCTAAATCCTACCAAGTGCGTTTTCGGCGTACCTGCGGGAAAACTACTAGGTTTCTTGGTATCGGAGCGTGGCATTGAGGCTAACCCGGACAAAATTGAAGCGGTTACTTCCCTCGGCAAGCCGACGAATGTTAATCAAGTTCAGCGATTGGCGGGTCGCATTGCGGCTCTCAGTCGTTTCGTGAGCCGCCTCGGAGAAAAGGCGATTCCTCTTTATCAATTGTTGAGAAAGTCCGACCGATTCGTATGGACAGAGGAGGCTGACGAGGCATTTCAGGCCTTGAAACATCAATTGGTTAACCCGCCGGTCCTGGCGGCCCCGACTGAAAAGGAGCCTATGCTCCTGTATGTCGCCGCGAATTCCAAAGCGGTCAGCGTGGTTGTGGTCGTCGAAAGAAAGGAGGAAGGAAAGGAATACCCGGTGCAACGCCCGGTGTACTTTATCAGTGAGGTGTTAACTCTTTCCAAACAGCGATACCCACATTGGCAGAAACTGGTCTATGGGGTGTTCATGGCGAGTCGAAAGCTTAAACATTATTTCCAAGAACACCCGATCACCGTGGTCAGTCCCGCGCCCCTCGGTGACGTCATCCAAAACCGCGAGGCAACAGGGCGAATCGCCAAATGGGCAATAGAACTTGGGTCGCATCACATACAATATACCCCCCGCACGGCCATCAAGTCCCAGGCACTAGTTGATTTTGTCAACGATTGGACGGAGCTTCAGGCTCCGGAAGATCGGCCTGACCTTACCTATTGGACTATTTATTTTGATGGATCCAGGCAGTTGGAGGGCTCGGGGGCGGGTGTGGTGTTGATATCCCCTCAAGGAGATAAGTTCTGCTACGTTCTCCGGCTCATGTTCCCTTGCACAAATAATGCGGCAGAATATGAAGCTCTGCTTCACGGTTTGCGACTGGCAAAAGAGATGAACCTAACCCGAGTCAGATGCTTTGGGGATTCAGATTTGGTGGCGCAACAGGTTTCGGGCACCTGGGACTCTCGAGATCCTATGATGGCGGCTTACAGGTGAGCTGTATCTGACGTGGCGGGCTATTTTCATGGGTACCAGGTTGATCATGTTGATCGGAGACTCAACGAAGCAGCTGATGCCCTCTCGCGACTCGGCTCACAGAGAAAACCGGTCCCCCCTAATGTTTTCTTGGATGTCTTGCATAAACCGTCTGTGACTGTATCCACGGAGGAGGAATTGGCGATACCAGATCCCGAGTCTCAGCTTGTGGCGGCTCTCCATATCACTCCGGATTGGGCTCTTCCTTATCTGGCTTATCTCGCTCGTGGCGAGTTACCCACTGACGAAGTTTTGGCTCGCCAGATTGTTCGGCGTAGCAAGTCCATGGTCATCATTAATGGCGAGCTATATAAACGAAGTGCTTCAGGGGTCTTTCAGCGGTGCGTTTCTTCCGAGGAAGGATGCATAATCCTAAATGACATCCATTCTGGAGACTGCGGGCATCACGCCGGGTCACGTTCTTTGGTATCAAAAGCCTTTCGACATGGTTTCTTCTGGTTGACGGCTCACGCAGATGCAGAAGATATAGTACGGCGGTGTGAGGGGTGCCAACGATATGGGAGACAGGCTCATGTGCCGGCTCAAGAATTGAGGATGATTCCCATTACTTGGCCTTTCGCGGTCTGGGGGCTGGACATGGTCGGTCCCTTTAAGATGTCCTCCAACAAGAAAACTCACTTATTGGTGGCGGTTGATAAGTTCACTAAATGGATTGAGGCGGAACCTGTTGGGGCTTGCGATGCGGAGACTGCGGTCAAATTTCTGAAAAAGCTGATTTTCTGTTTTGGATATCCACACAGTATTATCACGGACAATGGTACTAACTTGTCCCAAGGAGCGATGCTGGATTTCTGTCGCCGTGAACATATCCGGCTTGATATCTCTGCAGTTGCTCACCCGTAGTCAAACGGGCAAGCAGAGCGGGCTAATCAGGAAGTCCTACGAGGGATTAAACCTCGCCTCATGGTTCCCCTGGAAAGGACCCCAGGATGTTGGGTTGAAGAACTACCTTCGGTATTATGGAGCATCCGGACCACCCCGAATCGGTCCACGGGGTTCACCCCTTTCTTTTTGGTCTATGGAGCAGAAGCTGTCCTTCCTACCGACATAAGACATGATTCTCTTAGAGTCGCCGCATATGTGGAGCAAGATAACGAGTTGGCGCGTCAGGACTCCTTGGATGCCTTGGAAGAGGCGCGTGACTTAGTGGCGGCTCGTTCGGCCATCTATCAGCAAGATCTGCGGCGTTATCATAGTCGCCGGGTTAAGAGTCGGGATTTCCAGGAGGGCGACTTGGTACTTCGTCTGATACAAGATCGGGCAGGCATGCACAAGCTCTCGCCCCCTTGGGAAGGGCCTTTCATCGTTAGCAAGAACCTCCGCAATGGCTCTTACTACTTGATGGATCTTCGGCCTGATCGACCGACTACAGAGGCTGAGTCAACTCGCCCTTGGAATATTGCCCATTTGCGGCCTTACTACACTTGAGTTCTTAAAAACTCCATGCTTTGTAAGTTTTTCAGTTTCATTATGAAGTAATAAAATGTTCCCCGACTTGGGGGCTTCTTCCTTAAAAAGAGCAATTTGTGTCATCCTATTGCGACCTTATGAGCCGACAGAACATGCGTTTAGGGTGGGTGCACGAGCTTTCTGACTCGCCTCCCCCTGTCGCGACCGTATGAGCCGACGAAACCTGCATTTAGGGTGGGTGCACGAGCTTTCTGACTCGCCTCCCCCTGTCGCGACCGTATGAGCCGACGAAACCTGCATTTAGGGTGGGTGCACGAGCTTTCTGACTCGCCTCCCCCTGTCGCGACCGTATGAGCCGACGAAACCTGCATTTAGGGTGGGTGCACGAGCTTTCTGACTCGCCTCCCCCTGTCGCGACCGTATGAGCCGACGAAACCTGCATTTAGGGTGGGTGCACGAGCTTTCTGACTCGCCTCCCCCTGTCGCGACCGTATGAGCCGACGAAACCTGCATTTAGGGTGGGTGCACGAGCTTTCTGACTCACCTCCCCCTGTCGCGACCGTATGAGCCGACGAAACCTGCATTTAGGGTGGGTGCATGAGCTTTCTGACTCGCCTCCCCCTGTCGCGACCGTATGAGCCGACGAAACTTGCATTTAGGGTGGGTGCACGAGCTTTCTGACTCGCCTCCCCCGGTCGCGACCGTATGAGCCGACAAAATTACTCGTGTTATGGTTTAATCTTGGAGATTTTTATCCTTTCTGCATGTTTGCTGAAACTATTTGTAGTTCTTTTGTTTTCACAGATAATGTGTTCGAGGTTTCATCCTTGGCAGATTAAGCATTGCAGAAGATTCTTATAAGGGCGGACCAAATATTTCAAACCGCCTCAAAGGCGGTATAAGGGTTTTTCTTGCAGAAGATGTCATCAAAAGATAGTACTGACTATTACATGGCTCGCGGGCCAAATTCAAAGAAGAGTCTACTCCGCTAAGTCCTGGCGTGAGCTCTGACCAGCTTCGATTTGTAAATCGCCCAAGACCCAATTGCATCTGGACAAAGAAGCAAAATCGTCTTCATCGGTCAAGATTGATGCCAGGTCTGCTTCCCAGTCGAAGGGATTCTTGGGTCGCCGAGGAATTAGGTTGGTCACCACGAAGGTTGGCGGGCTGATTTTCTTATTCTTACCATCATAAGCCGCCTGATACTTCGTTAAATCAAGACTGGCGGCGAGTTGAGTTGCAGCCAACCGAGAATCCTTGACAACTTTCTGGTAATCATCTTCCACGAATTCCGAGCCATCGTCTTTGAGATGAGGGAAGCCGGCGGCCACTTCTTCCAAATTAATCTCCGGAGCATACGCTAAGCAGCGACTCAGGGCCGTCAGGACGCCTTTCCGGGCGGCTGACCGAGTTAACTCGCCAATTTGGGGAGGAAGTGTGGACAGACATCCAAGTACTTTCTTGATGGAAGTAATCGGCTCTTTTGCGCCCATTACAGCTTTGACGGTCAACACACTGCCTGTGTACAGTTGCTCTGTCAGTGTATAGATCGCCTTCAGCATCAACACACAGTCTTCTTGCAGGTTGGTGACTCTTGGACCTGGAATTTTATAAACCGGTAACTTAACGTCAGAAATTTGGCCCAAAGGAGGGGATAAGGTTGGAGATTTAGGTAAGGCTTACCGAAGATGGCTTGCGTCATGTTAGTGATATGACGCTTTAAGCCGGACAACTCCTGTTGGACAGTCGCCAGCTTTGCTTCAGCTTTCTCTGCTCTCTTCAGAGCCGCGTTTTGGTCGGCTTGAGTTTTTTCTAACTCGGCTTTGAGCTTTTCCAGTTCAAGCAGAGCCAATTAGCATTTATCTTCCGACTGAGTTCGGGCATCTTGTTGATCAGCCAAATTTTTCCTTAAGTCGCCCAGCGCTAATTCGGTCTGGGCAAGGTTTTCCTATTTAAAAAAAAAGAGTTTAAAACAAAGACAAGTCTCAGAATTATTGCAAGGCAATACCCCTGACACTTGGGGGCTAATGTATAATTTCTCAAGGGAAATTATACAGAAATCGAGACCCGGCTCATCATTTTACTGATGACCCGGCCCTTGGGGGTTACTGGTCGCGAAGCTTTTTAAAGACCCGACTCATCTTTTACTGATGACCCGGCCCTTGGGGGTTACTGGGAATAATATAGAGTATAAAGTGTACCTCATGTTTGTCGTTTAACATCTTCAGCAGATTCTTCTCCATCTCATAGCTCGCTTCCAGGCGACTTGCGAAGCCAGAACAGAGTTCTTTAAACTCCAGATTTGCATAGTCGGAAAGCTTCGCCTTGGAGAGCCCAGACTCGGGGATTGCTTGAGAGGAGGATGCTACGTGTTTGGACAGAACTGTCGCCGCCGGCTTGGAAAAGCCAGAACCAGTAATGACTACAGCATCTGGGTCATCCGCTGTTGCCAATATGTTTGGCGATCCAGGGGCGTCCGCTTTTCCTTTCGGCGACTCAGGAAGATCCACTTGAATTGCCGGCTCAGCGTGACCCGGATCCTCTTGAGTCGGAGTTGATTTCCTTGGAAGTTCGGAAGTTGCGTCAGGGATTGATCCACTGGTTTTCCTTTTTTTGGCTTGTGCCCTAACCAGAGGAGATAAACATGTTAAGGAATTGAAAAAGATCATTATTCTCAAAAAGTCAAGGCCAAAGACTTACCCCGGAACTCGAATCATTGGTGGAAGTGTTGACATTGCTGAGTCGCCGGAAGAAGGGGGAGAATTCTGCAGGAATTATACATTAATAATGCAGGCGGGTTGCAGATGTAATCCAAAGCAGCAAGTACAATGGTTGTTCTTATATAAAAAAGGGGTACCTCGCTTGGTTTTCTTTTGTTTGTGGCTGGCAAGCCAGATATTAGATCGCCGGAGTGACTTCGTGTCTTCCGGTTTGAGGCGTGCTGTGTTCTCTTCAATAAGAAATTTGGGTCCAAATGGGCATATGGATGTGAGAAGGGGACTTTCCCACATATTCGCCGGGCCGGCTTAGGCGGGGAAGGAGATGAATCGGAGGAAACAGAAATTACCTCGACGGAGTCCTCTTGGCTTTCGTTATCTTCATTCTGTTACAAGAAGAATGGGAGATATGAATAAGAGGTCAAAAGTAATAAGTGGCGAGTAAAAAGGGGACGGATTTGTACCTCTGAAAGTGCGTCGCCGGCTTGAGATTCGTCGACTTCAGATGGCTCGGCCGCAGCAGATTTACCTTTGCCCTTGTTTTTCTTGGAGGGCGGCTTAGCAGTCTTCATGGCTTGTTTTTTGGGTCTCCTAGACCAGAACTTGTCGCCTTTCTGGAAAAGATATATGGCATGAAGTTATAATGACAATAAAACATAAGGAATAAAAATCAAGGGCGGGTCAGCTTTGGTTACCTTGGGCGCCGGGTTGATCTTGAAGAAGGGCTTAAGGCCGATTTGGCCGCACTTTCCTGCGGGCTCGCCGGTCAGTTTTTTGATGATGGCGACGATGTCTTTCTCCGTTAATGTTGTGTGAAAGTAGCATTGGGGATGGTCCAAAGTGCCGTCAAATTCACACATTAGACCATCTCGGCGGCTCAGAGGAAGAATCCGCCATTCGACCCAGCAGCGGATCAGGTCAACCCCGGTAAGACCATTGTTCGTCAGGGATCTCAGTTCAGACAAAATTGGGATGAACTCCGACTCTTCTTCCTCGGTGAGCTTGTCGGGGAGCTTGAAGTTAACTAGAAGGCGGGTTGGCCTGTAGCCCAGAAGTTTGTTCTCACCAGCGGGGGACGTTTCTTTACAATAAAACCAAGATTCACCCCAGCCCTTGGGATGGCTAGGCATGGTGAGTGAAGGAAACGGACTGTCCCTACGGCGCTGGACGTTGACACCGCCGAGTTCCAAACTGGGGCCATTGTGGAATTCCGTCTGGCGATTCAAATGGAAAAAGTGCCAGAATAGGGGAATGGAAGGCTCGATCCGCAGATAAGCTTCGCAAAGGACTTGGAACTGACTCAAGTTGCTTATGGAATTGGGTCCCAAATCCTGGAGTCGGACATTCATGAAGGTCAAAGCGTCCCTAAGAAATTTAGATTCGGGCGGCTTAAAGCCCCGTTCCAAGTGTTCCACAAAGACTACTATTTCCCCTTCTTTGGGGTTGGGGAGATCTTCTCCCAACCCGGTGCGCCATCCAATGACATATTGAGGATCCAAACAGCCGGCTTTCACGTAATTAGGTAGAACAGCGTCATCAACTTTGGTAGAAAGCCAACCGCTCTTGAAAACGGCACCCATACTACAAATAGGTAGAAGTATGGTATTACATGTCTCGAACATCTACTGTGTGAGTCAGGATCAGTTCATATTAACCCGCCAGACTAAGGGGCCGGGTTGGGTTGATGTGGCGACTTATCAAAGTAGGGCTATTCCCAAAGGCAATATTACTGTGGATAGTAAGGCCTACTCGTTCTGAAGCACTAAGGGGGGGACGAAGGTTACAAACAGTTTTTTACAAACAGTGAAGGAGGAATGGATCTGCCGAACAGATATAGGACCTACGAATACGGCTGAGCATGAGCAATATATTATCAGCTAATGCCCCTCGTTTGGAGAAGGTATTGTATTCAGAAAATCGCAAGAACAGCGAATGGTTAAAATTATTCGAAGCACTGGCTACCCTAGCGGCGCTCGGGCTCATGGATTCGAGGGAGATAAACGACTACGAGCGAAAAGCTTCAAAGCTACGGCCATGGCGAAGATACGAGCAAAGAATGAACCTACTCCTAAGAGGGGGAACGAGGACCTAACCTGATGCTCTCGGTCGAAGAAGACCGGCGGTGACGAAGATTGCCGGGGAAGCGTGGGGGTCCCGACGAACGAAGAGGCCTTCGGCGGCGACGGAGCTCGGGGCGAACGGCGAGGTTGTCGGTGATGGTGCGATGGATAATAATGGCGGACGGATTGACCAAGGTGCGAAGCTCGATGACGGCGATGGCTTGCGGGCGGCGCTGGAGCTCCTCGAACAGGGGCGGAGGTTGCGGCCGGCGGCGAAACCCTCGGGAAGCGGTGCGGTTTCCTGTTGCGATAATGGGGGGGGGGGCTGACGAGACTGGTAGGTGGCCAGTGTCAGCCCTGTCCCTTCCGCCTATTTATCAGGACGGGCGCTGGAATCGAGGCGCCGTGAGCGGGAACCGTTTGGGAATAAAAGATTCGCCATGATGACGTCCGAAAATTTTGGGATAATGATGCACTAAAAGATCCGTTGGGATTGTGTTAAATTTCCCGAAAATCGAGGGCTAAGGAAAGTGCAGACGGGAAATGCATTGGCGGCTCAAAGACTTTTTCCAGTACCAGTTGGCGAGTTAAAATTTCTGGCGTATGGAGGAACACAAAGGAGTGAATCACCTTCAACTAAAACAGAAGCATTGGCATGAAGATTCAAGTCAATTTGGGGCCTAATGTTGGGGATATTGCTTATTAAGTGACCCGCCCAATATGGGCCGGGTTACTGGTAAGGCGATTCATCCTTTAGGGCTAGTTGGGCCTCAGCCTGGGCGGTTCAAGGTCGCAGGATGGTTATGATTTATGGAAGGTCTCTGGGTTTTGCAAGACGGCGACTCAGAGACCGCGGTGGTCACGATTTGTAAAGAGGAAGGGACTCTTGTAAACCCTAAAGCCACGACCTCTATATAAAGGCGAGTTTGAAGGGGGATAGAGAGGTTAGAAATCATCGAGTGCTAGGTAAGGCGAGTTACGCCTTTCTTGTAATCAAATCCATATCAATACACGCCAAGCAGGACGTAGGCTATTACCTCCACGCGAGGGGCTGAACCTGGGTAACCCGCCGCGTTCCTCCTGTTCAACCCCTTTGAGTCGCCACCAAAGTGCGATGGTTCCCATACTAAGTCCTTTCACGAGGACATCTGCCGTGACAAAACCACGACACATACGGTGTCGTCTCAACGTATTTAGACGGTGCCCTATTTAAAGTGAATGCTGCAGTTTCTAATGCGTATCCCCAAAATGATAGCGGTAAGTCGGTAAGAGACATCATAGATCGTACCATATCTAATAAAGTGCGATTACGACGTTCAGACACTCTGTTGCGTTGCGGTGTGCCAGGCGGCGTCAGTTGTGAAACGATTCCACACTTCCTTAGGTGTGTGCCAAACTCGTGACTCAAATATTATCCTCCACGATCAGATCGTAGACATTTAATTTTTCTGTCACGTTGATTCTCAACCTCACTCTGAAATTCCTTGAACTTTTCAAACGTCTCAGATTTGTGCTTCATCAAGTAGATATACCCATACCTACTCAAACCATCGGTGAGAGTGGGAACATAACGATAACCACCGCGAGCTTCAACTTTCATTGGACCACACACATCAGTATGTATTATTTCCAATAAGTCGGTTGCTCTCTCCATTATTCCTGAGAATGGTGTCTTAGTCATCTTGCCCATGAGGCACGGTTCGCATGTGTCAAATGATTCAAAGTCAAGAGACTCTAATAGTCCATCAGTATGGAGCTTCTTCATGCGCTTAACGCCGATATGACCAAGGCAGCAGTGCCACAAGTATGTGGGACTATCATTATCAACTTTACATCTTTTGGTACTCACACTATGAATATGTGTAACATCACGATCGAGATTCATCAAGAATAAACCATTCACCAGCGGAGCATGACCATAAAACATATCACTCATATAAATAGAACAACAATTATTCTCTGACTTAAATGAGTAGCCGTCTCGCATTAAGCAAGACCCTAATACAATGTTCATGCTTAAAGCTGGTACTAAATAACAATTATTAAGGTTTAAAACTAATCCCGATGGTAGATGTAGAGGTAGCGTGCCGACGGCGATCACATCGACCTTCGAACCATTCCCGACGCGCATCGTCACCTCGTCCTTGGCCAGTCTCCGCTTATTCCGCAGTTCCTGCTTTGAGTTGCAAATGTGAGCAACAGCACCGGTATCAAATACCCAGGAGCTACTACGAGCGCTGGTAAGGTACACATCAATAACATGTATATCACATATACCTTTAACGTTGCCGGCCTTCTTGTCCGCTAAGTATTTGGGGCAGTTCCGCTTCCAGTGACCGTTTCCCTTGCAATAGAAGCACTCAGTCTCAGGCTTGGGTTCATTCTTTTTATTCTTCCCGGCATCTGGCTTACCGGGTGCGGCAACAGCTTTTCCGTCTTTCTTGAAGTTCTTCTTACCCTTGCCTTTCTTGAAACTAGTGGTCTTGTTGACCATCAACACTTGATGCTCTTTCTTGATTTCTACTTCTGCAGACTTGAGCATCGAGTACAACTCGGGAATGGTATTCTCCATCCCTTGCATGTTGTAGTTAAGCACAAAGCCTTTGTAGCTTGGTGGGAGAGACTGGAGGATTCTGTCAATTATAGCATCATCCGGAAGTTCGACTCCAAGTGAAGTCAGACGACCGTGTAACCCAGACATTTTGAGTATGTGCTCACTGACAGAACTGTTCTCCTCCATCTTACAGCTAAAGAACTTGTCGGAGACTTCATATCTCTCGACACGGGCATGAGCTTGAAAAACTAGCTTCAGCTCCTGGAACATCTCATATGCCCCGTGTTGCTCAAAACGCCTTTGGAGCCCCGTTTCTAAACTGTATAACATGTCATACCTAACCAGAGAGTAGTCATCACTCCACGTTTGCCAGACGTTCAGAATATCCTGGGCTGCTGCGGGAGCGGGAGGGTCACCTAGCGGCGCATCAAGGACATAAGCCTTTTTAGTTGCTTCAAGGATGAGCTTCAAGTTGCGAACCCAGTCCGCATAGTTGCTACCATCATCTTTCAGCTTGTTTTTCTCTAGGAATGCGTTGAAATTGAGGTTGACGTTGGCCATCTACAATATTTATAAAGACAACTTTTAGACTAAGTTCATGACAATTAAGTTCATCAAATTAAGTATGAACTCCCACTTAAATCGACATCCCTCTAGTCATCTAAGTGATACATGATCCATGTTGACTAACCCGTGTCCGATCATCACGTGAGACGGACTAGTCACCATGGTGAGCAACTGCATGCTGATCGTATTCAACCATACGACTCATGTTCGACCTTTCGGTCTCTTGTATTCGAGGTCATGTCTGTACATGCTAAGCTCGTGGAGTCAACCTAGGTGTTTCGCGTGTGTAAATCTGGCTTACACCCGTTGTATGCGAACGTTAGAATCTATCACACCCGATCATCACGTGGTGCTTCGAGACAACGAACCTTCGCAACGGTGCACACTTAGGGGAATACGTTCTCGAAATTTTAAGAGGGATCATCTTATTATGCTACCGTCGTTCTAAGCAATAAGATGTAAAACATGATAAACATCACAATGCAATCATATAGTGACATGATATGGCCATTATCATCTTTGCTCTTTCGATCTCCATCTTCAGGCATCGCATGATCATCATCGTCACCGGCGTGACACCATGATCTCCATCATCATGATCTCCATCATCGTGTCTCCGTGAAGTCATCACGCCAACTACTACTATCACTACTACTATAGCTAACCGTTAGCAATGAAGTAAAAGTAGTAAGCACATGGCATTGCATCTCATACAATAAATCAAGACAACTCCTATGGCTCCTGCCGGTTGTCATACTCATCGACATGCAAGTCGTGAAACCTATTACAATAACATGATCATCTCATACATCATACATGCAACATCACAACTTTGGCCATATCACATCACATGTCAAACCCTGCAAAAACAAGTTAGACGTCCTCTAATTGTTGTTGCAAGTTTTACGTGGCTGATTTGGGTTTCTAGCAAGAACGCCTTCTTACCTACGTGACAGCCACAATGATGATATGCCAAAGCTATTTACCCTTCATAAGGACCCTTTTCATCAAATCCAATCCGACTAGAGTAGGAGAGACAGACACCCGCTAGCCACCTTTATGCACGGTGTGCATGTCTGTCGGTGGAACCAGTCTCACGTAAGCGTACGTGTAAAGTCGGTCCGGGCCGCTTCATCCCACAATACCGCCAGAAAAGAATAAGACTAGTAGCGGCAAGAAAATTGACAAATCATCGCCCACAACTTTTGTGTTCTACTCGTGCATAGAATCTACGCATAGAAAACCTGGCTCTGATGCCACTGTCGGGGTAACGTAGCATAAATTCAAAATTTTCCTACGCATATTCAGATCTTCCTATGGAGAGACCAGCAACGAGAGAGGGGTAAGAGCATCTTCATACCTTTGAAGATCGCTAAGCAGAAGCGTTGCTAGAACGTGGTTGATGGAGTTGTACTCGCAGCGATTCCGATCTAGTGCCGAACTACGGCACCTCCGCGTTCAACACACGTGCAGCCCGGTGACGTCTCCCGCACCTTGATCCAGCAAGGAGGAGGGAGAGGTTGGGGAAGAACTCCAGCAGCACGACGGCGTGGTGTCGATGGAGAGACGAGGTCTCCCGGCAGGGCTTCGCCAAGCACCGGCAAAGAGGAGGAGAAAGAAGAGCAGGGCTGCGCCAAGGGAGAGGGAAAAGTGTGTCTCTCAATGGCCAAAACCCCTCTCTATTTATAGGAGGAGGGGGAGGGCTGCGCCACCCCTAGGGTTCCCTCCCTAGGGGCCGGCGGCCACCAGATGGGAGAGGGGGGCGGCGGCTAGGGTGGGAGGGGGTGTGGCGCACCACCTGGTGGGCCTAAGGCCCACCTGCGCCTAGGGTTGCCCCCTCTCCCCACCACTAGCGCATTGGGCTGGGTGTGGGAGGCGCACCAGCCCACCTAGGGGCTGGTTCCCTCCCGCACTTGGCCCATCTAGCCTCTCGGGGTCGTTGCCCCCCTTCGGTGGACCCCCGGGGCCACCTCCGGTGGTCCCGATACGTTACCGGTGACGCCCGAAACACTTCCGGTGTCCGAAACCATCCGTTCTATATATCAATCTTTACCTCCGGACCATCCCGGAGCTCCTCGTGACGTCCGGGATCTCATCCGGGACTCCGAACAACTTTCGGTAACCTCGTATAACAATTCCCTATAACCCTAGCGTCATCGAACCTTAAGTGTGTAGACCCTACGGGTTCGGGAGACAGGCACACGAGGTGTAGACCCTAGCGTCACCTCGTATAACAATTCCCTACAACTTCCGGGAGTTGCACAATCTCACGGTCGAAGGAAAAGATACTTGACATTAGAAAAGCTTTAGCATACGAACAATACGATCTAGTGCTATGCTTAGGATTGGGTCTTGTCCATCACATCATTCTCCCAATGATGTGATCCCGTTATCAATGACATCTAATGCCCATGATCAGGAAACCATGATCATCTATTGACTAACAAGCTAGCCAACTAGAGGCTTGCTAGGGACACATTGTGATCTATTTATTCACACATGTATTACTGTTTCCTGTTAATACAATTATAGCATGAACAATAGACGATTATCATGAACAAGGAAATATGATAATAACCATTTTATTATTGCCTCTAGGGCATATTTCCAACAATGTTTTACAACCAAAAAGCACAAGGCCATAGTAGCTTCCACGTTACAACCAAAAGCATAAATAAATAGTTGCTTCCGTGTTACATCCAAAGTAAAGGATGCTAAATCTGTCATATTACAATCAAAATTATAAAGCCCAGCACAACACTAGTACCTCCTTCTCTTTGGGGTCAACTTTCTAGCTTTTGAGCTTGAGGCCATGTCATATGCTATCTAGGTGTCCTCCACAGTTGGGGTAGGTTTCCGCGACACCTCATCAGCCAATGCCATGGCTAACATCCTTCTTGTCACAGGATTGGGACTTCCTTGGAGACTCTTTGGCATAGTGATCATGTGCCTTGTTGGAGTGACAGCCACATCAAGTTGTGGTGCTGCATGTGTTGCCTCATCAACCAACGCCGAAGCCAACATGATGCATGTATTGAGAAATGTAATAAGTGCAAGTTAAGATATACATTGTTGTAGTATGTGGATGTGTTACCTTCTTGTCACTGGATTGGGACTGCCTTGAAGACTTTGTGGCGTAGTGATCACATGCCTGTTGGGAGTGGCAACTTCAGTTTGTTGGGTTGCCACTTCAGGTTCCGGTGCCGAGGCATCATCATCAGCTAGATATCTTGCTGCTCTCTTCTTTCTTTTCCTGCACATAAACAAGTTAGTACATAGTAAAACAAGTGATGAAATAAACATTGATCATTTACAAGTACCTTGTCCTTGGTCCATTCAACGGACAGGTGGACTGCCTGTGGCCTAAAATGTGGCATCTTTTGCATCTATTTTTGCTCCCTAGCTGTTTTGGCTCTTTCTTTTTTTAGGACCACCATCTCCACCTTCAAGGAAGCTCTTGTACCTGTTCTTTCTAGGCCTCCCAACACCTATTTTCTTGTCTAATGGAGCCTCCATGTCAAATGGAAATTGTACATGTGGCCATTGAGACCTATCTGTTAATGGCTCAACCTCTCCATCATATGCTGCCCGAAACTTCTCGAGAGAGAAATAGTCATGCAAATAATCCTCCCATCTGGGATTCCTTCTATCTAGCAAGAAAGCAAGTGCGTGCTCACAAGGCTTCCCTGTGTGCTACCACTCCAAGCACGTGCACTCGCTTTGGTGAGTGTTCACAACATGTCGCAAGTTGTATTTACTTGTGTCCCTCACCTCACAACTTGCAACTCCAGATTTCCCAACTTTTGAATGTTTAAGTCCCCTTGTCCTATTATGAATCTGTTGGATGATGGCTGGAATAATTTTTCCTTTCAGTTTCATTCCAATATTTCTCCTTTCCTCACGTAATTTCATGACTAGCTCTCTAAGAGTGTCATCTAGCTCATCCAGTGGCAAATCTTTGTATTCTTTAATCCAACCATTAAAAGACTCAGCAAGGTTATTGTTGATGCAATCACATTTAATGGAGGGGTCAAACATACATCTCATCCATTTTAAGCCGTGGTACCTTGAAAGATATTCATGCATGTCAGGTGCTTCTGCTAGGATGTTATTCATGTGGTAGTAAAAAACTTGTGGCATATATGCCCTAGCAGCTGGCCACATTTTGCCAAACACATCTCCCTAGAACTTTTTAGAGAAGTTAGCCATGAGATGCCTAAAACACTCCCTTTGATCTGCATGAGGGAATATTTTTTACTGCATTCTCTAAACCTTTACATGCATCTGTGCATATAGCTAGAGGGGAAACATGACCTAATGCCCTATTGAGTTGTGACATGAACCATGTCCAATTTTCATCGTTTTCACCATCAATGAATGCAAATGCTACAAGATACATCCAATTATGCCCATCTAATGTTGTGCAAGCGGCTAAGTGACCTCTCCATTTACCGGTGAGTGCAGTTGAGTCTATACTAAGATATGGTCTACAACTAGCTTTAAAGCCATCAATGCAAGGTTTAAGAGCCATAAAGAATCAGTTAAAGCGAACTATACCGTCAACCATCTTCATATCCACCTCTACAATGCTGCCTGGGGATCTCTTCTCAACTTTTGCTTTGAAGTTAAACAAATATTGAAAACTTTGCCTCATGCTACCATAAATCTCTTTATGTGCTATATCTTCGCCTTTCCACACTGTATGATACTCAATGTAGTGTCATATGTATCCTGCAAATTCTCTGACAGCTCTTTGCATCCAATTGTAGGGTCACTCTATATAATGGGTACGGTCCTCTGTGCTACCCATCCTTGAGATGTCATGCGGCTTTTTATCCTACCGGTAGAGGAGCACTTGTGCTTCACAGAAATCTTGGTAACGTGCAATACAATATGAAAAGATAGGATAAACATCACAACATAGGTTAAACATAGAAAAAACAGCAACAATAACAATGCTTAAAATCCCATCACAACATAGGATAAACATAAAATTTTAGTACCCTTATGCTTTGTCCATCAGTTCGCACTCTGGCTGTACTCCTCCATGGACAACCCTTGGCACTACATTTGCCAAGATATCTTTTCTTATTAGTCTTATATCCCCAAATGTCAATCTCCCTTTTAATTCCATATTGTATGATAGCCATCCTAAAATCTTTCATTGAAGGAAACAAAGCACCAAGATACATCTGCGGGTTCTCTTTGTCATATGCAATCTCCTCATTTGGTGGCACACTATCATCCACGGGAATGGCAGCCTCAATGAAAAGTTGACGGTCCTCCTCATCGGTCATGTAAACTTCCTCACTAGGTGGAGAAGGTGGTGGCTCAGGGACCGCCTCATTGTTGATACCAAGAAGATCACACATATTCTCTTCGGTTATGGGAATGTCGACATCGTTGATACCAAGAGGATCGCACATATTGTCTTCTTCGGTTTTGGGAGGAGCTATCTCAATCAAGCTCCAATCTATGAGTGGTTCTTCCTGATTAACCACGAAGGACTCACATCTCTCACTACTATCAACCACATCAATAACAGATTGATATTGCATTGTGGCTGGGTGGTCAACATCATCCGGTGAAAACTCCACATCATCAAGAAAAACTCTATATTGACTACCCATTGTCTGTGCCATCTCGAAAACTGACAAGTTTGTATTGTCAACAACCAGAGAGGAGCTAGCACTGCATTCTACAGATTTGTTAGTTGTCTTTTTCAAAGCAGCTCGCTGTTTGGGGGCAACTGGCTTTTTTGGAGCATGCGGGTGTTTGGGAGCAGCTGGCTTTTTCGGAGCACGCGACTATTTGGAGCAGTCGGCTGTTTGGGAGCCCTCTTCTTTCCCACTTTCTTTGCATTGGGTGCCTCCAATGTAACAACCTCAGCTAACAGAAATGATTTCTTGGCCTCAAAGTCCCAATGATTGCCAACAAAGTGCGTCATCAGTTGTTGACCGTTAAGTACAAGATCAATTGTGCTCTTAGTGGTATCTAATGCAAACAGTCGCACCTCCTGGCCTATCCCCATTTTGATATGATGTGCCACAGCTTCACTGAAACTAACCCATGACATACCGGAAATGTTAAAATCAAACACAACGTCATGCTTGTCAACAACTTGATCGCTGCCATCATCAAGCTTGTAGACATAACAACCTACTCTAATTGTTAATGTGAAGACCAGCGGCGGCAGAGGCGGCCTACTCGACAATGAACAATAAGGAGCAACATACTATGGAGTTAGCGTGTATTCGCTAATGCACTGGACAATGAGCACAAAAAGAAGCTACTTTGCTTTCTCACCTCGGCTCGGGAACAAATAAAGGAGAAAAGTCGAAGTCGTCTACTACGACGTGGTCACCTCTCCCCGCTTCAGCCATCTCCAACACCTAGCTCATCTGAGTTATGTGTGGCTTTGCATATCATTAGTATCATGGATATTCATAGAATTCATATTTAGTGCCAAACATTTTAATAACTTCTTCTTCTAACACCCGAGCGCAATTTTCCTTTCCATCATTTTCACGAAATACATTAAAAATATGAAGCATATGAGGCAACCTCAATTCCATTTTTTGTAGTTTTCTTTTATAGTACAACCAAACTAGTGAAAAACAAGAAACTAAAAGATTCAATTGCAAGATCTAAAGATATACCTTCAAGCACTCACTTCCCCGGCAACGGCGCTAGAAAAGAGCTTCATTGACGGGATGTGAGTGCCGCTTACCTAGCCTCCCCGGCAACAACGCCAGAAAAGAGCTTGATGTCTACTACACAACCTTCTTCTTGTAGACTTGTGTTGGGCCTCCAAGCGCAGAGTTTTGTAGGACAGTAGAAAATTTCCCTTAAGTGGATGACCTAAGATTTATCAATCCGTGGGAGGTGTAGGATGAAGATGGTCTCTCTCGAGCAACCCTGCAACCAAATAACAAAGAGTCTCTTGTGTCCCCAACACCCCCAATACAATGGTAAATTGTATAGGTGCACTAGTTAGGCGAGGAGATGGTGATACAAGTGCAATATGGATGGTAGATATAGGTTTTTGTAATATGAAAATATAAAAACAGCAAGGTAACTAATGATAAAAGTGAGCACAAACGGTATTGCAATGCTTAGAAACAAGGCATAGGGTTCATACTTTCACTAGTGCAAGTTCTCTCAACAATACTAACATAGTTGAATCATATATAAATCCCTCACGTGCGACAAAGAGTTCACTCCAAAGTCACAAATAGCGGAGAGCAAACGAAGAAATTATTGTAGGGTACAAAACCACCTCTAAGTTATCTTTTCCGATCAATCTTAGGAGCTATCCCTATAGGTGTCACGAACAGCCCTAGAGTTCGTACTAAAATAACACCTTAAGATACACATCAACCAAAACCCTAATGTCATCTATATACTCCAATGTCACCACAAGTACCCATGTGCTTGGTTATACGATTTGCATCACACAATTTCAGATTCATCATGTTCAATCCAACACAACGAACTTCAAAGAGTGCCGCAAAGTTTCTACCGGAAAGTCTAAACGAAAACGTGTGACAATCCCTATGCATAGATTCCCAAGGTCACGGAACCCGCAAGTTGATCACCAAAACATACATCAAGTGGATCAATAGAACATACCATTGTCACCACGGATATCCCATCGCAAGACATATATCAAGTGTTCTCAAATCCTTAAAGAGTCAATTCGATAAGAAAACTTTAAAGGGAAAACTCAATTCATCACAAGAAGATAGAGAGGGGAGAACTCCATACGATTCATCTATATTAATAAAGCTCGCGGTTCATCAAGATCGTGCCATCTCTAGAACACGAGAGAGAGAGAGAGATCAAACACATAGCTACTGGTACATACCCTCAGCCCCGAGGGTGAACTACTCCCTCCTCGTCATGGAGACCGCCGGGATGATGAAGATGGCCTCCGGTGATGGTTTCCCCCTCCGACAGGGTGCCGGAACGGGCTCCCGATTGGGTTTTTCGTGGCTCTGGAGGCTTGCGGCGATGGAACTCCCGATCTTGGTTTCTTTCTGGGGGTTTTGGGATTTATAGGAATTTTTGGCGTCAGTCTCACGTCAAGGAGGTGCCCGAGGGGCCCACAAGACAGGGGGCGCGCCCTAGGGGGAGGCTGGCTTGTGGCTAGGTGGTGGACCCCCTTCGATTGATTCTTTCGCCAATATTTTTTATATTTTCCAAAAATATTCCCCGTAAATTTTCAGCTCATTCCGAGAACTGTAGTTCTGCTGAAAACAACATCAGTCCAGGTTAGTTCTAATCAAATCATACCAAAATCATATAAGATTATTGTAAAGATAGCATGAACACTTCATAAATTATAGATACTTTGGAGATGTATTAGAACGCCTGCTCCGCGGCTGTACTGCGCTCGAGTACCTTCATCTTCAGGCGATCAATTGGTTGAGTAGCGTCCACGTCACCTCCATGAGTCTTCGGACAATTTGTGTGTATTGATGGTGCTGCAAACAAGAGATCACACAAGTTGAATCACCAAATGGTCATTGAGGACGTGCCTTTACTTGAGAGATTACTTGTAGTTGATCAACAAGGTCAACAAAAATCAGGGTCATTTATGAGCCGAAGTTGGCATTGTTTGGCTACTCGTCCGTCAACTTCTCTGAACTTGTTATTGGATCCATCACCGTCCAGGTAAAACAATCGTCGTATTCTCCTTCTTGAAGTTAACATTTATTTTTATCTATTCAAGATGTATGTTCGTATGTCATCGAGAAAATGATTCCAACAAGCTCGGCCCCGTATTTGCGCAAAGTGAATCTCTTGGCACCATAATCTATCGGCCCGGACCTGGACCAAGTTGTCAGATTCCTAAGATTTTTTCCGTGCGTGGAGAAGCTATATATCGAGGTGATGATCCTTTCATATTAAATGTTAACCACAAGGGAGTTCAATTTTGGAAACCCTGCAAATCAAATAGGTCCCTTGTGTGTCCAAGCACTAATACCATCTCCTCTTTTGCACATACGATTAGGCTAGGTAGTGGATAATGTGATACAATATAACATTCCCATCGAATACCTCGATCTCCATCTCTCAGAAATTACTTTGAATTCCTATCGAGAGACCTTACCAGAGATTATATTTGTCAGGTTCTTTGTTGTGAGAGCAAGTGTGCTAAAGATAATGAGAAATTTACTCCGCAAAAAAATGGTTTGTTGATCAGCCCCGACGACTAGGACAGAATGGAAAAGGCTCTGCAGAATCTCAACTTCATTTTGTAACTTCACCTGATAGACTATTCAAAAGTCCTTATGTCAAGCCCATACATGACATGTCAGTGTCGGATCCCTTTGCAGAAATATTGAAGTTGCGAAACTAGCTGTAATATCAGCATGAACCTCTTATATGTTCATGTTTAGCTGATCAGCGCGGGCGTCTAGAGTTGCATGACAAAGTTTCTGCATAAGCTGAATTTCATTTTTATTATCGGTTTGAACCTTGTAATCTTCGAATTTGAGCCTTGTAATTCTGGAATTTGAATCTTTATACTATTTCTGTCATTTGTGATACAACCATTCAAATGGCATCATACAAGACTCGTATTTTGGTAGTACTATTTTTTCCTTAATATGAATGTATGATTAATATCTGGACCTTAATATGCAATTGACAATTAATATCTGGACCTTAAGAAGCACAACCACGACCGAGGGTATCCTGTGCGGCTCCAATGGCCCTCCCAGCGGCTACCAACGACGAGCGCAGGTTCACCATGCATGTCGTAGTGGACACACATAGAAGGTTCACATACGGGGCTCTCGATGGTGTACACAAACCATCCGGTCTGGGTGGATAACTCCTACGTTATGGACATGTTGCTTGAAGAAGACATTACAAATGGTCTGGTTTGACCTTGCATTCCTCATTGCGCTCTGCTCTCGCGTCCCTCCGTGTGCTCTGCTCTCGCGTGCCCTCTGTGCATGCTTTGACAGTGGTTAGGGCATTCCCCCGACCACATTCGGGACTCCATATGCATGCGGTTGCGCCACGCGCATCGCCGCATGCAGTTACGTGCTCCACGACTGAATCACACGCTGCAAAACTGCCACCCAAACGTGCCGGTTTTACAGGACGTCCGACCCCCATTTATACCAGTGGCCATTAACCATAGTCTCTTCACGCTTTCGATCGCGCCCCACAACACAATAAGCACACCCTCGATGACACAATAAGCGGCGCTCCAATGGAGTTCGACGTGCATCATGTGGACACCCACTTGAGGAACACGGACCTCACGGTGGTGTACATCGACGACCCGGCCATGGTGGAGAACTCCATCAACACTATGGAGCGGTTGCTTGGTGCGGATCACAAGTACTAAGTGGTCGGTTTTGACCTCGCGTACACCGGTGGTCGTGCCGGACATGATCAGAAGGTTGTCGTCTCTTAGTTGTGCATGTGCCATCATGTGCTCCTCTACCACTACTACCTCGCCACAAAGCCTTACGAGCATTTAACCTAGTTTGTCAACAGCCCCGACTACATGTTTGCTACAGTGTACGCGACCAACGATCGAAAGGTACTTAAGACTTCGGGCTTGGCCCGCCAGAAGCTTGCCGACATCCACGACCACTACAAGGTCTGGGGCAGCAAGAGGAACAAGGACTTCCATGTTGACCTCGCCGAGGCCATCACCCACCCCTACTACACAGACATGAAGGCTTAGTGCGACAAGAATAAGCCTGTCTGGCACATGGCCTAGGTGAAGAGACTGGATGATTATCGCATCTAGTCCCCGACCAAGGAAGCGTACACATGCTATGAGATGTTCACGCGGATCGTTGACATGAGGAAGTGCCTCCTACCTGAAGACGACGTGGGATCGAGCCGCAAAGAGAGTGGTGGCAGCAAGCGTCACAAGTAGATGATTTGATGATGGTTTCTCATAGTTTATTATGAATGTAATAGTTTATTGAGGTGTGCATTAATATTATATGTGTAGTCACTTATGTATTTGGATGCTTAATTAGGTTATGCAATCATGTTGTTATGTGTGTAATTACTTATGTATTTGTATGTTTAATTTGGTTATGCAATCATGTTCTTCGTTTATGTTATTTTGGCTCATCGCACACAATTTATCTGAGTTATCCGTATGCTGTTTATCGCACACATCTTCATCTGTGCAACCGTTTGTGTTAAAATTGGCTCACCGCAAATAGTTCATCCGGGCAATGTGTTTGCTGCCTATCGCGCACATCTTGATTTGGGTGATCGTTTGTGTTATTTCATGTCATCACAAACATTTCATCCGGCTTACCTGTATGTCATCGACCACACACATAATCATCTGGACAATCGTTGATGTTCTGATTGATCAGTGCAAACAGTTAATACGGGTGAACTGTATGTCGTACATCACACACACTTGTATTAAGTTAATCGTTTGCGTTATTTTGTCCCATCACAAACAATTTGCGTGGGTCAAATGTCCGTCGTAGATCGCAGACGCAACTCTTTTTTGAATTGTATTTGATGGATCCATCATCGCACACAGTTTGTGTCATTGGCGATGGAGCTTGAACTATACCGTTTGTGATTGGTGGATCACACACAGTTTCGTCGAGGAGTCTGTGATTGTAGTGTCACATTAGCACCATCCTGCAGTAGTGTTTGTTCAATATTTTAATGATATATATGTTGTTGCTTCCTTTAGTGGTGTCATATGAACGTCGACTACATGATAGTTTACCATACTTAGGCCTAAGGGAAGGCATTGTGGAGTAATAAATAGATGATGGGTTGATAGAGTGACAAAAATTTAAACCATAGTTTATGCGTTATTTCGTAAGAGACTGATTTGGATCCATATGTTTCATGATATGGTTAGATTTTTCTTAATTCTTCTTTCGTAGTTGCGGATGCTTGCGGGGGGAGGTAATCATAAGTGAGTTGCTCATTCAAGTAAGAATAACACCCAAGGACCGGTTCATCCACATATCAAATTATAAAATTATCGAACATGAATCAACTCAACATGATGAACATGACTAGACGACAATTTCCATATGTCCTCAAGAGCGCTTTACTTTATATAAGAGAACTTTCAGGCTTGTACTTTGGTAAAAAAAGATTAAGCCACCTTGTTGCGCACTTGCTACTTTTGTTACTTGTTACTTGTTACGAATTATCTTCCTACAAAATTATCTATCAATGTTACTCACAACACTTGCAGAGAATACCTTACTGAAAACTGCTTGTCATTTCCTTCTGCTCCTCATTGGGTTCAACACTCTTACTTATCGAAAGAACTACGATTGACCCCTATACTAGTGGATCATCAGCCACTGCGCCCGACCCCCGGCTCATGGCAAGCGGGGACCCCGTTGTGTTGTTGTTGTCTCGGGATGACATGATAAACAAGATATGGAGGCGGTCGAGGATTCACGTGAGATCATGATCTTGTAATAGACTAGTTGTTGCGGTGGTGGAGATTGCAACATTGGCTGAGTTGCAAAACCTAAATTATGTACATAGGTTGCTCCCCAAATCATTCGAACAAAATAGATTCAACGGACGCATGTGTTGTCATCAGCGGGTTGATGGCAAGTGTTTCCCTTTTTTCATTTACTTATGCTTCAGCATACCCCTAAACACAAGGACAACTGAGATTAATCTATACCTCTTCATAAGAAAGAACAAGATGGACATATTTTGTAAACTCTTCGTCCATTGTATACATATACCCCAATCCCAATTCGGCCCATTATAGCGCTTTTTCTTTCATTTTTTTCTTTTTGTTTCCTTTTCTTAATTCAAAAACTTATTCAAATTAGTAAACCTTTTTAGTTATAATGAACTATTAAAAAAAGTCATGAACTAACTTTTTCCTAAAAATTATGAACTTTTCAAAATAAACGATCTTTTGTCAAAAACCGGAGAGTTCTTTTTTGAATTCCTAATGTTTTCAAAATTTGAAAAAAAGAGTGTGTACTTTTTTTTGTAAAAATACTTGAACCTTTTTTTAAAAGAGGTAAGCGATGAACAATTTCCACATTTGTGAACTTTCTTTTAATCAAAATCGAAGAACTTTTTTCAAATCCCTGAACTTTCTTTCAAAATCCGGTGATTTTTCATTTACGTGAACTTTTTTCAAAATTAATGAACTTTTATCGAATTTGTGATTTTCAATTCAAAATCATTGAACTTTTTTCAACCATGTGAACTTTTTCTTTAAATTGATGAACTTTTATAAGTCCATGTTTTTTTCAGAATCCGCAATTTTTTTGAAACTCTTGAACATCTTTGTCAAAATCATGATTTTTGTTTTTGTATTTTCTAATTTTTTATCTGACCAATTTGTCAAAATAAAAACCCGGAAGAAAATAGAGGACAAAAAAGGAACTAGATTGAAAAGATGTACACCAAGAAGAATTAAAGAAGTAATTAGACACAACAAGTGATCTGTCCCAATTTTTTTATAGGGGAGTCAATTACATCGATGATGCTACAACTTGACATAAACGTCGTTTTGGTGATAGAACTTGTGACATACATTGAACTGATGCAACAACTTGGTTCGGGCGTGCAAATACGGAGCAAATCACATTTGATACAGAAACAACGCTGACTTGGCACGCTAACGTGGCATGGAGCCCGCTGTCAGTGACGTGAAGCCAAATAGGAATGCGTGTGGCCTATTTTTTTGAGAAAACTCCCTACACGTCAGAAGGCAATAATAATATTATTATTTTTCCGCCTCTATGAAACATGGATCCCAGCTGTCAATACTGGAAAATCCAAAAGAAAAGGATGGACTCCACAGTTCGGACCAACAACCTACTGCTAGTATGAAAGTCAACTACACCACTCCACCAAAAGAACTTTTCTGTCCTTAATGTAGTATAAGCTGGAAGCTATTGAGGCTTAAACGGGTTGTAAATAATGGGGCCCATTTTACATGCAATAGGCTTTTTAAAGATATTTCTAAAATGTATGTAATAAAATAATATTTAAATATTAGTGTGTTATAAATATTATATTTTTGGGATATAAATATTATACATAAGACAATGATTAGTAAATAAAAACATTTAAAAATACACACATGTATTATAAAAAAGGATTTAGTAAATACAGACATTTATTAAATAAAAGTGTTTAATGAATACAATGTGCAGCTTATATTAAAATTATAAAAAATGATGAATACGAACATTTACTAAATATTCGCTTGTGTATAATTTCAACTCATGACTTATATTAAAAACGTTACATAATTCATATATTAGCCATGATTGAATATTCATATGACATTTTAAAATTTAAATTACGAATATTATTATTATACAAATGTTGAACTATAAGTAGCTGTGTAGATTATTGAAATGTTTCTAATTATAGAAACATTTTATTTGTATATATATAATTGTATTATACAAACAATTTTATTTTAAATCTGAAATTACGAATATTCATATTCATTGTTTTAAATTATACAAACATTTCATAATTCATAAACCTTTTTTCAAATATATGAATATTTTTAAAATAATATGTGGCAGTTATTATATTTGTACGTATATAATATTTTAGATAATCAATATTTATGTTATTTTTATTACTGAAATTAAAACTTACATACCTTTTACAAATTTCTAAAAGATATAAGCAGGCGGAAATGGGCTGCACTGACCGTCGGCCATTTGAGCTCAAAGAACACCTTCGTTATTTACTAAAAACTGCTCAAAAGAAAGAGTGTCTCCGTTAAACTACATTATGTGTAGTTATCCATGCATGACATGAATGCGTTACGTGTGGAGCAACAAGGATTGACTATGTGGTAGTCACGTGTCGTTGGATCGAGGCGCGGAATGCAAATTTTTTTGAGAAATTTTTGTTTTTGCAACTGTAGCTTTTACCAATTTTTCTTATGCCCATTCTAGATTTTGACATTTCACTTTTGCCACTCTTAGCTTTTGACAATTATAAAAAATTGCAATTATGTGGCATAAACAGAAAAAAAAAATTAGGGTGACAATTGTGATACATTGTCAAAAGCTAAGAGTGGCAAAGATGAAATAAATTAATATTGTTTTTGCCACAAACTGGCAATTTTGATAATTGTGAAATGTGAAAATCTAGAGGGGCATAAGGAAAATTAGCAAAAATTAGAGTGGCAAAAACAAAATATTTCCTTTTTTTATTGTTAATTTTGCAGAAAAATTGAGATGCCACCTCATCAATAACAACAGGGTTTTTTGTGATAAAAAAATTGAGGTGGTTTTCTAAAAAAAACTGGCCACAAGCCCCCTCCCTGTCACCGAGTCAGTGACGGTGGGCCTCATGCCAGACAAGCATGCCTAGTCAGCAGTCTGGGTGTACACAATCATGATTTGCACCGTATTTGCACGCTCGGCCTAAGTTGTTGTACTAATTCAGTGTAGTATTTGCACGCTCGGCCTAAGTTGTTGTACTAATTCAGTGTATGCTGGAAGTTTTAGCATCAAAGTAACCGTTTGCGTCAAGTTCTAGAACCATCATTATAATTGATTCTTTATAGGGTATGAAAGTAAACGAAGAGGTTCGAATCCTATCTCTGGCACCTATTTTATTATCTCTAAAAAAGAAAGGAAAATGGGTCAAGCCTAAGACGGAGGGGTGTGATGGACAGGCTGATTGATTATCTATGTCTACATACAACTCGTACGTGCGACACATGTAGTTATACGTTAGTAATTTTTAGCTAGTTTTGGTAGAACTGAGAGTAGAACTGTTGTCTGGTTGGGATCTGAACCCCGTGAGGTCATCGAGCAGGATTATACGGTTGATGCTTGAGTAATACTCCCTTCGTCTCAAAATAACTGTCTTAACTTTGTACTAGCTCTAGTACAAAATTGTACTAAGCTTAAGACACTTATTTTGAGACGGAGGGAGTATAAGTTTATCCGCAATTTTTTATTTTAAAAAATAGGTTTTGTGAGGGAATGTACCGAAGCAATGCTCCTTTTCACTGGACAAGGGCTTGGTGAATATGTTTGGATGAGGGACGCCCGCCCAGCCGCCCTCGCCCTGAGGCCCCAATACATATCTAGGTCTTGACGGCCTCTGAAAGTACACGAGCGGGCAAGTACTCGTGTACTTGCTTCGTCGGGCATGCCGCTTCGTCGCTCACCAGCAGACATCAGTATCTGATCTTCTGATCACCAAGTGCCGGATACATGCGCATGCATGCATGCACGCAGGACCAAGATCTGGGCACGGGGAACAGAGCACGGCGGCTGGGTCCTAGGTCGCTAACCTACTGGCACTACAACAAGGTATGGGGGCTAGCCAGAACGCGTGTTGTCGCTGCGGCGCTGCCTGAACAGATTCGTCGATCGATCATCACTGTACGCGCCTTTCCGAAGAAGCTAGGATGCAATGAACTGAGCAGCCTCTCTCGATCGGGTCGCGCTCCGGCAGACAGCTTGCGGCGATAAGACGATGACAGGATTCCATGTCTTGCCTCCACTGGCTTGGAGAACAATGCTGCGTTCCTGGTGGCCGGCGAGCAGCTTCTGTGGCATACGACCTGGCCACCTAGTTCGACAATCATCATCGGGCTACCCATGCATCTTTGATCTTTCAAACACTTTCTCGAGCTCGACGGCTTGCTACTGGCTGGCACCATGGATGCTGCTGGCCTAATCGAATTCGATCCCCCAACTTTTCTCTTGAAGAACTTTTGCACTGTTGGCTTCATATCTACCACCGTCATGGGAAGCAGCCTGTGTTGAGCATTCAGAGGAGTCGCCCTCGACCTCAAAGAGATTCTTATACCAGTTGGAAGTCAAATCCTTGGAAGAGCAATCGGATTCTTCTTCTTTTGATGGTGTTGGAGTTGGATTGGAGGCAGAATAAATGATGGGCACAAGAAAGAAAAGAAAACGTAAGAGGTGCGAAGTATGATGGGATTGTTAGAGAGCACTGCTCCGCCTATTTGAAACATCTTAGTCCGGCAAGATAGTTTTGTTTCGAAATGATCCAGATTTATTTTCAAAGTTATTATTGATAGTACAAAGCACCTCAAACATAATAAAAATTATAACGAGATTTCTAGACCATCGAACGACTACTACCCCGCCAGAATGAGCCGCCGACACGCCGCTATCGCTGGTACCCTACTGGAGCTGGCGTGACCTTGTCGGTAACAGTCGAGAAGTCTTCGTGCATTGCCCTTAAAAGCTAGCGCCCTAGAGTCACAGTCGTCGTCGTTGAACCATTGAATAGATCTGAAGCACCTCGCATCAAATCTCACCACATGACAAAAAACCCTAACCTCACCGGCCCAAGGAGTCGACATGAATCTACGCTCGAGCTCGGTCGAGTATGTTCAAATGAACGAACTCGAGAAGAATCGGAGCCCGAATAAGAAACGCCGCCATCCACGTGAGTATCACGCGTGCAAGGACTAAAGACCCATAACCTAAACTACTAACCAGAGCGGAAGCACCGGAATCCCCCCCCACCCCCCCCCCCCCCCCCCCCCCCGCGCGCGCGCGCGCGGCCACACCCACCGACCGGCGGTCAGAGGAAAGAAAATCCACGGGCTCACCGGTGATGCTTGGAGGGGGGAGTTTGCCCTTACCGCAAAGGGATATGGACAGGAAAAAGAAACCCTAGATTGATTTCCTCTACAATCCTTTCAATTGATTCATCTGCCACAACAGCAACCCGCGAGATACTAATACCGCAGCAATTAACAAAGAGATCTATATAGACCGTGGAGAGTAAAACTCGCTACCAAAGCTGTATAAGAACAACATTGTTCTCTTCTAAAAAATGACTCCCTTGATTGTTTCTATTACATAGACCGTGGAGAGTAAAACTCGCTACCAAAGCTGTAGAAGAACAACATTGTTCTGTTCTAAAAAATGACTGCCTTGATTGTTTCTATTGTGACTAAAAAACCTATACAGCTACTTTAGGTGTTTATGAGCCCCTAGAAATCTTGTATCTTGGCCGCTTCTTTTAGTTCTTTTTAAAAAAAAAAAACAGAGGATCACCCTGCCCTCTGCATCGGTTTATTCATACAGTTATATGTGCCTCTTCCTTTTTCTCTGATCATAAATAACATGATATTTTTCTTTTTCTTTCATCCTTGTGCTAACAATACCATGAAAAACCAAGCATTGATACCGAACAAATCAGCCTAGAAAAAGAAGAATGAAAAAAAATCCACCTAGGACCTGGCTCGCGGCATCATGTTCAAAATCCTACCACAAATACTATTATCTATCTAGGTAAATACAAATGTGAAATCAAATCTATTTCAACTCTCGACAAAAAAACTGCAAATCCAATATTAGTACAAGGAGGGTGCATGCCCAATCAGTAGGCAACAACCTGAGGTAGTATCAAGAGCAAAACCCAAAAGGTTATATTAACAATATAATCAGTTAGCTAGACATTCGCGCGATTTCCCAGCAAAAATGAAACAAGAGAGATCACCATGATTTGCTACAATTTTCCTGCCGGGATCTCAAAGGGGGCAGAAGATGGAAGAACTTGGTTCCCATCAGCGTTTCCTCTGCTCCATGTATATACTGCTGTACTTGCTGCTGCTGTGCCGCCGCAGTTCCTTTCCATTTTATTGTTCCTCTTATCTCGTTTTCGTAATTACCTGTCATACATATGAGAAGAAAATTTAGGATACTGAATCATATGCTGCCATGACCATGAAACTCGTTTTGTTTTTGAATTATTCGGGTGCTTGTGACCACTAGCGCGAAAAAAGAAGACATGTATATCTAGAGATGAAGACACAAGGGATGTGTACGTGGTGTGACCATTGAAAAGTATCCTGATGGCGACAAATAGAGAATGGTACAAACCATTGACATGGCTAGGTTGGCTGCACGTACGTACCTACATGAGTTGGCTAGAGACACCTAATTCTTGGCACATATGGGAAAAATTGTCCGAAAATGACGGATTCTCGCACCATGCTCCCAAGCTTATCTTGTTTTCAGATATTTCGGCGTCGATTTTTTTGATAATCGGGATTTTGTTGGCACTGAAGAAATGCAGAACCACTCGGTAATTGCCAGTTGAGGTGTAGTTTTCATGTGATGGTAACACTCGAACATATGCATGCTGATGAGGTAGAGCGTAGTTCAGGTCAGTGCTAGGAGTATCAAAATGAAAGAAGTCTGTCAACATGATGGAGACCATGTTTTGACAACTTATTCGAATTCCATGCTGTGCACTCACGGTGCACATAGGAGAACCCCATTATTTTGCTTGGGAGTTTTTACCTTATCTAACTACAGAAGTTGTCCTTGGCCGCGTAAACCCAAAACCACGCGTCGATATGGGAATTAAGTTTATGAAAAAAGGCTAGATGAGCACTTTCATGCTATTAGAATTTGAATAGTTTAATTTAGCGGACTTGTTTGAGTTAAAATTAGGGACATGGTCAGAGATACTCTTAGGGCGTGAAATTCTAATCACGTCGATATGGCATGATGAGCAGCATGAAGAGGAGATGAAGAAGAGGACAATGAGATCGACACCGCGGCCGTGATCTAGCGACAGATCTGGTCTCAATGGCGGTAACAGAGTGCGCCGAGCGGTGAGGAAGAAAATTGGCAAGAGAGGAGAGATGGTTGGCGGTGATCGGCGGGCGATGAGATGGACCGCGTGTAGTTGTGTCCTTTCATCTCAAGTTACAAACATCAAATGTTTCATTTCGTATTGTAGGAAAAAAAGTATTAATTGCAGGCGTAAAGCTTAGTTTGTGGGTGCTGAAATGTGCATGCTGAAATTATTTGACGTTACTGAACACGTGATCCTCGTGCTCCCTCTGTCTTGAAATACATATCGTTGATCTAGTATAAAATTTGTAATAACTTAGTACTACTAGCAAAAGGACCCGTGCGTTGCAACGGGAGAAAAACAATTATAATCTCCAATGATGCTGATCATATTATGTCTTTAAAATTTTAGGACATTTCTTGAAATGCATGAACATTTTTTAGATTAGCAAACATTTTTTTCAATTGCACTCAAAAAATAACACACAAACTTTTTTTCAAAATCATGGACATCTATTCTTTTCACCAACATTGTTCTCAAATTTATGAACATTTTTCTGAATATGCGAATATTTCTACAAATATTCTGAGCATTTCTTGAATTCACAAACATTTTATATTTTCTTCAAACTTTTAATTCAAAATTCCCAGTTTTATAAATTGAAAAGTTTTTCAAAGTTCTAAATTATTTAAACAAACAAATGGAACAGAAAAATGAAAATAAAAAATGAGACTAAAAACAGAGGCACGCACTGTTTTTAAGACTTTTACACGCACTTTTGTTTAAAATCGTTGAATTTTTTATTTTATGGACATTTTCTCAAAGTTTAAACATTTTTTTATATGCAAACATTTTTGAAAACTCCTGAGTAGTTTTTGAATTCTCAAAGAAATATGTTTTTTTGAATATTTTATTTCGAAATTCTCAGTTTCTTAAAATTAAGAAAAGTTGTTTGAAGTTCTAAATTATTTAAAGTAGAAAAACAAAATGGAACTGAAAAGAAAAATAAAAAAACTAAACTAAAAAAACAAACGCCCACGCATGGGCCGGCCCAAACAAGTGTGCTGCATCTTTTTCCGACGCCCAGAGCGTAATATAGGAGGTTCCTACATGGACCGGCCCAGTCCGGTGATTTTCCTGTTTGACACGTTTTTTATAACTTATAGGTGGCATTGGTGGGTAATTTTAGTCAACTTTAAGGACAATTTAGATGACGTACGGAAGAAGCGTTATTTGCTTTATTAGTAGGTAAGATAAGATAGGATGTATATTAACAACTGTCCAAGCTTACGAAGGGCTTCCAAAACTTCTCTTGCCCCAAAAAAAAATGGAAAGGAAAAGCTACTAGCACGTTCCCTAGCTAGAGAAGAGAAGAGAAGAGAAGCGTGCATATCTTACCTCATCTTTTGTTTGGGTGTATCGCGTTTCCCGGCGCGGTGTTGGCGGTAGCGGCAGGCGTACCGCTGCCATTGGGCACGTGGTGGAGCGCCGGACTCTGCTGCAGGGCCTTCGGCCCTAGCGGGTAGTAGCCCACCCCCTGCGCAAAATGCTGCCGGAAGAAACATCCATCCTTGAGTACAGAAAAAACGGCGGGAGCGTTGGAAACGAGATGGTTTTGGCGGTTGCCGGAACCTGGTGGTGGTGGTGGTGGGCCGGCGGCTGCAGGTGGTGGTGGTTGACGCCGAGGAAGTGCGCGTACTGCTCCGGCAGGCTTCCCTGCTGCTGCGGCGCCATGAAGGGCATCCGCGCCATGGACGCGGGCCCCATCTGCGGCAGGTACTGGTGCATGCCCGGGAACATCACCGCCGGCGGCGCCGCCATGCCGCCGCCCATCCACATCATCTGCACCTGCATCTGCAGCGTCTTCAGGTACTCGATCGCCTCGTCCAGCATCGACGCCTTGTCAGTCTGCATGCCGCCCGTCGCAGAAACCAAATCAGAAACCCCAATCCAGCAGATCAAGAAAAGAAACAGGGATGCCATGGCGCGCGCGGTGCGATGCGATCGGCACCTTGTTGCAGTGGGGTATGAGCTCTTGCAGCGCTCGCATCTTCTCGTTGATCCTGTCTCGTCTCCTCTGCAATCGTCGTCAGAAACAGCAGCCGTCAGCGTCAGAGATGTTAATGAACAATTGACAATCGATCGCGCGAGAAGAAATCAACGCACCCTCTCGGACAGGTTGTGCACCTCGGCGGCGCGGCTCCTCCGCGCCGTCGTGAGCTTCTGCGGCGGCTTGCGGTCGAGCGCCAAGGACTCTGACTCGGCGTCCTGCCGCAGTTGCGGTACGTCCACGTACGTCAGAAGATGAGGGATTATAACGCGAGGACAAGTGTGAGAGAGGACTACGGCCTACCTCGCTGGGGCTCTCCGAGTCCTCCGTGTCGAGCCCCCGCTTGCGCTTGCTGCTCCTGTTGCTCGTGCTCGTCGGCTCGGTGCCGGTCGTGGTGGTGGTGGTGGTGGCGGCGGCGCCGAAGCAGTAGTTAGACCGCCCCGACGAGGAGGCGACGGTGGCCTCGTGGCCCCTGCCGCTGGCGTTTGCATTTCCGCTCCCCACTGCCGAGGGCAGAGCGCTGCCTGCGCCTCTGCCGCCATAGACAGTGGTGTGGCCGGCGCGCCCCTGCTCGCTCACCGCGCCCTGCACCTGCACCTGGTTGCTCCCGCAGAAGCTCGCCCCGATCGCGCTCAGCGTCGACGACGCGCCCTCCTCCATCGCCGCCTTCCCGGCCCGGGCCTGGACGAGGCCCGACACGACGCCGCCGGCGTTGTCGCCGCAGTCAGCCAGGCTCATCGATTGCTGCCTGCTGGAGCAGGACACGTGCGTGTGCGTGGACTTGGGAGGGGGCATCAGGTCGCTCGCCGCCGACACCGCGGACGACTGGCTGCTGCGCCCGTCGACGTCCCCTAATAACGGGGCACCGTCCCCCCTGCCGGCCTTGCCGGCGCCGTCGACCACGGCCGCCCCCGGTGGCTCTTCGCAGAAGAGGTCCGTGAAGATGTCCTTGTCGAGCGAGTCGGCGAGCGCGAACGGGAACCACAGGCCGGCCTCGTCTTCTTGCACCACCGCCGGCGCCGGAACCTTCTCCGGCCTCGGCGGCAGCTTCCGATGACCCTGGCTCTGCATGACGACATTACCGTTGCACCACAGCAGCTCCATGAGGTCATCGTCCTCGCTGCAGCAACACGCACACCATGCACGAAAACAAAAAAAAGGTGAGTAACCATAACCATTAGCCTGAGTGGCCTGAATGCATCGATCAAGCGATCAAGAACGAACCCGAGCGGCCTGGAGATGTCCCCCATGTTTCCCCAGTCTGGCACGAACTGGCTCATGGCTCAGATCATCACAAGTATCGACCGGCGACTCACTTGTATAGAGAGGCGCGCTGGCGAAGCAAACAGAGGAAATGGCAAGAATCAAATTAACAACAAAATCAGCTGAGAAACTGTGCTCCATCTGCATGCGGCATGGTATTCTAAACTTGATTGGCAACGAGAAGAGACTGCTCCATAGAAAAATGTGCCTCCTGCCAAGGATCCCGCAGCATAGCCTGAATGATTTGGCTTCAGATGAGGCAAGCAGGGCATGTGCGATGCCAGCCAGCGCACATACTATTGGAAATAATAGTATCTTAAACTTCCCATAGTATTTTTTTCTAGAAAGAGAACTTCAGATAGCAAAGGAAATTTGGGATAAAAAACTGAAAAATACGTATAAAAAAAGCAGCTGGACTATGCAGTGCAGGGGGAACAGGGAGGCCAATGATAGGGAAAAGGAAAGGTAGATGCAGTGGCAGTGCGAGGAGCCTATACGCCTGCAGGAAACCTACCGGTCATGTAAACCTGCAGCACATGCAGATGCGGCAGATGCAGAGGAGCAGCTAGCAACGAACACAGTGAAAAGGCTTTGTTTATTCCTTCTTTTAATCTACTCATCAATCAAGTCCACAGAGCACTAGCGAGATTTTTTTCTTAAAAAAACACTGTATATGTTTTGTTAAGGAGTAGTAGGAGTATATTTTATATGAAGAAAAAAGGGTGAAGCGCTTCAGAGAAGTGATTTACAAAGACTGGGAAGAGGCCTCGGGAGCAATAAAACTATGCTGACTATCCCGTTAGGATCAATCAGTGGATAGGGCGAAATCGACATGAGGTTCCAGAAGAGACTGGAAGGAAAGCATGCATTAGCGATGCAGATTTTTATACTAGAAACGTAATGAGAAAACAGAGGGGGGGAACGGAACCAGCAGGCATGGAACAAGAACTAACCAGTCTGGTGGCAAGATCCAGCAACAGCAAGCAAGCTTCTTGGGGAGGATGCTCAGCGGGCCGCAGGTCTCTTCAGGGCATGGATGGGAGGAGGCTGCTAGTGAGGGGGAGGAAGGAGGAGGGCGGGCAAGTAGCAGGGGAACCTGGTCTTGGCACCCACAGTGGCTTTTAAGCAGCCGCGCAACATTGTGGGTGAGTTGAGATTTGAGAAGTTGGATTCCCGCAGACAGAGACGGGGGAGGGAGGGAGGGAGAAAGGGATAGAAGAAGGGAAGAGGGATGTGGAGGAGGAGGAGGGGAGGGGGTCCGGACAGGCGAGGCGAATGATTAGAGGAGCAGACGTGAGTACACCTTGCATCTGCTTGCTGCTGCTGCTGCTGCCGCCGCTGCATTGGGAAGGGGGGCGCGCGCGTGCATGCATGTATGCCGTTTTCTGGGTACCGCCGGATTTTGCCATTTCGAGGGGTAAACCTGTCGCGCGTATAAGGCGTCTGTTTCGGTCACAGAAATCGCGGACCAACACACCGACCAGTTTGTAAATCAATCCGTTGGATGGTTAAAGATACGTTGGTATTCTCAACTCATTCGATGATGAGTTTAAGTCTTGATCCATACTAATTCAATGATACCTTCGGACATATTTGTAGAGTATCTTTATAGTCATCTAGTTACGTTGTAACGTTTGATACACACAAGGTATTCCTTCGTTGCGAATGAGTTATATGATCTCAGGGTCATAACAACAAATACTTGACACGCAAAAAACAATAGCAATAAAATGACACGAACAATATGTTACGTATATAATTTGGGTCTTGTCCATCACATGATTCTCTTAATGATGTGATTCCGTTATCAAGTGAAAACACTTGTCTATGATCAGGAAACCTTAACCATCTTTGATCAACGAACTAGACAACTAGAGGCTCACTAGGGACAGTGTGTTGTTTATGTATCCACACATGTATTTGAGTTTCCAATCAATACAATTCTAACATGGATAATAAACGAATATTATGAGCAAGGAAATATAATAATAACTAATTTATTATTGCCTCTAGGACATATTTCCAACAGTCTTTCACTTGCACTAGAGTCAATAATCTAGTTCACATCACCATGTGATTTTAACGAATCCAACACACATACAGTTCTGGGGTCTAATCACGTCTTGCTCGTGAGAGAGGTTTTAGTCAACGGTTCTGAAACTTTCATATCCGTGTGTTCTTTACAAATTTTTATGTCATCTTATAAATGCTGCTACTACGTGCTATTCAGAAATACTCCAAATATCTACTCTACTATACGAATCCGTTTTACTACTCATAGTTATTCAGATTAGTGTCAAAGCTTGCATCAACGTAACCCTTTATGACGAACTCTTTAACCACCTCCATAATCGAGAAAAAAAATCCTTAGTCCACTAGTTACTAAGGATAACTTTGACCGTTGTTTTAGTGATTCAATCCTGGATCACCTTTTATACCCCTTGACAGACTCATGGCAAGGCACACATCAGGTGCGGTACACAGCTTGGCATACTTTAGAGTCTATGGCTAAGGCATAGGGGACGACCTTCGTCCTTTCTCTTTCTTCCGTTGTGGTCGGGCTTTTGAGACTTACTCATATTCACACCTTACAACACAACCAAGAACTCTTTCTTTGCTGATCTATTTTGAACTCCTTCGAAAACTTATCAAGGCATGCATTTCATTTGAAAGTTCTGCTTAGCATTTTGATCTATCTCCATAGATATTTGATGCCCAATGTTCAAGTAGCTCCATCCAGGTCTTCCTTTGAAAAACCCCTTTCAAACAACCTTTATGCTTCACAGAAATTCTACATTACTTCCGATCACCAATATGTCAACCACATATACTTATCAGAAATTCTATAGTGCTCCCACTCACTTCTTTGGAAATACAAGTTTTCATAAACCTTGTACAAACCCAAAATCTTTGATCGTCTCATCAAAGTGTATATTCCAACTCCGAGATGCTTGCACCAGTCCATTGAAGGATCGCTGGAGCTTGCATACTTGTTAGTATCCTTAGGATCGACAAAACCTTCTGGTTGTTTCACATACAACCTTTCCTCAAGGAAACCGTCGAGGAAATAATGTTTTGACATGCTATGCAACATTTCATAAATAATCCAGTAACTACTAACATAATTCCAACAAACTTTTAGCATTGCTACGAGTGAGAAAGTCTCGTCATAGTCAACTCTTTGAACTTGTCGGAAACATCTTTGCGGTAAGTCAAGCTTTTCTTAATGGTGAATAGTCACCATCATCGTGTGTCTTCCTTCTAAAGATCCATCTTTACTTAATAGTCTTACTACCATCAAGTAGTTCTTCCAAAGTCTACACTTTGTCTTCATACATGGATCCTCTCGCGGATTTCATGGCCTCTAGCCATTTGTCGGAATCCAGGCCCACCATTGCTTCTCCATAACTCGTAGGTTCATTGTTGTTCAACAACATGGTATCCAACACAGAGTTACTGTACCACTCTGTAGTAGTACGCGACCTTGTCGACCTACGAGGCTTGTAGTAACTTGATCTGAAGCTCAATGATCATCATCATCAGTTTCCACTTCAATTGGTGTAGGCGCCGCACGAACAACTTCCTGCGCCCTGCTACACACTGGTTGAAGTGACAGTTCACTAACCTCATCAAGTTCCACCACCCTCCCACTCAATTCTTTCGAGAGAAACCTTTCCTCGAGAAAGGACCCGTTTCTAGAAACAAACACTTTGCTTTCGAATCTGAGATAGGAGATGTATCCAACTGTTTTGGGATATCCTATGAAGATGCATTTATCCGCTTTGGGTTCGAGCTTTATCAGACTGAAACTTTTTCACATAAGCGTCACAGCCCCAAACTTTCAAGAAACGACAGTTTAGGTTTCTCCAAACTGTGTCATCTCAACGGAAATACGCGGTGCCCTATTTAAAGTGAATGCAGTTGTCTCTAATGTTGGAATTATGCCCTAGAGGCAATAATAAATATAGTTATTATTATAATTCCTATATCAAGATAATCATTTATTATGCATGCTATAATTGTATTGAATGAAGACTTATATACATGTGTGGATACATAGACAAAAGACTGTCCCTAGCATGCCTCTAGTTGGCTAGCCAGTTGATCAAAGATAGGCAGGGTCTCCTGATTATGAACAAGGTGTTATTGCTTGATAACTAGATCACGTCATTAGGAGAATCACGTGATGGACTAGACCCAAACTAATAGACGTAGCATGTTGATCGTGTCATTTTGTTGCTACTGTTTTCTGCGTGTCAAGTATTTGTTCCTATGACCATGAGATCATATAACTCACTCACACCGGAGGAATGCTTTGTGTGTATCAAACGTCGCAACGTAATTGGGTGACTATAAAGATGCTCTACAGGTATCTCCGAAGGTGTTCGTTGAGTTAGTATGGATCGAGACTGGGATTTGTCACTCCGTGTGACGGAGAGGTATCTCGGGGCCCACTCGGTAATACAACATCACACACAAGCCTTGCAAGCAAAGTGACTTAGTGTAAGTTGCGGGATCTTGTATTACGGAACGAGTAAAGAGACTTGCCCGTAAACGAGATTGAAATAGGTATGCGGATACTGACGATCGAATCTCGGGCAAGTAACATACCGAAGGACAAAGGGAATGACATACGGGATTATATGAATCCTTGGCACTGAGGTTCAAACGATAAGATCCTCGTAGAATATGTAGGATCCAATATGGGCATCCAGGTCCCGCTATTGGATATTGACCGAGGAGTCACGCGGGTCATGTCTACATAGTTCTCGAACCCGCAGGGTCTGCACACTTAAGGTTCGACGTTGTTTCATGCGTATTTAAGTTATATGGTTGGTTACCGAATGTTGTTCGGAGTCCCAAATGAGATCACAGATGTCACGAGGGTTTCCGGAATGGTCCGGAAACGAAGATTGATATATAGGATGACCTTATTTGATTACCGGAAGGTTTTCGGAGTTACCGGGAATGTACTGGGAATGACGAATGGGTTCCGGGTGTTCACCGGGGGGGGGGGGGCAACCCACCCCGGGGAAGCCCATAGGCCTTGGAGGTGGCACACCAGCCCTTAGTGGGCTGGTGGGACAGCCCAAGAAGGCCCTATGCGCCATAGGAAGAAAATCAAAGAGAAAAGAAAAAAAAGAGGAGGTGGGAAAAAGGGGAAGGACTCCTCCTTCCAAACCTAGTTGGATTCGGTTTGGAAGGGGAGGACTCCCCCCTTGGCTCGGCCGACCCACTTGGGGCCTCTTGAGCCGCAAGGCAAGGCTCCCCCTCTTCCCCCTATATATACGGAGGTTTTAGGGCTGATTTGAGACAACTTTGCCACGGCAGCCCGACCACATATCTCCACGGTTTTACCTCTAGATCGCGTTTCTGCGGAGCTCGGGCGGAGCCCTGCCGAGATAAGATCATCACCAACCTCCGGAGCGCCGTCACGCTGCCGGAGAACTCATCTACCTCTCCGTCTCTCTTGCTGGATCAAGAAGGCCGAGATCATCGTCCAGCTGTACGTGTGGTGAACGCGGAGGTGCCGTCCGTTCGGCACTAGATCGTGGGACGGATCGCGGTACGGTTCGCGGGGCGGATCGAGGGACGTGAGGACGTTCCACTACATCAACCGCGTTTCTTAACGCTTCTGCTGTGCGATCTACAAGGGTACGTAGATCGAATATCCCCTCTCGTAGATGGACATCACCATGATAGGTCTTCGTGCGCGTAGGAATTTTTTTTTGTTTCCCATGCGACGTTCCCCAACAGTGGCATCATGAGCTAGGTTCATGCGTAGATGTCTTCTCGAGTAGAACACAAAAGTTTTTGTGGGCGGTGATGTGCATTTTGCTGCCCTCCTTAGTCTTTTCTTGATTCCACGGTATTGTTGGATTGAAGCGGCTTGGACCGACATCACTCGTACGCTTACGAGAGACTGGTTTCATCGCTACGAGTAACCCCGTTGCTCAAAGATGACTGGCAAGTGTCAGTTTCTCCAACTTTAGTTGAATCGGACTTGAGCGAGGAGGTCCTTGGATGAGGTTAAATAGCAATTCATATATCTCCGTTGTGGTGTTTGCGTAAGTAAGATGCGATCCTACTAGATACCCATGGTCACCACGTAAAACATGCAACAACAAAATTAGAGGACGTCTAACTTGTTTTTGCAGGGTATGCTTGTGATGTGATATGGCCAACGATGTGATGTGATATATTGGATGTATGAGATGATCATGTTGTAATAGATAATATCGACTTGCACGTCGATGGTACGGCAACCGACATGAGCCATAGGGTTGTCTTTAAACTAACGTTTGTGCTTGCAGATGCGTTTACTATTTTGCTAGGATGTAGCTTTAGTAGTAATAGCATGAGTAGCACGACAACCCCGATGGCGACACGTTGATGAAGATCATGGTGTGGCGCTGGTGACAAGAAGATCGTGCCGGTGCTTTGGTGATGGAGATCAAGGAGCACGTGATGATGGCCATATCATGTCACTTATGAATTGCATGTGATGTTAATCCTTTTATGCACCTTATTTTGCTTAGAACGACGGTAGCATTATGAGGTGATCTCTCACTAAAATTTCAAGACGAAATTGTGTTCTCCCCGACTGTGCACCGTTGCTACAGTTCATCGTTTCGAGACACCACGTGATGATCGGGTGTGATAGACTCAACGTTCACATACAACGGGTGCAAAACAGTTGCGCACGCGGAACACTCGGGTTAAGCTTGACGAGCCTAGCATGTGCAGACATGGCCTCGGAACACATGAGACCAAAAGGTCGATCATGAATCATATAGATGATATGATTAGCATAGGGATGTTTACCACTCAAACTATACTCAACTCACGTGATGATCGGACTTGAGCTAGTGTAAGTGGATCATGAACCACTCAAATGACTAGAGAGATGTTCTTTTTGAGTGGGAGTTTAGCGAGTAATTTGATTAAGTTAAACTCTAATTATCTTGAACATAGTCTAAGTCCACTTTGAATATATTTGTGTTGTATATCATGGCTCACGCGACAGTCACCCTGAATTTTAATACGTTCCTAGAGAAAGCTAAGTTGAAAGATGATGGAAGCAACTTTGTAGACTGGGCTCGTAATCTTAAGATAATATTACAAGCTGGGAAGAAGGATCATGTCCTTAATTCTGCGCTAGGAGATGAACCACCCGCTACGGCTGATCAGGATGTTAAGAACGCTTGGTTAACACGTAAGGAGGACTACTCAGTAGTTCAATGTGCAGTCTTGTATGGCTTAGAACCGGGACTTCAACGTCGCTTTGAGCGTCATGGAGCATTTGAGATGTTCCAGGAGTTGAAATTCATCTTTCAGAAGAACGCCCGGATCGAGAGGTATGAGACGTCCGATAAATTCTATGCTTGCAAGATGGAGGAGAACTCGTCTGTTAGTGAACATGTGCTCAAAATGTCTGGGTACTCAAACCGTCTAGCTGAGCTGGGGATTGAACTCCCGCAAGAGGCTATCACTAACAGAATCCTTCAGTCACTGCCGCCAAGCTATAAAGGCTTTGTGTTAAACTACAACATGCAAGGGATGAACAAGTCACCCGACGAGTTGTTTGCGATGCTAAAAGTCGCAGAGTTTGAACTCCGTAAAGAGCATCAAGTGTTGATGGTGAATAAGACCACTAGTTTCAAGAGAAACGGCAAAGGCAAGAAGGGTAATTCAAAGAAGAGCGGCAAGCCTATTGCCAATCCGACGAAGAAACCCAAAGCTGGACCTAAGCCTGAAACAGAGTGTTACTATTGCAAGGGTATGGGTCACTGGAAGCGCAACTGCCCCAAGTATCTGGCTGATAAGAAGGCGGCCAAAGAAAAATCAGGTATATTTGATATACATGTTATTGATGTGTACTTAACCGGCTCTCGTAGTAGTGCCTGGGTATTCGATACCGGTTCTGTTGCTCATATTTGCAACTCGAAACAGGAACTGCGGAATAGACGAAGGCTGGCGAAAGATGAAGTGACGATGCGCGTAGGAAATGGTTCCAAGGTTGATGCAATCGCCGTCGGCACAATTTCACTTCAGTTACCATCAGGATTAGTTATGAACTTGAATCATTGTTATTTAGTGCCTGCGTTGAGCATGAACATTATATCTGGATCTTGTTTACTACGAGACGGTTACTCTTTTAAGTCAGAGAATAATGGTTCTTCTATTTCTATGAGTAACATCTTTTATGGTCATGCACCCAATGTGAGAGGATTGTTCATATTGAATCTTGATAGTGATACACACATACATAAAATTGAGACCAAAAGAGTTAGAGTTAACAATGATAGCGCCATATTTTTGTGGCACTGCCGCTTAGGTCATATTGGTGTAAAGCACATGAAGAAACTCCATGCCGATGGACTTTTGGAGTCACTTGACTTTGATTCACTTGACACGTGCGAACCATGCCTCATGGGCAAGATGACTAAAACTCCGTTCTCCGGAACAATGGAGCGTGCAAGTGACTTGTTGGAAATCATACATACCGATGTGTGCGGTCCGATGAGCGTAGAGGCACGCGACGGATATCGTTATTTTCTCACCTTCACTGACGATTTGAGTAGATATGGTTATGTCTACTTAATGAAGCACAAGTCTGAAACATTTGAAAAGTTCAAGCAATTTCAGAGTGAAGTTGAAAATCATCATAACAAGAAGATCAAGTTCCTGCGGTCTGATCGTGGGGGTGAATATCTGAGTTTCGAGTTTGGTGATCACTTAAGACAATGTGGAATTGTTTCACAGTTGACACCGCCTGGAACACCACAACGTAATGGTGTGTCCGAGTGTCGTAATCGTACTTTATTAGAGATGGTGCGATCTATGATGTCTCTTACCGATTTGCTGTTATCGTTTTGGGGTTATGCATTAGAAACAGTTGCATTCACTTTAAATAGGGCACCATCAAAATCCCTTGAGACGACACCATACGAACTGTGGTATGGAAAAGGGCCAAAGTTGTCGTTTCTTAAAGTTTGGGATGTGATGCTTATGTCAAAAAGCTTCAGCCTGAAAAGCTGGAACCCAAAGCGGAAAAGTGCCTCTTCATAGGTTACCCAAAAGAGATAGTTGTGTACACCTTCTATCTCAAATCCGAGGGCAAAGTGTTTGTTGCTAAAAACGGAGCTTTTCTCGAGAAGGAGTTTCTCTCGAGAGAATTGAGTGGGAGGAAGATAGAACTTGATGAGGTTGTCGAACCTCTCATCCCTCTAGATGGTGGCGCAGGGCAAGGGGAAACCTCTGTCATTGCGACGCCGGATGAGGAGGAAGTTAATGATGATGATCATGAAACTCCGGTTCAAGTTCTTGTCGAACCACGCAGGTCGACGAGACGACGTGCTGCTCCAGAGTGGTACGGTAATCCGTCATGTCAATCATGTTGTTAGACAACAATGAACCTGCAAATTATGAAGAAGCAATGGTGGGCCCAGATTCCAACAAATGGCTAGAGGCCATGAAGTCCGAGATAGGATCCATGTATGAGAACAAAGTGTGGACTTTGGAAGTACTACCTGAGGGCCGCAAGGCTATCCAGAACAAATGGATCTTTAAGAAGAAGACGAACGCTGACGGCAATGTGACCGTTTATAAAGCTCGACTTGTGGCAAAGGGTTTTTCACAAGTTCAAGGAGTTGACTACGATGAGACATTCTCACCCGTAGCGATGCTTAAGTCCGTCAGAATCATGTTAGCAATAGCTGCATTTTTCGATTATGAAATCTGGCAGATGGATGTCAAAACGGCGTTCCTTAACGGTTTCCTTAAGGAAGAGTTGTATATGATGCAACCCGAGGGTTTTGTCGATCCTAAGTATGCTAACAAGGTGTGCAAGCTCCATCGATCCATTTATGGACTGGTGCAAGCATCTCGGAGTTGGAACAAACGCTTTGATGAGGTGATCAAAGCATTTGGGTTTATACAAGTGGTTGGAGAATCTTGTATTTACAAGAAAGTGAGTGGGAGCTCTGTGGCGTTTCTAATATTATATGTGGATGACATATTACTGATTGGAAACAACGTAGAGTTTTTGGAGAGCATAAAGGATTACTTGAATAAAAGTTTCTCTATGAAGGACCTAGGAGAAGCTGCTTACATTCTAGGCATTAAGATCTACAGGGATAGATCGAAGTGCCTGATAGGACTTTCACAAAGCACATACCTTGATAAAGTTTTGAAGAGGTTAAAAATGGAACAGTCCAAGAAAGGGTTCTTGCCAGTTTTACAAGGTACGAGATTGAGTAAGACTCAGTGCCCAGCAACTGATGAGGATAGAGAGCATATGAGCACCGTCCCCTATGCTTCAGCCATAGGTTCTATCATGTATGCAATGATGTGCACTAGACCGTACGTTAGCTTGGCCATAAGTATGGCAGGCAGGTTCCAGAGTAATCCAGGAGTGGATCACTGGACGGCGGTCAAGAATATCCTGAAGTACCTGAAAAGGACTAAGGAGATGTTTCTCGTGTATGGAGGTGACAAAGAGCTCGCCGTAAAGGGTTACGTCGATGCAAGCTTTGACACAGATCCGGACGACTCTAAGTCGCAGACCTGATACATATTTATTCTTAATGGGGGTGCGGTAAGCTGGTGCAGTTCCAAGCAAAGCGTCGTAGCAGATTCTACATGTGAAGCGGAGTACATGGCTGCCTCGGAGGCGGCTAAGGAGGGTGTCTGGATGAAGCAGTTCATGACGGATCTTGGAGTGGTGCCAAGCGCACTGAATCCAATAACCTTGTTCTGTGACAACACGGGTGCCATTGCCCTAGCAAAGGAACCACGGTTTCACAAGAAGTCCAGACACATCAAACGACGCTTCAACCTCATCCGCGACTACGTCAAAGGGGAGGACATAAATATATGCAAAGTGCACACGGATCTGAATGTAGCAGACCCGCTGACTAAACCTCCTCCATGGGCAAAGCATGATCAACACCAGAACTGTATGGGTGTTAGATTTATTACAATGTAATTCGCATGATGATGTGAGGGCTAGATTATTGACTCTAGTGCAAGTGGGAGACTGTTGGAATTATGCCCTAGAGGCAATAATAAATATAGTTATTATTATAATTCATGTATCAAGATAATCGTTTATTATCCATGCTATAATTGTATTGAATGAAGACTTATATACATGTGTGGATGCATAGACAAAACATTGTCCCTAGCATGCCTCTAGTTGGCTAGCCAGTTGATCAAAGATAGTCAGGGTCTTCTGATTATGAACAAGGTGTTGTTGCTTGATAACTGGATCACGTCATTAGGAGAATCACGTGATGGACTAGACCCAAACTAATAGACGTAGCATGTTGATCGTGTCATTTTGTTGCTACTGTTTTCTGCGTGTCAAGTATTTGTTCCTATGACCATGAGATCATATAACTCACTAACACCGGAGGAATGCTTTGTGTGTATCAAACGTCGCAACGTAACTGGGTGACTATAAAGATGCTCTACAGGTATCTCCGAAGGTGTTCATTGAGTTAGTATGGATCGAGACTGGGATTTGTCACTCCGTGTGACGGAGAGGTATCTCGGGGCCCACTCGGTAATACAACATCACACACAAGCCTTGCAAGCAAAGTGACTTAGTGTAAGTTGCAGGATCTTGTATTACGGAACGAGTAAAGAGACTTGCCGGTAAACGAGATTGAAATAGGTATGTGGATACTGACGATCGAATCTCGGGCAAGTAACATACCGAAGGACAAAGGGAATGACATACGGGATTATATGAATCCTTGGCACTGAGGTTCAAACGATAAGATCTTCGTAGAATATGTAGGATCCAATGTGGGCATCCAGTTCCCGCTATTGTATATTGACCGAGGAGTCACTCGGGTCATGTCTACATAGTTCTCGAACCCACAGGGTCTGCACACTTAAGGTTCGACGTTGTTTTATGCGTATTTGAGTTATATGGTTGGTTACCGAATGTTGTTCGGAGTCCCGGATGAGATCACAGACGTCACGAGGGTTTCCGGAATGGTCCGGAAACGAAGATTGATATATAGGATGACCTCATTTGATTACCAGAAGGTTTTCGGAGTTACCGGGAATGTACCAGGAATGACGAATGGGTTCCGGGTGTTCACCGGGGGGGGGGGGCAACCCACCCCGGGGAAGCCCATAGGCCTTGGGGGTGACGCACCAGCCCTTAGTGGGCTGGTGGGACAGCCCAAGAAGGCCCTATGCGCCATAGGAAGAAAATCAAAGAGAAAAGAAAAAAAGAGGATGTGGGAAAAAGGGGAAGGACTCCTCCTTCCAAACCTAGTTGGATTCGGTTTGGAAGGGGAGGACTCCCCCCCTTGGCTCGGCCGACCCCCTTGGGGCCTCTTGAGCCCCAAGGCAAGGCTCCCCCTCTTCCCCCTATATATACGGAGGTTTTAGGGCCGATTTGAGACAACTTTGCCACGGCAGCCCGATCACATATCTCCACGGTTTTACCTCTAGATCGCGTTTCTGCGGAGCTCGGGCGGAGCCCTGCCGAGATAAGATCATCACCAACCTCCGGAGCGCCGTCACGCTGCCGGAGAACTCATCTACCTCTCCGTCTCTCTTGCTGGATCAAGAAGGCCGAGATCATCATCGAGCTGTACGTGTGCTGAACGCGGAGGTGCCGTCCATTCGGCACTAGATCGTGGGACGGATCGCGGGACGGTTCGCGGGGCGGATCGAGGGAGGTGAGGACGTTCCACTACATCAACTGCGTTTCTTAACGCTTTTGCTGTGCGATCTACAAGAGTACGTAGATCGAATATCCCCTCTCGTAGATGGACATCACCATGATAGGTCTTCGTGCGCGTAGGATTTTTTTTTTCTTTCCCATGCGACGTTCCCCAACATCTAATGCATAACTCATAAACTATAGTGGTAATTCGATAAGAGACATCATAGTATGCACCATATCTAATAGGGCGTGGCTATGACATTCCGACACACCATCACACTATGGTGTTCTAGGTGGCATGAATTGCGAAACAATTTCCACATTGTCTTAATGTGTACCAAAAGTCGCAACTCAGATACTCATCTCTATTATCATATCGTAGACAGTTTATCCTCTTGTCATGACGATCTTCATTCTGAAATAGTTTTGAACTTTTCAATATCTCAGACTTGTGGTTCATCAAGTAAATACTCCTGTATCTACTCAAATCGTCAGTGAAGGAAGAACATAACGATATCCATTGCGTGCCTCAGCACTCATTGGACTGTACACATCAAAATGTATTGCTTCCAACAAGTTACCTTCTTGTTCCATGTGGTATGATTTTGCATGTCTCAAGTGATTCAAAATCAAGTGAATCCAAACTATCCAGCCGCATGGAGTTTCTTCATGTGTTTAAACCATCAGGTATGGTTTGCATGTCTCAAACGTTTCAAAAATGAGTGAGTACAAAGATCCATCAGCATGGAGCTTCTTTCATGCATTTTACACCAACATGAGTCAAGTGGCAGTGCCACAAGTAAGTGGTACTATCATTATTACTTTGTATCTTTTGGCACCAATATTATGAACATGTGTAGCACTACGATCGAGATTAAATAAACCATTGAAGGTAATTATTCAAGCAAATAGAATAACCATTATTCCTTTAAATAAATAATCCTATTGCATTAAATACGATCCAATCATGTTCATGCTCAACGTAAATACCAAATATAAATTATTTAGGTTTTACCACCAATCCCGATGATAGAGGGAGCGTGCGATGTTTGATCACATCAACATTGGAAACACTTCCAACACGTATCGTCACCTCGCCTTTAGCTAGTCTCCGTTTATACCGTAGCTTTCATTTCAAGTTACTAATCACTTAGCAACCGAACTGGTATCCAATACCCTCGTGCTACTAGGAGTACCAGTAAAGCACACATCAATATCATGTATATCAAATATACTTCTGTCGACTTTGCCAGCTTTCTTATCTACCAAGTGTCTAGGGTAGCTCCGCCTCAGTGACCGTTCCCCTCATAACAGAAGCACTTAGTATCGGGTTTGGGTTTCAATCTTGGGATTCTACATTGGAGCAGCAACTGATTTGCCGTTTTATGAAGTATCCCTTCTAGCCCTTTCCCTATTTGAAACTAGTGATTTTACTAACCATCAACAATTGTTGCTCCTTCTTGATTTCTACTTTCGCAGTGTCAAACATTGCGAATCGCTTCAAGGATCATCATATCCTTGATATGTTTATAGTTCATCACGAAGCTCCAGCAGCTTGGTGGCAGTGACTTTGGAGAACCATCACTATCTCATCTCGAAGACTAACTCCCACTTGATTCAAGCTTTTGTTGCACTCAGACAGTCTGAGCACATGCTCAACGATTGAGCTTTTCTCCTTTACTTTGTAGATAAAGAATCTTGTCGGAGGTCTCACACCTCTCAACAAGGGCACGAGCATGAAATCATACTTTCATCTCCTAGAACATCTCTTATGTTCCCCGACGTTTCAAAACGTCTTCGGTGCCTTGCTTCTAAGACATTAAGTATTACGCACTGAACTATCACGTAGTCATCAAAAAAGTGTATGTCAGATGTTTGCAACATCCACAGACGATGCTTAAGGTTCAGCACATCGAGTGGTGCATTAAGGACATAAGCCTTCTGCGTAGCAATGAGGACAATCTCAGTTTTACGGACTCAGTCCGCAAAGTTGCTACTATCAACTTTCAACTAAATTTTCTCTAGGAACATATAAAAAATAGTAGAGCTATAGGGCAAGCTACATCGTAATTCACAAAGACCTTTTGACTATGTTCATGATAATTAGTTCAATTAATCATATTACTTAAGAACTCCCACTAAAAAGTACATCTCTCTAGTCATTTGAGTGGTACATGATCCAAATTCACTAACTCAAGTCCGATCATCACGTGAGTTGAGAATAGTTTCAGTGGTAAGCATCTCTATGCTAATCATATCAACTATACGATTCATGCTCGACCTTTCGGTCTCATGTGTTCCGAGGCCATGTCTGCACATGCTAGGCTCGTCAAGTTTAACCCAAGTGTTCCGCGTATGCAACTGTTTTGCACCCGTTGTATGTGAATGTTGAGTCTATCACACCTGATCATCACCTGGTGTCTCGAAACGAAGAATTGTCGCAAGGGTGCACAGTCGGGGAGAACACAATTTCGTCTTGAAATTTTAGTGAGAGATCACCTCATAATGCTACCGTCATTCTAAGCAAAACAAGGTGCATAAAAGGATTAACATCACATGCAATTCATAAGTGACATGATATGGCCATCATCATGTGCTTCTTGATCTTCATCACCAAAGCACCGGCGCGATCTTCTTGTGACCGGCCCACACCATGACCTCCATCATCATGATCTCCATCAACGTGTCGCCATCGGGGTTGTCGTGCTACTTATGCTATTACTACTAAAGCTACGTCCTAGCAATATAGTAAACGCATCTTCAAACACAAACGTTAGTTTAAAGACAACCCTATGGCTCCTGCCGGTTGCCGTACCATTTACGTGCAAGTCGATATTAACTATTACAACATGATCATCTCATACATCCAATATATCATATCACATCATTGGTCATATCATATCACAAGCATACCCTGCAAAAACAAGTTAGACGTCCTCTAATTTGATGTTGCATTTTTACGTGGCTGCTATGTGTATCTAGTAGATCACATCTTGTGTGCAAAATTGCTATTTAACCTCTACAAGGACCGCCTCGGTCAAAACCAATTCAACTAAAGTTGAAGAAACCGACACCCGCCAGTCATCTTTATGCAACGAGGTTGCATGTCAATCGATGAAACCAGTCTTTCGTAAGCGTACGAATAATGTCGGTCCGGGCCGCTTCAATCCAACAATACTGCCGAATAGAGAGAAGACTAAGGAGGGTACCAAATCGAACATCACCCTCCACAAAACCCTTTGTGTTCTACTCGAGATAACATCTACGCATGAACCTGGCTCTGATAACACTGTTGGGGAATGTTGCATGGGAAACAAAAAAAATTCCTATGCACATGAAGACCTATCATGGTGATGTCCATCTACGAGAGGAGATTTGGATCTACGTACCTCTTGTAGATCGCACAGGAGGAAGCGTTAAGAAACGCGGTTGATGTAGTGGAACGTCTTCACGTCCCTCGATCAGCCCCATGAACCGTCCCACGATTCGTCCCACAAACCGTCACGCGATCCGTCCCACGAACCGTCTCACGATCCCTTGCACGAACCGTCTTGCGATCCGTCTCACGATCCGTTCCGATCTAGTCCGAACGGACGGCACCTCCGCGTTCAGCACACGTACAACTCGACGATGATCTCGGCCTTTTTGATCCAGCAAGCAAGACGGAGAAGTAGATGAGTTCTCCGGCAGCGTGACAACGCTCCGGTGGTGGTGAAGTATCTACTCCTGCAGGGCTCCGCCCGAGCTCCACAGAAATACGATCTAGAGGTAAAACTATGGTGTCTAGATCTGAGTTGCACGTTGCAAAAGTTGTCTCAAATCAGCCCTAAATCACCACTATATATAGGAGGGAGTGGGAGGAGGCTGCCTTGAGGACCAAGTCCCCAAGGGGGCTCCGGCCAAGAGGGGAGTAGGACTCCTACTCCAATCCTACTCAAAATAGGATTGGAAAGTGGAGTCCTTCTCTTCCTTCCCACCTTTTTTTTCTTTGGTTTTTCTCTTATGGCGCATAGGCCTTATTGGGCTGTCCCACCAGTCCACTAAGGGATGGTGCGCCACCCATAAATCCTTTGGGCTTCCCTAGGGAGGGCTTCCCCCACCCGGTGAACTTCCGGAACCCATTCGTCACTCCCTGTACATTCCCGGTAATGCCCGAAAACTTTGCGGTAACTAAATGAAGTCGTCCTGTATATCAATCTTTGTCTCCGAACCATTCCGGAAACCCTCGTGATGTCCGTGATCTCATACAGGACTCCGAACAACATTCGGTAACCACACATATATAACTCAACAATATTAAAACATCGTCGAACCTTAAGTGTGCAGACCCTGCGGGTTCGAGAACTATGTAGACATGCCCCGAGGTACTCCTCGGTGAATATCCAATAGCGGGACCTGGATGCCCATATTGGATCCTACATATTCTTTGAAGATCTTATCGGTTGAACCTCAGTGTCAAGGATTCATATAATCCCGTATATCATTCCCTTTGTCCTTCGGTATGTTACTTGCCCGAGATTCGATCGTCGGTATCCGCATACCTATTTCAATCTCGTTACCGGCAAGTCTTTTTACTCGTTACGTAATACAAGATCCCGTGAATTACACTTAGTCACATTGCTTGCAAGGCTTGTGTGTGGTGTTGTATTACCGAGTGGGCCCCGAGATACCTCTCTATCACACGGAGTGACAAATCCCAGTCTTGATCCATACTAGCTCAATGGACACCTTCAGAGATACCTGTAGAGCACCTTTATAGTCACCCAGTTACGTTGTGACGTTTGATGCACACAAGGTATTCCTCCGGTGCCAGTGAGTTATATGATCTCATGGTCATAGGAACAAATACTTGACACGCAGAAAACAATAGCAATAAAATGACACGATCAATATGGTACGTATATAATTTGGGTTTTGTCCATCACATGATTCTCCTAATGATGTGATCCCCTTATCAAGTGACAACACTTGTCTATGGTGAGGAAACCTTGACCATCTTTGATCAATGAACTAGTCAACTAAAGGCTCACTAGGGACAGTGTGTTGTCTATGTATCCACACATGTATTTGAGTTTCCAATCAATACAATTCTAGCACGGATAATAAACGATTATTTTGAACAAGGAAATATAATAATAACTAATTTATTATTGCCTCTAGGGCATATTTCCAACAGGTTCACTTACTCCACACTATGATCCTGACTTCGCCCGCCGTAATCTCTAGTTAACTAGCTAGTAGGCTTACATTTGCCACCTCCTATTTCTTTAAACTTGTGTTATTTGCTTACTGTTGGGGAACGTCGCATGGAAAACAAAAAAATTCCTACGCGCACGAAGACCTATCATGGCGATGATCATCTACGAGAGGGAGATTAGATCTACGTACCCTTGTAGATCGCTAAGCGGAAGCGTATATAACGCGGTTGATGTAGTGGAACGTTTCCGCGATTCAGATCGCGTAGTCGTACTATCTCATCATGACCCATCCCGAGAACTTCATCACGATCTGTCCCGCGAACTTCATCACGATGCGTGCCACGAACTTCATCACGATGCGTCCCGCGAACTTCATCACGATCCTTCTCGGTCTAGTGTCGAACGGACGGCACCTCCGCGTTCACCACACGTACAGCTTGATGACGATCTCCACCTTCTTGATCCTTCAAGAGGGGGCGGAGAGGTAGAAGAGTTCTTCGGCAGCATGACGGCGCGCCTGTGGTGGTGATGATCTACTCCGGCAGGGCTTCGCCTAAGCTCCGCAGAAATACGATCTAGAGGAAAGACTGTGTGGTATAGGGTCGAGCAGCACGTGACAAAGTTGTGTCTAAAAGAACCCTCAATACCTCTAGTATATATAGGAGGGAGGGAGGATAGGAGGCAGCCTCAAACCCTCAAGGTTTGGCCGAAATTAGAGGTGGAGGAGTCCTACTCCAATCCTACTTGGAGTAGGATTCCACCTTCCCACTTGGAAACTCTTTCCACCTTGTGTTTTTTCATTCTCAAACCTTATGGGCCTTAGTGGGAACTTATTCGAGCCCACTATGGGCTGGTTTATCTCTTCCCATAGCCCATGAGACCCCTTGGGTCCCCGACACCCCTCCCGGCACTCCCGGTACACTACCAATGAGCCCGAAACTTTTCCGGTGACCAAATAAGGACTTCCTATATATCAATCTTTACCTCCGAACCATTCCGGAGCTCCTCGTGACGTCCTGGATCTCATCTGGGACTCCGAACAACTTTCGATAACCAACACCTATAACTCAACTATACGGAAACGTCACCGAACCTTAAGTGTGCAGACCATGCGGGTTCGATAACTATGTAGACATGACCCGAGACACTCCTCGGTCAATATCCAATAGCGGGACCTGGATGCCCATATTCGATCCTACATATTCTGCGAAGATCTTATCGATTGAACCTCAGTGTCAAGGATTCATATAATCCCTTATGTCATTCCCTTTGTCCTACGGTATGTTACTTGCCCGAGATTTGATCGTTGGTATCCGCATACCTATTTCAATCTCGTTACCGGCAAGTCTCTTTACTCATTCCGTAATACAAGATCTCGTGACTTACACTTAGTCACATTGCTTGCAAGGCTTGCGTGTGATGTTGTATTACCGAGTGGGCCCCGAGATACCTCTCCGTCACACGGAGTGACAAACCCCAGTCTTGATCCATACTAACTCAACGGACACCTTCGTAGATACCTGTAGAGCAACTTTATAGTCACCCAGTTATGTTGTGACGTTTGATGCACACAAGGTATTCCTCCGATGCCAGTGAGTTATATGATCTCATGGTCATAGGAACAACTAGTTGACACGCGGAAAACAATAGCAATCAAACGACACGATCAATATGCTACGTTCATAGTTTGGGTCTTGTCCATCACATGATTCTGTTGGGGAACGTCGCATGGGAAACAAAAAATTTCCTACGCGCACAAAGACCTATCATGGTGATGTCCATCTACGAGAGGGGATGAGTGATCTACGTACCCTTGTAGACCGTACAGCAGAAGCGTTAGTGAACGCGGTTGATGTAGTGGAACGTCCTCACGTCCCTCGATCCGCCCCGCGAACAGTGCCGCGATCAGTCCCACGATCTAGTGCCGAACGGACGGCACCTCCGCGTTCAGCACACGTACAGCTCGACGATGATCTCGGCCTTCTTGATCCAGCAAGAGAGACGGAGAGGTAGAAGATTTCTCCGGCAGCGTGACGGCGCTCCGGAGGTTGGTGATGATCTTGTCTCAGCAGGGCTCCGCCCGAGCTCCGCAGAAACGCGATCTAGAGGAAAAACCGTGGAGGTATTTGGTCGGGCTGCCGTGGAAAAGTCGTCTCAAATCAGCCCTAAAACCTCCGTATATATAGGTGGGAGAGGAGGAGCCTTGCCTTGGGGCTCAAGGAGCCCCAAGGGGCTCGGCCGAGCCAAGGGGGGAAGGTCTCCCCCCCAAACCGAGTCCTACTTGGTTTGGTGGGAGGAGTCCTTCTTTCCTTTCCCACCTCCTCCTTTTTTTCTTTTTCTCTTTGATTTTTCTTCCAATGCGCATAGGGCCCTTTTGGGCTGTCCCACCAGCCCACTAAGGGCTGGTGTGCCACCCCCAAGGCCTATGGGCTTCCCCGGGGTGGGTTCCCCCCCCCCCCCCCGGTGAACTCCCGGAACCCATTCGTCATTCCCGGTACATTCCCGGTAACTCCGAAAACCTTCTGGTAATCAAATGAGGTCATCCTATATATCAATCTTCGTTTCCGAACCATTCCGTAAACCCTCGTGATGTCCGTGATCTCATCTGGGACTCCGAACAACATTCGGTAACCAACCATATAACTCAAATACGCATAAAACAACGTCGAACCTTAAGTGTGCAGACCCTGCGGGTTCGAGAACTATGTAGACATGACCCGAGAGACTCCTCGGTCAATATCCAATAGCGGGACCTGGATGCCCATATTGGATCCTACATATTCTACGAAGATCTTATCGTTTGAACCTCAGTGCCAAGGACTCATATAATCCCGTATGTCATTCCCTTTGTCCTTCGGTATGTTACTTGCCCGAGATTCGATCGTCAGTATCCGCATACCTATTTCAATCTCGTTTACCGGCAAGTCTCTTTACTCGTTCCGTAATACAAGATCCCGTAACTTACACTAAGTCACATTGCTTGCCAGGTATCTCGGGGCCCACTCGGTAATACAACATCGCACACAAGCACCTCTCCGTCACACGGAGTGACAAATCCCAGTCTTGATCCATACTAACTCAACGAACACCTTCGTAGATACCTGTAGAGCATCTTTATAGTATCCCAGTTACGTTGCGACGTTTGATACACACAAAGTATTCCTCCGGTGTTAGTGAGTTATATGATCTCATGGTCATAGGAATAAATACTTGACACGCAGAAAACAGTAGCAACAAAATGACACGATCAACATGCTACGTCTATTAGTTTGGGTCTAGTCCATCACGTGATTCTCCCAATGACGTGATCCAGTTATCAAGCAACAACACCTTGTTCATAATCAGAAGGCACTGACTATCATCGATCAACTGGCTAGCCAACTAGAGGCATGCTAGGGACGGTGTTTTGTCTATGTATCCACACATGTAAATGAGTCTTCATTCAATACAATTATAGCATGGATAATAAACTATTATCTTGACACAGGAATTATAATAATAACTATATTTATTATTGCCTCTAGGGCATAATTCCAACAGTCTCCCACTTGCACTAGAGTCAATAATCTAGCCCTCACATCACCATGTGAATTACATTGTAATAAATCTAACACCCATACAGTTCTGGTGTCGATCATGTTTTGGCCGTGAAAGAGGTTTAGTCAGCGGGTCTGCTACATTCAGATCCGTGTGCACTTTGCATATATTTACGTCCTCTTCCTCGACGTAGTCGCGGATGAGGTTGAAGCGTCGTTTGATGTGTCTGGTCTTCTTGTGAAACCGTGGTTCCTTTGCTAAGGCAATGGCACCAGTGTTGTCACAGAACAAGGTTATTGGATTCAGTGCGCTTGGCACCACTCCAAGATCCATCATGAACTGCTTCATCCAGACACCCTCGTTAGCCGCCTCCGAGGCAGCCATGTACTCCGCTTCACATGTAGAATCTGCTACGATGCTTTGCTTGGAACTGCACCAGCTTACTGCACCCCCATTAAGAATAAATACGTATCCGGTTTGCGACTTAGAGTCGTCCGGATCTGTGTCAAAGCTTGCATCGACGTAACCTTTTATGGCGAGCTCTTCGTCACCTCCATATACGAGAAACATCTCCTTAGTCCTTTTCAGGTACTTCAGGATATTCTTGACCGCTGTCCAGTGATCCACTCCTGGATTACTCTGGAACCTACCTGCCATACTTATGGCCAGGCTAACATCCGGTCTAGTGCGCAGCATCGCATACATGATAGAACCTATGGCTGAAGCATAGGGTACGGAGCGCATATGCTCTCTATCCTCATCAGTTGCTGGGCACTGAGTCTTACTCAATCTCGTACCTTGTAAAACTGGCAAGAACCCTTTCTTGGACTGTTCCATTTTGAACCTCTTCAAAACTTTATCAAGGTATGTGCTTTGTGAAAGTCCTATCAGGCGTTTTGATCTATCCCTATAGATCTTAATGCCTAGAACGTAAGCAGCTTCTCCTAGGTCCTTCATAGAGAAACTTTTATTCAAGTAACCTTTTATGCTCTCCAAAAACTCTACGTTGTTTCCAATCAGTAATATGTCATCCACATATAATATTAGAAACGCCACAGAGCTCCCACTCACTTTCTTGTAAATACAAGATTCTCCAACCACTTGTATAAACCCAAATGCCTTGATCAACTCATCAAAGCGTTTGTTCCAACTCCGAGATGCTTGCACCAGTCCATAAATGGATCGCTGGAGCTTGCACACCTTGTCAGCATTCTTAGGATCGACAAAACCTTCGGATTGCATCATATACAACTCTTCCTTAAGGAAACCGTTAAGGAACGCCGTTTTGACATCCATCTGCCAGATTTCATAATCGAAAAATGCAGCTATTGCTAACATGATTCTGACGGACTTAAGCATCGCTATGGGTGAGAAAGTCTCGTCGTAGTCAACTCCTGGAACTTGTGAAAAACCCTTTGCCACAAGTCGAGCTTTATAAACGGTCACATTACCGTCAGCGTCCGTCTTCTTCTTAAAGATCCATTTGTTCTGAATAGCCTTGCGGCCCTCAGGTAGTATCTCCAAAGTCCACACTTCGTTCTCATACATGGATCCTATCTCGGACTTCATGGCTTCTAGCCATTTGTTGGAATCTGGGCCCACCATTGCTTCTTCATAACTTGCAGGTTCATTGTTGTCTAACAACATGATTGATAAGACGGGATTACCGTACCACTCAGGAGCAGCACGTGATCTCGTCGACCTGCGTGGTTCAACAGAAACTTGAACTGGAGTTTCATGATCATCATCATTAACTTCCTCCTCAACCGGCGTCGCAACGACGGAGGTTTCCCCTTGCCCTGCGCCACCATCCAGAGGGATGAGAGGTTCGACAACCTCGTCAAGTTCTATCTTCCTCCCACTCAATTCTCTCGAGAGAAACTCCTTGTCGAGAAAAGCTTCGTTTTTAGCAACAAACACTTTGCCCTCGGATTTGAGATAGAAGGTGTACCCAACTGTCTCTTTTGGGTAACCTATGAAGACGCACTTTTCCGCTTTGGGTTCCAGCTTTTCAGGCTGAAGCTTTTTGACATAAGCATCACATCCCCAAACTTTAAGAAACGACAACTTTGGCCTTTTGCCATACCACAGTTCGTATGGTGTCGTCTTAACGGATTTTGATGGTGCCCTATTTAAAGTGAATGCAGCTGTTTCTAATGCATAACCCCAAAATGATAACGGCAAATCAGTAAGAGACATCATAGATCGCACCATTTCCAACAAAGTACGATTACGACGTTCGGACACACCATTACGCTGTGGTGTTCCAGGCGGTGTTAACTGTGAAACAATTCCACATTGTCTTAAGTGAGCACCAAACTCGAAACTCAGATATTCACCCCGACGATCAGACCGTAGGAACTTGATCTTCTTGTTACGATGATTTTCCACTTCACTCTGAAATTGCTTGAACTTTTCAAATGTTTCAGACTTGTGCTTCATCAAGTAGACATAACCATATCTACTTAAATCGTCAGTGAAGGTGAGAAAATAACGATATCCGCCGCGTGCCTCCACGCTCATTGGACCACACACATCCGTATGTATGATTTCCAATAAGTCACTTGCACGCTCCATTATTCCGGAGAACGGAGTCTTAGTCATCTTGCCCATGAGGCATGGTTCGCACGTGTCAAGTGAATCAAAGTCAAGTGACTCCAAAAGTCCATCGGCATGGAGTTTCTTCATGCGCTTTACACCAATATGACCTAAGCGGCAGTGCCACAAAAATATGGCGCTATCATTGTTAACTCTAACTCTTTTGGTCTCAATTTTATGTATGTGTGTATCACTATCAAGATTCAATATGAACAATCCTCTCACATTGGGTGCATGACCATAAAAGATGTTACTCATAGAAATAGAAGAACCATTATTCTCTGACTTAAAAGAGTAACCGTCTCGTAGTAAACAAGATCCAGATATAATGTTCATGCTCAACGCAGGCACTAAATAATAATGATTTAAGTTCATCACTAATCCCGATGGTAGCTGAAGTGACACTGTGCCGACGGCGATTGCATCAACCTTGGAACCATTTCCTACGCGCATCGTTACTTCGTCTTTCGCCAGCCTTCGCCTATTCCGCAGTTCCTGCTTCGAGTTGCAAATATGAGCAACAGAACCGGTATCGAATACCCAGGCACTACTACGAGAGACGGTTAAGTACACATAAATAACATGTATATCAAATATACCTGATTTTTCTTTGCCCGCCTTCTTATCTGCCAGATACTTGGGGCAATTGCGCTTCCAGTGACCCATACCCTTGCAATAGAAACACTCCGTTTCAGGCTTAGGTCCAGCTTTGGGTTTCTTCGGCGGATTGGCAACAGGCTTGCTGCTCTTGTTCGAATTGCCCTTCTTGCCTTTGCCGTTTCTCTTGAAACTAGTGGTCTTATTTACCATCAACACCTGATGCTCTTTACGGAGTTCAGACTCTGCGACTTTCAACATCGCAAACAACTCGCCGGGAGACTTGTTCATCCCTTGCATGTTGTAGTTCAACACAAAGCCTTTGTAGCTTGGCGGCAGTGATTGAAGGATTCTGTCAGTGATAGCTTCTTGCGGGAGTTCAATCCCCAGTTCAGCTAGACGGTTTGAGTACCCAGACATTTTGAGCACATGTTCACTGACAGACGAGTTTTCCTCCATCTTGCAAGCATAGAATTTATCGGAGGTCTCATACCTCTCGATCCGGGCGTTCTTCTGAAAGATAAACTCCAACTCCTGGAACATCTCAAATGCTCCATGACGCTCAAAGCGACGTTGAAGTCCCGGTTCTAAGCCATACAAGACTGCACATTGAACTATTGAGTAGTCCTCCTTACGTGCTAACCAAGCGTTCTTAACATCCTGATCAGCCGTAGCGGGTGGTTCATCTCCTAGCGCAGCATTAAGGACATAATCCTTCTTCCCAGCTTGTAAGATTAGCTTAAGATTACGAGCCCAGTCTACAAAGTTGCTTCCATCATCTTTCAACTTAGCTTTCTCTAGGAATGTATTAAAATTCAGGATGACTGTCGCGTGAGCCATGATCTACAACACAAATATATTCAAAGTGATGTTCAAGATAATTAGAAGTTTAACTTAATCAAATTATACGCTAAACTCCCACTCAAAAAGTACATCTCTCTAGTCATTTGAGTGGTTCATGATCCACTTACACTAGCTCAAGTCCGATCATCACGTGAGTTGAGTATAGTTTCAGTGGTAAGCATCCCTATGCTAATCATATCATCTATATGATTCATGATCGACCTTTCAGTCTCATGTGTTCCGAGGCCATGTCTGCACATGCTAGGCTCGTCAAGCTTAACCCGAGTGTTCCGCGTGCGCAACTGTTTTACACCCGTTGTATGTGAACGTTGAGTCTATCACACCCGATCATCACGTGGTGTCTCGAAACGACGAACTGTAACAACGGTGCACAGTCGGGGAGAACACAATCTCGTCTTGAAATTTTAGTGAGAGATCACCTCATAATGCTACCGTCGTTCTAAGCAAAATAAGGTGCATAAAAGGATTAACATCACATGCAATTCATAAGTGACATGATATGGCCATCATCACGTGCTCCTTGATCTCCATCACCAAAGCACCGGCACGATCTTCTTGTCACCGGCGCCACACCATGATCTCCATCAACGTGTCGCCATCGGGGTTGTCGTGCTACTCATGCTATTACTACTAAAGCTACTTCCTAGCAAAATAGTAAACGCATTTGCAAGCACAAACGTTAGTCCAAAGACAACCCTATGGCTCCTGCCGGTTGCCGTACCATCGACGTGCAAGTCGATATAATCTATTACAACATGATCATCTCATACATCCAATATATCACATCACATCGTTGGCCATATCACATCACAAGCATACCCTGCAAAAACAAGTTAGACGTCCTCTAATTTTGTTGTTGCATGTTTTACGTGGTGACCATGGGTATCTAGTAGGATCGCATCTTACTTACACAAACACCACAACGGAGATATATGAGTTGCTATTTAACCTCATCCAAGGACCTCCTCGGTCAAATACGATTCAACTAAAGTTGGAGAAACGGGCACTTGCCAGTCATCTTTGAGCAACGGGGTTACTCGTAGCGATGAAACCAGTCTCTCGTAAGCGTACGAGTAATGTAGGTCCAAGCCGCTTCAATCCAACAATACCGCGGAATAAAGAAAAGACTAAGGAGGGCAGCAAAACACACATCACCGCCCACAAAAACTTTTGTGTTCTACTCGAGAAGACATCTACACATGAACCTAGCTCATGATGCCACTCTTGGGGAACGTCGCATGGGAAACACGAAGACCTATCATGGTGATGTCCATCTACGAGAGGGGATGAGTGATCTACGTACCCTTGTAGACCGTACAGCAGAAGCGTTAGTGAACGCGGTTGATGTAGTGGAACATCCTCACGTCCCTCGATCCGCCCCGCGAACAGTCCCGCGATAAGTCCCACGATCTAGTGCCGAATGGACGGCACCTCCGCGTTCAGCACACGTACAGCTCGACGATGATCTCGGCCTTATTGATCTAGCAAGAGAGACGGAGAGGTAGAAGAGTTCTCCGGCAGCGTGACGGCGCTCTGGAGGTTGGTGATGATCTTGTCTCAGCAGGGCTGCGCCCGAGCTCCGCAGAAACGCGATCTGGAGGAAAAACCGTGGAGGTATGTGGTCGGGCTGCCGTGGAAAAGTTGTCTCAAATCAGCCCTAAAACCTCTGTATATATAGGTGGGAGAGGGGGAGCCTTGCCTTGGGGCTCAAGGAGCCCCAAGGGGGTCGGCCGAGCCAAGGGGGGAAGGTCTCCCCCCCAAACCGAGTCCTACTTGGTTTGGTGGGAGGAGTCCTTCTTTCCTTTCCCACCTCCTCCTTTTTTTTTCTTTTTCTCTTTGATTTTTCTTCCAATGCGCATAGGGACCTTTTTGGCTGTCCCACCAGCCCACTAAGGGCTGGTGTGCCACCCCCAAGGCCTATGGGCTTCCCCGGGGTGGGTTGCCCCCCCCCCCCCCCGGTGAACTCCCGGAACCCATTCGTCATTCCTGGTACATTCCCGGTAACTCCGAAAACCTTCCGGTAATCAAATGAGGTCATCCTATATATCAATCTTCGTTTACGGACCATTCCGGAAACCCTCGTGACGTCCGTGATCTCATCCGGGACTCCGGACAACATTCGGTAACCAACCATATAACTCAAATACGCATAAAACAACGTCGAACCTTAAGTGTGCAGACCCTGCGGGTTCGAGAACTATGTAGACATGACCCGAGAGACTCCTCTGTCAATATCCAATAGCGGGACCTGGATGCCCATATTGGATCCTACATATTCTACGAAGATCTTATCGTTTGAACCTTAGTGCCAAGGATTCATATAATCCCGTATGTCATTCCCTTTGTCCTTCGGTATGTTACTTGCCCGAGATTCAATCGTCAGTATCCGCATACCTATTTCAATCTCGTTTACCGGCAAGTCTCTTTACTCGTTCCGTAATACAAGATCCCGTAACTTACACTAAGTCACATTGCTTGCAAGGCTTGTGTGTGATGTTGTATTACCGAGTGGGCCCCGAGATACCTCTCCGTCACACGGAGTGACAAATCCCAGTCTTGATCCATACTAACTCAACGAACACCTTCGGAGATACCTGTAGAGCATCTTTATAGTCACCCAGTTACGTTGCGACGTTTGATACACACAAAGTATTCCTCCGGTGTTAGTGAGTTATATGATCGCATGGTCATAGGAACAAATACTTGACACGCAGAAAACAGTAGCAACAAAATGACACGATCAACATGCTACGTCTATTAGTTTGGGCCTGGTCCATCACGTGATTCTCCCAATGACGTGATCCAGTTATCAAGCAACAACACCTTGTTCATAATCAGAAGACACTGACTATCTTTGATCAACTGGCTAGCCAACTAGAGGCTTGCTAGGGACAGTGTTTTGTCTATGTATCCACACATGTAAATGAGTCTTCATTCAATACAATTATAGCATGGATAATAAACGATTATCTTGATACATAAATTATAATAATAACTATATTTATTATTGCCTCTAGGTCATAATTCCAACAGATTCTCCTAATGATGTGATCCCGTTATCAAGTGACAACACTTGCCTATGGCTAGGAAACCGTGACTATCTTTGATCAACGAACTAGTCAACTAGAGGCTCACTAGGGACAGTGTGTTGTCTATGTATCCACACATGTATTTGAGTTTCCAATCAATACAATTCTAGCATGGATAATAAACGATTATTATGAACAAGGAAATATAATAATAACTAATTTATTATTGCCTCTAGGTCATATTTCCAACAGTCTCCCACTTGCACTAGAGTCAATAATCTAGTTCACATCATCATGTGATTTTAACGAATCCAACACCCATATAGTTCTGGAGTCTGATCATGTCTTGCTCGTGGGAGAGGTTTTAGTCAACAGTTCTGAATCTTTCAAATCCGTGTGTGCTTTACAAATCTTTATGTCATCTTATAGATGCTGCTACTACGTGCTATTCGGAAATACTCCAAATATCTAGTCTACTATACGAATCCGTTTTACTACTCAAAGTTATTCGGCTTAGTGTCAAAGCTTGCATCAACGTAACCCTTTACGACGAACTCTTCAACCACCTCCATAATCGAGAAAAATTCCTTAGTCTATTAGTTACTAAGGATAACTTTGACCGATGTTCAATGATTCAATCCCGGATCACTCTCTGTAGCTCTTAACAGAATTGTGGCAAGGCACACATCAGGTGCGGTACACAGCATGGCATACTGTAGAGTCTATGGCGAAGGCATAGGGGACGACCTTCATCATTTCTCTTTCTTCTGCCATGGTCGGGCTTTTGAGTCTTACTCATATTCACACCTTACAACACAGCCAAAAACTCCTTCTTTGCTGATCTATTTTGAACTCCATCAAAAACTTGTGAGGGCATGCATTTCATTTGAAAGTTCTATTTAGCATTCTTGATCTATCTCCATAGATCTTGATGCTCAATGTTTAAGTAGCTCTATCCAGGTCTTCCTTTGAAAAACCCTTTCCAAAGAACCTTTATGCTTTACAGAAATTCTACATTACTTCCGATCAACAATATGTCAACCGCATATACTTATCAGAAATTCTATAGTGCTCCCACTCACTTCTTTGGAAATACAAGTTTCTCATAAACCTTGCACAAACCCAAAAGCTTTTATCATCTCATCAAAGCGTATATTCCAACTCCGAGATGCTTGCACCAGTCCATAAAAGGATCGTTGGAGCTTGCATACTTGTTAGTATCCTTAGGATCGATAAAACCTTCTGGTTGGATAACATACAACCTTTCCTCAAGGAAATTGTCGAGGAAACAATGTTTTGACATCCTATGTGCAATATTTCATAAATAATGCAGCAATTACTAACATAATTCCAACAGACTTTTAGCATCGCTACGAGTGAGAAAGTCTCATCATAGTCAAGTCTTTGATCTTGTCGAAAACATCTTTGCGACAAGTCGAGCCTTTTTTAATGGTGACTTTTCACCATCATCGTTTGTCTTCCTTTCAAAGATCCATCTTTACTTAATAGTCCTACGACCATCAAGTAGTTCTCCCAAAGTCTACACTTTGTTTTCATACATGGATCCTTTCCCGGATTTCATGGCCTCCAGCCATTTGTCGGAATCTGGGCCCACCATCGCTTCTCCATAGCTCGTAGGTTCATTGTTGTTCAACAACATGACCTCCAAGACAGGGTTACCGTACCACTCTGCAGTAGTATGCGACCTTGTCGACCTACGAGATTTGTAGTAACTTGATCTGAAGCTCAATGATCACCATAATTAGTTTCTACTTCAATTGGTGTAGGTGCCACAGGAACATCTTCCTGCGCTCTGCTACACACTGGTTGAAGTGACGGTTCACTAACCTCATCAAGTTCCACTATCCTCCCACTCAATTCTTTCGCGAGAAACCTTTCATCGAGAAAGGACCCATTTCTTGAAATAAACAATTCGCTTCCGGATCTGACATAGGAGATGCACCCAACTGTTTTGGATATCCTATGAAGATGCATTTATCCGCTTTGGGTTCGAGCTTATCAAACTGAAACTTTTTCACATAAGCATTGCAGCCCCAAACATTTAAGAAACGATAGCTTGGGTTTCTCCAAACCATAGTCTATATTGTGTCATCTCAACGGAAATACGCGGTGCCCTATTTAAAGTGAATGCGGTTGTCTCTAATGCATAACCCATAGACGATAGTGGTAATTTGATAAGAGACATCATAGTATGCGCTATATCCAATAGGGCGCGGCTATGATGTTCGGACACACCATCACACTATGGTGTTCTAGGTGGCAGGAATTGCAAAACAATTTCCACATTGTCTTAACTGTGTACCAAAACTCGCAACTCAGATATTCATCTCTATGATCATATCGTAGACAGTTTATCATCTTGTCACGACGATCTTCAATCTGAAATAGCTTTGAACTTTTCAATATTTCAGACTTGTGATTCATCAAGTAAATACTCGTGTATCTGCTCAAATCATCAGTAAAGTAAGAACATAACGATATCCACTGAGTGCCTCAGCACTCATTGGACTGCACACATAAAAAATGTATTACTTCCAACAAGTTACTTTCTTGTTCCATCTCAATAAAAACAAGGCCTTCAGTCATCTTGCCCATGTGGTATGATTTGCATGCCTCAAGTGATTCGAAATCAAGTGAGTCCAAACGATCCATCTGCATGGAGTTTTTTCATGCGTTCTACACCAACATGACTCAAGCGGCAGTGCCACAAGTAAGTGGTACGATCATTATTACTTTGTATCTTTTGCCACCAATATTATGAACATGTGTAGCACTACGATCGAGATTCAATAAACCATTGAGAGTAATTATTCAAGAAAATAAAATAACTAGTATTCTCTTTAAATGAATAATCGTATTGCAATAAACACGATCCAATCATGTTCATGCTCAACGCAAACACCGAATAACAATTATTTAGGTTTTACCACCAATCCCGATGATAGAGGGAGCGTGCGATGTTTGATCACATCAACCTTGGAAACACTTCCAACACGTATCGTCACCTCACCTTTAGCTAGTCTCCATTTATACCGTAGCTTTCATTTCGAGTTACTAATCACTTAGCAACCGAACCGGTATCCAATACCCTCGTGCTACTACGAGTACGAGTAAAGTACACATCAATATCATGTATATCAAATATACTTGTGTCGACTTTGCCAGCCTTCTTATCTACCAAGTATCTAGGGTAACTCCGCCTCAGTGACTGATGGGGTTATAGTCCTAGGGTAGGGTCATAGGCCTGCCCTATAAGTCCTACCCAAGGACTACCCCTCATAAGGGACAAGACCCTTAGTCAGTTCCGACTGAATTAAGGAGTCCCCATCATCCAGTCGGCAAAAGGTCCTCGACCATCCAGTCGGAGACTAGCATTCAGAGAACATCCAACTAACCGACTGGATGCCACTCGGGACATCGTAACCCCCCTGGAGGGAAACGGTCGTACGTTTCCCTGTGCATTTATTAGCATTTAGGACGTACGTTACCGGTAACGTACGCATTCAATCGCCACTACTCCACCCCTGTACCGGAACCATTGTGGAGGACAGCGCAGTCTATATAAGCCACCCTCCCCCTCTGGTGCAGGGGTTAGCAACTCATGGTATTCCATATTTCCACTCGACAACAAGCTCCCTGAGCAGTGAGACGTAGGGCTATTACCTCCACCGCAGAGGGGCCTGAACTCATACAACCTCGCCGTAGCTAAGGCTCTGCCCATCCTTTTCGTACCCTACACATCTACTGTCAGGCTTATACCCACGACAGTTGGCGCCCACCTTGGGGCAGGCGTCTAAGCGACTTCTGGCGAGTTTGCGACTACTTCCTTTCGTCATGTCGTCCGGTGGAGGTTCGAGCATGGGTCACCAGATCTTCTTTGGCGCTCTCTCCTTCATCATCGACGATTCGGCGTGACTTCGGGATGCTCCTCTCGACATCGAGGCGCTTCCCCGTCGTGGGGCTGCGCACTTCCGTGTCGGCGCCCGCGGCATTCTTCTTCTCCAACAGTCGGCTCCGGTGTCGACCTGCACCGCCGTCACGTGCCGCAGCAAGCGGTCTCGCCGTCCGCAGCTCCAGCGTTGGGTGCAACACGCCCAGGCGCGCCAGAAAGCGTCTTCACAAGTGGCGGTTCTAGAGTCCGTTGTGGTTGCCCCGCTGTCCCAGCACTCGGACTCGGTTCCGACTGAGTTTCCTTCCGAGTATGCGGGTCGCGGGCCCGCAGCAGAAGTCCACATGGCCAACTCCCATGAAGATCCCCGTCAAGCTGGCCGGAGCGAGCGCGAGGTCGGCGAAACGTCCGGCGCGCGCCGTCCACCTCGCCGTTATGCCAGTCGGCACACTCGGCGGAGCGACGTAGAGTTGTTCCGCACACCCCTCCTCAACTTGGCTGCGGCTGCCAAGATAGCCGATTCCCTCCAGCCGACTCATTCAGAGGCTGGTAGAGGGATCGAGCAGATCCGAGCCCTGTTGCACATGGCGCAGGAGAAGAATTCGGCGGTCTCCCAGTCGCACAACAGGATCCATAATAGTTCTGTTCATGCGAATATGCATCGGTCGGTTCACAACCCTGGTTCCCATTAGAGGCATAGGGGAGGCAGCCGTTCCATGAATCACGAAGATTGCCGTCGTTCACACACCCCTCCGCGGGGTGGGCCCTATGGGTCCCGACATCATGATGATCGGCGTTCAGTCGGCGACACTTATGACCCAAGGCCCGACGCAAGAGGACGTATCGCCCAGCGAAGGGTCGACAAGGGCCGAGCCCACCGCGATGGTCACGATATGGACCGTCCAAGTGGAAGCAGGACCATCGTGTCTGGTCCCGAGTGTTTTAGTCGAGCCATCCGCTTGGCTGACATCCCGCCCAACTTCCGATTGGCGACGGGAATCAATAAGTTTACAGGAGAGTCCAAGCCGGAAACATGGCTAGATGACTACCGAGTGGCGGTCCAGATCGGAGGAGGGGACGACCATGTCGCCATGAAGCACCTCCCTCTGATGCTCGATGGCTCGGCACGAGCGTGGCTGAATCAGTTGGACCCCTCAAGCATCTACAGCAGGGCAGATCTGGCTCGAGTGTTCACCAGGACCTTCGAGGGGACGTGCAAACGCCCTGCTGGCCTCGTGGAGCTCCAGCACTGCGTCCAGAAGCAGAATGAGCCCCTGCGCGACTTCATCCAGCGTTGGACGACTCTCTACCACACGGTGGAGAACGTCACCGAGCATCAAGCAGTCTGTGCCTTCAAGGCAGGCGTGCGGTACAGAGATCTGTATCTGAAATTCAGCCGAACAGGCGACATCTCAATGAGCAAGATGATGGAAATAGCGACGCGCTATGGTAATGGCGAAGAAGAAGACCGCATCCGAAGCGGCAAGCACAAAACAGTCGCTGATGGAGATGGAGGCAACACTCGGAAGCAGAAGCAGAAAGCTCCGACTGCTCCGCAAGCAGAAGCCGCAGCCGTAACCAATGCCAAGTTCAAGGGCAAAGGGAAGGCTCAGTTCACCCCCAAGAAGAAGCAGTTGAATAACCCCATCCTGGACCAGCCATGTCCGGTTCATACGAAGATGGATGAAGAGGGAAACCCCATATATCCAAAGCATACCACTCGACAGTGTCGCCTCCTAATCCAGGGGTTCGGCGAAGGGCAACCAAGTGAGAAGGTCAATGAACAAGATGAGGAGGATAAGGAGGATCCGTTCCCCCAAGTCCACGCGACACTCATGATTTTTGCTGACGTTGAGAGCAAGAGTCGACTGAAGCTGGTGAACAGAGAGGTGAACATGGCCACCCCCACCAACCCCAAGTTCCTCAAATGGTCTCAGACTGCGATCACCTTCGACCAGTCGGATCATCCGGCACATGTACCCACCCCGGGAAGACAGGCTCTGGTCGTCGACCCGGTGGTGGAAGGAGTTCGACTGCGCAAAGTCCTCATGGACGGCGGCAGTGGCTTGAACATCATGTACGCCGACACTCTCAAGGGGATGGGCATCCTGATGTCCAAACTCAGCGAGAGCAGCATGCAGTTCCACGGAGTCGTCCCTGGACGGAAGGCCAAGTCACTCGGTCAGATCACGTTGGACGTCGTTTTCGGCTCCGACAAGAACTTCCGCAAGGAAAAGCTGACGTTCGAAGTGGTCGACTTCCAGAGCGCTTATCACGCAATTCTGGGCCGCCCAGCGTATGCACGTTTCATGGCCCGTCCATGTTACGTATACCTGAAGCTGAAGATGCCAGGCCCGAAGGGTGTGATCACCATCACAGGCAATCGGCAGCGAGCCGAAGAGTGTCTGCAGCAGGGATCAAGAATCGCCGACCAGCAGATGGCCGTCCTCAAGCTTGACGAGTTTAAGAAAACAGTCGACCCAGCCGACCTGATGCGCTCGAAGAAGCCAGCTTCAGAGTCTGCATTTCAGTCGGCAGGAGAGACGAAGAAGGTCAGCATCCACCCGGCGGACGCCACTGCCGCCCCGACGAACATCTCCACCACCCTCGATCCTAAATAGGAAGCCGAGCTCACCCAATTCCTCCGTGATAACTGGGACATCTTCGCATGGAAGCCCTCTGACATGCCAGGTGTACCCAAGGAGTTGGCTGAGCACCGACTGCACGTGGATTCCACTGCTCGGCCTGTCCGAGAGCGCCTGCGCCGGTCCGCCGCGCACAAGAGGAAGGCAATCGGGGAAGAGGTGGCCAAGTTGCTGGCGGCCAACTTCATTCGTGAGGTTCACCACTCCGAGTGGCTCGCCAATGTTGTCATGGTGCCCAAGAAGGATAAGTCGCTCTGAATGTGCATCGACTTCAAGCATCTCAATAAGGTATGCCCGAAAGACCATTTTCCGCTCCCCCGCATAGATCAAATTGTCGATTCGACTGCGGGTTGCGAGCGTCTGTCATTTCTTGATGCCTATTCGGGCTATCATTAAATCCGTCTGTATGGTCCCGATGAGTTAAAAACAGCCTTCATCACCCCATTCGGGTGCTTCTGCTACATCACTATGCCATTCGGTTTGAAGAATGCAGGAGCTACCTTTATGCGCATGATCCAAAAATGTCTCCTCGACCAGATCGGTCGGAATGTGGAGGCGTATATGGATGATATCGTAGTCAAGTCACGCAAAGGTTCCGACCTGCTGATTGACTTGGCAGAAACATACGCCAACCTTCGTAGGTACGATATCAAGCTCAACCCCGCCAAATGTTCATTCGGCGTTCCCAGTAGAAAGTTACTCGGTTTCTTCGTTTCCGAACGAGGGATCGATGTCAACCCCGAAAAGATCGGGACCATCGTCCGAATGGAGAGGCCGGTCAGAATACACGATGTTCAACGGCTCACAGGTTGCCTAGCGGCTTTGAGCAGGTTTATCAGTTGACTCGGCGAGAAAGCACTTCCTCTGTACCGACTCATGAAGAAATCAGATACTTTCGAGTGGACGGACGAAGCCCAAGTCGCATTCGATGACCTCAAAGTCCTACTTTCCACCCAGTCGGTTCTTACTGCTCCGCTCTTTAAAGAGCCCCTTCTTGTGTATATCGCGGCTACAAATCAAGTCGTCAGTACTGTTCTTACAGTCGAACGAGAAGAAGAAGGCAAAGCATACAAAGTTCAGCGGCCAGTGTACTACGTCTTCGAGGTCCTAACTCCTTCCAAGCAGAGGTATCCCCACTATCAAAAACTTATCTACGGGATTTACATGACTGCGAAGAAGGTGGCTCATTATTTCCAAGACCATTCGGTGTCTGTCGTTTCTGATGCTCCGTTGTCGGAAATTCTCCACAATCGGGACGCGTTAGGCCGAGTGGCAAAGTGGGCAATGGAGATGTTGTACTGTGATATCAAGTTCGAGGCCAAGAAAGCTATTAAGTCTCAAGCTCTGGCTGACTTCATAGCAGAATGGGTAGAACAACAGCAACCGACCCACATCTACTCGGCCCATTGGACAATGTTCTTCGATGGGTCCAAGATGTTGAATGGCTCCGGCGCTGGCGTTGTGATCATATCGCCAAAGGGCGACAAGCTCAAGTACATGCTACAGATACACTTCGATTCCTCCAACAACGAGGCAGAGTATGAAGTTCTCCTCTACGGGTTGCGTATGGCCATCTCACTCGGCGTCCGTCGCCTGATGGTCTACGGCGATTCGGATTTGGTGGTCAATCAAGTGATGAAAGAGTGGGACGTCAGGAACCCCACCATGACCACATACTGCAATGCAGTGAGGAAGCTTGAGAAGAAGTTTGAAGGTCTAGAACTTCACCATGTTCCGAGACTGAAGAACCAAGCAGCGGATGAGTTGGCAAAACTCGGATCCACTCGGAGACCAGTCCCGAGTGACGTCTGCCTCGAGCACCTCCACCTTCCCTCAGTCAAAGAAGATCCTTTTACACAGGAACCAGTACAACCAAAGAGTTCAACAGATCCGACTGAAGTCGATGTACCTGCTGTGGTTGATCTGGTCATGGAGATTCTTACTGTCATCCCCGATTGGACTGTGCCGATCATTGCATATATCCTGAGGCAGGAACTACCAGAAGACGAAGTCCAGGCCAGGCAGATAGTCCGCAGGTCGAAGTCATTCACTGTCATTAATGGCCAGTTGTAAAAGGAAAGCGTTTCAAGCGTTTTTCAACGATGCATCTCCCCAGAAGAGGGGCAGCTGATCCTGGAAGATATTCACTCGGGAACCTGCGGTCATCACGCTTCTTCGAGAGCAATCGTCGCCAAGGCATTCAGGGCTGGTTTCTTCTGGCTACAGGCAAATGAGATGGCTAAAGATATGGTTGACCGATGTGAGGGCTGCCAGTTCTACTCCAATAAGTCCCACAAGCTAACGTCTGCGTTGAAGACGATCCCTCTTGTGTGGCCGTTTGCAGTGTGGGGATTAGATACAGTCGGTCCATTCAAGACAGGCCAAGGTGGATACACACATCTGTTAGTGGCAGTCGACAAGTTCACGAAATGGATCGAAGCCAAGCCCATCAAGAAGCTCGACGCCTCAACAGCCGTCAAGTTTGTCAGGGACATCATCTTCAGATTCGGTTTACCTCACAGCATAATCACGGACAACGGGACAAACTTTGATTCGGACAGATTCAAAGGTTTCTGTACAAGCCAAGGTATCCGAGTGGACTTTGCTTCCGTGGCGCACCCGCAGTGCAATGGACAAGCAGAGCGGGCGAACGGACTTATTTTGTAAGGTTTGAAGCCCCGACTCCTGCAAGAGATAGGACATGCCGCTGGCGCTTGGGTCATCGAGCTACCTTCAGTTCTTTGGGGTTTTCGCACAACCCCGAACAGATCTACAAGGCGATCACCGTTCTTCCTCGTCTACGGAGCAGAAGCAGTCCTTCCGAGTGACTTACTTCACAACGCTCCACGAGTCGAACTCTTCTCCGAAGCTGAAGTAGAACAAGCAAGGCAAGATGGAGTGGACCTTCTAGAGGAGGAGCGCGAGATGGCACTGACTCGCTCAACCATTTATCTGTTGGGTAACGTAGCATAAATTCAAAATTTTCCTACGCATATTCAGTTCTTCCTATGGAGAGACCAGCAACGAGAGAGGGGTAAGAGCATCTTCATACCTTTGAAGATCGCTAAGCGGAAGCATTGCTAGAATGCGGTTGATGGAGTCGTACTCGCAGCGATTCCGATCTAGTGCCGAACTACGGCACCTCCGCGTTCAACACACGTGCAGCCCGGTGATGTCTCCCGCACCTTGATCCAGCAAGGATGAGGGAGAGGTTGGGGAAGAACTCCAGCAGCACGACGGCGTGGTGTCGATGGAGAGCCGAGGTCTCCCGGCAGGGCTTCGCCAAGCACCGGCAGAGAGGAGGAGGAAGAAGGGCGGGGCTGCGCCGAGAGAGAGAGAAAACCGTGTGTCTCAATGGCCAAAAGTGCCCGATATATATAGGGGGAGGGGAGAGGGGGTGCCACCCCTAGGGTTCCCACCCTAGGGGGTGCGGAAGCCCCCCCCCCCAGATGGGAGGTGCGGCGGCCAGAGGGGGGAGGAGGGGGTGGCGCACCATCTGGTGGGCCTTAGGCCCACCTGGCCTAGGGTTTGCCCCCCCTTTTCTCTCCCTTGCGCATTGGGCTGAGTGGGGAGGCGCACCAGCCCATCTAGGGGCTGGTTCCCACCCCCACTTGGCCCACCTTATCTCCCGGGGTCGTTGCCCCCCTTCGGTGGTCCCTCGGGGCCACCTCCGGTGGTCCCGGTGGTCCCGGTACGTTACCGGTGATGCCCGAAATACTTCCGGTGTCCGAAACCATCCGTCATATATATCAATCTTTACCTCCGGACTATTCCGGAACTCCTCGTGACGTCCGGGATCTCATCCGGGACTCCGAACAACTTTCGGTAACCTCGTATAACAATTCCCTATAACCCTAGGTCATCGAACCTTAAGTGTGTAGACCCTACGGGTTCGGGAGACAGGCAGACATGACCGAGACACCTCTCTGGCCAATAACCATCAGCGGGGTCTGAATACCCATGGTGGCTCCCACTTGCTCCACGATGATCTCATCGGATGAACCACGATGTCAAGGATTCAAACAATCCCGTATACGATTCCCTTTGTCTGTCGGTATAGAACTTGCCCGAGATTCGATCGTCGGTATACCTATACCTTGTTCAATCTCGTTACCGGTAAGTCTCTTTACTCATTCCGTAGCACGTCATTGTGTGACTAACTCCTTAGTCACATTGAGCTCATGATGATGTTCTACCGAGTGGGCCCAGAGATACCTCTCCGTCACACGGAGTGACAAATCCCGATCTCGATTCGTACCAACCCAACAGACACTTTCGGAGGTACCCGTAGTGCACCTTTATAGTCACCCAGTTACGTTGTGACGTTTGATACACCCAAAGCACACCTACGGTATCCGGGAGTTGCACAATCTCACGGTCGAAGGAAAAGATACTTGACATTAGAAAAGCTTTAGCATACGAACAATACGATCTAGTGCTATGCTTAGGATTGGGTCTTGTCCATCACATCATTCTCCCAATGATGTGATCCCGTTATCAATGACATCTAATGCCCATGATCAGGAAACCATGATCATCTATTGACTAACGAGCTAGCCAACTAGAGGCTTGCTAGGGACACATTGTGATCTATTTATTCACACATGTATTACTGTTTCCTGTTAATACAATTATAGCATGAACAATAGACGATTATCATGAACAAGGAAATATGATAATAACCATTTTATTATTGCCTCTAGGGCATATTTCCAACATTATCAACAAGATCTGCGGCGTTTTCACGCGCGACACGTCAGGAGTCGTACGTTCCAAGCACGCGACCTGGTGCTCCGAGTGGATCAGCAAAGACCCCACAGGTTGGCTCCTACCTGGGAAGGACCCTTCATCATCTCAAAGGTGTTGAACAATGGAGCATACAGACTCTACAACGTCGACAGGGAGATAGGCGAGCCGTGAGCATGGAACGGAGATCTCCTGAAGCGCTTCTACATGTGACCGTCGACTGAAGCAATGTAAAGAACAAGTATTGGTGAAATAATATAGAGAAGATTGAGTTTTTTGCAGGTTCAAAGTTCTTCCCCAGTCGTAGACTCCGGTCTCAAAAAAAAACTTAGCTGCGATCCAGAATCGCCTAAGTATGAACTTTCTCCGAGTGTGCACTTAACGTCACACTCACGGACTTAGCTGCGATCCAGAATCGCCTAAGTATGAACTTTCTTCGAGTGTGCACTTAACGTCACACTCGGGGACTTAGCTGCGATCCAGAATCGCCTAAGTATGAACTTTCTCCGAGTGTGCACTTAATGTCCCACTCGGGGACTTAGCTGCGATCCAAAATCGCCTAAGTATGAACTTTCTCCGAGTGTGCACTTAACGTCACACTCGGGGACTTAGCTGCGATCCAGAATCGCCTAAGTATGAACTTTCTCCGAGTGTGCACTTAACGTCACACTCGGGGACTTAGCTGCGATCTAGAATCGCCTAAGTATGAACTTTCTCCGAGTATGCACTTAACGTCACACTCGGGGACTTAGCTGCGATCCAGAATCGCCTAAGTCTGAACTTTCTCCGAGTGTGCACTTAACGTCCCACTCGGGGACTTAGCTGCGATCCAGAATCGCCTAAGTATGAACTTTCTCCGAGTGTGCACTTAACGCCACACTCGGGGACTTAGCTGCGATCCAGAATCGCCTAAGTATGAACATTCTCCGAGTGTGCACTTAACGTCACACTCGGGGACTTAGCTGCGGTCCAGAATCGCCTAAGTATGAACTTCCTCCGAGTGTGCACTTAGCGCCACACTCGAGGACTTAGCTGCGATCCAGAATCGCCTAAGTTTTCACTTCCTCCGAGTGTGCACTTCACGCCACACTCGGGGACTTAGCTGCGATCCAGAATCGCCTAAGTATGAACTTTCTCCGAGTGTGCACTTAACGTCACACTCGAGGACTTAGGTGCGATCCAGAATAGCCTAAGTATGAACTTTCTCCGAGTGTGCACTTAACGTCACACTCGGGGACTTAGCTGCGATCCAGAATCGCCTAAGTATGAACTTTCTCCGAGTGTGCACTTAACGTCACACTCGGGGACTTAGCTGCGATCCAGAATCGCCTAAGTATGAACTTTCTCCGAGTGTGCACTTAACGCCACACTCGGGGACTTAAGCTGCGATCCAGAATCGCCTAAGTATGAACTTTCTCCGAGTGTGCACTTAACGTCACACTCGGGGACTTAGCTGCGATCCAGAATCGCCTAAGTATGAACTTTCTCCGAGTGTGCACTTAACGTCACACTCGGGGACTTAGCTGCGATCCAGAATCGCCTAAGTATGAACTTTCTCCGAGTGTGCACTTAACGTCCCACTCGGGGACTTAGCTGCGATCCAGAATCGCCTAAGTATGAACTTTCTCCGAGTGTGCACTTAACGCCACACTCGGGGACTTAGCTGCGATCCAGAATCGCCTAAGTATGAACTTCCTCCGAGTGTGCACTTAGCGCCACACTCGAGGACTTAGCTGCGATCCAGAATCGCCTAAGTTTTCACTTCCTCCAAGTGTGCACTTCACGCCACACTCGGAGACTTAGTTGCGATCCAGAATCGTCTAAGTATGAACTTCCTCCGAGTGTGCACTTAGCATAACACTCGGAAACTTAGCTACGATCCAGAATCGCCTAAGTATGAACTTTCTCCGAGTACGCACTTAACGTCACACTCGGAGACTTAGCTGCGATCACGAATTGCCTAAGTTTTAAATTTCTTCGAGTGTGCACTTATCGCCACACTCGGGGACTTAGATGCGATGCAGAATCGTCTAAGCACCCACATGCCTTCGACTGTATCCTACAGGTACACTCGGGTAAACAACTGACAACTACATGAGTTGCAGACCCTCATTGAGGCTCATGTAGATGTCAAAACAACTGACAACTACATGAGTTGCAGATCCTCATTGAGGCTCATATGGATGTCAAAACAACTGACAACTACATGAGGTGCAGACCCTCATTGAGGCTCATGTGGATGTCGAAACAACTGACAACTACATCAGTACTAACTCGCCTCGAGTGCGACTTGATAGTCACACTCGACAACATCGCTGCGATCCTGCATCGCCCAAGTACTCTTCGATCTCCGAGTACGTCCTACCGATCCACTCGGTGATCCTACCGATCTACTTGGAGATAATACAAATCTAATCGGAAATTTCACAGACCCTCAATGAGGTTCATGCAGATGTCAAGACAACTGACATGTTCCGAATGTTTGCCCTTGGCTTCACCAAGAATGGCCAAACAAAAACTCGAGTCAAAATTGCAACAGAAGAGCAAAGGATTCGATGTCAAGTTCAACCACAGATAATGGCTCGGTGTGGATCAAGCTTACCCACACCAAAACGAGAATGTAACGGCCAACAGCAGTGGCCAAAGTTTCTTACAAAGCAACACTCGGCATACCGAGGATAATGTTTTCTTACGCGTCGTCTGGATCGGCGCCAGGACTGGAGGGCTCCACGAAGGTGTCCAGGTCGATTCCGTCGGCGATGCGGGTGGCACTTTCAAGGAAGGTTTCCATGAAGTCTTCGAATAGAAGTTTCTTCGTGTTGGCCACCTTCAACGTTTTCAGCTTCTCCTCGCGCACCTCCTTGCAATGAACTCGGACCAAGGACAGAGCAACATCTACACCACAACGAGCCGCATATTTCTTCCATGACAGCACTCGGTCGGGGACCTCCTCCAGTCGACTTAGAAAGTTTTCCATCTCCTGTCGTGACTCATCTTCAGGCCAAAGCTCCTTGTCGATCCGGCCGACGATTTCTCTCAGTCGACCAATGAAAGGACCAACTTTGCCCACGCGGATGTGCGCTCGGAGCAGATCTCGGTTGGCATCCTCGTCGAGTGGAACGTTCTCGAGAATCGACCGCTCCACATCAGCTACTTCAGCTTCAGCGTCAATGCAAAAATCTGCGACAACAGGACAAGCAAACAATAAGCGTCGAGTGTGACACGCATAACACAAGCACTCAGAAAAAGCAGGACTTACCAGCCAAACGCGTCATCATCTGCCGAGCCTAGTCGCTGACATATTTCTCCTGCGCTCTGCACCGTTTGTTCAGCACGTTCATTTGCACCATCAGAGCACTCCTTTGTTTCCCCATCTTTTCAACTTCCTCAGTCAGCATTTTGTTCGCTTCACGAGCCTGCTCCAGCGACTTCTCTCTTTCCGCCAGAACCTCCTTCATACCAGCCATTGCAAGCAGGGCCGCATCCAGCTCACCAGCAAATTGCACCTTTTCTGCCCTGAGAGTCTCATATGTTGTCCCCATCTCGCAAGTTTTCTGCCAGTCAGCGCCAAGCGACGATCAGATAAATCCAACAATTCCAAGTCTAAGTTCTTCAGACCCCTGCCGACGCAAGCAGTCGACAGCGGTCTCGGGGACTACACCCAGTGGGTTCACTGAGAGTGACCCCACTGGCATGAAACTTAAATAGGTCCGCCCTATTGAGCTACATGACAACACCTAAGCCTATGAAGCTAATACTACCCCACCCGAGTAAATTTACTCTCGGGGACTCTTACAGTAAGTGTACTCCGAGTACCCAACTGTTAGCAGTCGACTATATTATCCACGAATATGAACAAGTCAAAGACAATATGCATAAAGACAACTGCCGGTGCAAGCACTCGACAGAAGTCTCGGGGCCTACACCCACTGGGTTCACCCAGAGTGAACCCATTGCAAACATCATCTGATATCCGAGAACACCCAGTGGGTTACAAGAGAAAAGTAATTACTTACTAGCCCACTTACTCGGATATTGTCCCGCAGCTCCAAGCTCCGCTGGTACAAGGAGGCGATGGAGTCGTACGCCTTTTTGGCTTCTCCCGCCATCAGCTCGGCCTAAACCATGGCCCCCTTGGCCGCTCCCACCTGATCCTCTGAGGGGTGCTGGATGTTGAACTCGACATTGGACGGGCCTGGCTTCGTCGGAAGCTCCCTGGGCATCCCAAGGCCCGCTCCAGTCGGCTCAGCCGCCACCAGCGCCTCCTCAGTCGGCGGCATCACTTCAATCGGCGGCACGTCCACGGCGGGAGCAGCAACTGGCGGGACGGCCTCAAGGATAGGCTCTGCGGCTGGCTCAGGCCCCTCCTGGTCACCGTCGCCCACATAAATCGCCCCTGCCAGACCGAATGTTGCGAGATCTCAGAAAAAGAGAAGGACAAGACCGAAGACAGAATTCGCGACGCGATAGTATAACACTCTCGCAGTCGCTACAACGCACCTGGCTGGGACGAGACGACGTTGTCTGCTTCCATGAGATCACCTTCCTGGCGCACCGGAGAGGTGGCGGAGGTGGCAACCCAGTCGAGTAAAATTCATTCGACCTTCAAACAGGAGTTCAACCGAATATCATAAGAAGTTAGAAGTTCAAAGCACTTACGTCGAGGTGACAGGGACGACGACCTTTATCCGCGGCAAAGCCTTCCGAGGTTTAGACCCACTCTGTTTGGCCACCTTGGAAGGTTGACCCACGGACTCGACAGCAGCGTCTCTGGCCCTCTTGGTGCTCCGAGCACTCGGCACCGCGGGAGCAGCAGGCGGAGCACTCGAAGATGTCGGAGGAGCCGAGGGAACCACAGGTTCATGTCGACGCTTGGTCCGGTGCTCTGGCAGCGGAGGCGGCGAGTCCTGCTCTTCGTCATCCTCCCCTTCTTCACCAGACTCCTCCTCCGTCTCCCCACTGTCGGAGACGTACTCGCCACTGTCCACGCTGCCCTCTTGGCTGCCTTCTTCCTCCTCCTCGTCCGGGTTCCCGTTCGAGACAGGAGAAAACCAGTTGGTCCACTTCTGCGTGAAATACAGTCGGCGACATCAAGCGATGAGAAGAGATTCAAGAAAGCGATAAAACTAAAACAGATACGTGCACTCGACACATGGTACTCGCCTAATTCGGAGGAGGATTGTCCGCGCTGAAAGCCCTCACTCGTCGAGACCCTCTGGGGTTCTCGCAGGCGCCTGTGATCTGGAGCACCCACGACGCCACCTTCTCCTCGGTCACGCTCGAGACGTTAGTCCGAGTGGAGTCCTCGGTCCCCGAGTAGTGCCACATGGCGTGGTCGCGAGCCTGCAGTGGTTGTATGCGCCGACCAAGCAAAGTCTCCAGCAAATCCATGCTGGTGACTCCCCTCCTGACGACGTCTACGAGTGCGTCGACCAAGGGCTGGATGTCGAGCTTCTCCGCCTTCGTGAGCGCGAGCTGCTTAGGTGGAGCGGGACGATCAAGGCTAAAAGGGGGCAACCCTGAAGAGGCGTTCGGACAGGCAACATCTTGGCAGTAGAACCACGTCGACTGCCAGTTCCTAATCGACTCACTCAGCTGAAGAGCAGGATAACTACTCCGACTCTTTTTCTGGAAACCAAAGCCTCCGCAGAGTTGGAGAAGATGCGTTTTATCATCCGACTGACTGAGTCGTTTGATAGTTTGAGATCTAGCAGAGAATATATGTTTGAACAACCCCCAATGAGGAGGGCAGCCGATGAAGCACTCGCACATAACTATGAAAGCAGAAAGATGAGCAATAGCATTCGGAGGGAAGTGGTGAAGCTGTGCCCCGAAGTGGTTCATAATGCCCTTGAAGAAAGGTTGCGGGGGCAGAGAGAAACCTCGATAGACATGGCTGAGCAACAGGACGCGCTCCCCCTCCCGGGGTGCCGGCTCGACCTCACTCTCCGCCGGCAGCCTCCAAGACTTGTGCACGATCATCCCGTCTTCCACCAGCTGCAGCAGATCCCCCTCCGTCACCGTGGAGGGGAGGAAGTCGCCTTGAATCCACCTCGCCGGCAACGGCCGTTGCCGCCGCTGAGCAGGAGCCGCCGCCTTCCCCTTCTTCTTCCTCGCCTCCATCTTGCTGGTCTGACCCTTGGTCATGGCGGAAGTTGCGAATCCTCAGAGGGGAAGGAGGAGTGGAGAGGTTGGGTGCGCTGGAGGCGGCGAGGAGGACGAAGCAGAGGCAAGATTAGGTGCGCTGGAGACGGCGAGGAGGACGAAGCAAAGGCAAAAGTGTTGGGGAACGTCGCATGGGAAACAAATATTTTCCTACGCGCACGAAGACCTATCATGGTGATGTCCATCTACGAGAGGGGATGAGTGATCTACGTACCCTTGTAGACCGTACAGCAGAAGCGTTAGAGAACGCGGTTGATGTAGTGGAACGTCCTCACGTCCCTCGATCCGCCCCGCGAACAATCCCGCGATCAGTCCCACGATCTAGTACCGAACGGACGGCACCTCCGCGTTCAGCACACGTACAGCTCGACGATGATCTCGGCCTTCTTGATCCAGCAAGAGAGACGGAGAGGTAGAAGAGTTCTCCGGCAGCGTGACGGCGCTCCGGAGGTTGGTGATGATCTCGTCTCAGCAGGGCTCCGCCCGAGCTCCGCAGAAACGCGATCTAGAGGAAAAACTATGGAGGTATGTGGTCGGGCAGCCGTGAGAAAGTCGTCTCAAATCTGCCCTAAAAGCCCCATATATATAGGAGGAGGGAGGGGGACCTTGCCTTGGGGTCCAAGGGACCCTCAAGGGGTCGGCCGAGCCAAGGGGGGGAGGACTCCCCCCCCCCAAACCGAGTTGGACTTGGTTTGGTGGGAGGAGTCCCCCTCCCTTCCCACTTCCTCCCTCTTTTTTTTTCTTTTCCTTTGATTTCCTTCTCTTGGCGCATAGGCCCCCTTGGGGCTGTCCCACCAGCCCACTAAGGGCTGGTGTGTCTCCCCAAAGCCTATGGGCTTCCCCGGGGTGGGTTGCCCCCCCCCCCCCGGTGAACTCCCGGAACCCATTCGTCATTCCCGGTACATTCCCGGTAACTTCGAAAACCTTCCGGTAATCAAATGAGGTCATCCTATATATCAATCTTCGTTTCCGGACCATTCCGAAAACCCTCGTGACATCCGTGATCTCATCCGGGACTCCGAACAACATTCGGTAACCAACCATATAACTCAAATACGCATAAAACAACGTCGAACCTTTAGTGTGCATACCCTGCGGGTTCGAGAACTATGTAGACATGACCCGAGAGACTCCTCGGTCAATATCCAATAGCGGGACCTGGATGCCCATATTGGATCCTACATATTCTACGAAGATCTTTATCGTTTGAACCTCAGTGCCAAGGATTCGTATAATCCCGTATGTCATTCCCTTTGTCCTTCGGTATGTTACTTGCCCGAGATTCGATCGTCAGTATCCGCATACCTATTTCAATCTCGTTTATCGGCAAGTCTCTTTACTCGTTCCGTAATACAAGATCCCGCAACTTACACTAAGTTACATTGCTTGCAAGGCTTGTGTGTGATGTTGTATTACCGAGTGGGCCCCGAGATACCTCTCCGTCACACGGAGTGACAAATCCCAGTCTTGATCCATACTAAATCAACCAACACCTTCGAAGATACCTGTAGAGCATCTTTATAGTCACCCAGTTACGTTGCGACGTTTGATACACACAAAGTATTCCTCCGGTGTCAGTGAGTTATATGATCTCATGGTCATAGGAATAAATACTTGACACGCAGAAAACAGTGGCAACAAAATGACACGATCAACATGCTACGTCTATTAGTTTGGGTCTAGTCCATCACGTGATTCTCCCAATGACGTGATCCAGTTATCAAGCAACAACACCTTGTTCATAATCAGAAGACACTGACTATCATCGATCAACTGGCTAGCCAACTAGAGGCATGCTAGGGACGGTGTTTTGTCTATGTATCCACACATGTAAATGAGTCTTCATTCAATACAATTATAGCATGGATAATAAACTATTATCTTGATACAGGAATTATAATAATAACTATACATTTATTATTGCCTCTAGGGCATAATTCCAACAAAAAGATCCGGCGGGCGTAACGAAAAACCCTCGCCGCTGGGATTTAAATAAGGTTCCGACTAGGCCGCTGGTAGGTGGCCCCGAAACCTTATCCCCTGACCGACCGTGGCGATATCAGTCGAGAAGTTGAAGGCGCGAGAATCGAGGCGTCATGCGCTACTCGAGCGCGCTGGCGTCATCCCCGCTGAGCGTGCGGAAACCGAAATTTGAGGATCCCGGAAAATCCGCTGCTGTCAGTTGACTGGTCGCGTCAAGAGATACCCTGGGAGCACTCGGTTTCCGACAGTTTGTTCCACAAAGATTTCCACTCGGATCGTTGGTCAGAGAAGATAAAATGGATCGAGGCAGATAACGCCAAAGTCACATCCATTCCAGTCGGATCCAAACTTCAAGCACCGCTTCGTTGTTCCAACCCCAATCCATTCGGGGACTAATGATGGGGTTATAGTCCTAGGGTAGGGTCATAGGCCTGCCCTATAAGTCCTACCCAAGGACTACCCTCATAAGGGACAAGACCCTTAGTCAGTTCCGACTGAATTAAGGAGTCCCCATCATCCAGTCGGCAACAGGTCCTTGACCATCCAGTCGGAGACTAGCATTCGGAGAACATCCAACTAACCGACTGGATGCCACTCGGGACATCGCAACCCCCCTGTAGGGAAACGGTCATACGTTTCCCTGTGCATTTATTAGCATTTAGGATGTACGTTACCGGTAACGAACGCATTCAATCGCCACTACTCCACCCCTGTACCGGAACCGTTGTGAAGGACAGCGCAGTCTATATAAGCCACCCTCCCCCTCTGGTGTAGGGGTTAGCAACTCATGGTATTCCATATTTCCACTCGACAACAAGCTCCCTGAGCACTGGGACGTAGGGCTATTACCTCCAACGCAGAGGGGCCTGAACTCATACAACCTCGTCGTAGCTAAGGCTCCGCCCATCCTTTTCGTACCCTACACATCTACTGTCAGGCTTATACCCACGACAGTTGGCGCCCACCTTGGGGCAGGCGTCTAAGCGACTTCCGGCGAGTTTGCTACTACTTCCTTTCGTCATGTCGTTCAGTGGAGGTTCGAGCATGGGTCACCAGATCTTCTTCGGTGCTCTCTCCTTCATCATCGACGATTCGGCGTGGCTTCGAGATGCTCCTCTCGACGTCGAGGCGCTTCCCCGTCGTGGGGCTACGCACTTCCGTGCCGGCGCCCGCGGCATTCTTCTTCTCCAACAGTCGGCTCCGGTGTCGACCTGCACCGCCGTCACGCGCCGCAGCAAGCGGTCTCGCCGTCCGCAGCTCCAGCGTTGGGTGCAACACGCCCAGGCGCGCCAGAAAGCGTCTTCACAAGTGGCGGTTCTAGAGTCCGTTGTGGTTGCCCCGCTGTCCCAGCACTCGGACTCGGTTCCGACTGAGTTTCCTTCCGAGTATGCGGGTTGCGGGCCCGTAGCAGAAGTCCACATGGCCAACTCCCATGAAGATCCCCGTCAAGCTGCCCGGAGCGAGCGCGAGGTCGGCGAAACGTCCGGCGCGCGCCTTCCACCTCGCCGTTCTGCCAGTCGGCACACTCGGCGGAGCGACGTAGAGTTGTTCCGCACACCCCTCCTCAACTTGGCTGCGGCTGCCAAGATAGTCGATTCCCTCCAGCCGACTGATTCAGAGGCTGGTAGAGGGATCGAGCAGATCCGAGCCCTGTTGCACACGGCGCAGCAGCAGAATTCGGCGGTCTCCTAGTCGCACAACAGGATCCATAATAGTTCTGTTCATGCGAATACGCATCGGTCGGTTCACAACCCTGGTTCCCATTAGCGGCACAGGGGAGGCAGCCGTTCCATGAATCACGAAGATCACCGTCGTTCATGCACCCCTCCGCGGGGTGGGCCCTATGGGTCCCGACATCATGATGATCGGCGTTCAGTCGGCGACACTTACGACCCAAGGCCCGACGCAAGAGGACGTATCGCCCAGCGAAGGGTCGACAAGGGCCGAGCCCACCGCGATGGTCACGATATGGACCGTCCAAGTAGAAGCAGGACCATCGTGTCTTGTTCCGAGTGTTTTAGTCGAGCCATCCGCTCGGCTGACATCCCGCCCAACTTCCGATTGGCGACGGGAATCAGCAAGTTTACAAGAGAGTCCAAGCCAGAAACATGGCTAGATGACTACCGAGTGGCGGTCCAGATCGGAGGAGGGGACGACCATGTCGCCATGAAGCACCTCCCTCTGATGCTCGACGGCTCGGCACGAGCGTGGCTGAATCAGTTGGACCCCTCAAGCATCTACAGCTGGGCAGATCTGGCCCGAGTGTTCACCGGGACCTTCGATGGGATGTGCAAATGCCCTGCTGGCCTCGTGGAGCTCCAGCACTGCGTCCAGAAGCAGAATGAGACCCTGCGCGACTTCATCCAACGTTGGACGACTCTCTACCACACGGTGGAGAACGTCACCGAGCATCAAGTAGTCTGCGCCTTCAAGGCAGGCGTGCGGTACAGAGATCTGTATCTGAAATTCGACCGAACAGGCGACATCTCAATGAGCAAGATGATGGAAATACCCTGGGAGCACTCGGTTTCCGACAGTTTGTTCCACAAAGATTTCCACTCGGATCGTTGGTCAGAGAAGATAAAATGGATCGAGGCAGACAACGCCAAAGTCACATCCGTTCCAGTCGGATCCAAACTTCAAGCACCGCTTCGTTGTTCCAACCCCAATCCATTCGGGGACTAATGATGGGGTTATAGTCCTAGGGTAGGGTCATAGGCCTGCCCTATAAGTCCTACCCAAGGACTACCCCTCATAAGGGACAAGACCCTTAGTCAGTTCCGACTGAACTAAGGAGTCCCCATCATCCAGTCGGCAACAGGTCCTCGACCATCCAGTCGGAGACTAGCATTCGGAGAACATCCAACTAACCGACTGGATGCCACTCGGGACATCGTAACCCCCTGGAGGGAAACGGTCGTACATTTCCCTGTGCATTTATTAGCATTTAGGACGTACGTTACCGTAACGTACGCATTCAATCGCCACTACTCCACCCCTGTACCGGAACCGTTGTGGAGGACAGCGCACTTTATATAAGCCACCCTCCCCCTCTGGTGCAGGGGTTAGCAACTCATGGTATTCCATATTTCCACTCGACAACAAGCTCCCTGAGCACTGAGACGTAGGGCTATTACCTCCACCACAGAGGGGCCTGAACTCATACAACCTCGCCGTAGCTAAGGCTCTGCCCATCCTTTTCGTACCCTACACATCTACTGTCAGGCTTATACCCACGACAGTGACCGTTCCCCCCATATCAGAAGCACTTAGTCTCGGGTTTGGGTTCAATCTTGGGTTTCTTCATTGGAGCAGCAACTGGTTTGCCATTTCATGAAGTATCCCTTCTTGTCCTTGCCCTTCTTGAAACTAGTGGTTTTACTAACCATCAACAATTGATGCTCCTTCTTGATTTCTACTTTCGCAGTGTCAAACATTGCGAATCGCTCAAGGATCATCATATCTGACCTTGATATGTTTATAGTTCCACACGAAGCTCTAGCAGCTTGGTGGTAGTGACTTTGGAGAACCATCACTATCTCATCTGGAAAATTAAATCCCACTTGATTCAAGCGATTGTTGCACTTAGACGATCTGAGCATACGCTCAACGATTGAGTTTTCTCTTTTACATTGTAGACAAAGAATCTTGTCGGAGGTCTCTTACCTCTCAACAAGGGCACGGACATGAAATCTCAATTTCATCTTTTAGAACATCTCTTATGTTCTGCGATGTTTGTCTTTGGCGCCTTGCTTATAAGCCATTAAGTATTACGCACTGAACTATCACATAGTCATCAAAAACGTGTATGTGAGATGTTCGCAACATCCACAAACGAGTGGTGCATTAAGGACATAAGCCTTCTGCGCAGCAATGAGGACAATCCTTAGTTTTACAGACTCAGTCCGCAAAGTTGCTACTATGAACTTTCAACTAATTTTTTCTCTAGGAACATATAAAAAACAGTAGAGCTATAGCGCAAGCTACATCATAATTCGCAAAGACCATTAGACAATGTTCATGATAATTAGTTCAATTAATCATATTACTTAAGAACTCCCACTCAAAAGTACATCTCTCTAGTCATTCGAGTGGTACATGATCCAAATCCACTAACTCAAGTCCAATCATAACGTGAGTTGAGAATAGTTCCAGTGGTAAGCATCTCTATGCTAATCATATCGATTATATGATTCATGCTCGACCTTTCGGTCTCATGTGTTCCGAGGCCATGTCTGCACATGCTAGGCTCGTCAAGCTTAACCCGAGTGTTCCGCGCGTGCAACTGTTTTGCGCCTGTTGTATGTGAATGTTGAGTCTATCAGACCCGATCATCACGTGGTGTCTAGAAACAACGAACTATAGCAACGGTGCACAGTCGGGGAGAACACAATTTCATCTTGAAATTTTTGTGAGAGATCACCTCATAATTCTATCGTCGTTCTTAAGCAAAATAAGGTGTATAAAAGGATTAACATCACATGCAATTCATAAGTGACATGATATGGCCATCATCTTGTGCTTCTTGATCTCCATCACCAAAGCACCGGCATGATCTTCTTGTCACCGGCGTCACACCATGATCTCCATCATCATGATCGCCATCAACGTGTCGCCATCGAGGTTGTCGTGCTGCTTATGCTATTACTACTAAAGCTACGTCCTAGCAATCTAGTAAACGCATCTGCAAACACAAACGTTAGCTTAAAGAAAACCCAATGGCTCCTGCCAGTGGCCATAACATCGACGTGCAAGTCGATATTAACTATTACAACATGATCATGTCATACATCCAATATATCACATCACGTCATTGGCCATATCATATCACAAGCATAACGTGCAAAAACAAGTTAGACGTCCTCTAATTTGTTGTTGCATGTTTTACGTGGCTGCTATGGGTATCTAGTATGATCGCATCTTACTTACGCAAAATCCACAACGGAGATGTGCAAATTGCTATTTAACCTCTCCAAGGACCGCCTCGGTCAAAACCAATTCAACTAAAGTTGAAGAAACCGACACCCGCCAGTCATCTTTGTGCAACGAGGTTGCATGTCAATCGATGAAACCGGTCTTTCGTAAGCGTACGAATAATGTCGGTCCGGGCCGCTTCAATCCAACAATACCGCCGAATCGAGAAAAGACTAAGGAGGGCAGCAAATCGAACATCACCGCCCACAAAACCCTTTGTGTTCTACTCGAGATAACATCTACGCATGAACCTAGCTCATGATGCCACTGTTGGGGAACGTCGCATGGGAAACAAAAATTTCCTACGCGCATGAAGACCTATCATGGTGATGATCATCTATGAGAGGGAGATTGGATCTACGTACCCTTGTAGATCGCTAAGCGGAAGCGTATATAACGCGGTTGATGTAGTGGAACGTTTCTGCGATTCAGATAGCCGTAGTCGTACTATCTCGTCAAGATCCATCCCGCAAACTTCATCTCGATCCGTCCCGCGAACTTCATCACGATGCGTCCCGCGAACTTCATCACGTTGCGTCCTGCGAACTTCATCACGATCCTTCCCGATCTAGTGTCGAACGGACGACACCTCCGCATTCAGCACACGTACAGCTCGATGACGATCTCCACCTTCTTGATCCAGCAAGAGGGGGCGGAGAGGTAGAAGAATTCTCTGGCAGCGTGACGGCGCGCCGGTGGTGGTGATGATCTACTCCGGGAGGGCTTCGCCTAAGCTCCGTAGAAATACGATATAGAGGAAAAACTGAGTGGTATAGGGTCGAGCAGCACATGGCAAAGTTGTGTCTCAAAAAACCCTCAATACCTCTAGTATATATAGGAGGGAGGGAGGGGAGGAGGCAGCCTCAAACCCTAAAGGTTTGGCCGAAATTGGAGGTGGAGGAGTCCTACTCCAATCCTACTTGGAGTAGGATTCCACCTTCCCACTTCGAAACTCTTTCCACCTTGTGTTTTTTCCTTCTCAAACCTCATGGGCCTTAGTGGGAACTTATTCCAGCCCACTAGGGGTTGGTTTATCTCTTCCCAGAGCCCATGAGACCCCTTGGAGCGTGACACCCCTTCCGATGGTCCCCGACACCCCTCCCGGCACTCCCGGTACACTATCGATGAGCCCGAAACTTTTTCGGTGACCAAAACAGGACTTCCTATATATCAATCTTTACCTCCGAACCATTCCGGAGCTCGTCGTGATGTCCTGGATCTCATCTGGGACTCCGAACAACTTTCGGTTACCAACACCTATAACTCAACTATACCGAAACGTCACCGAACCTTAAGTGTGCAGACCCTGCGGGTTCAAGAACTATGTAGACATGACCCAAGACACTCCTCGGTCAATATCCAATAGCGGGACCTGGATGTCCATATTGGATCCTACATATTCTTCGAAGATCTTATCGGTTGAACCTCAGTGTCAAGGATTCATATAATCATGTATGTCATTCCCTTTGTCCTTCGGTATGTTACTTGCCCGAGATTTGGTCGTCGGTATCTGCATACCTATTTCAATCTCGTTACCGGCAAGTCTATTTACTCGTTTCATAATACAAGATCCCGTGACTTACACTTAGTCACATTGCTTGCAAGGCTTGTGTGTGATGTTGTATTACCGAGTGGGCCCCGAGATACCTATCCGTCACACGGAGTGACAAATCCAGTCTTGATCCATACTAACTCAACGGAGACCTTCGGATATACCTGTAGAGCACCTTTATAGTTACCCAGTTACGTTGCGACGTTTGATGCACACAAGGTATTCCTCCGGTGCTAGTGAGTTATATGATCTCATGGTCATGGGAACAAATACTTGACACACAAAAAATAATAGCAATAAAATGACACGATCAATATGCTACGTTCATAGTTTGGGTCTTGTCCATCACGTGATTCCCACACTTGCCTATGGCTAGGAAACCTTAACCATCTTTGATCAACGAACTAGTCAACTAGAGGCTCACTAGGGACAGCGTGTTGTCTATGTATCCACACATGGATTTGAGTTACAATCAATACAATTCTAGCATGGATAATAAACGATTATTATGAACCAGGAAATATAATAATAACTAATTTATTTTTGCCTCTAGGATATATTTCCAACACTCACTTTATATAATTTTCTGAATAATGTCAAATAAGTGGATATTGTTCAAGTTAGATTCTCGTATTTGAATTGTACTGTTTAATTACTGTTCTAAATTTTGATTATGCTGTCATTTTGGTTTGATTGCGTTATTGTACAAATTTAGTATAAATCTGGAAATGAAATTGCTTGCGTCGCACTAACATGCAATGCTAGTACTCACATATATTAGTGCTCGCGTTGGATACTCGGCACATCATAAACATGTCAAACACTGTTGGCATCATGGCTAAAGCGAACACTATTTTTTAAGAGTGACGCGATATTGATGGCATTTGTGCCTACGCAGCAAGCCCGTTTTTGTCACGTCATAGCTAGTCTTTTCTGGAGTAGCGTGCTCTCCCTCAAGACCGACTGCCAAAAAAAATTGTGAGCTCGCCTCCGCCTTACCTTGTCTAGTAGGTCGATTTTTCATTTCTATATGAGTATGTTTTCTATGTCTATATCTTGTTTTTCTTTTCGCCCTTTCCCGTTACTTGTGTTTTATTTTCTATTTTTTCAATCGTGAATATTTAATTCGGAACATTTTCCGAACATATGTCGAATGCGTGAACATTGTTAGAATATGTGAACATTCTTTGAATTTATGAACATTTCTTGAATTCGCAGAAAGCATATTTCAAATTTGTGAAAAAAATTGTATGTGGACATTTCGTAATTTGTAAAAGAAAAATCATGGACAACGATTCGTGAACACATTTTTAATTAATGAACATCATTTTAATACATGATTTTGTTTCAAATTTTCTAACTTTTAAAAGTCATTGACTATTTTTATTATGGGACGTGCTATGCGTTGGTCGGCGGATTATTTTAAAAGATCTGCTGGCTCGGCGGATGTTAGATATATATCCATTCAGTATTCAGCAAAGTACGCATCTTTGCAACAAGGCTTGTGTTGCAGAATACTTTGGAACAAAGTATATGTTGCAAAAATCATTTACAACATAGATGATGTTATAGATTTTTTTTTCACTGTTTTTGTAACATAGGCGTTGTTACGGAAAATAAAATGCAACACGGATGATGTTGCACAAAATATTTACACTTTTTCATCTTTATTTTTTACAACATAAATGTTGTTGTAGGAAGCAATTTGCAACACGCATAATTTTGCAGAAAGAGACACCTAAAAAAGACACATGTCACACATGTCATATGTATGCTAACTGCCCGTTGAAGGCGCGTTTTTACTTTTATTAAATGGTCGCAATAACGCACACATGTGTGATAGGAGCAATAACATCTCGCGCGCTTAATGATCACATATTACGCGATGTCACCTCATACATGTACAAGTGACGAAATTGATGATGTCAACCGAATTGTTTTGTCTTTTTAGTTTTTAAATAAAAATCCAAATGAAGAACCATTTTCATCATTAAATTTGTCACGGCGGGATCTTCAAAACTAGATCTCATATTGATACGTTTCAACGATTTTTTTGGGGCTTAAAAATTGTCATGTCTATTACACATAATATGGCATAGTGATTACACTGAAGGTACCATTATATATTTCAACTATCTTTTATTTTATGTTTAAAATAAACTTTGACATGTTATAAAAAAAAGGAAATTAACAAACTAAACTTGCCATAATGAATTACTAAAATTTGTCATGATCCATGAAATAATTTTAACATGGTTTATAAGTAAAAAATAAATATGTCATCAATTATTTTAAAAATTAAACATAAACTAAAATTGCCATGGTGAATTACTTAAATTTGTCATGTTACATGCATTAAATTTTTCTATGGTTCATAAAAAAATGTTTTTCATGTTTAAAATATTAGAATTGTCATGGTCAAAATACCAAAACTGCCATGACCTATGAACTCAATTTGCCATGATAAATTATCAAAAATTGCCATGATCCATGAATTAAATTTTTTGTGTTAATTACTAAAATTTGTCATGCCCAGTTAATAATATATGTCGTGAAAAGTAGTTGAAATGCAATAGTAGCTTTAAATCTAAAAGAAAAAACTAGATGAAACATGCCGTGGCAAATTTATTGTAAATCCTATGACAACTCTAGTGTAAACATGTGGCAACTCGTAGCCCAAAAAAAATTTGTCGAAATATATTAATATATGATCTATTTTAAAGTTCTCGTAGAGACGGATTCAATGATGAAAACAGATTTTCAATTGAATTTTTTTATTTAAGAGATAAAACATTTTTATGTCTGAAAAACATTTTTTTTTACTAATGTCATATGTTTGATGTGATAAAATGAATGATTATAGAGATCTGTGAACCATGTTGCCTCGTGCCATACATATGGACATTATCATTCACGTAAATAAATCACTTGTTGTCGCTGGGCGACTGGCACGTTTTTGTTACAGGCTGTCTCATGCGCGCGTCAAATAGTCCTGTACCACGATCGCAAACAGAGCGAGCGAGCGCTAGTGAGTGGAGCGGCGCCCTGCCTAGAATGTATCCGAGGCGGGCTCGTTGGTCGGCCCATGTCGGACGGATTCATCATTTCTGAGACGAGCCCAACTCGTCGTCTGGCAAGACAGTGGACCCGCGACGGATTATTTAGCACAACGTCCTGGCTCCATTGTGTGGTGCGTGCCTCCTCTCCGCTCCTTGCATGTGCACACACACCTTTGTATTACCTCTTTTGCTACTACGATTTCTCAAGTCCAACATGTAACACGTACCTGCATATATTTGACACACAAATAATAGTTCCAACTCAAAAAAAAAAAAAGAAGACAAACAATGGCAGCTTGACAAATCGATGGCGATAAAGCCGTTAATGTTGAATACAGTGGCCAGCCGCCCACAAAACCAGGGAAACCCATACAACAACACAGGACCAACTTGGGCGGTGGATGGATAGCTTTTCGCCGTGCATATTCCGAGGACAGCGAGAACTCAAGTTGCATCAGGGATTCTGTCTGTAGGCAACTTGGGTTTATCCACATCGTCGGGGCCGTCCCTGGCCATGAAACAGATCCTCCAAATCACGGCCACATCTTTTCTTCCTCCCTCATTGAGAGGCAGAGGGCCAGCGCTGTGGCATGTGAATGTGAGCCACGAAAAACGGCCAGTGTGCATGTGGCTGGGGGGCAGGCATCCCGCCGAGCGCTGCCCGACTCCTCACGAGCCGTCATCTCAGTTCTCAAGCTCCATTAAATATGCAACGACTTGCTTCTCACATGCCATGCAGGGCAAAGCATGCTGGTCATGGACGATGGACCCAAACAGTTGGCAGGAAGCCGTCGTCAAGCTCACTGACACTGACACGTGACTCTGATAATTGATGCGTATTTTATGAGGAAAATCTTGCTCGACAAAGTCTCGCGTACGCCATTATTGGGATTCATCCCTCTGTGGTCCGGGTATGATTAGACAGAAACGGAACCTCGCATACCCTTTCTTCTTTGCTAAAAGAGGAGAATACTTCTGGTCTCTTTATCTATCGCCGATGCGGACAATTTTCGAATTTATTGCAAACAATTCAGGTAGCTACAAAATATAACAGATAAGACTTACACACAGTGAAAAATTGAAAGATGGAAAATCATTGTCAAAACATCGCTACCATACCATCGGTTGCACGCGGTTTAGGTAAGTGTCGCTAACAATGATTTCTTATCTTCCAGTTTTCTACTGTGTGTATATCTTATCTGTTATATTTTCATCATGGTCGCTACGAGGTTCCGGCCAAAAATTTCCAAAAAAAATGATGATATATCTTGCATTTTTTCGTATCTTAAGCTGCATGCGAGAAATGTGCAATTTATGTTTATCGATATGCCCCACTTCAACTTAAATGTACCTAGTCAACATGAATAATAATAATAATTTTACATTGAACCAAATAATTATTTAGCTAAAAACATTAGAATTGCACAACAAATAGAAGTTAAGTAGGTAAATATTAATAACAAGTCATTGATACAAAAAGAAAACATGAGCAAGAGCAAAAGAAAAAATGCATTAACCTATCATTCATACTCCAACCGAGTACATAGAAACTAATATTCGATAATATAGACATATATAAGTTGCACCTTTCAGATGTGATCGGTTGGACAAAACAATTATGTTCAAGTTCGGTATATTAAAAAGTTCAACCAAGAAATAAATAGACAAACATTGAATGAATTAACTTACCATTCATATTTGAATATACATAATAATAAGCAATATGCCATACATGAATAGGTTGCAAGTTTCATATATAGTCAGTTGCACAATATAAACATGTTAACTTCAGTGTATAAAAGGTGTAACCACCAACTAAAAAGATAAAAAAATCAAGGAACACATGAATTGGTTAATGATTCATATTTGAATATAGAAATAGTACACTAATGTTACAGAAGGGGCGCGTCTCATACGGCACATTGAAATATTTCATTAGCCCATGGTCTTAAGCGAGGGTCAAGAAAGGACAAGCAATAAATTATCTACTCTAGAGAGAAATCATGCCATGTTGCATTGATGGATCAAATGGGTCATATTTTAATGGAGTACTTGATACTCCACTCATTTACATGCTCTAAATTAAGTATATGGGCATATAGTATCCAAATATACTCATGATAGTCAAAACTTTATGACCGCATAGGTTGTGTTTAGGGCGCTTAAGCAACTCTAGGCACTAGTTCAAGGTCAACTATCTCACCTATGCCTATCGCTTTTTCAACCATGTATATCATCATGTTCTACGCACCATATCCATGGGTAGCCTCTCCTTGGTCCGCATGTAAGATGTCGTTGTCGTCGTGAATGCCAAGGGGGTATGGGATACCTTACCGGTTATTCGATCGCGGACAATGATGTTGTACAAGATGAGTTGGGTTGCCCAAGCGGTCTGCCACGAAACTGCTGAGGTAGACCGTGGCGTCGTGGAGCGTGTGCATAGAGAAACAAGTGGAAGACGGTAAATGTGTGTGACGCGCGCAACACACTCACGGGAATGAGGCATAAAGACCGCCTCAAAAGCGTCGACGGGGTGAGGGTTGGCTACAACTTGATGGTAACAAAGTGGTTGGTTTTCTGTTAATCATTTTGCCGATGATTTTTCTATCAGGTAGGCAGGATGGATAATGAATTTGTGTGTTGTAACTAGTAGAGAAATTAGGAGATTGAGATATGTGCAACGTTAGTGTTTTAGAAAATGCAATGTGGAAAGAAATAAACAAACCAGAAAATAAAATAAAAAGCATATTAAATTAAAGAATACATGACCAAAGATAAAGCTCACAGAGTACGCCTGTAACCACATCCTTTATATCCATCCAATATACAAAAGTCAAAAAAAAAAAACTAATGAAACTGCAATGTAAAAGGCCCTAGAATCATGAGGCGAAAGCCCCTTAGAGTACACAAAGCCCAAACAGCAGAAAACCCATATAGAGACAGTACGCCTCAACTAGACATTGAACAATTTGTCTAAGAAGAACTATAAATTGAACAGATTATAAAAATACTAAAATTGAAGAATTCACTCAAATAAAAAACTTAAAATGAACAAGGCCAGAATGGAAACAAAACAAACACGGCAGTGAGCGATGGTGGTCCCAAAGTCCCAATCGGTGATGCTAAATCGATCGAGCAAGAATTAGAAAACCCATATCGTCCAAGCATGTTTTCCTAATGCTCCCATATTCTAGATCTTTATTCTTTTTTGTTTGCGGGTGCCTAAGATTTTTAATTTCGAAAAAAAATAATTTTGTACCTCGCTGAAATATGCAAAACTTCGGAAATTTCGCATATTATTTCAGATTTTCAGATATCAAATTTCACTTAATTTTAATGAATTATAACATAATTTAAATTTATTTTTAAATCAGTTTGAAAATGACTCGAAATTTCGGGGTTAAATATATTTCAGACTCCACTGAAAATGTGAAATTTTGGAAATTTCACTGAAATTTCGTTAATTTTTTAACCCTACTGCCTAGCATGTTAATGCATGCAATACTATTTCCTCCGTTCCTAAATATAAGTCTTTTTTAACATTATTATAGAAGACTACATACGAAGCAAAAATAAATGAAACTACACTCTAAAATACGTCTACATATATCCGTATATAGTTTAATAATTAAATCTTTTAAAAGACTTATATTTAGAAACGGAGGGAGTACATTCTTTCTATAACTGCGTGTTACAGTCTTACAGATAACATATAACTTTTAGAAGTAACTTTGGTCATGTAACAATTGTTGTTTCCATGTCAAAATTTGAATATTACTTCCACGAAAAACAGATTACAGTCAAAGACGTGTAAAGCTTGACTGTGTATAGCCGTCGAGGCACATCTATTTCAACAGCAAAGAACTGTAATCCAGCATTCCAGTCTTGTGCTAGTGCAGTAATTCTGCGGGCACGTACGCCATCTTCACTTGCCATTCTTGTTCTCGGGGTAGAACCTCCACTTGGGCTGCTGGGCGGTCAGCTGAACGCCGCCGCCGCCGGGGGGCACGTCCATCTCCGCCCCTTCGGCAGCGCCGGCCAACGCCTTAGGCTCGTCGCGGGCCTGATCCGCCGGCTCGTCGCCGCCATTCGCCGGCATCCAGCTGGTGGGCGTGGTTGGCCCCTTGGACGGGTTGAGCAGCGAGGCCCACATGGCGACCTGCTCCTGCCGGGTCTCCTCGCCGTACGCCGACTTCCCAAGCTGCCGGCCGCTCGCGCCGTAGGCGCCCAGCTCCGGTGGCGAGCCCGACCCCCACATCATCGGCTTTCCCTCAGCCGGGTACCCCGGGTACTTGGGGTACCCTGGGTGGTAGTGCAGGCCGCCGCCACCGCCCGCGTACCGGTAGTACGGCAGCCACTTCCCCGCCCTGGCGGCCGCGTCGGCGGCACGCCAGTGCGCCGCGCCCTCGGACGCCGACGGTGGCACTGCAAGCGCGGACGTTCCCGAGCTCTCCGGTCTCGCGGGCAGCGGCCGCGCGTGGGCGCACGGGCAGGAGTGGAGGAAGACGAGGAGGCTGAGCGCCGTCACGGCGGCGACGGCGAGGGCGCGGGCCATGATGCAATGCTAGCTGGCTGTGACTTGGTTGAAGTGATGTGGCGAAGCATGGTGGCAGCGCCATTATATACGGGAGGAATTCCGGGGAGACGCGAGGTACGTGAGAGCTATCTAGCTACTCCTAGCGAGCAGGTGATGGAAGAACCGACGCTGCCGAGCGTGTGATGAGGAGTACCTGCTTCGTAGCTACTGTTGCTACATCGATCAGTTGACCTGTCACTGGACAGTCAGTGACGCGGCTAGTAAGTAGGTTGCTCACGCATTGGATGAGATGCGTGCTTCAAAGTTGGGTTGTACTCCCTCTGTTTGGAAATATAAGACTTTTAATTTTTTTACTATAAGCTATATGCAGAAATATATAAACATATTTTAAAGCGTAGTTTTACTTATTTCGCTTCGTATATTGCTAATAATAAAATTTCTATAAAATCTTATACTTGGCCGTGGGCCGTGGCGTAACCACCAAACCGTCAACCATGCAGAAAGTCAGTTTGAACGTTAACGCTACCTGTGGATATAAAATCCGTCTTCGTTGTGTGTGTCAAGTTACTGTGAATCATTTAATTCTTAATTTCTTGCTATACACAAGATATACATCATCCAATACAGCTAATGATGCCCATCATTTTTGTCCTTGGCATGCACAGAAAATGAGGGACTACTCTCTCTCTCTCTCTCCACTTAAATTCAAACTTTTATTCCACCTATACTAAATTAAATGCTCCATATCTTTTAAACCATAAGGCTGGCCATAGTGGGGTATCATAGCTAGTAATATAGTCTTGGGACTAGCAAACGTGGTGATGTGGCAAGTAATTAAAGAAAAGAGAGATGATTAAAGTAACATAGATAGATACCGTAACATGTTAAATGCAATTCTACTATGTGTCATGCATGTCAATAAATGAGATCATCTACGATACTAGTTTTTGTTACTATGCACTATGAAGGTAGTATCATACAATAGTAACATATGCATGATACTACTATATGTTACTCTCCACTATGAGCAGCCTAAGTTCTATTTGTTTTCTTTATTTGAGGTCCCGGTGCAAAGGCCTTTTAAACAATACCAATCTTGGATTCATTTCAAACACATTTAAATTTTAAATTCTCACATTCCATATGTTAAACAAACCTATTTTACTACAAATTTTTGCAAAAAAAATGTTTCAATAGAAATGTGTTAAACCAACCTATTTCAATAGAAACCTATTTAACCCAAAAATGAAACTGAAATGTCAATTTTGCGAAACTGATTATTTTGAAATGTGTGACGGTTTACTTCAAGAGATTGAAAATATAATTTGACAAATGTGCAACTGAAATAGTAAAAGTAAAATGTATGTTTTGAATTGTGAAATAGTAACCACAGAATGTGAAATATGTCATTTTCAAAAGTGAAATTGTAATGTATGATTGTGAAACTGATTATTCAGTTAGCTAATTTGAAATATATGTAATTGTGTGAAACAAGCTGGTAACATATTTCAGAATTGTCAAATAATAACTACAAAAAGTGAAATCATAATATATGATTGTGGAATTGTTTAAAAAAAATGTGAAACGGTCCATTTCAAAAGTGTTATAGTTGCCATTTCATAATGGGCAATTAAAATAGATGTGATTTTGTTCAAACAAGCCAGTAACATACTTCAAAATTGTCAAATAATAAATATAGAAAGTGAAATTATAGTGTATGATTGTGAAACTGATTTATTTAAAAGTGTGAAACAGTTAATTTTAAAAGTGTTAAAGTGTCATTTCACAAATGTGCAATTGAAATAGGTATGATTTTTGTGAAACAAGGCAATAACATATTTTAGAATTGTGAAATAATAACTATAGAAAGTAAAATTGTAATGTACAATTGTGAAACTTATTATATGAAAATGTGAAATGTAGGTTTGAATTTAAATGTGGTTGAAAAATATCCGAGATTGGTTTCATTTTAAAGATTTTGGTGCAAGGAGCTCAAATATAAAAAAGTGACAAAAACAAATATATTATTTAAAAGATATGATGTTTTAAATTAGACAAGATAAAAAGGTTGATTTTATTGTGTGGGAGAGTGGAGAGAGGGGGTATGTCACATCTTGTTATGTCTGCATGTGAAGGATGATGGTGGGCCATCATACTGAAATACAAATATTAGATAAATGTGATAGATCATTTTCATACAGCACGCATGATAACATACGACGTGAGCTGGCACAACCTGATTGGCTCAAGTGGTGCCAATACCTAATAGTACCGCATTTTTTTTACTTTAGTCAACCACGCCTCTTCCGTTTGTTTGCTCGCCTGTCAGACTACTGCTTTTCGTCTTTTTGTTATCGCTATTCCTTCTAGCAAGACCAAATGACACGCACCCTTATAGAAACACGAATTGAATAATACATCTAGATCTTTGGGGTGTCGAAGTAATCTTCCTCTTGCTGCTTTAAGGGTGCATCTCTATACTAGCACAAGAGGGCATCATTATATCAGAACATACAATCCTTACATATTATACCAGAACATCAATGTTGCAAGACAAAATAAAACTACTCACACATTAAAATGATACAACAAATCATACGGGGGTAATTTATTGTATCAAATATCGTGCCTTGCTAGGAGATTACACAGATTCTAAGATAGTGAACCCAATGGTCCAAGGTAGTGATGGTGGAGAAGTCGTTGGAGGCGATGATGGTTCCTTAGCGGCATTCCAGCGTCACAATAAGAGAGGGGAAGAGGGCCCCCTCCTTCTCCTTTTTCCTTGGCCTGCCCGCATTGGTGGTGGTGGTGGGGGGGGGAGTATTACCAAGTATTTGGTGGGCAATATTGGTGAGGAACCCCCCCTCCCCCCCTTGATTGTATATGACTCTTCGGAGAGTTGCTTCTGAATGTGGAATATGTGTCTCGTAAGTTTTATTAATTCCCGCAAATTCACAACTCCAAAAAACTGCAAAAATAAGGTGGTTCAAAAACTTTGGGTAGAATCAGGCAACAAAAGAAAACCACCAGAAGCCTTTTATAATGCCCAAGCGTCCCAAGGGCTTCAGCGCTTGGGCCCTCCAAACCCAAGTCTTGTTCCTCCGGGTTCATATTAGTCCAAAAATCATCCTCATGTTTCGAAACAATATTTGAAGGCTAAAATACATGGTTTCCCTAAGGAAACAAAGGTTTAGGAATAGAATCTTGCATCGGGTCCCTAAGGAAAATCTCATTTGACGCTATGTGCATCAAAAAGTTGAAATGATGCATAGAGCGACGAGCCATGAGCCAGATCCATTTACCGGTTTTCCATAAGCGTACTCTTAGGTTTTTTTTCTTCACTCGTTTTTTTGGGTTTACGTTTTTCTAGGGCTTTCGTTATCCAGTATTTTTTCGCATTTTTTTCTTTTTGTTATTTCGAATTCCTATATACTTTTCAGATTTTTTAATATAATTTTTAGGATCCATGGTTTATAGAAGAAAACGGTGAACATTTTCAGAAACTTATAAAATAGCATGACCATTGTTTTTGTCACAACTTTTAAAAAGATTACATGAATATTTTATGAAATTCGCAAATACTGTTTTCATGAATATTTTTAATATCAAGCATTATTGAATTATTGAGAATAATAATTCATGTACATTTTTACCATTCATTATTGTTTTTACTATATATATGGTCGTCTTAGAGAAAAGCTGTGTGAAAAACTTGACAAAACCGTAAAACCTAAAGTAAGCAAAAAGAATATCGCTTTAAAAAAGCCCGGGGACTATATCACGGTCTGAGCGAGTCTTCCTTACGTCTCGGTGCCATATTTGGTGTTTTCTTCCGTTCACTTAATTTCAATTGCGTTCGGTCTTCGTTAGCTGGGTTGGTGTTTTTTCTTTAAATTACAATTTTTTGTTTTGTTTTTCTTTGTTTTTTCAACTTTCTTTCGTTTCATTCACAATTTTATTTGGTTTCCTGTTTTCTTTGCTTTCCCAATGGTTTTCTTTGTTTCTTCTCGGTTTTCACTGGTTTTGTGTCTTTTTTGTTCCATTCTTGTTTTTTTTCTTTTGTCCTCACCTTTCCTTGGGTTTTATCTATTTCCCTGTTTTTTCCTGGTTCTTTTGGTTTCATTCATTTGCAGTTTTGCACTGGTTTTTACGGCTTTGTATTCTTTTATTTTTTCCAATGGTTTTCTTCGTTTCTCTTTTTGTTTTATACACCCTCCGTCTTAAAATAAGTGCCATAAATTTAACATTAAATTAGTATAAATTTTATACTAGAACAACTACATTTATTTTGGGACGGAGGGAGTATTTTCTTGTTCAACATGTGTTCATTGTTTTTCAGTACAGATTCAACATAAGTATTACATCATATTTTTTTCTATACATACATTTAACATTTTTGAAATACATGATTCACATTTTTTGGATTCTTATTTTTTTCATACACATTGTACATTTTTTGTATATGTCCAAAACACGTTTAACATCTTTCAAATACAAGTTCAATATTTACTGAATACCTGGTCAACATTTTTTCTATATATAGTTAATATATTTTTGAATTCTTGATTAACATTTTTCAAGTGCAGTATTAATATTTTTGAACAGATGATCAATATACTGGGTTGGCCTGGACTGGTCACGGGCCTGCACATACACTTCCAACTTCTGCTGGAAACAACTTTGTCACCCGTAAAAAAAAAAACTTTGTCGAACTATCTTTCCCTACAAAAAGACTTTGTTAAATACCCATACAAAAATGTCAAAACGAAGCAGTGTGTATGCACTTAAAAAAAGGAAAAAGAAAATCAAAGCAGTGTGTATTTCACTCAGTAGTCTATACATGATTAAACAGTCCATATTACTGATCAACAATAAAGATTAAGCAGTCTACTCCCTTTGTTTGTTTGTTTTTTGAATAAAAGGGGTTCCCCCCTGCTCCATTTCATTGATAATGAAGCCACAACTTATCAGTTTTACAGCCCAAAGTGCAAACACCAAAATAACATGAAATCCCAGGAACCATTACGAACTACCGAAGTCCAACAACAGAATGTAAATACAAATCATTTCTGGCGTTTAATTAAAGAATATATAAAAAATAAAATAAATAAATCTACACTATATATATATATATATATATATATATATATATATATATATATATATATATATATATATATATATACACATTCGTATGTAGTCCGTAGTATAATCTATAAAAAACTTATATTTATGTACGAATGGAGTGTATAGTAGCTCCCGAAGTCCTCTGCATAAGGGCTTGTTCTGCTGACAGGGAGGGATTGAGTTTCTTCGGACCTGCAGGGATTAAATTTCTTGTAAATGAAAATCCCCCTTAGACCTCTCCAATCTCTTTCAACCCCTTTGGCGAGGGGATTAACAAACGGCATTATCATGCTTGGTGAATCACATATTCAAAAGCGTATCGTGGAGACATGCAATGCTTTTTTACTGTAGCTGTCAACGTGCTACCACAGCTTACCATTTCGCAAACACAGCGTGGACAGGGTAAGCATCGAGGGAGGAACACGAACACATGCTGCAGCAGCAAGCTGAAAAAGCTTTACCTGTCCTCGGAAGCAGAAGTAGTACTGTACCTGGAAAGTGATCCCGGAGCTGTGTCCACGGGGCGGGAGGCTGTCACAGCATCAACCAACCACGCATCGCTGTCGTCCAGTCAATCACCAGCGCATCATCATCTTACCTTGACATCCAAGTGACCAAGCGGTTTGGAAAAACAAAAACCTCTCTCGCGCCGAATTGCCCTTCCTCAACTCCCGTGGCAAAGCCGTTTGGGAAAACAAAAACAAGAAATCTCTCTCGCGCCAATGTGGAAACCAAGAAGGCTCGAGAGGGGGAAACGACGAACTCAACTCCAAGTGATATGATATCTGCAACCGCTTGCACATTCCGGCCGGAGAGAGGTTTTTTTTTTAGAAAAGGAGGCCGAGCGCCGGCCTCTGCATCGAGTGATGCATGCAACCATCTTTATTACTTATTCAACAAAGGTCTGACAAGTACATACATCAAACCATCCGAAGCCCCCTCTCACACCTACATACCGTGATAATGTGGAGTGCTCTCACTCCCTATATCTAAATCCGGTGTCGTCTTCGATCCATCCACATAACGTATCGGAACTCACAGCCGGTGCACCAGACCTAAAGCGGACACCACATGCACATGTTTTAGAAGCCGCCATCATCCTCGAACCGTTGAACCATCTTCAGGAAAGAGATCCGCATAATCCTTGTCAGTCCAGCCATCCGTCGACGCCACCATGACGCCCAACGGCACCACCTCCCCGCGCTCGTCCATCCAAACGCGAAGGCTCGGTAAGATCTGTCGTGCGTAGCACCTGCCGACCAGGCATGACAAAGCGTAGCACCTGTCGGCCAGGCATAACATGACATCACCACTGAAGCTCCGTGCAGGACGAAGACGCTCCACCTCCTGCCACCGTCTTCCAGCACTGCTCCACAAACGATGCTCCCTAGAGAGGAACGACACCGCAATGCCGCCATCGTCCGATCTGGAAAACCAGATCCTAGGGTTTCCGGAGTAGGACGAGTGGATCAACAGTAGTTACAGAACGAAGCATTCATCAAGGAAACGGCTTAGAAAGCCGCCATCGTTCGCCGCCGGCACGGTTTTCACCGGCAACCATGTCTCCCCACCATCAGACCCGTCATCCCCGGCGGAGGGGACGCCGCCACCACCATGGTCCCAGGTAAGCCGTCGCCGTCGGCACCGCCAAGACCGGATTAGATCCGGCCACCAAGCACCAGGAAAAGGCACCCGGAACCAGGCTGGCGCGGTGGATGAGGCTGGATTACCAGGCGGCTCGGCCCCGAGAGCTGAAGCCGCCGCCGCCCCGGGCGCCGCCGTCCAGGCTCTGGAACCCAGGCGCCACCAGGAGCCGCCGGCCGAAGTCACCACCGTCCCGTGGGCCGTCGTCCAGGCCTGAGATCCCCGCTGCCACCGGTAGCCGCCGTCCCTGGAACGAAGCTGCCGCTCCGGGAACCGCTGCTCCGGGAACCGCCGCCGTCAGGCGCAAGATTCCCGCCGCCCCGGGAACCGCCGCCGTCCAGACGCAGGGTCCCTGCCGCCATCTTCATCAAGGCTACAAGCCAGTGCCGTGGCTCCCTCTGGCAGCGACGGAGGAGAGGGAGAGAGGGGAAAAACGCGGCGGGGACGGTGCTAGGGTTTCCCCGAGTCGCCAGGTAGGATGCGAGGCGGGGGCACCTATATCCATCAGTTGTGCGGTATAATTAAATAAAGACCTGCATCGGTCGATCAATCAATCACATCATGCATCACAGTATCACCTTACCATCAGATGGATGGATGGCTGCCGCATTAAGCCTGCCAACTCCACAGTGTGTTTGCTGGTGAGTGGTGAGCCCTTTCGTAATGGACGACCAGTGGACAACATTAGCGTTGGACGGAGAAAGATTCTCAAGTTGCACTTGCTGAACCCATTGATTAGCAGAGTATCCACCGGCCGCTAATGAACGAACGCTACCTTTTTAGCCGTCGATCTCCGGCGCCAGCCACCAGCGGCTACTACCTAGCTAGCGGGTTGATCGACGTCGACAGGCTCAGCGTCCAAACCGGAAACAGGTTCTTCAGGAAGTGTCCAGCGACATGCACATCTCATTCTCATAGGGTTTTCCTCGCGACAGGCTTTTCTCATAAGGTTATATTATCGTCCATGCGCTTATCGATCGATCATATCATTTCGTACGGTGCATCATCAACTCATCATAGTACCACCAAGTCTGCAAGAAAGTAAAACCGGCCACATCATATCTCCAACTCTGCAAGAAAGTAAAAGCCGCACAAACGTCACCGTAGCCCGTTCACAGGGGGGAGAAGTCGTGGCATCGTACTCCGTCGTACCAGGGAAGAAATCAGCTTTTCTAGAAGACTTGAACGTCTCGTTTAACAATTACGTGGACTTCCGTTTCGATTAACAAGGGGGTGAAAGCAATGGTGGGCTGCATTACGAGATCACGACGACAAAGTGGTCTGCATTAGTTGTATATTGCCGGCGAATCCATCAATCAATAATTTAAGTATATTTGGATATATTATTATACTGATGCTGAATGAAGGGAGCAGTAAATAAAAGAAACAATTCTTGTTTGTTGAACGCCTCGTGAAAACAGATGTCCATTGTCGCTGGCCAAGTTTGACGGGACCAGGTGTGCACACTAAGTGTTCACGAGGACCAAGACCAACCATGGACAGCAGGTAGGTGTTGATCATCTGATGCTGGGGTGGCACGGCATGCAAGAGCATGGAATGTGATCGGTTTGCTGGAGTGGCAATTATTGGACGAGGACCATGGAGGGTCGTTCTCACCAAATGCTACTTGATCTTCCAGGACATTCTCGTGTTCTAGATGCTTAGCTTCAAGCGCATTGCCCATTTGGTCAAGCAACAATGACTTTAGCAAAGGGAAACAACTTTATATATGCTCCTTCTTTCTCCATTTCTTTTTTGAAAAGAAGGATGGCCTCCGGCCTCTGCATCAATCGATGCATGCAACCATATTTATTGTTATTTAATAGAGTTTGACAGCATAAATACATGGATCAACCTGAAACCATCTATCTGACACACAAAGTCGCAACACCTACAATCTTGACAATGTGTTTGAACCACCTGAGCGTGCACTATCTAATCCGGTGACCTCAAAGAGTTGCGCCGCATCGGGCTGAGAGCACAACCCAATCCGGTCGACACGCAATGTGCACCGCTTTGCATGCTCTCGATCCGCCACCGTCATCTTCCACCGTTCCATCTTCTGGAGTGATCAATGCATTGACCTTGTAAGGCCTAACCGTCGTCGGCTTCACCATGACGCCAGACAACGCCACCAGCTTGCATGTGTCTATCAACTCGCATCCAGCGTCAAGGCCCCACGCCGCCGTGCTGTCGAGACCCGTTGTCGTAGATGATAAAGATGTAACACTGCTCCACCTCTTGACTCCTCTAGACAACATCTTCTCCAAAACAATGCCCACAGGAGGGATGGCATCGAGTTGCCACCATTGTTCTACCCGGGAGTCCCAGATCTAGTCGTAGATGATAAGAAGGAGTACAACGTAGAAGCAACACCCTTCGAAGTTGCACGTGTCGTAGTGGACCCCAACACGACACCTCGTGCCACACGCCGACCACCAAAGCCAACTCTGGTTGGATCTGGTCGTGGACCAACATGTCCACACCCACCTTATGTGCAACAGATCACATCCTCCACGACGCTACTGCATCGTCGCCATCGTCATGCCGCCGTCGCTAAGGAGCCAACCTACGCACCGTCTGCGACCCAAATCCGTCGGCGAGCACTCCCTCTTGGCCATGGAGCCCCGCTTCAAGCCTGCACCGCGAGAGGAAGGGGCTTCTCCGCCACCGCCGCCAGCCGCTTCGGCTTAGGCCGATGGCCTCCTCCAATGGCGGCGGAGGAGGGGGAGAGTGGTACGGCGGCTCTCCTGACGGCAGCGGTTGTGCGCCTGGCCTGTATTGATTTGAATATGTGTATATACCCAATGATTTTCGTGATGATTCGAAATTGAGTTTTGCTTTCGGTGCACTATCTATCTCATTTGAATCGTCCAAGTGTTTCCCCCCTAAACGGAAGAAGTTGGAACTTACTTGGCCAACGACTGCAGCTACATAATATACCAACCAAGTTTTGACAGTTGAAAGCTTGCAGCCCCCCTAATTGTTTTCTCCTCTAACCACGAGATTACAAGAAAGGCCCCCAACAGTCCTTTTGAGTTTTGAGTTTTCTCGGCCAAGTGGAGTGTATACCACTATACATACACCAACCAAGCGTTAGGTCGAATGTGGTGAGACTTGCAGCTAGGGCGAAGGCTCGTTGGCCGGCAGGACGAAGAAATAGTGCTCACCAGCGGAAGCTGCAAGGACGAAAATGAGAGAATGCTACGTCTTGACACTGGGCACTAGAGACAAGTTTGAGTTCCAAGCCAAAAATGGCTCTAACTCAAATATTGACCCGTTCTAGAAGGCAGTCTAGTAATATTGTCTCTTCCACGGGAGACTTTCCGATGGTAGGTGGTCGATTAATTGCTCCTCCAAATGCCACGGTATGAAACGAATCTTAGAGCAAGTACAATAAGGTACAGTCAGCAGGCTGTAAGGATTAAAATACTATATTTTTACTGAGTTGGATGAAAGAGAAGAGGAGAGAGAAGAGGTGCTTTGTGAGAATGAAAGGTGGGCCATATAGGATAAAAGTAGTACTCTTTTATAGCTAACTATGAATGGGGTAGACACGACTTAAATGGGCCCATCCTTATTGGTTTGTGTTGCTTAGAGGGTGCTTGGATCAAGGGACTAAAACTAGTCTGACTAAAAATAGTCTTTTTAAGTGGCTAAAGTTCCAAGCACCCCTGACTAAAGAAAGGCTAAAACTAGTCTTGAGGCTAAAATCTTTTAGTCAGGGGTACCCCTACTAAAATATGGATTACTCCTCTTTCTCCTCATTTAACTCCTTTCATTTAACACATGCGAGTTCTGGATTGGACGGTTCGGAAAGTAATAAATGCTCATTAACTTGATTTTAGTCTCTTTAGTATTTGGATCCAAGCATGGATGAGGCTAGCAAGTTTTAGTCCCACTACTTTTAGTCATGGGACTAAAACGTATCCAAACACCCTCTTATCGCGCTTGTCACGCGATGACTAAACGTGTTCGTCCTGCGTATGTATCAAAAAATAAGAGAGTTTAGAAGAGCGTGCCTCGACTAAGCGTACTCCAATCGATCCGAGAAACTCACCACATACTCAATTGTACTAATCGATCCGAGAAACTCACCACATGCTCAATTGTACTATCTTTCACAATGCGAAGGTACTCATCGACATAGTTAGCCGGAAAGTCGTATGCAATTATCCGCATAGCTGCCGAGATTTTTTGATATGCACTAAATTCTTTCAAGCCCGCGGAATTTCTCCTTTCAGTAAAATATCGATAATTGGTCTCGCAAGCTTGAAGAATTTTTAAAAAGAGGGATCTACGCATACGATACCTTCTCCGGAAGAGGTGCGTCGGATATGTTGGATTGGTCGCGAAGTAGTCTTGCATCACCATCTCGTTCCCGAGATGGCGATTTCGAGGAAAGCAAAGACAGCCGACGATCGATCCTCGCCGCCTCTTTCGGTTCACGTCTTCGTGCTCCTTCACGGCAAGGGTCATCACCAAACTCTGCTGGTGAAATGTGAGAATGTATCGCCTCAAAAAAGTTTATGAGTCGGACGCATTTACGGGGTCTAATCGGATAGCATTTTCCGCGCAGACCCGTAATTTGGCGGTTATTTTACAGATCGGGGCATTATAGGGGTCTGTTAGAGATGCTCTAAATTATGTTTATATATATCTGTATGCAGTCTTTAGTAAAATATCTAAAAAGACTTATATTTAAGAACGGGAAGTAGTTTGTTAATGTAGTCATCATATAGTTTTTTTTTCACGAGTAGTAGTCACAATATAGTTTAGGAGCACACAAAACTAACCGTTAAAGATAACATATAAACATAACTAATTTTATAATGTATTTCTTGTCTACTCTTGTTGCATTTTATCAACTGGTATAAGTGGTACCTTTACATTTTGGAATTCACTACAAATCTGACATCGGATTTTGACCATGGCAAATTATGTTCTTCCAAGATGGCAAGTTTACTTGACGAGCATGGTTGACGAGCATGGAATTTATGTCACAATTTATTTCTATCCGAATATTGTCGTGTTTTATGGAGTGAATTTCACATTTTACTCCCTCGATATGCATTTATGACACTAATTACCCCATCGAGTAAACATTAGTCTAGAACACTCCTTTTAGAAGCTTTGGGCCCTCATTTTCTGATGCGTGTCCATTTGGCAAGTTGTGGGGTGACGTCTAGGGTTTAAAAACATATGAACGACGAGGAGGAATGAAACAGATGGACAAGAAAAGTCTGGACATGTCCGGCAATAATACCCTCCGTTCTTTACACATTTTTTATGAATCCTTGACGCAACATGCCAATCCTATTAAACATAAACAAGCAAAATGCAAAGGTGCGGCAAACCTGTGCTTAAGGTCTCTGAAATCTTATATTTTGATAGAACTTAAAATAAATGAAGTAATATGTGTCACAAATGTATGACTACGGGATAAAAAATGAAATTCACTCTGACGTGGTGATGGGAAATTTAGTGCTAGCCAGCCCTCATTTAGAGTATCTCCTGTTGGGGAACGTCGCATGGGAAACAAAAATTTTCCTACGCGCACGAAGACCTATCATGGTGATGTCCATCTACGAGAGGGGATGAGTGATCTATGTACCCTTGTAGACCGTACAGCAGAAGCGTTAGTGAACGCGGTTGATGTAGTGGAACGTCCTCACGTCCCTCGATCCGCCCCGCGAACAATCCCGCGATTAGTCCCACGATCTAGTGCCGAACGGACGGCACCTCCGCGTTCAGCACATGTACAGCTCGACGATGATCTCGGCCTTCTTGATCCAGCAAGAGAGACAGAGAGGTAGAAGAGTTCTCCGGCAGCGTGACGGCGCTCCGGAGGTTGGTGATGATCTTGTCTCAGCAGGGCTCCGCCCGAGCTCCGCAGAAACGCGATCTAGAGGAAAAACCGTGGAGGTATGTGGTCGGGCTGCCGAGGAAAAGTCGTCTCAAATCAGCCCTGAAACCTCCGTATATACAGGTGGGAGAGAGGGGACCTTGCCTTGGGGCTCAAGGAGCCCCAAGGGGGTCGGCCGAGCCAAAGGGGGGAAGGACCCCCCCAAACCGAGTCCTACTTGGTTTGGTGGGTGCAGTCCTTCTTTCCTTTCCCACCTCCTCCTTTTTTTTCTCTTTGATTTTCCTTCCAATGCGCATAGGGCCCTTTTGGGCTGTCCCACCAGCCCACTAAGGGCTGGTGCGCCACCCTCAAGGCCAATGGGCTTCCCCGGGGTGGGTTGCCCCCCCGGTGAACTCCTGGAACCCATTCGTCATTCCCGGTACATTCCCGGTAACTCCGAAAACCTTCCGGTAATCAAATGAGGTCATCCTATATATCAATCTTCGTTTCCGGACCATTCCGGAAACCCTCGTGACGTCCGTGATCTCATCCCGGACTCCGAACAACATTCGATAACCAACCATATAACTCAAATACGCATAAAACAACGTCGAACCTTAAGTGTGCAGACCCTGCGGGTTCGAGAACTATGTAGACATGACCCGAGAGACTCCTCGGTCAATATCCAGTAGCGGGACCTGGATGCCCATATTGGATCCCACATATTCTACGAAGATCTTATCATTTGAACCTCAGTGCCAAGGATTCATATAATCCCGTATGTCATTCCCTTTGTCCTTCGGTATGTTACTTGCCCGAGATTCGATCGTCAGTATTCGCATACCTATTTCAATCTCGTTTACCGGCAAGTCTCTTTACTCGTTCCGTAATACAAGATCCCGCAACTTACACTAAGTCACATTTCTTGCAAGGCTTATGTGTGATGTTGTATTACCGAGTGGGCCCCGAGATACCTCTCCGTCACACGGAGTGACAAATCCCAGTCTTGATCCATACTAACTCAACGAACACCTTCGGAGATACCTGTAGAGCATCTTTATAGTCACCCAGTTACGTTGCGACGTTTGATACACACAAAGTATTCCTCCGATGTTAGTGAGTTATATGATCTCATGGTCATAGGAAGAAATACTTGACACGCAGAAAACAGTAGCAACAAAATGACACGATCAACATGCTACGTCTATTAGTTTGGGTCTAGTCCATCACGTGATTCTCCTAATGACGTGATCCAGTTATCAAGCAACAACACCTTGTTCATAATCAGAAGACACTGACTATCTTTGATCAACTGGCTAGTCAACTAGAGGCTTGCTAGGGACAGTGTTTTGTCTATGTATCCACACATGTAAATGAGTCTTCATTCAATACAATTATAGCATGGACAATAAACGATTATCTTGATACAGGAATTATAATAATAACTATATTTATTATTGCCTCTAGGGCATAATTCCAACAGTCTCCCACTTGCACTAGAGTCAATAATCTAGCCCTCACATCATCATGTGAATTATATTGTAATAAATCTAACACCCATACAGTTCTGGTGTTGATCATGCTTTGGCCGTGGAAGAGGTTTAGTCAGCGGGTCTGCTACATTCAGATCCGTGTGCACTTTGCTTATATTTACGTTCTCTCCTTCGACGTAGTCGCGGATGAGGTTGAAGCGTCGTTTGATGTGTCTGGACTTCTTGTGAAACCGTGGTTCCATTGCTAAGGCAATGGCACCCATGTTGTCACAGAACAAGGTTATTGGATTCAGTGCGCTTGGCACCACTCCAAGATCCGTCATGAACTGCTTCATCGAGACACCCTCCTTAGCCGCCTCCGAGGCAGCCATGTACTCCGCTTCACATGTAGAATCTGCTACGACGCTTTGCTTGGAACTGCACCAGCTTACCGCACCCCCATTAAGAATAAATACGTATCCGGTTTGCGACTTAGAGTCGTCCGGATCTGTGTCAAAGCTTGCATCGACGTAACCCTTTACGGCGAGCTCTTCGTCACCTCCATACACGAGAAACATCTCCTTAGTCCTTTTCAGGTATTTCAGGATATTCTTGACCGTCGTCCAGTGATCCACTCCTGGATTACTCTGGAACCTACCTGCCATACTTATGGCCAGGCTAACGTCCGGTCTAGTGCACAGCATTGCATACATGATAGAACCTATGGCTGAAGCATAGGGGACGGTGCGCATATGCTCTCTATCCTCATCAGTTGCTGGGCACTGAGTCTTACTCAATCTCGTACCTTGTAAAACTAGCAAGAACCCCTTCTTGGACTGTTCCATTTTGAACCTTTTCAAAACTTTATCAAGGTATGTGCTTTGTGAAAGTCCTATCGGCGTTTTGATCTATCCCTATAGATCTTAATGCCTAGAATGTAAGCAGCTTCTCCTAGGTCCTTCATAGAGAAACTTTTATTCAAGTAATCCTTTATGCTCTCCAAAAACTCTACGTTGTTTCCAATCAACAATATGTCATCCACATATAATATTAGAAACGCCACAGAGTTCCCACTCACTTTCTTGTAAATACAAGATTCTCCAACCACTTGTATAAGCCCAAATGCTTTGATCACCTCATCAAAGCGTTTGTTCCAACTCCGAGATGCTTGCACCAGTCCATAAATGGATCGCTGGAGCTTGCACACCTTGTTAGCATTCTTAGGATCGACAAAACCTTCGGGTTGCATCATATACAATTCTTGCTTAAGAAAACCGTTAAGGAACGCCGTTTTGACATCCATCTGCCAGATTTCATAATCGAAAAATGCAGCTATTGCTAACATGATTCTGACGGACTTAAGCATCGCTACGGGTGAGAATGTCTCATCGTAGTCAACTCCTTGAACTTGTGAAAAACCCTTTGCCACAAGTCGAGCTTTATAAACGTTCACATTGCCGTCAGCGTCCGTCTTCCTCTTAAAGATCCATTTGTTCTGAATAGCCTTGCGGCCCTCACGCAGTACCTCCAAAGTCCACACTTTGTTCTCATACATGGATCCTATCTCGGACTTCATGGCTTCTAGCCATTTGTTGGAATCTGGGTCCACCATTGCTTCTTCATAATTTGCAGGTTCATTGTTGTCCAACAACATGATTGATAAGACGGGATTACCGTACCACTGTGGAGCAGCACGTGGTCTCGTCGACGTGCGTGGTTCGACAGAAACTTGAACCGGAGTTTCATGATCATCATCATTAACTTCCTCCTCAACCGGCGTCGCAACGACAGAGGTTTCCCCTTGCCCTGCGCCACCATCCAGAGGGATGAGAGGTTCGACAACCTCGTCAAGTTCTATCTTCCTCCCACTCAATTCTCTCGAGAGAAACTCCTTCTCGAGAAAAGCTCCGTTTTTAGCAACAAACACTTTGCCCTCGGATTTGAGATAGAAGGTGTACCCAACTGTCTCTTTTGGGTAACCTATGAAGACGCACTTTTCCGCTTTGGGTTCGAGCTTTTCAGGCTGAAGCTTTTTGACATAAGCATCACATCCCCAAACTTTAAGAAACGAAAACTTTGGCCTTTTGCCATACCACAGTTCGTATGGTGTCGTCTCAACGGATTTTGATGGTGCCCTATTTAAAGTGAATGCAACTGTTTCTAATGCATAACCCCAAAACGATAACGGCAAATCGGTAAGAGACATCATAGATCGCACCATCTCTAATAAAGTACGATTACGACGTTCGGACACACCATTACGCTGTGGTGTTCCAGGCGGTGTCAACTGTGAAACAATTCCACATTGTCTTAAGTGAGCACCAAACTCGAAACTCAGATATTCACCCCCACGATCAGACCGTAGGAACTTGATCTTCTTGTTACGATGATTTTCAACTTCACTCTGAAATTGTTTGAACTTTTCAAATGTTTCAGACTTGTGCTTCATTAAGTAGACATAACCATATCTACTCAAATCGTCAGTGAAGGTGAGAAAATAACGATATCCGCCGCGTGCCTCTACGCTCATCGGACCACACACATCGGTATGTATGATTTACAACAAGTCACTTGCACGCTCCATTGTTCCGGAGAACGGAGTCTTAGTCATCTTGCCCATGAGGCATGGTTCGCATGTGTCAAGTGAATCAAAGTCAAGTGACTGCAAAAGTCCATCAGCATGGAGTTTCTTCATGCGCTTTACACCAATATGACCTAAGCGGCAGTGCCACAAAAAAATGGCGCTATCATTGTTAACTCTAACTCTTTTGGTCTCAATGTTATGTATGTGTGTATCGCTATCAAGATTCAATATGAACAATCCTCTCACATTGGGTGCATGACCATATAAGATGTTACTCATAGAAATAGAACAACCATTATTCTCTGACTTAAAAGAGTAACCGTCTCGCAATAAACAAGATCCAGATATAATGTTCATGCTCAACGCAGGCACTAAATAACAATGATTTAAGTTCATAACTAATCCTGATGGTAACTGAAGTGAAACTGTGCCGACGGCGATTGCATTAACCTTGGAACCATTTCCTACGCTCATCGTCACTTCATCTTTCGCCAGCCTTCGTCTATTCCACAGTTCCTGTTTCGAGTTGCAAATATGAGCAACAGAACCGGTATCGAATACCGAGGCACTACTACGAGAGACGGTTAAGTACACATCAATAACATGTATATCAAATATACCTGATTTTTCTTTGGCCGCCTTCTTATGTGCCAGATACTTGGGGCAATTGCGCTTCCAGTGACCCATACCCTTGCAATAGTAACACTCTGTTTCAGGCTTAGGTCCAGCTTTGGGTTTCTTCGTCGGATTGGCAACAGGCTTGCCGCTCTTCTTTGAATTACCCTTCTTGCCTTTGTCATTTCTCTTGAAACTAGTGGTCTTATTCACCATCAACACTTGATGCTCTTTACGAGTTCAGACTCTGCGACTTTCAGCATCGCAAACAACTCGCCGGGAGACTTGTTCATCCCTTGCATGTTGTAGTTCAACACAAAGCCTTTATAGCTTGGCGGCAGTGATTGAAGGATTCTGTCAGTGATAGCCTCTTGCGGGAGTTCAATCCCCAGCTCAGCTAGACGGTTTGAGTACCCAGACATTTTGAGCACATGTTCACTGACAGGCGAGTTCTCCTCCATCTTGCAAGCATAGAATTTATCGGAGGTCTCGTACCTCTCGATCCGGGCGTTCTTCTGAAAGATAAACTTCAACTCCTGGAACATCTCAAATGCTCCATGACGCTCAAAGCGACGTTGAAGTCCCGGTTCTAAGCCATACAAGACTACACATTGAACTACTGAGTAGTCCTCCTTACGTGCTAACCAAGCGTTCTTAACATCCTGATCAGCCGTAGTGGGTGGTTCATCTCCTAACGCAGCATTAAGGACATAATCCTTCTTCCCAGCTTGTAAGATTAGCTTAAGATTACGAGCCCAGTCTACAAAGTTGCTTCCATCATCTTTCAACTTAGCTTTCTCTAGGAACGTATTAAAATTCAGGGTGACTGTCGCGTGAGCCATGATCTACAACATAAATATATTCAAAGTGGACTTAGACTATGTTTAAGATAATTAGAGTTTAACTTAATCAAATTATTTGCTAAACTCCGACTCAAAAAGTACATCTCTCTAGTCATTTGAGTGGTTCATGATCCACTTACACTAGCTCAAGTCCGATCATCACGTGAGTTGAGTATAGTTTCAGTGGTAAGCATCCCTATGCTAATCCTATCATCTATATGATTCATGATCGACCTTTCGGTCTCATGTGTTCCGAGGCCATGTCTGCACATGCTAGGCTCGTCAAGCTTAACCCGAGTGTTCCGCGTGCGCAACTGTTTTGCACCCGTTGTATGTGAACGTTGAGTCTATCACAACCGATCATCACGTGGTGTCTCGAAACGACGAACTGTAGCAACGGTGCATAGTCGGGGAGAACACAATTTCGTCTTGAAATTTTAGAGAGAGATCACCTCATAATGCTACCGTCATTCTAAGCAAAATAAGGTGCATAAAAGGATTAACATCACATGCAATTCATAAGTGACATGATATGGCCATCATCACGTGCTCCTTGATCTCGATCACCAAAGCACCGGCACGATCTTCTTGTCACCGGCGCCACACCATGATCTCCATCAACGTGTCGCCATCGGGGTTGTCGTGCTACTCATGATATTACTACTAAAGCTACATCCTAGCAAAATAGTAAACGCATCTGCAAGCACAAACGTTAGTATAAAGACAACCCTATGGCTCCTGCCGGTTGCCGTACCATCAACGTGCAAGTTGATATTATCTATTACAACATGATCATCTCATACATCCAATATATCACATCACATCGTTGGCCATATCACATCACAAGCATACCCTGCAAAAACAAGTTAGACGTCCTCTAATTTTGTTGTTGCATGTTTTACGTGGTGACCATGGGTATCTAGTAGGATCGCATCTTACTTACGCAAACACCACAACGGAGATATATGAGTTGCTATTTAACCTCATCCAAGGACCTCCTCGGTCAAATCTGATTCAACTAAAGTTGGAGAAACCGACACTTGCCAACCATCTTTGAGCAACGAGGTTACCCGTAGCGATGAAACCAGTCTCTCGTAAGCGTACGAGTAATGTCGGTCCAAGCCGCTTCAATCCAACAATACCGCGGAATCAAGAAAAGACTAAGGAGGGCATCAAAACGCACATAACCGCCCACAAAAACTTTTGTGTTCTACTCGAGAAGACATCTACGCATGAACCTAGCTCATGATGCCACTGTTGGGGAACGTCGCATGGGAAACAAAAAATTTCCTACGCGCACGAAGACCTACCATGGTGATGTCCATCTACGAGAGGGGATGAGTGATCTACGTACCCTTGTAGACAGTACAGCAGAAGCGTTAGTGAACGCGGTTGATGTAGTGGAACGTCCTCACGTCCCTCGATCCGCCCCGCGAACAATCCCGCGATCAGTCCCACAATCGAGTGCCGAACGGACGGCACCTCCGCGTTCAGCACATGTACAGCTCGACGATGATCTCGGCCTTCTTGATCCAGCAAGAGAGACGGAGAGGTAGAAGAGTTCTCCGGCAGCGTGACGGCGCTCCGGAGGTTGGTGATGATCTTGTCTCAGCACGGCTCCGCCCGAGCTTCGCAGAAACGCGATCTAGAGGAAAAACCGCGGAGGTATGTGGTCGGGCTGCCGTGGAAAAGTCGTCTCAAATCAGCCCTAAAACCTCCGTATATATAGGTGGGAAAGAGGGGACCTTGCGCCCCAAGGGGGTCGGCCGAGCCAAAGGGGGGAAGGACTCCCCCCCAAACCGAGTCCTACTTGGTTTGGTGGGTGCAGTCCTTCTTTCCTTTCCCACCTCCTCCTTTTTTTTCTCTTTGATTTTCCTTCCAATGCGCATAGGGCCCTTTTGGGCTGTCCCACCAGCCCACTAAGGGCTGGTGCGCCACCCTCAAGGCCTATGGGCTTCCCCGGGGTGGGTTGGACCCCCGGTGAACTCCTGAAACCCATTCGTCATTCCCGGTACATTCCCGGTAACTTCGAAAACCTTCCGGTAATCAAATGAGGTCATCCTATATATCAATCTTCGTTTCCGGACCATTCCGGAAACCCTCGTGACGTCCGTGATCTCATCCGGGACTCCGAACAACATTCGGTAACCAACCATATAACTCAAATACGCATAAAACAACGTCGAACCTTAAGTGTGCACACCCTGTGGGTTCGAGAACTATGTAGACATGACCCGAGAGACTCCTCGGTCAATATCCAATAGCGGGACCTGGATGCCCATATTGGATCCCACATATTCTACGAAGATCTTATCGTTTGAACCTCAGTGCCAAGGATTCATATAATCCCGTATGTCATTCCCTTTGTCCTTCGGTATGTTACTTGCCCGAGATTCGATCGTCAGTATCCGCATACCTATTTCAATCTCGTTTACCGGCAAGTCTCTTTACTCGTTCCGTAATACAAGATCCCGCAACTTTCACTAAGTCACATTGCTTGCAAGGCTTATGTGTGATGTTGTATTACCGAGTGGGCCCCGAGACACCTCTCCGTCACACGGAGTGACAAATCCCAGTCTTGATCCATACTAACTCAACGAACACCTTCGGAGATACCTGTAGAGCATCTTTATAGTCACCCAGTTACGTTGCGACGTTTGATACACACAAAGTATTCCTCCGGTGTTAGTGAGTTATATGATCTCATGGTCATATAGGAACAAATACTTGACACGCAGAAAACAGTAGCAACAAAATGACACGATCAACATGCTACGTCTATTAGTTTGGGTCTACTCCATCACGTGATTCTCCTAATGACGTGATCCAGTTATCAAGCAACAACACCTTATTCATAATCAGAAGACACTGACTATCTTTGATCAACTGGCTAGCCAACTAGAGGCTTGCTAGGGACAGTGTTTTGTCTATGTATCCACACATGTAAATGAGTCTTCATTCAATACAATTATAGCATGGACAATAAACGATTATCTTGATACATGAATTATAATAATAACTATATTTATTATTGCCTCTAGGGAATAATTCCAACATCTCCGCAGCCGCGCTAAACAAGCGTCACGCCGTAAATTTACCCATTTTAGTGCGCGCGCAATCGGCAGAGTGTGTCCAGCGGACGCGCAATAACCGCGCGCGCGGCATATAGAGTTGGGCGCGCTGTCCGAATCGCCATCGCGCGCTACGTATTTGGGGCATCTGCTTCCGCGCGTGGCACACACGAACACTCGCGTCGCACTCTCTCCCATCGCGCCACCTTCACCCCACACGCGCCGACGCCGGCGAACTGACCCGACGGACGCGCGCATCGGCTCCCCCCATCCTACAGCCGCGAACCCTCCGTCGGCGTGATAACCCACAAGTATAGGGGATCAATCGTAGTCCTCTCGATAAGTAAGAGTGTCGAACCCAACGAGGAGCAGAAGGATCTCACAAGTGGTTTTCAGCAAGGAAATACCTACAAGCATTGAAATTATCGGTAACAAGTGATTGTGTGTTGAGATGATTCGTAGCAAGCAACAAGTAACAAAAGTAGCAACGGTGTAGCAAAGTGGCCGAATCCCTTTTGGAGCAAGGGACAAGCCTGGACAAAGTCTTATAGGAGAAAAAACGCTCCTGAGGACACATGGGAATTTCTGTCATGCTAGTTTCATCATGTTCATATGATTCGCGTTCGTTACTTTGATAGTTTGATATGTGGGTGGACCGACGCTTGGGTACTGCCCTTACTTGGACAAGCATCCCACTTATGATTAACCCCTATCGCAAGCATCCGCAACTACGAAAGAAGAATTAAGACAAAGTCTAACCATAGCATTAAACTAGTGGATCCAAATCAGCCCCTTACGAAGCAATGCATAAACTAGGGTTTAAGCTTCTGTCACTCTAGCAACCCATCATCTACTTACTACTTCCCAATGCCTTCCTATATGCCCAAATAATGGTGAAGTGTTATGTACTCGACGTTCACATAAAACCACTAGAGGAAAAACAACATACAACATATCAAATTACCAAACGAATACCAAATTCACATGACTACTATTAGCATGACTTATCCCATGTCCTCAGGAACAAAAGTAACTACTCACAAAGCATAATCATATTCATGACCATAGAGGTAAATAGTAGCATCAAGGATCTGAACATAAACTCTTCCACCAAATAATCTAACTAGCATCAACTACAAAGAGTAATTAACACTACTAGCAACTTTACAAGTACCAATCGGAGTCGCGAGACGGAGATTGGTTACAAGTGATGAACTAGGGTTTGGAGATGAGATGGTGCTGATGAAGATGTTGATGGTGACAAGTCCCCTTCGATGAGAGGAGTGTTGGTGATGACGATGGCGACGATTTCCCCCTCCGGGAGGGAAGTTTCCCCGGCAGGATCGTCCTGCCGGAGCTCTAGATTGGTTCTGCTCAAGTTCCGCCTCGTGGCGGCGGCGAATGTACCAAAAAACTCCTGCCTGATTTTTTCCTGGATGAAACCCTTCCTATAGCAAAAGATGGGGGGGCAAGTGGGCCAGCAGGTTGCCCACAAGCCCTCATGGCGCGGCCTGGGGGGTGGCCGCGCCGTGCAGGCTTGTGGCCAACCCCTTGCGCCCCTCTGGAACTTCTTCGGCCCAGTATTTTTTATAAATCCGGAAAAAAAATCCTCATTGATTTTTACGGCATTTGGAGTTGTGCAGAATAGGTATCTCAACTTTGCTCCACTTTGAGGCCAGAATTCCAGTTGCCGGTATTCTCCCTCTTCATGTAAACCTTGCAAAATAAGAGAGAAAAGGCATAAGTATTGTACCGTGAAGTGAAATAACAGCCCAAGAAGTGATAAATATCAACATGATGCAAAATGGACGTATCAACTCCCCAAGCTTAGACCTTGCTTGTCCTCAAGCGAAAGCCTAGCTCAATAAATATGTCCACATGTTTAGGGAGAGAGGTATCGACAAAACAAGATACGAACATGCATGCATCATGATCATGGTCAGAACAACAATACCAACATATAATCTCTCATGCTAAAGTGATAATTCCTTCACAAAGTAAAGCATGGATCAAGAACCTTACCGAGAAGTAACAACCGATAGCCTTTAGTCATTGAATCAATTGCAATTTATCACAACATCACAAAGAGTCAAATAAGAGCTTGTAAAGCAAATGCACATACTCAATCATTCTTTCGTTCTCTATAATTGCTACAACTCACGTGGTACCCATGACATCAAAGTTTCAGCTGGACATAGAGAAAGATAGGGGCTTATAGTTTGCCTCCCAACTGCTTACCTCAAGGGTAATGTCAACAATAATAATTCATGAATGCCTACCTCCGAGTTGACATATGAATATAGATCTTTCCCAAGCATATGACATTAGCCAAGATAAAGGCGAAATAAGGAATTGGTGAAGATCACCATGACTCTTTCAAGGGCAAAAATTAAAGGTACAAGATAGGACCTTCGCAGAGAGAAGCAGAGGTTGTCATGCGCTTTTGAGGTTTGGATGCGTGTCTCTTAGTGCGGAGGAACGTCACTTTATATTGCCTCGTGTGATAAAGAACTTTATTATGCAGTCTGTCGATTTTATGTCTTCCTCATCACAGGTTCGTATAAAGATTATTTTCCACACACCAATAGATCATACATATTAGAGAGCAGTTTTTATTGCTTGCACCGATGACAACTTACTTGAGGGATCTTATTCAATCCATAGGTAGGTATGGTGGACATTCGTGGCAAAATTGGGTTGAAGGTTTATGGATGCACAAGTAGTATCTCTACTTGGTGCGGGAGTTTTGGCTAATATGAGGTGGAAGCAATCGTCACATGCTAAGGGATCTCTAATCATATAACACTGTTCAGAGCCAAGCAAACAAAATTCATTATGTTGTCTTCCTTGTCCAACATCTACTTCTAGGCATGCAATAGTTTAGTGAGTGTCCACAATCATAGATGGTGTCAGAGATGATATATTTATATGTGAACCTCTCCTTCTTTATCACTTCCTATTAATTGCAACAATGACCAACGTCTACGTTTGCCTACCCTCAACAAGTTTCAATCCTCATTCTTTTTATATGTGAAGCCATCACTTCCCATAAGATCATTACATGATCTTTCATGCTTTTGTTCTATTCTCACTATTTTGATCATGGCAAGAGGCAAAGCCCTTTAACTAAGACACTCTTTATTATATGGCTCACGAGCTCGAATACATTGGGGGTGACACAAAGCAAAACTCAAAACTAAAACACTAAGACTTTTAAACTACTAGAGAAAAATAAAACTGAAAAGGAAAACTAGAACAAAGGTAAAGGAAAAAAGATGTGATGGTGATACGATACCGGGGCAACTCCCCCAAGCTTTGCACAAGCCAAGGGGATTGCCCATACCAATGCTCAGTTGTCTTCCTTTGGTGGTGAAGGTGGAGGAGTTGTTGCAACATGAGTTTGATCCTCCGTCTTCCAAGGCATAGGTGCTCCATCATAGAAAGATGAACGAGTCCCCAGAATCCTCAAATCTGCAGCTAACTGTATTGATTTAAATTTATGCTCATACTCACAGTTTTGGTTCTGCAGGTCATAGATCTGGGCCTGGAGTTGATCAATCCTATCATAGAACCTCGAGAGATGCTTCCCAATGTCATTGGCATCAATCATATGCTTGTTGGTGAACTCCGTGATCATCATGTGGTTGGCGTTGAGTCCACGCTCCACCATCCCTTGGCACTTGAAGACTTGTTGCTCCATTGCTTCGAGCCTCGTCTCCACGCTTCCGGTCTTCTTAGGCCCCTCAACATCACGGATGTGCAACATCCCCTCACGCATCTCGATAGATTAAGGCTGTTGCAGCACTCCCGTGAGGTAGGGATTGATGACCTTCTCGAAGATCTTGTCCTTCGGAGCTTTTGGGGAAGTCATAGCTAGATCTGCAACAGAAACAGGCTCGGAACGAAAAACAGAGGAAATCTGCGTGATGCAGGGGTCAGACCAAACATGAGTATATATAATGATTTGTTTCACACCAGAAGGAGTACCCCGCACGAAAACGGAGTCCGGGAGGCGCACGAGGTGGCCACAAGCCCTCACGGCGCGGCCACGGGGTGGGCCCGCGCCGTGCAGGCTTGTCGTCTCCTCGCGCACTTTCCGGACTACTTCAATTTTTTGTATTTTTTCAAATATTCCAAAACGGAGAAAATTTCCTACTAGAAAAGTTTTGGACACTGTTTTCTTACCGAATCACATACCTCTTTGTTTTCGGAGTCTGAAACAGGCTGATAAATATCCCTTAGGTATTCTTCCGGAGTTATGGTATTGATAATATTGCTTTCAACATTTATGGGGGTACCTGAGATATAATGCTTGATCCTCTGCCCATTTACCACTCTCGGACAATTACCTTCCGTGTTGTTGATCTTGATAGCACCGGAACGATATACTTCCTCAACAACATAGGGACCTTCCCATTTAGAGAGAAGCTTGCGTGCAAAGAATCTTAAACGAGAGTTATATAGCAAGACATAATCACCTACACTGAACTCAAGCTTTTGTATTCTCTTATCATGCCACCTCTTAACCTTCTCTTTGAACAACTTGGCATTCTCATATGCCTGAGTTCTCCATTCATCAAGCGAGCTAATATCAAATAACCTCTTCTCACCGGCAAGTTTGAAATCAAAGTTGAGCTCTTTGATTGCCCAATAAGCTTTACGCTCTAGCTCAAGAGGTAAATGACATGCTTTACCGTACACCATTTTGTACGGAGACATGCCCATGGGATTCTTATAGGCAGTTTTATAAGCCCACAGTGCATCATCAAGCTTCTTAGACCAATTCTTTCTATACCTGTTGACAGTCTTTTGCAGAATTAGTTTGATCTCACTAATACTTAGCTCTACTTGACCACTGGACTGAGGGTGATAGGGAGACGCAATTCTATGGTTGACATCGTACTTAGCAAGCGTTTTACGGAAAACACCATGAATGAAGTGTGAACTGTTGGAAATATGCCCTAGTGGCAATAATAATTAGTTATTATTATATTTCTTTGTTCATGGTAATCGTTTATTATCCATGCTATAATTGTATTGATTGGAAACACAATACTTGTGTGGATACATAGACAAAACACTGTCCCTAGTAAGCCTCTAGTTGACTAGCTCGTTGATCAAAGATGGTCAAGATTTCTTGTCCATAGGCAAGTGTTGTTACTTGATAACGGGATCACATCATTAGGAGAATCATGTGATGGACTAGACCCAAACTAATAGACGTAGCATGTTGATCGTGTCATTTTGTTGCTACTGTTTTCTGCGTGTCAAGTATTTGTTCCTATGACCATGAGATCATATAACTCACTGACACCGGAGGAATGCTTTGTGTGTGTCAAACGTCGCAACGTAACTGGGTGACTATAAAGATGCTCTACAGGTATCTCCGAAGATGTTCGTTGAGTTAGTATGGATCGAGACTGGGATTTGTCACTCCGTATGACGGAGAGGTATCTCGGGGCCCACTCGGTAATACAACATCACACACAAGCCTTGCAAGCAATGTGACTTAGTGTAAGTTGTGGGATCTTGTATTACGGAACGAGTAAAGAGACTTGCCGGTAAACGAGATTGAAATAGGTATGCGGATACTGACGATCAAATCTCGGGCAAGTAACATACCGAAGGACAAAGAGAATGACATACGGGATTATATGAATCCTTGGCACTGAGGTTCAAACGATAAGATCTTCGTAGAATATGTAGGATCCAATATGGGCATCCAGGTCCCGCTATTGGATATTGACCGATGAGTCACTTGGGTCATGTCTACATATTTCTCGAGCCCGCACGGTCTGCACACTTAAGGTTCGACGTTGTTTTATGCGTATTTGAGTTATATGGTTGGTTACCGAATGTTGTTCGGAGTCCCGTATGAGATCACGGACGTCATGAGTGTTTCCGGAATGGTCCGAAAACGAAGATTGATATATAGGATGACCTCATTTGGTTACCGGAAGGTTTTCGTGCATTACCGGAAAAGTTTTGGGCTCATCGGTAGTGTACTGGGAGTGCCGGGAGGGGTGCCGGGGACCATCAGGAGGGATGTCACGCCCCAAGGGGTCTCATGGGATATGGGAAGAGATAAACCAGCCCCTAGTGGGCTGGAATAAGTTCCCACTAAGGCCCATAAGGTTTGAGAAGGAAAAAACACAAGGTGGAAAGAGTTTCCAAGTGGGAAGGTGGAATCCTACTCCAAGTAGGATTGGAGTAGGACTCCTCCACCTCCAATTTCGGCCAAACCTTTAGGTTCTGAGGCTGCCTCCTCCCCTCCCTCCCTCCTATATATAGTGGGGTTTTAGGGCTGATTTGAGACAACTTTTTCTACGGCAGCCCGACCACATACCTCCACGGTTTTACCTCTAGATCGCGTTTCTGCGGAGCTCGGGCGGAGCCCTGCTGAGATTAGATCACCACCAACCTCCGGAGCACCGTCACGCTGCCGGAGAACTCATCTACCTCTCCGTCTCTCTTGCTGGATCAAGAAGGCCGAGATCATAGTCCAGCTGTACGTGTGCTTAACGCGGAGGTGCCGTCCGTTCGGCACTAGATCGTAGCGGATCGTGGGACGGATCGCGGGACGGTTCGTGGGACGGTTCACGGGGCGGATCGAGGGACGTGAGGACGTTCCACTACATCAACCGCGTTTCTTAATGCTTCTGCTGTGCGATCTACAAGGGTACGTAGATCGGCAATCCCCTCTCGTAGATGGACATCACCATGATAGGTCTTCGTGCGCGTAGGAAATTTTTTGTTTCCCATGCGACGTTCCCCATCATGAACCACCGTCGGCCATTAGATATCTAGGGACTCTAAATCTAGGGAAGATAACTTCTTTCAGCATCCTGATAGAGGTGTTGTGATCAGCACTACTAGTGGGGATAGCTTCTACCCACTTAGTGACGTAATCAACAACAACTAGGATATGAGTATACCAATTGGATTTTGGAAAAGGTCCCATATAATCAAAGCCCTAAACATCAAATGGTTCAATTTCAAGTGAATAGTTCATAGGGATTTCCTGACGTTTGCTAATATTACCTATTCTTTGACATTCGTCACAAGACAAGACAAACTTACGGGCATCCTTGAAGAGAGTGGGCCAATAGAAACCTGATTGCAATACCTTGTGTGCAGTTCTATCTCCCGCATGATGTCCTCCGTAGGCCTCGGAGTGACACTTTTGTAGGATCCGTCCCTGTTCATGTTCAGGTACACAACGTCTAATAACACCATCTACTCCTTCCTTATAAAGGTGGGGATCATCCCAAAAGTAATGTCTCAAGTCAAAGAAGAATTTCTTCTTTTCCTGGTACGTGAAACTAGGTGGTATATATTTGGCAACAATATAGTTTGCATAATCAGCATACCACGGTGCACTACGTGGAGCATTGATGACATTCAGTTTCTCATCAGGAAAGCTATCATCAATAGGTTGTGGGTCATCAATAACGTTCTCCAACCTAGACAAGTTATCTGCTACTGGGTTATCAGCACCCTTTCTGTTGACAACGTGCAAATCAAATTCTTGTAGCAAAAGAACACATCTGATAAGTCTAGGTTTAGCGTCTTTCTTCTCCATGAGGTACTTAATAATAGCAGCATGATCAGTGTGAATAGTAACTTTGGAATCAACTATGTAAGGCCTGAACTTTTCACATGCAAACACGACTGCTAAAAATTCCTTTTCCGTAGTGGCATAGTTTCTTTGGGCACTGTCTAGAGTTTTACTAGCATAGTGAATAACATTCAACTTCTTATCGACTCTTTGCCCTAGAATAACACCAACATCATAATCACTAGCATCACACCTGATCTCAAAAGGCAAGTTCCAATCAGGTGGTTGAACAATAGGTGCAATTATCAAAGCCCTCTTAAGTATTTCGAATGCTTCCTCACAATCATCGTCAAAGACAAAAGGAATATCCTTTTGCAAGAGATTGGTAAGACGCCTAGAAATCTTAGAGAAGTCTTTAATGAACCTTCTATAGAAACCATCATGACCAAGGAAACTTCTTATCCCTTTGATATTTGTGGGATATGGCATTTTCTTGATCGCATCAACCTTAGCCTTATCAACTTCAATACCTCTTTCAGAAATTTTATGTCCTAAGACGATGCCTTCATTAACCATAAAGTGGCACTTCTCCCAATTCAAGACAAGATTGGTGTCTTTACATCTCTGCAAGACTCGATCAAGGTTGCTGAGGCAATCGTCAAAAGAAGACCCGTAAACGGAGAAGTCATCCATGAAAACCTCAACAATCTTTTCCCAAAAGTCAGCAAATATAGATATCATACATCTTTGAAAGGTGGCAGGTGCATTACATAAGCCAAAAGGCATACGTCTATAAGCAAAGGTACCGAAAGGGCACGTGAAAGTGGTTTTCTCGTGATCAGATTGTGCAACTGGTATTTGGGAGAAACCAGAATATCCGTCTAGAAAGCAGAAGTGTGTGTGTTTAGACAGTCTTTCTAGCATTTGGTCGATAAAAGGCAAAGGGTAATGATCCTAGTGGCTTTATTCAATTTCCTATAATCGATCACCATCCTATAGCCAGTAATAATCCTCTGTGGGATCAATTCATCCTTATCATTAGGGACAACGGTAATGCCTCCCTTCTTAGGGACGCAATGCACCGGACTCACCCAATCGCTGTGAGCAACAGGATAAATGATACCTGCTTCCACGAGCTTTAGTATTTCTTTTCTCACTACTTCTTTCATCTTAGGATTTAATCTCCTTTGATGATCAGCAACTGGTTTGAAGTCAGGATCAGTTTTAATCTTGTGCTGGCATACGGTAGGACTAATGCCCTTAAGATCATCAAGAGTATATCCAATAGCAGCACGGTGCTTCCTCAGAGTTTTTAGTAACTTCTTTTCTTCATGCTCTGAGAGGTTGGCAATAATTATAACAGGATATATCTCCTTTTCATCAAGATAAACATACTTAAGAGTATGAGGCAACTGTTTAAGCTCGAAAACAGGATCACCCTTTGGTGGGGGTGGATGCCCAAGCAGTTCAACAGGCAAGTTATTCTTAAGGATAGGATATTGTTCTAAGACAACTCTATCTATCTCATCCCTTTCATCCATATGCATATCATTTTCGTGCTCAAGCAAGTTTGCTCTAAGGGATCAGTAGGAGGCACGACAATAGAGGCTAAGGCAATAGTTTCATGCCTACTAGGCAACTCCTTTTCATGAGGCTGTCTACCAAACTTAGAGAAATTGAACTCATGTGACACACCTTCAAAGCCAACAATGACAGTTTGCTTCTCACAATCAATATGAGCATATTGACGAAAGGTCTGCCAAATATGATGGGACAAAAGCTATCTTGTGCAGTAGCAAGAACGAGGAAATCAACAGGATACTTCGTTTTACCACACAAGACTTCAACATCCCTAACAATTCCCACAGGGCAGATAGTATCTCTATTGGCAAGCTGAATAGTGATATCTATAGGTTCTATCTCAACAGGTGCAATCTCGTCTTTGATTTTATTATATAAGGATTGAGGTATTGCACTAACACTAGCACCCACATCACATAAACCATAATAACAATGATCTCATATCTTAAGAGAAACCACAGGCATGCCAACAAAATTCCTATATTTGTCTCTAGCGTGAGGTTTAGCAATTCCAGCAGCATCTTCACAGTGAATATTATGTCCCTCAACATCGCAGACAGAAGATCTTTGATGATAGCAATGCTAGGTTCAACTCTAATTTGCTCAGGGGGTGTAGGTGTTCTAATATAGCCTCTACATATCACAGTTAAAGCCTTAGAATGATCCTTTATCCTAACAGGGAAAGGTGGTTTCTCAATGTAAGCACTGGGAACAATAGGATCATTATAGGCAATGACTTTCTCTGGATTGGGTTTAACTACATTGACTTCTAAAGGAGGATGATATTTAAACCACTTCTCTTTAGGGAGATCAATATGAGCAGCAAAGGATTCACACAATGAAGCTACTATCTCAGAGTCAAGTCCATACTTAGCGCTAAAATCACTAAAGGTATTTGTCTCAACAAAGGATTTAACGCAATCAAATGTGACATTCATATCTGACTCCTTACCTTCTTCAAGCTCCCAATCTTCGGAGTTGCGTTTAATTCTCTCCAATAAATTCCATTTGAAGTCAATATCTCTCTTCATAAAAGAACCGGTACAAGAAGTGTCAAGCATGGTGCGATCATCATGAGAAAGCCGAGCATAGAAGTTCTGGATGATAATTTCTCTCGAGAGCTTATGATTGGGGCATGAATATAACATTGATTTAAGCCTCCCCCAAGCTTGAGCGATGCTTTCTCTGTCATGAGGCCAAAAATTGTAAATATAATTCCGATCACGATGTACTAAATACATAGGATATAACTTTTGATGAAATTCCAATTTCAACCGATTGTAGTCCCATGATCCAGTATCATCACATAGCCTATACCATTTCAACGCCTTATCCTTCAAAGATAAAGGAAAGACCCTCTTCTTGACCTCATCCTCGGGCAAACCTGCAAGCTTAAATAAACCACAAACTTCATCTACATAGATTAGATGCAAGTCTCGATGTGATGTTCCATCTCGTGTAAAAGGATTAGCCAGCAGTTTCTCAAGCATACCCGAAGGAAATTTAAAGCAAATATTTTCAGTAGGTGCAGCAGGTTGAGGAGCAACTCTTTGTGCTTCTGTTCGAGGTGAAGATACCCCGAACAAGCCCCTCAAAGGATTAGTATCCATAGTGACAAGTGACAATAAATTTCAGCACACTATATGAATGTTTCCTTACCAAGTTCCACTTACCAAAGACGCTTCACTCCCCGGAAACGGCGCCAGAAAAGAGTCTTGATGACCCACAAGTATAGGGGATCAATCGTAGTCCTTTCGATAAGTAAGAGTATCGAACCCAACGAGGAGCAGAAGGATCTGACAAGTGGTTTTCAGCAAGGAAATATCTGCAATCACTGAAATTATCGGTAACAAGTGATTGTGTGGTGAGATGATTCGTAGCAAGCAACAAGTAAAAAAACTAGCAACGGTGCAGCAAAGTGGCCCAATCCCTTTTGTAGCAAGGGACAAGCCTGGACAAAGTCTTATAGGAGTAAAAATGCTCCCGAGGACACACGTGAATTTCTGTCATGCTAGTTTCATCATGTTCATATGATTCACGTTCGTTACTTTGATAGTTTGATATGTGGGTGGATCGGCGCTTGGGTACTGCCCTTACTTGGACAAGCATCCCACTTATGATTAACCCCTCTCGCAAGCATCCCCGACTACGAAAGAAGAATTAATACAAAGTCTAACCATATCATTAAACTAGTGGATCCAAATCAGCCCCTTACGAAGCAACACATAAACTAGGGTTTAAGCTTCTGTCACTCTAGCAACCCATCATCTACTTACTACTTCCCAATGCCTTCCTCTAGGCCCAAATAATGGTGAAGTGTTATGTAGTCGACGTTCACATAACACCACTAGAGGAAAAACAACATACAACATATCAAATTACCGAACGAATACCAAATTCACATGCCTACTATTAGCATGACTTATCCCATGTCCTCAGGAACAAAAGTAACTACTCACAAAGCATAATCATATTCATGACCGGAGAGGTAATGAGTAGCTTCAAGGATCTGAACATAAACTCTTCCACCAAATAATCCAACTAGCATCAACTACAAAGAGTAATTAACACTACTAGCAACCTTACAAGTACCAATCAGAGTCGCGAGACGGAGATTGGTTACAAGTGATGAACTAGGGTTTGGAGATGATATGGTGCTGATGAAGATGTTGATGGTGACGAGTCCCCTCCGATGAGAGGAGTGTTGGTGATGACGATGGCGACGATTTCCCCCTCCGGAAGGGAAGTTTCCCCGACAGGATCGTCCTGCCGCAGCTCTAGATTGGTTCTGCTCAAGTTCCGCCTCGTGGCGGCGGCGAATCCACGAGAAAGCTCCTCCCTGATTTTTTTCCTAGACGAAACCCTTCATATAGCAAAAGAGGGGGGGCAAGTGGGCCAGCAGGTTGCCCACAAGCCCTCATGGCGTGGCCTAGGGGGTGGCCACGCCGTGCACGCTTGTGGCCAAGCCCTGGCGCCCCTCTGGCACTTCTACGACCCAATATTTTTTATAAATCCGGAAATAAATCCTCGTTGATTTTTACGGCGTTTGGAGTTGCGTAGAATAGGTATCTCAACTTTGCTCCACCTTCACGCCAGAATTTCAGTTGCCGGTATTCTCCTTCTTCATGTAAACCTTGCAAAATAAGAGAGAAAAGGCATAAGTATTGTACCGTGAAGTGAAATAACAGCCCAAGAAGCGATAAATATCAACATGAAAACATGATGCAAAATGGACGTATCACGTCGCCGCCGCCGCAAACCCTAGCGCTGGGAGCGTTGGCCACGCCTCCGCCTCCGCAGGAGCTCCTTCGAGCATCAGCCTCGCGTGCGGCCTCTTCATGCCGCCGCGGATGACCTTGGCGGCGGGCATTGTTGCGTCGGCGACGGCGCCCGCCGTGATGAAGCCCTCTGCACCCCCCTCGAACCTCACAAATGCGGCGCGGCCGAAGAAGGGTAAGACATCCGCGAAGAAGAACAAGGTGGCGGGCGGCTCCGGCACCTCGAAGGCGTCAAGAAAGAAGCTTGCACGACATGTGAGGGGCGAGGCGGCTACCGAAGCGCCGGCGAGCTCACTTGTTGAGCCGGCCGCCGACACGCACAATGTGTTGTTCGACGATATGCCCCAAAGGTAGAAAAATTTCTCAACTTTTTTTTTCTTGTTATTTTTTGAATGCATACATATAGATACTTATTTGCATTGTTTTATATACTTTGTAGTATCAACCACGATGCATAAATGTCAACTATGGGTGTTGGCTCAAACAATTCGCATTGGTCTCAAACCAATGACATGCATTTGGAAGACCATGAGTTCGAGGTGGACGAGGATGGTGAGGGCATTGTCGGCGCACCGAAAGTAAGAGGAGGCAACTACACCAACGAAGAAGACGTCGTGCTATGCAAAACTTGGTTGGATGTGTCGAGGGATCTGTCCGTTGAAGGTGATAAAAGTAGAGAGGCTTATTGGCTCCGGGTGAAAGAACACTTTGATCTTTGCAACGTGAGTAGAATTGACCGTTTTGCACGATCGCTTCGCTCCCGGTGGTCGACCATCAACAAGGATTGTCAACAATGGGCGGCGCGCAACACGTTCCGAGCTTCAGGTGATGAGGATGCGCCGCACAACAATGAAGAGGAGGAGGAAGAATCGTCTTCGGCGGAGTCGGATGAATCGAAGGAAGATGAGGATGAAGATGAGGATTCACTGTTGTGCCTTTCGTTTGTGTCATGAACTTGGTTTACATTTTAAGCTTCGTTGAATGATGTTGTGGGCATGAACTTTTGGGCACGAATTTAATTGAATGATGTTTGTGATTCAAATTATATGCTATGTGTTTTGTATTAAATGAGATGTGTTATATTTATGTCCAAAATGAAGAAATGTGAGGGGTCGGCTACGCGCGCTGCATTTTAACGCGGGTGCTGGAGCCAGCGCTGCACGTCACGGTAAACCTGACAATGGACGCGTTGTAAATTATTTTTTTATGCCGATCGAAACGCGCCTGTTGAATATGCTCGTAGCATTCCAAATTGGCTACAATTATGTGTTTCTCAAATTTTTTAGTCACAGCAGTGCTAAAGCTTCGGGGTAGGTCGTGCTTCCTGGTCGCAGCCGAAGGCGCGCTTCAACGACCGTGGACCATTGTTAAACAACAAAAAATGAGAAAAAGTGTGCAAAGCTTTTCTTTAGAGAAAAAGGGTGTAAAGCTTTTTTTTTGAGAGAAAAAGGGTGTAAAGCTTGTCGCGTAGCACGTGCGCTATCTTACCTCCGGCACCAAACACGCTGGCGGAAGCTCCCGCGTCCCCTTTATAAAGACATCTTTTATACTGAGATAAATACAGGTCGTCCATTCGTCAAATTCTACCATTGATCTATACTGCTCCCATCCATTTGGCAATGAAATCACGAGCGGTATAGTTTGCACCGCTTGACTCCGTCCTCCAGTATACAAATCGTGAGGTCATTCTAAGAAGTAAAAGTTTCAGCCCATGAGCGTGTCTTGGTATCCAAAGAGGTCCTTGGCGGCCGAGCCTTTATAAAAGACCTCTCCTCTTCCTATCATTCTCAAATCAAATCTCACCCCACGCCTAAATGCACAACTTAGTACTCCTGCTACTGTACTACGGAGTACAGTATTAAAACACCACCCGCGCCATCAATCTCTCTCGCGCACACCGCACCAGAGCTCGCTCGGCCATGGACGGCGAGGAGCACGCGGACGCGGGCGGCACGATCGGGCCGGCGTGGGGCGAGATGGACACGGACTGCCTGGTGCACGTCTTCTGCCGGCTGGCGCTGGAGGACGTGGCGGCCGCGGCGCCGCTCGTGTGCCGCGGCTGGCGCCGCGCCGCGGCCGACCCGTCCCTGTGGCGCGCGCTCGACCTGCGCCGCGACCACGTCGCGCGCTTCATGCCCTGGGGCGCGCTCGCCGCCGCCTTCGCGCGCCGCTACGCCGTCGCCCGCTTCGCCTTCGCGGGCTTCCTCGCGCTCTGCCTCGCCCGCGGGGGCGGCTCCGTGTCCGACCTCGCGCTCCCGCCGCTCCTCTCCTCGCCGCCCGCCGAGCTCGACCGCGTCGCCGCCGCCTGCCCGAGGCTGCGCCGGCTCGCGCTCCCGCCGCTGCTCTCCCCCGCCGACGAGGCGCGCCTGCCGGACCTCGTCCCGCGGTGGCCCCTCCTCCAGCGCCTCGAGCTCGAGTCCAAGCCCTCGTCCTTCCCGGCCGTCGCCGCGCAGCTCGCGCTGCACTGCCCGGACTTCTCCGGCCTCAGGACCTCCGGGGCCATCAAGCCGGAGGACGCCGCGGCCATGGCGGCGTCGCTGCCCAGGCTTCGGTCGCTGTGCCTCGACTCGTCCTACCTGCCCAAGCAGGAGCTGCTCGCCATTCTCGCCGGCTGCAGGCAGCTCGAGGAATTCAGCGCCAGGAACTGTGTCGGGTTCAACGAGAAGGACGAGGAGGTGGTCCGACGGGGCGCCAGGATCGAGCGGTTCGACATCGGAGGGTCCAGATTCGTCGACGAGCTTGACGACGAGATGATGGCCGACGACGAATTGTGCGGCTCTGCCTACGTCGACGTCATGTGATCTTCTCCTTTAAGACTTGATGGATGTAGTCTCATCTTGGTGTACCGGCCGTGTATGTGTAGCAAACAACTTGATGCGTATTTGTAACGCTTGGTATTTTATTTTTGAAGAGAAAAATAATTACCTAGTACTCCGTATTTGATTGCGATCACTTTGTTTGTTTATTGTTATTAGCGATGGGTCTTCGTTTAGGCAGGAATTTTACGTCTTCATCGCATTTTGTTTGTCTTGGTACGCACTAGTACATATTTTGTTGCGCTGCATTGCATTTCATAATTTGCATGCACACCAAATGCAACTGATTCAGCAAGCTAGATTACGCCGCTGCGGCTTGTTCTAGCAGTTGTAGTGGTTGTCAGATACTCCTTGTATCCAGTGACGGAGTCAGGATTTAGATACGGTCGCTGATAGGGGGGTCAAATACATACATACTAACGTATATCAGTCAAATATACATTAGGTCCTTCCGAAAAAAAAATATACATTAGATATTTTAGGTTTTGTCGATCATTGAAGGGGGCCAGGCCCCTGCTCGTCCCCCTGTCTCCGCCTCTGTGTGTATCACAATGCTTGTTGTTCGAAAGAACTACTTTAGTTATTCCCAACAACTATTATTTAAGAACGGAGAAAGTATTTTAGATATGTATTTGTAATTGTATTATGCTTAAGATGCTTTATATTTTTTCAATGGACTTCTATAATATACCCACATCTTTCAAGAAGGAAAAATGCAAGTGATTCATCGAGCTGGATTGGGGCGTCTAAAAGCGGAATTAGGGTCCCACACAACCTGCAAATCCAGCAAAGACCGCACCATTCTCCGCCTCCAGCCTCCCAAACATTTCACGTCTACGAGGAGAAGAAAGAAAGAAAGAAGGAAGGCCCTTTCATATCGTATCCACCAGTGTGTGTCGCATTCGTATTGGTGGCCATGTTAATCAGCTTTTGGTGTCGGCCCAAAAGAGAAACGCATTGCGTTTCCCCCACTTCTAATACAGTAACCCGGCTAAAGAAGGAGCCGTAAATCGCTTCCAATGCCCAGAAGGGAATAATGATATCCCCTCGTGGGGTTTGCACTTTGCACCCGAGGTCGACGCCATATGTATTGGCATCCCTATCATATCGCCATGATTGCTGCTCCCCACTTCCATTTCTGCAACACGTTAGTGAAGCCAAATCAGATTAGTCGGTCATTTGTTACGTCTTGGAGTAGCAAGTTTTTGTGATAAAATAGCCAACTACATAACCTTGTCGGCTTATCTTACTAAGATGGTGGCGTGTAGACTCTCCATTTTATCTCCGATATCTCCATTTTTTTGAACCGGGCAACCCCTTTCCATTACTCACATAACGGAAATACAAAGTTCAAAGTCAGAAAGAAAACCAGAAAAGGAGTGCGAGTTCAGAGCATTCTTGGGAAACCTACACATACACACTCGTCATCGAGCAGCCTATCAGAGGGCAAAAACCCGAGAACACCCATATCACACACAAACCATCCAAAGAGTTTTAGGGGAACTGTAAGCAAAAACAACACAGGTCACCGCCTGAAATCACTCCACACAGGGAGGCCACCAAAACAACTAAGTAGCATCAACTACGCCCATCAACAATCCTCCTCCGGGGCCGCACAGATCCTCAGCATGTTCGACGCATTCCTCTTCAGCATCTTCGCCCCCCGCTCCAGCGCCAGTTTGTCTTCCTCTGTCAGCAGCCCTGTCCAATATGTCGGGAACCCACAAGCAGAATAAACAACATCAAAAGGGGATCCCAGCTTCTTTTTTTCAAATGTCGCGCCATTGCGGCAATTCCACAATGCCCAACAAATAGCCGCGAGACCACAAGTATAAAACCTAACTCCATTAGGTAGATAGGCAAAGCACCAATCATAAAATTGCCAAAGATTATCAGGACCATTACTGGTCCCAAGCATACATCCCACTGTTCTCCACACCACTCTAGCGACAGGGCAAGAAAAGCACAAGTGTTGTGAAGTCTCCCTATCTGTGCAAAAGGAACATCTAGGGTTACCTTTCCATTTCCTCCTACTCATCACATCTCGTGTTAGAATAGCATCTTGAAAAAGCTGCCATAAGAAAATTTGAATCTTAAGAGGCAACTTTGCACTCCAGATCCATCGAAAATCACACCCAGCAATATTATTCTCTAGATGTTCATACACAGATTTAGTAGAAAACCTTTTTCCACCCCAAACTTCCATCTAATCTGATCTGGATCATCAGATAAGACCCATTGGCCAACAATTGCGTTCATTTCTGACCATTGGCCCGCCAGTATAGGCGTCAACTGTCTCCTAAAAAAGTCACCCCTCCCAGGATTTAAAATCTTTCACAGTAATATCCTAGTTATTGCAGATATAGAATAAGTCAGCATAAGAGTTTTTCAAAGGTGGGGCAGCATTCACCGAATCATGCCACAATCTAGTAATATTACCAGATCTCAACATCACCTCTCTACCAGCCATATAGTGTGGCGTAACTTTCATAATAGCTTTCCAGATGGGGGAATCCGAAAACTTACTAGAGATAGACGTCACATCTACTCTTCTAAAGTACTTAGCCCTGATCACATCTTGCCACAACCCTTGTTGTGTTTCCAACTTCCACCATCATTTAACAAGTAAACTCACATTCTCGTTATGTAAATTCTTCACCCCGGGCCCCCTTTCTTCTTTGACCTACAGATACGGTCCCACTTAACAAGGTGATACCTCTTATTACCCTCGAATTCTCTCCAAAAAAAATTCTTCCTGTGCTTATCCAGTTTGTATATGACCATCTTAGGGAGCAGAAACATAGCCATATAGTAATATACTATACTAGTAAGGGATGAGTTCATCAGAATCAGCCTACCCCCGAAGATGCGGCATTACCAACCAGGATTCACAACATTTAAGAAATTTCTCATCCAGAAACAACCAATCAATATTTCTGAGACCAGTACAACTTACTGGGACTCCCAAATATTTCATAGGAAAATGCCCAATCTGACAATTAAACATGTGAGCATAAGTATTCAGGATATTATCATCACCACCCACACAAAAAACCTCACTCTTCTCAAAATTGATCTTTAACCCTGACATCAGCTCAAACATATACAATAAGAGTTTCATATTAACAGCTCCAGCTACATCATGTTCAAAACAAATTACTGTATCATCCGCATACTGAAGAATAGCAACACCATCCTCAATGAGATCACGGGCCAAACCTGTGAATAATTTCTCCTTCTGGGCATTTCTCACCATCTTAGATAAGGCCTCCACAACAATATTTTATAAGAAGGGAGAGAAAGGATCACCCTGCCTAACCCCCTTATGGCTTTGGAAATACGGTCCTTTTTCATTATTCAACTTAATGCACACCGTGCCATCATACAATATCTTTTTTATCCACCCACACCAGGTTTCTCCAAAACCTCTATTCCTATGGCACTCCAGAAGGAAATCCCAATTGATCTTATCGTAGGCTTTTTCAAAATCCAATTTCAGTACTACTCCACATTTTTTCTGACGCTGAGTATGATGCAAAACTTCATGTAAAGTCAGGATACCATCCATTATATTTCTATGTTTGATGAAAGCATTTTGATGTCTACTAATTAGCACATCAGAGTACAGAGCCACTCTGTCATTCAAAACTTTAGTGATCAACTTATAGGGACAACGTAACAAACAGATAGGTCTGTATTGTTGAATCTTCTTAGCTCCATCTAGCTTAGGAAGCAAAATGATCACCCCATAATTCAACCGGGCCACATCCAAAGAGTTGTTATGAAAAGGATCAAACAATCTCATCAGATCTTTTTTAACAAACTCCCAACAGTGTTTATAGAATCCGACAGGAATATTATCTGGGCCTGGGGCTTTATTGCTTTCCATAGAAAACAAGGCCTTCTTCACCTCCTCCTCCGTGAACCTTCTAGTAATAAAATCATTATCCTCCATACTGATTTTTCCCTTATGGACCAAGTATTAGGGTCCAGGTGGAACATGTTCCCATTAGCAGGACCAAACAACTCCTTATAAAAGTCAGTTGCATGTCTCAACAGATTTTCAGTCCCCTCAATTACCACATCTCCATTAACAAAAGAATGGATTGTATTTTTCCTCTTTCTACCATTAGCCACTCTATGAAAAAAGGCTGTGTTTCGATCCTCTTTTAACAACCATCTCTCATTAGACTGCTGGAGCCAAAATAATTCATCATTATTAAGGATCTCATTATATTCAGCACACAACAAAGTTCTCTTTTCATATATGCCAGGATCCAAAGGACCCATCTCCTCCAACTTCTCAATCTCTTCTAATTCTTTCCTAATCTCATCCTTCCTCTTCCTACTATGACCAAACTTGTTTGATCCCCACCCTTTAAAATACTTCTTAATGCGCTTCAGTTTTATATTAAGAATATCAATAGGATCATCTGCCCTGACATTTCGTTCCCAGATGCTCTTAGCTTTAGGAAAAAACTCTTCAGTCTTAAGCCAGGAAATTTCAAATCTAAATTCCCTATTCACGGGAGCACACCTCTCATCCGCCCCCATCGACAACAACAAGGGGTTATGATCAGACACCTCCCGGACCAGTTTGCGGACTGAAACCAAAGGATATAGATCTTGCCAGCTAAAGCTCATTAGGACCCTGTCCAATTTCTCCAAAGTAGGATGATGTTGTTTATTAGTCCACGTATACTTCCCCCCTCCAATATCAATCTCTCTTAGTCCTAATGAATGAATAACATCATTAAACTTCGCAGCAAACTTGAGATTACCATGTCTCTTATTCTTCTCCTGCATCCCTCTAATGATATTAAAATCCCCCCCAATAATGTAAGGGACATCAACATTACTACATGTAACAAGCATTTCCTCCAGGAAGTCATCTTTACGATCATCATGCGTCGCTCCATAAACCACAATTAACACCCACACACATTGTTTTCACATCGAACACATGAGCGTGCACCATAAAGTTCCCCATCTTCCACGAAACCAACTCCAGGCTCTCTTTCTTAATCCCACAAAGGATACCCCCCGATCTCCCCACAGATGGTAAAAAATTCCACGCAAAGAAGCCACCAGGATCCATTCTACTTAAGTATTTCACAGGAAAATCCTTTTTCTTGGTCTCTTGAATACCAACAAAGTCGAGAGAATGATCTTTAATAATGTCTGCAAAGCAGGAGGCCATCCCTTTCCTACCTGCCCCCCTACAATTCCAAAAGACCCCTTTCATATAATTCCTTTTGAATTTTTCCTCTCTTTGGGGCCCCTATTAGGAATCACCATAGGGGCACCTGATGGGGTTATAGTCCCAGGGTAGGGTCATAGGCCTGTCCTATAGGTCCTACCCAAGGACTACCCTTCATAGAGGGCAAGGCCCTTAGACAGTTCCGACTGAACTAAGGACCCCCCATCATCCAGTCGGTGACGAGCATTCGGAGCATATTTATCGTACCGACTGAATTCCACTCTGTACATCGTAACCTCCCAGGAGGGCAACGGTCATACGTTTTCATACACCATTATTAGCATTTAAGCCATACGTTACCTGTAACGTAGGCATTTATTCGCCACTACTCCACCCCTGTCCACCGGGCCATTGTGAAGGGCAGCGCACTCTATATAAGCCGCCCTTCCCCACTGGTGCAGGGGTTGGCATTTACTGTAATCCTATATTCCACTCGACACTAAGCTCCCAAGAGCACTGAGACGTAGGGCTTTTACCTCCACCGAAGAGGGGCCTGAACTCATACAACCTCGCCGTAGCTAAGGCTCTGCCCATCCTTTCGTACCCTACACATCTACTTTCAGACTTATACCCACGACAGTTGGCGCCCACCATGGGGCAGGCGTCTAAGCAACTTCCGGCGAGTTTGCAGCTTCATCTTTTCATCATGTCGTCCGGCGGAGATTTATGCATGGGTCGGGAGGTCCTCTTCGGCGCACTCTCCTTCATCGTCGACGATTCGGCATGGCTTCGGGATGTGTCTCTCGACGTCGAGGCGCTCCCCAGTCGCGGGGCTATGCACTTTCGTGCCGGTGCCCGCAGCGTCCTTCTTCTCCAGCAGTCGGCCCCGGTGTCGACCTTCGCCCCCGTCACGTGCCGCAACAAGCGGTCCCACCGTCCGCGGCTCCAGCGTTGGGTGCGACACGCCCAGGCGCGCGAGAACGCGTCCTCTCAAGTGGCGGTCCTTGAGTCGGTTGTGGTCGCGCCGCCGTCCCAGTGCTTGGACTCAGTTCCAACCGAGTTACCTTCCAAGTACTTGGGTCGCGGGCCTGCAGCCGAAGTTCTCATGGCAAATTCCCATGAAAGTCCCCACCGGACTGGCCGGAACGAGCACGAGGTCGGAGAATCGTCCGGCGCTCCCCGTCAACACCACCGTTCTGCCAGTCGACGCACTCGTCAGAGCAACGTCAAGGTGTTCCGTACACCCGTCCTCAACCTGGCTGCCGCTGCCAAGATAGCCGATTCCCACCAACCGACTGATTCGGAGGCTGGTAGAGGGATCGAGCAGATCCATGCCCTGTTGCACACGGCGCAGCAGCAGAATTTGGCGGTCTCCCAGTCGCACAACAGAATCCACAACAGTTTTGTTCACGCGAACACGCATCGGTCGGTTTATAGCCCCCACTCTCATCAGCGACGCAGAGGGGGCAACCGTTCCACGAATCCCGAAGATCGTCGCCGTTCACACACCCCTCCGCGGGGTGGGCCTTATGGGCCCCGACATCATGATGATCGACGTTCAGTCGGTGACACGTATTATCCAAGGCCCGACGCAAGAGGGTACATCGCCCAGAGGAAGGTCGACAGGAGTCGAGCCCACCGTGATGGTCACGATAGAGACCGTCCGAGTGGAAGCAGGACCATCGTCTCTAGCCCCGAGTGCTTTAGTCGGGCCATCCGTTCAGCTGACATCCCTCCCAACTTCCGATTGGCGACGGGGATCAGCAAGTTCACAGGAGAATTCAAGCCAGAAACATGGCTGGACGACTACCGAGTGGTGGTCCAGATCAGTGGCGGAGATGACCAAGTCGCCATGAAACATCTCCCCCTGATGCTCGACGGCTCGGCACGAGCGTGGCTGAATTAGTTGGCTCCATCAAGCATCTACAGCTGGGCAGATATGTCCCGAGTGTTCATCAGGACCTTCGAGGGCACGTGCAAACGCCCTGCTGGTATCGTGGAGCTCCATCACTGCGTCCAGAAGCAGAATGAGACCATGCGCGATTTCATCCAGCGCTGGACGACCCTCTACCACACGGTGGAGAACGTCACAAAGCATCAAGCAGTCTGTGCATTCAAGGCAGGCGTGCAGTACAGAGATCTGTACCTGAGGTTCGGTCGGACACGCGACATCTCCATGAGCAAGATGATGGAGATAGCCGCACGCTATGCAAATGGCGAAGAAAAGGACCGCATACCTAGCGGCAAGCACAAGGCAGTCGCCGACGGAGATGGGAACAGCAATCGGAAGCAAAAGCAGAAAGCTCCGTCCACTCCGCAGGCAGAGGCAGCTGCCGTTACAAATGCCAAGTTCAAGGGCAAGGGGAAAGCTCAGTACACCCCCAAGAAGAAGCAATTCGGGAACTCCATCCTGGATCAGCCATGTCCAATCCACACGAAGATGGATGAAGAAGGCAACGCCATATTCCCGAAGCACACCACTCGGCAATGTCGCCTCCTGATCCAAGGGTTCGGCGAAGGGCAGCCGAGTGAAAAGGACAACGAGCAGGATGATGAGGACAAGGAGGATCCGTTCCCCCAAGTCCACGCAACATTGATGATTTTTGCTGACGTGGAAAGCAAGAGTCGACTGAAGCTGGTGAACAGGGAGGTGAACATGGCCACCCCGACCAACCCCACGTTCCTCAAATGGTCTCAGACTGCGATCACCTTTGTTCAGTCGGATCATCCAGCACACGTGCCCACCCCGAGGAGGCAGGCTCTGGTAGTCGACCCGATGGTGGAAGGAGTCCGACTGCGCAAAGTCCTCATGGATGGCGGCAACAGCTTGAACATCATGTACGCTGACACTCTCAAGTGGATGGGCATTCCGATGTCCAAACTTAGCGAGAGCAGCATGCAGTTCCATGGAGTCGTCCCAGGACGAAAGGCCAAGTCACTCGGCCAGATCGCGTTGGACGTTGTTTTCGGCTCCGACAGGAACTTCCGCAAGGAAAAGCTGACATTCGAGGTGGTGGACTTCCAGAGTGCATACCATGCAATTCTGGGCCGTCCGGCGTATGCACGTTTCATGGCCCGTCCATGTTACGTGTATGTGAAGCTGAAGGTGCCGGGTCCCAAAGGTGTGATCACCATCACACGCAATCGGCAGCGGGCCGAAGAGTGTCTGCAGCATGGGTCGCGGATTGCCGATCAGCAGATGGCTATCCTCGAGCTGGATGAGTACAAGAAGACGGCCGACCCCGCTGACTTGATGCGTTCGAAGAAGCCAGCTTCGGAGTCCGCATTCCAGTCGGCGGGCGACACGAAGAAAGTCAGCATCCACCCGACAGACGACACCGCCGCCCCGACGAACATCTCCACCACCCTTGATCCAAAATAGGAAGCCGAGCTCATCCAATTCCTCCATGAGAACCGGGACATTTTCGCATGAAAGCCTGCTGACATGCCAGGTGTACCCAGGGATTGGCTGAGCACCGACTGCATGTGGATCCTACCGCTCGGCCCGTCCGAGAACGTTTGCGTCAGTCCGCCGCGCACAAAAGGAAGGCAATCGGAGAGGAGGTGGCTAAACTTTTGGCAGCCAACTTCATTCGCGATGTACACCACTCCGAGTGGCTAGCCAATGTTGTCATGGTGCCCAAGAAGGACAAGTCCCTCCGTATGTGCATCGACTTCAAGCATCTCAATAAGGTCTGCCCGAAAGATCATTTCCCGCTCCTCCGCATTGATCAAATTGTCGATTCGACTGCGGGTTGCGAGCGTTTATCATTCCTTGATGCCTATTCGGGTTATCATCAGATCCGTCTGTATGGTCCGGATGAATTAAAAACAGCCTTCATCACCCCATTCGGGTGTTTCTGCTACATCACTATGCCATTCGGTTTGAAGAATGCAGGAGCAACTTTTATGGGCATGATTCAGAAATGCCTCCTTGACCAGATCAGTCGAAATGTGGAGGCATATATGGACGATATCGTAGTCAAGTCACGCAAAGGTTCCGACCTGCTGACTGACTTGGCAGAAACATTCGCCAACCTTCGTAGGTACGATATCAAGCTCAACCCTGCCAAGTGTTCATTCGCTGTTCCCAGCGGAAAGTTACTCGGTTTCTTTGTTTCCGAACGAGGAATAGATGTCAACCCCGAAAAGATCGGGACCATCGTCCGAATGGAGCGGCCGGTCAGAATACATGATGTTCAAAGGCTCACAGGTTGCCTAGCGGCTTTGAGCAGGTTTATCGCTCGACTCGGCGAGAAGGCGTTACCTCTGTACCGACTCATGAAGAAATCAGATACTTTCAAGTGGACAGACGAAGCCCAGATTGCATTCGACGACCTCAAAGCCCTGCTTTCCACCCAGCCGATTCTTACTGCCCCGCTCAGTAAAGAACCCCTTCTTCTGTACATCGCGGCTACAAATCAAGTCGTCAGCACTGTTCTCACAGTCGAACGTGAAGAAGAAGGAAAACCGTACAAGGTTCACCGGCCAGTATATTATGTCTCCGAAGTCCTGACCCCTTCCAAGCAGAGGTATCCCCATTATCAAAAGCTTATTTATGGGATCTACATGACTGCAAAGAAGGTGGCTCACTATTTCCAAGACCACTCGGTGTCTGTCGTTTCTGATGCTCCGTTGTCAGAAATCCTCCACAATCGAGACGCATCAGGCCGAGTGGCGAAGTGGGCTATGGAGATGTTATACTGCGACATCAAGTTTGAAGCCAAGAAGGCTATAAAGTCTCAAGCTCTGGCTGACTTCATAGTAGAATGGGTAGAACAACAGCAACCGACTCACATCTACTCGGCTCATAGGACTATGTTCTTCGATGGGTCCAAGATGCTGAATGGCTCCGGCGCTGGCGTAGTGATCATATCGCCAAAAGGTGATAAGCTTAAGTATGTGTTGCAGATACATTTTGATTCTTCCAACAATGAGGCAGAGTATGAAGCTCTCCTTTATGGATTGCGCATGGCCATCACACTCGGCGTCTGTCGCCTGATGGTCTATGGCAATTCAGATTTGGTGGTTAATCAAGTGATGAAGGAGTGGGATGTCAGGAACCCCACCATGACTGCATAGTGCAACGCAGTAAGGAAGCTCAAGAAGAAGTTTGAAGGTCTGGAACTTCACCATGTTCCGTCACTGAAGAACCAAGCAGCTGATGAGTTGGCAAAACTCGGATCCACTCGAAGACCAGTCCTGAGTGATGTCTGCATCGAGCACCTACATCTCCCTTCGGTGAAAGAAGATCCTTTTACAGAGGAACCGGTACAACCGAAGAGTTCAACAGATCTGACTGAAGTCGAGGTCCTCGATGTGGTTCATTTGATCATAGAGATTCTTGCTATCATCCCCGATTGGACTGTGCCGTTCATTGCATACATCCCAAGGCAAGAATTACCAGAGGACGAAGTCCAAGCGAGGCAGATCGTCCGCAGGTCGAAGTCCTTCACCGTCATTGTTGGCCATGTGTACAAGGAAAATGTTTTAGGAGTCCTTCAGCGATGCATCTCCCCTGAGGAGGGACAGTTAATCCTGGAAGAAATTCACTCGGGAACTTGCGGCCATCATGCCGCCTCAAGAGCAATCGTCTCCAAAGCATTCAGAGCTGGCTTCTTCTGGTTGCAGGCGAATGAAATGGCAAAGGATATGGTCGACCGATGCGAAGGCTGTCAGTTCTATTCGAACAAGTCCCACAAGCCAACGTCTGCGCTAAAGACAATCCCTCTTGTTTGGCCGTTCACAGTGTGGGGATCAGATACAGTCGGTCCATTCAGAACCGGCCAAGGGGGATTCACTCATCTGTTGGTTGCAGTCGACAAGTTCACCAAGTGGATTGAAGCCAAGCCCATCAAGAAGCTCGACGCCCTTACGGCCATCAAATTTGTCAGACACATCATCTCCAGATTTGGAGTCATGCACAGCATAATCACTGAGAATGGCACAAACTTTGACTCGGACAGATTCAAAGGTTTTTGCACAGGCCAAGGTATCCGAGTGGATTTTGCATCTGTGGCGCACCCTCAAACCAACGGGAAAGCAGAGCGGGCGAACGGACTTATTCTTCAAGGGTTGAAGCCTTGACTCCTGCGAGAAGTTGGACATGCCGCCGGCGCATGGGTCACCGAGCTGCCTTCGGTGTTGTGGGGCCTCCGCACAACTCTGAATAGATCTATAGGGCGATCCCCGTTCTTCCTCGTTTATGGAGCAGAGGCAGTCCTTCCGAGTGACTTGCTTCACAACTCTCCACGAGTCGAACTCTTCTCCGAAGCCGAAGCGGAGCAGGCCAGGCAAGACGGAGTGGATCTACTAGAAGAAGAGCGTGAGATGGCAGTGACTCGCTCAACAATTTATCAACAACATCTGCGGCATTTTCACGCGCGATACGTGAGGAGTCGCACATTCCAAGCAGGTGACCTGGTGCTCCGAGTGGACCAGCAGAGGCCTCACAAGTTGGCTCCCGCCTGGGAAGGACCCTTCATCATCTCTAAGGTGCTGAACAATGGAGCATATCGACTCTACAACCTCGACAGGGAAACGGACGAGCCGCGAGCATGGAACGGAGATCTCCTGAAGCGCTTGTACACAGGACCGCCGACGGAGGCAATGTAAAGAACAAGTATCATTGCAGTAATACAAAGCAGACTGATTTTTTGAAGGTCCAAAATTCTTTCGTGTTTGCAGACTCCGGTCTAAAAAAACTCTCTCCGAGTGTGCGCTAACAGCCGCACTCGGGGCCTTGGCTGCGACCCAGAGTCACCTAAGTAAAAAACTCTCTCCGAGTGTGCACTAAAAGTCGCACTCGGGGACTTAGCTGCGATCCAGAATCGCCTAATTACAAACTCTCTCCGAGTGTGCACTAAAAGTCGCACTCGGGGACTTAGCTGCGACCCAGAGTCGCCTAAGTAAAAAATTATCTCCGAGTGTGCGCTAACACCCGCACTCGGGGACTTAGCTGTGACCCAGAGTCGCCTGAGTAAAAAACTCTCTTCGAGTGTGCACTAAAAGTCACACTCGGAGACTTAGCTGCGATCCAGAATCGCCTAAGTACAAACTCTCTCCAAGTGTGCACTAAAAGTCGCACTCGGGGACTTGGCTGCGATCCAGAATCGCCTAAGTAGAAACTCTCTCCGAGTGTGCACTAAAAGTCGCACTCGGGGACTTAGCTGCGACCCAGAGTCGCCTAAGTAAAAAATTATCTCCGAGTGTGCGCTAACAGCCGCACTCGGGGACTTAGCTGCGACCCAGAGTCGCCTAAGTAAAAAACTCTCTCCGAGTGTGCACTAAAAGTCGCACTCGGGGACTTAGGTGCGATCCAGAATTGCCTAAATACAAACTCTCTCCGAGTGTGCACTAAAAGTAGCAATCAGGGACTTGGCTGTGATCCAGAATCGCCTAAGTACAAACTCTCTCCTAGTGTGCACTAAAAGTCGCACTCGGGGACTTAGCTGCGACCCAGAGTCGCCTAAGTAAAAAATTCTCTCCGAGTGTGCGTTAACAGCCGCACTCGGGGACTTAGCTGCGACCAAGAGTCGCCTGAGTAAAAAACTCTCTCCGGGTGTGCGTTAACAGCCGCACTCGGGGACTTAGCTGCGACCCAGAGTCGCCTAAGTAAAAAACTCTCTCCGAGTGTGCACTAAAAGTCGCACACGGGGACTTAGCTGCGATCCAGAATCGCCTAAGTACAAACTCTCTCCGAGTGTGCGCTAAAAGTCACACTCGGGGACTTAGCTGCGACCCAGAGTCGCCTAAGTAAAAAATTCTCTCCGAGTGTGCGCTAACAGCCTCACTCAGGGACTTAGCTGCGACCGAGAGTCGCCTAAGTAAAAAACTCTCTCCGAGTGTGCACTAAAAGTCGCACTCGGGGACTTAGCTGCGATCCAGAATCGCCTAAGTACAAACTCTCTCCGAGTGTGCGCTAACAGCCGCACTCGGGGACTTAGCTGCGACCCAGAGTCGCCTAAGTAAAAAACTCTCTCCGAGTGTGCGCTAACAGCTGCACTCGAGGACTTAGCTGCGACCCAGAGTCGCCTAAGTAAAAAACTCTCTCCGAGTGTGCACTAAAAGTCGCACTCGGGGACTTAGCTCCGATCCAGAATCGCCTAAGTACTAACTCTCTCCGAGTGTGCGCTAACAGCCGCACTCGGGGACTTAGCTGTGATTCAGAATCGCCTAAGTACAAAACTCGCTCCGAGTGCGCACTAAAAGCCGCACTCGGAGACTTAGGTGCGATCCAGAATCGCCTAAGTACAAACTCTCTCTGAGTGTGCACTAAAAGTCGCACTCGGGGACTTGGCTGCGATCCAGAATCACCTAAGTACAAACTCTCTCCGAGTGTGCACTAAAAGTCGCACTCGGGGACTTAGCTGCGACCCAGAGTCGCCTACGTAAAAAATTGTCTCCGAGTGTGCGCTAACAGCCGCACTCGGGGACTTAGCTGCGACCCAGAGTCGCCTGAGTAAAAAACTCTCTCCGAGTGTGCACTAAAAGTCGCACTCGGGGACTTAGCTGCGATCCAGAATTGCCTAAGTACAAACTCTCTCCGAGTGTGCACTAAAAGTCGCACTCGGGGACTTGGCTGCGATCCAGAATCGCCTAAGTACAAACTCTCTCCGAGTGTGCACTAAAAGTCGCACTCGGGGACTTAGCTGCGACGCAGAGTCGTCTAAGTAAAAAATTCTCTCCGAGTGTGCGTTAACAGCCGCACTCGGGGACTTAGCTGCGACCCAGAGTCGCCTAAGTAAAAAACTCTCTTCGAGTGTGCGCTAACAGCCGCACTCGGGGACTTAGCTGCGACCCAGAGTCGCCTAAGTAAAAAATCTCTCCGAGTGTGCACTAAAAGTCGCACACGGGGACTTAGCTGCGATCCAGAATCGCCTAAGTACAAACTCTCTCCGAGTGTGCGCTAAAAGTCACACTCGGGGACTTAGCTGCGACCCAGAGTCGCCTAAGTAAAAAATTCTCTCCGAGTGTGCGCTAACAGCCTCACTCAGGGACTTAGCTGCGACCCAGAGTCGCCTAAGTAAAAAACTCTCTCCGAGTGTGCACTAAAAGTCGCACTCGGGGACTTAGCTGCGATCCAGAATCGCCTAAGTACAAACTCTCTCCGAGTGTGCGCTAACAGCCGCACTCGGGGACTTAGCTGCGACCCAGAGTCGCCTAAGTAAAAAACTCTCTCCGAGTGTGCGCTAACAGCCGCACTCGAGGACTTAGCTGCGACCCGGAGTCGCCTAAGTAAAAAACTCTCTCCGAGTGTGCACTAAAAGTCGCACTCGGGGACTTAGCTGCGATTCAGAATCGTCTAAGTACAAAACTCACTCCGAGTGCGCACCAAAAGCCGCACTCGGGGACTTAGCTGCGATTCAGAATCGCCTAAGTACAAAACTCGCTCCGAGTGCGCACTAAAAGCTGCACTCGGAGACTTAGGTGCGATCCAGAATCGCCTAAGTAAAAAGCTTCCTTCGAGTGTATCCTCGAGATCCACTCGGAGGCTTAGCAGACCCTCATTGAGGCTCATGTGGATGTGAAGACAACTGACAACTACATGAGTATCAACTCACTCCGAGTGCGCACGAGATGCCGCACTCGGGGACTTAGCTGCGATCCAGAATCGCCTAAGTAAAAAGCTTCCTTCGAGTGTATCCTCGAGATCCACTCGGAGGCTTAGCAGACCCTCATTGAGGCTCATGTGGATGTGAAGACAACTGACAACTACATGAGTATCAACTCACTCCGAGTGCGCATGAGATGCCGCACTCGGGGACTTAGCTGCGATCCAGAATCGTCTAAGTAAAAAGCTTCCTTCGAGTGTATCCTCGAGATCCACTCGGAGGCTTAGCAGACCCTCATTGAGGCTCATGTGAATGTGAAGACAACTGACAATTACATGCTCCGCATGTTTGCCATTGGCTTCACCAAGAAACGCCAAACAAAAACCACGAGTCAAAATCGTGTCAGAAAATAAACTTGGCGAAAGAAGAGCAAAATATTCGATTCGAATTCAAAGTTGGATCTACGATAGTCGGCTCGGTGTGGATCAAGCTTATCCACACCGAACCACGAATGTGACGGCCAACAGCAGTGGCCCAAGTTTGATACAGATACCACTCGGCATACCGAGGTAAAGTTTTTCAAGCGTCATCAGGACTGGCACCGGGACTGGCAGGCTCCACAAAGGTCTCAAGGTCGATCCCGTCCGCGATACGTGTGGCTGTCTCCAGGAAGGTCTCCATGAAATCTCCAAATCGAAGCTTCTTGGTGTTGGCGACCTGCAACGCCTTCAGCTTTTCTTCGCGAGCTTCCTTGCAGTGCACTCGGACCAGCGATAGCGCCACGTCCGCACCACAACGAGCGGCAGACTTCTTCCATGCCTGCACTCTGTCCAGGACGTCCTCTAGCCGAGTCATCAACCCTTCTATTTCCTGTCGGGAATCGTCTTCGGGCCACAGCTCCTTGTCGATCCGGCCGATGACTTCTCTCAGACGGCCGATGAAAGGCCCACTCTGCCAAGGCGAATATGTGCTCGGAGCATGTCCCGATTGGCTTCGTCGCCGAGTGGAACGTTCGGAACAACCAACCGTTCAATGTCGGCTGCTTGAGCCTCAGCGTCCAGACAAAAATCTGCAAAGAAAAGAAGAGCAGAAAGTAAGCGCAAAATGAATTACAAAGTCAAGAAGCACTTGGCAAAAGCTTACCACCGAGCAGTGCAACCATCTTCCTTGCCCAGTCGTTGACATACTTCTCCTGCGAAATGCATCGACGGTTCATCACCTTCATCTGACCCATTATTTCAGTTCTTTGCTTGCCCATTTTCTGAATTCGGCCACCAATGCCTTGTTGGTCTCCCCGGACTCCTCCAAAGACTTCTCTCGGTCAGCAAGAGCCCCCTTCACACCAGCCAAGTCATTCACAGCCGCCTCCAATTCCGCAGCAAGCTGAACCTTTTCAGCCTTCAGAGTATTGTGCGCGGATCCCATTTCGCAAGTCTTCTGCCAAATCAGCGCAAAGGGAAGCTCGGACACATTCAACAAGGAAAACAAACAAAGCTCAAAGTTCTTAAGACCCCTGCCGATGCAAGCACTCGACAGCGGTCTCGGGGACTACACCCAGTGGGTTCACTAAGAGTGACCCCATTGGCATGAATCTCGAAGAGGTAGACCCTATTGAGCTACGTGACAAACAGACAAATCTACGAGAATGCTATTACCCGACCTGAGTAACACTACTCTCGGGGACTACATCCACTGGATGCACTCCGAGTGCCCCCACTGGTAATATTCGGGCAGACCAGCTCTGATCTGCTCAGATAACTGAAAATGCATATAAAGACAACTGCCGGTGCAAGCACTCGACAGAAGTCTCGGGGACTACACCCACTTGGTTCACTCGGAGTGAACCCACTGCAAAATAATCCTACTGTATCCGAGTATATCACTTAAACCCCCAATGAGTTACAAGAGGAAAGTAAACACTTACTAGCGCACTTACTCGGATATCGTCCCGGAGCTCCAAGCTTCTCTTGTACAAAGACGCGATGGAATCATACACTCCCTTGGCATCACCCACCATCAACTCCACTTGCACCATGGCCTCCTTGGCGGCTCCCACTTGGTCTTCCGGGAGGTGTCGGGCGTCGTACTGGACGGTCAACAGACCTGGCACGACAGAAGACTCCTTGGGCATCCCAAGTCCCGCTCCAGTCGGTTCCGCCGCGAGGGGCACCGCCTCAGTCGACGGCATCGTCTCGGTCGGCGGCGCATCCATGGTGGGAGCAGCAGCAGATGGAACAACCTCAAGGACAGGCGCCAAAGTTGGCCCTGATCCCCTTTGGTCGTCCTGCTCCCGATGAATCACCTCCGAAGGAAGCCCGACTAAACAACATCAGGTTACAGAAAAAGGTCAAGATTAAAGGCAGCACTCGCGAAACAATAATGCAAACTCTCGGAGTCGTCACAACGTACCTTGCTGGGATGTGGCAGCATTATCCGTATCCATGGGATCATCGTCCTGGTGCGGCAGAGAGGTGGCGAAGGTAGCAGCTCTGTCGAGTAAAATCCACTCGACCGATAAGCATGAGTTCAATCAAATACTGAAAGAAGATGGGAGAACAAGACACTTACGCTGAGGCAGCTGGAACAGTGATCCTCATCCGAGGCAAAGCTTTCCGAGGCTTGGACCCACTCGGTTTGGCCACCTTGGACGGTTGGTTCGTGGGCTCGGCAGCAGCATCCCTGGTCCTCTACACGCTCCGAGCACTCGAAGCCACAGGAGGAGCTGGTGGAGCACTCGGCGCCACGGGAGAGGCAGGCGGAGCACTCGGAGCTGCTGGAGAAGCCGGCGGAGCCGCGGGTTCGTGACGGCGCTTAGTTCGAGGCTCTGATGGTGGAGTTGGAGAGCTCTGCTCCCCAACCTCGCCCTCCTCCTCTCCAGACTCCTCCTCCGTTTCCCCACTGACGAAGACGTACTCGGCACTATCCACGCTGCCCTCCTGGCTGCCCTCCTCTTCCTCAACGGGATTCCCGTTCCAAACGGGAGAGTGCCAGTTGGTCCACTCCTGCACAAAATACAGTCGACAACGTCAGACACCAGGCGGCGACACAAGAAAAGTGATAGATCTAAGAAGATTGAAGGCACTCGATATGCACTCACCTCATTCGGAGGAGGATTGTCGGCGCGGAAGGGCCTCACTCGCCGGGCTCCTTGGGGGTTGTCACATGCGCCTGTAATGCCACGGACCCACGCTGTCACGGTCTCCCCGGTCACGCACTCTGGATGAGTCCGAGTGGAATCCTCGGGCCCCACGTAGTGCCACATGGCGTGGTGTCGGGCTTGCAGCGGCTGGATGCGCCGACCCAGGAAAGTCTCCAGCAAATCTGTGCCGGTGACTCCCTTGCGGACGACAGCTATCAGCGCGTCGACCAGAGGTTGGATCTGGATCTTTTCCAACTTTGAGAGCGCAAGCTGCCTGGGAGGGGCTGGACGGTCTAGGCTAAAGGGAGGCAATCCAGTCGCGGCATGCGGACAAGCTATGTCGTGGCAGTAGAACCAGGTCGACTGCCAGTTCCTAACTGACTCGGACAGCTGGAGAGGGGGGTAGCTACTCTTTGTTTTCTTTTGGAAACCTAAGCCCCCGCAGAGCTGGAGGAGATGGGTTTTATCGTCCGACTGGCTAAGCTTTTTGACAGTCTAAGACCTAGCGGAGAAGATGTACTTAAAGAGCCCCCAATGGGGGGGACATCCAATAAAGCACTCCACAGAGTGACGAATGCGGCGAGATGGGCTATCGCGTTGGGAGGAAAATGATGGAGCTGCGCCCCGAAGTGATTCATAATACCTCTAAAGAAGGGGTAGGGAGGCAAGGAGAAGCCCCTGTACACGTGGCTGAGCAGCAAGACGCGCTCTCCCTCCTGCGGCGCCGGCTCCGTCTCGCCCTCCGCCGGCAGCCTCCACGACTTGTTGGCAACCATGCCTTGCTCCACCAGCTCCAGCAGGTCGTCCGCCGTCACCGTGGAGGGGAGGAAATCCCCATGGATCCAACCCGCCGGTAGTGCTCGCTGTCGCCGCTGAGCAGGAGCCGCCTTCTTCTTCTTCTTACTCTGCAACTCGAGCTTGCTCGTCTGCCCCTTCGTCATGGTGAAGGCAGCAGATCCACAGAGGAGGAGAGGAAGGAGGAGGCTTGGAACGCGCAGGGAGCTACGGGAGAAGCGAGGCGAGCGCGAGTAACAAGGGAAGCGCAACAAGAAACCCATGCCGGAGGGGCTTAAATAAGGTTCCGACTGGGTCACTAACAGGTGGCCCCAAAATCATATCCCCCGACCGGTTGCTGCGATATTAGTGGAGAAGATAAAGGCGCGGTAATCGAGGCGGCAGAAACTACTCGATGACGATGTCGACATCCCCGCTGAGCGCGCTGCAACCGAAATTTGAAGATCCCAGAAAATTTGCCGCTGTCAGTTTGACCGGTCACATCGAAAGATTCCGCGGAAGCACTCGGTCCCTGACGGTTCGTTTCACTGGTATATTCACTCGGATCACTAGTCGAAAGGATAAAATGGATCGAGGCAAACAACGCCAAAGTCACATCCATACCAGTCGGATCCGTACTCCAGGCACCACTTCGTCGTTCCAACCCCGATCCATTCGGGGAATAATGATGGGGTTATAGTCCCAGGGTAGGGTCATAGGCCTGCCCTATAGGTCCTACCCAAGGACTACCCTTCATAGAGGGCAAGGCCCTTAGACAGTTCCGACTGAACTAAGAACCCCCCATCATCCAGTCGGTGACGAGCATTCGGAGCATATTTATCGTACCGACTGAATTCCACTCTGTACATTGTAACCTCCCAGGAGGGCAATGGTCATACGTTTTCATACACCATTATTAGCATTTAAGGCATACGTTACCTGTAACGTAGGCATTTATTCGCCACTACTCCACCCCTGTCCACCGCGCCGTTGTGAAGGGCAGCGCACTCTATATAAGCCGCCCTTCCCAACTTGTGCAGGGGTTGGCATTTACTGTAATCCTATATTCCACTCGACACTAAGCTCCCAAGAGCACTGAGACGTAGGGCTTTTACCTCCACTGCAGAGGGGGCTGAACTCATACAACCTCGTCGTAGCTAAGGCTCTACCCATCCTTTCGTACCCTACACATCTACTGTCAGACTTATACCCACGACAGCACCCACTTTCTTATCCAAGGATGATTCAGTTTTCTGGCTTCTAGTAACAGGTCTAGCTATCACAACATGATTTTTAATTCTATTCTTTTTCCTAGACCGCACAAGCGTAAAATCATCCTCTTCAATATTACCCTCTTCCATCCAACTAAAAGCTAACGGAGTAACTACACCATTAGCATTAATCAGAGTCATATTACTTATATTCTCCTCAACCTCCACTACACCCTCTCTCTCCACCTTAGAGTTATTATTCCTAAATTTCTCCAACTCCCTAATAATATCAATATTAACAAAATCATTATCAGGAATAACAACCCCCGTCTTAGACGCAGCTAACATCATGTTTTGATTAGACAAAGCATCAAAAGAATTATGAGAATGTAGTATACCTTCCGCATTCCTTTTCTTGACAGCAGCAGCAGCCTTCAACTGCACATCATCCATCTTGCTCTGCACATTACGGAGACTGGATCTCAAATTTTCCTCAGTAGCCAAGGGAGGAGTAGGAATCACCTCCACTTCCACAGCATTGTCAGGAGATTCCACCATATATTCCACCTTTCCAGCATCAAATTCCCCCCTCTCAGCATCCACAGATACCACCTGAGGAGTAACTCTCACCACATCAACAAAGGATTTTTTATCACTTTCAGGAGATATCATTTTTTTATTTATATCACCTCTAGAACATTTAGTACTCACATGTTTTTCTTCTTCCATAAACTCCATAGCCATAGAATCAATCAACAAAGAGGTACGCAAGGAAACATCAGATTTTATGTTGTGTTGGGATTCTTGGATTTGCTCTTTTTTCCCCAGTCTGCTCACTATCATTTTTTTCCTCCACAGCCCCCTGGGACTTGCATCAATTCTAGGTTTCTTATTTTTATTAGTATCCACATCATCATTTTTTCCTTATCCATGTTTTTACCAGAACTAAGAAGGAATTCACCTCGGTTAGGATCTTCAGAACCTGATCCACCTCAAAGTAAAAATTCATAAAAGTGCTCCCCTAGAACAGCCTCAGCTACAGAAGGGATCTCATCCACGTTTCCACACCCAACCTTCACTCTAGCTGAAGTAGGGCGATGTAAAGTAGCACTATCAATCTCCAAGGGAACACCCACCGAGGAAGCAACATAAGCCATGTTTCTCTCACTTCTTTTATCCAGAGGAACATTACTAACCTTAACCCAGGCCACTTCCATCACCCCCCTTAGACCCAACAGCAGAAGACCATTTAGTCACATTAACAACAGCACCACTAGTATTGAGCACAATGCGACCCACATAACAGATTTGAGCCACAACCCTAAGGTTAAAAAATATTACTACAAAGACACCCGGGCCAATAGCATGAGCCGAGCATCGCCATCCTGTGGCTAAATAGTCATTTAGATCGAGCTTCATCTGTCTAGTAGATGTCTCCCCCTCCACTATGCTCACAACTATGTTATTTGATCTTTCCTTCATCAGATTAGCCGAGCATGAATCATGTATGTAGTAAAAACCCTGTCCCCTTGATTGGAACGCACACATAGATGCAACACAACTCCAGGGTAAGAATTCACAGCAAACAGATGCAAGGTGACCTAATCGACCACATCTTTCACAAAAAGCTTATGCACAGAACGCAGGAACATGCTCACGAGATTTGCAGATAAGGCATGGATCATGAACATTGGAAGGAGTCACCTGATTCGCTTTGGGCCCTTGATTACAACGCAGAGGAGTGGAGATCTGGCGATCCGCTCCCTCACCCGCAGATCCGGAGGATCCCTGGCTCTTGGGCACCCAGATCCCACCCTCAACCGCCTACTTCCCCATCACACCCTCATCCCAGCGCGAGGTGTCATCAGATCCGGAGGCAACATTGGAGGTAGATGAGTTGTTGTTGCCGTCGTCCCGCTTCCAGGAGAACTTCCGGTCTCCACCACGGCCACCGCCCCGTCCAGGAGCAGGACCGGGTCCACGAGCTCCTCGAGCAGGCTCCCCCCATCGATCACCACGGAAGCCTCGACCTCCACCCCCCATCGAAGGAGAAGATGCGGTCACCGCCGCGAAGGAACGCGGATCTCCCCCAACCTTCCCTCTCCACCAACCAAAGGAATCGCTCACTCTCGATCTAGGGTTTCTCGGCTGCGCCGACCACAAGTGGGAAAATGCCTCCTCTAGGTCAAGCCTCGGCGCGATGGGGGCACTTATACTCCCGTCTGAGGCAAAATGTGCGCTCCGATCCCTTCCCACGTGTCGCCCATCCGCCATTGGCGCACTGTTGGGGGCAGGACCCGCACCGGCCCCACCTGTCGGAGCAACATCCCCACCCACCGTTCCCCACATCGAGCCCGACGCTGCATCCACGGCCGCCCTCACCGAAGCCCCAATCTCCGACAGACGGTCCCGAATCCGCGCAAAATAGCAGGGGAATGCCACCATGTCGCCAATATCTAGGGTTTCCCCTTCCCGAAGGCATCTCGCATCGATAGTAACCCCTCTCGCATCCCGTAGAACTAATCTGAGAACCTCCCGTTGGAGGAGCAGCTCGCCGTCGGCGAACCGGAGCTGTCGCGAGCCGATATTGACGGCGAAGGAGACGCGCCATCTCGTGTCGCCTATCTCGCTCGGTCTGCTCAAGCTCGCCATCTCGCGACCTCACAATGACGTGCATCGATGTGAACTTGACCTCATTCATCCGTGTTCCCAATAAATCCACTTAGTTATGCAACATCTTGGTTTTGCTAATCAAGGGGAGGAACCGATTGTCCGACACGCCAGACCACGAGATTTGGACGCTTCAGGTTCACGGCTCTCTTTATTTCTAGTTCCATTCCTAAACATAAGACCTTTTAGAAATTTCATTAAAGACTACATTTTTTTAGAAAAGGAGGATTACCCCCGGCTTCTGCATCTGGACAATGCATGCAGTCATTTTATTAATTATTCACAAAGACCTTACAAGTAGTACATCAGTTTGTCCGAAGCCATCATCTTAGCAACAACTATTGCTACTCCTAACCACTTGATGAAGGGTGTCGATAGTCCGAACCTAATACCAAACAAACAACGCACCAAAGCCTAACATCTAAAGCCGGAGGCCCTAACCGAGCCACATACTGGGTTTAAGGTACAAACCGGTCCGACGAACTCTCATGTGTCGTCGTCGCCATCTTCCACCAATCCGTCTTCAGAGAAGAAATTAACACACTGACTTGCTAGACCTCTTTGCCATCGACGCCTACATGACACCAGAGAGCTTCCACCTCCTGCACGAGTGCATCTCCATGCATCAGACACTGAGTCTCCGCTGCGCCACGCTGCCGAGATCCACCGCCATCAATGAGTAAGATGAAGCACCGTTCCACCAAAAAAGCCGTCCACTCGTCCCTCAAGCACGTGTACACCTGCAAGAATGACGTCCCCAAGAGGAAAACGACACCTGCGCGTCGCCGTCATCCGATCTACTGATCTAGGGTTTCCCCCGAAGGTAGCGGATAGAGGTCTTGAGCTTCTCTACGGTGATGACCCCAAGAAGGTGACGACATAGAAGAGTGCCGCCATCGCCGGACTTAGCAACAAGCCAAGAACAAGGATTTCTTCCGAATCCGCTCGACGAATCTGTTGGAATTATGCCCTAGAGGCAATAATAAATATAGTTATTATTATAATTCCTGTATCAAGATAATAGTTTATTATCCATGCTATAATTGTATTGAATGAAGACTCATTTACATGTGTGGATACATAGACAAAACACCGTCCCTAGCATGCCTCTAGTTGGCTAGCCAGTTGATCAATGATAGTCAGTGTCTTCTGATTATGAACAAGGTGTTGTTGCTTGATAACTGGATCACGTCATTAGGAGAATCACGTGATGGACTAGACCCAAACTAATAGACGTAGCATGTTGATCGTGTCATTTTGTTGCTACTGTTTTCTGCGTGTCAAGTATTTATTCCTATGACCATGAGATCATATAACTCACTGACACCGGAGGAATGCTTTGTGTGTATCAAACGTCGCAACGTAACTGGGTGACTATAAAGATGCTCTACAGGTATCTCCGAAGGTGTTGGTTGAGTTAGTATGGATCAAGACTGGGATTTGTCACTCCGTGTGACGGAGAGGTATCTCGGGGCCCACTCGGTAATACAACATCACACACAAGCCTTGCAAGCAATGTAACTTAGTGTAAGTTGCGGGATCTTGTATTACGGAACGAGTAAAGAGACTTGCCGATAAACGATATTGAAATAGGTATGCGGATACTGACGATCGAATCTCGGGCAAGTAACATACCGAAGGACAAAGGGAATGACATACGGGATTATACGAATCCTTGGCACTGAGGTTCAAACGATAAGATCTTCGTAGAATATGTAGGATCCAATATGGGCATCCAGGTCCCGCTATTGGATATTGACCGAGGAGTCTCTCGGGTCATGTCTACATAGTTCTCGAACCCGCAGGGTCTGCACACTTAAGGTTCGACGTTGTTTTATGCGTATTTGAGTTATATGGTTGGTTACCGAATGTTGTTCGGAGTCCCGGATGAGATCACAGACGTCACGAGGGTTTCCGGAATGGTCCGGAAACGAAGATTGATATATAGGATGACCTCATTTGATTACTGGAAGGTTTTCGGAGTTACCGGGAATGACGGATGGGTTCCGGGAGTTCACCGGGGGGGGCAACCCACCCCGGGGAAGCCCATAGGCATTGGGGTAGACACACCAGCCCTTAGTGGTCTGGTGGGACATCCCACAAGTGGTCTATGCGCCAAGAGAAGAAAAATCAAGAGGAAAAGAAAAAAAAAAGGGAGGAGGTGGGAAGGGAGGAGGACTCCCTCCCACCAAACCTAGTCCAACTCGGTTTGGGGGGGGGGAGAGTCCTCCCCCTTGGCTCGGCTGACCCCCTTGAGGGTCCTTGGACCCCAAGGCAAGGCCCCCTCCCTCCCACCTATATATACGGAGGTTTTAGGGCTGATTTGAGATGACTTTTCCACGGCAGCCCGACCACATACCTCCACGGTTTTTCCTCTAGATCGCGTTTCTGCGGAGCTCGGGCGGAGCCCTGCTGAGACAAGGTCACCACCAACCTTCGGAGCGCAGTCACGCTGCCGGAGAACTCTTCTACCTCTCCGTCTCTCTTGCTGGATCAAGAACGCGGAGGTGCCGTCCGTTCGGTACTAGATCGTGGGACTGATCGCGGGATTGTTCGCGGGGCGGATCGAGGGACGTGAGGACGTTCCACTACATAAACCGCGTTCTCTAACGCTTCTGCTGTACGATCTACAAGGGTACGTAGATCACTCATCCCCTCTCGTAGATGGACATCACCATGATAGGTCTTCGTGCGCGTAGGAAATTTTTTGTTTCCGATGCGATGTTTCCCAACAGTGGCATCATGAGCTAGGTTCATGCGTAGATGTCTTGTCGAGTAGAACACAAAAGGTTTTGTGGGCGGTGATGTGCGTTTTGCTGCCCTCCTTAGTCTTTTCTTGATTCCGCGGTATTGTTGGATTGAAGCGGCTTGGACCGACATTACTCGTACGCTTACGAGAGACTGGTTTCATTGTTACGAGTAACTCCGTTGCTCAAAGATGACTGGCAAGTGTCAGTTTCTCCAACTTTAGTTGAATCGGATTTGACCGAGGAGGTCCTTGGATGAGGTTAAATAGCAACTCATATATCTCCATTGTGGTGTTTGCGTAAGTAAGATGCGATCCTACTAGATACCCATGGTCACCACGTAAAACATGCAACAACAAAATTAGAGGACGTCTAACTTGTTTTTGCAGGGTATGATTGTGATGTGATATGGCCAACGATGTGATGTGATATATTGGATGTATGAGATGATCATGTTGTAATAGAAATATCGACTTGCACGTCGATGGTACGGCAACCGGCAGGAGCCATAGGGTTGTCTTTAAACTAACGTTTGTGCTTGCAGATGCGTTTACTATTTTGCTAGGATGTAGCTTTAGTAGTAATAGCATAAGTAGCACGACAACCCCGATGGCAACACGTTGATGGATGATCATGGTGTGGCGCCGGTGACAAGAAGATCGTGCCGGTGCTTTGGTGATGGAGATCAAGAAGCACGTGATGATGGCCATATCATGTCACTTATGAATTGCATGTGATGTTAATCCTTTTATGCACCTTATTTTGCTTAGAACGACGGTAGCATTATGAGGTGATCTCTCACTAAAATTTCAAGACGAAATTGTGTTCTCCCCGACTGTGCACCGTTGCTACAGTTCGTCGTTTCGAGACACCACGTGATGATCGGGTGTGATAGACTCAACGTTCACATACAACGGGTGCAAAATAGTTGCGCACGCGGAACACTCGGGTTAAGCTTGACGAGCCTAGCATGTGCAGACATGGCCTCGGAACACATGAGACCGAAAGGTCGATCATGAATCATATAGATGATATGATTAGCATAGGGATGCTTACCACTGAAACTATACTCAACTCACGTGATGATCGGACTTGAGCTAGTGTAAGTGGATCATGAACCACTCAAATGACTAGAGAGATGTACTTTTTGAGTGGGAGTTTAGCGAATAATTTGATTAAGTTAAACTCTAATTATCTTGAACATAGTCTAAGTCCACTTTGAATATATTTGTGTTGTAGATCATGGCTCACGCGAGTGTCATCCTGAATTTTAATACGTTCCTAGAGAAAGCTAAGTTGAAAGATGATGGAAGCAACTTTGTAGACTGGGCTCGTAATCTTAAGCTAATCTTACAAGATGGGAAGAAGGATTATGTCCTTAATGCTGCGCTAGGAGATGAACCACCCGCTACGGCTGATCAGGATGTTAAGAACGCTTGGTTAGCACGTAAGGAGGACTACACAATAGTTCAATGTGCAGTCTTGTATGGCTTAGAACCGGGACTTCAACGTCGCTTTGAGCGTCATGGAGCATTTGAGATGTTCCAGGAGTTGAAGTTTATCTTTCAGAAGAACGCCCGGATCGAGAGATATGAGACCTCCGATTAATTCTATGCTTGCAAGATGGAGGAAAACTCGTCTGTCAGTGAACATGTGCTCAAAATGTCTGGGTACTCAAACCGTCTAGCTGAGCTGGGGATTGAACTCCCGCAAGAGGCTATCACTGACAGAATCCTTCAATCATTGCCGCCAAGCTATAAAGGCTTTGTGTTGAACTACAACATGCAAGGGATGAACAAGTCTCCCGGCGAGTTGTTTGTGATGCTGAAAGTCGCAGAGTCTGAACTCCGTAAAGAGCATCAAGTGTTGATGGTGAGCAAGACCACTAGTTTCAAGAGAAAACGGCAAAGGCAAGAAGGGCAATTCGAAGAAGAGCGGCAAGCCTGTTGCCAATCCGACGAAGAAACCCAAAGTTGGACCTAAGCCTGAAACGGAGTGTTTCTATTGCAAGGGTATGGGTCACTGGAAGCGCAATTGCCCCAAGTATCTGGCAGATAAGAAGGCGGGCAAAGAAAAATCAGGTATATTTGATATACATGTTATTGATGTGTACTTAACCGGCTCTCGTAGTAGTGCCTGGGTATTCGATACCGGTTCTGTTGCTCACATTTGCAACTCGAAACAGGAACTGCGGAATAGACGAAGGCTGGCGAAAGGCGAAGTGACGATGCGCGTAGGAAATGGTTCCAAGGTTGATGCAATCACCGTCGGCACAGTGTCACTTCAGCTACCATCGGGATTAGTGATGAACTTAAATCATTGTTATTTAGTGCCTGCGTTGAGCATGAACATTATATCTGGATCTTGTTTATTGCGAGACGGTTACTCTTTTAAGTCTGAGAATAATGGTTGTTCTATTTCTATGAGTAACATCTTTTATGGTCATGCACCGAATGTGAGAGGATTGTTAATATTGAATCTTGATAGCGATACGCATATACATAACATTGAGACCAAAAGAGTTAGAGTAAACAATGATGGCGCCATATTTTTGTGGCACTGCCGCTTGGGTCATATTGGTGTAAAGCGCATGAAGAAACTCCATGCTGATGGACTTTTGGAGTCACTTGACTTTGATTCACTTGACACGTGCGAACCATGCCTCATGGGCAAGAGGACTAAGACTCCGTTCTTCGGAACAATGGAGCGTGCAAGTGACTTGTTGGAAATCATACATACCGATGTGTGTGGTCCAATGAGCGTAGAGGCACGCGGCGGATATCGTTATTTTCTCACCTTCACTGGCGATTTAAGTAGATATGGTTATGTCTACTTGATGAAGCACAAGTCTGAGACATTTGAAATGTTCAAGCAATTTCAGAGTGAAGTGGAAAATCATCGTAACAAGAAGATCAAGTTCCTACGGTCTGATCGTGGGGGTGAATATCTGAGTTTCGAGTTTGGTGCTCACTTAAGACAATGTGGAATTGTTTCACAGTTAACACCGCCTGGAACACCACAGCGTAATGGTGTGTCCGAACGTCGTAATCGTACTTTATTAGAGATGGTGCGATCTATGATGTCTCTTACCGATTTGCCGTTATCGTTTTGGGGCTATGCATTAGAAACAGCTGCATTCACTTTAAATAGGGCACCATCAAAATCCGTTGAGACGACACCATACGAACTATGGTATGGCAAGAGACCAAAGTTGTCGTTTCTTAAAGTTTGGGGATGTGATGCTTATGTCAAAAAGCTTCAGCCTGAAAAGCTGGAACCCAAAGCGGAAAAGTGCGTCTTCATAGGTTACCCAAAAGAGACAGTTGGGTACACCTTCTATCTATAATCCGAGGGCAAAGTGTTTGTTGCTAAGAACAGAGCTTTTCTCGAGAAGGAGTTTCTCTCGAGAGAATTGAGTGGGAGAAAGATAGAACTTGACGAGGTTGTCGAACCATTCATCCCTCTGGATGGTGGCGCAGGGCAAGGGGAAACCTCTGTCGTTGCGACGCCGGTTGAGGAGGAAGTTAATGATGATGATCATGAAACTCCAGTTCAAGTTTCTGTTGAACCACGCAGGTCGACGAGATCACGTACTGCTCCAGAGTGGTATGGTAATCCCGTCTTATCGATCATGTTGTTAGACAACAATGAACCTACGAGTTATGAAGAAGCAATGGTGGGCCCAGATTCCAACAAATGGCTAGAAGCCATGAAATCCGAGATAGGATCGATGTATGAGAACAAAGTGTGGACTTTGGAGGTACTACCTGAGGGCCGCAAGGCTATTCAGAACAAATGGATCTTCAAGAGGAAGACGGACGCTGACGGTAATGTGACCGTTTATAAAGCTCGACTTGTGGCAAAGGGTTTTTCACAAGTTCAAGGAATTGACTACGATGAGACATTCTCACCCGTAGCGATGCTTAAGTCCGTCAGAATCATGTTAGCAATAGTTGCGTTTTTCGATTATGAAATCTGGCAGATGGATGTCAAAACGGCGTTCCTTAACGGTTTCCTTAAGGAAGAGTTGTATATGATACAACCCGAAGGTTTTGTCGATCCTAAGAATGCTAACAAGGTGTGCAAGCTCCAGCGATCCATTTATGGACTGGTGCAAGCATCTCGGAGTTGGAACAAACGCTTTGATGAGGTGATCAAAGCATTTGGGTTTATACAAGTGGTTGGAGAATCTTGTATTTACAAGAAAGTGAGTGGGAGCTCTGTGGCGTTTCTAATATTATATGTGGATGACATATTGCTGATTGGAAACAACGTGGAGTTTTTAGAGAGCGTAAAAGATTACTTGAATAAAAGTTTCTCTATGAAGGACCTAGGAGAAGCTGCTTACATTCTAGGCATTAAGATCTATAGGGATAGATCAAAACGCCTGATAGAACTTTCACAAAGCACATACCTTGATAAAGTTTTGAAGAGGTTCAAAATGGAACAGTCCAAGAAAGGGTTCTTGCCAGTTTTACAAGGTACGAGATTGAGTAAGACTCAGTGCCCAGCAACTGATGAAGATAGAGAGCATATGCGCTCCGTCCCCTATGCTTCAGCCATAGGTTCTATCATGTATGCGATGCTGTGCACTAGACCGGATGTTAGCCTAGCCATAAGTATGGCAGGTAGGTTCCAGAGTAATCCAGGAGTGGATCACTGGACAGCGGTCAAGAATATCCTGAAGTACCTGAAAAAGACTAAGGAGATGTTTCTTGTGTATGGAGGTGACGAAGAGCTCGTCGTAAAAGGTTACGTCGATGCAAGCTTTGACACAGATCCGGACGACTCTAAGTCGCAAACCGGATACGTATTTATTCTTAATGGGGGTGCAGTAAGCTGGTGCAGTTCCAAGCAAAGCGTCGTAGCAGATTCTACATGTGAAGCGGAGTACATGGCTGCCTCGGAGGCGGCTAAGGAGGGTGTCTGGATGAAGCAGTTCATGACGGATCTTGGAGTGGTGCCAAGTGCACTGGATCCAATAACCTTGTTCTGTGACAACACTGGTGCCATTGCCTTAGCAAAGGAACCACGGTTTCACAAGAAGACCAGACACATCAAACGACGCTTCAACCTCATCCGCGACTACGTCGAGGGAGAGGACGTGAATATATGCAAAGTTCATACGGATCTGAATGTAGCAGACCCGCTGACTAAACCTCTTCCACCGCCAAAGCATGATCAACACCAGAACTGTATGGGTGTTAGATTTATTACAATGTAATACACATGGTGATGTGAGGGCTAGATTATTGACTCTAGTGCAAGTGGGAGACTGTTGGAATTATGCCCTAGAGGCAATAATAAATATAGTTATTATTATAATTCCTGTATCAAGATAATAGTTTATTATCCATGCTATAATTGTATTGAATGAAGACTCATTTACATGTGTGGATACATAGACAAAAGACCGTCCCTAGCATGCCTCTAGTTGGCTAGCCAGTTGATCAATGATAGTCAGTGTCTTCTGATTATGAACAAGGTGTTGTTGCTTGATAATTAGATCACGTCATTAGGAGAATCACGTGATGGACTAGACCCAAACTAATAGACGTAGCATGTTGATCGTGTCATTTTGTTGCTACTGTTTTCTGCGTGTCAAGTATTTATTCCTATGACCATGAGATCATATAACTCACTGACACCGGAGGAATGCTTTGTGTGTATCAAACGTCGCAACGTAACTGGGTGACTATAAAGATGCTCTACAGGTATCTCCGAAGGTGTTGGTTGAGTTAGTATGGATCAAGACTGGGATTTGTCACTCCGTGTGACGGAGAGGTATCTCGGGGCCCACTCGGTAATACAACATCACACACAAGCCTTGCAAGCAATGTAACTTAGTGTAAGTTGCGGGATCTTGTATTACGGAACGAGTAAAGAGACTTGTCGATAAATGAGATTGAAATAGGTATGCGGATACTGACGATCGAATCTCGGGCAAGTAACATACCGAAGGACAAAGGGAATGACATACGGGATTATACGAATCCTTGGTACTGAGGTTCAAATGATAAGATCTTCGTAGAATATGTAGGATCCAATATGGGCATCCAGGTCCCGCTATTGGATATTGACCGAGGAGTCTCTCGGGTCATGTCTACATAGTTCTCGAACCCGCAGGGTCTGCATACTTAAGGTTCGACGTTGTTTTATGCGTGTTTGAGTTATATGGTTGGTTAACGAATGTTGTTCGGAGTCCCGGATGAGATAACGGACGTCACGAGGGTTTCCGGAATGGTCCGGAAACGAAGATTGATATATAGGATGACCTCATTTGATTACTGGAAGGTTTTCGGAGTTACCGGGAATGTACCGGGAATGACGAATGGGTTCCGGGAGTTCACCGGGGGGGGGGGCAACCCACCCCGGGGAATCCCATAGGCATTGGGGGAGACACACCAGCCCTTAGTGGGCTGGTGGGACATCTCACAAGTGGTCTATGCGCCAAGAGAAGAAAAATCAAGAGGAAAAAAAAAGGGAGGAGGTGGGAAGGGAGGAGGACTCCCTCCCACCAAACCTAGTCCAACTCGGTTTGGGGGGGGGGGGAGAGTCCTCCCCCTTGGCTCGGCCGACCCCCTTGAGGGTCCTTGGACCCCAAGGCAAGGCCCGCTCCCTCCCACCTATATATACGGAGGTTTTAGGGCTGATTTGAGACGACTTTTCCACGACAGCCCGACCACATACCTCCACGGTTTTTCCTCTAGATCGCGTTTCTGCGGAGCTCGGGCGGAGCCCTGCTGAGACAAGGTCACCACCAACCTCCGGAGCGCCGTCACGCTGCCGGAGAACTCTTCTACCTCTCCGTCTCTCTTGCTGGATCAAGAAGGCCGAGATCATCGTCGAGCTGTACGTGTGCTGAACGCGGAGGTGCCGTCCGTTCGGTACTAGATCGTGGGACTGATCGCGGGATTGTTCGCGGGGCGGATCGAGGGACGTGAGGACGTTCCACTACATCAACCGCGTTCTCTAACGCTTCTGCTGTACGATCTACAAGGGTACGTAGATCACTCATCCCCTCTCGTAGATGGACATCACCATGATAGGTCTTCGTGCGCGTAGGAAATTTTTTGTTTCCCATGCGACGTTCCCCAACAGAATCTCCGTCTCACATCGTGTGTACAGGCGACCACCGATCTCCACTACCGCAGAGCAAGCTAGCCACTCAGGCCACATCAGATCTGACCAAAGGGCCAACTACGCCTGCAGCTGACCAGCCAACCAAGTCCCTCCATGTCGTCGCTGATCTGAGGAGACGCAGCGCCACGACCCGATGCAGCAGCTGCATCTGCCGCCGCTTGCCGCCGGGAGCGAAACACCGCCGCGCCAGGAGCGAGCCACTCGGATCTGGGGACGCACATCCGCGCGCCTGGATTCCCCGCGCCACCCACGCGTGCGAGAAGGAGAGGCTCCTCCGCCACCGCCGTCATCCGTCCAGGCTTAGCCCGGCGGTTTCCTCCAGCGGCGGCGGAGGGGAGGGGTGGGATGGGGAGAGACCGGCGGCTAGGGTTGGAGCCCCTCGGCCGCCCGCGCGAGGGGCAGCGGAAGGGAGCGTCAGCGATTGTGAAAGATCTACATACGAATGTATATAGACATAATTTAGATTATAGATATCTTTATATTGCTCCGTATATAGTCCATAGTCGAATTACTAAAATATCTTATATTTAGAAACACAGGAAGTATGTGGTAGTATGGTGTCTCATTTATACTATAACAAAAGTCAAAATACGAGCTCGTACAAGTGAATTCTAGCTACTACCTCCCTCTCATAATTTCAAACCTAAATTTAACTGGAACTTTGATCAACAAAATACGAGTTCTTCCCTAGAAAAAGAGTTACATGATGCAAAAGTATCCCTCCATTTTTATTTAGCGTATTAGATTTAACTAAAGTCTCCCCGCAAAAAGAATGCAACTAATGCAAAACTTTTAAAAGTTCGATCAAGTTAATAGAAAACAATTTGAATATTTACAATAGCAAATCTCTATGATGTAGAAATATATTGAATGATGAACCTAATGGAATTGATTTGGTCATGTTTACATTAATTCTTTGTACAATTTGATATAAGTTTATAAATTTTGACTTCAAACAAAGCTTATATATTCACTAAATAAAAACAAAGGAAGTATATCATTGAAAAATTGGTGACTCCTTGAGCTGATATTGGCTATTAGATCAAAGGTCATTTGCCGGCTTGAGGATCTCTAGCACATTCAAGACCATGAGCGCCATCCTCTATGTAATCCGTTGTTTTCATTTATTATTTTTTCCTTTTTGCGTGTGGTCACTCGGCATGTGGTATTCTTGGTAAGCAAACCAAACTTGAAGACAAAGTGGTCAGAGAAGTCTAACCGACACAAATGACTTGCGTAATGCATTGTAGACATCCGGACATGATCCAAGCTATGCCCCCCCCCCCACCCACACACACACACACACACAAGAACTTAATGAAAAATGTGAACCTCATAAAAAAGAAACATGCTTTGGAACATAATTTTGGCATAAAAAAATGAAAGTACACAAAAGATGGACAGACACCCATGTCACACCCAAACCGGTATGCTGCACTATGGACTGTAGATCTTCTCCCAAAGCTCGATCAAGCGAGGGAACTAACGCCTGCTTCGACTCATCGTTGCGCGCTCGTCTTCTTCAGTTGAGAATGTCCACTTGAGATCTAACGGCTGAAAATGAAATTACCGTTTCCAGCCACTGTTCTCCTTCCCAACAATGCAACTTTAACCATATTGTTTTCAACTTTCACTATTTTTGTGGCCCTAGAAGGCATCGCCTTTTTACCAGTTGTTTGTTTCTTCATACACCGGAGCAAACTGGGGAGAGCTTCACGGGAGTTCGAACGGCCACCATGTGTGACTTCGATACCCCTGATCCACTCAAATCCCACCTCCTGGGCAATTTGTCTTATATTCTGTCACTGCTCCACTCTTGCTCTCCATTTGCATCCTCCTTGTTTGCCGTCATCTTTCTACCTTTTCAACCGCTGCCAAGGCATTGGTGGACGTTCTTAGAATCCACCCACAAGTCTGCCTGCCTTGGACTACGTTGTCATTCATCCAGGATCCATCTACAGGCTAGTACTCCCCCCCCCCACCCCCCTCGGGTTGACGTCGTCCACTGCGGACGCAATGCCTGGCAAGTGTTCGGTCAAATGCCATTTTTACCTTTTTGTTGTTTTGTAGAGTAAAGCATGATGGCGGGGTACCTAGTGATGAAGGATGATTTATTGTGCGATGCGTGGAAGGTCGTATTTGCGGACTTTGTGGACATGAGCAAAGGGGGCTCAATGTTTTGGTAAAATGTGCATGTTTCGTTTCATAAGCAAAAGCAAGACGCACCCTACAATTTACACGTGATTCATGGTCACAATGTGAAGCCGCTAGGCCATCGGTGGCACACCATCTCCAACTCCGTCATGAAGTTCTGCGGTGCGGTTGCATGAGTGGAGACGATATGGCCACCAGGATCGTCAATCATGCATATCATAAGTTTTGCTTCTTGTTGTCTTACATGTTGATATATTCATTGCTTCACTCACTTTTGCAACTTGATAGTGTACGTTGTAAAGCACGAACGCGCTATCATGTTGTACTGCAAGGATCGAGGGCATGCCATTTACGTTCATACATTGTTGGATGAAGCTCAAAGGACACATTGTATGGGACGACATATGTCAATTCTGACTCGAGTATCGATGAATTTGGAATCAGTTAATTTGAAAAACTTGTTGAACATCCGCTTATTTCCGATGTGATATTTATATTTGAAGTATTCTTGCACCAAGGATAGTTGCATGTTATTTATGGACGAACCATGCTATTTTTATAACAATTTTTAGTTTTACATGCTTAAAAAAATGGAACGGTCATTTAGAAGACATGGTTGGATGGTTAGCTCCGTAATCCATGTCCGTGGATTGATCTAGAGCAGTACACGGACAAAAGAATGTCTGTTTTAGAGGTCAACATTGGAGGTGCTTTTAAACCCTAGCCGCAAATGTTCTTGGCTGGTTCCAAACTGTCCTCTTAAATTGAGTAAATCTGAGCCCACCTTCGCTCAAAGTCCATACTTATCTGCGTGATTTCTGAAGAATTAGTGCAGATCGTGAATAACCCAGCCAGCGCCGGCCGACGCCCTTCTTCAAAAACATGTCTTAATTTTGCGGGAATTCTTGAAAAACAGTTGATTAGTAATACGCAGGTTTCACTTTCAGATCGTCACTGATGAGAAAACACCTACACAGGCTGATCCAATGCTGCTCGGCTGCCCCACCTACGGTCGACGCAATCAAGCAGGCGACAGGAAGGTTTGGTTTATGCCAGAAGGCGCCCTCCGCTGCGAGCCTGCGAAGCGCTGATGTCCTCTGATATTTTCTGGCTCGTGTTAATTTATGAACCTTAGCTTTCAGAAAATATTAATCCCGTAGAGTGGAGACGGCCGTGTGCATTTTCGTCCTGTGTTCCGTCACTGTGCTCACCAGCTAAAGCCGACTTGAGAAAACACGTCCGAGGTAACGTGCATCCAACTTCACACTAGCAGTGCATAGTAGCCATCCTATTGGACGCAGGCAGGTTGAAATCTCTGACGCGGTCCGCTCCACGTTTTAAACCTTTTGGGAAACGCTTCAGTTGGCCGCCGCATTGCGCGAGTGGTATGGTACCGCCTGAAACTAGGACTGCTTCTAATCGTATACCCCGACCCGGTTGATCTTCAGGTATGAACACACAGCAGCCCCCCACCCCACCCAGAGAAGGCAACGAGGCATGGACCATGCATGTATGGACACTACGTGCATACTCCTATAAGATACACAAGGAATCTGTGTTGTGTGCTCACCTGACCTTGAGGGGTACGTGCACTACGAGTGGACGCCGTGGGCGCACGCCTCCCGCCGTATCATCCACACGATTCATGCGCGGGCGCGGTCCTTCCCCGGCTGAAACCGTGGCTTCTCCGTCACACAAAAACAGAAAAAAGGCAGGACTTTGAGTGAAACGACCTCACACCATGCATGATAGAGAAAAAATGGCCTTCGAGTTCGAAGCAAGCAAGAATGTCTCCTGCTCCGGTGTTTATACACGCAAGGCGTGAGTTTTACACGCGACAACTTTGCGAAGATCTGGGAGTGCTTGGTTCCCTCGAGAAACGTGCCATCGCTTCTCCATGACCATGGGCAGGAAGGAGTAGGGCGTGGCAAGCAACCCCAAAGCATGATGCATATGGACGGGACAAAGAAATATGGCGACTAGGACGGCGTCCAGTCCAATCACACCACCTGTGCTGCGCTGTGATTTCCTTCACCTTTGCGCAAAGAGCCGCTCCAGTACCAGTCTAGGACGAAACGGATGGGCCGCACGCTTGCGCCGTCTATCTCTTTACACGGAGCCATCATGGCATCATGGCTTTTGGTTCTTCAAAGCTCATCGCCCGGTCACATGATGGCGCCACCCACAGCGAATGGCATTTTTACCACCGGCTTTTGGTTTCAGGCGGCAAAAGGCCTGCTCAGGCTGCTATCAGTCACATGATCGCAACCACTAAACTCATTCTGTAAAACAACGTAGACAGTGATCCCATGATCACGTTATCCGGTTCCTACTTTAAACTCGTCTTTCCCGCCGAGAAACTGCCTCTCTATCAACTGTACAATGGTGTGCCCGCCTTTCATTTTTACTACGTGTAGAAAAAAAATGCCATATAACTCCAAGTTAAAATTAAAAAAAAAACACCTCCGTGTCACCTCCTATGTCGGGCAACACAGGGGAAACCCCCTCCGGCGCCGGCGACTGCTCCCGACCCTCCTCCCCCTCACCTCATCGCCGCCTGAGGAGCCCGCAGACGAAGCCCGGTCAGGCTCCAGGGAGGGTAGCGTCGGGGCATCTCTAGGCGTGGCGTTAGGGCGGATCTAGCGGAAAGGGTCGTCGGAGTCCGACGGGCGCAGCTCCAGCGTTGGCATGTGCGGATCCGATGGCCCAGGCGTAGGGGCGGCTTGACGGTGGTTGGCCGCGGCGGGATGCGGCACGGGCGCGACTGTGATGGCCGGGCGCTGGGTGATGTGCGTGTTGCTCAGGCGCGGCTCCGATGGCCCGGGGGTAGGGGCGGTGCAGCGCTGGCACGCTGTGCGATGTGGCCAGGTGCTGCAGCGCGGCGTTGGCCGTCGGTGGTCTTCACGAGGTGTGGTTGGCCGCGGCAAATCTTGGTGCTTCTTCATTGATGCGCAGCTTTGATGGTTGTGATGTTTGGTGGGCTTGCCGACATCAATGTGTGGTGATGTGCAGCTGAGGTGGTGTGGAGCTTGGTAAAAATCATGTCTTGGCCTCGTGTCGTGACCAGCGATGGCGGCGGCTACGGCTGTCTTTGACCTTCATGGAGGCATCGTTGCTTTGTTCTCCCACCCCTATTGCATGGATCTGGCCATTTTGGCCTCTCCGGGGGAAACCTTGATTTGTGGTCGGACGATGGCGGCTCCTTGGTGTCGTATTCCCTTTTGGGGCTTCGTCTTCGGAGTTTGGCATCGGTGAGCGGGATTTGTGGATGGCGGCTAGCGACGGGTGTGACGTCTAGATCTCTGTGGCAACGATGATGGTGAGCGATGTCAGTGACGTGACAATGGTTGTCGTAGGCCGCTCTTCTTCGGCATGGCCACGGTTTTTCCTCGGTTTGTTTGTTGCTATGGAGTCAAAACTATGGTGGTGGGCCCCTATGGTATTCGATGACTGGCTGCAGGTAGCCTGTTCGGCGATCTCCTGTGGCGCCAACCGTGCCTGGTTTTTCCCTATAGAGTTATTCTTCCCAGTCAGAGTTGCATTGTCTGGCTGCAGGTGGTTTAGGTTTTTGCATAGATCTTCATGTAGCTTCACGTGTTCTCTACAATGTTGGTTGATTCGACGATCACCTACGGCGGAGTCGGAGTCGTTTGCTCATACATTACGGGAATGAGGTAATTTACCGTCTATGAAGATCTTTGACGTCAGCTTTTCATCGTGGATGACGACAAAGACCACTTTTGCCGCCAGCTGCTGCTGATGCAACAAAAGACCTTCCAACGGCACGAGAAACACGTGCTGACGGGAGACTGTTCTTGTCTTGATTCTCCTCAGCAACGGCACCAAGAATCCTTCTGCTACGGCTACGCCTTTAGGGACTTTCTAGGCAAATATGCAAAGGATTTCCCCGTGGCCTTGGAGCCTTGCGTTGGTGTTCCCTCGAAGCGGAAAGGGTGATGTAGCACAGCGCTGGTAAGTATTTCCCTCAGTTTTGAGAACCAAGATATCGATCCAGTGAAGGAGTATCACAAGTGCCTCCACAAACACAAAAAATCTTGCTTCTAACGCTATGAAGGGTTGTCAATCCCTTATAGATTGTTTGCCGAGTGAGAACTGAAAGCAACAAAGTAACAAAGCAAAGTAAAAGCGGAGGTGTAAACGATGGGTGTGAATAGACCCGGGGGCCGTAGTGTTTACTAGTGGCTTCTCTCATGAAAGCAAGTAGACGGTGTGTGGACGAGTTACTGTCGAGCAATTGATAGAACCACGCAAAGTCATGACGTCATCTATGGCAAGGATTATATCTATAGGCATCACGTCCAAAACAAGTAGACCGATACTTTCTGCATCTACTACTATTACTCCACACGTCGACCGCTATCCAGCATGCATCTAGTGTATCAAGTCCAAAAGAACAGAGTAACGCCTTAAGCAAGATGACATGATGTAGATGGACAATCTCATATCTACGACAAAGCCCACCTTGTTACCCTTGATGGCAACTACACGATGTGTGCCTTGCTGCCCCTACTGTCACTGGGAAATGTCACCACATGGTAAGAACCCAAAACCAAGCACTTCTCCCATTGCAAGAATCATAGATCTAGTTGGCCAAACAAAACCCAAGACTCGGAGAGACTTACAAGGATATCAAATCATGCATATAAGAAATCAGCAAAGACTCAAATATATATCTTAGATAATCTGATCACAAATCCACAATTCATCGGATCTCGACAAACACACCGCCAAAGAGGATTACATCGGATAGTTCTCCATGAAGATCATGGAGAACTTTGTATTGAAGATCCAAGAGAGAGAAGAAGCCATCTAGCTACTAACTACGGACCCGTAAGTCTGAAGTGAACTACTCACGAGTCATTGGAAGGGCGATGATGTTGATGAAGAAGCCCTCCAACTCCAAAGTCCCCTCCGGCAGGGCACCAGGAAGGGTCTCCAGATGAGATCTCACGGAAACGGAATCTTGCGGCGGCGGAAAAGTGTTTTCGTGGACGCCCTCATTTTTTCTGGATTTTTAGGAAATTTATAGGCCAAATACCTAGGGCAGGGGAGCACCAGGGAGGCCACAAGCTTGGTTGTCGCGACCTCCCCCTTGGCCGCGGCAACAGGGCTTGTGGGCTCCCTGTGGGCCCACTTGCTTGGCCCTCAAGCCTCCTGATCTTCTTCCATTCTGGAAAAAATCATTTTTGGGATTTTATTACGTTTGTGTAATAAAGAGTCAAAAAAAGATCTGAAAAGAGTCAAAAACACAAAAAAAAAAACAGGAACTGGCGCTTGGCAGTGAGTTAATAAGTTAGTCCCAAAAAAGATATAAAAGGTAAACAAAACATCCAAAGTTGACAAGATAACATCGTGAAACCATCAAAAATTATAGATACGTTTGTGTAACGACCAAGATGCGGTCCTTTCCGATCTGGGGATCGAGGCCCCGAATAGGAAAGAAGCGCATCTAAGCGTTTCAAGTTGGTAATCAGAGCCTTACGACCATAGGAGCCTTTGTGTGATCGTACTTGGCCGAGTCGAGTCTAGAAAATATTTTGAGTATTAGCTATATCGGAGAGTAGGATTCTTTCTTCTCCTCTTCTATGCTCTGGTGAGGTTCCCGTCTTAGGAAATCTTTAACTCTACTCCTTTTCTCGCTCAATTTTTTTTAGGATCATGCGGGTATTTGTGAAGTCTATATGATTTCGATGTGACGGAATCCTGTCCTGGTGCCTCCTATCTGCTCTAAGTCTCAGGAGAGTTGAGCTCCGAGGGATTCTTGCGCACATCACCATCATTTAGATTTCTGAGTATCTAAGAACGAAGGGTGTTCGTTATTGCTTCAATACTCATAGTGGTGAGATAACCCCGATGTCCCCAGTACTGGTGTAGATTGTTCGGGGGTACTACCACACTTGGTATCGTTGTGATCACGAGGATCTGTTGTAGATGAAGGTCCGAGATGCTGGTTGTGTGTTGAAGGATGTGATATAGGTGACAAGTTAGTTTAGGAGTTGTGTGAAATACTCCTTGTATCCGTCTACCTGATTGCATGACCAGTTATTTCGGAAATTCATAGGTGGGATATCTAGTAGTATCTTATAGGACTATCTTCCTATAGACGCTTGATTGAGGTTTGGGAAATCTCGATCATATGTTTGTTCCGAGCGATTCTAGCTCACACTTGTTTGCAGTGGTCCTTATCGGAATTTTGTCGTCCGTCACTTTGAGGATGCATTCTTGCTATGTTGTTCAAGTGCAATTGCTAAATTCTGTTCAGATATTCTGTCTTTTAATTCAACAATATCTTCAATTATTCTGTGGACTAGTATGTTGTCCGTCTTCAGGATGGCTCCACCGACTCGTCAGACCCCAGGGCGTGAGGATATGCCGCCTCCACCACCTCCGCCGCCGCCGCCTCCTCCTGAGAGGCCTGGCAAGCGATGATGGCAGCTACTAATGCAAACACTCAGATGTTGTTACAGTTGATCCAGGAGAGAGCCAATCAACAGCAGGGCAATTTCCAGCAGGGTGGCAATCACTTCGCCAATCTGAGTCAGTTCCTGTCGAACCAGCCTAAGACGTTCACTTCTTGCGACCAGCCATTTGATGCAGAAGATTGGATCCGTGATATGAATAAACATTTCGAGTGTAGCAATGTGCGTCCGGAGGACTATTTCAAGTTTGCAATGTTTCAGTTGAAGGGACATGCTTCTATATGGTGGCAGCAGCTCAAGGACTCCAGAGGCGACAGGGTGATGTCTTGGGACGAGTTTTGTCGTGACTTCAGGTCCCACTACATTCCTTCCAGTTTTGTAGAGGAGATGCGTGAGAAGTTCAGGCGTTTGAAGCAGGGCAGCAATTCTGTGTACAAGTACAATGTCGAGCTCCACGAGCTGGCCCGTTACGCGCTGCAGGATATCCCGGTTCAGAAGAGCAAGATCTATCAGTTCAGGGGTGGCTTGAAGGAAGACTTGCAGTTAGCTCTTGCCTTGCACGATCCTGAAGAGTTTGACAAGTTCTACAACCTAGCTCTCAGAGCAGAGGCAGCCTTGCTTAGGGTGGAAAATTCCAAGAAGCGCTTGAGAGATTCCAGCTCTTCCTCGACTCAGGTGGTTCAGAAGCAACACAGGTTTTGGGTTTCTCCTCCTCCTCCTCGGCACTCACAGCAGCTGAAGCACTCAGGTGGTCGTGTATCTTCCCACCCACTCAACCCTGGCTTCCAGCAGAGATACCAGCATCAGAAGCAAGGGCCTCCTCAGACTCAGTACCGGCAGCCAGCAGATGTCACTTGTCACAAATGTGGGCAGAAGGGTCACTATGCCAACAAATGTACTTCTCAGCTCCGTCTGCCGCCTCCTCCTCCTCCAGGAAAACCTCCAAGCAACGCTCTTGTCAAATTCAACCCCAGATCAGCTCGAGTCAACATGGTGAACGCAGCTGAAGCAGACAACTCCTCTGATGTGATCATGGGTAACCTCCTCGTCAATGATATTCCTGCTAAAGTGCTATTCGATTCTGGTGCATCGCATTCTTTCTTGTCATATCCTTTTGCGGCAAAGCATGATTTCCATCTTCAAGAGTTGGCTAGGTCTTTGGACATTGTTTCTCTGGGTATGCTTATGAGTTCTCGTTGGGTTGTTCCGGATGCTTCTATCAAGATAGGAAGCTATTCTTTTCCGGCCTCTCTGTATGTCTTGGGCAATTTCGACATCGACTTGATTCTTGGTGGTTGGCCATGAACAAGGCGTCAATTGATTGTGAAGCCAAAGAAGTTAAGCTTACCCACTCTTCGGAGGATATGATTATATTCGCGGCGCGCGATGATACAATCCGTGTGTTCTCCTTGAATGAAAAGGGTGAGATCAATCCTATTGAGCAAGTCCCAGTGGTCTGCGAATATCAAGATGTGTTTCCTGAAGAGCTGCCAGGCATGCCTCCGCACCGTGAAGTTGAGTTTGTCATTGAGCTTGAGCCAGGCATAGAGACAGTGTGCAAACAGCCGTACAAGCTGGGTCCAGAAGAATTGAAGGATATTAAGAGGCAACTCGATGAGCAGGAGCGTTTGGGTTTGATCAGACCGAGCTCGTCTCCGTGGGGCAGTGGTGTTCTATTTGTCAAGAATAAGGATGGCACGGACCGGCTGTGTGTCGATTACCGTCCATTGAACAAGAAGACCATCAAGAACAAATATCCACTTCTGAACATAACTGAGTTGTTCGAACAGTTGAAAGGTGCTAAAGTATTCTCCAAGCTTGATCTCAGAATGGGCTATCATCAAATTCGCATTCACGAGGAAGACATTCCGAAGACGGCCTTCAGGACTAGTTTTGGCTCGTATGAGTATACGGTCATGTCTTTTGGTCTGGCAAATGCTCCTCCGACATTTTGTCGATTGATGAACTATATTTTCTCCCCATACAAGAATGAATTTGTCTTGCTCTATCTCGACGACATTCTGGTCTTTTCTGAGACTGAGGAAGAACATGAAAAACATCTCACATTGGTGCTTGATAAACTGAGAGAGTACAAGTTGTATGCCAAGTTTTCCAAGTGCGAGTTCTGGCTGAAAGAAGTGGTTTATCTTGGGCATATTATCTCTGCCGGGGGCATTAAGGTTGATCCGTCCAAGGTTCAAGCCATTGTTGAATGGGAGCCTCCACAGAATGTGAAGCAGCTTTGAAGCTTTCTCGGGCTTGCTAGATATTGCAGAAGATTCGTTGAGAACTTCTCCAAGATCGCCAAGCCGCTCTCTAGTCTTCTTCGAAAGGGTGTTAAGTATGTTTGGTCTCCAGAGTGTCAACTGGCCTTCGATACACTCAAAGAGAAGCTTATCTCCACTCCGGTCTTGGCTCCTCCGGATGACTCCAAGCCGTACCAGGTCTTTTGTGATGCTTCTCTCCAGGGTCTTGGTGCGGTCTTGATGCAAGATAGGAAGGTGGTTGCTTATACCTCTAGGCAGTTGAAGCCTGCGGAGAAGAACTATCCTGTCCACGATCTCGAGCTAGCACTGTGGTACACGCCTTGATGACTTGGAGACATCTCTTGTTGGAACGTAAGGTTGAAGTTTTCACCGATCACAAGAGTCTCAAGTACATCTTCACTCAGCCTAACTTGAATCTTCGACAAACACGTTGGGTGGAAATGCTCCATGATTTTAATCCGAGTGTTGAGTACACGCCACGCAAGGCAAATGTTGTGGCAGATGCATTGAGCAGGAAGGCATATTGCAACAGTCTGATTCTGCAACCTCTCCAGCCGGGTCTTTGTGAGTCTTTCAGGAAGCTCAACATTCAGCTAGTACCTCAGGGATTTCTTGCGAACCTTCAGATCTCTCCTACCTTGGAAGATCAGGTCAGAGCAGCTCAGCTTCTTGACGCTATGGTGAAGAAGGTCAATATTGGCGTGGGAAAGAGTCTCCCCAAGTATAAGTGCTTCACTGTTGATGCCAGGGACACGTTGTTTTTCGAGGATCGCCTTGTCGTCCCGAAAGGTGATCATGGAAGAAGCTCATAACTCTCTGCTCTCTATTCATCCTGGAAGCTCCAAAATGTACCATGACTTGAAGCAGACATTCTGGTGGACTCGTATGAAACGTGAAATTGCTCAGTTCGTAAACGAGTGTGATGTATGTCGAAGGGTGAAAGCAGAACATCAACGCCCAGTAGGCCTCTTGCAGCCTTTGCCGATTCCCGAGTGGAAGTTTGATCACATTGAGATGGATTTCGTCACCGGGTTTCCGAAGTCCAAGAAGGGCAATGATGCTATCTTCGTCGTCATCGACAAGTTGAGTAAAGTGGCTCATTTCCTTCCAGTCAAGGAGTCCATTTCAGCAGCTAAGCTGGCAGAGTTGTACACCTCCAGGATTGTCTCTTTGCATGGCGTACCTATGATGATCTCGTCGGATCGTGGAAGTATCTTCACTTCCAAGTTCTGGGACTCCTTTCAGTCTGCTATGGGCATGAAGAACCGCTTCAGCACAGCGTTCCATCCTCAGACTAGTGGTCAAGTGGAGAGAGTGAATCAAGTTCTTGAGGATATGCTGAGAGCCTGTGTTATCTCTTTTGGCATGAAGTGGGAAGATTGTCTGCCTTTCGCGGAGTTCTCGTATAACAACAGTTATCAAGCTAGTTCTAGCAAGGCTCCGTTTGAAATTCTCTATGGCAGGAAGTGCCGTACTCCGCTCAACTGGTCCGAGACCGGCGAGCGTCAGATCCTTGGCAATGATATGATAGAAGAAGCTGAGGAGATGTGTCGGATCATTCGCGACAACCTCAGAGCAGCTCAGTCCCGTCAGAAGAGCTATTACGATAGCAAGCACCGTGACATGTCTTATGAGCTTTATGACTTTGTCTATCTCAAGGTGTCGCCTATGAAGGGTATGCAGCGCTTTGGCATCAAAGTCAAGCTTGCGCCTCGTTTTGTTGGTCCGTTCAGAGTGGTTGGCAAGAGAGGCGACCTTGCGTACCAGCTCGAGCTTCCGTCAACCTTTGCAAATGTCCATGATGTGTTCCATGTTTCTCAGCTTCGGAGGTGTTTCAAGACCGCCGAGCGCACTGTGCATCTTCAAGATATCGACCTTTAGCCTGACCTTTCTTATTGTGAGCATCCAGTTGCGGTTCTCGAGGCGACTGAGCGCAAGACCCGTAACAAGACTGTCAAATTTCTCAAAGTGCAGTGGTCTCACCATTCCGATAAATAGGCTACGTGGGAATGCGAGGATCACCTCCGTTCCGAATTTCCCGATTTCTTTCAGTCTTAGATCTTGAGGGCGAGATCTTATTTGTAGTGTGGGAGAGTTTGTAGTGCCCCAAATGTAAACCTTGCCACATTTGGAACCTATCTCATGTGGGTCCACCTTGTCATGATATGAGTGAGCCCATGCTCATTATTTCATGTGATGTCACCTTATTATTTTTTCTCTTCCTTTGCATGCATGCATTCCTTATCATGCCATGTGTTCTTGTTGTTGCATTGTGTTTTTGTGATTTCATGTGTTGCCTTGTGATGATGTTGCATGTGGTGTATAGCTTGTGTGGGGTGATGCTTGTGAAAGTATTTGCATAGGTTTCAAACCATCCTCCCTCTCTCTCTAATTTCTACTCTATGTCAAGAGGCACTTCTTCTTTTCCCCTTTTAAAAATGTCCATGTTTTAGTATATTTTGTGGTGATTGTGGAGATAGGTATTTGTTGTTTTAAACTTTGTTTGAGAGGTGCTATATATTCACAAAACAGTGGTATAAATACTGTTTTGAAAATATTTGCTTGCCACAAAATTCCCTTTTCTATTTTATTAAAATGGGTCTTATTTTTCTATCTCCAGGAATGTGCTTGTGATATTTTTATCACTTGGATATTTCCTTGTGCTTTTCTTCTTCTCTATTTGTTTTTCAGTAAATAGAATGCCTAAGGGAATTAATTTTCCCTTATCTGGCGCACTAAGTGGGCTCCCTCCCACTTAGCGCCCCATCTTCTCCCTCCCTCGCGCTTAGGAGCCCACGCCCGCGCCTCCTTCTTCTTTCTTCTAACGCCGTCCGCCCCCTCTGTTCTTTCCGTCAGTAGCAGACAGAGAGAGAGAGAGTTGCGCCGTCAGGCACAAACGTCGAGGTCCCCCCATTTATAATTGGCGTCCGTGCCCCCCTCGGCCTAGGGTTTCCCTTTCCCCCTCGGCCGCCGCCGCCACCTTCCTTTCCCCATCTCTCTACCCCTCTCCTCTGTCAGGTAAGGTCTATGTAGGGTTAGCAGAGAGGTGAGAGCAGCCCCGCCGCGTCTACCCCCGCCATCTCTGTCGAGCGTCGCCGGCGACCATGTCCGGGAGCCAGGGGAAGGTGCCCACGCTCCATTCCCGACGCTAGGAGCCCCGGGGAACGACTGCACCGACCACGTCTTCGCCGCGAACTCGGTGGTCTACCTTCTCTTCTTCGGTTCAACAGGGCAGGAACTACTTCGGCTTCTTCTTCCTCTCCGGCCGGCCTCCTCCTTCAGATCGGCCTCCCCCTTCCTCCCAAGGTGAGACCTAGCACCTCCCCTTCCTTCTTCCCCCCTAGATCGGCTGGATCCGAGGAAACCTGTCGCCTTGTTCCCTCTGGTGTAGTTCGGCAGCAGCAACTGTTGTTGGGCAGTGGGGTGTCAATCCCGTGATGTGCAGTAGAGGTAGCTGATGTAGCGGCGGTGGTTGTAGTTCTTTCAGGCGCAGCAGTAGCAACGATGTTGCTGTCGAGCAGAGCAAGCCGACCCGTGTCGCCATGATCTTTGTCATCAGAGAACCTGTAGGTGCTTCGCTGTTGTGTGATGATGTATGTTGTGGTGCAGTAGTTGGTAGATGTACGTGTATGTTGGGTGCTCGGTGAAGTAGCGGAAGTAGAGGTGCACGCAGAGTAGCAGACGTGCAGCAGCAGCACGCGTCGGCCTCCCTGTCGCGCAGCAGCAGCAGCAGAGAAGTGCACCGTCGCCTCCCTGTCGCCGGCGTGCGTGCGTGTGCAGAGTAGTCTGAAGGCATGAGTTTTCTTGATACAGTTCCCCTAGTTAGCAGACTTCGATTCATAGCGCAGTGGTTGGAGTCTCGTGTTTGTTCTCGTGAGGTTGCGGGTTCTCGTCCCCCCCTCAACCCTTTTGTTTGTCTGTCTATTTTTTTCGTGCAGCAGTAGCAGCACGAGATGGCTTATCCTGTATAAGCCCTGTGTTCTATCGAGAGGCAGGTGTTAGCCCAGTGGTTGTGTGGTGGTGTGGTAGACCAGTAGGTCTTGGGTTCGATTCCCAGGGCATCCTCTTTTCTTTTTCTTGCTATTGTTTTTTCCTTTGCTGTTTTGCCTTGCTAGTTAATTGTGATGCTTGGGCAGCAAGGTTGTGTTGCCAAAAATGTGAACACCAGTAGGTTTTACCCCTTGTTATAGTTATATGCATGGTAGATATAACTTGTGAAGGTAAGCATGCATATATTTGAGAGCATATATATGTGTGTGTGTAAGTAGATGTGCGTGTGTGCTCTAGAGGGAGTGCATGTAGGTGCATATGCTAGTATAATCTTGAGCTTGCAAGCATAGCATTTTGTTGTGTGTGATGCACTAGAGTTTCATGTGTAAGTGCATCTTATGGGGGTTATGATGTGTGTATGGTTGCCATGTGATGCAAGCTATGATTAGCATGTGTAGGTATGTGTGTTGAACTAGAGCATGATGTGCTTGTGGGTGATGTGGAGTAGATGTGTGTGTGAGGAGCATCCCACCCTTTGCAAGCAAGCTTTGCACCTTCACATGACCATATATGAGAGGGCATGGGGATTTGTATGTGTGCATAGCTTGGTAGAAGTGATTGAGAAGTTGATGTGCATGACACAAACATGGGGTTCAAACCCCCATATCACTTTGTCATTGTGCACATGAGCTCAACCATGTAGTAGATGACATAGTGAAACTACAAGAAATGATGCCCTATCCACTAGGCATGATTTGGAGTAGTTTCCTCTTCCTTAATTTGTGGTCACTTGTTCCAAGTAAGTGCCCACATATTATATATGATTTTGGGGTAGAATCTCCCAAGGAATCCAGTGGTGAAGTTAGTTTTGCCATCAGGATACTTTATGGAGTTGACATATTCAGATGTGTTGCAAGTTTGCTCTTTGTTTCCATGGAATAGGTGGAGCCCAAGGGCATGAGCTTTTGTGTGGAAGTAGTAGGGGTTTTGCTTTACACCATGGTGGTGTCATTTATCACTTGGTGTTACTTCTGTGCAAGCTATGCCTAGACAAAGTGGGCATGTGGCTGAAAAATTCCAGCTTAGTGAAATCTGGAATTTCACAAAGTCTGAGAATCTGGAAACATTTTCTTCTCCTGTAGATGAGGTTTTGCTGGTCATTGTGTTGTGATCTAGCCTTAGTTCAGTGCTAGGAATTTGTACCTGATATGTTTGTGAAGCTCCCTGTAAAATTTCATCCCATATGGAATCCTGTAGGTTATGTTTTGGGTTTCTGTAAAAAAGCTTCAGAACAAACACAGAAAGTCAGGTGCAGGAATTTTCGCTAAGTCCCTGAGACCTGATGGTTTTTGGAAAGTTTGTAGCCTTGTATATTCCTGTGTTTTATTCCTTTTTGTGTGATTCTTGCTTGTGCTGGTAGTATTCTTGGCTAGCTACAGCCACATATATTATTTGTCATATTTGGAGGGTTGTAGCTATGTTGCATGTAGCTCACAAAGTGCTAAGATGCAGATTATGGCAGATTGTGTAGAATTGTCATTTTGATGTTTGTGGGTGCTTAGTTGATGTTGTGGTGTTCTTCCTTGCTCCAATCCATTCATGTTGGGTTGTTATATGTCTTGGCAACCTGAGAAAACCATATTTGTGCCATTTGAGTGAGTGGTGAAGATTTTGACACGTAGGGCTTCATATCTTGTTTCGTTGATTCCCGTTGATCCGTAGCTCCGATTGTAATGTTCTTTATATGGCTTTGCATCGTTTTCATGAGACGCATCTGATCATGTCATTCTCATGCATGTCAAAATAGCTTAGTGTACAGTTCTATCCAGAATCTTGTAGTAGCTTCTCTTGCTTGTGCTAGTGATAGAAATAGTGATGCATGCTCATTTTCATCCCATGCATCATGTGCTTGTTGCATCTTGAGGTGCTGTTGTTCATTGGATGTTATTCTTATGTTGGGTAGCACCGGGATTGGAGAACGAGTACGTGGATTCGGGAGAGTACGTGCAGGACGAACAAGAACCATTCCAAGCTGAGGATATCACACGCAAGATGATATGACCTTGATTCCATCTCTAGACTTGTTATGCTAGTTTGCGTTTCCATGTCATATTGCTCGCTGCCTACCACTGAATTATATTGCCTCCTGTTATGCCATGAACCCAAACACCGATCCCTTTCTAGCAAAACTTGAATGGCTAAGTAGGCTTTGCTCAGCTACTAATGTTAGTGTTGCTAGATGCAGGTGCTTTGACTCATGTGATAACATGAGCTTGATATCATTATCTAAAATTCTGTTATTTAATTAATGCACCTATATACTTGGTAAATGACGGAAGGCCTAGCCTTTTGCCGGGTGCTTTGTTCCGTTATTGCCGCCTTAGTTACCGGCTACCGGTGTTTGATTCCATAATGATCGCTCCTAACACGTTCGGGGTTGTTATGGGGACCCCCTCGATAAATCGCGTAGTGCTAAGGCTTGTCCGGCAGGACCCAACGTTGGTGTTAATTTGCTAATCACTTAATAATTAACTGCATAGGGAATAGCTACCCCGAGGAACTTAATCAACAACCCGGGCCAGTGCTCCTCATGAGTGTTGGTCCAAACTAGGCAAACTATGGGGCCGCCACAGGGCAACCTGAGGTTTGGTATACCTGTAGTGTGACTCATCCGACATGTCCTGAGACTGAGATACGCGGCTCTTATCAGGGTCGTCGACACGTCGGGAGGTCCTGCTAGCCTTGTCTTACCTTAGCGGTATATCTTGCGTATAGGAATCCCAGTGAAGCTTTGGTTTCCCCCAGAGTTGAGGTTTTCCTCTAAGGAATCTGACGAGATCACGAGATTCGTGATAGAGGATTACTTTGCGGCTTGTGTATGTTTGTGATGGACTAGTTGGAGCACCCCTGCAGGGTTTAATCTTTCGGAAAGCCGTGCTCGCGGTTATGTGGCAACTTGGAATATTTTGTTAACATCCGGTATTAGATAACTCAAACATAAGCTAATAAAATTGCCAACTGTGTGCGTAACCGTGACTGTCCCCTCGAAGATCTCTCTTCGATTGGGAACACGGTGGGGTTATGAATGCCGTAGGTAGGTGTTCCGGATCACTTAGTGATCAAGTAATCACGTCCGCTAGAATATCCCACCTTCATAAAAAAAACTTTACGTAAGTTAGCCACTGAATCAAGCTTAGGATGGTGCAACCTTAAACACTTCACCTTATCCTACCTAATAACTTGACTAGTTTTGGCACCAAGGTCTTAGATTGCTGAGTCCCCGTGGCTCACGGATTCCTCCAAAATCCCAACAGGTTTAGATACCCCAGAGACAGATGATCCCAACAGCACTCAGCTGGCGTGGCAGTACGACGAGGAGACAGACCGCCTTTACGTGAACTATCCAAAAGATTGAGGCGTGGTCGTGATCGTGGGCCTGCAGGCAGGGTAGCATAGCATTTCTATGTTTTGTAGTCCGTAGCGGAACTACCTTGGTTGTATGTGTGATGTACTCTGAGATATTTATGAGAAGACAATTGAATCCCGTATTGTCTACCTTTATTATTATTTGTGTTGTGTTACCTATTTGCGAAACGCTTAGATGCGCTTCTTTCCTATTCAGGGCCTCGATCCCCAGATCGGAAATGACCGCATCTTGGTCGTTACAAGTTAACCTGGCTCTGATACCAACTTGAAACGCTTAGATGCGCTTCTTCCTATTCGGGGCCTCGATCCCCAGATCGAAAAGGACCGCATCTTGGTCGTTACAGTTTGAGACGTATCAAGCCTCCCCAAGCTTAACTCCTGCTCGTCCTCGAGTAGGGAAGTGATAAGAATGAATTTTTGATGCTTTCATGCTACCTAGCATAGATGTCCTTTGTAACTCCTCTTATGTGACGTGAATGTTTAGATCCATTAGATTCAAAACAACAGTTTGCTATTGACGTGGAAACAATAATACTTCAAGCAAACTAGCAAAGTAATCATGAACTTTCAAAATAACAAGGCCAAAAGAAAGTTATCCCTACAAAATCATATAGTCTGGCTATGCTCTATCATCATTGCACAACGAATTTAAATCATGCACAACCCCGGTATTGGCCAAGTAATTGTTTTCACACCTTTACTTTCTCAAACTTTTTCAACTCTCATGCAATACATGAGCGTGAGCCATGGTTTTAGCACTATAAGTGGTGTGGAGTGTGGTGGAGGTTGCAAGACAAAAAAGGAGAAGATGATCACATCAATTAGGCATATCAATGAGCTGTGGAGATGCTCATCAATAGATATCAATGTGAATGGGTAGGGATTGCCATACAAATGATGCACTAGAGCTAAGAGTATGTGAAAGCTCTTAAAGAAAACTAGTGGGTGTGCATCCAACTTGCTTGCTCACGAAGACCTAAGGCAATTTTGAGGAAGCCTATCATTGGAATATACAAGCCAAGTTATATAATGAAAATTTCCCACTAGCTGTATGGTGGTGACAAAACAATAGACTCTCAATCATGAAGATCATGGTGCTTATTATGCACAAGTGTGGAAAGGTGGTAGCATTGTCCCTTCTCTCTTTTTCTATTTTTTTTGGATGGGCTCTTTGGCCTCTTTTTTTATTTTACTTTTATATTATTTTTTTGGTGGGCATCTTTGGCCTCTTTTATTTCCTCACATGGGAAAATGCTCCATCAATGATGATGATCACACTTACAACTCAAAACTTAGAGCAACAATGACTCTATATGGAATGCCTTCGGTAGTGTACCGTGACAATGATCTAGCATGGCATAGACATTAATGGAAACATCATGCTAGCTAATTATGATCATGCAATGGCAATGTAGACATGGTGGCACATGTCATGGTGGTAGTTGCATGGCAATATATCTTGGAATGACTTTGAAAAAGCCATGGTAGGTAGGTATGGTGGTTGTTTTGAGGGAGGCTAATGGTAGGTTTTGTGCACCGGCGAAAGTTGCACGACACTAAAGAAGATAGTGATGGTGGAAGGTGAAAGTGCATCTAAACCATGGACTCAACATTAGTCATGAAGAACTCATATACTTGTTGCAAAAGTTTTATTAGTAATGGAAACAAAGCATTTAACGCATACTCCTAGGGGAAGGGTTGGTAGGTATAAACCATCGCGCGATCCCCACCGCCACACAAAGGATGACAATCAATAGACTAATCATGCTCAGACTTCATCACATAGCGGTTCACCATACGTGCATGATACGGGAATCACTAACTTCAACACAATTATTTCTAGATTCACAATACCTTACTAAAATAACTTCAATATTACCATAACCACAACTCAAAACTAGTTGAGATGAATCAAACTTCTCTAACTATTCAATGCACATGAAGGTGGAAGTTTTCGTATCCCTTTGGATAACTACCCCTTTTGAGACTACTTTCATAGCATAGATCAACTACCAAGCCACACACCGCCGTGCTCTAAAAGATATAAGTGAAGCACATAGAGCAAAATCAACTAGCTCAAAAGATATAAGTGAAGCACATGTGAGCTGAATTGTCTAGCAAAGGATATAAGTGAAGCTCGACAAAATCACGATGAGTGCATGACTCTCTCTCTAGGTGTGCAGCAAGGATGATTGTGACACAACAAAAATAAAAGACTCCTACGATACAAGACGCTCCAAGCAAAACACATAACATGTGGCGAATAAAAATATAGCTCCAAGTAACGTTACCGATGGATTGAAGACGAAAGAGGGGATGCCTTCCCGGGGCATCCCAAGCTTAGGCTTTTACCGCATCCTTGAATCATCTTGGGGTGCCTTGGGCATCCCCAAGATTGAGCTCTTGCCACTCTTTATCCTTTTGTCCATAAGAACTTCACCCAAAACTTGAAAACTTCACAACACGAAACTTAAACAGAAACTCGTGATAACATTAGTATAAGAAAGCAAACCACCACTTCCTTAGGTACTGTAGCAAACTTAAATTCTACTTATGTTGATGTTGTGTTACTGTATTTTCAATCTTCCATGGCTAATACCCCCCGATACTATCCATAGTTTCATCAAAATAAGCAACCAACTCAACAAAAACAGAATTTGTTAACAGCAGACCAGTCTGTAGAAATCTGTATACTTCGTATACTTATGGAACTTCAAAAATTCTGAAAAATTACGACAGTGTGAAGAATTTGCGTAGCAATCAGCAGCAAAAATAATCAACTCAAAATCTCTTATAGAAAAAAACATGAAAATTCTTTTTGTGAGCAGAAAGTTTCTGTCTTTTCCAGCATTATCAAACGATCAGCCCCAAGGCTAATCATAACGGTTTTGCTTGGCTCAAACACAAAAAGAAACACAATCACAACAGAATTGTGAAAGTATGGACGCAACAAAACAGAAAGAAAAAGATAAATTCATTGGGTTGCCTCCCAACAAGCGCTATTGTTTAACGCCCTTAGCTAGGCATTGATAATTCAATGATGCTCACACCAAAGACAAGAATTGAAGCACAACGAGAGCATCATAAAGCATGTGAAAATCATATCTAAGTCTAACATACTTCCAATGCATAGGCATTTTATAGGAAAACAGATTGTCAAGACAACCAATAGTTGCCATATGCAAGAAAGAAGAAAGAGACAATAGCAATCTCCACATAACGAGAGGTGATTTAGTGATATGAAAGTTTCTACCACCATATTTTCCTCTCTCATAATAATTACATGTGGGATCATATTCGAATTCAACAATGTAACTATCACATAGGATATTCTTTTCATGATCCACATACATGCAAAGTTGACGCTCTTAAAAAATAGTGGGATTATCATCAACTAAAGTCATGACTTCTCCAAACCCACTTTCAATAATATTGCAAATATCATATTCATCATGAGGCTGAAACAAATTTTCAAGATCATATGAAAAATCATCGCCCCACTCATGATCATTGCAACAAGTAGTGGACATAGCAAAACTAGCATCCCCAAGCTTAGGGTTTTGCATATTTTTAGCATGATTGTCACTAATAGAATTTATAGTGAAACCATTGCAATCATGCTTTTCATCCAAGGAGCCCTCGTGAATCACTTCATAAATTTCTTCCTCGCGATTTTCAGATTCACGCATCTCAAGCAAAACTCCATAAAGATAGTCCAGTGCCCTCAAATCACTAGCAATTGGATCAACATAATTGGATCTCTTAAAGAGATTAGCAAGTGGATGAGGATCCATATCACTAGATTTTCAGCAAGCGAAGATGCAAGCATATTGAAGGCACATGGCACACAAGCGAACAGAAAGCAAGAGAGAGAAAAGGGCGAACGAGAAAGGCAAATGAAAAAAGGCAAAGGAGAAAGGCAAATGAAAACGGCAAATGTGAAGTGGGAGAGAGGAAAATGAGACGCAACTGGCAAAAAGTAAATGCAAGAGATGAGTTTGTGAGACCTACTTGGATAGATCTCTCCTTCCCCGGCAACGGCGCGAGAAATACTTCTGCTGATGCAACAAAAGACCTTCCAACGGCGCCAGAAACACGTGTTGACGGGAGACTGTTCTTGTCTTGATTCTCCTCAGCAACGACACCAGGAATCCTTGTGCTACGGCTACGCCTTTAGGGACTTCCTAGGCAAATATGCAAAGGATTTCCCCGTGGCCTTGGAGCCTTGCGTTGGTGTTCCCTTGAAGCGGAAAGGGTGATGTAGCACAGCGGTGGTAAGTATTTCCCTCAGTTTTGAGAACCAAGGTATCGATCCAGTGAAGGAGTATCACAAGTGCCTGCACAAACACAAAAGGCTTGCTCCCAACGCTATGAAGGGTTGTCAATACCTTATAGATTTTTTGTCGAGTGAGAACTGAAAGCAACAAAGTAACAAAGCAAAGTAAAAGCGGAGGTGTAAACGATGGGTGTGAATAGACCCGGGGGCCGTAGTGTTTACTAGTGGCTTCTCTCATGAAAGCAAGTAGACGGTGGGTGAACAAATTACTGTCGAGCAATTGATAGAACCGTGCAAAGTCGTGACGTCATCTATGGCAATGATTATATCTATAGGCATCACGTTCAAAACAAGTAGACCGATACTTTCTGCATCTACTACTACTACTCCACACTACGACCGCTATCCATCATGCATCTAGTGTATTAAGTCCAAAAGAACAGAGTAGCGCCTTAAGAAAGATGACATGATGTAGATGGACAATCTCATATCTACGACAAAGCCCACCTTGTTACCCTTGATGGCAACTACACAATGTGTGCCTTGCTGCCCTACTGTCACTGGGAAAGGTCACCACACGGTAAAAACCCAAAACCAAGCACTTCTCCCATTGCAAGAATCATAGATCTAGTTGGCCAAACAAAACCCAAGACTCGGAGAGACTTACAAGGATATCATCATGCATATAAGAAATCAGCAAAGACTCAAATATATATCATAGATAATCTGATCGCAAATCCACAATTCATCGGATCTCGACAAACACACCGCCAAAGAGGATTACATCGGATAGATCTCCATGAAGATCATGGAGAAATTGTATTGAAGATCCAAGAGAGAGAAGAAGCCATCCAGCTACTAACTACGGACCCGTAGGTCTGAAGTGAACTACTCACGAGTCATTGAAGGGGCGATGATGTTGATGAAGAAGCCCTCCAACTCCAAAGTCCCCTCCGACAGGGCACCGGGAAGGGTCTCCAGATGAGATCTCGCGGAAACGGATGCTTGCGGCGGCGGAAAAGTGTTTTCGTGGAAGCCCTGATTTTTTCTGGATTTTTAGGGAATTTATAGGCCAAAGGCCTAGGGCAGGGGATGCGCTTCCTCTGCTCTCCTTTGCCGGTGGCGGATTTGGTGCCGATGGAGTTGGCGGGGTCCAATAGATCCAGCGCTCGGATGAGGTTGGCGAGCTACAGCGTGGCGGCGGACGACTTGAGCTCCTCATGCATCGGTAGCGCATGGGTGCACTCCAGATCAAACCATGTATAGTACCGTGTAATCCGTTCGTGTGTAATTCACTCATCTTGTTAAACGGAGTAGTTTTGTTTTGGATCAACAAGTGGTGATGAATAGTTCTGCATAGTGAAATTATTTCATTTGTCTTTGATTCTTGGAACAATAGTGTGTATAGATATTGTGGTGGTCTTCGTCAATTCGTGCAGTTTGTTCCCCTCTCAGCAACTTTGATATTTTTATATAAAATATATTATTTGCCGTCGATGATGTTTGCGGTTGACGGCAACGATGGATTCTCGCTGACGGCTAAGGCCTGACGTTGTCACGCCATTCTGTTAGACGTTTTTTTTGTCGTATGGCAATTTTCTACGACGGCAAAATTGGTTGACCGACGGCAAATTTTTTGTCGTCTGTCCGACAAAATGTTGATGGAAAAACCCCCCTTTGCCGACTTAGTGGAAGCCGACATGCTTTGCCTTTAGGGTCTAAAGGCAAAATCTTTGCCGTCTGTAATCCTGTCTTTGCCGTCTGTAGAAGCGTGACGGCAAAATTCCTGATTCCTGTAGTGATAGTGTAGGAATGACGATGATGCCTCTAGGAAAGGAGTGATGACGATGACGCTTGCGTGATGTCTCGTCGCGGCCCTCTTTGGTGTGGGGTGCGTGAGCTTTTTTATGTGTGTCGCCCAACGGTTATAATGGTTTTCGTTCGGTTTTTCATAATTAACTAGGCAATTTAATTTTCGCTCATTTTTTCCTAATTAACCAAACAACTCTTTTCTTCTTAATGAATGCAGGCTAATTGTTTTTGAAAGAAAAAACACATACCTGGCAAGGACTGCGCAAACATGATTGGGATCGCAGGCTCGCCCGTGATGCTCTCCTCCACGGATGAGGCGCGCCTGGTGGATCTCGTCCCGCGGTGGCACCTCCTCTAGTGCCTCGAGCTCGAATCCAAGTCGCCGTCCTTCCGGACTGTCACCGCGCAGCTCGCGCTGCACTGTCCGAACTTGCGTGGCCTCAAGACCATGTCGGCCTTGTTGCCCGGGCTCCCGTCGGCGGTTGCCGCGACTCGTCCTACGTGCCCAAACAGGAGTTGCTCGCGAGGAACTGCATCGGGTTCAACGAGAAGGACGAGGATGTGATCCGACTAGGCGTGAGGATCGTGCGGTTTGAGATCAGAGGGTCGAGATTCATCAAGGACCATGACAACGAGATGCCCTTGCTTGCGGGTCCTGATCGAGCAAGACAACGTCCTATCTAACTATACCTTTTCAAATACAATATCTTGAGTATCCGGAACCATGCATGTTCAGTGCTACAAAAACATAGTTGTAGCTCCTACAATTTTCATCTTCTCATTCTTATTTAATTATGAAATGACTCATTTTGATAGAGATTTGTAAAAAACCGAGTAAATACAAATTGAGATAGTAGAAACATGAGCTTGCGATATAGCTACACCTAATTCCACACCGGTTAATACTATAAAACTGTAAACAAGAGACCAAGATGGACGATCAGGTATGTGGCTCTTCCTACGTCGACGCCATGTGATCTTCTCTTTTATTTCCTGATTGATGTAGTCTCAACCCGCCATGTATGCGTAGCACAAACCTTCATCCATATATGTAACACTTAATATTATTCCTATATTTGAAGAAAATAATGACGTGTCTGATTGTGATCACTTTGAGTGTGGATTGTGGTGAGCGAGGAGTCTTTGTCTGGGAAGCAACTTTACGTGTTCAACACATTTGTTCACCTTTGTACGTAGTAGATATTTCTGTTGCGCTGAATTGCATCTTGCAGAGTGTACGCCAGATGCTAAGTACTCCCTCCGTCTCAAAATTCTTGTTGTAGATTTATTTAGATATGAATGTATCTAGTCAATTTTTAATATTTAGATACATCCATTTTTAGAAAAAGCTAAGACAAGAATTTTGAAACGAAGGGAGTACTTCATTAAGCTGGGTTGTCACGCTAGTTGTGTCACTGGTGTTAGTCGTTCGGTGATTCGAGACTTTTATTATGTTTATAAGGCGCTTGTATTTCTGATGATTTTTTAATGACAGACATATCTTCTCGCCCAAAAAATGTGCAAGTGATTCATCGAGCTGTATTGGCGCGTCGAAAAGTGGAACCAGGGTCCCAAACAACCAGCATATCTAACAAGCACCCGCATCATTCTCCAACTCAAGCCTTAAACATTTCACATCTACGAGGAGAAGAAAGAAAGAAAGCCTTTCATATCCACGGGTGTGTGTCGCATTCGTACTGGTGGCCATGCTAATCAACTTTGGGTGTCGGCCTAAAAGAGAAATGCATTGCGTTTTATTCACTTCTGACCGGGCTAAAGGACAAGTCTTTAAATTGCTTAAAATGACAAGAAGGGAAAATAATGTCCCCTCGTGGGGTTTGCACCGAAGTGGATGCCAAATATCACGTCATATCGCCACGATTGCTGCTCCTACTCCCATTTCTGTAACACGCTAATGAAGCCTAATCAGATTGCCCGTTCATTTCTTACGTCTTGATGCAGTATAAGTTCTGTGATAAAATGACCAAGTAGTATGAATATTGCTTTTGGCTCCCGAGCTCACCGGAGGCCTTTAAATTCAAACTTCAAATTCAGTAAAAATTCGTATTTTAATATTTTAAAAAATTCTAAAACAAATACATAAATAGATGAAGGTATAATACACAAGTGTGTAAATTTCCAGAACAAAATACGTTGAAATGAGGGCTGTGTAAAAAAAACAAATCTGAAACTTTTTAACACATGTTACTATTCATCATTTCAGACCATGAATTTGTCTTTTCTGTATAGATCGCGTTTCAAAGTATTTCGACCTGAACTTTTACACGCACACGAATCATATCCTTGTTTAGTTGTATATTTTTTCAGATTTTTGAAACTAAATATTTTGAATATTGAATTTTTCAAATATTTCGTCCTCCATGGCTCCCGGGAGCCAAAACGCCATTTTCCAAGTAGTATAACTTTGTCGACATACTCCTCCTATCACCTTTTTACCTTTTGAGTTGTTGTCGAGGTAACTTATCTTAGCAAGAAAAAAATTGGCGTGTGGCAGGGGTGGGGGAAGGGAGGATTTGTGTAGATTCTCCTTTTCTTCTCCGCGCTTAGTTTAACAACATTTGTGTATTCGGACGCAGCTATTTTGAGGCCGAGCTCAAATGAGCCTGGCTGTGTGGTAAAATCATACAAAATTAAAAAAAAATAAGTTTTTTTAAGGAACATTGACAAAATTTCTAGTGTTGACACAATTTCGTAATGAAAACACATTTGTGGAAGTCGCAGCAAAAAAGACAAAATTGATGCTTCAAAAATGCTTCTTTCCAAAGCATTTTGAAGTATTGATTTTGTTTTTTTTCTGCACTTCCACGAATATCATTTTAAAGTAAAGAAATTACAGTCTTTTAAAATTTTGTTAAAGTTTAGGATAGAAAAGAAGAGATTTTTTTGACTTTTTTTTATTTTCTCTTTATTTACTGTTCACCCGAGCTCATTTGAGCTCGGGAGCATAATCATACTTTTGTATTCCTCCCGTAAATGATGCGCAAAAGCGTAAGTAACATTTTCAATGCAAGCTCAAATGAGCTCGGGTTAACAATGAAATAGAAAAATAAGTAAAAAATGAGAATAATTTTTTGACAAACATTGACCAAAAAAAGCTAGTAAAATTAATTATGAAATCACATTTGTGGAAGTCTTGGCCAAAAACAAAATCGATGCTCTAAAATGCTTTCAAACATAGCATTTTAAGAGTATCAGTTTTTGTTTTCTTGCCACGCGTTCTACAAATGTTATTTCATGATGAAAAAGTTCAGATCTTAATTTTTTTCAATGTTTGTCATATTTTTTTAGATATTTAAAAAAAAATTGTTTTCGATTTTACTGTGAACTCGGGCGGAGAAACTTCACGTCTGTGCAAAAGATACTTTCCTACACGATCCTTCCACAACACTAACATAAACCATCAAATTGAAAACAAGAAGGAAATCAACAGCCCATGTGAAATGTCGTACAAGGATCGTATTTTTTTTGTCGTTCGTGTAGCATCACTCATTCCTCCCTTCAACTCAAATCAGGATAAAAGAACCAAGGTCTGACATCCAAACATGCTTCAAGATGTGCTCCCCTCCAAGAACTTTATGCACAATGTGAATCGAGCTGAGATATAAAACACGCTTTGGAATGTAGTTTTGCCATGGAAACAAAGAGGGGGAAAAACTAAAACAGACAAAAGTTGGCAAATGCACCTATGTCACAACCGAACCATTATACTCTTTGTACCTAAATAATTATATTTACGGAAAACTAATATAATACTCTTCAATTATAATTATTTAGGTACATAAAAAGTACTCCTCCCGTAAAGAAATATAAAAGCGTTTACATCACTAAAATAATGATCTAGACGCTTTTATATTTGATTACAAAGAAAAGTATATTGCATTGTGGACTGTAGATCTTGTACCGGACGCTGGATCAAGCGAGGGAAACATCTGCACAGGCGGATCCAACTCTTCTCCGCAGGCGTTGGAAAAGTGTATGCACACCACAGGATATGGTGCTGACCATTGTTAAAATTATCAGACTGGACCGCCGGTTGGACCCAAAAAAACACAAACCGACGGCCTTGACAGTTTAATAAGCTGATTAGACCGTTATGTAAATTGACCCGACAATATATGTAAAACCGGTCGGTGTTTTCTTGAAACGAAAGGAAAACCAAAACTGATTGAATTGGTAGCACACTCTAGAATCGAGTAGTTGCAGCCGCTCCACACCGATCCAACTCCTCCGTCCAACATAGAGCATCTGTACTAGAACCCTCAAACCCTTACAACAAAAAACAGTTTTAAGGGGTGAGAGTTACATATTTTTGACACTTTTAAGGGTTGAAAAATAGGGGCAAAGACTAAAATCCTCAAACCAAACCTTTATAATGGAATATTCCGTTATAAGGGTTGGGTTTGAGGGTTCTAGTCTTTGCCCCAACCCCAAACGTTAAAACTGTCATTCATATATCACACATTTCATCACATTTCATCATATGACATATCACAAATTCAATCACATTTGACATAAAACAATAATCATTCTAGTTATTATTACAACACCGAATAAAACAATAATCATTCAAATCATTACAACAATGTTTGAGTAAATAAGAACAATTGTTCGAATCAAATAGGACATAGAAAAGTAAAACAAAGATACATCATGGGCCAATGCGCCGTGCATCCAAATGCCAGTGGTGCTCTACTAGATCATCCCGGAGCCGACCATGAGTCGTTCCATCCTCAATCTCACGATGTGCTTCAAGAAAAGCTTGTATGCGAGAATGGTTTCTTTCCGGTTGCACACGGGTACCAACATTGTCATAGAAACAAGGGAGGTTTAACCCTCTCTCATCCTCTAGGATCATGTTGTGTAGAATCACACAACATTCATGATGTTCATCAAGGTTTTTTTGTCCCAAAACCTTGCTGGACCCCGAACTATGGCAAACCTTGCTTGCAAAACACCGAAAGCTCTCTCAATATCTTTGCGGGCTGCCTCTTGTGCCTGGGTGAAATGAGCTTGTTTTCTTGTTAAGGGCACCCCATTTTTCTCCTTGATGGACTTCACAAGAGTTGCCCATTCGGGATGGATGCCATCGGTGAGATAATATCCCATTGAGTACTCATTATTCATGATTTTGTAGTTGCAAGCTGGAGCATCCCTAGAAATTAATCTTTTGAACAAGGGAGATCTATTGAGGACATTGATATCATTGAGTGTTCCCGGCATTCCAAAGAATGCATGCCAAATCCATGTGTCCTCCGATGCTACGGCCTCAAGAACAATGGTAGCATCACGGATTTTACCGCAATACATTCCCTGCCATGCCTTTGGGCAATTTTTCCACCTCCAATGCATGCAATCAAGACTACCAAGCATCCCCGGCCATCCCCTTTTTTCATTCATTTCCATTAATCTCTTTGTATCTTCCTCGTTTGGTGCCCGAGATACTGCTCACCATACAACCGCATGACCAACTTGGCAAACCTATGGACGGACTCCGTGGTTGTATCTTCCCCAATGCGAAGATACTCGTCGGTATAATCCGCGGGTATGCCATAAGCGAGTACCCGCATTGCCGCTGATATCTTTTGATATGCACTAAACCCCATGATACCGGCGGCGGATCTATGACGTGTAAAATAATACGAGGCGGCCTCACAATCGGTGACAATCTTCACAAACAAACTACGTCTCATCCGGTACCTTCTGCGAAAGAGACGAGGAGGGTATGTAGGTACCTCCGTGAAGTAGTCTCGCATCAAATGCTCGTGTCCGAGAGCGCGGTTCCGGTAGATGGTGAGTCGCCCCATCTTCGACCCTCTCCTTTGATCCAAAAGCTTCACGCGGTCTTCAAACGCTTGCACGTCGACGAGGAGGCTCATCATCTCGACGTCGTCGTCTTGCAACAACTCGTCAATGTCCGAATCGTCGGATGACGACCAATCCGACGAATCCGACAACGAGTCCATCTACATACGAAGTGGCTACAATTAGTGTCAATGAAGCAAAAATTTAAAAGTAAAAAAGTAAAAAAAATCTCACCGGTGAGCGGAGGGGCGGCGGCCGGGGCGCGGAGGGGCGGCAGGACGGCGGCCGGAGCGTGGGGACGGCGGGGCGGCGGCCGGGGCGGAGGGGCGGCGGCGAGGCGAGATGCGGACGGCGGCGGGTGCGGAGGGGCGGCGGCCGGGGCGCGAAGTCGCGGAGGGGCGGAGGGGTGGCTGCCGGAGCGTGGGGCGGCGGCGGGGCGAGATGCGGCGGGGCGGCGGGTCGACGAGGCCACGGCGGGGGCGCGGGGCGGGGAGGGGCGATGGGTCGACGGCCGGGGGGCGGAGGGGCGGCGGGGCGGCGGCCGGAGCACGGAGGGGCGGCGGGGCGGCGGCCGGAGCGCGGGCCGGCGGCGGGGCGAGATGCGGCCGAGCTATTTCCTCTCGCGCGGGGGAACCAACTGCCTCCAGCGCGAGGAGGGAAAATGAGTGCGGGTTGGGGGCAGTCCCCCCCCCCCCAACCCTCACTTCTACAGGCTGGGAAGGGGTTTGAGGGTTTGACCTCTAAATTTTTTTACGGGTTTAAGGGTTCTAGTCTACGCCGTTTTTCCGATGAAAACTGTAAAAAAAAGCGGTTATTTTTAAGGGTTTGAGGGTTCTACTAGAGATGCTCTTAGAGCCCTTCCAGGGCCTCACTTTTAAGCATATTGAGCAATTCGTCAGCCTTTGAGAAAAGCATATTTGGAAGCTCTTTAAAGTTGGTGCCTACTCCGCGTCTACTGTTTAGTTTGAGGAACTCATCGCCTTTGCCATGATCACAACCGTTTAAAAAGCTTGGATCCCCCAAAGTGCAATTTTTTGTTTGGTTAATTATCCGAAATAGTGTGTGGACTGCTGATAGGTTGCAACGTCGAGGATGGCCCAACTGCAATCTTTGCCCTCTTTGCAAATAGGTTCAGGAGACGACGGCTCACCTCCTCTTCTAGTGCTAGTTAACTGTACGTGTGTGGATGGAGATTAAGACATAGCTTGACCTTCACGACGACATCGACCCGATGAATTCAAGGCTTGCGCCCTCAATGGAAGCTTGGCGGAACGAGGTTTCTCATAGAAGGAGTGACTCACGCAAGGCTCGCAACACCTTGATGATGCTTGTTGCATGGGAAATTTGGAATGAGCGGAACGCGAGGATAGGACGAAGCCTCTCTTTCGGCTCATGGTGATGCGAAAAATTTGAGTAATGTAATGTCGCCAGAGTGATTTCTACTTTCCCGCTTGGCAGAACTATGTCTAATCTTCTTCTTAATTAATGGAAATGACAAATCTTTTGCCTTGTTTCAAAGAAAATATAGCATCTACAGTCGGGCCCCTCAAATGACATTTCATATGTCCACGGACGCGCCCGGTCTGTGACTGGATAGGAGAGAGAAAGAAAAAGTGACCCAACCGGATCCCTTATATCGTTCCTATATGCCCGGGCTGTCCGCGAACCCTCATATCCATCTCAAATATGGGAAGGATATGAGGGTTGCGGACGCGACCGGGCGCGTCGATTAGTCCATCATATAGGACGCGATCTCACTCCGGACCACATTTTTCTTTACTTTATCTATTCTTTTCTTTCTCTCTTTTCCTATCCACCAAACACGTGCAAGTGACCGGACATATGAGAAAGAAAATGAGGAGTGTGTCTGCACGAACGGACAAATATGAAACACGCCGGATCACTGACCGGACGCGTCTGCGGGCGTTTGAGGGGCCGGATTTGCAAGGTCCGCGTGTAGATGCTCTTAGCTTTCAGAGATTAATGGCGTGCAGAAGATCGTCTTGTGCGTCACTTGCCTGTTAGACTACTCACAATGACGAGTAACAAAGAATAATAACATGCATATGTTACTAGTCTAAGTTATTACATCTACAGTGAATATTAACATATGAATAGTAACGCTGAGCCTTTGATTTGTTAACTTATAGACTCATTTTGTCATGATATACGCTATGTTAGTCATAGTATGAGTAACTAGTTAAGTTACTTAATTTCTTTTTCTTCTCATTAATTAGTTATCATATCATATTTTTTGTTTAAATGACATTTATATTATTACCTATGTTATTTTTATTATGGATAGTCTTAGTGTGCTTACATATTAGAGCCAACTTAAGAAGTCTCGCCCGATATAACGTGCATCCAACTACATACTGGTAATACTTCCTCTGTAAACTAATATAAAAGCGTCTAGATTATTAAAATAATATTTTAAATGTTTTTACATTAGTTTACGGAGGGATTACATAGTAGTCATCGTGCGGCCGGGACAAATGTCGTGGCTCTAGCACCACATCGTGACCCTGAGTGCGATGTGGGACAAATATCGTGCGGCCGGGACAAATGGATGAGATGATCGGCAGAAGCAACTCCGCATTTTAACCTTTTCGGAGATGCTTTGACGCGGCCGATGCATTGCGCGAGCGCGAGTCTCGGTCCGTCCTGCCTCAAACCAGTGCGTCCCCTGGGTGCGGCCGGCGCTCAAAGTTTATTCTTATTCTTGCTGCAGCCTGAACAGTAGCAGCACTTCCGGTGACGTATGCTACCTGGGTGATCTTCACAGAGAAGCATCACCTACACATTCAGAAACGGTCTGCAAGCTGAACTACATGGATGATACGTGCCCTTGCATACCAGTATTTTCTTGACCTGAGAACAACCGGCACACCGGGGGCGCTCCCCTCGTCGCTCCCGCGAGCGGCCCGGGAGCCAACCGTAGCCGCCGCCAGCGAGTTTCCACCGGCCTCTCCTGCCATCGGCGCGTTGCCGGACGAAGCCTGCGGCTCGGCGGCGGCGGGCCCCTTCCCTCCTCCGGCTTGGACGGGGGCGGCGCGGGCTGTCTGCTCCGGTAGGAGCTCGACGCGACGCTCGCGCGGGTGCGCGCACTGGCGTGGGCTGTTGTGGGAGGGCGCGCGGGGCGGGGCGCAGCTCGGCCGCGCACGGCTTCAGCGCGGGGCGCGGCTCGGTGCGTGGGGCTTCCGGCGGCGCAAATCTCGCGCCTTGCGGGGGCTCGTGGCGGGGGAGGTTGACCTCCTTGTGCGGCGCTGCTGCTCCGGCGAGTGGGGCCCCGAGATTGCGTCTCCGGCGGGTGGTGGCCGCGGTGGCGTCGTCGGCAGGATCTGGGGCTGCGGCCCGGCTGCTCCTGCCCGGTGAGTGGGGGTGGGGTGGCTCCCCCCTTTCCATGTCTTCCGGTCCTTAGTCTCCGCGTGGGTCACCTTCTTCCTGACTCATGGGGGCTGCTGTGGTGCTGCGGGAGGCGGTGCTAGATCCGGTTGCTTCTCAGCCGGTTCCGGCTTATCTGCGGCTGCCGGCGACGAGGGTTAGCGGTGGCGCGGCGTGGGTTTGCGGTGGCGCGGCGTGGGTTTGCGGTGGCTCCCGCGTTTTCTCGACGCAACGGCTTTGTGGGAGGTGTGCGGGCTAGCGGAGGTGTGACGCGTGGTGGTGTGGTGTTGGGCGATGATGCTCCGGGCGAAAGCTTGCTGGCCGGCGGCGCGACCTCCGTGGACGTCGTTACACCTCTTTGGAGGCGTCGTCGAGGAGTCCATCCCCTGCACACCCTCGGTTCAAGGACTTCGGGGTGAAAACCTAAAGTCGTGTCGGGCTGGGCGTCGGCGTCAGCATCGTCGCTTCCCCCCTTTGGGGCGTCGTCTTGAAGGTCATGGGATCCGGTTTCCGCTCTTCATGGGCTAGACGCTCACGGCCTGCAGTCGGCAGGTGCCCGACTGGCTGTGTGGAGGTTTTGGCGTCGTGACTTGTGTGGCGACGACGATGGTGGCAAGTTGTGCAGGGTTGTGGCTGGTCTTTGTTCCTCGACAGTCGGGCTACTCCTGAGCGTGAAGTCGGAGCTGCGGCGTTGTGGGGCGACACGGCGCCAACTATGCCAGGTGATGGGCATTTCGGACTCTGTCGGCGCCAGACGTGCCCCTATTCCCCCGTGATGCTCGCCATCAAGGTCGGAGCAGCCTCGTCTTCGTCGTCACCGACCGATTTTTGGCTTTGGCCAACATGGTTTTCGCGTGTCGCTCGTTCGGAGGGGCCTTGACGGGTCGTCCGTGCTAAAGTCGGAGTCACTTTGCTTGGGGAGAGGTGACACGATGACATTGTTGGCAATCTTGACGGTTTCATCGCCTCGGTGATGTGTGTGGGTCTTGTAGGTGTCACGTCGGCCAGGGTGCCCTTCTCGTTGGGCGTGTTGTAACGGTTTTGGCCCAGTTTTCCATAAATTAACTGGGCAACTCTCTTCTGCTTTTTTAAGAAATTGAGATCCCCATGGGCCGAGTTTCAAAAAAAAAGATATGTGCCCTTGCGAACCACTCGCTATTGATATATTGGGCATCGACCGGCTCACAAATCTGAAGTCTAAGAGCGTCTATATTCGGACCCTTCTCGAAGTCCGGGCAGGCCGCCCGATCATTACCCGGTCATAAAAAATTGATCCACACGAGCCTCTTAAACCAGCTTCAAACGTCTGAACTGACTGACATCCTCAATTTGCAACCCAAATATGAGGTGGATATGGGGGAATCCAGGCACGCCCTCCACGTCGGACCCGACAGCCCGACCCTACCGCAAATTGCACCAAATCCACCCCCATAACTGCCGGACCCAGTTCCTATTTCCCTTTCTTCTTCCTCAGCGCGTCGTCCGTCTCACAGCTCGGCTGCCGCGCGCGCCCCGTTGCCTAGTAGCCTGTGCCACCCCAGCCACTTGGTGAAAGGGATCATTTCTCCCGACCTCTCCGCACAGGACATCGTCGTCGGACCGAAAAACACCGTGGTACGTCTGACAACTCTCTGGTTGTGCCTTGCGCCGAGTGTGTTCGACAGAATGTCTGACCGGATTTGTTGGTCAAATTTTTAGGGGAAACGATGGATTCAGATGCTTCGTCCGGCGAGGAGTATGGATAGACACACCTTGATCAACTGATTCAAGATGCGTTCTTCGATTCATCAGATTGGAACGAAGAAGTGGACATGAATATGCTCATGAACATGCAAGAGGAAATGGACAGGAAAGTGGAGCACATTCTTAATTTCAAGGGCTCAATCAAAGGGAGAAGAGTCATCAATCGGGATAGGGTATCTGGAGAAAAGCTACTGCAAAAGGATTACTTTAATACGGATTCAATTTTCCCGGCTGATACATTTTTTTCGTCGTCGTTTTCGCATGCGAAAACCATTGTTCTTACGCATTATGGATGCAGTGGAGGCACACGATGATTACTTGAAGCTCACAAGGGATTGCAGCGGTCAACTCTCTTTCTCTGTCAAGCAGAAATGTACGACTACTATGAGGATGCTTGCACTTGGTACTATGGTTGGTGTTGTTGGTGAGATGGTTAGGATGGGGAGAACACATGCCTAAAAAGTACTGTCAGGTTTGCCCATGTTGTGGTGAAGGTGTTTGAAGCAGAGTACCTGAGAGAGCCAAATGCACTGGACACGGAGAAGTTGTTGGCAATTGGAGAGTCTAAGGGTTTCCAGAAATGCTCGGATCAATCGATTGCATGCATTGGCAATGGAAAAACTGCCACAAAGGTTTGCGAGGAATGTACCAAGGTCACACAAAAGAGGTCACCATCATACTAGAGTCGGTGGCATCACATGAGTTATGCCTTTGGAATGTCAGGTCCTCACAACGACATCAACGTGCTTCAACGATCTCCGGTGTTCAGGAGGCTTTGCAACGGGGAATAACCTCTGTGCAACTACACCGACAACGATCGAGACTACAACATGTGATACTATCTTGCCGATGGCATATATCCTCAGTGGGCTGCATTTGTGAAAACCACATCCGAACCACACGGAATAAAACAAAAGCACTTCGCAACATTGCAGGAATCAACTAGGAATGATGTGGAGAGGGCTTTTGGAGTGTTGCAAGCGCGTTGGGAATTGTTCGTGGGGCTACAATGATGTGGAAACAAGAAACTTTATGACAGGTGATGACAAGTTGTGTTATTTTGCACAATATGATCGTCGATGATGAGGGTGATGGTGTAGCCCAAACCAACGATTTTCAAACGCCTGGAATACAAGTTGAAATCCCTGAAGATCAAGATGCAATGCAGCTTATGAATTTTCTGCACGTGCATCAGAATCTCTGAGATCATCACATATGCACACACAACTACTCAATCATTTGGCGGACCATATGTGGACCCATAGTGGAAATCAAAGAGCAGATGATTGATCGTGCATTTCAAATAAAATTTATGTAAACCCTTTTTTATGTTCGGTATTAGCATTTATTTTACGTGTGATGTTTATTATCGGATGATCTACGTGCATGACTTTGTATGCATTTAAGAGTCCGAATATGAGGTATGGGGATGCACGGAGCGAAATATGAGGGGGCGTCAGGGTGCGTCCACGGGCGTTTGAGAGACCGGATTTGAGGGGTCCATCTGTAGATGCTCTAAGAACATCTACAACCAAACATTGCAAATATGACTCCCTAAACGTCTGTGGATTGCCCGGTCAATGACTGAGCGTGTTCCCTATTTGTCCGTTTACGCAGCTACACTCCTTGTTTTCTTCATCATATGTCCGATCATCTGCACGTGATTGATGAAGAGGAAGAAAGAAAAAGAAAGAAATGAATAAAGAAAAGAAAAAAAAACTGATCCAGGATGGGGTCGCGTCATAAGTAACAGACTGACCCAACACGCACGGACGCGTCAGCAAACCCTTATATCCTTCGTATATTTAAAATGAATATAAGAATTTACGAACGTACAATGGATGATTTGAGGGACGTGGATGTAGATGCTCTAAACACAGCACCCGCAGCCCCCCTCCCCACCCAGAGAACGCTACAAGGGCATGGACCATGCATGTGTGATTGCAATTTGTGTATGGATACGTGCGATGAAGGCAAAGATAAACTGGGAATGTGTGTAGTGTGCTCGCTGACCTGACCTGACCTGACGGGTACGTGCACTACGAGTGGCCCGCGTGGGCGCACGCCTCCCGCCATCTCATCCAGACGATCCGTGCCGGTACCGCGCTCCTTCCCCGGCTGAAACCGCCGCGTTTTACACGCGAGACGACAGCTCGATTTACAGGCGGTACCCGGCGAATATCTACGAGTGCTTGCTTCTCTGGAAAACCACAAAGTCCCACCAAAGTGTGTGTTTCTAGTGTCGAGCTCACATACACATGGATGAACAGTAGTACAAAAAAAAGGTTGTGAAAATCTGGTTTTTTTCTGAAACAAATATTGCTTAGTTCTCTCCCTGCGCGTAAATTCTCGTGTTGATTCGCATTCGTGGATGTGTGGTGAAAAGAAAGACCCAGATCAGTGCTCCAAAATGCTTCAAAAAACTGTCTATCTGGAACATCGAGTTTTCTTTGCCCGGTCCTTCACGGATGTTATTTCATCACTAAATTTTACTCCCTCCATTTTTAAATATATTTTTTTAAAAAATTATTAAAGAACTACATACGAAACAAAATGAATGATTTTACATTTAAAATGTATCTATATACATCTATATGTAGTCCTCTACTAAAATCTTTAAAAATATCTATACCTATTAATAAAAAAAAAGGTATTCTTAGTCCGGCATGCTATTTTATAGAAAAACCCCTCATGTTGTTGACATTAAACTCGCAATACATATCAATTGTTTTTAAAAATACTCATATCTTCTAAACTGTAACTTCAAATTTAACATTTTATATATGGAATTTAATTAGAAAACTATGTAGAATATGAATATGATGTTATTTTACCCGTTAACCATTAAAAAAGTACTATCTTGGATGCAATCCTAATCAATAATGCATTATCTCTCTTTCTTTCATACCAGTATTGATCCGGATTGTGGATGAACATCTCAGCAAAATTAGGATTGGAGATAAAATTAAGGATCACTTATCCGTTTCTTTGTACTTATTAAATCAACATGCAAGCCGTGTTTAAAAGATCCGTGGAATCTTGAACTGCATTTTTATAGTATAAGATGATCTTTGTTGGAGTCGTAGCTACAAATAGTCAGATTATAAACCTTTTTTTTTAATTAAGAACGTGTGTTATTCTTTTCTTTCGTTGCAACGCACGGGCCCTTTTGCTAGTATATATTTAGAAACAGAGGGAGTACATGAGGTTAAAACACTCATCAGTGTTTATCTAAAAAAGCAGATTTATTCACACGTCCCAAAGTCACATCGCTTTTTCATCACTAAGACTCTAGGAGTAAGGCGTGGCAAGCAATTGGTACTAGCATGATGCATATGGACGGGACAAAGAAATCTTGCGACTAGGACGGCATCCAGTCCAATCACAACACCTGTGCTGTGATTTCCTTGGCGTCTGCGCAAAGAGCTCCACCAGTCCAGGACGAAACAGATGAGCCGCACGCTCGCTGCGCCGTCTATCTTTAGGAGGAGACATCAAGGCCTAGCTTTTGGTTCCATGGACCTCATCTCATCTCCCATCCACAGTCACAAGCCACAGCCCCAGCGAATGTTAAAAGCCTTTTAGTTTGGTTTTAGGCGGCAAAAGGCGTGCGCAGGCTGCTATCAGCCACTAAAACTCATTCTGCAAACAAAGTAGACAGTGATCCGGCTCTTGCTTTAAATTCAACTTTCCCGCCGAGAAGCGGTCTCCAGTATACGTATGGAGTGCCCTCCTTCAATTTTTTACTACGTGTAAATTAAAAAGGATCATCACAGTCAGCGTCACTTTTTTTTCCCTTACCGTCTCCCTAAAGAAACATTACCGGCAATGCCGTTGCTTGCGACGATAATAAATAAATTCAGCTGGTGTCATTCATTTGCAATGCAAGATCTGAAACCACATGAGCAGAGAAATAGACAACCAGCAACATCCAACTTTGTCCTGTGGTGTATGTACATATATATCACATATGCTCTCACACAAGTATATTTATGTATGTATGCACTTTATTGTACTGTACTCATCAATTCAGGTCGGGTATAGTATACACAGCGAGAAAGGTTTCAAAAACATGTACCGGTATCCAAGACATGCCTCCCCAAATCGACGCGGGAAGGCGGCAGCGGCTCCAAGAATGGGAGAGAGAGAGACCTTTATGTGTGACCTCGGTTATACAATACACCATATACTATTACAGAAACAACATCAGACTGCTATAGGAAGGAAGTGTGCTGACCAGTGATCATCTGAGAACTGCGACAAACACAACACAACTCCGTGGAAACGGCAAGGCGACTATGGAGGGCTGCAAGCAGCGTCTGCACAAGCGACAGCGGGGAGCAAGCTGTGGAGCTCCCGTCGAGTGGGAATGCATAGCCAAAGGGAGAAGAGTGCTGTGCAAAGCGTCTACGGGCCACGGGCCCTGGTGAAACATAAGCATCCGGACGACTGGCCATCCGGTATCATACCGCCGCCTTTGCTCGTGTCGAGGGCCTCCATGAGCTGCACCACCTCGTCCATGTCAGGGCGTTTATCAGGGTTTCCATCCCAGCACTTGCGCATAATGTTCGCAAACGCACTTGGGCAGCAACGGGGTATGTCTGGCCGCAAGTTCTGTCCACAAAATGAGTAGTAATTATATTTGATGTACGTGTTCTGCCCGGATCATATGATACAAGGAAGGGAAATGGCATGACAGGAGTATATCCAGGACACACGACAAACCTGGTGAACAACAGCAGAAGAGACATCGGCAAAACTTAGGTCTGGGTATGGCATGTCACAGCAATAGATTTCCCACAAGCAAATGCCAAAACTATAAACATCACATTTTCTGTTGTATGGTTTACCATCAAGAACCTGTAAATGCATACAAGGAAGAACATCAAGTTGTGTTTTAAGTGGGACGCCATTTTCTTAAGGAAGAAACTTAAAACGGATCAGTCTAATGAATACCTCTGGGGCCATGTAACCAAGCGTGCCGGTCGCACCAGTCATATCCTTCGGATTCTGAGCCTCAACACGTGCAACACCGAAATCAGCAATCTTAAGGTTACGCTGTGTATCAAGCAGCATATTTTCAGTTTTCACATCACGATGTACTATCTTTCTGGAGTGTAGATAGCTCAGTCTGCAAAGGGAAGTGTCAGATTATTACTTTTTGCATTCAGACAGAAATAATGCATAGCGGTGATTTGAGCTTAAGTGCTTATTACCCTCTGGACAGATCCAATGCAAGCTGAACCACAACTTTGTAGGCAAGCTTCCGCCGTCTGTTCTTTATCAGGTACTGTTTCAAAGTGCCACCAGCGAGATATTCTACCACAACACAACATGCTCTAGCCGGCAAGTTGGCACGCGCACCATTGTCATTAACTGGTATCTTGAGGTCAGTGGTCCCCATAGACGCACCAACAAACTGCAGAAGAGATTACAAACATATAGTTCAGTAATCAATACTTCTCAAATTGCCCTAGAGTAGTGAGCATGATACCAGTTACAAATTTTAATCCTGAATTAGAAGTTAATACTCAATGAACTATCAGCTTCATTACAAGAACAAATATAACATATGAACGGCAGGATTGATGGAAGCTATGTATGATTAGAAATATTCACCTTCGTAACGTTAGGATGGCTGAGCTTATGCCAAACAGCAACCTCCTGCTTAAATGATGTTCGTAAAGCAGTAGTTTCGGCTTCTGTGGCAAAACCATCTTCTCCCCAATCCAACAGCTTCACTGCAAATAGTACAATGAAATTAATAGGGTTCTCGTATACTGCGTAACATTGTGAACAAACCAATCCAAATTCCCAAAATAATGAAGTGGCACATTCATCACACATTTCAAGTAAAAACTGAATATTTAGTGATATAAAATTACCCTGTTTTGAAATCACCAATAAGAATAGTTATAATCATGTAAAGTTTGAAAGATGCTACTGCTGGAATATGTGCACTGTAAATTCAAACATGTCAATCATATGAAGCTAGTTGAAAGAATAAACGAACAACATACAGGCATGCATCTAACTGAAGTGCTCGATGGAACAAAGTCTTCACTTTTTATTTTGTAGAAACCTATAGAACTTAGGAAACTGAAGTAGGTCACAAGAAGATAAGCTTGGAAAGTAAGTCCAAACAGACGCACAAAGCAGCACAAATAAGCTTCAGATAGCATTCCATTAGTTATAGAGACATATATCCACTATTGAGCAGGCTGCAGAAATGTTTGCGAGCATATGCAAAATTCAGCACGGAAGAATAAATGTTCATTTGCAAAGGGCTGAAATGAAACTGGTTGATGGAAATATGATAAATTAGTGGAAATTTAAATAAATCAAGGTTGATACAATGCTAATTAGCAGGAAACCAATTTAGAGTGACATGTGAAATGAGGACTGCTGCCCAGAGATAAAAACCTCAAATGGACTCAAGAGTAAATGTCCAGAAATGTGGTCAGGGAAAGGAAGACCTTGCTGAAGGAGGAAAAAAGATGACACTATCTTGAAATTATTCACGAGCAAGAGCATCAATCTGGGCACACAAATATGCGAAGACCAAAAAAGCAGATGCATACATGGTACTGTCTTCTAAATAATGGTCAACAGCTAACAGACAGTCACCCAATTCTTTAGTGAAACAGCCCTTCACATGTTGACACTTTTTTAAATTCAGAAAAATATATATATAGATGTGTAGAGTAACAATATAAGCATGTAATTGTTTGGTACTCCCTCCGTAAACTAATATAAGAGCGTTTAGATCACTAAAAGAAAGGAGAATGTTCGACTAAGTTAAACTTACTAAATACCTATGTATGTATTTGTCTGAATCCAACTATAAGAGATTCCTTCAAAAGTACAAGTGCAAAGCTTCTTGCATGCACGACAGATTGGCCATCTAGCAAATTTTGCTCCTACCTCGTACAGTGTCTAGAAGCAAAACTCAACTGTTTGCTAGTTATGTGAATACCCGATGTAAGGAAGGTAAAATATTTACATAAGAATAAAACCTTAACCTACATAATTCAGATGCAGCTTCTCGGTACAAGAAAAGAAGATAAGCAAAACCGGAGGAGCACAAAAATACACTAGGCATGCATTTTGATGCGTGTTTAATCAAAACACGCGGGCCAAATTATTGCCAAAATACTAAGCATTGTGTGGCGCTGGCGCATGAAGTTGAAGGATTAATTAACAGGGCACACACGGATAACTGTCAAACTGCTAGACACCACGCTTTGCTAAACAACTATGGTTTAAGGCGCCCAGTTCGAAATTAGGATGGGTTTAAAAGAGCATGCTACTGGATTCAACACTCCTAATCTCAAAACCTGTACCTACTGGAAGTTCTGCAACATTGGGGAAGGAGTGAACACAATCGACAAAAATCAACATGTATCACTCATCTCATACAAAGGATGAAAGTAACTAATTATCCTGAAACCTGCAAACTCGTGCTTGCTTGTATCAACAAGTACATGTCATGACCTACACATATGTGTTTTGAACCCCCTATAATCATGTGTGTAATTCAACCCGACGTATGAATACATAGAAGGGCCTAGCACCATGTATAAATAAATAAAGAAGAATCAAACAACATGAGTTGAGCTGATTACCTGCGACTTGCTGGCCATCATAGGTGCCGCGGTAGACGGTCCCATATGTCCCCTGAGCGATGACGTGCCGGATCTCCAGCTTAGCAAGGTCAATCTCCCAGTCCGCCTTAGGTCCCAGTGACTTGATGTTGGACTTGCTCCATTTCTTGTTGAGCTGTTGCTCCAGCTGGATGTCGAGGCTGGTGAGATCGATCTTGTCGGCTCGCACATAGTCGCTGCTCCCCAAGCTCCCGGTCCTCTTGAATTTCACCTCAGGCAGATCACCGGCGCTGGACGCCATCTTTGCACGCGGCCAAAAGTAGAAGTCTTGAGGAACTGCGCCGCAAGCCCAACAACCAGGGATTCAGCAACCAAAAATCCTTATCGGGGGCGGGGAATCGGTGCGTCGCAGAGCATAATCGGGGAGCAGCAGATACGAACCAAGAACCGCCGCCTTGGCAGCAGAGGTGGAGCTGACGGGAGGGGGGCGCGGATCTGGCAAGCGGTGGAAAGGAAGCGAAGGGCGGGCGGGAGAAGAGCTGCTCACCGCGGCGGGGCTGTGGCGAAGGGTTGGAAGTTGGGACGGAACTCGCTGGAAAAGGCCGGCCGCCGCAAGCTTTGACCGGGGCGGGAGGAAGCTGGGTGGGAAAACGGCGAGGCGAGGAAGCAGAGACCGTATCGAATCCGGTCAAAGAAATCCCCAAGAACACAGGTACGGGGGCGCCTCAACCAACAAAATAACTAAACTAGGAAGGAAGCGGGCGGCGGAGGTTGGGCGGGGGCGAGGCGGCGGAGGTGGCGAGGAGATGAGGATGGGGGCCTCCGGTCGGACCGAGGCGGCGAGGTCGCGGGTGTTGACGAAGGGGGGGAGAGCTGAAGCGTGGTGACGACGGAGCGGATTTGTTTACTGCTGTGCTGTGGCCACCGGCTGCTGCTGCTGCCTGGCGCCTGGGCAGCTCCGCCTTTGGGCCGGCTCGTCGGTTGTGCTGGAACGTGGAATATGCCCGTGCTATACTGTGCTGCTGGCTCGCGTGATGTGCAAGCCCGAGCTCCAAAGTAGAATGTTCAATGGCGTCCCCGTGTGCTAAATTTCCAAAGTAGAATGTTCCGGGTCCGGGCACGTAGTAGGCTCACCGGATGGTCGATGGTTAAGTTTCAACTTGGAAAGCTACTCCCTCCTTACCAAAACGTAGGCTTTTCTTTTGCCTAAAGTCATCATAATCGAGATTCTGAATCGGACCGAATCTTCGTCGGTAGAATTGTGAGTCCTAGAATCATAAGTGTTAATACAGTAGAAACTTACATTTTATAAGCAAAATCATAGAATAAGAGGGGCTAGTTTCGATCATAAGATCGTAAGATTTTAAGATTTGAGTCATGATTCTTACAACTCTGATTTTACGTATGGCATAAAATTGTCTTACAATTTAAGACGAAGAAAATAGTACTACTCTTCTCTTTAGTCAGCTGAATTGTAAGATCAAGATTTTTTTTCTCTGGTCTTTCTTTTGCAGGGTGTCTCTGATCGGTTCTGCATATACGCGAACCCTCAAGTCTGTCCGATGCTCTTAGGATGATGTTGATGTATTTTTATGAGGGGTTCAAGTATGACATAGAAAACATCTAGCTTCTTTCAGAAACGGGGTCAGTTTGGATCGTAAGGTCATAAAATTTTAAGACTTGAGTTGTGATTCTAACAACTTTAATTTTGCGTATGGCATAACAATGTCTTACATTTTAAGACATAGACAATAATACTACTCTTCTTTTAGTCAACTGAGCCGTAGGGTCAAGATTTTCTCTGGGTTTTTTTTGCAGGGTCGCTTTGATCGGTTCTGTATATACGCAAACCCTCAAGTCTGTGTGGTGTTCATAGGATGATGTTGATATATTTTTATGCGGAGTTCAAGATTGACATAGGAAACATGTAGCTTCTTTCAGAAAAGAGAAAAATACTAACTTTCAAACAAATTTAAGTGAAGAATGAGAGTGCAATTATTTCTATAAAATCTATACGCCACAGTATTTTAAAAGATAAAAGTGAAGTATTAGAGCAACTACTTAGCAAAGACGGAATATATGAGTGTTGTGTCGATGATGGTGGCGCAAACACTGTGAAGGTTGCGGAGCCCGCGCAGTGACGGAGCTGCGAGACGGATGACGCGGAGGAAAAAGAAGAGAGGAGAGAGCAAATGGATCTGATAGGTTGAATGGATGAATTTAGTGTAATTTACGGCGGGTCAGGTTGTCGGATCTGACGTGACAAATGCGTCTGGGCATCTTTATCCGTCTCATATTTAAACTGAATACGAGGGGTGCCGATCAGTCTCAACATTTAAGGTATGTTTAAAGCGACTATCGAGAATTTTCTCTTTGTGATCTATCAATAATTCAAAGGTCTATCCCATCATTTGAGACGGATTTAAGAGATCGGTTCATTGATGCTCTAGTAGAGCTATATGGGCGCACGTCTATAGTCTAGTTCAGACCGTAGGTTGGCTTTTGCCTCGTCCGATCCGTACGGGAGGGCAAACAATGGCAGCCTAGACGAGCTCAAACTTGACAAAAAGGTAGTAGCATCTCTTTTTTACAGACTAATTTAGTACCTGAATGTCAACTAAATATCTACTAGCTGAATTTTAATTATGTCTTATTCACCTTTTATAATCATTGAATGTAATATTAAAAGATGTGCGTGTATTAACGTAAATTGTACTACTTTGTACTCCCTCGGTACCTAAATATAAGTCTTTTAAGATATTTTACTAGGGGCGTGTTTGGTTTCTTGCATAGCTTCACGCTGCATCGTATGCACCATCCTGGCCGAGTCAAGCCTGGCTAAGCCGATGCAAAAAATAATTGAGATGTATGTTTGGTTGTGTGCATACCGTGGAGCAGGCCAATGTGAGAAGTTGTTTGTTAAACTGTATGAGAAAGCACATACACGCCTCCCCATCCGATGCGATCCCTGCAAAGCACACGCCGGCGGGGCAGCGGGAGCATGGATGCCCGGCGATGCATGGAGAAAGAGGGATTTCCTCCCGGCGGCGCGCAAGAGGGATCTCCTCCCGGCGGCGACGCAAGAGGGAGCTCCTCCCGGCGGCGCGCAAGAGGGATCTCCTCCCGGCGGCGGCACAAGAGGGAGCTCCTCCCGGCGGCGCAAGAGGGAGCTCCTCCCGACGGCGCAAGAGGGAGCTCCTCCCGACGGCGCAAGAGGGAGCTCCTCCCGACGGCGGCGCGGGACGGAGCTCGGACTGACGGCGGCGGCGCGGGACGGAGCTCGGACTGACGGCGGCGGCGCAGGACGGGGCTCAGACTGACGGTGGCGGCGCAGGACGGAGCTCGGACTGACGACGGCGGCGCAGGACGGAGCTCGGACCGACGACGCAAGAGGGAGCTCGGACCGGTGGAGGACGTGAGTGCAGGCACGAGATTGCATCAACGCTACGCCCGATTCTCGCGTTCCTCTCAGCCTGGCTGAGAGGGCTGTTTTTGCATCAGCCGGGCCAGGCTGAGGGGCCCGTGCAGGAAACCAAACAGATCGAATTTTGTATGCCCGATGCGACCCAGGTGCGAGCCACCCAACCAAACACGTCCTAGGTGTCTACATACGAAGCAAAATAAATGAATCTATACTCTAAAGTATGTCTATATACATCCGTATGTAATTCATTAGTTGAAACTCTAGAAAGACTTATATTTAGGAACGGAGGGAGTATATATTTTTGTTTATCAGATGAATGAGATTACATTATATCTCAAAGTAGATGAGTTATAGGCACTCCTTCAAATTTACCGTCCCCGCATCAATATAAATTACCATAAAACTGTGTAACCACACGAGGCCCCGTGCGTTGCGGCGAAAACTTCGTTAAAAAATATATGGATAAGTGGCAGAACGCTATAATTAATGCAAAAATAAATATAAAACTTTCTTACATGACTTAATTCCTTAGGAAAAATAATGTATAAGGTGATATATTTTGCATGAAGGGATTAATGGAAAAAGTATATTATAACTCCATGCATGGCTTGATGATGTGACATTGTTGCATGGAAACGAAAATTAGCTAGTTGGTTGTAGCTATATAAGAATAGAGGATTTAGGGGGTGTTTCTTTACAGGGACTTTTTGCTGTAGGGACTAAAAAAAGTCTCTTTTAGTCCCATGTGAAAGAAACATGAGGGACTTTTAGGGACTAAAAGGGGGTATTTGGGACTAAAGGAAGAAGTCCCTATGGGAGGGACTTTTTGGGACTTTTTTGATACTTTTTATAATAGCGCCCCTACTTTTAGCATGTCATTTAATAACTTCTAGTACATTATTAGGGGTAACATGGTCTTTTTGCATATCATTTAATGACCTTTAGTCCCTGTTTAGTCCCCGGAAAGAAACGGGTAGGGACTAGAGACTTTTTAGTTGGGACTAAAAAAGTCCTAGGACTTCTTAAAGAAATAGGGCATTATCATCCTCACATCAATACAAATACAGAAAAAAAGATTCCCCCGCTTTGTATTACAAAGCAACCAACCGATACATCCAGCTTGCTAGGGCCACATCACAAGAAAGCCCAAACGAAAAATAAAATAAAGAAAAGAAATAAATGCCGACACCGGCAGATTGACTAGGAGAAGAAGACCGACAACTGATGCACCTGTCGGAGAAGTACCACTGGATACCAGCAGTCTGAAGCGTCGCGCACCAAACAACACCTCCAAAAAGGAATGTGACGATGTCACCGCTGTTGTCCGGACAAGTCCTAGGGTTTCCCCGGTACACGGAGGTTTGTGGAGGAGGGGGTATCCCCGACGCCCTTCAGGAAGGCCGGCGGCGCTCGCAGGCGTCACCGCGTCGGTGCCGGGCATGCCGGCATGGACTTCCCTCGATCCACAACCACCACCACCATCCCACACACTTCGCCGTGCACCACCCAATCAACCGCCCACCAGTATGTGCCAGCACGATTACCGGACCACCCTCGCCGTCTCACTGGAGCTGCCAACATGAGGCCTGGAGGAGAGAAGGAAACAACGGCCACGGAAACGGCCACCACTAGACCGAAGGGAGGGGGCAACCTCCACCGCCAATGCGGAGCCGACCGAACGCGACGACGAGGATTTGCCAAGCCCTATGGCCCGGCCGGGCCCACTTGGGCCCGGACAGTACCTGTCCCCGCGCTGCAGCTCGCCGGCCGACATGGTAAGCATCGCCGCAGAACGCCCCCGCCTCACCCCACCAGGGAGCGGAACCGTCGAGCACGGAGCAATCAGCCCGCCCCAAACCCAGATGGGGCCCAAACGGCCCCCCTGGCGGGCGCCGCCGGCCGCTAGCACCACCGCCCCGCCGTGGTCGTGTCGCCGCGTCGAGAACCACCGTGGCACCGCCTCCAACGGGCCACACTGCCGCCGACCGAAGCGCACCGCCGCCAACCACCACCGCCCGAGCAGGGACACCGCACGCGTGGGGAAGGGCAGACCCGCCGCCGCCAGCACCATGCAGGCAGGGCCTCGCGGACTGGGAAGGGGATGGAGAGGGGAGGAGCGCTGGGAGGAGGGGGGAGGAGCCCCCGGCCTCCTCGCTCGGGGAGGCGACGCGGGGGAGGAGCCAAAGAAAGATGATCCACACAGATGTATAAAAGAGCGTACGTGGAGTTATTTGCCGATGTGAAAGTGGAGCTCACATCAATATAAATTACCATAAAAATGTTTAGTTTAGCGTCCTCTCATCAATGGAGTATGAATTACCATAAAAACGTCCAACTTAGCATTCCCGTAAATTTAACTGAAAAGTGCCAACACATAAATGCTGGAGATTTGAGAGAGACCCCTCAAAGTGCTGAAAGAGCAACAACAAGCGCGCGCGCGCACACACACACAAAAAGAAAGACATGAACTGGGCGGGGGCGCTGACCACGCAGCAATGTACGCACGGCTGAGCTTCGTGGCACGACACGATGGACCGTCCGGACAGCGACCTACCTGGTGCTCCCACGACTAGCTGGCTAGCTAGCGTATCACATTTCCTAGGGCGTGTACTGTGCTGCGCAGTGCGGTGAGGAATCACCAAACTTGGGGAAGAAAAAAGATGGCCATGGAGCAGGACGGACGGTGGCCAAGATGGATTGTTTATCGTGCTCGCTCGCTTCCCGCTCAAGCAATTGGCTCCGGTTCCTTTGCGATCAGCAGTTCGATTGGCGTGCGATTGCGAGCTACTAAGAAAATATCTGTGTTTTTTAAGAAAGAAGTATACCTTTACCTCAAAGAAAAGTGTACCTTCTTTCCTCTCTTTTTTTAACACCGTGTACCTTCTTTCCGAGAGGTAGCTTCAAGGAGCTTCTTTTTTCTTTTGAGAAACTTACACCAACTCCAACGGGTCGACCCAAACGGACGACGATTTTGTCCGGTTTTTGTTCGTTTGGATCGGTCAGGCGGACACGAGCGTCCGCTTCCGTAAATGGATCGATCCATGCGTCCAACGCTGACCGGACCCATTTTTGCCGGCGTACGAAAAAATAATACATAATACATAATTAAACATTAAAAGCAGTCACGAAGGTCGGCGTTAGTCCACGTGCCCGCCTTATATTAATTAAACACTAAAAAAAAGAGGGCAGCCCTAGGTGGCGGCGTCGTCATCGGGGCTGGTGAGGTCGACCAGCGTAGGCACAGGACCGGTCCACGGGAACACCGAGTTCCAGAGCGCAACTGCTTGCGCCTCCGTAGTCTGTCACGCCGTCGCGGGCTGTGCTGGTGGCGGTGGCAGCGCAGCAGCACGGGCACGCTCCTCCGTCTCCGCCTCCCGTCGTTCCTCCTCCGCCTCCTTCTCCACCTCCATGAGCCGAAGGCCTTCGACGCGCTCCGCCACCAGGTACTGCGAGAGGTAGGCTTGCTCCTACTGCGGTGTCGCGCCCAGCCAAATGGGCGGCGCCGTGACGAACTCCTGGACGACGCCGGTATACTGGTAGACCTCCCGCGGCTCCGTGGGTTTGGACTTCGGCGAAGGTGGCACACGCAGTCGCCGGCGAGCGACAGCGCGATGGCCTCCGTGAGCTGCTGATGGTACGCCACCTCCTTGTCGGCCCTGCGCCGCGCTTCCTCCTCGTTGTCGTGGAGAACAGCAGCGAGCGCCGCCTGGTAGGCGGCCTCAGCCTCCTGGTCCTCGTTGCTGACGATAGGCGGGGGCGGTGGAGGGCCTCCTCGCTGCACTTCGCGCACGCCAATTGGATGCTGCTCCTCGTGCTCCACCGCGAACCACACCTCCCAGTTAGGGGAGTCGGCCGCGTACGTGGGGTCTCGCCGCTGCTCCGCCGTCAGCAGACGCACACGACGGCTCACCTCCTCCGCATGCACCCGCGCCAACCGCGGCACGGCCGGCACCGGAATCCTCTCTGGATCCAGATGTCAGCCGTGCGGCAGCATGACATCGGGGTAAGGGAGCGGCACGTGGTGCTCCTAGTGCCACCTCGCTTGGTGCACCGGGACGCTCACGCGCTGGCGAGGCCGGTGGGAAGACTACGGCGAGGAGATGGCGCGGGGGTAGAGCGGGGCCTTGTCCTTGTTTGGGAAGCCGCCGACCATGGTGTGCTAGGGTTTTGATCGCTTGGTCGCCGAGGAGGTGGCTGGATGTGGATGGGCGGGGTTCTGAAAGCAGATGGCGGAACCCACCGCACGTTCGGATTAAAAAAGGTCGGCCGCGGTCGCTGACACGTGGGCCCGAGGATGGCGGCTGTCATAAATTATGTTGATCGCGGTGGTTGGGGCGGACACCGAGAGGGCGCGCGTGCGTCCGCTTCGCTTCCGCACCGACGCATTTCACTACAAAATTTGTGCCGAAAATGGGTCGGCATGGACGCGAAGCACACGCGTTTTGACAATGGATCGACGCGTTGGGTCATTACTTTTTATCCGCGCCGACCCAAACGGACGACGACGAACGAAATGGATCGTCCCATTGGAGTTGCTCTTAAAAAGTATTTTACGCGAGCATATTTTTGGCCCGGCTGGTTGCCAAACAAACGGGCCAATGAAACTTGCCTTTGGCCCATGTTGTAACAATAGGACAAGATCAGCTCAAAGCAGTGGGAAGAAACGCTAAAAAACAGTGGGAAGAAATTCTCAAACAGAAAAAAGATGTTGGAAAAAATAGAAACCCTAACCATCGGACACCGCCGCACCGGTAGAGTTGGACATCGGTCACGCCAGTACGGTACTCTTGTCTTGTCGGTGGAACGAAGACGTAATAAGATTCCATGATCCGTCTTGATAGGGTTATCATGGCTGACGTAGTCGACATTAAGGACCTTGTGTTGTCTCATATGTGGGTGAATTGTTGGCTCCTGATTCGATAAACTATTCTATGTCGCTTTTGCTTGGATGGACGATGATAGTGGTGCCAAGTGTAATTTTGTCAATGGCTTTCCGGTTTCACTATTTTTATTCTCCTAATTTTCTCCCCAAACAAATTCTGTTAAGGATTAATTTAATCCTAATAATCAATGCTTAAGTCGGTTGTTTACGTCGGTTGTGGTTACCGACATTGTAACTCTAAATGCCTTGTAAGAAGGGTATAAATACCCAGTTTTCATTCAATGAGAAAGACCGTTTGGTCATTTGCTTTTATTCTTTCACACGTTATCAGCACGCTCCCGCTGAGCGATTCCATCGGTGCGACGGTTTCCGACTACAACATCGCCCGCCCGCGAGTTCGTCGGCAACAGCTTTTGATTCAGCGTGGTGGCGCCGCTAACATGTCGTCCCTCAGCCCGGCGAAAGCACATCCAATCGGCAACCTCACACCATGAACGGCTTCAATCTCTAACTGCCCCTTCGATTCCTACAGGAATACAGGGGATGAACGAGAGAAAGAAGAACGGGGTTGCAGGGGCATTAGCATCCATCGAACCTTTCAAATTGAGAACATGAATCAAGAAAAGGTAAAACGTCTCACTTGATTAGCATCGTCGTTGGACTTGGTGGTGACGCTCGTCGCCATCAGGATGCGAACGATGACTGCATCAGTTTCATCTGGCCTCGGCTCGCACTGGACTGAAACACCAGCACCACAAACCTCGCCTCCCGCAACGGAAATGGTGGCGGGCCCTCAGGCGCTCGACCCCGTCTCCCTACCTCCATGGCGAGGCAACACCGTCGGATGCGGCTCTTTCGGGTGCGCACGCAGCGGCGTCCTTCGACCGAGGCGACGACGCGGCCACCGTACTGCAGGACGCAACCACCGCGCCGCGCCCGCCCGTGCCAGCATCGTGACCTCGCCGCCTGGCAGTGCTCGCCCTCGCCCGCCCGCGCCGTGGCCAGCAGCGCCAGGCCGTGGCCGCCTCTGGCCTCGCCCGCCCAGCCTCCTGTGCCACGCGTCCGTACCACGCCGCGTCTCACGCCCGGCCGTGCGCCACGGTCGCCGGCGCCATGGCCGCGCTGCGCCGAGCCGCCGCCCGTCCGTGTGGCGTCGTCCTTGGACGGTCGCGGCGGTTACGGGAGAAATCCAATTGCTCTGGAGAGAAAAAGAAGAGAACCTTATCTCTTCGGGTGTTTTCACTTCAGCCCTTGTGGTTTCTCATAATCACAAATAAGTTTCTGCATTTTTTTATTGCTGAACCCATGGGTTAACAAATCTTTGCGATTAAGCCCTCTGGCTTAATGAATGTTATGAACGAGCCATCATACTAGACTTTACGGTTCAGCCTCAGGCTCAGGTTATTATTATTTATATTTATATAAAGCCTGAGCTTTAAAAGAAATACATATGTTAGGCCGCAGGGGTCTTCGAAGGTTGCATAAAATATAATTATGCATCATTCTACAACAAGTAAAATTGCTATTTAAAGCCCTCAGATGTTCATATATTGCATGTATTTTCGTAGAAAATTGTTGTGAAATGAATATTTTGCTTCATTTCACACACGCCTTTGAAATTTATGGCATTTTCCTAATACTAGACTCAATATTTTTCTATGATATGTCATTTTAATACAACAACTATATATTTGCAATTGGAATTAAATTTCCCCGCAAATATTGACGAAGTCAAAAATAATGATTATGAAGTGTCATACTCAATATGACTACATACACTTATTTGTGAATCACAAGGTATTGGTGTGGTGATATCTACTGCACCATTTGTAGATTATTCATCATTAATGTGAGGTCTACATCTTGTCAAATTTACAAGATGATTACCTTCAAAGTGCTCTTCCTAATATTAATGTTAGATGTGACTACCTTAGAATATCATAAGGTAATATTGGCATCTACTGTAAAAAAAATTTACACACTATCCACTATTACTGCAAGGTCTACATCATGTCATTCGGACATATGACTACCTTCAAAGTGATTTTCTTAAATATAGAATAACATAAGATAATAGATATATGAACATCTACTGATAAAAGTCAGACTATGTTTTCTATTACTGCGAGATCTACACCATATTGGTGATTATCTTCAAAGTGTTATCCTATATAAACCGAGGTCTACACATATGGCTATATGGCATCAGTCGTACTAAAATTTGCTCCTCTGAAGCAATTGTTGTTGTTCACTAAAATGATTTACTATCATAGTAAATTCATGCATGATTATTACATGTTGATGGTACTATCTACCAATATCAATTATTCAAGCCTCATTTTGTTTGAATATGTCATAGAGAATTATGCAAATATTTGCATACTTCAATGATTACCTTTTATTACATTGATAAAATACATGGCAATGGAGCCTACGTCACTATTTCTAATTAAAGTGTCGTCCATCTATCAAGATGGACCCCATAATTTATGGAAATAATAGAGTGGATCAACACTTTCACAAGGTTCACATCACATCATGGTTATACTTTTATAGTGACTAACCAATGTTAAGCATGCAAGTCTGTACATTTTGGCACTGACTCTAAAGTCACACACTTCCTCAAGAATGAAGTCCAAAACATTAGCAATAATTTCATCACATCACTGTGTTGTACTGAAGGATATACCCAGGTTCACCAAGGATCACCTTGGCCATGATTGTTCTCAAACAAATCGTTTATTCATAGATGTCACTTACTCCTAGAAGTAAATTAAATAAATGCATTAGCATTTTCAAGTAAGCATGGTTGACATTTCCAAATGCAGTAAGTACATGTTAGGTGATATTACTTATTGTAAGATGATTCATGACATCAGTCATTATATCCACATGCGGCATTTGCGGCCACTACAACTCCACCTTCGAAATATGTGTCATGGCTATTCTCTTAATAGCTAAATATGTTTATATGTATTTCGTTTGCCACCAACTTCACTTAGTTCTCAAACTAAGTACATAATGGACGAATATTTATTCATCTTGAATATTTCCTTTAAGAGAAACATGCTGCCATGAGCACATCGCGAATAATCACCCATTCGTTTCTCAAGACCTCAAGTCTATCGCAGCTCACATTTTTGTCACTCGATCAACTTTAAGTTGAGATCTCATGATCAAATATTTTCATCCGAAGATCCAGTTGAAAAGCCCTCAATACACTTTACATATTCTTATGATAGTCCTACCATTTTCATGATGAAGAAACATGGAATTTCATAAAATCATCAGATTCACCCAACGGGTGCTATTCCATTATTTGAAATTATTGCTAGCATTGTGAATAATAATCAAGTCATTGGTCACAAAATAGAACCATGATGTATTCAAAGTAAAGTGGAGGCTAAAATGCAACCGAAGATGGAATTATTTCTCAAATAGGGAATATATCGTTTTCGAACGATCAACGACAACTCTCAAGTTTGTCAAATGTGTGGTTATTTAAACATCGTACCCATGATTACCAAACCGTCAAACATATGGTCAAACCAAACCATAAATTTATTAAGAAGGCAAATAAGTTCATTGGGATAGTTGAAAATTTGCAAACATACAACCAGGAAATATCCTCGTAAATGATTGTTTTCAAATCTTCATCAGAAGGAGAACCAAAAATATAGTGTAATAAAAGAATGATCAATTCCTTTATGCCTATGATATGTTTGCATAATTAATTTTTCAGTAATATGGGTGACCTCATGGAATAAATCCATTCGAATGGACAACTTCATTGAACTCATTTCACAAGCAATGTCTGATTACACCTAATACTTTATGTACATAGACATAATGGTTTAGTTCAATATCTTATCAAAGATAGTGAAATTAATAATATGACCAAACTTATAGAATCGTAATTTACTAGCCTCATGCTAGACAAATACGACATTACACACCGTAAGTATGATCTAAATCATACCAACTCCATAGCATACTACTTTCCCCTTGTAGTAATTACGTGAAAATCAACAAAGTATTTCCTATCTGCGATAATTTGGTTACATACCGATAACACCACTCCAGCATACATCAATGGGCTCTCACAAATGATTTAGGGAACTATGTGAGGAATAACAATTTATCCGTCAATCAAAATTATTCACAGCCCGTATGCTGATTGCATCAGCAATAAGGACATTTCCAGCATTAGAGAGAGATTAGTACCACAAAGAATGCCAAGAAATAAATTAGACATGTTATTTACATTCAGTCCTTATATCCACATACTCAAAGAATCTGAACAAGAAGTTTAGAATCACATATGTGCAACTTATTACAAATCTGCCATATACTCATGTGCAACATATGTGCAACAAGAAGTTTAGAATCACATATGTGCAACTTATTACAAGAAGTTTACTCATGACAAAGGTGTCACTCAAATTTATATTCCTGCAGTAAAGTGTCATAAAGAGTGGAGGTACCTGATAAACCATTCTTCTCCCCAAATGAGAGCAAGAGGGGGAGAAATCTGACCACATGAGATATAAAATCGCATATGCTTTCGCGGAAACAGAGGAAATCAAATCCTCAACCAGTAAATGTAATTCAACATCAAGTTGAAAGACACCTCACTAGATGCTCATCATCCAAAGCCCGACATAAATGTGCACAAATGTTTTGGTGTCGGGACATCGAAACACCTTGACTCCATTGTTGTAAGAAATCTCAAGGAGTTAAAAGGAATAAATACATTTCCACAAATTTCATCTATTCCTCTAGAATCATATAACATAAGTCTACATTTGTCGACATATATTTCTTCTAAAGATTGCTAAAACCTTTTGGGCCGTGAACCAAAATCCATGGTAGAGTGCCTCTTGTACTCACATTGGTTCACATAAAAGGAAGCAAGTAATGAAGAATAGCACTCGCCAATCAAAGAGTGGTATTTACCACAGTAATACCTACTCCTCATAAGTATCTTCCATATGGAATACTAAAAACTTCTCATTCATAGAAAAAGTCAATGAGGTGGTGAAAAAGCGAGGCTTGTAGCAAAAGGGTTCACGCAGAGACCCAAACATCGATTACGATGTAACATACCTTCTTGGTATGAGTGGAACTATGTTTCGATAATAAATACAGTTGGCAGTACAAATAATATTATCCATGCAGTTAATGGATGCAGTGACTACATACCCATATGAGTCACTCATTTTGGAAATCTATATTAAAGTCCCTGAAGGGCTTCATTTCCGAATCCAAAAACAAATCGCAACATGTATTGTGTAAAACTTCATAAGTCACTCTATGACTAGAAATAGTCGTGAATCATATGGTACTACCGACTAGACGAGTTCCTTCTTCAGAGGATTACTCAAAGGATGATGATTGTTCATGTGTTAATAAAGGAAACCCAAAATTTTATTTCCTTACATCACCTCAGTGTATATCGACGATTTCATCATCAATGTCTCTACAAGACATAAACATACACAAAATCATCTCAAGACGGAAAATTTGGATTCAACCAAATTTAGCTTAAGCTTACAACTTGAGCATTCTCTCAAGAATACATATCAGTCTACATATATCCAAAACATATACGAGAAGTTCAGTGTGGATATATCATAACAACGAAAGACATGTATGGTCATACTACCTTTGATAAGGTACATACCTAGGGTTGATAATGAAGTGACATAAAGACCTGAAGTTCTATATCTCACTAATGTCAAAGCACTCATATGATTGCAAACTATGTCAGGCCTGACACCATATTTGCTATGTTTGTTCAGAGTGCAACCCCCAACAAAAGGTACATGCTTGATATATGGAATATCATCTTATATTTTAAGCTCATAATAAATATTGGACAATTCCATCAAGAAATACAAGATATGACCACGATATGATATGATGATATTGGCTCTTTATTTGATCCCAATGACGCCATATCAATGACTGGATTTGTTGGAATAGTCTTTATATGGAAGTCATCTAAATGGACTTTAATGGTTATTCTCACTTATCATTCTGACATAATTGCTTTATCTAAAAGCATTGCAAAAATATGTATGGCTTGGCAGAATGATTAACCACACTCAAAATCGTGTGGTTGAGATTCATCAGAATCACATAACTTGATTTATCAAGATACTTCCACTTGTGTTACTCAATACCTACAGGCTATATGAAGAGCAATATCATAAATCACATTGCTCAGAAATTTTGAATGTATGAATCAATTCATACTCAGTTTTGTTGCGTACACAATAATTTTCTAAATCTTACAAAATATTTGGTTTTAAGCCTTACAATCCAGGTTTGGGGTTGTTTAGAAAATTATTGACAATTCTATTGGTCACAACTTAACAAGTTGCAAAATTTCCCAAATCATCAGATTTTATGTGCACCACATGTGCCATAAGGGATATTAATTTAAGGAACTCTCACCTTACAATTCTAAATGAGCCAACTCATTCTTCCTTGAACACATTCAGAAGATATGTGCATTCTCAACCATTGTGTGGGATTTTATAGATACTTTATGGTACTCATGGAAACATTTATAAAATGATTCTAGTGTGTCTCTTGTAACACAAACCATAAATGATATAACTAAATCAATTGCTCAAATTATCAAAGTAAGAGGAAGTTATCCTAAACAAGGGATAAATCCATTCGAATGGATAACTTTGTTGAACTCATTTCACAAGAAATTTCTGATTATATATAATACTTTATGTACATACCCAAAATGATTTAGTTGAATATCTTATCAAAGATAGTGAAATTAATAATATGACCAAACTTATAGAATCATGATTTACTAGCCTCATGCTAGACAAATACGACATTACACACCGTAAGTATGATATAAATCATACCAACTGCATAGCATACTACTTTCCCCTTTTAGTAATTACGTGGAAATCAACAAAGTATTTCCTATCTGCGATAATTCGGTTACATACCGATATCACCACTCCAGCATACATCAATGGGCTCTCACAGAAAATTAGGGATCTAAGTGAGGAATGACAATTTATCCTTCAATCAAAATTATTCATAGCCCGTATGCTGATTGCATCAGCAATAAGGACATTTCTGGCATTAGGGGGAGATAAGTACCACAAAGAATGCCAAGAAATAAATTAGGAATGTTATTCACATTCAGTCCTTATATCCACGTACTCAAAGAATCTGAACAAGAAGTTTAGAATCACATATTTGCAACACATTGCAAATCTGCCACATACATTTACTGATGACAAAGGTGTCACTCAATTTTATATTCCTGCAGTAAAGTGTCAGAAAGAGTGGAGGTACCTAATAAACCACTCTTCTCCCGAAATGAGAGCAAGAGGGGGAGAAATCTGACCACACGAGATATAATCTCGCATATGCTTCCGCGGAAATAGAGGAAATCAAATCCTCAACTAGTAAATGTAATTCAACATCAAGTTGAAAGACACCTCACTGGATGCTCATCATCCAAATCCTGACATAAATGTGCACAAATGTTTTGGTGTCGGGACATCGAAACACCTTGACTACATTGTTGTAGGAAATCACAAGGAGTTAAAAGGAATAAATACATTTCCACAAATTTCATTGATTCCTCCAGAATCATATAACATAAGTCTACATTTGTTGACATATATTTCTTCTGAAAATTGCTAAAACCTTTTGGGCCCTGAACCAAAATCCATGGTAGAGTGCCTCTTGCACTCATATTGGTTCACATAAAAGGAAGCAAGTAATGAAGAATAGCCTCGCTCTACAAACGAGTGGTATTTACCACAGTAATACCTACTCCTCATAAGTATCTTCCATATGGAATACTAAAAACTTCTCATTCATAGACAAAGTCAATGAGGTGGTGAGAAAGCGAGTCTTGTAGCAAAAGGGTTCACGCAGAGACCTGACATCAAATTATGATGTAACATACCTTCTTGGTATGAGTGGAACTATGTTTCGATAATAAATACCATTGGCAGTACAAATAATATTATCCATGCAGTTAATGAATGTAGTGACTACATACTCATATGGGTCACTTGTTTCGGAAATATATATTAAAGTCCCTGAAGGGCTTACAATTCCGAATCCAAAATAAATCGCAACATATTTGTGTAAAATTTCAGAAGTCACTCTATGGCTTGAAATAGTCGGAAATCATATGGTACTAGCGACTAAATGAGTTCCTTCTTCAAAGGATTACTCAAAAGATGGTAAATTGTTTATGTGTTAATAAAGGTATCCCAAATTTGAATTCCTTATATCACCTCTGTGTATATCGATGATTTCATCATCAATGTCTCTACAAGACCTAAACATACACAAAATCATCTCAAGACGGAAAATTTGGATTCAACCAAATTTAGCTTAAGTTTACAACTTGAGCATTCTCTCAAGAATACAGATCAGTCTACATATCCAAACATATACGAGAAGTTCAATTTGGATATATCATATCAACAAAAGACATGTATGGTCATACTACCTTTGATAAGGTACAAATCCATTTATAGCTAGGGGTGATAATGAAGTGATACTAGGACCTGAAGTTCTATATCTCACTAATGCCAAAGCACTCATATACTTGCAAACTACGTCAGGCCTGACACTATGTTTGCTATCTTTATTCAGAGTGCAAACCCCAACAAAAGGTATATGGTTGATATAAGTAATATCATCTTATATCTGAAGATTAAGTAAATCTTGGATATTTCTATCAGGAAATAGAAGATATGACCATGATATGATGTAATGATATTGGCTCTTTATTTGATCCCAACGATGCCATATCAATGACTGAATTTACTGGAATAGCCTTCACATGGAAGTCATATAAATGGATTTTAGTGGTTATTTCCAGTTATCATTCTAACATAATTGCTTTATCTAAAGGCATTGCAAAATATGCATAACTTAGTAGAATGGTTAATCACACTCAAAATCATGTGGTTGAGATTCATCAGAATCACATAACTTAATTTATCAAGATACTTCCACTTGTGTTACTCAATACCTACAGGTTATATGAAGAGCAATATCATAAATCACATTGCTTAGAAATTACTTATCCTCATGGATTATAGAAAGTTGAGGAAATAAATTGCAAACAAAATATTGTGATAATCCAACAGATTATACACAATCTCATGTTCATGTCAATGGCATTGGTATGAGACATCCTCCATATTTGCAAAGTTCGGGGGGAGTAATCTCCCAGACTATAACCTATTAACAATCATCAGATTGCATATATTGTATTCTTTTTCCCTTGATGAGTTTTTCCATAATGGTTTCTCGTAAAAGGTTTTTAACGAGATAATATAAACACAAGTATATATATATGCCATATCATTTTCACCTTATATTTTTCCCACTGGGTTTTCAATGGCATTTGACAATCATCAGATAATATATATGTATTCGGGGGGAGTTTTCAATGGCATGTCAAATGCACTCTTTTCCCTTATGAGTTTTTCTCTCAAAAGTTTCTCATAATGGTTTTTAATGAGGCAATATCTTATCAAAGATCATATGTCATACTCTCTATTTTCCCTATTGGGGTTTTTAAAGGAAGTACTCAAGACATATCAATTGTTCTCTAAACTCACCAATGAGTTTTCTCCTTCTTCAAAGGTTTTTCTCATATGAGTTATCAAGAGACAATAATCATTATATGTTGCATTATTTTCTCCTTATTATTTTTCCCACTGGGTTTAAAGGGGTTTTAGCAACATATCTATACTATACTCCTCGTATTTTTCCCATAAGGTTTTTGGAGGAGACTACAAAGATTATAAAAGTGTTTCTCAAAATGAAGACGATGAACATTTTCAAGGCAAACACATACCGGAAGGAATCTTTATCAAGATGAAGCGTATTAGACTAGCATAGATTAGGGGGAGTGTTAAGGATTAATTTAATCCTAATAATCAATGCTTAAGTCGGTTGTTTACGTCGGTTGTGGTTACCGACATTGTAACTCTAACTGCCTTGTAAGAAGGGTATAAATACCCAGTTTTCATTCAATGAGAAAGACTGTTCGGTCATTTGCTTTTATTCTTTCACAAATTCAACATGCTTGACCACAACATTCATCGTTGCTACGTTGCTAATCATACAAGAGCAGAATAATCAAGTATCCAATCATCTATCGACCATTTTCCAATAGAAAATATATATTAATACAAAAACCTTAATGATCTAGTTGCCCTTTCTCTTTCTGCGAGTCTTTGGATGACTGAGATTCAAGCATGGTGTAATGTTGGGGCTACGGATCTCAGCCCCATAAATTACATCTTTTACCCCCTAATTGTGACATTTTGACAACGTTTAACAATTTAAAGTATTCTCACATTTTAGTTTTTAGTTGTGAACTTGTGTCGGCTTTTAATCCCATTTTATCATCTTTCCATCCTGATAAGGACCTACGTGTTAGACGATGTGGCGCTGACTAGGTGGTCAACTCTGGAGAAAAAAATTATGTGAAAAAAGGTTAGGGGACTTATCCTGTTGAAGAACAGGCGCATTGAAGATGAATAAGAGGCTTGGAATCGGGATTGAGTTTGATTGGGAGTTAATGGGGGCAGTTAAGTAGTTCTCAACTGGCCCGAGATGGATTGAGTCTAACTTTACTAAGAGTTAGATCCAGTCTCATGTACTCCCGCCGTTATTTTGTTGCCTCACCTGTTGAAAAAAATTGACACAATTTAATTATTATCTTTTTTCCGGTTTGTAGGGATTATCTTAAAACTTTCAGTTTCCTGTTTTATTAGTCTTATTTCTGTTAATTATTAGTCTTATTTCTATTCATATATCGAGTTGCACTAAATCACTACATGAGAGGAATAAACGAAAACTCATCAATGCTTGTAAAAGTCCGAAGTTATTTATTGGTCATGCACGCATGCATTGCAATTAATCCATTGAGAAAAACAAGCATATTAATTGATTATTTTTGCAAACTATTAAAATTATTTCACCACTCATCATCTACCTTGGTTGGTGAGATTTTGAATTGAGCCCTATAAACCGAAAAGGAGGGAGTATAATTTGATGAAATTTGACATAATTTGGTATGGCTTAACGAGTATGTGCCTCTACTTGTTTGCGATGTTAGTTGCCATGTCACTCTAACAAGTAGGTCAAGTTTTCTACTCTGAAAATTAGTAAGTGGTATAATGGTCAAATGTTGGCAAAGATTACTAAGTAGGGTAAAAGATGTCAGAATGTCATGAAACTAGAGGGTAAAAAGTGAAATTTATTCTTAACACGAATTCAACATGCTTGACAAAGATATGCACATGATGGAGATGTTCTCACTAAAAAGTAAAAAACATTCGAGAGGTACCGAGTGAATTGCAGAAAACATTGACACTTAAGGCTAGGTTTGCAGGAACAACAAGTTTGTGGAATTGTGCCCCAAACCACTATTTTTTTTGTCTAATGTTTTGCAAAAAACATTAGTTGCTCTATTTGGTCATTTTAAGTTAGATTATGACAGGTGGAGCCCATTTTTGTCAACGTGGCGGTATTGTTCATCTGTACTAGCCATTACACGACGTCAGACGTCGTGCGTCGCGCTGGTTCGAGCCGCTAGGTCATCAAACACCCTGAATCAATACATGCCCACCCCCAGCCCTCATTCTCTCCCGCTCGACTCCCCCCTCTTTGCTCCCACTCGTTCACCGCCGCCGCCACCTCTCACATATCTGACCGATGCCGCCGCCACGTCATCATGGTGTCCTGGAGTGATGATGACACCAACGAGAACTCTTACCAGTACGCTGACTTAGTTTCAAACGATCACATCAGCAAGGTGAGTTGCTCGAGCTAGGGTTAGGGTTAGGGTTTGGATTTGGGCATTTTCTATTGAGCTTGATCTGAAGTTTCTTTTCCAAATGTGTGGTGTTCCTTTGCACGTGCAGATCCATGCAACCACGGTTGACTGTGACTTCGAGGGCATTGAAACTGATGTCCTTGTTTTGTGCCATGAACACGGCCACACAACAAAGAGGCATGTTGCTTTCTAAGGCATCCTTACTGGCAGGAGGTTCCTTGCTTGTCCTGTGAAGGTATGTGCCAAACTTGTGCTAATTAGATGTTGTGAACTAATTATTTTGTCACTGTTTAGTACCGATGTTGTAGTTAGCAGATCAGGCTTGTTAGTTAGGTTGTTTAAATATGTGGTCAATGCTTACTAGCTCAGTGAGGTCATTGTTTATTAGTGAGGTTATATGTGAGCATGTGCATAGTATTGTCATGTTCATTTATTTTGTATTTTCTATGATAGTAGTGGATAAGTGAGGTCATTGTTTATATGTCACTATGTGCATAGGGTTGGGAGCACTGATTGATACTTGTTACTTTATAGCATGTGGATTAGTGAGCATTGTATTTGACTAATTAATGTTAGTAAAGCACTCATTGTGTCCTATAGCTCATATCTTTTGTTTAACACTGTAATATTACAGGAGGGTGACAACCATGGACTAGTTGAATGGATTGATCCATCTTGGCCAACTACAATGGGGAATGCATTGGCCAAATTGTGGGATATGTATGAAGAGTGCAAGAGAAATAAGATTGAGGACAATCTGATGAACTCATTTGTTGTTCACAATCTTACACGAAAGAAGATCAAGCTGCACGCAAGTTATGAGAAGTTGGTTGAAGATGTCAATGCCCTTTTGGATGCCCATGAGCAGAGGGCCCGGATGGAAAGGAAGCCTGATAAGAGAAAGTTATAGGGGAAGTATGACATGGTCAAGAACTTGGTAGTTACTCAAGCCAGTGTCATTAGGAACATGAAGTTAAAGCTTGCTGAAAAGAAGAGCAAGTTGCAGGCTCACATTATTGAGCTTGAGAAGGTCGTGGAGTAGACCAAGGTGAAGCTAAATGGGATCGCTATCTTAGATGAATGAGCCACTAGGCAGTATAATGTAATACGCTACTTTTTTTGAGAGGGTAATATGCTACTTATTAGTACTAACAACATGGTTATGGGAGAATGAGTAGTATCATCATGGTTATGTAATGTACTGATCTAGTAATATCTGAATTATGGTTATGTAATGTACTAACCTAAGGTGTAATATGGTACTTATTACTTATGGTTGTGTATGGATCTTACAACTATGCAAAATGTGATGCTTTGTTAATTTTGTCAATGTCTAGAGACCCTAAAATTACTTGGGTGGTTATGTCGATGCCGAGAGACCCTAGAATGAGTTGGGTGGTTTTCTCGATACCGGGAGACCCTAGAATGAGTTGGGTGGTTTTGTCGATGCCGAGAGACCCTAGAATAGGTTGGGTGGTTTTGTCGATGCCGAGAGACCCTAGAGTGAGTTGGGTGGTTATGTCGATGTCGAGAGACCCTAGAATAATTTGGGTGGTTTTGTCAATGTCGAGAGACCCCCAAACTTTCAGCATAAACATATAAGATTTAGCATGAGCATAAACATCCAACATTCAGCATAATAAAAAAACAAGCATCAACATAATGAAAAACCAGCATCAACATAAACATCCAACATTCAGCATCAACATAAACATCCAAGACATCCAACATTGTCAGGTCCTCACAACCAACATTGTGAGGTTCTAACAGCCAATAAAGACAACATTTATTTCAAAGCCAACAAAGGCAACATATGTTCTCACAGCCAACAAAAGGAACACAAGGAACATAGTCTCTCACAACCAACAACGAAAACATCCAGTTACCAGAAGCATAGAAGTAATCTTTCAACTTGTATGAAGCGGTCTTTTTTCCTCCCACTTTGTCTTGGAGCTTGAAAAGTTGCCTTGTGGCCTGAAGCAGAGGTAGAGGTTGTACCAGTTGTTGTAGCTTTCTTCCTGGGAGACCTCCTTGGAGGAGGAGCAAGTTTAGTGGCAGCAGGGGTAGCTTTCCTCCTTGGAGGAGCAGCAGGTGTAGTGGCAACAGGTGTGGCTTTCTTCGTGGGAGGAGCAATACCAGGAGTAGTTGTAGATGGAGATGGCCTCTTCCTTGGTGTTGCACCAGCTATAGATGAATTGTTTGTTGAAGCAAAAGCATGTGACATGTTTGGCTGCATTTCAAAAACAATCAAGGATTGTGAGTCACGATGGAGACAAAATAAAGAGAGTTGAGGTGCTAATCTAACTAACCTGATGCTTGTTTATTCTCACAACAAGAGCTGGCTTCAGGGGCTTAGAGCAAACATTGTATCTATGCTCTACAAGTTTGCAGTTGCCGCAAGTAATAGATGCCATCCTAGATGTATCTCTTGGTGCTAGCTTCTCAACTTGGTTTTTTTATCTTCTTTGTTTGTTGCTTCCCAACCTTGTCTTTGAATACTGGAGGCTCTGTGTCCTGAGTCCTTGTCCTTGGCCACAGATTTGGACCAGGTACAAGAAATATGATATGTCCAAATGTTTTTATACATTTCTTTTTCGAAGAAATCACTCACAAAGTCCTCAGACTGTAACTTAGCTTTCACTATTGCAGAAACTGCATGATTGCAAGGCATAGTAGTCATATCCTTTTTCCTACATCCACATGTTCTGTCCAGCAAGTTCACTGAGTAGGTGTTATCTCTACTAGTAACTTGGTAAATGTTAGGACCAGCCATCAAAGTTGGCACCACCTTGAGTTGTACTTTGTCTCCTCTAACATTTCAGCATATGTTGGGCAAATCTCCCAATTTGTTGTCTTTGTCTTAGTTCTATTGGTGTTAAATTTGACCATCAATTTTGTCCTAATTCCTTCTACCATGGTCTTTACTGGCTTACCTCTGACATCTAGTATCATTTTGTTAAACACCTTACCAATGTTGTTCGCAACCAGGTCAGTTTTGCAGTTAAAATCCATTGCATGTCTAGCCCAAGTATGAAATGGTGATCATCTTTAGTATATGAGTAGCTAGCTGCATCCATGTGTTTCTCTAATTCGCCACCTCTAAAACCAGTAGTTTGGAAATTCTGATATATATGTCTAAGGCAGAATTGTGTACAATTGGGAAAAATATGGTTTATTGCATTTAAAAGCCCCTGTTTGAAACAATAGGAAATAGAGCTAAGCAACGGTCGTATGAAGTGCTAGAGCAATATTCCTATGAAACTATGAGAAGATAAGTTTACCTTTTGCATATCAGATCTCATGGTATAGTATCCAAACTTTCCACTTTCCCCACCAAGTGCATCTTTAAGCTGTGTTAAGAAACAAGGTCAGCTGTCTGTGTCCTCTTTGTTTACAGCTCCAAATGCTATATGGTATATATTATCCTTCCTATCCCTTCCTGTTGCAGCAAGGATGTGTTGACCTATTGAGAACTTGATAAAACAACCATCTACCCCTCCAAAGTGACAGTTATGAGAATATAGTGTATATAATGTGAGCACATAACAATTCACAAGTTAGAAAAACAATGTACCTATGAATGGCATGCATCCATTCAAAAACCCTTCTTTGCAAGCATTAAGACATAAAATTAGGCCATGGAACCTTGGGTTTTTACTTGGGTGCTCTGGGAGATTCTTAGTTGTCACAACACATCTAGAGCCTCAGTTTGTATCCAACACAGCGTGCAAATAATCTCTGATTCTACTCTATTGTCCTCTCTCATTTCCTTGGACAACCTTCAATGCTTGATTCCTAGAAGTGTAGGCAACATGGGTGGAGATCTCTACTCCATATTTCTTCTTCAAATTCTGCATTATTATGGTGACTGGTGTGCCAATATCAATTCTCATCATTGCCTCACACTGGTGTGCAACCCATTTTGTAGTGACCTTGGTGTTCTCTCCTATTGCTAGACATATGTGCAAAAAATTAGCCTTTCTTATACAAAAAGTAGTCTCATATGCAACAAGAGAAGCTGCAACGAAGAAAGGGCAGTCTACATGACTGCACACAACTATGATGTTGTCTTTGCAGTTTTTGTGGAACTGGTAATTCCTATTCTAACTTATGTGAAACATCTGAAGTGCTCTCCTAAACTGGTACACATTAAGGAAACAAAGGTTTCTACAAAACTGCTCCTGTGAGTTCTCTGTCTCCTTACTATACCAGTTCCTTCCATCTGGCAGAAAAAAGGTGGTTCCTCAGCTCCATCATCATATTCCTGCTTCAAAACACTTGGATCTATCTCCTCATCTGATGATGGCATCCACACATCCTCAAACTTTTGCTCCAAGCTAGAAGGTGACCTCTTGTTGGACCTTTTCTAGCATTCTTCTTCTTTTTAGGTTCCTTTTGCTGCTCCACCCGCTCCTCTTGCTCAACCTGCTCCTCTTCCTCATCTTGCTCCACCTGCTCATCTTCCTCATCTTGCTCATACACTTGATCCACATTAGTGTCTCCATCAAAATGAAGGAATGGATCCTCTCCGTGCTTCCTCATCTCATTAAGCCTCTTAAGAAAGTCCTCATTTGCATCCAGATCAGAATCATCTTCAGTTAAGAAATGGTAGTTTTTTGCTTAAATGTTTTAACGTGCTCAGCTACCTTCTTATGTTTCCTAAATTTGGCAAACTTTGTTCTCCTCTTCACCTCCATTAATGCCTCTAGTTCATCATGTCCTGCTGCATTGCCTTCATGGTTTGTGCTCTGCTGTGTGGAGTAGAACTGCAGTGGCTCTGGTTGCCTCTGTTTATTGCATTATGATGGTGATTTGAAGAGAACACCACAAGGATTGACTTCATAAACAGATTTATCTCCTCATTCACTCAAAGGAACATGCTCCTCATACACAAAGCCTGAATTCAAATCTATAGGTCTTGGATCAGTGCCCCTAATCAATGTCAAGTTCACTACCTTCTCATCTATATTAGCAATATGATCAAGCATTTCATCTACCTTGTCATCATCACTAATTTCATCCAATCGTGTATTCCCCACACCAGGATCCCTCACAAAATACATGAAAACATTCTGCCCACATCCCTCTGTCTCTATTAGGGCTTCCAAATTACAATATGTGATGTCTGAAAGGGAAATTGTTCTCTCCAAGTTATCTCTGTCATGAAAGTTTATTCTAACTTCCCAAACCTCATCATCCAAACCATGCACAAAAAAAGTACAACAAATTTAATTAATACAACACATAATTACTATAATAGAGCACTATTGCAGTCAACACTTCACAATTATTCTAATACAAGTTTCATAATTACTCTAATATAAGTTTCATAATGAACACTGCATCATTACTAGAATATAAGTTAACAAATCTTACTCTAATTAACAATGCATACTAACAGAAACTACTATAATTGACTCTGAAAAAATCAAAACATATTACAAGAAACTAGTCTAATTAGCAGTGTCTATTGCCTACAAATTAAGACATATTACGAGAAAATACTCTAATGAACACTGCATATTGCCTAACCCTAACCCTAGAATTGATCTATAGGTCAAAAATGGTAAGAAACTAGGTTTGACCAAAGGGGAACTTACTAGACGCCGCCCAATGACGATGCAAACCAGTGGTTCTCCGTCAGATTATCCTTCACGTCCCTGGCCCAAGATCTCGTCACCGCAAATTCGAGCAAGTGCTGGGGGCTTCGTCTGGGGCTGCTTGTATCCAAAGACCCGCCGCTACCGCTAGCCGTCGCCATGTCTGAGAGGAGAGAGTACGGGGGAGGAAAAGAAATGGAGAGGAACGTCGCCATGTCTGAGAGGAGAGAGTACGGGGGAGGAAAAGAAATGGAGAGGAACGTCGCCATGTCTGAGAGGAGAGAGTACGGGGGAGGAAAAGAAATGGAGAGTAACGTCGCCATGTCTGAGAGGAGAGAGTACGGGGGAGGAAAAGAAATGGAGAGGAACGTCGCCATGTCTGAGAGGAGAGAGTACGGGGGAGGAAAAGAAATGGAGAGGAACGGACGAGACGGGAACGGCTCGAAGACAACAACCTAGCGGCTCGAACCGACGCGACACATGTCGTGTAGCGGCTCAGACGGATGAACAATACCGCCACGTCGACAAAAACGGGTCCCACCTATCATAATCCGACTTAAAACGACCAAACGGAGCGAGTAGTGTTTTTTTACAAAAAAAAAAGACAAAAAAATTAGTGATTTTGGGCACAATTCCGTAGACTTGTGGTCCTGCAAACCTAGCCTTAAGTGTCGATGTTTTCTGCAATTTATTCAGAGGTACCTAAAAAAGAGAGTAAGAAATCCAGCAAAACATGCCATCTTCATGTCCGAATCACTAGATATATATACACTAATATATTTGACATCAGTCAATTTCACGGCCCTTGGTTTCTACAGGGAAGAGAACACAGGCCACTCCAGCCAGGCATAGCACCAGCTCGAACACAAAAACGGCTTCCATTTGATGGCAAGTCCGTAGCATGCCGACAGCGACAAGAGGACATATAACCCCACCAATTTTACCAATGGAGGTCGCAATTCCAACACCGGTCGATCGGACTGATGTTGGATATACCTAGAAATATAAGGAAATTGATTAGCGTGCAAGAAACTCTGCTCCAAAGACTTGCACAAAAACTGCTTCAGATAATGCCTGGTCAGAGAAACAATTTGGACAGGTGTTACACAGACAAACAAATTGAGTTTGGAAGCAAGAGAATCTGGCAAGATAAGCAAGAGAATCTGCAAAACTATGAAACTAACAAGTGGATGCTCGAGCTAGGAAAATATTATTTCCCTCATGCTTATATAGCATATGCATATCTTCTGGCATCGACGCGACAAGAAAAAATCACCCTAGCATGAGTTTCATACCGCAGGGCCCAGCAATAAGTTTTATTTGTATTAGGGTGTGTGTCTGGATTTAGCCCAAGCTAGCCTTGCCATATATTTGGCTAGCCAAAAATTTGGTTAAGGTTCTGCTAGCCCATGATTTGCAAACATTGGCAAGAAAATTGAACTAGAAGGTTCTTTGAGCGCAGGGCAGTTCACCTATCTTCAGTATGTAATACAGTGAAGATCTACTAGAAGATGATTATTTTCAAACCACGCTAGCGTGATGAATGAAAACCTTTAAATCCTGAATATTCAAAATCAAAACTACCTTGGCACAAGAAAAAGAATAATCAAAACTACCATAATTTGGAAAAACTGGTTAATGGATGAATGTAACATTCAAATTTATTAACAGGACACTGTAAAAACCAAGACACTGGAAGAAAGTGCACTTCCTATATTTAAGAAAGAACTGACACAAACCTCTGGGGCATATAAACATAGAACTGTGGAGCTACCCATGGCACATGCGCGAGCACCGAATAGGAGTGCCGTTGTAAATAGCTCATTCTGATGAAGTACCAGTGGCCCAAGGAAAGCACAACAAGTGAAGAGCATGGACCACATTGTAGCTTTCCGGCCAATCCATTCAACAAGAACGGCAGATACAATTAGACCGGGAATCTCTGGAACATCAGTACATATATTTGTTAGCCAGTGGCATATTGTAAAAATGTCATCAGGCAACAAAATAGACTTACTGTAAGCTACCTGCTAAACTAGTAACAAATGTATCCCTGTAAAGGTTGGCATCTTCTTGATGCTGTATATTCGTCAGCCCAGATGGGCAGTTTCTATTGGCGTCGCTTAGCTGCGATGTCAGCAAGACTACGCCATAATAAGCAAAGGAATTTGCGAAGTAAACAAACCAAAGAAGAAGAGTTGATCTGCACAATGCTGGCGACAATAGCCTTCGCAGTGCAGCAACGGCGCCAGATCTGAAGCTCAAGGCATTGTTAGCTTTGCATTCTATTTCTGTCTCTCTGACTGGAAGAAGATGATCTACTTCAGTCTCAGATGTAAGAGTATCAACTTTATTTTCACGGCGGTATGTGAGAACTCCAGGAGGAAGAGCTGCTTGGTTTATCATAGAGACACTCTCCAGTACGAGTATTGCGTCTGACATTCTATTTTGTACACAAAGATAGCGTGGTGATTCAGGTATTATTCGAAAGAAAGGAAGCAAGAGAAAGCACGGAAGGGAGGTCAATACTAGCAACCACCGCCAATTCAACGCCGATATGACAACCTGCGACCGAACCACAGTTGAATAGCATTTCTCAGAACTGTATAAAATTCTACAAACATAAGTCACAAATAAAATGTCATAAACGCATCAGTCCAAAGTTTAACTGAGCATCAGTTATTTTAAACTTCGTGCAGAAAATCAAAGTTGAGTGGTCAAGGTAAAAGTGTGATAAGATAGCACAAGATGAAATCACAAGTATTCCTACAGAATATTTGCCATCCATTCATTTTTATTTGTCAATTCTAGAGACGGTCTGTGATACACACCATTAACCATAATTTTTATTATTGCACGTTATAAGAATATTGAAGATATAATTATCTAAAAGTAGTTCTGATGACAAATATATCAATAGCATCTCCTAATATAATAATTTGTATCCGAACAGTTGGGAAGAAATGGATCTCAATAGTATGAAAGTGAAAGAACCAACACAAATTCACTTCTACATACATTTGTAAGCACCCAACCTGAATAAACAGTGAAACACATATCTTCTTTCAGTTGACACACTTAGTATTTGTGGTGTCTCTTTATCTAAATATAGCTGTCGTTTCAGAAACCTGCTTTGTCATGCGAAAGTGTCCTTCTCAGCTCAAGTTCATACGAGCTCGTTGTGAACAATAAAATCAGAAAATTAAAAAAAAACTGAAATTTGTTATGGTGCTACCGATTCTAGCGTCATATTTTGTGGGAGTGCCCAGAATCGCCAGAAGCGAGGTTTGCACGCGATTTTCGATTGCACTACCGATTCTAGCTATTCTCTGATGATTTTAGACAATCAAATCGAGTTCTTTTAAGCTTTTGATTTTTCAAACCTAGAATCAATCGAGCGAAAAGAACTGGGCCATATCTTCTTTCTATTTCTACCTTACAAAATGCATTATGGAAACAAATTTTAGAATGAAAATGTAAAAGGTATATAATTCACAACATTAATGGGCCACAAAATCTGCCATACCCATGCAAGTGAAGCCTCCAAGATAGTGCCGATAGTCCAAAAAAGCGAAAAGAGAACAACGCAAGTGCCACGATTTTGCGCAGGAACAAACTCCAAAAACCAAGATGAGAACACATGGCCACCGCCCACTCCCACGCCAACGAGAAACCGAAGAGCCATCAAACATAAATAGTTGGGAGACCAAGCACTTAAGAAACCCATTCCGCTAGTGAACAGAGCTGAAAACAGCAAAACGGTCCTGAAACAAGAAAAATTCCCATTCAGAATTGCGTGTACTAAAAAAAGCAAGGCACGGAAGTGCTTCATACCTTCGACCATATCTGTCAGAAACAAAGCCCCAAGCAAGTGAACCGATTAGCATTCCAGCAAAGACCACACTTGAGAGTAGGCTCTCATCTTGGGCAGATACTTTCCACTCCTCCCGAACCAATGGTCCGACAAATGACAGCAGATTGAGCTCCATGGCTTCTACAACCCAACCCATTCCTGCATAAGCAAGAACAAGCCCCTGGAATTTGCCAAAACCCATGGCTGAAAGCGCGTCATCCGTGGTGTATGTTTCCATGCTGTCAGCGTCTTTTGGTTAATCGGTAGTATCACAGGAAAGTCTCTAACAAACTTTTGGCCAAATAAGTCTCTTTAGTATGCCCCATGTAGAAATAATCCTTCGTAGAGACCAAAAGTATAACCAATATGACTTGCTGCATACATCAAGATCAAGGGTTCAGACTTCAGACCTGAAAGGCAAAAGCATGTTCAGTATGTTCGTGCAAGATGAAGCATACAGTAGTGATTAATGAATCTAGAATGACCAGAGCACGTGCTCTTCCTCGAATGCAAGACGGGTTGCAAAGCGAGTAAAATGATGAACTCATTCTTGTCAGACTGTGTCCACATGTCGCTTACATGAAAACTACTCTACGTACGTACAGCTGAAACCCAAAATAAATGTAGCTAGTATGCATGTTGCCGTATATTCAGATGTGAGCAGATTAATGAAACTAGCTCTTTCTGCCACCACTGCCGAAGGTCAACGCGAATATATTCATTCAACAACGAAGCAAGTGCCGTATATCCAGATGAGAGCAGATCCGGCCTGCTGCAGGAACAAATTCATCGTACGAAAAGCATGTGACTGAAAGTCTGAAACTGCTGCACACTTGACACTAAATAGGAGGAGGAGCACCTCACTGTAGGATCTACTCGTAACGCTCAAGAGGAGGAGGCGGGGAAACCAATCAGCCGGGGTCGCTGTAGTCAGACGGACCACAGCGCCCCACAACACCCAGCGGTTAAGTCTGAACAGAAATTGATTTGGTACCCACGGCCGCGGGCAGCATAGAGATGGACGAGTTGGGAACCAATCGAAATTCAACGGCAAGGGGTTGTCAGAAGGAGGAGCGAACCGTGGATGGGGGTGCCGGGAGAGGAAAGCGTCAGCGGCGGGCGGCGGCCGGTGGCGGGTGGGGAACGGCCCTGTGCTTGGTTTGGCTGGTTGGTGGTTGCTTCGTTCCATGGCACCACAGCGGCGGCTGGAACAGATTTCGTTTCTAGTGTTCGATGGAGTGAAGGAACGAGCCCGACGACGACGTATGCGACCGGTTCCAGGCCCATGCTCGCCACACTGCATACGCCACTCAGAGTAAATAACACTGCATACGCCACTCAGACTATCCACAATAAAAAATAACATATATTCCTTCCGTTCCAAAAAAATTGTATTTTTTACATATGAATGTATCTGAGGTGTTAGGGCAACTCCAACAGGGCGATCAAAATGGACGGTTGATTTGTCTGCTTTTCGTCCGTTTGGGTCGTCCGTCGGCCTGTCCGTTTCTTTTTATAAAATGGATCGGCACATGCGTCCAACGGGAAGCAAGTGGCCAGCAACATTGTAGTATTATAATAATAGGAGAGAGGTGGGTGGGAGTGAGCCAGCGAATTAAATAAGTTGATAGAGGTGGGTGGGTGGTTGTGTGACAAGTAGGCCAGGCCGGCCACATGCAGACACAGAGAGGGCGTGCGCGCGTCCGTTTCGTGTCCGCGTTGACGCATTTCAGTCCTAAATTTGAGTCAGAAATGGGTCGACGCGGACGCAAAGCGGACGCGTTTTGGAAATGGGTTCGCGCATTGGGCTATCACTTTTGTCCGCGCGGATCCAAACGGACGACGACAGACGAAATGGATCGCCCCATTGGGGTTGCTTTTAATATTTAGATACATCCATTTATAGACAAACGTAAATATGTATATGTATACGCCACTCAGACTATCCACAATAAAGTATGTATATGTCTACTAGTCATGTTAGTATTTATATACTCCCTCCTTTCCGGTTTATATGGCTCATCTCAAAAATTTCATATTTTCATTATACTATGCTCATTTTGAGTCTAATTGAGTTAAAGTGCTTTGAGTCTCATATGCAAGCGCTCATATGTTACTAATAAACATATACATTCATACACCACTCAGATTATTCACAAACATATACTCGCTCCGTTAAATATTTGTTTTTCTAGATATTCCACTATAGATTACATATGAATGTATACAGACATAACTTAGAGTGTAATTTCATTCATTATGCTCCGTATCTAGTCCGTCGTTAAATCTCTGAAAAGACAAATATTTAGGAACGAAAGGTGTACATATGTATATTCATATTTACGCCACTCGAAGTAAATAACACTGCATACGCCACTCAGACTATCCATAATAAAAAATAAAATATACTAGTAAATATGCATATGTTTTTTATAAACATGTATATATTTTTAGTCTAAGTTACTATCTTTATAATGGATAATAACCTAGAGATGATAACATAAAGATTTTTATTTATTAGTTTATAGACTCATTTTGTTTTTTAACACAGTATAGATGCAAGCGGTCATATACACGCATACACTCACTCATGTGAACACACCCGCATATCCTACCCTGATGAGCACTTTCGAAAAACTGAACCGGTATATCATCTTGAAATTTACGAAGTCACCATATACGTCTTGATATATGTCATGTTACTCATAATATGAGTAGTTAACTATGTTACTTAATATATTTTTATTAATTAGCTATCACATTATTATTATTTTTTGCTTATGTAACATCCATGCTATTGTTTGTGTTACTCCCACTGTAAAAAGTCTCAACCACCAGCCCCTATAAGTTCATTTTCATTTGTATTTTTCTGGATTGTCTGCTCCATTTTGTCTACCGGCCGGGCAGGAAGCATCTTATTATGTACCATACTAATTAAGCATATCCTTGGCAGGCATGATGTACCATACTAATTAAGCATATCCTTGGCAGGCATGTTGTCCTACAAAATGCCACTCTCCTGTCCACACTACTTATCTATCCCTACTAATAAAACACCTATTGCGTTTGTGGTACGTCATTAAAATTGCCTCCAAAATTCTTTAATATTATCCACCAATGCCACCTATAAGTTATAAAAAAGGTTTTGCAGGGAATCCTGGCATGGGCCGGTCCAAGAATAGAGACCAACTATACTACGTTCTGCTCGCTGGAAAATAAACAGCACGTCCATTTGGGCCAGCCCATGGACGAGGGCCTGTTTTTTGAGTTTTTAATTATTATTTATCTGTTCCTTTTTATTTTTTTTAATTCAAATAAATAAAAAAACATTCGAAATTCAAAAATTATATTCACATAAATATTTGATAAAACATAAAATGTTTGCAAATTCAAAAATTGTTCGGGATTTTTGTAAAAAAATTGCATATTAAAAAAATCGTAATTTTGGATAAAATATTCGTGAATAAAAAAAAGTCCATCATTTTTAGCAATTTCTTTAGTGCAATTAAAAAAATGTTTGATAATTAAAAAAATGAATTATTCACCAATTCACAAGAAAATACTTGAAAACAGTTTGTAATATATAATATTATTTGGAATTTTACAGAAATGTTTATAAATAGTAAAAAATGTTCTTGATTTTAAAAATGTTCCCAAATTTGTAAAAATATTCACGAATGATCGAATGTATGCAGTTCAACAGTAATGCTTCTGAGTATTTCAGATTATATACCTGACTAAATTTTAAAGAATTAATTGTCATGGTGGATCGGAATATTATACTATATTCTAAAAAACTGTTTCTTTAAATTCAAAAGAATTGTTTGAGTTACCAACTTTTTTGACAACCATGATATTTTTTAAAAAATATGAACATTGTTTCAACTTGTGAATTGTGAATAAAATTTAAAAAAATATTTTTTCTTGCATTTGTGAACAAGTTTTCGAAATCATGCGATGAGATATGACCATAATATGGTCATCACCATTGAAGATGGTGTTTTTTCCTCCCGTTGCAACGCACGGGCCCTTTTGCTAGTATTACATCAATGTGAGGCGTGGTCTACGACCATTTCTTTTTTTGTTTCGTTCTTTGTCGTGTGTCTTACGAAGAGATTGGACTCTGGATGAGACTAAGGGTCAGTTTTCTTTAAAACAAGCTGGAATAAATTGTTCCTTATCCAGCTTATTCAAAGATCTCAATCAAAACAATTTTTTAGAAGCCTACTAACTAAGATTTAACTAGTAAACTTTTAAAAAATATTTTTAATTAAACTTCTAGAATAAACTGGATAAGCGACAGCTTATTCCAGAAGCTCAAAAAGCCATAAAAAGATTGGCTCTAAGCAGCTACCATTCCGACACATCTATCTTTATTCAGCCCGAAAACCCTCTCTAAGATGGAGCCTAGTTGAAGCTGTCATTCAAAGAAAAAAATTGAGAATTGAGATCTACATTCAAAGACATAGACGAAGTCTCCATCAACTCTACATTGTGTCCAGATTTAGTTATTATTATTATTATTATTATTACTAGTAAAATTGTCTGTGCGTTGCAACGGGAATACATTATAAACATGTTGTCATGACAGAAACTATGTAGAATTTTTTTATTTAAGGTGTGGTGGATGATTGACTGAAAAATGTCCTCTTTTATATTGTTATTAAAATATAATCCACAAACAATGCGTTCACAGCGACCAATTACTTAGATTTTATAGTTTATTCCAACTTGCTAGTTATGTACAATATATTGAAGTACTAATATTATATATTGTGTACCATTATTGAGCCTGAGACGAGGTGGCCGGAGTCATCCATGAATTTGGACATAACGTGTGGCGACTCTGCTGACCGTGGGTAAACTCCCGAATCCCTTCTACTCTTCCATGACGCCGCAGTCATTATGGAGTAGGGTGCAGAGGAAAGTATACTTTGTGGCCTCTCCGTAGTGACTGCTTGCGACAAACTTGACTCGTAGTGTTATAGATTTTTCTAAAAAAATTCTTCGCCGACGTTGAATCAGAAGCCCGACTGCATAGATGATAAGCCGCATCATCACTCGAGGTCAATATTCCAGGGGTCCACTCCACCGCGCTTGGCGGCTCAAAGTCGTGAAGTCACTTGCATGTTGGGTCGGACGCCATCGTGGTGTCAATGAACATGTACGCGCAACAAACACGTATGTGTTCACGCGATCGACGATCGTGCCCTCGTTGTGCCGTTACAACTGCAATTGCTGGTCACCACATATAATATGGACTATGCATTGTGTATATCACTGACACCGCAACGCTGGAGATGGTGAAGACCATGGAGGTCTCCTCGTAACTGTCTAGGGTTGCCGATCATGCAGGCATGGCAGAGCCGAAGGGATTAGAAATCTATTCTCCCCGCCTGATTGGGAGCTGCGGCGCTGCCTCTTGTTTTTATTAGGGGAATTTGTATTATCAATTTTTTGGGAAATTTGTATTATCAGATGAACCGGAGTTATTCTTTAGAAAAATACACTAATGATCCATAAGGAAAATGCACATAAGAGAAGAATCAGTAGCAGAGAGCGAGCGATACATAAACTAAAGCCTCATCATTTGCCACATCTGGTACGCTAGTCCAGTTTGTTGTTGGCATCAGGTACTAAATGTGAGGTTTTGAATTCGATCTCCTACAAAAAAAAAACTTATTTTTGGTCCTTTCCGACTATGGAAAAAACACGAAACGGGCCTAGCTCGGCCCATGCGGCAATCTCAGCAACTACGCGTGGCCCAGGTCGGTATGAACATAATTATTCATGTAGTGCGGGTTGATTACTAAAAATGTTAAGGTCTTTTTATAAACATGTATGACGGACTAAAAATACATATTTATTTTATTAATAGATATAGATTATTATTATTATTATTATTATCATCATCATCATTATCATCATCATTATTATTATTATTATTATTATTATAATATGCCACTTACTCTGTAAAGATATATAAGATTTTTTACATCACCATTTTAATGATCTAAAGTGTATTATATTAGTTTAGAGCGCAAGTACGTACTTGCTAGCTTAGCCACTTGTGTTACTACACATGTTTGAAAGGATTGTGCTATTTTTTGTGTCCCACCAATCATACATGTCTTGCATCTGAAATGCTTGCAAGCTAGATTCAAATTCAATCCAGCCATCCAGGCCTAGAGGCAAACGCCCACCGACATGGCCTCTGTAAGGTATATATCTTTTTTTTACAGTGTAAGATTTCATTCATCACAAGATAGAAAGGTCATTTACAATTAAGGATGAAATGAAATCAGGCGGGTCATCATCCCACACACACGAACTTCTACTTTTGTATGCTTCCTTGGCTAAGGCGTCAGCAACCAGATTGGCTCCCCGATTGCATAGGCCAAATTGTATCTGACCAAACTCGGTGGCTATCTGCACACACTCGACGATGGTTGTTGATTGTGCTCCCAAGAAACCAACAGGGTCTTTAACTGCTTCTACCATCAACTGACAGTCAGATTCAACTTCCAGTTTTGAGCATCCTATATTAGCTGCGAGGTTCAAACCATTCCGGAGTGCTAATGACTCGGTTGTGGCTGCATCTGAAACATTCGGGGTGAACCATGTTGCCGCTGCTATGAAGTGTCCCCATTCATCTCTAAGGATTGCTCATGTTGCTCCGGCCATATCCTCTTCAATAAAGGATGCATCTACATTAACTTTCAAGAAGTCATGCATGGTTTTAATCCATTTGTGTTGTTCTTTTGGTCTTTCTATTTTTGTATCTGTTGCACGCCAAAAGTTTGTAATCAGAGCCTTTATAGAAATTGCAGATCTCCCTACCGGTTGGACCAGCTCTCCCTTTTTTAGTTGTCGTCGTTGCCACCATAGGTACCATGCTGCCACAACTACAAGTTCAGAAAATGGCAAGTCTACAGGGAGATTTGTTTCTGGCTTATCAAATAGCAATTGCTCCATGTTAACTGAATCTAATCTATCCCTACAAGTCGCCTTTCTAATATTGGCCAGCAAGCCCAACTCCTTCCATATTTCTTTAACTTGTTTGCATGTGAATAGACAGTGTTGGATATCCTCGACCCCCCACTTACATATTGGACACTGAGCCTGTGTACTAACATGTTGGTTTATGAGGACACCCATACATGGGAGGATTCCGTGAAGCACTTTCCACAGGAAGTGTTTGATCTTCCCTGGAACTTTCAGCATCCAAATGTCAGCCCAAGCTTGATTTGATTTTATACTTCCTTGACCATTATTTGCATGTAAATGTTGTCCAAACTTGTGTTCCCACTCTCTGTGATATGCAGATCTAACAAAAAAGGTACCTGATTGTTGGAATTATGCCCTAGAGGCAATGATAAATAAGTTATTACTATAATTCCTGTATTAAGATAATCGTTTATTATCCATGCTATAATTGTATTGAATGAAGTCTTAGATACATGTCTGGATACATAGACAAAACACTGTCCCTAGCAAGCCTCTAGTTGGCTATCCAGTTGATCAAGGATAGTCAAGGTCTTCTAACTATGTACAAGGTGTTGTTGCTTGATAACTGAATCACATCATTGAGTGAATCATGTGATGAACTAGACCCAAACTAATGAACATAGCATGTTGATCGTGTCATTTTGTTGCTATTGTTTTCTGCGTGTCAAGTATTTATTCCTATGACCATGAGATCATATAACTCACTGGCACCGGAGGAATGCCTTGTGTGTATCAAACGTCACAACGTAACTGGGTGACTATAAAGATGCTCTACAGGTATCTCTGAAGGTGTCCGTTGAGTTAGTATGGATCAAGACTGGGATTTGTCACTTCGTGTGACGGAGAGGTATCTCGGGGCCCACTCGGTAATACAACATCACACACAAGCCTTGCAAGCAATGTGACTTAGTGTAAGTCACCGGATCTTGTATCACGGAACGAGTAAAGAGACTTGCCGGTAAACGAGATTGAAATAGGTATAGGATACTCACGATCGAATCTCGGGCAAGTAACATACCGAAGGACAAAGGGAATGACATACGAGATTATATGAATCCTTGGCACTGAGGTTCAATCGATAAGATCTTCGTAGAATATGTAGGATCCAATATGGGCATCCAGGTCCCGCTATTGGATATTGACTGAGGAGTCCCTCGGGTCATGTCTACATAGTTCTCGAACCCGCAGGGACTGCACACTTAAGATTTGGCGATGTTTTATGCGTATTTGAGTTATATGGTTGGTTACAGAATGTTGTTCGGAGTCCCGGATGAGATCATGAACGTCACGAGGGTTTCCAGAATGGTCCGGAGACGAGGATTGATATATAGGATGACCTCATTTGATTACCGGAAAGTTTTCGGGCATTACCGGGAATGTACCGGGAGTGATGAATGGGTTCCGGGTGTTCACCGGGGGGGGGGGGGGGGGGAGCCCACCCGGGGGAAGTGATACGTCTCCATCGTATCTAATTTTCCAAACTCTTTTGCCCTTGTTTTGGACTCTAATTTGCATGATTTGAATGGAACTAACCTGGACTGACGCTGTTTTCAGCAGAATTGCCTTGGTGTTATTTTTGTGCAGAAATCAAAGTTCTCCAAACGTCCTCAAAATCTACGGGGAGCAGTTTTGGAAAATATAAAAAATATCTACGCCAAGTTCCACCTGAGGGGGTGGGCCAGTGGGCCACAAGCCCTGGCTCCGCCGCCACCCCCCTGGTGGCGGCGGGCAGGCTTGTGGGGCCCACACGGCCCTGCCGCCCCCAACCTCAGGTCTATAAGTTCACTTTCGTCCCAGAAAAAATAGAAAGAGAAGTTTTCATCGCGTTTGCGATACGGAGCCACCGCCACCACCTGTTCTTCATCTGGAGGGCAGATCTGGAGTCCATCTTGGGCTCCGGAGAGGGGAAACCGTCATCATCGTCATCATCAACCTTCTTCCCTCTCCAATTCCATGAAGCTCTTCGTTGTTCATGAGTAATCTATTCGTAGGCTCGTTGGGCGGTGATGAGTAGGATGAGATCTATCATGTAATCGAGTTAGTTTTGATGGGGATTGATCCCTAGTATCCAATATGTTTTGAGAGTGATGTTGCTACTACTTTGCCATGCTTAATGCTTGTCACTAGGGCCCGAGTGCCATGATTTTAGATCTGAAATTATTATGTTGTCACCAATATATGTGTGTTTTAGATCCGATCTTGCAAGTTGTAGTTACCTACTATGTGTTATGATCCGACAACCCCGGAGTGACAATAACCGGAACCACTCCCGGTGATGACCATAGTTTGAGGAGTTCATGTGTTCACCAAGTGCTAATGCGTTGGTCCGGTTCTTTATTAAAAGGAGAACCTTAATATCCCGTAGTTTCCTTTTGGACCCCGCTGCCACGGGAGGGATGGACAATAGATGTCATGCAAGTTCTTTTCCCTAAGCACGTATGATGACACACGGAATGCATGCCTACATCACATTGACGAACGGGAGCTAGCCACATATCTCTCCGTGTTATAACTGTTGCATGATGAATATCATCCAAAAAAATCACCGACCCATTGCCTACGAGTTTGTCCTACTGTTGCTACTCTGTTACTTGTCTTTCTCTGCTGCTGCTACTACTGTTGCTACTGCTGTTACTTGTCTTGCTCTGTTGCTACTACTGTTGCTACTGTTGTTACTTGTCTTGCTCTGCTGCTACTGTTGCTACTACTGTCGCTTGCTACTGTTGCTACTTGCTACTGCTGTCACTACCGTTGTTCCTTGCCACTGTCGTTACTCGTTACCTTACTACTACTACTTTGCTTGTAGATACTAATATTTCAGGTGTGGTTGAATCTGACATATTCAGCTGCTAATACTTGAGAGTATTCTCTCACCTCCTGTTGTGCGAACCAACAAATTTGGGTTGAATACTCTATCCTCGAAAACTGCTACGATCCCACGCGCTGGTGGGCGTCAACAACATTCTTCTAGTTTCGATTGCCGGAGAGTGCCAACATCATTCTTCTGGTGCCGTTGCAAAGGGGAAGAACAGTTGACATTAAGCATTTTTCTGGCATCGTTATCGGGGAGGTATTGCTTTATTCTCTGAGTTACTTGGGATTTATATCTGCTGATCACTATGAAGAATTTGAAGGATCCGAAGACCAAAGTCTTGCCCTCAACTATGAGGGGAGGTAAGGAATTGCCATCTAGCTCTGCACTTGATTCACCTTCAGTTATGAGTAAGTTTGCGACATCACCTCCTGCTAGAAATCTTGATATGTTGCCTGTGCTTGATGATGCTTGTGATACTACTGCTAGAGATGCTATGTTTGATACTATGCCTGATACTGCTAGAGATGCTATGCTTGATACTGTGCCTGATGATGCTATGCTTGATACTGCTAGAGATGCTATTTTGCCTGATGATGCTATGCTTGATACTGCTAGAGATACTACTTTGCCTGATGTTCCACTAGGGGTGTTGCTTGATGCTCATATTGCTAGAGTTACTGCCAATGCTCGTGATGCTTCTGATACTGCCGATACTATTGAGATAGAACCTGCTTTTGCTCCTGCTAGATCTAGCTCTCCTAGATATGAATTGCATGATATACCTGAGGGTTACGTTATGGAGGGAGAGATAGCTGAGGATTTTCTTGCGTGTAAGGATGCCTATGACGCCGAGAAATTACTTCTCAAGTGGAAGAAAAAATCTCGGGAAGCTAAGATGAAATATGACCCGAAGTTTGCCACTTCACCTATCTTTATCACCGATAAGGATTATGAATTCTGTGTCGATCCTGAGATAATCTCTCTAGTCGAACCTGATCCTTTTCACGGTTATGAGTCTGAGACAGTCGTAGCCCATGTTGCCAAACTACACGATATAGCCACCCTTTTCACTAATGAGGAGAAGATCCGCCACTACTATATCCTTAAGTTGTCTCCTTTCTCTCTAAAGGATGACGCTAAAGCCTGGTTTACCTCTCTTGCTCCTGGATGTGTGAGTAGTCCCCAGGAGATGGTCTATTACTTCTGTGAGAAATATTTCCTTGCCCATAAGAAGCAAGCTGCCTTGCAGGAAATATACAACTTTGCTCAACTCCAAGAAGAGAGTCTTCCACAAGCTTGGGGGAGGCTCGTCCAGGTACAAAATGCTTTGCCTGATCACCCTCTTAAGAAGAACGAGATACTTGATATCCTCTATAACGGACTTACCGATGCCTCTAGAGACCACCTAGATAGTTGTGCCGGTTGTGTTTTTAGGTAACGAACTATAGAACAAGCTGAGACCCTACTGAATAACATCTTGATCAACGATAATGCTTGGACTATTCCCGAACCACCTCCTAAGCCAACTCCTAAGAAAAGAGGTATTCTATTCCTCAGTCCCGAAGATATGCAAGAAGCCAAGAAATCTATGCAAGAGAAAGGCATTAGATCTGAAGATGTCAAAAATCTACCACCTATCGAAGAGATCCATGGTCTCGATAACCCGATACAGGTAGTAGAAGTGAATTATCTGCGTAGGTTTGATGAGAGTGATATTCCCTTTGATAAACCTGCTAGCCTATGCTTTGATGAATTTGACAACTTTGTTGCCAAACAACAGAGTTTCAATGATTATGTTAGCAGACATTTGGAACAAAGTACTCGTATGCTTAGCCATTTAAGTGCTTGTGTAGACAGAAATGTCAACGGTCTGAAGCTTCTGAGTAAACATGCCTCTATGATTACTACTCAGGTAGAACAAGTACTTAAAGCTCAGAATGACTTGCTCAACGAATTAAATGACAACACTGTCAGAGTCATTACTAGAGGAGGCAAAATGACCCAGGAACCTTTGTATCTTGAAGGTCATCCTAAGAGAACTAATCAAGATTCTCAAGGAATCAATGCTGATACACCCAGTCATCCTAAGGAGAAGAAGAAGGATGACAGAAACCTACATGCCAGTTCACCAAATACGGTCACACCTGAAGAACCTAATGATATTTCTGCGTCTGATGCAGAAACACAATCTGGTGATGAACATGAACCTGGTGACAATATGGACAGTGATGTTCATAATAATGCTCAACCTAGCAATGATGAGGATGTGGAGATTGAACCTTCGGTTAATCCTGATAACCCACAACCAAAGAGATACGATAAGAATGACTTCACTGCTGGGAAGCATGGTAAAGAAAGGGAGCCATGGGTTCAGAGATCTATGCCCTTTCCTCCTAAGCCATCCAAGAAAAAGGATGATGAGGATTTTGAGCGCTTCGTTGAGATGATAAGACCCATCTTTCTGCAGATGCGGTTAACTGATATGCTCAAGATGTCTCCATATGCCAAGTACATGAAAGATATCGTGACTAATAAACGGAAGATACCAGGTCTTGAGATCCCCACTGTCGTGGGTATAAGTCTAACAGTAGATGTGTAGGGTACGAAAGGATGGGCAGAGCCTTAGCTACGGCGAGGTTGTATGAGTTCAGGCCCCTCTACGGTGGAGGTAAAAGCCCTACGTCTCAGTGCTCTTGGGAGCTTGATGTCGAGTGGAATATGGATTACAGTGAATTGCCAACCCCTGCACCAGTGGGGAAGGGCGACTTATATAGAGTGTGCGGCCCTTCACAATGGTTCGGTGCACAGGGGTGGAGTAGTGGCGATTAAATGTCTACGTTACATGTAACGTATGCCTTAAATGCTAATAAAGGTACATGAAAACGTATGACCATTGCCCTCCAGGGGGGGTTACGATGTAGAGAGTGGGATCCAGTCGGTAAGTTTGATACGCTCCGAATGCTCATCTCCGACTGGATGATGGAGGAATCGTCACCGACTGGATGATGGGAAGTCTTTAAGTTAGTCGGAACTGACTAAGGGCCTTGTCCCTTATGAAGGGTAGTCCTTGGGTAGGACCTATAGGGCAGGCCTATGACCCTACCCTAGGACTATAACCCCATCATTAGTCCCCGAATGGATCGGGGTTGGAACGACGGACCGATGCTTGGAGTACGGATCCGACTGGTATGGATGCGACTTTGGCGTTCTTTGCCTCGATCCATTTTATCCTCTTGACCAGTGATCCGAGTGGATATATCTGTGAAACGAACCGTCAGAGACCGAGTGCTTTCGTGGAATCTTTTGACGTGACCGGTCAACTGACAGCGGCGGATTTTCTGGGATCCTCAAATTTTGGTTGCCGCGCGCTCAGCGGGGATGACGACACCGTCATTGAGTAGTATCTGCCACCTCGATTTCCGTGCCTTCATCTCCTCCACTAATATCGCAGCAACCGGTCAGGGGATAAGATTTCTGGGCCACCTGCTAGTGACCCAGTCAGAACCTTATTTAAACCTCTCCAGCGAGGGTTTCTCGTTGCACTCGCCTGATAACTCGCACTCGCCCCGCTTCTCCCGTGGCTTCCTGCGCACCCCAAGCTCCTTCCTTCTTCTCCTCCTCCGCGAATCTGCAGTCTCCACCATGACGAAGGGGCAGACGAGCAAGCTCGAGGCGCGGAAGAATAAGAAGACGGCGGCTCCCGCTCAACGGCGACAGCGGGCACTGCCGGCTGGTTGGATCCAGGGGGATTTCCTCCCCTCCACGATGACAAAGAGCGACATGCTGGAGCTGGTGGAGCAAGGCCTGATCGAGAACAAGACGTGGAGGCTGCCGGCGGAGGGCGAGACGGAGCCAGCGCCCCAGGAGGGGGAGCGCGTCTTGCTGCTCAGTCACGTGTACCGAGGCTTTTCTCTTCCTCCTCATCCCTTCTTCAAAGGTATAATGAACCACTTCGGGGCGCAACTCCACCATTTTCCTCCCAACGCAATAGCTCATCTCTCTGCCTTCGTCGTGCTCTGCGAGTGTTTTATCGGTTGTCCTCCCCATTGGGGGCTCTTTAAGCACATCTTCTCCGCTAGATCCCAAACCATCAAAAGACTTAGCCAGTCGGACGACAAAACTCATCTCCTCCAGCTGTGCGGAGGCTTAGGCTTCCAGAAGAAAAGCAAAAGTAGCTATCCCGCTCTTTAGTTGTCTGAATCCGTTAGGAACTGGCAGTCGACTTGGTTCTACTGCCAGGACGTCGCTTGTCCGAATGCCGCAACTGGACTGCCACCTTTTAGCCTAGACCGATCGGCTCCGCCTAGGCAGCTTGCGCTCACGAAGATGGAAAATATCCAGATTCAGCCTCTGGTCGACGTGCTGGTAGATGTCGTCCGCAAGGGAGTCACCGACATAGATTTGCTGGAGATTTTTCTGGGTCGGCGTATCCAGCCTTTGCAAGCTCGTCACCACGCCATGTGGCACTACACGAGGCCTGAGGACTCCACTCGGACTCACCCCGAGTGCGTGACCGAGGAGGTTGTGACGGCGTGGGTCCGCGACATCACAGGCGCATGCGATAACCCGAGAGGAGCCCGGCGAGTAAAGCCCTTCCGCGCGGACAACCCTCCTCCGAATGAGGTGAGTATAACTTGTCGAGTGCTCACAATTGTCTTAGATTTATCGCTTTTTCTTATATCACTGTCTGACGTCTGATGTTGTCGACTGTATCTCGTGCACGCGTGGACCAACTGGTTTTCTCCCGTCTCGAACGGGAATCCGGCTGAGGAAGAGGAAGGCAGCCAGGAGGGCAGCGTGGAGAGCGCCGAGTACGTCTCCGACAGTGGGGAGATGGAGGAGGAGTCCGAAGAGGAGGAGGGGAAGATGAGGAGCAGAGTGCGCCACCGCCACCACCAGAGCCTCGAACTAAGAGCCGCCACGAACCTGTGACTCCGTTGGCTCCCCCAGCGGCTCCGAGTGCCCCGCCAGCTCCTCCTGTGGTTCTGGATGCTTTGCCAGCTACTCTCGTGGCTCCGAGCGCCTTGCCAGCTACTCCCGTGGCTCCGAGTGCTCGGAGCACAAAGAGGACTAGGGACGCTGCTGCTGAGCCCGCGGGCCAACCTCCCAAGGTGGCTAAACCGAGTGGATCCAAGCCTCGGAAGGCTTTACCTCGGACGAGGATCTCCGTTCCCGTTGCCTCAGCGTAAGTGTCTTGTTCTATTATCTTCTTTCACTATTTGATTGAACTCATGTTTATTGGTCGAGTGGATTTTACTCGACAGAGCTGCTACCTCCGCCACTTCTCCGCCACGCCAGGAAGACGATCCCATGGATACGTACAATGTTGTCACATCCCAACAAGGTACGTCGTGACGACTCCGAGAGCTCAAATTATTGTTTCGCGAATTCTGTCTTTGATCTTGCCCTTTTTCCTGTGGTCTCACGTTGTTCGGTCGGGCTTCCTTCAGAGGTTATTCATGTGGAGGAGGACGACCAGAAGAGGTCCGAGCAAGCTGCGGTGCCTGTCCTTGAGGCTGTTCCACCTGCTACTACTCCCGCCATGGACGCGCCGCCAACCGAGACGATGCCGTCGACTGAAACGACGCTCATCGCTGCTGAACCGACTGGAGCAGGACTTGGGATGCCCAAGGAGTCTCTTGTGGTGCCAGGTCCGTCGACCGTCCAGTACGACGCCCAACGCCTCCCGGAAGATCAGGTGGGAGCTGCCAAGGGGGCCATGGTGCAAGCGGACTTGATGGCGGGTGCTGCCAAGAGCGCGTACGACTCCATCGCGTCTTTGTACAAGAGAAGCTTGGAGCTCCGTGACGATATCCGAGTAAGTGCGCTAGTAAGTATTTGCTTTTCTCTTGTAACCCAGTGGGTGTTAAGCAATATACTCAGAGATAGTAGGATTATTTTGCACTGGGTTCACTCTGAGTGAACCCAGTGGGTGTAGTCCCCGAGACTTCTGTCGAGTGCTTGCATCGGCAGTTGTCTTTATATACATTGTCTTTGACTTGATCTGATGAAGATTAATCTGTCCGAATGGTGCCAGTGGTTGCACTCTGAGTGCACGTAGTAGAAATAGTCTCCGAGATAATTTTACTCAGGTCGGGTAGTAGTAGCCTCATAGGCTTGTTTTTTGTTATGTAGCTCGATAGGGTGGACCTGTTTGAGCTTCATGCCAGTGGGGTCACTCTTAGTGAACCCACTGGGTGTAGTCCCCGAGACCGCTGTCGTCTGCTTGCGTCGGCAGGGGTCTGAAGAACTTTGAGGTTTTATTCTTTTCCTTGTTGAATTTGTCTGATCTTCTCTTCGCGCTGATTTGCAGAAGACTTGCGAGATGGGATCAGCGTACAACGCTCTGAAGGCTGAAAAGATTCAGCTTGCTGCGGAACTGGAGGCAGCTGTTCATGAGTTGGCTGGTGTGAAGGGTGCTCTGGCTGAACGAGAAAAGTCCTTGGAGGAGTCCCGTGAGGCAAACAAGGCATTGGTGGCCGAAATGGAGAAAATGGGGAAACAAAGAACCGAGCTGATGGGACAGATGAAGGTGATGAACAGGCGGTGCATATCACAGGAGAAGTACGTCAGTGACTGGGCAAGGAAGATGATTGCACTTCTCGGTGGTAAGTTATGTTTTTCTGAGTGCTTGTTGACTTTGTATTTCATGACGCGCTTACTGTCTGCTCGTCTTGTCTTTGCAGATTTTTGTATGGACTTTGAGGCTGAAGCAGCTGACATTGAGCGGTCGGTTGTGCCGAACGTTCCAGTCGGCGACGACGCCAATCGAGACATGCTCCGAGCGCACATTCGCCTTGGCAAAGTGGGACCTTTTATCGGTCGTCTGAGAGAGATCGTCGGCCGAATCGACAAGGAGCCGTGGCCTGAAGACGAGTCCCGGCAGGAGATGGAAGGGTTGATGACTCGGCTGGAGGACGTCCCGAACCGAGTGCAGGCGTGGAAAAAGTCTGCTGCTCGCTGTGGTGCGGACGTGGCGTTGTCGCTGGTCCAAGTGCACTGCAAGGAGGCTCGCGAAGAGAAGCTGAAGGCGTTGCAAGTTTCGAACACCAAGAAGCTTCGATTCGAAGATTTCATGGAGACCTTCCTTGAGAGCGCCACTCACATCACAGACGGCATCGACCTCGACACTTTCGTGGAGCCTGCCAGTCCCAGTGCCAGTCCCGACGACGCTTGAAAAAACTTTACCTCGGTATGCCGAGTGGTAGTTGTATCAAACTTTGGCCACTGCTGTTGGCCGTCACATTCGTGGTTCGGTGTGGATAAGCTTGATCTACACCGAACCGACTATCTTTAAACCAACTTTGAATTGGAACCGAATATTTTGCTCTTCCTTTGCCAAATAATTGTTGACACGATTTTGGCTCGTGGTTTTTGTTTGGCGTTTCTTGGTGAAGCCAGTGGCAAACATGCGGAGCATGTAGTTCTCAGTTGTCTTGGCATCTGCATGAGCCTCAATGAGGGTTTGCTAAGTCTCCGAGTGGATCTCTAGGATACACTCGAAGGCAATTGTTTACTTAGGCGATTCGTGATCGCAGCTAAGTCTTCGAGCGCGGCTGTAAAGTCGTACTCGGAGCGAGTTGGTACTCATGTAATTGTTAGTTGTCTTGACATCTACATGAGCCTCGATGAGGGTCCGCTACTCATGTAATTGTCAGTTGTCTTGACATCTACATGAGCCCCAATGAGGGTAGTTGCTAACCTCCGAGTGGATCTGTAAGATACACTCGAAGGAAGCTTTTTACTTAGACGATTCTTGATCGCAAAGTTTGTACTTAGGCGATTCTTGATCGCAGCTAAGTCCCCGAGTGCGACGGTTAGTGCACACTCGGAGAAAGTTTGTACTTAGGCGATTCTTGATCGCAGCTAAGTCCCCGAGTGCGACGTTTAGTGCACACTCGGAGAAAGTTGGTACTTAGGCGATTCTTGATCGCAACTAAGTCCCCGAGTGCGATGTTTAGTGCACACTCGGAGAAAGTTTGTACTTAGGCGATTCTTGATTGCAGCTAAGTCCCCGAGTGCGACGTTTAGTACACTCGGAGAAAGTTGGTACTTAGGCGATTCTTGATCGCAGCTAAGTCCCCGAGTGCGACGTTTAGTGCACACTCGGAGAAAGTTGGTACTTAGGCGATTCTTGATCACAGCTAAGTCCCCGAGTTCGACGTTTAGTGCACACTCGGAGAAAGTTGATACTAGGCGATTCTTGATCGCAGCTAAGTCCCCGAGTGCGACGTTTAGTGCACACTCGGAGGAAGTTGGTACTTAGGCGATTCTTGATCGCAGCTAAGTCCCCGAGTGCGACGTTTAGTGCACACTCGGAGAAAGTTGGTACTTAGGCGATTCTTGATCGCAGCTAAGTCCCCGAGTGCGACGTTTAGTGCACACTCGGAGAAAGTTGGTACTTAGGCGATTCTTGATCGCAGCTAAGTCCCCGAGTGCGACGCTTAGTGCACACTCGGAGAAAGTTTATACTTAGGCGATTCTTGATCGCAACTAAGTCCCCGAGTGCGACGTTTAGTGCACACTCGGAGAAAGTTGGTACTTAGGCGATTCTTGATCGCAGCTAAGTCCCCGAGTGCGACGTTTAGTGCACACTCTTTTTTTTTTGAGACCGGAGTCTGCGAACGCGGAAGAATTTTGCATCTGCAAAAACTCAATCTGATTTGTATTACTTCAACGATACTTGTTCTTTACATTACTTCAGTCGACGGTCACGTGTAGAAGCGCTTCAGGAGATCTCCGTTCCATGCTCTCGGCTCGTCCGTTTCCCTGTCGAGGTTGTAGAGTCGATATGCTCCGTTGTTGAGCACCTTGGAGATGATGAAGGGTCCTTCCCAGGCAGGAGCCAACTTGTGAGGTCTCTGCTGATCCACTCGGAGCACCAGGTCGCCTGCTTGGGATGTACGACTCCTGACATGTCGCGCGTGAAAGCGCCGCAGATCTTGTTGATAAATGGTTGCGTGAGTCAGTGCCATCTCGCGCTCCTCCTCTAGAAGATCCACTCCGTCTTGCCTTGCTTGCTCTGCTTCAGCTTCGGAGAAGAGTTCAACTCGTGGAGCATTGTGAAGCAAGTCACTCGGAAGGACTGCCTCTGCTCTGTAAACGAGGAAGAACGGGGATCGCCCTGTAGATCTATTTGGGGTTGTGCGGAGACCCCACAACACCGAAGGCAGCTCGGTGACCCATGCGCCGGCAGCATGTCCCACTTCTCGCAGGAGTCGAGGCTTCAAACCTTCCAAAATAAGTCCATTCGCCCGCTCTGCTTGCCCGTTTGTTTGGGGATGCGCCACAGATGCAAAATCCACTCAGATACCTTGGCATGTACAGAAACCTTTGAATCTGTCTGAGTCAAAGTTTGTGCCATTGTCAGTGATTATGCTGTGCGGTACCCCGAATCTGGAGATGATGTCCCTGACAAACTTGATGGCTGTAAGGGCGTCGAGCTTCTTGATGGGCTTGGCTTCAATCCACTTTGTGAACTTGTCGACTGCCACCAACGGATGTGTGAAACCCCCTTGGCCTGTCCTGAATGGACCGACTGTATCTAATCCCCACACTGCAAACGGCCAAACAAGAGGGATTGTCTTCAACGCAGATGTCGGCTTGTGGGACTTGTTAGAGTAGAACTGACAACCTTCGCATCGATCGACCATATCCTTTGCCATTTCATTTGCCTGCAACCAGAAGAAACCGGCTCTGAATGCTTTGGCGACGATTGCCCTTGAGGAGGCGTGATGACCGCAGGTTCTCGAGTGAATTTCTTCCAGGATTAACTGTCCCTCCTCAGGGGAGATGCATCGTTGAAGGACGCCTGAAACGCTTTCCTTGTACAACTAGCCATCAATGACAGTGAACGACTTTGACCTGCGGACGATCTGTCTGGCTTGGACTTCGTCTTCTGGTAATTCTTGCCTCAGGATGTATGCAATGAACGGCACAGTCCAATCGGGTATGATAGCAAGAATCTCCATGATCAAATCAACCACAGCAGGGACTTCGACTTCAGTCGGATCTGCCGAGCTCTTTGGTTGTACTGGTTCCTCTATGAAATGATCTTCTTTAACTAAGGGAAGGTGAAGGTGCTCGAGGCAGACGTCACTCGGGACTGGTCTCCGAGTGGATCCAAGTTTCGCCAATTCATCAGCTGCTTGGTTTTTCAGTCACGGAACATGGTGGAGTTCCAGACCTTCAAACTTTTTCTCGAGCTTCCTCATTGCATTGCAGTATGTGGTCATGGTGGGGTTCCTTACGTCCCACTCCTTCATCACTTGATTAACTACCAAATCTGAATCGCCGTAGACCATCAGGCGACGGACGCCGAGTGCGATGGCCATGCGCAATCCATATAGGAGAGCCTCATACTCTGCCTCATTGTTGGAGGAATCGAAGTGTATCTGTAACACATACTTGAGTTTGTCACCCTTTGGCGATATGATCACAACGCCAGCGCCGGAGCCATTCAACATCTTGGACCCATCGAAGAACATTGTTCAATGAGCCGAGTAGATGTGGGTCGGTTGCTGTTGTTCTACGCATTCTACTATGAAGTCAGCCAGAGCTTGAGACTTTATAGCTTTCTTGGCCTCGAACTTGATGTCGCAGTATAACATCTCCATCACCCACTTCGCCACTCGGCCCGATGCGTCCCGTTTGTGGAGGATTTCCGACAACGGAGCATCAGAAACGACAGACACCGAGTGGTCTTGGAAATAATGAGCCACCTTCTTTGCAGTCATGTAAATCCCGTAGATAAGTTTTTGATAGTGGGGATACATCTGCTTGGAAGGAGTCAGGACTTCGGAGACATAATACACTGGCCGCTGAACCTTGTATGCTTTGCCCTCTTCTTTGCGTTCAACTGTGAGAACAGTGCTGACGACTTGATTTGTAGCCGCGATGTACAGAAGAAGGGGTTCTTTACTGAGCGGAGCAGTAAGAACCGGCTGGGTGGAAAGTAGGACTTTGAGGTCGTCGAATGCAATTTGGGCTTCGTCTGTCCACTCGAAAGTATCTGATTTCTTCATGAGTCGGTACAGAGGAAGTGCCTTCTCGCCGAGTCGACTGATAAACCTGCTCAAAGCTGCTAGGCAACCTGTGAGCCTTTGAACATCGTCTGACCGGCCGCTCCATTCGGACGATGGTCCCGATCTTTTTGGGGTTGACATCGATCCCTCGTTCGGAAATGAAGAAACCGGGTAACTTTCCGCTGGGAACACCGAATGAACACTTGGCTGGGTTGAGCTTGATATCGTACCTACGAAGGTTGGCGCATGTTTCTGCCAAGTCAGTCAGCAGGTCGGAACCTTTGCGTGACTTGACTACGATATCATCCATATACGCCTCCACATTTCGACCGATCTGGTCAAGGAGGCATTTTTGGATCATGCGCATAAAGGTTGCTCCTGCATTCTTCAAACCAAATGGCATAGTGATGTAGCAGAAGCACCCAAATGGGGTGATGAAGGCTGTTTTTAATTCATCGGGGCCATACAGACAGATCTGATGATAGCCCGAGTAGGCATCAAGGAATGACAAACACTCGCAACCCGCAGTCGAATCGACAATTTGATCGATGCGGGGGAGCGGGAAATGGTCTTTCGGGCAGACCTTATTGAGATGCTTGAAGTCGATGCACATTCGGAGAGACTTGTCCTTCTTGGGCACCATGACAACATTGGCGAGCCACTCGGAGTGGTGTACCTCGCGAATGAAGTTGGCTGCCAAAAGCTTAGCCACCTCTTCTCCGATTGCCTTCCTCTTGTGCGCGGCGGACCGACGCAGGCGTTCTCGGACAGGCCGAGCAGTAGGATCCACATGCAGTCGGTTCTCAGCCAACTCCCTGGGTACACCTGACATGTCAGCGGGCTTCTATGCGAAATTGTCCCAGTTCTCACGGAGGAATTGGATGAGCTCGACTTCCTATTTAGGATCGAGGGTGGTGGAGATGTTCGTCGGGGCAGCGCCGTCGTCTGTCGGGTGGATGCTGACCTTCTTCGTTTCTCCCGCCGACTGGAATGCGGATTCCGAAGCTGGCTTCTTCGAACGCATCAAGTCAGCGCGGTCGACTGTCTTCTTGTACTCGTCAAGCTCGAGGACAGCCATCTGCTCATCGGCGATCCTCGATCCCTGCTGCAGACACTCCTCGGCCCGCTGCCGATTGCCTGTGATAGTGATCACACCTTTTGGGCCTGGCATCTTCAGCTTCAGGTACACGTAACATGGACGGGCCATGAAACACGCATACGCCGGGCGGCCCAGAATCGCGTGGTACGCACTCTGGAAGTCCACCACCTCGGACGTCAGTTTTTCCTTGCGGAAGTTCTTGTCGGAGTCGAAGACGACGTCCAACGCGATCTGGCCGAGTGACTTGGCCTTTCGTCCAGGGACGACTCCATGGAACTGCATGCTGCTCTCGCTAAGTTTGGACATCGGAATACCCATCCCCTTGAGAGTGTCAGCGTACATGATGTTCAAGCCGCTGCCGCCGTCCATGAGGACTTTGCGCAGTCGGACTCCTTCCACCACCGGGTCGACGACCAGGGCCTACCTCCCTGGGGTGGGTACGTGTGCTGGATGATCCGACTGGTCAAAGGTGATCGCAGTCTGAGACCATTTGAGAAACGTGGGATTGGTCGGGGTGGCCATGTTCACCTTCCTGTTCACGAACTTCAGTCGACTCTTGCTTTCAACGTCAGCAAAAATCATCAGTGTGGCATGGACTTGGGGAACGGATCCTCCTTGTCCCCTCATCCTGTTCATTGTCCTTTTCACTCGGCTGCCCTTCGCCGAACCCCTGGACCAGAAGGCGACATTGCCGAGTGGTATGCTTCGGAAATATGGCGTTGCCCTCTTCATCCATCTTCGTGTGGATTGGACATGGCTGGTCCAGGATGTGGTTTCCGAACTGCTTCTTCTTGGGGGTGGACTGAGCCTTCCCCTTGCCCTTGAACTTGGCATTGGTAACGGCTCCGGCCTCTGCCTGCGGAGTGGACGGAGCTTTCTGCTTCTGCTTTCTAGTGTTGTTCCCATCTCCATCGGCGACTGCTTTGTGCTTGCCGCTACGAATGCGGTCCTCTTCTTCGCCATTTGCATAGCGTGCCGCTATCTCCATCATCTTGCTCATGGAGATGTCGCCTGTTCGACCGAACTTCAGGTACAGATATCTGTACCGCACGCCTGCCTTGAAGGCGCAGACTGCTTGGTGCTCTGTGACGTTCTCCACCGTGTGGTAGAGGGTTGTCCAACGCTGGATGAAATTACGCAGGGGCTCATTCTGCTTCTGGACACAGTGCTGGAGCTCCACGAGACCAGCAGGGCGTTTGCATGTCCCCTCGAAGGTCCTGATGAAGACTCGGGCCAGATCTACCCAACTGTAGATGCTTGAAGGAGCCAACTGGTTCAGCCACGCTCGTGCCGAGCCGTCGAGCATCAGGGGGAGATGTTTCATGCCGACCTGGTCGTCTCCACCACCGATCTGGACTGCCACTCGGTAGTCGTCCAGCCACGTTTCTGGCTTGGATTCTCCTGTAAACTTGCTGATTCCCGTCGCCAATCGGAAGTTGGGAGGGATGTCAGCCGAACGGATGGCTCGACTGAAACACTCGGGGCCAGAGACAATGGTCCTGCTTCCACTCGGACGGTCTATATCATGACCATCGCGGTGGGCCCGGCCCCTGTCGACCCTCCTCTGGGCGATATATCCTCTTGCGTCGGGCCTTGCATCATAAGTGTCACCGACCGAACGCCGATCATCATGATGTCGGGGCCCGTAGGGCCCACCCCGCAAAGGGGTGCGTGAACGGCGACGATCTTCGGAATTCATGGAACGGCTGCCTCCCCTGTGTCGCTGATGAGAACCGGGGCTGTGAACTGACCGATGCGTGTTCACGCGAACAGAACTATTGTGGATCATGTTGTGCGACTCGGAGACCGCCGAATTTTGCTGTTGCACCGTGTGCAGCAGGGCACAGATCTGCTCGATCCCTCTGCCAGCCTCTGAATCAGTCGGCTGGAGGGAATCGGCTATCTTGGCAGCGGCAGCCAGGTTGAGGACGGGTGTGCGGAACACCTCCACGTTGCTCTGACGAGTGCGTCGACTGGCAGAACGGCGGGGCTGACGGCGAGCGCCGGATGTTTCGCCGACCTCGTGCTCGTTCCGGCCGGTTTGGCAGGGACTTTCATGGGAGTTGGCCATGTGCACTTCGGCTGCAAGCCCGCGACCCAAGTACTCGGAAGGAAACTCAGTCGGAACTGAGTCCGAGCGCTGGGACGGCGGTGCAACTACAACCGACTCGAGGACCGCCACTTGTGAAGACGCGCTCTGGCGCGCCTGGGCGTGTTGCACCCAACGCTGGAGCCGCGGACGGCGAGACCGCTTGTTGCGGCGCGTGACGGGGGCGAAGGTCGACACCGGAGCCGACTGCTGGAGAAGAAGGATGCCGCGGGCGCCGGCACAAAAATGCGTAGCCCCGAGACTGGGGAGCGCCTCGACGTCGAGAGGAGCATCTCGAAGCCATGCCGAATCGTCGACGATGAAGGAGAGAGCGCCGAAGAGGATCTCATGACCCATGCACAAATCTCCACCGGATGACATGATGAAAAGATGTAGTCGCAAACTCGTCGAAAGTCGCTTAGACGCCTGCCCCACGGTGGGCGCCAACTGTCGTGGGTATAAGTCTGACAGTAGATGTGTAGGGTACGAAAGGATGGGCAGAGCCTTAGCTACGGCGAGGTTGTATGAGTTCAGGCCCCTCTACGGTGGAGGTAAAAGCCCTACGTCTCAGTGCTCTTGGGAGCTTGATGTCGAGTGGAATATGGATTACAGTGAATTGCCAACCCCTGCACTAGTGGGGAAGGGCGACTTATATAGAGTGCGCGGCCCTTCACAAGGTTCGGTGCACAGGGGTGGAGTAGTGCCGATTAAATGTCGACGTTACAGGTAACATATGCCTTAAATGCTAATAAAGGTACATGAAGACGTATGACCGTTGCCCTCCAGGGGGGTTACGATGTACAGAGTGGAATCCAGTCGGTAAGTTTGATACGCTCCGAATGCTCATCTCCGACTGGATGATGGAGGAATCGTCACCGACTGGATGATGGGAAGTCTTTAAGTCAGTCGGAACTGACTAAGGGCCTTGTCCCTTATGAAGGGTAGTCCTTGGGTAGGACCTATAGGGTAGGCCTATGACCCTACCCTAGGACTATAACCCCATCACCCACCATGCTTGCCAATTACACTTTTAAAGGTGGAACTCCTAAGAAACTTGGTGATCCCGGAGTGCCCACTATACCTTGCTCTATTAAAGGAAACTACGTAAGAACTGCCTTATGTGACCTTGGAGCCGGTGTTAGTGTTATGCCGCTCTCTCTCTATCGTAGACTTGAGTTGGATAAGTTGACACCCACTGAAATTTCTCTGCAAATGGCCGACAAATCAACCGATTTCCCTATCGGCATTTGCGAGGATGTGCCTGTTGTGGTTGCTAACACCACTATCTTAACAGACTTTGTTATCTTGGATATTCCCGAGGACGATGCTATGGCTGTCATCCTCGGAAGACCCTTTTTAAACACGGCAGGGGCTGTTATAGATTGCAACAAAGGCAATGTCACTTTCCATGTCAACGGTAATGAGCACACCGTGCACTTTCCGAAGAAATGATATCAAGTACATTGCATCAATGCTATCGAAAAGACTTCATCGATTCTCATTGGAAGCTTTGAATGCCCTATTCCTCGTGTCAAGATGAAGCATGATTTGCTTGTTGGGGAGATACATATTCCCATTGAGGTGACTTAGTGGCTATTTGAAAATTCTCCGTTCTCTCTTGCGATTCAAGAAAGTTTTGTCATAAGGATTTGATCAACCCCATTGACGGATTTCTTTCGATGGCCATGAAACGGATGAATCAAGGAGTCACATACCTCCGTTTTAAGCTTTTATTTTCTGTTGCTTAGAAGAATAATGATAGAATTAGTTTAGCTTTTCCTGTTTTCTGTTTTAGCGTCTCAGAGAAAAATACCTCAAAAATAAAAGTTCTCCGATTGTCCTAAAAATTTAGTATGATTTTTTCTGGAATTTTTGAAAATTTCTAGGCCTGAGAGCTGGCCTGGGGGCCAGACCAGTGGGCCACAAGCCCTGCCACCGCTACCTACCCCCTGGTGGCGGAGTGCAAGCTTGTGGGGCCCACAGGCACCCCCTCCACTCATTCGAGCTCTTAGCCTCTTCTTCCACCTCCAGGAAAAATTGTTTCGCAGCTCAAACCCGTGTTCTTGCTCATTTGGCTGTGATTTTTGATCTCCTTGCTCAAAGCATCATTCTCCGAACCGTTTTGGGGAAATTACTCCTTGGTAAGTGACTCCCCCATTGGTCCAATTAGTTTTTGCTCTAGTGCTTTATCCTTCGCGTATTCTTGCTACCTTGGTGACCCTGTTCTTGAGCTAGAAATGTTGATTTTAGCTGATTCCAAGTAGTTTTAGCGCGTGATACAGTCTCTAGGCACTAGTAGGAGTAGTTGCTACAAGGTGTGGTGGGTCTTCATTCACTTTTCTCTTGAACTTCAAAAATTTCAGCAAAAGGAAATTATGTTCAGGAGGAAGTTTCATGGTGGTTCCTCAAGTAAGAAGGGTCCTCGTCTCTCTTTTCGGGAGCTTGAACCTTTTCAACTAAGGGACGCACCGGTACAACCATGTGAATGGCCTTCCGATGAGTTCATGATCGAAGCAGGTTTCAAGGATGAGTTTGATACACTTGTCTGCAATGCCGGGTTAGAAGAATTCCTCTCAGATAAATGTGAACAGTATGCTATGCTCACTGCCTCTTTCGTGCGTAGATTTAAATTTTCAGTTGGCCGTGACTCATCCATACTGTTTGATATGTACGATAAATCCTATATCGTGGATTTGGAGGATTTCAATAGGATTTGCAAGATACCCGATGGGGGTAGTACTAATGATCTTTCTAAGTCTTCGGTCAGAGACTTTGTCTCCAGTATAACTGTTGGAGAAACCACAGATATCACGCAAGCCACCATAGGAAGCATTCATTTCCCTGCCTTGCACTACCATGCCCTCTTCATAGGTAGGTGCATTAACGGCAAGGGTCCACATTGTCACCTATGCGCTTCCTACCTTAGTATCCTTAAGAGCGCAGTAACAGGTGACACGAGCTTCAATATGGGAGCTATAATAGCAAGGAGGCTGAATAAAAATGCCAGTGAGGGGGATTTCTTTGGTGGAGATTATGCTACACGCTTAGCAAATTTTCTTGGAGTATCCATCCATCCAGAAGACCCTCCTCTCCGTACAGCCTACCTTGATCGTGTCGCTCTAACACGCTACCAGTTCCTTGAGAGAGATCATGGATCCCTCCTATACCGCTTAATATTTAACCGGCAGCGTGTTTTCCATATTACCTTCCTGCTCCTGCTTTCTTTAACTTTCAGGTAAAACGAAGATACTACATAACCATAGGAGAGGCAGAGGAGTATGAGAGGGAGGCGACTGCTGCTCGACTTCGTGAGGCAACTATTCAGGCAGTGGCTGCAGCGATCCCGTATAACACCCATTATGATTTTGGGTTTCGCCAGGACCATCCATGGGAGTAGACCAAGCTAGGCCAAAAGCTTAAGCTTGGGGGAGTACGTGTTCTCACCGACTTTACATTCACGCTTATGCTTTCACTTTGTTAGCCGGTGTTTACACTTTGCCACTGTATTATCCATGCTAGTTTATTTTCGTTTTCTTGTTTTCTTGTTTTGTGTCCTTTTGAGAAAACCCAAAAATATTTTTCTTTCTTCTTTTGCTCGTTGGGAGCTTTCCCGTGTAAATAGTTTTCTTTTTCTTTGGGTCAAGGTAGAAGATATTGGTTACAATGTTTATTGGTTCTTACATGCTTACCTGTTTAGCTTTCAAAGAACCATATTACTTTGTCTTCTCCTTTGTGTTTGCCTGCAGATTCAGCTTAGTCCAATGCGCTTATTATTCTTCACATCGTTCGATCGTGCAAATGAAAGGCAACAACGATGATATATGATGAAGTGACTGAGACTGAAAAGCTGGAATGAACTCTATCTATTTTGTTTTTGTAAATATGACTAGCTTGTCGACCCAAATTTAGCTTTTTTGTGAGAGAACCATGTTTGCAATGACGACTTAGAGATCATAGTTTCTGATGCCATGCTTATTTAGCTGAGAGCTTATAATGGTTTGTCTTGATTGCCAACATAGATTTTGAGATGACTAAGATGTAGTATGATAGGATGGTATTCTCCTTTGAATGCTTCAAGTGGCTTGACTTGGCGCATGTTCATGCATGTAGTTGAAACAAAATCAACATAGCCTCTATGATGTTCGTGTTCATGGTGATTTATATCTTGTTCATGCTTGCATTCAATGTTAGTCAAACTCATTGCATCTTGATGACTGTTGTCGTTCTCTAGTTGGTCGCTTCCCAGTCTTTTGCTAGCCTTCACTTGTACTAAGCGGAATACTGCTTGTGCATCCACTTCCATAAACCCAAAAGTTTTTCCATGAGAATCCACCATACCTACCTATTTGCGGTATTTACCTGCCGTTCCAAGTAAATTTGCATGTGCCACTCTCTAAACCTTCAAGAAATAATCTGTTTTGCATGCCCGAACCGCTCATGTGGTGACAGGGGGCTATTGGTATCTTCCATGCTAGGAGTGTTATCCTCGACATGTGTTTATTCACTGCCATTCACGAGAAAGGGGCCGGTAATTGGAATGCCCAGTTCCACGCTTAAATCGAAAACATAACTGTAAAACAAGACTCCCCCCGGATTGATGTTAGTATGGACGGTACCCGAGGATTCGGCTAGCCGTGGAGTGTGATTGATTGGTGGTGGGGGAGTTAAAACTTTACTTTTCTGTTTGGGAACCGCCTATAGCATGAGTAGCATGGAAGATATTGAGAACTCTTGGTCATTGCGTTGACAATGAAAGCATGCCACCCAAAATTATTATCTCTGTTTTCAAAGCTTGAGCTCTGGCACCTCTGCAAATCAATGCTTCCCTCTACGAAGGGCCTGTCTATTTATTTTCCTGTTGAGTCATCCTTCTCTTATATAAGCACCAATTAGAGAGCACCTCTGTAATTTTTATGCTTTGCTTTTGATTGATATTGAGTATGACTATGACTGGATCTTCGTTGCTATGAATTACAATGTTTAGTCAGCCCTTGATCTTTGAAAGTGCTCTGCATTTATGTTTTGCGGTCTCAGAAAGAGCTAGCGAGATACCACCTATTCATATTGCTTCATGCTTGTTTTGATTGAAGTGTTGGTATTTGAAACTCATTATTATTTGCTCATTAGCTGATTATGCCATTGATACTAGTTTACCATGAGACCTTTGTGTCATTTGCTTTTGTGGTTAACTTGTGATCTTGCTGAAATTCTGGTTATGAGTTAGACATAGTTGCAACAACAAGATCAAACAGAATTTGTCAAAGTTTTTCTTTCTCTCTCAGTTTGTCAACTAAGTTGCTTGAGGACAAGCAAGGTTTTAAGCTTGGGGGAGTTGATACGTCTCCATCGTATCTACTTTTCCAAACTCTTTTGCCCTTGTTTTGGACTCTAATTTGCATGATTTGAATGGAACTAACCTGGACTGACGCTGTTTTCAGCAGAATTGCCTTGGTGTTATTTTTGTGCAGAAATCAAAGTTCTCCAAACGTCCTGAAAATCTACGGGGAGCAGTTTTGGAAAATATAAAAAATATCTGCGCCAAGTTCCACCTGAGGGGGTGGGCCAGTGGGCCACAAGCCCTGGCTCCGCCACCACCCCCCTGGTGGTGGTGGGTAGGCTTGTGGGGCCCACACGGCTCTGCCGCCCCCAACCTCAGGTCTATAAGTTCACTTTCGTCCCAGAAAAAATAAAAAGAGAAGTTTTCGTCGCGTTTGCGATACAGAGCCGCCGCCGCCACCTGTTCTTCATCTGGAGGGAAGATCTGGAGTCCGTCTTGGGCTCCGGAGAGGGGAAATCATCGTCATCATCATCATCAACCTTCTTCCCTCTCCAATTCCATGAAGCTCTTCGTCGTTCGTGAGTAATCTATTCGTAGGCTCGCTGGGCGGTGATGAGTAGGATGAGATCTATCATGTAGTCGAGTTAGTTTTGATGGGGATTGATCCCTAGTATCCACTATGTTCTGAGATTGATGTTGCTACTACTTTGCCATGCTTAATGCTTGTCACTAGGACCTGAGTGCCATGATTTCAGATCTAAAATTATTATGTTGTCACCAATATATGTGTGTTTTAGATCGGATCTTGCAAGTTGTAGTTACCTACTATGTGTTATGATCCGGCAACCCCGGAGTGACAATAACCGGAACCACTCCCGGTGATGACCATAGTTTGAGGAGTTCATGTGGTCACCAAGTGCTAATGCGTTGGTCCGGTTCTTTTTTAAAAGGAGAACCTTAATATCCCGTAGTTTCCTTTTGGACCCCGCTGCCACGGGAGGGATGGACAATAGATGTCATGCAAGTTCTTTTCCGTAAGCACGTATGACGACACACGGAATGCATGCCTACATCACATTGACGAACGTGAGCTAGCCACATATCTCTCCGTGTTATAATTGTTGCATGATGAATATCATCCAAACAAATCACCGACCCATTGCCTACGAGTTTGTCCTATTGTTGCTACTGCTGTTACTTGTCTTGCTCTGCTGCTGCTACTACTGTTGCTACTGTTGTTACTTGTCTTGTTCTGCTGCTACTACTGTTGCTACTGTTGTTACTTGTCTTGCTCTGCTGCTACTTTTGCTACTACTGTCGCTTGCTACTGTTGCTACTTGCTACTTCTGTCACTACCGTTGTTCCTTGCCACTGTCATTACTCGTTACCTTGATACTACTACTTTGCTTGCAGATACTAATCTTTCAGGTGTGGTTGAATCTGACATATTCAGCTGCTAATACTTGAGAGTATTCTCTCACCTCCCGTCGTGCTAACGAGCAAATTTGGGTTGAATACTCTACCCTCGAAAACTGCTATGATCCCACGCGCTGGTGGGCGTCAACAACATTCTTCTAGTTTCGATTGCCGGAGAGTGCTAAGAGCATTCTTCTGGTGCCGTTGCAAAGGGGAAGAACAGTTGACATCAGGAAGCCCATAGGCCTTAGGGGTGCCACACCAGCCCTTAGTGGGCTGGTGGGATAGCCCAAGAGGCCCTATGCGCAGGAGATAAAGAAATCAAAGAGAAAAAAAGGGGAAGTGGGAAGGAAGGGAAGGACTCCACCTTCCAATCCTAGTGGGACTAGGATTGGAGGTGGACTCCTCCACCCCTAGTTCGGTCGACCCCTTGGGGCTCTCTTGAGCCTCAAGGCAGGTCCCTCCCCCTCCCTCCTATATATACTGAGGTATCAGGGCTGATTTGAGACAACTTTGCCACGGCAGCCCGACCACATACCTCCACGGTTTTTCCTCTAGATCGTATTTCTGCGGAGCTCGGGCGGAACCCTGCTGGGATACATCACCACCAACCTCCGGAGCGCCGTCACGCTGCCGGAGAACTCATCTACCTCTCCGTCTCTCTGGCTGGATCAAGAAGGCCGAGATCATCCTCGAGCTGTACGTGTGCTGAACGCGGAGGTGCCGTACGTTCGGCACTAGATCGGAGCGACCGTGGGACGGATCACGGGGAATGCTCAAAACTTGCTCAAATCTCAAATAGCTTGGATTGAGAGGAGGAGAGGGAGACGATCTATCTTTTGATTGGAACAACTCTCAAAGGGGCTCACAAATGCTCTTGGGATCTAAGATTTGGTGTGAGCAAATGTGTGTGAGGTAGAAATGTGTTCTTATGAGGATATGGCTGTGTTGGGCACCCTCTCACGAAGTGGGAGGGGGTATATATAGTGGGGAGAGTAAAACAGCCGTTGGGGTCACTTAAGTCTGATAGTGGTCGGACATCCGGCAGTTCTCGGGTGTCCGGACTCCCACAAGGGGTCGGACGTCCGGCAGGGGTCGGTCGTCCGAGGGATGTAAATATATCAGGAACCACTGTGTAGTCGAACAGGGACCGGTCGTCCGGAGGAAGGTCGGACGTCCGGCCCTCGGACGACAGGAGGAGGCCGGAAGTCCGAGTTATTTGACTCAAATTTCTCTGGTGCAAGGTTCCGGTTTTCCAAAGGGGGTCGGACGTCCGGCCCTCGGACGTCCGGAGAGAGCCGGACGTCCGGCCCTCGGACGTCCGGAGAGAGCCGGAAGTCCGAGTTATTTGACTCTGGATTTCTCTGGTATAAGGTTCCAGATTTCCGAAGTGGTCGGGCATCCGTCTCTCGGACGTCCGGAGGAAGCCGGATGTCCGAGGCATTGGTTCTGTTTTCAGATAACAGCAGAGCAGTGGAGATGTGGTATGAGCAGAAAAGTAGAGATGTAGTTTGAGAAAGTTCATCGCAAAACCTGTGATCCCCTCTTAATAGTGTGGGATCCCTAAAGACTCAAGAATCATAAAAGGGGTACTGATGATCCATACTTGAGTGTATACTTTTATTCGCTGATCATCACTCCGCACCACTAACGTCAAAGGAACTGATACCTTTGAGTTAGCCCTTTCACTTGAGCTTGATGTTGTTGTTCCTTCTTGGCTCAAGTTGAAAGCAAGACATGATGAAGTCTTCAAGCAGCTCTCCCATACACAATGTGGAAAGCCTAGCTTATGTATTCATCTTCATTTGTCCACCGTGTGAACATCCACAAGAATCAAGCATGTAGTGCTCAGGAATGCTTATCTTGATCTTGTCCTTGTTAGCACATGAGCTTGTCCTTATCAACACATGATCATTAACAATAGTTTCAATGATATATTCGTGTTGATCCACTTGAACTTGCACAACACAATCTTGATGACGATCACCACTTGATGTCATCCTTCATGGGTTTTATGAGATCTTCGTTTTGACGCAAGCCCATGGAAGCACACCTAACCCCCACATAGGACTCTCACAAAGACCATGGGTTAGTACACAAACATGTAATGGACAATGCTTACCATACCATGGGATCACTTGATCCCTCTCGGTACATCTTATACACTTTATGTGTTGATCATCTTGATTTACTCTTTGTCCGAGATCTTGATCAACCTAGTGTCTATATGACCATTCTTTGGATAATACCTTGAATACCATCTTGGTCATCATATAAACTCCTTGAACCCAACAGATGGACTTCAAGAAGTGCCTATGGACAAATCCTACAAATATAACTTAAGGCAACCATTAGTCCATAGGAATTGTCATCAATTACCAAAACCACATATGGAGATATATGCTCTAACAATCTCCCCCATTTTGGTAATTGAAGACAACCACTTCAAGAGAGTTTATATAAGGAAATAAGCATAACCAAGCGCACACATACATGGTAATAATGCATGCGTGCAAGATGTAAATGCTTACGCAATAAAAGCAAAACCCTCTAAACATATCCAAAGTAAATTCTCTAAACTTCTCCCCCATTGGCATCGATTGCCAAAATGGACGAAAAGTTTAGAAAGCCAATATAGTAGGTGGTCCTCCAAAAAGTGAAAAGTGTGTACTTCTCAGCAAATGAGTGCAGAGAAATACACAAATACAATGATAAGTAGTTGGAGGAAAACAAACTATATTGAGGACCCAAAGATTGCAAATAAAAGGATCGTATGCCACAAGGACATACAAAAATAGAGGCAAGCAATCAAAAGATTCCATATGGAACAAACAATCATATGGTCCTTCGAACCACATGAATAAAAGATATTACTCCCTCCGTCCCAAAATAAGTGTCTCAACTTTGTACTAGCTCTAGTACAAAAATGTACTAAGCTTGAGACACTTATTTTGGGACGGAGGGAGTATGATAAAGGCAACAAAGTGTTTTATCAAAAAACTAGAGAAGCTCCCCATGATTTGTGCACTAATACGAGATTTTTGTATTTGATACAGGTGCACAAAATAGGATCGTTGCTCCCCCAAAATTAATAAAAACACACAAGAGTGCAAGAAGATAGATGAGACAATAAGCATATCAGTTGCACAGAACAAATGGTTGAGCAACATGTAAAAGAAGCAACTTAAGAATAGGCTCAACCAAAGTAATGTGTGTGAGTCATGGCAAAGCACTTGAGAAGACTAAGATAAGGATGAGCATTAGTCATCAACATAGTCTTGATGAAATGGGATACAAAGTGCAAGACATATCATTCCCACACACACATACTAGAAAATGGGTTCACAAGCTTACTAATAAACAAAATAAGAACCAACACTTGTCACAACCCATTGTGAAGATAGGAAGTAAGAACCTTGTCAAGAGGAGGGATACTAATTGAAATGGAAAAACCCTCATCAACACAAGCATGAGGAAAAATAATATTCACGTCCAAAGAGTGCATGAAGATATAGGAAAATAAGATACGCACTCAAAACAAATCCTTTCACGAAGCCACCAAAAACTAAAAAAGGAAATGCAACGATGGACGTGAAAGAAAAGAGGATATCAATTAGAGATGTAACTTATCTCATGTGTAAAAGATTCTAAGTAGAAGACAATCACGATGATATATATCCACAAAGAAGGATGTACACACGAAATGGTCACAAGAAGGAACAAACTAGATATCCAAAAGGAAGTCATAAATATATCAATGAGATCTTTTGCTTGGAAGCGTAGCACATGGCCTAATATTTTCTTATTGTACAATATGAACTTCCAACATACAAACATCAAAGACATCCCAACTAGTAGTAAGACATCATCGTTCGGATGCTTTGAGAAAGCAAACAAGTACTACAAGAACGAATCAAGAGATTCATGCCATGATGCAACCTGGAAAAGAAAAGACAGGTTGGGGCCTTTGCAAGAAAAGAATGCATGAAGTGGATACTTGTTACCGAGACAACATTGGATTGATGTAGTAGATAGTTGTTCTTTGATCATCCTAACTTGGCTCCAATAATCACATGGTCTCAACACCTTCCTTATAGGTGAGCCAAGCATCCAATGCATCTCCAGTTGTTCCTGGAACAGCAAAACAAACAAAATGGTGCCCAAACTCATTGGGACCAAAGAGTTAGAAAACCAGCAATACATAGGACAAACTCCACATACATATGTGCATATAGATATGAATTTGAATTTCATGCATACTTTAGCCAATTTATGACAAGGTGGAGTTTCCCCTATATATTGGGTCAAAGAAGGAAAGCAAGCAAAAGAAGTTGTATATAGTAGATATGCATGCTCAAGACTCTCAAGAATCAACTCAACACAAAGTTGATAAGTCACCAAAAGACAAGGTATAAAGTGATAATAAGATCCTAAACAAAAAAGAACTATCACTTGAAGGATATCAATTAAAAGATACCTCGAGGAATGAGATATCCATTGACACATGCCAAATAAAAGGAAACAAGAAACCAATTGAAGGAAAACAAACACGAGGTATCTAATTTCCAAAAGAGAGCTAGGTTCCAACAAACCAAGCCCTCGACAAATTTTCATGATGGCGCAAAGCATCATAAAGAGCAAGACTTGCCTCCCATCAACACACACTTGATGGGGATCAAAAGATTTTATGATGGGTGAATAAAGAGAGTGTTCTAAAGAAAATAGGATAGCTCCCCCAAGGGACGTGCATTATATAGAATTTGCATTTAAATACAAAATGCACACGATGGGATCATCACTTTCTCTATATCTATAAAAACACTAGACATGTTAAAATAGATCCATAAGAGGCAAGGAAGACAAACGAAACACAAAATCCAATGTAAAGACGATTAGCAATTCCTATCACATGATGGGAATACCACTTGTCAAGGACAAGAAGTATTTTGGAAGTGATACTCATTGGTAGATCGCAAATATATCCAAGATCATCTTTACCCATAAAACGCAAGCAAATGACACTTGTAGAGCTAACATGCCACCTAGGAACAAGATAATTTACAATATCAACACTAAGTGGCAACACCTCAAATGTACACATTTTCTAGGTTTGTAATATGCTCATAGCATATTACTCCCCCATAATGTGATAAACCAACAATATTAACAAGTGGCAAATTAAAACCAACAAGAGATAATTAATGGACCATATAGAATTTGAATTTCTCATGAGTAAGACATACCACATAGAAACTAGATAATCTTGAAATATCAAAACTAAGTGGTATTCCCCATGTATACACATTTATAGGATTGTGAGGTGTGGAAAGCACATCACTCCCCCACAATGGGATAGTCCATTAATCTCTCACAAGAGCCAACAAAAATACAAACAAGATGCAAAAAGACTCAATACAAGACTCACATGTACATGATATGCAAACCAACATACACATACTCGATTACTCAAGATAAGCAAGTTGGAAGCACAACATATAAAAACGCATGCAAGGTACAAAACCACAACATGCAAAGGGGCAAGCAACTAACAATGTAAACAGTTTAAGTACAAGTTACCATAAGAAGGCACATTGGATATAAGATAGAAACTCGATAATCCAAATGACTTGGCTTGAGATAATATGAATGATGAAGACCTCTTAATTCTTCATTATGTATCCAAGTCTCTAATGTCCTCCATAGTCACCTATTGATCAAGTTTGAGCTTGTTGGTCCCCAACTACGTTGGGTCCTAAGAGGTTAATCACAATAGGCTTGGCAACCCAAATGGTTCTTTTCTTGACACCATTTTGAGTACCAACAAACTTGGCAAACACATTGCCAGCCTTATCCTTCCCAAGGGAATAGATATCATCAATAGTGATTGGATTGGATAAGTTACCTCTTGTGCAAGACGAAGCGACGTGACCCTTCTCACGGCATAAGTAGCAACATCTACCCTTTGCTTTCTTCCCAGTTGATTTCTCACCTCGGGGAGTGTTGGCTTGGGTCTTATTGGGAAGAGGCCTTCCTTCAACTTGTAGCTGAATATGTGATTGAGTTTGTGGCCGCTTCCCTTGTTGCTTGTGACTTTGAGACTTCGTCTTCAGAGGGCAAGATCTAACATGGTGCCCTTTAACTTTGCACTTGAAGCAAATTATTTTGGCCGAGTTCTTGACATGTTCTAGGCCCCTCTTGTTCTTGTTTGAGTTTACTCCAACATCATTTTTGTCATTCGGAGATGTTTGCTCACACAGGACATTGTTGAGTGTGGACATCCCTTCATGACACTGTTCCAAGTCTTTCTTCAAAGAAGTGACTTGGGCCTTGAGCTCTTCAATTTCCTCTGCACGGTTAGTATCAATGCAAGTACTAGAGGAAGTGTAAGCTTCAATGTTAGAGCAACAAGGCAAGGAAAGTAATTCATCACACGAGGTAGCAACATTATGAGTAGACGAATTACGAGGACTAGCACATGGAAATATAGTACTTTGACTAGAAGTAGTGCCATTGTCCACATGAGGCTCACTTGATGTTACCTTGGTGATGATAGCCTCATGAGATAACTTTTGCACATTATAGGATGTTAGAAGATCGGCATGAGAGCTTGTGAGCATTACATGGTTTTCTTCCAACTTCCCATAATTGCTAGTTAGTAAATCAAGTTGAGCACGTAGCTCAATATTCTCCTTCAATATTGATACTTCAAATGAGGTAGAGTTAGATGTACAAGTATCATCAACAATATGAGAGGAGTAAGTAGCAAATAGAGACTTCTCATGACTAGATTGAAGCTCCTCATAGATCTTAGAGGTTTTGATGAGCTCTCCCTTGACATTATTGCATTCAAGGAGAAGGACCTCAAAATCCTTTTTAAGTTTATCATGAGCAACTACAATCTCTCGTTTTGAAGATCTTAAGTCTCTACATGCTTGATGACTCTTCTCAAGTTCATGTTCAAGTTGTTCACTTTTAGCTTGTTCATAATTAAGTGAATAATTACAATTTTCAAAGTAAGCAAGAACATCTTGGAATCTTTGAAGAGTGTTATTTTTAGCTTTATGAAGAATTTTACTGATCACATAGATATTTTCAGTCAAGTCATCATCATCATCCTCATCACAAATATCATCGTTATTGCACAGGGAAGATGATACCTCATTATTACCTCTTGCCATGAGGCACATGTGAACTGGAGGAGTTGATGATGATTCTTTTGGTGAATCAGATTCTTCATTAGTCAAAAGTACTTCATATTTCTTGATTTCCCCTAAATGATTAGTCATAGAGCAACTAGGGATAAACAAGATATCTTGATCAAGAGGACACGGGAAAGCAGGCATATCACCACAGACATTTGTCGAGGGATCCTTAGGTGAAATGCATGACCTATCAGCACAATAATTTACACTATGTGTGGTGCTAGATATGCTCGTGTCCATAGAGGCTACGACATTTTCATCAACATATATTTCTTTACTCACCATGTCATTACCTTGTGAGATTGAAGATGCTGAGGTGTGCAAGCAATCGGATATGGAAGTAGTGGTGGACTCTTTATGATCGAAAAGAGTGAAGAGCTCATGCACCAACTCCTTCATCATAATATCGTCTTCATCAAGATTGGACCCACCATATATATCTTCAAGTTTAGTCCAAACTTCATGAGCTGACTTGCAAGTCGAGATAGACTTAAACACTTCAGGACTTATGGTTCGATGAATGGCAAGAAAAGCCTCACAATCAAGATACATTTCATTAGTAGATGAAGATGCATCATCCTTTTTGTCGGCAATCCCTACAAGAACAATTCGTAAAGTATTTGGGCCCATGGACCGAAAGTGATGAAGCATACGAATTCTCCATAGGGTATAATTTGTGCCATCAAAGTCAAAGGTGTCATTGTGCACTAATCCAATAGTCGACATCGATACTCTCTAGGTCGTGAAACCTAATTAAAGAGAGACCTTGCTCTGATACCAATTGAAAGGACCACAATGACGCCTAGAGGGGGGGTGAATAGGCTATTTAAAAACTTCTTCTGATTTGGCTTAAACCTAATGCGGAAATAAACTAAGAGGATACTTTTCAAGCACAAATCCTAAATGCAATAGGCACCGCAATGTGCACCAACAACACGATCTACCAAGATGGACACAACACGGTTACTAACAAGCACAAGTAAGTTACACAAACTTACTAGATACTATATCACACGACAAGTAGGTGAACGACACAAGATACTAGATCACACTATAGCACACGATATATCAAAAGATGCAAGTGTGAACGTGTGGATATAGAGGGTATGCTTGAACGATTAATCTTGTACAAAGAAATAGCCAACACAATATAATGAGCACAAACAATATGCAATGTATGTATGCTCAAGTAACACAAACAAACCACAAGTAAGGAGTTAGGGTTAAGGATAACCAAGATCACTGAGACGAAGATGTATCCCGATGTTCACTTCCATGGAGGGAAGCTAGTCACCGTTAGAGAGGTGGATGTTACCACGAAGGCACACCAACGCCACGAAGGCTCATCCTATTCTCCCTTTGAGATAACACCACGAAGGCGTTTCTCAACCACTAGTGGTGAGCCTTTGAGGTGGCTTCCAAACCCTCACAAACTTTTTTAGGGGAAATTACACGGATTGATTCCTCTCCGAAGAACTCCTACCGCCTAGGAGTCTCCAACCTCCAAGAGTAAGAAGATCACGGGGAATGCTCAAAACTTGCTCAAATCTCAAATAGCTTGGGTTGAGAGGAGGAGAGGGAGAAGATCAATCTTTTGATTGGAACAACTCTCAAAGGGGCTCACAAATGCTCTTGGGATCTAAGATTTGGTGTGAGCAAATGTGTGTGAGGTAGAAATGTGTTCTTATGAGGATATGGCTGTGTTGGGCACCCTCTCACGAAGTGGGAGGGGGTATATATAATGGGGAGAGTAAAACAGTCGTTGGGGTCACTTAAGTCTGACAGTGGTCGGACATCCGGCAGTTCTCGGATGTCCGGACTCCCACAAGGGGTCGGACGCGCAGCACGGGTCGGTCATCCGAGGGATGTAAATATATCAGGAACCATTGTGTAGTCGAACAGGGACCGGACGTCCGGAGGAAGGTCGGACGTCCGGCCCTCGGACGACAGGAGGAGGCCGGAAGTCTGAGTTATTTGACTCAAATTTCTCTGGTGCAAGGTTCCGGTTTTCCGAAGGGGGTTGGACGTCCGGCCCTCGGACGTCCGGAGAGAGCCCGACGTCCGGGCCTCGGACGTCCAGAGAGAGCCGGACGTCCGGCCCTCAGACGTCCGGAGAGAGCCGGAAGTCCGAGTTATTTGACTCTGGATTTCTCTGGTATAAGGTTCCGGATTTCCGAAGTGGTCGGGCGTCCGTCCCTCGGACGTCCGGAGGAAGCCGGATGTCCGAGGCATTGGTTCTGTTTTCAAATAAGAGCACAGCAGTGGAGATGTGGTATGAGCAGAAAAGTAGAGATGTAGTTTGAGCAAGTTCATCGCAAAACCTGTGATTCCCTCTTAATAGTGCAGGATCCCTAAAGACTCAAGAATCATAAAAGGGGTACTGATGATCCATACTTGAGTGTATACTTTTATTCGCTGATCATCACTCCGCACCACTAACGTCAAAGGAACTGATACCTTTGAGTTAGCCCTTTCACTTGAGCTTGATGTTGTTTTTCCTTCTTGGCTCAAGTTGAAAGCAAGACATGATGAAGTCTTCAAGAAGCTCTCCCATACACAATGTGGAAAGCCTAGCTTATGTATTCATCTTCATTTGTCCACCATGTGAACATCCACAAGAATCAAGCATGTAGTGCTCAGGAATGCTTATCTTGATCTTGTCCTTGTTAGCACATGAGCTTGTCCTTATCAACACATGATCATTAACAATAGTTTCAATGATATATTCGTGTTGATCCACTTGAACTTGCACACCACAATCTTGATGACGATCACCACTTGACGTCATCCTTCATGGGTTGTATGAGATCTTCCTTTTGACGCAAGCCCATGGAAGCACACCTAACCCCCACATAGGACTCTCACAAATACCATGGGTTAGTACACAAACACGTAATGGACAATGCTTACCATACCATGGGATCACTTGATCCCTCTCGGTACATCTTATACGCTTTGTGTGTTGATCATCTTGATTTACTCTTTGTCTGAGATCTTGATCAACCTAGTGTCTCTATGACCATTCTTTGGATAACACCTTGAATACCATCTTGGTCATCATATAAACTCCTTGAACCCAACAGATGGACTTCAAGAAGTGCCTATGGACAAATCCTATAATTATAACTTAAGGCAACCATTAGTCCATAGGAATTGTCATCAATTACCAAAACCACATATGGAGATATATGCTCTAACACAACCCCGTTGCTCAAACATGACTGGCGAGTGTCGGTTTCTCCAACTTTAGTTGAATTGGATTTGACCGAGGAGGTCCTTGGAGAGAGGTTAAATAGCAATTCATACATCCCCGTTGTGGTGTTTGCGTAAGTAAGATGCGATCCTACTAGATACCCATGGCAACCACATAAAACATGCAACAACAATTAGAGAACGTCTAACTTGTTTTTGCAGGGTATGCTTGTGATGTGATATGGACGACGATGTGATGTGATATATTGGATGTATGAGATGATCATGTTGTAATAGTTAATATCGACTTGCACGTCAATGGTACGGCAACCGGCAGGAGCCATAGGGTTGTCTTTAAACTAATGTTTGTGCTTGCAGATGCATTTACTATATTGCTAGGACGTAGCTTTAGTAGTAATAGCATGAGTAGCACGACAACCCCGATGGCGACACGTTGATGGAGATCATGGTGTGGCCTCGGTGACAAGAAGATCGTGTCGGTGATTTGGTGATGGAGATCAAGAAGCACATGATGATGGCCATATCATGTCACTTATGAATTGCATGTGATGTTAATCCTTTCATGCACCTTATTTTGCTTAGAACGACGGTATCATTATGAGGTGATCTCTCACTAAAATTTCAAGACGAAATTGTGTTCTCCCCGACTGTGCACCGTTGCTACAGTTCGTCGTTTCGAGACACCACGTGATGATTGGGTGTGATAGACTCAACGTTCACATACAACGGGTGCAAAACAGTTGCACACGCGGAACACTCGGGTTAAGCTTGACGAGCCTAGCATGTGCAGACATGGCCTCGGAACACATGAGACCAAAAGGTCGATCATGAATCATATAGTTGGTATGATTAGCATAGGGATGCTTACCATTGAAACTATCCTCAACTCACGTGATGATCGGACTTGAGCTAGTGGAATTGGATCATGAACCACTCAAATGACTAGAGAGATGTACTTTTTGAGCGGGAGTTTAGCAAGTAATTTGATTAGGTAAACTCTAATTATCTTGAACATAGTCTAAGTCCACTTTGAAAATATTTGTGTTGTAGATCAATGGCTCACGCGTAAGTCACCCTGAATTTTAATACGTTCCTAGAGAAAGCTAAGTTGAAAGATGATGGAAGCAACTTTGTAGACTGGGCTCGTAATCTTAAGTTGCTCGTGCAAGCTGGGAAGAAGGATTATGTCCTTAATGCTGCGCTAGGAGATGAACCACCCGCCGCGGCTGACCAACATGCTAAGAACGCTTGGTTAGCACGCAAGAAGGACTACTCCGTAGTTCAATGTGCAGTCTTGTATGGATTAGAGCCGGGACTTCAAGGTTGCTTTGAGCATCATGGATCATATGAGATGTTCCAGGAGTTGAAGTTTATCTTTCATAAGAACACCCGGATCGAGAGGTATGAGACCTCTGATAAATTCTATGCTTGCAAAATGGAGGAGAACTCGTCTGTCAGTGAACATGTGCTCAAAATGTCTGGGTACTCAAATCGTCTAGCTGAGCTGGGGATTGAACTCCCACAAGAGGCTATCACTGACAGAATTCTTCAATCACTGCCACCAAGCTATAAGGGCTTTGTGTTGAACTATAACATGCAAGGGGTGAACAAGTCACCCGGCAAGTTATTCGCGATGCTGAAAGTCGCAGAGTCAGAACTCCGTAAAGAGCATCAAGTGTTGATGGTGAATAAGACCACTAGTTTCAAGAGAAACAGCAAAGGAAAGAAGGGTAATTCAAAGAAGAGCGACAAGCCTGTTGCCAATCCGACGAAGAAGCCCAAAGCTGGACCTAAGCCTGAAACGGAGTGCTATTATTGCAAGGGTATGGGTCACTAGAAGCGCAACTGTCCCAAGTATCTGGCTGATAAGAAGGCGGCCAAGGAAAAATCAGGTATATTCGATATACATGTTATTGATGTGTACTTAACCAGCTCTCGTAGTAGTGCCTGGGTATTCGATACCGGTTCTGTTGCTCATATTTGCAACTTGAAATAGGAACTGCGGAATAAGCGAAGTCTGGCGAAGGATGAAGTGACGATGCGCGTGGGAAATGGTTCCAAGGTTGATGCAATCGCCGTCGGCACAGTTTCACTTCAATTACCATCAGGATTAGTTATGAACTTAAATAAATGTTATTTAGTGCCTGCGTTAAGCATGAACGTTATATCTGGATCTTGTTTATTGTGAGACGGTTACTCGTTTAAGTCAGAGAATAATGGTTGTTCTATTTCTATGAGTAATATCTTTTATGGTCATGCACCCAATATGATAGGATTGTTCATATCGAATCTTGATAGTGATAATACACATATACATAACATTGAGACCAAAAGAGTTAGAGTTAACAATGATAGCACCATGTTTTTATGGCACTGCCGCGTAGGTCATATTGGTGTAAAGCGCATGAAGAAACTCCATACCGATGGACTTTTGGAGTCACTTGACTTTGATTCACTTGACACGTGCGAACCATGCCTCATGGGCAAGATGACTAAAACTCCATTCTCCGGAACAATGGAGCGTGCAAGTGACTTGTTGTAAATCATACATACCGATGTGTGTGGTCCGATGAGTGTGGAGGCACGCGGCGGATATCGTTATTTTCTCACCTTCACTGACGATTTGAGTAGATATGGTTATGTCTACTTGATGAAGCACAAGTCTGAAACATTTGAAAAGTTCAAACAATTTCAGAGTGAAGTTGAAAATCATCGTAACAAGAAGATCAAGTTCCTACGGTCTGATCGTGGGGGTGAATATCTAAGTTTCGAGTTTGGTGCTCACTTAAGACAATATGGAATTGTTTCGCAGTTGACATCGCCTGGAACACCACAACGTAATGGTGTGTCCGAACGTCGTAATCGTACTTTATTAGAGATGGTATGATCTATGATGTCTCTTACCGATTTGTCGTTATCATTTTGGGGTTATGCATTAGAAACAGCTGCATTCACTTTAAATAGGGCACCATCGAAATCCGTTGAGACGACACCATATCAGCTGTGGTATGGCAACAGACCAAAATTGTCGTTTCTTAAAGTTTGGTGATGTGATGCTTATGTCAAAAAGCTTCAGCCTGAAAAGCTGGAACCCAAAGCGGAAAGGTGCGTCTTCATAGGTTACCCAAAAGAGACAGTTGGGTATACCTTCTATCTCAAATCCGAGGGTAAAGTGTTTGTTGCTAAGAATGGAGCTTTTCTCGAGAAGGAGTTTCTCTCGAGATAATTGAGTGGGAGGAAGATAGAACTTGATGAGGTTGTCAAACTTCTCATCCCTCTGGATGGTGGCGCAGGGAAAGGGGAAACCCCTGTCGTTGCGGCGCCGGTTGAGGAGGAAGTTAATGATGATGATCATGAAACTCCGGATCAAGTTTCTATCGGACCTCGCAGGTCGACGAGACCGCGAACTACTCCAGAGTGGTACAGTAATCCCGTCTTATCAATTATGTTGTTGGACAACAATGAGCCTGCGAATTATGAAGAAGCAATGGTGGGCCCGGATTCCAACAAATGGCTCGAGGACATGAAATCCGAGATAGGGTCTATGTATGAAAACAAAGTGTGGATTTTGGAAGTACTACCTGAAGGCCGCAAGGCTATTCAGAACAAATTGATCTTTAAGAAGAATACGGACGCTGACGATAATGTGACCGTTTATAAAACTCGACTTGTGGCAAAGGGTTTTTCACAAGTTCAAGGAATTGACTACGATGAGACATTCTCACCCGTAGAGATGCTTAAGTCCGTCCGAATCATGTTAGCGATAGCTGCATTTTCGATTACGAAATCTGGCAGATGGATGTCAAAACGGCGTTCCTTAACGGTTTCCTTAAGGAAGAATTGTATATGATGCAACCCGAAGGTTTTGTCGATCCTAAAAATGCTAACAAAGTGTGCAAGCTCCAGTGATCCATTTATGGACTGGTTCAAGCATCTCGGAGTTGGAATAAACGCTTTGATGAGGTGATCAAAGCATTTGGGTTTATACAGGTGGTTGGAGAATCCTGTATTTACAAGAAAGTGAGTGGGAGCTCTGTGGCGTTCCTAATACTATATGTGGATGACATATTACTGATTGGAAACGGCGTGGAGCTTTTGGAGAGCATAAAGGATTACTTGAATAAAAGTTTCTCTATGAAGGACCTAGGAGAAGCTGCTTACATTCTAGGCATAAAGATCTATAGGGATAGATCAAAACGCGTGATAGGACTTCCGCAAAGCACGTACCTTGATAAAGTTTTGAAGAGGTTCAAAATGGAACAGTCCAAGAAGGGGTTCTTGCCAGTGTTACAAGGTATAAAATTGAGTAAGACTCAGTGCCCAGCAACTGATAAAGATATAGAGCATATGAGTACCGTCCCCTATGCTTCAGCCATAGGTTCTATCATGTATGAAATGTTGTGCACTAGACCGGACGTTAGCCTGGCCATAAGTATGCCAGGCAGGTTCCAGAGTAATCCAGGAGTGGATCACTGGACGACGGTCAAGAATATCCTGAAGTACGTGAAAAGGGCTAAGGATATGTTTCTCGTATATGGAGGTGACAAAGAGCTCGCCGTAAAAGGTTACGTCGATGCAAGCTTTGACACAGATCCGGATGATTCTAAGTCGCAGACCGGATACGTATTTATTCTTAATGGGGGTGCGGTTAGTTGGTGCAGTTCCAAGCAAAGCGTTGTAGCTGATTCTACATGTGAAGCGGAGTACATGGCTGCCTCAAAGGCAGCTAAGGAGGGTGTCTGGATGAAGCAGTTCATGACGGATCTTGGAGTGGTGCCGAGCGCACTGAATCCAATAACCCTGTTTTTTGACAACACGGGTGCCATTGCCTTAGCAAAGGAACCACGGTTTCACAAGAAGACCAGACACATCAAACGACGCTTCAACCTCATCCGCGACTACGTCGAGGAGGAGGACGTGAATATCTGCAAAGTGCACATGGATCTGAATGTGGCAGACCCGCTGACTAAACCTCTTCCACGGGCAAAGCATGATCAACACCAGAACTGTATGGGTGTTAGACTTACTACAATGTAATTCGCATGATGATGTGTGGACTAGATTATTGACTCTAGTGCAAGTGGGAGACTGTTGGAATTATGCCCTAGAGGCAATGATAAATAAGTTATTATTATAATTCTTGTATCAAGATAATCGTTTATTATCCATGCTATAATTGTATTGAATGAAGTCTTAGATACATGTGTGGATACATAGACAAAACACTGTCCCTAGCAAGCCTCTAGTTGGCTAGCCAGTTGATCAAGGATAGTCAAGGTCTTCTGACTATGTACAAGGTGTTGTTGCTTGATAACTAGATCACATCATTGAGTGAATCATGTGATGGACTAGACCCAAACTAATGAACGTAGCATGTTGATCGTGTCATTTTGTTGCTACTATTTTCTGCGTGTCAAGTATTTATTCCTATGACCATGAGATCATATAACTCACTGGCACCGGAGGAATTCCTTGTGTGTATCAAACGTCACAACGTAAGTGGGTGACTATAAAGATGCTCTACAGGTATCTCCGAAGGTGTCCGTTGAGTTAGTATGGATCAAGACTGGTATTTGTCACTCCGTGTGACGCAGAGGTATCTCGGGGCCCACTCAGTAATACAACATCACACACAAGCCTTGCAAGCAATGTGACTTAGTGTAAGTCACGGGATCTTGTATCACGGAACGAGTAAAGAGACTTGCCGGTAAACGAGATTGAAATAGGTATACGGATACTGACGATCGAATCTCGGGCAAGTAACATACCGAAGGACAAAGGGAATGACATACGGGATTATATGAATCCTTGGCACTGAGGTTCAATCGATAAGATCTTCGTAGAATATGTAGGATCCAATATGGGCATTCAGGTCCCGCTATTGGATATTGACCGAGGAGTCCCTCGGGTCATGTCTACATAGTTCTCGAACCCGCACGGTCTGCACACTTAAGGTTTGGCGATGTTTTATGCGTATTTGAGTTATATGGTTGGTTACCGAATGTTGTTCGGAGTCCCGGATGAGATCATGGACGTCACGAGGGTTTACAGAATGGTCCGGAGATGAAGATTGATATATAGGATGACCTCATTTGATTACCGGAAAGTTTTCGGGCATTACCGGGAATGTACCAGGAGTGACGAATGGGTTCCGAATGTTCATCGGGGGGGCAGCCCACCCGGGGAAGCCCATAGGCCTTAGGGGTGTCGCACCAGCCCTTAGTGGGCTGGTGGGACAGCCCAAGAGGCCCTATGCGCAGGAGATAAAGAAATCAAAGAGAAAAAAAGGGGGAAGTGGGAAGGAAGGGAAGGACTCCACCTTCCAATCCTAGTTGGACTAGGATTGGAGGTGGAATCCTCCACCCCTAGTTCGGCCGACCCCTTGGGGCTCTCTTGAGCCTCAAGGCAGGTCCCTCCCCCTCCCTCCTATATATACTGAGGTATTAGGGCTGATTTGAGACAACTTTGCCACGGCAGCCCGACCACATACCTCCACGGTTTTTCCTCTAGATCGTATTTCTACGGAGCTCGAGCGGAGCCCTGCTGGATAGATCACCAGCAACCTCCGGAGCGCCGTCACGCTGCCAAAGAACTCATCTACCTCTCCGTCTCTCTTGCTGGATCAAGAAGGCCGAGATCATCGTCGAGCTGTATGTGTGCTGAACGCGGAGGTGCCGTCCGTTCGGCACTAGATCGGAGCGGATCGTGGAACGGATCGCGGGACGGTTCGTGGGACGGTTCGCGGGGCGGATCGAGGGACGTGAGGACGTTCCACTACATCAACCGCGTTTCTTAACGCTTCCTGCTGTGTGATCTACAAGGATACATAGATCGGAAATCCCCTCTCGTAGATGGACATCACCATGATAGGTATTGCGTGTGCGTAGGAAAATTTTTGTTTCCCGTACCACGTTCGCCGACACTGATTTGGTGTAGTGCCACGCCACAAAATCAAATCTGAAGAATTCGGTGTGCATCAACAGAGAAGAAGTTTTCATAGATCAACTCTTCATCCTAGAGTCCAGTATGAGGGTCAATGAGCTCTTCGACCTTTAACAATAAGACATGTCCTCTAGGAGTTAGAACCTTTCGGTTATTGCTTGTAGGGATCCAAGGATCTGTCCATATGTTTATGTTTTGCCCGGTACCAACACGCCAGAAACAACCCCTTTTAAAAGTTTGGATTCCTGCAACAATACTCTGCCAAGTATACGAAGAACCGCTCTTTGGGCCTGCCTTTAGGATATCATCGTGTGGAAAATATTTTGCGCCAAGAACACGAGCACACAAAGAATCTGGCTTTTGGATTAGTCGCCAACACTGCTTTGCTAACATAGCAAGGTTAAAGCTATGTAGGTCCCTAAATCCAAGTCCTCCCATCCTCTTCGGTATGTACATCTTCCACCACGCCATCCAATGCATTTTCTTTTTTAGTTCATCATCTCCCCATCAAAAACCTATGATTTCATCAGTTATAGCCTTGCAAATACCCAATGGAAGGTTAAATACTCACATGTCTTAGGAGGGAATTGCTTGTGCCACTGCTTTAATCAAGGTCTCTTTCCCTCCCAAGGAGAGAATTTTTTCCTTCCATCCCTTTAGTTTCTGACACACTCTATCAACAGAAACAATCACTTTTATCAACTCCAACCATGGATGGTTACCCGAGGTACTTGTCAATTAAAGCCTCGATTAATATATCAAGTGTTGCAAATATTTTCTCTTACCATGACTGTTGTATTAGGGCTGAAAAATATACTGGATTTACCAGTGGATACCAATTGTCCGGAACTCTGGCAATACACATCAAGAACCTTTTTCAAAGAAATAGCACTTTCTAGGTTTGCCTTCATCAATATTAAGGAATCATCCGCAAACAACAAGTGTGAAATTGAAGGTGCATTTCTACAAACGTTCACTCCTTCCAAACCACCATTTTCTTCTTCCTGCGAAAGCATACTAGATAGTCCTTCACAGCAGATCAAAAATAGGTATGGGGACAATGGATCACCCTGCCTCATCCTGCCTCAAAAATAGGTAAGGCATATATCTATCCTAGTGGTTTTGGTGATTGATGACAATGCGTTTACGGACTAATCGTGTACACTAAGCCTTCTAGGCATTTCATTATTTGGCACAAGACGATTCATGCCCCTCGATGTATTTTTATGAAGACGGGTTTCTCTCTTACATTCGCTGTCGGTGGACTTGAGTCGTAGAAAAAGCCGTACTATTAAGAGAGGGTCCGCTTCGAAAAGGTTTGAATGGAATCATCACGTACACATTCCTTCGCACCCTCTTTCCCGCCTCAATGGAGCATCCTATCTTGCCCTATCCCGCCTAGAAAGATCCAAGCGGTCGTACCGCTCTGTTGAGCGGTACTACCGCTTAGTATCGCTCCAAAGCGAAAGTGGTCTAGCTAGTTCCGCTGGCTAGTGCCGCTGCCCGTGGGTCTCGACACTTTTTGTGTCGGACTGAGCGGTTTCTGGAGCGGTAGTGTAGGACGGTAATACCGCCCAGCGAGAGATAGTACCGCTTGTTACTACCGCCCAGAACCCCTTGGTACTTCTGGGCTAGGTCCGCAGCATATCCTGGGCGGATATAGGAAGCGGTACTACCTCTTATGAAAGCGGTAGTACCGCTCCGGCTATACTACCAGCCTATGCCTCCCTCTCTGACCGCTGCCCTCTGTCCCAGCGATAGTACCGCTCCTCACTGGAGCGTTACTACCTCTTATCATCGGTAGTACCGCTCCCTGGAGTAACGGTTGGATTCGTTTCACCATTATTTAAAGGGGTTTTTCTTCCCTAAGAAGACCACCTTTCCCAACCCTAAGCTCCATTGTTGCTCCAAGCTCCATTTTCGTCCGATCTCTCTTCCTAGCCAACAAAGCTTGTTGATACTCTTGGGTTTGCTTGAGAGGGACTTGATCTACACTTCCACCAAGAGAAATTTGATTCCTCCCACTAACCCCTCGTGGATCTTGTTACTCTTGGGTGTTTGAGCACCCTAGACGGTTGAGGTCACCTCGAAGCCATATTCCATTATAGTGAAGCTTCGTGATTAAGTTGGGAGTCTCCAATTCAGTTGTGAAGATTGCCCCAATCTTGTTCGTAAAGGTTCGATCGCCGCCTTCAAGGGCACCACTAGTGGAATCACGTCATCTCACATTGTGTGAGGGCGTGAGGAGAATACGATGACCTTAGTGGCATCTTGGGGAGCATTGTGCCTCCACACCGTTCCAACGGAGACGTATTTCCCCTCAAAGGGAAGAAACTTCAGAAATACATCCTCGTCTTCATCGGTTCTACTTGTGGTTACTTCTTACCTTTACTTGTATTAGTTACTTGTTTTTATTGCTGCTAGCATCATATAGGTTGCTCACTTAGTTGCATATCTAGACAAGCTATTTGTTGCTAAACTTAATTTGTTAAAGAAAATATTAAAAATTATATATATATATATATATATATATATATATATATATATATATATATTCATCACCCAGGGTGCAGAATAGTTTATTCTTCACCCGAGATAATCTTACGATCAATTTATAAATAAATTAAATTTTAAATACAAATATTTACATTTATATTGAATCACTACGTAAAATTTGACAAAAGAAAAACAAAAATATAGGTCATAATACCAGAAAAAATTAAATTTTTTGTATTTTGTGCACTATTTTTGTATGTTCGTAATTTTACGTGATATAAAATATTTTATATTGGTTAGAATTTTTTTACAGTCTCGTTTTACGTATAAAATAAGACAGAATTTACGGAACGTAAAATTACGGTGCATTGATATTAAAACAGAGGGGGTGAAGAATAGCTATTTCTCACCCATGGTGACGAATAGCGCGACCCTATATATATATATATATATATATATATATATATATATATATATATATATATAGGTTGTGGAAGCACTAATGGCCTGTCATTTGACCTTTTAACTAGTAGTGTAAACAAAACCCCGGTTGTTTCAAGCACCAATAGTGTGGAACAGAGCAGCGAGATGAACAAACAGCTAGCAAAATTAATAGCACTTCTAGCGAGATTGTGTAATCATTAAGGTTCACAAAAACACAAGTCGAGGTTTAACAACCATGTCTGATGCAAGCAACCTGCAAATTCCATAAACACAACACAAGCCAACTTTCTTACACCATGACCAGTAACTTCAACTAAGGACCCAATCGACATGAGAATTCAGCAAAAGTTACTGGTAGAAATGCATGTTGCAGACACTTAATCACGTTCGAAGAATTTATACATACATACCATACCCCTACTTACAGTCTTAAGGAGCGAGGACTTTACAAAATGATGTCCAATAACATCCGAAACCCCGAAATGAATTTCGGGGAATCTTCATCGTCATGTCCACTAAAAATACTACACATATACTAGTTTTGTATATAAAACGTTCACGTAGCAGCATGACGAATTTTATGGTCCCAAGTGTTTTTACTTTCTTACACCATGACCATCATCAGGTCATTGCGCGGCCCTTCGTCTCAAAAGGGAAGAGCATGCAGGCAATTGCAGCAAGGAATAACACCACCTCAAACACAAGGATGGCTTCCATCTGATGGCAGCTTCTCAGCATCCCAACGGCTACAAGGGGGCAAATAATTCCACCGACTCTGCCCATGGCAGTCGCGATTCCAACCCCGGTCGAGCGTACCGACGTCGGGTATACCTACAAGGACAAGAGAATAAGTTAGTTCGTAGGAAAACAAATTCTTTCAATGAAATATCTACAACAACTGCTCCACAAGACTGTTTTGGGTAAAATTTGCAGCAACAACTAATGTATCTTTGTCATAACATTCTAAGTGTTCCCAGCCAAGAGCATAGCCAAGACACAAAGACGGGGACTACCACATGACATAACTTATTTGGCTTTTTGTTAGCAAAATGGATCATAATCAGTAGACTTCATTTAGCTGGAGTTATCAATGGAGCAGGATCTCCGTTTGTTTACATCCTGGGTACCGTACATTCCGACTGGTCATTAGTTAATAGATTTAATTTATGATTTAAATAAGTAGGACAAGCACCACAATGATGGAAGGAGAGTCCTTTATCACTGCAGGGAGTACCTACAAACCAATGCAAACCTATACGACGCTAGGGTCCTCGAGAAATTTCTAAACTCAAAATTCTGTGGTGAACAAGCCCAATAATAAACTCAATTTGCAAATGCAAATCAATGAAACTAAAAACTGGATGCTCTAGCAAGTAAATTTAGTGAGCAGCACTAGTTGCTCAGTCGCTTGCTTCCTTCTCTTCTGCCTTAGAGAAGTCCATCGTTTTGCAAGAGTTTGATGTGGAGATTACAAGACAAAAAGGCCTTGCATAGGTCTGTCTCTGTCTAGAAAGACACTCCGTTCATGTAATTCAATACATAAAAAAGTCACAATGATCATAATATGACAGTGTGACAAGAAAATATATTTTTTAAAGGCAGCCCGGTGCACGTAGCTCCCGCGTCGCTGTCCTTTTTGCAAGGGAATGGTCCGGCCACTTTGGGTCTTTTGTGTGCAGCCTTTCCCTGCATTTCTGCAAGAGACTGTTTCCAGGACTCAACCCAAGGCAACAACTTTACCGTAACAAGAAAACATTACTGCAATAACATTAATGTTACCGTAACCAGGACTCAACCCAAGCCAAGGCTCCCCTTCTGTGACAAGAAAACATTACTGCAATAACATTAATAATAAGGATGCAGTAGTACGGAGTATGTTTTATTCGTTTAGGTCTTACTCCCACCAGTTTATTTACATATATCTTCATTATGAAATGTACTGCAGACATAAAAAAATCAAATATTCAGGAAGCAAAATACCATTTAAGTACCTAGCCAAACTGATGGATATAATGTTGAAATTGCAACTTATAGGCCTACCAGGCAGTACTTTCAACACATTAAACTCGCTACACTGTGATGGCCAGGTCACCAAGAAACACATTTACTACATGCCATGAGAAAAGGATACGAACCTCTGGTGCATATAAACATACAACTGTGTAGCTACCCATGGCACAAGCACGAGCACCAAATAGAAGGCCAGTTGTCCATAGCTCACTCTGATAAAGCACAAGTGGTCCGAGGAAACCACAGCATGTGAAGAGCAGGCACCACATTGTAGCTTTTCGGCCGAACCATTCAACGAGAACAGCAGATGCAATTAGACCCGGAATCTCTGATAGAGCAGTAGAATGATGAGTTAGTGACATATTCTACAGCCAGTCAGTCTGGGTGAAGAAACAGACTACTGTATGCTACCTGCAAGACTAGTAACAAATGTATCTTTGTAGAGGCTGGTGTCTGTTTCACTCTTCACATATTTCAGCCCAGATGCGCAGCTTCTATTTGCATTGCTCAGTTGCGCGGTCAGCAAGACTAGTCCATAATAAGCAAAGGAATTTGCGTAGAAAACAAACCAAAGTAGAAGAGTTGATCTGCGCAATTTCCGTGACAGTAGACTGCGCAATGCAGCAGCACTACCAGATTTGGGGCTTATGACATCATCATCTGTGCATTCCTTCTCTCTGAGTGGAAGAAGATGATCTGCCTCAGAGGTAAGAGCACTGTGATCAACTTCATCGTCTCGAGGGTACACAAGAACTCCAGGAGGAAGAGCTGCTTGGTTTGTCTCGGCGATTCTCTCCAAGACAAGTGTTGCATCAGACATTCTATTTTGCGCACACAGATAGCGTGGCGATTCAGGTGTAATTCCAAAGAAAGGGAGCAAGAGAAAGCAAGGGATGGCAGTCAATGCTAGCAACCACCTCCAAGTCAATGTTGATACGACAATCTGCAATAAGAACAAAAATTTATAAGACTTCGTTACTTGGTCAAAATATAAATATAAATATAAATCAGAAAGTATCAGTCCGATACCCATGCAAGTGAAGCCTCCAAGACTGTGCCAGTAGTCCAAAAAAAGGAAAAAATAATCATCCAAAAGCCACGATTTTGTGCAGGAACAAACTCCAAAAACCAAGATGAATACACATGGCTGCCACCCAGTCCTACGCCAACGAGAAAGCGAAGAGCCATCAAACTTAAATAGTTTGGAGACAAAGCACTTAGGAAACCCATTCCAGTAGTAAACAGAGTTGAAAACAGTAAACCAGTCCTGAAACAAGAAAAATACAAGTTTTGTTCAGTGGTTAAATTGGTACACCGGTGTAAGTTTGCAACTATAAACCCGTCAGCCATGTATAGTATTGAAATTATGTTTACAATTCCAAAACACACTGGACGTGCCAAAGTTGCATAAGTGTATATCAGATATATGAAATTCAAATTCATAATAATAGAGGCTGGCATGGTTACAGTCATAACTTTGTCAAAAATAAAAATTCTTTCTAGAAAACCGAAACATGGAAGCGCATGTACAAGTAAATCCTTACCTTCGCCCATATTTGTCAGACACATATCCCCAACCACATGCTCCTATTAACATGCCCAAAAACACTACACTTGATAGTAGGCTCTCATCTTGGGCAGAGATTTTCCATTCCTCCCGAATCAATGGTCCAACAAAGGACAGTAGCATGACCTCCATGGCTTCTGCAACCCAACCCATGCCTGCATAAACAAGAACAAGTCCTTGCAATTTTCCAAATCCCATGGCTGTAAGCGCATCATCCGTGGTGTATGTTTCCATGTTGGCAGTGTGTGCCGATTCAGCCAAGGAAAGACCAGTCTGTAGCAAACTTGACGTCAGGAAAATATTTGCTTATTTGACCTCCAGCTGCAAATAGTACGCACAAACAATAAAAACATACTTAGAGATGCGAAAATCATAAGAGGTGCGATTTAATGCATATATTAAGAAATCATTAAAGGTAAATTTGCCTCTGGTGTTTGTTCGTTTGTGGAGGATAAACATACATCAATGAATCTACACAATCCAATGCAAGAACGCAGTTCAGTGCTATCACGATATGAGCAATGGCATGCTAGACCTAGTTTATTGACGCTGCTCCCACCCAGATTCAGTTTGGCGAGCAATTACATGCCAGACGAGCCTAAACACAACACTCGGATGTTATATACCGATGACAAAGGGCAAAGGACAGATGGTCAACCAGGTCAAGAAGGCGCTGAATAGTTCCATTAAGATGATATACTGTGTGCATTTTCATTCGGCAAACAACAAACAGAGGAATTATGGTTTCTGAATTATGAACTGAAGGAGGAGGTGAGAATCTGAGGTGGCCTAGAACTAGAAAGATTCTGAGATTTTGGCTGGTGCTAAGTCTGCGTAGGGACTGTCTAGTTCCCTGCTTTGATTTGTTCCTCCTTTTATTTTTCTTGGGTTTTCTCCTAGCCACATGTGTAGATCTGAACAGTTTCCTGCTTAGTACTCCACAGCAGCAACTCTTTTGCTGCGTTATTTATACAAAAAAACATGGTTTCCTTGAATGATACTGTAGTGTGTAAACAAAAAGAAGATAGTAAGAAACTGAAGGAAATGGTAGGGTGGATATTCCTCTAGGATTAAAGCCTTCACCGAATTCTCTATCGAAAAACTCAGCCATCTGAAAACTAATCCGACAGAAGCTTTCTCCTGGATCTGTTGCTCCATACAGACACACGTCTCACTCTGAAAACTAATCCCACAGAAAGTTTCTCCTGGATCTGTTGCTCCATACAGACACACGTCTCACTCTGAAAACTAATCCGACAGAAGCTTTCTCCTGGATCTTTGGCTCCATACAGACACAGGTCATTACCCAGCCCAACCACCATCCAGGACCCCTAATCAACGCAGCACCTGTTACGAATCCAACTAGGCTCAGGGGGAGGCTGTTAAGCCGCAAGACCTGAACCCCAAGAACTTGATATCTACAAGGCCATATCAAAGAACAGGGAATCCTGCGTCCCATTGACCCCAAGCACCTACCACCCGAAACCAAGAAAAGAAGGCGGAAACAGCACGCAAAGCGCCCCCCAAGCGCCCGACGGAAAGCTGGAGCAGCAAGCAATCGACGATTGAGGTGGGGTGAGGGGGGCGAGCACGTACGCACGGAGGAGGCGGGGGGCGAGCCCCGGACGTGATCCTCGGTCGCAGGAAAGAAAGCCAGCGGTGGCGGCGGAGGAATACAGGGGAGGAGGAAGATGCCTGCCTGCGTGCGCTCTGCGGGTTCTTGGGAAGGGGGGGCGAGTTTAATAGTAGCGGGATTGGAAAATGGCGAGGACCAATGGCGGACGGGACGGAGGGAGGGAGGAGGAGGAGCAAGCAACTGGTCCAGGGGCGACGATGGCGATGGCGATGGCGATGGCGACCGGTCTGCGCTCTTGCGGGACGCGTGGCGGCGAGGGTCCGTCCGTCATGTGGTTGCCAGGGATCCGGGATCGTTTTCGGTCCGTGAACGGATCGATCGTGTGATCTGCGGGGAACCGCGACCTGCCCGCCGCGGCGACGCTTGGCCGCCATCTGGACGTGCGACGCCCCACCAAGAGGCTCCCACCACAAGGACGGGGTACTATTGGCCGACAACATAAATTGGAGTGGCCTCGTGACAGTCTCATTTCTCTTTTTCTTTTGTGGCGGGTGATGACGGGGTGGCGACTGGTGAGGGAGACCAGTCTGGCCTATTATCCACTGGTTGGAGTTGTCAATTTCGTTTCGGAGACCGTGTTGCGTTTTGGATTTATCCTACGTACAGTATTTATTTATCGGTGCTGCTCACCTAGTGCTAGTGCGTTTTTCAAACATCATCTTGTGGCGTGATAGGAAGAACTTGAAGAGTATGTATTTGTAATCCATACACTCATGCTACCATGACGCCTGTTGGCACCTTTCGCACGGCTCGTCGGTTGACCAAAAAGACACACACGTGAATAAAGAAGAGGTAACTACGCTGGAACTCTTTACGTCCAAAATAAAAACTACGTTGTAAGTCTTATAGAGAGTGAAATGCATCTTTAGTCTTTAAAGTTGTTGGTGATGTCTACAATTGTCTCCAAACTCACAAACCAACTTAATACAATCGTGGAACTTGCAAATACGGGCTTAACTTGGTCTTCAAAGTTGCCAAACCAGTCCTCGGCTACGTCTCGCGTACGCCTAGCTTACCGCATTGGCCACGTCAGCTTAGATTGTCTCAGGAAAAAAAACATGCTAGCTTACGAGTAGTTTGCGGGCATCCGAAGCGAGCCAATTACAGTTGAAGCTTTGCGATCAGGTTGTGACGGCGTTCGCCGATCATTGATGACAAGGTCGGCTCGTACCTGAGCGCCCTCGACGGCAGAGACGAAGGCAGGGCCTCCCAGATGTAACTACTGGCAGCGGTCTGCGGCGTCGATGGGTGCCCCTGAAAGAAGAATAAGAAAAATTGTCGCAAGCAGCTCAAAAGAGAAAAGCTGAATTACTAATATATATATATATATATATATATATATATATATATATATATATATATATATAGAGAGAGAGAGAGAGAGAGAGAGAGTGTTATCTGGCCCAATTCAGAAGGCAACTGAGCCTACGAGCAGCAAGGTCGTCTTCCACCTAGTGCCACAAGGCATGAGGGGGCGTGGTCCCAACGCGCGAGCATGCGTTGTGCCACCTCTTGCTTCCCGCAGCTAGTGGAGGCGCCTAAGATCGACGCGACACCCCTTGAATGCCCTTGATACGTCTCCAACGTATCGATAATTTATGAAGTATTCATGCCATATTTATCCATGTTTACAATTTTTTTTGTATGGTTTTGATTCATTTTTATATGATTTAATAGAACAACCTAGACTAACATTGTTTTTAGCAGAATGACCGTGATGTTGTTTTTTATGCGGAAAATAAAACTTCGAATTGGACTAAACATTTTGAAGATCTTTTATGCAAGATATAAGAAATGCTAGAGTGAAGAACCACCGAAGGGGGGGCACATGTTGCCTTGTGAGGCCCATGTGGCTCTGTTTCGGGTGATTCCAACACTACAAAATCTTATATATTGAAAAACCACCAGAAAATTTCATGTGGTCGCCAGGGATCCGGGATCGTTTTTGGTCCGTGAATGGATCGATCGTGTGATTTGCGGCGAACCGCGACCTGCCCGCCGAGGTGGCGCTTGTCCGTCATCTGGACGTGCGACGCCCCACCAAGACGCTCCTAGGAGAAGACTGTAACGCCCAAGATGCGGTCATATCTTTATTTTGGCGCGAGGGCCTCGACAGTGATAGAAACGCATCTCGTCGTTTCGCAAGAATGGATATCGTTATAAGTACATGTACTGAAAAAATGAGTATAAAGAGTTGGCTTACACTCGCCACAAGCTACATCAAGATCACATCAATACAACAATATCCAGTCATCATGAAGAAGAGCAGGGTCCGACTACAGACGAAAACAAACGATAAAAGATCGACGTCCATCCTTGCTATCCCAGGTTGCCGGCCTGAAACCCGTCCTAGATCGATGATGATGAAGAAGAAGAAACTCCAAATAGCACAATCAGCGCGCTCACATCAAAATAACTCTTTACGTGTACTTGCAACTGGTGGTGTAGTAATCTGTGAGCCACAGGGACTCGACAATCTCATTTCCAAAGGAATCAAGACTAGCAAAGCTTAATGGATGATATATGGTTAAGTGGTGAGGCTACAACAAGCGACTAAGCATTTATTTGAGGTGATTAACTTACGAGTACAAGAAATAAAGGGGGTGATCTACGCACAACGGACGTGAAATAATGATGACCGAATGAATGATCCCGAACACCTACTTACATCAGACATAACCCCACCGTGTCCTCGATTGAAGGAGTTCACGAAAGAGACAGTCACGGTTACACACTCAGTTGGCAAGTTTTAATTAAGTTTACTTCAAGTTATCTAGGACCGGATGTTAAATAAAGTTTCCACGTTGCCACATAATCGCGGGCATGGCTTTCTGAAAGATTAAACCCTGCAGGGGTGCTCCAATTAGTCCATCACAAACTACCACACGTTGTGGCGGAATAACCTCGATCAGGGAAAACCCGTGATCTCCTCGGGTTCCTATTGGAAAACCTCAACCTCGAGATAGCCCAAAGCATCCTCGGAATCCCTTGCACAAGATGCTCAAGAAAGGTAAAACAAGTCCAGCAAGGCCGCCTCGACGTGCCGACGATCCTGATAGGAGCCGCGTATCTCGTTCTTAGGGCACAATCGGATGAGCGCAGCGTACAGTGGCCTGATAGAAATCACCCGAGTTGCCCCGGGTTGGCCCCGCACACGACTCTGTTTAGGACCAGCACCATCAACACTGGCCCTCCCTGTATTATGTTGAATTACTCCTATGGTTCATAACTCCCTATGTTTTTCAGTATTAACATAATTATTATGTTGGGCAAATATAGTACCAATGTTGGGCCTTGCCACACGAGTTTTATCCCAAAACGAGAATCTAGGGGGTCCCCATAACAACCCCAAGCATGATAGGAGCGCTCATTTATGAAACATAACACCGATAGCCAAAACTAAGGCGGCAAAGATGGAACAAAACACGAGGCTAGAAGGCCAATCCTTCCACCTTTTACCAAGTATATAGGTGCATTAAATTAATTAGCAATAATATGGTGATATAACAATGAATCCATGTTATCACATGGAAGCAACGACACCTACAACTAGCAATGCTATCAAAAGGCTGAGCAAGCGGTAACATAGCCAAACAAGGTTTGTTGGGTAGTAAAAAGATTAGAGGTTTTCATGACAATGTTGGGAGGCTGATATTTAACACGTGGTAGGCAGCGAGACATAGCGATAGAAACGAAACAACTAGCATGGCAATGATAGTAATAGTATTTAGGGAAATTATCATCTTGCTTGTGATCCCTCTTGAAATAAGAACAACTCCGTGAAGCAGACGAACCGACGTAGTCGAACGGATCCTCACATTCTAGCATGCTTGCGGAACTCTATCGAGACGAAGCAAACCAAAACAACAATCAACACACAATATTCACCACGGCACATGTACGATATGATGCACAACGCATATGATGCATGAACGGTTTTATTATGCAATGCATGGCATGGAAATTCACAACAATCAAACACTACACATTAAGTGAAGCTCAATATGCAACGAGTTGCATATTGACGAAACTCCACATTCAAATATTTAGTTCACTCTCGTTCAGGTACGCGACAATATTAAATGTTGTTAAACATGGCAAGAGGTAACGCGTAATTAAACTAACTACCTAGGCATTTTAAATGAGGTCGGAAACAACATATAGCATCTCGAAATGACCCCATGTGTTAAATTCTAAATTTGTCCAGATTTGTCCTAATCACATTTTATGTTTGTTAAATGGCAAAACAAAGTGGTTCACATGATTCTACTCATCATACTAGTCCATTTACATATATGGCTCATCTCCAACGGAGCTACGATTAATTAAATACAAACTAAACCATTTTAACACGTGATGACGAGTTGATGAATATACTTCTCGCTCCTCGTTGGTTATCCCAAGTGGAAGGTTGAGATGTAGTCAGTAGCAAGTTTTCCCTTACACGGAGACTGTAAGGTTATCGAACCAGGAGGACTCCGAGGATCAACAAGTAGCTGTCCCCTGCCCTGGCGCAAGCAGAAGTCGTGGACCTGCACACACACAAATAACTTTGCTCCCAGTGAGTACAGAGAGGTTGTCAATCTCTCTGGCCTTGTAGTTTTCAAAGGATCAAAACACAAGCGGGAATAGTGATTGCAACGGAAAAGTAAATGAAAGCAATAAATGATGGAGGTGTAAGCAATGGTAGTGATATGGACCGGAGTCACATGGTGTTCACTAGTGATGTCTCTCTCCCAAGAGACGATAAACAACTATGCTTGGGTAAACAAACTACAGCTGGGCAATTGACAGAATTATAAACGCATCGCGATGCTAATTATGCTACTTGAAAGTTAGAGGCTCAATAGTAATGGGCAGTATGCCAAGACAAGTAGATCATTTATTCATCAACATCTACTTACTAATCATCCACCTTGAGATATCTATCCGGAACATCTCGCTGGTATTAAGTTGCCAGCCCCACCCAAAGTGTAAACTCAACGCAACGGACAACTGCATTAACGAGCTATGCGTAAGGTAAACAATTCCTTGCAACCGTGGTCACAAGCACCGTTGTTTTCTCCCTCGTGGCAACAGCACATCCCCTAGTCTCATGTTTCTATCACTCAAGCTAGACATCAGGGGGCATGAACCCACAATCATGCATAACGCTCCCTCTTGGAGTTACAATCTACTACTCGACCAAAGCAATACAAAGCAACGGAGAACATGCGCAAATCACTAAAGAACATAATATAAAAGGATAATCAAATATATAACTCATAACAATCTGAACATAATCTCATAATCCATCGGATCCCAACAAACCGAGCATAGCAATAGCATGAAAATTACATAGGTTCCTTGATCATGTAGGGCAGCTCACAAGGGCTAATCATGAAAGCACAAGATTGGAGAGAAGACATCACATAACTACTGGTCATGGACTCATGGTTCAAGGAGGACTACTCACGGCACGTCTGTTAAGCGTCCATGATGGTGGAGAAGCTCCCGAAGGTCAATCCTCCTTCTGGCAGGGTGCCGGGAAGAGGTCTCCTAACGCTCTCGATCTCGGAAGCGCTCCCGCGGCGGAACGATGGAGAAATTCGCGATTCTGGATGTGATGGAAGGGTTTTCTCATGGAGCAGTAAATATAGGCCAAAGGAGGGCGTCAGAAGAGGTGGGGCCCACCCAAGCGGTCTGTGGGCGCGGCCAAGGGCCAGGCCGCACCGGGAGGTCGCCTGGGCAGGCTCTGGCCCCCCTCTGGTCCATCTTCGGTGATCTGGAAGCTTCAGTTATGTTGATTTTTATATATTTTCTCGGGATTTTTGGGGCTTCAGAAAATTGGGTAAAGGCCCGTGCAAAAAAGACATCAGCAGGCAGAAACTGGCACTGGGTGCACTGAGTTAGTAGGTTAGTCCAAATATGTGTAAAAAGATATAAAAGTGTATGAAAACATATAACAATGTCACCCAAAAGATCATGGAGCAAGCAGAAATTGTAGATACGGTTGGGACGTATCAACATCCCCAAGCTTAATTCCTGCTCGTCCTCGAGTAGGTAAATGATAAAACAAATAATTTTTGTGGTGACATGCTAACACACATATAAGAACTTTTCAAAGTAAAGTAAGTAAGATATGCAATTCAAGTCAAGACAATAACAAGCAAGAGTCTATATCTAGTATTGAGTTTAGCAAAGTAAGAACATAAAGGTGCAAGAGCTCTCGCTGTCCGTGACTCGAATGTCTCCAAATGGTGTTTGCGTGCAAGAAGTGGGAGATGGGTTGAGAGCATAAAATATAATTTTTCATTGAGAACTCAATCTACGAAACCTCACACTTGGTCTCCTTCGGAATCTTCTTTTGACTCATCCCCAGACCACTAGTCACGCACAAGTCAAAATGATCCTCTCCCTTTCGACATTGAGCACTCATGCAATGGATCAGCGCATGCAAGATATGTTAGCACTTAGGATGGCAAATAGAATAATGATGGGGAAGGAAGACAAAAAAGGGTGTGAAAGGCTCACATCAATGAGGACAACCATAGGCGAGAGAAAGCCAAATGATAGATATGATGTGAGGAGTAGGGATTGCCATGTAGCACATACGAGTTAAGGTAAGCTCTCCAATGGAACTAGTGGGGGTGCATCCAAGTTGCTTGCTCATGAAGACCTAGAGCTCATTTGAGGAGACTCATCATTGGAATATACAAGCCAAGTTCTATAGTGTAAGGGTCCCCACATAGTTATGCATGAATGATAATCTCTATGTAGTACAAATATAGCAATGGAGTACGAGTGTGGATCTTTCAAAAGGAATAGTAGTGTTGCCCCCTTCTCTCTTTTTTGGTATGGCCTCTTTGGCTCTTTCTTTTTATCTCTCATTTGACCTCTTTGGGATCTTTTCATTTGTCCACTTTGGGATCTTTTCTTCACTTAAGGTCAACACTTTATGTTTTACAAGAATACAAAGAAGATCATCACACTTTATAAGAAGTACTCACATAAAGACAAGTGAAAACTATCATGATGTATGCAAATGTATGCCTCTGCTAGTGTAGCAGGATATGCAATGAAACTAACTCGTCATGTAGCAATAATAAGGGCAAGGCCCAACTAGCATGCGGCTCCTCGATCAAGCAAAAGCATGTATGACATGAAGATCAAGTCATGAGATGGTGGATGTTGCATGGCAATGTATTTCGGAAAGGCTATGGAAATGCCTTAATAGGTAGGTATGGTGGCTGTTTTGAGGAAAGATATAATGAGGCTTATGATGACAGAGTGTATAATGCCAATGGTCTGGACGCACCGACGAAGTTTGCACCAACTCTCAAGATGAGAAAGGGCAATACACGGTACCGAAGAAGCTAGCAAAATATGGATGGTGGAAGTGCCTAGTCCGAAGAACGCATACACTTATTATCGGTAACTCTCTATCTAGTTAGGAGATTCACAAAGAGACAAGTACCCCGAGGAGGAGTGTTTGGAGGTTTGGTTATCCTTGCGCATCCTCGACCCATGGTAACGTGAGGGTACTCTTTATATCCCAACCCCTCCAGAGGTTAGCGATCAATCTAGTAGCTAGAGTTCTCAACTAATTTTTAGTTTTTAAAAAACACACGGATTTCCCAAAAATACAACACCTATCACTAATAGGCTCAAGCTCTTGGAACCAATAGTCCAAACATTACTCAAATGTATACCTCAAAACTATTGCAAGTTATTACTATACTTAAATAGCAACCTCAATTACCTACTCATGCAGGACACACAACTCAGTGCAACAAGCCAACTCTCTAAACAAGATAAGCATGATAACTCAAGAGAGTTCCAAAAAGCAACCTAAATAAAAGCTCTTAAAAAGATATAGCATGAAAACTAAGAGCTAAGCATGACAGTAGCTATGTAAAGATAAAGAACACACAAAAAGGATAAGCATGAAAACCTATGTTGTGTTCTAGAGTGGAATGGAGCGTGTTTGTCTCCCAACCAAGGTAGGCTAGGTTCCGACTTGTTATGAATAACAAGCAAAACTAAAACAAACTAAAAAGTAAAGAGTGAGACGCTCCAAGCATAGCACATAACATATGAAGTGATAAAAATATAGCATGAAGATGGACGAACTGATGATTGTTGATAGAGAAGGGGATGCACGGGGGCATCCCCAAGCTTAGACGCTTGAGTCTCCTTGAATATTTCTTGGGGGTGCATGGGGGCATCCCCAAACTTGAGCGCTTGACACTCGTGGATCTTCTTTCATCATCTTCCATCGCATACTTGAAAACTCCTTTCATACGAAACTCATAATAAGCTGATTAGAGTGGTTAGTACCCATGATAAAATAATTCATTACCTACTTGAAATAAAGATTTCCATGAAAATATACCGTTTCTCACGATTGCCAAAAGGTTTTTTGCAAAGGAAAATCAAGCTTAAGATTTGCAAAATGATGAAAACACAAAACGTGGCAGAATCTGTGAAAAATAGAACAACAGGTAGTAAATAGTTATTTGGGGGACTTCTACAACTCAATCAAAAAACTCAGAACAGATATCAGAAAGACAATTATGTAGAGCATGCTGTAAAAAAATCAGATCAAAAAGATGATCTGGTAATGTTTGGCGAATTTTTCCGTCAAGGAGACAGAATATGTTTCTGGACAGTATGTCACAACTTTTGAACTTTCTTGCAATCGGAGGCTAAAACTTGGCACAAAGCTTGAAAATAAAGATACAATGATGTTGCTACAATAGTAACAAGCATCAAGACCACTAAAACTGAAAGTAAAAAACAAATTGGGTTGCCTCCCAACAAGCGCTTTCTTTTATGCCTTTGAGCTAGGCATGATGCAAAAAGATCAAGTATTATCAACTCCATAAGAATAACTTGCCCGTATAACGGACTTATAAGGTAACTTAATCTTCTTTCAAGGGAAGTGTTCCATTCCCTTTTTAAGAGGAAATTGGAATCTAATGGTCCCTTCTTTCATGTCAATGATAGCACCAATGGTGCGAAGAAAAGGACGTCCCAAAATAATTGGACATGAAGGATCACACTCAATGTCCATAATAAGAAAATCAACGGGACGAACACCAAAAGAACATTGATCGAAAGGTTTCAAATCAAGCATATCATACATTCTTTTGGGAACAACGGAGGCACTAGCTCCAACATCACATAAAGCAAAGCAAGAGATATTATTCAATTTAATCTTGACCATAGGATCCCAACCATCTTCTATTTTTCTAGGAATAGAAGTCTCTAGCTTGAGCTTCTGCTCCCTAGATTTGATAAGAGCATTGGTAATATGCTCGGTGAAGGCAATATTGAGTGTACTAGTGTGGGGGTCTTTAGCCATTCTTTGCAAAAAAAGTGATAACTTCGGAAAGACTACAATTGTCAAAATCAAGATTACTACCATTAATTAAAGTGGTGGTAATGTCATCTAAGCTCATTCTTTTGGTAGTATCTAAATTCAAAGGACCTTCTTGTCCTATAGTTGAGGTATTAACATCACCATTAATAGGTCCATTGGGACTAGGGGTGTGATGGGTGCTAATAGTTTTGAGATCCTCAACAACTTGTATAGTAGCAATGGTAGTGTGTGTAGGAAGGCTCTTAGTTCTATCTTCCTCTTCTTGAGATACAACCATTTCGGGTTTGGCCGCCATTTTATTAATCAAAGTGGCCTGTGTGTGAGACATATTGGAGACTCGGGTTTCCGTGGTGGTGAGTCTAGTTTGGTGATTGGAAATCTCACTATTCAGGCTCTCAAGTTGTCTTCCAATGTTTTGCAAGATAGATGAATGGTCATCTAATTGTCTAGAGAAGGCCTTGTTTTGTTCATATTAGGTGTGCATATAATTATTTGTAGCCTTCTCTTTCTCTAAAAGTTTTTCATAACTAGGCATTCTTCTATCGTTAGGAGTGTAGCTATAGGTGTTACTATTCCCATAGTTGTTGGATGTGAATGGTCTAGGATTGCTACCAAAATCACTCATATAAGCATTATTATTAAAGTTGTTCCTAGAGATAAAATTAACACCAACTTTCTCTCCTTCTTAAGCAACCAAAAAATTTAAAGGAACATCATGAGGATCAATAGGAGATTCCTTAGTGAGTAAAGTCATGATCATGTCAACCTTATCATTAAGGGAGGAGATCTCCACAACAGAGTTTTACCTTCCTACCTGTTGGAGCTCTCTCGGTGTGCCATTGAGAATAATTTTCCATCATCTCATCCAATAGCTTTGTGGCAGCACCAAGTGTAGTTGACATAAAGGTTCCTCCCGCGGCCGAGTCTAACAGATTCCACGAGGTAAAGTTCAATCCTGCATAGAAAGTTTAGATAACCATCCAAGTAGTCAAACCATGTGTAGGGAAATTCTTAACAAGAGATTTCATATGTTCCCAAGCTTGAGAAACGTGTTCATTATCCAGTTGGCTAAAATTCATAATATTACTTCTTAACTGGATAATCTTAGCAGGCGGGTAATACTTCCCAATAAAGGCATATTTGCACTTATTCCAAGAATCTATGCTATTCCTAGGCAAAGATTGAAGCCACACTTTAGCTCCTCCTCTCAAGGAGAAAGGAAAAAGCTTAAGTTTAACAATATCACCATCTACCTCTTTATATTTTTGCATATCACAAAGCTCAACAAAATTATTCAAGTGCAAAGCACCAGCATCTCCAACACCGGAGGATTGATCTTTCATAACAAGGTTCAGTAAAGCAGGTTTAATCTCATGGGACGTAGCCCCAGTGGCGGGAGCAACAATAGGAGTGCAGATAAAGTTGTTGTTGTTGTGACTAGTGAAGTCACACAACTTGGTGTTCTCAGTGGAACCCATAGCAGCAACAACAAGCAAGAACAAAGCAACTAATTTTTTTGTGGTTTTTGGTATAAGACTCTAAAGCAAAAAATAGAAAGCAAACTAACAAGACTAAAAAACAAAGGTAAAAGATAGCGTGCAACTCCCCTATCTTGGAGACTGGAGTCCCCGACAACGGCGCGAGAAAACTTGCTTGATGATGAGTTGATGAATATACTTCTCCTCCTCGTTGGTTACCCCAAGTGGAAGGTTGAGATGTAGTCAGCAACAAGTTTTCCCTTACACGAAGACTGTAAGGTTATCGAACCAGAAGGACTCTGAGGATCAACAAGTAAGTGTCCCCTGTCCTGGCGCAAGCAGAAGACGTGGACCTGCACACACACAAATAACTTTTCTCCCAACGAGTACAAAGAGGTTGTCAATCTCTCCGGCCTTGTAGTTTGCAAAGGATCAAAACACAAGTAGGAATAGTGATAGTGATTGCAACAGGAAAGTAAATGAAAGCAGTAAATGATGGAGGTGTAAGCAATGGTGGTGATATGGACCGGAGTCACATGATGTTCACTAGTGGTGTCTCTCTCCCAAGAGACGATAAACAACTATGCTTGGGTAAATAAATTATAGCTGGACAATCGACAGAATTATAAACGCACCGCAATGCTAATTATGCTACTTGAAAGTTAGAGGCTCAATAGTAATGGGCAGTACGTCAAGACGAGTAGATCATTTATTCATCAACATCTACTTACTAATCATCCACCTTGAGATATCTATCCGGAACATCTCGCTGGTATTAAGTTGCGAGCCTCACCCAAAGTGTAAACTCAACGCAACGGACAACTGCATTAACGAACTATACATAAGGTAAACAATCCTTGCAACCGTGGTCACAAGCATCGTTGTTTTCTCCCTCGTGGCAACAACACATCCCCTAGTCTCATTTTTCTGTCACTCAAGCTGTATTTAAAAGAAATGTTCTCAGTTTCAAAACTTGTTCTCGGTTTCAAAATTTGTTCTTAAGTTTCAAAAAATGTACGTGATTTTAAAAATTGTTCTCGATTTGAAATTTGTTCGGGGTTTTTTAAAATTGTTCTCTAATTCAAAAAATATTTCTCACGATTCAAAAAATATTTGTGCTTTATTTTTTTTTCATGTTTCCAATTTTGTTCAGGACTTTTCAAATATGTCCTCGGTTTCAAATTTTGTTTTCAAGATTCAAAAATGTTCGTGCTTTAAAAATTTGTTCACTCTTTCAAATTTGTTCTAGTTTTTTGAAATTTTTTCTCCATTTCAAATTTTAGTTCTCAAGATTCAAAAAATGTATGTGCTTTAAAAACTTGTTCGGAGTTTTTTAAAATTGTTCTCCGTTTCAAAATTTTCTTCTAAAGATTAAAAAATTGCTCATGCTTTAAAAAATTGTTCACGCTTCAAAATTTGTTCAGGCTTTTTCAAAATTGTTCTTGGTTTCAAAATTTGGTCTCAAAATTCAAAAGGTTTTCGTGTTTTGAAAACTTGTCCGCGCTTTGAAATTTGTTCGGGTTTTTCAGAATTGTTCTTCGTTTCAAAATTCTGTTCTCAAGATTCAAAAAATGTTCATGCTTTAAGAAATTGTTCGCGCTTCCAAACTTGGTCACGATCTTTTAAAATTGTTATCAGTTTTAAAAAAAATCCTCAAGACTTGGAAAAATGTCCATGGTTTAAAATTTTGTTCGCACTTTATTTTTTTTTCCATTTTAAAAAATGTTCACGTTTTCCAAAAATGATGGGAAATTCAACATTTGTTTGTTGTCATAAAAAATGAAAAGAAGGAAAAAAGAAAGAAAAACCGAATCAAAAAAATGGAGTTAAGCAAAAAAGGAAAAATAGAAACAGAAAAAAAAAACTCGGCCGGCCCAGTCGAAGCTCCCTATAAAGATTGCCAATGGGACTCATATGTGGAATGATTGGGCTGAGGCCTATAAAGATAGCATTCGGATGATTGGACTACATGGTGGGAGCTCGGATGCTCCCTGAGTTCAACAAAATTTTGCATAACCTAATTGATGACTCGCAGACTTCTTGCCGAGTGCAGATTTAAAAAAAAATCTTGTTAAGTGTGTAGCAACATGACAGCTTCACAAGAGCCAAAATTGTGACCGTCAGATACAACAATATCCACTTCCACAAGCAGGCAGTTTAAGTGGGCACAAAGACAGGAGTTCTTCATATCATGAACTGTTCATATCCTAAGATATATATCCCGCCCTCGCACAACTTTTTCACTGTTTGTTTTTTAAAACAAGCAATTGTAAGAGGCAGAGGCAGTGGGCTAAACTCAAGTGTGAAGCCCAAAATGAATGTGGAACAAAGGCAAGAAGGGCGGGCACCCCTATGTCTCGCTTTATAAGCAAGCAAAGGGTGATGCCTCGCGTCAGGTGCAGCCCGGATGGCCCGGGCCAGGCGAGCGGGAGACTACCACCTGTTTTTTTTTTACTTTATGCTTTAAAATATTCTACACATTTTTAAAAACACATTTAGTTTTTTTTAATAAGTATTGAAAATGTTGAAGAAGTTTTTCTTCAAAAAGTATTAAAAATGTTGAAGATGTATTTGGCAAATGTTGAATAATTATTAAAAATTACTAAACGAGTATTTTAAAAATGTTGAACAAGTATTTAAAAATGTTGAATAAGAATTAGAAATTTTGAAAAAGTATTTGAAAATGTTAAATAAGTATTAGAAAATGTTGAAAGAGTATATAAAAATGTTGATAAATTATTTGGGGACAAGTAATATAAGAAAATGTTGATCACGTATATAAAAATGTAGAACAAGAATTTGAAAAATGTTGAACAAGTATTTAGAAAAATGTTTAACAAGTATTTGAAACAAAAGTTATCATGTATATAAACATGTTGAACAAGTATTTTAAAGAATTAATAATTTTTATAAAAATGTTAGAAAAGTATTTAATTTTTTTGAACATGTATTTGAAAAATATGGATCATGTGCGTAAAAATGTTGAACAAGTATTAGAAAAATATTTAAGGAAAAAGAAAATCAAAAAGAAAGTGAAGACTAAAAAATCAAAACAATAAAGAAGACCAAGAAAGAAACAAAAATAAAAGAAAAATAGATCGGAACAATAAACCCCAAAACAAAATGCAAAAAGGAATGAAAAATAGAGAAGAAATAAAAGAAAACGAAGGCAAAAGCCCAGCCCAAATGACCTTGAGTAGGGCTCGCCCCTTGCACTTACCAATGTGGCGCCTTGGACGGGGTGGTTTTCAATGCACGTGAACTAGTTGTAAACCACGGATCGATCTCTGGTTCTCCCTATTGAAAATAATCGAGAGAGAATGAGAGTAATGAAAACTATGTCTTCTTTATTAGATGAGATGTGCTATTTATACAAAGGGAAGAGACACCACTAGAATGGTGCATGTTCAAGGAGATGCCTATTCGGCAGGAACCGACGCGGCAGGTTTAACTGTGTGCGGTTAAGAAAAGAAGGGATTATCCCTTAATTAACATTATATGTTTCATCATTTATTTCCTAATCAATGCTTGATCTTGTGAGCTGACTTCATCTTGATGAAGATTCTCCATGAAAAAACATGTGGGAAAAATATAAGGAGATAGGCGTTTAATATGTTGCTAAAACTCCTTCAAACCGAGTGAAAAATAAGGAGAAAAATGATGCAACATATAATGGTTATTGCCTCTTTTAACTCAACTAGCACAATGCCCGTGCGCTGCTACGAAACTATAAAATACAAGGAGTTAGGTCACTAGTTTAGGAAATTGTCAAAATACATTAACGCCATGTGGAATTTGCTTGCGGTTAAAAAAAATACCACAAAATATCATGCGTCAGGCATTGGAGAATCTTAAGTGACCATGGTCCTTTGCAGACACAATATTTTGTTTGTTGAAACATATGAGAATAAACATTGGTAAGTTGGTTGCACAAGGTCATGGATCAGGTAGGAGGATAAGGTCTATCATCATTTTGGAATTACAATCTGTTCACTCTCTTGTTATGTGATAGAAAACTAAAATAACTTGGCTGGGAAAGAAAGGAAAACAAAAACAACAACATTATATTGAGTTGGAGTCGCATTTCTGCATTTTTTTTATTTGTGTCTAAGTGTTAGTCTCTCATAAATAGTAGTGTATTATTTATTTGTGTTTGATCCTACATGTGAGTACAAATACATTTATTTATTTATGTTCATGGAAGGTTGCTATTCTCAATGCGAAGAGGGGTGGATTTGTTTATTGGTGAAGGTTGTTGGTCCCACATGTGGACTCACCACCAACTCCAACCTTTATAAGTAGGAAATATATGAGAAAACACATAGAATTGAGAGGACAATAAATTTATCGTATATACTTTGCTAAAAAACCCGATGGGGGAAAAACTGAAAGTATGACATATGATCTCATGTTGATATTAGGTCATTAAAAACCTTTATGAGAACCTGTATAGTAAATTCATAAAGGAAAAAAAACTATAATATGATGCATTGGACAGGAAAAATTCAGAAAGATACTCCTCCCGATTCTTGCAAATTTCAATGCCATTACATACCAATTCCATGAACATATTTATGAAATATAAAAGTTGGTAGAGACTTTGTGAGAAAAACAGTCACATGATTTGATTTGCAAGATATGCAATATAGCGATGTTGCTTATTGTGTAACCTGTTTGCACTCGGGCAACACAAGAAACATTATCTTTGAGATAACGGTTGGTGGATGTAGCCAAGAGGTCTGATTCGAAGACTTTCATGGAATGGCTATCACGTGTAGCAGGAACACAAACCTTGTATACGATCTGACATAGTAGGGATCTGATCAATGTATATAATGATATTGATGTCCAGAATTCTGTGAAACTGGACAAAATGTTTGATGCATTGGAGATATCGAAATATATTCTTGACTCTCAACCAATTTTGTTTGATGGATCCATTGCATGAGCTGTGATATGGAACTTTATGTCCCAACATCATATTTCCATCACGTCACGGTCTAAATGAATCTTTCTCTACATCTAGAGGATGAACAACCATGGAAACTATGGATGGATAAGACTTGTCCACAATTAATTTCTCCAATATAATATGGATATAGACAAGATGGTGTTCCATGATGTATGAGTGAAGGTGATCGAGGTTGTACCCAAATCCTTCATCTCAAATTCCGCCATATGATGATCACATGCTTAACATGTACGGGTACTCATCAGTAATGCATGTGCATAAGGAACTCACTACGTCGGTCGTACCAAGTATACCAATGATAATAATAAGTCATATGGTGACTTATTGATTTTAGAAAATGTATGTTGCGTTTTGCATTTCAATTCAGAAGTGAGATTCCATTGGGAACCATCTATATGTGATCTTGTGATCCATATGGATATGTAATCACTACATCTATCAACTATAAAGATAGATGATTTTGTACTGCCAATGATATAAGTTATCGAAAAGAGATTCCACCTCTCGAGAAGAGTTGGGTATCTGCGTGAACCCTTGTACTACAATACTTGCTCTTTGTTTCACCACCTTGTTGTTCTCAATTCTATTTCCAGAAGAAAACTGGTGTAGGTCTTGCTTATGAATATCTTCCCATTATTGAGCAATATTATTTCTACCTAGATTATACCCTTTGCTTGAGTTCAATCCGAATGTTCTTCACACTTTGCCATGGCCATGGTCTTTGGATCTGAATCATTTGAAAGGTTTTGCAATCTAGTTGAGAAATGTATGTGATAATTGTAGACATCTGGTTATATGTTTCTTCAGAATCTATATATCATCAATATAGGGTTGATAGAAATATCATTACCCACGGTGACTGCTCACGATTTTCCAATGCGATTGAGTCAGATATTCCGATGTCCCAGTCATTGTGTGCACTATGACCTCGGTTGGTGGAGGTTTTCCATCCATTGGGTGTATACTACCCATTAGGTGTCAGTCAACGTGAAGTTGAATTGCATTTACTGGTTTAGAGGCCTCGATATCCTTGCTTGCAAGGAGCTCAATTTTGATGTACTATTGTCGTACTTCTCCCCATGTTGCTTTGAACGGGGCGTTTAGTGGTTTTAGTTGGTACATCCACTCTTTTCGACATATTTTTGCAGGATTGTAGGGTTGCGTGACACCTTTATAGTCAGTAAATGAATCTCACAAGTTATTTGCAATGTCTTGTAAATCTTCTAAACGCATGGTTCAGATCTTTGAGTACATGGATTTGAGGTAGAAATGTGTTAAACATTTCACTAATTTCCTTGCATTCTTTATGGTACTTGAAATCTCCCTCGAATGCCTGGAATTTTTCCTCGTTGAATCAACATACTAGCGTTGAATAACTCCCCATGTGAGGGGCTTGAGGTATTGACGGTAATACAGTTATTTCCCACATAGATCCCAACTATATGTTAAGGGGCCAATGATGTATGCTGGGTGGTGATATTGTTATGCAACCGAATTACGTAGATGGGAAATACTTGATAGATTTCCACGTACCAAAGATAGAGGGGAATAAATTATGCAGTTTGATCATGAGTTTGTAAAACTACATGACTCCAACATAAAGTTGGTAAGTTGCAAATCGAAAGTAATGGCCACGCAATAAGCTTAATTCTTTGGATATAAGATTCTATCAAACCATTTTGAGTCTAGACATTAGGACAAATTGCTAAATTTTAATATGAGGGTCATAGACATTAGGACAAATCAATTTGTGCAAATTGGGTCGGCCCGGTTACCCTAGAACCTTAAGCGAAACATCCCGCAGCGACAGTGGCAGAGCTAGCTTTTCACATCAGGGTGGTTCGCCCCCCTCATTGTTTTAGCAAGACAACTGAAATCATGAATCGGTGATTATGGTGGTGACGTATGTTCAGTTTGCTCTATGTTCACATTCGACATAGACTATGTTGGCTCTTCAATTTGCTCTTCGATCGCAACCAGCATACACACGAGTTCTCCAGTTTGCTCTTCGACCACATCCGGCATAATGACCGCCTTCTTTGAGTTTCTTTCTGCTTCTTTCTCAAAAAGACAAACAATGTCTCTGACCTCTTCATTTCACAACAAATATGCAATAAAACAACATTTTATCATTATAGCTATTTGAGGCCTAAATGATTTTAGGAATTATGTATATGTTCTTCATGTTGTGGTCTTGTGGATAGCATAGTTCAAAAGCACAAACACTAACTCAGAAAAGTTGTGCATTTCGGTACGTCAAAATCTTCTGGTTTTGGCTAGATTTGCAGCAGGGAGCGAGGCCGCGAGGGAAGAGCCGTGTGCAGACACCAGGCCGGCCGGCAACAGGGGCACATCCGTGCGCTGAAGGATCCGAGCAGCGGAGCAGGGGCACGTGCAGGGAGGCGTCGGCTGGAGCAGGGGCATGCATGTGGGATACTGGGAGGAGAGGCTGGATGCGGCTTCCGACTAGGCGCGTCGGCAGTGCGTCAGGGTCGGGGTCGGTGTGAGACTGTGCGAGGGCGTCAGGACGAGGGCGACTAGGTCTGAACGGCTGGATGCGTTCATCATGGGCTGCTGGGTGTGTTTATTGGGTTGTGTATCTTTTTTGGCCCAATTTAAATGTATAAGTTTATCAGCTGTCTCAAATCCTAGGGTGGGTCGCGGACCACCCTGCCCACCGTGTACATCCGCCACTGCGCAATGGTCACTTAAAGCGATAGTCGCTGCGAAGAAGGGCAAGGGCCCAAGGCTGCATGTACGTACATATGTCGATCAACGCACCCATATCGAATCGGGAAGTAATATGGGGGAGTATGAACTTTATATATGAGAGAAAATTTGGGGATTTTCTATCATAAGGGCGACCGGAGAAGGTCATCGATGCGGACAATATGTGGTTGGATGGTTAGAGTGACTATGGTATTCTCAGCCCATCAGGATTCAAGTCCTGGTGGTCGCATTTATTTTTGGATTTATTTCAGGATTTCCGGCGATGCGCATTTAATGGAAGGAGACGTTTTCATCGACGATGAGGCGCCTACGGTGTCTTCGTAAATCTCAAAATGATATACCGACCCGATATGTTGGAGATGCTCATAGAGATAAAGGCTGCATGTGTGCGTTCATAAGAATGAGTGTATGTGTGGGTAAAAAAGTTTGTGTCTGTACCGTGTTTAAAAAAAAAGAGAAGGTCATCGATGTATATGTGTATGTGTTTAGGCCATGAGCCAAATGAATTGATGTTCAGCCAGTAATACAGTCCTCTCAGGGACGGCTGTTTATATAGCTTGGGCAACGCTAAGAAGCGAAATCGTAACAGCAGTAACTACTAACTCCGGTTACTTATATGTGCTGTTAAGAAAAAAAAGGCAGTTAGGTATGTAGAGTAGGAGGATGCTCGGATCCAAAGAACTAAAAATAGTTTTTTTAAGAGGGTAAACTTCCAACCAGAGGTGTTATTGCCTACAGATTGATACGAGTTGTCGCTGGTTACACGGCGGACAACTTTTCTGTTTTGTTCTATAGAGCTAAGAAAAATTCAGAATTAACCTTGTTTTTAAAGATTCGTGACGCCAACATCCCGGACGTCTGATTTGCACGGAAGACGTCAAGGTCAATGGTGTTTGGTACGGGATGGCATGATCAGCTGATCCGCTAAGTCTCTGACGTGACATGGTATTAAACGCAGGGACCCTTGCAAGGTCCCTGGCGTCTGACCCTTTGCCACGTTGGAGACTCAGCGGGTCACCTCGTGATACAGGCCCGTACCAGACGTCAGAGACCTTGACGTCTTTCATGCAAACCAGACGTTAGACATGTTAACATCATTAAAAAAGGTTAGGTCAGTTTTTTATTTTTAAATAAAGTCAATTCTGGAATTTTTTTAATCAAAACAGAAAAATTGTCCTTACACGGTCACGATGACAACTGACAAGCAGGACACGAAAAGAAGGACGGCCACTTATCAAGGATTTGACAACATTTGAGCAAGGACAAGTTGATGACACCCAAGAGGAAAAGGCCAGCTGCCGCCCGCATGCTTTTTTGGACAATGAGCTGCTACCAGCTACGCGCACCGACAAAACAGTCCAGATTGTTCCATGCATGCATGGGTCCGTGTGAGTGCGATCACCGATGAAGCTTTTACAATCAGCACCAGCCGAATACCAACCAAACCGGCCCTTCACTTGACCCATTCATTTGGTCGCGTATGCCGGCTGTGTGGCAATGCAGCTACGTCTCGTGTACGCTCGGGTCTCGGCTCGCACACGGCACATCTTCGTGTGCTTCGTCATGTTTGCGTGGACCGTGTGTTTTCTGCGGTGACCACACGTCGTCCATGCGCGCGCACTCGTGTTGTTGCGTCTTCCCTGCACTCGTGCGGCAATACGATCGTTTCCTGATTAATTATGTCTATTTTTTTCCAGAAGTCATAGGTTTTTATTCCATAACAACAGAATTACAATCATTAGCAACGAGATCACTTGCAAAAGGGGGAGGGTGACCCAACCAACATGTTGTACTATCCCCACAACGACCATAGTTTGCTAGGCAATCTGCAACTCTATTTTGCTCACGAGAAACTTTTACAGGAATAAAAACCCTATCACTTAGGAGGAGCTTAATTTCTCTAATCATATGACCATAAGCGGAATTATCTAACGATACGTCAGCTAGGGCATTGATGGCCGCATCACAATCTGATTGGAGCATGATAGTGGCATCCGAGCGCTCGGTAGCAAGCTTTACTCCCTCTCGAATAGCTTGTAATTCCGCTTCGAGAGCATCGTTGCAGTGAAATAGCTTGCGGTAGGCAGCAAATATTACCTCGCCCGTTGGTGTTCTCAAGATCATCCCCGCGCCAGCTGAACCATGAGATATAGCATAAGATCCATCCACCGACAGCGCGACCATGCCATCTGGAGGGTGAGGCCACGGTAACCCTGGTTCCGATTTGCATGGGGGGCTGATTTGATCAGGAACCACAGGAGATTTCCCTTTAATAATGTCCTCCACGCTACTTGAGATCTGGGAGAAGGTGTTGTGGTAACTCTGCAAGAACGATGAAGATACATCTTGCGGTGGAGGGGCCTTCCCATGTAGAATCTCGTTTCGAACATACCAGGAGCGCCATAGGACCATAATAATTCTGCTACGAACCGATACCCGGGCTTCATCGAGGAGTTTAAGGAGCCATTCCTTGCCTGTCCAGTTGATCAGCAATCTGTCAGGTAATGGCCAATAGAGACGCATTGTGTCCCACAGGTCGACTGCATGTGGGCAAGCAAGGAGAGCATGAAATGAAGATTCCTGCTCCCGATCACAGACCTGGCAGAAGCCATTCAGATCAAAATGCCGTCTCTTCTTCTCAGCGTCGGTAGGAAGGGAACCCGAGACAACTTGCCAGGCAAAGATCTTTAGTTTTGGAGGGACCTTTGTATCCCATATTAGCTTCCAAATTGGTCTGTCACCAGTAGGGTTTGCACTAGCTGAACCTGGATTGAACTGATCGTAGTGAATTGCCATCGCTACATGATATGCACTTTTAACTGTCAAAACCCCTGATTTCTCCCATGGCCAAGAGATAAAATCCTCCCACCTCGGCGACGTTCTTATCTTTAGGATAGACTCCACATCCGGTTGCCAGAAGTGTTGACGAAGCAGCTCAACCCTCCAACATCCCTGATCATCCAGGAATCCCCTCGGTATCCAAGGGTCTCTCCAAACCTTGATATTCATACCATTGCCCACCCTCCATAACATTCCTTTCTTAACGAGTTGCAACCCATGTTCAAGGCCCCGCCATACAGCCGAGGCATTCCCAGTGAAGACCGTGTCGACCAAGTTCCCATTAGGATAATATTTAGCGCGGAGGAGAGATGCGCACAACGAATTTGGTGTCATTAGTAAGCGCCACACCTGCTTGGCCAACAGGGCTTGGTTGTAAGCCCGCATGTCTCGGAACCCAAGACCCCCTTGAGCTTTCGGTAGGAGTAACTTGTCCCAAGACATCCATGCCATTTTCCGCTTCCCCTTCTCCACTCCCCACCAATATTGCCGAATCATTTTGGTAAGTTCATCACACACCGAGAAGGGGAGTTTGAAAATGCTCATAACATACACCGGAATAGCTTGTGCTACAGCCTTAATCAAAACTTCCTTACTTGCTTGTGACGCATACTTTTCGCTCCACTCAACTAGCCGCTTACTTAGGATCGCTTGTAAGGATTCAAACCTGCCTTTGTGCATACGTCCATCCGGAACCGGAAGCCCCAGGTATTTAGCTTCGAACTCCTGTTGGGTTACTTGCAGAATACCCTTAATCTCATCGATCACCAACAGCTCGCAACTATCTTTAAACAGGATCGAACATTTGGAGGGATTGATAAGTTGGCCCGTAGCGACTTCATATGTATGTAACACATCCTTGATGATCGCAGCTTGGTCTGTAGCAGCGCAGAAGAATAAAAGAGAATCGTCCGCAAATAAGAGGTGAGATATAGCAGGCGCCCCTCAGCATATTTTCAGCGGTACAAGACCACGTTCCAGAACCGCCTCATGCAGTAGAGCAGATAGTGCATCAGCGACGAATAGGAACAAAAAGGGGGATAGTGGGTCACCTTGCCGAAGACCCCTTGAAGGGGTAAATTGATGCAGAGACTTCTCGTGAAACTTCACCGCAAATTTTACCGATCGCACCGATGCCATGATCCTGGTGACCCAGGCACTTGCAAAACCCCACTTCAATAAGGCACGTTCCAAGAAGTCCCAATCAACACGATCATATGCTTTGGATAGATCCAGCTTGTAAGCGCAGTAGTCATTCCTTGCAGATCCTGTTTGGAGATGGTGCAAACACTCGAAAGCAATGATGGAATTATCTGATATCAGCCTACCAGGGATAAAGGCGCTCTGATTTACCGAGATGAGCTCAGCTAAGCAAGGTCGGAGCCTGTTCACCATACACTTGGATACCACATTGTAAATGACATTGCACAACGAGATAGGACGGAACTCCTTCAGGGAGGCAGGGTGCTGGACCTTAGGTATAAGAACGATGAGAGTTTCATTTACACCCTCCGGCATTACCCCCGACAAAAAGAAATCACGAACTGCCTTCACAACATCCTCTTTCAACACCCCCAGTTCCGCTGATAGAATCTTGCACGGAATCCATCCAGCCCTCGGGCTTTCAATGGTCCAATCTGAAACAGAGCGTCTGAAATTTCCTTATCTGAGTAGGGCGCAAGTAGTTTCTCGTTCATATCGTCTGTAACTTTAGGCACGATTTTGTTTAACATAACCTCCGGTGTTAACGTTGGGTCCTTGGTATACACCTCCTTAAAATAAGAGGATGCCATCCGTTCCATCTCCGATGGAGACACACACCATGATCCATCATCTTTTTGAAGACGCCGGATGTTGTTTCGATGGAGACACACACCATGATCCATCATCTTTTTGAAGACACACACCATACCGCCTGACGGTGAAAGTGTTTAGTATAATTAGGAAAGGAGCTCCCCTCCATTGGTGCGATGGTCATGAAGGAGTAGGAGTCTTCTAACTCCCCGCCCCCTTAGATTATTCAGGAAGCTAAAGGGGGTGCCACCCTTAGTGGGCCTCTAGGACCATGTGGCTGCCCCCACCCCAATATAGTGATCACGATTCTTGATTCGTAGAGCGGATATTTTTTTGGTTCAATGATCATAGGAGAAAGAGTCCTCCTCCAACCTAAGGTCGCTGCCCTCTTAAAGGTGTTTTCGTTCAATGATACATAATGGAACTGTGGACTTCCATAACCCATATACTCATACGAGGATATCCGAGTGGACCTTTGGTTATCATATGTTGTTCCTTTTTCTTCGCGATATGTTACAAAACCCGAGGTGAGGTATATTAGCATCATCGTGAGAAAAACACATTGTCACATTGTCAGTCTCCTCGTGAAAGTGCAGTCATGCCCTTAATCATGTTTTGGTGTTGCTGACAACACACATATAGATAATTAATCACTAACCCTTTTTAAGCTACTGTGAATGATCATGTGTTGATAAGGACAAGCTCATGTGCTAACAAGGACAAGATCAAGATAAGCATTCCTGAGCACTACATGCTTGATCCTTGTGGATGTTCACATGGTGGACAAATGAAAATAAATATATAAGCTAGGCTTTCCACATTGTGTATGGGAGAGCTACTTGAAGACTTCATCATGTCTTGCTTTCAACATTGAGCCAAGAAGAAACGACAACATCAAGCTCAAGTGAAAGGGCTAACTCAAGGTACCAGTTACTTTGATGGTAGCGGTGCGGAGTGATGATCAGCGAATAAAAGTACACACTCAAGTATGGATCATCGGTATCCCTTTTACAATTCTTGAGTCTTTAGGGATCCCGCACTATTAAGAGGGGCTCACTGGTTTTTGTGATGAACTTGCTCAAACTAGATATTCACTATCCTACTCAATACCACATATTCTCTACTCTGCTCCTATCTCATAACAGGTCTATTGCCTCGGACTTCCGGCTACCTTCGGACGTCCGTGGGCCGGACGACTGGCAGGCTTCGGAAATCCGGAGCCCTCCACCAGAAGAAATTGAGTTCTATAACTCGGATTTCCGGCTTCGTCCGGACATCCGAGCGCCGGACGCCCGACCAGCTTCGGAAATCCGGAGACCTGCACCAGAAGAACATAAGCTCTATAACTCGGATTTCCGGCTCCCTCCGGACGTCCGAGGCCTGGACGTCCGTCCCCTTTCGGAAATCCGGAACCTCCCACCAGAAGAAGTTGAGTCGAATAACTCGGATTTCCGGTCTTCTCCGGACGTCCGGTCGCTGTTCATTTCACACGGGTTCCAGTCATATCTACAGCCCTCGGACGACCGACCCCTGTCGGACGTCTGACCCCTTGCGGACGCCGGGACTTCCGAAAACTGCCGGACGTCCGGACCCTGTGTGACATAAAGTGTCCCCAACGACTGTTTTACACTCCCCACTATATATACCCCTCTCCCACTTCGTGAGAGTGTGCCCAACACAGCCATATCCTCATAAGAACACATTTCCACCTCACACACATTTGCTCACATCAAATCTTAGATCCCAAGAGCATTTGTAAGCCCCTTTGAGAGTTGTTCCAATCAAAAGATAGATCGTCTCCCTCTCCTTCTCTCAACCCAAGCTATTTGAGATTTGAGTAAGTTTTGAGCATTTTCCGTGATCTTGTTACTCTTGGAGATTGGAGACTCCTAGGTGGTAGGAGTTCTTCGGAGAGGAATCAATCCGTGTGATTACCCCCGGAAAAGTTTGTGAGGGTTTGGAAGCCACCTCAAAGGCTTACCACTAGTGGTTGAGAAACGCCTTCGTGGTGTTATCTCAAAGGGAGAATAGGGTGAGCCTTCGTGGCGTTGGTGTGCCTTCGTGGTAACATCTACCTCTCTAACGGTGACTAGGTTCCCTCCAAGGAAGTGAACATCGGGATACATCTTCGTCTCAGTGACCTTGGTTATCCTTAACCCTAACTCCTTACTTGTGGTTTACTTGTGTTACTTGAGCATACATACATTGCATATTGTTTGCGCTCATTATATTGTGTTGGCTATTTCTTGTACAAGATTAATCATTCGAGCATACCTTCTATATCCACACGTTCATACTTGCAGCTTTTGATATATCGTGTGATATAGTGTGATCTAGTATCTTGTGTTGTTCACCTACTTGTCGTGTGATATAGCTCAAGTAAGTTTGTGTAACTTACTTAGGCTTGTTAGTAACTGTATTGTGTCCATCTTGGTAGATCATGTTGTTGATACACGTTGCAGTGCCTAGTGCATTTAGGATTTGTGCTTGACAAGTACCCTCTTAGTTTATTTCCGCATTAGTTTCAAGCCAAATCCGAAGAAGTTTTTAAATAGCCTATTCACCCCCCCTCTAGGCGTCATCGAGGTCTTTTCAATTGGTATCAGAGCAAGGTCTCTCTTTAATTAGGTTTCACGACCTAGAGAGTATTGATGTCGACTATTGGATTAGTGCACAATGACACCTTTGACTTTGATGGCACAAATTATACCCTATGGAGAATTCGTATGCTTCATTACTTTCGGGCCATTGGCCCAAATACTTTATGAATTGTTCTTGTAGGGATTGCCGACAAAAAGAATGGTGCATCTTCATATACTAATGAAATGTATCTTGATTGTGAGGCTTTTCTTGCCATTCATCGAACCATAAGTCCTGAAGTGTTTAAGTCTATCTCGACTTGCAAGTCAGCTCATGAAGTTTGGACTAAACTTGAAGATATATATGGCGGGTCCAATCTTGATGAAGACAATATTATGATGAAGGAGTTGGTGCATGAGCTCTTCACTCTTTTCGATCATAAAGAGTCCACTACTACTTCCATATCCGATTGCTTGCACACCTCAGCATCTTCAATCTCACAAGGTAACGATATGGCGAGTGAAGAAATACATGTTGATGAAAATTTCATTGCCTCCATGGACACGAGCATATCTAGAACCACACATAGTGTAAACTACTGTGCTGATAGGTCATGCATTTCACCTAAAGATCCCTCGACAAATATCTGTGGTGATATGCCTGCTTTCCCGTGTCCTCTTGATCAAAATATCTTGTTTCTCCCTAGTTGTTCTATGACTAATCATTTAGGGGAAACCAAGAAATTTGAAGTACTTTTGACTAATGAAGAATCTGATTCACAAAAAGAATCATCATCAACTCCTCCAGTTCACATGTGCCTCATGGCAAGAGGTAATAACGAGGTATCATCTTCCCTGTGCAATAACGGTGATATTTGCGATGAGGATGATGATGATGACTTGACTGAAAACATCTATGTGATCAGCAAAATTCTTCATAAAGCTAAAAATAACGCTCTTCAAAGATTCCAAGATATTCTTGCTTACTTTGAAAATTGTAATGATTCACTTAATCATGAACAAGCTAAAAGTGAACAACTTGAACATGAACTTGAGAAGAGTCACCAAGCATGTAGATACTTAAGATCTTCAAAAGGAGAGATTGAAGTTGCTCATGATAAACTTAAAAAGGATTTTGAGGTCCTTCTCCTTGAATGCAAGAGTGTCAAGGGAGAGCTCATCAAAACCTCTAAGATCTATGAGGAGCTTCAATCTACTCATGAGAAGTCTCTAATCGCTACTTACTCCTCTCATATTGTTGATGATACTTGTATACCTAACCCTATCTCTTTTGAAGTATCAACATTGAAGGAGAATGTTGAGCTACTGCTCAATTTGATTTACTAACTAGCAATTATGGGAAGTTGGAAGAAAACCATGCAATGCTCACAAGCTCTCATGCCGATCTTCTAACATCCCATAATGTGCAAAAGTTAGCTCATGAGGCTATCATCACCAAGGTAACATCAAGTGAGACTCATGTGGACAATGGCACCACTTCTAATCAAAGTACTATATCTCCATGTGCTAGATCTCGTAATTCGTCTACTCATAATGTTGCTACCTCGTGTGATGAATTACTTTCCTTGCCTTGTTGCTCTAACAATAAAACTTACACTTCCTCTAGTACCTTTATTGACACTAACCGTGCAGAGGAAATCAAAGAGCTCAAGGCCCAAGTCACCTCTTTGAAGAAAGACTTGGAACAGTGTCATGAATGGATGTCCACACTCAACAACGTCCTGTGTGAGCAAACATCTCCGAATGACAAAAATTATGTTGGAGTAAACTCAAACAAGAACAAGAGTGGCCTAGAACGAGATAAGAATTCGGCCAAAATCATTTGCTTCAAGTGCAAAGTTAAAGGGCACCATGTTAGATCTTGTCCTCTGAAGACGAAGTCTCAAAGTCACAAGCAACAAGGGAAGCGGACACAAACTCAATCACACACTCAGCTACAAGTTGAAGGAAGGCCTCTTCCCAATAAGACCCAAGCCAACACTCCCCGAGGTGAGAAATCAACTGGGAAGAAAACAAAGGGTAGATGTTGCTACTTATGTCGTGAGAAGGGTCACGTCGTTTCGTCTTGCACGGGAGGTAACTTATCCAACCCAATTACTATTGATGATAGCTATTCCCTTGGGAAGGATAAGGTTGGCAATGTGTTTGCCAAGTTTGTTGGAACTCAAAATGGTGTCAAGAAAAGAACCATTTGGGTTGCCAAGCCTATTGTGACTAACCTCTTAGGACCCAACGTGGTTGGGGACCAACAAGTTCAAACTTGATCAATAGGTGACTCCGGAGGACATTGGAGACTTGGATACCCAATGAAGATTTGAGGACTCTTCATCATTCGTATCATCTCAAGCCAAGTCACTTGGATTATCGAGCCCATATCCCATATCCAATGTGCCTCTTTGCGGTGACTTGTACTTAAATTGTTTACATTGAAAGTTGCCTGCCCCACTCCCTATCATGTTTAGGTTTGGTTCCTAGCATGTACTTTGACATGTTGCGCCTACCAGTATGATTGTTATATGTTATCTATCATGTGTAGGTCGATACGTATGTCACATAATTGTGTGTAGTCCTGATCATTACTTGCATCCTAGTTGCACCGTTGTGTGGGTCTTTTGCGATGTTAATGGCTCATCACATTAAGGGGGAGTGTTCTGCTCTACGCACACCACTAACCCAAAATGTGTACATATGTGTTGGACTCCATGTAGTATTCGGTGCAAGACTATCCAATCAATTAGTTTGATGTCAAGGCCATCCGAAGTTTAAATTGGCATCCACCATCACCTTAGTTGGATGATTGATTGCCTTGTATAATAAATACATGGATTATCACATTATGTGAGGATGATATGCTTTGTGCATGTCACATCCCCTGGTAAGACAAAACATCCGATGTATGCCACTCAGAATCCACCACATGTGGTTATCCTATAACTGTGTGGTGTGTCATGCTACACATATCTTAATTCGCATAATAAGCCCTGTTGGTATCTAAATTCCTTAGATGTGCGTGAGTATAATGTCCTACTACACCAATGCTCATGGCTTAGCCGCTAGATCGTATCTAAAAGAAGGGCATTGTTGATGCATGCCTTTCGAATTAATCCTCCACACTATGATCTAACTAATTGGGATGTTAACGTATGTCATCTAAACATTATGCTTATGGTTGAACTCCCATATCACACTTGTGTGAGTATGAAACGATCCTTGTGCTCGTTGGCACCTACCACCACTGATAACTCTAAATGTCATGTGTTCTCTCACACATGGTATCTCTGGCTTGGTAGTGTTTTTCATGGTCACTTTATTTCGGCTCTATCTTCAGTTGACCTACATAACGTGCCGAGAAATTCATGTGTCTCCCGGTAGAGCTCGCACTACTTATTTCATAATGTTGTGGGAGTTATAATCATATTACCTACACCTATAAATCTACTGGGGTGAGACATGCATGTAAGGTTGTGCGAAATGCATGCCTTACATGGCTTGATGCCTTGGCCAGTTCATGTGTTGAACTTGGGGTGCTACCATGTGTTGATTTGTCACCCTTATCCATTTTGGATGACATGAATGTTCTGTAATAGAAAATTATGTGTTCATTTGTCCAAATTGTATATCCTTGGATTTTGATAGGATTGTGTAAGCATATCTACTATGTGTAGATGCACATGCCGTGTCTATCGTATCTTTGATCCAATATATGTATATGGTAAATTAGACGTATTCATTAAAAAGGTTAGGGTGTGCTTGAAAGTAAAACTTATATCTATATGCACAAAATTGAGTGATCTTACCTTATATATATTGTAGTTGGACTAACTACTTCGGACCCAATAAGTTTGGGGACCATATTGTGCTTAATTGGTGGTTTAGGTACTTTGGAGAAGCATTGCTATTTTGACTTATTCTCAGAAAAAGATGGTGCTAGTCACGAAGAAATTAGAGTCAAGACAGGACTCGGCTACTTCTACGTCATACCAATGCTTTTCCGGTAACAAGTATTTACTTCATGCATGTACAATATTAGAGTCAACACTGTGTAGGTTGCATCATGGCATGGACATAATACTTTTTTTCCACTTTGTAATTTCCTGCATGTCCTTGTCAATCACATTGATGAAATGCTTAGTGTTGGTGTTCTCTTAGCTTTTCAAGGTCATATGAATGAGACAAATTTGTGCCATGACCCTTGTGTCATGTGCCTTGCTCTTATAAGAGGATAACTTGTGCATGATTCTATGCACTCATGCGTTTGACGTATTTTGGACCCACATTTATCGTAGTAATCGTATTAAAAGACTTACATCAGACCATGTCCAAAATATGTTAGTTGAGAGGTCTCTTTGGCTGCTACACATGCGAGAATACTTAGTATCACCTCATCATAAAAAAAATCCAGAATCAGCTTCTGCCTCCTCCTCTCTCTCTCGGTCGTCCGACTTGTCTCGGACGTACGGCGGCAAATCTCCTTCCGGTCGTCCGACCAGTGTCGGTCGTCCGGCGGCACAATCCTCTCCGGACGTCCGACGCCTGTCGGAGGTCCGAGCATCGGGGCCTATAAATAGCTGGGCGCGGGGCTGGGCTTTGCCCTAGCCCTCACGCGCCCCCTTTTTCCCCTGCCGCCGCCGCTGCTAGCTCCAGGAGCTCTCGCCAGCGCCACCACTCCCGAGATCTGCCCGATCTCCTCCGCGGATCCTTCTCTTCTTCCTCTTCTTCCTCCGCGAGATCCGTCTACAGGTAGCTCCTCCGTTCCCCTCGCGTTTGGTTCCCTCTCTCCCAAGTCCACATGTTCGTTCCTATGGTTTGACCATGTTCGTTCCTTATTTGGGATTTCCATCCGTGTAGGATATTGTGCACCATGCCCAAGACCAAGCACGCCGCTCGGAAGAACGTTGCTGGCTCATCCTCTCGCGCCCCTACTAGCACGGGGTCGGACTCGGACGAGTCACGTCGTCCTTTCAAACGGACTGCCCGACGTTCTCCGTCTCCACAGCTCCCCTCGTCGTCTGATGGTGATGACTCCGACTTCGAGGATGAACTTGCCGCCGAGGACCTTGCTGACTAGCCCGCCGATCGAAGGTCCAAGCCAAAGCCCGGGACTCGCAGGGCGTCCTACATGCCACCACCTCCTCCTGCTCAGCCCACAGGTGAAGCTCGTCGCATCTCACTAGAACCCCCTGCTACCTTAGGTCGTGCAATCACGAACTTCACCACACTTGCCAAGTCGTCATACCTCACTTTCCGCCGCGACATTGATCAATATGCTGTCGTACGTGACTCTACGGACTCACGTTTCCGCACACACGTCCAGGCGGACATTTTTACTACAGTCATAGTTCCTAAGGGTTTATCTGTTCATCTCTATATAGATCTTGAGCATATTCGCATGCACCCGGCGAAATACCCGGGTGCCATTGAGCTTACTGAGGCATCGGGCTTGCCGCCCCGTTTGCTTTTCATCGCGATTTTAATGCTGCTGCCATTCACCAGTTCTATGCCACATGCTACTTTGCTCCAAACCACACTGTCAGCTGGATCACCTCTGACGTTCGCTTCACAACTTCTTATGATACATTTGTTGCCGCACTTGGTTTCCCCAACTCCGGCTTCAAAATACATAGGAATGATCCTAACCATGCACCTAAGTCCATTGAGGCGTGTGGGTATCTTCTTAAACCTCTCAGTGAGCTTGATGCGGATGAACACATGAAGGATCTTAACCAGGTATCCATCTGGCGCTCACCTTACTTCATCATCTTTCAGTGTCTCATCCGCACCATCTATCCCAAGATGGGTGATAAGGGCTCTTGCAGTGGCTATTGTATTGACATCATGTCTCACTTGTACGAGCACCCCAAGAGCAAAATTAATGTGCCTCACTTTCTATGGCATGAGATTCGGCTTGCTAGCTTTCAGTACAAGCGAGCCTTTCCTCATGCCCCCTTCATCCAGGCTCTTATTAATCATGTTGCTGATTTCTCTGTTGCTGTCAGTCACACACATCGCAAGTGGGTCATTCCCGCTCACAATGGCAGATAACTATGCTCCCAAGAAAGCCCCATCCTCCACATCCACTCGCCGCACTGCTGCCCGGTCAGCCACCCCCTCATCTAGCTCCGCTCCGCTCGGTAGCATTGCCAAATTCCTTGGCAAGGCACATTCTGCTATGATGAAGGCCGTCTCTTTCCAGTGTGGTCAAACCCATGATGTGGTTTCTCGCTTAGTCTCCTCCAAGAATGCCCTCAAGGCTCGTCTGAGAGCCTCGGGCGCTCTTGATGTGAGTGATGATGAGACCCCTCCTGCTCCTCCTCCTTCTGACTTTGGCTTCCCATCTGGTCCGGAGTGGGCTGATTTCCTTGACGAGGCTGGTGGCAGTGGTCTGCCTGATGATGAGGATGATGATGTTGAGGATGATGCCTGATTAATGATGATATTGATGAGGGTGATCCTTGAGTATGTGATAGCATTGCCGGTTTTCCCTCCTTTTTGGTCCTTGATGCCAAAGGGGGAGAACATTATCTTATCTTAGTTTTCGATTTTAGTTCCTCTCACAATGTATGGTATGATGTATTATGTCGAACTTAATGATGTATCATCATGTAACGATACTTATGGATGGTGTGCTATGCCATCACCTATGGATGATGTATTGATTGAACTATCATGTGGAGTTTTATGCTATCTTATTGATTCATATGATATGCTATGTATTGTTGAACTATTATGGTGTTATATCATGCTATTATCTTCAATGCACACATTAAGGGGGAGCTCCCGCACTTACCTATTTTACTATGCATATAATAAGGGGGAGCTTCGTAAGCATCGTAACAAAACTCTCCTAAGCCACACATGTCTATTACTATTGTTGAGAGCTATATGTATGTTGTCATCAACTACCAAAAAGGGGGAGATTGAAAGTGCAGTCATGCCCTTAATCATGTTTTGGTGTTGCTGACAACACACATATAGATAATTAATCACTAACCCTTTTTAAGCTACTGTGAATGATCATGTGTTGATAAGGACAAGCTCATGTGCTAACAAGGACAAGATCAAGATAAGCATTCCTGAGCACTACATGCTTGATCCTTGTGGATGTTCATGTGGTGGACAAATGAAGATAAATATATAAGCTAGGCTTTCCACATTGTGTATGGGAGAGCTACTTGAAGACTTCATCATGTCTTGCTTTCAACATTGAGCCAAGAAGAAACAACAACATCAAGCTCAAGTGAAAGGGCTAACTCAAGGTACCAGTTACTTTGATGGTAGCGGTGCGGAGTGATGATCAGCGAATAAAAGTACACACTCAAGTATGGATCATCGGTATCCCTTTTACAATTCTTGAGTCTTTAGGGATCCCGCACTATTAAGAGGGGCTCACAGGTTTTTGTGATGAACTTGCTCAAACTAGATATTCACTATCCTACTCAATACCACATATTCTCTACTCTGCTCCTATCTCATAACAGGTCTATTGCCTCGGACTTCCGGCAACCTTCGGACGTCCGTGGGCCGGACGACTGGGAGGCTTCGGAAATCCGGAGCCCTCCACCAGAAGAAATTGAGTTCTATAACTCGGATTTCCGGCTCCGTCCGGACATCCGAGCGCCGGACGCCCGACCAGCTTCGGAAATCCAGAGACCTGCACCAGAAGAACATAAGCTCTATAACTCGGATTTCCGGATCCCTCCGGACGTCCGAGGCCCGGACGTCCGTCCCCTTTCGGAAATCCGGAACCTCCCACCAGAAGAAGTTGAGTCGAATAACTCGGATTTGCGGTCTTCTCCGGACGTCCGGTCGCTGTTCATTTCACACGGGTTCCAGTCATATCTACAGCCCTCGGACGACCGACCCCTGTCGGACGTCTGACCCCTTGCGGATGCCCGGACTTCCGGAAACTGCCGGACGTCTGGACCCTGTGTGACATAAAGTGTCCCCAACGACTGTTTTACACTCCCCACTATATATACCCCTCTCCCACTTCGTGAGAGTGTGCCCAACACAGCCATATCCTCATAAGAACACATTTCCACCTCACACACATTTGCTCACATCAAATCTTAGATCCCAAGAGCATTTGTAAGCCCCTTTGAGAGTTGTTCCAATCAAAAGATAGATCGTCTCCCTCTCCTTCTCTCAACCCAAGCTATTTGAGATTTGAGCAAGTTTTGAGCATTTTCCGTGATCTTGTTACTCTTGGAGGTTGGAGACTCCTAGGTGGTAGGAGTTCTTCGGAGAGGAATCAATCCGTGTGATTACCCCCGGAAAAGTTTGTGAGGGTTTGGAAGCCACCTCAAAGGCTTACCACTAGTGGTTGAGAAACGCCTTCGTGGTGTTATCTCAAAGGGAGAATAGGGTGAGCCTTCATGGCGTTGGTGTGCCTTCGTGGTAACATCTACCTCTCTAACGGTGACTAGGTTCCCTCCAAGGAAGTGAACATCGGGATACATCTTCGTCTCAGTGACCTTGGTTATCCTTAACCCTAACTCCTTACTTGTGGTTTACTTGTGTTACTTGAGCATACATACATTGCATATTGTTTGTGCTCATTGTATTGTGTTGGCTATTTCTTGTACAAGATTAATCATTCGAGCATACCTTCTATATCCACACGTTCATACTTGCAGCTTTTGATATATCGTGTGATATAGTGTGATCTAGTATCTTGTGTTGTTCACCTACTTGTCGTGTGATATAGTTCAAGTAAGTTTGTGTAACTTACTTGGGCTTGTTAGTAACTGTATTATGTCCATCTTGGTAGATCGTGTTGTTGATACACGTTGCAGTGCCTAGTGCATTTAGGATTTGTGCTTGACAAGTACCCTCTTAGTTTATTTCCGCATTAGTTTCAAGCCAAATCCGAAGAAGTTTTTAAATAGCCTATTCACCCCCCCTCTAGGCGTCATCGAGGTCTTTTCACCTCGCCACCTGTTTTGTTCTCTCTTCTCATTTTCATGGCTCGACATCCCCATGAGAAATTCACACTAGGGCTGGCCAGATGATGATGGACACCTTCACACCGAGAGGCCCGTAAGAATATCACTCCATCTTCGGAGGAGAAAATTCCGGTCTCGAGTTATCGAGTCCCTTGTGATATGTTTCTAGTAATTAAACCTGTAAGTTGTCGTCACACATGACCCTATTACGGATGACATTGGAATAATCTCAAAGTGTATCGTTCTGTGTGAAGTGATTCCATACTCTCATCACGTGAGGGATTGTGCATATGTTAACATCTCGTGTTATGCACTATAGACTTGTGACGCAATTATATCTAAGTATAACATATGCTACGGGTTAATTAAGCAAGTGTTCTTCTAACATTGTGCCCTCATTGTTGTAGGCATCATTGTTACTTTTAATACATGCATGTGATTAGGAAAACAAAATCATCATGCAACACTTGTATTTATACACAAGAGTCATAATAATTACAACACAGAACATAAACATTTAATCATGAACTTGAAAATAAATAATACTCCCACAAACTTTTGAGAGTGTGCTCCATAATTTATAGTGTTTGTGTCAAGTTTGCTTACCCCACAAGACCCGTATTTTATCAGCCAAACTACATATTATGGAGTTCAAACTTGTTTGACAATTCTCTAAGAGTTGTTCTAAGGTTGTGGGTTTTCCGCTCCTACAAGATCGAACATTGTTCACCCATTTAAGCCATTTTTTAATACAATATAGACGCGGGTGTTCATATATGCGCGGATAAAGACATGGCATAGTGAAAAAAATGTGCATACTTTTTTTGAATGAAGGGTGGATTTTATTAAATTAAAGTAAAGCGTAAAAAGGATACAAACACAATGAGCACACGCATGATTTTTTGCATAGCTATGACGTATACAACACCAACACGCGCACAGAAAAACGCGCCGACAAGCAAAGTCATATAAAATCAAAGCTATACATAAGCGAGAAAAGAAACTAAAACGATCGGATCAATGATCGACAAATTAAAACAATGACCATATCCGCACCAACCATCTCATCTCATCACACGGACGGCGAGTTTCCTCAACGGTAACGTCTTGAGGAAGGGAATGACACTCAAGCGCTATCGCTATCGGATCGAACCACTCAAAGCTAGCATCAAAATTTTCCATTGATAATGATATTAGAGAGCCAGATCATCCATTTTTTTTTGAAACGAAGGCAAAAGATTTGCCTCATTTCATTAATATACTATATCACTAATCTTTCTAGGATTGAAGGCCTCACAATCAATTAAGGTCTTCAATTAAAATTTGATCACCTAATTTTGAGAGGATCAATAATTTTTCAACAAGCTCTTCTATTCAATTCTTTAATTCACCACGCTCTTTAATTTTGGAGCTTCTTGATTCGATTGAGGTATTCGATTTGGGATTGGGTTCATGATTTCGATTTGGTCAACGATTTTTAAAATTAATCGAAAGCGACCAGCTTGTAATAATATAACAATCCTGTGCACCCCTCGCCACCTAGAAATATATAATTATAACACCAAAATACTACATGCAGACAATGATGCGGGAAATTTTCCGACGTAAATATCGGTTGATTAACACATAATACGGAATCACACCATGATAGACCCATCAAGACACCTCATTATAAATAAAATAAAAAACATAGGCCATCGTCTCTCACACTAGCCAAATCAAAGATATAAGGTGTGTTTTTTCTTGAAAAGTCAAATTTATTTACCTTTGACTAAGCTTAGAGTAAAAAAATATCAACATCCACAATGCTAAATAAATAAAAAATGAAAATGTATTTCATGATGAATTTTAATGATCGCAACTTCATATTATGAATATTAATATGGTTCTCTATAAATTTGGTCAAACTTGAAGAGCTTTGACTTTTTAAAAAATTATTAGACCTATACTTTAAAAACAAATAGGCTCATTTATTTTATAAAAACACAACAACACCAACGATCTAGTAACACGCACTTAATCCTTCTAGTAAAGAAGAAGAGTGACAAGGTTTTGCTTAAGACGTGAAAATTACTCCTCAACAAATGCACTCATGCACGCCTAGCCTACTCTCGTGACATCATAGAACCCAAATGCTTGGCGCCCGCGGTGACCCATTGATCTCTTGTTTTCCATTTTATTTTCCTATACCCAAGACCGGTAGGAATTCTTGCACTGGTCCAAAACAACCAATTGGGAAAGAAATCATCTCATTATAATTCAGCCATTTTTGCACGTGCAGTTCTCTGTATCCAAAAAAGGCGCATACATTGTTTTTTTCTGCCCACGCCCATCCAAGGTAATACGGGATCTTGTGGGCCATCAGATGAGAGATCTAACGGTTAGTGTTGGAGTCTCTCAGACATGTGCAGAATTATGGCACTCCTCAAGGTTTCTTCAACAAATTTGTGCAAGCTCTTCCTGACGTGTGAGAGCACGTGAAAGTGAAACTCCCCCTTCGGGTTCGATCACAGGAAATTGCACAAACCACTAACTATCGATGGATTTTATTCATGTTCAATAATTCATCTGATTAACCAGTTAACTTGTTAATTAATTCATACTCGTAGGCTCATTGAGTAGCCGATTGACTAATAAATCATCCGATTAATTGATTCAATTATTGATTAACTTATTGATTAGCCTATTAATCCCTTACTCGTCAACCAACCGAGCAGTTACCAGTTAACGATTTCCTCAACAATGCACAGAACACCTACTTTATGGTTTATTGCATAAAATACTGCTCTCTTCGTTTCAAAATAAATGTCTTAAGCTTAATACAATTTTATACTATCTTTAATACAAAGTTGAGTTAGTTATTTTGGGACAGAGGGAGTACATATTAATGTACTCTGTTGCAATTAGATCTAATCCAGCATTAGGTACATTGATCTGATTTCTTACATATAGATCCCACTTGTAAGTGGACGGATGGTAAAGAAAAACGGCCATCAATCAACCGGATTAGCATGGGAATGTTAGTTAGCCCTTTTTAAATTTAACATTTTCAGAAAAAGGAAAACAATAACAAATCATGTTGGGCCCAATACTAATTAGATGCAGTTTCAGCAGAACTGGGCCAAAGGTTTTTTAGTCGGCCTGTTGATGTGGCTGATTTCTTTGGCTAACCATGCACTTACCAATTAGATTCACTTGTCTCAAATCATGTAAACCTATCTAAATGCTGGATTAGACTTAGCTGCAATAGATTACACCAATATATGATGTTTTCTGCAAAATCAACAACAACAGTAGATGTTTGTGCAATTACCCCGGTTCGGTTATGTCGACTCGTGGGAAGAACAAAATGCATGATTTAAGCATGGCCGCCCTGTCATCTGAACAAGTCCTTAATTAAGCCACTCGTGTATCTGATGCCACCGCTGATTCTCCATTATATATTTGGTCATTTTTCGATCGATCTTCCGCAGATGGAGGGTACAAGGTGATGGCGACCCAAATCCAAAGTTTAACCCGCAAGTTTTGTTCTCCTCTTCCTCCTAATACACTACACAGTATACCTGTAGCTAATTAAGAACGAAAAGTGGAGTCCAGCGCTCGACTGTCGGCGAGGAGTATACACCATCAATTCAGTACAAAAGCCGCTGGGTGAGCTGACGAGCGAGACAAGGATGTTTACTCTGCTCTGATGTGGTACTTAACAATGTCGCCGACAGTATCTGTGGACACCTCCATCAAATCAGGTACACAGAGAAATTAGCGATGCATCGACATCTTGCGGTGACGAGTGCAAGATTAGTATAAGCAGCAAGTTTCGCTAACAAGGAGGCGGGCAGGTTCAGAGTGAAAAATATTAGGGCAGAAAACAAAGAAGTTTGTAGGAGACAGCAAAAGGGCTCCGATTTAAGATGCCGCGTCATATCAGGTGGGCGTGGTAGGGTGTGAAGGCCACACGCGCGCTGTACCCGTAAAAGATTGTCCGGATTGCCATGAATTACAGGCAAAGCAACCTAAGATCAGCTGTTTTTCTAGCTGTAACCTGGGAACTAAAAAAGGGTCGAGCACTACGCATAGAGGAGATAAAGAAGCAGGCTGCTGCAGTTATCCCAGGACGACGACTTCTGGGCGTGCACCTATATACTTTCCTGGGTAAATTACTGGCGGTACAAGGTGTTAAATCTGCAGAGAACAATTCGGCGGCTAATTAACTGAGACGGGCAACGGCCGGCAACCACTACACTGTGCTGTACTACGTAGCTGTAATAGCCATGCGGCTATTAGTCTCCGAGCTGTCTAATTAGGTAAAAAGGGAGTTGCTTCATCAGATCATAATGGTGTGCTCATACTGTAGCATCTGTTGGGACGGTACCACGGCACGCCGATGAGTTGCATTGGCTTTCTTTCCTTGGGCTGTACTGGTGGTCAGTGAGCGGGTGACTGGACCAAGGACGCCGGGCCTAGATCACTGTACTGGAATCCGCTCCTGCACTGTCCACGGATCTTTTTTCTCCAAAGTTGACAGCAATTTGTTTCCCTGAACAGGCTATGGCATAATGGGAGCCGAAGGTCCCAGAACCTGGCTTATAATATTGAAACTCGTACAACTCTGCACGAATGACCCCAAAGAATAAGTAAGTTAGAACCATGTCCTCCTGATGTGCAAACAAGACCCGTAAGAAGTAACTAAAATACAAATGGGCTTAGGTGGTTTCGGCCACCTCACCGGATACGCTATGACCACCATCGCCGGCCAGGTCCGTGCCAACAGGCAAGGAGAAGAGGGCTTTCCACGTCGAGGTTGAAGAAGAGGGGATCGGTCTTTGCCAATAGAACAACATGAGGTCGGCGATCCACACTAGCCATCCAAAAAACTTGTTAGAGGCGTGTCAAAGGTTGATCTGGAGCTTCAACAACCGAGGTCGGAGCAAAGGAAGGAGATTGGAGTACACGAACATCAAAGCTAGCTTCAAACTTCCTTGCAGCTTCAGACCAAAGATGACTACCGCCACCACCACGACTAGAAAAGGTGACCAAGATGTGATCGACCAGATTTAGCATCTCATTGGACTTATTGACGGAGATATCAGAGCACGGCACCACCGTCTACCATGAAAGATGACATGAGAGCCAAATCGTCGTCCACTGACTGCAGTCCATGCACTCCAGTGGTGAACTCTAAAATGACATAAAGCCAAATGCCTCAACATAACATCCCTACGACTACTTTGTACAGAAGCTACACGGCCTCCTCTATCATCCTGGATCCTATCGGTAACGATGACACATGAGAAAGGAAGGGAAGCCACGGTGAAGAACATGACTCCCAACGGGGTGTGAGGGAAGTGGGAGAGAGGACAAGAGAATAAATGACCTCCCTTCACTTGTCAACAATGTTGTCATATCTACTAGAAGGAGAAGAAAGGAAGAAATGTTTACAACTCAAACCTTACATGCATATTTTGCATAGAAGATAAAAAAGACCCACCCCATTAAAAATAGGGGGCTTGGAAGGAAGCGAAGCAGCCCACACGCCGTCGTCGCGGGATGTCGATGGAGCCCGAGGAGGACAAACGCCTCCTCGCATGGCTGTACCGCTGGTCCCTCACGACGGTGGAGACGGACTCTCGGCGCCTTCAACAAAAGAATGCCAAGGTGCTCCTGCTTGCTATTGAGTAGTCACAACGCGAGACGAAGGAGCTAGTGGAGGAGAAGGCCTGGCTCGCAAAGATGAAGCGGGAGCAGGACATGGCCGTCCGTCGGATGAAGGGCCTCATAGTCCTCTCGGACTTTGACTTCGATAACGGCGACAATGGCACCTTGTCCTCTAACCCTCCTCGAGTCGCGGATGGCTACAACTGCGCGGGGGACCCGAAGGGAAAAGGGCCGGCGAGGAAGTGGTCATATGCCCCACTCTCCTCCCTACGCAATGTTTATATAGTTTTTAGTAGTAGTAATTTAAGAAGTATGTCCGATGAACCGGAGATGATCTTTTGGCTTATGTTTGATGTCCTTTTGAAGCCGATTTTGTGTTTGTGTGTTTTTTATTTTGTCGTCTGATGTTTGATCACTTAGGGCGTGTTTGGTTGCCTGCATCGTTTTTTGCTCATTTGCATACCTGTCCCACTTGGGTCTGGTTGAGCATATGCAGGAAAAAAAACAACATCTGCATGTTGATTGGTTGCCTACATGTCCTATCCCTGCATCGTAGTGACGCCTCTACGCACCGCGTATGGTTGCTCCCACTGTATGTGGTCACACGAGTGCATGTTGTTTGGTTACATACAAGCATAGACTTGTGCTCACCTTATACCCTACTTGATGAGCTTACCAACACCACTACATCTTACACACATTCACACCGAGCACACCAACGCACAACACAACTATGACGATGAACTGGACGAAGATGATGAAGTTCTTCATCCCTAATGGTCAATCCACCTTGCCAACCGCAACCTTGCTGCATGAATGCTCTCACACATACTTGGAGTAAGCATCTTTTGTCGCGTGCCTAATCTTAAACCCTCCTCTGTGGTTGCTGTTGTCGTACCCTAAAACTTGTTTGTTGCAAGCTTCCCATGAACTGTAACCCCCTGGAACCCTACCTTGGAACACCACATACCACTTGCCCTGGCACAAGAGCAATAAGTTCAAGTAACAAGCATTGCAACACACATACAACAAGCAATGAAGAACTCTAGGAGCAACCAGTGGAGCAGAAGAGCATTAGTAAGCATGCATGATCATAGCAAGTTCAACCTACACTACTTTGGTGTCATCCTACCACCACATCCAAAAGAGGGTGTATTCCTACCACCGCAGGTTCGTGATCACCGTGAGGATCACTGTGAGGGGTTAGTATATACCACCTTGCCAAAATATATAGACCATAAGATTGTTTCTAAGCCCTAACTACACAAATATACATCGTCATCGTCATCGTCGTCCTTACTGCCACCGCCATTGAGGATCATGCACGCCGTCGCCACCAGAAGAAGCAACACTAATAGTAGTGTTTGCCGAGACAGGTCCTCAGCCAGAGCATCGTGTGGGCTGGTCCCATGGCAACAAACCCAACGCCGTGGGCTTTGTTGTCCAGCAGGTGGCTGAGAGCCACCATGAGAGCCTCTGGGATGAAGCCTATCTGCTCCATGAGGGTGCCGTAGAGCTGAGCGTGGATGTCCACACTCTTGCTCTCCCTGATGGCGGTGACCACCTCCTTCACTGCCTCAGTCATGCTGCTGAAGACGTTGAGCTCCTCGTCCATGAAGCTTGCCCTCTTCCTCTTCCTACCAAGCACAAGAACATTCTCACCATCCTTCTCATGATTATCGACGTTGATGGTGTCTGACTCCTGGGTGTTTGGATACTCGGGCATCGGTGTGACAGCCCGATGCCGACGTTCCAGAAGATTCCCCTTTTCTTTTCGTTTTCGTCGTGTGTCTATTTTCTTTTGGCGCATCATCATCGCATCATGCGCATCATCTGCATTGCATCGGCATCTTTGTTGCCGCCAGTTTTCAAAAGTTGCATCCGTTGTTAGTTGCCGGTTATCGTCGTTGGTCGTTCCGAGTCCGACCGCACTCGCACGCGCCCGCGACATCGTCAAACCCTGTTTTAAAAGTGTGCGTAAAACTTTCTCTGATCGAGGTGAAACTTGGCACGCGGTCGTGATTAGTTATAGCCAGACCGCATGTCGAATTTTGTCGCGATCGGGGTCCGTCTGGTACCCGAACGGTCAACCGTAGCGGCACCGTATTCGGTCTACCGTCAGACGTTTGTCGGTGTTTTAAAACTCGTTGCCACGCCGCCCGTTCTTCCTCTCGTCTCCTGTTTTCCCCTCTACACAGCCTCGTACCCGTTCCCACGTTCGGAATTATCCGATTCCGACTGCGCGGTTGGATCCGGAACGCGATTCCAGTTAACCTAGCCCCCCATTTGTCTATATATAGGCCCTCCTCCTAATTTTTAGACAGCCATCCCTCTCCACCTCGAAAACCGCGCCCCTAACCCTAGCTCCCGCAGCCTCTCTCTCCCACCAGCGCCGCCAGCTCGCCAGGCCCGATCCAGGCCCACCTTGGGCCCAGATCCGCCGCCCCCGCGTGCTCCCCCAGCTCCAGCGCCATGGCCTCCCTCCCGAGCTCCCTGCCCACCTCGCCTGCGTGCCGCCCCAGCTCCCCGTGCCGCCCCGCAGCCGCCGCCGGCAGCTCGCCGGAGCCCCGCGCCCCCTCAAGCCCTGCTCGCGCCGTCGCCCCGCCTGCTCCTCTCGCCGCCTCGCCCCCGTGCAGTCCCGCCGGCCAACCTTCGCGCCGCCGCTCCCCTAGATCCGCCTAGATCCGCCGCCCCTCGCCTCCCGGAGTCCACCTCGTCGCCGCCTCCCGGCCCCCTCCCTGCCAAGGCCGGCGCCGCCATGGCCGAGCTCGGGAGCGAGCAGGAGAGGAACGAGAGCGTCCCTGCTCGTCGCGTGGGTCTGCTCCTCCGCGTGGGCTGGCCTCGCCTCCCGGTCCAGCTTGGCCTCCCGTGCCGCGCACCGACCGGGCCAGGTCCCAGCGCCTCCAGCCGGCCAGGCCAAAGTGGCCAGGGTGAGCTATCCCTCGCCCCTGCACACCTTATCTGTATTACACCCCGTTCGGCCCATTAGTGATTTAGCTTGATTTAGGAATTAATATAAATTCCAGATAAATAGGTAACATTTAGATGCCCGTAGTTTAATATCCGTATGTCGGATCGGAACGTATATATATGTTTTTCATGTAGTTTCTCGCGTAGAATCCGATTATAAAACATGCATAATTGTTTGACATTGTTTAGCATGCCATAAGCCTAGAAATGTGTGCTGTCTATATTGTTTCGTCCCGTAGATATTTTTTCGCGCGTGCCCGGATTGCTCGAATGCCTTAGGTAAAATGTCTATGTTTTAGGAACCATTTTTCCATGCATTTTAGAGCGGTCATTTGTATCTTTGCATGTAGGGATTGCCGCTAGTTTATTTTCCCGTGTATAGGTTATTTTTCTCGCATTTTCGTGTGGCATTATATTGTTGTGCAACCCCACATATTTTATATGTTTCCGGGATAGAAAAATCCTGTGCAATTAGTTTTCGCTTTTGAGCAAATTAGTTCGCGCGATATTTGGCCATGTTGTCCTTTTGTTTAATTCGTAGGATTTATTCCGTGTTTCGTTTGTCGGAGTTGTCAACTAGGGAGTTGTTCTTGGATGTTTGCTCTAGCCCCTGGTATTTTTGGTTGCAATAGAAATGCATATTTAGGTGTGATTTGCTTGCTCTCAAGTTGCTAGAAATAGTGCTGATTTGGAGGAGCTGAAATATTTTCAAAGTCTGGAATCTGTTATATTTTGTTGCTGTTTTGTTTTGCTTCTATCTGGTGATCTATAGCTCTTTTGAGGTTGGTCCAATGGAGTTAGTTGTAGCCCTTGTGTTTCTCTAGCATGCTGTGAATTTTCATACCATTTGGAGCCCTCTAGCTATAGGTTTTGATGCTGTCAATATAGCTTCAGATCAAAAACTGCACTTTCATGAGGTGTTATTTTCACTAAGTCTGAAATAGAGTGTGAGATGTCATTTTGTGTCTTATTTCCCTAGTGATTCATGAGGCCATGCTAGTTGTTGTTAGTTGTTTGTAGTAGTGATTCTTGCCCTCGTTCGTGTCATGCCTTGCTCGAGTTTATCGGAGTTGTGTAGCCCGTAGTTGTGGGGCGTAGTAAATGCTATGTGGCTGATTTTGGCAGATTGTAGTCATTTCTTGTGTTGCTCGTAGTTTTTGAACCGTAGCTCCGATTTGATCGTGTCCTATATGAAATTTGCTTAAAATCTCGTGTAGTTTCATTTTCTCTTGCTGTTTGTATGTTTTGAAGTGCTCGTAGCCGCCGTTGCACACATATTGCATTCATGTCATCATATCTTGCGATGCTTGTATCTTTTGAACCGTAGCTCCGCTGGAGATGTTCTTTATGTGTAGATTGCTTGAAATGACGCGTAGAATCACGTGAACCTATTTGTTTTGCTATTTAACAACTAATTAAATGCGTTAGTTCAAATCTGGACAGAATTGTAAATTAACATGTGAGGTCGTCTCGGAGGTGCTATATGTCATTTCCGACCTCATTTAAAATGCCTAGATAGGTAGATTAATTGCGCTTCACCTCTTGCCATGTTTAGCCACATTTAATATTGTCGTGTACCTATTCGGGATAGAACTAAATAAATAAACGTGGAGTTTCGTCAATATGCAACTCGTTGCATATCGAGCTTCACTTAATGTGAAGTGTTTGATTGTTGTGATTGTCATGCCTTGCATTAGTCCGTTCATGCATCATATGTGTTGTGCATCGTGTGTTGATTCTTGTTTTCGGTTTCCTCCGTCTCGATAGAGTTCCGCAAGCGTGTCGGATTGTGAGGACTCGTTCTACTACATCGCTTCGTCTACTTCACGGAGGCATTCTTCTTCCAAGCGGGATCTCAGGCAAGATGACCATTTTCCCAGATACCATTACTATCATTGCCAAGCTAGTTTTACCGTTTCTATCGATTATGTCTCGTTGCCTACCACCTGTTAAATATTAGTCTCTGAACAATGCCATGAAAACCTTCAACCTGTTCAACCTAGCAAACCACTGATTGGCTATGTTACCGCTTGCTTAACCATGTTGTCAGCGTTGCTAGTTGCAGGTGCAGTTACTTCCATGTGATAACATGGGTTCCTTGTCATATCACCATATTAATGCTATTTAATTTAACGCGCCTATATACTTGGTAAAAGGTGGAAGGCTCAGCCTTTCTAGCATGTTGTTTTGTTCCACCTTTGCCCCCTTAGTTTCGGCTACCGGTGTTATGTTCCATAAACAAGCGCTCCTAACATGATCGGGGTTGTTGTGGGGACCCCCTTGATAATTCGTTTTAGATTAAAGCTGGACTGACAAGGCCCAACATTGGTACTACATTTTCCCAATATAATAACTTTGTTAATACTGAAAGCATAGGGCGTCATGAACCTGAGGAGTAATTTCACATAATACAGGGAGGGCCAGTGCTGATGGTGCTGGTCCAAAACAGAGCACTGTGCGGGGCCACCGCGAGGAAACTCGAGGTTTGGCACTCGTACGCGTAGCTTATCCGTCGTGTCCTGAGAACGAGATACGCGGCTCCTATCGGGATCGTCGACACGCCGGGCGGCCTTGCTGGATTAGTTTTACCTTTGACGAGATATCTTGTGCATCGGGATTCCGGTGATGCTTTGGGTAATCTCAGAGTTGAGGTTTTCCACTAAGGAATCCGACGAGATCGCGAGTGTCGTGATTGATGATTTCTATGCGGCTTGTGGTAATTTGTGATGGACTAGTTGGAGCACCCTTGCAGGGTTAAATCTTTTCGGAAAGCCATGCCCGCGGTTATGTGGCAACGTGAAAACTTTGTTTAACACTGGTTCTACATAACTTGAAGTTAACTTAATTAAAATATGCCAACTCTGTGCGTAACCGTGGCTGTCTCTTTCGTGAGTTCCTTCTCCGATCGAGGACACGGTGGGGTTATGTCTGACGTAGGTAGGTGTTCAGGATCATTCATTTGATCATGATTAGTACACGTCCGTTATGCGTAGTTCTTCCCCTCTTATTTCTTGTACTTGTATGTTTAGCCACCAAATATATGCATAGCCGCTGCTGCAACCTCACCACTTAACCATGCCTCACCCATTAAGCTTTGCTAGTCTTGATACCTTTGGAAATGAGATTGCTGAGTCCCCTGTGGCTCACAGATTACTACAACACCAGTTGCAGGTACAGGTAAAGGTTACTTGACGCGAGCGCGTTGATTGTTCATTTGGAGTTGCTTCTTCTTCTTCTTCTTCTTCTTCTTCTTCATCGATCTAGGATGGGTTCCAGGCCGGCAGCCTGGGATAGCAAGGATGGACATCGTTCTTCTTTTGTCGTTTGTTTTCGTCCGTAGTCGGACCCTGCTCTTACTCTTGATGATTATGTAATGTACTGATGTGACTCTGATGTAGCTTGTGGCGAGTGTAAGCCAATTCTATATATATCTCTTCCTTTCAGTACATGTACTTGTAACGATATCCATTCTTGCGACACGACGAGATGCGCTTCTATCCCTGACGAGGCCTTCGTCCCAAATTGAAGATAGGGTCGCATCTTGGGCGTGACAATCGGCAAGCCCATCAGCTGACTAGAGCCCATGGCATGCTTGCCGGTTGCCAACTCGAAGGAGAAGATCTGCTGCATGTGGTGGTACTTCTAGATAGGGGTGTTGAGGTACTCTGCGTCCTTGGGGTGAGCCTAAGAAGAAACATGGCAGATAGATTAGTTAGTATGGCAATGGTTCATAGGCTTGAACTATTGGTTTGTTAGAATGGCATGGTTTATGAGCTAACCGCGATGTGGCCATGGTAGTGCTCTACCTCCACAAGGATCGAGTAGGTGTCCTCATCCCATGAAGCACCGTTGAGGTCTCTGAGCTTGGACGCAGTGATCCACCTAGCTCTCCACTTCCTCAGGTGGTTGTACACCTGGGTCGAGGTGACCTCCTATCCACAGAAATCAAACACCTGCTTTGCAACAAGGTTCAAGTGCACCTCCTTGAAGCCCTTGTCAGTCCTCACCCCACTAGATATGATCTCACACATCTTGTTAATCACAAAAGTGGAGAGAAGCGGCTGCCATTTCATGCTATACCCCATGTCATCCTTCTTCTCCTTTGTTGCTGCCTTTTAAGCAGCAGCATGAGCAACAACATTGGGCTGAGCCAGCACAAATGGAGGAACCGTAGGTGACACCTCGAAAACCTCTAAATCAAAATGCATCTGTTCCATAGGAGGCTGAGAGTCCTCGACGTAGGACGGCGGGAACTGGCTCTCGGACAACACGAGGGCCTGAATAATCTCTTGCGTTTGTGTGGTCATGTCCTACAAACGTAAGCGCCATGAATTATCAAATCCATCAAAGCATACCACACATCAACACAGCAGACATAGCACTAATCTTGGACATATATGGATGATCTTGTTCAGCACTTGCACACTACAAGCAAACCATCCATGACCACTAGCTACCAACAGTTGCCCACATGAAAACACCCCCAACATGCTCCAAATCCATCATACCAAGCTACTACAACATCATAGTCAAACAGATCGGACGACCTAACCCTACCACATGGACAGATCTAGCTAGAACTAGTAGAGAGGAGATGATGATTGAACTTACATACGCCATCGGAACGGCCGGGGAGGAGGCACCTGGCACGTCCGAGAGGAGGAGGAGGACCCACCATCGTAGTCAACTGGTCGTCGGAGTTGTTGCGCCGCTTACCTCGTCGTCGAACTGGATCCGCGCTAGAGGAAAGCTAGAGAGGGGCGAAATGGTGGCGGGAGTTTTGCCGCCGCGGTCACCCTCGATATATAGGGCGACCGAATCGGCGGGCGGCGACTCGAATTCGTCCCACCGCTTTTTTGGAGATGCGCCATCGCTCCCGCCATCTCCCTCCCCTGCGCGGCGCAACGTTTCCCTTTCCTACATCGCTCGAGCCTGGCTCGCAAAAAACGACCGATTCAATCGTTCCCAGCGGGCCTGGCTGAGAGGTGCTTTGAGGTTCGTGTTATGCGGGTCAAACAGTGAATGCAGGCTACCAAACAACCCATTTTCATCCCGCGCGGGCGTGGCTGAGCCTAATGCAGGCAACCAAACGCGCGTGTAGGGTAGCTCAACGTTGTATAGATAGTATGGATATAGGGCGCCGGATATGAGATACTTGAATGTGGAGAATGAAATATGAGACGTGTCCGGTCAGTGTCCGTAGACGCGTCCATATACGCGATTGAGGGACCGGATTTGCAAGTTCGAGTGTATATGCTCTTATACTTTGGAATAAGATAATTTTTATATTGATATGGAGCGCCCTTGTGCTCGGCTTTGTAGTGTTGAGTATAACGATATCGTTGTATGCGCTATGAAAAAGGTCCCGACCCGGACAAAATTTTCAAGTAGGATCAAATCATGTTAATCATCATTATTCAAAGGATCAAAACAGTGATTTCGTTCTACTAGGACAGCCAAGTGATGGAGCCAAGACAATGCGTACCAGTCAGACTTTTTTCTTTCACATCGTACATACAGGAGCGTTTATATACACGCGCATACATTATATATATAGATTTACGAAATCATTGTAGACGTCTCATCGTCGACAGAAATGTTTCTTCCACTAAAAATACATCGTTGGAAATCCTAAAATAAATCAACAAAATAATGCAACCGCAGAACTTGAACCTTTATAGGCTAAAGATACCATCACCCCTCTTGCTGTGAGGAGGACTCTGGAGGCATCCTATCACTGTTCCGCGTGGCGAGAGAATACGATACTCCTACCTCATGCTACAATTTGCCTAGTTGCGCACTGAAATCCAATCATTATACTCTAATCATTCAGCATTACGCTCCCCTTAAAAGAAGAATAACCATCCAGCATTATACTGCCCTTCTCCTCCTCCAATCTTTAACAACACTAGAGAGGAGCCCCCACTCGCTAATCTTAGGGAAGCCACAAGCAGCTAATCAGCCAAAAAAGAGGCATCTTCTTCCACAACCGCGCAAATTTCCCGAGGGCGCACGAGACAAGCGCCGCTCAATGCCCCCATAATTAAAGGCGTCGGGGTTTCATACCCGTGCCCCGTGCTTTCGCCGTCCCCAGCTCACACGCAGAGACAAGAACACTGCTGCCGCTGCACCACCAACCGATCGCCATCGATCCGGTCCAGCCACCGGGAAGAAACAGAAGCAAAGCTCCACGATCGCCGGCTCTTTGCGCCGCGAGCCCCGTCCTTGCTTTCCGGCCGGAGCACTCGCCAACAAGCAATCAAATCCCCGTCACCACCGTCCGCCCTGCCCTCTCTCATCGATCGATCGATCAAACTCTGCTCTGCTCCGAGAAAGAAACGGGAGGGGGGCGGCTCCGGGGAGAGAAGCATCGCCATCTCGCCGCCGACGCATGCGCGCAGTAGGCATGGTGCATTCCGCCGCGGCGCTGTGAGCTCGTTCCTCCGGGGAGGGGGGAGATGGCCTAGCCGCCGGATGGGAGCGGCTGGATCTCCATTGGGTTGCAGCTGCAGTCGCCGACAGAGGAAAATAATCAGGGTAAGAAGAAGAAGAAGGCTGTCTTCTCTATTATTTGTTCTTCATCGATTGATGTTAGGTGTCGGTCGCTGCGTGATTGTTTCTTCCTTGAGGCGCGGTTGTTCCTCGTGGCCTCCGCCGGTGGATCGCCTTCCGTTTGCCGTTGCAGGATTGCCTTTCCCCTTCTTTTTTGCAGGTTTTTCGGGCCTGACCCTCCATGATCAGCAGTACCACCTTTACAAACTGCAATGATTTTCATCCTTTATTTTTTTTCTCTCCAATCTTTTCTTCGAAGATAAATTCAGTCTCATGGACGGAATTCGATGATTTCGTGTTCGTCTTCCGCTCGGTAAGATTCGGGAGGGATCTCAGTTTCTTGATGCAATCCCGTTCTCTGAAGGATGTTCTTTTCTTTCCTCTCCCTGCTCTCTAATCACCACTAATAGAGTGTTCAGGCAATCAATGTGGCCTCCTTGTCGCTGGGCTTGGAATTCTTGTGCGCTTTGCGGGTCATCTGGGAGCTGGAGAGTGGTTGGGGGCATCTTTTATTCGGGTGGTTGGGTTTTCTTGTCAGTTGTCACTGCCCACCCTTCCTTTTCTCTATCATTCTTGTTTGATGCTCCATTCATTCCTGCCTCTGCAAGCAACCTCCCTTTCTTATTATTCGTCACATTTTTTTTTGGTTCACTATAGTTTAATAGTAGAAGTAGGATTTTGAGCCGCTGGTGTTGTGAGCTGAAGCTTATGATCTCCTGAACTTCTGCAGAAAAAGCCCGCACATGTTTTTCTTTTCTGCTTTCACTTTGGATAAATTTCCTCTCTGCTCTTCTTTCCTTTTTTCGTTGATCAATTGATCACTCTCTAGATGGATGATGCTGCAGTATAGTCTCTAGTGAGTTTGTGTTGCATACTCTGCAGTTTTGTGATGGACAGCTTTGCTGTTTCCAGTTCATCATTTACTGTGTACTGCTTTGTCCATCAACTCAACTCATATGTTCAGTTCAAAACTAGTTTAGTGATCAAGAAACAAATTCATTATTTGGAGGATTAGCTGCTGCTATCGCTGCCTTGTCGTGTTGTTGATCTTGAGCTAAAATAGTACTAGCAGATAGTAACCCTTTCCCCCAGTTCGTTGGTTATTTCTGTATGTTAAGGCTATTTAACAATCTGAGGGTATTTATTTTTCAGGTAACTGGCTGGTGTTAGATTGTGATTCGTTCTTTTTCCTGTCATCCTTCTCTGCCTGCGTGATCATAGAACACCCTCTGCTGTTTAGTTTGTTGCCGTAATGGCAACGACATCGCCGACCGATGCTAAGCGCAAGTACTCATGGTGGTGGGACAGTCATATCTGCCCAAAGAACTCCAAATGGCTTCAGGAGAATCTCGAAGGTAAAATATGTTTACTTGTCGAGCTGTTTTGCATGCCATTTCCTTCATTCCTTGGATGACTGGTTCCTCTGGGTTCTAAAAACTAAACATGCCTCTGATGCTGATCTGGCATTAGAGTTGTAATCCTGATCCCGAAGTGATAAGCAAACACACACATAACTGAACTGGGTGCTCCTCTGAAATCAATTTGAGCAGACATGTAGAGTTGATATTCGGAGGTGGTTTAAAGAATCTTTACTGAAGACTGAAGTTTATCGGATTGTCCAAATGAGTGTTATTTGGTGATTTAAGTCCGTCACATTCAAAATTGGAAATTCAGAAAAATATGAGACAGTAATTTGTTGTTTAAATCTGAATTGTGAAATTTTAGATTAAAAAAAAGAAAATCATTTTATAGTTGAAATTTTGAAACCGAAAAATCTCCACAATGTACGGATGATTTGACTAAATACTTCTTTTAGGATCTGTGTTATTTATTTTTCAGGGGAGTATAGAAGCACCATTCTGATTTATAGGAACTGTGCCTTGATCTAGTGAGATTATTGCCATTGCTGTTATGTGGTCCCAAGGATGTAAATCTGAGAAAAAAGTTTCAATGATGAATTGCAAATTTCGTGTGGAAGTACGTGTGTGAAAGTCATAAGAATACTGTCGAAGCACATGGGCAACTTCAATGCTGCAAAATAGCAACTTAGCGTGAACATGTTCTTCTGCAGACACCCAGATCTTGGTTTAGTTGCGTACTGTAATGAATAATCAGATGTATGATATAATTGATTTTATGTTCGTTAATTAAGGTTAGACTGAAAATTTACTGCATTAATTTACGAGTACACACCATAGTAGAATATCTGAGCTTAATCAGCAGATCAGCTGTGCAGTACATTCGATGTACATTTCGATTATTATTACGTCTGGTAGATAATTAGCTGAAAATTCAGATTATAAAATCTACTACTCTATAATCTTGTGTTTATTGCTTAACAAGTTTAAAAAGTGAACAATCGGTCCTGAGTTGTGATCGGCGAAAAAATCTGAAGATGTCAAACCAACAGATCATGATTGAGATCTTGCAGAGTCTTATCAAGAACACAGGTCTTAACATGACCATGACTGTGTTAGATGAACGATATTCAAGAAAAATTAATATCATACTCCCTCCATTCTTAAATATATGTCTTTTTAGAGGTTCCACTAGAGGACTACATACGGATGTATATAGTCATACTTTAGAGTGTAGATTCATTCATTTTACTTCGTATTTAGTCCCCTTATGAAATCACTAAAAAGACTTATATTTAGGAACGGAGGGAGTATATACAAAATTGTACAAATGGAAATGCATGACACTTGCCTGTTTAATAATTAACATTAGAATGCAACTTCTGAATGTACATTTTGGGCAAATGATATATCGTAAGATTACTAGGAGTGGGACATCTTGTAGAGGAAAGTTCAAATGGAGTTCAGGCATTATTGCAAAATTATGTGTACTTGCAAGTTTTATGAGCAAATATGCATTTTTAGCTGTAAAAAAACTTTAGGTGCGACTAATTTCTATTTCAGCCATACTTCCTTTTTTTTTTGGTGCAGACGACAAAACGAAAAACACAAAGTTTGTGTTGTATTTTCACATGTACACACATATTGCTTAACTTAAGAATGCATTTAAAAATAATAATAATAAAGAGAACATTGGTTCCTGGGATCCAAATATCTTCTGTATTCTTTTAGGCACTAGTGACATGTGATGTAATGTGATAATAATACGGATTCTCTTGAATTGGGGGAATCCCCACTGGCTCCATTCCATGATTAAGATGTCATTTCATAATCAGTCAAGGGAATGCTAATTTACGCTGCATGTTTTAAAAGATAAATATTTAATAAGAAAGCATAAATGAATGTTATCGTTCCCTTTGTATTTGGATGATGCTTCAATTTTTTGAGAAGTTCGCTGCAGTTTGTACTGGGCTCATTTCTTTTAATTCGTGATCACACAGACATGGATAGCAAAATTAAGCTGATGATCAAAATCATTGAAGAAGATGCAGAGTCTTTTGCAAAAAAGGCGGAAATGTACTACCGAAGGCGGCCTGAGTTGATGGCCTTGCTTGAGGAGTTGTACCGTGCATACCGAGCTTTAGCTGAAAGATATGATCATGCAGCCGGGGACCTCCGACAGGCCCATAAAAAAATAGCAGAAGCATTTCCTGATCAGGTGCTTATGGACCCGGATGATGATCTGCCAGCTGAATCTGCAACCACTGAAACTGACCAGGACAATGCAGAAATGGCTCGATATTTCCTCTCTTTCATGAATGCTGGTGACCCAAAAATGCATGGCAAAGGTAAGAGTTTTTTTAGGAAAAAATGCAAAACACACACACACACACGTGGAAAATAAGTCGTGACAAGCAAAATGTGTTCTTACAGATGACCAAGATTACGAGAAGCTGCAGAATGAACTAGCAAGCCTGACACAGGAAAACCAAGACCTGAAGAAGAGGATCACATCAGTGCTAGAACAGAGCAACTGCGCAGAGTCCGAGGTTCTTTGTCTCAAGGAGGCTCTTGCGCAACAAGAGGCGGAGAAGGAAACTGCAGTTCTGCAATGCCAACAATCCTCTGCTAGATTACAGAACCTCCGGTCTGAGATATTGCATACCCAGGAACAGTTCAACAGACTGAAAGAGGAGATGCAAACTGGATTACTGCCTTCAAGCGCAGCGGACGAGCGTTTCCTCATGCTCGAAAGAGATAACCAGGACTTGCAGTTGGAGTTAGAGAGGCTGAAACATTTGCTGAAACAGAAGCACGATGAGCTAAATGAGAAGCAAGATGAGCTGGAGAAGCTTAACATCTCCACAGAAGAGGAGCATCTCAAGTGCATGCAAGCAGAAATGGTGAGCCTCTCTTTGGAGAAGAAGCTGTTGATAGCACATGACAAACTGAGCCATTTGGCTCTTGAGAAGCAGAGAGAAGAAAGCAAATTGAAGGACATTGAAACAGGCAAATTTATGCTTCAGAAAGAACTGGACAGTATTCTAGAAGAGAACAAAAGGCTGACTCTTGAGAAGCAGAGAGAAGAAATCAAAGTGAAGGACATTGAAACAAGCAAGATTAATCTTCAGAAGGAACTCGACGGTATTGTAGAAGAGAACAAGAAGCTGACTAGCCAATATCACTCTTCTTCAGCTGTGATAATTCGTCTTCAGGATGAGATTATTTCCATGAAGAATGCGCAACGAAAACTTGAAGAAGAGATTTCTAAACATACAGATGAAAAGAAGACACTTCAATATGAGCTTTCTAACCTGAAGGAGGATAGGAGTGAACTGGAGAGGAAACACTTTTCGATCAAGGAGCAGATACAATCGGTGAACGTAAATGTGGAATCACTTCAAGCTCTTGCACATGAGTTAAGGGATGGCAATGTTGAGCTGAAAGACATTATCAAGAACCATGAGAGAACAGAAGCGCTTCATGCCGAAAACCTGAGGCAGTTGGAGAGGATGTCTGAGAAGAATGCACATTTGGAGAAGTCCTTGACAGCTTCAACCACTGAGCTTGAAGGGTTAAGAGAGAAGAAGGCGGCGTTGGAAGAATCATGCAAGGAACTCAATTCCAAGATATGCATTCATTTGTCTGAGCGAGCTGCGCTTGTTGCGCAGCTTGAGGCAATTTCTCAGACCATGGAGGTGCTGCTCGATAAGAATGTTGTTTTGGAGAATTCATTATCTGATGCCAGTGCTGAACTCGAGGACTTGAGGAGGAAGTTGAAAGAGCTGGAAAAATCTTCAGAGTCAGTCAACAGTCAGTATTCGGCTCTTCAATCTGAGAAGACAACTCTTGTTTTTCAGGTATTGCCATAAATTATGTGAATAACCTTATTGTTTTCTACCAATTGCCATAAATTTTTACGTTTGATTGACCATCTTAATTATGTACTTACCTTAATTATTGTTCCAGGTTGATAGCATCAGCAATACTCTTCTGAGCTTAGAAACACAATACACGGAGCTAGAAAGACGACACTCAGCTCTACAAAAGGAGAAGGACTCGGTGCTTGACAAAGTGATCAAGCTACAAGAACAGATAAGGCTCGAGAGGAAAGAACACAAAGATCTTGCACTTTCAACAAGCAAGACTCGGTTTGATCTACAGAACAAAATTGACCTATTGCTAGAGGAAGACAGAAATAGAGAGGAGCAGCTTCAAGAGGAGAAGATGAAGATCATCAAAGCTCAGACAGAGATCTTTATCTTAAAAGAGAGTTTGCGCGATATGGCTGAAGCGAATTCAAGCTACTCGGCAAAGCTGCAGAAGAAGGAAGAAGCATGCAAGGTTCATGAGGAGAAATTGGACTGCTTGTCACAGGATAATCAGAAGTTAACCGAAGGGATCGGTTCATTACGGAGTGTCCTGCACTTGGATGAGAAGTATGAGTCCTTGGACCAAATGAAGCTTGACATCATTTTGCAGCTCATCCTGCATGAGGTCAACTGCTTAAGGAGTACAATATCTGATGCCCAGGATGTGAGACAGAAAGAACTTGTTGAGAAGTCACTTGTTGTCACACTTCTGGAGCACTTTGGGCAGGAGGTGGCCGATCTGCGGTCCGAGCGCAACATCCTCAAGCAAGACCAGCAAGCAAAGAGCGAGGAGTTGCTCCTGCTGCAGGCAGAAAGGCAGGAGCTTGCGGAGATCAGCGGTGAGTTCTGGGAAGAGATGGAGTCTCGTAACCAGAGAGTTGACGACTTGAGAGCCGAGGCGAAGTTCTTGGTTGGACAGTTGTCAGAACTTCAAGATTCTCGGAGGTCACTGCAGAGTGAGATTATAAAGCTGATTCAACAAAATTCTTTGCTGGCAAATGAATTGCATGACTCCAGGGAGAAAGAGATGATCTTTGAAGATGATTTCAGGGTTCTCATGAGCGAAGCCGTTAGCAAAGATATCCTTCTTGTGATATTTAGAAGCCTTCATGAAGACAGGTCCCTGGAGTTGAAGTCTTTGCATGATGATTTTGTGTCTCTCCAAGCTGTAGGAAGTGAGCTTTGTAAGGACATCAGGATGATGAACAAGAAGCTTGATAATTTTGAATTCCTGGATAACCACCTCGGCAAAGATACAACCATGAGCATTTGTGACCGGTCTAGTGGAGAAAATAATCACACAGAAGTTGACGACGCTGGCCTTCAGGAATCAAATGAAATGCTACTGGAGGAGATACTCAAGTTACATGGAAATGTGGAAATGCTTATTAGCAAGGAGAAGTCTTCTGTCGACATCAGATCCTGCAATGAAGAGATCACAAAGTTGGTAGCTCACATGCAAATGGCCTTGATGAATGCAGCTCTGTTCAAGGAGAAGATCGTCGAGCTCATCGTAACATGTGAGAGTTACGAGATAAGCGCCATGGTGCAGAAGGAGGTGTTCAAGGAAGATATCACCCGAAGGAACTCGTATGTGGACGAGCTGAAAGACAAACTAAATGCTGTGGAGATTGAGAACAGAAGACTGAAGGTCGATCTGAATGGCGACGTCACGATGTTAGGATCATTGCAGACCGAAGTCAGTGCCCTGGAGAAACAAACCGTGTCCCTTGCTAATGATTTCTTGCAATCAAATAAACTCAAAGTGGAGGTACACATTCCCTTTTCCATGTATTTTCGGCGATTACAAACAAGACGCGCACATGCACACAAAAGTTCAGCAGTCGGTTCCAAAAATTTAGTATTTTTCAGAAAATGCCATCTATTTAGTAATATAGGATTCGTTCTTCTCCTAAAAAATTCTTTTTAGTAGTGCCTTAGTACAAACAAATAAAAAAATTCTCCTTAATCTTCTGTTGAAAAGAGATATTAAAATCTTTAATTCTTACAATTACTCTGTTATTGGAGGATCTAACTACTAATGATAAGCATGGGAAATCTCGTATGCTTTCACTCAAAATGATATATTTCCCTAAGAATAAACCTGGCGCTGTGTACATTTCATGAAGTTATCCTTTTCATTCCAGGACTTATTTCACCCTTTTCTTCTTTTTCTTAGGAAAATGCATCATCTTCTCAGCCTCTGGAAACCATAGTGGGATCCAGTGATCAGAATGCAAATGAAACAGTGAAAGACATGGAGCTGCAAAAGTTGCGTGGAACAATCAAAAGGCTCCAGAATGTGGTCGCGGATGCAAGCGCCCTTCTCGAGCAAGAGAGGCTTGGTTTCAATGCCAATCTGCAAGAAGCGAGGAAGCAGATTGAGGCGCTGAAGCTTAAGGAGATCTTGGATGATGACTTGGTCGAAATGAACTACGAGCAAATGCTGAAAGACATACAGCTTGATCTCATCCAAACTTCTTCAGGCCGTCGAACCGAGGAGGCCCTTGGTCAGCAAAACAAAATTGCAGCACAGGGAGATCACAGGGTTCATGGCCTTGCTGGACCAAGCAACGGCCATGCGCGCGATGATTTCGGACCACCGCAAAGTGAGCCATTTGACAGTGGCAGCAGCAAACAGTCTCCTGCTGAGCTAGTGGTTGTGAAAGAGCTGAGCATTGTGAACCAAGAGCTACCAAGGTCCATCACCACGGAGCCGCACCAGGAGTGGAAGAACAAGGTGATTCAAAGGCTATCTTCTGACGGGAAGAGGCTCAACACCCTCCAGTCCAGCATTCAAGAGCTCAAAACAAACACCGAGGCGTCAGAAGAGAGCGAGCTCGAGGACGTCAGGTACCAAATAAAGGAAGCCGAGAGCACCATCATCGAGCTGATCGACACCAACAGTAAGCTGGCCAAGAAGGCCGAAGAGTTCACGTCGGCCGACGGTCTCGACGGGGACAACATTGACCTGAGGAGCAGGCACCAGCGCAAGATCCTGGAGCGTGCAAGGAAGATGTCAGAGAAGATTGGGAGGCTGGAGGTGGAAATGCAGAAGGTCCAGCAGGCCCTGGTGAAGTATGAGGAGGAGCAGACAAGCAGCGCGACGTCGAAAACCGTGCATCATCGGTCCAAGGTGCAGCTGGTGGACTATCTCTACGGGCGAAGGCGGGAGAATCGGAAGCCGCGATGCTCACCCTGCGGTTGCATGAGAGCGAAAACCATCGATGACTAATTCGGCCTTCGTTCGCGCCGCTCCTTTTTTGAAGGCGGAGTAGGGAAGGCTGGGGTTTTCAGTTTCAGATGGCGCGACTCATTATTAGTTCATGTTTTTCTAGGTAAATACAGAAAAAAGAAGTGGTAATGTAAGGGTTGTAAATGGTAGTCATTGACTGTAAGCATCTGCTATAAACTTACTGCCGGGCTTGTAAAATCACTGCTAACATTTGCTGCGTGTAGCTTTGCGCCGGCCCTGCATCGTCCCGGGTGAACATTACAGTGGAAATTGTTTGTAAACAAGAGAGGGCATAGAAATAAGTACCCGGAGAGCATTTTTGTGTGGTATTTTGTACATTCATCAATATCTGATCATTTGTCAATTTGACTGTTATCACAAGAATGCCGACTCGATTACGATTCTGAATCTAATGAACATAGTCTTTTTTAAACATCTTGTGTACTGGTCACAGAGATGTCAGGGGAAGGATCTAGTGCACCGTTGTTCAAATCAAAATTCAAAACATCATCAATATATGTTGTCACAGTTTTTCTTTGTTTAAAGTCCTTGGTTGTCAGATTGTAGTCAATCTGAACTTCATACATGCTTCCCCGCCCTTTTCTTCTCCTATCTATAAAGTTCGTATGCAGTTCCCCTGCATGATTCAGAAAAACAAAACAAAACAAGGCTCTGGATGCAAAAAATGACAAGTTCGACACTGAATAGTGCATAACATAAGTTGGTCTTTTGATTTGACCCATTATATCTATTGATAGCAATTTGCCATCTTTGTGCCTCGAGCTATCCTCTGAATTTTTGATTTGGAATCCTGTCGAAGTTTGTGAGTGCATCACAGCCATTTTGCAGCATGAAAGCATTAACATGGGGGCATCCTCCCTGTAAAGAAAGCATTAACATGGAGATTAGCAGCGTTCACATCCCTTTTTATTCTCAGGTTGTGTTGGTCCTTGTATAACTAAATGGTGTGAAAAACTTATGTAAAGCCTTGTGTACTGTCCTACTGCATCCAGTTGTCGGAATTTTCACATCAAGAGAACCGATTAAACTATTTCGAGGGGCCAATGATCAGTGTTTGCCGTTCCAGTATTCTACAGCTAACCTGTCAAGAGGTGCATGTTTTAGCCATGGCATTATTGTTATTGGGTTGGCAGGGTCAGTCAGACACTGGAGGCCGGTCTCCTCTTGTTGCCATGGAACCCACTCAAATCCAGTCGGTGGGTACCTAATAACCTCATTTCTCAGAACCTGCCGCGATCCCTTCCTCGTAACTTTGTAGTACCAAGTTCGATCGTATGTCGCCGAAACCGAAAAGCACAAAGTTGTTGGGGGGGAAAGAAGAAGCGCGGCATTCGTCGTCTGGGCTTCACGTTAATTACATTTTACAATCCTAATTCGTGGCTTGGGATACAGTTAACAGGGACCCGTGGCTTACCTCTCCCAGGGAGCAGAATTTCCAATGGAGTATTTGACTGCACAGTTGATGGATCGACGGAGCTGTCGAACCCCGACGTTTGGCCTTCATTGATGACGCCATTGGCTGTTGCTCTGACGGTTATATGTCATCCGCCTCATGGCCCGTATCAAGGCCAAGTCCCAGCTGAATGCGGCGACATGTTGATCCAATCGGTCGATCGCTTGCTCCAAACTCTAATCGGATGATCGGGCGGCCTTTCCAGCCGAAAATATGTTGATGTTAGGAAAAGGAAAAGCTAACGATGCATATCTGCATGGTGAGATTTCGTGTCTGCTGGACGGCCTCGTCTTTCAGAATAATAAACTAAGAAGGCGCATGGACGGACGTCACCGTGTACCAAACAGAATGGAGGCGACAGAATTTCTCCGCCGGGGTTCCTTTGTCTGCAATTAAGATCGGAGCAACATGCGTGCGTGAAAGCTCAGTCTCATCGACTACAGTTCTGAATATGTGGACTTCCTGTGTAGAAAGCACCAAGATTTTTTACCAGCTGAAAGAGATGAATCATCTCATCCGACAGGCAGAGCAACTTCCTAACTACTGTTTGCTTGACAAATACTCCTATTATTGTACGTACATGGAAAGTAAATAAGCTGTCGGCCGCTAAGTCTGAAGATTAACCTAGCTCATCTTCGTGGGCTAATCAACAATTAACAACCGAGGGAAGTAAAAGGAACGGGTCCGTAAACATTTACCTAAAATCGCATTTGCAGAGAGAGATCAGGCAATGCAGATGCATCCTCCCGACCAGCTGCCATTTTCACTCACCTACCGGATCGCATCAAGCTGCAGGACGCATGAGAGAGAGAGAGAGAGAGGGAGAGAGAGAGAGAGAGAGAGAGATGTTTGATGCAAAACACTTTGGTCTTCTATAAAGTGTCAAAGATATGCCAACTGCCAACAAGAGATAAGCAAACAAGTCATGTTCCAAAACTGCACTGGAAAAAGTGGCAATTAAGTGGGTATTAATAGTGCCTTTGATGACCTTTCTTCACGTAGTACTAGATCATCAACCCATTAACGAAGCCAATGATTACAGCAAGCAAAATGAATGAAGAAAACCACGCCATATCCTAAAAGTTCAATGTGGTATTATCAAATTTTAGTACTTCCTACGTCACGGTTTAGAAGACACAGTTAGACTTGCGTGCGTTTTAAAATAGACAAAGATTAAGGCACGTGGCATTTACTCATATCAGCTAATTAGTACTCCGTTGTACTACTTCTATATGCATGCGTAGTGTGAATGCAATTTTTTAACTCATTTCACAACCAATCAATAACCACCTAGGTCCTAGAGAATTTGCATGCACGCATTCTAAACCGTGACGGAGGAAGTACCAACAGAATAAGTCTAGGAAGGCAGCATCACTCCCAAAATTTAAAGAAAGTAAATGAAGAAACCATACCATTTCTTCTTGAGAATTGCAAACTGGATGAATTCATAAATTCATGCCTGTGTCCTGGTAAACGTCTCACCTGCTATTAGTCTTAGTCATGTTACATTTTTTATACATGATTTTTTTTATCTTGTTTCTGTGAAATATGTTGTCCGCACTTCTTCACTATTGCAGTCTTTTGGTGGAACTGGCCAGTGCATGAATTCAATACGGTTATCAGCTGATAGATCTCAGGGTCAATACCCATGCACTATTAATGAAAAATAGTTGTGACCTACAAGGATCCAACATGTGTTTTGTGTGAAACGATTCGTGCATGAATTTGATAGTTGCATGTTGGTGTAGTAACTGAATAAAGAGAACAAATAATTTATCAGTTGTCATATATAATGAACTACATATGTCGGGTATTTAAAATGAAAACACGCTACGATTTTTTTGTCACGGCCACCATAGTGCCAATACTTGCTAGCACAAGTTCAAACACGCATCACAAGAATCTTCAATTCAATCCTTGGAAGTTGGCACTGTTATAGGAAAACATTGAGCACTACCTTTCTAACCTCTCCTCGGTAGATTATTCTTAGTGATAATTCTCTAGTGCGAGTTTCCTTTTATTGGCACAATTTTTAGTGAAGTTGACGAATCAAATCATGTTTATAATGAAAAAAAAATCCTCTACACCCATTTAAGATGAGTCTCCTTTTGTTGTAGCAGAATGTATGAGGGAAACTCCCTTCTCTACTGAAACTCTCCCTCCTAAAAACCCTCTCTCTCCTAAAAACCCTATACCACCACCAACCCTCTCTTCCCTCTCTTTCTCCCTCACCACTATTATAGGCGGCCATCGGGAAGGAACACAGAGCCGATGAAGATAGTGGTGAAGCCCTCATTGATCCTTCACAAGGAGAAATCGAGGAGCCAACTTCGGGTGGAGATGGCAGCGGCGGTGCTACCCTTCTCTCACGCAATGGTGTCGAGTAGAGTGGGTGCGTCGACAACGAGATATGTTGTGCGACCTCAGGCACAGTGGTGCCTGATGGACGGAGCCGCGGTTACCCTGTGCAAGATGGCGTTCGATCTATCTTAGTGGTGCCCATATCTGGCGGTTTAGTCAGTGTGAGAGGCTGCAACGGGCAATGACCATATATATGTGACCTCCCTCAGCGTTGTTCCCCTTGCCTAGGGGTCTGACCCAATCGATCGAGGTTGTGGTGGTGTATGCCAGGGTGGCGGAACCGAGGATGTGGTCTACAAATCTGAAGTGGCCACATCAACGAGTGGATCTGGGTGTAACCCTATGTCAAGTATCCCCCTCTCGCTCATCAAAGGGCATTGAAGGCGTTGCAACAGTGTCCAAAAGCCAGACGATGAGGCCCTATATATGCTTCAGGTGTTTAGTGCGGCAACATGGGTGATATTGGAGATCTCACAATTCCGAGATCCTTCTTATGAGTCGTCGTCACATTGTAGAATGGTTGTTGCAAGTGACGTCTTCGGTGACATGTATGGGCATGCTTCAATAGAAAACGTGTGATCTCACCTCCTCTACTTGATCAGGCAATGTCGACGTGCATGCGTCTTGCCCTTGTTGAATGTGTCGGCTTGAAGCTTGGCTTTAGGCTGCTCATAGTGGAGAGTAACATATAATAGTATCATGCATGTGTTGCTATTGTATGATACTTTCTTCATAGTGCATAGTATCATAAACTAGTATCATAGGGGATCTCATTTATTGACATGCATGACACATAGTAGCATAGCATTTAACATTGTTACGGTATCTACCTATGTTACTCTAATCCTCTCTCTCTTCTTTAATTACTTGCCACATCATCATGTTTGCTAGTCCCAAGACTATGTTACTAGCTATGATACCCTCACTATGGCCAGCCTTAGGATGAAAATCATAAGTCCAACTCTTGGTTGGACCCATCAGCATTAGCGCATGTGCGACAATCCATTCCTGAAAGTGTTTAGAGTAGTGTATTTATTGTTTCTTCAGTCATTTGTCATAGGATTTGATGCCCCCCTTTTCCTATCCTGGAGGCTCCCCAGACACGGGGGCAAAGGGGGTTGTTATTTCCACCCTTTCTCCTTGTAGGTTCGTAGAGATACTGTCGTGAGTCGGATCCTTTTGTGGATTGCCTAGGGTTTCTATTTAGAAAACCGTAAGTCGATTATTTAAGCATCGACGATGAGCTTTGCTTGGCATCGTTAAATAATCTATAAGATATGGTTGAGCACATTACCAATGCAGATGTTGAGGATTGATCCTTCTTTTCGGGAAAAAGAATGCTCTAATGGGCAGTTTATCAAGCAAAAGTTTAATATTTTTCTTAAATATTTTTGTGACGAAGTAGTAACACATTAGTTGTTTGTAGAAAATTTGGCAACAAAAATGCATGTAATCATCACGTGGATTATATAGTTTAACTCTTGCACACACCATATTTTCTCTTGAAAAGAGAGAACACCTCCCGCATCTACATTTATCAAGGCACAAACCATCTCTTATTAACAAGTGTCAAGTACATCATGAAATCAAATATATCCAATAGTAGAGTAAAGCTAAGACAACCAAAATGCAAGTGAAGTTACATGAGACACTTATTTTTTTATAATCATATTACTAGACCGTCATCCAAATTGGTTGAGTATGGTCCGTGCAACTATATTTTTTAGAGAAAAGGCTTGACCAAGCCCGACGCGGCTTTGAATTAACAAATCCATTAATCAGCCAGGATATAACAAACAACAACATACAAACATAATAAAAAAGTAGAATAAAATGGGGATGCAACCCCAGAAGGCAAATACAAGGCGAGGAAGTTAAGAAAACGACACGGAAGCTCAAAACCGAAGCTAACATATCACAGTCTCGCCCATTAGTGCACCAGAAGCACAGGAATCATCGATGCCCCTAACACGAAGCACATCAGTGCGCTACAAAGGGACAGAGTCACCACCTGAGACATGACTCCCCGCTAATTGCGTCGATTTGCCTCCAAGCTTAAAGGATGATGTAGCACAACGACGGCAAGTATTTTCCTCAGTTATGAAACCAGAGTATCAATCCAGTAGGAAGATCCACAAGATTATGTAAGCAACACGTGCACACAAATAGCAAATCCTCACAACCCAACGCGTGGAGGGATTGTCAACCCCTTGTGTGTAAGATAAGGATAGATTGATAGATGCAAATAAGAGTGATAGCAAATAAAACGCAACAAGGTATTTTTTTTTTTTTAAATATAGATCTGGAAATAAAAGAGCAAATAAAATAGAAACATGAATAGCAAAGTAAAGATTGCAAATAGATGATGTGAAGTACACTCGGGGGCCCAAGATTTCACTAGTGGCTTCTCTCGAGAAAATAGCAAACGGTGGGTAAAAGAATTACTGTTGGGCAATTGATAGAAGAGCAAATAATTATGACGACATTCAAGACAATGATCATGTATATAGGCATCACGTCCAAGAAAAGTAGACCGACTTCTGCTTGCATCTACTTCTATTACTCCACACATCGACTGTTATCCAGCGTGCATCTAGTGTATTGGGTTCATGAAAAAACATAGTAATGCCTTAAGAACGATGACATGATGTAGACAAGATCTATTCATGTAGGAATAGACCCCATCGTTTTATCCTTGATAGCAACGATACATGCGTGTCATGTCTCTTTCTGTCACTGAGATTGAGCACCGCAAGATCGAACCCATCACAAAGCACCTCTTCCCGTTTCAAGATAAAAGATCAAGTTGGACAGACAAAAACCAAATATCGGAAAATAAATAAGAGGCTATAATAATCAAGCATGAATATGATTTCATAGATCTGATCATAAACTCACAATTTATCAGATCCCAACAAACACACCGCAAAAGAAAGAGTTACAACATATGGATCTCTAAGAGACCATTATATTGAGAGAAAAAACGAGAGAGAAAGCCATCTAGCTACTGCCTACGGACCCGTAGGTCTGATCTGAACTACTCACGCATCATCGAAGGAGCACCAATGAGGATGGTGAACCCCTCTGTGATCGTGTTCCTCTCCGGAACGGGTTCTAGATTGGATTTCGTGGCTTCTGGAACGTGCGGCGCCTGAAACAATTTTTCGTCGACTCCTCTTGGGTTTTTCGAATATTGGGGTATCTATAGAACTCAGAGGTGGTGGACGACGTGCCCGAGGGCCCCACTAGATACCAGGCCACGCCAGGGGCCCTAGGCGCGCCCTGGTGTCTAATGGGGCCCCTTGGGCCTCGTCTGCTGCTCATTCTTTTCTCCCATGTTCCTTTCTGGTCCAAAAACAATCTCCGTAAAGTTTCGTGGCATTTGGACTTCATGTGATATTGGTATTTTGCGAAGGAAAAAAGGAAAAAAAAAACAGCAAGTGGCACTGGGCACTGTGTTAATAGGTTAGTCCTAAAAAAGATATAAAGTTGCTATAAGATGATCATAAAACGTCCAAAAATGATAATATAACAGCATGGAACAATCAAAAATTATAGATACGTTGGAGAGTATCAGCATCCCCGAGCTTAGTTCCTGCTCGTCCTCGAGTAGGTAAATGATAAAAACAAAATTTTGACGTGGAATGCTGCCTCACATGTTCATCATATTCTTTTTCTTTTTAGCATGGACATATGGACTTGTAGATGATGCAAAGCAATAGTCTATAGTTTGACATGAAAATTTCAATACTCAAGCATATCAACAAGCAACCAAGTCTTTCAAAATGAAAATATCAATGCTAAAGAACACTATCCCTAGCCCATTACACTCTATCATTTATCCATTCATGCAACACACTCACATATTAACTACATCCAATGCCCAAGTATGATAATTGTGTTCCTTAATTGGCGTTTTATAAAAGAAGATGGAGACTCAAATTCAAAAATAAAATTAAATAAAGTAAATAGATATGCCCTTCGTAGAGGGAAGCAGGGATCTGTAGAGGTGCGAGAACTCAAAGTGAAAAACTTAGAGATAACATTTTTTGGATAGTATGCTTTTCCTGTCAATGAAAACGACTAAGAGTTTTCAATATCCTCCATGCTAAAAAAATTATAGGCGGTTTCCAAATTGAAAATAAAGTTTATTCTTTTTCCACCATTCTTTCACATTCCACGGCTAGCCGTATCCACGGATACCGTCCATACCAACACTTCCCAAGAAATTAATTATTTGACAACATATTTTTTTTTTTGAATTGGGTATCCCTATTACCGTCTACAAACTAATGATTTCCAGACTTCGGTCCCTTAAGAAAGCATCATGTGCCGGTTTAGTGTGTGACCTTATGGATAACTTGTTTTTTTTAATAAAAAATTTAAGTTGCCAAACAAAAAGCGCACACTTCCACTCGAGCTTGGGGTCAGTCACAACTAGCCTTTTGTCGAACATATTCTCGATGCTTGTAAGTGAATGTAAAAAATAAACAACATGAATAGTATGTCAAATCAGGGTGGTGAAATGACAAGACGGGAATAAATATTTCTGTTTTCATCTCGTCACAATAGCAACACTTCTTACTCCCGTACCATATGTGATTTGCCAAGTTATCTTCCGATAAGATCACTCTTCGACATAGACTTTAGTTTCTAAATGTATTCTCTACGAAAAAGATTGCCCTTATCTACCAAATCGGCGTACATCGACCTAACAGAGAAGACACAAGATGAACAAAACAAAAAAACAAGTGCAAAGATGGCATCTCCGTCGTTACTACCGCTTTAAAAACCTATTTCTATTAAACAATATTATACAAACACGGTGTAGATCACCTAAACTAAATATCTTCTCAAAATCTTGTGGTGATTGCTCAAACCATATGCGTGAGAATTACACCAGCCAGGATGAGACCGCGCATGAACCCTACCTCGGCCTCTAGCTATAGCTAGCGCACTGTGAGGCTTAAGCCTGACCTCACCGTGATCTTAATTGGGATGGAGACCGGGGCCATATGACCTCTCACCTGAATCCCTCCTTTTTTGTGTGTAGTGCTGCTAGAATCGCTTGTCCTGGCTAGTGTTGCAATCAAACAAATTTATTGTCCTAGTGTACAAGCACTTATTCATGGGTCGATCTCCAAAAGTTGGCAGCACAAATAATGCCCATACTAGGTACGGAGAACACTATAATATCAGTGCACCAAAGAGTGTCGAGGGCCCGGTTGGTTGAATGAATCAATAGAAATTGCAGGTTGATGTAGTACTAACTACTAACTAATATTCCGTAGACCTTTAATTTGTGTTAATCTTCATTGCACGGGCAGGGACTTGCTTTTGGCTAGAAATCAGTGGGTTTTAAGCAGTGACCAATCATTCATCTTAGCCACGCATGCTGATAGAAGCAGACAAGATAAGATATTTGTTTGTTGCGTATATCACAAAGTCACAAACTATCAATTGCTTTGAGTTGCTTTTTGCTAACTTGAGGTCGTGGGGTAGTTTATGCTACTGAACAATACCGCATTGTTTCTTTTTCATGAATACGCAAAGATTGCGTATCCTTACATTGATAGAAGAGATGAAAAAGTATAGTTTTTGGTTACAAGAACCACACGTACATAGGACGGCACGGGCCCAAAGAACCGTAACAGTGAGAGGCTTGTCCCCAATACAATAAAAGAGTTCTATCTCTCAAAAATCATTGTTTTTCTTGTTGTTACCTTTGGTTTTTGTTTGTTGTGTTCTGTTGTTGCCCAATTTTCCATGTTAATGACAGAGTTCGTAGATGTCGTCTATTTCAGATTCTCTACTTTTCTATCATCCATAGGAAAAGGAAAAAGAAAGCCCATACATACTTTTTTTTGCTGGGACATCGTGTACTTGTTATGTTTTTTTTTTCCTTTTCGAATGTAATGTAGAACTAAAAATCCCTTTACTACATGGTTGAAAGGTAAAACGACCTACCTCGCAAAAAAAAGAGGTAAAACGACCTCAAAGTTGAATAGGGCCATCCTACTTCTTAATTATGAACATATCCCCCGGACCAATAAGACGGCCATAGGTCATCAAGGACGAGCACGAGGGTATGTAAGCATAGATGACCAAGTAGATGGCCGACGGCAAATCTGGCGACAGGAGTTAGCAGGGACGAAAACTAATGCCAGGTTGAAGTAGTGGAGAAAAGGTAACGGCGAGGGTAACCACTGGAACACAGTGTTGACATGATGGCCCATTAGACCCATAGCTGGTAAGGCTATGGTGATGAATATGACTCATATAGGAAGGGACGGTGGTCGCCGAATAGTGTAAGCAGTGTGATGTTTTAGTCAAAGGCTCGAAGCTATTCAACTCTGAGGTCGTTTTACCACGACAAAACCATGACCAACATTTCGAAACGGAGGGAGCATATCATTATTAAAAATTGATCAAACAAAAATAATACCATCTAATCTTTCAAGAAAAATATTTCATGACTTTGTAATTTAACCTTTTATACTAGCATGCACATGTTCATTCTTAACACATCACCAAAAGTTGCCCACTAAAAACTACTCCCACCGTTCCAAAATAAGTGACTCAAAAGTGACTTTATTTTGTATTAAAGTTAGTATAAAATTAAATTATTTTTAAGTCACTTATTTTGGGACGGAGCGAGTATTTATCTGCATTAAATGTATGCAAGTTGGTATGGAAGTAATGAATACTTGTGACCGACTATTTTCAAAATATTTTAAAATAGTTGTTTCTCAATCAACATTCTTAGCCGCGATGACTGTAGTCCCGGGCCAGTGGCCCTTAGGGGCAGTGGCAGAACTAAGGGGGTGGTCCGGTGGGCCACGGCCGTGGCCCACCCTTGGACCCATGACGATAATGATCCTTTGATGGTTTAAGGACCTTGATGTATTTTTTTAATCATGTTTGGTTTCTTTGTACTTTCGATGAACTTATATAGTAGATCCTAGGTCCTGGTTGTTTTGAAAGAAAAATGCAGATGTAAATATAGATAATATCGATCAAGAATATGATTCAAACCAGTCACATACGCTTGAGCTAGAGTCACTTTAGCAATTGTGCATTTGAGTGCATGCGAGCATTTGTAGTTGTACTGTATTAAAAAAATGTATGTTTAAAATATGCCACCTGTTAAGGTATTTCTTTTGTGTTAGTTAATCAAATGGTAACCAGTAAACATGGCATCCCGGTGCCAATTAAGGAAGAAGATTCCTTAAAAATGTATAGAGATTTTTTTACGATAATCAAGTCACCATCCATGACTAATTAAGCAAAACTAGTGATCATCTTCTCCAACCCCTCACCCAAAAACCAGTATATATAACCACCGGAAAATCCAAGACTACACCACAGCAGTACACACATTCCATCTCTCTCCCAAAGTCCCTAGCTCATAATTAAGCACCCAAAATCTAGACAAAAATGTCGCCCCTCTCAAAGCCAAGATCAGCCACGAGAGCTCTCAAACACATCATCCTTCTCTCTCTCCTCCTTCCATGCCTCCCCCAACCTCTCCCTTCCTCTTCTCCTTCCCCCTCCCCGACGCCGGCGCAGCCGTCCCTGCCGCTCTCGCCGTTCAACGAGCGCCTCGACGCGGCCTACATCGCCTTCCAGGCGTGGAAGCACGCCATCACCGAGGACCCCAAGAACCTGACCGCTGACTGGTGCGGCCCCTTCGTGTGCAACTACACCGGCGTGTTCTGTGCCGCCGCGCCGGACGACCCGTGCATCCTCACCGTCGCGGGCGTCGACCTCAACCACGGCCGCATCGCCGGCGTCCTCACCGACCACCTCGGCTTCCTCGCCGACCTCGCGGTCCTCCACCTCAACTCCAACCGGTTCCACGGCACGCTGCCGACGTCCATGCAGCACATGCGTCTCCTCTACGAGCTCGACGTCAGCAACAACCTCCTCTCCGGCGCGTTCCCGTCGTTCCTCACCTCCCTGCCGTCGCTCAAGTATCTCGACCTCCGGTTCAACGACTTCGACGGCGAGCTCCCGGACGCCGTGTTCGGCCGGCAGCTCAGCCTGGACGCGCTGTTCGCCAACGACAACCGCTTCAACGTGTCGCTGGCGTCGGGGAGCCTGACCAACTCCACGGCGTCGGTCATCGTGCTCGCCAACACCAAGCTGGCCGGCTGCCTGCCCCCGAGCATCGGCGACATGGCCGACACGCTGGTGGAGCTCATCCTGCTCAACACCAGCATCAGCTCCTGCATCCCGCCGGAGATCGGCAAGCTGAAGAAGCTCAAGGTGCTCGACCTCAGCCACAACGAGTTCGCGGGGGAGCTGCCGGAGAGCATCGGCGACATGGAGAGCCTGGAGGTGATCAACGTGGGGTACAACATGCTGACCGGCGCGGTGCCGGAGACCATCTGCTTGCTGCCGAACCTGAAGAACCTGACAGTCGTGGGCAACTACTTCTGCGAGGAGCCGGTGTCCTGCCTCCACGTCCCCCGCCGCGACGACCGGATGAACTGCATCCCCGACTGGCCGCACCAGCGCTCGCACGAGCAGTGCATCGCCTTCGAGCACCGCCCGCCGGTGCACTGCGGCGCCGACGGCTGCATCCTTCCGCCGCCGTGAAAGGCTTGCTGCCTGTTTCTGCAGCGTGCATGGACGCGCCCTACGTACCGACGTACGCATGACGACGACGCGTGGTTGGTGTTAGCGGTACACGTACGTACGACAATTCTAAGCTGCATTTGTGGGGGTTAGGAGCAGTAAACATGCATCAAGAACCATCTAATTAATCATAATGTTCTCTAATGCACAGGTTAGTTTGGATTATGAATTTCTGTCGTCGGTGCGCGCGTGCGTGTGTTTGGTGGGTGTAAGGTGAGAAGGAAGGAATATTGAATTGCAAGTGTGGTGTCCTCTTTAGCCTTTTGTTGCTGCACATAAGTAAGTGCCACAGCTCATGTAGCTCTCAAAACACAAGTGTGATATGTAAACTTATACTAGCTAAAATAAGGATTTCAGCAATAAAGTCTCTTTACGACTGTTTTGCCATGCACATTATTTTCTTCTCTTTGTTTTTTTGGTTCTAATTGTATTATTAAGTCTGCTCTTTTCTGTACAGATAGTACATGTCACCATATGAACATCGAAACTACCTTGCGTACGATGATTTTTCATACGATTTTTGTACGACAAGACACATGCACGTTTCAAAAGGTTTGGGCCCACACCACCAAACCAGTCTGGTCGTACCAAAGTCGTATTGATTTGTATCGTACGTATACCAACTCTCTATGAACATACAGCTCACAGGTGCTGCATCGTCTTGGACATGACTACACACATTGTTTTTTTTGGCGAAAGAACCGTTATAGGAATTGTCCACGACCAACAAAAAACTTTAAAAGGGGTAAAAACTAAGAACACTTTCGCTATGGGGTGCTCCTGTTGAAAAGATGCTAAATGGGGGTAATTATATAAAAGCGATGCTAAATGGGGCTGGAATTTATTCTCTAATGATTTTTTTTAGAAAAAGGAGGTTAAGACCCCTGCCTCTGCATCAATCGATGCATACAGTCATCTTTATTACTTATTCAACAAAGGTCTGACAAAACATACATCAAGTCATCCGAAGCCCCCACTCATACCTACAAAATGCGATAATGTAGAGTGCTCTCATTCACCATATCTAAAACCGGTGTCGTTGTCGATCCATCCACATAACGTATCGGAACTACCAACCGATGCAGCAGACCTAAAGCGTACACCACATGCACACGTTTTAGAAGTCGCCATCATCGTCAAACCGCTGACCCATCTTTAAGAAAGAAATCCACATCATCCATGCCATGCCAGTCCGGCCATCCGTCGACGCCAACACAACGCCTAACGGCGCCACCTCCCTGCGCTCATTCATCCAAACGCGAAGACTCTGTAAGATCTATCATGTGTAGCACCTGCCAAACAGGCATGACAAAGCGTAGCGCCTGTCGGCCAGGCATGTGACCTGACATCACCACCGAAGCTCCGTGCAGTACGAAGACGCTCCACCTCTTGCCTCTGTCTTCCAGCGCTGCTCCACAAATGATGCTCCCTAGAAAGGAACGACACCGCAATGCCGCCATCGTCCGATCTGGAAAACCAGATCTTAGGGTTTCCCCTGGAGTAGCACGAGTGGATCGACCTCCCTGCGCTCCTTCATCCAGACGCGAAGACTCTGTAAGATCTGTCGTGCGTAGCACCTGCCAAACAGGCATGACAAAGTGTAGCACCTGTCGGCCAGGCATGACCTGACATCACCACCGAAGCTCCGTGCAGGACGAAGACGCTCCACCTCCTGCCTCTGTCTTCCAGCTCTGCTCCACAAACGATGCTCCCTAGGAGGAACGACACCGCAATGCCGCCATCGTCCGATCTGGAAAACCACATCCTAGGGTTTTCCCTGGAGCAGCACGAGTGGATCGACCTCCCTACGCTCCTCCATCCAGACGCGAAGACTCTGTAAGATCTGTCGTGCGTAGCACCTGCCGAACAGGCATGACAAAGTGTAGCATCTGTCGGCCAGGCATGACCTGACATCACCACCGAAGCTCCGTGCAGGACGAAGACGCTCTACCTCCTGCCTCTGTCTTCCAGCTTTGCTCCACAAACGATGCTCCCTAGAGAGGAACGACACCGCAATGCTGCCATCGTCCGATCTGGAAAACCAGATCCTAGGGTTTCCCCTGGAGCAGCACGAGTGGATCGACAATAGTTACAGGACGAAGCCTTCATCAAGGTAACGGCGCAGAACGCCGCCATTGTCCGCCGTTGGCTCGGTTTTCACCGACAACTATGTCCCCCCAACTCGCGGCCAGTACCCCAGTGGAGGGGACGCCGCCACCATGGTCGAATCCGTGTTAGCCATCGTCGTCGTCACTGCCAAGACCGGATCCGGGCTGAGCGCCGCTGCTTCCATCCGTCGGCGCCCTGCATCGCCCCTCTGGCAGCTCCCCATCTCCAGCCCGATCCAGATCGGGGACGAGGGGATCCACCACCACCGGCCAGCCCCGCCACCACAGCTCCGCCCAACACATGGCCTGAGCTCAGCCGCCGCCGAAACAACGTCGGAGAGCCGCCACGTCGCGACGCTAGAAGCCAACGCCGCATCCCACCATGGCCGCCATGTCCCGCACCAGAGCAGCCGCGTGAGGAGCCGATGAAGGCCCCGCCGCTGGCGGCGGCGGCCAGGCTTTGCCCGGCCGCGCCCTGTGGCGGCGGCGAGGAAGGGGAGCGCTCCTAGCGGCGGCGGCGCAGACGCCCTCCCCGTCGCAGGCTGGGCGACGTGGGAGGGGAGAGGGGGGGGGGCAATTGAGTGTAAGTGTGTAACTATAATCCTTCTTGTATATTATATTGTTTTGACAAGGGATTACCGTAGATCTCTATGAAAACATTTTTATCAATTTTTTATGCTTACGCCTCAACTAGAAATGTTAAAACAATAGGGAAGTAGAAGTGACCAGAAATGCATGTCCACTAGTTGAAAGACCTGAGCGTCCGTCGCAAACGTAAATGTGGCAGCATTTTGTTTTCACACTGCTGACTTCCTCCTATGTTGAAGAACTAGAGTTCTTTCCCGTAAAGAAGAAGAAGGAGAAGAAAAAGAAGAAGAATACACATATACACATGACTAATGGGACTGGACAAAGTTCAGCTTGTACCATTTTTGGTGATTACTTTCTTGAGACAAATTAAGGAGAAGGTTTTGCTCCTTGTCATCTGAGTTCTTTTTTTTTTGCGGGGACTTGTCATCTGTGTTTATAGATGCACACGACTCTATTGGTGATTAATTACTTGAAATGAACTTGACTATGGAGATGATCGCGTGTGGTTTTATAAAATAACTTGAGAAAAAAAGTATTATGACTGGTTGTTAAGCCTCAAAGATGGGTATATATTGTACTGCTAAATACTCCATCCGTTCCAAAATAAATGTCTCAATTTTGTATTAGCTCTAATATAAATTTGTACTAAGTTTGAGATGGTTATTTTAGAACGGAAGGAGTAGGTAGTATGTGATTTCATTGGGCGATGTGGAAATAATTTGCACATAAACGAGGATAAAGCATGATACGACACAGGGACATTAACAACCGAAGATTTCTTGTGCCTTCTCAAGATTGTCCAAGGTGTATCTTGTGACCTACATGATCGTCTTGATGTTTGTACATACATATGTGGTGGATACCTTTATTTGACTAGCAGGCCCAAGGTCAAAAAGTGGAACTTCACTTTTGCTCTGTGCCCCACATCCTGATTCTTAACTTAAGCATCCACAAATATAAAGTTAACTAGGTATAAGGCGCACAACATGACAGTGACAAAAGGGCGATCCAATGATGAACATCACACTCACAACGTTATGTGTTTCTGGGAAGCTTCTTTTATATATAATCTAGGCAAGTACTTCTCTTGGCACTCAGTGACACAAATGTCAACTGATTAGCCATTCGAGTAGAATGGAAAATGACTAAATTTAAAAAGCTATGGAGTTAAAGAGAAGGCAACTAAAAAGGTAGGGTAGTGCTAGTTCTTTGACGAAGCACCGCATGTGCTCTATCTTAATTTTGTTCTCCCGACTCATACTTCTCTTCCCCCTTCCAAGATCTTTTTTTTACATTATGGATGTGTCTTGTAAGTAAAAACAACTTAAAAATTACTATTTTAAAAACTATTTAGATTGAAGAACTTGCAAATCATATGTATAGATTGTTTTCCCGCAAAAAAATATGTATACATTTTGACATTCTGGATGTGTCTTATAAGTAAAAAAAAGAGTTAAACATTACTATTTTAAAAACTATTTAGACTGGAAACTTGCAAACCATATGTATAGATTGTTTTTCTGCAAATAAATATGTATAGATTTTTATCAAGGAGTACTTTTAGAACATTATAGTATTTTGGGGTCGTTATATATATATTATAATACGAAACTAGTGGACAAAGTTAAACTTCGAAGACATATTAATATCAAAAACACCAATTTTTCTACCGCAATCTAGGAGTAATGAATTTTGTTTTCTTTATGAATAGAATATAGTTTTAGTTAAAGGCATCATGGGGAAACAAGACAAAATATATGCAAGTTTACTATGCAAAGTCGCCACAATTTTTTCTTCCTAAGTGTAACTTTAGACTTCCTTTGATTTTGTATTTGCGCCATTTGCTAGGCCCATGGCTTCAATTGATTTTTCTTGGAGTTCGTTTTGTGGGGTGGTTGGACATATATAAGAGGCATTTTGGTGAGCAATATCTTTCTTGAGCAAATATCGTTGGAGCTATTTTCCACTATATAAGCAATATACATGAGTGAATTTTCCTTCTTTGTACAATTATGTGCCTATCAAGATTTACAAAAAGGTGGCAAGCTCCATCTTCAACCATGTAAATGACTTCGTACATATCCAAAAGGCTAGCAAAGCAAAACATAGAAATAATAATCATGTAAGAACTCTAATTGGTCTTAGCTCTTGTTCATGGTTATTATGGCTATGTGGTGATTGGTGGTGAACCATATATGAGTAGTTACATATATATCAAAAGTAAATTTGGCCACTATTTATAAGGTGTCTAAAATTAAAATAGCTCCAACTATCCTTTTGACAACTAGATCAGCATCCAACGAACTAGATATTGTCTTTTCTCACTCAACACTCACCCCTATCTTTCCTTCAGTGTGCAGTCGGAGCCGCCCTCATATTAATTTCTTGCCACTCTCCATCACAATGACAACCATGAGGGCTAAACACATTCCATCTGCTCTAGCTCGTCGAACCATCATTACAAACTAGCCCACCAATTGTCCCTTCATTGGTTTTGACAGTCACCCATTCCTATAAGGAGGTGCAACATGTTCTTTTGGCAACGGTGAGCATCCTTGTCTCACCCTAACACCTAATCTTTGAGCCTTAACCCCACTTCAGTCATGAATGCCTCCAACTTCATATGGCCTTATTCATGGCCAGAATTGATGAAAAATATGGAGATGAGCACGATGTCGATAGAATCCATTCAAGCCAAGTAAAGATATTTATCTAACTAAATAATAGTAAAGATGATAGTAAATCACTCTTCTCTCTAAACTTTATCCTTAAGTTCTAGTTTTTTTCCTTTGTGTTTTCATGTTTGTAAGGTCTACTTTGATTCAAGGAAGGTTTCCTTGGAGGATTTGGATCCTTAGAATTTTCCTTTTTACTATGGTGGTCATTTGATTTGTACAATTGGAAACCTTAGAATGTTTTCCAGATGACTCTTTGTACTCTATTTTGGAGGAAAAATTTCATCCATTTAAATTTCTTGGTAAAATTCCTTTGTTTCCCAATGCTATCATACACTCTTCCATGCAAATTCTTCTTGTTTTGTAATCTTATAGATAGAGCACTCTTTTTTGCGAACAAGCCTCTGGATTTATACTGAAGACTATAAACTATACAAGACATCCCAAGAAGAACAGAAATTATAACATGGTTCTTAATGAGGCAGACAACTCAATTTCCAACACGAGTCAAAGGCGCATCGCCCCTGCTCCATAAATGAAGTCATCCTGACATTGTATCTTGCAGTCAAGGGTCCAGCTGGACCAATGCCTCCAAAGAATAAGCCCTCATCGTAGAAGCCTTGTGTAGATTACAAATCCTAATGTTGAACCATCTCCTGAATAATACTTTCATTGTATTCCCAACGACGGTCAGGAGAATGTTGTTGCAACAGAGAGGGATCACGAACCACCATAGGTCGATTTGTCGTGTCAAGGAGGCACCCAAGGGGAGGAAAAAAGTGACAACCTTGTCGTTGTTGCAAAAAAACTCGAGGGTGGGGGCATCACCCCAATCTACAATGGTCGGTCTTCCGCCATCAACGCTGATGGTTGCCCGCATCACCTTCACCACAAAGAGCAGGAAGAAGAAGACAATTACCTCGACACCAACATGAAGACATGTTAGCCCCCCACCCCATCCCCCCCCCCCCCCCCCCGGTTAGAAGGACTTGATATGTCTGTCATAGAAACCACCTCCTAGGTCCAACACCGACAACCAAGAGAGCCACCGCTTTGATGTGAGATCACGAGTAAAGTTATTTGTCATCGCTAGAGCTGAAGCCACGAACAATTCAAGACAGCTAGACTACTGAACGCACACAAAACAAGATCATAGGGTTCCATTGCTCCATCCTCCACCAGAGGTGAGGGAACCCCGGTGACACCAGAACCGGTTAAATAAAGTCACTCCCCTCGAAGCCTCGAGCATCTCCAGCAGATAATATAGATGCAAAAAAGATTACTCGGGATTTGCTCATGATGTAAAATAGCACACGACGTGATGCAATTTGCATCATTTGGCCCGCTCGAGCGAAGCGCGTGCGACCCCAACTGCAGCACAGAACCTTCACGACACGTGTCACTGCCGCCAGACCCCATGGGCGCCTTCTCAGACCCCGTGGCCTCCAACGACGCTCCGGCGCACCTCACCTTGACCACCTCCATGGTGATGTAAATTTTACATCACCTCTTGGAGTTGAAGACTTTTGGTGATGTAAATTTACATCATCTATTGGAGTTTAAGGTTTTTGATGATATAAAAATCCATGTTTTGGTTATGTAAATTCTACTCAAAACACAATTTGATGATGTATTTTACATAATCTATTGAACATGCTCCTAGGTCGAACATCGAGTCGTGCATTTTTTTTCCCTATCCTCTGCCACATGAACCAGTCTCAACATGCATTCGTCTAGCCTCGGGAAAATTGTTTGCGCGACCGGCCGCGAGACATGCATGATGGAGGGATCTTGCAAAGTTGCGCCGGGAAAAGCAGCGGCGCACCAACCCTGCTCCATTCGCTCGACCATCCAGCGGCAAACAGAGCCGCCGCATGCAGTTGCGGCGCAGCAAGTTGTAGCAGGCGTTCTGGTTAGGCGGTCGCAATTACCGTGTCAAACTCAAGCGAGATCCATCGATGTTGTCCTTTAAGTCCGCATCGCCACGCCACTAGCCCGTCGTGTCGGTTCCATCGTTTCACGCATGTGCTGCCTCCTCGCGATCGCTTGGCGTTCCTTTCATCCTTGTCGGTACGTACACACATATTGACCTGATGGTAACACGAAAGATTGAACGAATGATCAGTAAGCCACAAGAGGAGCTTCATACAGTGGACTTAATTTTAAATTCTTTGAATTTTGAGTTTGCTAACCACATGCCTCAGGCGGTGGACTTACTTTTAAACTCTGAAAGGGAGAAAACATGGTAACTCATATGCTTCATTAGTGCACTGATGCGTTCCTAGAAAAAATACTATCACTACAAGTCTAGAAAGAAATCACTAGTTAGGGCATCTCCGACGGCGACCTGCAAACCGCTTGCATACGTTCAGTGGAAGCCATTAAATATGGGTCCGTATCGATCCGTCGAATGATCCAAACATATTTTCCCGCAAACTGGAGACAAACGTGAGGGGTTTTGCGGGAGTAGCGATACGCGGAACATAGGATTCCGACACCCCGAATCCTCCCTCTCAGTCCCATTTTCTTCCAATCCACCCATTCTTCCTCTTGCTTTGCATTCGCATCCTCCACTTCCATCGTCGCTCATGTACGTCTCCGTTCGTCATAGAGGCATTGCCGAACGTCCGCATGAGTTGTTGTGTGATGCGTAATTTGTTGTATCCGCATATTTTATAGGCAGGAGCAGAGGGGAGACTTTCTTGCAGCAAGTGCATGAATCGTTTCACCAACAAAAACACATTGCACCCTACAACATGTACATCATTCAACAGCACGCAATGTGAGATCGTTATTGTATCGCCGGTATACTATTTACACTCGCGTCATCAAGTTTTGTAACGTGGTTCGTTAGCTGGAGGCAAGCTTGCCATTGCACGTGGTAGAGGACAGGATCATAAGTTTTGCTTCCTTCATGATGTTGATTGATTTCTTCATTCAATGTTGGTCTATACATTATGTAGCCCGCACGTTCTGCGTGATGTATCACGAGACAGAGGGGCAATCATTTGCGTACATACACTGTTGGATAAAGCTGAAGGGTGGGTATCTGTGTGAGGGCATGATCCGTTGATGCTGTTGGATATCCGGTTAATTTAGTCGAATTTGCGACATTGTTGTACTATACTTAGTTTGCATGCTAGGTACGGATGATTGGTGCTTTTTTCTATCCGAACATTGATGAACATTTGTTGGTTTGCATGAATTTCATCTGGTTGTTCAAATGCGGGTTCAAATGTATGGGGATAGCGTTAGATGGCAGTCTCCTACATTCGTGTCCGTGGACAGGACCCTGTCCGCCGACGGGTGCAAGAGGAAATTTGCGGATTTTCGTTGGGGATGTCCTTAAAGAGTATTCTTTGCAAAGATCACTTAGTCTCACCTTCCCAGGTTGCGACAAGTGTGACACTGCATGTACGCCACATGTCGCAACCTAGGAGTTTTTCTTTCAGTCGTAGATTCGTATATTCAAATATTTTAATTTCTCAAACCGCACGTCCAAATTATGAACCATTTTTACTGTTGAATTTCTTGCTTCAAGATCTTCAAAACTAGAACTCATATTGATAGATTTTGACGAACTTTTCTTTAAAAAAACGGACGTAAAAAACCAAATCCAAAGCGCTTTTTTCTTTTCGAGATGCACGGCTGTGCCACTTGTAGAAGTAAGCATGTGTCTCTTGTGATAGGGAAAAAATGCGTAATTTTTTTCTTCTGCGAGGGCTACACCATGCGTCTCACATAAGAAAACGCATGCCTTCATAAGAAATAAACACATGCTTCTCATGAAAGAAAATAAATAAAAACGTGGGTTTCACCTTTTCAAGAGACACGACCATGCCTCTCGCAGAAGCCTCTACGAGAAGTAAATATGTGGCATTTATGGTAGGAAAGAACATGTTTTTTCTTTTCAAGAGGCACGGCCGTATCTCTAGCGGAAGCAAATTTATACCCTATGAGAAGTAAATCCGTGTCTCTCATGATAGGATTTTTTTTTTCCGATAGGCACGACACAAAACTAAATATGTACCTTCACAAAAAGTAAATTTATGCCTCTCGCGAGAAAAAGGAAAACATTTTTTTCACAATTTGTTATTGGTCTAAAACCTAAAAAGATTGAAAAACTCAAAAGACAAAAAAAATTCATCTACAAGTGAAAAACACATGCAGAAAAGTTAAAAAGATTCAAAAGGAGCGTCCAAAACACGACACGCTACCGCAGCTGAGATTGCACCATATGACGCGCCAAATGACCCTTGCAAGAGCTCCCGAAGAAGCATTCCAAGTTTCTCCCTGCAACTGTCAACCCGTTACCTGCAAATGCCATAGAGTCGTTTTCCTATTTATTTAGATTAGAAACACCAGGCCGAACATTCACACGGGACCTATATCTCACTGGTAGCGAGATGTTAGCTCCCTCGCCTGAAACACTCCACGGCGCTGGGCGAATGGGCCAGCCCAGTATGATGTGTTTTCTTGGTCGTTCGTTGTTATTCGTTAGTTTCTCATCGCTGCCTATTTCATTCTATTTTTTTCTTCTTTTTTTATTTACTAGCAAACATGTCCGTGTGTTGCAACAAGAAAGTAAATAGTTTTAATCTGAGCCGTTATTTTCATTTTGATTTAATTTTGATTTCGACTCGTTATATTGATGACGCACACCTACGACCATACTTACGCATCATCTGGACGGGCTGTTCGACATCAAGAAGGCCAATCTATAAATTAACTTTATTTAAGAAAGCCTATATGTATTACTATCACATGCAACAGATAGAACATAAATTAAGATTATACTTATCAGTTAAATATTAACGTTCATGACTATCGCATATATAGTTATGATATTTTCAAAATAAACTATCATGTACTTATGATGTTCATGAATTTGTAAGTGTATATATATCTACACAAAAAATTATGTACTCACTACAAAAAAATGTGTAGTTCAATGGTAAGTACGCGTCTGGATTTCACCAAGAAAATATATGTATGTAGGATCTTAGATCGTGAAACATGTATAAAGAAAGAATCTGATGCAAGTATAGCATGTCTAAGGATTATAATTTTCCTTTGCTCGTTCCATGCCAACCAGCGCGGTAAATAAAAACGGATCGTGCATCATTGATTAACATTGCACCCTAAATTACATTTTCAAATTAATAAAAATGTAAAATGATATCATATTTAAATTTTACACGTTTTTATAATTAAATTTGATATCTAACATGTTCAATTGGAGTTATTATTTAAGAGATATTGTAATATAAAAATATTTATTTATTTTTAATAGACTGCAAGGTGATTAAAAACTGGAAAAAAAACAATCACTTAAATATGGACTGCAGGTTGGTTAGCATAAAATACACACGGCTCTGTTAAAACACAAAAAATGATTCATTCTGACTTAAAAAAGGACTGCAGGTTAATTACTGAAAAAATAAGGGACTTCCTACAAAAAATGTCAACGACTTATGACCAGAATCAGTCCGTGATTTATTAATGGGTAGATATTTTCAAGTTCACTCTGGTTTTCTTTGTTATACCTCTTTTTTTGTTTCTTTTATGGTTTTCTCTGGTTTTTTTTATTTCTCTTTTGCTTTTTGCACTATTTTGTCTCCAACTTATACCTTCTTTTTACCATTTTCCGTTTCTTTATCGGGTTTTTTTCTATTTCAATGATTTGTTTTGATTTTCCTGCTTTCAACTGGTTTATTTATTTCTTCTATTTGTTCTTTTTTTTGAATGTTTCTTGTTTTTCACTGGTTTCCTTTGTTGTTTTTGTTTCTTTTTCAAGTTTCACTGTTTTTCATTATTTTTGCACTTCTTTCCTGGGTTTTATTTTTCAGTCCTTTCCTTGTTACTGCTCCGTTTGTTTATTTTTGTTCCCACTCTACATTTTTACTATACGCCATGAACATTGTACTAATGGACATTTAACTTTTTTTTAAATATGAGTTTAACATTTTTAATACATTGCTAAAATGTTATACACATTTTAAATATTTTTCAACTGCTTGTTTAACCATTTTCAGATACAGGATCAACATTTTTATAAAACATGGTCGATATTTTTATATGCATTTTTAATATTTTTCATATGCCTATTTACCACTTTCCAGATACAATATTATCTTTAATGAATACATGGTCAATATTTTATCTATACACACTTCAACTTTCTCAAATGCTTGATTAACAGTCCAGAAATACAATATTAATGAAAAATTTGTGGTTTTTTTGGGCTTCTGTAATAAGCTGGCCCGTACTGTGCTTATTCTAGGAGCCCAACAAAAATATTTTTTTCGAAGGCTACTAGTAAAGTCTTAACTAGTAGGCTTCTAAAAAAATAAATTTGGTTGGGCTTCTAGGGTTGGGGCCAACTTATTGTAGAAGCCGTGAAAAGATCTGGCCCTAAGACTTTCTAAATACATTGTCAACATTTTTTATATGCATTTCACATTTTTAAATGCTTTACTAACATTTTCTAAATAAATGGACATTTTTCACACACAATATATATCTTTTGTATACATGATAAATATTTTTAGTACACATTTAACATTTTTCAAATGCTTGGTTAATTATTTTTGAATACATGGTCAGCATTTTTTCTATACACATATTCAAGATTTTTCAAATGCTTGATTTACGTTTTACAAATACTAGATGAACATTTGTTAAACACATGGTTAACATTTATTTCCATACACACATTAACATTTTTTAAATACAAGTTTGACATTTTTGTTAATTCATGGTCAACATTTTTTTCTATACGCATTTAACATTTTTCAAATGATTGCTTAACATTTTTAGATACATGTTCAACTTTTGTCACACACACACACACGCACGCACGTTTATTTCTATACACACAAACATTTGAAAAAAACAAGGTCGTGGCGTCCCACATGTACCAGCCTATTTGGGGAGGCGCATGTGTCCTCGTGTGCATCGGGCCGGTGCTGAAAAAAAGAACGAGCACTACTATGTCTTTGCCATTTCGGAAACTAGTAAGCATGCACGCGCAACGCACATCTTTATTAAAATATATTTTGTTGTGAACCAGAATAATTTTATCATAACATAAACTTATATTTTGAAAAACTGAAATCCCATACAAAGAGCATATAGTTCCTAATTCCTAAGTCATACATATAACTAAAAATTTGTGCTTTATGAATAAACATGCCCATGACCATTCCTTAGCAACTACCACAGATCATTAACTAATTGATAGAAAATCAGTCCATCAAGAAAATCAAATGGTGGTCAAGTATATTTGCACTATGGCCATGCCTCCTAGCTAGTGCATCTCGGCAACCAATGCCATCACCAATACCTCATCGGCAACCAAGCAAGTTGTTGGAAATATGCCCTAGAGGCAATAATAAATTAGTTATTATTATATTTCTTAGTTCATGATAATCGTTTATTATCCATGCTATAATTGTATTGATTGGAAACACAATACTTGTGTGGATACATAGACAAAACACTGTCCCTAGTAAGCCTCTAGTTGACTAGCTCGTTGATCAAAGATGGTCAAGGTTTCCTGGCCATAGGCAAGTGTTGTCACTTGATAACGGGATCACATCATTAGGAGAATCATGTGATGGACTAGACCCAAACTAATAGACGTAGCATGTTGATCGTGTCATTTTGTTGCTACTGTTTTCTGCGTGTCAAGTATTTGTTCCTATGACCATGAGATCATATAACTCACGGACACCGGAGGAATGCTTTGTGTGTATCAAACGTCGCAACGTAACTGGGTGACTATAAAGATGCTCTACAGGTATCTCCGAAGGTGTTCGTTGAGTTAGTATGGATCGAGACTGGGATTTGTCACTCCGTCTGACGGAGAGGTATCTCGGGGCCCACTCGGTAATACAACATCACACATAAGCCTTGCAAGCAATGTAACTTAGTGTAAGTTGCGGGATCTTGTATTACGGAACGAGTAAAGAGACTTGCCGGTAAACGAGGTTGAAATAGGTATACGGATACTGACGATCGAATCTCGGGCAAGTAAAATACCGAAGGACAAAGGGAATAACATACGGGATTATACGAATCCTTGGCACTGAGGTTCAAACGATAAGATCTTCGTAGAATATGTAGGATCCAATATGGGCATCCAGGTCCCGCTATTGGATATTGACCGAGGAGTCTCTCGGGTCATGTCTACATAGTTCTCGAACCCGCAGGGTCTGCACACTTAAGGTTCGACGATGTTTTATGCGTATTTGAGTTATATGGTTGGTTACCGAATGTTGTTCGGAGTCCCGGATGGGATCACGGACGTCACGAGGGTTTCCGGAATGGTCCGGAGACGAAGATTGATATATAGGATGACCTCATTTGGTTACCGGAAAGTTTCCGGGCATTACCGGAAAAGTTTCGGGCTCATCGGTAGTGTACCGGGAGTGCCGGGAGGGGTGCCGGGGACCATCGGGAGGGGTGTCACGCCCCAAGGGGTCTCATGGGCTATGGGAAGAGATAAACCAGCCCCTAGTGGGCTGGAATAAGTTCCCACTAAGGCCCATAAGGTTTGAGAAGGAAAAAACACAAGGTGGAAAGAGTTTCCAAGTGGGAAGGTGGAATCCTACTCCAAGTAGGATTGGAGTAGGACTCCTCCACCTCCAATTTCGGCCAAACCTTTGGGTTTTGAGGCTGCCTCCTCCCCTCCCTCCCACCTATATATACGGAGGTTTTAGGGCTGATTAGAGACGACTTTCTCACGGCTGCCCGACCACATACCTCCATAGTTTTTCCTCTAGATCACGTTTCTGCGGAGCTCGGGCGGAGCCCTGCCGAGACAAGATCATCACCAACCTCCGGAGCGCCGTCACGCTGCCGGAGAACTCTTCTACCTCTCCATCTCTCTTGCTGGATCAAGAAGGCCGAGATCATCGTCGAGCTGTACGTGTGCTGAACGCGGAGGTGCCGTCCGTTCGGTACTAGATCGTGGGACTGATCGCGGGATTGTTCGCGGGGCGGATCGAGGGACGTGAGGACGTTCCACTACATCAACCGCGATCTCTAATCGCTTCTGCTGTACGATCTACAAGGGTACGTAGATCGCTCATCCCCTCTCGTAGATGAACATCACCATGATAGGTCTTCGTGCGCGTAGGAAAATTTTTGTTTCCCATGCGACCTTCCCCAACAGTGGCATCATGAGCTAGGTTCATGCGTAGATGTCTTCTCGAGTAGAACACAAAAGGTTTTGTGGGCGGTGATGTGCGTTTTGCTGCCCTCCTTAGTCTTTTCTTGATTCCGCGGTATTGTTGGATTGAAGCGGCTTGGACCGACATTACTCGTACGCTTACGAGAGACTGGTTTCATCGTTACGAGTAACCCCCTTTGCTCAAAGATGACTGGCAAGTGACGGTTTCTCCAACTTTAGTTGAATCGGATTTGACCGAGGAGGTCCTTGGATGAGGTTAAATAGCAACTCATATATCTCCGTTGTGGTGTTTGCGTAAGTAAGATGCGATCCTACTAGATACCCCCGGTCACCACGTAAAACTTGCAACAACAAAATTAGAGGACGTCTAACTTGTTTTTGCAGGGTATGCTTGTGATGTGATATGGCCAACGATGTGATGTGATATATTGGATGTATGAGATGATCATGTTGTAATAGAAATATCGACTTGCACGTCGATGGTACGGCAACCGGCAGGAGCCATAGGGTTGTCTTTATAACTAACGTTTGTGCTTGCAGATGCGTTTACTATTTTGCTAGGACGTAGCTTTAGTAGTAATAGCATGAGTAGCACGACAACCCCGATGGCGACACGTTGATGGAGATCATGATGATGGAAATCATGGTGTGACGCCGGTGACAAGAAGATCGTGCCGGTGTTTTGGTGATGGAAATCAAGAAGCACGTGATGATGGCCATATCATGTCACTTATGAATTGCATGTGATGTTAATCCTTTTATGCACCTTATTTTGCTTAGAACGACGGTAGCATTATGAGGTGATCTCTCACTAAAATTTCAAGACGAAATTGTGTTCTCCCCGACTGTGCACCGTTGCTATAGTTCTTCGTTTCGAGACACCACGTGATGATCGGGTGTGATAGACTCAACGTTCACATACAACGGGTGCAAAACAGTTGCGCACGCGGAACACTCGGGTTAAGCTTGACGAGCCTAGCATGTGCAGACATGGCCTCGGAACACATGAGACCGAAAGGTCGAGCATGAATTGTATAGTTGATATGATTAGCATAGAGATGCTTACCACTGAAACTATTCTCGACTCACGTGATGATCGGACTTGAGATAGTGGATTTGGATCATGTACCACTCAAATGACTAGAGAGATGTACTTTTTGAGTGGGAGTTCTTAAGTAATATGATTAATTGAACTAATTGTCATGAACATAGTCTAATGGTATTTGCGAATTACGATGTAGCTTGCGCTATAGCTCTACTGTTTTTATATGTTCCTAGAGAAAATTTAGTTGAAAGTTGATAGTAGCAAACTTTGCAGACTGAGTCTGTAAAACCGAGGATTGTCCTCGTTGCTGCACAGAAGGCTTATGTCCTTAATGCACCACTCGGTGTGCTGCACCTCGAGCGTCGTCTGTGGATGCTGTAAACATCCGACATACACGTTTCTGATTACTACACAATAGTTCAGTGCAAGATACTTAATGGCTTAGAAGCAAGGCGCCGAAAACGTTGTAAAACGTCACGGAACATAAGTGATGTTCTAAAGAGATGAAATTGTGATTTCATGCTTGTGCCCTTGTTAAGAGGTACGAGACCTCCAACAAGATTCTTTGTCCACAAAGTAAAAGAGAAAAGCTCAATCGATGAGCGTGTGCTCGGATTGTTTGAGTACGACAATCACTTGAATCAAGTGGGAGTTAATCTTCCAGATGAGATGGTGATGGTTCTCCAAAAGACACTTCCACCAAGCTGTGAGAGCTTCGTGATGAACTATAACATATTGAGGATAGATACAATGATCCTTGAGCGATTCGTGATGTTTGACACTGCGAAAGTAGAAATCAAGAAGGAGCGTCAATAGTTGATGGTTTGTAAAACCACTAAGTTTCAAGAAAGGCAAGGGCTAGAAGGGATACTTCGTGAAACGGCAAAACAGTTGCTGCACTAATGAAGAGACCCAATATTAAACCCAAACCCGAGACTAAGTGCTTCCGTAATGAGGGGAACAATCACTGAGGCGGAGCAACTCAAGATACTTGGTAGATAAGATGGCTGGCAAAAGTCGAAAGAAGTGTATTTGATATACATGATGTTGATGTGTACTTTACTAGTACTCCTAGTAGCACGAGGGTATTGGATACCGGTTCAGTTGCTAAGTGATTAGTGACGCGAAATGAAAGCTACGGCATAAACGGAGACTAGCTAAAGGCGAGGTGACGATACGTGTTGAAAGTGTTTCCAAGATTGATATGATCAAACGTCGCACGCTCCCTCTATCATCGGGATTGGTGTTAAACCTAAATAATTGTTATTTCGTGCTTGCGTTAAACATGAACATGATTGGATCGTGTTTATTGCAATACGATTATTCATTTAAAGAGAATAATGGTTACTCTATTTTCTTGAATAATCACCTTCAATGGTTTATTGAATCTCGATCGTAGTGTTACACATGTTCATGATATTGGTGCCAAAAGATACGAGTTGATGATGATAGTACCACTTACTTGTGGCACTGCCGCTTAAGTCATGTTAGTATAAATTGCATGAAGAGGCTCCATGCTGATGGATCTTTGTACTCACCTGATTTCGAATCACTAGTGACATGCAAATCATACCACACGAGCAAAGCCTTGTTTTCATTGAGATGAAATAAGATAGTAACTTGTTGAAAGTGATACATTTTGATGTATGCAGTCCAATGGGTGCTGAGGCACGTAGTGGATATCATTATGTTCTTACTTCACTGACGATTTGAGTAGATACAGGAGTATTTACTTAATGAATCACAAGTCTGAAATGTTGAAAAGTTCAATTCCGTTTCAGAGTGAAGTTCGTCGTAACAAGAGGATAAACTGTCTACGATATGATCATGGAAATGAATATCTGAGTTATGAGTTTTGGTACGCAGTTAAGACAATGTGGAAATTGTTTCGCAGTTCATGCCACCTGGAACATCATAGTGTGATGATGTGTCTGAACGTCATAGCCACGCACTATTTGGTATGGTGCATACTATGATGTCTCTTATCGAATTACCACTATCGTTTATGGGTTATGCATTAGAGACAACCGCACTCACTTTAAATAGGGCACCGCGTATTTCCGTTGAGATGACACTGTATAGACTGAGGTTTAGAGAAATCTAAACTGTCGTTTCTTGAAAGTTTGGGGCTTCGACACTTATGTGAAAAAGTTTCAGTCTGATAAGCTCGAACCCAAAGCGGATAAATGCATCTTCATAGGATATCCAAAACAGTTGGGTACATCTCCTATCTCAGATCCGAAAGCAAAGTGTTTGTTTCTAGAAACGGATCCTTTCTCGAGGAAAGGTTTCTCTCGAAAGAATTGAGTGGGAGGGTAGTAGAACTTGATGAGGTTATTGAACCATCACTTCAACCAGTGTGTAGCAGGGTGCAGGAAGTTGTTCCTGTGGCGCCTACACCAATTGAAGTGGAAGCAGATGATGGTGATCATCAAGCATCGGATCAAGTTACTACAAGCCTCGTAGGTTGACAAGGTCGCATACTACTACAGAGTGGTACGGTAACCCTGTCTTGGAGGTCATGTTGTTGAGCAACAGTGAACCTACGAGTTATGGAGAAAGCGATGGTGGGCCCAGATTCTGACAAATGGCTGGAAGCCATGAAATCCGAGAGAGGATCCATGTATAAAACAAAGTGTAGACTTTGAAAGAACTACTTGATGGTCATAAGACTATTGAGTAAAGATGGATCTTTAAAAGAAGACAGACGATGATGGTGATAAGTCACTATTAAGAAAAGCTCGACTTGTCGCAAAGATGTTTTCGACAAAGATCAAACAGTTGACTATGATGAGACTTTCTCACTCGTAGCGATGCTAAAGGTCTATTGGAATTATGTTAGTTGTTGATGCATTATTTATGAAATATTGCACGTAGGATGTCAAAACATTGTTTTCTCGACGGTTTCCTTGAGCAAACATTGTATGTGATACAACCAGAAGGTTTTGACGATCCTAAAGATACTAACAAGTATGCAAGCTCCAGTGATCCTTCAATGGACTGGTGCAAGCATCTCGGAGTTGGAATATACACTTTGATGAGATGATCAAAGATTTTGGGTTTGTACAAGGTTTATGAGAAACTTGTATTTCCAAAGAAGTGAGTGGGAGCACTATAGAATTCCTGATAAGTATATGTGGTTGACATATTGTGGATCAGAAGTAATGTAGAATTTCTGTAAAACATACAAGGTTGTTTGAAAGGAGTTTTCAAAGGAATACCTGGATTGAGCTACTTGAACGTTGAGCATCAAAGATCTATGGAGATAGATCGAAAAGCGCTTAATGGAAGTTTCAACAAGATGCATGCCTTGACAAGTTTTTGAAGGAGTTCAAAATAGATCAGCAAAGAAGGAGTTCTTGGTTGCGTTGTGAGGTGTGAAATTGAGTAAGACTCAAAACTCGACCCCGGCAGAATAAAGAGAATAGACGAAGGTCGTCTTCTATGCCTTAGCCGTAGAATCTAAAGTATGCCATGCTGTGTACCGCACCTGATGTGTGCCTTGACTCAAAGTATGTTGAGAGGTACAGAGAGTGATCCATGATTGAATCACTAGCAGCGGTCAAAATTTATCCTTAGTAACTAATGGACTAAGGAATTTTTCTCGATTATGGAGGTGGTTAAAGAGTTCGTCGTAAAGGGTTACGTCGATGCAAGCTTTGACACTAATCCGAATAACTATGAGTAGTGAAACGGATTCGTATAGTAGAGTAGATATTCTGAGTATTTCCGAATAGCACATAGTAGCAGCATCTATAAGATGACATAAAGATTTGTAAAGAACACACGGATCTGAAAGTTTCAGAACCGTTGACTAAAACCTCTCTCACGAGCAAGACGTGATCAGACCCCAGAACTATATGGGTGTTGGATTCGTTGAAATCACGTGGTGATGTGAACTAGATTATTGACTCTAGTGCAAGTGGGAGACTGTTGGAAATATGCCCTAGAGGCAATAATAAATTAGTTATTATTATATTTCTTAGTTCATGATAATCGTTTATTATCCATGCTATAATTGTATTGATTGGAAACACAATACTTGTGTGGATACATAGACAAAACACTGTCCCTAGTAAGCCTCTAGTTGACTAGCTCGTTGATCAAAGATGGTCAAGGTTTCCTGGCCATAGGCAAGTGTTGTCACTTGATAACGGGATCACATCATTAGGAGAATCATGTGATGGACTAGACCCAAACTAATAGACGTAGCATGTTGATCGTGTCATTTTGTTGCTACTGTTTTCTGCGTGTCAAGTATTTGTTCCTATGACCATGAGATCATATAACTCACGGACACCGGAGGAATGCTTTGTGTGTATCAAACGTCGCAACGTAACTGGGTGACTATAAAGATGCTCTACAGGTATCTCCGAAGGTGTTCGTTGAGTTAGTATGGATCGAGACTGGGATTTGTCACTCCGTCTGACGGAGAGGTATCTCGGGGCCCACTCGGTAATACAACATCACACATAAGCCTTGCAAGCAATGTAACTTAGTGTAAGTTGCGGGATCTTGTATTACGGAACGAGTAAAGAGACTTGCCGGTAAACGAGGTTGAAATAGGTATACGGATACTGACGATCGAATCTCGGGCAAGTAACATACCGAAGGACAAAGGGAATAACATACGGGATTATACGAATCCTTGGCACTGAGGTTCAAACGATAAGATATTCGTAGAATATGTAGGATCCAATATGGGCATCCAGGTCCCGCTATTGGATATTGACCGAGGAGTCTCTCGGGTCATGTCTACATAGTTCTCGAACCCGCAGGGTCTGCACACTTAAGGTTCGACGATGTTTTATGCGTATTTGAGTTATATGGTTGGTTACCGAATGTTGTTCGGAGTCCCGGATGGGATCACGGACGTCACGAGGGTTTCCGGAATGGTCCGGAGACGAAGATTGATATATAGGATGACCTCATTTGGTTACCGGAAAGTTTCCGGGCATTACCGGAAAAGTTTCGGGCTCATCGGTAGTGTACCGGGAGTGCCGGGAGGGGTGCCGGGGACCATCGGGAGGGGTGTCACGCCCCAAGGGGTCTCATGGGCTATGGGAAGAGATAAACCAGCCCCTAGTGGGCTGGAATAAGTTCCCACTAAGGCCCATAAGGTTTGAGAAGGAAAAAACACAAGGTGGAAAGAGTTTCCAAGTGGGAAGGTGGAATCCTACTCCAAGTAGGATTGGAGTAGGACTCCTCCACCTCCAATTTCGGCCAAACCTTTGGGTTTTGAGGCTGCCTCCTCCCCTCCCTCCCACCTATATATACGGAGGTTTTAGGGCTGATTAGAGACGACTTTCTCACGGCTGCCCGACCACATACCTCCATAGTTTTTCCTCTAGATCACGTTTCTGCGGAGCTCGGGCGGAGCCCTGCTGAGACAAGATCATCACCAACCTCCGGAGCGCCGTCACGCTGCCGGAGAACTCTTCTACCTCTCCGTCTCTCTTGCTGGATCAAGAAGGCCGAGATCATCGTCGAGCTGTACGTGTGCTGAACGCGGAGGTGTCGTCCGTTCGGTACTAGATCGTGGGACTGATCGCGGGATTGTTCGCGGGGCGGATCGAGGGACGTGAGGACGTTCCACTACATCAACCGCGATCTCTAATCGCTTCTGCTGTACGATCTACAAGGGTACGTAGATCGCTCATCCCCTCTCGTAGATGAACATCACCATGATAGGTCTTCGTGCGCGTAGGAAAATTTTTGTTTCCCATGCGACCTTCCCCAACACAAGTGTGTGCATATAGGCAACTGAAATTAGTTGGAAAGTTTCGGGATACAATTTTGCGCATCTAAGGAACAAAAGATTTGTTAGTTCATACAAAAGCAAACCCATCAAGTTGTATCAACATGGCATCCCTACGGCTGTACCAAGCAACGTGGAACCAGGTAGAGAACTCGATGACTGGACAAGCAGATGCGCAAACCACTGAAGGTAGAAACACGCTTACTCATAATCTGGAGGTCCTAACCAATGTAGTTCATCTATGGTCATTTAGTGTTCATCATTCCATGCCATGGTTCAGAGCAACGAAGGTATTTGCAACCTCGTTGTTTCAAATAAAATGCTTCTCTTCTAAACTTTCACAATAAAAGCACATACCAAGTTTTTAATCATCTAAAAAATAACAACAGGCAATTGGGATTATAAGTGGAATAGCTCTTAATAGCTCTTATGTGAGAAACAACAAAATCCGATAGTAGCAAAACATGACCACGATGCTTCTTCATGTGTATGAAACTAAAAAACAACAACAATAAAAACCTCCAAACCATGATGAACTCCTAATTTCAATAATCATTACCATCCCAAGCTTAAAATAAGCTATAATTGATGGTTTATTACTACATGGAAGGATAATAAAGCTTATAATTTTGTGAAAATATAAGTTAATAGTACTATGATAAAGATTGTTTGAATACATGGTCAACATTTTTCAAATGCTTGGTTAAAGTTGGTTACATACTTGATCAACATTTTTTCTATATACATTTAAAAAAAATCAAATGCTTGAATAACATTTTTTTAAATACTAGATAAGCATTTTCTAAAACATCGTCAACATTTGTTTCTATACACGCCTTACATTTTTCAAATACAAGTTTGATATTTTTGTTAATTCACGGTTAACATTTTTTCTATATGCATTTAACATTTTTTAAGTTCATGGTTATTATTTTTTCAAATACTTGTTTAACATTTTTTATATACACGTTCAATTTTTTTCACACATTATATATATATATATATATATATATATATATATATATATATATATGGATTTATCTATAATATTTGGAAATATAAACGGAAGTAAAAAGTTTGTGAAAAAAACAAGGTCTAGCATTGGATTGCAAAGTGACGGTTGAAGCAATCAAGGAAGGAAGCGCATCATCGTATGATGCAGTAATACATGAAACAATCTATGTGGTTGGATGGTTAGAGGGACAGTGTTATCTTAAGTCTATCATGGTTCAAGTTTTGGTGCTCGCATTATTTTTGGATTTGTTTTAGAATTTTTCTACAGTACGCTTTCAGTGGGAGGAGACGTTTCTGTCTGTCAACAAGGAGTCGTCTCTAATGACTTTGTAAATCTCAAGATAATATGTCGGCTCAGTCTCTTAAAAATGCTCGTAGAAATAGGGTATGAGTGTGTATGATATTGTCGCAGAACACCACATTGCGTATTTCGACCGTGGTATTTGCCGCCGCTGGATTGAGATCCAAAGGTAGAGATTAGATTGGTACACAGGATGACGAAGGTTCAACTCCCCCCTCCCTTCCCCCTATCCTATCCCCTTCTTCACCTCCGGCCCGTCGCCACTCTGCCCCTCCCGTATTCCTCCTCCGTCCGCCATAGCCTTCTCGCCACGAGCTCCCAAGCTCCCCTTGCGTCAGCTCCCCTCCTCCTCCCCCGCTTCCCACAAAGAGCAACTCGCCCCTCGTGCGCACCATCTTTTCCCGTTGACAAACCGCCCCGCCGCTCCTTGTGCGCCCGCCAGATGCTCGTGATATTTCCGTAATGGCCTTCGCAATGCGCCTAGCCTCCTGCCCCGGCGCGTCGCTGCAGGCGGCGACGGCCCGGCCGTCCAACCTCGCCTCCCCGGCGTCGCGGCCGCGGCCGCGCTGGCGGTGGCCCCGTCTCGTGCCGTCCGCGGCCACCTCCGACCAGCAAGCGCTTCTGTCCGCCCTGCGCGAGCAGGCGGACCCCGAGGCGGCGCTCCGGATGCTCAACTCGGCGCTCGCACGGGACGACTTCGCGCCCGGCCGCGACGTGTACGAGGAGATCATCCGGAAGCTCGGGACGGCCGGCGCCTTCGACCTGATGAAGGTGCTCGTCAGGGAGATGCGCCAGGAAGGGCACGAGGTTGGCCCGGGCGTGGTGCTGTCGTTTTTAGAGGGCTACGCGCGGCTGCACATGCTCGATGATGCCTTCGACTTGGTTCTGAACCAGCTTGACATATTCGGCATTCAGGGAGACGCAGTGGTGGTGGTGTACAATCACCTTCTCCGTGTTCTTATGGAGGGGAGCAAGATCAAGCTCCTTGACTCCGTTTATACGGAGATGAGCAGTCGGGGCGTCAAGCCTGACCTGGTCACCTACAACACGGTGATCAACGCATTGTGTCGAGTTCATCAGGTTCGGACTGCCGTTTTGATGCTGGAGGACATGTCTAGCAACGGCGTGGCGCCTGACGAGGTGACATTCACTGCGTTGATGCAAGGTTTTGTCGAGGAGGGGAGCATTGAGGCGGCACTGAGGATGAAGGCACGGATGTCAGAAATGGGATGTTCGCCAACGAGTGTAACAGTCAATGTTTTGATTAACGGGTACTGCAAGCTGGGAAGAGTCGAAGATGCTCTCAGTTATGTACAGCAAGAGATTGCAGATGGTTTTGAACCTGACAAGGTCACGCTCACTACATTTGTTCATGGTCTGTGCCAAAACGGGCATGTTGATCATGCCCTCAAAGTCATGGATTTGATGCTCCAGGAGGGCAGCGATCCAGATGTTTTCACCTACACTACTGTTGTGAACTGCTTGTGTCAAAATGGAGAACTTGACGAGGCTATGGCAATCATAAATCAGATGGTGGATAGCGGTTGTTTGCCTGACATTACCACCTTCAACACTCTCATCGTTGCTTTATGCACAGAGAATCATCTTGAGGAAGCCTTGAACCTTGCACGTGATCTAACAGTGAAGGGACTCTCTCCAAATGTTCATACTTTCAACATTTTGATAAATGCCCTTTGCAAGGTTGGAGATCCTCATCTTGCTGTTCGATTGTTTGAAGAGATGAAAAGCAGTGGCTGCACCCCTGATGAAATTACATACAATATATTGATTGATAACCTGTGCTCATCTGGGAAGCTAGCCAAAGCTTTGGATTTGTTGAAGGAGATGGAAATTAGTGGTTGTCCTCTGAGCACAGTGACATATAACACTATAATTGATGGGTTATGCAAGAAACTGAGAATAGAAGAAGCAGAAGAGGTTTTTGATCAAATGGATGTAACAGGTATTGAAAGGAATGCGGTCACATTCAATACACTTGTTGATGGATTGTGCATGGCCGAAAGGATTGATGATGCAGCACAACTTATTGAACAAATGATAAGTGAAGGGTTGCAACCTAATAATATCACTTACAATTCTATTCTAACTCATTACTGCAAGCAAGGAAACATAGGTAAAGCTGCTGATGTTTTACAAACTATGACCGCAAATGGATTTGAAGTTGATACAGTTACATATGCAACACTCATTAATGGCCTGTGCAAGGCTCGTCGGACTCAGGCTGCTTTGAAGCTTCTTAGAGGTATGCGGATGAAAGGGATGAGGCCAACTCCAAAAGCCTTCAATCCTGTGATCCAGTCTCTGTTTAGAGGGAATAATAGCAGAGATGCTCTGAATCTGTATAGGGAGATGACAGAAGTTGGCGAGCCTCCTGATGCTTTGACATATAAAATTGTTTTCCGTGGTCTCTGTCGTGGTGGTGGCCCTATTAAAGAAGCTTTTGATTTCCTGGTAGAGATGGCAGATAAGGGTTTCATACCAGAGTTTTCATCATTCCGCATGCTAGCTGATGGTCTACTGAACCTGGGTATGGATGATTACCTCATAAGTGCTATTGAACTAATTGCAGAGAAGGCCAACTTCAGAGAGTCCGATGTTTCTGCAATAAGGGGTTATCTCAGGATTCGTAAGTTTTATGATGCATTAGCAACTTTTGGCCGTCTCCTGGATATCAATAACCCTCGATGGACTTATCGATGAAACATGAGAAAATAGTATCTGGGAAAGTACTGGGTACATGAATTTTTTTGCTGGTTAGTTCATCAGGATAGATCTTGTTTAATTATGAATAGATGACTATGCTTGTTACTTGGTGGGGATGAACTCAGCATGTAGTAGATGCTTATCTTGCTATTGAAACTCGTGAGAATTGTTTATCACCATTTCCACTGTGAACACTGTTTTTTGAGTTATATATTTTAGGGGTACTAATGTCAGATTATGTTGCTGCCATTTCAACTAAGTCTTCATTTATCAGTCTATTATGTCTTCACTTAATCATGTTTTCATATTAATTACAGCTAGAAATGTTAGCAGCAACCTATATTCTAACTATAAAAGTATACAATACCGCATCTCTTTCCATGAAGCGCCTTGAGAACACACACGCGTAGGTGCTTCAGATTTAGCTTGTGAATGTATCATGACCGAAGATGGTTTTATGCGGCCAAAATGAGGGGACAAGTTTAAGATTCCAAGTTGAAGAATGGTGTACATGTGAACATATATTGGTAAGGATCTACACATTGATACCTATATATTCGATCATTGCATAATTTTTTTATTACCATATGAAATCTGGTAACCATCAGTTGTACATGAATAATGTGGATGCTTTAGAGACATCCTCAAGGAACAAGCGCCATGGATTCCTAACAAACAGCTCACTGACTCACTGACTCAGCTTGCTGTATAGAATGAGCAAGCAGTAAAAAAGAAGGAAACTGAGAATTTTTCATTTTGCCATTTTCATCGTCATTTTCGAAGATATGCCACCATGTTACTGGAAATTGTTTGCAGTATGTAATGTCTTTAGTGCCATTTGGCAAATCCAATAAAAGGACAAGCTAGCGAGCACCCCAAAGCATGTTCGAAACATCTTTTTAATCCTTCCTGAGCTAGATAATTCATACGGATAGAATTGGAAAGGTAGGTACGTATTGCCTGTTGGGGATCACAGCACCCTGACCTCGCCCTCTTTGATCGGGTGATGAGAGGAACTCTGCACCTACTCGCTAGCGATGTGATTTGGAACATGGTGTGGGGCAATTTGGCTCTGCAACCAATCACCCCGCAGTGCCCAAGCCACAAAAGTAGGCACCCCCTTAGAGGCAACAGTCGAGGCGGTTGTCGCTATTGAGCAGGCATAGCTCATCCTCCGTGAGAATCAGCGCAGAGTGTTGTGTATCCTATTCCTACCATGTAAGTGTGGAGATGTAGAGGCAACACCCGTTCGAGGCCATGAAAAGGGCCACTAGGTGGTAGTGACACCAAGTTATATGTGCCTAGAACTTCTTGCTGATATGTTCTATGGTGCCAAATCTGATATTTGGTTACTAGGTAATAGTCATTCAAATGTAGCAAACTTTACAGACAAACTGAAAGATGTAAGTCTATGATTGCAATGTTTAAATCACTATGTTTGAGGATGTTGTATGTATGAAATGACTGCTCCCAAAGCTGCATTTAAAGCTTTTGTAAGTTCTGAGATTGCTTGTATTCTTATCTAATCAGTTTGAAATTTAAGCAAGTTCAGTGCTGAACTGAAAAAATAGTCTGTACATATTCTTATTGTCCCCAGTTGCTGCTGGTATTGTCTTTTTTAGCTAACTAGCTTGCTGAATTAGGGGCCTCCCCTACAGTTTCCCAGTAAAAAGAAAAGCTAGCTTACTGAATTTCGTAGTTTCTTACCTGCAATTCTGACTATTTATCATTTATTCATGTTTATGTAACTCAATTGACCTATTTAAGTGGACGTTTATATCAGCGAAATCTGGCTGATACATTTGACTGATCCTCTCACCTTATGACTGGGCAACCTTCAACAGATTTGATCGATCATGATTTCATCCTTTCCATGGTAGGATATGCTATACTTATCAGTAAGATCACCAAGTCAAATGTACCACCGTTGCCAACACGATACTCTGGTGGATTGTAAGTTTCCGGGAATTATGCTTTGGTTGTTTCCTTAATTTCACTTGTAACTTGAGTGGAGCTTGTTTCTCGAAGCTCATTCGCTCATCTAGTAGGGACTTGTTAAGAGCATGCTACGGAAAAGTCCAGATCACTAATTTCTCGAAAATCCTCTAATACGCATGTTGGATTCACTTATTAAATATAGGTTTTGCTCAAGTAAAAATCTTGTACTTGAAAGTAACATTCTTTTGTGCAGGCAGCTGGCCTACTCAACCATCCGCACTTTCAACCATCTGTCATGCAAATCCATTTGAAATCTTCTTCTGTTTGCAGTCTATTTCCTGTTGATCAGTTTCGGAGTGACGAGGTTAAGAAATTTATGATACCCGTCGGGTCCATGTGCAAAGGCAAGGGCCGGAGGAGCTCTTTGGGTAACGAAGGATTGTGACCTTGAGCAAACCTTTGTATTGGAAGGAATTTTGTCACCTCTGTTCGCAGCATACAGAATTACTCCATCCAGTCCTTTTTACTCCACATATAAGATCTGTGTCAAGTCAAATTTTACAAAGTTTGACCAAATTTATGTTAAAAAGTATCAACATCTAAAATACCAAATATATATAATGCGAAACTACATTTCATAATGAATCTAATGATATTGATTTGGTATTGTGAATAATGATACCTTTTTCTATAAATTTGGTCAAATTGAGGTGCCTTTTCTTTTGAAGAAACAAATTAGAGATAATGTGACTTCATACAAACTTACATGCAGACTAAAAAGGACCGGAGGAAGATACTAAAACTAAAATTATAAATTTTTAGTTGGGGTCACATCTCTGCATTTGTTATATGTTTTTTCTTACAAGTGTGGTAAACTAGTAGTGCATTTGTTTAGCTGTGTTAGACCTGATATGTGACTAAAGGTATATTTGTTTAGTTCTGTAACAACAATTGTTTGATGGTCTGTCTATATTAGTGGTCTTGTGGCCTCATGGTTCGGGGGTAGTCCGCTTGCATCATGGGGTTGTGTCTTGATTGTCTTTCATGACCAACTTTGTAATGTTTTTTCGTCCTGGTTTTCCACATATTAACCGAACAACTCTCTTCCTCTTAATTAATGAATAAGGTAAATTTTACCTCCGTTTCAAAACAATAATAGTGTAACAACATTTTTCAGTTAGAGCATGGTAATGTACTATGCCTCATGCATCCAGTTTAGTTCTGTTGTAGGAGGCCTTTGGAGTTTGTAGTTGAGTTGTTATTGTGTTGACCGGAGGACTCTCGTGAGTCTTCATGACACTTGGCGTCCTTGTGGTTAAGGTTTTAATACCTATTTCATTAACATGACTGTCATCAATAGACAATCCCGTCACACTCTGAGTAGTTGTATAGTCCTCCAAGCATTTCTTTTATTTCTATATCATAGGATAAGAGAGCAAACTAGTTGCTATTCAAACAAGTCGATAGACCTTATCCTCCTACATGATCCACTGTGGAGTTAGCACACTAATGCCCATTCTCCTATGTTTCAAAATTGGGGACTGCTACGCATCTACCGGTGGATATTTGTTAAATATCCATCACCTGAACAGCCGTTCGATCTCGCGCGTGTAGCCGTCCGATCCGCTGCGTCTGATCCTCTCTGGACGCAATTCCTGAAACGATGCTCGAGTTGCAGAAACTTTCGCTTTGTTGCAAAAAATAAACTTTGGATCCGTTAATTCCTGAAACAACGGCCGAGTTTCAGAAACAATTTGCTTGTTGCAGAAGCACTACCCCAGCCGGGATCCGGTCTGGCGCGGGGAGGCAAGGCCGACGCGAGTCAGCCGGCGGCAGGAACGCGACGACGATGGCTGGGGGCTCCGGCGCCGGTGGCTGGGGCTCCGGTGGCTGCAGGATCGGCCGGCGGCGGCGCACCACGGCGGGGTGTGCGGGACCGGTGGCGGAGGGGGTGGCAGGGAAGCAGCAGGCCGACAGCAGGGGGGGCGGCGGGGCTGCAGCAGCGGACGGCGGAGGGGCGGCGAGCCACAGCAGGCCGGCGACGCGAGGTCGTCGGGGCGGAGCACGGACTGGACAGTTTCTCTGAAACAACTGCCCAGTTTCAGAAACTGTGCCCCAGTTTCAGAAATCGATTGATGCGCGGGACGAGGAAGCGGTGGACAGTTTATTTGGATCCGTCGGTGGAAGGTAAGAGTTTCCCTTCAAAATTCGTATTATTGTCTCACTTTCAATCTTGCCAAGGACCTATTGTGGACACCGAAGAATCTCCAACGTCTGTACATTGACTGCTATTATATTTTGGTTCTCTCTTCAATCTGAACCGCGCAACAGCCACAAGTCTTTCGACGAGTTTTTCATCTTTTTACGGCTTTGTAGCATCACATGGGATTGTGCTTGTATCGAGTACTTCCCATGTTTTGCTTAAACCAGGAAACCAGGAGCAGAACAAAGCATGCACGGTTCAGAAAGTACTCCCTCCGTTTCTAAATATAAGTCTTTTAAGATATTTCATTAGTAGTCTACATACGAAACAAAATGAGTGAATCTACACTCTAACGCATGTCTATATACATTCGTATGTAGTCTACTAATAAAACCTCTTTAAAGACTTAGGGAGTAGCTTTTTGAGCATTAACATATCCACCCTTCGTCAAGACATCAGGATGCCTATGGTTGCTAGCTTTTTATTCTCACTTTTCTGCTATGCAAAAATTATACCTGACGAAATACAATGTTTTGGGCCCCATTATTGTCCTTCACATGGCATGCATGTCAGACATGGCAAAAAGTTGACAGTCCAAGCTCTCCTCTCTCACACAATAAACCCAACCTTTTATTACATCTTTGCTAAATTAAATCATTTATATATTTTAAATCGTAAGTTTGTATCTGCAATAATTTATATATCTGAACTCATGGACTCAAGACCTTCAGAACTAGACCAATCTTGGATACATTTCAAACATGTTTAAATTTTACCGTTTCACATTTCATATGTGGAAAAAACATATATCAGTTGAAAAATATGAAAGAAACCTATTTCAATAGAAATACGTGAAACCAATAAATTTCAAAATTATGAAATATGAAATAAGCTTATTCCAAAAGAGTGAAATATGTTATTTCAAAATTGCGCAATTCAAATATATGTGAGTTTTTTGAAATGAGCTAGTGAAAGTGAAATATAGGTTGTTAAAGTGAAAAAAATATGAAACTGGAATGCAAAACTGTGATATTATTATTCAAAATTGTGTAACACTTTATTTCAAAAGAGTGAAATATGTTTTTCAAAACTGTGCAATTGAAACAAAAGTGACTTTTTGTGAAACAAGTGAGTGAAATATATTATTTGAGAAATGTGAAATTTAAATAGATGTCATTTTTGTGAAAAAGGCTAGTGGAAAGTGGAATATAAATTATGAAATGTGAAATAGTAATGAATTAGTGTGAAATTGTTTAAAAAATATATGAAATAATTTATTTCAAAATAGTGAAATAGGTTTGAGAAATGTGCAATTAAATAGATGTTATTTTTCTAAAAAAAATAGTGAAATATAAAATGTAGATTCGGAATTGCGAATCAGTAACCCCAAAAAGTTAAATTGCAATGTATCAGTGTGAAATTAATTATTCTGAATGTGAAATGTACATTCAAATTTAAACATGATTGAAAAGTACTCAAGATTGGTCTCATCTTAAAGATTTGGCGCAAAGAGTTCAAATATAAAAAAAGTTTCAAAAATTACAAGTTATGAATGTTTTAAATTAGCCAAGGTGAAAGAAATGGCTGAATTTATTGTGTGAGAGGAGGAAGATGTTGGGCTAAGTCCCTCCACATGAAGGTGTGTTGGGAGCCCAACATCAGCCCATAAGTCCAACACATGTGAGCCGTTGATCCTCGCTGCATCCAACGATTGAGAGTGCTTTCAAGGAAAGGGAAGCAAGAAGAAAACCCTAGCCACTCCACCCCTGCCTGTGGTGGCTGCCATTCCGAGAGTGAGAGAGAGCACACAAGAGAAAACACAACCTGTTTGAGAGAGGAAGGAGAAGAAGTGGAGGTTCTATCTAGATTTGGTGCATCTGACTAGACAATGTTCAAACTAGTGATTGGAGGCTCAAACATGCTTCGATAGACCCCAAACTTGGTGAGCTCGTTTCTTACTTTGAGTACTTCGACCTGGTGAGCTGGCTTGAGGATTGGGTCAGTGGAGCATCTGATTTGAGAGTGGTTTTGTCAGCTCTAACTGCTGCAGTTTTAGAACAGAGTAGTTTTGGAAGACAAACAACTTGGGTAGGCAAACGGTGTCCGATTGATCTGAAATTTTGAGGGGATCTCAGGAACTCGTGTGTCTACTTGTATGCCAAATTTGGCGTTGTTTGGTTTAGCGGTTTAAGAGCAGTTTGCAATATACTGAAGGGGACAGAAGCTGTGTATACTCTGCTTTGCTGAAATCTTGCCTCTTGTGGTTGTTGTTGCTGTTGCCGGTTGTTAATGTGGAGAGTGTGTTGTAAATCTCTCTAGAGGTTCTAGAGAATACTTTGTACTCATCATTCTCATAGTGAAGTTGTGTGGACCGGTCGGTCCACAGCCGTGGTTTTTTACTCCTCGACTTGAGGAGGGTTTTCCACGTTAAATCTTGTGTCACATGTGCATGTTGTTTGTGTTATTCCGCTGCTGACTTGTTGGTTGAAGCTGTCCTCAAAGTTCATCACAAGAGAAGGGGGCTGTGTAGTGTGCATATTTGCCGTGCAGGTGAATTTGTGCAACTCATTGTTGCTGTCCAGCCTCAACAAAGTGGCATGAGAGCCTTGATTTGCATGTGCAAATTGCTGAATTTCTTGTGGTGAAAGATGGAAGTGAATACCAGCAGGATGATATCTTTGAATGGTACAAATTACCAAGCATGGAAGGGCAAGATGGAGGACTTGTTATATGTGAAAGAATACTGGAAGCCAGTGTTCTCCACTGGGATGTCGGGGGGCATTGAGGAAGGTCAGTGGAAGGTACTTCATCGTCAAGCTTGTGGGTTTATTTACAATGGGTTGATGACAATGTTTTGAACCATATCATTGATGAGACACATGCACACACCTTATGATAGAAATTGGAAGAGTTGTTTGCCCGAAAAGAAGGTACAAACAAGATGTTCTTGATCAAACAATTGATGTGTTTGAGGTACAAAGAGGGCACTCTAATTGCAGATCATGTGAATAAATTCCAAGGCATTATAAATCAGCTTTCTTCAATGGGAATACATTTGAAGATGAAGTAAGAGCCTTGCTGCTACTAGGCTCATTACCGAAAAGCTGGGAGACCTTTAAGGTCACAGTTTGCAATTCAACACCTAATGGAGTTGTCACTTGGGATCTTGTGAAAACCAGGGTACTAAATGAAGAATCCAAAAAGGTGGCTGAAGCTAGTTCTTCCTCACATTCAGATGTGCTGGTCACTCAGTCCATGGGGAGAAGCAAGAGTAGAGGTCCAGGTAAAGGGGCAGAAAGACGTTGGAGCAAATCAAGGGGCAAGTATGCTGATTATGAGTGTCATCACTGCCATCAGAAGGGCGACATTAAGTGGCAATGTGACAAGTGGAAGAAAGACAAAAATAAAAAGAAGAAGCAAGATCAGAAGCAAGCTGACAGTGATAGTGACACAGAGGGCAACCGAGTTACTGCAGTAGAAGAGGACATCATGCTTGTGATGCATGAAGAAAATGAGGGCAGATTTGGTTCCACTATTGAGGAGAGGATCATTGTTGTTTCTGATGAAACCGTCAACCTTGTGGATGGTGACAAGATGATTTGGATACCGGACAGCGGTGCTACCATTCATGTTACATCTCGCAGAGAGCTCTGCACAAACTATATATCCGGTGATTTTGGTGTTGTGAAGATGGGGAACAATGATAGGGCAACCATCATTGGAAAAGGAGACGTGCATTTGGAGACCGCAAATGGTACAAGGTCAGTCCTCAAGTCTGTGAGGCATGTTGAGACACTTCGTCTCAATATTATATCAGTTGGTTTGCTTGATGGAGATGATTACTTGAGCAGTTTTGGAAATGGGCAGTACAAGCTCACCAAAGGCAACATGATTGTTGCAAGAGGTAAAATGGTCTCAGTTTTGTATCATGTTCATACTAAGCTCTTTAGTGCTTCTGTCAATGCACTAGAGAAGGGTGATCATTGTGCTCTATGGCACATGAGACTTGGGCACATGAGTGAGAAGGGGATGACAGTGCTAGTGAAGAAAAAATTGTTGAAGGGTGTGAAAGGAGTTCACATCAAGAAATGTTCAGATTGTCTAGCAGGGAAGCAACACAGAGTTACCTTCAAGACTCTACCCCCTCACAAGAAACCTGAGAAGCTGGACTTGATACGTTCCGATGTTTGTAAAATGTCGGTTAGATCTCTTGATGGTGCAAAGTACTTTGTGACTTTTATTGATGACTTTTCCAGGAAAGTTTGGGCCTTCACTTTGAGGACCAAAGATCAAGTACTAGGTGTATTCAAGCAATTCCAAGCCTCAGTTGAGAGAGAAACTGAGAAGAAGATCAAGTGCATTCGCACTGATAATGGAGGAGAGTATATTGGGCCATTTGATGCATATTGCAAGCAGCAAGGTATTAGGCATCAATTTACTCCCTTGAAGACACCACAGCTGAATGGTCTTGCTGAGAGGATGAACAGGACAATTGTGGAGAGAGTTAGATGTTTGTTGTCAAGTGCAAAGCTACGTAAACACTTTTGGGGTGAGGCTTTGATGACTGCAGTTTAGCTTATTAATCTCTCACCAAGTTATCCTTTGCAGGGAGATGTTCCTAATAGGGTTTGGTGTGACAAGGACATCTCATACGACCACCTAAAAGTTTTTGGGTGCAAGGCCTTTGTTCATATTCCTCAAGATGAAAGGTCAAAGCTTGATTCGAAGACACAACAGTGCATCTTTCTTGGCTATGGAGGTGATGAGTTTGGCTACAGGCTATTTGACCCTATAGCAAGGAAAGTTGTGAGAAGCCGTGATGTTGTGTTTGTAGAAGACTAAACAATTGAGGATATTGTGAAGACAAAAGGGCAGGTTCCTTCTCAGCAGCAGCAAGACATGATTGATTGTGACCCAGTTCCTGCAGCTCCAGCTCCTTTGCAAGTTGAAGCAGATGGAGAAGATGTACATGATGATGTACATGGTGGTGGAGGTGAAGAAGATGATCCCCAACAGCAGCAAGAGTATGATGTTGAAGTTGATGATCCGGGTCAGCAGGAAGCACCAGCACCAGAAAGTCCACCAGCCGCTCCACTCAGAAGATCCAACAAGGGTCGAATTCCTTCCACCAGGTATCCCTCAGATCAATACGTGGTGTTATTATCTAACGGTTCAGAACCTGAATGCCTTGCACACGCAATGGAAGATGAGCACAAGGAGGAGTGGAAAAATGCTATGCAAGAAGAGATGGATTCCTTGCATAGGTATCATACTTATGAGTTGGTGAAGTTTCCCAAAGGCAAGAAAATTTTGAAGAAAAAGTGGGTCTACATAATCAAGCAAGAAGAGCACACACCACATCCAAGGTACAAGGCCAGGTTAGTTGTAAAAGGATTCAACCAAATAAAAGGCATTGACTATGATGAGATTCTTTCTCCGTTTGTGAAGATGACATCCATTAGAGTAATCCTTGGCATGGCAGCAAGCCTCAACTTGGAGGTTGAGCAAATGGATGTGAAGACTGCAATTGGAGGCTCAAACGTGCTTGGATCGACCCCAAACTTGGTGAGCTTGTTCCTTACTTTGAGTACTTCGATCTGGTTAGCTGGTTTGAGGATTGGGTCAGTGGAGCATCAGATTTGAGAGTGGTTTTGTCAGCTCTCACTACTGCAGTTTCAGAACAGGGTAGTTTTGGGAGACGAACAACTTGGGTAGGTGTCCGATTGAGCTGAAATTTTGAGGGGATCTCAGGAACTCGTGTGTCTACCTGTTTGTCAAATTTGGTGTTGTTTGGTTCAGTGGTTGAAGAGCAGTTTGCAATATACTAAGGGGACAGAAGTTGTGTGTACTCTGCTTTGCTGAAATCTTGCCTCTTATGGTTGTTGTTTCTGTTGCCGGTTGGTAATGTGGAGAGTGTGTTGTAAATCTCTCTAGAGGTTCTAGATAAGACTTTGTACTCATCATTCTCATAGTGAAGTTGTGTGGACCGGTCGGTCCACGACCATGGTTTTTTACTTCTCAACTTGAGGAGGTTTTTCCACGTTAAATCTTGTGTCACATGTGCATGTTGTTTGTGTTATTTCGCTGCTTACTTGTTGGTTGAAGTTGTCCTCAAAGTTCATCATAAGAAAATGGGGCTGTGTAGTGTGCATATTTGCCGTGTAGGTGAATTTATACAGCTCATTGTTGCTGTCCAAACCCAACAGAAGAGACTGGTTCTGCCACATAACTGTCATGCACACGTGTGAAGTACATTTGTGGGACTAACAGTTAAAAAGAGAAAGCAGAAGGTGAGAATCAAAGAAAGAAGTGCAATACAAAAATACATGGCCTACAGTGATATAGATGACAACTTTCTATTAGAGGACTTCTCGTGGGTACCTAGCGTTACCGTGCAATTTTTTATTTTAACACACAGTTGCACATTGTCTTTTTTGAGTTATCAAACCACTCATATCAAGCGGTAGTGCCCATTGTGAGGAATGCTAGGTTCAGTTTCACCCTTGAGCATGGACGAACAAGTTATCAATTGTGTCATCTCTACCACCGAACCGATCAGAAATACCAAGCATCCCAAATAGAACAAGATATTCCCAGCCCTCAAGAATTGTGTTTGGTTTAGGGTAATAAAAGACATGGAATGGGAATTAAAAAGGTACGAGACTTTAAATCTATCAGGGGTTGGGAATTTATAAAGGAACATGCATGAGATTTGATACTTCAACTCCTACCATTTTATTAACAGAGAAGGGATGAGAGTTGGGAGAAAATTGTTTTAGTGAATCAATCTTAACCCTTCATCATAACTTATGTTCACTTCCCTGGTCTAGTCCCTCGTCAATTCCCATGAACCAAACGACGGAATACAATTTTTCCTTAAATTCTCACACACAATTTCTATCATGTGCCAAACAGAGGATTGGGAATAAAACTACTCATTCCTTGTCTAATCTCAATACAACTCCCTACACTAAACTTTCATTCCTCTTCCCAAATATTGCCAAACGCGTAGAATTTTTGGGATGGGGAATAGGGATTTAGAGAAGGGAATTCGAGATTGGACATGAGAAGTGTAATTTTATTTCCAAACCCTTGTTTGGTATTAGACGAGTTTTATACGTGGGAAATTAAAAGGAATGTTCATTTCCTTGTTTGGTTAGTGGGAATTCGCGAAGAATTAGTCAAGAGACAACAACATAAGTTATGATGAAGGACCGAGGTGTTCTCTATAAACTAATTTCCTCTCAATTCCCATCCCTCTCCTGTTAATAAAATGGTAGGAGTTGGATTCTAAACTCACACGTCCAGCCCCTAATAAATTCTCATTTCCTTCAACCAAACAGATAACTTTATATCCTAGAAACCCCTTATTTTCATTCCCTTTCTCTAATTACCCCCAACCAAACAGGCTAAGTGGAATTTTTTTAGAATGTCGGCAATGGATTGCCGAATTAATTGATCAGAGGAGAAAGTATGACATACAAAGCTACTCCAAAGCGAGCAGTACGGACCAGGGTGGGCAAGCGCCAAACTCAAACGAAAAGAAGAAGAAATAACAAGAGAAGAAGACCAGGAAAAGAGGTTGAAACACGCCCATCTCAACCCGGGTCAAAAGGGATTCCTGCGCGTGCCATATTCCAGTGGTGAATTTCATCTACTACCTTGTTTAGGAAGACATTAATCTGTCGTGTGTCGAGGCTAAAGATACGCCGGTTCCTCTCCCGCCATATTTCCCACAGGACCAAATGCGTCACTGTTAAAACTTTTTTCCTTCTGTCTGCGTGAGCCAGCCTGAATCTCATATTCATCCAGGTTTTGAGGTCAGAGGAGTCGTTCCATGTTGCCAATTCCAGGGAAGGTAATTTTGTCATTGTCACAATGGCATCCCAAATGAATCTGGACCATGGGCAGTCCACAAGTAGGTGAAAAGTGGTCTCTAGACTCCTCATACACAATGGGCAAAAGTAGTTATTGAGCCATCCACGCCGTAGCAAGACATCAGCAGTAAGTATTTTGCTCAAGATAGCGCTCCAGACGAAGAACCTGCATTTACCAGTAGCCCACGCGCCCCAGATTAGATGATGGCAATCAAACTTGATTGCCCCCTCAAATTGTAGTAGATATGCAGACTTGGCCGTGTAGGTTCCCTCCTGCGAGAACCTCCAGACAATGCTGTCAGGTTGGTCAGGTTGCAGCTCGACATCATCCAATAGGGCTGCCAGCTTCGTAAGATCATCGGTCATTTGTTCTGTCAGTCCACTTTGAAGGTCCATAAGCCATGTCTCATTCGCTAGCGCCTCCTTCACCGATCGGTTCTTGCGCACTGATATCTTGTATAGGGCTGGCGCAATCACCTTCGGGCATTGCCCCTACAGCCAAGCATCATTCCAAAAACTAGCTCTAGCGCCATCGCCCAAGATAATTTTGGTTGCCATGGAGAAGAGCTCCTTTTCCTTGATACTACATGGTAGCGGCCCTTGAGCCCTTGGCCTCTGCTCATCTTTCCAAGAAAGCCACAGCCATCTAAGTCTCAACGCAATTCCAAATTTACCAAAATCTAGAACTCCAAGTCCACCAAGGTTTTTTGGTCTGCAAACGATATTCCAAGCCACCCTCCATTGACCTCCATTGCAACCACTCTCTCCGTTCCACAGCCATGCACGACAAAGTTTTGTAATTTGTTGGAGCACCCCCGCCGGGATGCAGTGCACAGTCATCAGATAGACCGCAAGAGCTGCTAGATTGCACTTAAGTAGCACTAGTCTTCCGCTTTTTGCCATCATTCCCCCTTTCCAACCAGACAATCTGCTCCCAAATTTGAGTACTAAGGGCTCCAGGTCCACCTTAGTCAGGCATCTTAGAGATAGAGGCATTCCCAGATATGTTGTTGGAAACTGCTTTACCGAAATTCCTAGTGGAGCAAGAATGCGCGACAGTCGAAAATTTGCACAGCGGATGGGCAAGGCCATGCTCTTGGAAGCGTTCATGCGAAGCCCTGAGATAGGAGCAAAACTGTCTAGCAGTAGCTTTACCATGCGCGCATCACGCTCAAGAGGGTTGATGAACATTACAACATCGTCCGCGTAGAAGGAGCAACGCATGAGCCTCCTTCTCCCAGGGAGCCTCGAGAGGACCCCCTCTTCCGTTGCCAGGCTCATCATGCGTTGTAAAGGGGAAATTGGGTCCCCTTGCCTCAGACCTTTCCTCTGAATTACGTTCTCCGACTGTTGGCCGTTAATGAGCACCCGTGAAGAAGAGGAGTTCAAAAGCATTGCGATCCAGTCGCGCCAACGCTGGCTGAAACCACACGCCCGAAGCATGTCCAGAATGTACTCCCAAGAGACGGAGTCAAAGGCCTTCGCAATATCAAGCTTCAACAGAATAGATAGCTTCTTTGACTTGTGCAAAAATATGGCCGTGTTCTGCACATAGACATAGTTCTCCTGGATGTTGCGGCTCTTGATGAAAGCACTCTGGCAGTGATCGATCAAATCAGCAAGTTTTGGGGTTAAGCGCCTCGCTAGTAGTTTAGTGAAAAAAATTATAATGCTATGCACTAGGGAGTTTGGACGGAAGTCCGATAGGCTGTCTACGCCTTGCTTTTTTGGGATGAGCACAATGAGCGCTCTATTGACTTGGGCCATCCCCATGTTGTCCAGCTGATGCAGTTGATTTAGGGCTGCTAGCACATCTAGCTTGACAGTTTCCCAGCAGCGTTTATAGAAGCCCCCAGAGAACCCGTCAGGCCCCGGCGCCTTGTCCGAAGGCATTTCATCGATGTCTAGTTTGATCTCCTCAAGGGTGAATTCACCATCAATGTCCGACAGATCGACCCAATTTAGATCGAGCTCATTCCAGTTTAAAGCGGCTGGTGTGCTGGAAGTCTGGCCGAAAATGTTGACAAAGTGGTTTCGGGCTAGCTCCGTCATCTCCGTATTGTTAGAAACCATCCCATCTGGGCCATGTAACACATGAATCGTGCTGCGATTGTGCCTAGCGTTAGCTTTCCTTTGAAAAAACCGCGTGTTGGCATCCCCAGCCCTCAACCAGAGCACCCTACTTCGCTGACGCAGCTTAACTTTAAACAGCACAGCCAGCCCCAAAGATCTCGCTTTCAGCTTTGATCGCAGGTCGCTCTCCTCAGCCAAGAGGCTCCTATGATCTTGAGCGGCGTCAAGCTGCAGTATCATCTCATTAACAAGAAACATTTGCTGCTTGATGTCACCCACCTTGGATTTGCTCCACTTTCGAAGTTCTTTACTAAGCCGCCAAAGTTTCATATTCAGCATTGTCAGCAGACATCTAGCGCGCACCGGCGCCATCCAGGATTGGTTTACCCGCTCCATGAAACCATCGATGAGCTCCCAGTATGATCCGTATCTAAAACGCTTGTCCGTTTTCATAATCACATCATTGCGCAGGAGCAGAGGGCAGTGATTCGAGATAGATGAGGCTTGAGGCAGTAGCTTGGCCGCCGGGAACATAAGTTCCCAGTCCACGTTGGAGAACGCCCGATCAAGGCGCACAAGGGTAGGGGAAACTTGCTCATTGCTCCATGTGTACTTTCTACCAATCAGCGGCACTTCATGAAGGCTAGACCTATTAAGATAGCGACGGAACTTGTTCATCCAGCGTCGGCATACGCGATCGTTGTTTTTGTCTGTCGGATCTACGATCATATTGAAGTCTCCGATGACAATCCAAGGCTCAGACATGCAGCTGTGGATATGCGCTAGCTCATTCAGGAAGTTCTGCTTCCACCCATAGTCGTGTGACCCGTAGACAGCAGACAACGACCACGGGCAGTTAGCTTCAATTGGGGTGAATGTCGCTGTAACGGAGAATGTTCTGGTTATGATCGCTGAACTCTCCACAAGTATACGTTGTCCAAAATGGCTTCTGCTCTGCTATGTCATATTCAGAGGTCAGCAGCAACGAGACACTGGAGGCATGACTGGAACTTCTTCGACAGTACTCTTAATCTCAGTCTGTAACGTACGACTAGAACTTGACTGCTGACAGATTGGAAAGATCAAACAGTGCTACTAGTACAATCCAAACACAAACCAGGTAGGAGTACCAAAAAAAAAAAAGTCAAAAACACAACACTCTTATGCAATGTTCTTGGCACGCACAAACACGAAAACGTCATCAGCCCTTTGCTAGAACGATCGACCACTCATCACACACATTGAAACCATCATCCTCAGCTCCTTCTACTGTCAACTAGCTAGAGTCACATAAGCTTCAGTGCCCCGGTGCTGGACTGACTGAACTTGTTTGTCCCTACAGGCCACTGATCACGCTAGCACTTCTTCTGATTCGACTCGGAGATCACGTGTGCCGTGCCGCCGTCACGCGACGCCGGTGCTGTTCGCGGCCGCCGACCAGCAGTACATGCTGGTGGCCGCGGTCCTCATGGTGCTCGTCGACCCGCACTCGCTGTCGTGGACGGACGCGCTCGACATATCCAGCCTCACGCCCCACGGGCACGCCGCGCTCGCCTGCGACTGGCACCGCTGGACGCGCACGGCGCCCTTCGGGGACGCCAGCCCGCGGGCGGCGGCCTGCGCTGGCCCCTCCAGCGACGCCCTGCGCCGGCCTGCGCTTGCCTGCCTCTCCCACGGCGACGCCGCCTCGGGGGCCGACGACACCGACGCGCGCTGCCTGGGCGCGCTCTGCGACCGCGCCTTGGCGCGCGACGACTGCGTGTTGGCCATGTAGCTGGGGAACAGGAGCGGGTGGTCCGCGCCGGCGCCGGCGCCGTGGCCCTGGTGCTGCTGCTGCTGCGGCGGCGGCTGCTTGCACGACGCGTCCGAGGAGTAGTAGTAGTGGTACGGGCTGGCCCGCGCGGTGCCGAACGAGAAGTCGTCGTACCGGCCGCTGTACGACCGCCCGCTCGCGTCCGTCAGCGCCGACGGCGTCGGCGACACCTTCTGGTACAGCTCCACCTTGGACGGCGTGCGGCAGAGCGGCGTGGCGTAGCAGCTGCTGCGCCGTGACGTCCTCGGCGTGCAGTGCACGTCGCCCGCCCCCGTGTCCACCTCCACGATCTTGATGTTCTCCTCCATCTCCTGCATTCCAGAACGAAATTGATGGTTGGTCTGTGCCTGTGCATATCCATTATTATTATCCAACCAAAGTTTAAGAGAGCCCCGTACTGACGCACCTGATGCTGCCGGAGCCGGGGATGGTGCGGCGAGCGGCGTGTGGGCGTCATCCGTGGCGTGCGGAGGGGCCTCTCGTCGTCGAGGAGCCGGAGGCGCGCCGTGCGCGCCCTGTTCTGGGCGGCGACGAGCGCCTGCATGCAGCGCAGCGTGTTGCTGGCCTGCCGACGGACGAGGTGGCCGCGCACCAGAGCCTGCAGCTTCACCAGCCCCCTGAGCGCGCACAGTGCCTTCCTCGCCTGCGCGTTGATCCCGAGAAACGAACCAAAGGAGTCTCTCAGTCTCGGATACAGTAAAAAACGATGCAGAATGCGCGGATCAAGAACCGGTGGATCGGCGCGACGCGACTCACCAGGTAGGATCTGAAGACGGACTGAATCTTGATCGCCGCGGCCTCCTCAATGCCGATGACGCTCCGCTTCGACCCCGGCGCGGACGCGGCGTACCGGACGACGGCGGCGGCCGCCTGCTTGGTCGCCACCGCGGCCTCGGCGGCGGCCGCGGTAGCAATCGCCACCGCGATGGCGCTCTGGTCCGGGTCGAGCACCCGCGGCTCCAAGAACGCGGCATCCTTCCCCGCCCCGGCAGCCGCGGCCACGGCCACCGCCGCCGCGGGCCTCCGGAAGCTCCACCTCCGCTTCTCCCTGGCCCCCGGGGTCGACGCCGGGGTCACCGTCTGCGACGACCACGCCGGCACCCACCGCGGGGTCTCCTCGGGGCCGGTCTTGTGGTCCCCGGCGTCCTTCCCCCTGTCCTTCTTGCCCGGCAAGAAGCTTCGGAGCCACCTGCCCGCCTTGCCCATCCGCGCTTGCAGAGCTCGCTCTGGATCAGCCCCCGCGCGACCTTGCCGACTGAGAGGGAGTCAGCAGCAGTGGCATTGCCGCAGAAGCGACCGGCGATCCGCTGATCGCTCTGCCATGTGCGCCCTGCTACGTGTGCCTTGTGCGATCGGCGCTGTGGGATGTGCAGGCAGGGGCTGCACGGGAATATATTTAGGCGACGCCACCATGTGCGGCGACGCTGTGCGTGCTCTGGCCGGCTTGGCGCGCACCTGTAATAACTGCGAGCACGCAGCCAGGGGCACGTACCGTTAGAGCAGGCAGGGCTCGTACGTGTAGTGTACCACGTACGTACATGGCGCGTTTATTGTCCGGTCGTGGTACGCGCGTAGCAGAATGGAATTTTTTGCGGGTGCGGCTGGTCGACCTAGTGCCTACGGCCTACCCCGGCGTAGCGTCCGGCCCTGTTTTGTGCTGGCGACGCGCGCTTCCCTCGAAGGATTTGGAGGGCCTGATGCGCTAATCATCATCGCTGTGGCAGACCCTTGGTCCTGGGAAAGACATCATCCAATCATCAATGTTGGTCCTTCCGCTGGGAAAGAGAATACTTTGCTTCCCCAATATTTCAGATGAACTGGCCTGGCAAGGTGAAAAGGATGCCTCACGAGGGCCGATCGCAGGAACTTGTTCCCAAAGCAATGCTGCAAAACACCGTATCTTTTTTAAGTTGGTTTCTTTGTGGCGTCCCTTCTTCAAATGGTTAGGAGTAGTGATAGATGTTATCAATGACGACTTAGGACTTATTAATATATTGCTTTATAAGATTTTTATAAATAATTAGTAAAATTATTGCAACATATTGTCTAGTTAGAGAGGTCGGGGTCATCATTCTTTTTAAAATAAAAGGATTCGAGTCCTAAACTTCGTACTGGTGCTCGTGTTTTTTGAATTTATTTCATCCTTTGCGGCAATGTTAGTGGAATAAGAGGTTTCCATCGACTATCACAAGTCTGTGGTGACTTTGTTAATCTCAAGATGTTGTGCCGTCTGTATCTCAAAAATGCTCATAAAGATAGGTTGTGCATGCGTGCGTTAATAAGGATGGATGTATGTATGTGTGTATGTGCATGTGTGATTGTACTATGTTAAAAAAAACTTTTAATCCATTCAATAACTAGTAAGAGCATCTCTAGTAGAGCCCTCAAACCCTCAAACCCTTAAAAATAACCGTTTTTCTTACAGTTTTCATCGGAAAAACGGCGTAGACTAGAACCCTTAAACCCGTAAAAAAATTTAGAGGTCCAGCCCTCAAACCCCTTCCCAGCCTGTAGAAGTGAGGGTTGGGAGGGAAAACTGCCCCCAACCCGCACTCCACTACCCACCTCGCGCGGGAGGCAGTTGGTTACCCGCGCGCGCGAGGAAGTCGCCTCGGCCGCCGCGCCCCGCCGCCCTCCGCATCTCGGTCGCCGCCCACCGCGCCCCGGCCGCCGCCCCGCCTTCCGGGAATATTCCGTTATAAGGGTCGGGTTTTGAGGGTTCTAGTCTTTGCCCCTGTTTTTCAACCCTTAAAAGTGTCAAAAATGGGCAATTCTCAACCCTTAAAACTGGTTTTAGATTTAAGGGTTTGAGGGTTCTACTAGAGATGCTCTAAGGAAGTATAAAGAACACTAGAAGTAAACAAATCACATCCAGGTTTGTAGGCCACCTAACGAGGAGTACAAGCACCGGGGCTAGTCGAAGGCATGTGCCTATCGTCGCCCCTCTCTCTCATCGGAGTCGGGCAAAAACCTTGTTGTAGTAGACAGTTAGAAAGTCGTCAACTCATAGTATCAACACACCATAACATCAATCGACACCGATGAACAGAAGAGTAGATCGGAAGGATCTGATCTGTAAACACACGTATGCAGACGAACGAAGAACAGATCCAAGTGGATCCACCGTGGACAAACACCAACCGAATGTGTGAGATCAACCAGAGGCAAACCTCCATACACCTTCCGACTACGCTAAAACTTTCATCGGAATGGGGGCTATGCAGAGTAAATCTTATTCCAACTTAAGGGAGTCGCCGCTGCCTCATCTCTTTAAGAAGGACACATACCTAACAAAACTTAAAAACATCTAAAAACAGATCCCTCCAGCCGGCAAGGCCTGGGATCTACTGCGCCTCCATGGCCCTAAGGCCACATGAGACAAGGTAGACTTGTGGTGGAGCCGGGGCAAGGGAAGCCCTAACAACTTTGTGCCCATTGTGGTCACGAGTGAAGGGCCTCCAAGTGAGATTACATTCTTCTCATTTTGACAATGCCGAATGTTTAGCATCCGTAACGGTTAGAAGCATCGCAGTATTCTTGATCATGTCAAAGATGGCAAAGGGAGGGGAAGACTGGGGCAGAAAACCCTCACATTACTTTCATACCAAATGGCCCAAGATAATAGGCATGGCGGTCGATGTCATAACCTTTTACTATGGCATGTGGATATCCCATAGCATAATCCAACACTCCTTGACGGATCTTTCAGCAGTCCATGTGTTGGTGTTGATCACGTAAAGGTGCAGCCAATCCTTTACCACCCCCCAAATTCTCAAGGTGTAGCGGCATTTGTAGAAGACAAGCACCATAGTTTTTTTTCATGCCTACACAGGGGACAGAGCCCACAATGCCACCATCCATGCTTGGTTAGACGGTCGGTAGTTCAAATCATATCTTGTACGACAAGCTAATCAAACAACATGACCTTTGAGGGAGCTTGATGTCAGTTGTGCTTCCCCGGCAACGGCACCAGAAATGCTTCTGCTACTGCAACAAAAGACCTTACAAAGGTGCCAGAAATAGGAGTGTTGCTTGATACTCCTCAGCAACGGCACCAGGAATCCTTCAGCTGCGGCTACGCCTTAAGGGACATCCTAGGCAAGTATGCAAAGGATTTCCCCCCGTGGCCTTGGAGCCTTGCGTTGGTGTTCCCTCGAAGCGGAAAGGGTGATGTAGCACAGCGGTGGTAAGTATTTCCCTCAGTTTGAGAACCAAGGTATCAATCCAGTGGAGGAGTATCTCAAGATCCTGCACAAACACAAAGAACCTGCTCCCAACGCTATGAAGGGGTTGTCAATCCCTTATAGACTGTTTGCCAACTGAGAACTGAAAGCAATAAAGTAACAAAGCAAAGTAAAAGGGAGGTGTAAACGATGGATGTGAATAGACCCGGGGGTCGTAGTGTTTACTAGTGGCTTCTCTCATGAAAGCAAGTAGACGGTGGGTGAACAAATTACTGTCGAGCAATTGATAGAACCGCGCAAAGTCGTGACGATATCTATGGCAATGATTATATCTATAGGCATCACGTCCAAAACAAGTAGACTGATACTTTCTGCATCTACTACTATTACTCCACACGTCGACCGCTATCCAGCATGCATCTAGTGTATTAAGTCCAAAAGAACAGAGTAACGCCTTAAGCAAGATGACATGATGTAGAGGAATAATCTCAAACCAATGATGAAAACCCCATCTTTTTACCCTTGATGGCAACTACTTAATGTGTGCCTTGCTGCCCCTACTGTCACTTGGGAATGATTAAAAAACGATTCGGAAATCTGTCTTTATAACTTTCTCTCATGCGGAACGAAGAGAAGTTAGTAAATATATTGGGAAGCCCTTGATCGAGTAGTTCATCCGAAAGCATTTGATCCATCAGATCAGTGCTTGATCTTCTACTTAATAGGTTCAAGACCTAAATAAAGGAATGAAAACAGCTGCAAGATCCGCTTACTTCTTTCTCTTAGTCAGCTCTATCGCATATTGCCTACGAGCTCTCGTAGTATCTCACAGCAGTATCGAATAATGAAAAGAAGGAAAGCTCTATTGAATAAGCCAAGGATAGAGAGAAAAAATTTAAAGAACTATTTGAGAAAAGGAATATATCTCCAGGTTATTCATACCATGCGACTTCCTCTTTTCTAATTTGCGTTCAAGTAGATAAGAGAAGCTTGTGGGGATCGTCAAGAACAAACTTAGACCAGTTCATATTTGTGCATGCACAACTGAAGAGGTCAAGAGCAATAGGCCCATACTGGTCACCACATGGTAGAACCCAAAACCAAGCACTTCTCCCATTGCAAGAATCATAGATCTAGTTGGCCAAACAAAACCCAAGACTCGGAGAGACTTACAAGGATATCAAATCATGCATATAAGAAATCAGCAAAGACTCAAATATATATCATAGATAATCTGATCACAAATCCACAATTCATAGGATCTCGACAAACACACCGCCAAAGAAGATTACATCGGATAGATCTCCATGAAGATCATGGAGAACTTTGTATTGAAGATCCAAGAGAGAGAAGAAGCCTTCTAGCTACTAACTACGAACCCGTAGATCTGAAGTGAACTACTCACGAGTCATTGGAGGGGCGATGATGATGATGAAGAAGCCCTCCAACTCCAAAGTCCCCTCCGGCAGGGTGCCGGGAAGGGTCTCCAGATGAGATCTCGCGGAAACGAAGCTTGCGGCGGCGGAAAAGTATTTTCGAGGCTCCCCTAATTTTTTGCTGAATTTTTGGGAATATATAGACCAAGGATCTAGGTCAGGGGCGGCCAGTGAGGCCACAAGCCCTGACACCGCCGCCTCCCCCCTGGTGGCGGAGTGGGAGCTTTTGGGCTCCCTGGAGCCCACCTGGCTTGGCCCAGAGCCCCCCTGATCTTCTTCCGTTCGGGAAAAATCATTTCGGGGTTTTTATTCCGTTTGGACTCCGTTCCAAAATCAGATCTGAAAAGAGTCAAAAACACAGAAAAAATAGGAACTGGCACTTGGCACTGAATTAATAAGTTAGTCGCAAAAAAGATATAAAAGGTACATAAAACATCTAAAGAAGACAAGATAACAACGTGAAACCATCAAAAATTATAGATACGTTTGAGACGTATCAAGCATCCCCAAGCTTAACTCCTGCTCGTCCTCGAGTAGGGAAGTGATAAAGAATGAATTTTTGATGCTTTCATGCCACCTAGCATAGGTGTCCTTTGTAATTCCTGTTATGTGATGTGAATGTTCAGATCCATTAGATTCAAAACAATAGTTTGCTATTGACGTGGAAACAATAATAATTCAAGCAAACTAGCAAGGTAATCATGAACTTTTGAAATAACAAGGCCAAAAGGAAGTTATCCCTACAAAGGCATATAGTCTGGCTATGCTCTATAATCATTGCACAATGAATTTAAATCATGCACAACCCCGGTATTGGCCAAGTAATTGTTTCATACATTTACTTTCTCAAACCTTTTCAACTCTCACGCAATACATGAGCGTGAGCCATGGTTATAACACTATAGATGGTTTGAATGTGGTGGAGGTTGCAAGACAAAAAAGGAGAAGATAGTCACATTGACTAGGCATATCAATGAGCTGTGGAGATGCTCATCAATAGATATCAATGTGAATGAGTAGGGATTGCCATACAAATGATGCACTAGAGCTACGAGTATGTGAAAGCTCTTAAAGAAAACTAGTGGGTGTGCATCCAACTTGCTTGCTCACGAAGACCTAAGGCAATTTTGAGGAAGCCTATCATTGGAATATACAAGCCAAGTTATATAATGAAAATTTCCCACTAGCTATATGGTGGTGACAAAACGAGAGACTCTCAATCATGAAGATCATGGTGCTTAATATGCACAAGTGTGGAAAAAGTGGTAGCATTGTCCCTTCTCTCTTTTTCTCTCATTTTTTTTATTTGGTGGGCTCTTTGGCCTCTCTTTTTTTGGTGGGCTTCCTTGGCCTCTTTTATTTCCTCACATGGGACAATGCTCCATTAATGATGATCATCACACTTTCAACTCAAAACTTAGAGCAACTATGACTCTATATGGAATGCCTTCGGTAGTGTACCGTGGCAAAGATCTAGCATGGCATAGACATCTATGGAAACATCATGCTAGCTATCTTACGATCATGCAATGGCAATGTAGACATGGTGGCACATGTCATGGTGGTAGTTGCATGGCAATATATCTCGGAATGACTTTGAAAAAGCCATAGTAGGTAGGTATGGTGGCTGTTTTGAGGGAGGCTAATGGTGGGTTTTGTGCACCAGCGAAAGTTGCACGACACTAGGAAGATAGTGATGGTGGAAGGTGAAAGTGCATCTAAACCATGGACTCAACATTAGTCATGAAGAACTCATATACTTGTTGCAAAAGTTTTATTAGTAGTCGAAACAAAGCATTCAAGGCATACTCCTAGGGGAAGGGTTGGTAGGTATAAACCATCGCGCGATCCCGACCGCCACGCAAAGGATGACAATCAATATACTAATCATGCTCAGATTTCATCACATAGCGGTTCACCATACGTGCATGCTACGGGAATCACTAACTTCAACACAAGTATTTCTAGATCCACAACACCTTACTAGCATGACTTCAATATTAACATAACCACAACTCAAAACTAATTGAGATGAATCAAACTTCTCTAACTATTCAATGCACATGAAGGTGGAAGTTTTTGTATCCCTTTGCATAACTACCCCTTTTGAGACTACTATCAAAGCATAGATCAACTACCAAGCCACGCACCGCTGTGCTCTAAAAGATATAAGTGAAGCACATAGAGCAAAAGTATCTAGCTCAAAAGATATAAGTGAAGCACATGTGAGATGTATTGTCTACCGAAAGATATAAGTGAAGCTCGACAAAATCACTGTGAGTGCATGTCTCTCTCTCTAGGTGTGCAGCAAGTATGATTGTGACACAACAAAAATAAAAGACTCCTACGATACAAGACGCTCAAAGTAAAAACACATAACATGTTGTGAATAAAAATATAGCCCCAAGTAATGTTACCGATGGATTGAAGACGAAAGAGGGGATGCCTTCCCGGGGCATCCCCAAGCTTAGGCTTTTACAACATCCTTGAATCTCTTGGGGTGCCTTGGGCATCCCCAAGCTTGAGCTCTTGCCACTCTTTATCTTTTTGTCCATAAGAACTTCACCCAAAACTTGAAAACTTCACAACGCGAAACTTAAACAGAAACTCGTGATAACATTAGTATGAGAAATCAAACCACCACTTCCTTAGGTACTGTAGCAAACTTAAATTCTACTTGTGCTGATGTTGGGTTACTGTATTTTCAATCTTCCATGGCTAATACCCCCGATACTATCCATAGTTTCATCAAAATTAGCAACCAACACAACAAAAACAGAATCTATTAACAACATACCAGTGTGTAGGAATCTGTATATTTCGTATACCTCTGTACTCCAAAAATTCTGAAATATTACAACAGTCTGAAGAATTTGCGTAGCAATCAGCAGCAAAAAGAATCAACTCAAAAGCTCTTACAGAAAAAAAATCTTTTCGTAAGCAGAAAGTTTCTGTCTTTTCCAGCATGACCAAACGATCATCCCCAAGACTAATCATAACTATTTTGCTTGGCACAAACGCAAAAAGAAACACAAAAAACACAATCATAACAAAATTATGAAAGTGTGAAAACACAAAACAGAAAGAAAAAGGATAGATTCGTTGGGTTGCCTCCCAACAAGCGCTTTTGTTTAACGCCCTTAGCTAGGCATTCAATGATGCTCTCACAAAAGACAAGAATTGAAGCACAACGAGAGCATCATAAAGCATGTGAAAATCACATCTAAGTCTAACATACTTCCTATGCATAGGCATTTTATAAGAAAACAGGTTGTCAAGACAACCAATAGTTGCCATATGCAAGGAAGAAGAAAGAGACAATAGCAATCTCAACATAACGAGAGGTAATTTGGTAACATGAAAGTTTCTACCAAAATATTTCCCTCTCTCATGGCAATTACATGTGGGATCATATTCAAATTCAACAATGTAACTATCACAAAGGATATTCTTTTCATGATCCACATGCATGCAAAGTTGACGCTCTTCAAAAATAGTGGGATTGTCATCAACTAAAGTCATGACTTCTCCAAACCCACTTTCAATATTATTGCAAAAATCATATTCATCATGAGGTTTGAACAAATTTTCAAGATCATAAGAAAGATCATCACCCCAATCATGATTATTGCAACAAGTAGTGGACATAGCCAAACTAGCATCCCCAAGCTTAGGGTTTTGCATATTCTTAGCATGATTGTCACTAATAGAATTTATAGTGAAACCATTGCAATCATGCTTTTCATCCAAGGAGCCCTCGTGAATCACTTCATAAGTTTCTTCATTACGGTTTTCAGATTCACGCAACTCAAGCAAAACTCCATAAAGATAGTCAAGTGCACTCAACTCACTAGCAATTCGTTCACATAAGTGGGTCTCTTAAAGAGATTAGCAAGTGGATGAGGATCCATATCACTAGATTTTCAGCAAGCGAAGATGCAAGCATATTGAAGGCACATGGCACACAAGCGAACAGAAAGCAAGCGAGAGAAGAAGGCAAACGAAAAAGGCAAAGGCGAATGGCAAAGGAGAAAGGCAAATGAAAACGACAAATGTGAAGTGGGGAGAGGAAAACGAGAGGCAACTGGCAACAAAAGTAAATGCAAGAGATGAGTTTGTGAGACCTGCTTGGATAGATCTTGATCTCTCCTCCCCGACAACGGCGCCAGAAATACTTCTGATGTCAGTTGTGCTTCCCCGGCAACGGCGCCAGAAATGCTTCTGCTACTGCAACAAAAGACCTTCCAAAGGCGCCAGAAATAGGAGTGTTGCTTGATACTCCTCAGCAATGGCACCAGGAATCCTTCAGCTGCGGCTATGCCTTAAGGGACTTCCTAGGCAAGTATGCAAAGGATTTCCCCCGTGGCCTTGGAGCCTTGCGTTGGTGTTCCCTCAAAGCGGAAAGGGTGATGTAGCACAGCGGTGGTAAGTATTTCCCTCAGTTTGAGAACCAAGGTATCAATCCAGTGGAGGAGTATCTCAAGATCCTGCACAAACACAAAGAACCTGCTCCCAACGCTATGAAGGGGTTGTCAATCCCTTATAGATTGTTTGCCAAGTGAGAACTGAAAGCAACAAAGTAACAAAGCAAAGTAAAAGTGAAGGTGTAAACGGTGGATGTGAATAGACCCGGGGGCCGTAGTGTTTACTAGTGGCTTCTCTCATGAAAGCAAGTAGACGGTGGGTGAACAAATTACTGTTGAGCAATTGATAGAACCGCGAAAAGTCGTGACGATATCTATGGCAATGATTATAACTATAGACATCACGTCCAAAACAAGTAGACCGATACTTTCTGCATCTACTACTATGACTCCACACGTCGATCGCTATCCAGCATGCATCTAGTGTATTAAGTCCAAAAGAATAGAGTAACGCCTTAAGCAAGATGACATGATGTAGAGGGATAATCTCAAACCAATGATGAAAAGCCCATCTTTTTACCCTTGATGGCAACTACTTAATGTGTGCCTTGCTGCCCCTACTGTCACTGGGAAAGGTCACCACATGGTAGAACCCAAAACCAAGCACTTCTCTCATTGCAAGAATCATAGATCTAGTTGGCCAAACAAAACCCAAGACTCGGAGAGACTTACAAGGATATCAAATCATGCATATAAGAAATCAGCAAAGACTCAAATATATATCATAGATAATCTGATCACAAATCCACAATTCATCGGATCTCGACAAACACACCGCCAAAGAAGATTACATCGGATAGATCTCCATGAAGATCATGGAGAACTTTGTATTGAAGATCCAAGAGAGAGAAGAAGCCATCTAGCTACTAACTACGGACCCGTAGGTCTAAAGTGAACTACTCACGAGTCATTGGAGGGGCGATGATGATGATGAAGAAGCCCTCCAACTCCAAAGTCCCCTTCGGCAGGGTGCCGGGAAGGGTCTCCAGATGAGATCTCGCTGAAACGGAAGCTTGCGGCGACGGAAAAGTACTTTCGAGGCTCCCTTGATTTTTTGCTGAATTTTTGGGAATATATATGTCAAGGATCTAGGTCAGGGGGTGGCCAGGGAGGCCACAAGCCCTGACATCGCCGCCTTCCCCTGGTGGTGGAGTGGGAGCTTGTGGGCTCCCTGGAGCCCACCTGGCTTGGCCTAGAGCCCCCCTGATCTTCTTCCGTTCGGGAAAAAATCATTTCGGGGTTTTTATTCCGTTTGGACTCCGTTCCAAAATTAGATCTGAAAAGAGTCGAAAACACAGAAAAAACAGGAACTGGCACTTGGCACTAAATTAATAAGTTAGTCCCAAAAAATATATAAAAGGTACATAAACATCCAAAGAAGACAAGATAACAGCGTGAAACCATCAAAAATTATAGATACGTTTGAGACGTATCAGAGCTCAAGGCTTCGAAACTATTGAAACCATTGCAGCTTAAATTATATCCAAGAATTGATACGTGGATGTCATAAAGTAGTGCCATTTGATGTGAGCTTCCACACAATGTCATCCTCAACGCCATCAGAGAGTGAGTGATGTGGAGGCACGCCCAAAGAGTGAAAAAATCACGAATTAAATCCAACGTCCAAGTGTTAGGAGTTTAATTTTAGCAACCCATGCATCATCTTTCATTGCCCCTCTTAGCCCTCCATCTTTTTTTTATCTTGGATGCCGCAAAATGAGTGGGGTGATCTCCTTCAGTTTCCTGCCATTGACCCAAGACGAGTCCCAAAACAGTGTACACGCGCCATTTTCCACAATGATGTTTGTCGAGGCATAGAAGACATCAATATCAGCTTCATCACAAGGTTCTCCATGCCCACCCATAGTTTGGATGGATCCTTTCACTTGTACCATGTCCATCGGAGCCTAAGATCTCGGGAGAATTTCTCAAGATTAAGGATTACAAACCCTCCTAGCTCGATGGGAAGGCAAACAACCTCTCCTCCCTCACCCCCATTTTTTTACTTTACACTTGGCATGGGTCACTTTTTTCGTTCCCACCCAAAAGAAGGCACAATCGATCTTGTTCAAATTTTTGGAGACACTCAGTGGCATGACAAGTGGGGTGGACCAATTTCATAAGTGCCCCGCACTCGATGGTGGTGATGTTTTGTTTGTGCCAAGTTGTGTGCATAGCTGCAAATTTATACTCAAGGAGCTGAAATTCCACTCTTTTAAGTTGCCAAACCGAGAGTGGACAACCAAATACTTGATGGGAAAGTTGGACGGGCATCCGCAAATTTATCGAGGATGAGATCCACGTTGAGATGTGTGCAATGAATTGGTGCCACATGGCTCTTGAAGAAATTGGTGGACAGTCCCTTGACATCACCAAATAATAGCATAATGCAAAAAGGTTGTCTATGTCCTCCTTGATTGGGTCCACAAAGATTGCCCCTTGTGCGCAAAAAGGGGTGTGTGAAAAGTGGTTCCAAATCCTCTAACTTGTGAAGTAAGCCGTGTTGGGTGGCCAAGCCAAGGATACATTGAAGAGGCTAAATTGTAACTACAAACATGAGTTGAGAGAACGAGTCGCCTTGACTAAGCCCGAGGCCATGCTTGAGGGGGGCATGCCATTGGGAAGAATTCTCAAATAGGAAGAGGCAGGCAAAGTAGTGATCCACCCGTTGAATTTGTTCCGGAACTGATGTCATTGGAGGAGATCAAGAGTGTACTCCCACTTTATTTAGCCAAAAGCCTTGTGATATCGATCTTGAAAATTACAGATGAGGTCTTTGCTTTGTGTATCCGTCTCACAAGGTCTCGCACACACATAAATTGTCATGTACGTTTCATTTATTTATAAAGGCACTTTTAGGCAATGGAGATAAGGTCGGTCATATGCGTGGTGAGCCGAGTCACAAGCACCTTGGCAATGATTTTGTCAATGATGTGAGTGATACTATGGTACATTCAATGTGTAACCGTTTAAAGGAGATTTTTTGGAAACAGTTGAAAAAGCTTCACCGGTCATTTTATAAACTCGGAGAGTTTTACAAAGAAACAAAACACTCGACCTCGTACATGGTTTACTCTCGCGGCATTAATGAACTCAAATTCTTATCTCCAGCTAACGCCCACACACGAGCCCCTTCTTTAATCTTACAAAGAATGAGAAATCGGCAAAGTGGAGACATTTCTAAAGACTCTTGCATTTTGCCCCCATGAAATCTCCCACGAAACAAGCACGAGAAGGGAAGCAATCCTTTTTCTTGCGCCACCGATGCCATTTGTGCCGTTGATGTTGGCCACCGAGCATCACCACTCGGTGGGGAGAATGTAATGGACCCATTCTTCCATGTGCAAATAAGCCAATCGAAGCCAAAGTTTGACTTGTTCCCAAATGCGGTTGGTATATGTACACATGAAGGACATGTGCGCGGCAGATTCTTCTTCTTGCTTGCATAACTAGCATAGACCACAATTAGGACAACCACGTCGTTGGAGGCAATCCGTTGTCTCTAGACCCTATCTAAAGGATGACCCGGGTGAAAAACTTTTGCTTGGGCAGCCCGGTTTCCCATACATCGGACTTTACTATGGAAGCATTCAAATCTCCAACTTGCGTTTTGTGTGCCGAGGAGGTCGAGTAGGATCTGTACGTGGAATTATCCATACTATGGAATCCTCTTCGTGGATCTAAAGGTCTGTGTCCAAAAGCTTAAGCCAAAGGCTATAGAAATCCAAAATGTGTTGCACTGAGAGCTTTGAATTGTAGTTGATGTTTCCAATCCACCTTTCATTGCACAAAGCATCCCAAACAGTCAAATTCTTACTATATTTTGAGGTAGCACAAATGGATGGAGCAATGTATTTTAGTTTTTGACCTTGCAACCAAGGCGATTGCCAAAATTTAGTAGTTTCACCATTGGCAATGGTGATGGCCGTCAATCTATAAAAAAGATCAATGTCAGCCTCGTCAAATGGGTGGTCGAACGCCACCCATGCCCTAGCCAGTTCAGTCCACTCAAACTAAGGCCAACATAGTCGAACGGCACACGCAAAATTTTCCAAGTCTAGGATTTTGGGGCCACCAAACTCCTTCAGCCTGCATATTTGTTCCCATTTGACTTTGCACTTGGAGATCTTTTTCATGCTAGCCCAAAGGAAACTCCACTCTAATTTGATGTTAGCCTTGATTGTTCCTTTGGGTATGATCATGTCGTTGATGTGATAAATAGCCTAAGAGGAGATAACTGATTCACCCTTGCATTTCTATCGGGCACCGTGACGTGGATGCCACCCCTCTTAACAAGCTTGCTTGCCATTTTATCATGCAAGTGCTAAAAATCAATCGCCCTCAGATGGTATAGACAAAGAGGAAGCCCAAGGTATCAAATGGGAAGATGATCCTAACCGCATGGAAGCCTTGGAGGACATCATCAAGGTCGATAGCAAAACGTCAAATTGGTTCCACGAGACTCTTTTGTACATTAGTTACTAAACTAGTGCCACTGCGAAAGTTTCGAAGGATGGCCATGAGGTTGTTAAGGCTAGTTCTTTTGGGGTTTATTCTTGGTTGCGAAAATAAGTTGTCCCCTCCCCATCTTATTCTGAAGCTTAATTTAAAATTTTATTTGAAAAGCCTAGTGGTTAACCCCTAATTAGTAGGCTTTTAAAACAAAAAAAATAGATTGGGCATCTAAAATATGTTGGGAAGGGGCATCCTATCTTCATAGCCAACCATAAGCTTCAAAATAACTACTCCCTTCGTTCCTAAATATAAGACCTTTTAGAGATTTCACTATATACTATATACGGATGTATGTAGTCATATTTTAGGATGTAGATTCATTCATTTTGCTCTGTATCTAGTCTATAGTGAAATCTCTAAATGGTCTTATATTTAGGAACGGAGGGAGTAGCTCTTAATGTCCTCTCTAAAGGGTACCACAAAAATATGAGTGTTGTCTGCATATAACGAGGTGGCCCTTCCCAGCAACCTCCTAAGGGTGCCCTGCCATACTCGACGACCAGGTATGAAATCCGTTGTAGCAGGTTGATTGCGATCACATTGAGAAGCGGCGAAAGGGATGCCCGTGATGGAGGCCACGATAGTGAAGGATAGGCATGCGTGGCACTCCATTGCAATTTTTAACGGAGCAATTGTAACGTGGGGAGGACTAGTATAGGAACACACATGTTAAAGATTCTCAAAAAATACAAAACATGTTAAAGATTCTCAAAAAATAATGTAACAATGTTTGATATACAACCTGAAAAAGTTTCAGCTACTAATTCGACCTATAGTAGTAGTCTTTCCCTAATAATACTGCTTCTGTCGTACGTCGTGGATGTTTTACAAAAAAAAACCTCAAGTTGTATATATTCAACCCGCACTCCTAATTTAAGTGGAGAAAAACGTTTCAATTTTAGAAACACCCCCACCCACCCCAGATCACCGTCACGTCTTATCCATTTGTCCTCCACCGCGGGAACCCATCTCCGGCCATCCGTCGTGCCACCGCCTGCCGTCGGCGTCCATGCCGCAGGAACAAGAAATGGGTCAGGCTTCGCTGCGCCTGTTGCCGGCGGCATCCCGCCGCTGGAGCGAAGGAAGTGGGCGGCACGAACGACCTCCTTCACCCCAGGCGGGCCTCTCCAGCAAGGTGACCCCAGGCAGGGCCTTGTCACTGGTGACGCGAGGCCGAGGGGGCAGCGCGCGAGCGTGAGAAGGCGGGGTCGAGGAGGTGCAGGAGGACGCCGACCGATGGTCGGGGGCTTGGAGAGGGCGACAGCGGTCACGAGGGCTTGGTGGCAGCCAGCGTGCTTGCTTGGGAGGATGGAGGCCCCCTCATTGGGCTCGGGTGCGGCAGCACGATGCCGCTGGAGCCGGGGCCGGTGGGTGGTGTGTGACTCGGATTCGTATTACACACTCGTGTCGTTCCCCATCTTCTGCTTTGTCCCGAGATGACCCAACTGGGTGGTGCTCTGACAGAGGCTTCCCCCGCCCAGGCCCTCCACCGGCTCAAAATCCGGCGGCGCTCTGCTTTGACTCCCCCGCATCAAGCGACCAATCCAGGAAAACCGCTCTGTCACGCTGTCGCTTCCATCTGCAGGCTGGGAGCTGCCCTAACGGTCGAGCGTATGATGTGCACCAAAGCCAACTCCTCCACCAAGGCCCTCCTCTCAAAGGCCAACAATGACACTGCTTGGTCCGAACAGATTGTGAAAGCATGCAGAGATACACACATACATGTGCAGATGTGCTCCTCTTCCACCCCAGCACTGATTTAATGTGAAATCTAAACACATACATGTGCTCCCCTTCCACCCCGACACTGATTTAATGTGAAGTCCAATTGGGAGGTATCGATAAGCACCAATGTCTCCTTGGTTTAGTTCATGTCTTGAATGACTTTGATCCTTGTTACACCAGAACCTGGTCCATGCAGTGATTCATATTTTGCTTGTGCGGCTGTTTCCATGTTGTTCATCTGTGGTAAATTTTAAAACGTTGTGTGAGTTTATATGATGCATGCATGAATTAAACATGGAACTTTGATTAAGTTGTAATTGTTTCTAAGGATGCAGGACTCGCCGCTGTTCTAGGAAAAGGATGTCGCCGACATTGTTCCTCGGTGCGCCGTCGTTCCATCACTAAAACACAGGTTTATGACATCGCCTATTTATTACTTGCCCTTCGTCTGCAGAATCGAGCGCAGGTTTTCGATTGTAATATAGACCTTTGAAAACGTTATTTTTCATGTTTGCACGGTACTTGAAACATAATTACACTATATATGTTTAGCATATTTACATACTACTATTGTTAGAGTAGAAAGTGTTTTTGAACTTCAAATTATATACTGCCCTCTCATAATTTTCTTGAAAACAAAGATATATTTTGGTGTTTGCGGTAATGTGGTGTACAATAGGTAGCCATGGTTCTTTAGAAATTAGAAATGTTAGCAAACAGAGTGGCACAGAACTGAATATATTTCCTTTAGTATTGTCTGTCTACTTGAACTTTCTTTGGAATCTGATGTAACCATCCCACAACCTAAAAATGATGTATGATGTCCAGAGAAGATTTCTACTTACATTTAACTGGGCTTAACTATGGTTACATTTCTCTATGTTTGCAAATTTCAAGCAGTAGTACACATACAACTTTGGTCACAGTATAATCATCTGATGCAATGTGATAGTTCCAGCTAAATTTCTTCACCTATAAATCCAATTATGTTACTTCTTTTTGTGTAAACGTGGGATTTCTAGATCTTATAAAAATGATTTTTTACTTCAGCAAGTGTTACTTTGAATCTGTTAAAATATAGATGAATCCTTGCAAATCCAACAAAAGGGGTGAGAATATATGCAACATGAGGTTTCTCATGCTGATAGGCATTTGTTTGCATGGTTGCGGCATGATCATGGTGCACATATATGTAATACTAAAGGTCTTCTTCTATAACGGTGAATTCTAATGCTATGCTTGTCATGTTGGCCGAGCAAAATTGACAATCTCTGATGCTTGTTCGGCTCTGATCCATCTCAAAAATCCTTGTTAATTTCTACTTCCTGGGCTGACCGGCTGACATCCTGCAGACGGCGGTTGCGGCCTAAGCGAGATTTATTGGGCAAGGAAGCTGAAAATAGGATGTCCAGCCTCTCAGCCTTAGTCGCTGCACCAGGTCACCTCCATGTTGGCTGTTGTAACCTGTATGTACATCTCCGTCAGATCAATCGCTATTTTGATAGGAATGCGCTTCCCGACGATGGTTCGTACCTCCCCAACGGTTTGTTGTGACACTTTTACATGATTCATGTGTGCAGATAACAAGAAAAGTTGTCGTGGTTCAGGCATCTGTTAGTTACCAAAAGAAATCTCACAACTGAAGAAGAGGAGTTGCGGATCCGGGTGTATGTGATATCCATGCAAGATTTGCTACAATATTCATTGAGGTACACTTCTTGCAGCTTTTTGCAAAGTATCAGGCAATGCAATCGCATGTTTGTGATGCTTTGTTCCTACGGTATCTCCAGTTTCATCTCAGTAGAGATTCAAAATCAAAACCATGTCATTCATGTTGTCACTAAAATTACAAATCGCTCCCTCACTCATTCATGTATGTTTGTAGCCGCAAGGGAGCAAGCTCCTTCCAGCAGATGGGCTCCATGGCACTACATCTATATTATACTGGAATGATGTGTTGATCGATTCATACGTGGTTTGTGGTATAATAATCGATTGTTCTTCTACATGTGATAGAGCATAATATATCTCCATATGTGGTTTTGGTAATTGATTACAATCCCTATGGACTAATGGTTGCCTTAAGTTATACTTATAGGATTTGTCCATAGGCACTTCTTGAAGTCCATCTGTTGGGTTTAGGGAGTTTATATGTTGACCAAGATGTTATTCAAGGATTTGTCCATAGGCACTTCTTGAAGTCCATCTGTTGGGTTCAAGGAGTTTATATGTTGACCAAGATGTTATTCAAGGTATTATCCAAAGAATGGTCATAGAAACACTAGGTTGATCAAGATCTCAGACTAAGAGCAAATCAAGATGATCAACAGACAAAGCGTATAAGATGTACCGAGAGGGATCAAGTGATCCCATGGTATGGTAAGCATTGTCCATTACTTGTTTGTGTACTAACCCATGGTCTTTGTGAGACTCCTATGTGGGGGTTAGGTGTGTTTCCATTGGGCTTGCGTCAAAAGGAAGATCTCATACAACCCATGAAGGATGACGTCAAGTGGTGATCGTCATCAAGATTGTGGTGTGCAAGTTCAAGTGGATCAGCACGAATATATCATTGAGACTATTGTCAATGATCATGTGCTGACAAGGACAACCTCATGTGCTAACAAGGACAAGACCAATATAAGCATTCCTGAGCACTACATGCTTGATTCTTGTGGATTTACACATGGTGGACAGGACAAGATCAAGATAAACATTCTTGAGAACTTCATGCTTGATTCTTGTGGATGTTCACATGGTGGACAAATGAAGATGAATACATAAGCTAGGCTTTCCGCATTGTGTATGGAAAAGCTACTTGAAGACTTCATCATGTCTTGCTTTCAACTTGAGCCAAGAAGGAACAACAACATCAAGCTCAGGTGAAAGGGCTAACTCAAAGGTATCAGTTCCTTTGATGTTAGTTGTGCGGAGTGATGATCAGCGAATAAAAGTATACACTCAAGTATGGATCATCAGTACTCTTTTATGATTCTTGAGTCCTTAGGGATCCCGCACTATTAAGAGGGGATCACAGGTTTTGCGATGAACTTGCTCAAACTACAACTTCACTTTCTGCTCAGACCACATCTCCATTGCTTTGCTGTTATCTGTAAACGGAACCAGTGCCTCGGACATCCGGCTTCCTCCGGACGTCTGAGGGCCGGACGACCAACTACCTCGGAAATCCGGCATCCTATACCAGAGAAATCAGAGCCATATAACTCGGACTTCCGGCTACCTCCGGACGTCCGAGGCCCGGATGTCCGGCCAAGTCCCGGAAATCCGGAAGCCTGCACCAGTAGAAGTTGAGTTCTATAGCTCGGAAATCCGGCTCCCTCCGGACGTCCGAGCGTCGGACGTCCGACACCCGTAGGAAATCCGGAACCTACCACCAGTAGGGATTGTGCTGTATAACACGGACTTCCGGGCCACTCCGGACGTCCGTATGCTGATGAATTCAAATATGTTCAGGCACATCTACAGGCCTCGGACGACCGACCCCTGTCGGACGTCCGGCCGCTGACGAACTCAGAAGAGTTTCAGTCATGCCTACAGGTCTCGGACGTCCGGCCTGTGTCGGACGTACGGTCCCTCGCGGACGCCCGGACTTCCGACAACTGTCGGACGTCCGGACCCTGTGTGACTTAAAGTACCCCCAACGACTCTTTTTCTCTCCACACTATAAATACCCCCTCCCACTTCGTGAGAGCGTCGCCCAACACAGCCTTATCCTCATAAGAACACATTTCCACCTCACACACATTTGCTCACTCCAAATCTTAGATCCCAAGAGCATTTGTGAGCCCCTTTGAGAGTTGTTCCAATCAAAAGATAGATCTTCTCCTTCTCCTTCTCTCAACCCAAGCTATTTGTGATTTGAGCAAGTTTTGAGCATTCCCCGTGATCTTGTTACTCTTGGAGGTTGGAGACTCCTAGGCGGTAGGAGTTCTTCGGAGAGGAATCAATCCGTGTGATTTCCCCCGGAAAAGTTTGTGAGGGTTTGGAAGCCACCTCAAAGGCTTACCACTAGTGGTTGAGAAACGCCTTCGTGGTGTTATCTCAAAGGGAGAATAGGGTGAGCCTTCGTGGCGTTGGTGTGCCTTCGTGGTAACATCCACCTCTCTAACGGTGACTAGCTTCCCTCCAAGGAAGTGAACATCGGGATACATCTTTGTCTCAGTGACCTTGGTTATCCTTAAACCTAACTCCTTACTTGTGGTTTACTTGTGTTATTTGAGCATACATACATTGCATATTGCTTGTGCTCATTATATTGTGTTGGCCATTTCTTGTACAAGATTAATCATTCAAGCATACCCTCTATATTCACACGTACATACTTGCAGCCCTTGATATATCGTGTGATATAGTGTGATCTAGTATCTTGTGGTCTTCACCTACTTGTCGTGTGATATAGCTCAATTAAGTTTGTGTAACTTACTTGTGCTTGTTAGTAACTGCATTGTGTCCATCTTAGTAGATCGTGTTGTTGATACACGTTGCAGTGCCTAGTGCATTTAGGATTTGTGCTTGACAAGTACCCTCTTAGTTTATTTCCTCATCAGGTTCAAGCCAAATCTGAAGAAGTTTTTTAAATAGCCTATTCACCCCCCCCCCTCTAGGCGTCATCGAGGTCTTTTCAATTGGTATCAGAGCTAGGTCTCTCTTTAATTAGGTTTCACGACCTAGAGAGTATCGATGTCGACTATTGGATTAGTGCACAATGGCATCTTTGACTTTGATGGCACAAATTATGCCCTATGGAGAATTCGTATGCTTCATCACTTTCGGGCCCTGGGCCCAAATACTTTACGAATTGTTTTTGAAGGGATTGCCGACAAAAAGGATGATGCATCTTCATCTACTATTGAAATGTATCTTGATTGCGAGGATTTTCTTGTCAGTCATCGAACCATAAGTCCTGAAGTGTATTAAGTCTATCTCGACTTGCAAGTCATCTCATGAAGTTTGGACTAAACTTGAAGATATATATGGTGGGTCCAATCTTGATGAAGACGGTATTATGATGAAGGAGTTGGTGCATGAGCTCTTCACTCTTTTTGATCCTAAAGAGTCCACCACTACTTCCATATCCGATTGCTTGCACACCTCAGCATCTTCAATCTCACAAGGTAATGACATGGTGAGTGAAGAAATATATGTTGATGAAAATGGCATAGCCTCTATGGACACGAGCATATCTAGCACCACACATAGTGTAAATTATTGTGCTGATAGGTCATGCATTTCACCTAAAGATTCCTTGACAAATGTCTGTGGTGATATGCCTGCTTCCTCGTGTCCTCTTGATCAAAATATCTTGTTTCTCCCTAGTTGCTCTATGACTAACCATTTAGGGGAAATCAAGAAGTATGAAGTACTTTTGACTAATGAAGAATCTGATTCACCAAAAGAATCATCATCAACTCCTCCTGTTCACATGTGCCTCATGGCAAGAGGTAATAATGAGGTATCATCTTCCCTGTGCAATAACGATGATATTTGCGATGAGGATGATGATGATGACTTGACTGGAAATATCTATGTGATCAATAAAATTCTTCATAAAGCTAAAAATAACTCTCTTCAACGGTTCCAAGATGTTCTTGCTTACTTTGAAAATTGTAATGATTCACTTAATCATGAACAAGCTAAAAGTGAACAACTTGAACTTGAACTTGAGAATAGTCATCAAGCATGTAGAGACTTAAGATCTTCAAAAGGAGAGATTGAAGTTGCTCATGATAAACTTAAAAGGGATTTTGAGGTCCTTCTCCTTGAATGCAATAATGTCAAGGGAGAGCTCATCAAAACCTCTAAGATCTATGAGGAGCTTCAATCCACTCATGAGAAGTATCTATTTGCTACTTACTCCTCTCATATTGTTGATGATACTTGTACATCTAACTCTATCTCTCTTGAAGTATCAACATTGAAGGAGAATGTTGAGCTACGTGATCAACTTGATTTACTAACTAGCAATTATGGGAAGTTGGAAGAAAACCATGTAATGCTCACAAGCTCTCATGCCGATCTTCTAACATCCCATAATGTGCAAAAGTTAGCTCATGAGGCTATCATCACCAAGGTAACATCAAGCAAGCCTCATGTGGACAATGGCACTACATCTAGTCAAAGTACTATATTTCCATGTGCTAGTCCTCGTAATTCGTCTACTCATAATGTTGCTACCTCATGTGATGAATTACTTTCCTTGCCTTGTTGCTCTAACATTGAAGCTTACACTTCCTCTAGTACTTGCATTGATACTAACCGTGCAGAGGAAATCAAAGAGCTCAAGGCCCAAGTCACTTCTTTGAAGAAACACTTGGAACAGTGTCATGAAGGGATGCCCACACTCAACAACGTCCTGTGTGAGCAAACAACTCCGAATGACAAAAATGAGTTTGGAGTAAACTCAAACAAGAACAAGAGGGGCCTAGAACAAGTCAAGAATTCGGCCAAAATCATTTGCTTCAAGTGCAAAGTTAAAGGGCACCATGTTAGATCTTGCCCTCTGAAGACGAAGTCTCAAAGTCACAAGCAACAAGGGAAGCAGCCACAAACTCAATCACATATTCAACTACAAGTTGAAGGAAGGCCTCTTCCCAATAAGACCCAAGCCAACACTCCCCGAGGTGAGAAAACAAAGGGTAGATGTTGCTACTTATGTCGTGAGAAGGGTCATGCCGCTTCGTCTTGCACAAGAGGTAACTTATCCAACCCAATCGCTATTGATGATATCTATTCCCTTGGGAAGGATAAGGTTGGCAATGTGTTTGCCAAGTTTGTTGGTACTCAAAATGGTGTCAAGAAAAGAACCATTTGGGTTGCCAAGCCTATTGTGATTAACTTCTTAGGACCCAACGTAGTTGGGGACCAACAAGCTCAAACTTGATCAATAGGTGACTATGGAGGACATTAGAGACTTGGAAACATAATGAAGAATTAAGGGGTCTTCATCATTCATATTATCTCAAGCCAAGTCATTTGGATTATCGAGTTTCTATCTTATATCCAATGTGCCTCCTTACGGTAACTTATACTTAAACTGTTTACATTGTTAGGTGCTTGCCCCCCTTTTGCATGTTGTGTTTTTGTACCTTGCATGCGTTTGTATATGTTGTGCTTCCAACTTGCTTATCTTGAGTAATCAAGTATGTGTATGTTGGTTTGCACATCATGTACATGTGAGTCTTGTATTGAGCCTATTTTCATCTTGTCTGTATTTTTGTTGGCTCTTGTGAGAGATTAATGGATTATCCCACTGTGGGGGAGTGATGTGCTTTGCACACCTCTCAATCCTATAAATGTGTATACATGGGGAATACCACTTAGTTTTGATATTTCAAGATTATCTAGTTTCTATGTGGTATGTCTTACTCATGAGAAATTCAAATTCCATATGGTCCATTAAGTATCTCTTGTTGGTTTCAATTTGCCACTTGTTAATATTATTGGTTATCACATTATGGGGGAGTAATATGCTATGTGCATATTACAAACCTAGAAAATGTGTACATTTGAGGTGTTGCCACTTAGTGTTGATATTGTAAATTTCCTGTTCTTAGGTGGCATGTTAGCTCTACAAGTGTCATTTGCTTGCGTTTTATGGGTAAAGATGATCTTGGATATATTTGTGATCTACCAATGAGTATCATTTCAAAAATACTTCTTGTCCTTGACAATTGGTATTCCCATCATGTGATTGGAATTGATAATCATCTTTACATTGTATTTTGTGTTTCGTTTGTCTTTCTTGCCTCTTATGAATCTATTTTTTTAACATGTCTAGTGTGGTTATAGATATAGAGAAAGTGATGATCCCATCGTGTGCGTTTTGTATTCAAATGCAAATTCTACATAATGCACGTCCCTTGGGGGAGCTATCCTATTCTCTTTAAAATACTCTCTTTATTCACCCATCATAAAATCATTTGATCCCCATCAAGTGTGTGTTGATGGGAGGCAAGTCTTGCTCTTTATGATGCTTTGTGCCATCATGAAAATTTGTAGAGGGCTTTGTTTGTTTGGAACCTAGCTCTCTCTTGGAAACTAGATACCTCGTGTTTGTTTTCCTTCAATTGGTTTCTTGTTGCCTTCTATTTGGCATGTGTCAATGGATATCTCATTCCTTGATGTATCTTTTAATTGATATCTTTCAAGTGATAGTTCTTTTGCTTTAGGATCTTATTATCACTTGATACCTTGTATTTTGATGACTTATCAACTTTGTGTTGAGTTGATTCTTGAGAGTCTTGAGCATGCATACCTAGCTACTATATACAACTTATTTTGCTTGCTTTCCTCTTTTGACCCAATATATAAGGGAAACTCCACCCTGTCATAAATTGGCTAAGGTGTGCATGAAATTCAAATTCATATCTATATGCACATATGTGTGTGGAGTTTGTCCTATGTATTGCTGGTTTTCTAACTCTTTGGTCCCAATGAGTTTGGGCACCATTTTGTTTGTTTTTGTTGTCCCAGGAACAACTGGAGATGCATTGGATGCTCGGCTCACCTATAAGGAAGATGTTGAGACCATGTGATTATTGGAGCCAAGTTAGGATGATCAAAGAACAACTATCTACTACATCAATCCAATGTTGTCTCGGTAACAAGTATCCACTTCATGCATTCTTTTCTTGCAAAGGACCCAACCTGTCTTTTCTTTTCCAGGTTGCATCATGGCATGAATCTCTTGATTTGTTCTCGTAGTACTTGTTTGCTTTCTCAAAGCATCCTAACGATGATGTCTTACTGCTAGTTGGGATGTCTTTGATGTTCGTATGTTGGAAGTTCATATTATACAATAAGAAAATATTAGGCCATGTGCTATGCTTCCAAGCAAAAGATCTCATTGATATATTTATGACTTCCCTTTTTGGATATCTAGTGTTCTTCCTTCGTGTAACCATTTCGTGTGTACATCCTTCTTTGTGGATATATATATCATCATGATTGTCTTCTACTTAGAATCTTGGTCACATGAGAGAAGTTACATCTCTAATTGATATCCTCTTTTCTTTCACGTCCATCGCTGCATTTCCTTTTTTCGGTTTTTGGTGGCAACGTGAAAGGTTTTGTTTTGAGTGCGTATCTTATTTTTCTACATCTTGGTGCACTCTTTGACCGTGAAGATTATTTTTCCTCATGCTTGTCTTGATGAGGGTTTTGCCATTCTCAATTAGTATCCCTCCTCTTGGCAAGATTCTTACTTCCTATCTTCACAATGGGTTGTCACAAGTGTTGGTTCCTATTATGTTTATTAGTAAGCTTGTGAACCCATTTTCTAGTATGTGTGTGTGGGAATGATATGTCTTGCACTTTGTATCTCATATTCATCAAGACTATGTTGATGAGCAATGCTCATCCTTATCTTAAGTCTTCTCAAGTGCTTTGCCATGACTCACACACATTACCGTAGTTGAGCTTATTCTTCAGTTGCTTCCTTTACATGTTGCTCAACCATTAGTTTTGTGCAATTGATATGCCTATTGTCTCATCTATCTTCTTGCACTCGTTGTGTGTTTCTGTTAATTCTGGGGGAGCAACGATCCTATTTTGTGCACCTGTGTCAAATACAAAAATCTCATACTAATGCACAAATCATGGGGAGCCTCTCTAGTTTTTGATAAAGCACTATGTTGCCTTTATCATAATATCTTTTATTCATGTGGTTCGAAGGACCATATGATTGTTTGTTCCATCTGGGATCTTTTGATTGCTTGCCTCTATCTTTGTATGTCTTTGTGGCATACGATTCTTTTTGCAATCTTTGGGTCCTTAATATAGTTTGTTTTCCTCCAACTACTTATCATTGTATTTGTGTATTTTTCTGCACTCATTTCCTGAGAAGTACACACTTTTTGGAGGACCACCTACTTTGGATATGTTTAGAGGGTTTTGCTTTTATTGCGTAAGAATTTACATCTTGCTCACATGCACTATTACCTTGTATGTGTGCGCTTGGTTATGCTTATTTCCTTATATAAACTCTCTTGAAGTGGTTGTCTTCAATTACCAAAATGGGGGAGATTGATAGAGCATAATATATCTCCATATGTGGTTTTGGTAATTGATGACAATCCCTATGGACTAATGGTTGCCTTAAGTTATACTTATAGGATTTGTCCATAGGCACTTCTTGAAGTCCATCTGTTGGGTTCAGGGAGTTTATATGTTGACCAAGATGTTATTCAAGGATTTGTCCATAGGCACTTCTTGAAGTCCATCTGTTGGGTTCAAGGAGTTTATATGTTGACCAAGATGTTATTCAAGGTATTATCCAAAGAATGGTCATAGAAACACTAGGTTGATCAAGATCTCAGACTAAGAGCAAATCAAGATGATCAACACACAAAGCGTATAAGATGTACCGAGAGGGATCAAGTGATCCCATGGTATGGTAAGCATTGTCCATTACGTGTTTGTGTGCTAACCCATGGTCTTTGTGAGACTCCTATGTGGGGGTTAGGTGTGTTTCCATTGGGCTTGCGTCAAAAGGAAGATCTCATACAACCCATGAAGGATGACGTCAAGTGGTGATCGTCATCAAGATTGTGGTGTGCAAGTTCAAGTGGATCAGCACGAATATATCATTGAGACTATTGTCAATGATCATGTGCTGACAAGGACAAGATCAAGATAAGCATTCCTGAGCACTAAATGCTTGATTCTTGTGGATGTACACATGGTGGACAGGACAAGATCAAGATAAACATTCTTGAGAACTTCATGCTTGATTCTTGTGGATGTTCACATGGTGGACAAATGAAGATGAATACATAAGCTAGGCTTTCCGCATTGTGTATGGAAAAGCTACTTGAAGACTTCATCATGTCTTGCTTTCAACTTGAGCCAAGAAGGAACAACAACATCAAGCTCAGGTGAAAGGGCTAACTCAAAGGTATCAGTTCCTTTGATGTTAGTTGTGCGGAGTGATGATCAGCGAATAAAAGTATACACTCAAGTATGGATCATCAGTACTCTTTTACGATTCTTGAGTCCTTAGGGATCCCGCACTATTAAGAGGGGATCACAGGTTTTGCGATGAACTTTCTCAAACTACAACTTCACTTTCTGCTCAGACCACATCTCCACTGCTTTGCTGTTATCTGTAAACGGAACGAGTGACTCGGACATCCGGCTTCCTCCGGACGTCCGAGGGCCGGACGACCGACTACCTCGGAAATCCGGCATCCTATACCAGAGAAATCAGAGCCATATAACTCGGACTTCCGGCTACCTCCGGACGTCCGAGGCCCGGATGTCCGGCCAAGTCCCGGAAATCCGGAAGCCTGTACCAGTAGAAGTTGAGTTCTATAGCTCGGAAATCCGGCTCCCTCCGGACGTCCGACACCCGTCGGAAATCCGGAACCTACTACCAATAGGAATTGTGTTGTATAACACGGACTTCCGGGCCACTCCGGACGTCCGTATGCTGATGAATTCAAATATGTTCAGGCACATCTACAGGCCTCGGACGACCGACCCCTGTCGGACGTCCGGCCGCTGACGAACTCAGAAGAGTTCCAGTCATGCCTACAGGTCTCGGACGTCCGCCTCTGTCGGACGTCCGGTCCCTCGCGGACGCCCGGACTTCCGACAACTGTCGGACATCCGGACCCTGTGTGACTTAAAGTACCCCCAACGGCTCTTTTTCTCTCCACACTATAAATACCCCCCTCCCACTTCGTGAGAGGGTCGCCCAACACAGCCTTATCCTCATAAGAACACATTTCCACCTCACACACATTTGCTCACTCCAAATCTTAGATCCCAAGAGCATTTGTGAGCCCCTTTGAGAGTTGTTCCAATCAAAAGATAGATCTTCTCCCTCTCCTTCTCTCAACCCAAGCTATTTGTGATTTGAGCAAGTTTTGAGCATTCCCCGTGATCTTGTTACTCTTGGAGGTTGGAGACTCCTAGGCGGTAGGAGTTCTTCGGAGAGGAATCAATCCGTGTGATTTCCCCCGGAAAAGTTTGTGAGGGTTTGGAAGCCACCTCAAAGGCTTACCACTAGTGGTTGAGAAACGCCTTCGTGGTGTTATCTCAAAGGGAGAATTGGGTGAGCCTTCGTGGCGTTGGTGTGCCTTCGTGGTAACATCCACCTCTCTAACGGTGACTAGCTTCCCTCCAAGGAAGTGAACATCGGGATACATCTTTGTCTCGGTGACCTTGGTTATCCTTAACCCTAACTCCTTACTTGTGGTTTACTTGTGTTATTTGAGCATACATACATTGCATATTGCTTGTGCTCATTATATTGTGTTGGCCATTTCTTGTACAAGATTAATCATTCAAGCATACCCTCTATATTCACACGTACATACTTGCAGCCCTTGATATATCGTGTGATATAGTGTGATCTAGTATCTTGTGTTGTTCACCTACTTGTCGTGTGATATAGCTCAAGTAAGTTTGTGTAACTTACTTGTGCTTGTTAGTAACTGCATTGTGTCCATCTTAGTAGATCGTGTTGTTGATACACGTTGCAGTGCCTAGTGCATTTAGGATTTGTGCTTGACAAGTACCCTCTTAGTTTATTTCCGCATCAGGTTCAAGCCAAATCTGAAGAAGTTTTTTAAATAGCCTATTCACCCCCCCCCCTCCTCTAGGCGTCATCGAGGTCTTTTCAACATGGCAATAATTGATGAAATTCAAGTCACTTGTACCACAGTTGGACATACCTGGTAATGTGATGTTAGTTGTTGAATTACCTGTTTCATGCTCTTTGAAATATTTAGAGAATTACCAGTTGCGTGATGTTGCATGACGCTCGTGTGCTCCTCTAGACCGAATCGTTCGGAAGAGGAGTAGCTCATGGGTGGCATTGGGCCTTGAGGACCTTCTGGACAACAAGACTGCTGCGACATATTATATAGGGACATCACGGTGAGCGTTGCCGGCTAGGCTGGGATGGAGCCCTCGTAGGATCCTGCCATGTTGTTGTGGGCAAGAAGGGTGTCAACCATGATATCCCGTTGCAACGCACGATCGATTTCCTGTAAATTAAAATGCGTGTAGCAACGCACGGGCATTGTACTAGTAGAAACAAAAAAGACAAAATGAGATGTAAATAATGTGAAAATACTATTCATCCAAAGCTGCCACTATTCAGATTTGAATTTGTCTTTTTTAATCTCTAAATATACATTAAGTTCTGAGCTGATTTTTCTCAGGGTAGCATGTTGCCAACTAATTGCAGAATTTTTCAAAAATGTCTAAATATGAAATTTTATGGTTGTTCTCATTGATCTCACCGATCTCCTATACTACTCACTGACTGCAATTTTACTGGACTGATAAGCTACAGAGTAATTAATGAAAATAGAGAATCTTGGTTTACCAATGGAACCGGGTGACGATCTGGATGGTGCCAGGTTTGACCGTGGTTAAAATAACATGCAAGGGGGTCTATCTGGGTCCTCGTCAGCGCTCCTGCATGTGGTGACCAATGCAGACAGATGCGCCACACCCCAGTTTCCTCTCCCAAATCGCACGTCTCTGTTTTTGAAAAATCAAAGAGGCAACTGGATTCCGGAGGCCATTCACACATGGCCCAGCTTATGTGCGTCGTCAAATCATCAGCTCACCTCCTTTCTAACGAACCTAAGCAAGCTTTATAGCGCATGATCCGATGACAACCACCCTGGGCTTTGGAAACGAAGATCGGACGGTCGCTTGTGTACGGTGGTGGCGGTGCAGTGACCGGCGACAGTTTAATCGGCTGTGGGGGCAGGACGGACAGGATGTGTTTAATGTGCTAGCCTGGACATGCCATCTCGTGCATGGTGGATGGGGGGACAGGTCCGGAGAGGAACAAATCCCATTCAATTCCACGCACCCGATCTGGGCTTCCTCCTTCTCTAATCCAGTTCAAACGCCTGGATTTGAACCTTGCCCTCACGAATTGCCGCCACCGGGAGTCGGGAGAGGGACCATTAATCGGCACTGAATTGGGCATTTGGCTACTGCGGGGCTTACTGGTTTTGGTTTTGAACACGTCTGGCTCTTCTCCACTACTGTGTCCAAGCTTGAATTTCAGTACCGCCTCGTCCGTTGGTCACTGCTGAGCTATGGACTATGAATCTATGATTAATAATAGTTTCCAAAAGGAAAAATGCCGTGATTAATGATTGCAAATTCGATAGGCATCTTTGTGAAGTGGAACTAGGATTAGGATGGCGGTGACTAATCGGGATCAGCATCTGACTGAGGGACGAAAGAATCATGCTCATCGAACTGCGTGCAAACAATGTGGCTGGACTGTAGAAGACCAGACTATATATATATAGAGAGAGAGGCAAATTAAGAAATGGACACGGTGGGTTGCAGAGCATGTGGTGTCTGGATCTCGAGCATTACAAAACACACTGCCAATTAACTGGCTTATCGTGGTTATCCATCCACTAGGCTTGGAATTCTTCTGGATTTACAAGAATCTTGCGAGTGGTGTGCATCTGGAATGAGCCGAGCTGGGTTAGGTTAAACTAATCCATGCATGTAGGAGATATTCTCCATTAAACGACAGCAGGCTGATGACCGGCGGCAGGCTGAAGGGGCAGTGATTCTGATTCCTTTCTTCTTCCTCCGTCCAAGTGGATGCTTGGTGGTACTCGATGCGTGTGGATGATTGACGGACGCGTAGTGCTCCTGCTACCTCTTGCAAACAAGGGATCATGCATGCACGCACACGGATCATTTCCAGTAGGAGTGTGCTGAGATTGCAGTTGGCCTTTTCTTCTTCCTTTGTGCACTTTAGACTTTTACAGAAGGGCGGTCACATGGCGTGCAGGGATACATACCTTGCGGTTCTGGGTTTGGTTGGTCATCCCATCCCAGCAAGAACTTTCCAAGCAAATCCACCGAGAAGAGCAAAAGGAGTGATCTCTGGCGGGACACTGGCCACGTACCCGCCAAGGAAAGCTTTCCTCCATCCTTTCGGGCGCACTGCGGTTGTCTACGGAGCCCTCAAATCCTGCCCGGTGAGTATCCACACGTTAAAATACCACCTAACCAGACAGATCATATCCAGCCCAAATGTTTAGATTGACGGACAATCTTCACATTCATCTTAAATTCAGGACGGATATTAAAAGGTTTGGACGAGTCGTTGCATCAAACCAACTCGGGCCCATCAGACCACATATAAAGAGTGGAGTGCATTGTAGGTCCCTCAACTATTTCAGGAATCTATTTTTTTTGAAAAGGAGGCGTTGCCCCGGCCTCTGCATCGAGTGATGCATACAACCATTTTATTAAAAACGCAATAGTTTAAAAAAATACAAAGGAGTCAGATCATTCAAAAAAACAAGAAAAAGAGTTACACGGCGATCAAACCGCCCAACAACCGACTATAACCCTCTAATAAACTGGACTAAGGTCCAATCCTATTAGCATGCCGCCATCCATACCGGTTAAAGATATCCTGAGCTACCATCTCCCATCGGACACACCCAGTAACCAGAGGCTCCCTGGTTTCCACAAGAGTAAGTAAGGACCACGTGCGGATCAAGGCGGTAGCCCTGAAGATGACCTGCAAAAAGTTAATGTACTGCAATCTGTTAAAAACTAGATCATTTCTGCAGTTCCATATCGCCCACAACATGGCACAAGTTTCAACCCGAATTAGTTTGGCGTAAAGTACATTAACCCCGTTTAGCCACGTCCCAAATAACATGTGAATGCTAGTAGGCGGTGTAATGTTGAAAGAAATTTGTAATGAGCGACATAATAATTTAGCCATAGGGCATTCCAGAAAGAGGTGTTTAATCGTCTCAAGCGTTTGACAGAAGCTACATCTTTTATTTCCTGTCCAGTGTCTTTTAGCCAAGTTATCCTTAGTTAAAACAACTCTCTTGTGAACAAACCACATGAAGATTTTTATCTTAAGGGGAACCTTGACCTTCCAAATATGCATGGACTTTGGAATAGGCGACGTATCAATAATATGGTCGTACATCGATTTCACTGAGAAAGTACCATTCGTGGTCAACCTCCAACGAATACTATCTGGAAAATCAGACAGGCAAATATCCATCAGTCTTCTGACTAGATGTAACCAACTAACCCATCTATTTCCGAACAATGCTCTGCGAAATTGAATGTTAAGAGGAGTCTGTCGTAACACTGTCACAACGGAAGTCTGTTTTCGTTGTGCAATGTTATAGAGTTGCGGATACTGTAGAGCCAAAGGTTGCGCTCCTAACCAAGTATCCTCCCAGAATCTAGTAGTTTCACCATTTTCAATGATGAATCTAGTTCTGTTAAAGAAAGCGGCATTTGTCCTCATTAGACCCTTCCAAAAAGGGGAATCACCCGGTCGTGCAGTGACCTGAGCTAAGGTTTTGTGCTGTAGATACTTGTTCTTTAGAATTTGTACCCACATCCCTTGCGATTCAACATACAATCTGAATAACCACTTGCTAAGCAGACATCTGTTCTTGACCTCTAGATTTTCAATTCCCAAACCTCCCTGATCCTTGGGTCTACAAATAATGTCCCATCTACCAAGTCTATATTTAGTCTTGACCTCGTCACTCTGCCAGAAAAATCGAGATCGATAGAAATCCAACCTTTTCCGCACCCCAACAGGCACTTGGAAAAAGGATAGGAGAAACATTGGCATACTTGTCAACACTGAGTTGACAAGAACTAATCGTCCTCCGTAGGATAATAGCTTGCCCTTCCAGCAGCTTAGTTTTTTCTCAAAACGATCCTCGATAGATCTCCACTCCTTGATGGTCAACTTTCGGTGATGAATGGGGATGCCTAAATATGAGAACGGTAATGTACCACACTCACAGCCGAAAAGTTGGTAATATGTGAGCTGTTCAGCTTGTGCATCCCCAAAGCAGAAAAGCTCACTTTTGTGAAAATTAATCTTCAACCCAGATAGCTGTTCAAACAAGCATAATATGAGTTTCAAGTTTCTGGCCTTTTTGAGATCATGTTCCATGAAAAGGATCGTGTCGTACGCATATTGTAGGATCGAGACACCCCCATCAACTAGATGTGGTACTAGTCCCCCTACTAAGTCTTTGTCATTAGCCCTCCTGATCATCAGCGCCAACATATCCGCAACAATGTTAAATAAAATAGGTGACATAGGGTCTCCTTGCCTAAGTCCCTTACGCGCCTGAAAGAAATGACCGACGTCATCATTTACTTTAACACCGACACTTCCTTTTTTTATAAAACAATCCACGTGCTTTCGCCAAATGTCGCCAAACCCTTTCATACGTAGAGTTTGTTGGAGGAAAGACCATTTAACTTTGTCGTATGCCTTTTCGAAATCAACCTTAAATAAAACTCCATTGAGTTTCTTGGAGTGTAGTTCATGAAGGATCTCATGCAGCACGACAACCCCTTCAAGGATATTCCTACCAGGCATAAAAGCTGTCTGCGAAGATTGCACGACCGAATGTGCCATCTTAGTTAGCCTATCCGTTCCCACCTTTGTGAAAATTTTAAAGCTGACATTGAGCAGACATATAGGACGAAATTGTTCAATTCTGGAGGCCCCCTCTTTCTTCGGTAATAGCGTAATCGTACCGAAATTAAGATGAAAGAGTTGAAGGTGACCAGAATACAGATCATGGAACATAGACATAAGATCCGCCTTAATAATATGCCAACAACGTTTATAAAACTCAGCTGGAAACCCGTCTGGACCAGGAGCTTTACCATTTTTCATACCCTCAATTGCCTGTAACACCTCTTTCTCTAGAAATGGTGCGGAGAGACTCTCATTGTCGGCTTGTCCAACTTGAGGAATGCCCGCAGTCTGATACTCGTCCATAGATACAAAACTATGTTCTGGAGCACCAAACAACCGTTTATAATAATTTGTGATATAAAGTTTAAGGTTCTCATGGCCTACTATGGTACCCTCGTCTTGCTCCAGTTGTATGATTTTCTTTTTCCTATGTTTGCCATTTGCAATCAAGTGGAAAAACTTTGTGTTGTTGTCCCCCTGGACAATTGCCCTGACCTTGGCTCTGACAGCCCATTTCATTTCCTCTTCCCCGAGCAGAACACGCACCCGCTGTTCGGCCTCATATTTTGACGACCTTTCATGTTCATCTAACATGCTGGTCTCAGCCTTACGATCCAGGGCATCTATAAAGTGAAGCAGTTGCTCTTGCTCATCTTTGTACTGTCCGGACACATTCTTAGCCCAACCTCTCAAGAATTGTCTAAGGTGTCGGATTTTGCTTTGCCAGATGTCTACACTAGATATCCCCTCCATATGTTTGCTCCATTCTCTAGCGATAATGTCTAAAAATCCCTCACAGGTGAACCAACTGGCCTCAAAGGAGAAAGCATCTCTTTTTCCTTTGTGAGTAGCATTGCCAGAGTCTAACAATAATGGAGTATGGTTAGATATAGCCCTCTGCATAGCACTAACTGTGACTAAAGGAAACTTCTGCTCCCAATCAACACTAGTTAGTACTCTATCCAATTTTTCAAAAGTCTGGTTATTTAGAGAATTGGCCCAAGTATATTTCCTACCGGAGAATTCAATCTCCCGTAGATTCAGACTCTCTATGATCGTATTAAACATAAAGGGCCATCTACCGTCAAAATTATCATTGCTTTTCTCATCAGCTCGCCTGATAATATTGAAATCACCACCCACCACCGGTGGTAGATTTTCATCGCAAATTCTAACCAGATCAGCCAAGAAAGCTGGCTTGTGCTCCGGTTGAGTGGCACCATATACCGCTACTAGAGCCCACTGAAACCCATCTCCCTTGTTTCTAATGCTAAATTTTACCGTGAAGTCACCTAATATTACTTCTCACACTTGAAGTGTATTGCATCGTACCCCAAGTAAGATCCCTCCGGACCTTCCTCTTAGAGGGAGACAATGCCATTCAAAATCCACTCCTCCGGAAAGGGAGTTAAGAAAATGCGATGTGAAGTTTTCCCGCCCCGTCTCCATCAACGCGATGAAGTCAAGACTATGTTGCAACGTTGATTCTGCAAGGAACCTAATTTTAGCCAAGTCTCTCAGTCCTCTGCTATTCCAAAAAAGTCCTTTCATATTTCATCATAAAAAAATTTAGCAGTCCTGAATCTAGCACTCCTACGAACAGCAGAGACTGGATAAACTCTACGTTTCGAATTGCGCTTTGGCTTATCCAAAGCATACTCCTGGTCCATATAACCATGAATATCCTTGGCCGTATCATTAAGATGAGTAGTAACTATGTTCGAATCATCGAATGCTACCTGCGATTGTTTAATCTCCTCCTCAGGGACTAAGTTTTGACATATTAAATTCAATCCCCCCATATCCGATATGTCCTGATCATTCATAGGTCGAACCGCCGCTAAGTTTCGAATAATATCCAATGCCCTATCAACTTCTAAGTCTAATAAGTCATTGATAGATTTTGAAACTTGTTGGCTAGTCTCACCCAAAGTCACCCCCACTGCCGTAGCCTTATCTAAAATCTCTTGCGGAGTAAAATGAAGAATAGAATGTTCAGTATTAAAATTCATACCTGTTGAATTCTGAACCTCCTTCATTTTGGTCATACGCATCGCCCGTCCAATCTGCAGGTCATCCACATCTGGCTGAGACTGTACCCGTTGACTAGCCCGTCTATCCGGACCCATCAGATTGGGGACACCTCCGAATGCTATGACATCATCAACCGAGATCAGTCCAGACTCTGGTGCAACAACGGTAGGTGTAAATTCCGTGCCCGCCATGGGCAAACAAACTGGACCCTCCATAGAAACGGCATCCACCTCAGAATTGTCATCTGGTAGAGCAGCACAAAGGGCAAAACCCATCTGGTCGCCTCCTGCGCTGGCCAGCGCTCCGACACAAGCTGCCTCTACAGCCACTGGAGCAGGCAGAAGAGCACCATGATAATCACTGCCACCCCCAGCGGTAGCATCCTCATGCATGGCCAGCATGGCCGCGTCAGTATGTATGTACGTAACCTGCTGGACCTCATCGACATCGGGCTGATCAGCACCAGGGATGAAGCCCGTCTGGGCATCTCCTGCATTGGCCAGCGCGCCGCCGCAAGCAGCCGCTGCAACCGCTGGAACAGGCAGACGAGCAGTGTCGTGCCGTGGTGCGGTAGATTCTCTGTCACCCCCAGCTCTAGCACTCTCCTCCTGAGTTGCCGCGGCAGCATACATGCACAACACCTGGGCCTCACCAGCACCCCCCTGCAGAAACGAAACCTGCATGGCCGAGCCAGTAGATTCGCCGTGACCCAGTCCATCCGTTGTTGCTCCTCCCAAGCAAGTATCAGAATCTGGCTGTACATCCGATGGTGAACCAAATCCAAGCTGAGTATTCGGTGCCCTTGCTCCCGCCAGATACTCCCCCAGAGACAGTGGTTGCGACATAGATTGAGGTTGCACACTATCTTTGTTGCATCGAGGATTCTTTCCCAAAAAGCGCGGCATCCTAGGCCGAACTACACTCTCATTGCATCCCGGCCGAGAACCAAACTTTGCCGGCGCGGACGCGGGTTCAAAAGAGCCAAATCGCAAATCCTGGTGCATAGCAGAGACCAAACTGTTTGGGCCATTACCTGAGGTAGGATTAGGCTGATTTTGCTGCGAACTAGTAGTCTGATTAGGGTAGTCGGTCGGACCTGTATCCTTGGACCCCTCGCATTATCTTTGGAGCCACTCGCATCATCACCATCAGCCATGGGAGTATCTTTATCTGTGTCAGGTACATCAAACAGTGTAGGACTTTCGATTTCCAGCTGGAGAGTATATCGCAACCCCTCAAAGGTCCAAATAACCTCATCTCAAACAAGCTCAATATCAAGAACACTAACCAACATCCGCGCAACTCCTTTGGGTCTAGTGTAGACCATGTCCACCTCCTCAGTTTTACCAATGAGCGATCCCAGACTCCATGCAACCTGAAAATCATTAGTCGCTCTAGAAGGAGCTCCTGCAAAGTGCACCCAAATCTGGGGTAGAGGCCTCCCCTTAGGCTCCTCACACTTCCAGGCATCAAACTCAAGAACAATACTCGTGCTAGCAACCCTGCACATACCGAACTTAAGTAATCGAGCTAGATCCTCCTTAGTAGGGAAAACGACCTTGAAAACATTATCAGCTATCAAAACAGGTTCCCATCTAAAAGTACAGGAAACCAACTCCTTAAGTTGCTGCACTATCTTCTCCACAGTCAGCACCCCCCGAGTCACCGTCACTGTACCCGTGAGGCCGGCCTCAGGAGCATGAACATCTGCCTTAGCGGGTGGTGACTCAAAAAACATCAAATCTTGGCTAGAAACACCATACATAGTCATGACTGGCATAGGCCCAACCGTAAGAGGACACTTATCAGCACCATGTGTAGGTTTCAAGCAATATACGCAAAGCTCGGCCTTACACTCAGAAACAAAATGCCCAGTCTCACTGCACCGATAGCACGTCATTTTCTCTTTCTTTCGAGCCCACTTAGAAGGCCTCTCGGCCCCGTCGCCCTTGGTACTCACCAAGGTCTGATCAGCCGGAGGCGGAGCAGCTACCTCCTTAGCTGTTTCCGCCGTAGACACCACGGCAGAATCATTGAGATCAGCAGGCTTCTCGGGAGTAGGGACAGGAGGTCTAGGCTTCCTCCCGCCCCCTCTGCCAATCCAATTCTATCTAAATCCTCCTCTCTTCGGATACGCAGGTCCGGAAGGCCCCGGGACAAACTGTCCCGGAGGTGCATTAAATCCATTGTTATGCCAAGCAAACCCACGACCGCCTCCCGAGGATGAACCCCCACGATAGTGCACATCACTGTATCCGTTACCACCTTCATCACCCCAGCGGCCGCGATGAGGTCGGTTCGCCTGGGTGGAGTCCTTAGCCTGCCCGGGTGCACCAATGGGTGGCTTCCCAGCGTGTGCAGCAGCCTGGGAGGACCCGACCTGCGCGGGGGTCGAGCCCAAAGACTTAGCGACGGGGGCGGGGGGGGTTCCCCTGGCCGGAGTGCTGCCCTGGCTGCCGACTAGTAGCAGACTGCTTGGAGCCACGCCCTGCCATAGCTAGCCACGCCATAGCAGTATGAGGCGGCACCTTAGTCGCCCTCCCAGTTCCTAGCCTTGGGAAGCCAGGCTTTGGACAAACCCTAGGTTGCTGTCGAAACCTAGCTCCTGGCGACTTAGGAACCAGGCGATCGAGAGGATACAACGCTGGAACGAAGGCAGACTTGGTCGCAGTCAAAGAAACATCAATCCGGAATGGTACTTCCTGGGCCATATACCCAAGAAATATTGAGTCCAGGTCGGATTGTGGCTGTAACCGTATTAATTCTTGGGCCGTATACCCAGCATTAGGCAGAGAAGAGCCCACCGAACTCGCTAGCACTTCGGGCCCAACAACCGTCATCGCAGCATTCAAAAATATTTCCCTGGAACCCCACAGGGACTCCGTAACTGTCGCCCTGGAATCACTCGTGCCTTTCGCGATCACCGGCGGCATTGCCGGCCGAAGAACGAAAGCCGCCTTCGGTTTGTTCTTCGTGCATTTGATCTAGGAGTCTGGCTTGAAGAAATCAAGAAGGGAGATAGGCCGCCGGCTTACCTTTGGAATCGGTCCAATCCATGGTTTCCGAGAAGACGCCTCCGTCTTCTTCCTCGCAAGGATGGGGTCTCGTCGGACCTTGCGCTCCTGTAGCATCGCCGTGGTCGGAGATGGGGTATACGGGGATATCGGCGACACCTCCGCCAGCACGTCACCTTCCCCCAGCTCCTCATCCATCTCTTCATCCTGATCAGCAAGAACCCAAAACCTACCACCGAAACGATTAGGAAGCGAAGGAACACTTACCGAATCCTTGATCTGGGCCCCTAACGTCGACTGCTCCTGCACTATCAAACGGTAGCCATCGATGAGAAGGATCCGTCCCGCCTTGGGGAATTCCTCCTTTTGGAGGTACCGCCCCGCCAGAATGTCACCTTCTTCATCTCTAATGGTAGCCCACATAGACTGTACGTGTAGAATGATATACCCTCGCCTGTCTTCCAGAGAATTCGCGGACGAATCCCGGAAGAGAACCTCCCACCGGCGATGAGGATGTTCTGTCCGAGACCCACCCCAGAGCTGACCGAACTCGCCGCCGGTTGAGCAGCAGTCCACCCCACCCCCAGCAGTAGACGCCCAAGGAGAGTTCTCCTGGATCTCATCGTCGGACTCAGATCCCTGGACGCGAGACTCCGGTAGTCCGATCACCTCTCTAGCCGCCGGTAATCCGATCTCCTGTCGAGCCTCCGCAGGGGGCGCCCCGCGAGTCGCCCCGCTAGACGCCTCCTCCATCCCTCAACGCATATGCACGTAGAGAAAGGATAGTCTCAAGGATGTATGATCTATACTACTAATAAAAGATCAAACGAAAACTTCTCTAAGTATACACAACTATTACCCCCACAAAAACAAACACCAATCACCACCACACCATTAGACAACAAATTATAATCTAACGGCCTTCCACCATCCATGCACCACCACCGTGTGCATTTACCAAATTAACTAAGGCTGACCGTGCTCCACCTCCTCCTACAGCGAAAAACTGTTGCACCTCCATGAAAAAAAGGAGCCAATCAAGTATAGAAATTTAGGAAGAATTAACGGGAGCCAATCGCCCTGGCCTGCACCTTCGTCGTCGCCTCCGCGTCCAACTCCCCCTCCCCGTCCGCCTCCTCCTCCCCCTCCCCGTCCGCCGCCCGCCGTGTCCCCCATCTCTGTCGCCGCCGCCGCCCGCCGCGTCCCCATCTCGGTCGCCGGTGGCCTCCACCTCCACTACATGCAGGAGAGCTGCCATGCGGATGCACGAGGAGCAGTCGCCCCTTCCTCCGGGCACCCATGCGGAGTCGCCCACAGCGTCGCCCGGCAGAGCGCCCACTTCGGCCCTTATTCGCCGACCGGGTGCAATGCCTCATCTCGCCACACCTCACCCGGCGGACCTCCCACCGCGCTGGACAACCCCGCCTCCTCTGCAAATTTTGGGTTGTCAGTATCAGCGAAAAAATCTGCAACTCCAGTTATCTCTGCCTCCTTGTTTGGTAAGAGGTGGCTCAAATGCTAACCTCATTGGCATTATGTTATTTGTCTTGCAGTACAATCAAAGATTCAGAGGCTCATGTTCGTGATGCATCTATGGGGAGGTTAGCATTCTGTTCAATATGAGACAGTATTGGTTTTCTCCTATTGTTTTTATTTTGGACCACCCATCATCTTATCACGATCTTGTGCATAACATGGTAGCTGAGCATGCTTGGAATGGCATGGTGATAGCAAGGAATTCAGGTGTCTCCTGCGGCTTTCGCTGTTGATAAGACATGGTTATAGATATATACTACATACTACAATGCTAGCTGCTAAGTCACAAGACGTAGACCTGACCTCAATTTGTTTGTTGCTTCACTCCCAGTAGATTCATTATTTTTCCTTTTGTTTCAGGTTTTATTGGGGATTTTTGCTGACAAAGTTGAGTGATCTAGGTAAATATAAGAGGTTGAATCGACCACTATAGTAGTTGATGATAACTCCTTGTCTATTGGAAAAATATATAGTTCAAGACACTTCAACTGATGTTGTATCCTTGACAAGTTGGTTTATCTACTTTGGCTTGGTTGCCTGCTTCAGTGACTACATGATATTCATTGCTCGGTGGAGACCAGCATTGCATTTGTGCGTAGCACGCATGGCGTTCTCATCCAATGGGCCCGCGGCCGATGGGGAATGACTGAAATAAATTGTGCAGGTTCATGTGGTCGATATTGAAGAAGAAACACATGTTTTTTTGGGTGATGTTGCTCTACACTTGTTCGTAGCAATGCTAAACATAGGTGATGGTTTGTGTCGTGGGTATAAGTCTCACAGCAGATGTGTAGGGTACGAAAGGATGGGCAGAGCCTTAGCTACGGCGAGGATGTATGAGTTCAGGCCCCTCTACGGTGGAGGTAAAAGCCCTACGTCTCAGTGCTCTTGGGAGCTTAGTGTCAAGTGGAATATAGGATTACAGTAAATGCCAACCCCTGCACCAGTGGGGAAGGGCGGCTTATATAGAGTGCGCTGCCCTCCACAACGGCCCGGTGGACAGGGGTGGAATAGTGGCAAATAAATGCCTACGTTACAGGTAACGTATGCCTTAAATGCTAATAATGGTGTATGAAAACGTATGACCGTTGCCCTCTTGGGAGGTTACGATGTACAGAGTGGAATTCAGTTGGTACGTTAAATACGCTCCGAATGCTCGTCACCGACTGGATGATGGGGGGGAGTCCTTAGTTCAGTCGGAACTGTCTAAGGGCCCTGTCCTCTATGAAGGGTAGTCCTTGGGTAGGAACTATAGGGCAGGCCTATGACCCTACCCTGGGACTATAACCCCATCATTAGTCCCCGAATGGATCGGGGTTGGAACGACGAAGTGATGCGTGGAGTACGGATCTGACTGGTATGGATGTGACTTTGGCGTCGTTTGCCTCGATCCATTTTATCCTTTCGACCAGCAAACCGAGTGAATATACCAGCGAAACGAACCATCAGGGACCGAGTGCTTCCGCGGAATCTTTCGATGTGACCAGTCAAACTGACAGCGCCGGATTTTCTCGGATCCTCAAATTTCGGTTGTCGCGCGCTCAGCAGGGATGACGACATCGCCATCGAGTAGTTTCTGCCGCCTCGATTACCGCGCCGTTATCTTCTCCACTAACATCGCAACAGCCGGTAGGGGGATAAGATTTCGGGGCCACCTATTAGCGACTCAGTCGGAAGCTTATTTAAGCCCTTCCGGCGGGGATCTCTTGTTGCGCTGCTCTTCTTCCTCGCGTTAACCTCGCTCCTCCCACAGCTCCTTGCGCGCCTCGAGCCTCCTCCTTCCTCTCCTCCTCTGCGGATCTGTTGCCTTCACCATGACGAAGGGGCAGACCAGCAAACTCGAAGCGCAGAAGAAGAAGAAGAAGGGGGCGGCCCCTGCTCAGCGGCGACAGCGGGCACTGCCGGCGGGTTGGATCCAGGGGGATTTCCTCCCCTCCACGGTGACGACGGACGACTTGCTGGAGCTGGTGGAGCACGGCATGATCGCCAACAAGTCGTGGAGGCTGCCGGCGGAGGGAGAGACGGAGCCGACGCCGAAGGAGGGGGAGCGCATCCTGCTGCTCAGCCACGTGTTTAGGGGTTTCTCCCTGCCTCCCCAGCCCTTCTTCAGAGGTATTATGAATCGCTTCGGGGCGCGGCTCCATCATTTTCCTCCGAACGCGATAGCCCACCTTGCCGCATTCGTCACCCTTTGCGAGTGCTTTATTGGATGTCCCCCCCCACTGGGGGCTCTTTAAGTACGTCTTCTCCGCTAGGTCCCAAACTGTCAAAAAGCTTAGCCAGTCAGACGATAAGACCCATCTCCTCCAACTCTGCGGGGGCTTAGGCTTCCAGAAGAAAACAAAAAGTAGATACCCCCCTCTCCAGTTGTTCGAGTCAGTTAGGAACTGGCAGTCGACCTGGTTCTACTGCCAGGACATCGCCTGTCCGAATGCTGCGACTGGGCTGCCACCTTTTAGCCTAGACCATCCGGCCCCTCCCAGGCAGCTTGCGCTCTCAAAGGTGGAAAAGGTCCAGATCCAGCCTCTGGTCGACGCGTTGATAGCCGTCCTCCGCAAGGGAGTCACGGGCACGGACTTGCTGGAGACTTTTCTAGGTCGGCGCATCCAGCCGCTGCAAGCCCGACACCACGCCATGTGGCACTACGTGGGGCCTGAGGATTCCACTCGGACTCACCCAGAGTGCGTGACCGGGGAGACGGTGACAGCGTGGGTCCACGGCATCACAGGCGCATGCGACAACCCCCAAGGAGCCCGGCGAGTGAGGCCCTTCCGCGTCGACAATCCTCCTCCGAATGAGGTGAGCGCATCTTGTCGAGTGCTTTCAATCTTCTTAGATTTATCGCTTTTCTTGTACCGCCGCCTGGCGTCTGACATTGCCGACTGTGTCTTGTGCAGGAGTGGACTAACTGGCACTCTGCCGTCTCGAACGGGAATCCAACTGAGGAAGAGGAGGGCAGCCAGGAGGGCAGCGTGGACAGCGCCGAGTACGTCTCCGACAGTGGGGAGAAGGAGGAGGAGACCGAGGAGGAGGAGGAGGAGGTTGGGGAGCAGAGCTCGCCACCTCCACCACCAGAACATCGAACTAAGCGCCGTCACGATCCCGCGACTCCGCCGGCTCCTCCAGCGGCCTCGAGTGCTCCGCCAGCCCCTCCCGTAGCTCCGAGTGCTCGGAGTGTGAAGAGGACTAGGGACGCTGCTGCCGAACCCACGGACCAGCCGTCCAAGGTGGCCAAACCTAGCGGGCCCAAGCCTCGGAAAGCTTTGCCTCGGATGAGGATCATTGTTCCAGTCGCCTCAGTGTAAGTGTCTTGCTCTCCCATCATCCTTCAGTATCTGATTGAACTCATGCTTATCTGTCGAGTGGATTTCACTCAACAGAGCTGCTACCTCCGCCGCCTCTCTGCCGCACCAGGACGATGATCCCATGGACACGGATAACGCTGCCACATCCCAGCAAGGTATGTTGTCACGACTCTGAGAGTTTGTATTTATCGTTTCGCGAGTGCTGCCTTTAATCTTGCCCTTTTTCTGTAATTTCATGTTGTTCAGTCGGACTTCCTTCGGAGGTGATTCATCTGGAGGACGACGACCAAAGGGGGTCAGGGCTAGCTTTAGCGCCTGTCCTTGAGGTTGTCCCATCTGCTGCTGCTCCCACCATGGTCTTGCTGCCGACCGAGACGATGCCGCCAACTGAGACGGTGCCCCTCGCGGCGGAACCGACTGGAGCGGAGCTTGGGATGCCCAAGGAGTCTTCTACCGCGCCGGGTCCGTCAACCGTTCAGTATGACGCCCGACATCTCCCAGAAGACCAGGTGGGGGCCGCCAAGGACACCATGGTGCAGGTGGAGTTGATGGCGGGTGATGCCAAGGGAGCGTACGACTCCATCGCGTCTTTGTACAAGAGAAGCTTGGAGCTCCGGGACGATATCCGAGTAAATGCGCTAGTAAGTGTTTACTTTCCTCTTGTCACCCACTGGGGGTTGCAGTGATAGACCCGGATACAGTAGGATGATTTTGCAGTGGGTTCACTCTGAGTGAACCCAGTGGGTGTAGTCCCCGAGACTTCTGTCGAGTGCTTGCACCGGCAGTTGTCTTTAGATGCATTTTCCGTTACCTGAGCGGATCAGAGCTGATCTGCCTGAATGGTTCCAGTGGGGGCGGTCCGAGTGCACCCACTGGGTGTAGTCCCCGAGAGTAGTGTTACTCAGGTCGGGTGATAGTAGTGTCATAGATTTGTCCGTTTGTCATGTAGCTCAATAGGGTCGGCATGTTCGAGCTTCATGCCAGTGGGGTCACTCTTAGTGAATCCACTGCGTGTAGTCCCGACACCGCTGTCGATTGCTTGCATCGGCAGGGGTCTGAAGAACTTTGAGCTTTGTTTGTTTTCCTTGTTGAATGTGTCTGATCTTCCCTCTGCGCTGATTTGGCAAAAGACTTGCGAAATGGGATCCGCGTACAATGCTCTGAAGGCTGAAAAGATTCAGCTTGCTGCGGAATTGGAGGCGGCTGTGAATGACTTGGCTGGTGTGAAGGGGGCTCTTGCTGACCGAGAGACGTCTTTGGAGGAGTCCCGGGAGACCAACAAGGCATTGGTGGCCGAAATTGAGAAAATGGGCAGGCAAAGAACCGAACGGATGGGTCAGCTGAAGTTGATGAACAATCGGTGCATGGCGCAGGAGAAGTACGTCAGCGACTGGGCAAGGAAGATGATTGCACTGCTTGGTGGTAAGTTTTTTGCCGAGTGCTTCTTGTCTTTGGAGTTTATTCTGCGCTTACTTTCTGCTTGTCTTTTCTTGGCGGATTTTTGTCTGGACGCTAAGGCTGAAGCAGCCGACATTGAACGATCCGTTTTTCCGAACGTTCCACTCGGCGATGAAGCCAACCGGGACATGCTCCGAGCGATATTCGCATTGGCAGAGTGGGACCTTTCATTGGCCGCCTGAGAGAAGTCATCGACCGGATCGACAAGGAGCTGTGGCCCGAAGACGATTCCCGGCAAGAAATAGAAGGGTTGATGACTTGGCTGGAGGACGTCCCGAACAGAGTGCAGGCATGGAAGAAGTCTGCCGCTCGTTGTGGTGCGGACGTGGCGCTATCGCTGGTCTGAGTGCATTGCAAGGAAGCTCGCGAAGAAAAGCTGAAGGCGTTGCAGGTCGCCAACACCAAGAAGCTTCGATTCAAAGATTTCATGCAGACCTTCCTCGACACAGCCACTCGCATCGCAGACGGGATCGACCTTGACACCTTTGTGGAGCCTGCCAGTCCCGGTGACGCTTGAAAAACTTTACCTCGGTATGCCGAGTGGTATCTCTATCAAACTTTGGCCACTGCTGTGGCCGTCACATTCGTGGTTCGGTGTGGATAAGCTTGATCCACACCGAGCCAACTGATCGTAGATCCAACTTCGAATTCGAATCGAATATTTTGCTCTTGTTTCGCCAAAAAAAAATTGACACGATTTTGGCTCGTGGTTTTTGTTTGGCGTTTCTTGGTGAAGCCAATGGCAAACATGAGGAAGCTTTTTACTTAGGCGACTCTGAGTCGTAGCTAAGTCCCCGAGTGTGACTTTTCATGCGCACTCGGAGTGAGTTGACACTCATCTAGTTGTCAGTTGTCTTCACATCTACATGAGCCCCAATGAGGGTTTGCTAAGCCTCCGAGTGGATCTCGAGGACAAACTCGAAGGAAGCTTTTTACTTAGGCGATTCTGGATCGCAGCTAAGTCCCCGAGTGCGGCTTTTAGTGCGCACTCGGAGCGAGTTTGTACTTAGGCGATTCTGGGTCGCAGCTAAGTCTCCGAGTGCGGCTTTTGGTGCGCGCTCGGAGCGAGTTTTTACTTAGGCGATTCTGGATCGCAGCTAAGTCCCCGAGTGCGGCTGTAAGCTCGCACTCGGAGCGAGTTGTTACTCATGTAGTTGTCAGTTGCCTTCACATCCACATGAGCCTCAGTGAGGGTCTGCTAAGCCTCCGAGTGGATCTCGAGGAAACATTCGAAGGAAGCTTTTTACTTAGGCGATTCTGGATCGTAGCTAAGTCTCTGAGTGCGGCTTTTAGTGCGCACTCGGAGCGAGTTTTGTACTTAGGCGATTCTGAATCGCAGCTAAGTCCCCGAGTGCGGCTGTTAGTGCACACTCGGAGCGAGTTTGTACTTAGGCGATTCTGGATCGCAGCTAAGTTCCCAAGTGCGACTTTTAGTACGCACTCGGAGTGAATTTTTTACTTAGGCGATTCTGGGTCGCAGCTAAGTCCCCGAGTGTGGCTTTTGGTGCGCACTCGGAGCGAGTTTGTACTTAGGCGATTCTGGGTCGCAGCTAAGTCTTCGAGTGCGGCTGTTAGTGCACACTCGGAGCGAGTTTGTACTTAGGCGATTCTGGGTCGCAGCTAAGTTTCCCGAGTGCGACTTTTAGTACGCACTCGGAGTGAATTTTTTTACTTAGGCGATTCTGGGTCGCAGTTAAGTCCCCGAGTGCGGCTTTTGGTGCGCACTCGGAGCGAGTTTGTACTTAGGCGATTCTGGGTCGCAGCTAAGTCTCCGAGTGCGGCTTTTGGTGCGCACTCGGAGCGAGTTTGTACTTAGGCGATTCTGGGTCGCAGCTAAGTTCCCGAGTGCGAGTTTTAGTGCACACACGGAGCGAGTTTGTACTTAGGTGATTCTGGGTCGCAGCTAAGTCTCCGAGTGCGGCTTTTGGTGCGCACTCGGAGCGAGTTTTTTACTTAGGCGACTCTGGGTCGCAGCTAAGTCCCCGAGTGCGACTTTTAGTGCGCACTCGAAGAGAATTTTTTACTTAGGCGACTCTGGGTCACAGCTAAGTCCCCGAGTGCGACTTTTAGTGCGCAGTCGGAGAGAAAATTTTTTAGACCGGAGTCTGCAAACGCGGAAGAATTTTGAACCTGCAAGAAATCAATCTGCTTTATATTACTTCAATGACACTTGATCTTTACATTGTCCTCGTCGGCGGTCATGTGTAGAAGCGCTTCAGGAGATCTCCATTCCACGCCCGCGGCTCGTCTGTTTCCCTGTCGAGGTTGTAAAGTCGATACGCCCCATTGTTCAGCATCTTAGAGATGATGAAGGGTCCTTCTCAGGCGGGAGCCAACTTGTGTGGTCTCTGCTGATCCACTCGGAGCACCAGGTCGCCTGCTTGGAATGTGCGACTCCTGACGTGTCGCGCATGAAATCGCCGCAGATCTTGTTGATAAATTGTTGAGCGAGTCAGTGCCATCTCGCGCTCTTCCTCCAGAAGATCCACTCCGTCTTGCCTGGCTTGCCCTGCTTCGGCTTCGAAGAAGAGTTCGACTCGTGGAGAGTTGTGAAGCAAGTCACTCGGAAGGACCGCCTCTGCTCCATAAACGAGGAAGAACGGGGATCGCCCTGTAGATCTATTCGGAGTTGTGCGGAGGCCCCACAACACCGAAGGTAGTTCGGTGACCCATGCGCCGGCGGCATGTCCAACTTCTCGCAGGAGTCAAGGCTTCAACCCTTGAAGAATAAGCCCATTCGCCCGCTCTGCTTGCCCGTTTGTTTGGGGATGCGCCACAGATGCAAAATCCACTCGGATACCTTGGCCTGTGCAAAAACCTTTGAATCTGTCCGAGTCAAAGTTTGTGCCATTGTCGGTGATTATGCTGTGCGGAACCCCGAATCTGGCGATGATGTCTCTGACAAATTTGATGGTTGTAAGGGCGTCGAGCTTCTTGATGGGCTTGGCTTCAATCCACTTGGTGAACTTGTCGACTGCTACCAACAGATGAGTGAATCCCCCTTGGCCTGTTCTGAATGGTCCGACTATATCTAATCCCCACACTGCGAACAGCCAAACAAGAGGGATTGTCTTCAGCGCAGATGTTGGCTTGTGGGACTTGTTCGAATAGAACTAACAGCCTTCGCATCGGTCGACCATATCTTTTGCCATTTCAGTCGCGTGCAACCAGAAGAAACCAGCTCTGAATGCTTTGGCGACGATTGCTCTTGAGGAAGCATGATGGCCGCAGGTTTCCGAGTGAATTTCTTCCAGGATTAACTGTCCCTCTTCAGGGGAGATGCACCGCTGAAGGACGCGTGAAACACTTTCCTTGTACAATTGGCCATCAATGACGGTGAAGGACTTCGACCTGCGGACGATCTTCCTAGCTTGGACTTCGTCTTCTGGTAATTCTTGCCTCGGGATGTACGCAATGAACGGCACAGTCCAATCGGGGATGAGAGCAAGAATCTCCATGATCAAATCAACCACAGCAGGGACCTCGACTTCAGTCGGATCTGTTGAGCTCTTCGGTTGTACTGGTTCTTCTATGAAAGGATCTTCTTTCACCGAAGGGAGATGTAGGTACTCGAGGCAGACATCACTCGGGACTGGTCTCCGAGTCGATCCGAGTTTTGCCAACTCATCAGTTGCTTGGTTTTTCAGTCGGGGAACATGGTGAAGTTCCAGACCTTCAAACTTCTTCTCAAGCTTCCTTACTGCGTTGCAGTATGCGGTCATGGTGGGGTTCCTTACATCCCATTCTTTCATCACTTGATTAACCACCAGATCTGAATCGCCATAGACCATCAGGCGACGGACGCCGAGTGTGATGGCCATGCGCAATCCATAAAGGAGAGCTTCGTACTCTGCCTCATTGTTGGAAGAATCAAAATGTATCTGCAACACATACTTGAGTTTATCACCTTTTGGCTATATGATCACTACGCCAGCGCCGGAGCCATTCAACATCTTGGACCCATCGAAGAACATGGTCCAATGAACCGAGTAGATGTGAGTCGGTTGCTGTTGTTCTACCCATTCTTCTATGAAGTCAGCCAGAGCTTAAGAATTTATAGCCTTCTTGGCTTCGAACTTGATGTCGCAGTATAACATCTCCATTGCCCACTTCGCCACTCGGCCTGATGCGTCCCGATTGTGGAGGATTTCCGACAACGGAGCATCAGAAATGACACACACCGAGTGGTCTTGGAAATAATGAGCCACCTTCTTTGCAGTCATGTATATCCCATAAATAAGCTTTTGATAATGGGGATACCTCTGCTTGGAAGGAGTGAGGACTTCGGAGACATAATATACTGGCCACTGAACCTTGTACGCTTTGCCTTCTTCTTCGCGTTCGACTGTGAGAACAGTGCTGACGACTTGATTTGTAGCCGCGATGTACAGAGGAAGGGGTTCTTTGCTGAGCGGGGCAGTAAGAACCGGCTGGGTGGAAAGCAGGGCTTTGAGGTCGTCGAATGCAATTTGGGCTTCGTCTGTCCACTCGAAAGTATCTGATTTCTTCATGAGTCGGTATAGAGGTAGCGCCTTCTCGCCGAGTCGAGCGATAAACCTGCTCAAAGCCGCTAGGAAACCTGTGAGCCTTTGAACATCATGTATTCTGACCGGCCGTTCCATTCGAACGATGGTTCCGATCTTTTTGGGGTTGACATCGATCCCTCGTTCGGAAACGAAGAAACCGAGTAACTTCCCGCTGGGAACACCGAATGAACACTTGGCTGGGTTGAGCTTGATATCGTACCTACGCAGGTTGGCGAATGTTTCTGCCAAGTCAGTCAGCAGGTCGGAACCTTTGCGTGACTTGACTACGATATCGTCCATATATGCCTCCACATTTCGACCGATCTGGTCAAGGAGACATTTTTGGATCATGCGCATGAAAGTTGCTCCTGCATTCTTCAAACTGAATGGCATAGTGATGTAGCAGAAGCACCCGAATGGGGTGATGAAGGCTGTTTTTAATTCATCCGGACCATACAGACGGATCTCATGATAGCCCGAATAGGCATCAAGGAATGCTAAACGCTCGCAACCCGCAGTCGAATCGACAATTTGATCAATGCGGGGGAGCGGGAAATGATCTTTCGGGCAGACCTTATTGAGATGCTTGAAGTCGATGCACATACGGAGGGACTTGTCCTTCTTGGGCACCATGACAACATTGGCGAGCCACTCGGAGTGGTGTACCTCGCGAATGAAGTTGGCTGCCAAAAGTTTAGCCACCTCCTCTCCGATTGCCTTCCTTTTGTGTGCGGTGGACCGACGCAGGCATTCTCGGACGGGCCGAGCAGCAGGATCCACATGCAGTCGGTGCTCAGCCAACTTCCTGGGTACACCTGGCATGTCAGCGGGCTTCCATGCAAAAATGTCCCAGTTCTCACGGAGGAATTGGATGAGCTCGCCTTCCTATTTTGGATCAAGGGTGGTGGAGATGTTCGTCGGGGCAGCGGCGTCGTCCGTCGGGTGGATGCTGACTTTCTTCGTGTCTCCTGCCGACTGGAATGCGGACTTCGAAGGTGGCTTCTTCGAACGCATCAAGTCAGCGGGGTCGGCTGTCTTCTTGTACTCATCCAGCTCGAGGATAGCCATCTGCTGATCGGCAATCCTTGACCCCTGCTGCAGACACTCCTCGGCCCGCTGCCGATTGCCTGTGACCATGATCACACCTTTGGGACCCGGCATCTTCAGCTTCAAATACACGTAACATGGACGGGCCATGAAACGCGCATACGCCGGACGGCCCAGAATCGCATGGTATGCACTCTGGAAGTCCACCACCTCGAATGTCAGCTTTTCCTTGCGGAAGTTCTTGTCGGAGCCGAAAACGACGTCCAACGCGATCTGGCCGAGTGACTTGGCCTTTCGTCCTGGGACGACTCCGTGGAACTGCATGCTGCTCTCGCTAAGTTTGGACATCGGAATGCCCATCCCCTTGAGAGTGTCGGAGTACATGATGTTCAAGCCGTTGTCGCCGTCCATGAGGACTTTGCGCAGTCGGACTCCTTCCACCACCGGGTCGACGACCAGAGCTTGCCTCCCTGGGGTGGGCACGTGTGCTGGATGATCCGACTGATCGAAGGTGATTGCAGTCTGAGACCATTTGAGGAACGTGGGGTTGGTTGGGGTTGCCATGTTCACCTCCCTGTTCACCAGCTTCAGTCGACTCTTGCTTTCCACGTCAGCAAAAATCATAAATGTTGCATGGACTTGGGGGAACGGATCCCCCTTGTCCTCATCATCCTGCTCATTGTCCTTTTCACTCGGCTGCCCTTCGCCGAACCCTTGGATCAGGAGGCGACATTGCCGAGTGGTGTGCTTCGGGAATATGGCGTTGCCTTCTTCGTCCATCTTCGTGTGGATTGGACATGGCTGATCCAGGATGGAATTCTCAAACTGTTTCTTCTTGGGGGTGTACTGAGCTTTCCCCTTGCCCTGGAACTTCGCATTGGTAATGGCTGTTGCCTCTGCCTGCGGAGTGGACGGAGCTTTCTGCTTCTGCTTCCGATTGTTGTTCCCATCTCCATCGGCGACTGCCTTATGCTTGCCGCTACGTATGCGGTCCTCTTCTTCGCCATTTGCATAGCGTGCGGCTATCTCCATCATCTTGGTCATGGAGATGTCGCCTGTCCGACCAAACTTCAGGTACAGATCTCTGTACCGCACGCCTGCCTTGAAGGCGCAGACTGCTTGGTGCTCTGTAACGATCTCCACCGTGTGGTAGAGGGTCGTCCAGCGCTGGATGAAATCGCGCAGGGGTTCATTCTGCTTCTGGACACAGTGCTCGAGCTCCACGAGACCAGCAGGGCGTTTGCACGTGCCCTCGAAGGTACTGATGAAGACTCGAGACAGATCTGCCCAGCTATAGATGCTCGATGGAGCCAACTGGTTCAGCCACGCTCGTGTCGAGCCGTCGAGCATCAGAGGGAGATGTTTCATGGCGACCTGGTCATCTCCGCCACCGATATGGACCGCCACTCGGTAGTCGTCCAGCCACGTTTCTGGCTTGGACTCTCCTGTGAACTTGCTGATCCCCGTCGCCAATCGGAAGTTGGGAGGGATGTCAGCTGAACAGATGGCCCGACTGAAGCACTCGGGACCAGAGACGATGGTCCTGTTACCACTCGGACGGTCTCTATCGTGACCATCACGGTGGGCTCGACTCCAGTCGACTTTCCTTTGGGCGATGTACCCTCTTGCGTCGGGCCTTGGATCATACGCGTCACCGATTGAACGCCGATCATCGTGATGTCGGGGCCCGTAAGGCCCACCCCGCAGAGGGGTGCGTGAACGGCGACGATCTTCGGGATTCATGGAACGGCTGCCCCCTCTGCGTCGCTCATGAGAGTCGGTGCTGAAAACCGACCGATGCGTGTTCACGTGAACAGAACTGTTGTGGATCCTGTTGTGCGACTGGGAGACCGCCGAATTCTGCTGCTGCGCCGTGTGCAACAGGGCACGGATCTGCTCGATCCCTCTACCAGCCTATGAATCAGTCGGTTGGAGGGAATCGGCTATCTTGGCAGCGGTAGCCAGGTTGAGGACGGGTGTGCGGAACACCTCGACGTTGCTCTGGCGAGTGCGCCGACTGGCAGAACGGCGGTGTTGACGACGAGCGCCGGATGATTCGCCGACCTCATGCTCGTTCCGACCAGTTCTGAGGGGACTTTCATGGGAATCAGCCATGAGAACTTCGGCTGCAGGCCCGCGACCCAAGTACTCGGAAGGTAACTCAGTCGGAACTGAGTCCAAGCACTCGGACGGCGGCGCGACCACAACCGACTCGAGGACCGCCACTTGAGAAGACGCGTTCTGTCGCGCCTAGGCGTGTCGCACCCAACGCTGGAGCCATGGACGGCGGGACCGCTTGTTGCGGCGCGTGACGGGGGCGAAGATCGACAACAGGGCCGATTGCTGGAGAAGAAGGACGCCGCTGGCACCGGCACGGAAGTGTGTAGCCCCGCGACTGGGGAGCGCTTCGACGTCGAGAGGCGCATCCCGAAGCCATGCCGAATCGTCGACGATGAAGGAGAGCGCGCCGAAGAGGATCTCATGACCCCTGCACAAATCTCCGCCGAACGACATGATGAAAAAATGAAGTTGCAAACTCGCCGGAAGTCGCTTAGACGCCTGCCCCACGGTGGGCGCCAACTGTCGTGGGTATAAGTCTGATAGTAGATGTGTAGGGTACGAAAGGATGGGCAGAGCCTTAGCTACGGCGAGGATGTATGAGTTCAGGCCCCTCTACGGTGGAGGTAAAAGCCCGACGTCTCAGTGCTCTTGGGAGCTTAGTGTCAAGTGGAATATAGGATTACAGTAAATGCCAACCCCTGCACCAATGGGGAAGGGCGGCTTATATAGAGTGCGTTGCCCTCCACAACGGCCCGGTGGACAGGGGTGGAATAATGGCGAATAAATGCCTACGTTACAGGTAACGTATGCCTTAAATGCTAATAATGGTGTATGAAAACGTATGACCGTTGCCCTCGTGGAAGGTTACGATGTACAGAGTGGAATTCAGTCGGTACGTTAAATACGCTCCGAATGCTCGTCACCGACTGGATGATGGGGGAGTCCTTAGTTCAGTCGGAACTGTCTAAGGGCCTTGTCCTCTATGAAGGGTAGTCCTTGGGTAGGACCTATAGGGCAGGCCTATGACCCTACCCTCGGACTATAACCCCATCAGTTTGTTTGTGTCTTTTCTCCTAAACTTGATTTGTAGAAATTGCTGAAAAAATAAGTTGTATTGTTGCAGTAGTAGGAGCCGGGGGCGGGTCCTTCCATCGAACCCTCCATGGAAAGGTACATGTTTCTTCCATGGATTTACCAATTGTGCTTCCAGCAAAATATTAGTCCCTTATCTTTGTGTGATTTAATAAATATAAAATATGTAAAGGTATGTTGATCCGAGAAAACTTGTGTTTATCGATTTTTTTTGTGCTTCAGTGGATTGCCTTGTGCAAAGAGAGGATTACTGCTTGCCACCCAACCCCTACCTGCAGGCCGAACTTGTCTAATTTTTCCTCAATGCCAAAATCATATTTTTTTTGCTGCTCATGCTGGCATTGTCCTCCCATTCTCCAGGTAAAGTTTGAGGCCTAAGCTCCGATATTCTATACAAACGGCAATTTTTAAAATAATGAGGTATGATGTGCATATTTCATGGATTGTAAAAAACATCTTGGTTATTTATTTTAGGTTCAAGCTGAGTGAACAGTGTTTGTGCTGAAAGTGACTGGTTTTCGCTTGTCAACTTGGCATATGTATGCATGAATCCAAATTTTCTCATTCTTTGATTCTGTGGGTCATTTTAGAACCTGTGATGTGTTTTTATTTCTAATACACAGTGTTGATGATGCTCTACGACTAGCAAAAAATCCTTTTTGTTGCACAAGGCATCTTATCTCTGAAGCTAAAATAAAGTACCAATATGTTGTCGCCGCATGCATCCTCCTTAACATCCATACAATAACACGTATAACAACCTAACTCGCCACCTACTTCACCCGGTATATTTTCCCTCCTCACCTCTCTTTGTTTGTACTACACAATGACATGCCAAAATGTAATTGTTGGAGAGTCTACGACCACTCCTGGCCCAACACCCACATCGTATCTGAATTTGAATATTAAAATTGGTTAACTTATGCCCGTGCTATTTGGAATCTTGAACAACTTTATTTGTTGCGGACTATAGAAATATGCAATCTACTGATTCAGGCACATTTGTAGATCTTATGTTATTACAGTTAACATTCTTTTGATAAATAGGTTTTGATCGCCAAAACTGGACTAGAATGAGCGGATATGTTGACGATGTTCATCAAAGATTGTCGGATATCTCGACCGGTCTGCGGTACTTGGAAGAAAATTTCCTAGGTAACATTCACGACAAAAATGATTTTGTTGTTACATAGCACACTCCTCTCTGCATGTTCCATGTCAAGTGGAGCAAACTCTCTTTTAGTGCTTTCGTGAGACTGTAATTTGGAACAAGATTCTTCAGTGGGTTCTACATTTTAAGTTTAATATAAGAAATGGTGTCAAATTATCAATATGCACTTATTATTGTAACTCAATGTGAATCGAGTTCTTCATATTTTTTCGTTCTTGCTACTGAGTATTATTTGTTAAGACCATTGTAAGCAGAGATAATTAAAACAAAGCATTGTAAGGTGGAACTTAGTGCATTTGTACCTAAAAAACTACCATTGTTTCCAGAACACACAAGACCTATAACTTCTTAGTAGGAACATCGAGATTCCTAGCCGTAGTCAAAAGCTATGTTGTGAAGCCCCTTAAAATCTCAGAAAATGGGTTAACGATGTGGTTCAAGCGACCTTCTCCCTCCATATGAAGGTTATACCTGTCCAAACAAGGTTAAATGAGAGGTGAAGACACCCAGATCCTGGGATTACCAAAAATTAACATTTACGTGGCATTTCATGTGCTAATGCTCATGCGACCATGGGTTTAACTACAAGACGTACTGCATGCGAGTTCATTATAGCAACTTCTGAGAGGTATGCAAATATTCCAAACTCTCTGGTTGCTGAAACACTTTCTCTCAAGGATGTGGTATGCACGACCTGTCAAGGAGGAAGAATGGCCTGATGTTACCATTCAATATAATTGTCAGATACTGGTGGAGATGTGGAACTAAACAAAACAGAACATATCAGATATTATGGGCCCCATGTGTGAAATTGAGGAGCCGAGCCAAGTCTTTTTTTTTCTTATGGTGTCTTTTATTTTTAAAGGCTAATTTCTGAGTGCAAAGCTGTCCATGCAAGTTAGTGAACAGAGGCTGTGGCATAATGCCGCTCCGAATCAACTTGCATTTTGATGCAAACTGACAGTAGTCTTGAGGAAGAGAGCTGAGCTCCTTTGATTGTGAAAAAAGCCCCTTTGATCTTTTGATGTTAAGGTTTTACTTCACAATATTGGTGCAATGCCATTGCTATTTTTATGTGAGATATCTGCCTTTCATTTTAGCACTCATTCAGGAGTGTTCTGAGTATTTGCAACATGTGATGGAATGTCAAGATTTTCACAACACATTATCAATGCCTATGTTCTTTGCAGCTTTACATATGCATTTGGTTAGCAACCTCATCTAAGAAGTATGTGTTTGATCACTTGATCTACTATCCCTTGTTTGTTTCCTCGGCTTTTTGTTATGAATTGATTGCACCATAATATTCAAGACCAATTGCATGATTGCATCTCCATGTAGCATCCCATAATATAAGATGTTTTTGCAAAAGATTTTTACTATTGCATGTATATGTGAATCTCATTGGATCAACGTTTGAGACGTGTGTTGCACGTGCAAGATTACTAGTGTCATGTAGGTTCTTAAACTATGAAAATCGGCACGCATGTACTTGAAGTGTATTAAGTGTGTCATATAGGTCCAAAATTCGTCCTACCTGTTTGATCGATCAGCTGTCGTCATTGACCAGCGGCATGTTGGAAGAGGGGCCCGCAAGGTAACTCCAGTGATGGAGATATACATATAAATCAAATTTATGGTTTCAAAAAGATTAATAAATTTGGAAAAAATGTTCACGGCTTTATAAAAATATTCACTAATTTTAAAAAAATATACACGAATATGTAAAAAATGTGCCCGACTAAAGAAAAATCTTTATAGACAATAAATTAGAAATATGATCACGAATATAAAAAATGTTTGCGGATGAAGAATTTAAAAGAAGTTCGTGAACGATGAATATGAAAAAAAAATCATGACTTTTAAAAAATATTCACGGGTGATAAACATTAAAAGAAAAGAAAATATATTCACGAACGATGAATTTGAAAATATGTTCACGAACAAGAAAAAATGTTTGCAAATATGGATTAAATGTTCTCGAACCATAAAGTGGAAAATATGTTCGCGAACCACAATATGTTACCGAATATTGAAAAGATGTTTGTGACTTCAAAAACATGTTCATGAACGATGAATTTGAAAAACAAGTCCAAGAACGATGAATTTGGAAAAACTATTAAAAAGTTTTAAAAAGTTTGCAAATTTAAAAATGTTCATTAATTTGCAAAAACACTTGGAGCTAAAACAATTTTCATGAATTTGAAAATATGCTTATGAATTTAGAAAATCTTCATTAATTTGAATGTTCATAGTTTCAAAAAAATGTTCTCAATTATTCACGAACATTTTTCGAAACCATGAATTTGAACTTATTTGGAGTGAAATCCATTTATCGTTCCCCATATTTTTTTGAATTTACTTGCATGGTCGTTACCTTGTGGGCCCTCCTATCTGACGTGTCACACTTCAACAACGCCGGCTGGGACAGAATTTGGACCTAAATGACACGCTTACCACACTTTGAGGACCTGGGTATCGATTTTTATAGTTTAAGGACCTACATGATACCCATGAAATAGTTCGGGGACCTACAGTGCACTTCACTCCAATATAAATTGAACCATATCCGTACTCTGGACAAAACCCTTTCACTCCCTTCCATCCATAAGCTACCGCCCGACGATCTCCCGCCTCTTCACTATGACGGACAACGGATCTGAATAGTACAACTTCAGACTTCTTGACCCTAAACTCGTCCCACGTGGCCCCGAGGAGGAAATGGCCGTCCGCCTCGTGCTGTGCCGCTCCCAGGAGAAGGCCCGATGCTTCTTTCGCCAGAAATCCATTGCGTCCGCACACATGGCACATAGATGTAGCGCGAGGTGTGCTGCCGCTGCCATCAGAGGCGATGCAGTCCATCTGACGTCCCAACGAAGTCGATGGATGCACAACCGCTACATTGCAGTCCATCTGGTTTTTAAAACAGGAACAAATTTTCAATTTTGGAACATTGTGTTGAAAAATCTGAAACATTTTAATAAAAAATCCAGAACATTTTTCAAAATTCCGAAACAATTTTCCAAAATTTTGGAACTTTTTCTCAAATTCCGAAACATTTTGTTCAATTCCTAAATGATTTCTCGAATTCTGAAACATTTTTTTAAATTCCAGAAAAATTTCAAATTTCTGAAACATTTTTCTAAATTCTGGGAAAAAATTCAAATTCTGGAACTTTTATTAAAAATCCAGAAGAGTTTTGAAACAGAAACAGAAAAAAAAAAGAAACGAAAAACAAAAAAAGCAATAAAAAGCGAAAAAGGAAAAATCGGTTCGGGGAATCTTCTAGAAAGTGCTCAAAACCGGAAAAACGACAGAGAAACTCCAGAAGGCGCCCAAAACCGTAATCGTTGCAACATGTCAATGGGCCGGTCCAATTTGTCGCGCGATCCTTAGATCTGTGCGAATGGTCAAAAATTTGACGCAATGTGCGTCCAATAGAATATTCCTGTTCTTTCCTCCGGCATATCCTTATTTGATCACCCATGAGCGGGCCGACGCCCCTCCTGTTTTTCATTTCGTTTTTTTTTTTGCTTTTTTCATTTTAAATAATTCAGCATTTCATAAAAGTTCCATATTTCAAAAATGAGAATTTTTTTAAATAGTTCAGCATTTCATAAACGATCCAAAACAAAATATTCATCGATTCAAATCATGCTCGCGATTCACAAAAAAATTCCGATTCAAAACAACGTTCATCAATTGAAAAAAGTTTGCTGATTCAAGAAAATGTACAGAATTTCAAAATTGTTCGCTAATTTAAAAAATACTTAGGGTTTGATAAAATATGTACACATTTTTAGAAAATGATCACAATTTCAAAAACAATGTTCGCAAATGAACTTAAAAATATTATATATTTAAAAAAATAACTTATAAATACTCACGGTTTTATAAAGAATGTTCACGAATTCTAAAATATTCTTGAATTTGGAAATAATCACTATTTAAAAAAATGTTAATGAACTAAAAATGACTTCAAAAATTAGTAACTAAAAAAACAACTTGAAAAATGAGAAAAATATAGGTAAAATCAAATAAAAAATAAAAGGAATGAAAAAAGCGTTCCAGGGAAGGTCCTTGAACGTTCCCACAATCGATATCATGAAGATCCTGAAATGATCCGGCCTAGAAGATGAACACGGGCACAAAGTGGGTACGCACCGGCATTAGGTTGCTTCATAGTGAGCGGCACTAGGTTGCTTCAACGTGAACGGCACTAGGTTGCTTCATAGTGACCGGAGCTAGCGCGGACACCCTCCCGGCCAATTAGCGGACGGTACGCCCCCATTATTCTATATTTTTTTATAACCTGTTTTTTTATATTTTTTTAATATTTATGTATTTCATCAAAGTTCCCAAATTTTAGATTTTGGAATATAACTCCAGAAATTTTAAAACTTTTGTACTTCGAAAAATGTTCATAAGTTTTGAAGAAATGTTCATGTATTGAAAAATGTAATAGAATTTAAACAAAAGAATTGAATAAAAGTGGTTCATGTTTTTTCAAGAAATGTTGAGAAAAATAAACAATGACCGTGAATTATTTTAAAAAATCGATTGAAAAAGAGTTTGCTGAATCAAATTATTCATGCATATAAAAATTCACGGGATCTAAAAATATTTATATATTCAAAGAATGTTCTAATATTCAAATAACTGTTAATAGATTCAAAAACTTTTCATCAAATCAAAAACAGTTGCTGATTAAAACAATGCTCATGAATTCAACAAATGTCGCTGACATTTCAAAAAAGAAAATGTTTGTTGATTGTGAAAACTAATAACAATTGAAAAATATATTTGTTGAATCAAAACTGTTCAACAAATCAAAAAACATCTTTGGTAGTTTCCGAAAAATGTGCATAGTTGATAAAACAAAGTTGATAAAACCTTGCAACATTATGTATGAATTTTAATAATGTCCATGGTTTAATGGATTAAATGCGATTTAAAAAATTAGCGCGGTCGCAAAAAACTTTTGGAAATATGAAAAGAATCAGAAAGGATAAAGATAAAATCAAGAAGAAAAAGAAAAAAAAACCAAAAAGTTAAAATTGAAATGAGATTAAAAATGTAAAGAGAAAAGAAAAAAAAGGAGAAAAGGAAATTGAAAAACAAAATGAATAAGAAAAGGAATAAATGAAAATATTGAAGAATGAAAAAAACAGTTCAGGGAATGTTCTAGAACCGTTCAAAAACTAGTGGCAGTCCCAGGATCAAAAGCCTGCGATGGTATTTTAAATCTATGCTATCAAATACATGTGTTTTTAACTAAATTTATAAAAATAAATACATGACATCTGTTTGTGTACAAAGGATTTACCAAAAAGCTGTGTGGTCAATTGACTACACTTTTCTCAACGTGGCTTCGCCGCTGCAAAAAAACATATTGTGCCGTCCTAGTAGCACAGGCGTGCAGGGGGAAATAAAAAACAAAATCCAGAGAAAACACCCAAAACGCGAGACATGGCGACGACAGAGAACGCACCAAGTAACGACATGCGGGAGTGCTGGATAAAAGGCTTAGGAAGGAGCGTTCGCTGGCGAGTGAATCCCGCGCTGGTGAGGAGCTCCGCTGGTCTTCCGCTCGCGTCGGGGGTTTGCCAGGCCAGTCGGTGACACCCTGTGCGAAAGGGCGGTAAAATGGGTCAGCCCAGTCGGGCACGCCCAGTGCGAGATGGCGGTTGTTTGCCGCAGAGGGCGGCAGATAGGCACTCTGGCCGGCATGTTGCAAGCTTCCCATTGCTTCAGATAAGTGCATCCCCTTCCCGGCTTGCCGTTGTGTGTTGTTGCTTGTGTCAGAGTGGATAGGCTTTTGCCCTCTGTAGATTTTCTATTTTCCTCCGTATTTCTATACTCAAATTTTGGCCAAAATTTTATGGGGAAGGAAATCAACCCTTCAACTTTCTGTACTGGTTCCCATCATCGATTGAGACGTATCGAAATCGTACTATTTCTTAAACCTATGTGGGCATGTGGCTATGTGAGAATACATATACGCGTGGCCTTATTTGAGGACACGGAAGAAGGATGGTCCAGCGTCATGGACCGCGCCATCACAGATGGTTTGAGAACTGAGAACAGTGTCCAACTCGCTCTCGTAGGTGCAATTCACGATGTTCACGTCTTGGCGACCAAAACGGAACGCTGCTTTGTCCTCTTACTGTTGGCCGGGACCCAAAACAGTACGATCACTCCGGTTTAGTCATATCCAGCATTTTTTTTTTTTTGCGGGTACTAAGCATACAAACATTGACTGGTCAGACCGCTCTCGTGATTTTGCTCCACTCGCGTGATTCTTAAACGGATTGGAGTAACGTAGCAGGGACAGTAAATAACAGTATGGTCAGTTGTAGGGTATTTCTCTGGTTTTTGTGGCCATCTTGTATCCCTGCTACTTCCGCTAAAAATACGTAAGTGACGGAAAGTTGATGTGATTCCATCATTGGTTGCTACTTTCGACTTGAATGATGCATCATGCATCAGTCGGATCTTTTTACCGTGAGCCTGATTTCACGTGCTGCATGCCAATGCAGATGCAGCTTTATATATACAGTTACATGCAAAAGGAAAAAGAGCAATGTGTACGTATGTTCATGCGAGGCGAGACGACGCGACAAGGAGGCCCGGGATCCGTCTCTTTCGCCGCCCCTCACTTGCTTTATCGGGATCTCCTCCCGCTGCGGCATGCGCCTCTCCTGCCTGCGTTCATTCCTGAAATTCCAGGTACAGCAGCAGGCCAGCAGCCACACTTTGCTTTGCAGTCGCAGGGCAGGCTGCAGAATTAGTCGTTAACTTTTGTTGGACGCCGTGCCGCCGGTAGGGCTCGTCACGTCCACGCCACGGTATGGGCGCGGCGCCGGCCATGCACCCGCCGGCGGCTCCAGCCTATCGCCTTCCCACGGGCTCCATACTACGTGTGGATTCCATATTCCTCTTCACCCCGCTCATTGGCTTCGCTCCTTTTGTCAAGCGTCCTGGAAAGCTAAACCAAAGGCGTGCGCTCCATCGATCTGCCTCGGCCATCACAAAGGCAAAATGTACAATCTACCTCAGCTATCACAAAGGCAAATGTAAACAGTAGTAATATAGCAGAGCGGCAACACAGCTAGTGTAGTTATTTTATCGCTCATGAGGCGACAGCTTCGCTTTTCTTTTTTCTTGTCAGTAAAAGAATCAGGAAAGTGACAATGAACTCGGTCGAACCTCCCCCAATCCTCGAAATACGATCGCGTATACATGATACAGTACATGCAATGTACTAGCGTTTTTCTATATTGCAATGTACTAATGTCAGTGTCACTGCACACATGCGCGATAGCGAGCCACGCAGGAGCCCCCACGGCCGTCGGATGGGAAAGGGACGCCCAACCGCACCAGATGACCCTCTCTGCTCGATATTTGTCTAGCCCCCCTCCATGAATACGATGAGGACTTGGCAAGTACGGACCGCGCAGATCCAACCACGACTCGTTTGGATTATCCTGACCTATATATAGCGGATAGGCGGATAGTACATGCATGCATCTCGATCAAATGACGAGACACCTAATACCACAAATCATATGTGTAGCCCACGTGATATCAAAACGTTTAGCCATTGGCGAGCTGCCAGGTAACACGTCCCAGCAGTTTGAGGCCGTATGCTCTGACCGGTGAACATGTATGTATCTGTGTAAATCGCAATGGCATTAATCCAGAATAAGACTAGTCTGCCCAGCCAATCATTACGTTATTCGCAATGGCATGACGAGGGGGGCGTTTGTATTTCTATAGTAAGTACCATCTGTGGACTCCGTTAATTAGACTTGGTTTCATTGCTAATCATCGCTAGCTAGATCCTGAAGCATCTCCGATGACATAAACCTATCTATTCATCCTAGGAGCTGGGCGTGTAAATTCATGACAAAAGATCTATGCACGGCATAAGAAGGTTTTTTTTTTTGATAAGGAGGAAGCGAGCCCCCGGCCTCTGCATCAATCGATGCATGCAGCCATATTATTAAAGATAGATAAAATAGTATCTTAGATCCAAATAGCTGAAAAAGCCGAAAGTCTAAAAGAAAGCACGAAAAAAGCCACATCCGGCGTATGTAAACTTAGACTATGATGCCTATACATCTAGTCTAATATTAGCACGCCATCCAAATCGGTTGAAGATAACCCGTGCGGCCATCTCCCATCGGTTGCACCCAATATTCATAAGATCCCTATACTCCGCATGACTGAGTAACGACCACGTACGGATCCAAGACGTTGCTCTGTATATAACCTGCAAAAAATTGTTGAAGTTCTTGCCATTAAAGATCATGTCATTTCTGGTATTCCATATTGCCCAAAACAAAGCACATATCCCAACACCGATAAGTTTCGATATTTTAGCGTCAACTCCATTGAGCCACATTGTAAATATTGAACCAACACATATAGGTGGGCTGATATTAAAAGCTATTTGAATAGTTCTCCATAGCAGTTTTGCAAGAGGACATTCTATAAAAAGGTGTTTAATTGTTTCATTTTGCTCACAATAGCAACAGTTAGGCCTTCCTCTCCAACTGCGCTTAAGTAAGTTATCTTTGGTTAGTATGACCCCTTTGTGTATAAACCACATAAATATTTTAATTCTCAGGGGCACCTTGATCCTCCAAAAAGGTACAGATGTTGGTAAAATTCCTGTATTTATCAGATGTGAATACATGGACTTGACTGAGAATACTCCATTCTTAGTTTATATCCACCTAATACTATTTGATTGTTCAGCTAAATGCACCTGCATGATTCTTTCAACCAAATGCAACCATGCATCCCAGCGAGCTCCTACTAAAGCCCTTCTGAACTGTATATTAAGCGGTGTAGATTGTAGTATCGTGGATACATAATCCTCTTTACGTTGTACTATATTATATAACATTGGGTATTGAAGTGCAAGTGGTGTGTCCCCAAGCCAAGTATCTGCCCAAAACCTTGTTAAGGCACCATTACCCACTATAAATTTTACCCTCTGGTAAAACTTCATCTTTATCTTCATTAGCCCTTTCCAAAATGGGGAATCATTTGGTCTAGCTGTAACCTGAGCTAAAGTTTTAGAATTTAGGTATTTGTTCTGAAGTATCTGAATCCACGTTCCTTCAGATTCTGTAGATAATCTATATAGCCATTTGCTAAGCAAACATTTGTTTTTCACTTCTAGATTCTCAATGCCCAACCCCCCTGATCTTTAGGAGAGCATATAATATCCCACCGAGCTAATATGTATTTCTTTCTAGCTTCATCACTTTGCCAGAAAAACCGAGATCTGTAAAAGTCTAGTCTTTTTCGTACCCCTACTGGTATTTCAAAGAAAGACAATAGAAACATAGGTAAGCTTGTTAACACCGAGTTAATTAAGACAAGCCTCCCTCCATATGACATTAGTTTACCCTTCCAGCAGCTTAATTTTTTCTCAATTCTTTCTTCGATACATTTCCATTCTTTATTTGTGAGACGCCTATGATGAATAGGTATTCCGAGGTAGCTAAACGGAAGTGATCCTAGTTCACAACCAAATAGCTGTCTATACGCGTGTTGCTCTTCTTTTGCCTTTCCAAAGCATAAGATTTCGCTTTTGTTAAAGTTAATTTTGAGCCCTGATAATTGTTCAAATAAACACAATAATAATTTCATGTTCCTTGCTTTAGCCATATCGTGTTCCAGAAAAAGAATTGTATCATCCGCATATTGTAATATAGACACACCCCCATCTACAAGGTGTGGGATAAGTCCACCAACTTGGTCTTTATCTTTGGCTCGCGTAATGAGTATTGTCAACATATCAACAACTATGTTGAATAATACTGGGGACATTGAGTCCCCCTGTCTTAACCCTTTGTGTGTTTGAAAATAATGTCCTATGTCATCGTTTACTTTAACACCTACGCTCCCTTTCTGTATGGAAGCATCAACCTGATCTCTCCACCTTTCATTAAAACCTTTCATTCATAAGGCCTGTTGAAGGAATGACCAATTTACCTTATCGTAAGCCTTTTCGAAATCTACTTTAAAGATAATTCCATCTAATTTCTTTGTATGGATTTCGTGCAACGTTTCATGAAGAACGACAACCCCCTCAAGGATATGTCTCCCAGGCATAAACGCCGTCTGTGTCGGTTGGACTACAGAATGTGCTATCTGTGTCAACCTATTTGTGCCAACCTTTATGAAAATCTTGAAGCTCACATTCAGCAAACAAATTGGTCTAAACTGTTCAATGTGTGTTGCTTCCACCTTTTTTGGCAACAGCGTAATTGTTCCAAAGTTGAGGTGGAAAAGCTGCAACCGGCCCTCGAATAAATCTTGGAACATAGGCATGAGATCACCTTTAATAATATGCCAACACTTCTTATAAAATTCTGCTGGGAACCCATCTGGTCCCGGTGCCTTATTCCGTTTCATTTGTGCTATTGAATCATAAACCTCCTTCTCTATGAAGGGAGCAGATAAAACCTCATTCTCATCTGCATTTAGTTGAGGTATATCATGATTCAAGCTCTCATCCAGTGAGACCAACGTCTCTTTTGAAGGTCCAAATAATTTCTTGTAATATTCAGATATGTATAATTTTAAGTTTTCATGACCTACTATTGTTCCTTCATCTTGCTCCAGCTGAATTATTTTTTCTTTCTATGCTTGCCATTTGCAATCATGTGAAAGAATTTAGTATTATCATCTCCATGAACTACCTTGTTCACCTTAGCTCTTTGTGCCCATTTCATTTCCTCTTCTCTTAACAATTTTTGCAATTCTTTTTCAGCATTTATCTTATTATTCCTATCTGTCATGTTTAACTGTGCCGACTCGGCTTTGATGTCTAAATCATCAATCAGACGAGTCAGTTTTTCTTTTTCTATTTTCTAAATACCACTTTGATTTTTCGCCCATCCTCTCAGAAATTGGCAAAGATGTCTTATTTTGTTCTGCCATCTTTCAATATTCGTAGAGCCACCAACTTTTCTAGCCCATTCACGAGCTATGAGATCCATGAAGCCTTCTCGTTCAAACCAACTTAATTCAAATGAGAAGACATTTTTATTACCTACATGATTGGCCTCCCCTGAGTCAACCATGAGGGGGGGGTGGTCTGAGATGGCTCTCTGTAATGCCCGTACTGTGACAAAGGGATACTTCTGTTCTCAGTCGACACTAGTTAGTACTCGGTCCAACTTCTCATATGTTGGTACCGGTAGAGAATTCGCCCATATAAATTGTCTACCAGTAAGGTCAATCTCTCTCAGATCGAGACTCTCAATAACCATATTGAACATGAGTGACCATCGTTCATCATAGTTATCGTTATTTTTTTCCTCAGACCTCCTGATAATATTAAAATCTCCCCCACCATAATTGGGATTGTTTCTTCTCCACAAATTCTTACTAGATCAGCAAGGAAGTCAGGTTTTAGTTCTGGTTGAGCTGCACCATATACGGCTATCAAAGCCCATCTGAACCCATCAATTTTCGATCTCACTCGAAACTTAACGGTAAACTCGCCGTAAACCACACTCATCACGTCCAATGTCTCACATTTGACACCAAGTAAGATTCCTCCAGATCTACCCCTTGGTGTCAAACAATGCCAGTCAAATTCAACCCCTCCTGATAAAGTATTTAAAAATTAAGGTGTGAAATTATCTCTTCCAGTTTCTTGTAGAGCCATAAAATCTAGTTTATATTCTATCGATGTGTCTCTAAGGAACCTTCTTTTAGCCAAGTCTGCTAGACCTCTGCTATTCCAGAATATTCCTTTCATATATCATCATGGAATTTTTTCTTTTGTTTCACTCTGGCACTTCTCCTAACCGCTGATTCGGGAAAAACCTTCCTTTTCCAAGGTCGCTTTGGTTTTTCCAGAATCATTTGAGTGATACCTTCTTGATTAATTGATGGTGAATGCGTACCCGGAATTAAAGAGGCCGTATACCCCTCCAATCCCGTATCATCCCCCTCCTCTTCCTCTCCGTCTATGTGTAATAAACTTTGACAGAGCACTAATGTTCTTTGCTCAGAGCATCTACAGCTGGAGTTACCAAATATGACCTTCTATACATCAAGGGCGCGTCCAGCAAGTGACCAGCCGCATTTTTTATATATTTTTTATATGTCCGGTCGCTGCCACGTGATTGATGAAGAAAAAAAAAGAGAGTATTTTTTAAATGATTCGGGATGAAGTCGCGTCCTACGTAAGGGACTGATGGGCATGCCCGTCGCATCCGTGAGCCCTCATATCATTTTTGAATTTAAGATGAGTATGAGGATTACCGGTCAGTCTAGACATTTGAAACATGTATAAAGGGTCCGGTTGGGTCGTACTTTTGTGTCCGATCAGTGACCAGATGATCTGTTTCTGCGTTTAAAACGGGTATTGAGGGATCCGATTGTTGATGCTCTCGGGAAGCATAAATTTTAAGCAACCATGAATGTGCTGGCAGGATCCATTTTGGTGTCGAACGAACAAATTGTTGAGAAGAGAGTTAGCATTCTAGCCTTGATATGATCAGTGGAACAGTGCGCGAGACATATCCATTATGTGGACGGCTAATTTCCACGGACGCATAATGGGCGTACCCAGCAGCAGCACCAGCAGATGCTTGCTGGCAGGCTAATACCATGATGGCGATGAGGAGCAATGGAGCCAAGGTTGGACGCCACGATTTGAAAGGTGGCACTCCCCCGTTGGATCAAACCTATCTCCATCCATCAGTGATCGGTGCTAATCGGGAGTCATCTCCCGTTTGGTCCTGTGCGCGATGTGATTTGGGCAACCCCCACCCCGCAGGTTCCGACTTCTAGCTAGTGGAAACATCACATCAGATGGAGTATCAGATGAATTGTGTATCTCCAAAGCAACGCTGGCCAGCCCCTTGTTTTCCTAATTCTAGTGGGTGTAGGGTTGTCAGTTCACTATTGGAGGAGTAATAAACTGGGAAGGGAAACAATGCTAGTAGTAGCTGTTTGCCCTTTGAGATGCTGAGACAGACAAGGACATGCATTGCCATGGCAGTACTCTAGGAGAGGCCGAAATCGCCGTCACCGGTCAGGTTCAGGTATCGTCCACTTGCTGTTCATCGGAGCGGTGTTGTGAGCTGTTTGCACGTCACATTGTCTTCAGTTCACTGTGTGCCCTGTCCACTCTTTTTGGCTTTTCGATTAGCTTTGATAGCTGTGTGTGCATGTTCCTGATTTTATTCGACGGTTCAAAACTACAACTTGAACGTACTCCCTCTGTTTTTAGGTATAAGTTTTTTTTTAGAAATTATACTACAAGATGTGTATAAACATATTTTAGGACGTAGATTCACTCATGTTGTTTCATACGTAGTCTGTAGTAAAAACTTAAAAAAACCTTATATTTAAGAACGGACGGAGGAAAACTTTGAAAAAAAATTATATTTACGAACGGAGGGAGTAGATTGCAACGAGTTCTCTCTGTGTGCATAGGAATAGTCTGTCTTGCATGAGAAACAGAGACAACAACTTCTGAAGAAAGTAAACACCTCCTGACACAATTTACACCAGGGCTAGCTTTCTTCTTCCCAAGTTATTTATAACCAGGGCTAGCTTTCTTCTTCCCAAGTTAAGTAGTGTTTAGTAAGGTGGTGTGCAATCCTGTGTGGCCATCTCAAATAGATTGAAACAGACACACAATTTTTTGTTTGATAAAAGCATTTCTATCAATCAAAAATGTAGAATCAAGTGGATATAAGCTTAACAAGCGACACCTGCTATGATCTAGGAAAAATAGTATCTAATAATGAGGATCCTCCTGAATCTTTTGAGTGCTCTTTAGCCAACTATAATCTTTAACTATAGAACTGAATCACTTTCTTGTATCTAAAAAAACTTTCAGGTTAACAAGCTTGTATCAGGATCCTCCTGAATCTTTGACTATAATATTTTTTCTTGTATCTTTTTGAAAAGACTTGTAGAAAGCATCGATGACGTTGTACATTGGAGTCATCGGCATTCTTTCCTCCCTGAGCAAGCGACTTTGACTTCGCCACAACCAACCACCGACAAGCCCGCATTGTAAAGCCCACGAGGAGCCACATTAAGATCCAAGCCACAATCAGCTATTCGCATGAAACAAGACATCATCGGATGTGAGAATAAACCGATAAAAAGAACTATATATGCAGGGTTGGCACCGCAAAGTTTCCACGATGTGGGCTACCCGCCGTCTGTCGTTGTTGCGGCACAAACCTCACTGAAATTCCGACTTCAATTCTACAACCCACGACGATCAAGCGAACAAGCCAAAGACTCAATTACCATAAACCTACAACGACCAAGACGCCACACATCCACATAGCCGCTGCCACACCAGCCATCGACGACCACCACCACCCCCACGGTCCCTCCACCCAGGACAAACTCTAGAGCGAAGCCGATAGAAGAGCACCAATCGCCCGGTCCGGGAGCATCGTTTGACCAATATAAACATCAACAACTTTAAATTGGTCACATTTCCCCTCAACAAATAATGACTTGGGCTAACATAAAACACACCTAATGAAGAAGTCATTGGAGAAGTCACCAGCCCCTTTGCTTTTTGGCTTCTGCATAGTAAAGATGCATACATCCACAACTACTTCCTTCGTTTTTAAATATAGGTATTTTTAAAAGTTTGGCGTCGTGCTGGCGTCGATGACAAAGGACCTGTCATGGTTGACACCTCAATATGCTCTGAAGATGGACCAGTGAAAGATGGCGGCGACGACACATGTGAGTGAGTCTGACCGGTTTGTGTCCCGGACCCGGTAGATGACTCCGTCGGGGCCTCCAGCTTTAGATGTTAGGCTTAGGTGAGAGGTCTGGGTATATGACCCGACTTGCACCCCTTCATCATATGCATAGGGTAGCGGCAGATGTTGCCAAGATGGCGGATACAGACATATTGTTGTTCTAGTTTGTAAGGTCCTCGGAAATAATCAATAAAATAGCCGCATGCATCTTCCAGATGCAGAGGCCGGTGGTCATCCTCCCTTTCTTAAAAAAAGGTATTTTTAAAAGTTTTAGTACAGATCATATCCGGATGTGTATCGATATATTTTTGAGTATAGATTCATACATCATATGCACTTTATATCCATCTCAAATATGAGAATGATACGAGGGCTCGCGGACCCGTCCGGTCAGTCGCCGTGTAGGACGCGATCCCATTCCGGACCACTTTTTTCTTACTCATTCTTTTCTTTTTATTTCTTTTTCTTCATCAATCACGTGTAAATGACAGAACATATGAGACTTAAAAAAAAATGCAGTTACACTGATGAAAAAAAAGAGCTCAAAACGAACACACATGTCACCAATCTGGAACGTCTGCAGATGTTTGTGATTAATATTTGCCAAGTCCGGTCTAAAACCGCCCATCTGGAGTGAAGACGAACTGAGAGCTAAGCTCCTGGCATATCATCCCGGCCTCCTTTCTATCACTGTCCTGGGGATGAGAGGGAGCACGCAATGCGCTCTTGCCGGCCATGACCGTCGTGGTTATGATGGCCAAGGGATTCAAACGTCAAAAGAGAGGGAATTAGAATGAATCATTGTGCCTGCCTGCGCTGCCCTCCCGGTGGACGACGACGTGATGCCGTGACACGCATGCCGGTGGACGTCTCCCGTCTCACCGGTCACCGTGTCGCCATCGCTACTCGAGCGGTGTCACGTACAGTGAAGAAAAGAAAACGTACTACAGTGCAATGCCTGTTACTCTGGCTCCTGTTACTGTTAGGCACAGGGCCGAAAGATAGAGGAGAGGAGTAATTCGATCCACCGACGTCGTACGTGCCGTTGGCACTTGGCATTATTAGTGACGATCGATCGTGAGAGGAGAGGGAGAACCGAGAACACGACCCCTAATTAAGCGCACATGCGTTCACGCATGGATTTAGCCAAGTTTTCCCTTGGATTGAGAGCGATTGAGAGAGAAGGCGTGCAATGCAAGGCGGATTGAATGCCCTCACATGCCGAGCGCAACAACCATGATCCATCAGCTCGCTCTCGCCAATCAACACGTGAGACTGATATGTCGGCGCGGCGGCCTTGCACATCCATGATCCATCTTCTACCTCAGATCGTCCCGTCCACTCTTCATAATCCTACATAGCTCCCGATCCTCTACGCGTGCCGGGACAGTTCAAAGGAGAGGACTACGTCCAGGAAAATCAACACGGATAGTAATGAGGATGTGCCCCCGATCGGAACATTCTCCCGCTACGATCGTGCACGTGAAATTAATCGACCGATCTCCCCCACCTCCAGGAGTTGTAAACGTACCTGGGTTAATTAAGCTCGTTAAAGGCACGGGATTACTACGTGTACTTCCCTCGTACCCACATATGGGTGGAGCCACACATGATACACATTAGAGCATCTCCAACAGGCGTTCAAAAACTGCTCCGCGCGTTAAAAGATTCGTTTCTTAAGCGTCGGACTGCTCCAACAGAAGCTGCAAAACACTGCGCGTGTTAAAAAAATTTAAGCGCGCGCTCAAAAACGCTATCGCGCGCAGCATATTTGGTGCGCCAGTTTGCACGCGCAGCAAATTCTGAGCGGCTGCGGATGGGACCGCTGGATAGGACTGGATTGGATGCCGCACTAGCGCGCGTCTGTTGGAGATGCTCCGGTCCCCGTGCTTCAAAACTGCTACAGTGACGCGCTAAAAAATAATTGGACGTGGATTTTTTGCGCTGCCGTTGGAGATGCTCTTACATCACTCTAGCCTCTTATGGATGGAGTAGATGCCATGGTAGAGGCCGGTAGTTTGACATTTTTGCATGGGATAAGAACATGCGGTTTTATTGACATGTCGGTCAATATTCTCTTCGGCGAGCAAGCTTGCACGGTCTACAACGGAAAAAGAATCAGGTCATTACAATAGTGCTTTACAGTAGTTAGGAGAGCATATCTCAGTCCCATTAGAGGCATATGTGTTTCTTTCTGCTCCCTAGTCATGATCTAATTAGAGCATGGTTATAGCCTATCTTATAGCTAGCTTGTACAATAGTATAGCCAACTGCTGGCTATAAGCAGTCTTATAGTCCACCTTATAGCTAGCTTGTACAATAGTTAGCTATAATAGAGTACTACTTTTATCATATATGGTCCACCTTTCATTCTCACAGAGCACCTAGGAGCACGTGCTAGAGCTGGCTCTTCACGAAGAGTCCGCTTCATTTCTTTCTCCTCTTCTCTCTCATCCAACTCAGCAAAAATATAATATTTTAATCCTTACAGCCTGCTGACTGTACCTTATTGTACTTGTTTTTAGCTTGTTACTCCTAGCTCTGGGCTTATTTGTATTACGTACAATAGAAGACGGGCACGTATACATAAAGACCGGAGCATCAGATTGGCCATACATAGAGGCATGGTCCAACACTTGGGGATCACACCAACACCGTGACCACGGGAACAATGTGTGACTCCCTCGACCCTTTTCAATGCAGGCATCAAGGGCATCAATGCCTCGAGGAATGCAGATCTCAACGAAACCTATTCCTCTGTTTCTTGGCGCCAAAGGTCACGCAAGAGCAAGACATTAACTATCGATTGAGTACGCAATAGCGAAACCTAGTGTAACTGATGTCCTCTCTCGTGTAATTATTCCTGGAAACGATGGACGTGCGTACGTACCGCACGGTGGAACCCAATATATAGCCCATGATTCGGTAATGATCATGCATATGCGTGTGTACGTACCAACAGGAAGGACAAGAGGTGTTTAGTTGCTTGGGTGAGCGGAGCGTGTGGCTGAAGGGGGAGGAAAACAAGTCAGACCGAGTGAAGAGTGGTTCAGCAAATACAGAATAGAAATGACATTCATTCGTTGTTTGGTTGCATGTATGAAGAGTCTTGTCACCGAAAATTAATTTCTACCTGATGTTTGATACTACCTCCATCATAGTTTAGAAGACACACTCGTATGCCTAGATCGTCAATTTAACTTATATAAAATTTATTGTTTAATAGAAAAATTATATATTTAAAAAATAAAACATCTAAAGTTTTTAATGATATATTTTTGCTATTATATATTTATCATTAAGTTGGTCAAATTGACGACCTAGGTACACGTGCCGGACTTATAAACTGAGATGGAGGGAGTAGTCCAGCTCAAAGTAATTAACAGTTAACGACTCCACTTAAACCAGAGTACCTCGGCGAGCAGCTTACGGTGGCCACGCTCCTCCTACCTCTGCTTCCTCGCCTTGCCTCGCCCTGAACCTCAACACAACCTCGACAACGGCGTTTACGATCTCTGTCTGCCCGACCATGACTTAAAGTAGAGCACCTCGGCAGCACGACAACGAAAAGGGGCTATGTTGTGGATGAGCTGAACGCCACGCGATGGTCGATTTTTCTCTACGGGAGATGTCCGCGCGCGTGCGAAAGACAACGAGCTCCTTGACGAATGGGAGGTAGTCCCGACTCGACTCGTCCCATGGCGCGGCCACCAAACCCAAGCGCCCCAAAAGCTGCCACACCCTAGTTTTAAAAATCATACCGGACCGACGATCGGATCGAAAAAACCAGAACCGACAGCCTCATCGGGCTTTTTAAGCTAGTAAAACCGTTCTGCAATCAGATCGAAGAAAACCTATCAAACAAGCCGATTTTCTAGAAAAGTCGGTGAAAAAACCGGGCCGGTGAATCGAAAAAATCCTAGAAAATGTTTTAATGCAAGTTGAGAGAAATCCCAGGGCGTGTGAGTGGTACGTGGGTCCTGTCCACAACTCAATAATCAACTCGGATGTGCTAATTTGTTGTCCACTACGTAAAAATAATTTTATTTAAACATTATTTAACAATATATTAACACATATATTAGTCAATATATATTATTCTATTACTTTAAAAATCGACAATCGAATAAGTGAATCGACTGTCCGATCAGTAAAACCCGAACCAACAACCTTACCCGTTCGATTTTTATTTGATTTTTTGAACTATGGAGCTTGGAAGCTAGCTAGCAACGCACCTGCGGCGGCTGCTGGCTGGCTAGCTATCGACGCGCAAGCTAGCCAGTCGACGTGCGCGTTGCTTGCTAGCTAGCTACCAACGCCCGGAGCGCCTGCCCGTCCTCATCTAACGTTTGCCCGCGCGTCCTGCAGCCCGGCGTAACAGCTAGCCCAATAATAGTAGCTCGCCTCATGATCGTCGTGCCTGCGCATTCGCCCTTTGCGGCGCCCTGCCGCAGCAGCTAGCCTCACACCCGCCGCGCCGGCACGTTCCCAACTCGTGCCCGGCCACGCTTCGGCTGCTCGCTGCAACCCCTTCTGGTCGGCCGCGTCGCGTCCCGCATTCTCTCTTTGTTGAAATATATCACCCTCCTTCAAAACCTCTTGGCTGGGATACCACGTCTAAGGGCTAAAATTGCCTTGATGTGAGGAAGGAGTGTTGAAATATATTACCGACCTTCCTTCACAAGTTTAGACTTTTGGATAAATTGGTTGGAACATAAATTTAATACTCTCTCTCTTTGCCGGTATAGGTCGCGCCCGGCTTTCTGTTGGATCGGGCGCGCGAGAATGCAAGATCGGCTGTGTAGGCAATGAGAGACCAAGGAAAAAAACGGGGGAATAAGGTGATCAACCGTTAACACAATTTCAGCGAGCCATCCACGTGCCCTTGGTCACATCATTCGGGTCTGGTTCGCTACAAATTGTCTGGTTAGGATGACGTGAGCAACCCAACACGCTTCAAGTATGCGCGCATGGCAGAGGTTGTCAACATTTGCATGTACTTGTGCACGGACCGTTGTTTCCATCTGCTGCCTGGATGTATGCGTGCCTATCTTAAGAAACAATCTAAAACTGGGGGAACATATTACATGATACCCACCATCACATAATACCATGATACCATGTTTCAAAATTTGAAATTTTCTTTATCAGTAAAAATAATATTCGGAATGTTTACGAGACATGTGTCCTCAATCCTTCAAAATTTCAGATCCAAAATCAAAATCTAAAAACAGCATTTCGTCCCGTTTTATATATAAAACAACAACATCCGCATAAGATACACGGTCAAATGATTGAGGGTGATGAGGCAGCTCCACTAGTGGAGACACGGCCTATAGCCTCGGCCCGTAAGGGGCTTTAGTCTCGGTTCACCAACCGGGACTAAAGGGCGGGACTAAAGGGCTAACCTTTTCGTCCCGGCCCTGTTACACGCCGGGACTAAAGGTGTTTCACGTGGCCGCCTCGTAGCGTCCCAGGGGCAGGCCCTTTAGTCTTGGTTCGTTACACGGACCGGGACTAAAGATTTTCAGATTTTGCTGGTTTTGGGTTTTTTTAAATGAAATTATTTTTGGGTTTAGGGTTTTAGGGTTTAGGTGTTCGGGAGATTAACGTGATGCTCGTTTGGTGTTCGGGATTAGTTTTCATATAATTTAAATAGAAATAATTATGCATATATATATAAGATTAACTTATCTTACAAGCGATCATATATATACAATTATATGGAGATCTGAATTATCGGGACTAGAGCTCGTCTATTCGATTACATGGACGAACATCAGTAATGGCCCTTAGCTACACTAAATCGTCATTTGTCTTCTATAGCTTCCTTCCTCAGAAATCCCGCAAGCTCCTCTGCAACAGCAATCGCGCGTTGCTGTGGTAGGACCTTCGTCCTCATGGCCGTGTGCTATATAAGAAGAGGAGATGAATAGGAATATCAATCGTGATAACAAAGAATGACGGGTAAAAATAGAGGTGTGAATGTTCATTGCTTACGTCGAATCTGTGATCCTTGAACTCAGAGGTAAACGTGTGAATGGTCTCGCAAACATAGTATCCGCATAGATGTGTTCCCCGTGGCTGCTGGTCGCACTTTATAAGAATAGAATATATATAATCAAAATAATAATCTAGCATCATAAATGTATTGAAAATTAATAGAAGTATATCATACTAGTACTTACCTGAGCCGCTCTTCTTATTTTCATTTTTCTTCTCCTCCTCTTCTTTTCTTCTCTTCTCCTCCTCTTCTTTTCTTCTTTTCTTATACACTATACACTATATACACTATAGCAAAAATTCCTCCTCTCCTTATAAACTATACACTATATACACTATACACTTAATCATATACACTATACAATATACACTTTTTCTTCTTTTCTTCTCTTCCTCTTCTTATTTTCATTTTTCCTAATCTTATTTTCTTATTTTTGTTCATATTTCTTCTTCTTGTAACCCTAACCTAATTCTAAATATTACTAACCCTAATAATCTAGCACAAACCTAATAACAATAGGAATTAAATGACAAAAAAAATCTCTTTCTTTTTCTTCTTTTCTTCTCCTTTTTTCTTCTTTTCTTCTCCTTTTTCTTCCTTTCTTCTCCTTTTTCTTCTTCTCTTCTCCTTTTTCTTCTTTTCTTCTATATATACTGGCCGGAGTGTTGGGGAGGAGGGGGCGGGGGCTTACCGGCCGGAGGTGTCAACGGCGCGCGGCGAGGAGGACGGCGCGGCGGCGAGGAGGACGGCAGGCGGCGGCGAGCAAGACGGCGGGCAGCCTGACGGCGTCGGTTAGTTCGTCGTTGTGCCGCGCCGGGCAGGAGAACGAGAGGAGGAAGAAAATAAATTGACGAATTGGGTTGAAAATTTTCGAAGTCCCGCTTATATAGTTGGATCTTTAGTCCCGGTGCGTGGCTCGGGCCGGGACTAAAGACCCCCTTTTGTCCCGGATGGAGCCACGACCCGGGACTAAAGGCCTCTTTTCGGGCAGACCAAGAGGCGGGAAGCAGGGGGTCTTTAGTCCCGGTGCGTGGCTCCAGCCGGGACTAAAGAGTGTCTTTCGTCCCGGGGCGTGGCTCCACCCGGGACTAAAGCCCCTCCTCGGCTGCACGATAAGTTTAGTCCCACCTCGCCCAGCGAGGGGGACTAACACTTTTTTATAAGCCCCGTCGCAGCTTGTCCATCGAGCTCATCTCTAAAGTAGGCTTACGGGCCTAAACTTACTGAAAATTGAAACTATATTCGAAATTGTGGAGAAAATTCAATCGGAATTCAAAGTGAATTCAGGTTGAATTTTGTCCATGATTTCTCATATAGTTTTAATTTTTTTTTATTTTCAAAATTAATTATTTTGACTATCCAAATTATTAACTTATTTTTTTATTTCAATTAAAAACTATGTTTATTAAAAATTCTTTTTGCATATTTGAGAATTTGACAAAACTATGATAATGAAAAGTGTTTGAAATTGAATAAATAATTCAAAACTATTTTTATTTTCATAATTAATAATTTTGACTATCCAACCTATTATCTATTTTGTTATTTTCAATTAAAAACTATGTTTATTAAAAATTCTTTTTGCATATTTGAGAATTTGACAAAACTATGATAATGAAAAGTGTTTGAAATTGAATAAATAATTCAAAACTATTTTCTATTTTCGTAATTAATAATTTTGACTATCCAAACTATTATCTATTTTGTTATTTTCAATTAAAAACTATGTTTATTAAAAATTCTTTTTGCATATTTGAGAATTTGACAAAACTATGATAATGAAAAGTGTTTGAAATTGAATAAATAATTCAAAACTATTTTCTGTTTTCATAATTAATAATTTTGACTATCCAAACTATTATCTATTTTGTTATTTTCAATTAAAAACTATGTTTATTAAAAATTCTTTTTGCATATTTGAGAATTTGACAAAATTATGATAATGAAAAGTGTTTCAAATTGAATAAATAATGCAAAACTATTTTCTGTTTTCATAATTAATAATTTTGACTATCCAAGCTATTATCTATTTTGTTATTTTCAATTAAAAACTATGTTTATTAAAAATTCTTTTTGCATATTTGAGAATTTGACAAAACTATGATAATGAAAAGTGCTTCAAATTGAAAAAATAATGCAAAACTATTTTTTATTTTCATAATTAATAATTTTGACTATCCAAACTATTATCTCTCGAAGTAGCAGGGTTTCGAACGAGAACTCATCTCTTACAAAGGGATTTCATTTTTTTGAACTTATTTGAACTCCATACTTTTTGTGTGTTCAAAATGCACCATTCAAAGGTACATCACAAAATTTCAACAATTTCTGACTTCATTTGGTATATTTCGTGCATTTACTCTTTTTTTTAGCTAGTTGACCCTGAAATTGAAAAGCACTACAAATGAATTCTGAAAATGTTGAAAGTTGGCATGCTATCATCATTTCACCCACATAGCATGTGTTAAAAAGTTGAGAGGGCTACGACAAAAACTGGATGCAGTTCGTGTACAAAACTGACACTATCTTTCGAAGTAGCAGGGTTTCGAACGAGAACTCATCTCTTACAAAGGGATTTCATTTTTCTGAACTTATTTGAACTCCATAATTTTTGTGTGTTTAAAATGCACCATTCAAAGGCACATCACAAAATTTCAACAATTTCTAACTTCATTTGGTATATTTCGTGCGTTTACTTTTTTTTTTTGAGTTAGTTGACCCTGAAATTGAAAAGCACTACAAATGAACTCTGAAAATGTTGAAAGTTGGCATGCTATCATCATTTCACCCACATAGCATGTGTTAAAAAGTTGAGAGGGCTGCGACAAAAACTGGATGCAGTTCCTGTACAAAACTGACAATCTCTCTCGAAGTAGCAGGGTTTCTAACGAGAACACATCTCTTACAAAGGGATTTCATTTTTTTGAACTTATTTGAACTTCATACTTTTTGTGTGTTCAAAATGCACCATTCAAAGGCACATCACAAAATTTCAACAATTTCTGACTTCATTTGGTATATTTCGTGCATTTACTTATTTTTTTGAGCTAGTTGACCGTGAAATTGAAAAGCACTACAAATGAACTCTGAAAATGTTGAAAGTTGGCATGCTATCATCATTTACCCACATAGTATGTGTTAAAAAGTTGAGAGGGCTACGACAAAAACTGGATGCAGTTCGTGTACAAAACTGACAATCTCTCTTGAAGTAGTAGGGTTTCGAACGAGAACTCATCTCTTACAAAGGGATTTCATTTTTTTGAAATTATTTGAACTCCATACTTTTTGTGTGTTGAAAATGCACCACTCAAAGGCACATCACAAAATTTCAACAATTTCTGACTTCATTTGGTATTCTTAGTGCATTTACTTATTTTTTTTTGAGCTAGTTGACCCTGAAATTGAAAAGCACTACAAATGAACTCTGAAAATGTTGGAAGTTGGCATGATATCATCATTTCACCCACATGGCATGTGTTAAAAAGTTGAGAGGGCTACGACAAAAACTGGATGCAGTTCGTGTACAAAACTGACAATCTCTCTCGAAGTAGCAGGGTTTCGAACGAGAACTCATCTCTTACAAAGGGATTTCATTTTTTTGAACTTATTTGAACTCCATACTTTTTGTGTGTTCAAAATGCACCATTCAAAGGCACATCACAAAATTTCAACAATTTCTGACTTCATTTGTTACATTTCGTGCATTTACTTATTTTTTTGAGCTAGTTGACCCTGGAATTGAAAAGCACTACAAATGAACTCTGAAAATGTTGAATGTTGGGATGCTATCATAATTTCACCCACATAGTATGTGTTAAAAAGTTGAGAGGGCTACGACAAAACTGGATGCAGTTCGTGTACAAAACTGACAATCTCTCTCGAAGTAGCAGGGTTTCGAACGAGAACTCATCTCTTACAAAGGTATTTCATTTTTTTGAACTTATTTGAACTCCATACTTTTTGTGTGTTCAAAATGCACCATTCAAAGGCACATCACAAAATTTCAATAATTTCTGGCTTCATTCGGTATTCTTCGTGCATTTACTTATTTTTTTTGAGCTAGTTGACCCTGAAATTGAAAAGCACTACAAATGAACTCTGAAAATGTTAAAAGTTGCCATGCTATCATCATTTCACCCACATAGCATGTGTTAAAAAGTTGAGAGGGCTACGACAAAAACTGGATGCAGTTCGTGTACAAAACTGACAATCTCTCTCGAAGTAGCACGGTTTCGAACGAGAACTCATCTCTTACAAAGGGATTTCATTTTTTTGAACTTATTTGAACTCCATACTTTTTGTGTGTTCAAAATGCACCATTCAAAGGCACATCACAAAATGGACAATCTCTCCCGAAGTAGAAGCGACCCCCACAATAAGAGACGACATTCTTCTTCTCTCATATATGATGGACACTAGCTCACCTGATTTTTCAACCGTCGATGATGGTCGCTACTCCTAATTCCCCTAGTGCATAACCAATATCTAGAACAAGGAGAAGAAGGAGAAGCGACCCCCACAACAAAAGTGGTTCCGCGGCACGCCACGTGGTTCCGCTGCACACCACGTGGTTCCGCTGCACGCCACGTGGGACTAATGGTCTTTCATTTTTAAATGATTGTTTTAATCAAAAACAGATCTATTACAAAAGGGATTTCATTTTTTGAACTTATTTGAACTGAAGACTTTTTGTATATATATGTGGTCGAAATGCATGATACCATGAAGTTAGAAAGGGCTAAACCATTCAAAAGTAGCAAATGAAGTTAGAAAGGGCTAAACCATTCAAATTTGGAAACTATAATGGTACAAACAGAAACTAGACATATATAAATTGGTCCAAGAAGTACACGATACTAGTCCAAATAGTACATAATAATAGCTACCATATATATATATATATATATATATATATATATATATATATATATATATAGTGTTCGACGTTAAGAACACTACTCGTCTGAATCATCTAAATCAGAATGTCCACGTTCCTCGAGGTGACGCTGGCCATAGTTGACGACTCGAATCTTGCGGTACAACTCGTATGAAACATATGCATCTTTTGCTGCATACTCAATGTTGATATCATCAAGTGGGGCCTTCTCCCAAAGTCTGTGCTGAGACTTTGGGAAACTCGTCTTCATATCACCATATGACCCGTCGATCAAGGCAACTGCCATATGAGCCATCGAAGTCCTGTCATGTCGAAGCCTGAATATCGTTTGGAGATCAACGAGGAAACCAGCTGGTATCTCAATACCGAAGTTGTGCCTCATCTTCAGCTTGTCGTTCCTTATGTCAACGGAAGCAAAAGTGATGCCGCTGCGAAGGAACTCCATGAGTTCTGGACAATGCTTGTCACTCCTGCAACAGAAACAAATTAAAATGGAACAAATGTTACGTACTGCTGCAATAAGGAAACATGTTTCACTACAACTAAAGAGAAACTTATCTTTAGGATTCAAATAGAACATATGCAATGGAACCTAGAGAGATCACTATAGCTATCCAATGGAACCTAGAGAGATCACTAGCTATATGGAATTTTCATGACTATGACATATCATATTGCTATCCAATGGAACCTAGAGAGATCACTAGCTATATTCAATTTTCATAACCTTTGATCAAAGAACACCGCATAAAATTGTATCACTACAACTATGATTTCAATGGAACATATTGAACCAATCAGATTTTTCAGATTATGGAACACTATTCCAATCAGATTGTGTTTCCTTCAACTAATCAAAATTGTTTTACTACAACTATTTGAAGTGAACCAACTATGATTCCAATGGACATATTAAACACTAGTTGATTCTAATACGATTTTTCAGATTATGGAACACTATTCCAATGAGAATGTGTTTCCTTCAACTAATCAAAATTGTTTCACTACAACTATTTGAAGGGAACCAACTATGATTCCAATGGAACATATTAAACACTAGTTGATTCTAATACGATTTTTCAAATTATGGAACACTATTCCAATGAGATTGTGCTCCCCTTCAACTAATCAAAATTGTTTCACTGCAACTATTTGAAGGGAACCAACTATGATTCCAATGGAACATATTAAACACTAGTTGATTCTAATACGATTTTTCAGATTATGGAACACTATTCCAATTAGATTGTGCTCCCCTTCAACTAATCAAAATTGTTTCACTACAACTATTTGAAGGGAACCAACTATGATTGAAACAAATAAACTTACAATGTCATTATCTTGGATCAAAGAAAGCCTCAAAACTTACCTCGCCCATTGGAAGATCTAGACATGGCGTTGGAAGGATAGCTGGATGACGGCAACACCGCGTTGATCGGCCGTGTACTCCAGATCAATCCCCAAGAACTTCTCATGATCCGCTGCGTGGTCAAACCATTTTTCCTTCAACTGTTGAAGAAAAAACGGCACCTCGTTGCTCAGGTTCGTGTACACGACATCGAGCATCGTCGTGCCATGTGCGAGCACCTTACGAAAGCTAGTTGGCATGGTGGAAGAAGAGAAGGGAAGAAGAGAGGAGAAGAACAGAGGAGAAGAACAGAGAGGGCGATGCGAGAGAGAAGAAGAACAGAGAAATGGCGACTGTACGCTTCGGTTCGTGCTTTTCATCACCCAAAACAACGCGGGATGCAAACCGTTTGGGCCTTTAGTCTCGGGTTGAGCCACCAACCAGGACTAAAGAGGTATACCAAACGGTTGCCACCACTACAACAGGCCACGTGTTAGGCCTTTAGTCCCGGGTTGAGCCACCAACCGGGACTAAAGGGGGATACGAACGATTGCCACCACCACTGCCCACCGCGTAGCCCTTTAGTCCCGGTTTGGGACACAAACCGGGACTAAAGGCTCCTTACGGGCCGGGACTAAAGGCTCGAGGGAGGCATTGAGAATTGGGGCGACGTGACCGGGCCTTTAGTCCCGGCCCAGAGGCAGGCCGGGACTAAATGGTCCAGGCCAAAGGCCCGTTTTCCACTAGTGCTCTCATGCAATGCCGATCCCAAAAAAAGGATCACATAAAACACACGCGATTATGCTATGAAAATAAAAGACAAGAAGAATTGAGTATAACCCATCCTATAAGGGCATCTCCAAGGACGACTCACTGAGTATAAGCCATCCTTTAAGGGCATCTCCAAGGACGACTCTTAAACCGTTCAAAACCGTTCAGACCGAACAATCCGGTCAGGTTTTGACATCAAATACGGTCACTAGTGGGGACGGGGCCTTTAGCCCCGGCCCGTAAGGGCTTTAGTCCCGGTTCACCAACCGGGACTAAAGGGGCGGGACTAAAGGCCTAACCTTTAGTCCCGGCCCTGTTACATGTTGGGGAACGTCGCATGGGAAACAAAAAATTTCCTACGCGCACGAAGACCTATCATGGTGATGTCCATCTACGAGAGGGGATGAGTGATCTACGTACCCTTGTAGATCGCACAGCAGAAGCGTTAGAGAACGCGGTTGATGTAGTGGAACGTCCTCACATCCCTCGATCCGCCCCGCGAACAATCCCGCGATCAGTCCCACGATCTAGTACCGAACGGACGGCACCTCCGCGTTCAGCACACGTACAGCTCGACGATGATCTCGGCCTTCTTGATCCAGCAAGAGAGACGGAGAGGTAGAAGAGTTCTCCGGCAGCGTGACGGCGCTCCGGAGGTTGGTGATGATCTTGTCTCAGCAGGGCTCCGCCCGAGCTCCGCAAAAACACGATCTAGAGGAAAAACTATGGAGGTATGTGGTCGGGCAGCCGTGAGAAAGTCGTCTCAAATCTGCCCTAAAAGCCCCATATATATAGGAGGAGGGAGGGGGACCTTGCCTTGGGGTCCAAGGGATCCCCAAGGGGTCGGCCGAGCCAGGGGGAGGACTCTCCCCCCCCCAAACCGAGTCCTACTTGGTTTGGTGGGAGGGAGTCCTTCCCCCTTCCCACTTCTTCCTTTTTTTTCTTCTTTCCTTTGATTTTTTCTATCTTGGCGCATAGGGGATTGGTGGGCTGTCCCACCAGCCCACTAAGGGCTGGTGTGACCCCCCAAATACCTATGGGCTTCCCCGGAGTGGGTTGCCCCCCTCCGGTGAACTCCGGGAACCCATTCGTCATTCCCGGTACATTCCCGGTAACTCCGAAAACCTTCCGGTAATCAAATGAGGTCATCCTATATATCAATCTTCGTTTCCGGACTATTCCGGAAACCCTCGTGATGTCCGTGATCTCATCCGGGACTCCGAACAACATTCGGTAACCAACCATATAACTCAAATACGCATAAAACAACGTCGAACCTTAAGTGTGCAGACCCTGCGGGCTCGAGAACTATGTAGACATGACCCGAGAGACTCCTCGGTCAATATCCAATAGCGGGACCTGGATGCCCATATTGGATCCTACATATTCTACGAAGATCTTATCGTTTGAACCTCAGTGCCAAGGATTCGTATAATCCCGTATGTCATTCCCTTTGTCCTTCGGTATGTTACTTGCCCGAGATTCGATCGTCAGTATCCATATACCTATTTTAACCTCGTTTACCGGCAAGTCTCTTTACTCGTTCCGTAATACAAGATCCCGCAACTTACACTAAGTTACATTGCTTGCAAGGCTTGTGTGTGATGTTGTATTACCGAGTGGGCCCCGAGATACCTCTCCGTCACACGGAGTGACAAATCCCAGTCTTGATCCATACTAACTCAACTAACACCTTCGGAGATACCTATAGAGCATCTTTATAGTCACCCAGTTACGTTGCGACGTTTGATACACACAAAGCATTCCTCCGGTGTCAGTGAGTTATATGATCTCATGGTCATAGGAATAAATACTTGACACGCAGACAACAGTAGCAACAAAATGACACGATCAACATGCTACGTCTATTAGTTTGGGTCTAGTCCATCACGTGATTCTCCCAATGACGTGATCCAGTTATCAAGCAACAACACCTTGTTCATAATCAGAAGACACTGACTATCATCGATCAACTGGCTAGCCAACTAGAGGCATGCTAGGGACGGTGTTTTGTCTATGTATCCACACATGTAAATGAGTCTTCATTCAATACAATTATAGCATGGATAATAAACTATTATCTTGATACAGGAATTATAATAATAACTATACATTTATTATTGCCTCTAGGGCATAATTCCAACAGTCTCCCACTTGCACTAGAGTCAATAATCTAGCCCTCACATCACCATGTGAATTACATTGTAATAAATCTAACACCCATACAGTTCTGGTGTCGATCATGTTTTGGCCGTGGAAGAGGCTTAGTCAGCGGGTCTGCTACATTCAGATCCGTGTGCACTTTGCATATATTTACGTCCTCCTCCTCGACGTAGTCGCGGATGAGGTTGAAGCGTCGTTTGATGTGTCTGGTCTTCTTGTGAAACCTTGGTTCCTTTGCTAAGGCAATGGCACCAGTGTTGTCACAGAACAAGGTTATTGGATCCAGTGCACTTGGCACCACTCCAAGATCCGTCATGAACTGCTTCATCCAGACACCCTCCTTAGCCGCCTCCGAGGCAGCCATGTACTCCGCTTCACATGTAGAATCTGCTACGACGCTTTGCTTGGAACTGCACCAGCTTACTGCACCCCCATTAAGAATAAATACGTATCCGGTTTGCGACTTAGAGTCGTCCGGATCTGTGTCAAAGCTTGCATCGACGTAACCTTTTACGGCGAGCTCTTCGTCACCTCCATACACGAGAAACATCTCCTTAGTCCTTTTCAGGTACTTCAGGATATTCTTGACCGCCGTCCAGTGATCCACTCCTGGATTACTCTGGAACCTACCTGCCATACTTATGGCCAGGCTAACATCCGGTCTAGTGCATAGCATTGCATACATGATAGAGCCTATGGCTGAAGCATAAGGGACGGAGCGCATATGCTCTCTATCTTCATCAGTTGCTGGGCACTGAGTCTTACTCAATCTCGTACCTTGTAACACTGGCAAGAACCCTTTCTTGGACTGTTCCATTTTGAACCTCTTCAAAACTTTATCAAGGTATGTGCTTTGTGAAAGTCCTATCAGGCGTTTTGATCTATCCCTATAGATCTTAATGCCTAGAATGTAAGCAGTTTCTCCTAGGTCTTTCATAGAGAAACTTTTATTTCAAGTAACCTTTTATGCTCTCCAAAAGCTCTACGTTGTTCCCAATCAGTAATATGTCATCTACATATAATATTAGAAACGCCACAGAGCTCCCACTCACTTTCTTGTAAATACAAGATTCTCCAACCACTTGTATAAACCCAAATGCTTTGATCACCTCATCAAAGCGTTTGTTCCAACTCCGAGATGCTTGCACCAGTCCATAAATGGATCGCTGGAGCTTGCACACCTTGTCAGCATTTTTATGATCGACAAAACCTTCGGGTTGCATCATATACAACTCTTCCTTAAGGAAACCGTTAAGGAACGCCGTTTTGACATCCATCTGCCAGATTTCATAATCGAAAAATGCAGCTATTGCTAACATGATTCTGACGGACTTAAGCATCGCTACGGGAGAGAAAGTCTCATCGTAGTCAATTCCTGGAACTTGTGAAAAACCCTTTGCCACAAGTCGAGCTTTATAAACGGTCACATTACCGTCAGCGTCCGTCTTCTTCTTAAAGATCCATTTGTTCTGAATAGCCTTGTGGCCCTCAGGCAGCATCTCCAAAGTCCACACTTTGTTCTCATACATGGATCCTATCTCGGATTTCATGGCTTCTAGCCATTTGTTGGAATCTGGGCCCACCATTGCTTCTTCATAATTTGCAGGTTCATTGTTGTCTAAAAACATGATTGATAATACGGGATTACCGTACCACTCTGGAGCAGCGCGTGATCTCGTCGACCTGCGTGGTTCAACAGAAACTTGAACTGGAGTTTCATGATCATCATCATTAACTTCCTCCTCAACCGGCGTCGCAATGACAGAGGTTTCCCCTTGCCCTGCGCCACCATCCAGAGGGATGAGAAGTTCGACAACCTCGTCAAGTTCTATCTTCCTCCCACTCAATTCTGTCGAGAGAAACTCCTTCTCGAGAAAAGTTCCGTTCTTAGCAACAAACACTTTGCCCTCGGATTTGAGATAGAAGGTGTACCCAACTGTCTCTTTTGGGTAACCTATGAAGACGCACTTTTCCGCTTTGGGTTCCAGCTTTTCAGGCTGAAGCTTTTTGACATAAGCATCACATCCCCAAACTTTAAGAAACGACAACTTTGGCCTTTTGCCATACCACAGTTCGTATGGTGTCGTCTCAACGGATTTCGATGGTGCCCTATTTAAAGTGAATGCAGCTGTTTCTAATGCATAACCCCAAAACGATAACGACAAATCAGTAAGAGACATGATAGATCGCACCATTTCTAATAAAATACGATTACGATGTTCGGACACACCATTACGCTGTGGTGTTCCAGGCGGTGTTAACTGCGAAACAATTCCACATTGTCTTAAGTGAGTACCAAACTCGAAACTCAGATATTCACCCCCACGATCAGACCGTAGGAACTTGATCTTCTTGTTACGATGATTTTCCACTTCACTCTGAAATTGTTTGAACTTTTCGAATGTTTCAGACTTGTGCTTCATCAAGTAGACATAACCATATCTACTTAGATCGTCAGTGAAGGTGAGAAAATAACGATATCCGCCGCGTGCCTCCACGCTCATTGGACCACACACATCGGTATGTATGATTTCCAACAAGTCACTTGCATGCTGCATTGTTCCGGAGAACGGAGTCTTAGTCATCTTGCCCATGAGGCATGGTCCGCACGTGTCAAGTGAATCAAAATCAAGTGACTCCAAAAGTCCATCAGCATGGAGTTTCTTCATGCGCTTTACACCAATATGACCCAAGCGGCAGTGCCACAAAAATATGGCGCTATCATTGTTTACTCTAACTCTTTTGGTCTCAATGTTATGTATATGCGTATCTCTATCAAGATTCAATATGAACAATCCTCTCACATTCGGTGCATGACCATAAAAGATGTTACTCATAGAAATAGAACAACCATTATTCTCAGACTTAAAAGAGTAACCGTCTCGCAATAAACAAGATCCAGATATAATGTTCATGCTCAACGCAGGCACTAAATAACAATGATTTAAGTTCATCACTAATCCCGATGGTAGTTGAAGTGACACTGTGCCGACGGCGATTGCATCAACCTTGGAACCGTTTCCTACGCGCATCGTCACTTCGTCTTTCGCGAGCCTTCGTCTATTCCGCAATTCCTGTTTCGAGTTGCAAATGTGAGCAACAGAACCGGTATCGAATACCCAGGCACTACTACGAGAGCCGGTTAAGTACACATCAATAACATGTATATCAAATATACCTGATTTTTCTTTGCCCGCCTTCTTATCTGCCAGATACTTGGGGCAATTGCGCTTCCAGTGACCCATACCCTTGCAATAGAAGCACTCTGTTTCAGGCTTAGGTCCAGCCTTGGGTTTCTTCGGCGGATTGGCAACAGGCTTGCCGCTCTTCTTCGAATTGCCCTTCTTGCCTTTGCCGTTTCTCTTGAAACTAGTGGTCTTGCTCACCATCAACACTTGATGCTCTTTACGGAGTTCAGACTCTGCGACTTTCAGCATCGCAAACAACTCGCCGGGAGACTTGTTCATCCCTTGCATGTTGTAGTTCAACACAAAGCCTTTATAGCTTGGCGGCAGTGATTGAAGGATTCTGTCAGTGATAGCTTCTTGCGGGAGTTCAATCCCCAGTTCAGCTAGACGGTTTGAGTACCCAGACATTTTGAGCACATGTTCACTGACAGACGAGTTTTCCTCCATCTTGCAAGCATAGAATTTATCGGAGGTCTCATACCTCTCGATCGGGGCGTTCTTCTGAAAGATAAACTTCAACTCCTGGAACATCTCAAATGCTCCATGACGCTCAAAGCGACGTTGAAGTCCCGGTTCTAAGCCATACAAGACTGCACATTGAACTATTGAGTAGTCCTCCTTACGTGCTAACCAAGCGTTCTTAACATCCTGATCAGCCGTAGCGGGTGGTTCATCTCCTAGCGCAACATTAAGGACATAATCCTTCTTTCCAGCTTGTAAGATTAGCTTAAGATTACGAGCCCAGTCTACAAAGTTGCTTTCATCATCTTTCAACTTAGCTTTCTCTAGGAACGTATTAAAATTCAGGATGACACTTGCGTGAGCCATGATCTACAACACAAATATATTCAAAGTGGACTTAGACTATGTTCAAGATAATTAAAGTTCAACTTAATCAAATTATATGCTAAACTCCCACTCAAAAAGTACATCTCTCTAGTCATTTGAGTGGTTCATGATCCACTTACACTATCCCAAGTCCGATCATCACGTGAGTTGAGTATAGTTTCAGTGGTAAGCATCCCTATGCTAATCATATCAACTATATGATTCATGATCGACCTTTCGGTCTCATGTGTTCCGAGGCCATGTATGCACATGCTAGGCTCGTCAAGCTTAACCCGAGTGTTCCGCGTGCGCAACTGTTTTGCACCCGTTGTATGTGAACGTTGAGTCTATCAGACCCGATCATCACGTGGTGTCTCGAAACGACGAACTGTAGCAACGGTGCACAGTCGGGGAGAACAAAATTTCGTCTTGAAATTTTAGTGAGAGATCACCTCATAATGCTACCGTCGTTCTAAGCAAAATAAGGTGCAAGAAAGGATTAACATCACATGCAATTCATAAGTGACATGATATGGCCATCATCACGTGCTTCTTGATCTCCATCACCAAAGCACCGGCACGATCTTCTTTTCACCGGCGCCACACCATGATCATCCATCAACGTGTTGCCATCGGGGTTGTCGTGCTACTTATGCTATTACTACTAAAGCTACATCCTAGCAAAATAGTAAACACATCTGCAAGCACAAACGTTAGTATAAAGACAACCCTATGGCTCCTGCCGGTTGTCGTACCATCGACATGCAAGTCGATATTTCTATTACAACATGATCATCTCATACATCCAATATATCACATCACATCGTTGGCCATATCACATCACAATCATACCCTGCAAAAACAAGTTAGACGTCCTCTAATTTTGTTGTTGCATGTTTTACGTGGTGACCAAGGGTATCTAGTAGGATCGCATCTTACTTACGCAAACACCACAATGGAGATATATGAGTTGCTATTTAACCTCATCCAAGGACCTCCTCGGGCAAATCCGATTCAACTAAAGTTGGAGAAACCGTCACTTGCCAGTCATCTTTGAGCAAAGGGGGTTACTCGTAACGATGAAACCAGTCTCTCGTAAGCATACGAGTAATGTCGGTCCAAGCCGCTTCAATCCAACAATGCCGCGGAATCAAGAAAAGACTAAGGAGGGCAGCAAAACGCACATCACCGCCCACAAAACCTTTTGTGTTCTACTCGAGAAGACATCTACGCATGAACCTAGCTCATGATGCCACTGTTGGGGAATGTCGCATGGGAAACAAAAAATTTCCTACGCGCACGAAGACCTATCATGGTGATGTCCATCTACGAGAGGGGATGAGTGATCTACGTACCCTTGTAGATCGCACAGCAGAAGCGTTAGAGAACGCGGTTGATGTAGTGGAACGTCCTCATGTCCCTCGATCCGCCCCGCGATCAGTCCCACGATCTAGTACCGAACGGACGGCACCTCCGCGTTCAGCACACGTACAGCTCGACGATGATCTCGGCCTTCTTGATCCAGCAAGAGAGACGGAGAGGTAGAAGAGTTCTCCGGCAGCGTGACGGCGCTCCGGAGGTTGGTGATGATCTTGTCTCAGCAGGGCTCCGCCCGAGCTCCGCAAAAACACGATCTAGAGGAAAAACTATGGAGGTATGTGGTCGGGCAGCCGTGAGAAAGTCGTCTCAAATCTGCCCTAAAAGCCCCATATATATAGGAGGAGGGAGGGGGACCTTGCCTTGGGGTCCAAGGGATCCCCAAGGGGTCGGCCGAGCCAGGGGGGAGGACTCTCCCCCCCCAAACCGAGTCCTACTTGGTTTGGTGGGAGGGAGTCCTTCCCCCTTCCCACTTCTTCCCTTTTTTTTTCTTTCCTTTGATTTTTTCTATCTTGGCGCATAGGGGATTGGTGGGCTGTCCCACCAGCCCACTAAGGGCTGGTGTGACCCCCCAAATACCTATGGGCTTCCCCGGAGTGGGTTGCCCCCCTCCGGTGAACTCCCGGAACCCATTCGTCATTCCCGGTACATTCCCGGTAACTCCGAAAACCTTCCGGTAATCAAATGAGGTCATCCTATATATCAATCTTCGTTTCCGGACTATTCCGGAAACCCTCGTGATGTCCGTGATCTCATCCGGGACTCCGAACAACATTCGGTAACCAACCATATAACTCAAATACGCATAAAACAACGTCGAACCTTAAGTGTGCAGACCCTGCGGGCTCGAGAACTATGTAGACATGACCCGAGAGACTCCTCGGTCAATATCCAATAGCGGGACCTGGATGCCCATATTGGATCCTACATATTCTACGAAGATCTTATCGTTTGAACCTCAGTGCCAAGGATTCGTATAATCCCGTATGTCATTCCCTTTGTCCTTCGGTATGTTACTTGCCCGAGATTCGATCGTCAGTATCCATATACCTATTTTAACCTCGTTTACCGGCAAGTCTCTTTACTCGTTCCGTAATACAAGATCCCGCAACTTACACTAAGTTACATTGCTTGCAAGGCTTGTGTGTGATGTTGTATTACCGAGTGGGCCCCGAGATACCTCTCCGTCACACGGAGTGACAAATCCCAGTCTTGATCCATACTAACTCAACTAACACCTTCGGAGATACCTGTAGAGCATCTTTATAGTCACCCAGTTACGTTGCGACGTTTGATACACACAAAGCATTCCTCCGGTGTCAGTGAGTTATATGATCTCATGGTCATAGGAATAAATACTTGACACGCAGACAACAGTAGCAACAAAATGACACGATCAACATGCTACGTCTATTAGTTTGGGTCTAGTCCATCACGCGATTCCCCCAATGACATGATCCAGTTATCAAGCAACAACACCTTGTTCATAATCAGAAGACACTGACTATCATCGATCAACTGGCTAGCCAACTAGAGGCATGCTAGGGACGGTGTTTTGTCTATGTATCCACACATGTAAATGAGTCTTCATTCAATACAATTATAGCATGGATAATAAACTATTATCTTGATACAGGAATTATAATAATAACTATACATTTATTATTGCCTCTAGGGCATAATTCCAACAGTCTCCCACTTGCACTAGAGTCAATAATCTAGCCCTCACATCACCATGTGAATTACATTGTAATAAATCTAACACCCATACAGTTCTGGTGTCGATCATGTTTTGGCCGTGGAAGAGGCTTAGTCAGCGGGTCTGCTACATTCAGATCCGTGTGCACTTTGCATATATTTACGTCCTCCTCCTCGACGTAGTCGCGGATGAGGTTGAAGCGTCGTTTGATGTGTCTGGTCTTCTTGTGAAACCTTGGTTCCTTTGCTAAGGCAATGGCACCAGTGTTGTCACAGAACAAGGTTATTGGATCCAGTGCACTTGGCACCACTCCAAGATCCGTCATGAACTGCTTCATCCAGACACCCTCCTTAGCCGCCTCCGAGGCAGCCATGTACTCCGCTTCACATGTAGAATCTGCTACGACGCTTTGCTTGGAACTGCACCAGCTTACTGCACCCCCATTAAGAATAAATACGTATCCGGTTTGCGACTTAGAGTCGTCCGGATCTGTGTCAAAGCTTGCATCGACGTAACCTTTTACGGCGAGCTCTTCGTCACCTCCATACACGAGAAACATCTCCTTAGTCCTTTTCAGGTACTTCAGGATATTCTTGACCGCCGTCCAGTGATCCACTCCTGGATTACTCTGGAACCTACCTGCCATACTTATGGCCAGGCTAACATCTTGCCCCTGCACCGGAGGGGGAACATTCTCGGTTAACACCTTGAGGGGTGGGATCGACTGTTTGGCCTGTTGTCCAAGCCGAGGAACGTCTGATTTTTCTTGCTTGTAGTTGAACTTGATTTGCTCCCACTTGCACTTGCACGTGATCTGCTCTTTTCACTTCCTTCTGCAATGTGCGTGTATAGTCATCAGGCTTATGGTGTAAGTCATACTGTGAAGGAAGGGTCGTGAAGTATTTAGCAAATGCTATTTGCTTCTTGGTGTATTCCGGGCGGGGCTCGGGTTCCTTCTTTTTCATCTGCGCATCATGATGTTCCTTTGCTATCCCGGCGTTTTCCTCGGGAGTACGATCATAAGGTCTGATAGGAAGATTAGCATGAGGTACCTTTGGAAGGGCGACCGTTTGCGCTTGGGGGGCTCCGTCGCTTAGAAATTGTCGACGGAGCGTTCTTGGTGGCACGCTTCCGCTTAGTATCGTGTGCGGGCGGCGGCGGAGACGGACGACCCAAGTCCGGCGGCGGTGATCGAGATGGACTCGTGTTGTGCTGGCCGACGTCATGTGGAGGGCTTGGAGGTAATGGAGGTGTAGGTGACCTGCGACGACTCGGAGGCGGTGTTGTCCTTGGGGCCGAGCCTGGAAGCTTGATGTAGTTCTTGTCCCATAGGATGACTCAACCCAGTACTTCTCCGAGTGTCCTCTCATCTTCGGGTCCAGCTATGTCGAGCTCCATATCATGAAACCCCGCCATGATTTCATCCACCCCGACTTTAGCAAAGCCAGCTGGAATCTCACGGCCATTCCAGCGTGCATCAGGTCCAGAAGGTAAAGCTTGTCTGACGGCCACCTTCATGGATATGTTCTTGAATTTCTGATGGAGTTCACATGATGTTGACTCCTTGATTCCATCCACGGGGTAGCCGGGACCGCCCTCTATCATTCCTCGTGCATCGTCGGGCGGGGCCTCAGATTCAGCCACGCTGCTTTTCCGCTTAGATGGGGCGCCGGTAATATCAAGTGCAGGATCTTCCTGGCGCGCTACTCCTCTAAGCTCATCAATCTGCTTCTGTTGCTCGTTAATCCTGGCAAGCAACTGGTTGAACTTGTCATTCTCCTCATCCTGCTGCCGCTTCTTTGCTCTCTCTCGGCTTCTGTAAGTGTCTTGGTCTCTGGCAAACCCAAGTCACCACGGGTAAGAAGGACCGAAGCCTCTTGTTCGTCATTGCCGAGGACCAGTGTGAGCAAATCTTTCTCTCTATCTGCAGTGAACTTTCTTTTTCCCTCCTTAATTTCTTTCACTATCCTTTTCCAATTCTCCCTGGGTATCCTAAGACCGTCACTTCAGATGAGGTCCCCCTGTTTCTTCGTCGTACGAACCACAATGCGCAAGGAACCAATTTCTTGCTCTCAATTCCCACTCATCACGAAGTGGTTCAGGTACGATGCCTTTATCTAACAGATCTTGCTCTTTCTTATCCCACTTTGGGATGGCATCTCATAGCCCCTGGCCCTAGCTTGTGGTGATATTTCTTCTTGTCGGCATTTATCTTGTTCTTTTCTGATAATGCCTGGGCATCTTCTGACTCCTTGTACTCTTGAAATGCCTTCCAGTGATTCGCCTGCTTGGCTAGATACCCCTCGAATACTGGCACTTTCTTTGTCTTCAGATAGTTTTTCCATAGCTTCTTATTCCACCTACGGAACAGTTCGGCCATCTTCTTTAGAGTCCACTGCATGACTTTGGCCCTCAGTTTGTCTGCGGCGTCTTCTTTCTCACATTCTGGCAAGTTGAAATGTGACACGAGATCATTCCAAAGATTATCTTTGTACCTTTCGGCGACATAGTCACTTTCTGCTGCCCCTTTGCCCTTGTTCCACTCCCGAATGCTGATCGGGACGTGATCCCTAACGAGAACTCCGCATTGCTTCTTGAATGTGTCAGCAGCATTCTTAGGAAGCTTGGGTTCGCCCGTAGGCAATATCACCTCAAAGGTGTAATGCGTTTGTGCATCCAACTTTCTAGTCGGGCCTCGTTTCGTAGCTTTGCTCGATGTGGAGGCCTAAGAGGGAGAAACATTCGTCAAATGAATGTATATGTATACAATATAGAGCTATCTCCAATATTTTTCACATATTACAAGTGATTGTCGAACTTCATATGTATACCTCGCCGGACTTTATTATTTCTTCACCGGCTTCTCCACCGGCTTCTCCATCAGTGGAGCTATCACCTTCTCCGTCATTGGACCTATCTCCTGCCCCATCGGCTTCATCTTGGTGTCGGTGGACCTCCATTCCATATCCGGAGGGGTATAGATATGACGACGGAGATTCAGCTGGTTCAACGTCGGGGCCGTCTTTGATTATATCTTCGAGAAGTTCTTCCTCTTTGAGATTCCTGATATGTGGATCCATAGTTCTGCAAAAAACGGATTCTCTTAACCTTTGTACCAAAAAAGAATTATTCTATCAGGAACTCCGTTCCAAAACAACTTTAGTCCCGGGTCGTGGCTCCACCCGGGACTCCTAGATTTCTGCATAGTATTCAAAGTAGGAGTACTTTTCCAATTTGAGCATTCAATAAGCAAAACCAAATCGTAAAATAAAGTAGTATTCAAATTAGCATGCATTCAATTATAAGCAAATACATCATCTCTTTTGTCCGTACATCGTCGAATATTATCACTAATATTCCTCGAATACTATCATACATATAGCATCACTGATACATCTAGAACCGTAGCGCCCGACGGGTATCGGCGCGGGTGGTGGACACCCAAAGAGAATGAACCATCACAGGATCATAGCTCTAGTGAGATCCCCGAAGAACCTGCCAGGTATGCTCGAACCTGCCCTCCAACGCAACCATGTAGCGACAGACGTGCTCATCCTCCTCGCTGATACGGTGACGTACCACCTCCGTGGTGTGCGTAAGCCTCGGCACCCTCACTGGCCCACGCGACCGCCACCAAACAAGGATCGGGTCAACGACGGGTTGACTCCTCACCAACCTACGCCCCCGGAAGGTAGCACCTCCCAATACCAGCCGGGCGGAACCCAGTCCCGGACAGGGCCCCTCTGATCAAGCACGTGTCCTTCGCTGAGTCGACGACGAGGATGCGGGATAGGCATCGTAAAATGAACTAAAAAATAAACTATTTCTATTAATTTTCTTGCTAAAAATAAACAATTAACACTTAAGCATATACAATTGCAAAATTAAACTATTAACACTTAAGCATATACAATAGCAAAATTAAGCAATAATCTAAGAAACACTATTAACACTTAAGCATATACACTATACAATAGCAAAATTAAATGACAAAAAAAAATTATTCTTCTTGTAACTCTAAACTAATTTTTCCTCTTCTTCTACTTCTTCTTCTACTTCTACTTCTACTTCTCCTCTTCTTCTACTACTTCTCCTCTTCTCTTCTTCTACTTCTCCTCTCCTCCTCTTCTAATTTTTTCTCTTCTTCTACTTCTCCTCTTCTTCTATTTTTCCTCTTCTTCTCCTCTCCTCCTCTTCTTATTTTCCTTTTTCTTCTTTTCTTCTCCTCCTCTTCTTATTTTCCTTTTTCCTAATTCTAAATATTACTAACCCTAATAATCTAGCACAAACCTAATAACAATAGGAATTAAATGACAAAAAAATTTTCTTTCTTTCTTCCCTTTTTCTTCCTTTCTTCTCCTTTTTCTTCCTTTCTTCTCCTTTTTCTTCCGTTCTACCCTTTTTCTTCCGTTCTACCCTTTTTCTTCTTTTCTTCTCCTTTTTCTTCTTTTCTTCTCCTTCCCTTTTTTTCTTTTCTTCTCCTTTTTCTTCTTTTCTTCTAGTGGTCGGAGTGTTGGGGAGGAGGGGGCGGGGGGCTTACCGGCCGGAGGTGTCGACGACGCGCGGCGAGGAGGACGACGGGCGGCGGCGAGCAGGACGGCGGGCAGCGTGACGGCGTCGTCGAGTTCGTCGGTGTGCCGCGCGGGGCAGGAGAACGAGGAAGAAGGAGAGAAGGAAATGCGAGTTGGGTTGGAAATTTTCTAACTCCCGCTTATATAGGTGGATCCTTAGTCCCGGTTCGGGACTCGATCCGGGACTAAAGACCCCCTTTAGTCCCGGGTGGAGCCACGACCCGGGACTAAAGGTCCTTTTTCCGAACACCAGAAGGCAGGAAGCAGGGGCCTTTAGTCCCGGGGCGTGGCTCCAACCGGGACTAAAGCCCCTCCTCGGCTGCAATATTTGACTATCCAAACTATTATCTATTTTGTTATTTTCAATTAAAAACTATGTTTATTAAAAATATTTTTTTGCATATTTGAGAATTTGACAAAACTATGATAATGAAAAGTGTTAGAAATTGAATAAATAATGCAAAAATATTTTCTATTTTCATAATTAATAATTTTGACTATCCAAACTATTATCTATTTTGTTATTTTCAATTAAAAACTATGTTTATTAAAAATTCTTTTTGCATATTTGAGAATTTGACAAAACTATGATAATGAAAAGTGTTTGAAATTGAATAAATAATGCAAAACTATTTTCTATTTTCAAAAGTAATTATTTTGACTATCCGAACTATTAACTATTTTGTTATTTTCAATTAAAAACTATGTTTATTAAAATTCTTTTTCCATATTTGAGAATTTGACAAAACTATGATAATGAAAAGTGTTTAAAATTGAATAAACAATGCAAAACTATTTTCTATTTTCAAAAGTAATTATTTTGGCTATCCAAACTATTAACTTTTTTTTTTGAGCTAGTTGACCCTGAAATTGAAAAGCACTACAAATGAACTCTGAAAATGTTGAAATTTGACATGCTATCATTTCTCCCACATAGCATGTGTTAAAAAGTTGAGAGGGCTACGACAAAAACTGGAAGCACTTCGTGTACAAAACGGACAATCTCTATCGAAGTATCACCGTTTCGAACGAGAACTCATCTCTTACAAAGGGATTTCATTTTTTTGAACTTATTTGAACTCCATACTTTTTGTGTGTTGAAAATGCACCATTCAAAGACACATCACAAAATTTCAACAATTTCTGACTTCATTTGGTATTCTTCGTGCATTTACTTATTTTTTTTGAGCTAGTTGACCCTGAAATTGAAAAGCACTACAAATGAACTGTAAAAATGTTGACAGTTGGCATGCTATCATCATTTTGCCCACATAGCATGTGTTAAAAAGTTGAGAGGGCTACGACAAAAACTGGATGCACTTCGTGTATAAAACGGACAATCTCTCTCGAAGTTTGAGCGTTTCGAACGAGAACTCATGTCTTACAAAGGGATTTCATTTTTTTAAACTTATTTGAACTCCATTCTTTTTGCGTGTTCAAAATGCACCATTCAAAGGCACATCACAAGATTTCAACAATTTCTGACTTATTTGGTATTCTTCGTGCATTTACTTTTTTTTTTTTGAGCTAGTTGACCCTGAAATTAAAAACCACTACAAATGAACTCTGAAAATGTTGAAAGTTGGCATGCTATCATCATTTCACCCACATAGCATGTGTTAAAAAGTTGAGAGGGCTACGACAAAAACTGGATGCACTTCGTGTACAAAACGGACAATCTCTCTCGAAGTATGAGCGTTTCGAACGAGAACTCATCTCTTACAAAGGGATTTCATTTTTTTGAACTTATTTGAACTCCATACTTTTTGTGTGTTCAAAATGCATCATTCAAAGGCACATCACAAAATTTCAACAATTTCTGACTTCATTTGGTATTCTTCGTGCATTTACTTATTTTTTTGAGCTAGTTGACCCTGAAATTGAAAAGCACTACAAATGAACTCTGAAAATGTTGAAAGTTGGCATGTTATCATCATTTACCCACATAGTATGTGTGAAAAAGTTAAGAGGGCTACGACAAAAACTGGATGCACTTCGTGTACAAAATGGACAATCTCTCTCGAAGTATTAGCGTTTCGAACGAGAACTCATCTCTTACAAAGGGATTTCATTTTTTGAACTTATTTGAACTCCATACTTTTTGTATGTTCAAAATGAACCATTCAAAGTCACATCACAAAATTTCTACAATTTCTGACTTCATTTGGTATTCTTCGTGCATTTACTTATTTTTTTTGAGCTAGTTGACCCTGAAATTGAAAAGCACTACAAATGAACTCTGAAAATGTTGAAAGTTGGCATTCTATCATCATTTCACCCACATAGCATGTGTTAAAAAGTTGAGAGGGCTACGACAAAAACTGGATGCACTTCGTGTACAAAACGGACAATCTCTCTCGAAGTATGAGCGTTTCGAACGAGAACTCATCTCTTACAAAGGGATTTCATTTTTTTGAACTTATTTGAACTCCATACTTTTTGTGTGTTCAAAATGCACCATTTAAAGGAATATCACAAAATTTCAACAATTTCTGACTTCATTTGGTATTCTTCGTGCATTTACTTATTTTTTTTGAGCTAGTTGACCGTGAAATTGAAAAGCACTACAAATGAACTCTGAAAATGTTGAAAGTTGGCATGCTATCATCATTTACCCACATAGTATGTGTTAAAAAGTTGAGAGGGCTACGACAAAAACTGGATGCACTTCGTGTACAAAATGGACAATCTCTCTCGAAGTATTAGCGTTTCGAACGAGAACTCATCTTTTACAAAGGGATTTCATTTTTTTTAACTTATTTGAACTCCATACTTTTTGTGTGTTCAAAATGCACCATTCAAAGGCACATCACAAAAATTCAACAATTTTTGACTTCATTTGGTATTCTTCGTGCATTTACTTATTTTTTTTGAGCTAGTTGACCCTGAAATTGAAAAGCACTACAAATGAACTCTGAAAATGTTGAAAGTTGGCATGCTATCATCATTTCACCCACATAGCATGTGTTAAAAAGTTGATAGAGCTACGACAAAAACTGGATGCACTTCGTGTACAAAACGGACAATCTCTCTCGAAGTATCAGTGTTTCGAACGAGAACTCATCTCTTACAAAGGGATTTCAATTTTTTGAACTTATTTGAACTCCATACTTTTTGTGTGTTCAAAATGCAATATTAAAAGGCACATCACAAAATTTCAACAATTTCTGACTTCATTTGGTATTATTCCTGCATTTATTTTTTGAGCTAGTTGACCCTGAAATTGAAAAGCACTAAAAATGAACTCTGAAATATTGAAAGTTGGCATGATATCATCATTTCACCCACATAGCATGTGTTAAAAAGTTGAGATGGCTACGACAAAAATTGGATGCACTTCGTGTAGAAAATGGACAATCTCTCTCGAAGTATGAGCATTTCGAACGAGAACTCATCTCTTACAAAGGGATTTCATTTTTTTGAACTTATTTGAACTCCATACTTTTTGTGTGTTCAAAATGCACCATTCAAAGGCACATCACAAAATTTCAACAATTTCTGACTTCATTTGGTATTCTTCGCGCATTTACTTATTTTTTTTTGAGCTGGTTGACCCTGAAATTGAAAAGCACTACAAATGAACTCTGAAAATGTTGAAAGTTGGCATTCTATCATCATTTCACCCACATAGCATGTGTTAAAAAGTTGAGAAGGCTACGGCAAAAACTGGATGCACTTCGTGTACAAAACGGACAATCTCTCTCGAAGTATCAGCGTTTCGAACGAGAACTCATCTCTTACAAACGGATTTCATTTTTTTGAACTTATTTGAACTCCATACTTTTTGTGTGTTCAAAATGCACCATTCAAAGGCACATCACAAAATTTCAACAATTTCATATATGGTGGACACTAGCTCACCTATGGTATATGGTGGACATTGTTCTTCTCTCATATATCGTGGACACTAGCTCACGTGATGTTTCAACCGTCGATGATGGTCGCTACTCCTACTTCCCCTAGTGCATAACCAATATCTCGCACAAGGAGAAGAAGGAGAAACGACCCCCCACAGCAACAGTCGACATTCTTCTTCTCTCATGTATGGTGGACACTCCCTCACCTGATTTTTCGACCGTCGATGATGGTCGCTACTCCTTTTCCCCCTAGTGCATAACAAATATCTAGCACAAAGAGAAGAAGGAGAAGCAACCCCCACAACAACAGTCGACATTCTTCTTCTCTCATGTATGGTGGACACTCCCTCACCTGATTTTTTGACCGTCGATGATGGTCGCTATTCCTTCTTTCCCCAATGCATAACAAATATGTAGCACAAGGAGAAGAAGGAAAAGCGACCCCCACAACAAAAGTGGTTCCGCGGCACGCCACGTGGTTCCGCTGCACGCCACGTGGTTCCGCTGCACGCCACGTGGGACTAATGGTCTTTCATTTTTAAATGACTGTTTTAATCAAAAACAGATCTGTTACAAAAGGGATTTCATTTTTTGAACTTATTTGAACTGAAGACTTTTTGTATATATATATATGTGATCGAAATGCATGATACCATGAAGTTAGAAAGGGCTAAACCATTCAAAAGTAGCTAATAAGTTAGAAAGGGCTAAACTATTCAAATTTGGAAACTATAATGGCACAAAGAGAAACTAGACATATATAAATTGGTCCAAGCAGTACATGATACTAGTCCAAACAGTACATAATAATAGCTATCATAGATATATATATTCGAGGTGACGCTGGCCTTAGTTGACGACTCGAATCAGAATGTCCACCTTATTCGAGGTGACGCTGGCCATAGTTGACGACTCAAATCTTGCGGTACAACTCGTATGAAACGTATGCATCTTTTGGTGCATACTCAATGTTGATACGATCAAGTGGGGCCTTCTCCCAAAGTTTGTGCTGAGACTTTGGGAAATTGGTCTTCATATTACCATATTCCTCGTCGATCAAGGCAACTGCCATATGAGCCATCGAAGTCCTGACATGTCGAAGCCTGAATACCGTTTGGAGATCAATGAGGCAACCGGTTGGTATCTCAATACCGAAGTTGTACCTCATCTTCAGCTTGTTGTTCGTTATGTCAACGGTAGCAAAAGTGATGCCGCTGCGAAGGAAGTCCATGAGTTCTGGACAACGCTTGTCACTACTGCAACAGAAACAAATTAAAATGGAACAAATGTTACGTACTGCTGCAATAAGGAAACATGTTTCACTACAACTAAAGAGAAAATTATCTTTAGGATTCAAATAGAACATATTGCTATCCTATGCAATTTTCATATCCTACGAATTGATCAAGAAACCGTAAATTAACTATGACATATATATATATATATATATATATATATATATATATATATATATATATATATATATATATATATATATATATATATATATATATATATTCTCCCACGGTTTTGCAAATATTCAATAAGCTAGACATATTGCATATTGCTATCCAATGGAACCTAGAGAGATCACTATAGCTATCCAATGGAACCTAGAGAGATCACTAGCTATATGCAATTTTCATGACTATGACATATCATATTGCTATCCAATGGAACCTAGAGAGATCACTAGCTATATGCAATTTTCATAACCTTGGATCAAAGAACACCGCATAAAATTGTATCACTACAACTATGATTTCAATGGAACATATTGAACCAATCCGAATTTTCAGGTTGTGGAACACTATTCCAATCAGACTGTGTTCCCTTCAACTAATCAAAATTGTTTCACTATAACTATTTGAAGCGAACCAACTATGATTCCAATGAAACATATTAAACACTAGTTGATTCTAATACGAATTTTCAGATTATGGAACACTATTCCAATCAGATTGTGTTCCCTTCAACTAATCAAAATTGTTCCACTACAACTATTTGAAGCGAACCAACTATGATTCCAATGGAACATATTAAACACTAGTTGATTCTAATACGATTTTTCAGATTATGGAACACTATTCCAATCAGATTGTGTTCCCCTTCAACTAATCAAAATTGTTTCACAACAACTATTTGAAGGGAACCAACTATGATTGAAAAAAATAAACTTACAATGTCATTACCTTGGATCAAAGAAAGCCTCAAAACTTACCTCGCCCATTGGAAGATCAAGACATGGTGTGCGAAAGATAGTAGGATGACGGCAACACCGCATTGATCGGCCGTGTACTCCAGATCAAGCCCCAAGAACTTCTCATGATCCACTGCGGCATCAAGCCATCGTTCCTTCAACTGTCTAAGAAAATACGGCACCTCGCTGCTCTCGTTCGTGTACACGACATCGAGCTTGGTCTTGCCATGTGCGAGCACCTCTCCAAAGCGAGTTGGCATGGTGGAAGAAGAGAAGGGAAGAAGAGAGGGGAAGAACAGAGAGAGGCGAAGCGAGAGAGGAAGAAGAACAGAGAAAGAAGGGCGACGCGACACAGGCTCTGCTTCGGTTGTGGTTTTGTGAAGCGGGATGTAAACCGTTTGGGCCTTTAGTCCCGGGTTGAACCACCAACCGAGACTAAAGGGGGATACCAACGGTTGCCACCACTACGGCAGGCCACGTGTTAGGCCTTTAGTCCCGATTTGAGCCACCAACCGGGACTAAAGGGGGATACGAACGGTTGCCACCACCACTGCCCACCGCGTAGCCCTTTAGTCCCGGTTTGGGACACGAACCGGGACTAAAGGCTTCTTACGGGCCGGCACTAAAGCCTCGAGGAGGCATTGAGAATTGGGACGACGTGGCCGGGCCTTTAGTCCCGGCCCACAGGCAGGCCGGGACTAAAGGGTCTCGGCCAAAGGCCCGTTTTCCACTAGTGGGTATCAGTCGATCCGCAGCGGATTGATCCGGACATCCATTTTTCCGCAAACCAAAGGCAAATTAGGCGTGCTTTGCATGAGTCCGGACCGTCATCGCGTAGGATTCTGACACCCTCGACTCGCCGAAAACCCCGTCCTTAGGGAAACTCCAACGGGGCGACCCATTTCGTCTGCTGGCGTCCGTTTGGGTCGGCGTGGATACAAAAGTCAGCCCAACGCGTCGACCCAAACAGACGCGCGTCCTCTTTTCGTCCACAGGCGACCCATTCCCAACCCATTTTTGAGCCGAATTTGCGTCGGTGCGAACATGAGACGAACGCGTGCACGCTCGCCTTCTTCTCCCCCCGGGCCCGTTGGTCGGTGGCACATTGGCCTCCCCCATCCAACAGCAACCCTCGCCCGCTACGCCATCGCAGCCGCCCATTTTTGTTGGTGACTGTGCCAGCTGCCGGCCGCGACCAAGAAGCCGCCTCACCGCCCCGGCTAGAGCCTCACCGGCATGCTTGTCCGACGCCGGCCACTCCCTTCGCCGATCGTCTCCTTCGTCGACGCCTCCAAGCTCTTCGACAATTTGCCAAGGTACAAAATGGACTCCGCCGACGAGTTTTTTTCTTTCACAATTTCCTTTGAGACTCCAACAATTCGTCGTCCAATGACGAGGAGGAGATATTGGATGCCGTATTGGCCCATCATCACCTCAATAGCGAGCGGCCGTTGTTCCATGGCTCCATTTCGGGCCACCTTCCGGCGTTGAATCGCAACCGAGGGAGCGGGCATCTTCTTCTTTGTTAGGACTACTTTGATACGACAAATCCGTTGTTAAAACATTAGAAATTCCGCCACCCTTTCCATATGAGTAGGCATATTTTCAACCGTATTAGAGAGAGGATGGTCGGCTATGAGGACTATTTCGAGTTCAAAGAGGATGCCATTGGAAAGATCGATTTCTCCTCTTATCAGAAATGCACTGCCGCCATCTGAATGCTTGCATACGGAGTGCCGGGTGATCTCATTGACGAGTACATCCATATGGGCGAGTCTACATGCCTAGAGTCCTTGTATAAGTTCTGCAAGGCTGTTATTGTCGTGTTTGGTCCTGACTACTTGAGAGAGCCGACTCTAAAGATACAACCCGTTTGTTGGCGATGAATGCTAGCAGGGGCTTCCCAGGGATGCTTGGCAGCATAGACTGCATGCACTGGGAGTGGAAGAACTGCCCTTCTGCTTGGCAAGGGCACTATAAGGGCCATGTGAGGGCTTTCACTATTGTAGAGGGTGTGGCGTCTAAAGATCTCTAGATCTGACACTTTTTCTTTGGCATGGCCGGATCACACAATGATATCAACGTGTTACATCTCTCGATGGTGTTTGCTAGGCTTACCGAAGGCAACAACCCATCGGTGAACTTTACTATCAACGGCCACAACAACGACAAAGGATACTACGTGGGTGGCGGTATCTATCATCAGTGGACCATTATTGTCAAGACAATCCCCAACCCCGTCGGAGAGAAGAGAAAAAGATTTTGCCAAGAGCAAGAGAGTGCTAGAAAAGATGTCGGGCGTGCCTTTGGTGTTTTGCAATCTCGATGGGGCATCGTTTGGTATCCTGCTAATACCTGGAACACGCAGAAACTGTGGAAGGTGATGAGTGCTTGTCTGATCATGCACAATATGACCGTAGAAGATGAGCGTCCGGAACGTTTGTACGATCAAGGGTTTCGGTTTCAGGGTGAGAATGTTGTGCGTGAGCATGGAGGAACAACAACGTTTGAATAGTTCATCCAATTTGATCATGACATGCGTGATTGGAAAACTCACGTGCAACTGCAAAATGAGTTGGTTGAGCATATATGGGCTCATGTTGGCAACCAATAGATGTATCTTCTTTATTCGGCTTGCAAAATTATGTAAGACATTTTTACTTTTATTCGATTTGTAAAACTAAGTTATTTTATTCGGTTAAAACTATTGTATATATTTGAATACAAAAGCAATGTAGAAATGAGCTATTTGTTAAAATAGGATGGCCAACCGGTCACATTGACACATATGGATCGACGCATTGGACACCGTGACGACCTAAATCTAAAACAAGACGAAGGCCGAGCGGGCAGCCGATTCAAACGGACAAAAAACGGACGAAAACGCCGTCCATCTGGATTGACCGGTTGAAGTTGCTCTTACCCCTTGCGTCCATCCTTCCCTCTTCTACTACATGTGTTTCTTTCCTCGCCGGCGTGGCCGTTGTACCAACCCGGCCGCCTGCCAAGCCCTACCAGATCTCCGCGACCTCCATTGTTACATCCGGTCATTACATCGCTTGTCCTCCTTCACTGGTGCACACCTCTCGCCGTGCAGGTACGTGATACCATCGCTCATAATCCTAGAGAGCAGCGGATCGAACGAACAGAAGTACCCTCTACCCTCTTGGCGTGCTAGAACAGCTAAAATAAGAGGACCACGTCCAGGAAAATCAACACAAATAATGAGGTTGTACACCCGATCGGAACATTCTCCCGGTATGATATTTCAAGTGCAATTAATCCAAGGCATCAACCGATCCCCACCTCTTGTTTACCTGAGTTGTAAACATACCTGGGTTAGTTAAGCTCGTTAAAGATAACTGGTACGGGATTACTACATATACTTCCCTCGCACCCACATATGGATGGACGAATACAACACTGTAGGCTCAGATCATTTACAGTCGGAAGCTCCAAACCCGTTTCATAAGTCCGGGTGGCCGTCCGGTCGGCGGTCATTGGTCGGTCATGAAATTTGGATTCAACCAAACTTTTTAAACGGATTTCAAATGAACAGGCTAATCGGCACACCTCATATACAACCTGAATATAGAATGGATATGGGGCACGCGGGCACTACCGCCATGTCGTGCCCAATAGCCTGACCTAACCATAAATTATACTAAATCCTTCAAACCCTTTCTCTTCACTATTAGGAAAAAGCAAAACAGTAGCACGGGTTAAAGGGTTATCAGTAGCGCGGGCAGCCGCATTACTCATAAGACACTACAACTAACATTTAGTAGTAGTGTGTGTCAACCAGCGCTACTGATATCTAGGTTTAGCAGCAGCGTCTGTCCAAAAGCACGCTGCTGCTAACTAGCTGTAGCGTCCTTGTACAAAAAACGCTACTGATAAGGCATCACTACTGCTAATGGTATACACGCGCTACTGCTATTAGTTTCTGATTATTTTTTCTGCTTCATATTTTGTGCTGTTGAATTTTGTTTAGGATTTTACACAATAGTCTCTAGCATATCATACGCATACAAATCTGATCATATCACACGCATACAAATAGTTTCATCAAATCGATCATCTCATCATCATAATCATCATCCAACACAAAATGACGCCTCTCGTCATCATCTTGAAATAGCGATACAAGTTATGACATGTCTCGAATAATTGCAACTACATCGTCATCCATCTAAACAATGACATATACGAGAAGAGCTATTACTATACGTATCTTGCTTGGAACTCCTCCAACTCATTGCTCGTTGATACGTCTCCAACGTATCTATAATGTTTTTATTTTTCCATGCTAATATATTAACATTCTAGAATACTTTTTGGGTATTTATTTACCAATTTATATTATTCTTTCAGCACTAACCTATTGACCCAGTGCCCCGTGTCGTTGCTGTTTTCTGCATGTTTTTCACTTTTTAGGTTTTCCATATCAAACGAAGTCCAATTGACCAGAAACTTTTTGGAGATTTTTCTGTATCAGAAGAAGACCAATGAGCATCGAAAGAAGGTTGGAGGCCACCCGAGGGGCCCATAAGCCAACACGGTGTGGCCTCGTGGGGGGCTGATGGCTTATGGGCCCCTCGAGGCTCTCCCGACTCCGTTCTCTGGCTTATAAATTCTCATATATCTTAAAAATCCTAGAGGTAGTCTGGAACATTTTTTTACGTCGCTGCAACTCTCTGTTCCGAAGGGAGGCCATCCGGGGTTGTGTTCCAGCACCTTGTCGGAGGGGGATTGATCACGGAGGACCTCTTCATCAACATTGTTGCCCTTGTGATGATATGTGTGTAGTTCACCATAGACCTACGGATCCATAGCTAATACCTTCTTCCTCCGTTCCGAAATATAAGTCTTTCTAGAGGGTCAACTAATAGACTACATACGGATGTATATAGACATACTTTAGAGTATAGATTCATTCATTTTGCTCCGTACGTAGACACCTAATGAAATATCTTAAAAGACTATATTTAGGTACGGAGAGAGTAGATGGCAATCTTTCTCTCTCTTGATCTTCAATACAATGATCGTCGCATCTTCGTTTTGATCCATATGATGTATTTCCTTTTGTGCTGTGTGTTTGTTGGGATCCGATGAATTATGAGTTTATGTTCAGATTATTCATGACAAATATTTGAGTATTTTCTGAATACTAATATGATTATTATGTGCATGATTATGATAACTTCGTAATTCTCCTCGATCTATTCAAATAGTTTGGCCAACTAGATTGATATTTCTTCGTTGAGAGAGGTGCGTTGGAGTAGGTTCAACCTCGTGAATTTCTATATCGTAGTGACAGAAGGGGACAAGATGAGCGATAATTCAATTATGCTCCGAGGCTTATTTGCTCCCACTCACGAAAAAAATCAAAAAAAATACTAGAAAATTCTAGATAATTTAATGCGTGGGATCCGTTCCAAATTACAACTTATTTAAACATCTGAGCAGCTCTCAGCAAAAAAGACAAATAAATGTCGATAAAACTAAATTTTGTAGAAGTTCATATTTTGAATATCTATTAAATCATAATTTTACTTCTCAGATACGTTCAACACTGTATAGACGATTCCGTTGTATATTTGCGAGGACGACGTAGCTAGTTTTACAAGGAAAAAAATACTTTCTGTACTGGCTGCCATCTTATTCTGTTTAGCCTCTCTGAGAATACATATGTGTGTGGCCTTATCTGAAGAGACGAAAGAAGGATGGTCCAGTTGCTGGGCCGCGGCAAGAGACGTTTTGAGATTAGTGTCCAGTCGCTCTCGTACGTACGATTCACGGTCGTTACATTTTGGATACGTATACAGATGAGGACCTCAAACCTGCTACCAAGAGCGACCAGAACTGGGCGCTGCTTTGTCATCTTACTGTTGGCCGGTACCTAAAACAGTAGTACTATCACTCTCCAGTTTAGTCATCCAGCATGTGCCGGTACTTAATCAGGCAGGTTTGTCCCGGCAATAGTTTCCAAGCATACAAACATTGGCTGGTGTCCAGTCACGTGATTTGTATCCTTCATGTCTATACATACTCCTCTTGCACATCTTTCCCTTCCCTATACGTAAGCAAGGACAGTGAACAGCGCACTATGGTCATTTGTAGGGTATTTCTCTTGCTTCTGTGGCCATCTTGTATCACTGCTTCCGCTAAGAATACGCCAAGTGACCAAAACTTGGTGTTATTCCATCATTGGTGGTCGCTTTGGACTTCAATTATGATCATTCCCACTACAGCGCAGCTGCTTGCATCAGCCCAATCTTTTTACCGCGAGCCAGATATCACGTGCTGCCAATGCAGATGCAGCTTTACATATATTGTTACATGCAAAAGGAAAAAAAGAGCAATGTGCAACCAAAGGTTCCCAGGCAGGCGTCCACAGTCCACACAGGCACGGCTCCATCATCATCATGCGGGTAAACTACGGACGCATGGCTCCATGCCATGCAGAAAACGCAAGCCGCGGGTCCAAAAACGGCAGTGCAATGCAGCTGCATACTGCATATCTACAGTTCACGCGAGGCGCGAAAATTCTAAACATACGAAGTTATACGGAGGGTTTACGGACTCCTTAGACAACTAATTTCCACCGCTCCATGATTCTCAGGGGTGTGGGCCCCCTCGCCCTTATTTCTTCCAATCATCTTAGCCCACCTAATCATTTCCGTAAATTTCCGTAAATATTGTCCGTACGTGTAGGGTCGCTCCGCGAGGCGAGACGACGCGACAAGGAGGCCCGGCCGGGATCCGTCTCCTTCACCCTCCTTCACTTGCTTTATCGGGATCTCCTCTAGCTAGCTGCGGCAAATGGCATGCGCCTCCTCCTGCCTGCGTTCATTCCTCAATTCCAGGTGCGTACGCGTCCAATCCGCATGTACAGCAGCAGGCCAGCAGCCACAATTTGCTTTGCTTTGCTGTTGCAGTCGCAGGGCAGGCCGCAGGATTAGTCGTTAACTTTTGTTGGGCGCCGTGCCGGCGGCATGCCTCGGCCTCGTCACGTCCAGGCTACGGTGTGGGCGCGGCGCGGCCATGAGCACGCCGGTGGCTCCATCCTATCGCCTTCCCACGGGCAAGGAGTGATACGCGTATGGATTCCATGCATTCTTCTCCCCGCTCGTTGGCTTCACTTTTACCGAAGGCATGCGCTCTCGAAGGCCGAATGCAAACAGTAGTATAGCACAGCCGCAATACTAGTAGTTTAGAGCATATACAGCCGGATCCATAATACGTCTGTGGAAGCACCCGGTCCGTGACTGAACAGGAGGAAAAAAAATTATGACCCAATTGAACCCTTCATATCATCTATGTACGTTCGTTCGTATTGTCCGCAAACCCTCACCCTCATATCTTTTCAAATATGAAAAGAACATAAGGGTTTGCGGATGCGTTCGAACGCCCGGTCGGTCCGCCAAATAGGACACGACGCCATCCCAGATCACCCTTATTTTTCTTTATTCATTCTTTTTTCTTTTTCTCTCTTTATCTCCACTAATCATGTGCAAGTGACCGGACATATTAAAAAAAATGTGTGACTGCACGGATGGACAAATAAAGGACACGGTGTCATATTTACTAGTGACACTTTCTCTTTTTTATTGCCGTTAAAATATCCCGAAAGTGGAATCTTACCCCATCGCAACCCTCTGAACACAACCACACATACCCACACGGTATGTGTGATAAGCAACTCATATAATAGGAGTTTCAGAAAGAAAATAAATCATATAGTATGAACACGCATACATGCAGTGTACTAATGTCAGTGTCACCACACCAGAGTGCGATAGCGAGCCGGGCAGGAGCCTCAACGGACGTCGGATCGGAAAGGGACGCCCAACTGCATCCGATGACCCTAACGCAAATATTTTCACGATTTTGTCCGGCTCATGATGATGCCTTTAGCCCGTTTGGATTATGGTGAGCTATAGCGGATAGCACATGCATGCATCTCGGATTACCAGTCAAATGACGACGCACCTAACTAAAATCACATGTTTAGTGTAGTCCACCTCATATAATCCATTGTCATTGACGAGCCATGCGCCGGTATGACAAGAGGGAGCGTTTGTCCTATCTCTGATAGGTTCCATTCTGATGAGGAGGAAATAAATTGCTGAGTATGTAGTTAAGTACATTCAGACAAAAAATATAGGAGTAGTTATAAAGTACATAAATCCCCTAATATGCAATTCTAGCTTGTTATTATAAGCCAAACAGTGCGCCAGGCATATCCATTCTGTGGACGGCTAATTTCTACACACGCATAATGGAGTTACCCAGCACTAGCAGGTGTCCGTGCTGGCTGGCTAATACCATAATGACGATGAGGAGCAATGCAGCTAAGGCTGGACGCCATGATTTGAAAGGTTTGCACTCCCCTGGTTGGGTTGCTGCTACCTCCTCTCTGCATCAAACCTCTATTGCATCCATCCGCGTTAATACGCGGAGTCCTCTCACATTTAAATTGATCTGCAAATATGATCCTCTAAACGTCCGTAGACGGATCCGGTTAGTGACCAAGCGTATCTTCTGTTTGTCCGTCCGTACAACCGTACTTTTTTTTCCTCATATGTCCGCCCACTTGCACGTGATTGGTGAAGAGGAAAAGAAAGAAAAATTTAAGGTGGTTCAGGGTGGGGCCGCGTCCTATGTGACGGACTGACCGGGCGCGTCCGAGCGTGTCCGTGAGCCGTCATATCCTTTCCATATTTGATATGGATATATGGGTTCGGGGACAGCTTGGACGTATAGGGATGACTTGAGGGGTCCGATTGGGGTTACTTTTTCCTTCTGTCCTGTTCGGTCACTGATCGAACGCATCCACGGACATATAAAGGAATCATTTGAGGAGTTTGGCTGTAGATGTTCTAACCGATATGATTTTGGCAACCCCCACTCCGCAGGTTCCCACTTCTAGCTAGTGGAAACATCACATCAGATGGAGAGTGATCCGTATATATAACAGATAAAGCAACACTGGCTGGCCCCTTGCTTTTGGCCCCTGTTTGGATCCATGGGTTAGAGTTAGTTTAAGCTAGTTGACGCTCAAACAACCCTAAAGTATCTAAACATAAGGGCTAGATTGAAGATAGTTGCATCTAACCCACCCCAAAGAACTATCACATTCAAGAGATGCTAATTGGAGCTAGTTCTAATGGGGTCTACTGGAAATCATTTTTCATTCTCTACCCCACCAGCCAAGAGGTGCTAATTGGAGTTAGTTCTCGTGGGGCCACTAAAAAAATCACTTTTCTCTCTCCATCAAATGCATTTATTGTGAATCTAACCCTATCTTCCAAACATCACTTTCGCTAGAGTTAGTTCAACATTAGTCATGAGCTGGAAACTAACTCTAACCTCTAGCTAAGTTAGAGTATCCAAACATGACCTTTATATAATTCTAGTGGGTGTAAGGTTGTGAGTTTACTATTGAAGCAATAATAAACTGGAAATGGAAACAATGCTACCAATAGAGGATAAATTCCCCGTCTTGACCTCTTGGGCAATTTTAAGCAGCATATGACCCCGGTTCGCATTTATTTCGAGATCTGACCTTTTTCTTACTGCCGGGATAGATGATGGTACGATACAACGGCCTACAGTAGCAGCCCTCGGTTGTAGGGATGATTGGAGAGGCAAATAGTCGTCCAAGTGTGGTTGACGTCGCAAGATAGCCTACCGCTAGCTAGGGCAGCGGTAGGTTGCAGTAACCTACCGCCGGAGACAATGACAGTAGGGCTACGACTCTTACAAAACCCCCGAACTGCAGGCCCTTTGCCCCTTCTATTTAACGGTAGTCCTACCGCCAAAGGTAGGCTGGCAAGTTTTTGGATCTGAAACACATCGTTTTTTACGATAGGGTATGCAACCCTATCGCTAAGCGTTGCAGTGGTAGGGTCCTGTCCCATTTAAATTTTGCTTCTCTATGGGCAAAACTTTATCATTTTAATTCACATATATTTATCACATCATAATATTCATGGCAACATAACTATCATCACACATAGTTTGCAAATCAAGATATTAGGATCTCACACATAATACTCTCTTTATCCCAAATTAAGTGCACATGCGTGCACGCATGGATTAGCCAACGTTTCCCCTGGATTGAGAGCGATTGACAGAGAAGGCGAGGGCGGGTTGAATGCCCTCACATGCCGCAACAACTACTCAACTTCCCTCTCGCCAATCAACACGCGAGACTGATATGTCGGCGCGGCGGCCATGCATCCATCTTCTAGGTCGCACTTGTCGCAGATGGGCCGTGTAGGAGTACGTATCAATCAAACAGCACTAGTAAAACCAGCACAGGGTCGAACGGGTTTAATCGCGATACTGCGTGTACGTACGTCCCCTCCATATTCTCCGCGCCTGGCACAACATTTAAGAAAAAGGGGCACGTCCAGGCAAATTATTAACACATATAATGAGCTTGTGCCCACGATGGGAACATTCTCCCTTGTGATCATGTTAAATGAAACAAGCGAAACTCCATCCATTTAGGCCTCTCGAAGCATCTTCAATGGCTGTAAGATAGTTGTTGGTAACTTTATCATCTAGGATATATGATGATGTGGCAATAAATAAGTAAAGAGAGAGAGGAAAATTGTACTAAATAAATGAGTATGTAGATTAACCAACAACTCTTACACAAACTCCAAGGTTACTCATATATAGAGAGCAATTGCATTTATTTCCTCTTCTCCTGTTCGATAATTTAGATGTAGTCATTGGAGTGGTTGTATGATCTCTTATTGATTGATGACATAAACAATTTTACCAAAAAGACTACATACAAACTATTGAAGATGCCCTCGGTACATCCTGAGAGAATTCTACAGTGCCAGCTAGGTATTTAGCTGTCATGACATATCATCACATATGTTCGCAAAAAGATGACATGTCATTAATTGGATAAGAAGAGACACTTGTGATATATCATGATGATAACTTAGTACTACCATATAAGGTGTTGGTAGAACACATCTAGATGTGAGATAAGTTTTGCATATTTAAATCCGATATCATTGATCTTACGTGGTGATTCATATGAATATATTTTTTTACTTTTTTTTATGCTTGACTTAGTCATTTCATATATTGGTTGCAATCTGAGAAAACATTACTTTGATTTTGATATCTTTCGTTCGTCGTCCTATAGATTATGCAGAAAATACTGCTGAATGATATTATTGTCTAAAATTCAATCCCTTTAATCCTTCAAACCGTATACATGGAGTATCATGTATTAGAGAGGTGCTACCGTATACATGGAGTAGTTGCTAGTCTATACGAGATCGTATACATGGAATTTCAGGCCAATCTGGAGTACCTGCTTTCGTTTAATTGGGTATTGAGTAGGTACGTTAAAGCTCGTTAATAGGCACGAGATTACTACTCCTGTGCTCACACCTGTATGTGGGGATTACGTGCAATTCAATCTCAGCCACACCTGTGCTCACACACACCATTTAAGGCCTACTATATGCGTGGAGTACATGGTAGGGGCCGGTAGTTTGACATTTTTGCATCGTAGGAATATGCAGGTATCTCCATATTCTGTACTCCTATGCATGGATTACATGGTAGGGCCCGGTAGTTTTACTTTAGCAGAACTGCCATACGGCATATGACATTTGGACGCTACGGCGGCGACTCCCAAGTACATAATCGTCATAATACAGACTTCATATTTGTGGGTTTTTCCCTGGAAAAAAAAATGTGGTTATTTCTTCTGTTTATTTCAAATTCGTATGTTCAGTTAAGTATATATTTTTTGCGACTTCAAATGTCGTTATCACATTACATATTTTTACTACATCAAATGTTGGTGAGCAATGTCTCTAAAATATGCAATGTGTTGTTGAACATTGCTACGCACTACTACCAACGGTACCGCTGCAGTCATCTACTCGCCGACATTGTCGTCTTCTCCTAGAGACCGTCGAAGAATGTGTAGGAGTCAAACTCACGAGCGGCAACCATGAACTGTCACCGCTCATCTGCGACGGTTGTTGCAAGGTAGAACCGCTCCTCGTCGTCATGCGCCTCCTCTTTGTGACAACAACAACTCGGGCCTTTGGCTCGAGGTCGACATGGCCAGCGGCATCAATGGAGACGATAACATTGATGGATACTATGGCGCTCGACGCAGCAGATTGACGTCGCCCACCACCATGGGAGCTGGGAAATTCTCTATGGCTGACATCACGGGAGCTGTCGCGGGAAGGGGAAGCGGCACGAGAGCCGCTATGGGAGGAGGAAGCACTGGCTGCCATGGCTAGTGCGGCGCGGGGAGAGGGGATGCCGCGCCGGTATATGCCAATTCTGGGACGGGAGGTTCAACCAGTAGGTTGTGTCCTTCCGACGCAATGACATTACTACAGAGGGGAAAGGACATGGCAAGGAAGCGTACGCGGCGACTAGGCTTTAGGTGATGGACATGCGTCACCGCCGAACTCTTATAGCTAGGGATGATGCCATGTGGCAGCCATCCAAACGGTCGCCTCGGAAACAGGAGTAAACAATTGTGATACTACGAGATCGTTTTCTAAGCGAGCTTCCAACGGTACCTTCACAAATTTCAAATATGGAGGCTACGAGCTTGTTTCTTAAGCGGAATCCATAAACTATAACCGGCTGAACGCATATGAGACTCTGCTATAAGAGCAAATACAATAGAGCTGAGTTAGGTGGCTATAAAAAATAAACTAGTATATTTTTGCTTAGTTGGAGGAAAGAGAAGGTCAGCTCTAGCACGTGATTCTAGACATTCTATGAGAGTGAAAGGTGGTTCTTATAATAAAGAAGTAGTACATTTTTTAAATCAATTGTTATACATGTTGGTTATAAAATGGGTTATAGATGATATGACAATGATTTATAGCCAACAGCTGGCTATATTATTAACAATGCTTTAATGTTATTTGCGTAAAAAAAAAGGGGCACACGGATAACTATTATTGTGATTGAGGCAATATAGCAACTCTGTAGAGAACACGCAACGGAAAAGAAACAGTTGCGTGAACATGTCTTGGCTCCATGCATGCATGTCTCTTCTTCGATCTGTATGGTCCCTAGTTTACTGGGAGCCAGTTCTGTGATTATCTTTGTAAGACATGCACACACAGAGACCAGATTACCGGAGCATATACCTTACGGATGCATGCACGCACACATAGAGACTAGATTACCGGAGCATATACCTTAGGGATGCATGCATGCACACATGGTCCAACAACGTGGGATCACACCATCACCGTGACCACGCAAACACACAGTTATTACTCCCTCCGTCCGCGCGTTTCAATGCGAGCACGTACGATGCAAAACATTAACCACGAGTTCCTGGTCATAATCGGGAGATTTAACAGACGCCCCCCTCTCAGGGAGATGCTCCTGAAAACGGGGGAGCGGATATACACTACACAGTTTTGGTGTGTGTACGTATCCCCGCACGATCGCGAAGTACGCGCCCTGTGAACATTTGCATGTGCTCGTGGAAGAACCTGCCAGCCGGCCGATCCAACAGCTGTGTTTCATCCGGCGCCTGCATGCGTGCCTATCTTTGGGCTGGAAAAATCACCTAACATTAGGACGTCCGTCACCTGCATATATGGCCGTGTCGATGCATATGTGGCCCAGTCGTATAGGTCCGCTAACGGGTAGCACCGCGCGAGTACATTCGATGTAGTGCGTTTCAGCATCTTTTTTTTTTTTGCATGGGTTTCAGCATCTTCAACACCCGTGTGATATAAACGTCGTACCAAAAAATACTGTATTTTGCGCGTGTACAGTCGTTCCGGGAGCTTTAATGAAGACGCAAAAAACGTACACGCGGCATAAATGGTTTAACGCTCAGGACAAAATGGCATCGTGCGTCTGTTCCGTGAGCTGGACAGTCGAGTGCATGCGCCGCAACTTCCACCTACCTTCATTCCACGCGCTCACGCTGCCGCCCACACCATCTTTTTTGCTCCGGTCAGAAAAAGGGTTTCACTATAATCCTTGAAGCGGTGGCCGATCAAAAGACTTAGATTTGACATGCTTTTTATGAAATGCCTCGATCTTTGAATGACATCAACGTTGTTAATCAGTCATCTCTCGTAAAAAAGATTGCAAATGATAAACCGCCATCGAAGCGGTTTTGTAGCAAATGGCGGTACATGTAACTATGGCTACTATCTTATGGATGGCATCTATCCAAGGTAAGAAAAATCTTGATGTTCACAATGCTCACACGACAGCGAGGAAAGATGTTGAGAGAGCTTTTGGATTTTTTTCAAGCCCAATTTGCTATTGTAAAAGGACCGGCTATTTGGGATCAAAAGATCCTTTGGTACATCATGCATACTTGTGTGATCATGCACAACATGATCATTGAGAATGAGTGTGGTCAAGATTTAGACTACTCTCAGTATGAGCTCTTGGGACATCCCGTGTGATTGCGGCGGAGGGTGGCGAGGGTGGCCCAGTTTGTTACCTCCAATCATGTCATCCGACGTAGCGAAACACATGATGATCTTCAGAAGGATCTCATCGAGTAGTGGTGGGTATTGATTAGACGACAAAACGCATGCTGATTTGTTGTATTGAAAGATAAAGAATTTGTTTGTGTTGTAATAAGATGGGAGTAATTATTGTTGATTATTTTTTATGTATTTGATATTTTTGGTTTTGTATGATGTGTATATGTTGTTTGTGTTGTTCGCGTGCGTCGTTTATTTGCAGCGGCTATTGGAGCGGCTCACGCGCGCTATAGTTTCTAGCGGCCGCTGAAGCTAGCACTAGGCTGCACGCAAAAAAAATGACTATTTCAACGTTGTAAAGTGTTTTTTTGTGCGTCGCATGTTGCGCGGCTGATGGGGTCATAGTCCTAGGGTAGGGTCATAGGCCTGTCCTAAATGGTCCTACCCAAGGACTACCCCACACAAGGGACAGGACCTTAAGTATGCCCGACTGAATTAAGGTGCCCCCATCATCCAGTCGGTAACATGCCCAGAATCATCCAGTCGGAGATTAACATTCGGAAAACACCGGGCCTACCGACTGGATACACTCGGTGCGCCATAACCTCTCTGGAGGGAAACTGTTGTATGTTTCCGGGTGCATTTACTAGCATTTAGAGCATACGTTACCTGTAACGTATGCATTCAATCGCCACTACTCCACCCTTGAATCAGAACCGTTGTGGAGGGCAGCGCACTCTATATAAGCCGCCCTCCCCCACTGGTAAAAGGGTTAGTAAATCTTTGTACTCCATATTACACTCGGTAACAAGCTCCGAGAGCACTGAGACGTAGGGCTGTTACCTCCACCGCAGAGGGGCCTGAACTCATCCAACCTCGCCGTAGCTAGGACTCTGCCCATCTCATTCGTACCCTACACATCTACTGTCAGGCTTATACCCACGACAGTTGGCGCCCACCTTGGGGCAGGCGTCTAAGCGACTTCCGGCGAGTTTGCGACTATTTCCTTTCGTCATGTCGTCCGGTGGAGGTTCGAGCATGGGTCACCAGATCCTCTTCGGCGCTCTTTCCTTCGTCGTCGACGATTCGACGTGGCTTCGGGAGGCACCTCTCGACGTCGAGGCGCTTCCCCGTCGCGGGGCCACGCACTTCCGTGCTGGCGCTCGCGGCGTTCTTCTTCTCCAACAATCGGCTCCATTGCCGGCTTGCACCTTCGTCACGCGCCGCAGCAAGCGATCTCGCAGTCCGCGTCTACAACGTTGGGTGCAGGATGCCTGAGCGCGCCAGTTCGCGTCCTCTCAAGTGGCGGTTCTGGAGTCTGTTGTGGTTGCCCCGCGTCCCCATTGCTCGGGCTCGGTTCCGACTGAGTTTCCTTCTGAGTATGTGGGCCGCAGACCTGCAGCAGAAGTTCACATGGCCAACACCCATGAAGATCCCCATCAGGCCGGCCGGAACGAGCGCGAAGTCGGTGAAGCATCCGGTGCACGCCGTCCGCCTCGCCGTTCTACCAGTCGGCACACCCGGCAGAGCAACGTAGAGTTTTTCCGCACACCTCTCCTCAACTTGGCTGCGGCAGCCAAGATCGCCGATTCCCTCCAGCCGACTGATTCAGAGGCAGGAAGAGGAATCGAGCAGATCCGTGCTCTGTTGCACACGGCGCAGCAGCAGAATTCGGCAGTCTCCCAGTCGCACAATCGGATCCACAACAGTTCCGCCCATGCAAACGCGCATCGGTCGGTTCACAGCCCCGGCTCCTATCAGCACCACAGGGGAGGCAGTCGTTCCATAATCCGTGAAGATCGCCGCTGTTCACGCACCCCTCCGCGGGGTGGGCCCTATGGGTCCCGACATCATGATGATCGGCGTTCAGTCACGACACTTACGACCCGAGACCCGACGCAAGAGGGCGAATCGCCCAGTGAAGAGTCGACAGTGGTCGAGCCCACCGCGATGGCCACGATCTGGATCGTCCAAGTGGCGGCAGGACCATCGTGTCCGGCCCCGAGTGTTTTAGTCGAGCCATCTGCTCGGCTGACATCCCGCCCAACTTCCGATTGGCAGCGGGAATCGACAAATTTACGGGGGAATCCAAGCCTGAAACATGGCTAGACGACTACCGAGTGGCAGTCCAGATCGGAGGAGGGGACGACTATGTCGCTATGAAGCACCTCCCTCTGATGCTCGACGGCTCGGCGCGAGCTTGGCTGAACCAGTTAGCCCCATCAAGCATTTACAGTTGGGCAGATCTTGCCCGAGTGTTCATCAGGACCTTCGAAGGGACGTGCAAACGCCCTGCAGGCCTTGTGGAGCTTCAGCGCTGTGTCCAGAAGCCGAATGAGCCCTTGCGCGACTTCATCCAGCGATGGACGACTCTTTACCACACGGTGGAGAGCGTCACCGAGCATCAAGCGGTCTGCGCATTCAAGGCAGGCGTACGATACAGAGAGTTGTACTTAAAGTTCGGCCGGACAGGCGACATCTCCATGAGCAAGATGATGGAGATAGCTGCTCGTTATGCAAATGGCGAGGAAGAAGACCGCATCCGGAGCGGTAAACACAAGACAGTCGGCGATACCGATGGAGGTAACGCTCGGAAGCAGAAACAGAAGGTTCCACCCACACCGCAAGCAGAAGTTGCAGCTGTAACCAGCGCCAAGTCCAAGGGCAAAGGGAAAGCACAGTTTACCCCCAAGAAGAAGCCGTTCAACAATCCCATCCTGGATCAGCCTTGTCCAATTCACACGAAGATGGACGAAGAAGGCAAACCCATATACGCGAAGCATACCACTCGGCAGTGTCGTCTCCTGATCCAGGGGTTCAGCGAAGGACAACCGAGTGAGAAGAATCCCGAGCAGGACGAGGAAGACAAGGAGGATTCGTTCCCCCAAGTCCATGCAACCCTCATGATTTTTGCTAATGTCGAAAGCAAGAGTCGTCTGAAGTTGGTGAACAGAGAGGTCAACATGGCCGTTCCGACTGCTCCCAAGTTCCTTAGATGGTCTCAGACTGCGATCACCTTTGATCAGTTGGACCATCCAATACATGTCCCCACTCCAGGAAGACAGGCTCTGGTCGTCGACCCGGTGGTGGAAGGAGTCCGACTGCGTAAAGTTCTCATGGACGGCGGTAGCGGACTGAACATCATGTACGCCGACACCCTCAAGGGAATGGGCATTCCGATGCCCAAACTCAGCGAGAGCAATATGCAGTTCCACGGAGTCGTCCCCGGGCGGAAGGCCAAGTCACTCGGCCAGATCGCGTTGGACGTCACTTTCGGCTCCGACAAAAACTTTCGCAAGGAGAAGCTCACATTCGAGGTGGTGGATTTCCAGAGTGCTTACCATGCTATTTTGGGCCGCCCGGCGTACGTGAGTTTCATGGCACGCCCGTGCTATGTATACTTGAAGCTGAAGATGCCGGGCCCAAAAGGCGTTATCACCATCACCGGCAACCGCCAGCGAGCCGAGGAGTGTCTGCAAGAGGGATCAAGAATCGCCGACCATCAGATGGCGGTGCTCGAGCTCGACGAATACAAGAAGACAGTCGACCCTGCCGACCTGATGCGCTCGAAGAAACCAACTTCTGAGTCCGCGTTCCAGTCGGCGGGAGAGACGAAGAAAATCAGCATCCACCCGACGAACGAGTCTGCCGCCCCGACGAACATCTCCACCACCCTCGATCCTAAATAGGAAGCCGAGATCACCCAATTCCTCCATGAGAACTGGGACATCTTCGCATGGAAACCTTCTGACATGCCGGGTGTACCCAGGGAGTTGGCTGAGCACCGACGGCATGTGGATCCCGTCGCTCAGCCCGTCCGAGAGCGCCTGCGTCAGTCCGCCGCGCACAAGAGGAAGGCAATCGGAGAAGAGGAGGCCAAGCTGCTGGCTGCCAACTTCATTCGCAAGGTTCACCACTCCGAGTGGCTCGCCAATGTCGTCATGGTGCCCAAGAAGGACAAGTCACTCCGAATGTGCATTGACTTCAAGCACCTCAATAAGGTCTGCCCGAAAGACCATTTTCCGCTCCCCCGCATAGATCAAATTGTCGATTCGACTGCGGGATGCGAGCGTTTGTCGTTCCTTGATGCCTACTCGGGTTATCATCAGATCCGTCTGTATGGTCCCGATGAGTTGAAAACAGCCTTCATCACCCCGTTTGGGTGCTTCTGCTACATCACTATGCCTTTCGGTCTGAAGAATGCAGGAGCTACCTTTATGCGCATGATCCAAAAATGTCTCCTCGACCAGATCGGTCGCAATGTGGAGGCATATATGGGTGATATCGTAGTCAAATCACGCAAAGGTTCCGACCTGCTGACTGACTTGGCAAAAACATTCACCAACCTTCGTAGGTACGATATCAAGCTAAACCCAGCCAAATGTTCATTCCGTGTTCCCAGCGGAAAGTTACTCGGTTTCTTCGTTTCCGAACGAGGGATCGATGTTAACCCCGAAAAGATCGGGACCATCGTCCGAATGGATAGGCCGGTCAGAATACACGATGTTCAACGGCTCACAGGTTGCCTAGCGGCTTTGAGCAGGTTTATCAGTCGACTCGGCGAAAAAGCACTTCCTCTGTACCGACTCATGAAGAAGTCGGATACCTTCGAGTGGACAGACGAAGCCCAAGTCGCATTCAACGACCTCAAAGTCCTGCTTTCCACCCAGCCGGTTCTTACTGCTCCGCTCAGTGAAGAGCCCCTTCTTCTATATATCGCGGCCACAAATCAAGTCGTTAGTACTGTTCTTACAGTCGAGCGAGAAGAGGAAGGTAAAGCATACAAAGTTCAGCGGCCAGTGTACTACGTCTCCGAAGTCGTGACCCCTTCCAAGCAGAGGTATCCCCATTATCAGAAGCTTATCTATGGGATCTATATGAGTGCGAAGAAGGTGGCCCATTATTTCCAAGACCACTCGGTATCTGTCGTTTCTGATGCTCCTTTGTCGAAAATTCTCCACAATCGAGACGCGTCAGGCCAAGTGGCAAAGTGGGCAATGGAGATGCTGTACTGTGACATCAAGTTTGAGGCCAAGAAAGCTATTAAGTCTCAAGCCCTGGCTGACTTTATAGCAGAATGGGTAGAACAACAGCAACCGACTCACATCTACTCGGCTCATTGGACAATGTTCTTCGATGGGTCTAAGATGTTGAATGGATCCGGCGCTGGTGTTGTGATCATATCACCCAAAGGCGACAAGCTCAAATACGTGCTCCAGATACACTTTGATTCCTCCAACAACGAGGCGGAGTATGAAGCTCTCCTCTACGGATTGCGCATGGCCATCTCACTCGGCGTCCGTCGCCTGATGGTCTACGGCGATTCGGATTTGGTGGTCAATCAAGTGATGAAAGAGTGGGACGTAAGGAACCCCACCATGATGACATACTGCATGCAGTCAGGAAGCTGGAGAAGAAGTTTGAGGGTCTAGAACTTCATCATGTTCCAAGACTGAAGAACCAAGCAGCTGACGAGTTGGCAAAACTCGGATCCACTCGGAGACCAGTCCCGAGTGATGTCATTCTCGAGCACCTCCATCTTCCTTCAGTCAAAGAAGATCCCTTCACGGAAGAACCAGTACAACCCAAGAGCGCAACAGATCCGACTGAAGTCGATGTGCATGCTGTGGTTGATCTAGTCATAGAGATTCTGGTAGTCATTCCCGATTGGACTGTGCCGATCATGGCATATATCCTGAGACAGGAACTTCCAGAAGATGAAGTCCAAGCCCGGCAAATAGTTTGCAGGTCGAAGGCATTCACTGTCATTGACGGTCAATTGTACAAGGAGAGTGTTTCGGGCGTCCTCCAACGTTGCATTTCCCCAGAGGAAGGACAGTTGATCCTAGAGGATATCCACTCGGGTACCTGCAGCCATCATGCTTCTTCGAGAGAAATCGTCGCCAAGGCATTCAGAGCTGGATTCTTCTGGCTGCAGGCTAACGAGATGGCCAAAGCTATGATCGACCGATGTGAAGGCTGTCAGTTCTACTCCAACAAGTCCCACAAGCCAACATCTGCGCTAAAGACAATCCCACTTGTGTGGCCATTTGCAGTTTGGGGATTAGACACTGTCAGACCATTCAAGACAGGCCAAGGAGGCTACACACATCTGTTGGTGGCAGTCGACAAGTTTACCAAATGGATAGAAGCCAAGCCCATCAAGAAACTCGATGCCTCAACAGCTATCAAGTTTGTCAGGGACATCATTTCCAGATTCGGGGTGCCTCACAGCATAATCACAGACAATGGAACAAACTTTGACTCGGACAGATTCAAAGGCTTCTGTGCGGGTCAGGGAATCCGAGTGGATTTTGCTTCCGTAGCACATCCGCAATCCAATGGACAAGCTGAGCGTGCGAACGGACTTATCCTTCAAGGTTTGAAGCCTCGGCTCTTGCGAGAGGTAGGACATGCTGGTGGTGCATGGGTCACCGAGTTACCTTCAGTACTTTGGGACCTCCGCACCACTCCAAATCGATCAACGGGGCGATCGCCGTTCTTCCTCGTCTATGGAGCAGAAGCGGTCCTTCCGAGTGACCTGCTTCACAATGCCCCGCGAGTCGAACTCTTCTCCGAAGCCGAAGCGGAACAAGCAAGGCAAGATGGAGTCGATCTTCTAGAGGAGGAGCGCGAGATGGCACTCACTCGCTCAACAATTTACCAACAAGATCTGCGACGCTTTCACGCACGTCACTTCAGGAGTCGCACATTTCAAGCTGGCGATTTAGTGCTCCGAGTGGATCAGCAAAGACCCCACAAGTTGGCTCCGGCCTGGGAGGGGCCTTTCATCATTTCCAAGGTGCTGAACAACGGAGCATACAGACTCTACAATATTCAGAGGGAGACAGACGAGCCGCGCGCATGGAACGGAGATCTCCTCAAGCGTTTTTATACGTGATAGTCGACTGAAGCAGTGTAACGAACAAGTTTGAAGAAATAATATATTCAGCAGATTCAGTTTTGTGCAGATTCAGAGTTCTCACACACACAAAAAAAAACTTAGCTGCGATCCTGAATCGCCTAAGTACTAACTTTCTCCGAGTGTGCACTACCCGTCACACTCGGGGGCTTAGCTGCGATCCTGAATCGCCTAAGTATTAACTTTCTCCGAGTGTGCACTACCCGTCACACTCGGGGGCTTAGCTGCGATCCTGACTCGCCTAAGTATTAACTTTCTCCGAGTGTGCACTACACGTCACACTCAGGGGCTTAGCTGCGATCCAGAATCGCCTAAGTATTAACTTTTTCCGAGTGTGCACTACACGTCACACTCGGAGGCTTAGCTGCGATCCTGAATCGCCTAAGTATTAACTTTCTCCGAGTGTGCACTACCCGTCACACTCGAAGGCTTAGCTGCGATCCCGAATCGCCTAAGTATTAACTTTCTCCGAGTGTGCACTACACGTCACACTCGGGGGCTTAGCTGCGATCCAGCATCGCCTAAGTATTAACGTTCTCCGAGTGTGCACTACACGTCACACTCGGGGGCTTAGCTGCGATCCAGCATCGCCTAAGTATTAACTTTCTCCGAGTGTGCACTACACGTCACACTCGGGGGCTTAGCTGCGATCCAGCATCGCCTAAGTATTAACTTTCTCCGAGTGTGCACTACACGTCACACTCGGGGGCTTAGCTGCGATCCAGCATCGCCTAAGTATTAACGTTCTCCGAGTGTGCACTACACGTCACACTCGGGGACTTAGATGTGATCAAGAATCATCTAAGTATTAACCTTCCTCCGAGGGTGCACTATACGTCGCACTCGGAGACTTAGCTACGATCCTGAATCACCTAAGTATTAACCTCCTCCAAGTGTGCACTATACGTCGCACTCGGGGACTTAGATGTGATCAAGAATCACCTAAGTACTAACCTTCCTCCGAGTGTGCACTATACGTCGCACTCGGGGACTTAGTTGTGATCACGAATCACCTAAGTAGTAACTACCTCCGAGTGTGCACTATACGTCACACTCGGGGACTTAGCTGCGGTCCTGAATCGCCTAAGTTCTAACTTCCTCCGAGTGTGCACTATACGTCGCACTCGGGGACTTAGACGTGACCAAGAATCACCTAAGTCTTAATCTTCTCCGAGTACGCAGTAAGTGTTCCACTCGAAACAACATTTCAACAAAAGACTAAATGTTTTCATTCCGACAACATAAGTCCAAAAACGATAGTTGACTCAGTGCGGATCCAGATTACCCGCACCGATCTAAAAGTATGACGGCCAACAGAAGTGGCCACAGTATCTTACAGGTAAACACTCGGCATACCGAGGATAAAGTTTGATCACGCGTCAGCCGGGCCGGCGTCAGGACTAGAGGGCTCCACAAAAGTGTCCAAGTCGATTCCATCAGCGATGCGGGTGGCAGTCTCAAGGAACGTCTCCATGAAGTCTTCGAATTGAAGCTTCTTCGTTTTGGCGACCTTCAATGCTTTCATCTTATCTTCCCGCACCTCCTTGCAATGGACTCGGACCAAGGACAGCGCAACCTCAGCACCGCACCGCGCTGCCGATTTCTTTCAGGATTGCACTCGGTCCGGAATCTCCTCCAGTCGCCCCAACAGAGTCTCCATCTCCTGCCGCGACTCGTCTTCCGGCCAAAGCTCCTTCTCAATGCGGCCGATGACTTCTCTCAGTCGGCTGACGAAAGGACCCACTTTGCCTACACGGATATGCGCCCGGAGCAGATCCCGGTTGGCGTCCTCCCCGAGTGGCACATTGTCCTTCATGGACCGCTCTACAGCCGCCGCTTCAGCTTCGGCGTCACCACAAAAATCTGCACCAAACGAGCAAACAGACAGTAAAAACCGAGTGTTCATCACACGGTACAACCACTCGACAAAGCATAAGACTTACCTGCCAGACGAGTCATCATCTGGACAGCCCAGTCGTTCACATACTTCTCCTGAGCTGTCCATCGTTTGTTCCGAACAGCCATTTGATTGTGCAGTTCAGTCCTCTGTTTCTTCAGTTTCTCCTCCTCCGCCACCAACACCCTGTTTGCCTCCAAGGACTTCTCTCGAACTTCCAGCGCGTCCTTCATGCCGGCCATGGCGAGCATTGCAGCTTCCAGTTCACTAGCATACTGGTTCCTCTCCGCCCTCAAGGCTTCATAAGCAGTTCCCATTTCACAAGTTTTCTACACCACGAAACAAAGGGTAATCAGCAAGTTTCTCAATACACAGTATAAGTTCTTCAGACCCCTCCCGACGCAAGCAGTCGACAGCGGTTTCGGGGACTACACACAGTGGGTTCACTGAGAGTGACCCCACTGGCATGCACCTCAAGCAGGCCCGCCCTATTGAGATGCATGTTTTCACCTACGCCTCAGGGGCTAATACTACTCCACCTGCGTGCAACTTACTCTCGGAGACTCTTACCGCAAGAGCGCTCCGACTGCAATAAGTACTCGCACTCGGAAATATTTTCTACGGACACAACTAAAATAAAGACCAAATGTATAAAGACAACTGTCGGTGCAAGCACTCGACAGAAGTCTCGGGGACTACACCCACTGGGTTCACTCGGAGTGAACCCATTGCAAACAGCAGACAACACCCAGTGGGTTACAGAAGAAAAGCAAGTACTTACTAGACTACTTACTCGGATGTCATCGCGCAGCTCCAAGCTCCGCCGGTACAAGGTTGCAACGGAGTCATAAGCCCTCTTGGCCTCTCCGGCCATCAGCTCCGCCTGGATCATGGCCCCCTTGGCCGCCCCCACCTGCTCCTCTAGGACACACCGAATGCTGAATTCAGCATTCGACGAACCGGGAATCGTGGGAAGTTCACGGGGCATCCCAAGGTTCGCCCCAGTAGGTTCCTCGCCCAACGGCACCGGTTCAGTCGGTGGAGGCACTTCAGTCGGTGGAGGCACTTCGGTCGGGGGAGCATTGGCGGCAGGGGCGGCAGCAGGAAGACTGGCCTCGAGGACAGGCTCCTGGATAGGCTCTAGGACAGGCTCCACGATGGGGTCGGCTCTCCACTGGTCACCCTCGTCCAGGCAGATCGCCCCTGACAAGCCAAATAACATAACGCCTCAGAAAAAGAAAAGGATGGCGCAGTCTACAGGAATAAAATACCCGACTCTCCCACAACATACCTGGCTGAGACGAAACGACGTTGTCCGTGTCCATGGGGTCGTCCCCTTGGCGGGCCGGCGAGGTCGCAGAAGTGGCAACCCTGTCGAGTGAAGTCCATTCGACTTGTAAAACAGGAGTTCACTCGGCCAACAGAAAGAGCCGACAGTTAGATTCACTTACGTGGAGGTGACGGGGATGGCCATCCTCATCCGCGGCAGAGCCTTTCTAGGTTTGGGCCCACTCGGCTTGGGCGCCCTGGAGGACTGGCCTGCAAGTTCAGCGGCTGCGTCCCTGGCCCTCTTGATGCCTCGAACACTCGGTACCGCCGGGGCAGCAGGCGGAGCACTCGACGACGTAGGAGGGGCTGAAGGGACGGCAGGCTCATGCCGACGTTTACTCCGATGCTCTGGCCGCGGAGGTGGCGAATCTGGCTCTTCATCCTCCTCCTCTTCCTTGTTGTCTTCGTCCTCCGACTCCCCGCTGTCGGAGACGTATTCGGCGCTCTCCACGCTCCCCTCCTGGCTACCTTCTTCCTCCTCTTCCTCCGGATTCCCGTTCGAGACGGGGGAAGACCAGTTGGTCCACTCCTGCATGAGTTTTAGTCGGAAACATTAAGCATCACACGGAGATATAAATAAACGACTGAACTCAAGACAGTTCAATGCCCTCGGCTAATGCTGCTCACCTGATTCGGTGGAGGGTTGTCCGCGCTGTAAGGCGTCACTCGGCGGGCTCCTTTGGGGTTCTCACAGGGACCCGTGATTTGGAGCACCCATGAGGTCACCTTCTCCTCGAGAATGCCCTCCACGTTGGTCCGTGTGGAATCCTCGGGCCCTGTGTAGTGCCACATAGCGTGGTGGTGGGCCTGCAGAGGCTGGATTCGTCGACCGATGAAGACTTCCAGCAGGTCAATACCGGTGACCCCCCTCCTGACAACATCCACGAGTGCCTCGACCAAAGGCTGGATGTCGTTCTTCTCGGCTTTCGAGAGGGCGAGTTGCTTGGGCGGAGCAGGGCGGTCTAGACTAAATGGAGGCAGCCCAGTCGACACGTTCGGACAGGCTATGTCCTGGCAGTAGAACCACGTCGACTGCCAGTTCCTAACCGACTCGCTCAACTGGAGAGCAGGGTAGCTACTCCGACTCTTCTTCTGAAACCCTAAACCCCCGCAGAGCTGGAGGAGATGCGTCTTGTCATCCGACTGACTAAGACGTTTGATGGTTTGAGAGCGGGCGGAGAAGATATGTTTGAATAAACCCCAATGGGGGGCAACCGATAAAGCACTCGCACAAAACAATGAAGGCAGAAAGGTGGGCGATGGCATTCGGAGGGAAGTGATGGAGTTGAGCACCAAAATGATTCATGATACCTTTGAAGAAAGGATGCGGGGGAGAGAGAAACCTCTGTGAACATGGCTGAGGAGCAAGACGCGCTCCCCCTCCCGTGGCGCCGGCTCGACCTCGTCGTCCGCCGGCAGCCTCCAGGACTTATGCACGAGCTGGCCGTGCTCTACCAGCTCCAGCAGGTCCCCCTCCGTCACTGTGAAGGGGAGAAAGTCTCCCTGGATCCAACCCGCCAGCAACGGCCGCTGTCGCCGCTGAGCAGCCGCCGCCTTGTTCTTCTTCTTCCTTGCCTCCATCTTGCTGGTCTGATCTTTGGTCATGGCGGCGACGACGAGCTCTCGAGAAGGAGGGGAAGAGAAGGGTGTATGAGCGCAGGAGGTGGCGAGGAAGACGAAGCAGGCAATAGCGGAGGATTCGGCGAGCGTAACCAAAGGGTCTCGTCAATCAGAGTTAAATAGAGCACCGACTTGGTCACTGGCGAACGGGCCCAAATTCTTATCTGCCCAACCAGCCGCGGCGATGTCAATGGAGGAGTTGAAGGTGCGAGGATCGAGGAGTCAGGCACTACTCAAGCGCGCTGACGTCGTCCCCGCTGAGCGCACGGAACCCGAAATTTGAGATCCCGGAAAATCCGCCGCTATCAGTTGACCAGTCGCGTCAAAAGATGTCGCGAAAGCACTCGGTTCCCGACAGTCTGTTTCGCAAAACACCTCCACTCGGACCATTGGTCAGGAGAGATAAAATGGATAGAGGCAAGCAACGCCCAAGCCGAACCTAGTCCAGTCAGATCTGAACCCCGAGCACTGCTTTGACGTTTCAACCCCAATCCATTCGGGGACTAATGATGGGGTCATAGTCCTAGGGTAGGGTCATAGGCCTATCCTACAGGTCCTACCAAAGGACTACCCCACACAAGGGACAGGACCTTAAGTATGCCCGACTGAATTAAGGTGCCCCCATCATCCAGTCGGTAACAGGCCCAGAATCATCCAGCCGGAGATTAACATTCGAAAAACACCGAGCCTACCGACTGGATACACTCGGTGCGCCGTAACCTCTCTGGAGGGAAACTGTTGTACGTTTCCGGGTGCATTTACTAGCATTTAGAGCATACGTTACCTGTAACGTATGCATTCAATCGCCACTACTCCACCCTTGAATCAGAACCGTTGTGGAGGGCAGCGCACTCTATATAAGCCGCCCTCCCCCACTGGTAAAAGGGTTAGTAAATCTTTGTACTCCATATTACACTCGGTAACAAGCTTTGAGAGCACTGAGACGTAGGGCTGTTACCTCCACCGCAGAGGGGCCTGAACTCCTACAACCTCGCAGTAGCTAGGACTCTGTCCATCTCATTCGTACCCTACACATCTACTGTCAGGCTTATACCCACGACAGCGGCTATTGGAGATGCTCTTAGAGCATCTACTATCCGAATATAGCAAAATACCACCCCCTAAGAGCATCTTCGATAGATGGTCCAAACCGGTGATGGTCCAAATTTAGAGCACCAAAAATTCATTTTTACATCTCCGAAAAAGGCTCAATTCCAACAGATGGTTTAAAGCGGAGACTTGCAAAAAAGAGCAACTCCAACAGATGTTCAAAAACGAAGATTCAAACGACCAACTACTACTTCATCTCAACATAGTTCAAACATGAAATTCAACAGTTTCATAGACAAATTCAACTACTACTTATTCGAAGTATTTGATGAAACTACTCCTCGTCGTCGGAGTTGCGGAACTGCTCCCAGAACTCGTCCTTAGTCGGGTCATCGCACCCCTCGTCCTCCTCCTCGGAGTCACCTCAGTCCTCATCCGACGACTCGATAGGGATCACGATCGAGGGGCCAGCCTCATCCTCCTTCTTCACCCCCTTCTTTTTCGCGTCGACATCGCGCTTCCAGTAGTCCTCCAGCTCGGTCTGGACGTACTACGGATGCTCTTGCGTAAACCGAGCCATTGGCGCCTCGTTGCTCTCGTCGGGAGCGACGACAACCGCGATCTCTTCTCCGCCTTCTTCGTCGACATCTCCTCCATCCGGATGCCCTGCGGCACGAGCCACTCCACCATCGCGTGGGATTCGACCTTCGGAAAGTTGAGGTCTTTCTTCGGCCGTCTGGCATGCCACACTGCCAAGTAGTAGGCACGCGCGGCCTCATCGGTGGTGGGATACGTGTCGAGCCACCAACGCCGCCCAGTGTCGGAGAACTCTGCTCCGAAGTTCCTGGAGGGCTTTGCCCTCACGCTGAAGTAACCGGACTTGGCCCTCGGTGTCTTCTTCGGTGGCCGAGCGGGGAGCGGGGCGACAGCGTGTGGCGCGGGGTGAAGGCGGACAGAGCGGGGCGGCGGCAGGCGGGGAACGGGCGGGCGGACGCGAGGCGGAAGGGGAATGAAGTGGGTTTGGGAATTTGTCGGGAGGCCGCGGTTTTACATCAATTGCATCCCGTGATGTGAATTTGCACCACAAAATTTTCAATTTTACATCACCAGGAGGCCGCGGTCCAAATTTATTTACATATGGACCATGTATTGGAGCAGTGTTTTTTGCCCCCACGTGGTCCAAAAGTTAGGTATTTTTACGTTTGGTCCAACAGATGATGTATATTTTGATGCTCCAAACCGATGATGTAAAAATTTCGAGCACTAAAAAGTGTTTTTTACATCTCTGAAAAAGGCTCAACTCCAAAAGATGGTCCAGAACGGAGATGCAAAATAGCAACTCCAACAGATTGTCCAAAAAGAAGATATAAAATCGGCCAGCGACCGCGCGGCTGGTGTTCGGCCACTGTACAGCTGCACATATTCTTCTTCTCCGCGGTTGTTGTTCTTCGACACCATCTGGTGGCGGCGACGGCGGGTGGAGCGAAGTCGGCGCGGTGGCCGAGCAGGGAGCGAGCAGCAACATGCGGCATGGGGCGGAGGCGCGCGGAGCTGGTCCACGGCGTGTAGTGTAGGTGAGGGGCGGGGCGGCGACATGCGGTGCGGGTGGAGCGGAGGCGGACGAGGTCGGGGCGGAGCGGAGGTGCATCTTCGGTGGGGCGACGCCAAGGAGCTGCGGAGGACGGCGGCGGGGCGGACGCGAGACGCCCTCCGACGAGGGAGGCGACATGGCCGAGGGCGGCGGAGGGTGGTGGCGACGATTTGGGGCGATGGCGGTGACGACGGCGGCGATTTGGGCGATGGCGACGGCGATTTCCGGCGACTGGTGCTCGAGCGGACGAGCGGTCACGAGCGGGAAATGAAATGAATTGTGAGTTGGTCGTTTCACACGGGGATGTGGTTTTACATCAGATATATCTCGAGATGCAAATTTGCATCACGAAGTGTTGTATTTTATATCTCCGAGAGGCAAATGTCTAATTCTTTTTTACATATGAACAATCTCTTGGAGCAACGTTTTTGCTTTCGGAGATCCAAAATTTAGGTATTTTAACATATGAATAGTTTATTGGAGATGCTCTACATGCCGGCGGACGTGCTCGGTTAATGACCGAACGTGTTTTCTATTTGTCTGTTCGCATAACATACTTCTCATTTTTTACTCATATATTCCGTCATTTATACGTGGTTGATGGAGAGTAAGAAAGAGAAAGAAAAGAATGAATAAAGAAAAAGAAAAGATGATCTGAGGTCAGATCATGTCCTACGTTGCGGACTAACCGAACGCGTGTGGATGTGTCCCCGAGCCATCATATCTTTCCTATATTTCACATGGATATGAGTGTTCGCGGACAGCCCGGACGTATAAGAAAGATATGAGGGTTCCGTTTGGGCCATTTTTTCTTATCTCTCGTGTTCGATCACTCGACAAGCGCCTCCATGATCATATGAATCGGATGCATGTGCGTCCATGAACGTATGAAGAATCATTTAATACATCCGATTGTAGATGATCTTATAGCCGTCGTTGTGCTCACACTCTGCAGCGAACTCTATGGATTTCCTGATGTATGTGTTGGAATATGCCCTAGCGGCATTAATAAATTGGTTATTATTATATTTCTTTATTCATGATATTCGTTTATTATCCATGTTGTAATTGTATTGACTAGACACTCAAATACATGTGTGGACACATAGACAACACACTGTCCCTAGTGAGTCTCTAGTTGACTAGCTCGTTGATCAAAGATGGTCAAGGTTTCCTGAACATAGACAAGTGTTGTCACTTGATAACGAGATCACATCATTAGGAGAATGATGTGATGGACAAGAGCCAAAACTATGAACGTATCATATGATCGTGTCGGTTTATTGCTACTGTTTTCTGCATGTCAATGTATCTGTTCCTATGACCATGAGATCATGCAACTCCCGGACACCGGAGGAATACCTTGTGGGTTATCAAACGTCACAACATAACTGGGTGACTATAAAGGTGCTCTACAGGTATCTCCAAAGGTGTCTGTTGGGTTGGCACGGATCAAGACAGGGATTTGTCACTCCATGTGATGACGAGGTATCTCGGGGCCCACTCGGTAATACAACATCACAAAAAGGCTTGCAAGCAATGTGACTAAGGAGTTAGTTACGGGATCTTGTGTTACGGAACGAGTAAAGAGACTTGCTGGTAACGAGATTGAACTAGGTAAGTGTAACGACCAAGATGCGGTCCTTTCCGATCTGGGGGTCGAGGCCCCCGAATAGGAAAGAAGCGTATCTAAGTGTATTGCAAGCAAGTAAACATAGCACATAATAATAAATATAGTAGACAATCTGGGATTCAACTGTCTTCTTATTAATAAAACAGAGTACAACGCAGATACAAACAAGGTAGTTCCGGTACGGACTACAGAACAGAGAAAATGCTATGCTACCTGCTGCAGGCCCACGATCACGACCACGGCTCAGTCCTCTGGATAGTTCACGTAAAGGCAATCTGTCTCCTCGTCGTACTGCCACGCCAGCTGGGTGCCGTCGGGATCATCTGCCTCTGGGGTACCTGTACCTGCTGGGAGTTTCGGAGGAATCCGTGAGTCACGGGGACTCAGCAATCTAAGACCTTGGTGCCAGATCTAGTCATGTTATTGGGTAAGGAAGGGGTGAAGTGTTTCAGGCTGCTGCATCCTAAGGTTGATTAAAAGGCTAGCTTACGCAAAGGAGAAGTGACAGTGTTCTATACTAACGGTCGTGAATACTTGATCAGAAAGTGATCCTGAACACCTACCTATGGCATTCATAACCCCACCGTGTTCCCGATTGAAGAGAGATCTTCGAAGGGACAGTCACGGTTACGCACACAGTTGGCATATTTTATTAGTTTATGTTTAAGTTTTCTAATACCGGATGTTAAAAAAATATTCCAAGTTGCCACATAACCGCGGGCACGGCTTTCCGAAAGATTAAACCCTGTAGGGGTGCTCCAACTAGTCCATCACAAACGAACACAGGCCACAAAGGCATCCTCTATCACGAATCTCGTGGTCTCGTCGGATTCCTTAGAAGAAAACCTCAACTCTGGGTGAAATCAAAGCTTCACTGGGATTCCTATACGCAAGATATACCGCTAAGGAAAGACAAGACTAGCAGGACCTCCCGACGTGTCGACGACCCTGATAAGAGCCGCGTATCTCAGTCTCAGGACACGCCGGATGAGCACAGCGTACGGTGGCCTGATAGACATCTCCCGAGTTGCCCCGGGTTGGCCCCGCACACGACTCAAGTTTGGACCAACGCTCATGAGGAGCACTGGCCCGGGTTGTTGATTAGATTCCTCGGGGTAGCTATTCCCTATGCAGTTTATTATTAAGTGATTAGCAGATTAATACCAAAGTTGGGTCCTGCCAGACAAGCCTTAACACTACGCGATTTATCAAGGGGGTCCCCATAACAACCCCGAACGTGTTAGGAGCGATCATTATGGAATCAAACACCGGTAACCGGTAACTAAGGCGGCAATAACGGAACAAGACACCCGGCAAAAGGCTAGGCCTCCCGTCATTTACCAAGTATATAGATACATTAATTAGATAACCTAAATTAATATAATGATATCAAGCTCATGACAACTCATGAGCTATAAACACCTGCAACTAACAATGCTAACATTAGTAGCTGAGCAAGCCTACCTAGCCATGCAAGTTTGCTAGGAAAGAGTAAGGTGTTTAGGCTCATGGCATATGAAGAGGCAATATATTTCCAGTGGTAGGCAGCGAGCAATATGACGTGGAATCGAAACTAACATAACAAGTCTAGATATGGGATCAAGGTCATGTCATCTTGCCTGTGATATCCTCAGCTTGGAAAGGTTCTGGATCGTCCTGCACGTACTCTCCTGACTCCACGTAATCGGTCTCCGCTCCCGGTGCTACCCAACACAAGAATAACAGCCAATGAACAGCAGCACCACAAAATGCAACAATCACATGATGCATGAGATGAAAGTTGAGCATGCACCACTATTTCTAACACTAGCACAAGCAAGAATAACTACACCAAGTTCCTGGACAGAACTTTGTACTAAACTATTTGGACATGCATGGGAATGATATGAACAGAAGCATCTCGTAAAAACGGTGCAAAACCATGTAAAGAACTTTGCAAACGGAGCTACGGATCGACGGGAATCAACGAAACACGATATGAAGCCCTACGTGAAAGATTCATCACCACACACACAATTGGCACAAATCTGGTGTTCCCAGGATGCCAAGACATATATTAACCCAACATGAATGAAATGGAGCAAGGTAGAACACCCCAACAACAATTAAACACAAACTTTGAACAAAATGGCCAAACTACGCAATCTGCCAGTTTTTGCATCCTAGCTGTTTGTGAGCCACATGCAACATAGCTACAGGTCTTCAAATATGACAAATAATATATGTGGATGTTGCCAACCTAGAACACTACAATCTCCAGCAAGAATCACAGCAAAAGTAATTAAACTCTAGAAGATACAAGGCCACAAACTTTCCCAAAACCATCAGTTCTCAGGGACTTAGTGAAAATTCCTGCACCTGAGTTTGTGTTTCTGTTCTGAAGCTTTTTGACAGCAATCAAAACACAAGCTACTGGACTCCCAATGACTTGAAAATTGACAGGAAGCTTCACAAACATTCCAGGTTCAAAACACTAGCACTGAACTAAGCCCAGTTCACAACATAATGACCAGCACAACCTTATCTACAGGGGAAGAAAATGTTTTCAGCGTTCCAGACTTGGTGAAATTTTCAGAGTTCAAAAATCTGGAATTTCCCAACCACATGCCCTCTTTGTCTAGGCATAGTTTGCACACACAAGTTCCCAAGAGGTGTTTGACACCACTATGGTATTGAGCACAAACCCCTACATCTAACACACCAAGATCCATGCCTTTGGGCTCCATTTATATCATGGAAACAAAGCCCAAACTTTCAACAAAATGAAAATGCAAATCCATAGGTATGCTTTTAAGATGACAACTACCTAGGAGAGTTTCATGTGCACAACGACAAAGTGACTTGGGGGTTTGAACCCCATGTTTGTGACATGCACATCAACAACTCCAACACACACAATTCCTCACAAGCACTAGCATCAAGCTCAACACCAAAGAGACTCCAAGCTAACAAGAGGGGATGCACACCCCCACATATGGCCATGTGATGGTGCACACTCTCACAAGCACTCCTAGGCTCTTTCTAGGATTCATGTCATACTCAAGGAGCAATCCCCACAACAAGCTACCCAAGCTCAACTAGGAACCACACCTCCACATGATAACATAGAGCCTCCTAGAACATCACAACACATCAAAACATGTGATGAGGGGGAGGCACCCACATCAAAGTATATCCAAGCAAAACAAATACAACTACAAGTTCTACTTAGCCCATATCAAAGTTCCACAAATAGGCTATGCAAGATTAACTAGTGCAATTTGTCACCTCCAAGCACTACACACACCATGGCCAAGGCACCTAGCACCATGCCCTTATCAAGGTGACTCCTCTTACTAAGGTACAACCACCATAACATCACAAGCTTAGCAAAACTATTTATCTCCTCCTAGTGTGCAATCACACTCACAACTACACCTACCCCACTATACTAGCAGGTTCAAGAACAAACACCGCTGTGAAGGAGTTTAAAACCAACAACAGGAAACAAAACCGACAAGACATAAGTGTAGGAGTTAGGATACAGTAGAATCATAAGCAGGAAAATTAAAGGGAAAAAATAACAAGGAGTGGCAAAAGAAATAGGCCCCCCTGGGAATCGAACCCAGCACACCTAGTGGCTGGCAGCAGCATCACACCACCACACCTCTGTCGACTAAGTGACAGGGTGGAGGAAAGGAGCAAGGTAACATATACTCAGCTCTCTGTGCACTGTGTAGCAAACCCCAATAAAAACAAAAAGGAGGCCGAGGGGGGAATCGAACCCGCGCCCCTCCAACAGGCACAAACACCCTCTACCACTGCGCTACGATCTGTTGTTTGAACATATAAGCGCTGCATAACGGAAGAACACTCCCTAGCTACTACTGCTACCGTCGACTGGCCGGAGCAGAGGAGGTGCCTCGCCGGCGATGCGGGTCGAATCCGTCACCGATTCGTGGGGGGGGGGGAAGCCCTCGTCCACACGAATCCATTCCCGCCCCTAGCCATGCACGAAAAGCTCTATCGAGACGTGACCACGGCGATCTACGGCTCCGGCGACAGAGACGTCACGCCGGCGATTCCTACGGCTACGGCGCCCGATCTGAGGCCGGGAGGAACGAGGGGGTGCGCTACCTCGTGTTCGAGTCGAGGAGGGAGCAACCGAAGGGGGAAGTAGCGCGAAGGAGAGCGCGTCGCGGCGGAGTTCGTCGGAGAAGAAGAGCTCCTGGAGGAAGAGGAAGCAGCGCCGGGGTCGTCGATCCGGCGGCGGGAATGATCCCGTGGTGATGCCCGCGTGCTTCTGGAGCCCTTGAAGCGCAGGAGAAGGCACCACGACGTCGACGGCGACCTCCTTCACCCGTCGGCCATGGCGGAATCAGCGCCTCCTTCACCGTGTCGAGAGAGGAAGGAGGAAGGAGAGGTCTGGTGGAGCGGCGACGGCGGCAGGGAAACCCTAGCCGAGGCACGGACGCCAAGGGGTTTTTATAGGCCGAGAGGGGAACGACACGCGCACCGCTGTGCCATGTGCGGGGAGCCTCGGCTCGGGGAGAGAGGTGGCGTGAGACTGACCGGTGGGACCCCTGCCTCGCTGGAAAGGGGAGGAAGAAGACGCCCGCGCGCGTGACGCCGGGCGAAGTGGGCTGGGCCGCGGCGTCGGATTCCTTAAGGCGAGAGATAGGCCGAGACCGCGACGGTTTTTGGTTTTTCTAATTTAAAAAAAAAAAGAACTACTCAGATAGGATTTTAAAAAAACTAGAGCAGTCTTGTTGGTGTAAAAAAAAAGCAAAAAGCCCCTAGCCATAAGGAATTATGGCCCGCTCAGATAAATTCGAAAATAAACATTTGGAGCCATTTTGGTTTAAACGCAAAACAGTAATTTATTTACTGTATGGGTTTATATCTCCTGTAAAGACAAAGAATAACACCGCAAAACTTCACCTCCTCATAAACACAATTTACACTAACCACCAGACATTTTAAAATCACTTTGGAAGAAGGAATTTTAACCTGGAATTATAGAAGGGAAAAGGAGTTTAAATAGCAAGAGCTTAAATGGCTAGCACTCACCCCTACATTGCACACACCAAAATCACATGGGCATCAAACAAAACTATTACTAAACCATACCCTCACCTATCAATAACACATGCATACAAAAGGTAGGCAATGGATGACATGGCATGATGCATGCATGCTAATGAACAGAGAGTAAGAGTCACATGGAAACACAAGAAAAGGAGATGAGATGACATGATATGTTGTTCTAAGCATGCATGCAAGGAAGGCATGCAATGAACTCAAGGTGGCACAGGGAAACATAGACATAAGAGTCATCAACATATCTTTGACAGGGTGGACCCACATACAACAGGACCCAAAATGGAAAGTTCCACACTTGGGGCATTACAGTAAGGAGATGCCGACGATCGAATCCCGGGCAGGTAACATACCGAAGGACAAAGGGAACAACATACGGGATCAACTGAATCCTTGACATAGAGGTTCAACCGATAGAGATCTTCATAGAATATGTGGGAGCCAATATGGACATCCAGGTCCCAGTATTGCTTATTGACCGAAGAGTGTCTCAGGTCATGTCTGCATAGTTCTCGAACCCGCAGGGTCTGCACACTTAAGGTTCAGTGACGTTTTTGTATAGTTGAGTTATAGGTGTTGGTGACCGAAGGTTATTCGGAGTCCCGTATGAGATCCCGGACGTCACGAGGAGCTTCGGAATGGATCGGAGGTAAAGATTGATATATAGGAAGTCTTGTTTTGGTCACCGGAAAAGTTTCGGGTTCATCGGTAGTGTACCGGGAGTGTCGGGAGTGGTGCCGGGGATCAACGGGAGGGGTGTCACGCCCCAAGGGGCCTCATGGGCTGTGGGAAGAGATAAACCAGCCCCTAGTGGGCTGGAATAAGTTCCCACTAAGGCCCATAAGGTTTGAGAGGGAAAAACATAAGATGAAAAGAGTGTCCAAGTGGGAAGGAGGAATCCTACTCCAAATAGCATTGGAGGAGGAGGACTCCTCTCCTCCTTGCGCAAGGGAAGAAAGGGCTGCCCTAGGGCGCAACCCTCTCCCTCCTCTCCTCCTATATATACTAAGGGTTTTGAGGATTTTAGATACAACAGAAAACAGCCACGTGGTGCCCTCTCTCCCTAGATTTGTTTCTTCTCTAGTTTTAGCGGTGCGTAGGCGAAGCCCTGCTGGAATAGCACCACCACCATGCCGCCGTGCTGGAGAACTCATCTACTTCTTCGTCCCTCTTGCTGGATCAAGAAGGTGGAGATCTTCATCGAACTGTACGTGTGGTAAACGCGGAGGTTCCGTCCGTTCGACACTAGATCGGAAAGGATCATGATGGGATCGCAGGACAGATCGTGATGAGATCGTGGGACGGGCTACGATTTGGATCCCGAAGATGTTCTACTACATCAACCGCGTTATATACGCTTCCGCTTAGCGATCTACAAGGGTATGTGGATTCACTCTCCCCTCTCGTAGATGATCATCACCGTGGATAGGTATTGCGTGTGCGTAGGAAATTTTTTGTTTCCCATGCAACGTTCCCCAACAATGGCATCATGAGCTAGGTTCATGAGTAGATGATATCTCGAGTAGAACACAAAAGAGTTTGTGGGCGTTGATGTTCAATTTGCTGCCCTCCTTAGTCTTTTCTTGATTCGGCGGTTTTGTTGGATTGAAGCGGCCCGGACCAACTTTACTCGTACGCTTACGAGAGACCGGTTTCATCGACTCACATGCAACTTGTTGCATAAAGATGACTAGCGGGTGTCTGTTTCTTTAACTTTAGTTGAATCGGATTTGACTGAGGCGGTCCTGGGAGAATGTTAAATAGCAATTTGCATATCACCGTTGTGGCTTTGCGTAAGTAAGATGCGATCATACTAGATACCCATAGCAGACATGTAAAACATGCAACAACAAATTAGAGGGCGTCTAACTTGTTTTTGCGGGGTATGCATGTGATGTGATATGGCCAAAGACATGATATGATATATTGGATGTATGAAATGATCATGTTGTAATAGTTAAATATAGACTTGCACGTCGATGCTACGGCAAACGGCCGGATCCATAGGGTTGTCTTTAAACTAACGTTTGTGCCTGCAGATGCGTTTACCATATTGCTAGGTGGTAGCTTTAGTAGTAATACCATAGATAGCACGACAACCTCGATGGCGGCACAATGATGGAGATCATGATGATGGAGATCATGGTGTGGCACCGGCGACGATGAAGATCATGCCGGTGCTTTGGTGATGGAGATCAAGAAGCACAAAATCATGGCCATATCATGTCACTTATTATTTACATGTGATGTTAATCCTTTTATGCATCTTATTTTGCTTAGAATGACGCTAGCATTATAAGATGATCCCTCACTAACATTTCAAGATAAAATTGTGCTCTCCCCGACTATGCATCGTTGCGACAGTTCGTCGTTTCGAGACACCACATGATGATCGGGTGTGATAGACTCAACGTTCACGTACAACAGATGCAAAACAGTTGCACACGCGGTACACTCGGGTTAAACTTGACGAGCCTAGCATGTACAGACATGGCCTCGAAACACAAGAGACCGAAATGTCGAGCATGAATCATATAGTTGATATGTTCAACATGGAGATGTTCACCACTGAAATTATACTCAACTCACGTGATGATCGGACTTGAGGTATAGGTGTTGGTGACCGAAGGTTGTTCGGAGTCCCGTATGAGATCCCAGACGTCACGAGGAGCTCCGAAATGGTCCGGAGGTAAAGATTGATATATAGGAAGTCCTGTTGTGGTCACCGGAAAAGTTTCGGGCTCACCGGTAGTGTACCGGGAGTGCCGGGAGGGGTGTCGGGGACCATGGAGAGGGGTGTCATGCCCCAAGGAGCCTCATGGGCTGTGGAAAGAGATAAACCAGCCCCTAGTGGGCTGAAATAAGTTTCCACTAAGGCCCATAAGGTTTGAGAAGGAAAAATATAAGGTAGAAAGAGTTTCCAAGTGAGAAGGAGGAATCCTACTCCAAATAGGATTGGAGGAGGACTCCTCCTCTCCTCCTTGCGCAAGGGAAGAAAGGTCTGCCCTAGGGCGCAGCCCTCTCCCTCCTCTCCTCCTATATATAATAAGGGTTTTGAGGGTTTTATATACAACAGAAAACAGGCACGTGTTGCCCTCTCTCTCTAGATATGTTTCTCCTCTAGTTTCAGCGGTGCTTAGGCGAAGCCGTGCTGAAATAGCACCACCACCACCACCGCCCCGTCGCCGTGCTGGAAAACTCATCTTCTTCTCCGCCCCTCTTGCTAGATCAAGAAGGTGGAGATCGCCATCGAGTTGTACGTGTGCTGAACGTGGAGGTGTCGTCCGTTCGGCACTAGACCGGGAAGGATCGTTATGGGATCGCGGGACGGATCGTGATGAGATCGCGGGACATGCTCTGATTTGGATCGCGAAGATGTTCCACTGCATCAAACGCGTTATATATGCTTAGCGATCTACAAGGGTATGATGATTCACTCTCCCATCTCGTAGATGATCATCACCATAAATAGGTATTGTGTGCGTAGGATTTTTTTTGTTTCGCATGCAACGTTCCCCAACAGTATGCGCAACTCGCACACTTGCAAAAAAAGGAGTATAATAAAATAACATACCGTGTGCAAGCCGCATTAAAGCATCTTTAGCATACCTGTATAACGTCGACCTGTAAAACGCATTTACACTTCACGGTAAAACGGCTTTGCGGGTCGGCGCGGGCGAGGGCAGAGCCAGACCCGCAAAATGAACATGTAAAAAAGATATTCGCAGAAGATGCTCTTTTACAGGCCGGCTCGAGTTGCGGCAGAACACACTCCTTAAACTAAAACTCTAAATCGAATTTTCCCCTACATATTCTTCTTCCTCTCGCTCTTGTCTATGGTCAATTAAATTTGTTTTTAAATACGGAATCGTCGATCCCTGAATCCATCCACGAGCTAGCTAGCTAGCTCCTTCGTATACGAATCCATCGAGAAGCTAGTTAGGGTTGAGTGTAATTTTTTTCCCTCTTCTTCTTTTTTTGCACCTGCCCTTGTTTTATGGTGCCTACCCGTTTGGGTCCTCTTGTACATACACTGTTATAAGATTCTTTTTTCCTTCCCTGTTCAACGAATTTGATAGAATACGAACATTAAAAAAAATACTAGGTTACTTGAGAAGTTGACGTTTATAACTACTCTATAAACGTAATTAATTCACAAAATAAGCTTCCGGCGAATTTTTTTACATGTCTAATCTTTTTATATGGCGTCAGACAGTCGTGCGCCACACTATACTATATAGCGTATAGCATACGAGCGCTACACTTGTGGCCAGCATGGCATCTGGGGCCACATTTCTGGTTATGTGTCGCCTAAGTGAAAGAAGCCACATTATATTGTGTGGGGTCTAACTAAAAGGAGTCACACTATTTTATATTAAAATCGTTGTAACTTTTAATCCGTGCTTTCGATTAAAACGTGCTTTATATGAATATTGTGTATTTTTCTGTGTTCTACGCAATGGTGGCATTTTCATCTTTGTTAGGTCAATTTTTTTATGAAAACTTTCTTACAAAAATGCAACATGGTATAACTGATCGAATTTGTTAAGACTTACAAACTTAGCATGATGATAGCCATTGACCTATAGATCTTATGCATTTGCATATTGCATGTGTTTTGTATTACATAATGTTTATGTTCACGTCATGCCAATATTTTCCATGTTAATCATTTTTAACATGTTCATGTCTTGCATATAAGTGACTAACATTATATAAATAAAATTATGTTACAGAAAGTCGTTGTTTGTAAAATCATTAGCAAAATTTACTAACATGACATAAATAAAAATTTGTTACAGAAAATTACATAAACATGATATGAAGCATGGTTGATTTACTATGCATTTTTACCAAATGCAAAGTTCTGTTGACATCGAGGGACTTGGTGAATTTAATGAGTGTCAATCTCGTATTACATTCTCTTAGATACTTTAATGTCTCAAAACATAGTGACGCACATATTTAGTGGGTATGAAAATGACGTGAATTTAAAGTAGACATAATATTTTCCAACTTTCATAATTATATCATAATCATATGATGCCATGATTATTTACTATGGATCTTATAAAATGCAACTTTCTGTAACGGAATTTTATTTATATTATGTTAGTCAATTAGATGCAAGACATGGACATGTTAAAGATGACTAACATAGAAAACATATGAATAACGTGAACGTACACATTATATAGTGCAAAACTCATGTAGGATTCAAATGCATATGAGCTATAGGTCAATGATTATCATCATGTCAAGTTTGTAAGTCTTAACAAATTCAGTTAGTTATACTATGATGTATTTTTGTAGCAGAATTTTCATGAACTAAATTGATCCTAACATAGATGAAAATGTCACTATTGCATAGAACACAGAAAAAGACACAATATTTATATAAAGCACGTTTTCATCGGATGCATAGATTAAACGTTATAGGAATTTTAATATAAAATAATATGACTCGCTCAGTTAGACGGCACACAATATAGTATGTATCCTTCCATCCAGCGCGCCGGCCGCGCGCCCGCTGACTGGGCACGCAAGATTTTTTTTGTTTAAATTATTGCAACCAACGTCATATTTGCTGCAAGCGTTATTTTTTTGCTACATTTGTCCAGTAAAAAAGTTGCATATACATTTGGTTGCAACTCCAGTTCGTCGGATTTTTCGTTACAATCAATGTTTTTTACTTTTGCTACAACCGAGTTAATTTTGGCTACAATCGACATTATTTTTTGCTGCAACCGTTCACTAAAAAAGTTGCATACACGTCAAATATTTGTTACAACCAGCGTTTGACTTTTGCTATCACGCAGCATCAACTTTTTTTTTGCTACGATCACGTACATATTTTTTTTGCTACAAATTTTGTTTTCTGTTGCAACCGTTGAAACAATTGTTGTATCGCATCGAATTTTTATTGCATCAGGAAAAAAATGTTGCGTGAAGATGTAACGGTGCGGACGCGCGGGGGGTGATGGATCGTGCGGCCCGCGCGCGGCCGGGCGAAAGTTTCGACCGACACGCCGGCGCAGAACACTGCCCTTTCACTTAAAAGCCACACAACCAGGAATGTGCCCCGGATGCCACACCGACCAATGATGTAGCGTCCTTAAATCAAACGCTATACAGTACAGTATGGTGTCCGACTGTTGGACACCACAAAAGAAAATAGACGTGTGAATTTCTTTTACGCGCAGTTTATTTTGTGGATTACTTGCCCCTATAGATCAATTGTGTTCATTTTGCCAGCAACAGCAGTATACCCGCGCGGGAACCCTGTACACAACACGCCGGGCATTGCGCGAGAATGGCATTGCGGAGACCGGGCTCGAGTGAACCCGGTATTTAAAAAAATAAAATTATAATCTTTGGAAAGTGCCAAAAAAAGTATACAAATACATATACATAATAGTTAAGTATGTAAAAAATTTCATCAGGTAATTCGACTGTTTGCTTTCTACACAAAAAAGATAAAAATCTGGTCCAAATACAACAAAAATAAGACCCATTTTAATCTGTGTATTTGTCTTTTTTTTATACGCTACATAAAAACATAAATATTAGTGAAAACTTATACACATATATTACAAATACGTATCTATGTATATATATTTTTTCACATATTTTTAATATATGAAAATGGTATTTTGATAAGAAAAATGCCGGGCTCACTGGAGCCGGGGTGACGCTGTGCTTTTTGGGGGCATGGGCAAGCTATTCTCTAGATCGAGGGCAGTGAATGCAGGCGTAGTTGCAGCCAGCGACACGTCAACTCCTGCGGTAGCCATGCAAGAGATAGAGGAGGCCACGCAGAGGCAGGGCCAGTATGACACGATTGATTGGCTCACGTGAGTGCAGTGCAGTGTAGCCTGGTTTAGCAGATTTCAGTGAGCGTCGCCACAGCTTCTGCACGTAGCAATAGCCAATATATGTAGCTGCCCGGCACAGCCTACCCAGACTGCGCCTACGGTACGCTGCTTTGGTGTCCGCGGATTATTTGTTTATACGTACGGGCGTGTAGTAGCGCGGACGTATTTCATTTCACGTCTGTCCGTTCCTCCCACGGATCATGCCCTGTCGAGTTCATCACAGCCGTCCCACGTATGCCGATCCGACGGCCCAACATTTTCGTTTCAGCCTTAAGATTTCACCACCCAAAATACCAACCGGAGCACCGATGCGTCTGAAATATTACACGCTTGGTTGATACTTTTCCAAGACAACTCTAGGTCGAGCGTGCCGGCCATGCAAGACTCCTTTCATCTAGAGGCGACGTGAGGTGGGTTGCTTCGGATATGGATTCGTTTTGGTTTGACTTTTGTCTCTTTTTTTTCTGCTTGCGGGGGGCTACGAGCCAAACAACAGAAGAAGAAGAAGAAGATTAGGTTAGCGTTTTCACTTCAACATAGGGAAGAAAAGTCACGGTGCTAAGTGCTCGTTTAGTGTCAAATGAAGATGAAATGTTAATTAGGAATACATTTCTTTCACCATTAACTTGTTTGTATGTACGTAGTTATTATAAATGTGCATACTAGATCTATAATTTAAAAATAAATTCAAGTCATTTTAACGTTCGTCTCGATGGCTGCCGATGTTGCCGCCGCGGACGGGGCGCCCTGGGTTCCCGTCTGGACCGGCGGCCCCAGCGCGCTCCTTGCGCACCTCCAAGGCGACGCGACGGCATCCAAGATTGTAAGAATCGCGATTCTGTTGTATGATTCTACGATTTTACGATCAAACTAACCTACGGCTCAAGTTTGCTCGTATACGTACGGGCGTGTAGTAGCGCGGACGTACCCTGGACGTGTTGGGTCCGGCGAATTATGGATAGGAGAAAACTTGAGGGCACGGTCTCTTACCCGGGGACTTGAGTGCACTAGCCGTGCTTCTTCCAGGGCCTGTGCCACTGGCATTAGCTTTAATTGGCTGTTGCATGCGTGTGGTGCATGCGTTACACACGTACGTACTAGTCACGATGCCCAGTACGCGGTCCATATATAGTAGGCCCCTGCATTCATTTTTGGCCGTATAATACGGAGTTGTAAGGTCCGTGTACATCGCTTCAGGTAGGCCTACTCTGCTGTCGCACGGATATTCGGTCCCGAGGCTAAGGGGCGGTACAGTAGCACGTGTATTCGGTGCTGCCTTGGCCCTTGATACTACATGTAGGATAAGCTGTATGTATATATACTTCCCCTGCCCTGGTGTGTTTAATATGCATGCATGGTGCTACGTTCTCTCGTCTTAACCTCAGTAGTGGTTTAGTGGCGTGCACCAGCTTGGTTCGGGTTCGACCGACGGTTGGTTTGGCCTTGTCAATATCATGGATTCTGCTATTTTCTTCTGCGTATTAATCATGCAGCAGGTAGCTTGTGCCTGTTATTAACTAGACAAAAGCAAGTTGGCACAACAATTACGTAACATGCATGATGCCATCTGGGTACAAGCTCCAATAATGGCACGGAAACTTCCTCGTATCCACCATATATATGTGACCGCATATTGCACAATTATAAGTTGCTTTTCCCCATCAAGAAATAATTAAATCATAAGTTCCTTTTTTCCTGTGGAAAATGTCTTAGTCCAAGTTAATTTCCTCATCTGCGGCAGGCCAAAACATTCTAATTGCAACCACTATTTTGCCCATTTATGGTAGTTCCAAATGAAAATGTGAAGCCGCACCTTTACGTACCGTCGAACGGAGAGCTCGTCGAGCTCGGTGTCTCCCAGATGAAATAGTAAAATTCCCAGTGGTGCAAGGGTTCTTCCTCCGTGCAACGACCGGTAGGGCACAGCAAGTACATGCAAGGTAGCCGGCCGTACGTGGTGGATCGGATCGAACGCGATCGCAGCACGCAGCACGCGGCGCCATGCTTGTGTGTGAAGTGTGAAGTGTGATGGAGACCACACGTCTACACTCTAGGCTGCGGGCGCGACCAGCTAGCTCCACCAGAGCGCAACAGCAACTATTTGTCCTTGGCCGGAGGCCGCTCGAGCAGCCGGGGATGGGGATGGGCTCGCCCGCCTCGTGTGCCGCCATTGCTGGCGCTCCTCCGGCACTGTGCCGCGGATCTCGTGAGGTCATCGCGCGCCACGCCACGCCAACGATCGCCCATGGCCGGCATAGCCTGGCTGGCTAGCTAGCGTTGCTGCATGCGTCGGGTAGCCGGCCGGCTGGGCCCCGGACACAGTGGCAGGGCTGACAATCTGACCCAGGCCACAGGTAGCTGCTAGCTGGGCACCGGCACCGGCACCGGCACCCGCCCGCCGCCGCGTCGAGGAAGCAACCGCTTGTTGCGGGGGTTTGCGAGTCACCCACAAGCCACAACCACAACAAGGGAATGATTGGATAGATCGATTGATCGATCGATCTCGCCTGGCCTCCAAACTCGACGATGGTCGCCGTCGATCGCTGGGTGTGGTGCTGGTGCATGCGTGCGGCGCGTGGTGGTCTGGTCTGGTGGGGGTCAGCCGGCCCCCCACACAGCCACCACAGAAGAAGTCGACCCACGGCATGGCTCGGCGACGGATGGATCGATCGGGGGGACAGGGGCACGAGGTATATGGATACGTACGTTTTGCACGTAGAGCTGGGTCGTCTCCGTACGTACGCATGGCGGATGGGCGCTGGGCTGCCGAGGGTTTGTATTCTACATTCTGCTAAAAACAAAGGGTTTGGATTATACACGACGGGTCATATCGCACGCTGCAATTTTTCAAGGAGTAATGAATGGCATAAGATGGGTTTTTTTGCCCAAAAATGGAAAAACAGTACGAATTATTATTTTTGCAATAAACAGCATAATTACAGAGTTGTGCAGTTTCTTATGCATTATTTTTGCAATAAACAGCAAGGAGTAATAACAGAGTACAAAAGAACCTGCAAGGTGAAAATTGCCAGATGTTTTCATGTTAATGAAGGAAGGGTGACCAGGTATCACTCGACTGGGACTTAAAGAGTTGCACGGGTTTTTGTTGAGATCTCTTGACTGAGATTTCATCAAATCTTACTTGGCTGAGATTTAGCGATCTTGTTTGAAGAAATGTAGTGCAAAACTTAATATTTCTAACAACCTTAATTAAATGGCTTGAAAATATGTGTATAAGTGTGCTGATCACGTAAAGTATGTACAGTTTGGTGTTCCACTCAAAAAAAAAATGGTACAGTTTGCTCCCAAAAGTCTTGCTAATGGTCGACTTGGTGTATCAATCTGCCGGATCAACACAGATGACGGACATCTCAACAACAATAACAAAATACACAAAATTAATGATGGACGATGCGTCAATTAGCCAACATCAGTGTGCGTACGGACGGATGAACTTGGCATGCAGCCGTCCGTGTGCACATGCATGATCGATATTAAATGGACGTACGTGCGTTTCCATGTTGACAACTGCACTCGAACCACCGCCCTCGATTAGCAACCACTCCTGGCCCATGCATGGATCACATTCTGCAATGCGCATTACTAGCACCAAACTCAACTCCATCCCAGATTACTTGTCATCCTCTCGTCTCAAGACTCAGGCCTGCCCATGACGCAGCCATGAATTGATTTCCTTCTAAAAAAAAAATCTCTGTATACGCACAGTACCGCCGCGAAATTTAGCCATCGAAGGTTTGGAGGCCAACCGTTTTCCTCGTCCATGGCAGCTCGAACCCTAATCGCCGCCACGAGAGACCAATTTCCAGTGCCGTCTTCCGGCAGCTCTCCTTTGCCGGCGATCTAGGTCGTCAGTTGTGAGAAGGGTCGTTGGATTCATGTCCGTGGATCGTTTTTAGTTTCATGGTCTATTTTTAGGCTGCTCATTGTCTTAGATTTGATGGTGATGATGATGGTCTTGAATAAAAATTCTTGGGAACCTTCGTGACCAGGCCATCGGTCCAATGATGGGGGATGAACATGGAAACTAGTTTGTTTCAATAAGGATGACGTGGAGGCGGCGGCATTCTCGTCATGGACCTGTGTCCTCGGGCTCCGGTGTCGCGACGACGTTTGCTCCAACGTGAGGGTGAAGCTTGGGACGTAGTCGAAGAGTGGATGCGGATTGTGGTCCGCATCGACAACATCCGAAAGACGAAACATGTTTTTGTGGTTCATGGATGGCACATATGGTTTCCTCCTTCGACATCTTGGTCGTGGTGAGGTGTGAGACCCAGAGTTCGATGGCGTGGCCGAAATGTTACGCCGGTCTGATTCGTTCGACGACAAGGGTTTCACTTTCTTCGAGCCACCTTAAAGGTTCGTAAAGTTGTATATCTGCGATGAAGCCGCGTCGAGCTTGTACAAGGAGGTGCTCCGTCATTCTTTTCTTTGGTGTCTGCTTTGGTCATGTCGAAGATAGGTGACGAACGTTGATGTCAAGCTAAAAGATGTTTTGTTATCTTTTCAATTTAATCATATATGTCTTTTATATTACGATTTTTATGATATGAATGAGATAGTATTACCATAAGAAAAGAAAATCTTGGAGGCCCGCCGTCAACGACTTTCACAGGGGTAAGGGTTACAAATAATCGATCCACCCAGTTGTGGTACACGATCGGACTCACTCGGCTCCCCCCACTCACTACCTATGAGCAGGTCACAGTAGTCTCCAGCTGGGAGCAACCGGCCCGGCCGGGCCCCGTCCCGGCGTGTCACGCCGCGGGCGTGTGCAGCGACTCGCATTTACAGCACGCTGCCGTCAGCGCGGTACTCCTAACAGTAGCCCATGCGCTGCGTACTCTGACGAGAGATTTGCGCGGCGCTAATTAAAACACGGTAGCAGGCAACAAAAATGGCTACGACCTCAAGCAGACGAGGCCATGGCCGATGACGAGCTCGGGGGCATTTACTCTGCTGGCTGAAACTCCCGTCATCCATTTACTCACGGCGACGTGTGCAGCCGAGCCAAGGCGCGCGCACGTCTCCTCCGTCCGGCCGGGTGGCTTCTCCAAGAAAAGCCGCGGTAATTAAGGCTCGACGGACAGGAAAACGGAAAGCGTTTACAGCTTTCTTTTCTGTTGTGAGACGCGTGAGGCCTGACCCTATCCGGACGTTTGTTTTGTTCGGATTCACGCGCGATGAATGGTGTTCGTGCCTTTTATTGGATGCGGTGTTCGTAAGTTCAATGCACGAACGCATTCTTCGGCTAGGCTGCATCTGTTGGTCACGGTCAATATGTCCATAATCCCTTTTGCAAGCCTGGCAAACACTCGGGAACGCTACAACACGTTGGTATCATTGTAAGAACCGGCCATTTTGAAGAAAGAATGTCATATCCAAAGATCGTGTGAAGCCACCGCTTCTAATATGACAGCGCACGCTTTCACATGACCCTTGTATTGGCCATTCCAAGCAAATGGACAATTCTTACACTCGCAGTGCATACAACCTATGCTGCCAAAATGCCTAGAAAGCCTCTATGGGCGTTGATCGCCAACAGTCTTTCTGTGTCAACGGCATTTGGCCGCCTCAAGTACTCGGGCCAAACAACGCTACCATGGTCTTGCAAAAGTTGTACATTGACAACACACATGTGGACTCACTCATGCGCACGTACTCATCCACATGATCGTCTGGAATTTCATATCCAAGCATGCGAATGGCGGCGGTGTATTTCTGATAACACGAGAATTCAAGCTTGTCAAGGACATCCGTTTTGCACTTAAAGAATGGGTCATGCTGAATCACTCCCTCATGGATACGATTGAACACATGCCTTGACATACGAAAACGGCGATGGAATTTCTCCGGTTTGAAAAGTGCGGTATTCTCAAAATAATCAGCATAGAGCAAGGCGTGACTTCTCTCTCGCGCGCGGTTCAGGTTGGGCGCACGGCCAAGCACTGACCCCCTGTACCGAGACCGCTGCCTTTGAATGTGGTCATGAACGACCAGTGTAGCCACCACAAGTTCTTCATCATCCGAGGACGAATCATCCGATGAACAAATGAAGTGGTTGAAGAAAAATTCATCTTCACTGTCCATACCTTTGTGAGCAAAGTGTCAAACACCTTGCGGTCGTGATGGCGAAGAGGACGCGAATCACCTCGAGGCAGCGGGGGCGGATGGCAGCCGACTACAGGTCGCTCTATGGCATCCCCGGCATAGCCGATGGGCGTCGTCGGCGGCCGGATAATAATGGCGGCGGCGGTGACGGGGTTGGGTAGGGAGGGGCCGGTTGAGGCTGCGGGGGATGAATCGGCAGAGCCCCCGACAAGTAGGCCATGGGAGGACAAGGGCGTGTGTCCCGCCCGTCCGCACGTTGTCCGTTTCTCCTCAAAAGTCGCGCAAGGTTGGGCTGGGGATGGATCAAAAAGGGACGAAAAACAGACATTTGTATGTTTGTGGCCGCGCATTGCACCGCGTCATTCGTCCGTTTACCATAAACGGACGCATCCGGACCGGATGGGGTCGCGCGCTGAAGTTGACGTGATCGAAGCGCGACGCATCTTTGGTGCAAAGGAGTGCGCACCAGCGGATGTGCTATGTGCGGCTGCTCCACCTCAGAGCGTGGGCGTCAACCGAACCGGATTTACCGATGGCAAATAAGATGTTTTTTATGACTATTTAAAAATCATTTTTGCGCTGGGTTTATGACCATTTAAATTTACCCGAGATGGCAAATTAGTCGATGAGAACAGCAATTTCAATAAAGAAGCCGAGGGCGCAACTGCCATGTTTATCAATTAAATTTGTCATCCTTCACATATGTAAATTGGCACAAAAAAGGTGCACTTTGTCATATGAAAATCCAGAATGTTAAGACTTATTAGTGTCCTTTCCTTTTAGTTGAAGAGGTGCAACAACCTAGAGCTAATATCGGAGCAGGAAGAGGCAGAAAAACATATGTTAAAGAGAAAACAGGAACAAAATCACTCGAAAGTCCATTAGTAAAATAAAAAAGGAAATAGGTTTCGCCATCCTTAGGCATACTATGAAATTTATTCCTACACTTAAATTGATCATAAATAATTGCACTTCCGAGAAAACCACATCTTTTTGTAACAAGTTTAGGTATAAGGAAAATATTAGTCAATCAGACATAAATGGACCCCAAAAGAGAATGACATAAAAATATAGTCTTCAAATGATATAAAAAATGTTTCGGCTTCGAAGGAGCAAACTATTAATATCTAATCAACCAAGGGTGTTCTCACGCTCTCGTTTCCTTCTGATCATTCTTACGGAGATTTAATTAAATTCTTTAAACCAAGTTAAAATTCACGAGGCCTTTCTACCACTATGTTTTGGCTTCTAGGGCAAGTAACATCACATTCGGAAGGCCAACAATATGTAGCTAAAACTATAAGTGCATCAGAATCGTTTTATATATCCAAATATCGATAATAAGAAAGAAGAAATACGACATCCCATAAATTTATACTAATATGCATGTTATCTAGAAGATTTTTTTGAAAGTAATACCTATACAAATATTCAAACCTTGCAAGATAGTTTTCCTACTAACGACAGAAAAAATAAACACTACCCAATCTTGACAGTTGGCACACAGCAGTGCATGATCTGTTTTTAGGCATCCTGCAACATAAATATAATTAAAGCAATCCGAGCAAAGGATATGAGACCAACCGTGGATGGTTGTTCATTTTTACAAATAGAAACAAAATCTTTTATTAAATAGTCAAGACAAATGTTATTTGGTTGATATTATTTGTGCGACGATGTGGGACACAATCAAAATTATACAATGATGAACGGTGAAGGCAAGCTATCATTTGATGCTTAGCCGTCTAAACTCATACGTGATCCAACATAAAGGTGACAACAATATGCGCGAGCACAAGAGTTGGAACACAAATACAAGGACATAAGTGATTATATGTAAAAAGATCCATTTACTCCCTAAAAAAAATCCATATACCACATGTGTCGTGTTAGAAGCACCTTCACCCGGCGGTGGAAAAACCTCTTGCCGCGCACAACCGCCGTTCAAATCGATCAACAAGTGTTACTCAAAAAGAAAAAAATCGATCAACAAGTGCATCTTGAAACCCAATTTTGATTCTAAAAAAAAAGTGCACGAAAAAGCGCCACATTGCCACGTCGCTGTACACGGTTTTTTTTTTTCCTTTTACCCGCCCGCAAGGCCGCAACTGGCCCCGGCGTCTCGTGCACCGAAAGCGGAGAGCTTTGACACACAGACGCGCGGCTGGCAATGGCGGCACATCTATAAAACCAGCCAAGAAACCACAACCTCCACTTCCCCCGAGCACGACCCGCAGCACGGTCACGCGCCCGACTTCACTCGCTCGCTCGCGCACGCACGCACGGAGCACAGTCGCGCCCTCCCACTCCCACCCCACCGCTCCGCTCTTCTCCCTAGTGCCTGGCCCACGGCCGCCGCGCCGCCTGCATGGGCGACCGCCACCACCACCACCACCACCCGCGGGCCCGGCTCGCCGCAGGCGACCTCCGCCCGCCGGAGCCGCCGCTCGACCCGCTCGAGTTCCTCTCCCGCTCCTGGAGCGCCTCCGCCGTCGACGTGCCCCGCCCGCGCCCGCCGTCCCCGGCGCCCCTGCTCGCCGCGCCCATCGCCGAGGACCCCGCCTGCTGCGAGCTCGACGACGGCGCCGCCACGGCCGGCAGCTCCTTCTCCTTCGCCTCCGCCGCCACCTCGCAGTTCATCATGGAGCGGATCCTCGCGCAGTCGGTGAGCCCTCCTTCCGTTTCCCCCCCGTTCATCCGCTCCCCTCCTCCGTCTCCGGGGAAAAGAAAAGAGCTTTCTCCGATCAGCGCTGCCAAAACTCACCATCCGTTTGCACAAGATAAAAATCATACCACCGCCAGTCCTTTCAGTTGGTGACCAGCATCGCCATCCGGCCTCTCTCTTTTTGTTTCGTTTTGTTTACCGGCGATGCTAAAGCTTGTGCTTTAGTCGTTTTTTATTGGGGATTTTCCAGTTCTTTCGTCCAGCTGCATTCGGATGAGAATTACTACTACTCTAGTTGGTAGTAATCCAAGCCTCTCTGCAGGCTGGTTACTGCTCCGGAGTACGTTTCTGTGATAAGTTCGTGGTTTCCTTCTCTCCTGTGATTCCTGTCAGAGGATTCCAAGCGTACGCCCCAGTACGAAATCCAGCCTCTTTGATGGGAGTTAATGATCACCTTCTTGACCTCGCCGCTCCGATTCCTTGGCTGGTCGAGTTTCGACCTCTGTTTTTCTTCGTTTTCACTTTGACTCCATGCTTGGACAAGGAGAAACGGACAAAGGGGAGATTCTTCTCCTAAGGGCAATTAGAAGAAGTGTAATCCCAGCTTTTTTCTCTTTCTTTTTAATTAACAAACCCAGTTTAGTGGTCAGGGCAACGATTTATCATCAATTTCTCAGTTCTTCAGAAAATTGATTTTTTTTCCATCTCTTCTCTCGCAGTTAGCAGAAGCAAAAGTACATAATCTATGCTGTGTAGTGTATCGCTTTAAATTTGATCGGTGGAAGTGAAGCTTGATGCAAATTTGTTGTGCAGGAGGTGGCGCCCCTGACATCCGGACGGCTCTCCCACAGCAGCGGCCCGCTGAACGGCGGCGGCTCCCTCACCGACAGCCCGCCGGTCTCGCCGGAGATTGATGACTCGCAGGTTCACTTCTCGCCACCTTTGCTTTCCGCTCATGCTACCAGTTCCTAGGCGCCTGTTCTTGCGCTCGTGATTTACCAGTGCAGCAGTACCACTGCCAGTTCCAGTAGTACTTGTTTGCAATTTTTAATGCCGAGCAAGCGCCAACCTTCTTCAGTTCAGGCTTGTCTAGTCCCTTAATTGTGTTCCGTTTCCAGTAGTACTACTCCTACGTGCCATCCTTGGATGTTCTTGAGCGTTTTAATAAGATGATCCAGATACCGAGGCGCTAGTGGACGAACTCTTTGATGTGTGTGATGAAATGACTTTCAGCAAGAAACCAAAAGAGATTGTAGTGGCAGCCGTGCGCACGACTGATGGTCGTGTGCTCGTTTACTGGGAAATCAAATCATCTTTTCCGCGCTCTACATCTTCAGAAAAAAAAAACCCGGAAAGTAGATTAAATGATGGAGCTTTTGCTCAGTTTTTTTCTACTACTAGTTCCATTGTGCTTGCTAGGCCATTTCTCCAGGAAAAAAAAAGTCTGTTCACCAGACCTTTCCCTACATATTGTGGCTGAAGTATGGTTTGCATGTTGGCAAGACCGTTTTTCTTCAGTTCATCGTCTGCAATTAAACTTTTCCATGACAGGTTTATTTACTGAAGTCAGTATACTCACAAGAATTCTCATGCAAATATCAAAACATTTTGAAGTATACCATCACTCTAGAGGCCGCAGCTTTCATGTGGTAAAACAACCGAGGCTGCCTGGGACAAAGAGACCGGCGTTGCAGCCTTCCCTGTACGCAAAATTTTCTACGGAGAGAGAACGAAGAGGGAGAGAGAGAGAAAAACAAAGGAGGAACAGAGCCCGTTGCCTTTCTCTCATTCCGATAAATCACCTGGCCTGGCCGTAGTAACCCTCCTCTTTTTCCCCACATCTTTTGTTTTGCTGCCTAGTCCCTTTCGCTTTCTCCCCCTCTCTCTCTCTCTTCGCTAGCAAGAGCCTGCGATCTCGGCGCCCATTGTGCAATGTTTTGCCGCGGCCATGACGTCCTTTTCAGTTTTCACCCATCCATCGCACCCGCCGACAACTCCTGTTTTCCAGTTTGAAGCCTCCGCCCCTTCACATGCGGGATCTCCGTTTTGGATGCAGCTGCACCAGCACCAGCACCAGCAGCGGCACCGGGTAGTTCATGGTTTTTTACCTGTGTGTGTGACACCCTCCCTACTGGCTACTATACTGCCCATGAACAACTACCACATTTTACAGATTTACATGGGGTGTAGCATATCATGTCCGAGTAATATAGAAAACAAACTAGCACGCATGTCTACATGTTTTTGTAGGCATTCTTGGTTTGAGAAAAGCATCTTTTTTTGAAATGTAGGATCATGTTGCCCGTCTGTCAAAAAAAAGCGACCCCTTCCTTTTTTTTTTCCCCTACCATGCTCTTGTTTTTTCATGCCTTGTTTTCATCTTTCATGTACCTTGTTCTCTTTTCCGCTATAGTCGTAGCTGTTAAGCGTCACTTCTGTGGTGTGCTCACAACAGTTATAAATTTGCTTTGTTCCTCCCGTCTCCTCTGTGTTATTTTTTCGACGGGAAACGTTCTTGTACTGCAGGCAGTACCATCTAGTACATGTTTTACTCTGTAATACAGTAAGTTTGGGGGGCCAACTCGGTATGGTGCTAGAATAATGTGCTTGGAAATCTGAAGACATGGAGATATGTCACACTGGCAGTCCAGCCTATACACTGGTTTGTCTTCCTTCACGAATTATTGGTTTGTATAACCCCGAAAGCATCTTTCTTTAAAATATTCGTCGAACAATTTATGAACCCATGATAAAGCAAATATGAAATGCCTCCAAAGATTCAGCTGTTCTCCCCTATTTTTGGGTTCAAGGGAAAAAGAAGAAAAGGTCCAAGAATGCCCCACACTCACATGCCCCCAGCCCCAATAGAGACAATTCTTATGAGTGGTCAAGGTCAAAGATGTGATTAGTATAGGCAATCCGTACGCAGGGCCTTCCGGGCTGTGCTAACCACAGTTGCATAGCACCCCTCCCTAAACCTGAAACCTCTTCCTGTCGTGCTAAGCACTTTTTTGCTTGCAAGGAATGGATTTTGCTGTGTTGCTTCTTGCTTGGGTGTGTGCGTTAATGAAGCCCAGATTCCGGGTACCGTCTCAGTCTGGCCTCTGGGCTCTCTGGTCTGCTGCTGCTTGTGCAAGCAAACACTGTGCGAGCCCAGTCTGCCGATGTCACTCTCCATGCACCCCCGTTTCTCTCTCTCCCTCTGTAAAAGGTGCTCTAGCAGGCATGCAGTCCTCGCCTTTAAGCTCGGTCTGCTCTGCTCGCTTTCCTGCATCATGACGCTAGGCTCCTGCCTTTTTGGTCCCTAATCGAGTTTTATTCCTCCAGCTTTTCTAATCTGATTTGTTGTTAGTAATGATGCATTCTTTTATCTGTTCTAGGACCAATGCTGCATTCCATGCCGCTTCATCATTGTGTCCATTTATACTCTGACAGATTAGAGTACATTGTTTACCGGTGCATGCGCCGGTATTCGGCACGCTTTAGCTCAATCATCAGACTTACTTAGGCCGTACTATAGTCTGACGTTGTGCATACACGGTGGTTTGTGAGCCTTCAATAATTTGTTTGTGCTACTTACATATGAGAGAGTTAGGTAAGGACCCACCGGAAAATTTGGGTTCCATCTATCACTTTTTTTTTTTCATCTATCACTTCAAGGTCATGCATGCCCTAGTTGTAGCATTCGCTGCAACGAATTATTTTCACTTGAAGCAAAAAATTCATAGCAGTTCAGCCTGTCTGATGTTCAGTATTTGCCTTTAGGAATGCAAAATGATCACTGAACCGAAAGAAGAGAGAGTTATAAACATCCTTCAGAATGCTCTTTGCTAACTGAATATCTTGTTAAAACTATAATGCAGTACTGCAGGGCGGGCACGCCGAAGCCACAGGCCTACCGAGGCGGCAGCAAGACGGTTGGCCGGTGGCTCAAGGACAGGAAGGAGAAGAAGAAAGAGGAGACGCGAGCGCACAACGCGCAGGTCCATGCCGCTGTTTCGGTGGCGGCGGTGGCTGCTGCGATTGCGGCCGTCGCTGCTGCCACTGCTGCAGCCTCAGGCTCAGGCAAGGACGATCGTGCGGCCCGCACCGACATGGCCATGGCCTCCGCGGCGACGCTCGTGGCCGCACAGTGCGTCGAGGCTGCGGAGTCCTTGGGGGCTGAGCGAGAGCATTTGGAGGCGGTTGTTAGCTCGGCGGTGAATGTCAGGACGCCTGGCGACATCGTCACGGTCACGGCTGCTGCTGCTACTGGTTTGTGTTTTCCATTCCACCTGATGTGGTGATAACTATTTTCTCAAGCTTGAGTTGGATGATCATTGTAGTATGGTTTGTTGTTTGCAGCATTGAGAGGTGCAGCCACATTGAGGGCGAGGGCTTTGAAGGAGGTGTGGAACATAGCGGCGGTAATCCCGGTCGAGAAGGGGACAATGGGTGGAGGAGGAGGAGGGGGAGGTGGAGGGCACCATCACAAGCAGAATGTGCAAAAGCAGCATCGCAAGCTGGAGAGCAACGGCAGCAGCATCAGCGATCTTTCACTCGAGGAGGAGAACAACTTCCTGGGCGTGTGCAGCCAAGAATTCCTTGTTCGTGGCACCGAGCTCCTTAAACGCACGCGGAAAGGTGCTGTCTGGTGATACGTTTCTGATGCATTATGTGGTAAAAGTGCATTTTCATGTAACTGACGCTGCTGTTTCATGATCGTTTTATCTGCAGGTGCACTGCACTGGAAGGTGGTGTCAGTGTACATCAACCGAATGGGCCTGGTAAATGCCGATGTCCTCGAGTTGTATTGAACCTTTTTTGGGGGTAATTCGAGACTTTCTGCTTAGTTATCATGCTTGGCGTGCTTGCAGGTCTCTCTGAAAATGAAGAGCCGGCACGTTGCAGGGACAATCACCAAGAAGAAGAAAGGTGAGTGGCGGGCAATCATGGCGGCCACGGTAACATCGTCTCGTCATCCGCCATCCATGGCGCTGATAGAGGTCTGATCGATTGTCCATATGGCTGCAGGCGTGGTGATCGACGTGTGCAAGGACGTGGCGGCGTGGCCGGGGCGGCACCTGCTGGAGGACGGCGAGCAGCGGCGCTACTTCGGGCTGAGGACGGCGGACCACCGGGTGATCGAGTTCGAGTGCACCAGCCAGAGGGAGTACGAGCTGTGGACCAAGGGCGTGGCCCGTCTCCTCAGCATCGCCGGCGAGCGCAAGCGTCCCCTGTGACTGTGAGTGAGTGAGTGAGCTGCCGGCGCAGGGCTTATGGTCGTCCGGGCTCCGGAGCCGTCCCATCCTGTTTGTTTGCTAGGCTGTAGATGTGAGGCGAGGGGCAACAGGGCGGCATGGGCTGTGGGGGTGTAGGTGTACCTCTTGTCCCACAAGAGATGTGGATTGTTGTTATGCAGCTAGGGTAGGGCTCCTGCTGCTGTTAGGGCTGGAAGTGAACTGAAGGCTGTGTGTTTATGTGCATGTGCATAGTCAGCTCATGTGTGAAGAGTTCAAGAGTAGCTGGAGCGAAGTTCTCCCTTTGCTCTGTTTCCTTTGTGTCCTATAAGTTTTGTTTCTCTTCCCTTCTTGTTTCTCACCTGGGTGTGGAGGAGCAGTGGCAGGAGGAGATGATCGCTTTGTTCCATTTAGTATTTAGCAAAGCATCTGTTTATGTCATTCATGGTTGATTTCTTCTTGCCTGCTTGGTAAGACATGAAAGATAGCTGGGTTCTTCTGAACGACATGAATTGATCCTTGACAGCGCTCTTAGGTCTGGAAATGACTAAAGTGATTAGTGTATAATGGTGGTTCCGGCCGCGGTTTAGAATCTTTGACCAGGAGCAAAAGCTGTTTTTGTCCCTCGGAACATCATCTGCCTAGCTCTTAGGTGAGGGCCCCTGGTACTCTATCTACTGCTAAAGATGTTGCCAAAAGAATTCCCTGGGTCCCTTCCTTCTCTGCTGCTCTCCCACTTTGCAACATGCTCTGTTTTTTTTTTTTTTGAAAACGGAGGCAAAAGATTTGCCTCTTGCATTAATCAAGAAGAAGGTAGCATAGAATAGGGATTACATGGCCACACAGGGCAAGCTAAAAGACATAAATTATTATTCTCCTGGGATAATACTCCCCAAAGACTTAGCGCCCGCTTTCGTCCATAATTTTGCATCAGCCTTGATGGTAGCCACTACATGGGAAGGAAGGGATGCCTTGTTCTGAAAAATCCTAGCATTCCTCTTGTTCCAGATCGCCCAATAGACAAGCATCATCATGGATTTGAACGCCTTTTTGTGCGTGCCAATGTGCCCGTGAGTATCCCAGCAGTTGTTCACAGACGGAAGATCAGCCCAAACATTGGTCTGCGATTGAAATCCAAGCCATCCGCAGATGGAGTTCCAAATCCTGACTGAGTAGCAGCATTTGAAAAAAAGATGTGAAGCAGTTTCAAGAATAGTCTTGCATAGTTGACACAGGCCACAATTTGGCTAGCCCCTACGGGTTAGTCTATCGGCAGTCCACACTCTATCTTGTATAATTAGCTATGAGAATAGTTTAATTTTTGGCGGTGCCCAAACCTTTCATACCTTGTGGGCATGTCAGATTTGATCGTCCCTACAAATTGCATGCTCTGCTTTCAACATGCTGGAGGCTGCAACTCTCATTCTTATGTTTGCTGCTGCTGCTGCAGTCGATTCAGGACCACCTTAATGCCGGATTATAATTTTCTTCAGAGACCCACGTGCCCTGTATGCCTAGTTGTTTCTCTGAAATTGATATTAAAATTAACAGCATATTCCTTTACACGTGATATCATTGGGAAAACGGGTGGTAATATTCAGAAATAGACTCTGCATTGCAGCTGCTTATAACAAACAAACAAACTAATCATCTCGAAGCTGACTCGATGTTAAACGTAGGGTTTGGTGGAACTGGCTCAACCCTTTAGGGGTGAACTATCACATATATTTATAGATGATGTACCAAGGCTATGTTACAATATACACGTATATATACAGATAACTATACAGTCTAACACTCGATCAGCAGGACACGTGACAAGGGTCTGTGCCGTATCCAATGCAAGCAAGGCGCGGCATTTGGAACCTGGATACACGACGTGATCGGAGGATCGATCCGGTGTACTCGTCCTAGTAAAGGGCCAATGCATGTCTAGCCCGTCGACTCCTTTGACGGTGAGAGGAAAAAGAGGAAGAGCCCAATGATCACCACCACCTTGCCTGGACGTGACGAGAATCTTTGCCGCTTTGTAAAGTGGTAAAAACTTGTCATGTAAAGAAGCGCCTCTGCTGGGAGGGAGCTGGGCTTCTTGTGATCCAGGAGACCGGAAGGACGGATGGGAACAGGGTTGCGGTGAAAGGACGTGCTTGGACTTCTGGTTTTCCTTTTCGAAATCCAAAGGAGAAAGACAGGCTGCCCGCTGCAGGTGCGAGCTCGTTTTCGTGTGGTTGTGAAGGGCATTCTGGTCCGGTTTTGCATGGGCGATCATTGGTGTGTCTGGGTGTGGCTCGATGAAAGAAACCAAGGGTGCCGTAGGGACTAGGGAGTCCGAATGTGCCGACGTAACGTATGTGTGAGTGAGTGAGTGAGTGACGGAATGTGTCGATGTGAAGTAAAGCGGCGAGGAATAGCGGCATGCGGTCTTTCGATCTTTGGCCGAGTACTGATCTCCATGTTGCGGCTACGTTCTTTTTGTGCTTTGCCATCATGCATTGTTGAAGCGGGGCCGGTGCTTTCATTCTGTGCACGCAACTGGCTGAGTATCATTGTGCTGCGCGCGCGAGAGGGGACTGCTTTTCGTACGTATCGGAAAATGGAAGTCTCATCCTTTTTGTATACGTATATACTCCCAGTGGCGGAGGACGAAAAAAAATAAGGTCGGGCGAACTTCAAGCCCAAAAAAGTTGGATGTGAAACCAACGTATATAACACACAGTAACACATACAGCTGCTAACACACAATGTACATTAATATTTTAAATGATCCTAAACAGAATAAGCGGTAAAGAAAATGTAAACATGTTTGTCTAAATAGAATAACAATCTAAAACATACCGCTTAATAGTGAAGCTTTAATGGCGCCTAGAGGACCCAGGCAATGGCAGTGCCCTACCATCCTTTTGAAAACTTTCTTTGAATTTAGCAAGATCTAGACTTTTGAATATCCCACGTTCAATGTAACACACCATCAAGTCATTAAGCCAGCAACCGGACATCTTGTTGCGCAACTCGGTCTTAATGATTTTCATTGCTGAAAAGGCCCTTTCAACCGTTGCCGTGGCCACCGGTAGTAGCAGTGCCAACTCAATGAGGCGATAAACCGTAGGGAACATGATATGCCTTTCAAGTTCAACCATCTTTTTAGCTAGGCTTGCAATATCATGACAAGCTCTAAAGTCTTCGACCCTTCTCATATGAATAATGAATAGCTCAAGGTTATCTTCTATGTGTTCACGTTCATAATTAGAGAAATCCGCATGATAAATCTCTGTGAGTTGTGCAAGCTTAACCACATTGAACCTAGAAAATGAGTTTCTTGGGTCAAGACAAGAGAAGTTTTGGAGCAGCTCTGAAGATACCTCATTGAAACGATGATCAAACTTTGTAGTGATGGAGTCTATAGCAACATATAGAAGGTGTCCACACGGAAAAAATGATCCACAGTGACATTGTTTCTTCCACCTTTTCTTGATTTCCCCCATTTTGTAAACATGTCATCCATATTTGGTATTGGAATGTCATTTTTGGTGCAAAATGCTTTAACATCTTCCAATAGTGGCTCCCAACCATCATTTATTCAATTGATCAAACGTGTTCTCACGTCCATAACCAATGACATTGCCTGGAATGACGCAATTATAATTCACAAGGTTAGATGCAAGTCAATTTACACGAACAACATATATCATGCTTACAACATAACCATCACATACCTGAACAACATTTTGATCCTTCTTTTGCAATAGAAGATATAAATCATTTGTCATACGAAGGAGTTTTAACATCATCTTTAGAATGAACACAAAGCTAAAAGTCTCCATTTGATGAACCAAACCTCCTGCCCTACATGGAACACGCACATCATCCTCAACAATGCCCAAAACTTCTATCACCGCATCCCACATTGATTCAATGCGAGATAAAGTTCTGTAATGAGAGCCCCATCTTGTATCTCCCGGTCTAACTAAAGATGTTTCTTGATTTTTCCCTCTTCCCATGGGCACCTCACCTCCCTCAATCTTAGCCAAAAGAACTTCCTTTTGCTTATCAAGTAACATATCCTTCCTCCTACAAGATGAATTGCTGAGATTGACAATCATGGTCACATAGTCGAAAAAAATCCTCAACGCCCTTGCAACATCTCGAAACTGCAACTACTATCAACTGAAGTTGGTGAGCAAAGCAGTGAATATAGAAAGCATGTGGGTTCTCATCACGAATTAACTTTTGAAGGCCATTAAATTCTCCTCTCATATTAGATGCACCATCATACCCTTGCCCTCTTAGTCTTGCAACAAGCAGACCATGTTTAGCAAAAACCTCCAATAATGCCTTCTTCAAAGATGTTGATGTTGTGTCTGGGACATGCTTAATGCCCAAAAACGTCTCCATGGTCTCCCCTTTTTTGCTCAAAAACCTGCACGAAAATCATACAATTAGTTGGCTCACTATACTATTCTAGATAGAACAAACTCAAAAGTACTTAACATACTTCAACACGAACCTCACAACCACGGCCATTTGTTCTTTCACCGAAATATCACGACACTCATCAACAAGAACAGAGAAAAGGCAACCATCCATCTCTTCTTTGATTGCTTTGGTGACCGCCATTGCACAATGTTTAGCAAGTGCTTTTTGAATGATTCGAGAAGTCATTTTGGCATTTTTAGGAATAGCTCATCAAATGCAACCTTCACTTCCGGATTCCTTTCTTTGACCCAATCAAGTAACTCTAAATTTTTTCCCTTGTTCAAAGAAGTAGTGGATTCATCATGTCCACGAAATGGTTCACCTTGTAATGCAAGATAACTTACAATGCCCAAAGATGTGTCCACACGAGTTTCATATTTCTCGAGTGAACCTTTGGTGTAAGTTGTTACTTTACTTTTCAAACTTGCCTTTTGAGTTTTTAAATCATCACATGTTGTCCTTGAAATATTGTGGATGCTAGATGGCCCACCAACATGTTTACGGAATGCTGCAACTGCATTTTTCCAATTGTCATACCCTGATTTGGAGAAAACCTCATAACCAAATGTATCATCTATTCGATCATGCTTAAAGAGAAAACAATCAAAGCAGTAAGCCTTTTCCTTTTCTACACTATATTCCAACCAATCAAAGTCCTTATACCATGCTAGCCGAAAGCACCTTTCATCTTTATTTGGTGGAAAATTGTGATCAATTGGTTGAGTTGGACCCATCTCTAGGTAAGCAAATCTAACATCATCTCTAATATTGAGGCTAAATCTATCTATTGGAATGCGAAGTCCTGGATCACCTTGTATGTCATCTACACAAAAAACGGTTATACCTTCAAGTCCTGAATCAACATTCTCCTCCACTGTGAAATTTGCATTATCTCCTTCCACGGGATTTGTAACTCGTTCAACATGTGCTTGATTTTGATGAACATAATGTGCCGTAGCCTCAAGACTGGTTGTAGCATTCCGACTTTCGTGGGTACTTGGATTTGGATTGGAGCTACTGCCATTACCAACAACCTCAAAATATCTTGCCAAACCTGCAATCCATCACAGAAAATGTCTCTAAAATCATCAGAAATTGCTAATACATTCTCTGAAAGACTGAAACTGACACTAAAATTCAGAAATATACCTCTTCCGTTCGCCTTTGAGGCCCTCTTTCTCTTCCTGTCCATCTTGCCGGCGGTCTGGCTGCTGACCGCCGCCCCTGTGCCGCCACGCCTGCCCTGTTAGCCGCCGGCCCCCTGTGCCGCCGCGGTGCCGCCGGCCCCCGTGCCGCCGCTGCCTGCAGGCTGCGAGCACGAGGTATGGCCCTGCGCCCTGCTACTTACCGGCCGAGGCTGCTGCGTGCTGCTGGCCGTCGGGAAGACGGGAACGCGCTGCTGGTGGCGGCGGCTAGGGTTTCTTTGACCGTGGCTCGAAGCGAGGAAAGCAGAGACGCTGGTGGCTCGAAGCGAGGAAAATAAACGAGGTGGAACCGTGGAAGGGAGACGGGGCGTGGGCGTGACGGGCTGTTTGTGCGTGACGGGCTGTGTATACCGTATGCAGCGTGACGGACTGTGTATTAGTGTATACATATATAAAAAAAATTCCTGTAAATCAAGGTGGGGCGAGCGCACACCTCGCCCTACCAGGAGCTCGGCCTGTGTATACTCCCTCCGTCCGGAAATACTTGTCCTAGAAATGCATGTATCTAGACTTATTTTAGTTATAGATGCATTCATTTTATTCATTTCTAAGACAAGTATTTCCGGACGGAGGGAGTATATATTAGCGGGGGTTGCCACGTAGGGGGTGTAAATCGGGTGATTGGGCTAAAGAGCAAAGTGCAGTTTTTAGTTTCAGATTTCGGGAAGGAGCTTAAAACGTACTAGGAGTAGTAGAAACACAGAAACTGAGATGTTCTATGGGAGGAGACGTATTCTGAACTGAATTCCTACGTAAAAACAATTACAGGTGAAATATGTGTTTGATTACGTCGAAAATCTATTTTACGGCATAGACGCGTATGGTTTGTGAAACCGATCGGATCATGTGTGAACATGTCGGCGCAAACAAAGATGTTCAAGGATGCCTCCCAACGGCTCTTTACCGCGCTCCCTTCTCACCATTGCGCTCCTGCGATCTCCTTCCACTATCGCCGCATCATTAGGGCCCTTCCATCTTAGTTAGCATTTTCTCTTAGATTCAACAAGACTTCACATAGTTAATCGAAGAGTCAATTAAACCGCCGGTGTCACAAGTTGGCATGAATGTTCACTTTGGTGCTAAAGAAACTTGGCTTGATTGTGCATGTACGGTGCTTGTCTCAGTTTGATACGAACCAAGCGCTGACTAAGTAAGCCAGCGTGGCATGAGCATTTACCGAAACCACCTTCAGTTAACAAGTGTTGAAATCTTCAGTTAGCAAGTGTCAAAAAATCAGTTAATAAGTGTTGAAAAATTAAGTTAGCAAGTGTCAAAAAATTCAGATGTGAAACACCACTGAACATTGCTTGGTCTACAAGGTCTGAAAATCATGAGGCCACTCCTCTTGAGGTGCATTTTGTGTCACACGGAACTCCTGAGCTTGCTCATATGATCTTGGTTCATCTGGTGGAAACATGATGTTACGCAACCTAGCTCCTGGTCTGGTCCTTCCTCGAGTGTTACCTCTCCCGGTCCCTCTGCCACTACATGTCCCAATCCCTGTCACATTTCCTCTCCATACTCCTCTCCCAAGTACTCTGCCTACTCCTGCGACATTTTCCCTTCCCGTTCCAATTGTTCTCCTCTTTCTCCCTCTTGAATTTTCAGTTGCCTCGTAGCTTGCTTTCGAAACATCTTTAGGAATGTCTTCTGTCACTCCTCTTATTCTAACCCTGCCTATTGTTATAGCAGTTGTGAAAGTGCATGCTATGCCCCTAATCGTCTTTTGGTGTTAATGACAACACATACATAGGAAACTAATCCTATTTGTTGAGTGTATCTCAGGACGGCAAGTACTTTAAGTAGATTGAGATTTATGTGCCAAAGGTTGTCCGAAAAGATTGGTGATTTATATTTCGAGAAGGCTCGGGATTAAGAAGAGATGATGAAGAGTAGTCTTTTTAGTTTACTGATATTGAGTATAGGGATCCCGCACTATTAAGAGGGGATCACAGGTTCTGCGATAAACTTGCTCATACTACATCTCTACTATCATACCAAACACCACATACTATCCACTCTGTCTTCATCTCAATGCATGTCAAATTGCCTCGGACATCCGGCTCCCTCCGGACGTCCGAGGGCCGGACGTTTGACTAGCTTCGGAAATACGCAGCCAGCCACCAGAAGTTTGTGAGGCATATAACTCGGAAATCCGGCTCCCTCCGGACATCCGAGGGCCGGACGTCCGGCCAAGCTCCGGAAATCCGGAAGTCTTCACCAGTAGAATGTGAGCTCTATATCTCGGAAATCCGGCTACCTCCGGATGTCCGAGCGCCGGACGTCCGACCCCCATCGGAAATCCGGTAGCCACCACGAGTAGAAATTGTGCTGTATAATACGGATTTCCGGGCCACTTCGGACGTCCGTACGCTGATGAATTCAAATATGTTCAGGCGCATCTACAGGCCTCGGACGACCGACCCCTGTCGGACATCCGGTCGCTGATGAATTCAGAAGAGTTCCAGTCGTGCCTACATGTCTCCGACGACCGACCCCTGTCGGACGTCCGGCCCCTCTTGTCTACACCAAATCCTAGATCCCAAGAGCATTTGTGAGCCCCTTTGAGTGTTGTTCCAATCAAAAGATAGATCGTCTCTCTCTCCTCCTTCCCACCAAAGTGATTTGTGATTTGAGCAAGTTTTGAGCAATCCCCGTGATCTTGTTACTCTTGGAGGTTGGAGACTCCTAGGAGGTAGGAGTCTTCGGAGAGGAATCAAACCATTGTGATATCCCCCGGAAAGTTTGTGAAGGTTTGGAAGCCACCTCAAGGCTTACCACTAGTGGTTGAGAAACGCCTTCGTGGAGTTATCTCAAAGGGAGAATAGGGTGAGCCTTCGTGGCGTTGGTGTGCCTTCGTGGTAACATCCGCCCGTCTAACAGTGACGTAGCTTCCCTCCAAGGAAGTGAACATCGGGATACATCCTTGTCTCTGTCGGAGTTTCGGTTATTCCTAACCCTAACTCTCTACTTGTGTTAATCCTTATTACATACTTGTATTTGATTATTGTTTACCGCTTGCCTTGCCTCACTCCTAATAGCTTACTCTTTGTCTTAGCAATTATTAGTCTTACACTCATATTCCGCACTTTAGCCTAAAATTGCTAAGTAATTATTAAAATTTGGATTTGTACCTATTCACCCCCCTCTAGGTCCATCTCGATCCTTTTCAATTGGTATCAGAGCCTCGTGCTCTATTTGTGTGGCTTAACCGCCCTAGAGCGAGATGGACGTGAATCCAGCTACGGTAGCTCCAGTGCAGAGGGACGGGACTTCCTCGGAAGTCAAGTCTTTCACCTCTGAGGACCTGGAACGGGCCCTTGCCAAGCAAAAAGAGGAGCATGATGCTTCTCTTGAGACCATGATCCAAATGAGACTAGCATCACTAACCACGGGGACAACCACGTCCCCGAGGGCCTCAGGGCCCCACGTGCACGGTACTCCATTTGGCCAACCTCCTCCAGAGAGGAACCAAACCAGTGTTCCATGGCTTTATGCTAGATCTCAAATTGAGAAACCTAAGTACAATCCTGGAGGAAAACCTCCCTTGCTTGATGACAATTCCGATTTTGCTTTGTGGAGAGTTGGTATGCAGGATCATCTTAGGTACGCCAATGATGAGATGCTGGACATCCTCGAACATGGGTACAATCCTGTTGATCCAAGATGCCTCACGCCCAGAGAAACTTATGACAAGCATCTCAATGACACTGCGATCATGTGCATAATAAAAGGAATGAATGACAAGCAACGAAGACCTTACATTCACATCACAAGTGCCAAGGAATTGTGGGACAGCATCATAAGGACCAAGACCGGTACCTCCACTCTTCGGCTTGCTCAATATGAAATTGCCAAGGGGCAATTACAGAATTTATGTATGGAAAAGGGTGAATCTCCCAAGCAGCTACTAGAACGGCTCATGATTCTCGCCGCAGACATTGAGTCATGTGACTGTGACAAGACGCAAGATGGTTTCAATCTGACCAAGAGATTTCTTGTGGACAAGTTACTTCACGCTCTTGCTCCGTATCACCATCAAATGGTATGGTACATGAGGCAGCATCATGGTTTCAAAGAAATGACTCCAGATGACATCATATCCACCTTCCAATTATTTGAAGAGTCAAAGGCAAATGCAACAAAGCACCTAGCCATGCATGGCACTTCAACATCAAAGATCAATCTTGCTTTGAAAGCCAAGCATGAGTGTGATGAAGAAGAAAGTGAAGAAGAAGAGGGTGATGATGACTGTGAAGATGGTGATGATGTTGACTCTGATGAAAGCCCATCTTTTGAGGACATTGCTCTCTTTGTAAAGAAGTTCAGTGCAGGGAAGTTCAAGGGAAGATTCCCAAAGAAGAAGGTAAGGAAATGCTATAACTGTGAGGAAACCAACCACTTCTCCAATGACTGCCCTTATGAGAAGAGAGAAGACAAACCAAGGTTTCCAAAGACCTTTGTAAAGAAGAAGCTGCCAAACCCTATGAACTCCAAGTTCAAGAGGAGAGATGGAAGAGCAATGGTTGCACAAGAAGAATCAGATCCAGAAGATGTTGGTGGAGTTGCCGGAGTAGCTCAAGATACACAGAGCACCTTGAGGCTAGTCAACAAAAGTGGTGATGTTGTTCACTACAACTATATGAAGGACTACAAGGGCAACGCTCACAAGTGTTTGATGGCAAAGACTGCCATGGGAGATGGGGAAGACCAAAGCTCCCATGATAAGGTTAAGGTAACCCCACGGTTAAACTCTTTCAGTCTAGTTTCTACTCCTTCTGATGAGTATCTTGATGCGGAAGATCACTATGAGGATAATGATCTAGATCATCCCATGTTTGCTAAAATAAACAAATTTATGTGCTCTCTTAAAGGAAAGAAGCTCACTATGTTTCACATACTTATGGAAATGGTGAGTAAGCACACCAATACCATCAAGGAACTCAAAACCCTCGTCACTGAGGAGAAGGAGAGAAACGAACTCCTTGAACAGAAAGTCCTGTATGAGGAAGCACAAAATGATGCACTATGTTCAAAAGTAGGTGAAAACCTTGATAAACATGCTAATGATCTTGCCTCCTTGAAAAAGGCTGAAAATGTGTGCAGAGAATTACTAAATGATAAAGACCAACTTGTGAACTCTCATGCTTCTCTTTCTAAGGATTGTGAGCGTCTATCCTTGTCTCTCAAAGACAAGGAAGAGAAACTCATTGTTCTTACAAAGAGCTTTGAGGCACTTAAGGTCACTTATCTTGATACTCTAGCTAAGGCCTATTCCTCACCTATTATCAATGTTGATACCTGCACTACTAACCCTAGTAGTGAACTAACATCTATCCTTGAGGAAAACTGTTCGTTAAAGGCACAGCTAGACAGAGGTCTCATGACATGTGCACAAGGACAAAAGACTCTCAATGAGATCTTACGTCGACACAATGGAGGTTTCGCCAAGGAAGGGCTTGGGTTCAACCCAAGCACTGCCAAGAAAAGTGCATCTCCTCTCAAGTGTACCACTCCTCTTAAGGAAATATTTGTACGAGAGGGACACACGGAGAAAGGTAAGGTTGTGAGTGGATCGGCCACTAGGGGTTCGTCTACTCACAACAAGATAACCGAATTCATGCCTCCATCCTATGTACTACGCAAATCAAAGGAAGGAGAGGTCTATGCCAAATTCGTTGGTCCCCGTAATGCATTTCGATTCTATGCTATTTGGGTCCCTAAGACTCTTGTAACTAATGTGAAAGGCCCCATGACAAAATGGGTACCTCAAACCAAGTCTTAATTCGTTACAAGCTGTTTTCTCCGGTGGAGCCAATGGGTGATCGACAGTGGATGCACCAATCATATGACCGGAGATAGTAACTTGCTCTATGACTTCATGCAAGCCATTCGACCATACATGAGCATTGTATTTGGTGGAGGGTCGAAAGGACAGGTAATTGGGTTGGGCAAGGTGGCAATCACTAATGACATGTCTATTGCAAATGTCATGCTTGTCCAATCCCTTCAATATCATTTACTTTCAGTTCGCCAATTGGCTTCCGTCGGTTATGACACATTATTTGGACTAACAGATGTGAAAGTCTTTAAGAGAGACACTCTCGAAGTGGCCTTTGTTGGAGAGTTGGATGGCAACCTTTACACGGTTGATTTCTCAAAAGAGAGCACTTTCCATACAACTTGTCTAATGGCCAAGGCCGACATGGGATGGCTATGGCATCGCCGGCTCGCCCATGTTGGCATGAAAAATCTTCAAAATCTCTTAAACGGCAATCACATCCTTGGACTAACAAATGTATCTTTTAAGAAAGATCGTGTGTGCAGTGCATGCATAGACGGGAAACAACATCAATCAAGACATCCACCCAAGAACATTGTATCCACTTCGAGGCCGTTAGAGCTCCTTCATGTGGATCTGTTTGGGCGTCCTTCATGGGCAAGTCTTGGAGGGAAAAAGTATGGCCTAGTCATTGTTGATGATTACTCAAGATATACATGGGTGTTCTTTCTCAAGTCCAAGGACGAGACAAAGATCACTTTCATTGACTTTGCCAAACAAGCCTAGCGAAAGTTTGACAAGGACATCAAGGCAGTAAGAAGTGATAATGGCTCTGAGTTCAAGAACTACACCCTAGAAGAATTTCTTAGTGATGAGGGGATTGAACATCAGTACTCCGCACCTTACACCCCTCAAGAAAATGGTGTGGCAGAGAGGAAGAACCGGACACTTGTGGAAATGGCAAGGTCCATGTTAGATGAATACAAGTCACCACATAGTTTTTGGGCTGAGGCCGTCAACACAGCATGTCATGCATCAAACCGGCTTTTCCTCCGATCAATATTGGAGAAAACTCCATATGAGCTCCTAACTGGGAACAAGCCCAATGTTAAGTACTTTCGTGTGTTTGGATGCAAATGCTTCATCCTCAACAAACGGGAACGGTTAGGGAAATTTCAATCCAAAACAACTGAAGGGATTTTTGTTGGCTATGGGTCAAACTCTCACGCCTACAGAGTCTACAACAAATCCACTGGATGTGTTATAGAAACCTGTGACGTGACGTTTGATGAATTTAACCGCTCCCATGGGGAGCAAGTTGATCTAAATGATGCAGGTGAAGAAGACTCCCCACAAGATATCTTAAACATGGGTGTAGGTGCACTTCTGCCTATGGAACAAAGACCCCATGATGATGATGAAGATGATGAGAGTATCTCGCATCCTCAAGACAGTTCACTGCCCGTACCTCCACAAGATATTAACATACCCATCATGCCAGTTGTTGAGGATCAAGTGGGAGAACATGTCTCTCACCCTGATGACACTCAAGAACAAGTTGATCTTCACGAGGTAGACCAAAGTATGGGTATGTTTGATGATGAACCTCAACAGGTGCAACGGGAAGAGGAATATCTACCCCCGCACATAAATGATCCATATGTTGAGGACGTTGATGATGGAAACAAAGTTGAACCTCGTGAAACCTTGACCTCCATCATGCCACCTGTGGCCGGTCGTGTCGATATTGATCAAATCCCCACAGGCGTGTCGGAAGGTAGAGTAACTCGTAAACAATTAACAAACTTTTGTGTTCACTTTTCGTTTGTCTCTAGAACCGTGCCACACAGGGTTCATGATGCATTATGTGACAATGACTGGCTACTTGCTATGCAAGAGGAGCTAAACAGTTTTACACGCAACGAAGTATGGTCATTGGTAGAACGACCAACTGAGGAACATAATGTCATTGGAACTAAATGGATTTTCAAGAACAAGGAAGATGAGAACGGGACTGTCCTACGCAACAAGGCAAGGTTAGTAGCACATGGGTACTCCCAAGTTGAAGGTTTGGACTTTGGTGAAACTTTCGCCCCTGTTGCTCGTCTTGAGTCCATTCGCAATTTATTGGCCTATGCTGCTTTCAATGGTTTTACTTTGCATCAAATGGATGTGAAAAGTGCTTTTCTTAACGGTCCTCTACAAGAAGAGGTATATGTAACACAACCACCTGGGTTTGTTGACTCTCATCACAAAGACCATGTATATAAACTTCACAAGGCACTTTATGGTCTTAAACAAGCACCCCGTGCTTGGTACGATCATCTTAAGAAGTTCCTACTCGATGATGGCTTTGTGGTGGGGGTGATCGATCCCACTCTTTTTACTAAGAGGGAAAATGGTGATTTGATCTTATGCCAAATCTATGTAGATGACATCATTTTTGGCTCTCCTAACATCCATTTGTGCAAGAAGTTTGCGGCCTCCATGACCAAGACCTTTGAGATGTCACTCAACACGGACTTGAAGTTCTTCCTTGGTTTTCAAATACAACAATTTCAAGAAGGGATTTTCTTGTCTCAAACTAAGTATCTCAAGGACATTCTTGAGAAATTTGATATGACAAATGCTAAACCAATGAAGACACCCATGGCCACCGATGTAGTTCTAAATGAAGACTCAAACGGTATTCCTTTTGACCCATCTACTTACCGCTCCATGATTGGTTCGCTGCTTTATCTTTGCGCATCTAGACCGGACATCATGTTAAGTGTAGGAATATGTGCTAGATTTCAAGCTTACCCTATGGAAAGCCATCACACGGCGGTTAAGCATATTCTTAGATACCTTGTTCACACCCCAAAGTTAGGCTTATGGTACCCTAAGGATGCAAAGTTTGATCTTATTGGGTATTCTGATGCGGATTGGGCCGGTGATAAAGTGGGACGGAAATCCACTTCCGGTGCATGTCAGTTTCTTGGACGCTCGTTGGTAAGTAGGTCCTCGAAGAAGCAGAACTGTGTTTCTCTCTCCACGGCCAAGGCCGAATATATTGCAGCCGCAAGCTGTGCTACTCAATTGTTATGGATGAGGCAAACACTAAAGGATTATGGTATCACATATCGACACGTTCCTCTTCTCTGTGATAATGAAAGTGCCATAAAGATCTCCGTGAACCCAATTGATCACCCTCGCACAAAACATATTGATATTAGGTATCATTTCTTGAGAGACCATGTGCAAAAGGGTGACATTGATATTACCCATGTGGGTACCGACATGCAGTTAGCCGACATTTTCACCAAGGCACTTAGCGTAGATAGGTTCTGTCAACTTAGGCGTGAACTTGGTATCTTGGAGCTTGACAACATATCTTGAAATCTTGCACACATACACACACTCACTTTATGGTTATGTCTTGATGTGCGCATATATCTAGGGGGAGTGAGTCGTAATTCTATCTTTTAAGCTTACAACGTACGCAATGCTTCTAGGAAAACAGTGTCCATATTTTGTTTGCAATACCATGCAAGTCATCATCATCAAAACAAAAATTATCAGAACTGGCCTCTCCCTTCTCCTCTTTCTCGGACGTCCGGCCACGCTCGGACGTCCGGCGGCAAAACCTCCTTCGGTCGTCCGACCAGTGTCGGTCGTCCGACGCCAAAACAACCTCCGGACGTCCGACGCCTCGGGGCCTCTATATAAAGCTGGGCGCGGGGCTGGGCTTTTGCCCTAACCCCCAGCGCCCCTTTTTCCCCAGCCGCCGCCGCCAGTTCGAGGAGCTGCTCGTGGAGCTCCTGCCCAGCGCCGCCATCCTCAAGATCGGGCCGATCTCCTCCGTGGATCCCTCACCTCTTTCTTCGTATTCTTCACGGGATTCAACCTCAGGTCGCTCCTCCGTCTCTCTCCGCGTTGGATTTGATTTCTCCCATGTGTCTCCATGTTTCGTTCCTCATTTGGGGATTTTTCATCTGCATAGGTGTTGCGCTTCATGGGCAAGACCAAGCACACCGCTCGGAAGACCGTGGCCGGCTCATCCTCCCGCACCCCTATGAACGCGGGGTCGGACTCGGATGAGCCAATCCGTCCTTTCAAACGGACTGCCTGGCGTTCTCCGCCCCGGCGTTCGCCGTCTCCCTCGTCGTCTGATGGTGCTGACCCCGACTTCGAGGAGGAGCTTGCCACCGAGGACCTTCCCGAGCACGTCACTCGAAGGTCCAAGCCAAAGCCCGGGACTCGCAGGGCGTCCTACATGCCGCCACCGCCTCCTGCCCAGCCTGCAGGTGAAGCTCGCCGCATCTCACTTGAGCCTCCTGCCACGTTAGGTCGTGATATCACAAATTTCACCACACTGGCCGCAGCTTCCTATCTCACTTTCCGCCGCGACATAGATCAATACGAGGTCGTTCGTGATTCTACGAATTCACGTTTCCGCACAAACGTCCAGGCGGACATCTTTACCACTGTCATTGTTCCTAAGGGGTTATCTAATCATCTTTTTATTGATGTTGAGCATATTCGCATGCACCTGGCGAAATATCCGGGTGCCATTGAGCTTATTGAGGCATCGGGGCTTGCCGCCCCGTTTGCTTTTCATTGCGACTATAGTGCTGCTGCCATTCACCAGTTCTATGCCACATGTTATTTTGGCTCCGACAACACTGTCAGCTGGATCACCTCTGACGTTCGCTTCAAAGCCTCTTATGCCACTTTTGTTGCCGCACTGGGTTTCCCCAATTCCGGCTACAAAATACATAAGGATGATCCTAACCATGCGCCTAAGACTATTGACGTGTGTGGACATCTTCTCAAGCCACTCCATGAGCTTGATGCGGATGAGCGCCTGAAGGACCTTAACCAGGTATCTATCTGGCGCTCCCCTTACTTCATTATTTTTCAGTGTCTCATCTGCACCATCTATCCCAAGATGGGTGATAAGGGCTCTTGCAGTGGCTATTGTATCGACATCATGTATCACTTGTTCGAGAACTCCAAGAGCAAAATCAAGGTGCCCCATTTCCTATGGCATGAGATTCGGCTTGCTAGCTTTCAGTACAAGCGAGCCTTTCCTCACGCTCCTTTCATCCAGGCACTTATTAACCACGTTGCTGATTTCTCTGTGGCTGCCACTCACACCCATCGCAAGTGGGTCATTCCCGCTCACATGGCGGATGACTTTGCTCCCAAGAAAGCCCCTTCCTCCTCCACATCCACTCGCCGCACTGCTGCACGGGCCGCCACCCCCTCATCTAGCTCCGCTCCTCTCGGTCGCATTGCCAAGTTCCTTGGCAAAGCTCATTCTGCTTTGATGAAGGTTGTCTCCTTTCAGTGTGGTCAAACCCATGACGTGGTTTCCCGCCTAGTTTCCTCCAAGAATGCCCTCAAGGCTCGTCTGAGAGCCTCGGGCGCTCTTGATGTGAGTGATGATGAGGCCCCTCCTGCTGCTCCTCCTACTGATTTTGGCTTCCCGTCTGGTCCTGAGTGGTCTGAGTTCTTTGACGAGGCTGGGGGCAGTGGCTTGGCTGATGATGCTGATGATGATGGTGATGAGCTTTGAGTTTGATTGGTGCTGTTGACGGCTCCTTTTTGGTACTTGGTGCCAAAGGGGGAGTAATGTATCGTAGTTAAATTTTTATTATCGTCATTTTTTTGTCTTTGGAGATTTCATGTAATGGATAAAACTCATGTATGGCTACTTATGAATGGTTGTGACTCGCTATGATATCATCATAGACTATTATGTCTTGCTTCCTTATTTCTATGATGATTTATTATCCTTCCATATTGATCCATTGGAGCTTCAATTTCTTTATCATGCATATCTTAAGGGGGAGCTCCGTACTAAATATCTCCTAGACTATAATGTATGTTTAATCTTTTTGAGACCTATGTATATGTTGTCATCAACTACCAAAAAGGGGGAGATTGAAAGTGCATGCTATGCCCCTAATCGTCTTTTGGTGTTAATGACAACACATACATAGGAAACTAATCCTATTTGTTGAGTGTATCTCAGGACGGCAAGTACTTTAAGTAGATTGAGATTTATGTGCCAAAGGTTGTCTGAAAAGATTGGTGATTTATATTTCGAGAAGGCTCGGGATTAAGAAGAGATGATGAAGAGTAGTCTTTTTAGTTTACTGATACTGAGTATAGGGATCCCGCACTATTAAGAGGGGATCACAGGTTCTGCGATAAACTTGCTCATACTACATCTCTACTATCATACCAAACACCACATACTATCCACTCTGTCTTCATCTCAATGCATGTCAAATTGCCTCGGACATCCGGCTCCCTCCGGACGTCCGGCTGGCTTCGGAAATACGCAGCCAGCCACCAGAAGTTTGTGAGGCATATAACTCGGAAATCCGGCTCCCTCGGGACATCTGAGGGCCGGACGTCCGGCCAAGCTCCGGAAATCCGGAAGTCTTCACCAGTAGAATGTGAGCTCTATATCTCGGAAATCCGGCTACCTCCGGACGTCCGAGAGCCGGACGTCCGACCCCATCGGAAATCCGGTAGCCACCACCAGTAGAAATTGTGTTGTATAATACGGATTTCCGGGCCACTCCGGACGTCCGTACGCTGATGAATTCAAATATGTTGAGGCGCATCTACAGGCCTCAGACGACCGACCCTTGTCGGACGTCCGGTCGCTGATGAATTCAGAAGAGTTCCAGTCGTGCCTACAGGTCTCGGACGACCGACCCCTGTCGGACGTCCGGCCCCTCACGGACGCCCGGACGTCCGGCATGTGTCGGACATCCGGACCCTGTGTGACTTATTGCACCTCCAACGGTTGGATTTCACCCCACACTATAAATACTCTTCTCCCACCTCGTGAAAGGTTGTTCAACACAGCTAGAATACACCCAAGAACACCTTTCCTCTCACTCACTCTTGTCTACACCAAATCCTAGATCCCAAGAGCATTTGTGAGCCCCTCTGAGTGTTGTTCCAATCAAAAGATATATCGTCTCTCTCTCCTCCTTCCCAACAAAGTGATTTGTGATTTGAGCAAGTTTTGAGCAATCGCCGTGATCTTGTTACTCTTGGAGGTTGGAGACTCCTAGGCGGTAGGAGTCTCCGGAGAGGAATCAAACCATTGTGATATCCCCCGGAAAGTTTGTGAAGGTTTGGAAGCCACCTCAAGGCTTACCACTAGTGGTTGAGAAACGCCTTCGTGGAGTTATCTCAAAGGGAGAATAGGGTGAGCCTTCGTGGCGTTGGTGTGCCTTCGTGGTAACATCCGCCCCTCTAACGGTGACGTAGCTTCCCTCCAAGGAAGTGAACATCGTGATACATCCTTGTCTCTCTCGGAGTTTCGGTTATTCCTAACCCTAACTCTCTACTTGTGTTAATCCTTATTACATACTTGTATTTGATTATTGTTTACCGCTTGCCTTGCCTCATTCCTAATAGCTTACTCTTTGTCTTAGCAATTATTAGTCTTACACTCATATTCCGCACTTTAGCCTAAAATTGCTAAGTAATTATTAAAATTTGGATTTGTACCTATTCACCCCCCTCTAGGTCCATCTCGATCCTTTTCAAGTTGTAACCCTGGGAGGGGGTATGGTATCTCTAGCATCTGCAACGAAAGCAGATTTTGGAAGACGTCCAAGATCCATAACTAGCACATATGCTGTGCTCTCATAAGTATGAAACAATGTAGCAATTTTCGGATACAGATTGAATGTGAATTCAGTATATTCGGTTTTGAACAAAAACAAAATTCTTACCATTTGTTGCATGAGAAACGCCATTTACCCTGGTGATTGAGTGCTTGTGTTTCCTGTCTTTTTTATTGCAATTCTTCTTCTTATCCTATAAGAAGTTATAGCATGTTTGAGCTCCTGCACACTACCAAACACCATTCCTAACTTGAAAACCGGTGCATTCAAATCTGTCTCGGGATTGAGACCTTTGAAATGGTACTTGAACTTGTCCCTCCCTTCTTTTGATAACATGATGTGGGGGTCATATAGAGCATCTTGTGCTAGCTCTGTTTCATAGTCACATGTTGTAACTCTTTCTCTGTGATCATCCACTTCTTTGTCTACATGATCCTCAAATAAATCATCATCCCCTCCCTTTATATCAAAGTCACTATAAAAAAAATCCTCACCAGTCTCTGAATTTGCAGCTTCTGCATCTTGTTCCTCAAAATCATCATCAGCACATCCTGAAGATGATCCTTCAGAAAACAATCCCCTCGCCCTCCTTGCAGTTATGGCCTTTGGCAATTCCGGAATCCCTTGAACTACAACACCATCTCTTACCAGATTGTTTAGTGTATCTCAATGGTCTATGATCAACAACAAGTTCTTATGTTGTGTGCTTACTGCTATCATTGCAAGGCTATCAACATCACATTTCGTTTCTTTCATTCCTTCACTAAGTGTCCTTTGAGGCAGACACCAAAACACATCATGTTGTCCACTATCTCTGTCATAACCCAACTGCTTAAGAAAATCTTCAATCCACAATATAGACCATGTGTCACTATCACAACTATCAAACCAATCAATTTCATAGTCCATGTAGGTATTGTTGCCGCCAGCTCCATAGAAAAATCCCTTGTGATGAATCTCAACAGTGATCAGTCCATCAAAATCACCTACAATGCATGTAGTGCAAAAATATTTCAGATAAAAATGCACAAACATATTCAGTTAACAATGAACACTCCATTACAATTAATATTCAGTTCAAAAACATAGTGCAAACATCTAGTTCCCAGTCATGTTAAAGCTGAACATGTTCGAAAATATGCCCTAGAGGCAATAATAAATTGGTTATTATCATATTTCCTTGTTCATGATAATCGTTTGTTATCCATGATATAATTGTATTGATTGGAAACTCAAATACACGTGTGGATACATAGACAACAAAGTGTCCCTAGTAAGCCTCTACTGGATTAGCTCGTTGATCAAAGATGGTTAAGGTTTCCTAGCCATATACATGAGTTGTCATTTGATAACGGGATCATATCATCAGTAAATGACGTGGCATCACCACATCTCAGGAAAATTTGGTTGTGGGTCATAACTATTTAGTAATAGAGGATGATGTGATGGATAAGACCCAACCATAAGCATAGCATGTGATCATATGACTAAGTTTATCGCTATTGATTTCTACATGTCAAGTATCTGTTTCTAAGACCATGAGATCATGCAACTCCCTAACACCGGAGGAATGCCTTGTGTGTATCAAATGTCACAACATAACTGGGCGATCATACAAGTATCTTCGAGTGTGTCTTTTGGGTCGGCATGGATCGAGACTGGGATTTGTCACTCCGTATGACACAGAGGTATTTCTGGGCCCTCTAGGTAATACAACATCACAAGAAGCTTGCAAGCAATGTGAATAAGGAGTTAGTGACAGGATCTTGTATTATGGAACAAGTAAAGAGACTTGCTCGTAACAAGATTGAACTAGGTATGGAGATACGGACGATCGAATCTTGGGCAAGTAACACAGCGCTCGACAAAGGGAACTGCATACGGGATTGTCTCCGTCTTTAACATCGTGGTTCGACCGATAATGATCTTGGTGGAATTTGTGGGAACCAATATGGGCATCCAAGTCCCGCTATTGGTTATTGTCCGGAGAGGTGTCTCGGTCATGTCCACATGATTCTCGAACCCATAGGATCTGCATGCTTAACGGTACAGTAGTATTGGGATCCGCACGCTTATCGATTTCCCACTATTGTTTTGGGGGTATGCATTAGAGACAACCATGTTCACTTTAAATAGGGAACCATATAATTCCATTGAGATGACACCGTATGAACTATGGTTTGGAAATAAACCTAAGCTATTGTTTCTTAAAGTTTGAGGTTGTGATGCTTATGTCAAAAGGCTTCAACCTGATAAGCTCGAACTCAAAGCGGATAAATACGTCTTCATAGGATACCCAAAGGAAATAGTTGGGTATGCCTCCTATCTCAGATCTGAAGGCAAAGTGTTTGTTGCTAAGAACGGTTCCTTTCCCGAGAAAGAGTTTCTCTCGAAATAATTGAGTGGGAGGGTGTGGAACTAGATGAGGTTATTGAACCGTCACTTCAACCAGAGAGTTGTAGGGCGTAGGAAGATGTTCTTGTGGCGCCTACACGAGTTGAAGAGGAAGATGATGATGATGATCATGAAGCTTCAGATCAAGTTACTATCGAACCTCGTAGGTCGACAAGGGCATGTACTGCTCCTCAGTAGTACGATAATACTGTCTTGGATGTGATGTTGTTAGACAAGAGTGAACCTACGAGCTATGGAGAATCGATAGTGGGCCCGAATTCCAACAAATGGCTAGAGGCCATGAAATCTGAGTTAGGATCCATGTATGAAAACAAAGTGTGGACTTTGGAAGAATTACCTGATGGTCGTAAGGCTATTAAGTACAAATGGATCTTTAAGTTGAAGATATACGATGATGATAAATGTCACCATTTATAAAGCTCGACTTGTCACAAAGAGGTTTCCGACAAGTTCAAGGAGTTGACTACGATGAGACATTCTCACCAGTAGCGATGCTAAAGTCTGTTGTAATTAAGTTAGCACTTGCTACATTTTTCAATTATGAAATTTGGCAGATGGCTATCAAAACATCATTTCCTTAACTATTTCCTTGAGAAAAAGTTGTATGTGATACAACCAGAAGGTTTTGTCGATCCTAAGGATGCTAAAAGGCGTGCGAGTTCCAACGATCCATTTATGGACTCGTGCAAGCATCTCAGAGTAGGAATAAGCGCTTTGATGAGTGATCAAACCTTTTGGTTTATAGAGAGTTTATGAAGAAACTTATATTTACAAGAAAGTGAGTGGGAGCACTATAGAATTTCTGATAAGTATATGTGGTTGACATATTATTGATCGGAAATGATGTAGAACTTCTGGAAAGAATAAAGAGTTGTTTAAAAGGAGTTTTTCAAAGGAAAACCTGGATAAAGCTACTTGAATATTGGGCATCAAGATCTATAGAGACAGATCAAGACGCTTGATAAAACTTCCAATGAATACACACCTTGACAAGATTTTGAAGGAGTTCAAAATGAATCAAGTCAAAGAAGGAGTTCTTGGTTATATTGTAAGATGTGAATTTGAGTAAGACTCAAAGATCGACCACGTTAGAAGAAAGAGAAGGAACAGAGGTCGTCCCCTATGCCTTAGCTGTAGGCTCTATATTATGTCATGTTGTGTATCGCATCTGATGTGTGCCTTGCCATGAGTCTGTCAAGGGGTACAAGAGTGACCCACGAGTGGATCACTGGAAAATGGTCAAAATTACCCTTAGTAACTAGAGGACTAAGGAAATGTTTCTCGATTATGGAGGTGATAAAAGAGTTCATCGTAAATGGTTACGCCGATGCAATCTTTGACACCAATCTTGATGACTCTAAGTAGCAAACCAGATTCGTATAGTGGAGCAGTCATTTGCAATAGTTATAAGTGGAGCATGGTAGCAGCATTTACAGTATAACATAGAGATTTGTAAAGTACACACGGATCTGAATGTTGCAAACCCGTTGACTAATACCTCTCTCACAAGCAAAACATGATCACCATATAACTCATTGGGTGTTAATCACATGGTGATGCGAACCAGATTATTGACTCTAGTGCAAGTGGGAGACTGTTGGAAATATGCCCTACAGGCAATAATAAATTGGTTATTATCATATTTCCTTGTTCATGTTAAACTTCTATTATTCATGCTATAATTGTATTGATTGAAAACTCAAATACATGTGTGGATACATAGACAACAAAGTGGCCCTAGTAAGCCTCTACTAGACTAGCTTGTTGATCAAAGATGGTTAAGCTTTCCTAGACATAGACATGAGTTGTCATTTGATAATGGGATCACATAATTAGGAGAATGATGTGATGGTCAAGACCCAACCGTAAGCATAACATGTGATCATATGACTAAGTTTATTGCTCTTGCTTTCTACATGTCAAGTATCTGTTTCTAAGACCATGAGATCACGCAACTCCGTGACACCGGAGGAATGTCTTGTGTGTATCAAACGTCACAACATAACTACGCGATCATAAAGATGCTCTACAGGTATCTCCGAGGGTGTCTATTGGATTGGCATCGACCGAGACTGGGATTTGTCACTCCGTATGACGGAGAGGTATCTCTGGGCCCTCTCGGTAATACAACATCACAAGAATCTTGCAAGCAATGTGACTAAGGAGTTAGTCACTGGATCTTGTATTACAGAACGATTAAAGAGGTGTCTTGGTCATGTCCAAATGATTCTTGAACCCATAGGGTCCGCACGCTTAACGCTTGATTGACACTAGAGTAGTATTGGGATATGTAGGGGTGCTGTTCTAGCCACCCTAGGCCATAGGCACCAGTCCCTAGAGGCGAAAGTGGCTTGGGGGCAAGAGTCCCAAAGGGACAAGGCAGCCCGGAGGTGCCTTGGAGGAGGGGGACTCCTCCCTTCCTTGTGGATGGAGGACTCCACCGTAGCCGTCGGCCCTCCTTGGAGGGGTGGCTAATGGCTGCGACCTGAACCTGCTCGTTGCCTCCTATATATAGTAGAGGAGAGGGGAGGGCTGGACACAACAATTCCCACGCCCCGCAGCCTCCCCTATCTCCCGTTCTTCCTCGTTTGTAGTTTCGGAGGCGCTTGGCAAAGCCCTGCTGAGATTCCAACACCACCATCTCCACCACGGCGTCGTGCTCGTTGAGATCCCAATCTACTTCTCCTTCCTCTCTTGCAGGATCAAGAAGGAGAAGACATCATCGAGCCGCACGCATGTGTGCTGAACGCGGAGATCGGTACATTCGTGATTGGATCGCAGAACGGATCGTGATTGGATCGCGAAGATGTTCGACTACATCAACCGTATTTCTTAACACTTCCGTTTAGCGATCTACAAGGGTATGTAGATGCACTCCCCCTCTCGTAGATGTTGATCTTTGTAGATTGACCTTGATGAGCGTAGGAATTTTTTTGTTTCCCATGTGAAGTTCCTCAATAGAATAGAGCACAACCTACATAGTGTGTTCACCCATATTGAGTTAACCTGTTTTAATATTTAGTTAACAACTATCCAAATCTTCAGTTAACAAGCGTCGAAAAAATTCACATAACAAGTGTTGAATAAATTCAGTGTACCACCCTGAAGTTGATCGCGAGTCGCACACCGAACCTGTCGAGAATTGAAAAAAATGCAACGGCCACCACTGACCCCGGCAACGAGGTCGTACACGACTTATCTCCACTCCTCCTGGTCTACATGAGCGGCAGGCGGGGCTCCATCGTCGATGCCGCAAGTTAACAAGTATAAAAAATAATTATTATTTAGTGTCGAAAGAATTAAGTTAACAAGTGTAAAAAAATTCAGTTAAATAGTGTCAAAAAAATTCAGTTAACTAGTGTTCATATCTTCAGTTAACAACTAAATTTATGAAATCATGTAGATTGTGCGCACTACATATGACTGCGCAGGGGGATATCATTGCAAGACTTTTAGCATCACGCCATCTAATGTATCCGTATACATATACACGACTGCTTACGAGAGACAAGGGGTCGTGGATGGAGAAAGTGGAGACCTTGCTCACCGTATACAAGGGCTGCCTCGCCTGGAGCTCGCCGGCGGGGCTCCATCATCGATGTCGCCAGTCAAGGGAGCCCTCCAGATTGTTGCCGCCGCCGTCTTGACACGATCGTGAGGAGAGAAACAAGACGAGAGATCGAGGCGAGAGAAACATGTCATAACCGCAAAAAGAAACAATATCCTATACAACCAAGCCGGGCTTATTTATAATAGCTTATGCCATGCTGGCCACGGTTCGTATGAAACTAAAAAACCCCACCGTACATGCACAATCGAGCAAGTTAATTCACCACTTTGATGTACCCCACAACTTGTAGCATGAAAGTGAACATTCATGCCAACTTGTGACACCGGTAATGTAATTGACTCTTAATGCAAAAGAGTAACAAAGTGCTATTGGGTCTCATCTTTGAGCTTGGCCATGAATTTGTCAAACTCATTATCACCTTCCTTTGTGACCTCACCATCACCCGCACAATCCATGAGAAGATTGTTTAGTTGTAATGTTAACTTGATGGGATGGGTTACCTTTGAGACATTGTCCATAAGAGTATCTATAACCGAAACCTACAAATTTGGACCATCAAACGTCGCGGACAGTGACCAGACAAGGCTCATATTTTTCCATTTGCAATCACATGCCCTAGTTTTAAAATAGATGTATGCAAAGACATGTTCGTGGATCATCACGTCTGTGTTGGATTGATGGGACACCGAATAATACTTAAGATTTTCAAATACGTATTAACCTGACGGATATCGAATGTTTTTAGTCCCACCTCGTCATCTTAGGATCTAATCGACCAAGTTAAATATCCGGTCGTTCGACAAGCTTCAGTTATCTTTGTACCATTTGTGAAGCATATGGAGTGTGACTACGAATCTGCTCTGCTTACACGGTCTATCTCCTTCACAAATGGAACATTCATGTTTGCATGTCACTATTTCATTCACAAAATATGTTTTCATGCTCTTTTTAAATCACAAAGTAGAAATCTCTTTCATTGTAGTAGGGCATCAACGTAAATGTATGAGATGAACTTGACTCAACAAGAATTGATCCACATATGCAATTAACACATAAGCTTGTCCCTATCCGATGGCGTGGTCCGGTCGCATCCGACTGGCGTGGTGAGGTGGGGCTAAAATTCGGGTTGACGAGCGGAAGAACGCAAGAATATCTCCTCTTCGGTTGGCTGCAGGTGGGACCGCTATGAAACGGAGTGGAGTGCCCGATCGCGTCCGGGCGTCCTCATAACGTACCTACATTTGGTCTCGATTTGAGGGGTGCCGGTCAGTTCGGGCGTAGAGGGACGAAATGAGGGGTCCAATTGGGTCACCTTTTTTCACCGGGCACAGACCGGGCGTGCGTTCCGGACGTTTAGGGAGTAAGTAGAGGGTCCGACTGTAGATGTTGAAAGACACTTATGGGTGGTGATGACGTTCACATTAGGGGAGTCGAAGAGAGACACTGATGAAGAGAAAGTGGTAGCAATGACTACGAACGCCGTTGCAACCAGTTCATCACTTGTATCTTCATCATCATGGGAGTAGTACTCTTCTTGTACCACTAACACCTTTTGAGGCTTCTTCCTTGCGAAGTTGTTGTCCTTCCTTGGGTAAGACTTTGTCTTATCCTTGCGGATAAGCTTGCCACCATTGTCTCCCCTCTTCTAATTGTGACAAGTTCTCACTTGTTGACCCTTGAGTAGTTGGACTCGAAGTTACTCTCGTTGTCCAAAAATTGCCTCGACGGAAGAGTCATGTGCTCATGGTAAGCATATTTGGTGTCTTCGAAGCAACACTTGTGTTGCTCTTCTTCTTCTTGGACCACATTGACCTTCAATGCAAGGTTGGTATTCTTTACCCGACGAACCCAAACAAAAGCATTGTTGTCCGTCTTGTTAAAAATAGTCATGGCAATAAATTCATTTGACACATCACTTGAGGACATCGAATGAAAGTATGGTCTTTGGCGAATTAGGGAAGACATATTCTTGTTGAAAGGCATTATAGCTTTGAGAAACTTGCGCTTGACTCAATTGTCATCCGTGTCCTTCCTTTCATGATCCCTTAGGGAGATCGCGAGAGCCACCAACCTTCTATAAAGATTTTATGGTATATTCATCTTCATTCATGACAAACTTATCAGGTTTATCAAGAATGACTTCGAATTTGGAGAGTTAAATTCTTGAGCTTCCCTTGTACAACGTTTTGATGTGATCCCATGCATCCTTTGCACTCACAAAAGGACATTTGTGTGGAAGCTCCTGAGGAGGCAAGAATTCTTGAAGAATGAACAAGGCGGTTGCATAAAATTGTTTGTCCACTTGTTCCTTTTGAGACAAGTTTCTTCGATCAATCGGATGATAGCCTTCTTCAGTGATCCTCCACAGTTGAGTCAAAGAGTAGTTAATACGAGAATTAATTATAAAAACCCAATTAGAAAAGTTAGCCAAGTCAAGAGGAGGGTCAAGATGCAAAGGAATTGTGCCACCATAGGCCAGTGGTGGAGCAACCTTAGCATATGTACCTTGACCCATTTTTCTCTTCGGTGTAATTAGGCTCCATGCCACTAGTCATTTCCTTGGAGGAGTTTACATATGTTCTAAAGGAGGTAGTATCAACTACCTTCTCGGGAGTGGTGGTAGCGGTATGCGAGACTAGAAGGAATCTGTGTGGCATGTTTTGTAGCTTGTCCACAATCGTTGATTTAAGTGTTTCCATAGAAACATTTAAATCACATATGATGATTGTGGCATCATCCACGATGGGGTTACAACATGCACATCTCCGAGATCATCGTCAGCCATATTATTGAGGAGGTGAAACCTTTAGTAAAGAGACAATACTTTTGTACCAATTGAAAGTATCGATATGAGTTGACAAGATATGTATCTAGGTGGACAACCTATATGATAATCTCAACAACAAGTGGACGCTAAAGAGTAAAAAAAACAATACAACAAGCTTGCACATGAAAGTAAAGAATAGAAGTAACCGCAAAATGGAGACGATGATGTGTTGTTGAAGTTACCTACTTTGGGGTAGGTACTCTCCGTTGAAGGGGTGTGGAGGCATGATAAGTCCCAAGCGCTACGGTGGCTAAAGTATTATCCTCACGCGCTCGCACGATGCATGATGTCGTGAATCTACTAGCACATCCCTTGAAGGGGGCAATCAAAACCTTTACAGACAAGGTTGGTCCTCTCTCCACAACTCAATTGAAAGCTCTCAACATCACCTAGCGGAATGTGTCTCCGAGATGACCTCTTGTATAAAGGGTACCCAACCACCCCAATAGTAACAAGGTTCTCACTATAATGTAGGGGGGGGGTCAAATTTCCTTTGTGAAACTGTAGATCTAGGTCTCCTCCTTAATCCCTAGCAAATCAACAAATTTGGTTGAATAAAGAAGGAGATCGGGAAAGATGGAGCTTAGGGTATTAATGGAAAAAAGAGTGGAAGGCCAAAGGTGGGTACGATGAGGAAGAACCCGCTCTTTAAATAGTCCCGCTCCAATTGTAACCCTTGGTGCAGAAATACATGGGAGCACTACAACTGCTCTAGTAGGTCAATCGAGGAAAGTGCGCCCAGGGCTGCACAACTACCCAAACTAACAGTTGTATCGGTTATTACTCCATTAACCGAATCTACGACATGACTACCTGTTGGAATTATGCCCTAGAGGCAATAATAAATATAGTTATTATTATAATTCCTCTATCAAGATAATCGTTTATTATCCATGCTATAATTGTATTGAATGAAGACTCATTTACATGTGTGGATACATAGACAAAACACTGTCCCTAGCAAGCCTCTAGTTGGCTAGCCAGTTGATCAAAGATAGTCAGTGTCTTCTGATTATGAACAAAGTGTTGGTTCTTGATAACTGGATCACGTCATTAGGAGAATCACGTGATGGACTAGACCCAAACTAACAGATGTAGCATGTTGATCGTGTCATTTTGTTGCTACTGTTTTCTGCGTGTCAAGTATTTATTCCTATGACCATGAGATCATATAACTCACTGACACCGGAGGAATGCTTTGTGTGTATCAAACGTCGCAACGTAACTGGGTGACTATAAAGATGCTCTACAGGTATCTCCGAAGGTGTTAGTTGAGTTAGTATGGATCAAGACTGGGATTTGTCACTCCGTGTGACGGAGAGGTATCTCGGGGCCCACTCGGTAATACAACTTCACACACAAGCCTTGCAAGCAATGTAACTTAGTGTAAGTTGCGGGATCTTGTATTACGGAACGAGTAAAGAGACTTGCCGGTAAACGAGATTGAAATAGGTATGCGGATACTAACGATCGAATCTCGGGCAAGTAACATACCGAAGGACAAAGGGAATGACATACGGGATTATATGAATCCTTGGCACTGAGGTTCAAACGATAAGATCTTCGTAGAATATGTAGGGTCCAGTATGGGCATCTAGGTCCCGCTATTGGATATTGACCGAGGAGTCTCTCCGGTCATGTCTACATAGTTCTCGAACCCGCAGGGTCTGCACACTTAAGGTTCGACGTTGTTTTATGCGTATTTGAGTTATATGGTTGGTTACCGAATGTTGTTCGGAGTCCCGGATGAGATCACGGACGTCACGAGGGTTTCCGGAATGGTCCGGAAACGAAGATTGATATATAGGATGACCTCATTTGATTACCGGAAGGTTTTTGGAGTTACCGGGAATGTACCGGGAATGACGAATGGGTTCCGGGAGTTCACCGGGGGGGGGGGGCAACCTACCCTGGGGAAGCCCATAGGCCTTGAGGGTGGCACACCAGCCCTTAGTGGGCTGGTGGGACAGCCCAAAAGGGCCCTATGCGCCTAGGAAAGAAAATCAAAGAGAAAAAAAAAGAAAAGGTGGGAAGGGAAGGAAGGACTCCCACCCACCAAACCAAGTCCAACTCGGTTTGGGGGGGGGAGCCTTCCCCCTTGGACTCGGCCGACCCCCTTGGGGCTCCTTGAGCCCCAAGGCAAGGTCCCCTCCCTCCCACCTATATATACGGAGGTTTTAGGGCTGATTTGAGACGACTTTTCCACGGCAGCCCGACCACATACCTCCACGGTTTTTCCTCTAGATCGCGTTTCTGCGGAGCTCTGGCGGAGCCCTGCTGAGACAAGGTCATCACCAACCTCCGGAGCGCCGTCACGCTGCCGGAGAACTCTTCTACCTCTCCGTCTCTCTTGCTGGATCAAGAAGGCCGAGATCATCGTCGAGCTGTACGTGTGCTGAACGCGGAGGTGCCGTCCGTTCGGTACTAGATCGTGGGACTGATCGCGGGATTGTTCCCGGGGCGGATCGAGGGACGTGAGGACGTTCCACTACATCAACCGCGTTCACTAACACTTCTGCTGTACGATCTACAAGGGTACATAGATCACTCATCCCCTCTCGTAGATGGACATCACCATGATAGGTCTTCGTGCGCATAGGAAAATTTTTGTTTCCCATGCGATGTTCCCCAACAGTGGCATCATGAGCTAGGTTCATGCGTAGATGTCTTCTCGAGTAGAACACAAAAGCTTTTGTGGGTGGTGATGTGCGTTTTGCTGCCCTCCTTAGTCTTTTCTTGATTCCGCGGTATTGTTGGATTGAAGCGGCTTGGACCGACATTACTCGTACGCTTACGAGAGACTGGTTTCATCGCTACGAGTAACCCCGTTGCTCAAAGATGACTGGCAAGTGTCGGTTTCTCCAACTTTAGTTGAATCGGATTTGACCGAGGAGGTCCTTGGATGAGGTTAAATAGCAACTCATATATCTCCGTTGTGGTGTTTGCGTAAGTAAGATGCGATCCTACTAGATACCCATGGACACCACGTAAAACATGCAACAACAAAATTAGAGGACGTCTAACTTGTTTTTGCAGGGTATGCTTGTGATGTGATATGGCCAACGATGTGATGTGATATATTGGATGTATGAGATGATCATGTTGTAATAGAAAATATCGACTTGCACGTCGATGGTACGGCAACCGGCACGAGCCATAGGATTGTCTTTATACTAACGTTTGTGCTTGCAGATGCGTTTACTATTTTGCTAGGATGTAGTTTTAGTAGTAATAGCATGAGTAGCACGACAACCCCGATGGCAACACGTTGATGGAGATCATGGTGTGGCGCCGGTGACAAGAAGATCGTGCCGGTGCTTTGGTGATGGAGATCAAGAAGCACGTGATGATGGCCATATCATGTCACTTATGAATTGCATGTGATGTTAATCCTTTTATGCACCTTATTTTGCTTAGAACGATGGTAGCATTATGAGGTGATCTCTCACTAAAATTTCAAGACGAAATTGTGTTCTCCCTGACTGTGCACCGTTGCTACAGTTTGTCGTTTCGAGACACCACGTGATGATCGGGTGTGATAGACTCAACGTTCACATACAACGGGTGCAAAACAGTTGCGCACGCGGAACACTCGGGTTAAGCTTGACGAGCCTAGCATGTGCAGACATGGCCTCGGAACACATGAGACCGAAAGGTCGATCATGAATCATATAGATGATATGATTAGCATAGGGATGCTTACCACTGAAACTATACTCAACTCACGTGATGATCGGACTTGGGATAGTGTAAGTGGATCATGAACCACTCAAATGACTAGAGAGATGTACTTTTTGAGTGGGAGTTTAGCGAATAATTTGATTAAGTTGAACTCTAATTATCTTGATCATAGTCTAAGTCCACTTTGAATATATTTGTGTTGTAGATCATGGCTCACGCTACAGTCATCCTGAATTTTAATACGTTCCTAGAGAAAGCTAAGTTGAAAGATGATGGAAGCAACTTTGTAGACTGGGCTCGTAATCTTAAGCTAATCTTACAAGCTGGGAAGAAGGTTTATGTCCTTAATGTTGCGCTAGGAGATGAACCACCCGCTACGGCTGATCAGGATGTTAAGAACGCTTGGTTAGCACGTAAGGAGGACTACTCAATAGTTCAATGTGCAGTCTTGTATGGCTTAGAACCGAGACTTCAACGTCGCTTTGAGCGTCATGGAGCATTTGAGATGTTCCAGGAGTTGAAGTTTATCTTTCAGAAGAACGCCCGGATCAAGAGGTATGAGACCTCCAATAAATTCTATGCTTGCAAGATGGAGGAGAACTCGTCTGTCAGTGAACATGTGCTCAAAATGTCTAGGTACTCAAACTGTCTAGCTGAGCTGGGTATTGAACTCCCGCAAGAGGCTATCACTGATAGAATCCTTCAATCACTGCCGCCAAGCTATAAAGGCTTTGTGTTGAACTACAACATGCAAGGGATGAACAAGTCTCCCGACGAGTTGTTTGCGATGCTGAAAGTCGCAGAGTGTGAACTCCGTAAAGAGCATCAAGTGTTGATGGTGAATAAAACCACTAGTTTCAAGAGAAACGGCAAAGGCAAGAAGGGCAATTCAAAGAAGAGCGGCAAGCCTGTTGCCAATCCGACGAAGAAACCCAAAGCTGGACCTAAGCCTGAAACGGAGTGTTACTATTGCAAGGGTATGGGTCACTGGAAGCGCAATTGCCCCAAGTATCTGGCAGATAAGAAGGCGGCCAAAGAAAAATCAGGTATATTTGATATACATGTTATTGATGTGTACTTAACCGGCTCTCGTAGTAGTGCCTGGGTATTCGATACCGGTTCTGTTGCTCATATTTGCAACTCGAAACAGGAACTGCGGAATAGACGAAGGCTGGAGAAGGATGAAGTGACGATGCGCGTAGGAAATGGTTCCAAAGTTGATGCAGTCGCCGTCGGCACAGTTTCACTTCAGTTACCATCAGGATTAGTGATGAACTTAAATCATTGTTATTTAGTGCCTGCGTTGAGCATGAACATTATATCTCGATCTTGTTTATTGCGAGACGGTTACTCTTTTAAGTCAGAGAATAATGGTTGTTCAATTTCTATGAGTAACATCTTTTATGGTCATGCACCTAATGTGAGAGGATTGTTCATATTGAATCTTGATAGCGATACGCACATACATAACATTGAGACCAAAAGAGTTAGAGTTAACAATGATAGCGCCATATTTTTGTGACACTGCCGCTTAGGTCATATTGGTGTAAAGCGCATGAAGAAACTCCATGCTGATGGACTTTTGGAGTCACTTGACTTTGATTCACTTGACACGTGCGAACCATGCCTCATGGGCAAGATGACTAAGACTCCATTCTCCGGAACAATGGAGCGTGCAAGTGACTTGTTGGAAATCATACATACCGATGTGTGTGGTCCGATGAGCGTGGAGGCACGCAGCGGATATCGTTATTTTCTCACCTTCACTGACGATTTGAGTAGATATGGTTATGTCTACTTGATGAAGCACAAGTCTGAAACATTTGAAAAGTTCAAGCAATTTCAGAGTGAAGTTGAAAATCATCGTAACAAGAAGATCAAGTTCCTACGGTCTGATCGTGGGGGTGAATATCTGAGTTTCGAGTTTGGTGCTCACTTAAGACAATGTGGAATTGTTTCACAGTTAACACCGCCTGGAACACCACAGCGTAATGGTGTGTTCGAACGTCGTAATCGTACTTTATTAGAGATGGTGCGATCTATGATGTCTCTTACCGATTTGCCGTTATCGTTTTGGGGTTATGCATTAGAAACGGCTGCATTCACTTTAAATAGGGCACCATCAAAATCCGTTGAGATGACACCATACGAACTGTGGTATGGCAAAAGGCCAAAGTTGTCGTTTCTTAAAGTTTGGGGATGTGATGCTTATGTCAAAAAGCTTCAGCCTGAAAAGCTGGAACCCAAAGCGGAAAAGTGCGTCTTCATAGGTTACCCAAAAGAGACAGTTGGGTACACCTTCTATCTCAAATCCGAGGGCAAAGTGTTTGTTGCTAAAAACGGAGATTTTCTCGAGAAGGAGTTTCTCTCGAGAGAATTGAGTGGGAGGAAGATAGAACTTGACGAGGTTGTCGAACCTCTCATCCCTCTGGATGGTGGCGCAGGGCAAGGGGAAACCTCTGTCGTTGCGACGCCGGTTGAGGAGGAAGTTAATGATGATGATCATGAAACTCCGGTTCAAGTTTCTGTCGAACCACGCAGGTCGACGAGACCACGTGCTGCTCTAGAGTGGTACGGTAATCCCGTCTTATCAATCATGTTGTTAGACAACAATGAACCTGCAAATTATGAAGAAGCAATGGTGGACCCAGATTCCAACAAATGGCTAGAAGCCATGAAGTCCGAGATAGGATCCATGTATGAGAACAAAGTGTGGACTTTGGAGGTACTACCTGAGGGCCGCAGGGCTATTCAGAACAAATGGATCTTTAAGAGGAAGACGGACGCTGACGGCAATGTGACCGTTTATAAAGCTCGACTTGTGGCAAAGGGTTTTTCACAAGTTCAAGGAGTTGACTATGATGAGACATTCTCACCCGTAGCGATGCTTAAGTCCGTCAGAATCATGTTAGCAATAGCTGCATTTTTCGATTATGAAATCTAGCAGATGGATGACAAAACGGCGTTCCTTAACGGTTTCCTTAAGGAAGAGTTGTATATGATACAACCCGAAGGTTTTGTCGATCCTAAGAATGCTAACAAGGTGTGCAAGCTCCAGCGATCCATTTATGGACTGGTGCAAGCATCTCGGAGTTGGAACAAACGCTTTGATGAGGTGATCAAAGCATTTGGGTTTATACAAGTGGTTGGAGAATCTTGTATTTACAAGAAAGTGAGTGGGAGCTCTGTGGCGTTTCTAATATTATATGTGGATGACATATTGCTGATTGGAAACAACATGGAGTTTTTAGAGAGCATAAAGGATTACTTGAATAAGAGTTTCTCTATGAAGGACCTAGGAGAAGCTGCTTTCATTCTAGGCATTAAGATCTATAGGGATAGATCAAAACGCCTGATAGGACTTTCACAAAGCACATACCTTGATAAAGTTTTGAAGAGGTTCAAAATGGAACAGTCCAAGAAAGGGTTCTTGCCAGTTTTACAAGGTACGAGATTGAGTAAGACTCAGTGCCCAGCAACTGATGAAGATAGAGAGCATATGCGCTCCGTCCCCTATGCTTCAACCATAGGTTCTATCATGTATGCAATGCTGTGCACTAGACCGGATGTTAGCCTGGCCATAAGTATGGCAGGTAGGTTCCAGAGTAATCTAGGAGTGGATCACTGGACAGCGGTCAAGAACATCCTGAAGTACCTGAAAAGGACTAAGGAGATGTTTCTCGTGTATGGAGGTGACGAAGAGCTCGCCGTAAAAGGTTACGTCGATGCAAGCTTTGACACAGATCCGGACGACTCTAAGTCGCAAACCGGATACGTATTTATTCTTAATGGGGGTGCGTTAAGCTGGTGCAGTTCCAAGCAAAGCGTCGTAGCAGATTCTACATGTGAAGCGGAGTACATGGCTGCCTCGGAGGCGACTAAGGAGGGTGTCTGGATGAAGCAGTTCATGACGGATCTTGGAGTGGTGCCAAGCGCACTGCATCCAATAACCTTGTTCTGTGACAACACGGGTGCCATTGCCTTAGCAAAGGAACCAAGGTTTCACAAGAAGACCAGACACATCAAACGACGCTTCAACCTCATCCGCGACTACGTCGAGGGAGAGGACGTAAATATATGCAAAGTGCGCACGGATCTGAATGTAGCAGACCCGCTGACTAAACCTCTTCCACGGCCAAAGCATGATCAACACCAGAACTGTATGGGTGTTAAATTTATTACAATGTAATTCACATGATGATGTGAGGGCTAGATTATTGACTCTAGTGCAAGTGGGAGACTGTTGGAATTATGCCCTAGAGGCAATAATAAATATAGTTATTATTATAATTCTTGTATCAAGATAATCGTATATTATCCATGCTATAATTGTATTGAATGAAGACTCATTTACATGTGTGGATACATAGACAAAACACTGTCCCTAGTAAGCCTCTAGTTGGCTAGACAGTTGATCAAAGATAGTCAGTGTCTTCTGATTATGAACAAAGTGTTGTTGCTTGATAACTGGATCACATCATTAGGAGAATCACGTGATGGACTAGACCCAAACTAATATACGTAGCATGTTGATCGTGTCATTTTGTTGCTACTGTTTTCTGCGTGTCAAGTATTTATTCCTATGACCATGAGATCATATAACTCACTGACACCGGAGGAATGCTTTGTGTGTATCAAACGTCGCAACGTAACTGGGTGACTATAAAGATGCTCTACAGGTATCTCCGAAGGTGTTAGTTGAGTTAGTATGGATCAAGACTGGGATTTGTCACTCCGTGTGACGGAGAGGTATCTCGGGGCCCACTCGGTAATACAACATCACACACAAGCCTTGCAAGCAATGTAACTTAGTGTAAGTTGCGGGATCTTGTATTACGGAACGAGTAAAGAGACTTGCCGGTAAACGAGATTGAAATAGGTATGCGGATACTAACGATCGAATCTCGGGCAAGTAACATACCGAAGGACAAAGGGAATGACATACGGGATTATATGAATCCTTGGAACTGAGGTTCAAACGATAAGATCTTCGTAGAATATGTAGGTGTTGGAATTATGCCCTAGAGGCAATAATAAATGTATAGTTATTATTATAATTCCTGTATCAAGATAATAGTTTATTATCCATGCTATAATTGTATTGAATGAAGACTCATTTACATGTGTGGATACATAGACAAAACACCGTCCCTAGCATGCCTCTAGTTGGCTAGCCAGTTGATCAATGATAGTCAGTGTCTTCTGATTATGAACAAGGTGTTGTTGCTTGATAACTGGATCACGTCATTTGGAGAATCACGTGGTGGACTAGACCCAAACTAATAGACGTAGCATGTTGATCGTGTCATTTTGTTGCTACTGTTTTCTGCGTGTCAAGTATTTATTCCTATGACCATGAGATCATATAACTCACTGACACCGGAGGAATGCTTTGTGTGTATCAAACGTCGCAACGTAACTGGGTGACTATAAAGATGCTCTACAGGTATCTCCGAAGGTGTTAGTTGAGTTAGTATGGATCAAGACTGGGATTTGTCACTCCGTGTGACGGAGAGGTATCTCAGGGCCCACTCGGTAATACAACATCACACACAAGCCTTGCAAGCAATGTAACTTAGTGTAAGTTGCGGGATCTTGTATTACGAAACGAGTAAAGAGACTTGCCGGTAAACGAGATTGAAATAGGTATGCGGATACTGACGATCGAATCTCGGGCAAGTAACATACCGAAGGACGAAGGGAATGACATATGGGATTATACGAATCCTTGGCACTGAGGTTCAAACGATAAGATCTTCGTAGAATATGTAGGATCCAATATGGGCATCCAGGTCCCGCTATTGGATATTGACCGAGGAGTCTCTCGGGTCATGTCTACATAGTTCTCGAACCCGCAGGGTCTGCACACTTAAGGTTCGACGTTGTTTTATGCGTATTTGAGTTATATGGTTGGTTACCGAATGTTGTTCGGAGTCCCGGATGAGATCACGGACGTCACGAGGGTTTCCGGAATGGTCCGGAAATGAAGATTGATATATAGGATGACCTCATTTGATTACCGGAAGGTTTTCGGAGTTACCGGGAATGTACCGGGAATGACGAATGGGTTCCGGGAGTTCACCGGGGGGGGGGGGGGGGCAACCCACCCCGGGGAAGCCCATAGGCTTTGGGGAGACACACCAGCCCTTAGTGGGCTGGTGGGACAGCCCCAAGGGGGCCTATGCGCCAAGAAAAAGAAATCAAAGGAAAAGAAAAAAAAAGAGGGAGGAAGTGGGAAGGGAGGGGGACTCCTCCCACCAAACCAAGTCCAACTCGGTTTGGGGGGGAGTCCTGCCCCCCTTGGCTCGGCCGACTCCTTGGGGGTCCTTGGACCCCAAGGCAAGGCCCCCCTCCCTCCTCTTATATATATGGAGCAATTAGGGCTGATTTGAGACGACTTTCTCACGGCTGCCCGACCACATACCTCCATAGTTTTTCCTCTAGATCGCGTTTCTGCGGAGCTCGGGCGGAGCCCTGCTGAGACAAGATCATCACCAACCTCCGGAGCGCCGTCACGCTGCCGGAGAACTCTTCTACCTCTCCGTCTCTCTTGCTGGATCAAGAAGGCCGAGATCATCGTCGAGCTGCACGTGTGCTGAACGCGGAGGTGCCGTCCGTTCGGTACTAGATCGTGGGACTGATCGCGGGATTGTTCGCGGGGCGGATCGAGGGACGTGAGGACGTTCCACTCATCAACCGCGTTCTCTAACGCTTCTGCTGTACGATCTACAAGGGTACGTAGATCACTCATCCCCTCTCGTAGATGGACATCACCATGATAGGTCTTCGTGCGCGTAGGAAATTTTTGTTTCCCTTGCGACGTTCCCCAACAGTGGCATCATGAGCTAGGTTCATGCGTAGATGTCTTCTCGAGTAGAACACAAAAGTTTTTGTGGGCGGTGATGTGCGTTTTGCTGCCCTCCTTAGTCTTTTCTTGATTCCGCGGTATTGTTGGATTGAAGCGGCTTGGACCGACATTACTCGTACGCTTACGAGAGACTGGTTTCATCGTTACGAGTAACCCCCTTTGCTCAAAGATGACTGGCAAGTGACGGTTTCTCCAACTTTAGTTGAATCGGATTTGACCGAGGAGGTCCTTGGATGAGGTTAAATAGCAACTCATATATCTCCGTTGTGGTGTTTCCGTAAGTAAGATGCGATCCTACTAGATACCCTTGGTCACCACGTAAAACATGCAACAACAAAATTAGAGGACATCTAACTTGTTTTTGCAGGGTATGATTGTGATGTGATATGGCCAATGATGTGATGTGATATATTGGATGTATGAGATGATCATGTTGTAATAGAAATATCGACTTGCACGTCGATGGTACGGCAATCTGCAGGAGCCATAGGGTTGTCTTTATACTAACATATGTGCTTGCAGATGCGTTTACTATTTTGCTAGGATGTAGCTTTAGTAGTAATAGCATAAGTAGCACGACAACCCCGATGGCAACACGTTGATGGATGATCATGGTGTGGCGCCGGTGACAAGAAGATCGTGCCGATGCTTTGGTGATGGAGATCAAGAAGCACGGAATGATGGCCATATCATGTCACTTATGAATTGCATGTGATGTTAATCCTTTTATGCACCTTATTTTGCTTAGAACGACGGTAGCATTATGAGGTGATCTCTCACTAAAATTTCAAGACGAAATTGTGTTCTCCCCGACTGTGCACCGTTGCTACAGTTCGTCGTTTCGAGACACCACGTGATGATCGGGTGTGATAGACTCAACGTTCACATACAACGGGTGCAAAACAGTTGCGCACGCGGAACACTCGGGTTAAGCTTGACGAGCCTAGCATGTGCAGACATGGCCTCGGAACACATGAGACCGAAAGGTCGATCATGAATCATATAGTTTGATATGATTAGCATAGGGATGCTTACCGCTGAAACTATACTCAACTCACATGATGATCAGACTTGGGATAGTGTAAGTGGATCATGAACCACTCAAATGACTAGAGAGATGTACTTTTTGAGTGGGAGTTTAGCATATAATTTGATTAAGTTGAACTCTAATTATCTTGAACATAGTCTAAGTCCACTTTGAATATATTTGTGTTGTAGATCATGGCTCACGCAAGTGTCATCCTGAATTTTAATACGTTCCTAGAGAAAACTAAGTTGAAAGATGATGGAAGCAACTTTGTAGACTGGGCTCGTAATCTTAAGCTAATCTTACAAGCTGGGAAGAAGGATTATGTCCTTAATGCTGCGCTAGGAGATGAACCACCCGCTACGGCTGATCAGGATGTTAAGAACGCTTGGTTAGCGCGTAAGGAGGACTACTCAATAGTTCAATGTGCAGTCTTGTATGGCTTAGAACCGGGACTTCAACGTCGCTTTGAGCGTCATGGAGCATTTGAGATGTTTCAGGAGTTGAAGTTTATCTTTCAGAAGAACGCCCGGATCGAGAGGTATGAGACCTCCGATAAATTCTATGCTTGCAAGATGGAGGAAAACTTGTCTGTCAGTGAACATGTGCTCAAAATGTCTTGGTACTCAAACTGTCCAGCTGAACTGGGGATTGAACTTCCGCAAGAAGCTATCACTGACAGAATCCTTCAATCACTGCCGCCAAGATATAAAGGCTTTGTGTTGAACTACAACATGCAAGGGATGAACAAGTCTCCCGGCGAGTTGTTTGCGATGCTGAAAGTCGCAGAGTCTGAACTCCGAAAAGAGCATCAAGTGTTGATGGTGAGCAAAGACCACTAGTTTCAAGAGAAACGGCAAAGTCAAGAAGGGCAATTCGAAGAAGAGCGGCAAGCCTGTTGCCAATCCGCCGGAGAAACCCAAGGCTGGACCTAAGCCTGAAACAGAGTGCTTCTATTGCAAGGGTATGGGTCAGTGGAAGCGCAATTGCCCCAAGTATGTGGCAGATAAGAAGGCGGGCAAAGAAAAATCAGGTATATTTGATATACATGTTATTGATGTGTACTTAACCAGCTCTCGTAGTAGTGCCTGGGTATTCGATACCGGTTCTGTTGCTCACATTTGCAACTCGAAACAGGAACTGCGGAATAGACGAAGGCTGGCGAAAGACGAAGTGACGATGTGTTGGAATTATGCCCTAGAGGCAATAATAAATGTATAGTTATTATTATAATTCCTGTATCAAGATAATAGTTTATTATCCATGCTATAATTGTATTGAATGAAGACTCATTTACATGTGTGGATACATAGACAAAACACCGTCCCTAGCATGCCTCTAGTTGGCTAGCCAGTTGATCGATGATAGTCAGTGTCTTCTGATTATGAACAAGGTGTTGTTGCTTGATAACTGGATCACGTCATTGGGAGAATCACGTGATGGACTAGACCCAAACTGATAGACGTAGCATGTTGATCGTGTCATTTTGTTGCTACTGTTTTCTGCGTGTCAAGTATTTATTCCTATGACCATGAGATCATATAACTCACTGACACCGGAGGAATGCTTTGTGTGTATCAAACGTCGCAACGTAACTGGGTGACTATAAAGATGCTCTACAGGTATCTCCGAAGGTGTTAGTTGAGTTAGTATGGATCAAGACTGGGATTTGTCACTCCGTGTGACGGAGAGGTATCTCGGGGCCCACTCGGTAATACAACATCACACACAAGCCTTGCAAGCAATGTAACTTAGTGTAAGTTGCGGGATCTTGTATTACGGAACGAGTAAAGAGACTTGCCAGTAAACGAGATTGAAATAGGTATGCGGATACTGACGATCGAATCTCGGGCAAGTAACATACCGAAGGACAAAGGGAATGACATACGGGATTATACGAATCCTTGGCACTGAGGTTCAAACGATAAGATCTTCGTAGAATATGTAGGATCCAATATGGGCATCCAGGTCCCGCTGTTGGATATTGACCGAGGAGTCTCTCGGGTCATGTCTACATAGTTCTCGAACCCGCAGGGTCTGCACACTTAAGGTTCGACGTTGTTTTATGCGTATTTGAGTTATATGGTTGGTTACCGAATGTTGTTCGGAGTCCCAGATGAGATCACGGACGTCACGAGGGTTTCCGGAATGGTCTGGAAACGAAGATTGATATATAGGATGACCTCATTTGATTACCGGAAGGTTTTCGCAGTTACCGGGAATGTACCGGGAATGACGAATGGGTTCCGGGAGTTCACCGGGGGGGGGGGGGGGAACCCACCCCGGGGAAGCCCATAGGCTTTGGGGAGACACACCAGCCCTTAGTGGGCTGGTGGGACAGCCCCAAGGGGGCCTATGCGCCAAGAAAAAGAAATCAAAGGAAAAGAAAAAAAAAAGAGGGAGGAAGTGGGAAGGGAGGGGGACTCCTCCCACCAAACCAAGTCCAACTCGGTTTGGGGGGGGAGTCCTCCCCCCTTGGCTCGGCCGACACCTTGAGGGTCCCTTGGACCCCAAGGCAAGGTCCCCCTCCCTCCTCCTATATATATGGAGCAATTAGGGCTGATTTGAGACGACTTTCTCACGGCTGCCCGACCACATACCTCCATAGTTTTTCCTCTAGATCGCGTTTCTGTGGAGCTCGGGCGGAGCCCTGCTGAGACAAGATCATCACCAGCCTCCGGAGCGCCGTCACGCTGCCGGAGAACTCTTCTACCTATCCGGTTCTCTTGCTGGATCAAGAAGGCCGAGATCATCGTCGAGCTGTACGTGTGCTGAACGCGGAGGTGCCGTCCGTTCGGTACTAGATCGTGGGACTGATCGCGGGGTTGTTCGCGGGGCGGATCGAGGGACGTGAGGACGTTCCACTACATCAACCGCGTTCTCTAACGCTTCTGCTGTACGATCTACAAGGGTACGTAGATCACTCATCCCCTCTTGTAGATGGACATCACCATGATAGGTCTTCGTGCGCGTAGGAAAATTTTTGTTTCCCATGCGACGTTCCCCAACAGTGGCATCATGAGCTAGGTTCATGCGTAGATGTCTTCTCGAGTAGAACACAAAAGTTTTTGTGGGCGGTGATGTGCGTTTTGCTTCCCTCCTTAGTCTTTTCTTGATTCCGCGGTATTGTTGGATTGAAGCGGCTTGGACCGACATTACTCGTACGCTTACGAGAGACTGGTTTCATCGTTACGAGTAACCCCCTTTGCTCAAAGATGACTGGCAAGTGACGGTTTCTCCAACTTTAGTTGAATCGGATTTGACCGAGGAGGTCCTTGGATGAGGTTAAATAGCAACTCATATATCTCCGTTGTGGTGTTTGCGTAAGTAAGATGCGATCCTACTAGATACCCTTGGTCACCACGTAAAACATGCAACAACAAAATTAGAGGACGTCTAACTTGTTTTTGCAGGGTATGCTTGTGATGTGATATGGCCAACGATGTGATGTGATATATTGGATGTATGAGATGATCATGTTGTAATAGAAAATATCGACTTGCACGTCGATGGTACGGCAACCGGCACAAGCCATAGGATTGTCTTTATACTAACGTTTGTGCTTGCAGATGCGTTTACTATTTTGCTAGGATGTAGTTTTAGTAGTAATAGCATGAGTAGCACGACAACCCCGATGGCAACACGTTGATGGAGATCATGGTGTGGCGCCGGTGACAAGAAGATCGTGCCGGTGCTTTGGTGATGGAGATCAAGAAGCACGTGATGATGGCCATATCATGTCACTTATGAATTGCATGTGATGTTAATCCTTTTATGCACCTTATTTTGCTTAGAACGACGGTAGCATTATGAGGTGATCTCTCACTAAAATTTCAAGACGAAATTGTGTTCTCCCCGACTGTGCACCGTTGCTACAGTTCGTCATTTCGAGACACCACGTGATGATCGGGTGTGATAGACTCAACGTTCACATACAACGGGTGCAAAATAGTTGCGCACGCGGAACACTCGGGTTAAGCTTGACGAGCCTAGCATGTGCAGACATGGCCTCGGAACACATGAGACCGAAAGGTCGATCATGAATCATATAGTTGATATGATTAGCATAGGGATGCTTACCACTGAAACTATACTCAACTCACGTGATGATCGGACTTGGGATAGTGTAAGTGGATCATGAACCACTCAAATGACTAGAGAGATGTACTTTTTGAGTGGGAGTTTAGCATATAATTTGATTAAGTTGAACTCTAATTATCTTCAACATAGTCTAAGTCCACTTTGAATATATTTGTGTTGTAGATCATGGCTCACGCAAGTGTCATCCTGAATTTTAATACGTTCCTAGAGAAAGCTAAGTTGAAAGATGATGGAAGCAACTTTGTAGACTGGGCTCGTAATCTTAAGCTAATCTTACAAGCTGGGAAGAAGGTTTATGTCCTTAATGTTGCGCTAGGAGATGAACCACCCGCTACGGCTGATCAGGATGTTAAGAACGCTTGGTTAGCACGTAAGGAGGACTACTCAATAGTTCAATGTGCAGTCTTGTATGGCTTAGAACCGGGACTTCAACGTCGCTTTGAGCGTCATGGAGCATTTGAGATGTTCCAGGAGTTGAAGTTTATCTTTCAGAAGAATGCCCGGATCGAAAGGTATGAGACCTCCGATAAATTCTATGCTTGCAAGATGGAGGAAAACTCGTCTGTCAGTGAACATGTGCTCAAAATGTCTGGGTACTCAAACCGTCTAGCTGAACTGGGGATTGAACTCCCGCAAGAGGCTATCACTGACAGAATCCTTAAATCTCTGCCGCCAAGCTATAAAGGCTTTGTGTTGAACTACAACATGCAAGGGATGAACAAGTCTCCCGGCGAGTTGTTTGCGATGCTGAAAGTCGCAGAGTCTGAACTCCGTAAAGAGCATCAAGTGTTGATGGTGAGCAAGACCACTAGTTTCAAGAGAAACGGCAAAGGCAAGAAGGGCAATTCGAAGAAGAGCGGCAAGCCTGTTGCCAGTCCGCCGAAGAAACCCAAGGCTGGACCTAAGCCTGAAACAGAGTGCTTCTATTGCAAGGGTATGGGTCACTGGAAGCGCAATTGCCCCAAGTATCTGGCAGATAAGAAGGCGGGCAAAGAAAAATCAGGTATATTTGATATACATGTTATTGATGTACTTAACCGGCTCTCGTAGTAGTGCCTGGGTATTCGATACCGGTTCTGTTGCTCACATTTGCAACTCGAAACAGGAACTGCGGAATAGACGAAGGCTGGCGAAAGACGAAGTGACGATGCGCGTAGGAAATGGTTCCAAGGTTGATGCAATCGCCGTCGGCACAGTGTCACTTCAGCTACCATCGGGATTAGTGATGAACTTAAATCATTGTTATTTAGTGCCTGTGTTGAGCATGAACATTATATGTGGATCTTGTTTATGGCGAGACGGTTACTCTTTTAAGTCTGAGAATAATGGTTGTTCTATTTTTATCAGTAACATCTTTTATGGTCATGCACCGAATGTGAGAGGATTGTTCATATTGAATCTTGATAGCGGTACGCATATACATAACATTGAGACCAAAAGAGTTAGAGTAAACAATGATAGCGCCATATTTTTGTGGCACTGCCGCTTGGGTCATATTGGTGTAAAGCGCATGAAGAAACTCCATGCTGATGGGCTTTTGGAGTCACTTGACTTTGATTCACTTGACACGTCCCGCTGCCGGAGAACTCTTCTACCTCTTCGTCTCTCTTGCTGGATCAAGAAGGCCGAGATCATCGTCGAGCTGCACGTGTGCTGAACGCGGAGGTGCCGTCCGTTCGGTACTAGATCGCGGGATTGTTCGCGGGGCGGATCGAGGGACGTGAGGACGTTCCACTACATCAACCGCGTTCTCTAACGCTTCTGCTGTACGATCTACAAGGGTACGTAGATCACTCATCCCCTCTCGTAGATGGACATCACCATGATAGGTCTTCGTGCGCGTAGGAAATTTTTTGTTTCCCTTGCGACGTTCCCCAACAGTAGGATCCAATATGGGCATCCAGGTCCCGCTATTGGATATTGACTGAGGAGTCTCTCAGGTCATGTCTACATAGTTCTCGAACCCGCAGGGTCTGCACACTTAAGGTTCGACGTTGTTTTATGCGTATTTGAGTTATATGGTTGGTTACCGAATGTTGTTCGGAGTCCCGGATGAGATCACAGACATCACGAGGGTTTCCGGAATGGTCCGGAAATGAAGATTGATATATAGGATGACTCATTTGATTACCGGAAGGTTTTCGGAGTTACCGGAAATGTACCGGGAATGACGAATGGGTTCCGGGAGATCACCGAGGGGGGGGGGCAACCCACCCTGGGGAAGCCCATAGGCCTTGAGGGTGGCACACCAGACCTTAGTGGGCCAGTGGGACAGCCCAAAAGGGCCCTATGCGCCTAGGAAAGAAAATCAAAGAGAAAAAAAAAGAGGAGGTGGGAAGGGAAGGAAGGACTCCCACCCACCAAACCAAGTCCAACTCGGTTTGGGGGGGGGAGCCTTCCCCCTTGGACTCGGCCGACCCCCTTGGGGCTCCTTGAGCCCCAAGGCAAGGTCCCCTCCCTCCCACCTATATATACGGAGGTTTTAGGGCTGATTTGAGACGACTTTTCCACGGCAGCCCGACCACATACCTCCACGGTTTTTCCTCTAGATCGCGTTTCTGCGGAGCTCGGGCGGAGCCCTACTGAGACAAGGTCATCACCAACCTCCGGGGCGCCGTCACGCTGCCGGAGAACTCTTCTACCTCTCCGTCTCTCTTGCTGGATCAAGAAGGCCGAGATCATCGTCGAGCTGTACGTGTGCTGAACGCGGAGGTGCCGTCCGTTCGGTACTAGATCGTGGGACTGATCGCGGGATTGTTCGCGGGGCGGATCGAGGGACGTGAGGACGTTCCACTACATCAACCGCGTTCACTAACGCTTCTGCTGTACGATCTACAAGGGTGCGTAGATCACTCATCCCCTCTCGTAGATGGACATCACCATGATTGGTCTTCGTGCGCGTAGGAAATTTTTTGTTTCCCATGCGACGTTCCCCAACACTACCAACCTTGTACCACACCCAACCGAGAGGAAAATCACCTCTAGGGCAGTACTTGGGTCGATACAACCGGCGTCGTGCATATAGGGGTGGATGTCTTTTCTAGGGAGGTACATTCGGTTGGTCTCCCGATTGTACCACTTATTTCTCGAATAACTGGCACAAGCCCCAGCCACTTCCCGTGCACCATTGTCGAACGTGGGGGAATCACCCCTTGCGTTGTGGTTGGGTCGGAGCTTGGTTCGACCGTATTGCTCACAGAAGAAGCGATACAATCACATTAAGCATTAATACAACCGCGTGGTTATGCATGCTCCACAGAGGAGTGCTACAACCACCTCACCAGCCGTCGCAAAAGAAACCCACCTCACCAGCGGTACAACCGCTTGTTTGTTTTCCTGCATAGGTTAAACTAGGAGTCTATCCTCGAAAACACATAGGAAGGTATAGTGGGTGCGATATATTTTTTGTGTATGTGATTTGATTCCACTCTTACCTTCCATGCAAACTCCCTCTTAGTACAAATTTTCTACAATCCAAAGAATTAAAGCGATGAAAATCCCGTGTTTAATCTTTTTTTTTCTTTCACTGGGGTACCAAACTGTCTTGTACCATACAAATATGCATGTGTACTTCAAACACACCGCAAATCGGGTTGTCATCAATACCAAGACACTCAAGACGGGAAAATGCCCTTTGAGTGGGCTAGATAGATCGAGAGGACAAAGAGACGAGTGAGAGATCTTAGCTATAGGGATACATGGCACAACTAACAATGAGCATCCTCGGACCGTTCAAACCCCACTATAGCTCCCATATAGGATTTTGAATGTCTAGACGAGTCGAGGATGATTGGTATTGTAAGCAAGTGTCTACAAAATATGTCATGGATATATAGGAAAGTTATTGTGACCCGCCTTGGAGACACCTTAACTTTGGTTTATCAATAGTTTGGTTGGGCTTCACATTGTTCATATATTTGAAAATTTTTGTGGACCTTGTTTGGACCAAACACTCTTGAGTTTATCTTTACCTGAACTAGAATGTACACAACCGCTGGGCTGGCCCATCTAGCAAAGTTAGCAGTGGAGAATATAACATAATTTTTTGAAGCTTTTGGACCTACCACGTGATATTGTGAAGGTTCCACAAGGTTTTGTCTTCTTTTCCTCGTCTTTCCAGTTTTTTCAGCTTTTTAAAAATCATTTTTGTCCTTTTCAATTTTAAATTTCCTTCTTACATGCATGAACATTTTCCTATTTCAACAACACTTTTCAAATTTCTGAACATTTAATATTTGATAACATTTTTTTGTTCAGGAATATTATTCTGAATCACGAACATTGTTTTCGAAGTCATGAACATTTTCTAAATTTGAATATTCTTTTAACTGACGAATATTTTGCTAATTCAAAAACATTTTAAATTTCGAGGTCTTTTTTTTAAACCATGAACTTTTTTTTCTTAATTCTTCTCTAACGTTGTTCAAAACTTATGAAGATTTTGTGAGTTCATGAACAATTTTTGAATAAGTGAACTCTTCCTCTAAATCACAATTTTTTGTTCAATTTCATATGTTTTTAGAATTCATAAATATTTTTCGAACCCTTCAACATTTTTCAGGCCAGGAACGTTTTCCAAATTCATTACAAAATTATGATATGATATAACTTAATGGAATATAAAAGGGCACAAAATGAACTGTATTCTTACTGAAAAATAATGAATTAAATGAGAAGTAGAAAAAGAAACTAACAAACTGTGCTAGCAATCTTACGTACTAATGACCGACCTACACCACGCAGATGAGACGCTCGCCTTACGAAGTGACGATCACGACGTTAGCCATGCGTGTGAGAAAAAACTTTCTGGCATCTACTACAAGATGCAAGTTAGCCTCGCCTTAACAGTTTCCATATTGGGCTAATCCAGTTGACAAGTATGAACTGGTTATAGAACCTTCAACGTGGCTATTTGTTCTTTGTGTTTTTCTAGTGGTTTTCAACGCCTTTTTTCTTTCTTCTGTTTGTTGCTTCTTCCGGTTGACTTTCGGTTTTGTGTTGGTTTTCTTTTCAGTTTCCGCTGATATTACCTTGAGTTTTAGTTATTAATATTACAAATAGATGTGGACTTTTTCAGAAGACACTTTGAACATTCTAGGAAATATAGGTTGAAAAATTATCACATACATGTTGCTAATTACTTTTCAATACACGCTGAACATTTTTTCTGAACACAAGTTGAGCCCAGATTGAACCAGTTTTATATGCACGGTGAACATTCTTTAGTACATGATGAACATTATTTAAACACACGTTGAACAATTTTGTAATACAAGCCAATCATTTTTCTAAATATATGGTAAATAGTTTATTAAAATACATTGTTTTTAAGATCTAATGATTTTTTTGAAAAACATATGATACTTTTTTAACACAATATATTTTCCATACACAAAAAATTCTTTTTTAAAATCACAATTTTTTTAATGCACGATGGTTTTCTAAAGTTCATGTTGACCATGCTTCAAATGTCATGAACATTTTTTATATGGTTTAACCATTTTTTAAATGCATGAACATCTTTAAAAATATGCTATGAACATATTTTTCAATATCATCATTAATTTTTCTTAATATGCGTTTAAATTATTTTAAATATATATCGAACATTTCTTCAATATCATGAACATTTATATAAACCTACGCAACATGGAATTCTTTTCAACGTGTGAACAGTTTTGTAGTGTGGCCAACATTTACTTGAATGATGTGAATACTTACATGAACAAAAAAAATGCTTTTTTCGAAACTAAGTAAATTAATATCGTATGTATATATATTTGTCTCCAAAATTATAAACAGAAAAAACCTTTATTTATCGTGCACAGATAAACGCTTTCATTCGACGTCGGGCTGGGCCTGGCCTGGTACATTGGAACTTGGAGCGAGTCTGTGGTCTCGCATGAGGCGTGCGTGCTAGTAGCTAGAAGCGATACATAGCAACTCTTCTACAAAACGATAGTGTGGCTGCTCGGAATCAGGGCTATTTCTCGCCAATTACAAAACGTAATCCGGTAAGGGACAAGAGAGTGGGCGGATTCAGTACTGTTACGCCTCTCGCTCGAGTCTGTTCCCTCTGTTTTTCTTACCAATTTTCTGTTTTTTTTTTGCTTCGTTACTTTCCTGATTTCGATTTTCCTGTTTTTCACCGCTTTCCTTCGGTTTCTCATTCTTCTTTTAGTTTCAATTTAAAAATAACCAACAGATATCTACTTTTCTCTATACGCAATGTACATTTTTACTATACATGATTTTTTTAATACACGCTGAACACTGATCAAATGCATAATGTAAATACTTTTAAATATTTTTTTGAACATTTTTAATTCATGTTAAACATTGTTCAACTAATTTAATTACTTTAAAATTGCACGCCCATGTTTTTTAAACTACATAATTTCCTTTACAATGTATTAAAATATTTTATGTGTCATAAATATTTTTACGAAAAGCGTCAATATTTCATGAAAATGTCATGTACATTCTTTTGAATGGCATTTCACATTTTTCTATATTACGTGAAATTATGTGTTTTACATTTTATAAGTTGTTTTTTAAAATATCATGTACATGTTTTTGAAACAAGTGATTCTTTCCTAAATTTCACGTGATTTTTTCTGACATATGCTCCCACCGTTCCAAAATAAGTGTCGTTAACCTAGTACAAACTTTGTACTAGTTTAGTGTTAAATTTGTGACACTTATTTAGGGATGGAGGGAGTACAAAACAACATTTTTCGATTTACGAAAACATTTTGTTTACATTCTATAAACATTTTTTCTGAATTGTCCCGAACATTTTTTCCGTATGCGTGAACATTTTTGGAATGTCACAACTACATTTGTAAAATGCTATTAACATTTTTTCATATTGCATGAACATTTTTTTGTAAACAAACATCTATCCTTTTTTGTCATTTGCACAAAATATGTATACATTTCAGGAATGTAAATAAAAGCAATCAAATAAGAAACGTAAAAAAGGAGGCTGCCCTCCCTTCATCGGTGGACCAACCCATTATGGGGGTGGGGACTGCATGAAGCGAGGATTTTTTTTTTTGCGGTTAAAAAATGAGGATTTTTTTTAGAAATTACTAATTAAGTAGCACCTTTTGCAAATGTCCCTTTCCACTTCCTTAGATTGCGACAAGTAGCATGTGCGTCACTCGTCATAATATGAAAATTTTCTTTTGTTCACAGGTCCGTTTATTCAAAACGTATTATCTTTTAGATTGTGCATTTTAATCTCGAACGTTTTTATCATTGGATTCCTTGAGTCGAGATCTTTTTGAAACTACTCTCTCGGTCCCATAATGTACGATTTTTTTAACACTACACTAGTATAAAAAGAGTCTTAAATTATGAAATGGTGGGAGTAGATTCCATGTTTATATGTTTTAACGAATTTGTTTTTCACGAAGAAACTGTACTAGAAAAACTTAATTAGGAGCAGTTTTTTTTTTCATTGTGAAAGAGGCATAATTGTGCCTCTCACGAAAACAAATCCGTGCCTTCACAAGAAGCAAACCCATGCTTCTCGTAAAAAAATGCGTTTTTCTCGTTTTTCAAATGCACGGTCGTGCCTCTCGCGGAAGGAAAAAAAATGCATTCTTTCTTTTCTAAGAGGCATGGCCATCCCTGTTGTGGGAGAAAAAAACATGCCTTTTGCCATATCCGTGTGAAAGAAAACACGTTTTTTCGTGTAATTTGTTTTTGAATTTTTTATCTAAAATCTAAGAAAGACCAGTGGTAAACTTGAGCGTCGAAAAAACCCAAAAAAACGTATAGAAAGCCGAAAACGCGTGCACAAAAATAAAATTGAAAAACATAATCCCAATGAAGCGTCCAGAGCGCGATACGTGGTGGCAGCTGAGAGCGCGCGAAATCGCATGCTCTCAACCCATCCCAAATAAACCTTGGTGAGCCTTTCGAAGGAGCGCTCCTTCATTAGTTATTCCCGGATTTCTTTCGCCTCAACATATTCGAGAGAAAGCCCTTCCTGGTTGGTCGATTTTGTGTAATCTTAAGGTCTGAGGCAGGCCCATTGCTACCAGTGCCTTAGAGATCGGCCCGCACAGAAAGCCCAAGGTTTTGTCACTGAAAAATCTAAAAGCCCAAGAAAGTAGTCTTCCCTTATTTTTTAAGTGACAACAAGAATATACTCTTTACAGGATCTGCCCTTTCACTACATTGTTGCTGAGAAACATAAACCACTGTCGTCCAAAATATATATTATATTTCCTCCGTCTTATAACATAAGAGTGCTTTTGACACTACAGAGAGTAAATCACTAGGTTGTAAACAAAAGGTATCGAAATGATACTTTCACTATAATCAAATGTAACACAATTTAGACAACGTTTGGAATGGTTGTAATTAAATACGAGGGTGCTTACTTTACACTTGAATCTTACCGGCTGCTCAGCAAAATCTGTCCGAAAACAAAAAGACGAGCTTAATTTACAGGTGTATTTGATGGAAACACGGAGATCCAATCAGGGCCTTAGGGGAAGTTTCAGGGTTCTAAAAACATTTTACCACAGCCGGCGGCCTGTCTACCATGCACACACTCCCAAGCCTCAACAGCTGACCCGACAAGGACACCAATCATCATATCAAAACCACTGATTGCTTGTGTATGTATTGTATCCAGGGTCCATTTTGGCATCATGTGTCAAAACTCTTCTTTAGGAAAAGAAAACGTCATAGTAGGAACCAGCAGATTTGTCAGAGAGCTCCAATAGAATAAACGAAACTGTTGTTTGCTATACATGGATGCTAGCAGTAGCTACCTCCGAGCGCCTCATCATGCACATGGCGCGACTTTTGCCAAAGCATCGCACTCATCCTCGACTTAAATAAGTTGAGAAAATGTAAGGACTCTTTTAAGGCATGGCCGACGCTACATGCTGGACCGATGCCCCCACCTGCCACGTCTACTCAATCAGTACAGCTCAATTAAGCAGCTTAATTAAGGGTGTGTTTGGTTGGAGGGATATCCTCCCAGGGACAGGGATAACCACTTTTTTCTATGGTTGCCATGCGTTTGGATCTAGAACGAGGAGAGATACAGTCAACCAGATGCTGAGAATATTCTCCAAAAAAAAGGGATGTGGCCAACCGCTAAAAACGGGCGGGCGGTGGCAACCACTCTGGGGCGGCCGGCGCGGGAGGCGCGGCGCGCGAGAGACGCGGGTGGCGGCCGGCGCGGGAGGCGGCCGGCGCGGGGGGCGCGGGGGGCGGCGGACGCGGGAGGAGGCCGACGCGGCAGGATCCCATCCTCCCAACCAAACAAAAAAAAAGATAACCCTACCCTTCCAACCAAACAAAAAAAGGCTATCCACAGCCACCTGGTTGGGGATACCCACAACCACCCTAGCCTATCCCTCCAACCAAACACACCCTAAAAGGTGCTGCCTGCAGAGGCTAACGGGACCTTGTAGAGGAGTCTCGTTCCTCACTGACAAAAGTGTGGGATGAGGCTAGTGTTGCTATGTATATGATATTATTTTTAGAGTGAATTCTTCTTTTTACCCTCTACTTTGTCAGTTTTGACATTAATTACCCTATTTAGTGAGATTTCATCCATTTTACCCGATTTAGAAGAATTTTTGTCATGATTTACCCTGTTTAAAACATTAGGAGCGTTCTGTCACATTAACCTTTTTTCCTCCCTATTTTTCTCTTTGCTGAACTGGTCATCGTAAGTTCTACCGATCAGGTCCGACCCGATGGAGGTCGTTCGCATTGCGTCCAACGTACAATACCTGAGTCGGCCGTGCGCCATACTCGTCCCTAATCGATTGCATTGTCCGTCCAAATTTTTGGCTGTACGCACCCATCAAGCTCGCTCGAACATTGGGTTAGGGATTGTCAGGCAGGGGCGACGACGATATAGGCGCGATTTCATACCTCCTTGAGTCGGGTTGTATGACCGCAACATCAAGGCAAGATACAACCCCATGGAATCTGACGGCTCCGTCATGCTTGCGGACATCATCATGATATATATGCTCAGTTGTTCTTTCTAGTTGGACCTTATCAGGTCGTGCTCAATTGATGGCGGGTCTATAGCCCTCACATTTGTATCCTATTTTTCATGATTTTGACCATCACTATCATCGCAATTTGAATATTATGAAATATCCGTGTCTCATGCATTGGTCGATGAGGCGTTTGATTCATGAGAATTAAGATGCTTATTGGAAGATCACATGTACATGTCACCCTTCTAAAACCGAGTTATCCATTAGCAGAAAAAACCCGTTGATGTGGCTTGCCAGCTGAACCTAACAATTGGGTCTTTCCCAATTAAACGCTAACAAAATTTTAAACAGGGTAAATTGTGGTAGAATTTTTGCTTAATGGGGTAAAATGGATGAAATCCCACTAAATGGGATAATTATTGTCAAAAATGTCAAAACATGGGGTAAAAACCGGAAATCACTCTTATTTTTACTAAATGGTTTTTGGAGGATCTTACATCGCGCACTCATCCTTACCGCTAGGTGTTTCACTTGCACGTACACACGCCTTCCGCCTTCTTTGACCTTTAACGATGACCGGCCGTCAGCGTGGCAAACAACAAACACGCCAATCAGGTCGGCGTGATATAGCGAGATGATTCGCGTTTCTAAGCCTAAACTTGTTCACACCGTGTGATATATCGAACTATTAGTTGCTCTCGTAGAAGCATCACGAACATATTGGACATTCTTGTATGCTCCAAGGACCCGCATATTCATTAGGTGTGATACATCTTTGTGGGCCCGCGCCGCACGATGCCGCGACTGCACACTAGGCGCTTAACCATAAAAGCAAAATTGACATAAAGTTTCACACGTTTTGGCTCTACATTACTCTCTCACTGCTCTGTGGGTCTTCGATGCCATTTGATTCGTCCTATTTAGCTTTTGAAACCCTTTTTTGCTGAAACCATTTGACATTACTCACCACCCCTCGCCTGCCGCCCCTCGTTATCCTCTTCCCTGCACCCACGCGTTCTCCTCTTCGCCGTCGTCGGCGTAGCCGCCTACATGCGCCTCCGCCGAGCAGGAATCGATCTCGATGGTCGACAAGCCGAATCCGTCCACAAAGGCAAGGAAGGAGTTGATTCATGAGCACATGGAAGAACTGGAGTGACAAGTTCATTCAAAGATGGTCGGAAAGCAGGCTGTTGGTGCCACCCCCATGGACGGAGGATCCAACAATCCTTGTGCTCATGTAAGTAATCCCGATGCACGATATGTATCGTTCGGTGCTTTCAAATCGGTAGGATCTATCTACTTTTGGTGGTTACTATTTTTGAGCATGCATGCCGTAACACAGTTAAATCATAGGTTTGGAGGAGGCATGGTTTCTTGGTGGGGGTCGATAATTATGTACCAATTTTATTATATTTTTCTGGTCCGAAATATATATGGATCCTTAACAATTCAAATCGACAGTAAACAGGTTTTTTAACATTCAGTTATCACTCTATAGTTAGATTTATCATTAAACAATTATGTGGCACATGCAGTTCTGAATTGAATGTAGTTCGTTCGTCCTTAGATTGGTGATTCAGAAAACGGCAGCCCTGCTATGGCGAATCTGGGTGTCGTCGTTGTCGTCAATGTTCCGAAGGATAATAATGAGCATGTGCTACGTGCACGCATTTTAGTGAAGCAACAAGCGAGATGGACAATTAAGTAAGAAAGGAGCAAAGACGAGTAGTGCATTGGCTAGCGGGATTCCGCCCGCCCGTAAAGGAAGATTGGGAGGATGCGTATTACAACTCTGGTAATGAGCAGATACAGTTGGACCCATATTGTGCTTTTGATCGGTACCTCGGTAGTAATCATGGTGATGATTGCAAGGGTAAGCGAAAGAAGAAGGGGAATGTGACCGCTTTACATGAAACTGTCATTGCCAACAGTGAGCAGCTGTACACGAAGTTGACCGCCATCATCAAGGAACTTGTGGATGACAAGGCGAAGCTCACAATCGAGCGCAATGAGTTGATGAAGGAATCTATTGCTCTTATGAAGCAACGCCATGAGGACGTGCAACAGCTCATCGCTGCTAACCTCGAGAAAGCTAAGGTCATTGGCGCAATGACGGAGTTTGCAGAAGAGAGGCGAGAGGAGATGAAGGTCGTGGATGCGATGAACAAAGAGATAGAGGAACTCTGCGCCCAAGAACTCTGAGCCTGGTGTTTGTCTGCATCCTACTCCTTCTGTTGCCTGTGTGTCTTTTGGGAGTTGCCGCGTGTGGCATTTTGAACATGGTGTCTATCTTTAGTCGCCTGTAAGAGACGTGTCATAATTTCCTATGGTTTAGGCATGTTTTAGTTATTATATTCTCAGAGCATCTGAGTTGTCGTATGTCATGTCCTTACCCTCCCTACGCTATGTTTGTGTTTATGTAGACATTGTTCTACCAAATGCATCCGAGTCGATCGGTTCGTATGTTGGTTTAATGATCTACCAAATGCCATTCAGGAATTGCACTCAAGCGCTGGACGGTCGCGCTTACCACCTCTTGTGGATTCAAACCGAGCCTCCTTGTTGTACAAAAAGCAGTCTGTTATGTTGTCCGATGTTGTATGTCATTCAATATTCAACCCCCTTGCGTGAGTTATCTGTCGGATTGATTAATATCTAAACTTGCTCAATGTAAGCGGCAGTGCCACCGACCACTATAGTTTCATCACTTGCACATGTTTCTATATCCACTGGTGATAAAGCCAGTAAGGTATGGTCATGTTGGCTTTGCACTAAGACAATTTGTATTTACCAAAGGGTATCAACTTTGTATTATTGTTATTGATAGGGGAAGTCGGCATCTGAACTCAAAAGCGCTTTATGCTAGCATGGGGCACTACCATGAAGAAAAGGTGCCAAACTGTTTCGTGAGGATCATGCACGAGGTGTGTGAATCCCATTTGGTACTACCCCATGGTGTTGCCCCTCTTTTAAAGGCCACAAAGCAGAGCATGCCTAGGTTTATCAAGCTGGAGACGAGCACCGACTGTTGTTGGCGTGTGGAGTTTTAGGAAGAGGATGGATTGTTGGTCTTGCGTTCATGGTGGTGTGCATTTTTCAAGTTCCATGGCCTTGTTCCTGGCTCCGTTGTTGAATTTGAGGTTGTGGACCCTCAACTCATGAAGCTGATCGTCTACGATAAGACATGAATGGAGATGAGATACAAAGAGATCATATCATACATCAAATATATCATATCATGTCTTTGGTCATATCACATCACAACATACCCTCCAAAAACAAGTTAGACGTCCTCTAATTTGTTGTTGCAAATTTTACGTGGCTGCTATGGGTATCTAGTATGATCGCATCTTACTTACGCAAAACCACGGCGGTGATATGCAAGTTGCTATTTAACCTTCTCCAAGGACCGCTTCGGTCAATTCCGATTCAACTAAAGTTGGAGAAACAAACACCCGCCAGTCATCTTTATGCAAGAAGTTGCATGTTAGTCGTGTTGGGGATCATAGTAATTTCAAAAAAATTCTACGCCATGCAAGGATCTATCTATGGACAAACCAACAACGAGAGAGGTTGTAGAGCATCTTCATACCTTTGAAGATTGCTAAACGGAAGCGTTAATATGAACACGGTTGATGGAGTCGTACTCGCAACGATTCAGTTCGCGGTGGATTCCGATCTATGTGCCGAATCACGACACCTCCGCGTTCAACACACGTACAACCCGATGACGTCTCCTCCTTCTTGATACAACAAGGAGAGATGAGAAGTTGAGGGAGAGCTCCGGCAGCACGACGGCGTGGTGGCGGTGGAGCTATGTGGTTCTCCGGCACGGCTTCGCCAAGCTATGCGGAGGACGACGAGAGAGAGGGGTAGGGCTGCGCCAAGAGAGAGTGTTTTCGTGTCTCAAATCAGCCCCAAGCCTTGAGTATATATAGGAGGGAGGTAGAGAGGGTGCGCACCCCTAGGGTCCCCTCCCTATGGGTGGCGGCAGCCCTGGATGGGACAGGGAGGGCCGACGGCCAAGGTGGATAGGGGGCGGCGCCCTAGGTGGGCCTTGGCCCCCTGTGCGCCTAGGGTTTGCCCACTCCACCTCTCCTTGCGCCTTGGGCTGAGAGGGGAGGGCGCACCAACCCACTTTGGGCTGGTACTCTTCCACCTTTTGTCCCATGAAGCCTCTTGGGGCTGGTGGCCCCTCCCGGTGGACCCTCGAAACCCTTCTGGTGGTCCCGGTACGTTACCGGTGACCCCCGAAATACTTTCGGTGTCCGAAACCTCACATCCTATATATCAATCTTTACCTCTGGACCACTCCGGAGCTCCTCGTGATGTCCGAGATCTCATCCGGGACTCCGAACAACCTTCGATAACCACGTACACTATATCTCTATAAGCCTAGCGTCATCGAACCTTAAGTGTGTAGACCTTACGGGTTCGGGAAGCATGTAGACATGACCGAGACACCTCTCCAATCAATAACTAACAGTGAGATCTGGATATCCATGTTGGCTCCCACATGTTCCTCGATGATCTCATTGGATGAACCGCGATGTCAAGGATTCAATCAATCCCGTATACAATTCCCTTTGTCTACTGGTATATAACTTGCCCGAGATTCGATCATCGGTATCCCCATACCTTGTTCAATATCGTTACCATTAAGTCTCTTTACTCGTTCCGTAGCACATCATCCCGTGGCTAACTCCTTAGTCACACTGAGCTCAATATGATGATGGATTACCGAGTGGGCCCAGAGATACCTCTCCGTCACACGGAGTGACAAATCCCAGTCTCGATTCGTACAATCCAAGAGACACTATCGGAGATACCCGTAGTGCACCTTTATAATCACCCAGTTACATTGTGACATTTGGTACACCCAAAGAACTCCTACGGTATTCGGGAGTTGCACAATCTCATGGTCTAAGGAAATGATACTTGACATTAGAAAAGCTTTAGCAGACGAACAACACGATCTAGTGCTATGCTTAGGATTGGGTCTTATCCATCACATCATTCTCCTAATGATGTGATCCCGTTATCAATGACATCCAATGTCCATGATCACGAAACCATGATCATCTATTGATCAATGAGCTAGCCAACTAGAGGCTCACTAGGGACACATTGTGATCTATATATTCACACATGTATTATTGTTTCCGGTAAATACAATTATAGAATGAATAATAGACAATTATCATGAACTAGGAAATATAATAATAACCATTTTATTATTGCCTCTAGGGTATATTTCCAACAAGTCGATGAAACTGGTCTCTCGTAAGCGTATGAGTAATGTTGGTCCGGGCCTCTTCATCCAACAATACCTCCGAATCAAGAAAAGACTAACGAAGGTAGCAAATTGAACATCAACGCCCACAAGCTCGTTTGTGTTCTACTCGAGATATCATCTACGCATAGACCTAGCTCTGATACCACTATTGGGGAACGTTGCATGGGAGACAAAAAAAATCCTACGCACATGCAAGACCTATCCATGGTGATGATCATCTATGAGAGGGGAGATCGGATCAACATACCCTTGTAGATCGCTAAGCGGGAAGCATTAAGAAACACGGTTTGTGTAGTCGAACGTCTTCGCGATTCAAATCGCAAGCCGTCCCATGAACTCCGTCCTGATCTAGCGCCAAACGGACGACACCTCCATGTTTAGCGCACGTGCAACTCGATGACGACCTCCGTCTTCTTGATCTAGCAAGAGAGACGAAGAGGTAGCTGAATTCTCCGGCAGCACGACGACGTGGCGGTGATGGTGGTGGAGCTACTCAGACAGGGCTTCGCCGTATCGTACTGAACTAGCTACGAGGTGTCACGAAGTGGTGGACGGAGAGAGGGATGCGCCTTGGCTTGAGGTGCAAAAAGCCTCTCTCACCTCCACTATATATAGGAGGGAAGGAGGGGTGGCGCCCTATGGACAAGCCCTAGGGTTCGGTCAGCGCAAGGAGAGGAGGAGGAGTCCTCCTCCAATATGATTTGGAAGGAGGAGTCCTCTTCCCCAATTCGGTTTGGCCCCACCCTCCTTTCCTTGTTCCCTTTGGCTGAATAGGCCTCCTTGGGCTGGCCACCAGCCCACCAGAAGCTGGTGCGCCACCCTTAGGGCTCTTTGGTTCCCTCCCGGGTGGGTGGCCCTTCCCAGTAGAACTCCGGAACCCATTCGTCTCTCCCGATACTTTACGGGTAATGCCCGAAAACCTTATGAAAGCCAAATGAACACTTCCTATATACCAATCTCCGTCTCCGGACCATTCCGCAAACCCTCGTGACGTCCGGGATCTCATACGGGACTCCGAACAACATTCAGTTCCCAACATCAACAATTCAACTATATTGAAACGTCACCGAACCGTAAGTGTGCAGACCCTGCGGGTTCGAGAACTATGTAGACATGACCGAAACACTCTCCGGTCAGTATCCAATAGCAGGACCTGGATGTCCATATTGGATCCTACATATTCTACGAAGATCTTTATCGGTTGAACCTCTATGTCAAGGATTCAGTTAATCCCGTATCACATTCCCTTTGTGCTTCGGTATGTTACTTTCCCAAGATTCGATCGTCGGCATCTCTATACCTATTTCAATCTTGTTATCGGCAAGTCTCTTTAGTCGTTCCTTAATACAAAATCCCGTGGCTAACTCTTTAGTCACATTGCTTGCAAGGCTTGTTTGTGATGTTGTATTACCGAGTGGGCCCTGAGATACCTCTGCGTCATACGGAGTGACAAATCCCGGTCTTGATCCATGCTTACTCAACGGACACCTTCGGAGACACATGTAGATCACCTTTATAGTCACCCACTTACGTTGCGACATTTGATACACACAAGGAATTCCTCCGGTGTCAGTGAGTTCCATGATCTCATGGCCATAGGAATGTATACTTGACATACAGAAAACAGTAGCAATAAAATAACACAATCACATGCTACGTTCATAGTTTGGGTCTTGTCCATCACATCATTCTCCTAATGATGTGATCCCGTCATCAAGTGACAACACTTGTCTATGGCTAGGAAACATTAACCATCTTTGATCAACGAGCTAGTCAACTAGAGGCTTACTAGGGACAGTGTTTTGTCTATGTATCCACACATGTATATGTGTTTCCATTCAATACAATTATCTTGAAACAAGAAATATAATAATAACTACTTTATTATTGCCTCTAGGGAATATTTCCAACACATGGATGATATTTGCTTAAGATTAAAGCATGCAACTTTGCTCCTTGGTGAAAGGATCGATATGGTTGACTAGAGGGGGGGGGGTGAATAGGCAACTACCAATTTTTAGCTCTTCTTAACAAATTATGGTTAGCAAAAAAAGGTTTTCTAAAAATAAAAACTAGGTGAGAAACCTATATGATGCTAACAACAACAACAACTAATGCAAGCGAGGAATACACCACAACAATAATTAGGACAAAGTAAAGGTAAGAGATAACCACAAGTGGAACCGGTGGAGATGAGGATGTGTTACCGAAGTTCCTTTCCTTTGACAGGAAGTACGTCTCCGTTGGAGCGGTGTGGAGGCACAATGTTCCCCAAGAAGCCACTAGGGCCACCATATTCTCCTCACGCCCTCACACAATGCGAGATGTCGTGATTCCACTAGTGGTGCCCTTTAAGGCGGCGACCGGACCTTTACAAACAAGGTTGGAGAAATCTCCACACAAAGATTGGAGGCTCCCAACAAGACCACAGAGCTTCACCACAATGGAATGTGGCTCCAAGGTGACCTCAACCAGTTAGGGTGCTCAAACACCCAAGATTAACAAGATCCGGAAGGGATTAGTGGGGGGAATCAAATATCTCTTGGTGGAAGTGTAGATCACGACCTTCTCAACCAATCCCTAGGAAATCAACAAGTTTGATTGGCTAGGGAGAGAGATCGGGCGAAAATGAGCTTTGGAGAAACAATGGAGCTTGGGGAGGTAAGAGGTACCTTCTTGGAGAAGAAGACCCCTTTATATAGTGGGGGGAAAGAATCCAACCGTTACCCCCACTCACAACCCAAGCAGGGTGGTACTACCGCTGCTAGGAGTGGTACTACCGCCCGGTAGGTACACCAACCAGGGTAGTAAAAATATACTACCGTGCCTACCACCGCTGATGCCGTGGTTGCGCAAAAAGTCTGAGGGAGTGGTAGTAAAAAACTACTGCCGCCCAGAGAGCGGTACTACCCTTGTACCAGCAGTACTACCGCTCGCACCAGCGGTACTACCGTTTTTCCTTTGCACAGACAGGGAGAAACAAGCTGGAGCTTCATTGAAGCGAGGGAAAGGTGATGCAATAGAAGTGTGTACGTGTTGATTCCACCCAACCTTTCCTAAGAGGACCCCTTCTTAATAGTACGACTTTCCTACGACTCAAATCCACCAAAGAGAAATGTAGAGAGCAACCGTCTTTGAAATACTCTGAGGGGCACCGAATCGTCTTGTGCCTAGTCATGAATTATCTGAAATGCTCAATGCACACGATTAGTCCGCACACGCATTGTCATCAATCATCGAAACCACTTAGGGAGAAATACGCCCTAACAATCTCCCCCTTTTTGGTGGATTGATGACAATATAAGATTTGCACTAAAGGATATAAAATTAACATATGCAAACCCAAAATCTATAAAGTAGAGACAGGCTCCCCCTGGATGTGTGCATACTTAGAGAAAGATCATGGTGTGTACGACACACAACCAAGGAACATCACTCCCCCTAGATTTTGTAGACGAGGCTTTCCTTGCAACAAACTGATTAAACACTAAGCATGGAAGCAAGGCATAGCATGTGAGCATGAAGATAAGGGAACATAATAAATAGTCTCACAAGTTATTAACATCTAAATAATAATGAGACAATAAAGATAGAGAAGTGATAGCATATGTCTCGCACCATATGATAGAGTACGACGTCTCCTACTCTCACACACAAAACAAAACCAACCAAAGTAGCTACACAATTTCAACGAACAAAGCGACACAGAAAACGAAGAAACTCGCAAATACTACACTCTCTCCCCCTTTGGCATCGGGACACCAAAAAGGCAGAGAGGACACCTAAGACACATGTGGTAGCTCAAAAATGCATAGACATCAACCATCGGACTCCTCATCAGACTCCTCAACAGATTCCTCATCAGATTCAACCCACTGAAGATTCTTCTTCTCCATTCAAGCAGCTTCAGGAGTGATGTCCTTCTCAGACCCACTCGAGATGTGCACGTCGAGCTTCCTCAGAATCAGCTTGTCGCTCTGACAGCTCTCCTTCTGAGCAACATGGGTCATGTACTTCCCCTTTGCCTGTAAGAAAAACAGAGTCTTCATCCTGTCCTTGAGATTCTTGGCCCAAGATGGCTCAGCACAGGAAGGCACATGTGTCTCTGGACTACCCTCAACCTCATCCTCAGCCTCATCCTCATCCTCATCCTCATAAGTATATATGTTGACAGCAGAAGGTGTCGTGGTAGTGTTGGCCCACTTGTTCTTTTGACGCAACTTAATAGGCTCATGGCGGATCCAGCTGGGAGCATCATACATCATCTGTGGAAAGGTCATCGACCACTTCTCCCGGATCAAGTAAAACAGATAAGGTGCATAGATGGGACCATTTCGGTGAAACATAGCTGACTGAAGCTCACTCCACATGACGTGAGACACATCAAGCGGTCCAGGAGCACGAGCCCGTCCTTTTTGACACATCAAAAGCATATCCACCAGATATGAATGCACCTGGTCCTTGTTGCCAACGCACGGAAAAAGAGTGTTGCCAAAGATTCGGTGCATGACATCAAGGAATGGGTTCAGCACGTGAGATATCTCACCAGATGAGGACACCTTCTCAATAAGTAGGGCAACATCTTTTTCTTAGGTGTAGCAAATGGCTTTGCGTGCGGGCACAAACCAACTGGGTTCTCAAGCCCCTCATCATGAATGTTCAGAAGATCCATAAACTCCTTTCAAGTAGGAGACAACTTCTCCCCATTGGTCATCCAAGTCATAGTGCGCTCAGCATCAGAGTGGAAGTGAATGATAACAAAGAACCAAGCCACGACCTCAGGATTGAAGTCAAGCTGAAACGACATGATCTCCTCGATCCCAAGTTTCTACACCATGTCCACAGGATCACCAAAGTATGTCGGATCCTTCTTGAGATGATCCATGTCAATCCACTGAATCGGTACATAGATGTTCTTCTTGGTCTTGATCACATCTTGATAGATAAGAGCCTATTGCTTGGACCAAAAAAGTTCAAAGCCCTTGAGATGAACCCTCTCGATGACGTAGGGGTCACGCTTCCTGTGAATCTGAAACTCAGCTTGCGACATACCATCCCAACTGACAGTGTGCTTCGAGCCTTTGTGTGCGGGGCTCTTGAAATTGCACTTCGGAGCCTGGGATCCTTCGGGTGCCTCTTGATTGCGAAGGTGCTTGGAACCTGTATCCCGAGAAGGGCTCGAGCGCCTGGAGCTGGAACTAGAGCCACCGCCTATGACACACAATGCAAGCACAAGAAAACGAAAATATATTCAAGGCAAAGATCGAAGCAAGCTAGAAGACTCCAGAGAAATGAGAATTAGGAGGACAGAATATGCGAATTCAGGGTGCAGCGGTAGTACCGTAGTTCGAACGGTACTAAAATTTTACTACCGCGCTGACCATCGTAGTACCGCTCCTGAGTGCGGTAGTACCGTATGTCAGTCGGTAGTAAAACTTTACTACCTCACCCACTACGGCAGCACCGCTCGAGGAGGAGCGGTAGTACCACACGGGCGAAAACTGTCAGATCTGACACTCCACTCTTCAGATTCGGTACTACCGTGGACCAACACAAACATATTGTTGTAACGCCCAAGATGCGGTCCTATCCTTATTTTGGCGCGAGGGCCTCGACAGGGATAGAAACGCATCTCATCATTTCGCAAGAATGGATATCGTTACAAGTACACATACTGAAAAGATGAGTATAAGGAGTTGGCTTACACTCGCCACAAGCTACATCAGAGTCACAAGAGTACAATACATACAATCATCATGAAGAAGTGCACGGTCCATCTACGGACGAAAACAACCGATAAAAGAACGACATCCATCCTTGCTATCCGAGGCTGCCGGCCCGGAACACATCCTAGAACGATGAAGAGGAAGAAGAAGAAACTCCAAATAGCACAATCAGCGTGCTCATGTCAAAGTAAATCTCTACATATACCTGCAACTGGTGTTGTAGTAATCTGTGAGCCACATGGGACTCATCAATCTCATATCCAATGGTACCAAGACTAGCAAAGCTTAATGGGTGAGGTATGGTTAAGTGGTGAGGCTGCATCAAGCGGCTAAACATTTATTTAAGGTGGCTAACTTACGAGTACAAGAATAAAAGAGGGGGATAATCTACGCATATCAGACGTGATCTAATAATGATCAACTGAATGATCCTGAACACCTACTTACGTCAAACATAATCCCACCGTGTCCTCAATCGGAGAAGGAGCTCACGAAAGATACAATCACGGTTACGCACTCAGTTGGCAAGTTTTATTTAAGTTTACTTCAAGTTATCTAGAACCAGATGTTAAACAAAGTTTCCACGCTGCCACATAACCGCGGGCATGGCTTTCCGAAAGATTTAACCCTGGAGGGATGCCCCAACTAGTCCATCACAAACTACCACAAGCTGCGACAGAATGACCTCGATCAGGGAAACCCGTGATCTCCTCGGGTTCCTATTGGAAAACCTCAAGCTCGAGATAACCCAAAGCATCCTCGGAATCCCTCGCACAAGACGCTCGAGAACGGTAAAACAAATCCAGCAAGGCCGCCCGGCGTGTCGACGAACCCGATAGGAGCCGCGTATCTCGTTCTCACGACACGATTGGATGGGACTAGCTACGAGTAAAACCAAACCTCGAGTTTCCTCGCGGTGGCCCCGCAGGCAGCCCATTTGGAACCAACACCATCAGCACTGGCCCCCCTGTATTATGTTGAATTACTCCACGGGTTCATGACGTGTAACGCCCAAGATGCGACCCTATCCTTATTTTGGCGCGAGGGCCTCGACAGGGATAGAAGCGCATCTCGTCGTTTCACAAGAATGTATATCGTTACAAGTACATGTACTCAAGAGAAGAGTATATGTCATTGGTGTACACTCGCCACAAGCTACATCAGAGTCACGTCAGTACAATACATAAATATCACGAAGAAGAGCAGGGTCCGACTACGGACGAAAACATACGAGAAAATAACGACGTACATCCTTGCTATCCCATGCTGCCGGCCTGGAACCCATCCTAGATCGACGAAGAGGAAGAAAAAGAAACTCCAAATGAACAATCATCGCGCTCACGTCTTAATATCCTTTACCCGCACCTGCAATTGGTGTTGTAGTAATCTGTGAGCCACAGGGGACTCGACAATCTCATTTCCAAAGGTATCAAGACTAGCAAAGCTTAATAGGTGAGGTATGGTTAAGTGATGACGTTGCAACAGTGGCTAAGCATTTATTTGAGGTGGCTAACTTACGAGTACAAGAATAAGAGGGGGAGATGATCTACGCACAGCGGACGTGAACTACTGATGATCAAATGAATGATCCTGAACACCTACTTACGTCCAACATAACCCCACCGTGTCCTCGATCGGAGAAGGAGCTCACGACAACGACAATCACGGTTACGCATTCAGTTGACAAGTTTTAATTAAGTTAACTTCAAGTTATCTAGAACCGGATGTTAAACAAAGTTCCCATGTTGCCACATAACCGCGGGCACGGCTTTCCGAAAGATTTAACCCTACAGGGGTGCTCCAACTAGTCCATCACAAACTATCACACGCTGCGACGGAATGACCTCGATTAGGGAAACCCGTGATCTCCTTGGATTCCTATTGAAAAACCTCAACCTCGAGTTAGCTCAAAGCATCCTCAGAATTCCTCGCACAATACGCTCAGGAAAGGTAAAACAAGTCCAGCAAGGCCGCCCGGCATGTCGACGATCCCGATAGGAGCTGCGTATCTCGTTCTCAGGACACGACGGATGAGCACTACGTACGGTGGCCGGATAGAAATCCCCCGAGTTGCCCTGGGTGGCCCCGCAAGTGGATCTGTTTTGGACCAGCACTGGCCCTCCCTGTATTATGTTGAATTACTCCTCGAGTAGCGCTAACTCCCTATGTTTTCAGTATTAACAAAATTATTATGTTGGGCAAATATAGTACCAATGTTGGGCCTTGCCAGACGAGCTTTATCCCACAACGAGAATCTAGGGGGTCCCCATAACAACCCCAAGCATGTTAGGAGCACTCATTTATGGAACATAACACCGATAGCCGAAACTAAGGCGACAAAGGTGGAACAAAACACCAGGCTAGAAAGCCAAGCCTTCCACCTTTAACCAAGTATATAGGTGTATTAAATTAATTAGGAAAAATATGGTGATATAACAAGGAACCCATGTTATCACATGGAAGCAACTGCACCTGCAACTAGCTACGCTATCAAATGGTTAAGCAAGCGGTAACATAGCCAATCAGTGGTTTGCTAGGTTGTGAACAGGTTGAAGGTTTTCATGGCAATGTTGAGAGGCTGATATTTAACAGGTGGTAGGCAACGAGACATAGCGATAGAAACAAAATAACTAGCATGGCAATGATAGTAATGGTATCTAGGGAAATGGTCATCTTGTCTGAGATCCCGCTTGGAAGAAGAATGACTCCGTGAAGCAGACGAACCGACGTAGTCGAACGGATCCTCACTTTCTGACATGCTTGCGGAACTCTATTGAGACGAATCAAACCGGAAACAAGAATCAACACACGATATTCACCACACTATGCGCAACACATACGATGCATGAACGGTTTCAATTATGCACGTATGACATGGCATTTCACACAATCAAACTCGACACATTAAGTGAAGTTCAATATGCAACAAGTTGCATATTGACGAAACTCCACATACGGATTATTTAGTTCTGTCCCGATTAGGTACACGGCAATATTAAATGTGATTAAACAAGGCAAGAGGTAAAGCGTAATTGAACTACCTATCTAGGCATTTTAAATGAGGTTGGAAATGACATATAGCATCTCCGAGATGACCCCACACGTTAATTTATAATTCTGTCCAGATCTGGACTAATACTTTTTAATATTTGTTAAACGGAAAAATAAAGTGGTTGACGTGACACTACACGTCGTTCCAATCAATTTACATATATGGAACATCTGCAACGGAGCTACGGTTCAAAAGATATGATCACCGCAAGATATAACGCCATGAATGCAATATGTATGCGAATGACAGCCACAAGCATTCCAAATTAAGAAGGCAGCAACATATTATGAAACTACACGAGATTCTAAGCAAGTTTCATATAGGGCACGATCAAAACGGAGCAACGGTTCAACAACTACAAGCTACACAAGAACTAGTCATAATCTGCCAAAAACAACAACATGGCATTTTCTACACCCCAAAACAACAAGCTACATAAATCTAAAATGCTCAAACAAGGCATGAGACAATAGTAGTCAAGATGCACTATAACATCCTACTGATAACATCTAGCATGGAAGCATGGATCACTAGTAAAAGGACTCACAAAATGGCATCTCGCACACAGTTTCAGACTTAGTGAAAATAACACTGTTGACAGTGCAGTTTTCGATCTGAAGGCATATTGACAGCAGCAAAACTATATTCTATGGGGCCCAAATTTACAGCATGATAGAGAATCTTAAGGACTACAACTAACTTCATTGCACGAACCTCAAAGGAGCTGTAGATCACTAGCAAAACTCATGGCAAGACAACAACAAAATATAACAGATTTCAGACTTAGAAATATTTCAACATCTCCAAATCAACACTATTTTTAGCATATTGACAACAAGCAAATAACACCTAAACATGGATTTCTATTGCAACCAAAATTACCAGGGGCTAGCATGCATATCCAAGGGCATATCTCTAGTTCAACACTAATTCATATCATGCACGGAATAAATTCCACAAAATAGACAAGAGGGCAACGTGGCAGAAATATCATGCATGCTAACTTACTCGAAAGACAAAACTAAATGCACGGTTAAATTCTATGGATTTTTCTACCCCGAAAACATATATAATATGTGGGGTTCGAAAAATAAACTAGCGTCACACGTATATGCGAGAATATGTCCTAAACACGACATAGCAAACTAACGACGGAACCTACATGCAAAAATGGAAACAACTACTCTAAAATACATGGCAAAGGTTCCCGAACAACATGAACATTTATCTATGGGATTTGAACAAACCGGACACGCGCAAAAATAGCTATGAAATAATTCCGTATTAGGACAACACACAAATCTAGGCATTCGGTGGGTCAAACCACTTCAAACATGCATGCAAGTTGTAAAATACGAATCTACACAAAAAACTAATCAAGTTACATATTTAAATCATTGCGATCCGACGCACGGTTAATTATCTACGAGCGTTTGAAATATGACATCTCCTAAAATTAATAAATCCGAAAATCCTAAAAAAGTTTACTACCGGGCCTAATCCCTAACGGCCTTAGACAAGGCAGCGGTGCAATTTAAATAAAATACACCGGGGAGGCTTGATAGAGGGCTCACCTGCGTGGCCTGGGCCGAAGGGGAGGCTAGCAGCCGGCTTGGCTTGGGCCGGAGTTGGACCACGGTTGGAGCTCGGGGTGCAGGCTGGCGTGGAGTGGGCTCGTCTGGTCGGCTGCTACTGCAACAAAGGACCTTCCAACGGCGCGAGAAACAAGTGTGCTGACGGGAGACTAATCTTGTCTTGATACTCCTCAGCAACGGCACCAGGAATCCTTCTGCTACGGCTACGCCTTTAGGGACTTCCTAGGCAAATATGCAAAGGATTTCCCCCGTGGCCTTGGAGCCTTGCATTGGTGTTCCCTCGAAGCAGAAAGGGTGATGTAGCACAGCGGCGGTAAGTATTCCCCTCAGTTTTCAGAACCAAGGTATCGATCCAGTGAAGGAATATCACAAGTACTTGCACAAACACAAAGAGCTTGCTCCCAACGCTATGAAGGGGTTGTCAATCCCTTATAGATTGTTTGCCAAGTGAGAACTGAAAGCAACAAAGAAACAAAGCAAAGTAAAAGCGAAAGTGGAAACGATAGGTGTGAATAGACCCGGGGGCCGTAGTGTTTACTAGTGGCTTCTCTCATGAAAGCAAGTAGACGGTGGATGAACGAATTACTGTCGAGCAATTGATAGAACCGCGCAAAGTCGTAACGTTATCTATGACAATGATTATATCTATAGGCATCACGTCCAAAACAACTAGACCGATACTTTCTGCATCTACTACTATTACTCCACATGTCGACCGCTGTCCAGCATGCATCTAGTGTATTAAGTCCAAAGAACAGAGTAACGCCTTAAGCAAGATGACATGATGTAGATGGACAATCTCATATCTATGATAAAAGCCCATCTTGTTACCCTTGATGGCAACAACATGATGCGTGCCTTGCTGCCCCTTCTGTCACTGGGAAAGGTCACCACACGGTATGAACCCATAACCAAGCACTTCTCCCATTGCAAGAATCATAGATCTAGTTGGCCAAACAAAACCCAAGACTCGGAGAGACTTACAAGGATATCAAATCATGCATATAAGAAATCAGCAAAGACTCAAATATATATCATAGATAATCTGATCACAAATCCACAATTCATCGGATCTCGACAAACACACCGCCAAAGAGGATTACATCGGATAGATCTCCATGAAGATCATGGAGAACTTTGTACTGAAGATCCAATAGAGAGAAGAAGCCATCTAGCTACTAACTACGGACCCGTAGGTGTGAAGTGAACTACTCACGAGTCATTGGAGGGGCGATGATGTTGATGAAGAAGCCCTCCAACTCCAAAGTCCCCTCCGACAGGTCACCGGGAAGGGTCTCCAGATGAGATCTCGCGGATACAGAAGCTTGCGGCGGCGGAAAAGTGTTTTCGTGGATGCCCTGATTTTTTCTGAATTTTTAGGGAATTTATAGGCCAAAGACCTAGGGCAGGGGAGCGCTAGGGGGGCCACAAGGTTGGTTGCCGTGGCCTCCCCCCTGGCCGCGACAACAGGGCTTGTGGGCCCCTTGTCGGCCCACTTGCTTGGCTATCAAGCCTCCCGATCTTCTTCCGTTCTGGAAAAATTCATTTCGGGGATTTTATTCCGTTTGGACTCCGTTCCAAAATCAGATCTGAAAAGAGTCAAAAACACAGAAAAAACAGGAACTGGCACTTGGCACTGAGTTAATAAGTTAGTCCCAAAAAATATATAAAAGGTAAACAAAACATCCAAAGTTGACAAGATAACAGCGTGAAACCATCAAAATTTTTAGATACATTTGAGACGTATAAAGCATCCCCAAGCTTAGCTCCTGCTCGTCCTCGAGTAGGGAAGTGATAAAGAATGAATTTTTGATGCTTTCATGCTACCTAGCATAGATGTCCTTTGTAACTCCTCTTAGCATAGATGTGACGTGAATGTTTAGATCCATTAGATTCAAAACAATAGTTTGCTATTGACGTGGAAACAATAATAATTCAAGCAAACTAGCAAGGTAATCATGAACTTTCAAAATAACAAGGCCAAAAGAAAGTTATCCGTACAAAATCATATAGTCTGGCTATGCTCTATCATCATTGCACAACGAATTTAAATCATGCACAACCCCGATCTTGGCCAAGTAATTGTTTTCACACCTTTACTTTCTCAAACTTTTTCAACTCTCACACAATACATGAGCGTGAGCCATGGTTTTAGCACTATAAGTGGTGTGGAGTGTGGTGGAGGTTGCAAGACAAACAAGGAGAAGATGGTCACATTACGGGTCCATAACTAGTAACTAGATGGCTTCTTCTCTCTCTTGGATATTCAATACAAAGTTCTCCATGATCTTCATGGAAATCTATCCAATGTAATCTTCTTTTGTGGTGTGTTTGTCGAAATCCGATGAATTGTGTATTTATGATGAGATTATCTATGAATCTTATTTGAGTTTCTTCTGATCTCTCTTATGCATGATTTCATATCCTTGTAATTCTCTTCGAGTTGTGGGTTTTGTCTGGCCAACTAGATCTATGATTCTTGCAATGGGAGAAGTGCTTGGTTTTGGGTTCATACCGTGCGGTGACCTCACCCAGTGGCAGAAGGGGTAGCGAGGCACGCATCGTGTTGTTGCCATCAAGGGTAAAAAGATGGGGTTTTCATCATTGGTTTGAGATTATCCCTCTACATCATGTCATCTTGCTTAAAGCGTTACTCTGTTCGTCATTAACTCAATACACTAGATGCATGCTGGATAGCGGTCGATGTGTGGAGTAATAGTAGTAGATGCAGAAAGTATCGGTCTACTTGTCTCAGACGTGATGCCTATATGTATGATCATAGCCTTAGATATCGTCATGACTTTGCGCGGTTCTATCAATTGCTCGGCACTAATTTGTTTACCCACCGTAACACTTGCTATTTTGAGAGAAGCCTCTAGTGAACACTATGGCCCCCAGGGTCTACTCCACACCATATTTCCAGCCTTACACTTTTTACTTCGTTGCACTTTCCGCCTTCAGATCTCACTTTGCAAACAATCTTGAAGGGATTGACAACCCATTTTGAAGCGTTGGGTGCAAGCTTGTTGGTGTTTGCGTAGGTACTATGGACTTGACGAGACCCTCCTTCAGGATCGATACCTTGGTTCTCAAACTGAGGGAAATACTTACTGCTCCTGTGCAACATCACCCTTTCCTCTTCAAGGGAAAAACCAACGCAAGCCCAACCTCTGTCAACGTGTCAATTTCTGGCGCTGTTGTCTGTGGGATAGCAGATCGTAGGCCAAGTTTCAACCCAATCCAAAAATATTTTATACACAATTTTTAAAACAAGGTTTTGACGATGCCGCGGGCGCGTGCGAGTGTGGTCGGGCTCAAAACGGACAACGACGAAAAACGGAGAGAACCAGCAACTAATAACGGTTGCAAGTTTTGAAAACTAGCGGCAACGGAGTGCCGATGCATTGCGGATGATGCGAATGATGTGATGATGAATGCGACAGACAAATGAACCACACGACGAGAACAGAATAAAAGGGGAATCTTCTGGGGTGTCGGTCTCGGGCTGTCACATGACGCCCTATGTTTTTCAGTATTAACAGAATTATTATTTTGCACAAATATAGTACCAATGTTGGGCCTTGCCAGACAAGCTTTATCCCAAAACGATAATCTAGGGGGTCCCCATAACAACCACAAGCATGTTAGGAGTGCTCATTTATGGAACATAACACCGGTAGCCGAAACTAAGGCGACAAAGGTGGTGCAAAACACCAGGCTAGAAAGGTCGACCCTTCCACCTTTTACCAAGTATATAGGTGCATTAAATTAAATAGCATTAATATGGTGATATAACAAGGAACACATGTTATCACACGGAAGCAACTGCACCTGCAACTAGCAACGCTATCCAATGGTTAAGCAAGTGGGAACATAGACAATCAGTGGTTTGCTAGGTTGTGAATAGGTTGAAGGTTTCATGGCAAAGTAGAGAGGCTGACATTTAACACGCAGTAGGAAGCGCGACATAACAAAAGAAACGAGACAACTAGCATAACAATGATAGTAATGGTATATGGGGAAATGATCATCTTGGATGTAATCCCGCTTGGAAGAAGAACGACTCCATGAAGCAGACGAACCGACGTAGTCAAACGGGTCCTCACATTCTGACACGCTTGCGGAACTCTATCGAGATGAAGCAAACCGGAAACAAGCATCAACACACGATGTTCCCCACACATATGCACGACATGATGCAATTCACATATGATGCATGATCAGTTTCAAATATGCAAGGCATGGCATGACAATTCAAATCACGCAAACACTACACATTAAGTGAAGCTCAATATGCAACGAGTTGCATATTGACGGAGCTCCTCATTTAATTATTTAGTTCACTCACATTTATTTACACGGCAATATTAAATGTTGTTAAACATGGCAAGAGGTGAAGCACAAATTAACCTACCTATCTAGGCATTTTAAATGAGGCCGGAAACGACATATAGCATCTCCGAAATGGCCTCACACATTACATTCTAATTCTGTCTAGATTTTTCCTAATCACCTTTTGTGTTTGTTAAACATCAGAACAAAGTGGTTCACTTGATTCTACTCGTCGTTCTAGTCCATTTACATATATGGCACATCTCCAACCAAGCTACGGTTAAATAACTACGGGCTAAACCGTTGCTATCACGTTGACACACAAACCGATGCAAAAAGCATGCTAAACAGCTTTAAATATGCATGAGAGTTGGAAAATATTAATCGATGCAAAATTCTACCGAAGTTACATATATAACTTGCTGCGATCTGACTCATGGTTAAAGATTTACGGGCGTTTGAAAATATGCTCTTTTTTTGAAATCCCTGGTAATATGGAAAAATCGCCTAACTAAAAATATCCAATCTGGGCCGAAGCTGGTGCAAGGACTGAAATAGGGCTGGGCACAATTTAGAAAAAACACTCGGGGCGCTGAATAGCGGCACGAGGGTTCACCTTGGCGGGCCTCGGCCCGGTCGGAGAGGAGGTGGGTTGAGGCTGTGGAGGCCGGCTGGGCCGAGGGGCGACATGGGCCGTAGGGTGGCAAACTGGGCCGGCTGGGGCGCAGGACGGCTCTGCTGGGCCGCGCGGGAGGCTGCTTTGGCCCCGACCGGACGCAGGAGGCAGGCGCTTGGGTCAATGGGAGGGGCGCTGGATTTGAGCTTCTTCCTCCCCCCGCGAGCCAAAGGAGGTAGCAGCGCTGCCTATTCCTGCGATATGGAGGTGGAGGTGGGGCACGGATCTCGGTGGCGGCACGCCGGATCCACTCGATCCCGAGGACGTGGGGGCAAGAGGCGGTCGGGATGAAGGGCTCCGGTGAGGATGCAGCTCGGTGGCACAACTCGGGCCTGCACGGGGCATCGGGGGCATCGAAGGGAGATGCAACGGTGGCCTACGGCGAGGGTGGCGCACGCTCCGGCGACCTCTCGTGTCCGGCCGATGGTGGCCCGACGGGCGCAGGCGGGGGAGGTTCAAGGCCGCGGAGCGGGGTGCGGCTGCACGCGGCGGTGCAACTCGGGAGGAGGGGGCTGGCGCTAGGGCTGCGGGCGTAGATGGGCTCGGGCGACGCACGGGCGGGCTAGGCGTGGGCCTGGCGGGCCGACGGTGGCTGGTGGGAGGCAGGGGCATTGGTGACGCTAAGTGGCGCCGGGGCTGTGGTGTGGCGCGTAAAACGAGGGTGGCGGCTAGGATTTAGAGGCTCGGGGTCTATTTATAGACAAAACGTGATAGGGTTTGTAGTTTTCAGGCTGATTCGAGCCGTTCGATCGCAATCGGTCGGCTCCGGGCATGGGGTAAGGATAGGTGGGCTAGGTTAGGCTGTGTAACTCTGATGAGCTGAGAGAAGAGAGGGGATTTGTGGCCCGGCAAAATATTTTAAAACACCGAAAACCCGTCCGCCGATAAACCGATGATGGTGCCGCTACGATCGACCGTTCGGGTATCAAACGGACTCCGATTACGACAAAATTTGGCAGGCGGCCTACCTACATGAAAATAAAACCGCACGCCAAGTTTCAACCTAATCCGAGAATGTTTTATACGCTCTTTGAAAAACAATATTTTAACGATGCCGCGGGAGCGTGCGAGTGTGGTCGGTCTCAAAACGGACAACGACGAACACGGAGAGAACCGACAACAAATAACGGATGCAGGTTTTGAAAATTGGCGGCAACGGACTGCCATGCAATGCAGATGATGCGGATGATGCGATGATGAGTGCGACACCCAAATGAATCACACGACGAGAATGGAATAAAAGGGGAATCTTCTGGAGCGTCGGTCTCGGGCTGTCACAATTGTATCCTACTAAGTAGCGTTTCTACCATAGAAGCACTCCCCAACCATCCATGCATGAAGATATTGTGCCACAAAATTATGAAACCGAGCTCTTATGACCCCTACCCTAGATCCAACAAAAATTAAACCAAGATAAGAGGACTAGGGGCAATACCGGGTTCCATGTCACAAGGGAGAGGAGGGAGACTGATGGGGTTATAGTCCCAGGGTAGGGTCATAGGCCTGCCCTATAGGTCCTACCCGAGGACTACCCTTCATAGAGGACAAGGCCCTTAGACAATTCCGACTGAACTAAGGACGCCCCCATCATCCAGTCGGCGACGGGCACTCGGAGCATATTTAACGTACCGACTGGAATCCACTCTGTACATCGTAACCTCCCAGGAGGGCAACGGTCATACGTTTTCATACACCATTATTGGCATTTAAGGCTTACGTTACCTGTAACGTAGGCATTTATTCACCACTATTCCACCCTTGTCCACCGGGCCATTATGAAGGGCAGCGCACTCTATATAAGCCGCCCTTCCCCACTGGTGCAGGGGTTGGCACTTGCTATAATCCTATAATTCACTCGACACTAAGCTCCCAAGAGCACTGAGACGTAGGGCTTTTACCTCCACCGTAGAGGGGCCTGAACTCATACATCCTCGCCGTAGCTAAGTCTCTGCCCATCCTTTCGTACCCCATAAATCTACTGTCAGACTTATACCCACGACAGTTGGCGCCCACCGTGGGGCAGGCGTCTAAGCGACTTCCGGCGAGTTTGCGATTTCATACTTTCGTCATGTCGTCCGGTGGAGATCTGTGCATGGGTCGTCAGTGTTGGGTTACGTAGCATAAATTCAAAATTTTCCTACGCATATTCAGATCCTCCTATGGAGAGACTAGCAACGAGAGAGGGGTAAGAGCATCTTCATACCTTTGAAGATCACTAAGCGGAAGCGTTGCTAGAACGCGGTTGATGGAGTCGTACTCGCAGCGATTCCGATCTAGTGCCGAACTACGGCACCTCCGCGTTCAACACACGTGCAGCCCGGTGACGTCTCCCGCACATTGATCCAGCAAGGAGGAGGGAGAGGTTGGGGAAGAACTCCAGCAGCACGACGGCGTGGTGTCGATAGCGAGACGATGTCTCCCGGCAGGGCTTCGCCAAGCACCGGCAGAGAGGAGGAGGAAGAAGGGCAGGGCTGCGCCGAGAGAGAGGCAAAAGTCTGATCTCCAATGGACAAAAGTGCCCACTATATATAGGGGAGGGGGGAGGGGCTGCGCCCCCTTGAGGGCTTCCCTCTCCTGGGAGGGGGGGGGGGCAGCCCTAGATGGGGTTGGTGCGGCGGCCAAGGGGGGGGGAGGGGTAAGACCCACCTGGCTTAGGGTTTGCCCCCCCTTTTCTCTCCCCCATGCATTGGGCTGAGTGGGGAGGAGCACCAGCCTACCTAGGTGCTGGTTCCCTTCCCCACTTGGCCCACCTTGCCTCCCGGGGTCGTTGCCCCCTTCGGTGCACCCTCGGGGCCACCTCCGGTGGTCCCGGTACGTTAGCGGTGATGCCCGAAACACTTCCGGTATCCGAAACCATTCGTCCTATATATCAATCTTTACCTCCGGACCATTCCGGAGCTCCTCTTGACGTCCGAGATCTCATCCGGGACTCCGAACAACTTTCGGTAACCTCGTATAACAATTCCCTATAACCCTAGCATCATCGAACCTTAAGTGTGTAGACCCTACGGGTTCGGGAGACACGCAGACATGACCGAGACACCTCTCCGGCCAATAACCATCAACGGGGTCTGGATACCCATGGTGGCTCCCACTTGCTCCACGATGATCTCATCGGATGAACCACGATGTCAAGGATTCAATCAATCCTGTATACGATTCCCTTTGTCTGTCGGTATAGAACTTGCCCGAGATTCAATCGTCGGTATACCTATACCTTGTTCAATCTCGTTACCGGTAAGTCTCTTTACTCGTTACGTAGCACGTCATCGTGTGACTAACTCCTTAGTCACATTGATCTCATGATGATGTTCTACCGAGTGGGCCCAGAGATATCTCTCTGTCACACGGAGTGACAAATGCCGATCTCGATTCGTACCAACCCAACAGACACTTTCAGAGGTACCCGTAGTGCACCTTTATAGTCACCTAGTTACGTTGTGACGTTTGATACACCCAAAGCAGTCCTACGGTATCCGGGAGTTGCACAATCTCACGGTCGAAGGAAAAGATACTTGACATTAGAAATGCTTTAGCATACGAACAATACGATCTAGTGCTATGCTTAGGATTGGGTCTTGTCCATCACATCATTCTCCCAATGATGTGATCCCGTTATCAATGACATCTAATGCCCATGATCAGGAAACCATGATCATCTATTGACTAACGAGCTAGCCAACTAGAGGCTTTCTAGGGACACATTGTGATCTATTTATTCACACATGTATTACTGTTTCCAGTTAATACAATTATAGCATGAACAATAGACGATTATCATGAACAAGAAATATGATAATAACCATTTTATTATTGCCTCTAGGGCATATTTCGAACAGTCTCCCACTTGCACTAGAGTCAATAATCTAGTTACATTGTGATGTATCGAACACCCATAGCATTATGGTGTTGATCATGTTTTGCTCGTGGAAGGGGTTTAGTCAATGGGTCTGCAATATTTAGATCCGTGTGTACTTTACAAATATCTATCACTCCACTCTGGACATGGTCCTGGATGGAGTTGTAGCGGCGTTTGATGTGCTTCGTCTTCCGGTGAAACCTGGGCTCCTTGGCTATGGCAATGGCCCTAGTGTTATCACAGAAGAGTGTCATTGGACCCGACGCGCTTGGAACCACTCCAAGGTCGGTGATGAGCTCCTTGATCCAAATTCCTTCATGAGCTGCTTCTCAAGCAGCTATGTACTCCGCTTCACATGTAGATGCTGCCACGACTTCTTGCTTGCTGCTGCACCAGCTCACTGCCCCACCATTCAACACATATACGTATCCGGTCTGTGACTTAGAGTCATCCGGATCTGTGTTGAAGCTAGCGTCGACGTAACCCTTTACGACGAGCTCTTCGTCACCTTCATAAACGAGAAACATTTCCTTAGTCCTTTTCAGGTACTTAAGGATATTCTTGACCGCTGTCCAGTGTTCCATACCGGGATCACTTTGGTACCTCCCTACCAAACTTATGGCAAGGTTTATATCAGGTCTGGTACACAGCATGGCATACATTAGAGAGTCCACGGCTGAAGCGTAGGGGACAGAAGTCATCTTCTCTCTATCTGCTGCCATGGTCGGCGACTGAGTCTTACTCAATCTCATACCTTGCAAAACTGGCAAGAACCCTTTCTTTGAGTTTTCCATATTGAACTTCTTCAATATCTTGTCAAGGTATGTACTTTGCGAAATACCTATGAGGCGTCTTGATCTATCTCTATAGATGTTGATGCCTAATATGTATGCAGTTTCTCCAAGGTCCTTCATTGAATTTTTTTTGTTCAAATAGTCCTTTATGCTCTCCAACATCTCTTTATTATTCCCCATCAATAATATGTCATCCACATATAGTATGAGGAAAGCTACAGAGCTCCCACTCACTTTCTTGTACAGACAGGCTTCTCCGTAAACCTGTATGAACCCAAACGCTTTAATCACCTCATTAAAGCGAATGTTCCAACTCCGAGATGCTTGCACCAGCCCATAGATGGAGCGCTGGACCTTGCACACTTTGTTAGCACCCTTAGAGTCGACAAAACCTTCTGTTGCATCATATACAACTCTTCCTTAAGGTTCCCGTTAAGGAACGCTGTTTTGACGTCCATTTGCCAAATATCATAATCATAAAAGGCGGCAATTGCTAACATGATTCGTACTGATTTCAGCTTCGCTACGGAAGAGAAAGTCTCTTCGTAGTCAACTCCTTGAATTTGTCGAAAACCCTTTGCGACAAGTCGAGCTTTATAAACGGTTACATTACCGTTTGCATCAGTCTTCTTCTTGAAGATCCATTTATTTTCTATGGCTCGCCGGTCATCGGGCAAGTCCACCAAAGTCCATACTTTGTTCTGATACATGGATCCTATCTCGGATTTCATAGCTTCAAGCCATTTGTTGGAATCCGGGCCCGCCATCGCTTCTTCATAGTTCGAAGGTTCACCGTTGTCTAACAACATGATTTCCATTACAGGGTTGCCGTATCACTCTGGTGCGGAGCGTGCCCTTGTGGACCTTCGCGGTTCAGTAGTAACTTGATCCGAAGCTTCATGATCATCATCATTAACTTCCTCTTCACTTGGTGTAGGCGCCACAGGAACAACTTCCTGCGCTGCGCTACTATCCTGTTTGAGAGGGGGTGTAATTACCTCATCAAGTTCTACCTTCCTCCCACATACTTCTTTCGAGAGAAACCCTTTCTCTAGAAAGGATCCATTCTTGGCAACAAAGGTTTTACCTTCGAATCTAAGATAGAAGTGTTGGGGAACGTCGCATGGGAAACAAAAATTTTCCTACGCGCACGAAGACCTATCATGGTGATGTCCATCTACGAGAGGGGATGAGTGATCTACGTACCCTTGTAGATCGTACAGCAGAAGCATTAGAGAACGCGGTTGATGTAGTGGAACGTCCTCACGTCCCTCGATCCGCCCCGCGAACAATCCCGCGATCAATCCCATGATCTAGTACCGAACAGACGGCACCTCCGCGTTCAGCACACGTACAGCTCGACGATGATCTCGGCCTTCTTGATCCAGCAAGAGAGACGGAGAGGTAGAAGAGTTCTCCGGCAGCATGACGGCGCTCCGGAGGTTGGTGATGACCTTGTCTCAGCAGGGCTCCGCCCGAGCTCCGCAGAAACGCGATCTAGAGGAAAAACCGTGGAGGTATGTGGTCGGGCAGCCGTGAGAAAGTCGTCTCAAATCAGCCCTAAAACCTCCGTATATATAGGTGGGAGGGAGGGGAGCCTTGCCTTGGGGTCCAAGGACCCTCAAGGAGTTGGCCGAGCCAAGGGGGAGGACTCTCCCCCCCAAACCGAGTTGGACTAGGTTTGGTGGGAGGGAGTCCCCCTCCCTTCCCACCTCCTCCCTCTTTTTTTTTCCTTTGATTTCTTATCCTTGGCGCATAGGCCCCTCTTGGGCTGTCCCACCAGCCCACTAAGGGCTGGTGCGCCACCCTCATAGCCTATGGGCTTTCCCGGGGGTGGGTTGCCCCCCCGGTGAACTCCCGGAACCCATTCGTCATTCCCGGTACATTCCCGGTAACTCCGAAAACTTTCCGGTAATCAAATGAAGTCATCCTATATATCAATCTTCGTTTCCGGACCATTCCGGAAACCCTCGTGACGTCCGTGATCTCATCCAGGACTCCGAACAACATTCGGTAACCAACCATATAACTCAAATACGCATAAAACAACGTCGAACCTTAAGTGTGCAGACCCTGCGGGTTCGAGAACTATGTAGACATGACGTGAGAGACTCCTCGGTCAATATCCAATAGCGGGACCTGGATGCCCATATTGGATCCTACATATTCTACGAAGATCTTATCGTTTGAACCTTAGTGCCAAGGATTCGTATAATCCCGTATGTCATTCCCTTTGTCCTTCGGTATGTTACTTGCTCGAGATTCGATCGTCAGTATCCGCATACCTATTTCAATCTCGTTTACCGGCAAGTCTCTTTACTCGTTCCGTAATACAAGATCCCGCAACTTACACTAAGTTACATTGCTTGCAAGGCTTGTGTGTGATGTTGCATTACCGAGTGGGCCCCGAGATACCTCTCCGTCACACGGAGTGACAAATCCCAGTCTTGATCCATACTAACTCAACTAACACCTTCGGAGATACCTGTAGAGCATCTTTATAGTCACCCAGTTACGTTGCGACGTTTGATACACACAAAGCATTCCTCCGGTGTCAGTGAGTTATATGATCTCATGGTCATAGGAATAAATACTTGACACGCAGAAAACAATAGCAACAAAATGACACGATCAACATGCTACGTCTATTAGTTTGGGTCTAGTCCATCACGTGATTCTCCCAATGACGTGATCCAGTTATCAAGCAACAACACCTTGTTCATAATCAGAAGACACTGACTATCATTGATCAACTGGCTAGCCAACTAGAGGCATGCTAGGGACGGTGTTTTGTCTATGTATCCACACATGTAAATGAGTCTTCATTCAATACAATTATAGCATGGATAATAAACTATTATCTTGATACAGGAATTATAATAATAACTATACATTTATTATTGCCTCTAGGGCATAATTCCAACAGTCTCCCACTTGCACTAGAGTCAATAATCTAGCCCTCACATCACCATGTGAATTACATTGTAATAAATCTAACACCCATACAGTTCTGGTGTCGATCATGTTTTGGCCGTGGAAGAGGTTTAGTCAGCGGGTCTGCTACATTCAGATCTGTGTGCACTTTGCATATATTTACGTCCTCCTCCTCGACGTAGTCGCGGATGAGGTTGAAGCGTCGTTTGATGTGTCTAGTCTTCTTGTGAAACCTTGGTTCCTTTGCTAAGGCAATGGCACCAGTGTTGTCACAGAACAAGGTTATTGGATCCAGTGCACTTGGCACCACTCCAAGATCCGTCATGAACTGCTTCATCCAGACACCCTCCTTAGCCGCCTCCGAGGCAGCCATGTACTCCGCTTCACATGTAGAATCTGCTACGACGCTTTGCTTGGAACTGCACCAGCTTACTGCACCCTCATTAAGAATAAATACGTATCCGTTTTGCGACTTAGAGTCGTCTGGATCTGTGTCAAAGCTTGCATCGACGTAACCTTTTACGGCGAGCTCTTCGTCACCTCCATACACGAGAAACATCTCCTTAGTCCTTTTCAGGTACTTCAGGATATTCTTGACCGCTGTCCAGTGATCCACTCCTGGATTACTCTGGAACCTTCCTGCCATACTTATGGCCAGGCTAACATCCGGTCTAGTGCCCAGCATTGCATACATGATAGAACCTATGGCTGAAGCATAGGGGACGGAGCGCATATGCTCTCTATCTTCATCAGTTGCTGGTCACTGAGTCTTACTCAATCTCGTACCTTGTAACACTGGCAAGAACCCTTTCTTGGACTGTTCCATTTTGAACCTCTTCAAAACTTTATCAAGGTATGTGCTTTGTGAAAGTCCTATCAGGCGTTTTGATCTATCCCTATAGATCTTAATGCCTAGAATGTAAGCAGCTTCTCCTAGGTCCTTCATAGAGAAACTTTTATTCAAGTAACCTTTTATGCTCTCCAAAAGCTCTACGTTGTTTCCAATCAGTAATATGTCATCCACATATAATATTAGAAATGCCACAGAGCTCCCACTCACTTTCTTGTAAATACAAGATTCTCCAACCACTTGTATAAACCCAAATGCTTTGATCACCTCATCAAAGCGTTTGTTCCAACTCCGAGATGCTTGCACCAGTCCATAAATGGATCGCTGGAGCTTGCACACCTTGTCAGCACTTTTGGGATCGACAAAACCTTCGGGTTGCATCATATACAACTCTTCCTTAAGGAAACCGTTAAGGAACGCCGTTTTGACATCCATCTGCCAGATTTCATAATCGAAAAATGCAGCTATTGCTAACATGATTCTGACGGACATAAGCATTGCCACGGGAGAGAAAGTCTCATCGTAGTCAATTCCTGGAACTTGTGAAAAACCCTTTGCCACAAGTCGAGCTTTATAAACGGTCACATTACCGTCAGCGTCCGTCTTCTTCTTAAAGATCCATTTGTTCTGAATAGCCTTGCGGCCCTCAGGTAGTATCTCCAAAGTCCACACTTTGTTCTCATACATGGATCCTATCTCGGATTTCATGGCTTCTAGCCATTTGTTGGAATCTGGGCCCACCATTGCTTCTTCATAATTTGCAGGTTCATTGTTGTCTAACAACATGATTGATAAGACGGGATTACCGTACCACTCTGGAGCAGCGCGTGATCTCGTCGACCTGCGTGGTTCAACAGAAACTTGAACTGGAGTTTCATGATCATCATCATTAACTTCCTCCTCAACCGGCGTCGCAATGACAGAGGTTTCCCCTTGCCCTGCGCCACCATCCAGAGGGATGAGAGGTTCAACAACCTCGTCAAGTTCTATCTTCCTCCCACTCAATTCTCTCGAGAGAAACTCCTTCTCGAGAAAAGCTCCGTTTTTAGCAACAAACACTTTGCCCTCGGATTTGAGATAGAAGGTGTACCCAACTGTCTCTTTTGGGTAACCTATGAAGATGCACTTTTCCGCTTTGGGTTCCAGCTTTTCAGGCTGAAGCTTTTTGACATAAGCATCACATCCCCAAACTTTAAGAAACGACAACTTTGGCCTTTTGCCATACCACAGTTCGTATGGTGTCGTCTCAACGGATTTTGATGGTGCCCTATTTAAAGTGAATGCAGCTGTTTCTAATGCATAACCCCAAAATGATAACGGCAAATCAGTAAGAGACATCATAGATCGCACCATCAAAGTACGATTACGACGTTCGGACACACCATTACGCTGTGGTGTTCCAGGAGGTGTTAACTACGAAACAATTCCACATTGTCTTAAGTGAGCACCAAACTCGAAACTCAGATATTCACCCCCACGATCAGACCTTAGGAACTTGATCTTCTTGTTACGATGATTTTCCACTTCACTCTGAAATTGCTTGAACTTTTCAAATGTTTCAGACTTGTGCTTCATCAAGTAGACATAACCATATCTACTTAAATCGTCAGTGAAGGTGAGAAAATAACGATATCCGCCGCGTGCCTCTACGCTCATTGGACCACACATATCGGTATGTATGATTTCCAACAAGTCACTTGCACGCTCCATTGTTCCGGAGAACGGAGTCTTAATCATCTTGCCCATGAGGCATGGTTCGCACGTGTCAAGTGAATCAAAGTCAAGTGACTCCAAAAGTCCATCAGCATGGAGTTTCTTCATGCGCTTTACACCAATATGACCCAAGCGGCAGTGCCACAAAAATATGGTGCTATCATTGTTTACTCTAACTCTTTTGGTCTCGATGTTATGTATATACGTATCGCTATCAAGATTCAATATGAACAAACCTCTCACATTCGGTGCATGACCATAAAATATGTTACTCATAGAAATAGAACAACCATTATTCTCAGACTTAAAAGAGTAACCGTCTCGCAATAAACAAGATCCAGATATAATGTTCATGCTCAACGCAGGCACTAAATAACAATGATTTAAGTTCATCACTAATCCCGATGGTAGCTGAAGTGACACTGTGCCGACGGCGATTGCATCAACCTTGGAACCGTTTCCTACACGCATCGTCACTTCGTCTTTCGCCAGCCTTCGTCTATTCCGCAGTTCCTGCTTCGAGTTGCAAATGTGAGCAACAGAACCGGTATCAAATACCCAGGCACTACTACGAGAGCCGGTTAAGTACACATCAATAACATGTATATCAAATATACCTGATTTTTCTTTGCCCGCCTTCTTATCTGCCAGATACTTGGGGCAATTGCGCTTCCAGTGACCCATACCCTTGCAATAGAAGCACTCTGTTTCAGGCTTAGATCCAGCCTTGGGTTTCTTCGGCGGATTGGCAACAGGCTTGCCGCTCTTCTTCGAATTGCCCTTCTTGCCTTTGCTGTTTCTCTTGAAACTAGTGGTCTTGCTCACCATCAACACTTGATGCTCTTTACGGAGTTCAGACTCTGCGACTTTCAGCATCGCAAACAACTCGCCGGGAGACTTATTCATCCCTTGCATGTTGTAGTTCAACACAAAGCCTTTATAGCTTGGCGGCAGTGATTGAAGGATTCTGTCAGTGATAGCTTCTTGCGGGAGTTCAATCCACAGTTCAGCTAGACGGTTTGAGTACCCAGACATTTTGAGCACATGTTCACTGACAGACGAGTTTTCCTCCATCTTGCAAGCATATAATTTATCGGAGGTCTCATACCTCTCGATCCGGGCGTTCTTCTGAAAGATAAACTCCAACTCCTGGAACATCTCAAATGCTCCATGACGCTCAAAGCGACGTTGAAGTCCCGGTTCTAAGCCATACAAGACTGCACATTGAACTATTGAGTAGTCCTCCTTACGTGCTAACCAGGCGTTCTTAACATCCTGATCAGCCGTAGCGGGTGGTTCATCTCCTAGCGCAGCATTAAGGACATAATCCTTCTTCCCAGCTTGTAAGATTAACTTAAGATTACGAGCCCAGTCTACAAAGTTGCTTCCATCATCTTTCAACTTAGCTTTCTCTAGGAACGTATTAAAATTCAGGATGACTGTCGCGTGAGCCATGATCTACAACACAAATATATTCAAAGTGGACTTAGACTATGTTCAAGATAATTAGAGTTCAACTTAATCAAATTATATGCTAAACTCCCACTCAAAAAGTACATCTCTCTAGTCATTTGAGTGGTTCATGATCCACTTACACTATCCCAAGTCCGATCATCACGTGAGTTGAGTATAGTTTTAGTGGTCAGCATCCCTATGCTAATCATATCAACTATATGATTCATGATCGACCTTTCGGTCTCATGTGTTCCGAGGCCATGTCTGCACATGCTAGGCTCGTCAAGCTTAACCCGAGTGTTCCGCGTGCGCATCTGTTTTGCACCCGTTGTATGTGAACGTTGAGTCTATCACACCCGGTCATCACGTGGTGTCTCGAAACGATGAACTGTAGCAACGGTGCACAGTCGGGGAGAACACAATTTCGTCTTGAAATTTTAGTAAGAGATCACCTCATAATGCTACCGTCGTTCTAAGCAAAATAAGGTGCATAAAAGGATTAACATCACATGCAATTCATAAGTGACATGATATGGCCATCATCACGTGCTTCTTGATCTCCATCACCAAAGCACCGGCACGATCTTCTTGTCACCGGCGCCACACCATGATCATCCATCAACGTGTTGCCATCGGGGTTGTCGTGCTACTTATGCTATTACTACTAAAGCTACATCCTAGCAAAATAGTAAACGCATCTGCAAGCACAAACGTTAGCATAAAGACAACCCTATGGCTCCTGCCGGTTGCCGTACCATCGACATGCAAGTCGATATTTCTATTACAACATGATCATCTCATACATCCAATATATCACATCACATCGTTGGCCATATCACATCACAATCATACCCTGCAAAAACAAGTTAGACGTCCTCTAATTTTGTTGTTGCATGTTTTACGTGGTGACCAAGGGTATCTAGTAGGATCGCATCTTACTTACGCAAACACCACAACGGAGATATATGAGTTGCTATTTAACCTCATCCAAGGACCTCCTCGGTCAAATCCGATTCAACTAAAGTTGGAGAAACCGTCACTTGCGAGTCATCTTTGAGCAAAGGGGGTTACTCGTAACGATGAAACCAGTCTCTCGTAAGCGTACGAGTAATGTCGGTCCAAGCCACTTCAATCCAACAATACCGCGGAATCAAGAAAAGACTAAGGAGGGCAGCAAAACGCACATCACCGCCCACAAAAACTTTTGTGTTCTACTCGAGAAGACATCTACGCATGAACCTAGCTCATGATGCCACTGTTGGGGAACATCGCATGGGAAACAAAAAATTTCCTACGCGCACGAAGACCTATCATGGTGATGTCCATCTACGAGAGGGGATGAGTGATCTACGTACCCTTGTAGATCGTACAGCAGAAGCGTTAGAGAACGCGGTTGATGTAGTGGAACATCCTCACGTCCCTTGATCCGCCCCGCGAACAATCCCGCGATCAATCCCACGATCTAGTACCAAACGGACGGCACCTCCGCGTTCAGCACACGTACAGCTCGACGATGATCTCGGCCTTCTTGATCCAGCAAGAGAGACGGAGAGGTAGAAGAGTTCTCCGGCAGCGTGACGGCGCTCCGGAGGTTGGTGATGACCTTGTCTCAGCAGGGCTCCGCCCGAGCTCCGCAGAAACGCGATCTAGAGGAAAAACCGTGGAGGTATGTGGTCGGGCAGCCGTGAGAAAGTCGTCTCAAATCAGCCCTAAAACCTCCGTATATATAGGTGGGAGGGAGGGGAGCCTTGCCTTGGGGTCCAAGGACCCTCAAGGAGTCGGCCGAGCCAAGGGGGAGGACTCTCCCCCCCAAACCGAGTTGGACTAGGTTTGGTGGGAGGGAGTCCCCCTCCCTTCCCACCTCCTCCCTCTTTTTTTTTCCTTTGATTTCTTATCCTTGGCGCATAGGCCCCTCTTGGGCTGTCCCACCAGCCCACTAAGGGCTGGTGCGCCACCCTCATAGCCTATGGGCTTCCCCGGGGTGGGTTGCCCCCCCCACCGGTGAACTCCCGGAACCCATTCGTCATTCCCGGTACATTCCCGGTAACTCCGAAAACTTTCCGGTAATCAAATGAAGTCATCCTATATATCCATCTTCGTTTCCGGACCATTCCGGAAACCCTCGTGACGTCCGTGATCTCATCCGGAACTCCGAACAACATTTGGTAACCAACCATATAACTCAAATACGCATAAAACAACGTCGAACCTTAAGTGTGCAGACCCTGCGGGTTCGAGAACTATGTAGACATGACCCGAGAGACTCCTCGGTCAATATCCAATAGTGGGACCTGGATGCCCATATTGGATCCTACATATTCTACGAAGATCTTATCGTTTGAACCTCAGTGCCAAGGATTCGTATAATCCCGTATGTCATTCCCTTTGTCCTTCGGTATGTTACTTGCTCGAGATTCGATCGTCAGTATCCGCATACCTATTTCAATCTCGTTTACCGGCAAGTCTCTTTACTCGTTCCGTAATACAAGATCCCGCAACTTACACTAAGTTACATTGCTTGCAAGGCTTGTGTGTGATGTTGCATTACCGAGTGGGCCCCGAGATACCTCTCCGTCACACGGAGTGACAAATCCCAGTCTTGATCCATACTAACTCAACTAACACCTTCGGAGATACCTGTAGAGCATCTTTATAGTCACCCAGTTACGTTGCGACGTTTGATACACACAAAGCATTCCTCCGGTGTCAGTGAGTTATATGATCTCATGGTCATAGGAATAAATACTTGACACGCAGAAAACAATAGCAACAAAATGACACGATCAACATGCTACGTCTATTAGTTTGGGTCTAGTCCATCACGTGATTCTCCCAATGACGTGATCCAGTTATCAAGCAACAACACCTTGTTCATAATCAGAAGACACTGACTATCATTGATCAACTGGCTAGCCAACTAGAGGCATGCTAGGGACGGTGTTTTGTCTATGTATCCACACATGTAAATGAGTCTTCATTCAATACAATTATAGCATGGATAATAAACTATTATCTTGATACAGGAATTATAATAATAACTATACATTTATTATTGCCTCTAGGGCATAATTCCAACAAGAAGGTATACCCAATAGTTTCCTTAGGGTATGCTATGAATACGCATTTCTCCGCTTTGCGTTCGAGCTTTTCTGGTTGAAGTTTCTTCACATAAGCATCGCAGCCCCAAACTTTAAGAAACGACAACTTAGGTTTCTTGCCAAACCATAGTTCATACAGTGTCGTCTCAACGGATTCAGACGGTGCCCTATTTAAAGTGAATGCTGCAGTTTCTAATGCGTGTCCCCAAAATGATAGCGGTAAGTCGGTAAGAGACATCATAGATCGTACCATATCTAATAAGGTGCGATTACGACGTTCAGACACTCCTTGTGTTGCGGTGTGCCAGGCGGTGTCAGTTCTGAAACGATTCCACACTTCCTTAGGTGTGTGCCAAACTCGTGACTCAAATATTCTCCACCACGATCAGATCGTAGACACTTGATTTTTCTGTCACGTTGATTCTCGACCTCACTCTGAAATTCCTTGAAATTTTCAAATGTCTCAGATTTGTGTTTCATCAAGTAGATATACCCATACCTACTCAAATCATCAGTGAGAGTGAGAACATAACGATAGCCACCGCGAGCTTCAACGTTCATTGGACCACACACATCAGTATGTATTATTTCCAATAAGTCGGTTGCTCTCTCCATTATTCCTGAGAATGGAGTCTTAGTCATCTTGCCCATGAGGCACGGTTCGCATGTGTCAAATGATTCAAAATCAAGAGACTCTAATAGTCCATCAGTATGGAGCTTCTTCATGCGCTTAACGCCGATATGACCAAGGCGGCAGTGCCACAAGTATGTGGGACTATCATTATCAACTTTACATCTTTTGGTACTCACACTATGAATATGTGTAACATCACGATCGAGATTCATAAAGAATAAACCATTCACCAGCGGAGCATGACCATAAAACATATCACTCATATAAATAGAACAACCATTATTCTCTGACTTAAATGAGTAGCCGTCTCGCATTAAGCAAGACCCTGATACAATGTTCATGCTTAAAGCTGGTACTAAATAACAATTATTAAGGTTTAAAACTAATCCCGACGGTAGATGTAGAGGTAGCGTGCCGACGGCGATCACATCGACCTTTCAACCATTCCCGACGCGCATCGTCACCTCGTCCTTGGCCAGTCTCCGCTTATTCCGCAGTTCCTGCTTGAAGTTGCAAATGTGAGCAACAACACCGGTATCAAATACCCAGGAGCTACTACGAGCGCTGGTAAGGTACACATCTATAACATGTATATCACATATACCTTTAACGTTGCCGGCCTTCTTGTCCGCTAAGTATTTGGGGCAGTTCCGCTTCGAGTGACCCTTTCCCTTGCAATAGAAGCACTCGGTCTCAGGCTTGGGTCCATTCTTTTTCTTCTTCCCGGCATCTGGCTTACCGGGCGCGGCAACAGCTTTGCCGTCTTTCTTGAAGTTCTTCTTACCCTTGCCTTTCTTGAAACTAGTGGTCTTGTTGACCATCAACACTTGATGCTCTTTCTTGATTTCTACTTCTGCAGACTTGAGCATCGAGTACAACTCGGGAATGGTCTTTTCCATCCCTTGCATGTTGTAGTTAAGCACAAAGCCTTTGTAGCTTGGTGGGAGAGACTGGAGGATTCTGTCAATTATAGCATCATCCGGAAGTTCGACTCCAAGTGAAGTCAGACGACCGTGTAACCCAGACATTTTGAGTATGTGCTCACTGACAGAATTGTTCTCCTCCATCTTACAGCTAAAGAACTTGTCGGAGACTTCATATCTCTCGACACGGGCTTGAGCTTAAAAAACTAGCTTCAGCTCCTGGAACATCTCATATGCTCCGTGTTGCTCAAAATGCCTTTGGAGCCCCGTTTCTAAACTGTATAACATGCCACACCTAACCAGAGAGTAGTCACCACTCCGCGTTTGCCAGACGTTCAGAATGTCCTAGGCTGCTGCGGGAGCGGGAGGGTCACCTAGCAGCGCATCAAGGACATAAGCCTTTTTAGCTGCTTCAAGGATGAGCTTCAAGTTGCGAACCCAGTTCGCATAGTTGCTACCATCATCTTTCAACTTGTTTTTCTCTAGGAATGCGTTGAAATTGAGGTTGACGTTGGCCATCTACAATATTTATAAAGGCAACTTTTAGACTAAGTTCATGACAATCAAGTTCATTTAATAAAATTAAGTATGAACTCCCACTTAAATCGACATCCCTCTAGTCATCTAAGTGATACATGATCCATGTTGACTAACCCGTGTCCGATCATCACGTGAGACGGACTAGTCACCATGGTGTGCAAATTCATGCTGATCGTATTCAACCATACGACTCATGTTCGACCTTTTGGTCTCTTGTATTCGAGGTCATGTCTGTACATGCTAAGCTCGTCGAGTCAACCTAGGTGTTTCGCGTGTGTAAATCTGGCTTACACCCGTTGTATGCGAACGTTAGAATCTATCACACCCGATCATCACGTGGTGCTTCGAGACAACGAACCTTCGCAACGGTGCACACTTAGGGGAATACGTTCTCGAAATTTTAAGAGGGATCATCTTATTATGCTACCGTCGTTTTAAGCAATAAGATGTAAAACATGATAAACATCACAATGCAATCATACAGTGACATGATATGGCCATTATCATCTTTGCTCATTCGATCTCCATCTTCAGGCATCGCATGATCATCATTGTCACCGGCGTGACACCATGATCTCCATCATCATGATCTCCATCATCGTGTCTCCGTGAAGTCGTCACGCCAACTACTACTATCACTACTACTATGGCTAACCGTTAGCAATGAAGTAAAAGTAGCAAGCACAAGGCGTTGCATCTTATACAATAAATTAAGACAACTCCTATGGCTCCTGCCGGTTGTCATACTCATCGACATGCAAGTCGTGAAACCTATTAAAATAACATGATCATCTCATACATCATACATGCAACATCACAACTTTGGCCATATCACATCACATGTCAAACCCTGCAAAAACAAGTTAGACGTCCTCTATTGTTGTTGCAAGTTTTACGTGGCTGATTTGAGTTTCTAGCAAGAACGCCTTCTTACCTACGTGACAGCCACAACGATGATATGCCAAAGCTATTTACCCTTCATAAGGACCCTTTTCATCAAATCCAATCCGACTAGAGTAGGAGAGACAGACACCCGCTAGCCACCTTTATGCACGATGTGCATGTCTGTCGGTGGAACCAGTCTCACGTAAGCGTACGTGTAAAGTTGGTCCGGGCCGCTTCATCCCACAATACCGCCAGAAAAGAATAAGACTAGTAGCGGCAAGCAAATTGACAAATCATCGCCCACAACTTTTGTGTTCTACTCGTGCATAGAATCTACGCATAAAAAACCTGGCTCGGATGCCACTGTTGGGTTACGTAGCATAAATTCAAAATTTTCCTACGCATATTCAGATCTTCCTATGGAGAGACCAGCAACGAGAGAGGGGTAAGAGCATCTTCATACCTTTGAAGATTGCTAAGCGGAAGCGTTGCTAGAACGCGGTTGATGGAGTCGTACTCCCAGCGATTCCGATCTAGTGCCGAACTACGACACCTCCGCGTTCAACACACGTGCAACCCGGTGACGTCTCCCGCACCTTGATCCAGCAAGGAGGAGGTAGAGGTTGGGGAAGAACTCCAGCAGCACGACGGCGTGGTGTCGATGGAGAGACGAGGTCTCCCGACAGGGCTTCGCCAAGCACCGGCAGAGAGGAGGAGGAAGAAGGGCAGGGCTGCGCTGAGAGAGAGGCAAAAGTCTGATCTCCAATGGCCAAAAGTGCCCACTATATATAGGGGGGGGGGAGGGGCTGCGCCCCTTTGAGGGTTTCCCTCTACTGGGGGGGGGGCAGCCCTAGATGGGGGCTGGTGCGGCGGCCAAGGGGGGAGGAGGGGTGTGGGGCACCCCTGGTGGGCCTTAGGCCCACCTGGCTTAGGGTTTGCCCCCCTTTTCTCTCCCCCACATATTGGGCTGAGTGGGGAGGCGCACCAGCCCACCAAGGAGCTGGTTCCCTTCCCCACTTGGCCCACCTTACCTCCCGGGGTCGTTGCCCCCCTTCGGTGGACCCCCGGGGCCACCTCCGGTGGTCCCGGTGTTCCCGGTACGTTACCGGTGATGCCCGAAACACTTCCGGTATCCGAAACCATTCGTCCTATATATCAATATTTACCTCCGGACCATTCCGGAGCTCCTCGTGACGTCCGGGATCTCATCTGGGACTCCAAACAACTTTCAGTAACCTCGTATAACAATTCCCAATAACCCTAGCGTCACCGAACCTTAAGTGTGTAGACCCTACGGGTTCGGGAGACAGGCAGACATGACCGAGAGACCTCTCCGGCCAATAACCATCAGCGGGGTCTGGATACCCATGATGGCTCCCACTTGCTCCACGATGATCTCATCGGATGAACCACGATGTCAAGGATTCAATCAATCCCGTATACGATTCCCTTTGTCTCTCGGTATAGAACTTGCCCGAGATTCGATCGTCGGTATACCTATACCTTGTTCAATCTCGTTACCAGTAAGTCTCTTTACTCGTTCCGTAGCACGTCATCGTGTGACTAACTCCTTAGTCACATTGAGCTCATGATGATGTTCTACCGAGTGGGCCCAGAGATACCTCTTCGTCACACGGAGTGACAAATCCCGATCTCGATTCGTACCAACCCAACAGACACTTTCGGAGGTACCCGTACTGCAACTTTATAGTCACCCAATTACGTTGTGACGTTTGATACACCCAAAGCACTCCTACGGTATCCGGGAGTTGCACAATCTCACGGTCGAAGGAAAATATACTTGACATTAGAAAAGCTTTAGCATACAAACAATACGAGCTAGTGCTATGCTTAGGATTGGGTCTTGTCCATCACATCATTCTCCCAATGATGTGATCCCGTTATCAATGACATCTAATGCCCATGATCAGGAAACCATGATCATCTATTGACTAACGAGCTAGCCAACTAGAGGCTTGCTAGGGACACATTGTGATCTATTTATTCACACATGTATTACTGTTTCCTGTTAATACAATTATAGCATGAACAATAGACGATTATCATGAACAAGGAAATATGATAATAACCATTTTATTATTGCCTCTAGGGCATATTTCCAACAGTCTCCCACTTGCACTAGAGTCAATAATCTAGTTACATTGTGATGTATCGAACACCCATAGCATTATGGTGTTGATCATGTTTTGCTCGTGGAAGGGGTTTAGTCAACGGGTCTGCAATATTCAGATCCGTGTGTACTTTACAAATATCTATCACTCCACTCTGGACATGGTCGTGGATGGAGTTGTAGCGGCGTTTGATGTGCTTCGTCTTCCGGTGAAACCTGGGCTCCTTCGCTATGGCAATGGCCCCAGTGTTATCACAAAAGAGTGTCATTGGACCCGACGCGCTTGGAACCACTCCAAGGTCGGTGATGATCTCCTTCATCCAAATTCCTTCATGAGCTGCTTCTAAAGCAGCTATGTACTCCGCTTCACATGTAGATGCTGCCACGCCTTCTTGCTTGCTGCTGCACCAGCTCACTGCCCCACCATTCAACACATATACGTATCCGGTCTGTGACTTAGAGTCATCCGGATCTGTGTCGAAGCTAGCGTCGATGTAACCCTTTACGACGATCTCTTTGTCACCTCCATAATCGAGAAACATTTCCTTAGTCCTTTTCAGGTACTTAAGGATATTCTTGACCGCTGTCCAGTGTTCCATATCGGAATCACTTTGGTACCTCCCTACCAAACTTATGGCAAGGTTTATATCAGGTCTGGTACACAACATGGCATACATTAGAGAGTCCACGGCTGAAGCATAGGGGACAGAACTCATCTTCTCTCTATCTGCTGCCGTGGTCGGCGATTGAGTCTTACTCAATCTCATACCTTGCAAAACTGGCAAGAACCCTTTCATTGAGTTTTCCATATTGAACTTCTTCAATATCTTGTCAAGGTATGTACTTTGCGAAAGACCTATGAGGCGTCTTGATCTATCTCTATAGATGTTGATGCCTAATATGTATGCAGCTTCTCCAAGGTCCTTCATTGAAAAACTTTTGTTCAAATAGGCCTTTATGCTCTCCAACATCTCTATATTATGACGGTTCGGCATGGCTTCGGGATGCACCCTCGATGTCGAGGCGCTTCCCAGTCGCGGGGCTACGCACTTCCGTGCCAGTTCCCGCGGTGTTCTTCTTCTCCAGCCATCGACCCCGGTGTCGATCTTCGCCCCCGTCACGCGCCGCAACAAGCGATCCCGTCGTCCGTGGCTCCAGCGTTGGGTGCAACACGCCCAGGCGCGACAGAGCGCGTCCTCTCAAGTGGCAGTGCTCAAATCGGTTGTGGTCCCGCCGCCGTCCCAGTGCTTGGACTCAGTTCCGACTGAGCTACCTTCCGAGTACCCGGGTCACGGGCCTGCAGCCGAAGTTCTCATGGCCGATTCCCATGAAGGTCCCCTCCGGACTGGTCGGAACGAGCATGAGGTCGGAGAATCATCCGGCGCTCGTCGTCAACACCATCGTTCTACGAGTCGACGCACTCGCGAGAGCAACGTCGAGGTGTTCCGCACACCCATCCTCAACTTGGCTGCGGCTGCCAGGATAGCCGATTCTCTCCAGCCGACTAATTCAGAGGCTGGTAGAGGGATCGAGCAGATCCGTGCCCTGTTGCATACGGCGCAGTAGCAAAATTCGGCGGTCTCCCAGTCCCACAACAGGATCCACAACAATTGTGTTCACGCGAGCACGCATCGGTCGGTTTTCAGTCCCGACTCTCATCAGCGGCGCAGAGGGGGCAGCCGTTCCAGGGACCCGTGTCGGAATCCGCTTCCCATTCGGTCTCATCCAGAAGATCGTCGCCGCTCGCGTACCCCTCCACGGGGTGGGCCTTGCGGGCCCCGGCATCATGATGATCGTCGTTCGGGCAGTGACGCGCATGATCCAAGGCCTGACGCAAGAGGGTACATCGCCCAGAAGAAGGTCGACAGAAGTCGAGCCCACCGTGATGGTCACGATAGAGACCGTCCGAGTGGAAGAAGGACCGTTGTCCCTGGCCCCGAGTGCTTCAGTCGGGTCATCCGTTCAGCTGACATCCCTCCCAACTTCCGATTGGCGACGGGAATCAGCAAGTTCACAGGAGAGTCCAAACCAGAAACTTGGTTGGACGACTACAGAGTGGCGGTCCAGATTGGTGGCGGAGATGACCATGTCGCCATGAAGCATCTCCCCCTGATGCTTGACGGCTCAGCGCAAGCTTGGCTAAACCAGTTAGCTCCGTCAAGCATCTACAGCTGGGCAGATCTGTCCCGAGTCTTCATCAGGACCTTCGAGGGTACGTGCAAACACCCTGCTGGTCTCGTAGAGCTCCAGCACTGTGTCCAGAAGCAGAACGAGCCCTTGCGCGATTTCATCCAGCGCTGGACGACCCTTTACCACACGGTGGAGAACGTCACAGAGCATCAAGCAGTCTGCGCCTTCAAGGCAGGCGTGCGGTACAGAGATCTGTACCTGAAGTTCGGTCGGACAGGCGACATCTCCATGAGCAAGATGATGGAGATAGCCGCGCGCTATGCAAATGGCGAAGAGGAGGACCGCATACACAGCGGCAAGCATAAGTCAGTCGCCGATGGAGATGGGAACAACAATCGGAAGCAGAAGTAGAAGGCTCAATCCACTCCGCAGGCAGAGGCAACAGCCGTTACAAATGCCAAGTTCAAAGGCAAGGGTAAAGCTCAGTACACCCCCAAGAAGAGGCAGTCTGGAAACTTCATCCTAGATCAACCGTGTCTAATCCACACGAAGACGGATGAAGAAGGCAATGTCATATTGCCGAAGCATACCACTCGGCAGTGTCACCTCCTGATCCAAGGATTCGGTGATGGACAACCGAGTGAGAAGGACGCGGAGCAGGATGATGAGGACAAGGAGGATCCGTTCCCCCAAGTCCACGCAACATTGATGATTTTTGCTGATGTGGAAAGCAAAAGTCGACTGAAGCTGGTTAACAGGGAGGTGAACATGGCAACCCCATCCACTCCCACGTTCCTCAAGTGGTCATAGACTGCGATCACCTTTGATCAGTTAGACCATCCACACACATACCCACCTGAGGGAGGCAAGCTCTGGTTGTCGACCCGGTGGTGGAAGGAGTCAGGCTGCGCAAAGTCCTCATGGACGGCAGCAGCGGCTTGAACATCATGTACGCCGACACTCTCAAGGGGATGGGCATTCCAATGTCCAAACTTAGCGAGAGCAGTATGAAGTTCCACGGAGTCGTCCCAGGACGAAAGGCCAAGTCACTCGGCCAGATTGCGTTGGATGTCGTCTTCGGCTCTGACAAGAACTTCCGCAAGGAGAAGGTGACATTCGAGGTGGTGTACTTCCAGAGTGCATACCATGCGATTTTGGGCCGTCCGGCATATGCGCGTTTCATGGCCCGACCATGTTACGTCTATTTGAAGCTCAAGATGCCAGGCCCCAAAGGTGTGATTACGGTCACAGGCAATCGGCAGCGAGCCGAGGAGTGACTGCAGCAGGGGTCGAGGATTGCCGATCAGCAGATGGCTATTCTTGAGCTGATGAGTACAAGAAGATCGCCGACCCCGCTGACCTGATGCGTTCAAAGAAGCCAGCTTCCGAGTCCGCATTCTAGTCGGCGGGAGACACGAAGAAAGTCAGCATCCACCCGACGGACGACGCCGCTGCCCCGACAAACATCTCCACCACCCTTGATCCAAAATAGGAAGGCGAGCTCATCCAATTCCTCCGTGAGAACTGAGACATTTTTGCATGGAAGCCTGCTGACATGCCACATGTACCCAGGGAGTTGGCTGAGCACCGACTGCATGTGGATCCTGCTGCTCGGCCCGTCCGAGAACGCCTGCGTCGGTCCGCCGCGCACAAGAGGAAGGCAATCGGAGAGGAGGTGGCTAAACTTTTGGCAGCCAACTTCATTCACGAGGTACACCACTCTGAGTGGCTCGCTAATGTTGTCCAAGAAGGACAAGTCTCTCCGTATGTGCATCGATTTCAAGCATCTCAATAAGGTCTGTCCGAAAGATCACTTCCCGCTCCCCCGCATCGATCAAAATGTTGATTCGACTGCGGGTTGCGAGTGTTTATCCTTCCTTGATGCCTATTCAGGCTATCATCAGATCCATCTGTATGGTCCGGATGAATTAAAAACAGCCTTCATCACCCCATTCGGGTGTTTCTGTTACATCACTATGCCATTTGGTTTGAAGAATGCGGGAGCAACTTTTATGCGCACTAGCTGAATGCCCGTACGTTGCCACGGGATAATAGACTTAGGTATGAGGCATTGCTAAAAAGAAACCAAATATAATTTCATATAGATATATTTTGAGAACAGAGTTGTAGGTGCCATACATATATTTGTTGCAATCAGTTCAAAATAAATCAAACACATTTCTCTACCATGTAGTTCTTTGGGGAGTCAATTAATTGCATGCTAGAGTATTAGAAAGTCCACGTTTTGCTTTTCTATTTTTTGTGAATGGAGGGGATTCTGAAATCGCATGTTTCAATTAGTTTTTTATCACATCGCTTGAGTAGCACTTGTTGTTATTGTCCCAGTTGTTATTTCATATAGTCTACCTTGATATGTTGTGTAAGATACTTCATATAGGTGGTCAAGCTTGAAAAAGGTACAATTCTTGACTTGTTGAGAATCATGTCAACAGGATGACAAAATTAAGCCTTTAAATGAAAATAAAATCACTATAAAATACTCAAATTGTTCAACCAGTGTTCGTTTATTTATTTTCTTCGTTTCATAGCATTTTACTTATGCCAACCGGGAGGCCAATGAGAATACCATATAAGCGACAAAAAAATCACTCAACAAACTTATTGTCTAGAGATTTCAAAGGGCATCATGGTTTAACTCATGATATTTAGCTTAATTTTTTCCTCTGCACTATACATTAAATTAAAAGGACATGAGAAAAATTTCAATGCTTGGTACATCCCAAAATATTATTATTATAGTTGTCCTTTCCTGACAATAATTTGGGTAGTATCATGTTTTTTATTAATGGAGAACTAAGAAGAGGTTACAATATACTCTCTTCATATGGAAATACTTGTCATAAGAATGGATGTATCTAGATGTATTTTAGTTCTAGATACATTTATTTTTATTCATTTGTGCGGCAAGTAATTCCGGACGGATGGAGTATTATGCATGTAGGTATTCAATGTCATTTAAAAATTCACATGCCTTGTTTTCATCCTTGTAAATATATAGGGTACCAAGGCTTCATGGATAAAAACATGGTGCAAAACCAAGAGAAGGGGAAAACCATTAACTGGTTAATATCAAGTTTCGCAAAGATTCTTTCCAGATACTAAGTGTATTGTGTAATGGTTTTACAATGAATGATGCTACTGTCTGGATTATTTGGGGTTATAAATTCCTACATGATGTGATAAACATTTTCGAGTATGAAGAACTTCAGCACACCCTCAAAGGCTGAATAATACACTATAACCAAAAACAGACAAACGTAAACAATGGGCCAATATTTCTTTGTACTCACATTGACACCTCAGTAGCCAAATTTCTATTCCTCTACTTCTAGGTTCCAACCACAATCTACAAATTAACCACGCTATTGCTACAGTGTTTCTGTCTCTTATAAAGCATAACAAAACAAGTACATCATAATGTACCATCTTTAAGATGGTTACCTCTCAGAGTTACGTACATATACAAAACAAAATGTGGGATGTAGTACCTGAGCCTAACCCGAACACATTTCTATTCTCTCTCTTACAAAAGATATACATACATATTTAGTAACCTGCAACAGAAAATGATGACAAGAAAAAAGCCAACTTAATAAAATGGACTGCTGCTTATAAGCAACAAGATAGATGGTATGTGGAGTCCATATTTCTTGAACGAAAAACAGAACAAAATTATTTATTTGCAACTCAAATTAGAACCCAACAAGCAGATAGATCATGTACTGGAACAGGCGCACATAAGGCATGAACGATGAACCAAATTGATATTTTTCTTTCCTTTCTTTTTACACCAGACAATTTACAAACATCAATTATGTACAAGGAGCTTCATGGTAGGCCAACATGCTAATACCTTGTACCTATGCGAGAATACACCCGAGAAGGACACCATTCACCATGTTTCGTCGAGCTTTGGTTCAAGGACCATAACGATCTTCTCCTTCTTATCTCCGCACAAGACTTCCGCGGTCACCTTCAGAAGAAACATTCGCCCGTATGCATCTCACAAGACTAAGTGAGTAACTTAGCAGCTTGGGAAAAAAAGCACTATAAATTTGTTGTGGGTAAACACATGTGAAAGCTTACCGTCTCCCCCACTTTACACTGATCCAAGATACGGTACAAGTCACTTCCATTCGCGCAAATACCAAGCATGCCCCACATATATTTATTCCTGGGTGCTTTGCCCCTCCCACGCTTATTTATTCATCGAGCAAATACCAAGCTTCATTACTTCTTCTAGAATCAGGGTCACAAAGCACAAAGCTTTCCTGCGCCAGCGATGGATCCATCCACCAAATTGCGGTACGACTCGCCGCTCCTCCGCATCTACGAACACGGCCGAGTGGAGCGTCTCTTTGGCACAGAAACCACCCGCCGGGCTTCGATGCTGCCACCGGCGTCACCTCCAAGGACGTCGTCATCAACGGCGCCACCGGCGTCTTCGCCCGCCTCTACGTCCCCAACCTCGCCGCCGCCGGCTCCGATTCCCAGCGCAAGAAGCTCCCGATCCTCGTATACTTCCACGGCGGGGGCCTGGTCCTCGCCTCAGCCGCCTCTCCGACGTACCACAGGTACCTCAACTCCGTCGCCTCCAAAGCCAACGTCCTGGCAGTGTCAGTCAACTACCGCCTCGCGCCAGAGCACCCGATTCCCGCAGCCTACGACGATTCCTGGGCAGCGCTAAGCTGGGCCGCGTCGAGGGATGACCCCTGGCTCTCGGAGCACGGCGACGCCGGCCGCATCTTCCTGGCCGGCGACAGTGGAGGCGCGAACATCGTCCACAACATAGCAATCATGGCCGGCACCCGGGATGGTTTACGTTTACCCCCAGGTGCTCTGCTAGAGGAGGCGATCATATTCCCTCCTATGTTTGGTGGGAAGGAGCCAGTCGACGGCGAGGTCATCCACATGAGAGAGAGTGCGGAGAAGCTTTGGTCCATACTATGCCCGGAAAGCACAGAAGGGGTGGATGACCCATGGTTCAACCCGATGGCTCCTGGAGCGCCGAGCCTGCAGAAGCTGGCATGCCGGAGGCTGCTCGTCTGCTCCGCCGACGGAGACTTCGCGCTGCCGAGGGCCGTGGGGTACTACGTCTACCAGGCCGTGAAGGCGAGCGGGTGGCGCGGCACGGTGGAGTGGCTGGAGTCCAAGGGAGGAGAGCACGTGTTCTTCCTCAACAAGCCGGAGTGTGACGAAGCTCTGCAACTGATGGATCGGGTGGTCGCCTTCCTCGCCGGGAATTGATTCAGAGGACACCGAGGTGCTCGCTGTGTTCCCCTTTGTGTTGCAAGTGTAATCAGAGCTCGAAAGTATATTCATTTATGAATTCAGAACCATGGAAATAAAGGACAAGATTATTTGCTCCTCAGCCTCTGTTACTGAATCATTCGCCGGGCGAACAAGAGAAAAAGACTCAACAACGCCTTACGAAGTCGGCCACAACGGCGAGCTCCTTGGCGGCGTTCTCGCAGTCGGGTTTGAGCAAGAAGTAGACATGCCCTTCGCCCTTAGTCTCGTAGAACTCGAGCTCGCCGCCCCACCCGGACTTGACCCCCGCCGCGTAGGCGCGCGACCTCTCCACGAACCAGCAGTGTTCCGCCGTGGCGACGAGCACACGGACGCACCCGAGCTGGCTCAAATCCTCCGGCGACGCCGCGGGGTTGATGTACGGGTGATCGAGGCCGAGCTTACCGCCGCAGGCAACATGCCACACCTGGTCAATGCCGCCGCGGAGGGCGGCGTCGGTGGGCTCCCCGCCGACTGGTTCTTTTCCCCAGAAGTAGGTGTGCAGGAGCGCGATGCCGCTGACCTTGTCGCCGTATCCCTCGATGCGTTCCTTCCGCAGCCTGACGGCCGTGCGGTGCGCCATTTTGGCCCCGGCGCTGTCGCCGGCGATGACGACGCGGGACGCGTCGCCGTGCGCGGCGAGCCAGGGCTCGGCGCCGCCCGGCCGGCACGAGGAGACGACGGCCTTGAGGGCCGCGAAGGCGTCCTCGTAGGCGGCTGGAACAGGGTGCTCCGGGGCGAGGCGGTAGTCGACGGAGACGACGACGGCGGGGGCCGCGGCGGCGAGGGAGGCGGCGTTCTTGTGGTAGAGCGGGGAGGCAGTGGTGTGGATCATGAACGCGCCGCCGTGGAAGAACACGACCACAGGGAGCTTCTTGCCGGGCTTCGCCGCGACGGCGGCAGGGAGGTAGAGGCGGGCAGAGATGTTTGCGGCCGGGTCGAGGACAACGTCCTTGGAGGAGACGCCGTTGGCTGGGTCACCGCACGGGGAGGGAGGCACGGTGTCGGTGCCGTTCAAGCGCACGACGCGGCCGCTCTTCTGCACACGCACGACGGCGGGTATCTCGTACTCGATCTCGGAGCCGGGGTCGTCCATGGCTGGCGTTGCGGCCGTCGGCAGCGACCTTTGCCTCGTGGTCACGGCGCTTGAGGCCGTGATCCGAATCTGCAAGAGCAAAGCGGCAAGCGGGGCGACGAGGAACACAGGCACATCACTGGTCCACCCATCGCCGCGTCCACGGTTCACCGATGCTTACTTTAAAAAGAGCAATGCTACATCTACCGTAGATGCTTGCTAGACCTACTTAAACTAACGTATGGTTTTTACGTAATTGAAAGCATGGAGACGTGGGATTGGATTGAAGGTGGTGGAAGGGCCCACACCCATAAAAATCAGGGGCCAAGAGGATTTAGTTAGGCAGGTTAAGTAAGGTTTAGTAAATAAATTACGTAGGTATAGCATTTTTGGGAGGAGGGGGAGCGGTGCTGCGTGCGTGGGGCGGTACTGCGTGCGTGCGTTGGTGGGTTTGTTGTCAAATGTCATGTTGATCGTACGAGGTGGGGTATTGAACCGGTTTATGAAGGGTTGAAAAAAAATCGGTGAAACGGCCGCCTGGTTTATGGAGGGATGAATAAAAATCGGTGGAAGGGTTAGCTCTAGCGACGGGGGGTCTGTCGTGGTCGAACCATCACGACGACGGCAGATCCCCCTTTAATAGTAGAGATGATCTAAAAATGCCTCCTTGACCAGATCGGTCGAAATGTGGAGGCATATATGGACGATATCGTAGTGAACTCACGCAAAGGTTCCGACCTGCTGACTGACTTGGCAAAAACATTCGCCAACCTACGTAGGTACGATATCAAGCTCAATCCAGCCAAGTGTTCATTCGGCGTTCCCAGTGGGAAGTTACTCGGTTTCTTCGTTTCCGGACGAGGGATCGATGTCAACCCCGAAAAGATCGGGACCATTGTCCGAATGGAGCGGCCGATAAGAATACATGATGTTCAAAGGCTCACAGGTTGCCTAGCGGCTTTGAGCAGGTTTATCGCTCGACTCGGCGAGAAGGCATTACCTCTCTACCGACTCATGAAGAAGTCAGATACCTTCGAGTGGATAGACGAAGCCCAGATTGCATTCGACGACCTCAAAGCCCTGCTTTCCACCCAGTCGGTTCTTATTGCCCCGCTCAGTAAAGAACCCCTTCTTATGTACATCGCGGCTACAAATCAAGTCGTCAGCACCGTTCTGATAGTCGAGCGTGAAGAAGAAGGCAAAGCGTACAAGGTTCAGCGGCCAGTATATTATGTCTCTGAAGTCCTCACTCCTTCCAAGGAGAGGTATCCCCATTATCAGAAGCTTATTTATGGGATCTACATGACTGCAAAGAAGGTGACTCATTATTTCCAAGACCACTTGGGGTATGTCATATCTAATGCTCCGTTGTCGGAAATTCTCCACAATCGGGACGCATCAGGCCGAGTGGCAAAGTGGGAAAAAATATGCTATACTGCGACATCAAGTTTGAAGCCAAGAAAGCTATAAAGTCTCAAGCTCTGGCTGACTTCATAGCACAATGGGTAGAACAACAGCAACCGACTCACATCTACTCGGCTCACTGGACCATGTTCTTCGATGGGTCCAAGATGTTGAATGGCTCCGGCGCCGGCGTAGTGATCATATCCCCAAAAGGTGATAAACTCAAGTATGTGTTGCAGATCCATTTTGATTCTTCCAACAACGAAGCAGAGTACGAAGCTCTCCTTTACGGGTTGCGCATGGCCATCACACTCGGCGTTCGTCGCCTGATGGTCTATGGCGACTCAGATCTGGTGGTTAATCAAGTGATGAAGGAATGTGATGTAAGGACCCCCACCATGACTGCATACTGCAACGCAGTAAGGACGCTCGAGAAAAAGTTTGAAGGTCTGGAACTTCACCATGTTCCCCGATTGAAAAACCAAGCAACAGATGAATTGGCAAAACTTGAATCCACTCGGAGACCGGTCCCGAGTGATGTCTGCCTCGAGCACCTACACCTCCCCTCGGTGAAAGAAGATCCTTTTACAGAGGAACCAGTACAACCGAAGAGCTCAACAGATCCGACTGAAGTCGAGGTCCCCGCTGTGGTTGATTTGATCATGGAGATTCTAGCTGTCATTCCCGAATGGACTGTGCCGTTCATTGCATACATCATGAGGCAAGAGTTACCAGAAGACGAAGTCCAAGCTAGGCAGATCGTCCGCATGTCGAAGTCCTTCACCGTCATTGATGGCCAGTTGTACAGGGAAAGTGTTTCAGGCGTCCATCAGCGGTGTATCTCCCCTGAGGAGGGACATTTAATCTTGGAAGAAATTCACTCGGGAACCTGCGGTCATCATGCCTCCTCAAGGGCAATCGTCGCCAAAGCATTCAGAGCTGGTTTCTTCTGGTTACAGGCGAATGAAATGGCAAAAGATATGGTCGACCGTTGCGAAGGCTGTCAGTTCTATTTAAACAAGTCCCACAAGCCAACGTCTGCGATGAAGACAATTCCTCTTGTTTGGCCATTCGCCGTGTGGGGATTAGATACAGTCGGACCATTCAGAACGGGCAAGGAGGATTCACTCATCTGCTGGTAGCAGTCAACAAGTTTACCAAGTGGATTGAAGCCAAGCCCATCAAGAAGCTTGACGCCCTTACGACCATCAAATTTATCAGAGACATCATCGCCAGATACGGGGTTCCGCACAGCATAATCACCGACAATGGCACAAACTTCGACTCGGACAGGTTCAAAGGTTTTTGCACAGGCCAAGGTATCCGAGTGGATTTTGCATCCGTGGCGCATCCCCAAACAAACGGGCAAGCAGAGCGGGTGAATGGACTTATTCTTCAAGGGTTGAAGCCTCGACTCCTGCGAGAAGTTGGACATGCCGCCGGCGCATGGGTCACCGAGCTGCCTTCGGTGATGTGGGGTCTCCGAACAACTCCGAATAGATCGACAGGGCGATCCCCGTTCTTCCTTGTTTATGGAGCAAAGACAGTCCTTCCGAGTGACTTGCTTCACAACTCTCCACGAGTCGAACTCTTCTCCGAAGCCGAAGCAGAGCAAGCCAGGCAAGATGGAGTGGATCTTCTAGAAGAAGAGCGCGAGATGGCACTGATCCGTTCAACAATTTATCAACAAGATCTGCGGCGATTTCACGTGCGGCACGTCAGGAGCCGCACATTCCAAGCAGGCGACCTGGTGCTCCGAGTGGATCAGCACAGACCACACAAGTTGGATCCCGCCTGGGAAGGACCCTTCATCATCTCTAAGGTGCTGAACAACGGAGCATATCGATTCTACAACCTCGACACGAAAACGGACGAGCCGCGAGCATGGAATGGAGATCTCCAGAAGCACTTCTACACATAACCGCCGACGGAGACAATGTAAAGAACAAGTATCCTTGAAGTAATACAAAGCAGATTGATTTCTTGCCGATTCAAAATTCTTCCACGTTTGCAGACTCCGGTCTTAAAAATAATAATAACTCCGAGTGTGCACTAAAAGTCACACTCGGGGACTTAGCTGTGACCCAGAGTCGCCTAAGTACAAACTCGCTTCGAGTGTGCACTCGAAGTCGCACGAAGACTTAGCTGCGACCCAGAGTCGCCTAAGTACAAACTCACTCCGAGTGCGCACTAAAAGTCACACTCGGGGACTTAGCTGCGACCCAGAGTCGCCTAAGTACAAACTCGCTCCGAGTGTGCAATAAAAGTCGCACTCGGAGACTTAGCTGCGACCCAGAGTCGCCTAAGGACAAACTCACTCCGAGTGTGCACTAAAAGTCACACTCGGGGACTTAGCTGTGACCCAGAGTTGCCTAAGTACAAACTAGCTCCGAGTGTGCACTAAAAGTCGCACTCGGAGACTTAGCTGCGACCCAGAGTCGCCTAAGTACAAACTCACTCCGAGTGTGCACTAAAAGTCACACTCGGGGACTTAGCTGCGACCCAGAGTCGCCTAAGCACAAACTCGCTCCGAGTGCGCACTAAAAGTCGCACTCGGAGACTTAGCTGTGACCCAGAGTCGCCTAAGTACAAACTCACTCCGAGTGTGCACTAAAAGTCACACTCGGAGACTTAGCTGCGACCCAGAGTCGTCTAAGTAAAAACCCGCTCCGAGTGCGCACTAAAAGTCACACTCGGAGACTTAGCTGCGAACCAGAGTCGCCTAAGTAAAAACTCGCTCCGAGTGCGCACTAAAAGTCGCACTCGGAGACTTAGCTGCGACCCAGAGTCGCCTAAGTACAAACACACTCCGAGTGTGCACTAAAGTTCACACTCGGAGACTTAGCTGCGACCCAGAGTCGCCTAAGTCAAAACCCGCTCCGAGTGCGCACTAAAAGTCACACTCGGAGACTTAGCTGCGACCCAGAGTCGCCTAAGTAAAAACCCGCTCCGAGTGCGCACTAAAAGTCACACTCGGAGAATTAGCTGCGACCCAGAGTCGCCTAAGTAAAAACCCGCTCCGAGTGCGCACTAAAAGTCACACTCGGGGACTTAGCTGCGACCCAGAGTCGCCTAAGTACAAACTCGCTCCGAGTGTGCACTAGAAGTCGCATTCGGAGACTTAGCTGCGACCCAGAGTCGCCTAAGTACAAACTCACTCCGAGTGCGCACTAAAATTCACACTCGGGGACTTAGCTGCGACCCAGAGTCGCCTAAATACAAACTCGCTCCGAATGTGCACTAAAAGTCGCACTCGGAGACTTAGCTGCGACCCAGAGTCGCCTAAGGACAAACTCACTCCGAGTGTGCACTAAAAGTCACACTCAGGGACTTAGCTGCGACCCAGAGTCACCTAAGTACAAACTAGCTCCGAGTGTGCACTAAAAGTCGCACTCGGAGACTTAGCTGCGACCCAGAGTCGCCTAAGGACAAACTCACTCCGAGTGTGCACTAAAAGTCACACTCGGGGACTTAGCTGCGACCCAGAGTCGTCTAAGTACAAACTCGCTCCGAGTGCGCACTAAAAGTCGCACTCGGAGACTTAGCTGCGACCCAGAGTCGCCTAAGTACAAACTCACTCCGAGTGTGCACTAAAAGTCACACTCGGAGACTTAGCTGCGACCCAGAGTCGCCTAAGTAAAAACCCGCTCCGAGTGCGCACTGAAAGTCACACTCGGAGACTTAGCTACGACCGAGAGTCGCCTAAGTAAAAACCCGCTCCGAGTGCGCACTAAAAGTCACACTCGGAGACTTAGCTGCGATCCAGAGTCGCCTAAGTAAAAACCCACTCCGAGTGCGCAGTAAAAGTCACACTCGGAGACTTAGTTACGACCCAGAGTCGCCTAAGTAAAAAGCTTCCTCCGAGTGTATACTCGAGATACACTCGGAGGCTTAGCAGACCCTCATTGAGACTCATGTGGATGTGAAGACAACTGACAACTACATGAATAACAACTCACTCCGAGTGTGCACGAAAAGTCACACTCGGGGACTTAGCTACGACTCAGAGTCGCCTAAGTAAAAAGCTTCCTCCGAGTGTATACTCGAGATACACTCGGAGGCTTAGCAGACCCTCATTGAGGCTCATGTGGTAGTGAAGACAACTGACAACTACATGAGTAACAACTCGCTCCGAGTGCGCACTAACAGTCACACTCGGGGACTTAGCCGCGACCCAGAGTCGCCTAAGGAACAACTCGCTCCGAGTGCGCACTAACATTCACACTTGGAAACTTAGCCGCGACCCAGAATCGCCTAAGTAAAAGCTCGCTCCGAGTGCGCACTCGGAGACTTAGCAGACCCTCATTGAGGCTCATGTGGATGTGAACACAACTGACAACTACATGCTCTGCATGTTTGCCATTGGCTTCACCAAGAAACGCCATACAAAAACCACGAGCCAAAATCGTGTCAAAAAAAAAACTCAGCGAAAGAAGAGCAAAAGATCCGATTCAAATTCAAAGTTGGATCTACGGTCAGTCGGCTCGGTGTGAATCAAGTTTATCCACACCGAACCACGAATGTGACGGCCAACACCAGTGGCAAAAGTTTAATACAGATACCACTCGGCATACCGAGGTAAATGTGCGTCCACCATAAAGTTTTTTTCAAGCGTCGCCGGGACTGGCAGGCTCCACAAAGGTGTCGAGGTCGATTCCGTCTGCAATGCGAGTGGCTGTGTCAAGGAAGGTCTCCATGAAATCTTCAAATCGAAGCTTCTTGGTGTTGGCGACGTGCAACGTCTTCAGCTTTTCTTCGCGGGCTTCCTTGCAGTGCACTCGGACCAAAGATAGCGCCACGTCCGCACCACAACGAGCGGTAGACTTCTTCCATGCCTGCACTCTGCTTGGGACGTCCTCCAGCCGAGTCATCAACCCATCTATTTCTTTCCGGGAGTCGTCTTCAGGCCACAGCTCCTTGTCTATCCGGCCGCCAACTTTTCTCAGGCGGCTAATGAAAGGGCCCACCCTGTTAAGGCGAGAATGCGCTCGGAGCATGTCCCTGTTAGCTTCATCGCCGAGTGGAACATTCGGAACAAGCGACCGCTCAATTTCGGCTGCTTCAGCCTCAACGTCCCGACAGAAGTCTGCAAAGAAAAGACAAGCAGAAAGTAAGCGCGGAGTGAACTCCAAAGTCAAGAAGCACTCGGCAACAACTTACCACCAAGCAGTGCGACCATCTTCCTCGCCCAGTCGCTGACGTAGTTCTCCTGCACCATGCACCGAGTGTTCATCACCTTCAGCTGGCCCATCCATTCGGATCTCTCCCTCTTCATTTTTCAACTTCGGCTAGCAATGCCTTGTTGGTCTCCCGAGACTCCTCCAAAGATTTCTCTCGGTCAGCAAGAGCCTCCTTCACGCCAGCCAGGACATTCACAGCCACCTCCAAGTCCGCAACAAGCCGAGTCTTCTCAGCCTTCACAGCATTGTACGCAGATCCCATTTCGCAAGTCTTCGGCCAAAGAGACACAAAGGGAGGATCAGCCACATTCAACAAGGAAAAAGTCTCGACAGATACGACAAAACAATCAAAGATCACAATTCTTCAGACCCCTGCCAATGCAAGCAATCAACAGCGGTCTCGGGGACTACACCCAGTGGGTTCACTGAGAGTGACCCCACTGGTATGAAGCTCGAACAGGTCGACCCTATCGAGCTCCATAGCAAACAAACAACACTATGAGATTACTATTACTCGACCCGAGTAACACTACTCTCGGGGACTACACCCAGTGGGTGCACTCAGAGTGCCCCCACTGGTACCATTCGGGCAGATCAGCTCTGATCTGTTCAGATTACGAAAAATACATATAAAGACAACTCCGGTGCAACCACTCGGCAGAAGTCTCGGGGACTACACCCACTGGGTTCACTCGGAGTGAACCCACTTCAAAATCATCCTACTGTATCTGAGTATATCGCCGAAACCCCCAGTGGGTACCAAGAGGAATGTAAACACTTACTAGCACACTTACTCGGATGTCATCCCGAAGCTCCAAGCTCTTCTTATACAGAGACGCGATGGAGTCATACGCTCCCTTGGCGTCACCCACCATCAGCTCCACCTCCACCATGGCGTCCTTGGCGGCCCCCACCTGGTCTTCCGGGAGGCGTCAGGCGTCATATTGAACAACTGATGGACCCGGCGCGGCAGAAGACTCCTTAGGCATCCCGAGCTCCGCTCCAGTCGGTTCCGCCATGAGGGGCACCGTCGCAGTCGGCGGCACGTTCATGGTGGGAGCGGCAGTAGATGGGATAACCCCAGGGACAGGCGCCAAAGCTGGCTCCGACCCCCTTTGGTTGTCGTCCTCTAGATGGATCACCTCCGAAGGAAGCCCGACTGAACAAAATGAAATTACAGAAAAAGGTCAAGATCAAAGACAGCAATCGCGAAACAATAATACAACTCTCGGAGTCGTGACAACATACATTGATGGGACGTGGCGGCATTATCCGTGTCCATGGGATCATCGTCCTGGCGCGGAAGAGAGGTGGCGGAGGTAGTGGCTCTGTTGAGTGAAATCCACTCGATGAATAAGCATGAGTTCCCAAAAAGAGGAGTTCAATCGGATACTGAAGGGAGATGGAAGAACAAGACACTTACGCCGAGGCGACCGAAACAACGATCCTCATCCAAGGCAAAGCTTTCCGAGGCTTAGGCCCACTAGGTTTGGCCACCTTGGACGGATGGTTCACGGGCTCGGCAGTAGCGTCCCTGGTCCTTTTCACACTCCGAGCACTCGGAGCCATGGGAGGAGCTGGCGGAGCACTCGGGGCCGCTGGAGGAGCCGGCGAAGCAGCAGGGTCATGACGGTGCTTGGTTTGGTGCTCAGTGGTGAGGGTGGCGAGCTCTGCTCCCCATCCTCCTCCTCCTCCTCTTCCGTCTCCTCCTCCGTCTCCCCACTGTCAGAGACGTACTCGGCGCTATCCGCGCTGCCCTCCTGGCTGCCCTCCTCTTCCTCGGCTGGATTCCCGTTCGAGACTGCAGAATGCCAGTTAGTCCACTCCTATACAAAACACAGTCGGCAACGCCAGTTAGCGGGACAAGAAAAGCAATAAATCTAAGAAGATTAAAAGCACTTGACAAGATGTGCACACTTCATTCGGAGGAGAATTTTCGGTGCGGAAGGGCTTCACCCGCCGGGCTCCCACGGGGTTATCACACACGCCTGTGATGCCGCGGACCCACGCACTCACAGTCTCCCCGCTCACGTCCTCTGGATGAGACCGAGTGGAATCCGAAGGCCCTGCATAGTGCCACATGGCGTGGTGTCAGGCCTGCAGCGGCTGGATGCGCCGACCCAGAAAAGTCTCCAGCAGGTCCGTGCGGGTGACTCCCTTATGGACGACGGATATCAGCGCGTCGACCAAAGGCTGGATCTGGATCCTTACCCCCTTAGAGAGCGCAAGCTTCTTGGGAGGGCCCGGACGGTCTAAGCTAAAAGGTGGCAACCCGCTCGAAGCATTCGGACAAGCAATATCCTCGCAATAGAACCAGGACGATTGCAAGTTCCTAACTGACTCAGACAGCTGGAGGGAGGGATAGCTACTCTTTGTTTTCTTCTGGAAGCCTAAGCCCCCGCGGAGCTGGAGGATATGGGTCTTATCGTCCGACTGGCTAAGCTTTTTGACGGTTTGGGATCTAGCGGAAAAGACATACTTAAAGAGCCCCCAGTGGGGGGGACATCCAATAAAGCACTCGCAGAGGGTGACGAATGCAGCAAGGTGGGCTATTGCGTTCGGAGGAAAGTGATGGAGCTGCGCCCCGAAGTAAGTCATGATACCTCGGAAGAATGGATGGGGAGGCAAGGAGAAGCCTCTGAACACATGGCTGAGCAGCAGAACGCGCTCCCCCTCCTTCGACGCCGGCTCCGTCTCGCCTTCTGGCAGCCTCCAGGACTTGTTGGCGATCATGCCATGCTCCACCAGCTCCAGCAAGTCGTTCTCCGTCACCGAGGAGGGGAGAAAATCCCCCTGGATCCAACCCGCCGGCAGCACCCGTTGCCGCCGCCGAGTAGGGGCCGCCCCCTTCTTCTTCTTCTTCTGCGACTCGAGTTTGCTGGTCTTCCCCTTCGTCATGGCGAAGGTGACGGATCCGCAGAGGAGGAGGGGAAGGAGGAGGCTTGAGGCGTGCAGAGAGCTGCGAGAGGAGCGGGATTAATGAGAGGAGGTTGAGCAGCGCGACAGGAAATCCCGCCGGGGAGGCTTAAATAGGCTTCCGACTGGGTCACTAACAGGTGGACCCAAGATCTTATCCCCCCGACCGGCCGCTACGAGGTTAGTGGAGAAGATAAAGGTGCGGTAATTGAGGAGGCAAAACCTACTCGATGGCGATGTCGTCATCCCCGCTGAGCGCGCGGCAACCGAAATTTGAGGATCCCGGAAAATCCGGCGCTGTCAGTTTGACCAGTCACGTCGAAAGATTCCACGGAAGCACTTGGTCCCTGACGGTTCGTTTCACTCGTATATTCACTCGGATCACTGGTTGGAAGGATAAAATGGATCGAGGCAAACAACGCTAAAGTCACCTCCATACCAGTCGGTTCCATACTCCAGACATCACTTCATCGTTCCAACCCCGATCCATTCGGGGACTAATGATGGGGTTATAGTCCCAGGGTAGGGTCATAGGCGCTTAGACAGTTCCGACTTAACTAAGGACTACCCTTCATAGAGGACAAGGCCCTTAGACAGTTCCGACTTAACTAAGGACTCCCCCATCATCCAGTCGGCGACGGGCACTCGGAGCATATTTAACGTACCGACTGGAATCCACTCTGTACATCGTAACCTCCCAAGAGGGCAAAGGTCATACGTTTTCATACACCATTATTAGCATTTAAGGCTTATGTTACCTGTAACGTAGGCATTTATTCGCCACTATTCCACCCTTGTCCACCGGGCCATTATGAAGGGCAGCGCACTCTATATAAGCCGCCCTTCCCCACTCGTGCAGGGGTTGGCACTTGTTGTAATCCTATAATTCACTCGACACTAAGCTCCCAAGAGCACTGAGACGTAGGGCTTTTACCTCCACCGTACAGGGGCCTGAAATCATACATCCTCGCCGTAGCTAAGGCTCTGCCCATCCTTTCGTACCCCATACATCTACTGTCAGACTTATACCCACGACAGAGACGATTCCACAAAACGGAATGGAAGGAGAGTTGCCGGAGAAGGAGATCCGGCGAGTCCTTTCGATGTCGTTTATTGAGAAGAGAGAGAGAGAGCCACGAGATGAATGGGTATGGGGGGAGAATAAACTGCCCCTTGTCCTGATATAACTCCTTGCGGCCCCGATGGCGCGGTAGTACCGCGATCATCACGGTAGTATCGCTTGGCTAGCGGTAGTAAAATTTTACTACCGCTCGCTGAGCGGTAGTACCGTTCGTCCAGCGGTAGTAAAACAATATTGTCGCTACGTATGCAGTAGTACTGTGCCCTCTCCAGCGGTGGTACCGTGGCTTTCAACAGTAGTACCGCCCAGAAAAAAATGGGTTGATCTAAGAAAGAAAATAGAGAAATACACAGGATAACTCCAAGCGAAGGCAAGTAAAGCAAAGCAAACACGACCAACAAACACTAAACCGATTCTTCTGAAGAGGAGAAAGCGGTGGCTGCTACGGCGACATAAATCTTCTGTCGTTTCTTGAGCTTGCGTTGGTTTTTCCCTTGAAGACGAAAGGGCGATGCAGCACAGGAGCAGTAAGTATTTCCCTCAGTTTGAGAACCAAGGTATCAATCCAGTAGGAGAATCTCGTCAAGTCCAGAGTACCTGCACAAACACAAAAGAGCTTGCACCCAACGCTATAAAGGGGTTGTCAATCCCTTCAAGATTGATTGCAAAGTGAGATCTGAAGGCGGAAAGTGCAACGAAGAAAAAGTGTAAGGCTAAAAATATGATGTGAAGTAGACCCGGGGGCCATAGTGTTCACTAGAGGCTTCTCTCAAAATAGCAAATATTACGGTGGGTGAACAAATTACTGTCGAGCAATTGATAGAACCGCGCAAAGTCATGACGATATCTAAGGCAATGATCATACATATAAGCATCATGTCCGAGACAAGTAGACCGATACTTTCTGCATCTACTACTATTACTCCACACATCGACTGCTATCTGATGTCTACTACGCAACCTTCTTCTTGTAGACGTTGTTGGGCCTCCAAGTGCAGAGGTTTGTAGGACAGTAGCAATTTTTCCCTCAAGTGGGTGACCTAAGGTTTATCAATCCGCGGGAGGCGTATGATGAAGATGGTCTCGCTCAAGCAACCCTGCAACCAAATAACAAAGATTCTCTTGTGTCCCCAACACACCCAATACAATGGTAAGTTGTATAGGTGCACTAGTTTGGCGAAGAGATGGTGAAACAAGTGCAATATGGATGGTAGATATAGGTTTTTGTAATGTGAAATTACAAAAACAGCAAGGTCACTAGTAACAAAAGTGAGCACGAACGGTATTGCAATGCATGGAAACAAGGCCTAGGGTTCATACTTTTACTAGTGAAGTTCTCTCAACAATGATAACATAATTGGATCATATAACTAGCCCTAAACATGCAACAAAGAGTCACTCCAAAGTCACTAATAGCGGGGAACAAACGAAGAGATTATTGTCAGGTACGAAACCACCACAAAGTTATTCTTTCTGTTCGATCTATTCAAGAGTCCGTAGTAAAATAACACGAAGCTATTCTTTCCGTTCGATACATCATAGAGTTCGTACTAGAATAACACGTTAAGATACATATCAACCAAGACCCTAATGTCACCTAGATACTCCATTGTCACCTCAAGTATCCGTGGGCATGATTATACGATATGCATCACACAATCTCAGAATCATCTATTCAGCCAACACATAGAACTTCAAAGAGTGCCCCAAAGTTTCTACCGGAGAGTCAAAACGTGTGCCAACCCCTATGCATAGGTTCCCAATGTCACGAACCCGCAAGTTGATCACCAAAACATACATCGAGTACTCACATGAATCAAACGTGTGCCAACCCATATGCATAGGTTCTCAATGTCACAAACCCGCAAGTTGATCACCGCAGATAGACACGTGCAAGACATACATCAAGTGTTCTCAAAGACTCAATCCGATAAGATAACTTCAAAGGGGAAACTCAATTCATTACAAGAAGGGAGAGGGGGAAGAACGTCATAAGATCCAACTATAGTAGCAAAGCCCACGGAACATCGAGATCAAGACATCTCAAGAACACGAGAGAGAGAGAGAGAGAGATCAAACACATAGCTACTAGTACATACCCTCAGCCCCGAGGTAGAACTACTCCCTCCTCGTCATGGAGATCGCCGGGATGATGAAGATGGCCACCGAAGATGGATTCCCCCTCCGGCGGGGTGCCGGAACAGGCTCCAGATTGGTTTTTGGTGGCTACAGAGGCTTGCGGCGGCGGAACTCACGATCTAGGTTTCTTTCTAGGGGTTTCTGAATTTATAGGAATTTATGGCAGTGGAATTACGTCGGTTGGGCTCACGAGGAGGTCACATGCTTGGTAGGTGCGGCCTAGGGGGGTGGTCGCGCCTCCCGGTCTTGTAACTCCCTCGTGGCTCTTCTGGCCTTCTTCCAAACCTTCGGGGGTCTCTTTTGGTCCAATAAAAAATCATCGTAAAGTTTTATTCCATTTGGACTCTGTCTGAAAAAGGGTCAAAAACACGGAAAAAACAGAAACAGGTAGTTGGCACTGAGTTAATAGGTTAGTCCCAAAAAAGATATAAAATAGCATATTCATGCATATAAAACATCCAAAGTTTGACAAGATAATAGCATGAAACCATAAAAAATTGAAGATACGTTGGAGACGTATCAAGCATCCCCAAGCTTAACTCCTGCTCGTCCTCGAGTAGGGAAGTGATAAAGACTGAATTTTTGATGTGGAATGCTACCTAGCATAGTTGTCCTTTGTAACTTATTTCTTGTGGCATGAATGTTCTAATCCGTAAGATTCAAAACAATAGTTTAATATTGACATGGAAACAATAATACTTCATGCAAACTAGCAAAGTAATCATGAACTTTCGAAATAACAAGGCCAAAGAAAGTTATCCCTACAAAATCATATGGTCTGGGTATGCTCCATCATCCTCACACAACTAATTTAAATCATGCACAACCCCGATATTGGCCAAGTAATTGTTTTTGCACTCTCACTTTCTCAAACCTTTTACAACTATCACGCAATACATGATCGTGAGCCATGGATATAGCACTATAGGTGGAATAGAGTGTGGTGGTGGTTGTGAGACAAAAAAGGAGGGGATGGTCACATTGCGTCGGCGTATCAAAGGGCTATGGAGATGCCCATTAATAGATATCAATGCGAATGAGTAGGGATTGCCATACAAAGGATGCACTAGAGCTATAAGTATGTGAAAGCTCAAAAGGAGAACTAGTGGGTGTGCATCCAACTTGCTTGCTCACGAAGACCTAGGGCAATTTTGAGGAAGCCCATCATTGGAATATACAAGCCAAATTATATAATGAAGATTCTCACTAGCATATGGTGGTGACGAAACGAGAGCTCTCAATCATGAAGAACATGGTGCTATTATGAAGCACAAGTGTGGAAAAGATAGTAGCATTGTCCCTTCTCTCTCTTTTTTCTCTTTTTTTATTTGGGCTCTTGGGCCTCTCTTTTTTCTCTTTTTTTAATTGGGATCTTTGGCCTCTTTTTTTGTATTTCCTCACATGGGACAATGCTCTAATAATGATGATCATCACACTTTTATGTACTCACAGCTCAAAGCTTAGAACGATGATGACTCTATAGGAAATTCCTCCGGTAGTGTACCGGGATGTGCAACGATCTAGCTTGGCGTATGACGTTGAAACATCTCGCTAGCTATCTTACGATCATGCAATGTCAATATGAGAGTGACAGCACAAGTCATGAGACGGAACGGTGGGAGTTGCATGGGAATATATCTCGGAATAGCTATGAAAATGTCATAGTAGGTAGGTATGGTGGCTGTTTTGAGGAAGGCATATGGTGGGTTTGTGTACCGGCGAAAATTGCGCGACACTAGAGAGGCTAGCAATGGTGGAAGGTGAAAGTGCATCTATACCATGGACTCACATTAGTCATGAAGAACACACATACTTGTTGCAAAAGTTTTTATTGGTAATCGAAACAAAGTGCTAAACGCATACTCCTAGGGGAAGGGTTGGTAGGTGTTAACCATCGCACGATCCCGACAGCCACACAAAGGATGACAAACAATAAATCAATTATGCTCTAACTTCCTAACATAGCGATTCACCATACGTGCATGCTACGCGAATCACTAACTTCAACACAAGCATTTCTAGATTCACAACAACCTACTAACATAACTCTTAATATTACCAAATCCACGTCTCAAAACTAACTGAGAGGAATCAAGACTTCTCTTTCTACTCAATGCACATGAAGATGGAGGTTTTTGTATCCTCTTTGGGTACGTATCACCTTTGGGACTACTTTCATAGCACAAGCCAACTACCAAGTCACGCACTGCCGTGCTCTAAAAGATCTAAGTGAAGCACATAGAGCAAAGTTACCTAGCTCAAAAGATATAAGTGAAGCACTATGAGCATTCTAGCAAAATCACGATGAGTGCATGTCTCTCTCAAAAGGTTTGCAGCAAGGATTATTGTCGAACAACAAAAATAAAAGACTCCTACGATACAAGACGCTCCAAGCAAAACACATATCATGTGGTGAATAAAAATATAGCTCCAAGTAATGTTATCGATGGATTGAAGACGAAAGAGGGGATGCCTTCCCGGGGCATCCCCAAGCTTAGGCTTTTTGGTGTCCTTGAATTTGTCTTGGGATGCCTTGGGCATCCCCAAGCTTAGGCTCTTGCCACTCCTTGTTCCGTAGTCCATCGAATCTCTACCCAAAACTTGAAAACTTCACAACACAAAATTTAACGGAACTTCGTGAGATGGGTTAGTATGATAACGAGCAAATCAATCACTTGGGTACTGTTAAAATTAGACTCGTAATTATTTTAACACAGTGCCTACTATATCTTACTATTTCCACAATTTATATTACTCAAAATAATCTATGGAAACACCAAAACAAGCAAACTATGCAATGAAAATAGAATCTGTCAAAAACAGAACAGAATGTAATGATCTGAATGCTAACCATACTTCTGCACCTCCAAATATTCTGAAAACTTACGAATGCCTGGGAAAAAGGCATATCAACCAGCATAAAAAATAATCAACTCAAAATCTCTTTCTGAATAAAAATGAAAAATAATCTCGTGAGCAAAAAGTTTCTGTCTTTTTCCAGCAGGATCAAACAACCATCACCAAGACTAGTCATAATGGTTTTGCTTGGCTCAAACACAAAAAACACAATCATAACAAAATTATGATGGTGTGGACGCAACAAAACAGAAAGAAAAATAAATAAATGCATTGGGCTGCCTCCCAACAAGCGCTATTGTTTGACGCCCTTAGCTAGGCATGATGATTTCAATGATGCTCACATAAAAGATAAGGATTGAAGCACAACGAGAGCATCATGGAGCATATGGATAGCACATTTAAGTCTAACCCACTTCCTATGCATAGGGATTTTGTGATCAAACAATTTATTGGAGCAAGAATCAACTAGCATAGGAAGGCAAAACAAGCATAGCTTCAAAAATTTCAACACGTGGAGAGGAAGCTTGATACTATTGCAATAAGTAGAAGCATATGATCCTCTCTCATAGTAATTTTCAGTAGCATCATGAATGAATTCAACAATATAACCAGCACCTAAGGCTTTCTTTTCATGGTCTACAAGCATAGAAATTTTACTACTCTCCACATAAGGAAATCTATTCTCAAGAATAGTAGTGGGAGTATCATAAAAGACTTGAGCACTACAAATTGTGTCCACAATGAAAAAGCAAGGTTTAGCAAAGGGGTTCTCGAGAGTATGACAAGTTTTATCATCCCTCTTCTTTATAGCATAAGTATCATCACAATAATCATCATAGATAGGGGGCATGCTTTCATCAAAATGATTTTGATCATTCAAAGTGGAAGAACTAAAAAGATCATCTTCATCAAATATAGCATCCCCAAGCTTGTGGCTTTGCATATCATTAGCATCATGGGTATTCATAGAATTCATGCTAACAACATTTCAATCATGCTCATCATTCACATATTCTATGCCAAGCATTCTATGTAATTCTTCTTTCAGCACTTGAGCACAATTTTCCTTCCCATCATGCTCACGAAAGACATTGAAAAGATGGAGCATATGAGGCATCCTCAATTCCATTTTTTGATTTCTAGCGAAAGAACAAGAAACAAAAACATTAGATTGCAAGATCTAAACATATACCTTCAAGCGCTAACCTCCCCGGCAACGGAGCCAGAAAAGAGCTTCGTTGACGGGATGTTAGGGCCGCTTACCTAGCCTCCCCGGCAACGGCGCTAGAAAAGAGCTTGATGTCTACTACACAACCTTCTTCTTGTAGACGTTGTTGGGCCTCCAAGTGCAGAGGTTTGTAGGAGAGTAGCAATTTTCCCTCAAGTGGGTGACCTAAGGTTTATTAATCCGCGGGAGACGTAGGATGAAGACGGTCTCTCTCAAGCAACCCTGTGATACGTCTCCAACGTATCTATAATTTTTGATGGTTTCATGCTATTATTTAGTCAAACTTTGGATGTTTTGCATGCCTTTTATATATTTTTTGGGACTAACTTATTAACTCAGTGCCAAGTGCCAGTTCCTGTTTTTTTCATGTTTTTGACCCCTTTCAGAGGAGGATTTTGAACGGAGTCCAAATGGAATGAAACTGCCAAAAAGATTTTTTCCGGAACAGAAAAAGATCGGAGAGCCGGAGAATCAGGGCACGGGGGCAGCAGGGACCCTACAAGCCCTCATGGCGCGGCCAGGGGGGCCCGCGGCCCCTTGGCTTGTGGGCTCCCTGAGGGCCCTTTGCCCTAGGTTTTGCGCCTATATATCCCCAAAAATTCCACAAAAAACCAGGAGATCATCGAAAGTACTTTTTCGCCGCCGCAAGCTTCTGTCTCCGCAAGATCCCATCTGGGGCACGTTCTCGTGCCCTGCCGGAGGGGGTGTTCGGATACGGAGGGCTTGTTCATCAACACCATGACCTCTCCGATGATGCGTGAGTAGTTTGATACATCTCAAACGTATCTATAATTTTTGATGGTTTCACGCTGTTATCTTGTCATCCTTGGATGTTTTATGTACCTTTTATATCTTTTTTGGGACTAACTTATTAATTCAGTGCCAAGTGTCAGTTCCTGTTTTTTCTATGTTTTTTGCTCCTTTCAGATCTGATTTAGGAACGGAGTCCAAACGGAATAAAATCCACGAAATGGTTTTTTCCCGAACGAAGGAAGATCAGGGGGCCTGTGGGCCAAGCCAGGAGGGCTACAGGGAGCCACAAGCCCCCACTCCGCCACCAAGGGGAGGCGGCGGTGGGCAGGCTTGTGGCCTCCCTGGCGCCCCCCTGACCTAGATCTTGCGCCTATATATTCTCTAATAAACAGAAAAAAATCAAGGGAGCCACGAAAATACTTTTCCGCCGCCGCAAGCTTCCGTTTCCGCGAGATCTCATCTGGAGACCCTTCCCGGTGCCCTGTCGGAGGGGACTTTGGAGTTAGAGTGCTTCTTCATCATCATCATCGCCCCTCCAATGACTCGTGAGTAGTTCACTTCAGACCTACGGGTCCGTAGTTAGTAGCTAGATGGCTTCTTCTCTCTCTCTTGGATCTTCAATACAAAGTTCTCCATGATCTTCATGGAGATCTATCCGATGTAATCTTTTTTGGCGGTGTGTTTGTCGAGATCCGATGAATTGTGGATTTGTGATCAGATTATCTATGATATATATTTGAGTCTTTGCTGATTTCTTACATGCATGATTTGATATCCTTGTAAGTCTCTCCGAGTCTTGGTTTTTTTGGCCAACTAGATCTATGATTCTTGCAATGGGAGAAGTTCTTGGTTTTGGGTTCTTACCGTGTGGTGACCTTTCCCAGTGACAGTAGGAGAAGCAAGGCACACATTGTGTAGTTGCCATCAAGGGTAACAAGGTGGGCTCTGTCGTAGATATGAGATTGTCCATCTACATCATGTCATCTTTCTTAAGGCGTTACTCTGTTCTTTTGGACTTAATACACTAGATGCATGCTGGATAGCGGTCGACATGTGGAGTGATAGTAGTAGATGCAGAAAGTATCGGTCTACTTCTTTTGGATGTGATGCCTATGTTGGAGAACGTCGCATGGGAAACAAAAATTTCCTACGCGCACGAAGATCTATCATGGTGATGTCCATCTATGAGAGGGGATATTCGATATACGTACCCTTGTAGATCGCATAGCAGAAGCGTTAAGAAACGCGGTTGATGTAGTGGAACGTCCTCACGTCCCTCGATCCGCCCCGCGAACCGTCCCGCGATCCGTCCCACGATCTAGTGCCGAACGGACGGCACCTCCGCGTTCAGCACACGTACAACTCGACGATGATCTCGGCCTTCTTGATCCAGCAAGAGAGACGGAGAGGTAGATGAGTTCTCCGGCAGCTTGACGGCGCTCCGGAGGTTGGTGGTGATCTAATCTCAGCAGGGCTCCGCCCGAGCTCCGCAGAACGCGATCTAGAGGTAAAACCGTGGAGATATGTGGTCGGGCTGCCGTGGCAAAGTTGTCTCAAATCAGCCCTAAAACCTCCGTATATATAGGTGGGAGAGGGGGGGCCTTGCCTTGGGGCTCAAGGAGCCCCAAGGGGGTCGGCCGAGCCAAAGGGGGGGAGTCCTCCCCTTCCAAACCGAATCCAACTAGGTTTGGAAGGAGGAGTCCTTCCCCTTTTTCCCACCTCCTCTTTTTTTTTCTTTTTCTCTTTGATTTTCTTCCTATGGCGCATAGGGCCTTCTTGGGCTGTCCCACCAGCCCACTAAGGGCTGGTGCGCCACCCCAAGGCCTATGGGCTTCCCCGGGGTGGGTTGCCCCCCCCCCCCCCCCCGATGAACACCCGGAACCCATTCGTCATTCCCGGTACATTCCCGGTAACTCCGAAAACCTTCCGGTAATCAAATGAGGTCATCCTATATATCAATCTTCGTTTCCGGACCATTTCGGAAACCCTCGTGACGTCCGTGATCTCATCCGGGACTCCGAACAACATTCGGTAACCAACCATATAACTCGTGACGGCCAGATACTTGTGGCAGTTGCGCTTCCAGTGACCCATACCCTTGCAATAGTAGCACTCTGTTTCAGGCTTAGGTCCAGCTTTGGGTTTCTTCGTCGGATTGGCAACAGGCTTGCCGCTCTTCTTTGAATTACCCTTCTTGCCTTTGCCGTTTCTCTTGAAACTAGTGGTCTTATTCACCATCAACACTTGATGCTCTTTACGGAGTTCAGACTCTGCGACATTCAGCATCGCAAACAACTCGCCGGGTGACTTGTTCATCCCTTGCATGTTGTAGTTCAACACAAAGCCCTTATAGCTTGGCGGCAGTGATTGAAGGATTCTATCAGTGATAGCCTCTTGCGGGAGTTCAATCCCCAACTCAGCTAGACGGTTTGAGTACCCACACATTTTGAGCACATGTTCACTGACACACGAATTCTCCTCCATCTTGCAAGCATAGAATTTATCGGAGGTCTCATACCTCTTGATCCGGGCGTCCTTCTGAAAGATAAACTTCAACTCCTGGAACATCTCATATGCTCCATGACGCTCAAAGCGACGTTGAAGTCCCGGTTCTAAGCCATACAAGACTGCACATTGAACTACTGAGTAGTCCTCCTTACGTGTTAACCAAGCGTTCTTAACATCCTGGTCAGCCGTAGCGGGTGGTTCATCTCCTAGCGCAGCATTAAGGACATAATCCTTCTTCCCAGCTTGTAAGATTAGCTTAAGATTACGAGCCCAGTCTACAAAGTTGCTTCCATCATCTTTCAACTTAGCTTTCTCTAGGAACGTATTAAAATTCAGGGTGACTGTCGCGTGAGCCATGATCTACAACACAAATATATTCAAAGTGGACTTAGACTATGTTCAAGATAATTAGAGTTTAACTTAATCAATTTACTTGCTAAACTCCCACTCAAAAAGTACATCTCTCTAGTCATTTGAGTGGTTCATGACCCACTTACACTAGCTCAAGTCCGATCATCACGTGAGTTGAGTATAGTTTCAGTGGTAAGCATCCCTATGCTAATCATATCCTCCATATGATTCATGATCGACCTTTCGGTCTCATATGTTCTGAGGCCATGTCTGCACATGCTAGGCTCGTCAAGCTTAACCCGAGTGTTCCGCGTGTGCAACTGTTTTGCACCCGTTGTATGTGAACGTTGAGTCTATCACACCCGATCATCGCGTGGTGTCTCGAAACGACGAACTGTAGCAACGGTGCACAGTCGGGGAGAACACAATTTCGTCTTGAAATTTTAGTGAGAGATCACCTCATAATGCTACCGCCGTTCTAAGCAAAATAAGGTGCATAAAAGGATTAACATCACATGCAATTCATAAGTGACATGATATGGCCATCATCATGTGCTCCTTGATCTCCATCACCAAAGCACCGGCACGATCTTCTTATCATCGGCGCCACACCATGATCTCCATCAACGTGTCGCCATCGGGGTTGTCGTGCTACTCATGCTATTACTACTAAACCTACATCCTAGCAAAATAGTAAACGCATCTGCAAGCACAAACGTTAGTTTAAAGACAACCCTATGGCTCCTGCCGGTTGCCGTACCATCGACGTGCAAGTCGATATTATCTATTACAACATGATCATCTCATACATCCAATATATCGCATCACATCGTTGGCCATATCACACCACAAGCATACCCTGCAAAAACAAGTTAGACGTCCTCTAATTTTGTTGTTGCATGTTTTACGTGGCGATCATGGGTATCTAGTAGGATCGCATCTTACTTACGCAAACACCACAACAGAGATATATGAATTGCTATTTAACCTTATACAAGGACCTCCTCGGTCAAATCCGATTCAACTAAAGTTGGAGAAACTGACACTTGCCAGTCATCTTTGAGCAACGGGGTTACTCGTAGAGATGAAACCAGTCTCTCGTAAGCGTACGAGTAATGTCGGTCCAAGCCGCTTCAATCCAACAATACCGCGGAATCAAAAAAAACTAAGGAGGGCAGCAAAACGCACATCAACGCCCACAAAAACTTTTGTGTTCTACTCGAGAAGATATCTACGCATGAACCTAGCTCATGATGCCACTGTTGGAGAACGTCGCATGGGAAACAAAAACTTTCCTACGCGCACGAAGACCTATCATGGTGATGTCCATCTAAGAGAGGGGATATTCGATCTACGTACCCTTGTAGATCGCACAGCAGAAGCGTTAAGAAACGCGGTTGATGTAGTGGAACGTCCTCACGTCCCTCGATCCGCCCCGCGAACCGTCCCGCGATCCGTCCCACGATCTAGTGCCGAACGGACGGCACCTCCGCGTTCAGCACACGTACAGCTCGACGATGATCTCGGCCTTCTTGATCCAGCAAGAGAGACGGAGAGGTAGATGAGTTCTCCGGGAACGTGACGGCGCTCCGGAGGTTGGTGGTGATCTAATCTCAGCAGGGCTCCGCCCGAGCTCTGCAGAAACGCGATCTAGAGGTAAAACCGTGGAGATATGTGGTCGGTGTGCCGTGGCAAAGTTGTCTCAAATCAGCCCTAAAACCTCCGTATATATAGGTGGGAGAGGGGGGCCTTGCCTTGGGGCTCAAGGAGCCCCAAGGGGGTCGGCCGAGCCAAAGGGGGGGAGTCCTCCCCTTCCAAACCGAATCCAACTAGGTTTGGAAGGAGGAGTCCTTCCCCTTTTTCCCACCTCCTCTTTTTTTTCTCTTTGATTTTCTTCCTATGGCGCATAGGGCCTTCTTGGGCTGTCCCACCAGCCCGCTAAGGGCTGGTGCGCCACCCCCAAGGCCTATGGGCTTCCCCGGGGTGGGTTGCCCACCCCCCCCCCCCCGGTGAACACCCGGAACCCATTCGTCATTCCCGGTACATTCCTGGTAACTTCAAAAACCTTCCGGTAATCAAATGAGGTCATCCTATATATCAATATTCGTTTCCGAACCATTTCGGAAACCCTCGTGACGTCCGTGATCTCATCCGGGACTCCGAACAACATTCGGTAACCAACCATATAACTCAAATACACATAAAACAACGTTGAACCTTAAGTGCGCAGACCCCGCGGGTTCGAGAACTATGCAGACATGACCCGAGTGACTCCTCGGTCAATATCCAATAGCGGGACCTGGATGCCCATATTGGATCCCACATATTCTACGAAGATCTTATCGTTTGAACCTCAGTGCCAAGGATTCATATAATCCCGTATGTCATTCCCTTTGCCCTTCGGTATGTTACTTGCCCGAGATTCGATCGTCAGTATCCGCATACCTATTTCAATCTCGTTTACCGGCAAGTCTATTTAATTGTTCTGTAATACAAGATCCCGCAACTTACACCAAGTCACTTTGGTTGCAAGGCTTGTGTGTGATGTTGTATTACCGAGTGGGCCCCGAGATACCTCTCCGTCACACGGAGTGACAAATCCCAGTCTCGATCCATACTAACTCAACGAACACCTTCGGAGATACCTGTAGAGCATCTTTATAGTCACCCAGTTACGTTGCGACGTTTGATACACACAAAGCATTCCTCCGGTGTCAGTGAGTTATATGATCTCATGGTCATAGGAACAAATACTTGACACGCAGAAAACAGTAGCAACAAAATGACACGATCAACATGCTACGTCTATTAGTTTGGGTCTAGTCCATCACGTGATTCTCCTAATGACGTGATCCAGTTATCAAGCAACAACACCTTGTTCATAATCAGAAGACCCTGACTATCTTTGATCAACTGGCTAGGCAACTAGAGGCTTGCTAGGGACAGTGTTTTGTCTATGTATCCGCACATGTATATAAGTATTCATTCAATACAATTATAGCATGGATAATAAACGATTATCTTGATACAGGAATTATAATAATAACTATATTTATTATTGCCTCTAGGGCATAATTCCAACAGCCTATAGATATAATCATTGCCATAGATGACGTCATGACTTTGCGCGGTTCTATCAATTGCTCGACAGTAATTTGTTCACCCACCGTCTACTTGCTTTCATGAGAGAAGCCACTAGTAAACACTACAGGCCCCAGGTCTATTCACACCTATCGTTTCCACTTTCGCTTTTACTTTGCTTTGTTACTTTGTTGCTTTCAGTTCTCACCTGACAAACAATCTATAAGGGATTGACAACCCCTTCATAGCGTTGGGAGCAAGCTTTTTTTGTTTGTGCAGGCTCTTGTGATACTCGTTCACTGGATCGATACCTTGGTTCTCAAATTGAGGGAAATACTTACCACCGCTACGCTACATCACCCTTTCTGCTTCGAGGGAACACCAACGCAAGGCTCCAAGGCCACGGGGGAAAATCCTTTGCATATTTGCCTAGGAAGTCCCTTAAGGCATAGCCGTAGCAGAAGGATTCCTGGTGCCGTCGACACACCTATTTCTGGCGTCGTTGGAAGGTCTTTTGTTGCAGTAGCAGAAGTATTTCTGGCGTCGTTGGAAGGTCTTTTGTTGCAGTAGCAGAAGTATTTCTGGCGCCGTTGCCGGGGAAGGAGAGATCTATCCAAGTAGGTCTCACAAACTCATCTCTTGCATTTACTTTTTTGCCAGTTGCCTCTCGTTTTCCTCTCCCCCACTTCACATTTGCCGTTTTCATTTGCCTTTCTCCTTTGCCGTTTTCATTTGCCTTTTTCCTTTGACGTTTTCTTTCGCCCGTTTCACTCTCTCTTCCTGCTCGTTTGTGTGTGAGATAGTCCATCAATGGCTAGACTCACCACTCCAAACGATACTCCTGAGAATGAAGTTCTCAATTTCAGGCAGAATGAGGAAGAAAATTTAAAGGACGCTTGGTACAGGATTTGCAAAGCTCAAAGTAGATCTACTCGTAAGCAATCCACTACCGTCCTCCTTTGCAGTTTCTATGTTGGGATTTCTCCTTGGAATAGGTATATCCTTGACATCATTGTAGGCAGGAATTTTCTGGGGAGCCATACTATTGACTCCTATAGAGCTATCATGAATTTGGTAGGCTCACCCCCGCTCATGGTTAATGGAACTACCTTGACCTTGGAACACGTGATGCAAAGGCTTGACGCCATTGAAAGCAAAATTGCCATAGTTGAACTTATTGAGGGTTTGTATAGAAAGATCCACAATCAAATTACTCAGTACGGATCCAAAGTGGGAATTTGTTTGAAAAGTTTAAGGGAGAAGGAACTTATAGTTAATGATTCTTCTAGAATTGGCAAATTAGAAGATGTCATAACCAACTTGGGTTCCGCTTTTGCCGCTGTGCAAAATACTCCAAATCTCACTCTCAAAAAGATCGTCAAGTATGTTTTTGTTCCTAAAGCTAGTGGTGAGTCATCTAATAAAGATGAAGATCTTAAGATGATAAATGATCACACTACTTATGGTTTGAGCACCAAAGATGACTATACGTGATTCCATCACCTTTTGCCTAGCTAAGGGCGTTAAACAAAAGCGCTTGTTGGGAGGCAACCCAACGAATTTATCCTTTTTCTTTCTGTTTTGTGTTTCCCACACTTTCATAATTCTGTTATGATCGTGTTTTTTGTGTTTCTTTTTGCGTTTGTGCCAAGCAAAACCGTTATGATTAGTCTTGGGGATGATCGTTTGGTCATGCTAGAAAAGACAGAAACTTTCTGGTCACGAAAAGAATTTTATTTTTCTTTCTGTAAGAACTTTTGAGTTGATTCGTTTTGCTGCTGATTGCTACGCAAATTCTTTAGACTGTCGTAATTGTTTAGAATATTTGGAGTACCATAAGTTTACGAAATATACAGATTGCTACATACTCGTCTGATGTTCACAGATTCTGTTTTTGTTGTGTTGGTTGCTTATTTTGATGGAACTATGGATAGTATCGGGGGGGTATTAGCCATGGAAGATTGAAAATACAGTAACCCAACATAAGCATAAGTAGAATTTAGGTTTGCTACAGTACCTAAGGAAGTGGTGATTTCCTTTCTCATACTAATGTTATCACGAGTTTCTGTTTATGTTTCGTGTTGTGAAGTTTTGGGTGAAGTTCTTATGAACAAAGAGATAAAGAGTGGCAAGAGCTCAAGCTTGGGGATGCCCAAGGCACCCCAAGAGATTCAAGGATGCCGTAAAAGCCTAAGCTTGGGGATGCCCCGGGAAGGCATCCCCTCTCTCGTCTTCAATCCATCGGTAACGTTACTTGGGGCTATATTTTTATTCACCACATGTTATGTGTTTTTGCTTGGAGCGTCTTGTATCGTAGGAGTCTTTTATTTTTGTTGTGTCACAATCATCCTTGCTGCACACCTATAGAGAGAGACATGCACTCACCGTGATTTTGTCGAGCTTCACTTATATCTTCTGGTAGACAATTCAGCTCACATGTGCTTCACTTATATCTTCTGAGCTAGATACTTTTGCTCTATGTGCTTCACTTATATCTTTTAGAGCATAGTGGTGCGTAGTTTGGTAGTTGATCCATGCTTTGAAAGTAGTCTCAAAAGGGGTAGTTATCCAAAGGGATACAAAAACTTCCACCTTCATGTGCATTGAATAGTTAGAGAAGTTTGATTCATCTCAATTAGTTTTGAGTTGTGGTTTTGGTAATATTGAAGTTATGCTAGTAAGGTGTTGTGGATCTAGAAATACTTGTGTTGAAGTTAGTGATTCCCGTAGCATGCACGTATGGTGAACCGCTATGTGATGAAATCTGAGCTTGATTAGTCTATTGATTGTCATCCTTTGCGTGGCGGTCGGGATCGCGTGATGGTTTATACCTACGAACCCTTCCCCTAGGAGTATGCGTTGAATGATTTGTTTCGATTACTAAATAAACTTTTGCAACAAGTATATGAGTTCTCAATGAATAATGTTGAGTCCATGGTTTAGATGCACTTTCACCTTCCACCATCACTATCTTCTTAGTGCCGTGCAACTTTCGCCGGTGCACAAAACCCACCATTAGCCTCCCTCAAAACAGCCACCATACCTACCTACTATGCGTTTTTCAAAGTCATTCCGAGATATATTTCCATGCAACTACCACCATGACATGTGCCATCACGTCTACATTGCCATTGCATGATCGTAAGATAGCTAGCATGATGTTTCCATTAAATGTCTATGCCATGCTAGATCATTGCCACGGTACACTACCGAAGGCATTCCATATAGAGTCATAGTTGCTCTAAGTTTTGAGTTGAAAGTGTGATGATCATCATTAATGGAGCATTGTCCCATGTGAGGAAATAAAAGAGGCCAAAGAAGCCCACCAAAAAAAAGAGGCCAAAGAAGCCCACCAAAATAAAAAATAATAATAATAAAAAGAGGCCAAAGAGCCCACCAAAAAAAATGAGAGAAAAAGAGAGAAGGGACAATGCTACCACTTTTTCCACACTTGTGCATATTAAGCACCATGATCTTCATGATTGAGAGTCTCTCGTTTTGTCACCACCATATAGCTAGTGGGAAATTTTCATTATATAACTTGGCTTGTATATTCCAATGATAGGCTTCCTCAAAATTGCCTTAGGTCTTCGTGAGCAAGCAAGTTGGATGCACACCCACTAGTTTTCTTTAATAGCTTTCACATACTCGTAGCTCTAGTGCATCATTTGTATGGCAATCCCTACTCATTCACATTGATATCTATTGATGAACATCTCCACGGCTCATTGATATGCCTAGTTAATGTGACTATCTTCTCCTTTTGTTTGTCTTGCAACCTCCACCACACTCCACACCATCTGTAGTGCTATAACCATGGCACACGCTCATGTATTGCGCGAGAGTTGAAAAGGTTTGAGAAAGTAAAGGTGTGAAACAATTACTTGGCCAATACCAGGGTTGTGCATGATTTAAATTCATTGTGCAATGATGATAGAGCATAGCCAGACTATATGCTTTTGTAGGGATAACTTTCTTTTGGCCTTGTTATTTTGAAAGTTCGTGATTACCATGCTAGTTTGATTGAATTATTATTGTTTCCACGTCAATAGCAAACTATTGTTTTGAATCTAATGGATCTGAACATTCATGTCACATAAGAGGAGTTACAAAGGACATCTATGCTAGGTAGCATGAAAGCATCAAAAATTCATTCTTTATCACTTCCCTACTCGAGGATGAGCAGGAATTAAGCTTGGGGATGCTTGATACGTCTCAAACGTATCTATAATTTTTTATGGTTTCACGCTGTTATCTTGTCATCCTTGGATGTTTTATGTACCTTTATATCTTTTTTGGGACTAACTTATTAATTCAGTGCGAAGTGACAGTTCCTGTTTTTTTGTGTTTTTGGCACTTTTCAGATCTGATTTTGGAACAAAGTCCAAACGGAATAAAATCCCCGAAATGATTTTTCCCGAACGAAGGAAGATCAGGGGGCCTGTGGGCCAAGCCAGGAGGGCTATAGGGAGCCCACAAGCCCCCACTCCGCCACCAGCGGGGAGGCGGCGGTGGGCAGGCTTGTGGCCTCCCTGGCACCCCCTGACCTAGATCTTGCGCCTATATATTCCCTAAAAATAAGAAAAAAAATCAAGGGAGCCACGAAAATACTTTTCCGCCGCCGCAAGCTTCCGTTTCCGCGAGATCTCATCTCGAGACCCTTCCCGGTGCCCTGCCGGAGGGGACTTTGGAGTTGGAGGGCTTCTTCACCATCATCATCGACCCTCCAATGACTCGTGAGTAGTTCACTTCAGACCTACGGGTCCGTAGTTAGTAGCTAGATGGCTTCTTCTCTCTCTTGGATCTTCAATACAAAGTTCTCCATGATATTCATGGAGATCTATCCGATGTAATCTTCTTTGGCGGTGTGTTTGTCGAGATCCGATGAATTGTGGAGTTGTGATCAGATTATCTATGATATATATTTGAGTCTTTGCTGATTTATTATATGCATCATTTGATATCCTTGTAAGTCTCTCTGAGTCTTGGGTTTTGTTTGGCCAACTAGATCTATGATTCTTGCAATGGGAGAAGTGCTTGGTTTTGGGTTCTTACCGTGTGGTGACCTTTCCTAGTGAATGTAGGGGTAGCAAGGCACACATTGTGTAGTTGCCATCAAGGGTAACAAGGTGGGCTCTGTCGTAGATATGAGATTGTCCATCTACATCATGTCATCTTGCATTAGGCGTTACTCTGTTCTTTTGGACTTAATACACTAGATGCATGCTGGATAGCGGTCGACGTGTGGAGTAATAGTAGTAGATGCAGAAAGTATCGGTCTACTTGTTTTGGACTTGATGCCTATAGATATAATCATTGCCATAGATGACGTCACGACTTTGCGCGGTTCTATCAATTGCTCGATACTAATTTGTTCACCCACCGTCTACTTGCTTTCATGAGATAAGCCACTAGTAAACACTACGGCCCCCGAGTCTATTCACACCTATCGTTTCCACTTTCGCTTTTACTTTGCTTTGTTACTTTGTTGCTTTCAGTTCCCACTTGGCAAACAATCTATAAGGGATTGACAACCCCTTCATAGCGTTGGGAGCAAGCTTTTTGTGTTTGTGCAGGCTCTTGTGATACTCCTTCACTGGATCGATACCTTGGTTCTCAAACTGAGGGAAATACTTACCCACCGCTACGCTACATCACCCTTTCCGCTTTGAGGGAACACCAACGGAAGGCTCCAAGGCCACGGGGGGAATCCTTTGCATATTCTCCTAGGAAGTCCCTTAAGGCGTAGCCGTAGCAGAAGGATTCCTGGTGCCGTCGACAGACCTATTTGTGGCATTGTTGGAAGGTCTTTTGTTGCAGTAGCATAGTTCACCATAGACCTATGGGTCCATAGCTAGTAACTAGATGGCTTCTTCTCTCTCTTGGATCTTCAATACAAAGTTCTCCATGATCTTCATGGAGATCTATATGATGTAATCTTCTTTTGCGGTGTGTTTGTCGAGATCCGATGAATTGTGGATTTATGATCAGATTATCTATGAATCTTATTTGAGTTTCTTCTGTGCTCTCTTATGCATGATTTCATATCCTTGTAATTCTCTTCGAGTTGTGGGTATTGTTTGGCCAACTAGATCTATGATTCTTGCAATGGGAGAAGTGCTTGGTTTTGGGTTCATACCGTGCGGTGACCTCACCTAGTGACAAAAGGGGTAGCGAGGCACGCATCGTGTTGTTGCCATCAAGGGTAAAAAGATGGGGTTTTCATCATTGGTTTGAGATTATCCCTCTACATCATGTCATCTTGCTTAAGGCGTTACTCTGTTCGTCATGAACTCAATACACTAGATGCATGCTAGATAGCGGTCGATGTGTGGAGTAATAGTAGTATATGCAGAAAGTATCGGTCTACTTGTGTCAGACGTGATGCCTATATGTATGATCATTGCCTTAGATATCGTCATGACTTTGCGCGGTTCTACCAATTGCTCGACAGTAATTTGTTCACCCACCATGATATTTGCTATTTTGAGAGAATCCTCTAGTGAACACTATGGCCCCCCGGGTCTACTCCACACCATATTTTCAGCCTTACACTTTTTACTTCGTTGCATTTTCCGCCTTCAGATCTCACTTTGCAAACAATCTTGAAGGGATTGACAACCCCTTTGAAGCGTTGGGTGCAAGCTCGTTTGTGTTTGCGCAGGTACGCTGGACTTGACGAGGCCCTCCTACTGGATCGATACCTTTGTTCTCAAACTGAGGGAAATACTTACTGCTCCTTTGCTGCATCACCCTTTCCTCTTCAAGGGAAAAACCAACACAAGCAAGTCTCCGTCAACGTGTCAATTTCTGGCGCTGTTGTTTGAGAAGTAGCAAGAAGAATTTCTGGCGCCGTTGCCGGGGAGGAAGATCAAGTCAAAACTCATCCAAGTTGGTGTCGCAAACTCATCTCTTGCATTTACTTTGTTTGCCAGTTGCCTCTCGTTTTCCTCTCCCCCACTTCACCAATTTTCCTTTTTCGTTTGCCTTTTCGTTCGCCCTTTTTTCTCGCTTGCTCTTTGTTCGCTTGTGTGCTTGCTTGCTTGCCGAAGTCACCATGAATGAAAACACCAAACTTTGTGACTTCTCGAATACTAATAATAATGATTTTATTAGTACTCCGATTGCTCCCGCCACTAGTGCGGAGTCATACGAAATCAATGCCGCTTTGTTGAATCTTGTTATGAAAGAGCAATTCTCCGGCCTTCCTAGTGAAGATGCCGCATCCCATCTCAATACCTTCATTGAGCTTTGCGATATGCAAAAGAAGAAAGATGTGGATAATGACGTGATTAAATTGAAGCTTTTTCCTTTCTCGTTGCGAGATCGCGAAAAAACTTGGTTTTCTTCTTTGCCCAAAAATAGTATCGATTCTTGGGATAAGTGCAAAGATGCTTATATATCCAAGTATTTTTCGCCGGCTAAGATCATCTCTCTCCATAATGATATCATGAATTTCAAGCAACTTGATCATGCACATGTTGCACAGTCTTGGGAGACAATGAAATTAATGATTAGAAATTGTCCCGCTCATGGCTTGAGTCTTTGGATGATTATTCAAATCTTTTACGCTGGCTTGAATTTCGCTTCTAGAAATATCTTGGACTCCGCCTCAGGTGGAACGTTCATGGAAATCACATTAGGGGAAGCCACAAAGCTCCTAGACAACATCATGACGAACTACTCTCAGTGGCACACTGAAAGGTCGCCTACTAGTAAGAAGGTACACGCTATAGAAGAAATTAACTCGTTGAGTGCTAAGATGGATGAGTTAATGAATTTGGTTGCTAGTAGAAGTGCTCCTTTAGATCCTATTGATATGCCCTTGTCTTCTTTGATTGAGAGTAGCAATGCTAGCTTGGACGTTAATTTTGTTGGTAGGAATAACTTTGGCAAGAACAATCCTTTTAGAGGAAACTATGTTCCTAGGCCTTTTCCTAGTAACTCTTATAATAATTTTGGCAACTCCTACAACAATACTCATGGAAATTACAATAGATTACCCTCTGATCTAGAGAGTAATATCAGAGAGTTCATCAACTCTCAAAAGATTTTCAATGCGTCCATAGAGGAAAAGCTAACGATTTGGCTAAGAGCGTTGATAGAATGTCTAGTGATGTTGATGATTTGGAAGTTAGATGTGCTCCTCCCAAGATCAACATAGATGAAACTTTAAAAGCTATGCGTGTTTCCATGATTGAGAGCCAAGAAAGAACCGCCCAAATTCGTGCTAGACATGAATGGCTTAAAAAGGCGTGTTCTCATGATAAGAATCACGAAGATCTTAAAGTGCTTGGTGTGACTCCCATTGAATCTTTGTCTTCTTGTGTCAAACTTAATGATTATGGGGCTGGATATGAATCCACTTTGGCTGAAAAGTGCCCCAATGATTCGGAGTCCATCTATGTTGATGCTAAAAGCATTGAAAGTGGAGTAGAAGATAGTAAAACTTTGAGTAGTAATGAAATTACTACTATGGATTTCAAGGAATTCAATTATGATAGTTGCTCCTTGATTGAATGCATTTCCTTGATGCAATCCATGTTAAACTCTCCACACGCTTATAGCCAAAACAAGGCCTTTACCGATCATATCGTCGAAGCTATGATAAAATCTCTTGAAGAGAAACTTGAATTGGAAGTCTCTATCCCTAGAAAGCTTCATGATGAGTGGGAACCTACTATCAAAATCAAAATCAAAAACTATGAATGCAATGCTTTATGTGATTTGGGTGCTAGTGTTTCCGCGATTCCAAAGTCTTTATGTGATATTCTGGGCTTTAGTGAGATTGAAGAGTGTTCTCTTAATTTGCATCTTGATGATTCTACTGTCAAGAAACCCATGGGAAGGATCAATGATGTTCTTATTATTGCAAATAGGAACTATGTACCCGTGGATTTCATTGTGCTTGACATTGATTGCAATCCTACATGCCCTATTATTCTTGGTAGACCTTTCCTAAGGACTATCGGTGCTATCATCGATATGAAGCAAGGGAATATTAGATTTCAATTTCCTTTAAGGAAGGGCATGGAACACTTTCCTAGCAAGAAAATAAGATTGCCTTATGAATCCATGATGAGGGCCACTTATGGTTTGAGCACCAAAGACGACAATACATGATTCTATCACTTTTATGCCTAGCTAAGCGCGTTAAACAATAGCGTTTGTTGGGAGGCAACCCAATGAATTTATCTTTTTCTTTCTGTTTCGTTGCGTCCACACCATCATAATTCTGTTTCGATTGTGTTTTTTGTGTTTCTTTTTGTGTTTGAGCCAAGCAAATCCTTTATGAGCAGTCTTGATAATGGTTGTTTGATCCTGCTGGAAAAAGACAGAAACTTTTTGCTTACGAGATGATTTTTCCTTTTTATTCAGAAAGAGCTTTTGAGTTAATTCTTTTTGATGCTGGTTGATATGCCTTTTTCCCAGGCATTCGTAATTGTTCAGATTTTTTGAGGTACCAGAAGTATACGAAGTATACAGATTCCTATAGACTGGTCTGTTTTTGACAGATTCTGTTTTTGTTGAGTTGGTTGCTTGTTTTGATGAAACTATGGTTAGTATCGGGGGGTACTAGCCATGGAAAAGTGAGAATACAGTAGACCAACACCAATATAGATAGAATTCAAGTTTGCTACAGTACCAAAAGAAGTGGTAGTTTGTTTTCTTGTGCTAATGTTATCACGAGTTTCTGTTTAAGTTTTGTGTTGTGAAGTTTTCAAGTTTTGGGTGATGTTCTCATGGACGATGAGATAAGGAGTGGAAAGAGCTCAAGCTTGGGGATGTCCAAGGCATCCCAAGCCAAATTCAAGGACACCACAAAGCCTAAGCTTGGGGATGCCCCGGGAAGGCATCCCCTCTTTCGTCTTCAATCCATCGGTAACATTACTTGGAGCTATATTTTTATTCACCACATGATATGTGTTTTTCTTGGAGCGTCTTGTATCTTAGGAGTCTTTTCTTTTTGTTGTGTCACAATCATCCTTGTTGCACACCTTTTTGAGAGAGAGAGACATGCACTCATCGTGATTTTGCTAGAATGCTCATAGTGCTTCACTTATATCTTTTGAGCTAGATACTTTTGCTCTATGTGCTTCACTTATATCTTTGAGAGCACGGCGGTGCATGACTTGGTAGTTGGCTTATGCTATGAAAGTAGTCCCAAAGGTGATAGGTACCCAAAGAGGATGCAAAAAACCTCCATCTTCATGTGCATTGAGTAGAAAGAGAAGTCTTGATTCCTCTCAATTAGTTTTGAGACGTGGATTTGGTAATATTAAGAGCTACGTTAGTAGGGTGTTGTGAATCTAGAAATACTTGTGTTGAAGTTAGTGATTCCCGTAGCATGCACGTATGGTGAACCGCTATGTTAGGAAGTCGGAGCATAATTGATCTATTGATTGTCATCCTTTGTGTTGAGGTCAGGATCGCGCGATGGTTAACACCTACCAACCCTTCCCCTAGGAGTATGCGTTTAGCACTTTGTTTCGATTACTAATAAAAACGTTCGCAACAAGTATGTGAGTTCTTCATGACTAATGTGAGTCCATGGTATAGATGCACTTTTCACCTTCCACCATTGCTAGCCTCTCTAGTGCCGCGCAATTCTCGCCGGTACACAAACCCACCATATGCCTTCCTCAAAACAGCCACCATACCTACCCACTATGGCATTTTCATAGCCATTCCGAGATATATTGCCATGCAACTCCCACCGTTCTGTCTCATGACTTGTGCCGTCACTCTCATATTGCCATTGCATGATCGTAAGATAGCTAGCGAGATGTTCCAACGTCATACGCCATGCTAGATCGTTGCACATCCCGGTACACTACCGGAGGCATTTCCTATAGAGTCATCATCATTTTGAGCTTTGAGTTGTGAGTAAATAAAAGTATGATGATCATCATTATTAGAGTATTGTCCCATGTGAGGAAATAAGTCAAAAAAGAGGCCAAAGAGCCCAAAAATAAAAAAAATAAAAAATAAAAAAAGAGAGGCCCAAGAGCCCAAATAAAAAAAGAGAGAAAAAGAGAGAAGGGACAATGCTACTATCCTTTTCCACACTTGTGCTTCATAATAGCACCATGTTCTTCATGATTGAGAGCTTCTTGCTTTGTCACTACCATATTCTAGTGGGAATCTTCATTACATAACTTGGCTTGTATATTCCAATGACGGGCTTCCTCAAAATTGCCCTAGGTCTTCGTGAGCAAGCAAGTTGGATGCACACCCACTAGTTCTCCTTTTGGCTTTCACATACTTATAGCTCTAGTGCATCTCTTTTATGACAATCCCTACTCATTCACATTGATATCTATTAATGGGCATCTCCATAGCCCTTTGATACGCCAAGTCAATGTGACCATCTCCTCCTTTTTGTCTCACAACCACCACCACACTCTATTCCACTTATAGTGCTATATACATGGCTCACACTCATGTATTGTGTGATAGTTACAAAAAGTTTGAGAAAGTAAGAGTGCGAAAACAATTACTTGGCCAATACCGGGGTTGTGCATGATTTACATTAGTTGCGTGAGGATGATGGAGCATAGCCAGACTATATGATTTTGTAGGGATAACTTTCCTTGGCCTTGTTATTTTGAAAGTTCATGATTACCTTGCTAGTTTGCTTGAAGTATTATTGTTTTCATGTCAATAGCAAACTATTGTTTCGAATCTTACGGATCTGAACTTTCATGTCACGTGAAAGAACTTGCAAAGGACAACTATGCTAGGTAGCATTCCACATCAAAAATTCATTCTTTATCACTTCCCTACTCGAGGACGAGCAGGAGTTAAGCTTGGGAATGCTTGATACGTCTCCAACGTATCTATAATTTTTGATGGTTTCATGCTATTATCTTGTCAAACTTTGGATGTTTCGCATGCCATTTATATATTTTTTGGGACTAACTTATTAACTCAGTGCCAAGTGCCCGTTCCTGTTTTTTTCCATGTTTTTGACCCCTTTCAGAGGAGGATTTTGAACAGAGTCCAAACGGAATGAAATTGCCAAAAAGATTTTTTTCCGGAACAGAAAAAGATCGGAGAGCCGGAGAATCAGGGCAGGGGGCCACCAGGGACCCCACAAGCCCTCATGGCGCGGCTAGGGGGACCGTGGCCCCCTGGCTTTGGGCTCCCTGAGGCCCCTTTGCCCTAGGTTTTGCGCCTATATATCCCCAAAAATTCCAAAAAAAACCAGGAGATCATCGAAAGTACTTTTCCGCCGCCGCAAGCTTCTGTCTTCGCAAGATCCCATCTGGGGCACGTTCTGGTGCCCTGCCGGAGGGGGTTTCGGATACGGAGGGCTTATTCATCAGCACCATGACCTCTCCGATGATGCGTGAGTAGTTCACCACAGACCTACGGGTCCATGGCTAGTAACTAGATGGCTTATTCTCTCTCTTGGATCTTCAATACAAAGTTCTCCATGATCTTCATGGAGATCTATCCGATGTAATCTTCTTTTGCGGTGTGTTTGTCGAGATCCGATGAATTGTGGATTTATGATCAAATTATCTATGAATCTTATTTGAGTTTCTTCTGATCTCTCTTATGCATGATTTCATATCCTTGTAATTCTCTTCGAGTTGTGGGTTTTGTTTGGCAAACTAGATCTATGATTTTTGCAATGGGAGAAGTGCTTGGTTTTGGGTTCATACCGTGCGGTGACCTCACCCAGTGACAAAAGGGGTAGCGAGGCACGCATCGTGTTGTTTCCATCAAGGGTAAAAAGATGGGGATTTCTTCATTGATTTGATATTATCGCTCTACATCATGTCATCTTGCTTAAGGCGTTACTCTGTTCGTCATGAACTCAATACACTAGATGCATGCTGGATAGCGGTCGATGTGTGGAGTAATAGTAGTAGATGCAGAAAGTATCGATCTACTTGTCTCGGACGTGATGCCTATATGTATGATCATTGCCTTAGATATCGTCATGACTTTGCGCAGTTCTATCAATTTCTCGACAGTAATTTGTTCACCCACCGTGATATTTGCTATTTTGAGAGAAGCCTCTAGTGAACACTATGGCCCCCGGGTCTACTCCACACCATATTTTTAGCCTTACACTTTTTACTTCGTTGCACTTTCCGCCTTCAGATATCACTTTGCAAACAATCTTGAATGGATTGACAACCCCTTTGAAGCGTTGGGTGCATGCTCATTTGTGTTTGCGCAGTTACTCTGGACTTGACGAGGCCCTCCTACTGGATCGATACCTTGGTTCTCAAACTGAGGGAAATACTTACTGCTCCTTTGCTGCATCACCATTTCCTCTTCAAGGGAAAAACCAACGCAAGCAAGTCTCCGTCAACATTTCAATTTCTGGCGCTGTTGTTTGAGAAGTAGCACCCTGCAACCAAATAACAAAGAGCCTCTTGTGTCCCCAACACACCCAATACAATGGTAAGTTGTATAGGTGCACTAGTTCGGCGAAGAGATGGTGAAACAAGTGCAATATGGATGGTAGATATAGGTTTTTGTAATCTGAAATTACAAAAACATCAAGGTAACTAGTAACAAAAGTGAGCACGAACGGTATTGCAATGCGTGGAAACAAGGCCTAGGGTTCAAAATTTCACTAGTGAAGTTCTCTCAACAATGATAACATAATTGGATCATATAACTAGCCCTCAACATGCAACAAAGAGTCACTAATAGCGGAGAACAAACGAAGAGATTATTGTCGGGTATGAAACCACCACAAAGTTATTCTTTCTGTTCGATCTATTCAAGAGTCCGTAGTAAAATAACACGAAGCTATTCTTTCCGTTCGATACATCATAGAGTTCGTACTAGAATAACACCTTAAGATACATATCAACCAAGACCCTAATGTCACCTAGATACTCCATTGTCACCTCAAGTATCCATGGGCATGATAATATGATATGCATCACACAATCTCAGAATCATCTATTCAACCAACACATAGAACTTCAAAGAGTGCCCCAAAGTTTCTACCGGAGAGTCAAAACGTGTGCCAACCCCTATGCATAGGTTCCCAATGTCACGAACCCGCAAGTTGATCACCAAAACATACATCGAGTACTCACATGAATCAAACGTGTGCCAACCCATATGCATAGGTTCCCAGTATCACAAACCCGCAAGTTGATCACCGCAGATAGACACGTGCAAGACATACATCAAGTGTTCTCAAAGACTCAATCCGATAAGATAACTTCAAAGGGGAAACTCAATTCATTACAAGAAGGGAGAGGGGGAAGAACGTCATAAGATCCAACTATAGTAGAAAAGCCCACAGTACATCGAGATCAAGACATCTCAAGAACACGAGAGAGAGAGAGATCAAACACAGAGCTACTGGTACATACCCTCAGCCCTGAGGGAGAACTACTCCCTCTTCGTCATGGAGATCGCCGGGATGATGAAGATGGCCACCGGAGATGGATTCCCCCTCTGACAGGGTGCCGGAACAGGCTCCAGATTGGTTTTTGGTGGCTACAGAGGCTTGCGGCGGCGGAACTCCCGATCTAGGTTTCTTTCTGGGGGTTTCTGAATTTATAGGAATTTATGGCGGTGGAATTACGTCGGTTGGCCCCACAAGGAGGTCACAAGCCTGGTAGGTGCGGCCTAGGGGGGTGGTCGCGCCTCCCGGGCTTGTGACTCCCTCGTGGCTCTTCTGGCCTTCTTCCACACCTTTGGGGGTCTCTTTTTGTCCAAAACAAATCATCGTAAAGTTTTATTCCATTTGGACTCCGTCTGAAAAAGGCTCAAAAACACGGAAAAAACAGAAACTGGCACTTGGCGCTGAGTTAGTATATTAGTCCCAAAAAAGATATAAAATAGCATATTCATGCATATAAAACATCCAAAGTTTGACAAGATAATAGCATTAAACCATCAAAAATTATAGATACGTTGGAGACGTATCACTATCCAGCATGCATCTAGTGTATTGAGTTCATGACTAACAGAGTAACGCCTTAAGCACGATGACATGATGTAGAGGGATAAACTCAAACCAATGATGAAAACTCCATCTTTTTACTCTTGATGGCAACAATACGATGTGTGCCTCGCTACCCCTTCTGTCACTGGGTGAGGTCACCGCACGGTTTGAACCCAAAACCAACCACTTCTCCCATTGCAAGAATCATAGATCAAGCTGGCCAAACAAAACCCACAACTCGAAGAGAATTACAAGGATATGAAATCATGCATAAGAGAGATCGGAAGAAACTCAAATAAGATTCATAGATAATCTGATCATAAATCCACAATTCATCGGATCTCGACAAACACACCGCAAAAGAAGGTTACATAGGATAGATCTCCATGAAGATCATGGAGAACTTTGTATTGAAGATCCAAGAGAGAGAAGAAGCCATCTAGCTACTAGCTATGGACCCGTAGGTCTATGGTGAACTACTCACGCATCATCGGAGAGGTCATGGTGTTGATGAAGAAGCCCTCCGTATCCGAATCCCCCCTCCGGTAGGGCACCAGAACATGCCCCAGATGGGATCTTGTGGAGACAGAAGCTTGCGGCGGCGGAAAAGTACTTTCGATGATCTCCTTATTTTTTTGGGATTTTAGGGAATATATAGGCGGAAGACCTAGGGCAGAGGTGGCCCAGGGATCCCACAAGCCTGGGAGGCGCGCCCCCCCTGGCCGCGGCTAGGGGGCTTGTGGGGTCCCTGACGGCCCCCTGCCTTGGTTCTCAAGTTCCCCGATCTTCTTCTCTTTCGGAAAAAATCTTTTTGGAAGTTTCGTTCCATTTGGACCCCGTTTAAAATCCTCCTCTGAAAGGGGTCAAAAACACGGAAAAAACAGGAACTGGCACTTGGCACTGAGTTAATAAGTTAGTCCCAAAAAGATATAAAAGGCATACAAAACATCCAAAGTTTGACTGGATAATAGCATGAAACCATCAAAAATTATAGATACGTTGGAGACGTATCAAGCATCCCCAAGCTTAACTCCTGCTCGTCCTCGTGTGGGGAAGTAATAAAGACTGAATTTTTGATGTGGAATGCTACCTAACGTTGTTGTCCTTGGTAACTTCTTTCATGTGACATGAATGTTCAGATCCGTAAGATTCAAAACAATAGTTTTCTATTGACATGAAAACAATATTACTTCAAGCAAACTAGCAAGGTAATCATGAACTTTCAAAATAACAAGGCCAAGGAAAGTTATCCCTACAAAATCATATAGTCTCGCTATGCTCCATCATCCCCACACAACTAATTTAAATCATGCACAACCCCGGTATAGGCCAAGTAATTGTTTTCGCACTCTTACTTTCTCAAACTTTTTATAACTATCACGCAATACATGAGCGTGAGCCATGGATATAGCACCGTAGGTGGAATAGAGTGTGGTGGTGGTTGTGAGACAAAAAAGGAGGAGATGGTCACATTGACTCGGCGTAGCAAACGGCTACGGAGATGCCCATTAATAGATATGAATGTGAATGAGTAGGGATTGCCATACAAAGGATGCACTAGAGCTATAAGTATGTGAAAGCTCAAAAGGAGAACTAGTGGGTGTGCATCCAACTTGCTTGCTCATGAAGACCTAGGGAAATTTGAGGAAGCCCATCATTGGAATATACAAGCCAAGTTATATAATGAAGATTCCCACTAGCATATGGTGGTGACAAAACGAGAGGCTCTCAATCATGAAGAACATGGTGCTATTATGAAGCACAAGTGTGGAAAAAGATAGTAGCATTGTCCCTTCTCTCATTTTCTCTCCCCTTTTTTTGGGCTCTTGGCCTCTCTTTTTTCATTTGGGCTCTTTGGACTCTTTTTTTATTTCCTCACATGGGACAATGCTCTAATAATGATGATCATCACACTTTTATTTACTCACAGCTCAAAGCTCAGAACGATGATGACTCTATAGGAAATGCCTCCGGTAGTGTACCGGGATGTGCAACGATCTAGCTTGGCGTATGACGTTGAAACATCTCGCTAGCTATCTTACGATCATGAAACGGCAATATGAGAGTGACGACACAAGTCATGAGACGAAACGGTGGGAGTTGCATGGCAATATATCTCGGATTGGCTATGAGAATGCCATAGTAGGAAGGTATGGTGGCTGTTTTGAGGAAGGCATATGGTGGGTTTGTGTACTGGCGTAAATTGCGCGGCACTAGAGAGGCTAGCAATGGTGGAAGGTGAAAGTGCATCTATACCATGGACTCACATTAGTCATGAAGAATTCACATACTTGTTGCGGAAGTTTTTATTAGTAATCGAAACAAAGTGCTAAACGCATACTCCTAGGGGAAGGGTTGGTAGGTGTTAACCATCACGCGATCCCGACCTCAACACAAAGGATGAGAATCAATAGATCAATTACGCTCCGACTTCCTAACATAGCGGTTCACCATACGTGCATGTTACGGGAATCACTAACTTCAACATAAGTATTTCTAGATTCACAACACCCTACTAACATAACTCTTAATATTACCAAATCCACATGTCAAAACTAATTGAGAGGAATCAAAACTTCTTTTTCTACTCAATGCACATGAAGATGGAGGTTTTTGTATCCTCTTTGGGTACCTATCACCTTTGGGACTACTTTCATAGCACAAGCCAACTACCAAGTCACGCACCGCCATGCTCTAAAAGATCTAAGTGAAGCACATAGAGCAAAATTATCTAGCTCAAAAGATATAAGTGAAGCACTATGAGCATTCTAGCAAAATCATGATGAGTGCATGTCTCTCTCAAAAGGTGTGCAGCAAGGATGATTGTGACACAACAAAAAGAAAAGACTCCTACGATACAAGACGCTCCAAGCAAAACACATATCATGTGGTGAATAAAAATATAGCTCCAAGTAATGTTACCGATGGATTGAAGACGAAAGAGGGGATGCCTTCCCGGGGCATCCCCAAGCTTAGGCTTTTTGGTGTCCTTGAATTTGGCTTCGGATGCCTTGGGCATCCCCAATATTGAGCTATTTACACTCCTTATCTCTTTGTGCATGAGAACATCACCCAAAACATGAAAACTTCACAACACAAAACTTAAACAGAAACTCGTGATAACATTAGCACAAGAAAACGAACTACCACCTCTTTAGGTACTGTAGCAATCTTTATTTATATTTATATTGGTGTTAGATTACTGTATTCTCACTTTTCCATGGCTAGTACCCCCCCCCCCCCCCGATACTATCCATAGTTTCATCAAAACAAGCAACCAACTCAACAAAAACAGAATTTGTCAAAAACAGACCAGTCTGAAGCAATCTGTATACTTTGTATACTTCTGGTACCTCAAAAATTCTGAAAAATTACGAATGCCTGGGCAAAAGGCATATCAACCAGCAGCAAAGGGAATCAACTCAAAATCTATTTCTGAATAAAAATGAAAAATAATCTCGTGAGCAAAAAGTTTCTGTCTTTTTCCAGCAGGATCAAACAACCATCACCAAGACTAGTCATAAAGGTTTTGCTTGGCTCAAACACAAAAAGAAACACAAAAGACACAATTACAACAGAATTATGATGGTGTGAACGCAACAAAACAGAAAGAAAAATATAAATTCATTGGGTTGCCTCCCAACAAGCGCTATTGTTTAATGCCCTTAGCTAGGCATTGATAATTCAATGATGCTCACACAAAAGACAAGAATTGAAGCACAACGAGAGCATCATAAAGCATGTGAAAATCACATCTAAGTCTAACATAATTCCTATGGATAGGCATTTTATAGGAAAACAAGTTGTCAAGACAACCAATAGTTACCATATGCAAGGAAGAAGAAAGAGACAAAATCAATCTCAACAAAACGAGAGGTAATTTGGTAACATGAAAGTTTCTACCATAATATTTTCCTCTCTCATACCAATTACATGTGGGATCATAATCAAATTCAACAATATAGCTATCACGTAGGATATTCTTTTCATGATCCACATGCATGCAAAGTTGACGCTCTTCAAAAATAGCGGGATTATCATCAACTAAAGTCATAACTTCTCCAATCCCACTTTCAATATTATTGCAAATATCATATTCATCATGAGGCTTAAACAAATTTTCAAGATCATAAGAAAAATCATCGCCCCAATCATGATTATTGCAACAAGTTGTGGACAAATCAAAACTAGCATCCCCATGCTTAGGGTTTTGCATATTTTTAGCATGATTGTCATTAATAGAATTTATAACGAAATCATTGCAGTCATGCTTTTCATTCAAGGAGTCCTCGTGAATCACTTCATAAATTTCTTCATCACGATTTTCAGATTCATGCATCTCAAGCAAAACTCCATAGAGAAAGTCAAGTGCACTCAACTCACTAGCAATTGGTTCAACATAATTGGATCTCTTAAAGAGACTAGCAAGTGGATGAGGATCCATATCACTAGATTTTCAGCAAGCGAAGATGCAAGCATATTGAGGGCACATAGCACACAAGCAAAGGAAAGGCAAACGAAAAAGGCAAATATTTTTTTGTAAATTTTTGTTTTTCAGAAGTGGGGGGAGGAAAACGAGAGGCAAAAAAGTAAATGCAAGAGATGAGTTTGCGACACTTACTTGGATTAGTTCTTGACTTGATCCTCCTCCCCGGCAACGGCGCCAGAAATTGGCACGTTGACGGGAGACTATTCTTGACTTGATCCTCCTCCCCGGAAATGGCGCCAGAAATCCTTCTGCTACGGCGACAGAAATCTTCTGTCGTCTCTTGAGCTTGCGTTGGTTTTTCCCTTGAAGAGGAAAGGGCGATGCAGCACAGGAGCAGTAAGTATTTCCCTCGGTTTGAGAAGCAAGGTATCAATCCAGTAGGAGAATCTCGTTAAGTCCAGAGTACCTGCACAAACACAAAAGAGCTTGCACCCAACGCTATAAAGGGGTTGTCAATCCCTTCAAGATTGATTGCAAAATGAGATCTGAAGGTGGAAAGTGCAACGAAGAAAAAGTGTAAGGGTGAAAATATGATGTGAAGTAGACCCGGGGGTCATAGTGTTCACTAGAGGCTTCTCTCAAAGTAGCAAATATTACGGTGGGTGAACAAATTACTGTCAAGCAATTGATAGAACCGCGCAAAGTCATGACGATATCTAAGGCAATGATCATACATATAGGCATCACGTCCGAGACAAGTAGACTGATACTTTCTGCATCTACTACTATTACTCCACACATCGACTGCTATCCAGCATGCATCTAGTGTATTGAGTTCATGACGAACAGAATAACGCCTTAAGCAAGATGACATGATGTAGAGGGATAAACTCAAACCAATGATGAAAACCCCATCTTTTTACCCTTGATGGCAACAACACGATGCGTGCCTCGCTACACCTTCTGTCACTGGGTGAGGTCACCGCACGGTATGAACCCAAAACCAAGCACTTCTCCCATTGCAAGAATCATAGATCAAGCTGACCAAACAAAACCCACAACTCGAAGAGAATTACAAGGATATGAAATCATGCATAAGAGAGATCAGAAGAAACTCAAATAAGATTCATAGATAATCTGATCATAAATCCATAATTCATCGGATCTCGACAAACACACCGCAAAAGAAGGTTACATCGGATAGATCTCCATGAAGATCATGGAGAACTTTGTATTGAAGATCCAAGAGAGAGAAGAAGACGTCTAGCTACTAGCTGTGGACCCGTAGGTCTATGGTGAACTACTCACGCATCATCGGAGAGGTCATGGTGTTGATGAAGAAGCCCTCCGTATCTGAATCCCCCCTCCGGCAGGGAACCAGAACGTGCCCCAGATGGGACCTTGCGAAGACAGAAGCTTGCGGTGGCGGAAAAGTACTTTCGATGATCTCCTAATTTTTTCTGGGATTTTAGGGAATATATAGGCGAAAGACCTAGGGCAGAGGTGGCCCAGGGAGCCCACAAGCCTCGGAGGCGCAGGCCCCCTGGCCACGGCTAGGGGGCTCGTGGGGTCCCTGACGGCCCCCTGCCTTGGTTCTCAAGTTCCCCGATCTTCTTCTGTTTCGGAAAAAATCTTTTTGGAAGTTTCGTTCCGTTTGGACTCCGTTTAAAATCATCCTCTGAAAGGGGTCAAAAACACGGAAAAAACAGGAACTGGCACTTGGCACTAAGTTAATAAGTTAGTCCCAAAAAGATATAAAAGGCATACAAAACATCCAAAGTTTGACAGGATAATAGCGTGAAACCATCAAAAATAATAGATACGTTGGAGACGTATCAGTGGATGAAGCCACCTATCTTTGAGACAACTGGTATGACACCGCGAAGAATTATCATTGGCTTCATGTCCAATGCTCGACTTTGAAGCACAAGTGCCATCATCAACGGCTAATGTGAAAGACGTGATCAATTTATGTATAATGGGGAGAGAGAAAGTGCATTGAGAGAACAACACTCCCCCTATGTACATGCCTACACCTAGAGCAAAATATAATGATGAGTGTGGTGTGGTGTGCCTAGTTTCAATCCACATTGCTAGAATAAATGATATTTAGCTCATGTCTTAACTCGCGAAACCTTGCTTCATCTAGAGGCTTGGTGAAAATATCTGCAAGTTTCTCTTGAGTGTTGATGAAGAGGACCTCAATATCTCCATGCTTGATATGATCTCGAACGAAATGATGACGAATATCAATATGCTTGGTCTTGCTATGTTGCACTGGATTGATAGATATCTTGATGGCACTTTCATTGTCACATAGAATAGGCACTTTGTCACATGTGACACCATAATCCTTTAAAGTTTGCCTCATCCATAATAACTGAGCACAACAACTTGCGGCAGCTACATACTCGGCCTCGGTGGAAGAAAGTGACACACAAATTTTCTTCTTCGAAGACCAACTTACCAAAGAGCGACCAAGGAATTGGCATCCTCCAGACGTTGACTTCCTCCCGACATAGTCTCCAGCCCAATCTGAGTCAGAGTAACCTACTAGATTAAAGCTTGCTCCTTTGGGGTACCATAAGCCAAAATTTGGGGTATGAGCCAAATATTGAAAGATTCGTTTGTTTGCCGCATAGCAGCTTTCCTTTGGTGCAGATTGAAACCATGCACAAATTCCCACACTCAACATGATATCTTGTCTAGATGCACAAAGGTAAAGCAAGGATCCAATCATGGAGCGATATACCTTTTGATTCACTGCTTTACCATTGGGTTCATTGTCAAGCTTGCATTTGGTTGGCATGGGAAATTTGATCGGCTTGACGTCCTCTAGCTCGAAACTCTTGAGCATGTCTTGAGTGTACTTGGCTTGTTTAATGAACGTTCCTTCTCTTCCTTGTTTGATGTCGAATTCAAGAAAGAACTTCAACTCTCCCATCATAGACATCACAAACTTCTCGGTCATTAGTGCAGCAAACTCTTCACTGAAAGATTTGTTAGGAGAACCAAATATAATATCATCAACATATAGTTGGCATATGAACAAATCCCCTTTGACCTTTTTGGTAAAAAGGGTGGGATCAATTTTCCCAATTTCAAACCCACGATCTTGCAACAACTCGTTAAGGTACTCATACCACGCATGTGGGGCTTGTTTAAGGCCGTAGAGCGCCTTCTTGAGTTTGTAGACATGAGTGGGGAACTTGGGATCCTCAAATCCCGAAGGTTGTTTGACATATACCAACTCACTTAAGGGACCATTAAGAAATTCACTCTTCATATCCATTTGTTGCAATTTGAAATCATGATGAGAAGCAAATGCAAGAAATATGCGAATAGATTCAAGACAAGCAACATGGGCAAAGGTTTCACCGTAGTTGATACCCTCGACTTGGGAGTAGCCTTGAGCCACCAGTCTTGCCTTGTTTCAAACAATAACAGCATTTGAATCTTGCTTATTCTTGAAGATCCATTTGGTTCCAATGACATTATGTTCCTCCGTTGGCCTTGTCACTAATTCCCAAACTTGATTGCGCTCAAAATTGTTAAGTTCATCGTGCAAGGCTTCAAGCCAATCCTCATCATCGAGCGCCTCATGTACCTTTAGGGGTTCAACACACGAAACAAACGCGCAATGAAAACAAAAGTTTGTTAATTGTTGATGAGTAGTTACCCCCTTATTGAAGCTTCCAAGCACATTTTCCAAGATATATTGTCAACGCTGGAGGTTGGAAGCCACTTTGACAATGCGGCGCTCTAAGATTTCCTCACTAGATAATTGAGGATCGTTATTTTGATCATCTTGAGCACCATATTGAGCTTTCTCACTAGTTTGCCCTTGATCTTGTGGTTGCACTTGATCTTGAGCAAACTCAGAGTCTTGAGCATGGACGTGGACATCATTTGGTGAAACACCATCCTCATGAGGTTGATCTTGTCCTTGATCTTGTTCAACGGGTTGAGGGCTGATGTTTCAAAAGGGATTCCCAGCAATGGCGCAGGAATGCTTCTGATGTCCATTATGCTGCTGCACAAAAGACCTTCCAGTGGCGCCAGAAATGGGCACGTTGACGACACCAGGAATCCTTCTATATTGGTGTTTCCTCGAAGCAGAGAGGATGATGTAGCACAGCGGAGATAAGTATTTCCCTCAGTTTGAGAACCAAGGTATCAATCCGACGGAGGAGTATCTCAAGATCCTGCACAAACACAAAAGCTTGCACCCAACGCTATGAAGGGGTTGTGAATCCCTCATAGACTGTTTGCCAAGTGAGAACTGAAAGCAACAAAGTAACAAAGCAAAGTAAAAGCGGAGTTGTAAATGATGGATGTGAATAGACCCGGGGGCCGTAGTGTTTACTAGTGGCTTCTCTCATGAAAGCAAGTAGACGGTGGGTGAATAAATTACTGATGAGCAATTGATAGAACTGTGCAGAGTCGTGACGATATCTATGCAATGATTATTTCTATAGGCATCACGTTCGAAACAAGTAGACTGATACTTTGTGCATCTACTACTATTACTCCACACGTCGACCGCTATCCAGCATGCATCTAGTGTATTAAGTCCATAAGAACAGAGTAACGCCTTAAGCAAGATGACATGATGTAGAGGGATAATCTCAAACCAATGATAAAAACCCCATCTTTTTACCCTTGATGGCAACTACTTGATGTGTGCCTTGCTGCCTCTACTATCACTGGGAAAGGTCACCACATGGCAGAAGCCAAAACCAAGCACTTCTCCCATTGCAAGAATCATAGATCTAGTTGGCTAAACAAAACCCAAGACTCGGAGAGACTTACAAGGATATCAAATCATGCATATAAGAAATCAGCAAAGACTCAAATATATATCATAGGTAATCTGATCACAAGTCCACAATTCGTCGGATCTCGACAAACACACCGCCAAAGAAGATTACATCAGATAGATCTCCATGAAGATCATGGAGAACTTTGTATTGAAGATCCAAGAGAGAGAAGAAGCCATCTAGCTACTAACTACGAACCCGTAGGTCTGAAGTGAACTACTCACGAGTCACTGGAGGGGCGATGATGATGATGAAGAAGCCCTCCAACTCTAAAGTCCCCTCCGACAGGGCGCCGGGAAGGGTCCCCAGATGAGATCTGGCGGAATAGTATTTTCGAGGCTCCCCTAATTTTTTGCGGAATATTTGGGAATTTATAGGCCAAAGACCTAGGTCAGGGGGTGGCCAGGGAGGCCACAAGCCTGTCCACCGCCGCCTCCCCCCTGGTGGCGGAGTGGGGGCTTGTGGGCTCCCTCGAGCCCACCTGGCTTGGCCCAAAAGCCCCGTGGACTTCTTCCGTTCGGGAAAAAATCATTTTAGGGTTTTTCTTCCATTTGGACTCCGTTCCAAAATCAGATCTGAAAAGAGTCAAAAACACGGAAAAAATAGGAACTGGCACTTGGCACTGAATTAATAAGTTAGTCCCAAAAAGATATAAAAAGGTACATAAAACATACAAAGAAGGCAAGATAACAGCGTGAAACCATCAAAAATTATAGATACGTTTGAGACGTATCAAGCATCCCCAAGCTTAACTCCTGCTCGTCCTCGAGTAGGGAAGTGATAAGAATGAACTTTTGATGCTTTCATGCTACCTAGCATAGGTGTCATTTGTAATTCCTCTTATGTGACGTGAATGTTCAGATCCATTAGATTCAAAACAATAGTTTGCTATTGATGTGGAAACAATAATAATTCAAGCAAACTAGCAAAGTAATCATGAACTTTCAAAATAACAAGGCCAAAAGAAAGTTATCCCTACAAAAGCATATAGTCTGGCTATGCTCTATCATCATTGCACAATGAATTTAAATCATGCACAACCCCGGTATTGGCCATGTAATTGTTTCACACCTTTACTTTCTCAAACATTTTCAACTCTCACGCAATACATGAGCGTGAGCCATGGTTATAGAACTATAGATGGTGTGGAATGTGGTGGAGGTTGCAAGACAAAAAAGGAGAAGATAGTCACATTAACTAGGCATATCAATGAGCTGTGGAGATGCTCATCAATAGATATCAATGTGAATGAGTAGGTATTGTCATACAAGTGATGCACTAGAGCTACAAGTATGTGAAAGCTCCTAAAGAAAACTAGTGGGTGTGCAGCCAACTTGCTTGCTCACGAAGACCTAAGGCAATTTTGAGGAAGCCTATCATTGGAATATACAAGCCAAGTTATATAATGAAAATTTCCCACTAGCTATATGGTGGTGACAAAACGAGAGACTCTCAATCATGAAGATCATGGCGCTTAATATGCACAAGTGTGGAAAAAGTGGTAGCATTGTTCCTTCTCTCTTTCTCTCTCTCTCTCTCTTTTTGGTGGGCTCTTTGGCCTCTCTTTTTTATGGGCTTCTTTGGCCTCTTTTATTTCCTCACATGGGATAATGCTCCAATAATGATGATCATCACACTTTCAACTCAAAACTTAGAGCAACTATGACTCTATATGGAATGCCTTCGGTAGTGTACCGTGGCAATGACCTAGCATGGCATAGACATCAATGGAAACATCATGCTAGCTATCTTACAATCATGCAATGGCAATGTAGACGTGGTGGCACGTGTCATAGTGGTAGTTGCATGGCAATATATCTCGGAATCACTTTGAAAAAGCCATAGTAGGTAGGTATGGTGGCTGTTTTGAGGGACGCTAATGGTGGGTTTTGTGCACTGGCGAAAGTTGCGCGGCACTAAGAAGATAGTGATGGTGGAAGGTGAAAGTGCATCTAAACCATGGACTCAACATTAGTCATGAAGAACTCATATACTTGTTGCAAAAGTTTTATTTGTAATCGAAGAAAGCATTCAACGCATACTCCTAGGGGAAGGGTTGGTAGGTATAAACCATCGCGTGACCCCGACCGCCACGCAAAGGATGACAATCAATAGACTAATCATGCTCAGATTTCATCATATAGAGGTTCACCATACGTGCATGCTACGGGAATCACTAACTTCGACACAAGTATTTATAGATCCACAACACCTTACTAGCATGACTTCAATATTACCATAACCACAACTCAAAACTAATTGAGATGAATCAAACTTCTCTAACTATTCAATGCACATGAAGGTGGAAGTTTTCGTATCCCTTTGGATAACTACCCCTTTTGAGACTACTTTCAAAGCATAGATCAACTATCAAGCCACGCACCGCTGTGCTCTAAAATATGTAAGTGAAGCACATAGAGCAAAAGTATCTAGCTCAAAAGATATAAGTGAAGCACATGTGAGCTGAATTGTCTACCAAAAGATATAAATGAAGCTCAACAAAATCACGGTGTGTGCATGTCTCTATCTCTAGGTGTGCAACAAGGATGATTGTGACACAACAAAAATAAAAGACTCCTACGATACAAGACGCTCCAAGCAAAAACACATAACATGTGGTGAATAAAAATATAGCCCCAAGTAACGTTACCGATGGATTGAAGACGAGAGAGGGGATGCCTTCCCGGGGCATCCCCAAGCTTAGGCTTTTACGGCATACTTGAATCTCTTGGGGTGCCTTGGGCATCCCCAATCTTGAGCTCTTGCCACTCTTTATCTTTTTGTCCATAAGAACTTCACCCAAAACTTGAAAACTTCACAACACAAAACTTAAACAGAAACTCGTGATAACATTAGTACAAGAAAGCAAACCACCACTTCCTTAGGAACTGTAGCAAACTTAAATTATACTTGTGCTGATGTTGGGTTACTGTAATTTCAATCTTCCATGGCTAATACCCCCCGATGCTATCCATAGTTTCATCAAAATAAGCAACCAACACAACAAAAACAGAATCTGTTAACAGCAGACCAGTCTGTAGCAATCTGTATGTTTCGTATACCTCTGGTACTTCAAAAATTCTGAAAAATTATGACAGTCTAAATAATTTGCGTAGAAATTATCGCAAAAAGAATCAACTCAAAATCTCTTACAGAAAAAATGAAAATTCTTTTCGTGAGCAGAAAGTTTTTGTCTTTCCCAGCATGACCAAACGATCATCCTCAAGACTAATCATAACGGTTTTGCTTGGCACAAACGCAAAAAGAAACACAAAAAACACAATCACAACAGAATTATGAAAGTGTGGAAAACACAAAACAGAAAGAAAAGGATAAATTCTTTGAGTTGCCTCCCAACAAGCGCTTTTGTTTAACGCCCTTAGCTAGGTGAAAGTGATGGAATCAAGTATAGTCATCTTTGGTACTCAAACCATAGGTAGCCCTCATCATAGATTCATAAGGCAATCTTATTTTCTTTCTAGGAAAGTGCTCCATGCCCTTCTTTAAAGGAAATTGAAATCTAATACTCCCTTCCTTCATATCGATGATAACACCAATAGTCCTTAGGAAAGGTCTACCAAGAATAATGAGACATGAAGGATTGCAATCTATGTCAAGTACAATGAAATCCACGGGTACATAGTTCTTATTTGCAACAATAAGAACATCATCGATCCTCCCCATGGGTTTCTTGACAGTAGAATCCGCAAGATGCAAATTAAGAGAACACTCTTCAATCTCATGAAAACCAAGAATATCACATAAAGACTTTGGAATCGCGGAAACACTAGCACCCAAATCACACAAAGCATTGCACTCATAGTTTTTGATCTTGATTTTGTTAGTAGGTTCCCACTCATCATGAAGTTTTCTAGGTATAGAGACTTCTAGTTCGAGCTTCTCTTCAAGAGATTTCATCATAGCATCTACGATATGCGCGGTAAAGGCTTTGCTTTAGCTATAAGCATGTGGAGAGTTTGCAATGGATTGCATCAAAGAAATGCATTAAAACAAGGAAAAATTATCATAATTGAATTCCTTGAAATCCAAAGTGGGAGTTTCATTACTACCCAAAATTTTGACTTATTCTACTCCACTCTCCACACCTTTATCATCAAGATAGGTGGACTCCGAATCATTGGGGCGTTTTTCAACCAAAGTGGATTCATATCCAGCCCCTCCATAAGTAGGTTTGACACGTGAAAACAAAGATTCAAGAGGACACACACCAAGCACTTTAAGATCTTCGTGATTTGCATCACTAGAACGCACCATTTTAAACCATTCATGTCTAGCGCGAATTTGGGTGGTTCTTTCTTTGCTCTCATTCATGGAGATACGCATAGCTTTCAAAGTTTCATCCAAGTTGATCTTGGGAGGAGCGCATCTAACTTTCAAAGCATCAATATCACAAGACATCCTATCAACGCTCTTAGCCAAATCGTCTATTTTGAGTAGTTTTTCCTCTATGGACGCATTGAAAATCTTTTGAGAGTTGATGAACTCTTTGATATTACTCTCTAGATCAGAGGGTAATTTGTTGTGATTTCCATAAGTGTTGCCATAGGAATTGCCATAATTGTTAGAGGAGTTACTAGGAAAAGGCCTAGGAACATAGTTTCCTCTAAAAGCATTGTTGTTGCCAAAATTGTTCCTACCAACAAAATTCACGTCCAAACTAGCGTTGCTACTCTCAATCAAAGAAGATAGTGGCATGTTATTAGGATCTACGGTAGCGTTTCTACTAGCAACCTAATTCATCAACTCGTCCATCTTAGCACTAAGCGAGTTAATCTCTTCTATAGCGTGCACCTTTTTGCTAGCAGACGACCTTTCAGTGTGCCACTGAGAGTAGTTGGTCATGATATTGTCTAGGAGTTTTGTAGCGTCTCCTAACGTGATTTCCATGAATGTTCCACCTGAGGCGGAGTCCAAGATATTGCGAGAAGAGAAATTCAAGCCAGAGTAAAAGATTTGTATAATCATCCATAAACTCAAGCCATGAGCGGGACAATTTCTAATCATAAGCTTCATCCTCTCCCAAGATTGTGCAACGTGTTCGTGATCAAGTTGCTTGAAATTCATGATATCGTTACGTAAGGAGATGATCTTAGCCGGCGGAAAATACTTGGATATGTAAGCATCTTTGCACCTATCCCAAGAATCGATACTATTTCTAGGCAAAGAAGAAAACCAAGTTTTTGCGCGATCTCACAACGAGAAAGGAAAAAGTTTCAACTTAATCATGTCATTATCCACATCTCTTTTATTTTGCATATCGCAAACCTCAATGAAGGTATTGAGAAGGGATGCGGCATCTTTACTAGGAAGGCCACATAATTGCTCTTTCATAACAAGATTCAGCAAAGCTGCGTTGATTTCATACGATTCCGCACTAGTGGCGGGAGCAATCGGAGTACTAATAAAATCATTATTATTAGTGCTCGAGAAGTCGCAAAGTTTGGTGTTTTCAGACATGATGTCTTCAGCAAACAAACAAACAAGCACGCAAGCAAGCAAGAAACCGACAAAGGAAAACGGCAAGGGCAAGAGAAAAGGCGAAAGAGAAAGGCGAATGAAAACGGCAAATGTGAAGTGGGGGAGAGGAAAATGAGAGGCAACTGGCAACAAAAGTAAATGCTAGAGAAGAGTTTGTGAGACCTACTTGGATAGATCTTGATTTCTCCTCCCCGGCAACGGCGCCAGAAATACTTCTGATGTTTCAAAAGGGATTCCCGACAATGGCGCATGAATGCTTCTGATGTCCATTATGCTGCTGCACAAAAGACCTTCCAGTGGCCCCAGAAATGGGCACGTTGACGACACCAGGAATGCTTCTGCATTGGTGTTTCCTCGAAGCGGAGAAGATGATGTAGCACAGCGGAGGTAAGTATTTCCCTCAGTTTGAGAACCAAGGTATCAATCCGGCGGAGGAGTATCTCAAGATCCTGCACAAACACAAAAGCTTGCACCCAACGCTATGAAGGGGTTGTCAATCCCTTATAGATTGTTTGCCAAGTGAGAACTGAAAGCAACAAAGTAACAAAGCAAAGTAAAAGCGGAGTTGTAAACGATGGATGTGAATAGACCCGGGGGCCATAGTGTTTACTAGTGGCATCTCTCATGAAAGCAAGTAGAGGGTGGGTGAACAAATTACTGACGAGCAATTGATAGAACTGTGCAGAGCCGTGACAATATCTATGCAATGATTATTTCTATAGGCATCACGTACGAAACAAGTAGACCGATACTTTCTTCATCTACTACTATTACTCCACACGTCGACCACTATCCAGCATGCATCCAGTGTATTAAGTCCATAAGAACAGAGTAACGCCTTAAGCAAGATGACATGATGTAGAGGGATAATCTCAAACCAATGATAAAAACCCCATCTTTTTACCCTTGATGGCAACTACTTGATGTGTGCCTTGCTGCCCTACTGTCACTGGGAAAGGTCACCACATGGCAGAACCCAAAACCAAGCACTTCTCCCATTGCAAGAATCATAGATCTAGTTGGCCAAACAAAACCCAAGACTCGGAGAGACTTACAAGGATATCAAATCATGCATATAAGAAATCAGCAAAGACTCAAATATATATCATGGATAATCTGATCACAAGTCCACAATTCATCGGATCTCGACAAACACACCGCCAAAGAAGATTACATCGGATAGATCTCCATGAAGATCATGGAGAACTTTGTATTGAAGATCCAAGAGAGAGAAGAAGCTATGTAGCTACTAACTACGGACCCGTAGGTCTGAAGTGAACTACTCACGAGTCATTGGAGGGGCGATCATGATGATGAAGAAGCCCTCCAACTCCAAAGTCCCCTTCGGCAGGGCGCCGAGAAGGGTCTCCAGATGAGATCTCGCGGAAACGGAAGCTTGCGGCAGCGGAAAAGTATTTTCGAGGCTTCCCTGATTTTTGCGGAATATTTGGGAATTTATAGGCCAAAGACCTAGGTCAGGGGGCGGCCAGGGATGCCACAAGCCTTCCCACGGCCGCCTCCCCCCTGGTGGCGGAGTGGGGGCTTGTGGGCTCCCTGGAGCCCACCTGGCTTGGCCCAAAAGCCCCCTGGGCTTCTTCCGTTCGGGAAAAAATCATTTCGGGGTTTTCCTTCCGTTTGGACTCCGTTCCAAAATCAGATCTGAAAAGAGTCAAAAACACGGAAAAAAAACAAGAACTGGCACTTGGCACTGAATTAATAAGTTAGTCCCAAAAAGATATAAAAAGGTACATAAAACATACAAAGAAGGCAAGATAACAGCGTGAAACCATCAAAAATTATAGATATGTTTGAGACGTATCAAGGGCCTTCACTTTGTTCTTTAGAAGTGTGTGGGACTAGCGAAGGTGATGGCTACAGTTGAGTAGAGTATTGTGCTTCTCCTTTGACCACAAGGGGTTTCTCAATGGTAAGTATTTGACCAATCCCCATTCTTCTTATGGCTCGAGGAGGAAATTCATCACCTACATCACAAAGACCACTTTGCTCCACTTGGGAGCCATTATTTTCATCAAACTCTATGTTACACGTCTCCTTAATGAGTCTGGTGGACTTATTGAGAACACGGTAAGCATGAGAGTTTGTGGCATAACCAACAAATATGCCCTCATGAGCTCTAGCTTCAAATTTAGACAACCAAACACCTTTCTTGAGAATGAAACACTTACAACCGAACACCGAGACGTATTTGAGGTTGGGCTTGTTCCCGGTAAGAATCTCATATGGAGTCTTGTTCAAGCCTTTGCGGAGGTAGAGCCGATTGGATGCATGACATGCAGTGTTAATGGCTTCAGCCCAAAAGTTGTACGGAGATTTGAACTCTGCCATCATGGTTCTTGCCGCGTCCATCAACGTCCGGTTAGTCCTCTCCGCCAGAACATTTTGTTGAGGGGTATAGGGTGCCAAATATTGGTGGTTGATCCCCTCATCACTAAGGAAATCATCCAAGGTGTAGTTCTCGAACTCGGTGCCGTTGTCACTTCTAATCATCAATATCTTTGCTTCATGTTGACGTTGAGATTCATTAGCAAAGTCGATGACGGTTTGTTGAGTCTCTCTCTTCCTCTTGAAGAAGTATACCCAAGTGTATCTTGAGTAGTCATCCACAATCACCAAGCAATACTTTCTCCCCCCCCCCAAGACTATCAAAACATGGAGGACCAAAGAGATCCGTGTGAAGGAGCTCCAAGGGTCTTTTAGAATAAATTATAGTCGTGGGATGGTGAGTCGTTTCATGAAGCTTCCCTTCAATACAAGCACTACAAGCACGGTCTCTTGCAAAATTCACGTTTGTTAGTCCACGAACGTGATCCCCTTTGAGGAGACTTTGCAAATATCTCATATTAACATGAGCTAGTCGGCGATGCCAAAGCCAACCCACATCAACTTTAACCATTAGACAAGTCGCGATCTTAGTGGGTCGCTCCGAAAAGTTCACCACATAGATATCGTTCTTGACATGTCCAACAAAGGCTACTTTAAGAGTCTTGATCCACAAGTGGGCCACGTTATCAAGATTAAAGAATATGGAAAAGCCCATAATTGCAAGTTGACAAACGGGAAGCAAATTGTATGCACGGGACTCAACAAGCATGGCCTTCTCTATAGATAAATCTTGAGAGATGACCACCTTGCCAAATCCCATTACCTTAGATGTTGAGGCATCAGCAAATTGGACATGGGTGGGCATATATGGAATTGGATGCACCTCCACCACCAAGTCCTTGCTCCCGATCATATGATTCGTGGCTCCGCTGTCGAGCAACCATGACACCCCACCAGAAGCAAACTCCTACAAGAGATCAATGCTTGGATTTAGGTACCCATTGTTGAATGGGTCCTTTGATGTTAGAAACAAGGGTCTTAGGAACCCAAATATCCCATTCAATGCACTCATAACAAGACCAAAATTTTGTGCATAAACATGCCCATCACTAGCACGGCATAAAACATACGAGGGGTTAAAGTCGTTGGCTTTGTTGGTAGAGGTGTTTTTTCCCTTCTTGGCATTATCATCCCCTTCCTTGTTCTTCATCTTCTTATCAGTACTCTCACCCTCTTTGACAAAAATGTCCTTGAGAGGGGGAGAAATCTTGGTCTTGTTCTTCTTTTTATTCTTAGACTTGGGTGCAAACCCAAGTCCCTCCTTTCGTACAACTTCCTTTTGATTACTCAAAAGGTCATTTAGATTCTTCTCGCCTTGGATGCATGACACAAGGCCCTTTTCAAGTTGTTCTTTCAACTTGGCATTCTCCTCCATAAGATGCACATGCTCACAACAAGGATTAGTAGCACAAGCATTATCAATTAGAACAAGAGGAGGACAAGTAGAAATCTCCTTGGTTAGTTTTACTTGGAGTTGATCATGAGACTCCTTAAGAGAGGAATGAACACCTTTCAAGACCTCGTGGACCTTGCAAGTGTGTCAAATTATTCCTTGAGTCTATCATGGCCAACCCCAGGTGCAACTTTCTCCGAATTAAGCACACGGGTAATAACAATAACATGATAAAGATCTTTTTGCAATTTAGCATGATCAACGTTGTGTGACTCCTCAAGAGCCAAACGAAGACCACACTCTTGTTGGGGAACGTCGCATGGGAAACAAAAAAATTCCTACACGCACGAAGACCTATCATGGTGATGTCCATCTACGAGAGGGGATGAGTGATCTACGTACCCTTGTAGACCGTACAGCAGAAGCGTTAGAGAACGCGGTTGATGTAGTGGAACGTCCTCACGTCCCTCGATCCGCCCCGCGAACAATCCCGCGATCAGTCCCACGATCTAGTACCGAACGGACGGCACCTCCGCGTTCAGCACACGTACAGCTCGACGATGATCTCGGCCTTCTTGATCCAGCAAGAGAGACGGAGAGGTAGAAGAGTTCTCCGGCAGCGTGACGGCGCTCCGGAGGTTGGTGATGACCTTGTCTCAGCAGGGCTCTGCCCGAGCTCCGCAGAAACGCGATCTAGAGGAAAAACCGTGGAGGTATGTGGTTGGGCTGCCGTGGAAAAATCGTCTCAAATCAGCCCTAAAACCTCCGTATATATAGGTGGGAGGGAGGGGGCCTTGCCTTGGGGCTCAAGGAGCCCCAAGGGGGTCGGCCGAGTCCAAGGGGGAGGACTCTCCCCCCCCCCCCAAACCGAGTTGGACTAGGTTTGGTGGGAGGGAGTCCCCCTTCCTTCCCACCTCCTCCTTTTTTTTCTTTCTCTCTTGATTTTCTTCTCCTTGGCGCATAGGGCACTTGTGGGCTGTCCCACCAGCCCACTAAGGGCTGGTGTGTCTCCCCCAAGGCCTATGGGCTTCCCCGGTGTGGGTTGCCCCCCCCCCCGGTGAACTCCCGGAACCCATTCGTCATTCCCGGTACATTCCCGGTAACTCCGAAAACCTTCCGGTAATCAAATGAGGTCATCCTATATATCAATCTTCGTTTCCGGACCATTCCGGAAACCCTCGTGACGTCCGTGATCTCATCCGGGACTCCGAACAACATTCGGTAACCAACCATATAACTCATATACGCATAAAACAACGTCGAACCTTAAGTGTGCAGACCCTGCGGGTTCGAGAACTATGTAGACATGACCCGAGAGACTCCTCGGTCAATATCCAATAGCGGGACCTGGATGCCCATATTGGATCCTACATATTCTACGAAGATCTTATCGTTTGAACCTCAGTGCCAAGGATTCGTATAATCCCGTATGTCATTCCCTTTGTCCTTCGGTATGTTACTTGCCCGAGATTCGATCGTCAGTATCCGCATACCTATTTCAATCTCGTTTACCGGCAAGTCTCTTTACTCGTTCCGTAATACAAGATCCCGCAACTTACACTAAGTTACATTGCTTGCAAGGCTTGTGTGTGATGTTGTATTACCGAGTGGGCCCCGAGATACCTCTCCGTCACACGGAGTGACAATTCCCAGTCTTGATCCATACTAACTCAACTAACACCTTCGGAGATACCTGTAGAGCATCTTTATAGTCACCCAGTTACGTTGCGACGTTTGATACACACAAAGCATTCCTCCGGTGTCAGTGAGTTATATGATCTCATGGTCATAGGAATAAATACTTGACACGCAGAAAACAGTAGCAACAAAATGACACGATCAACATGCTACGTCTATTAGTTTGGGTCTAGTCCATCACGTGATTCTCCCAATGACGTGATCCAGTTATCAAGCAACAACACCTTGTTCATAATCAGAAGACACTGACTATCATTGACTAACTGGCTAGCCAACTAGAGGCATGCTAGGGACGGTGTTTTGTCTATGTATCCACACATGTAAATGAGTCTTCATTCAATACAATTATAGCATGGATAATAAACTACTATCTTGATACAGGAATTATAATAATAACCATATTTATTATTGCCTCTAGGGCATAATTCCAACAGTCTCCCACTTGCACTAGAGTCAATAATCCAGCCCTCACATCACCATGTGAATCACATTGTAATAAATCTAACACCCATACAGTTCTGGTGTCGATCATGTTTTGGCCATGGAAGAGGTTTAGTGAGCGGGTCTGCTACATTCAGATCCGTGTGCACTTTGCATATATTTACGTCCTCTTCCTCGACGTAGTCGCGGATGAGGTTGAAGCGTCGTTTGATGTGTCTGGTCTTCTTGTGAAACCGTGATTCCTTTGCTAAGGCAATGGCACCCATGTTGTCACAGAACAAGGTTATTGGATCAAGTGCACTTGGCACCACTCCAAGATCCGTCATGAACTGCTTCATCCAGACACCCTCGTTAGCCGCCTCCGAGGCAGCCATGTACTCCGCTTCACATGTAGAATCTGCTACGACGCTTTGCTTGGAACTGCACCAGCTTACTGCACCCCCATTAAGACTAAATACGTATCCGGTTTGCGACTTAGAGTCGTCCGGATCTGTGTCAAAGCTTGCATCGACGTAACCTTTTACGGCGAGCTCTTCATCACCTCCATACACGAGAAACATCTCCTTAGTCCTTTTCAGGTACTTCAGGATATTCTTGACCGCTGTCCAGTGATCCACTCCTAGATTACTCTGGAACCTACCTGCCATACTTATGGCCAGGCTAACATCCGGTCTAGTGCACAGCATCGCATACATGATAGAACCTATGGCTGAAGCATAGGGGACGGAGCGCATATGCTCTCTATCTTCATCAGTTGCTGGGCACTGAGTCTTACTCAATCTCGTACCTTGTAAAACTGGCAAGAACCCTTTCTTGGACTGTTCCATTTTGAACCTCTTCAAAACTTTATCAAGGTATGTGCTTTGTGAAAGTCCTATCAGGCGTTTTGATCTATCCCTATAGATCTTAATGCCTAGAATGTAAGCAGCTTCTCCTAGGTCCTTCATAGAGAAACTTTTATTCAAGTAACCTTTTATGCTCTCCAAAAACTCTACGTTGTTTCCAATCAGTAATATGTCATCCACATATAATATTAGAAACGCCACAGAGCTCCCACTCACTTTCTTGTAAATACAAGATTCTCCAACCACTTGTATAAACCCAAATGCTTTGATCACCTCATCAAAGCGTTTGTTCCAACTCCGAGATGCTTGCACCAGTCCATAAATGGATCGCTGGAGCTTGCACACCTTGTTAGCATTCTTAGGATCGACAAAACCTTCGGGTTGCATCATATACAACTCTTCCTTAAGGAAACTGTTAAGGAACGCCGTTTTGACATCCATCTGCCAGATTTCATAATCAAAAAATGCAGCTATTGCTAACATGATTCTGACGAACTTAAGCATCGCTACGGGTGAGAAAGTCTCATCGTAGTCAACTCCTGGAACTTGTGAAAAACCCTTTGCCACAAGTCGAGCTTTATAAACGGTCACATTACCGTCAGCGTCCGTCTTCTTCTTAAAGATCCATTTATTCTGAATAGCCTTGCGGCCCTCAGGTAGTATCTCCAAAGTCCATACTTTGTTCTCATACATGGATCCTATCTCGGATTTCATGGCTTCTAGCCATTTGTTGGAATCTGGGCCCACCATTGCTTCTTCATAATTTGCAGGTTCATTGTTGTCCAACAACATGATTGATAAGACGGGATTACCGTACCACTCTGGAGCAGCGCATGATCTCGTCGACCTGCGTGGTTCAACAGAAACTTGAACTGGAGTTTCATGATCATCATCATTAACTTCCTCCTCAACCGGCGTCGCAATGACAAAGGTTTCCCCTTGCCCTGCGCCACCATCCAGAGGGATGAAAGGTTCGACAACCGCGTCAAGTTCTATCTTCCTCCCACTCAATTCTCTCGAGAGAAACTCCTTCTCGAGAAAAGCTCCGTTCTTAGCAACAAACACTTTGCCCTCGGATTTGAGATAGAAGGTGTACCCAACTGTCTCTTTTGGGTAACCTATGAAGACGCATTTTTTCGCTTTGGGTTCCAGCTTTTCAGGCTGAAGCTTTTTGACATAAGCATCACATCCCCAAACTTTAAGAAACGACAACTTTGGCCTTTTGCCATACCACAGTTCGTATGGTGTCGTCTCAACGGATTTTGATGGTGCCCTATTTAAAGTGAATGCAGCTGTTTCTAATGCATAACCCCAAAATGATAACGGCAAATCAGTAAGAGACATCATAGATCGCACCATCTCTAACAAAGTACGATTACGACGTTCGGACACAACATTACGCTGTGGTGTTCCAGGCGGTGTTAACTGTGAAACAATTCCACATTGTCTTAAGTGAGCACCAAACTCGAAACTCAGATATTCACCCCCACGATCAGACCGTAGGAACTTGATCTTCTTGTTACGATGATTTTCCACTTCACTCTGAAATTGCTTGAACTTTTCAAATGTTTCAGACTTGTGCTTCATCAAGTAGACATAACCATATCTACTTAAATCGTCAGTGAAGGTGAGAAAATAACGATATCTGCCGCGTGCCTCCACGCTCATTGGACCACACACATCGGTATGTATGATTTCCAATAAGTCACTTGCACGCTCCATTGTTCTGGAGAACGGAGTCTTAGTCATCTTGCCCATGAGGCATGGTTCGCACGTGTCAAGTGAATCAAAGTCAAGTGACTCCAAAAGTCCATCAGCATGGAGTTTCTTCATGCGCTTTACACCAATATGACCCAAGCGGCAGTGCCACAAAAATATGGCGCTATCATTGTTTACTCTAACTCTTTTGGTCTCAATGTTATGTATATGCCTATCGCTATCAAGATTCAATATGAACAATCCTCTCACATTCGGTGCATGACCATAAAAGATGTTACTCATAGAAATAGAACAACCATTATTCTCAGACTTAAAAGAGTAACCGTCTCGCAATAAACAAGATCCAGATAGAATGTTCATGCTCAACGCAGGCACTAAATAACAATGATTTAAGTTCATCACTAATCCCGATGGTAGCTAAAGTGACACTGTGCCGACGGCGATTGCATCAACTTTGGAACCATTTCCTACGCGCATCGTCACTTCGTCTTTCGCCAGCCTTCGTCTATTCCGCAGTTCCTGCTTCGAGTTGCAAATATGAGCAACAGAACCGGTATCAAATACCCAGGCACTACTACGAGAGCCGGTTAAGTACACATCAATAACATGTATATCAAATATACTTGATTTTTCTTTGCCCGCCTTCTTATCTGCCAGATACTTGGGGCAATTGCGCTTCCAGTGACCCATACCCTTGCAATAGAAACACTCCGTTTCAGGCTTAGGTCCAGCTTTGGGTTTCTTCGGCGGATTGGCAACAGGCTTGCCGCTCTTCTTCGAATTGCCCTTCTTGCCTTTGCCGTTTCTCTTGAAACTAGTGGTCTTATTTACCATCAACACTTGATGCTCTTTACGGAGTTCAGACTCTGCGACCTTCAACATCGCAAACAACTCGCCGGGAGACTTGTTCATCCCTTGCATGTTGTAGTTCAACACAAAGCCTTTGTAGCTTGGCGGCAGTGATTGAAGGATTCTGTCAGTGATAGCTTCTTGCGGGAGTTCAATCCCCAGTTCAGCTAGACGGTTTGAGTACCCAGATATTTTGAGCACATGTTCAGTGACAGACAAGTTTTCCTCCATCTTGCAAGCATAGAATTTATCGGAGGTCTCATACCTCTCGATCCGGGCATTCTTCTGAAAGATAAACTCCAACTCCTGGAACATCTCAAATGCTCCATGATGCTCAAAGCGACGTTGAAGTCCCGGTTCTAAGCCATACAAGACTACACATTGAACTATTGAGTAGTCCTCCTTACGTGCTAACCAAGCGTTCTTAACATCCTGATCAGCCGTAGCGGGTGGTTCATCTCCTAGCGCAGCATTAAGGACATAATCCTTCTTCCCAGCTTGTAAGATTAGCTTAAGATTACGAGCCCAGTCTACAAAGTTGCTTCCATCATCTTTCAACTTAGCTTTCTCTAAGAACGTATTAAAATTCAGGATGACTGTCGCGTGAGCCATGATCTACAACACAAATATATTCAAAGTGGACTTAGACTATGTTCAAGATAATTAGAGTTTAACTCAATCAAATTATATGCTAAACTCCCACTCAAAAAGTACATCTCTCTAGTCATTTGAGTGGTGCATGATCCACTTACACTATCCCAAGTCCGATCATCACGTGAGTTGAGTATAGTTTCAGTGGTAAGCATCCCTATGCTAATCATATCATCTATATGATTCATGATCGACCTTTCAGTCTCATGTGTTCCGAGGCCATGTCTGCACATGCTAGGCTCGTCAAGCTTAACCTGAGTGTTCCGCGTGTGCAACTATTTTGCACCCGTTGTATGTGAACGTTGAGTCTATCACACCCGATCATCACGTGGTGTCTCGAAACGACGAACTGTAGCAACGGTGCACAGTCGGGGAGAACACAATTTCGTCTTGAAATTTTAGTGAGAGATCACCTCATAATTTTACCGTCGTTCTAAGCAAAATAAGGTGCATAAAAGGATTAACATCACATGCAATTCATAAGTGACATGATATGGCCATCATCACGTGCTTCTTGATCTCCATCACCAAAGCACCGGCACGATCTTCTTGTCACCGGCGCCACACCATGATCATCCATCAACGTGTTGCCATCGGGGTTGTCGTGCTACTTATGCTATTACTACTAAAGCTACATCCTAGCAAAATAGTAAACGCATCTGCAAGCACAAACGTTAGTATAAAGACAACCCTATGGCTCTTGCCGGTTGCCGTACCATCGACGTGCAAGTCGATATTTCTATTACAACATGATCATCTCATACATCCAATATATCACATCACATCGTTGGCCATATCACATCACAATCATACCCTGCAAAAACAAGTTAGACGTCCTCTAATTTTGTTGTTGCATGTTTTACGTGGTGACCAAGGGTATCTAGTAGGATCGCATCTTACTTACGCAAACACCACAACGGAGATATATGAGTTGCTATTTAACCTCATCCAAGGACCTCCTCGGTCAAATCCGATTCAACTAAAGTTGGAGAAACCGACACTTGCCAGTCATCTTTGAGCAAAGGGGGTTACTCGTAACGATGAAACCAGTCTCTCGTAAGCGTACGAGTAATGTCGGTCCAAGCCGCTTCAATCCAACAATACCGCGGAATCAAGAAAAGACTAAGGAGGGCAGAAAAACGCACATCACCACCCACAAAAACTTTTGTGTTCTACTCGAGAAGACATCTACGCATGAACCTAGCTCTGATACCAATGTTGGGGAACGTCGCATGGGAAACAAAAAATTTCCTACGCGCACGAAGACCTATCATGGTGATGTCCATCTACGAGAGGGGATGAGTGATCTACGTACCCTTGTAGACCGTACAGCAGAAGCGTTAGAGAACGCGGTTGATGTAGTGGAACGTCCTCACGTCCCTCGATCCGCCCCGCAAACAATCCCGCGATCAGTCCCACGATCTAGTACCGAACGGACGGCACCTCCGCGTTCAGCACACGTACAGCTCAATAATGATCTCGGCCTTCTTGATCCAGCAAGAGAGACGGAGAGGTAGAAGAGTTCTCCGGCAGCGTGACGGCGCTCCGGAGGTTGGTGATGACCTTGTCTCAGCAGGGCTCCGCCCGAGCTCCGCAGAAACGCGATCTAGAGGAAAAACCGTGGAGGCATGTGGTCGGGCTGCCGTGGAAAAATCGTCTCAAATCAGCCCTTAAACCTCCGTATATATAGGTGGGAGGGAGGGGGCCTTGCCTTGGGGCTCAAGGAGCCCCAAGGGGGTCGGCCGAGTCCAAGGGGGAGGACTCTCCCCCCCCCCCCAAACCGAGTTGGACTAGGTTTGGTGGGAGGGAGTCCCCCTTCCTTCCCACCTCCTCCTTTTTTTTCGTTCTCTCTTGATTTTCTTCTCCTTGGCACATAGGGCACTTGTGGGCTGTCCCACCAGCCCACTAAGGGCTGCTGTGTCTCCCCCAAGGCCTATGGGCTTCCCCGGGGTGGGTTGCCCCCCCCCCCCCCGGCGAACTCCCGGAACCCATTCGTCATTCCCGGTACATTCCCGGTAACTCCGAAAACCTTCTGGTAATCAAATGAGGTCATCCTATATATCAATCTTCGTTTCCGGACCATTCCGGAAACCCTCGTGACGTCCGTGATCTCATCCGGGACTCCTAACAACATTCGGTAACCAACCATATAACTCATATACGCATAAAACAACGTCGAACCTTAAGTGTGCAGACCCTGCGGGTTCGAGAACTATGTAGACATGACCCGAGAGACTCCTCGGTCAATATCCAATAGCGGGACCTGGATGCCCATATTGGATCCTACATATTCTACGAAGATCTTATCGTTTGAACCTCAGTGCCAAGGATTCGTATAATCTCGTATGTCATTCCCTTTGTCCTTCGGTATGTTACTTGCCCGAGATTCGATCGTCAGTATCCGCATACCTATTTCAATCTCGTTTACCGGCAAGTCTCTTTACTCGTTCCGTAATACAAGATCCCGCAACTTACACTAAGTTACATTGCTTGCAAGGCTTGTGTGTGATGTTGTATTACCGAGTGGGCCCCGAGATACCTCTCTGTCACACGGAGTGACAAATCCCAGTCTTGATCCATACTAACTCAACTAACACCTTCGGAGATACCTGTAGAGCATCTTTATAGTCACCCAGTTACGTTGCGACGTTTGATACACACAAAGCATTCCTCCGGTGTCAGTGAGTTATATGATCTCATGGTCATAGGAATAAATACTTGACACGCAGAAAACAGTAGCAACAAAATGACACGATCAACATGCTACGTCTATTAGTTTGGGTCTAGTCCATCACGTGATTCTCCCAATGACGTGATCCAGTTATCAAGCAACAACACCTTGTTCATAATCAGAAGACACTGACTATCATTGACTAACTGGCTAGCCAACTAGAGGCATGCTAGGGACGGTGTTTTGTCTATGTATCCACACATGTAAATGAGTCTTCATTCAATACAATTATAGCATGGATAATAAACTACTATCTTGATACAGGAATTATAATAATAACCATATTTATTATTGCCTCTAGGGCATAATTCCAACAACTCTTCCTCTAGAGCAATGGATAGTTCCGAAATCTCATCGGTGTAATCATGACTATGTCCTTCCAACTTGGAGATAGTATCCTCATGAGTCTCAATGAGATCATTGTCCCCACCAAGTTTTTCCAAAAGAGCAACAAAGTGCTTCTTGGATTCACCATTGATCTTACACAGGAATTTGTCAAACTCATTCTCATCAAGCTCCATTACTTCACTATCATCAACACAATCTAACAATGAAGGAGAAGTAGTGATAGTGGTCTTGATGTTGGGGGTTACCTTAGTGATACCTTTGGTCATGAGGCACTTGGCAATGCGGTTCTCGTTGGTGGATCCGAAGAGAGACGCCTTGGGGGAGGAAGTGGCAATGGCCACGATAGCCGTTGCCATCCCCTCACGGCATGTGTCATCTTCATCATCATCGTAGGTGTACTCTGCATGGGCCACCAAACCCCTTGGAGGAGTCTTCTTGGTGAAGATGTTCTTGCTTGGGAAAGACTTGGCTTTGTATTTGCGAATGAGCTTGCCCCCGTTGTCTTCCCTCTTCTCATAAGGACAATTCGCCAAAAAGTGACTCACATTGCCACAATTTTAGCATGTCCTCACTCGTTGTTTGTTCTTGGAGCCACTTGAGTTGTTCTTTGAGAAGTTGGGCCTTGAGTTTCTCTTGTTGCCCCAAAATTACCTTGATGCAAGAGCCATGTGCTCATGGTAAGCATACTTTGTGTCTTCGGGGCAGACCTCTTCTTCCTCTTCCTCTTCCTCTTCTTCATCCAAAATGACCTTGACTCTCAAGGCAAGGTTGGGTGAGGCTTTCTTCGACCGGACATGAGCAAGAGCATTGTCGGTGGTCTTGTTCATTATATTCATGGCAATGAACTCATCCAACACTTTGCTTGAGGTCAAGGTGTGGAAACCCGGTATTTGACGAATGACAGAGGACATGGCTTTGTTGAATGGCATGATGGCCTTGAGAAACTTGCGCTTGATCCAAGTGTCATATGTATCCTTGCTCCCATGATCTTGGAGAGCAACGACAAGAGTAGTCACCCTTCGGTAGAGATCACGAGGTTCCTCATCATCTAGCATCACAAATTCATCGGCCTCATCAGGAACCACTTCAAAGTTGGACCGTTGAATGCTTGAGATCCCCTTGTACAACACCATGATGTGCTCCCAACAATCCTTTGCATGGGTGAAGGGGCACAAGTGAGATAGATCTTCAGGAGGAACCGCAGATTGAAGGATGAACAACGCGGAATTATTCTATTGATTGTCCGCCTCTTCTTTTGGAGTGAGGTTGTTTCGATCCTGTGGGTAAAATCCTTGTTCGATGATTCTCCAAAGATTTGTTGAGCTGTGATTAAAATGAGACTTGATGCAAAAGATCCAATTAGCGAAATCACCTTTGACAAGTTTAGGAGAGGACGAAGGTTATTAATATGCGGTGTAGGGACTGGTCCTCCATAGACCAGCGGAGGAGGAACCGAGGCAAAGGTTCCCGTCCCATTCTTGTCAAGGGGGGAAGAAGTTCGAGTACCTTTAGCCGGTTACTTTTCGGAATTGGACTATGAATCCGATGTGGTGGGTTTAGCCACAAGCAACGGCTCGGGAGAATTCTTCATCCCCTCAAGTAATTCTTTAAGCATGGACTTGACTTCGGTCGTCATAGATGTCTTGAGTGAGGCCATAGCCTCATTCAAGTCGTCCCGGGTGATCGAACTCAACTCCACGGCCTCGGGCACTTCGTGCCCAACCTCACCATCGTCAACCCTACTCTTGGGGTGGTGAAACCCTTAATAAAGAGATGTGTCTCTGATACCATTGAAAGGATCGATATGGTTGACTAGAGGGGGGTGAATAGGCACCTACCGATTTTTAGCTCTTCTTAACAAATTAGGGTTAGCAACAAAAGGTTCTCTAAAAAGACAAACTAGGTGAGCAACCTATATGATGCTAACAACAACAACAACCAATTCAAGTGAGGAATACATCACAACAATAATTAGGACAAAGTAAAGGTAAGAGATAACCACAAGTGGAACTGGTGGAGACGAGGATGTGTTATCGAAGTTCCTTCCCTTTGACAGGAAGTACGTCTCCGTTGGAGCGGTGTGGAGGCACAATGCTCCCCAATAAGCCACTAGGGCCATCGTATTCTCCTCACGCCCTCACACAATACGAGATGTCTTAATTCCACTAGTGGTGCCCTTGAGGGCGGCGACTGGACCTTTAAAACAAGGTTGGGGCAATCTGCACACAAAGCTTGGAGGCTCCCAACAAGACCACGGAGCTTCACCACAATGGATTGTGGCTCCGGGGTGACCTCAACCGTCTAGGGTGCTCAAACACCCAAGAGTAACAAGATCCGCAAGGGATTAGTGGGTGGAATCAAATATCTCTTGGTGGAAGTGTAGATTAGGGCCTTCTCAACCAATCCCTAGGAAATCAACAAGTTTGATTGGCTAGGGAGAGAGATTGGGCGAAAGTGAGCTTTGCAGCAACAATGGAGCTTGGGGAGGTAAGAGGTGACCTTCTTGGGGAAGAAGACCCCTTTATATAGTGGGGGGAAGAATCCAACCGTTACCCCCACTCATAGCCCGAGCAAGGCGGTACTACCGCTGCTAGGAGCGGGACTACCACTCGGTAGGTACACCAACCACGGTAGTATAAAATTACTACCGTGCCTACCACCGCTGAGGTTGTGGCTGCGCAAAAATTCCGAGGGAGCGGTAGTAAAAAAAAACTACTACCACCCAAAGAGTGGTACTACCGCTGGCACCAACGGTACTACCGCTGGCACCAACGGTACTACCGCTGGTCCTTTGCGCAGACAGGGAGAAACAAGCTCGAGCTCCATTGAAGCGAGGGAAAAGTGGTGCAATAGAATTGTGTACGTGTTGATTCCACCCAACCTTTTCGAAGCGGACCCCTCTTAATAGTACGGCTTTCCTACGACTCAAATCCACCAAAGATAAACTAGAAAGCAACCGTCTTTGAAATACTCCGAGGGGCACCGAATGGTGTTGTGCCTAGACATGAATTATCTGAAATGCTCAATGCACACGATCAGTCCGCACATGCATTGTCATCAATCGTCAAAACCACTTAGGGAGAAATATGCCCTAACACTTGGTCAGCTTCAGCTCCTCTAACTGTACATAAATCTTGGAATGATGATCTAACTCTTACTTCTTTAGAAATGCGTAATCCATTTCTTTCTAGCCAATGTACTTCATGTCATGCCCATGCCTACCATCTTGCCAATCAAAGATCTTGGAAACATCATCCATAAGCTGATTGTATTAATTTTCGAGCTGACCATTCTCCTTCTTAAACTTGTCTATCTCTCTCATGAGCCTCCTCGTCAAACACCGTGAGAGCATTTTTTTAATGAAACATATCCAACGACTTAGTTAAGCACTTGCGTGGTATGACATGCTAAGGCCCGTCAACCCACTCCACCACTCCAAACGTAACACCTCCCTGCAAAAGCGAAGTAGATAGTACACCACAATTTACCTCAGTACTATTTAAGAATTTATAACATTGATAACTAATTTACTACATTTCTTACCGCTTTCCTAACATCGAACAATAATGAACATTGACAGACTACTACATACTGATCAATGGCCATTTCATGAGCTACTATTAACTCTAAAACCGTAAAGGATGCCTCAATTGGCAATTTGACGTACACAATACATATTAGTGACCATTTCATTGCCGGGTCACCAACCACTAACTCATCCCGCAGTACTTAATTACAACTAGGAGTGGTCACTGACTAGCTAAATACCGCAATGTACCAAGTACTTGTATGTGACTTGTTAAGAAACAACAAACATAGTATATTCTACACTCCATGTACTAGTGTCACTGCATCATCTACTATACTATGTTGTTTCAGTTACATATGCTTCATAGATTAAGTGAGTAGAGGTCAACAAACAAAGCGAGATCTGATTTGTTTTTGCATAGAAGCTTCATGTATTGCTAATCACCTGCACGGAACACCCAAGGAATCTCCCTCAAGTGTCAATTCTATCAAAGGCAACATATTTGTTAGGGTTGTGCTGGTGCAACACGCACTTGGGTGACGAATCCGCAACAACAGCACAAAAGGTTCACTCATGAATGGTGTCGTGGGTATCCTACAACCATCAACACCAACATCAACCAAAGAATCCTTCGAATTCGTGTCAAACATAGATGATAGCTCAAATAAATAAAATTTCCCAAATCATAAACCCTAAGCCTATGTGCAGAAAAAACTTATCCACCTCTCCATGTCCATCTTGCAACACATGTCTAGGTGGTCGTTTGTGGTCTCCTCCTCATCCTTCCATGACGACATGGCTCACCGGAGACGAGCAATGGGGTTGAGGGCGACAAGAAGCTGAGCAGGGAGATAGGAAGAGCGAGCAACCGAGAGAGAGACAAAGAGAGAGGGAGAGAGAGATGGAGAGAGGGAGGGATGGATGGAGGGAGGGAGGGAGGGATGGATGGATGGAGGGAGGGAGGGAGAGAGGGAGGGAGGGAGGGAGGGAGGGAGAGTGGGAGGGAAGGAGCGAGAGAGAGAGAAAGGGATAGAGAGGAAAGAGGGATGGATGGATGGATGGATGGAGAGAGAGAGGAGAGAGAGAGAGAGAGACACACACACACACACACACACAGAGTGAGTGAGAGAGAGAGAGAGAGGAAGGGAGAGAGAGAGGGGAGAGAGAGGGAGAGAGAGAGAGAGGGAGAGATAAAGGGAGAGAGAGGGAGAGGGAGAGGGAGAGAGGGAGGGAGGGAGAGGGAGAGAGGGAGAGGGAGCGAGAGAGATGGAGGGAGGGAGAGGGAGAGCGATGGAGTGAGGGAGGGAGGGAGGGAGGGAGAGGGAGAAAGAGAGAGAGATCACACCTTTTTTAATGCGCAAGGTGACTGTCGTGAATGGACGCACAATTTGTCCGGTGCTCGCCTGGACCTGATACATGGCCCGGCTGTCATAAACCCGATCAAAGCTTAACGATTCGAACATCGGTGCTTTTTGAAAAACAAAAAACCATTTTTTTGATAATTTTGAGTGAATCATAAAAAACAAATTGTTTTTGGAAACATGGGCTCAACACAGGTGGTAGTCTGGTGCGTCCTTGCCCGTGAAGTCTCGCACTCTATCCTCCTTCTTGCACCTCACCAACTTCATCCTGACCTTGACCTGGGAGTCCACCATAATTGACTGGTGGCCGTCACCACGTGAGTTGGTGCCCCTTCAAGATAGGGGAGGTTTTGATTCCATTGTGCTGCATGCTTTGGAAGGAGAGGAACAAGCGTGTCTTCGAGCGCTTCGTCATAGTCGCAACTGAGCTCTATCGGCTGATTGTTGTCGAGGCAAAGCTGTGGATGTTCTGTGGGGCATCAGGGCTGAGTCGTATATGATGCTAGCTAGCTTCGTCTTACTCCGGACGCGGTCCTCTAGTGTATGCTGATCACGTGATCCCGAGCATGAGCGTTCAGGGCATCGATTGTCATTGTTTGGAATTACTTTGTATTGTACTTTCACCCCCTACCTTAATACAGCGACAGACAAGCCATTTACGTGTTCGGAAAAAACACTGATGGTAGTTTTATGCTATTTATACTCCGCCTTTCACAAATTCACAAATCATATCCGGATATAACTGTAAATACATTGATCCACCGCCCCCTTTAGGCCTTGTTTGGTAGAGGTGGATCGAAGGGGTTTCGAGAGGATTTTCCTCGGGTGGACCAGAATCCTCACTAATCCCGTTTCACCCATTTGGTTCGCGGGGTTCCGGTGGTCCAATCCCCTCCTATACCCTCGTTTCCACGCGGTTCGGAGACCTCGAGGGGTGAGCCGCGAATTTGGGAGGAGACGAAGCCGCCGCCGTCGCTTCTCATGATCACGGATTTGTTGCTGCTGCAGTGCTGCCGAGGCCGACCCTCTCGACCTCGCCACCGAGCCCGACGCTCTCGACCCTCGTCGCCGAGGCATCCCCACCCGTCCCAACCCTTGTCGACCGGACCAGGGGTAGCAGCAGTGCGCGACCAGCCGGAGATAGCATCAGTCGGTAGGCAGGAATGGAGGCGGCCGCGGTACTCGCGATGCAGTCGCGGACGGTCGGGGTCGCTGGAACCGGCCGCTGTGGGCGCCCGAGCGGGGATGGCCGGGCGCGCCCGGGGAAATCCTGGCCCGCACCGCGCCTCACTGATACCTGTGAAGGTCGATATGTGCTTTGGTGAATCCAGGCCCCCCTCACTGATCTTGTACATAAGACTATTTTTTCTCTCTCGGTGGATTTGCTCCTGGCCGATTCGTCTCACCATGTTCTTGGCTGCTTGCGACGAATGTGTGTATGTATGAACCAAGAATGCACAATGTTGAGATCCAGTATAAATAAACTGTCTCGTTTGCTCATTGATCTCAGTATAAATAAACTGTACAATGTTGAGATCCAATTTTAGTCCTCGGGTCCAATTTGGCTTGTTTGATATTTAGTCATTTGCTCAATGTGTTCGATTAATTATCTGTGAAGAATTTACTCAATTTCATCAGGAAATGTTCAGCTGTCAATATACACAATGTACTCAAATTGCTACATGTTTTGATATCTAGGCATGGAAGATGAAGTAGACGGTGCCAATGACATGGTAGAACAAGAGGAGAGCATCGGCAGCGCCCTTGGCTCGTCGTTTTCAGGTAGAAACTCGAAAAGGCTCCGGTCGAAAGTGTGGGACGATTTCCCGCTAACATGAACCGGAAGAATTTGGAGGTTGACCCGGGCGAGCTACACAAAGAACTTTTCACTATATTTGCTGCGCACTGGCACTCACCATCGATAAGAGCCCGTGATAGGTTTAGTAAGTTTGTTGCTTGCTTGAATCCTATGGTCAAGATGTCGGATGAATATGTCATGCACATGTACTTTAAGGAACTGTTTGACAAAGAAAAGACCAAACTGAAGGAGAAGCTTGCCACTTTGCGCAGTCGGGTTTGCTTGACTGCTTATGTGGGGCACCACGATTTGCTCTCAACGTTCTTATGTCTGAGTGTTCATTACATTGATGATGAATGGGAGAAGCAGAAAAACATCATCAAATTTCATACCGTGGATCCTTCCTGCAGTGGAGAGGAATTGAGCCAGTCTATATTGTATGCTATTGACGATTGGGGTCTTCGTGACAAGGTTTTCAGCATTATACTAGATGATGCATTTCCGGACGATTCAGTTACTTCAGATATCAAAGCCCGTCTCCAAAAATGAAACCTTCGCTCGGCAAATCGGAACGTCTCTACATCCGGAAAAAATGGCAGACTTGCCTCGAGGTATCTAAGGTAAGATTTCACTATGTTCTTAGTTCTTGTATACAAACATGATCAGTAAGAGCAAGGTTTCTTTGTTTCTGCCTCACCTATTCGTTTACCCCCTCTAGATTCACTTCGGTGGTGGAAGTGCAACATGTAGCCCCGTGCTCTGTTACCAGTCATCATCCTTGGTTGTTTTAGACTCTGTCTGTTATCGTGTTTGAGCTCATCGGTTAGTGATTCGTTTCGTTGATCTAGTAATTGGTAGAATCAGTAAGCGAAGAAGTATAGCAAGAGGTTGCCGTTGATCCTGCAGCCGCAGAACAGACAACGCGTTGTCCATTGACCTGATTCTCTTAGCTGGCTGATCACCATGTTAGTTTTCTTGATTGGGGTCTTGATGCATTTTAAGCTTCTCTAGGGAGACATTTAGGCGAGTTAAGCGTCCAGAGTTTTAAGTTCGGAGAAAGTCGGATGTACACATTTAGGTTGCGTAACCACTCGAGCTAAGCTTCTCTACACTTGCCCCACTAGTTTGATCTCAGATGCTATTTTTTTCTTATACATGATCATGTTTGTATACAGTTTCTCTAAACTTGGGTGATTTCACTATGTTTTTTGGTTCACGTGCATACAAACATGATCTCATTCTTTACATAATGCTTGTCATATCAACAAACTATACGTGATAAATTTATCAAAAAAGATATTATAATTTTTGGATTCGTGATTTAAGTATTTGGAACACTGATTAGATGAGCTAGACTTCAGAAGCCAACACATGAATTAGGCCTTCAAAAGCAGAAGAATTTGAAAGAATTGGAAAGAAAAAAAACTAACATGAAGAAGAATTTGTACATGAATTAGGGCCTTTAAAAGCAGAAGAAATATTTTGGGAATACCCCACTAAGTCACTACGTCTTCTGACTGTTCTGTGACCAACCCTTTTGCTGTCCTTCCACGTGTTGTATATTTCGCTATCTTGTCGCTGAAGCTTTATCAAATCTAGCCTAACTTAGGATTTCTCCCGCTGGTTGCTGCTGCAAGTAATTCTTTTTTTCTTCAGTCGAATGCATTATTCACCATATCTATCACCTCTCTTTGGTTTAAATAAAGCAAATTCATGAAACGGCTGCTAACAGTAGCAATATTACCTTGTTTTCTTCAGTATCCTCTACTAGTGCTAATTATATTCAGTCAAGACAGTATGTATTAGATTGTTCACATTCTAAAAAAGATAGACAATGATTTATTTGCTGGTTCTTTTTTCAATTTTATTGGTTGATATGTCTAGGTTTTTCTTCACATCTAACCCTTGTACCGATTCATCTATTTTTTATAGGGACCTGATATCGCCCAAGTGGGTGACCATGTGTTGCCGCCACAAGTCTCCTCCATGCAGTGCCGCCCACAAACATGTCTTCGTATCATTCGACGATCAAACATGTGTTTATGTTGTGATAAATCGTTAACTTTTATTGGTTGAATATCTTGTATTTTTGATTTGGACAATGGCATGTGTCATGTTTTTCATTTGGACCATGAGATGAATGGATGTACCATCTTCAATTGAACCGTCGATTATATGAGCCTACTTGTTATTATGCGTAATTTAGTTATACCTTTGTTGCAAGTACATTTCTTCGTGTGTTAAAGTTGTAAAAATTACATTTTTAACTTTAATATAGTAAATTTGCAAACCATGTGTATCAATCCCTATGTACCAAATAGTAAGGGTATGTGAGGGGTTTGGGGGAATTTGGGGGATTTGAACGGATTGGGTGATGCTTGCCATAGTGGGAGTAACTAAGGTAGTATCATGTACTTGGGACTAGTAAATATGCTGATGTGGAAGACAATTAAAGAAGAGAGAGAGGGTTAGAGTAACATAGGTAGATACCATTAAATGCTATCCTACTATGTGTCATGCATGTCAACAAATAAGATCATCTATGATACTATTTTATGATAGTATGCATTATGAAAATAGTATCATATAATAGTATCATACGCATGATACTAGTCTATGATACTCTTCACTGTAACCAGCCTGAGAGGAAGGGATTCAGCAAATCCTCCGGAATCCCCTCCTCCAAAAACCCTTGGAGTCAAACGAGCCCTTATGAGTCCATCGTCGTCACAAGGGGACCTTTTCGAAAACGAAAAAAAGCCTTTCCGCCGCCCGCACTCCGTGACACCTCTTGGTTTTGTTGGCTTTGCAGTGCAGCCCAATCCACGCACGCATCTGCCAGTTTGCTTCTTGACTGCTTGGCTGCGTGTGTCCGCCCGCCCACCCCACCGGATCGCGGATCGCACCCACCCACTATTCTATAGAGACTCTGCGCCATCGCCCAAGCAGCGCGGAGTGGAGGTCCTCTCGCTCGCTGCCGGCGCCACTCCTCTGACGCCTGACGGCGATGCAGGCCCCGGGCGGCGTCGGTGGAGGTGGAGGTGGAGGGGAGGCGGGGGACATGCGGGGCCGGCACCGGATCCAGGCCGAGCTCAAGAAGCTCGAGCAAGAAGCACGCTTCCTCGAGGTCCGCCCGCCCATGCCATCCTCGTTTCCTTCGTTACCTTCTCTCTGAATATATCTTCCCTGAAATTTAAACAGTGTTAGTTTGTCTCCGACAAGGGGAAAAGAGTGGCTGCTTTCATGAGTCTTTGGGCCTTTTCTTTGACTTTTGTTTCGAAAAAATCGTTGGCGTAAGAAGGGCAATTCTCCTGCAGAAAGGCGGCACCGAAGCTTTTAGCTTTTCAGCCCAATGTTCCAACCATGGAAACTAGTTTGGGGGCAGCGATTTATTCGATCCCCATCCCTCGCCATGGACCACGAAAACTTCGACATGGCTGACCTCCAAGGTTCTCGCGCAGCTCTCGCCGGCATTTCCTTGCGTCCCATGGGGTAGGGGGTGGGCCGCCGGTGGGGTGGGTGGGGGAGAGGGAAGAAAGGGGTCAAAAGGGCATGTCCACATTCGGTGCCCCCTTGGTCGTGGACACCTGCTTCAGGATTTCTTGCTGCAAATATTCACCTCCGTACTACTAGTATTTCGTGGGCCTTTTCTCTGACACGCACAGATCTGTCCGGCTATATCCATCCATCCAGCTTACGGGGCTGGACATGATTCCAGTTTCTCTGCTGAAGAAAACAAAAGCGAAATTCTGCTGCGTCAAATGATTGTGCAGTGTACCGCCGAGGAATTAACTAGTGAGGGTGCACATGGGGTGAGGCGCTGCTGCGGGGGACCTGTTGCATGGGGAGCCATGTTTTCTACTAGTTCGTGCCAGTGCGTCATCCAATCGCTGCAAGTCATTGGTAGGAGAAATCGGTGCTGGATCAACGTGGTTACCCAAACACGAGATATGCCTTTTTATTCATGGGAGGATTCAAACAAGTACAATAGCAAAGTGTTTTCAGTTGATGCCTTGGCATCACAATTTTACTATTCACTCTTTAGGTGACAAGTTGGTATGCTCATTCTAGGATGTGCTGGTGTCCAGCCCACAAAGCCAGAGAACTGCTTAACGAATCGAAAATCCTCTTCTGCTCCTGACCTCAAATGAGCTCGAGTGAATAGTAAAATTGAAGAAAAAATTTACAAATATTTTGTGTTCTTGACAAATTTCGGAACAGAAGGACATTCGTGGAAGTCATGGGAAATAAAACAAAATAAGCACTCCAAAATGCTTCCAAAAATGGCATTATTGGAGCCTTTTTTTGCCATGGCTTCCACGATTTTTCTGTCACGATTAAGTTTTGCAAGCACACAACATTTGTAGTTCATCCCAAAAAAAGTTCAGGATTTTTTTCACTATTTTTTTCAATTTATTGTTCAACATTGAGCATTTGAGCTCTGGAGCAGACACTTCACGTCTCAAATGCTATTTACAAGTATGAACGTGAACTTTGCTATCAGTTGTCCTATTCACAACGTATTTTTGTAGTTCTTACTAGTTAGGACTAACTTGGATAGTTTTGATTTATTTACCTGTGGTTATTCCCAAGTTGTACTAGTTTTTTACACCCTTTGCCAGTTGCAGCGCGAATGAACATTGGGATGGCATGAGAGACTTAGATTCATATAGGAACCTTCGGCAATTTGAAGATTATGATGTAGTTACAAGTTAAATGCCATCATGGCAGAATAATATATAGTTACATAGGAGCCTTTGGCAATCTGAAGATTTTCTTGCTCTATGAAGAACTAAAGAAACATTTCTAGTATGTTATTTGATTAAGTGCTTAATTTCGAATCAATTATGTTTATATACTGCTACAATTTATTTAATTATGAAACTATTTTTTGAGGGTTTAATTATTAAACTCTGTTCATTATTATAACTACAACGTTTTGTATCATCAATTTCAAGTCATAGTTAATGATAAAATTTCCTGTCACTCCAAGTTCTCATTTATTGAAATTCTTACAATCAGAGGCCAGATAAATATCATCATGAATAAAATTCATTTGTTCCCCATATATATGCTTCTGGATAATCTATATTTCAAGGACCAAGAGCATGGCATTGCCAGATTAATGGTATTATACTATATAAAATATTTCATCATTTTTCTTAAATCCATTGTATTTCTTTTTGTGAAGTACTCTTGCAAGTTCAAACCTGAAAAGGGATATGAGTGGTGTCTCTTGATTAAGATGTAATAACATAGTTCTTATCCTTTTTTTTTCTGGGGAACAAAGTTCTTATCTGATAGTAAATTCTACCGTCGACATCCTATTATGGTTAAAATAAAAATAATCAACATATGCAATCAGTTTGAGGACAGATCCAAATATTTATCTATTTTTGTGGAAAATTCCATTATCATTTTTACAGGTCCAGTGATAGACAAGTAATTACCTTTTTTTATACCATTTTTATCAGCGTCAGATCATTGGATGTCATATCAACGTCTGTACTTTTGTACTGTTTAATTTACCCTACTAGTAACTACTCCCTCGGCAAAATTTGCAAAGATTTATGAGAGTCTGAGAGTTTACAAACTAGTAACTACTCCCTCTGCCCCGAATTAGTTCACTAGCAAGGATTGAGCTCAATGTTAGCCAAGAGTGTTAAGCAAGTTGTCTTACTTATTTTGATTGCTAAGTTCTCTAGCATCAATGATTTGTCAATGATTGCTAAGAGTGTTAAACTAGCAAGAATTGCTGTATTACCCAAGAGTACCAATGATTTGTCATTTTTGTTATAGCTCGGGCTCATATGCTCCAGCATGCACAGTGAATTGGAACAAATAATAATAAAATCAAAATATTCTGAGTTTTTTTTACTATGAACATGCATGTGTGTTGATCTGGGAAAAAGGAAAAAAAACGGTGCTCAATAAAGGACAATCAACTCGTTGTTTTGTGCGACTGCATGGTTGTGTTCCAAAATAGTTTGAATAATGATGGTCGGTGGACATGAACTATCTCCATCTTTATGCACAAATAAGTGAGAACTGACTCCATGTTTATGTACAAATAAGTGAGAACTGACGGCGGGGCCGTTTCCTTCCTCCCTCGCCCCCAACCACCCCCCCCCCCTCCGCCCGCCTCCCTCCAGATCTGTTGTCCGGCGGCGCCGGCGGCCTCCACATGAAACAAGGGCGGCCTTCACGCTGGTGGCGCCCGCAGACTCCGGTGGATCTTCACCGGCTGGCTGGGGACCTTGCAATCTGGATGGGAACCTTCACCGGCTGGCTGTGCTGCTCTTCGGCCGGCCTCCGTGGCGGCCAGGAGTGCCTTGCTAGGTGGATGTTGGTTTCCGGGCTTCCGGCCAATGGAGGGCGGACGACGGTTCATGGTCCTAGGGTTCCTCTTACGTCAAGACGGAGATCTGCCTGACGTCTGTCTTTTCGATTTGGCCGGAGTGTCGGGTTCCGGAAGGCTCCGTTGGCGAACTCCCATAGGCATGTTATACCTGGAGACTACTGGATCAGGTGGGAATCGGTCGTGCCCATTTGTCCCTTGTTAAAGAGGGAGCGGCGCGAAGCTCTGCTATTTGTTGCCATTAGGAGCTACGTTTTGCTCCATGGTTAAGTCACAGGCGGAGAATGTCATGGAAGCCGAGGTTGGAGGACTGGTAATGGTGATTGGAGCCTACGGCGCTGAGAAACTTGCTTGGAGTTTCGGAATTTGTAACAATGGTATGTAAGTGGGGGCGACAACACATGTGAATGTTCAAGGTCTTACCTTTCAGGATGAAAATCCAAGGTCTGGTCTTAATTGATTGTGCCTGACAATGACCTTGTTGAAGGCATTGTTTTTTAGAGCGGGGACAATCTTCATGGTGAAAACCAACATCTACGATCGGGTGATGATGGCGCTTGTGCACTGTTTCCTTCTTTGAGTGTGTTGTTTCCTTCTTTGAGGCGTCACTTTTTGAGAACTCGAACCTCAGGTGTTGTTTTGGTGGTCGTTGTACTATTGCTACAAAGACTGGAACTTTGTAGCCGGAATTTTCTTTTTTAGCTTCTTCTTTTTTTTGTTTTGGTTGCGTGCATCCGTAATGCTATTAGGGTATTGCGTTGTTGGAGAGGCTGGGTGTAATTGGTATCTTCGTGATATTAATATATTCCCTTTATAAAAAAAATGAGAATTGATGATGCTTCACTTATAGTAAATTTATTTGAACAGTCCACTCAAACTTCTCCATTAGTGCCAACATTTCAGGGATGCAAGCAGAGAAAGCTAGCGGGGGGGGGGGGGGGGGGGGGGGGGGTATGTTTTGTAAATAAGTTTTCACAATAGAGATGCTACTGATGGTCTAAGTATTTGTCCTTGACATCATTATCTGTAGACCTGGCACAGTTAAATATCTCGAAATATACAATTGTTTACAACTGGTAAGGATGCTTGTTTCCTTAAAAGACATGGGATATTCCCTTCTCTACCAAACTGTTGATATTCTCAATTGAACTTCATACAGGAGGAACTTGAAAAGCTAAATAAAATGGATAAGGTGTCAGCAGCACTGCAAGAGTACGTGTCTGAAAAAACGCGATCCATTCACATTCTACTCTATGGTGTTACTGCTTAAAAAGCACCCACGGTGTGTATTATTGGACAGGGGGCTGACTGCATTATTAACCTTTTGTTAGGTTTGTAGTAACAATTGAAAGCAAAGCAGACCCTCTACTTCCTGTGTAAGTAACCACCAAAATATCCTATTAGTTTATCCAAGGGATTATTAACATTTTCTCAACTCATAGTCTGATGGCCTTTTTTTTCTATAACTGCAGAACTACCGGAGTTGCTTACCAGTCTTGGGATAGGTGGTTTGAAGGTCCGCAGGATCTGCGTAGATGCAAATGCTGGTTTTTGTGACAAAATGGTAAGAAAGTAAGAGTGACACCAAAACACAAGCAACAGCGAGGACCGATTATTTTCCCATAGAGTTTCTTCACAATCTCTGCTGAAGGAATTGTATGAGAAGGGTACTATGGAACAAGGGAGGACTAAGACTTTGTTCTTCAATAAGTTCTTTCTATCTATTGCATTCTGGTGCATTACATTACCTCTGGACTCTGCTGTTGGTGAAGTATGAGATCTTAGCTCAAGAATGTCGTCCAAGTCTGAGAAATTATGTGAAGTCTCTTATTCTTTTCATTTAGTTGTCAAGTTGGATATTCTGAAATCAACGTTCAACAATGAAATTGTCAATTATTTCTCTTACTTTTGAGCCGTGACAAAAAAAAAATCATGGATGTATTTTTGTTGCTGCGAATGGAACTTTTGCTATCTTGTCAGTCTAATTACAACATGAGGAATATGCAACCTACCATTCGGCTTGACACTGGAGCCTGCCCCGACTTGAGTGAAAAGCCCAAACCTAATTTGGCCCAGCCAAATACTGGTAAGCAAGCACAAGATAGGCCACAAGTGAGGAGGTGACCTTATCCGAAGAAAGCCATGGCAGTGGCGCACACAGTCACCATCTTCACAGCCAAAAACAACCCGAGCAATTACCAGTACCAGAGGATAGAGGAGGATGGCAATGGCGCCATCGCCCGCAAGCGCTTCCTCCTCCACCACCTCCCCTCTCCTCCCTTCTTCCCCATCCATCTCTGCGTTCCTTGCCTCACACCCGGCCCTCACCCTCCTCCACACGCAATGCGCCACCATGGCTCACCTCCGCCAGCTCCACGCCGCGCTCGTCAAGTCTGGCCTCACCAAAGACCCCATCGCCGCCAGCCGCGCCGTCGCCTTCTGCGCCGGCGAAGGACGCGACGCTGCCTACGCCGCGCGCATCGTGAGGTACCACCCGAGGCCCAACTCCTTCATGTGGAACACCGTCATAAGGGCGCTGTCCGACGGGCCCGGCCCGGACGCGGCCGTGGCGCTGTTTGTCGACATGCTCCGGTCGCCCACGCCGCCGGAGCGGCGCACGTTCCCGTCTCTGTTCGCGGCCTACGCGCGCCTCGGCCGCGCTGACGACGGCGCGGCGCTCCACGGCATGGTGCTCAAGCTCGGGCTCGCCGGGGACGCGTATACACGCAACTCCATGATCGCCATGTACGCGTCCTGCGGCCGCGCGGACGAAGCGCTGGCGCTTTTCGGGCAGTGCCAGGTGTTTGATGTGGTCGCGTGCAACAGCGCGATCGTAGCGCTCTCGAGGGCGGGGCGCGTCGACGAGGCACGGGCGGTGTTCGACGGCATGCCGGCCCGGACCGTGGCTACATGGAGCGCCATGGTGAGCGCCTACTCCCGCGCCGCGAGGTTCCAGGATGCCGTGGATCTCTTCTCCGCGATGCAGGTGGACGGCGTGGAGCCGAACGCCAACGTGCTCGTGAGCGTCCTCGGCTGCTGCGGCAGCCTTGGCGCGCTGGAGCAGGGCGCGTGGGTGCACGCGTACATAGACAAGCACGACGTGGGCATGAACGCGCTCGTAGTCACCGCCCTAGTGGACATGTACTGCAAGTGTGGCTCCATACACAAGGCTCGCCAGGTGTTCGACACCTCGAGATCGCAGGGCTTGGCCAAGCTGTCATCCTGGAACGCCATGATGCTTGGCCTGGCAGCGCACGGGCAATGCCAAGAAGCGCTCGCCTTGTTCTCCTTGCTGGAACCTTACGGTCTCAGACCGGACAACGTCACCTTCATCGCGATGCTGATGGCCTACGGCCATTCCGGCATGGCGGACGAGGCGAAGGCTCTGTTCGCGTCAATGGTGAGGGAATACGGTGTTACACCGGGAATCGAGCACTATGGTTGCCTGGTCGACGCGCTCGCCCGGGCCGGAAGGCTCCGGGAGGCGGAGGACACCATACGGGCAATGCCGATGAAGCCAGACGCGGCAATATGGGGCGCCCTGCTCTCGGGATGCCGCTTGCACGGCGACGCGGAGGCGGGGGCGCGCGCGGCGCGGGGAGCCGTGGAATGCGACCCACGGGACAGCGGCGCGTACGTGCTCGCGGCAAGTGTGCTTGCACGCCACGGCGTGGTAGGCCGGGGCTTGGGTGTCAGGGGGAAGATGCGGGAGGAGGGAGTGGCCAAGGTGCCCGGGTGTAGCATGATCGAGGTGGATGGTGTCGTCCACGAGTTCGTGAGCTAGTTCTACAAGTGTTCAAAAGTTCAAGGTACATAGCAACAGCAAAATACAGACTTGTCATATGGAGGTTTAGTTTGTGGTTTATTGTTTCAGTTTCGTTCTTTTCAACCGATATCTATGACATTTTTACAAAAAGGCTTCTGCAGTTTCCTTTAATTAACTTACAGTCCGTTTACAAGTAAACCCAAACCGTTTTTTCACATTTTACACAAAATCTCCTTACTTTCATGCTAAATAATCCGCGGTCCAAATTATAGTAGAGTGAATCATTTTTTAAATTTTTTATGTAAACCACTCATATATGCGTTAATAACCCCGAAGTTCATTTAGAATAAATATGGATTTTCAAATAACGATATCTTTTAAACCGTAAATTCAATTTAAATATGTTATATATGAAACTTGATTAGAAAAATGTGTAGAGTTTGAATATGTTGTTATTTTACATGTTAAATATTTTTAAAATACTATAGAGGATACAATGCTAATCAATATTTGTCTTTATTTCGTACCGACTATCTCTATTGTAACATGTAAACTTAACCATCAATATTTGGGAAATGTTATAATCTTTGGACATGATGTACTTGTACTAGGTTTCTTTTTGTACATATTTTATAATCTAAAATCTTAGGTACGTGCCTTTTTTTACAGTATCCACGCGTGATTTTACCAATGGACTATACTTTTTTCATTGTTCATTTTTCTCCCGTTGCAACTCACGGGCATTTGTGCTAGTATGTAATATGCACCTATGTGACTTGTCAAATACTCCATTTTTCTAAAACGAAGGAAAAAAAAATGCCTTATCAAATAATTAAACAAAAAAAAGAATTATCCAATTAATCCACGCAAAACCAAAAAAACAATTAGAACATGGTCACTTGTGAACTACTCCCAAAGCATGAATGTCCATGACCACGCCACGTCCCCACCAGGCAAGCAAACATCTACAACCTCCTCCCTATGGATCACAATATCAGAAAATAACCACCATAAAAAAACGCATCAATATAAGACGACTCCCCTAACCCACGGTTAGGGTTTTATCTCCTCTAAAGCGGCTTCATCGCCCCAGAGTCTACCACCTAGGAAATCGATCAGATCGGCGCCTGCGCCGACCATGCTGGTTTCTTCCCTCTACCTTGATGGCTTCCCCATCGGTTGCCAACTCCGTTGTAAGGGGGTGCGGCAGCGGCGACGCCCAACGACCTGGAGGACTTCTTCGACCAACTCGATCTCAGCGAAGAAGAATTCAACGATGTGGAGATTGATGAGGAGGATCAAGAGATCCATGACAGTGTTCGGTGGTTAGCCCTAGCTAGGGTTCACACCGAGAAAAACTTATCTCAGGCTGACTTCTACAAAGATATGAGGGCGGCGAGGAACCTTGGGCAAGGTGTGCGCTTCAGGCCGGTTGGTCCTAACAGATTCGTTATCCAGGCTTCTTGCCTGGGTGATTGGGAACGCATCATGCGTCAAGGGCCATGGTTATTCCGTAACATGGGAGTACTGATATGCCCATACGATGGCTTTAGCAGAACGGAGGAGGTCAAGGTTGATCTCATGCCAATCTGACTCCAAATCCACAAGCTGCCCGATCCCTTTTGCAAGGAAGAGATTGGCATGAAGCTGCTGAAAGGTGTCGGGGATATCCTGGAGATGCGTCTCTCTGGTAATACCCGTGGCGATTACGTGCGGGTAAGGGTCAATCATGATATTAAGCTTCCCCTAACGAAGTTCATTAGGATAGTTCAGGCAAAGGAAAGGCAGATCTATCTCATTCGGTATGAGAAACTGACGTGCTTTTGCAAACTCTGTGGTCTCATTGGTCACGAGCACAAGGAGTGTGGATTGGGAATGTGGAGCCATGGAATGCGACCCACGGGACAGTGGCGCGTACATGCTCGTGGCAAGTGTGCTTGCACGTGACGACGAGGTAGGCCGGGGCTTGGGTGTTAGGGGGAAGCTGCAGGAGGAGGGAGTGGCCAAGGTGCCCGGGTGTAGCATGATCGAGGTGGATGGTGTCATCCACGAGTTCGTGAGCTAGTTCTACAAGTGTTCAGAAGTTCAAGGTACATAGCAACAGCAAAATACAGACTTGTCATATGGAGGTTTAGTTTGTGGTTTATTGTTTCAATTTCGTTCTTTTCAACCGATATATATATGTAATATGCACCTATGTGACCTCTCAAATACTCCATTTTTTTGAAACGGAAGCAAAAAAATTGCCTCATCAAATAATTAAACAAAAAATATCCAATTAATTGACGCAAAACCGAGAGAAAACAATTAGAACCTGGTCACTTGTGAACTACTCCCAAAGCATGAATGTCCATGACCACCCCACGTCCCCACCAGGCAAGCAAACATCTACAACCTCCTCCTTATGGATCATAATATCGGAAAATAACCACCACCGAAAACATATCAATATATACATTGCACACGCCAGACTAGAAGAAAAACATTCCATCAAGCCTTATCTGTGACGTCATTCTTCTCGCTTTTTCTCAAGAGTGACCTTTGGGGAAGTTTAAAATTTGATGAGATCGTTTCGTTATCAAAGTCTAAGGAGGTTGTTCGTATCCATCAAATACCTAAGCATGCCCTCAGTTTTCTTTAATGAGTTGATATTATATTAATTGAATATCCTTTTTGTTTTACGAGATTTTTGCTAAACCATATACATATAAAATGACAACAATGGAATCCCAATCCCCTACTTTTATTTGTAAAGTCTCTGGATCTATCTATGTAGTGTAATGTTCACACTAAGATAACTACAAATAGGCTCAATGTGGTGATTGATCACGTGCTCCGTCCCTCTCAAAGGACACACTACTAGAAAATATCTTATAGGTAGATGATTAACGGTAGCGTGAAGTAATTGGCCGCTGTTGATTCTATTTAGCAGCAGCTCGGCCAAGAGATAGCGCTATAGGTATATGTTAGTAACAGCGCGGGCCTTGGTGGGCCACACTACTACTGTATGGCTCCCATCATGTCCCCCGTGGCTGGCTATTGTAGACGCCGCGTGCAGCCGTCGCCCACTGTCATCATCGCCCATCGCAGTCGTCTCCCCTGCTCCTCCTTGATCGAGGTAATCTCTCTCCTCTCTCCTCCCTTCCTCCCTTACTCCCACCTCTCACACTCCTCCCTCCTTCCATGTTGCTTAGATGGATGGATTGATGTTGTTGAATTTGTTAGATGTATGGATGGATTGATTGTGGATGTTGCTACATGGATGTATTGATTGTGGATATTTTTTTCAAGTTCTATAAATTATCCAAGTTCTAGGTCTAGATGGAGATGATGTGCTAAATGTCATGTTATATGCAAGTTTTTATAAATGTTTTCATAGATGTAGTAGTAGTAGTAGATGAGTAGCCGTGAAAATGTGAAGATGGTATTTTTTTATATGAAAATGTGAAGCTGGTACCATTTTTATATGATAATAGATTTGGATAGCATTTCAACAAATTGAACTTTTTGTTTTGTATTTATGTGATGTTTGATTTGAGGGACCTATGATATGCTATGTTGATGTTCGAAGAAAGACTAATACCCATGATACATGAATTTGTAGGGAACACCTTGGAGTGGCCTATGATTTGCCGGAATGTTGATTCATTTCTGTTTTGGAAAATTTCATACGCTCGATATGTACTGTTTCTAACAAAGGTCATGCCGAAATTGCGGGAACAGGAATTAAACGACATTCCAACAAAACATAGGCCATTTTTATGTCATTACTCCATATATGTAATGTTAATTGATTGATGCTTAGGATTGACTTTTAGTCTGTCGGAGCTCCTTGTGTGACTTTGAGTCTGTTATTGAAGGAGGAATCCTGACTATTGTCATGGGCCTCGCTTCCTCTTCTTCTACTCGCGATATATACCTTGATATAATGCGCGAGAGAAGCAGGGGAAGCGACCACCATCGACGGTCGAAATATCACAGAGGAAGAATCCCGATTTTGTCATGGGGGTCGCTTTCTCTTTCTTCCCTGTGTGCTAGACATTTTAGTAATGCACGCAGGGACAAAGGGAGGAGCGACCAGCACCAACGGTCAAAATTTCTGTCGAGATGAAGAACGTCGACTGTTGTGGGGGTTGCTCTTCCTCTTTCTCCTCGTGATAGACCTTTTAGTAATACATGGGGAGAAAGAGAAGAGCGACCACCACCGACGGTCGTAATATTAGTGTGAGGAAATGTCCACCACATACACCATCATATCAGTGCGAGGGAGTATCCATCATATACACCATGAGATATGAGAGTTTTTCAAGAAAGCCTCGACAAACCAAAATCCAACCCATGCTGAATAGTGATTTGTGTGCTTCATTCCTAGTATAATTATCGTTGATTTTTAATCTTTGAATCATGAACACGGAAAATGTCTAAGGATGATAGAATCCCTAAGTGCGGTTACTGCACCGACGACGGGGATATGTGCGACCATTTTCGTTACTTAAACAACGGTAGGTTCTTCATCATCATGCTAAAGGAGGTCTTCAAAATTTCTACGATATGTAACAATGACATGTATTTTTTTTGTAATCAAACATGACGTGCACTTTTTTGCTTTAACATGTAATTTTCTTTTTTACAATTCGACTAGTGCATTTCCTGCAATGCAAGATTGTATGTCTTGAACAAGTTCCATTTCGAAGATAGGGAGAGTATGGAGGCGAAGAGACCTCACCTAAGGACAAAATATTTCATTTTTTATGTTAAGCTCTACAATGCAGTAGATCACTCATATTTTGGTTGTTCCAATTGGAAAGCAGTATGCAAGGCCTACAGGTTTTCGGAGGGCATGAAAATAACCTTCGATCTTGGTCATGAAGATGGTCATGAAAATAATATCGATATCGATATTTGAGTGTGTGTGGACATGATTCCAATTCTACCTTCATGTGAGTTTCTCAACATATTTGTTAAGTAATTTATATTGTTTATTGAAAATAATTGCTACTCATCCCTAGTTAACTTGTTTATTTTTAATTTTCATCTTATTTGTTTTCTCCAAGAAATAGACGAAAGATAGTAGACCAGACCTACTGCAGTCATGGCTCAGAGCTAAATTGGTTGGAGAAAAATCATTCGATCTCATTTGTGAATGATCTTGAGAATTATATGACCAATTATCAAATTGGAAAAAGTTATATTGGATGTGTGCCACTAGTCCACGAGTTGAGCCATATTAACATCCATGCAGATAGCATGGTAAGATTTTTTTTACTATTATTGTGTCACTAGTCCATATATTGCACACATTCTTTTTGAGCAAAACTAGATTGCTAACTATGATATTATTATGTTCTTCGACAGAAACTCGCGCTCGGGGTTGTGTCTGACCTGATGTTTGTCGAAGGTCATTTGGATATTATTAGCTTACGACCAATTCTGCTTGTGGGTTTTCGCAGTGCATACTAGATTTCTCGAAGGGATGAAAGCCTCAAAATCAAAAGATGGAACAAAGCAATGAATGCATGCACGCAACCACTTGGCAGAGACGGGAAGGATTTGCCAGACAAAAATTGGAGATAGTTGGATCTCTATTCTTCATAATGGAGATGAAGGAGTTTACCTACTTTATGCTACTTTACCTCAAAAGAAAAGTAGGTCCTAACTAGTACTCATCATGTGATAGAATGATGATGAGTTATTTAACTAGGATGATAGCAATTACTCAGTGTTAGTTAACTTGTCATACGCTAGATGATGAGTTCGTATATGACTATGATCATGATTATGTGGTACTTGTCATGTGTTAGTATGATGATGACTTATGATAACGATGAGTTTTTATATCATTGGATGGAAAAATATGGATTAGATTGTACTAGATGGATCCAATTAATCAAGTTGAATTAGTAGGAAAATCTGATGTTGGGATGGCGCACAAGTGTGCCTATCATTCGTCACTTGTGTGTCGTCCCAACATCATATGTCCTACCGATCCAATTTGGTTAATTGGATCCATCCAATTCAGTCTAATCGGTGTTTCATCCACTACCTATTCATTGTTGTCGTATATAAATTTTTATAACGGCGTATAAATGAAAAAATACAAATACATAATAGTGGCGCGGACAGGAGCACATGTTGCTGCTATTTAGCAGTAGCGCATATACTACACGCATTATTTCTATCACCACTAGTAGTAGCGCGGGCTAGAAAACGCGCTACTTCTAAATGTTAGATGATACATATAGTGCCTAGCAGTAGAGTGGGTCCACGTACTACTGATAGGCCAAAAATCAATGCTACCAGTAGTCTTTTTCTTAGTAGTGGTGGTTATGTAAGAAAGAAGCATCATTTCTGAAGTACTCACTCCGTCCCGAAATAAGTGACTCAATTTGTAGTCAGTTTAGTATAAAGTTGAGACACTTAATTTGAGATGGAGGGAGTAGTTGTTGGGGAACGTCGCATGGGAAACAAACAAATTCCTACGCACACGGAAGACCTATCCATGGTGATGATCATCTACGAGAGGGGAGATCGGATCCACATACCCTTGTGGATCGCAAAGCAGGAAGCGTTAAGAAACGCAGTTGATGTAGTCGAACGTCTTCGCGATCCAAATCGCAAGCCGTCCCACGAACTCCGTCCCGATCTAGCGCCGAACGGACGGCACCTCCACGTTCAGCACACGTGCAGCTCGATGACGATCTCCGCCTTCTTGATCCAGCAAGAGAGACGAATATATAGCTGAATTCTCTGGCAGCACGACGGCGTGGCGGTGATGGTGGTGGAGCTACTCCGGTAGGGCTGCGTCGTACCGTATCGAACTAGCTATGGGGTGTCACAAAGTGTTGTAGGGAGAGAGGGTTGCGCCTTGGCTTGAGCTACAAAAAGCCTCTCTAACCTCCACTATATATAGGAGGGAGGGGAGGGGTAGGGCCCTAGGGACAAGCCCTAGGGTTCGGACGATGCAAGGAGAGGAGGAGTTGTTGGGGAACGTCGCATGGGAAACAAAAAATTTCCTACGCGCACGAAGACCTATCATGGTGATGTCCATCTACGAGAGGGGATGAGTGATCTACGTACCCTTGTAGACCGTACAGCAGAAGCGTTAGTGAACGCGGTTGATGTAGTGGAACGTCCTCACGTCCCTCGATCCGCCCCGCGAACAATCCCACGATCAGTCCCACGATCTAGTACCGAACGGACGACACCTCCGCGTTCAGCACACGTACAACTCGACGATGATCTCGGCCTTCTTGATCCAGCAAGAGAGACGGAGAGGTATAAGAGTTCTCCGGCATCGTGACGGCGCTCCGGAGGTTGGTGATGATCTCGTCTCAGCAGGGCTTCGCCCGAGCTCCGCAGAAACGCGATCTAGAGGAAAAACCATGGAGGTATGTGGTCGGGCTGCCGTGAAAAAGTCGTCTCAAATCATCCCTAAAACCTCCGTATATATAGGTGGGAGGGGGGGGCCTTGCCTTGGGGCTCAAGGAGCCCCAAGGGGGTTGGCCGAGCCAAAGGGGGGAAGGACTCCCCCCCAAACCGAGTCCTACTTGGTTTGGTGGGTGGAGTCCCTCTTTCCTTTCCCACCTCCTCCTTTTTTTTCTTTTCTCTTTGATTTTTCTTCCAATGCGCATAGGGCCCTTTTGGGCTGTCCCACCAGCCCACTAAGGGCTGGTGCGCCACCCTCAAGGCCTATGGGCTTCCCCGGGGTGGGTTCCCCCCCCCCCCCGGTGAACTCCCGGAACCCATTCGTCATTCCCGGTACATTCCCGGTAACTCCGAAAACCTTCCGGTAATAAAATGAGGTCATCCTATATATCAATCTTCGTTTCCGGACCATTCCGGAAACCCTCGTGACGTCCGTGATCTCATCCGGGACTCCGAACAACATTCGGTAACCAACCATATAACTCAAATACGCATAAAACAACGTCGAACCTTAAGTGTGCAGACCCTGCGGGTTCGAGAACTATGTAGACATGACCCGAGAGACTCCTCGGTCAATATTCAATAGCGGGACCTGGATTCCCATATTGGATCCTACATATTCTACGAAGATCTTATCGTTTGAACCTCGGTGCCAAGGATTCATATAATCCCGTATGTCATTACCTTTGTACTTCGGTATGTTACTTGCCCGAGATTCGATCGTCAGTATCCGCATACCTATTTCAATCTCGTTTACCGGCAAGTCTCTTTACTCATTCCGTAATACAAGATCCCGCAACTTACACTAAGTCACATTGCTTGCAAGGCTTATGTGTGATGTTGTATTACCGAGTGGGCCCCGAGATACCTCTCCGTCACACGGAGTGACAAATCCCAGTCTTGATCCATACTAACTCAACGAACACCTTCGGAGATACCTGTAGAGCATCTTTATAGTCACCCATTTACGTTGCGACGTTTGATACACACAAAGTATTCCTCCGGTGTTAGTGAGTTATATGATCTCATGGTCATAGGAACAAATGCTTGACACGCAGAAAATAGTAGCAACAAAATGACACGATCAACATGCTACGTCTATTAGTTTGGGTCTAGTCCATCACGTGATTCTCCTAATGACGTGATCCAGTTATCAAGCAACAACACCTTGTTCATAATCAGAAGACACTGACTATCTTTGATCAACTGGCTAGCCAACTAGAGGCTTGCTAGGGACATTGTTTTGTCTATGTATCCACACATGTAAATGAGTCTTCATTCAATACAATTATAGCATGGATAATAAACGATTATCTTGATACAGGAATTATAATAATAATTATATTTATTATTGCCTCTAGGGCATAATTCCAACAGTCTCCCACTTGCACTAGAGTCAATAATCTAGCCTTCACATCATCATGTGAATTACATTGTAATAAATCTAACACCCATACAGTTCTGGTGTTGATCATGCTTTGGCCGTGGAAGAGGTTTAGTCAGCGGGTATGCTACATTCAGATCCGTGTGCACTTTGCATATATTTACGTCCTCTCCTTCGACCTAGTCGCGGATGAGGTTGAAGCGTCGTTTGATGTGTCTGGACTTCTTGTGAAACCGTGGTTCCTTTGCTAAGGCAATGGCACCAGTGTTGTCACAGAACAAGGTTATTGGATTCGGTGCGCTTGGCACCATCCAAGATCCGTCATGAACTACTTCATCCAGACACCCTCCTTAGTCGCCTCCGAGGCAGCCATGTACTCCGCTTCACATGTAGAATCTGCTACGACGCTTTGCTTGGAACTGCATCAGCTTACCGCACCCCCATTAAGAATAAATACGTATCCGGTTTGCGACTTAGAGTCGTCCGGATCTGTGTCAAAGCTTGCATCGACGTAACCCTTTACGGCGAGCTCTTCGTCACCTCCATACATGAGAAACATCTCCTTAGTCCTTTTCAGGTACTTCAGGATATTCTTGACCGCTGTCCAGTGATCCACTCCTGGATTACTCTGGAACCTACCTGCCATACTTATGGCCAGGCTAACGTCCGGTCTAGTGCACAGCATTGCATACATGATAGAGCCTATGGCTGAAGCATAGGGGACGGAGCGCATATGCTTTCTATCCTCATCAGTTGCTGGGCACTGAGTCTTACTCAATCTCGTACCTTGTAAAACTGGCAAGAACCCCTTCTTGGACTGTTCCATTTTGAACCTCTTCAAAACTTTATCAAGGTATGTGCTTTGTGAAAGTCCTATCAGGCGTTTTGATCTATCCCTATAGATCTTAATGCCTAGAATGTAAGCAGCTTCTCCTAGGTCCTTCATAGAGAAACTTTTATTCAAGTAATCCTTTATGCTCTCCAAAAACTCTAAGTTGTTTCCAATCAACAATATGTCATCCACATATAATATTAGAAACGCCACAGAGCTCCCACTCACTTTCTTGTAAATACAAAATTCTCCAACCACTTGTATAAACCCAAATGATTTGATCACCTCATCAAAGCGTTTGTTCCAACTCCGAGATGCTTGCACCAGTCCATAAATGGATCGCTGGAGCTTGCACACCTTGTTAGCATTCTTAGGATCGAAAAAACCTTCGGGTTGCATCATATACAATTCTTCCTTAAGGAAACCGTTAAGGAACGCCGTTTTGACATCCATCTGCCAGATTTCATAATCGAAAAATGCAGCTATTGCTAACATGATTCTGACGGACTTAAGCATCGCTACGGGTGAGAATGTCTCATCGTAGTCAACTCCTTGAACTTGTGAAAAACCCTTTGCCACAAGTCGAGCTTTATAAACGGTCACATTGCCGTCAGCGTCCGTCTTCCTCTTAAAGATCCATTTGTTCTGAATAGCCTTGCGGCCCTCAGGCAGTATCTCCAAAGTCCACACTTTGTTCTCATACATGGATCCTATCTCGGACTTCATGGCTTCTAGCCATTTGTTGGAATCTGGGCCCACCATTGCTTCTTCATAATTTGCAGGTTCATTGTTGTCCAACAACATGATTGATAAGACGGGATTACCGTACCACTCTGGAGCAGCACGTGGTCTCGTCGACCTGCGTGGTTCGACAGAAACTTGAACCGGAGTTTCATGATCATCATCATTAACTTCCTCCTCAACCGGCGTCGCAACGACAGAGGTTTCCCCTTGCCCTGCGCCACCATCCAGAGGGATGAGAGGTTCGACAACCTCGTCAAGTTCTATCTTCCTCCCACTCAATTCTCTCGAGAGAAACTCCTTCTCGAGAAAAGCTCCGTTTTTAGCAACAAACACTTTGTCCTCGGATTTGAGATAGAAGGTGTACCCAACTGTCTCTTTTGGGTAACCTATGAAGACGCACTTTTCCGCTTTGGGTTCCGGCTTTTCAGGCTGAAGCTTTTTGACATAAGCATCACATCCCCAAACTTTAAGAAATGACAACTTTGGCCTTTTGCCATACCACAATTCGTATGGTGTCGTCTCAACGGATTTTGATGGTGCCCTATTTAAAGTGAATGCAGTTGTTTCTAATGCATAACGCCAAAACGATAACGGCAAATCGGTAAGAGACATCATAGATCGCACCATCTCTAATAAAGTACGATTACGACGTTCGGACACACCATTACGCTGTGGTGTTCCAAGCGGTGTCAACTGTTAAACAATTCCACATTGTCTTAAGTGAGCACAAAACTCGAAACTCAGATATTCACCCCCATGATCAGACCGTAGGAACTTGATCTTCTTGTTACGATGATTTTCAACTTCACTCTAAAATTGCTTGAACTTTTCAAATGTTTCAGACTTGTGCTTCATTAAGTAGACATAACCATATCTACTCAAATCGTCAGTGAAGGTGAGAAAATAACGATATCTGCCGCGTGCCTCTACGCTCATCGGACCACACACATCGGTATGTATGATTTCCAACAAGTTACTTGCACGCTCCATTGTTCCGGAGAACGGAGTCTTAGTCATCTTGCCCATGAGGCATGGTTCGCACGTGTCAAGTGAATCAAAGTCAAGTGACTTCAAAAGTCCATCGGCATGGAGTTTCTTCATGTGCTTTACACCAATATGACCTAAGCGGCAGTGCCACAAAAATATGGCGCTATCATTGTTAACTCTAACTCTTTTGGTCTCAATGTTATGTATGTGTGTATCGCTATCAAGATTCAATATGAACAACCCTCTCACATTGGGTGCATGACCATAAAAGATGTTACTCATAGAAATAGAACAACCATTATTCTCTGACTTAATAGAGTAACCGTCTCGCAATAAACAAGATCCAGATATAATGTCCATGCTTAACGCAGGCACTAAATAACAATGATTCAAGTTCATAACTAATCCTGATGGTAACTGAAGTGAAACTGTGCCGACGGCGATTGCATCAACCTTGGAACCATTTCCTACGCGCATCGTCACTTCATCTTTTGCCAGCCTTCGTCTATTCCGCAGTTCCTGTTTCGAGTTGCAAATATGAGCAACAGAACCGGTATCGAATACCCAGGCACTACTACGAGAGCCGGTTAAGTACACATCAATAACATGTATATCAAATATACCTGATTTTTCTTTGGCCGCCTTCTTATCTGCCAGATACTTGGGGCAATTGCGCTTCCAGTGACCCATACCCTTGCAATAGTAACACTCTGTTCCAGGCTTAGGTCCAGCTTTGGGTTTCTTCGTCGGATTGGCAACAGGCTTGCCACTGTTCTTTGAATTACCCTTCTTGCCTTTGCCGTTTCTCTTGAAACTAGTGGTCTTATTCAGCATCAACACTTGATGCTCTTTACGGAGTTCAGACTCTGCGACTTTCAGCATCGCAAACAACTCGCCGGGTGATTTGTTCATCCCTTGCATGTTGTAGTTCAACACAAAGCCTTTATAGCTTGGCGGCAGTGATTGAAGGATTCTGTCAGTGATAGCCTCTTGCGGGAGTTCAATCCCCAGCTCAACTAGACGGTTTGAGTACCCAGACATTTTGAGCACATGTTCACTGACAGACGAGTTCTCCTCCATCTTGCAAGCATAGAATTTATCGGAGGTCTCATACCTCTCGATCCGGGCGTTCTTCTGAAAGATAAACTTCAACTCCTGGAACATCTCAAATGCTCCATGACGCTCAAAGCAACGTTGATGTCCCGGTTCTAAGCCATACAAGACTGCACATTGAACTACTGAGTAGTCCTCCTTACGTGCTAACCAAGCGTTCTTAACATCCTGATCAGCCGTAGCGGGTGGTTCATCTCCTAGCGCAGCATTAAGGACATAATCCTTCTTCCCAGCTTGTAAGATTAGCTTAAGATTACGAGCCCAGTCTACAAAGTTGCTTCCATCATCTTTCAACTTAGCTTTCTCTAGGAACGTATTAAAATTCAGGGTGACTGTCGCGTGAGCCATGATCTACAACACAAATATATTCAAAGTGTACTTAGACTATGTTCAAGATAATTAGAGTTTAACTTTAATCAAATCATTCGCTAAACTCCCACTCAAAAAGTACATCTCTCTAGTCATTTGAGTGGTTCATGATCCACTTACACTAGCTCAAGTCTGATCATCACGTGAGTTGAGTATAGTTTCAGTGGTAAGCATCCCTATGCTAATCATATCATCTATATAATTCATGATCGACCTTTCGGTCTCATGTGTTCCAAGGCCATGTCTGCACATGCTAGGCTCGTCAAGCTTAACCCGAGTGTTCCGCGTGCGCAACTGTTTTGCACCCGTTTTATGTGAACGTTGAGTCTATCACACCCGATCATCATGTGGTGTCTCGAAACGACGAACTGTAGCAACGGTGCACAGTCGGGGAGAACACAATTTCGTCTTGAAATTTTAGTGAGAGATCACCTCATAATGCTACCGTCGTTCTAAGCAAAATAAGGTGCATAAAAGGATTAACATCACATGCAATTCTTAAGTGACATGATATGGCCATCATCACGTGCTCCTTGATCTCCATCACCAAAGCACCGGCACGATCTTCTTGTCACCGGCGCCACACCATGATCTCCATCAACGTGTCGCCATCGGGGTTGTCGTGCTACTCATGCTATTACCACTAAAGCTACATCCTAGCAAAACAGTAAACGCATCTGCAAGCACAAACGTTAGTATAAAGACAACCATATGGCTCCTGCCGGTTGCCGTACCATCGACGTGCAAGTCGATATTATCTATTACAACATGATCATCTCATACATCCAATATATCACATCACATCGTTGGCCATATCACATCACAAGCATACCCTGCAAAAACAAGTTAGACGTCCTCTAATTTTGTTGTTGCATGTTTTACGTGGTGACCATGGGTATCTGTAAGTGCATCTAGTGCCCCTTAGTGATTTTGGTGGATTGAAGACTTATAGGTTAAGTACCTAATGTGTTTATAAGTGTACACAGGATCTATAGGTCATTGAGGAGTGTGAGATATTTGAAGAATATCAACCCCTAAAAATATATGTCTTCAGTTGAAGAAATTGGTCTGAAGCTGAAGAAATGAATCGCGAAGAATTTGGATGAAATTGATATTCCTCATAAAGAGATTGATATTGAGAAGATCGGTGGTTCCTGAAGAAAATCGTTCTGAAGAAATTGAAGCGTGAAGATTTTCGCTTTCTGTTTTATTTTCTTCGCATTTGATGAATAGGAACACCGTACTGTTAAAGGGGGTCAAAGTAATACTATGGAATGGATTTCCTCATGATGCTCAACCCAAGCCAAATCCTACCAAAAGCCTCAAGTGAGGAATATGAGTGACATGAGGACTCTCACAGTTGAGAGTCCCGACCGTTTCGATAAGCCACGCCAAGTCACTGATCTTATCCACTCCAACGGTCATATTATTTAAGGGCATTAATGTCAAATCATGTCAGGATGCTCCCAGGCTATAAATAGCCGCCCCCCACAACCACTAGCTGGTTGGCTGCTCCGTTAGAAACTGACACTTGTCATAAGAGCAACCCAATTCCTCAGAGCTTTCGAGAGTAAATCATCAGTGAGGAAATACACCACCCACCGAAACCACAAACCAAACCTAGTGATTGAGCATCACTGAAGAAGTTGTTCCTGTGTGGGACTGAAGCCTTTTACCTTTGAGGATTGTGCATCCTCCAGACGGTTAGGCGTCATGGTCTAGAGCAATCCAGCAGTCAATTGTGGATCGCCGGGTGACCGAGTTTGTGAGGGTTTGGAAGTCTGCCCTGAAGACTTACCACGAGTGTTGGGCGAGGACTGTGTGTCCTTAGCTCAAGGAGAATACGGTAGGGACTGTGTGTCCCGGGACTGGGTGTCCTTTTGGTTTAAATACCAAGCCGCTCCAAACCAGATGTACAACTGTCACAGCAGTTGGAACTGGGTCATCAACAACAGCCTTCACTAAGAATCGGGTTCTAATTCCTCAACTCTTTACATTCTCTGTATTATGTGTTGATGACATTCACTGTGACTGTTTGAAGAATTTGCTGAAGACTTTCTCTGAATTTCCTCAACCCCAAATTCTTCACTTGAGTTAATCATCATCTGTATTCTGCGTGCCTGCTTGCTGTGCAATCTGTTTTCATAATCTACACTCTGTAATACTGCTATTGTGAACGATTGCACAACTGATCCTTAACTGTTTCCGCTGTAAGTTAGTCATCGGTGAGGAATTTCCTCAAAAGGAATTTCCTCAGTGATGAAATTCTAAAAATCTCCTATTCACCCCCCCTCTAGTCGATATAACGCACTTTCAATTGGTATCAGAGCAAGGTACTCCCTTGTTCTGTGTGATTTTGGTTTAACCACCTGGAGTTTTAGTTATGTCGACTGCAGGCATGTTCAAGGTGACTGCACCATGTCCCACCTACGAAGGGAAGAACTTTCCTTTCTGGAAGAACAAAATGCAACTGCATCTGCAAGCAATTGACAATGATCTCTGGTATATTGTGGAAAATGGCGTTCCCCTCGTTTCTGCCAGTGTCACTGCAGCTGATGTGAAGAGATTTAAGCAACTCGATTCTCAAGCGAAGAACATCGTCTGTGGCTATTTGAGCCCAGGTCAGTTTGGAAGAGTAAGTGCTTTGGGATCTGCAACACTGATCTAGGAGATATTGTGCAAGGTAAATGAAGGAGTATCAACCCAGCGTGACTCTCGTGTTGATATTCTTCGCAATCTCTTCAATCGCTTCAAGAGACATGACAGTGAATGCTGCCAAGACACCTTTGATCGCCTCACTGATATATCCAATGAACTGCAAGCACTGGGAGCTCGAGACATCACTGATCACGAAGTTGTGAAGAAACTGGTGAGATCCTTGGATTCCTCATTTGACACTCTAGTTCTGATGATTCAAGAAAGACCAGACTACAAGATGCTAGATCCAGCTGATATTCTTGAATGGCTAAATACTCATGAATTCCAGCAAGAAGAGAAGAGAGATCTATATGGACCAAGCTATTCCAGACCACGAGCACTGAAGGCTAGAGCAATTTCCTCATCTGAAGAAGAAACGGATGACAGCAGTTGTGACCCTGAAGAATTTGGACAGGAGCTTGCAATGCTTGTGAGGAAATTCTAGAGATTTACACGACGAGGACAGTTCGGTAAATCATCAAGAAGAGACATGAGGAAATCAGAATCTGCATCTGAGGACTACAAGAAACGGACATGTCACAAGTGCAAGAAATCAGGCCATTACATTGCTGATTGTCCTCGCTGGGGAAAGGAATCAAAGAAAAAGAAATACAAGGATGACAGTTCTGATGACTCAAGGAAAAAGAAGAAATCTTCAAAATCCTCATCTTCAAAGTCCTATTCACACAAGAAGACTAGCTTCAGAAAGGCTCGGGCACTTATTGGCAAGGAAATGGATTCTGAGGCAGAATCAGAAGAATGTGATGATGAAGAAGGCTCTGGAGAAGATTCAGAATCCGGACAGGCTAGTCTTGCACTAGCAACCAATTTCATCAGCAAGTCAATCTTCAATCTTGAAGAAAATGAGTGCACCATCCATACTGATGACTATGCTGATGACTTCGCTCCAACCTATTGCTTCATGGCAAAAGGTTCAAAGGTATCACATAATGCCTCCTCCTCTGATTCAAGTGACTGTGAACATGATGATTACAAAAAACCCAGTTACAGTAAACTTGTCATCATTGCCACTAAACAACAAACTGCTGTGGAAAAGCTTCAAAAACTGCTAGACAAAAGTGATGATCTGTTGAATGAAGAAATGAATCTTAATCAAATCCTCGCTGATGACATGAAAAATCTTCAGTCTAGATTTGATATTCTTCAGGATCGTTATGATACACTCCTCACTGATCATGAGAAACTTTCCTACGAATTTCTTCAAAGGAAGCTTGATCTTGAGAAGCTGAGGATGTCTTATGATGATCTTCGTATGGAAAATGATTCATTACTAGCTCAACAGATCAGCGCTAGTCAAGTTGAATTTATTCCTCCATGTCTTAAATGCATTGATCGTGAAACTGCTAATTCTTCACCAGAATCTTCAAATGCTACCACTGCTACAGATTCTTCAACTGCACCTGTTGTGTCTATTTCCTCACTTGAGGAAAACACAAATGTCACTGATGAAAATGCAGGGTTGAAGGAATTGTACGTGACAGGCATGTACAAAAGCCTCAAAGGACATCAAATCCTTTGTGATGTGCTCAAAAAGCAGATCTTGAACAGGAACCCGAGGAAAGAAGGAATTGCCTTTGAGAGGAAATTGAATGCTGATGGATCTTATTGGAAACCTGAGCAGTATCCCAAAACCTCATGGGTTGCTGCTACTGGGCCTCCTTTTGATCCATCTAATCTAACTGGCTTCTCATGTGAATTATCCTATTCCTCGGATGAGTCATTTGATTCCAACTATAAACTGTTCAAAGATCAATCTGGTAAAGTATTTGCTCGATATGTTGGAACTAACTGCAGGAATGGCCCTCCTCTGAGGAAAATCTGGGTTCCCAAAAGCTGTCTTGAAAATCTTCAAGTGAATGTCCTCATGACATCACCTCTGAAGAATCTGAACCCCAGATCAAATTCCTCAGGAGGACCAAAGTCTTCAAGAGGATCAAAATCCTCAACTGGTCAAAACTATGCTCATACCCGTGCTTATACGTCGAACATGCAGGGAAACTACAAGGAATATGATTATGAGTGCTACTCTTCAAATCATTATGTTCATAAATCCTCAAACCAGTTCTCTGCATACTCATATGAGTACTTTAACCCCCCTATTGTTAAGAGAAGTGCATTAGCTTCAATGCAACCTTTCTCATATGGTGCTCGCAGGATGTTGAACGCTTTGCCACCCCTTCAGATGTGGGTGGTGAAGAAATCAAACTAATCACTTCTGCAGGTCAGGTCTCCAGATGAAAATCATCATCTGAAGAATTTGCTGGAGACCTGAGGAAATGCTTGATAGGACGCAAGCTAATGATTGATGAAATAGAAATATTTCACACGTCCTTACATTTCTGTTGTGATGAAATCACTAAACTGATGAAATTAGTATCATATTATTCAAACTTGAAGCATATGAGATGGTAAGCTGTACTAATTCATCTGCAGGATGACAAACCCAAAAACACTGAGTGGGTTCTCGATAGTGGCTGCACACATTACATGACTGGTGATAAAAGCCTACTGATGAATATGCCACTAACTCCATCACCTCTGAAGCAAATCACATATGCTGATAAAGGTAAAAGCAAGGTATTGGGACTTGGCAAAGTAGCTATTTCCAAGGATAGGCATATGGACAAAGTGATGCTTGTTGAATCCCTTGGTTTTAACCTCATGTCAGTCTCGATGCTTTGTGATCTTGATATGATTGTTATCTTTGGTAGATATAGATGTGTAGTCATCATGGAATCTGACAGATCCAAAGTCTTCGAAGGTGTAAGAAGAGGGGATTTGTACATTGTTGACTTCTCTACAGGTCCTCAACCAGCCACTTGCTTACTAGCAAAAACCTCAGAAGGATGGCTGTGGCACAGAAGACTAGGTCATGCAGGCATGAGGAATTTGCACACACTTGCAAGGAAGAAGCATGTCATTGGCATCGAATCTGTCAAATTCCTCAAGGATCATCTCTGCGGTGCTTGTGAATCTGGGAAAATGACCAGATCCAAGCATCCCTCCAAAACCATCATGACCACTACCCGTCCATTTCAATTGCTTCATATGGATTTGTTTGGACCTACTCACTATGCAACACTAACCAATGCAGCATCTCTATATGGCTTTGTCATAGTTGATGATTATTCCAGATACACTTGGGTGCATATCATAGTGTATAAAACTGAAGTGCAGGAAATCTTCAAACGATTTTCTTCAAGGGCCTCGACGAACTTCGGCATCAAGATCAAACATATTAGGAGTGATAATGGAACTGAGTTCAAAAACACTGGTCTTGATGATTATCTTGATGAACTTGGTATTACTCACGAATTGTCTGCTCCTTATACTCCTCAGCAGAATGGTGTTGTCGAAAGAAAGAACAGGACTCTGGTTGAAATGGCAAGAACTATGCTTGAAGAATATCAGACTCCTCGTCGCTTCTGTCCTGAAGCAATCAACACTGCATGCCATATCATCAACAGGGTATATCTTCACAAATTCCTCAATAAAACCTCATATGAACTCCTCACTGAGAAGAAACCCAATGTAAGTTATTTCAAAGTCTTCGATGCAAAATGCTGGATTAGAGATCCTCACCATAGCTCAAAATTTGCACCTAAGGCACATGAAGGTTTTATGCTCGGTTATGGAAAGGACTCGCACACCTACAAAGTCTTCAACAACTATCACAACAAAGTTGTTGAGACTGTAGATGTGCGGTTCGATGAAACTAATGGCTCGCAAAGAGAGCAATTGCCTTCTGATCCAGATAAACTGTCCCCTGAGGAAGCTATAAAGCTTAAGCCTACTGAAGACATTGTTCCCACTGAGGAAATTGAAGAAGAAATAATCCCTATCGCTGACAGAAACCAAGAAGATGCTCCTGAGGAAATTGCAACAACACCACTTCCTCAGCCCAGACAAAATCCTCAACCAGCTCATCTGAGGATTGCAAATGAAGTAGAACTTGACAAAATCCTCAACGACATCAACGCGCCAGGTCCTCTCACTCGCTCAAAAGCTTCACACTTAGTTAACTTTTATAGGCATTTCTCTTTTGTATCTATCACAGAACCCTCAAAAGTAGCTGAGGCTTTTCTGGAACCGGAGTGGATCCAAGCCATGCAAGACGAACTTCTTCAATTCAAGCTGAATGACGTATGGGAGCTCGTCAAACGACCCGATCCTCGCAAGCATAACATCATCGGCACCAAGTGGATTTTCCGAAACAAGCAAGATGAGGACGGTCAAGTGGTGAGGAACAAGGCACGACTTGTAGCCCAAGGCTACACCCAGGTTGAAGGAATAGATTTCGATGAAACTTTTGCACCTGTTGCTAGACTTGAAGCTATTCGAATTCTACTTGCTTATGCTAATCATCATAACATCATCTTATATCAAATGGATGTGAAAAGTGCATTCCTCAATGGTAAGCTTGAGGAAGAAGTATATGTTGCTCAGCCCCCAGGTTTTGAGGATCCAAAGAATCCAGACAAAGTCTTCAGACTCAAAAAGGCTCTGTATGGCCTCAAGCAAGCCCCTCGGGCATGGTATGATACATTGAAGGAATTCCTCATGAAGAAAGGCTTCAAACCTGGTTCACTCGATCCAACTCTTTTCACAAAATCTTATGATAATGAACTGTTTGTATGTCAAATTTATGTTGATGATATCATATTTGGCTGTACTGACAAAAGATACAGTGATGAATTTGCCTATATGATGAGTGAAGAATATCAGATGTCTATGATGGGGGAGCTGAAATTCTTCTTAGGTCTTCAAATTCGTCAACAAAACAATGGAATCTTCATATCATAGGAGAAATACCTCAAGGATGTTCTGAGGAAATTCGACATGCATGAATGCAAAGGTGCCAAGACTCCAATGCCTACCAACGGTCACCTCGGCACTGATGAAAATGGTAAAGATTTCGATCAGCAGGTATACCGTTCTATGATTGGCTCTTTATTGTATCTATGTGCATCTAGGCCAGACATAATGCTTAGTGTTTGCATGTGTGCATGTTTTCAAGCAAAACCGAAGGAATCACACCATAAGGCTGTGAAACATATTCTTCGATACCTAGCTCACACACCAACACTAGGATTATGGTATCCCAAGGGCTCCAATCTTCATCTGGTAGGGTATTCTGATTCAGACTATGCTGGTGACTGTGTGGATCGCAAGTCAACATCTGGCACATGCCATTTCCTCGGAAGATCACTTGTTTGCTGGTCCTCAAAGAAGCAGAACTGCGTATCATTCTCCACTGCCGAAGCTGAGTACATTGCTGCTGGTTCTTGCTGTGCTCAATTACTATGGATGAAGCAAACCCTCAAGGACTACGGCATCAACATGAAGAATGTGCCTCTCTACTGTGACAATGAGAGTGCTATCAAGATTGCCTACAACCCAGTACAGCACTCGAAGACCAAGCACATCCAGATTCGTCATCATTTTCTTCGGGACCATGTCCTCAAGGGCAATATCCTCATCGACCATGTGAAGACTGATGATCAACTGGCTGATATCTTCACTAAGCCCTTGGATGAGAAAAGGTTTTGCAAGTTGCGGTGTGAGCTAAATATCTTAGAGTCTTCAAATGTTTTGTAAAAACATGCACACATCCTAACACTTATGCAAAGTTGATGACTTAGATGTGCAACACATGATGAAACGATTTTCTTCAACCAATGAAGAAAATCACTCTGAATGTGAAGAAATTAACGAAGAAATTGATTCTCAGGGCCCTACGACAATGGTACGCGGCGTCTGTAATCAACATTCTTATATGGTGGGCAACGCCACCGCCCAATGTGAAATTCCTCAAGTTGATTTTCTTCAAATGATCAAATTCCTCACAATACATTTTTCATCAAAACAACTGTTCTTAATTGTGATGATCTATTGCAAAATCTTCAAAAACACATGATGACTTTCATTTGCCTAGGTAGACTGTGATTTCAAGTCCTCAACAGCATTCACTTATTGCTATTTCTTCAAGTTGATGTTTCTGCTAAGTGAATGTGATCGGACCCTATTTCCCCTATATGCTATACTTATCCAGTCTATTCAATTCTTCATATGCGTTCTACTTGAAACTTTGTTCAAAATCCTCACTGCATCCTTGTCAGCTGATGATTTTGTAACGAAAATCATCAACTCTTCGAAAAATTATTTTTCTTCAAAGGAACAATAACTGAACCCCCACTTCTCACGATTGGATAGCCACGATCTCCACTATCTCCACCGCATCGTACGGGAGCTACACGTGTCCTGCGGAGACGTAGAGGCAAGGGCTATTCGGTCCAAAACTTTCGCGCCAAACAGTAACTTTCGGGCTATAAATATGTCCTTAACCCCCTCGGTATCATCTTCTTCGCCTCATCGCTCTCCTGCCACAGCACACCGAACCCTAGCGCCACCACTGGTAGTCTTGTCGCCGGCAAGGAAGAGCTTCACTGCCTCAACCTTCTCGCCGCCAGGATCACGCCGGAGACGGAACATCTACGTCCGCCGCCGCCGTAGACGTCCTCTGCTGCCAAGTTAGGGTGCATTGGACACTTGACCGAAGAACCTCTCCAACACCACCTTTTTGTGTTCTTCGTTCGCACCTTCCAGGGTAATTATATCCCATTTTTACAACAGATTAGATCTAAAATTTTACCTCTCCCTCGTGAAATCTGTTTTTCTTCAAGATACGATGCGCACATGATTCCTCAAACACTATCCATCACCACAATCATTGATGAACTAGCTAAGCATCTAAGATTTTCACGAGATTCCTCAATTGTCCGAATTTTCGGATTTGTACAACTCTGGAACCCAAGAACAGAATGCTTAAGCAAATTCCTCAACCACTGGTTATATTCCTCAAACTGTCAAACTTTTCCTTTTTCTTCAAATCTGAGAACGCATATGACCTCTCCAAATTCCTCGCAACTATACTCTGTTCACAGGTACACACATGTCAGCTGATGAATCTCTCGGTTCTCATCACATTAACTCATTTGCAGCGTTTCTGGAAGAAACTCTTCAAGGCTCATCAGAATCCTCAAGAGTTCAAAATCCTTAGATAATTCCTCGTCTGAAGAAAATGGAGGAAGAAAGGAAACAGAGGGGAGGAAAGAAACTGGAGCAGAACACAGTTGTGGACATTCTGATGACGTATACCTGGACTATTGCACGCCTGATGATGAACCTGAGACTATGCCTAAAAGAAAGATTAGGCTGCAGAAAATTGAACGCAGATGGGCAAAGGAGTGGAAGGAGTACAGGTTTGTGACTCCAAAGTATGCGAAGAAATTCGCCTTGAAGCCTCCTGGCAAAAGGGCCCCACTTGAGGATCATCAAGTTGCTCATCCCTCAAGTCTCATGACACTTGATGACTACCCAGAGGAAAAAGAAAGGCATCTGGCCAAGCTCAAGAAGCAAGCAGAAACAGCAGTGAAGAAATTTCATGAATCTTCAGCTGCTGCCTCCGGTGCTGCTCATTCCTCAGCAGCAGAAACCTCAGGCTCCGAGATTCCTCAACCAAAGTCTGTGCCAGCAAAGCCAAAAGCTTCAAAACCCCAAGAAAAGTTTGCACAGGCTTCAGTCACCAAACCATCAGCGCCAAAACCCTCAGCACCAATCGCATCTACACCAAAGTCCTCAGCTCCACCTCCAAAGCCAGTATAGAAGAAAGTCGTGAAGACTACGACTGCCAGCTCCAGCTCCTCACTCCCAGCTGCAACTAGCTCGGAGACAAAGTCTTCAACTCCCCATGTGAAGACTTTGGCTACTACTGAACCTGCACCTCTGCCCAGCCCAAGCAAAATCATCACAGTCCCGTCTGCATCAGAGGGAAGTGAAGAGTATGATGATGAAACTCTGGAAGCCATCATCAGGAACAAACAAGAAAGGGTAGCACAAGCATCAGGCAGTGCTATTCCTCTGGCGATGGACCCCAAGGTCCTCCTCGATTTCATCAATGTGTGGTATGAAGACCCAAACACACCCATTGATGATTTGAAACTTCCTCCTGATGTAAGCCACATGGTGGCTACTTTCATAAACGAAGCCAAGTGGAAGGAACAGAAGGCCAAGCAGGCAAAGATTGCAAAGGCCAGAAAGGAGAAATTCCTCAGGCAAAATGTTCTCAAACTGACGCCTGAAGCATTGGTGTCCACCCAGGCAGAACTGCAAGTCTTGACTGACAAGTGTGAGAAACTGTCAGATCGAACAAGCATCAAAAGCAATTTCATCAAGCTAGCCACTAGTGCTGTTGATGACTACAACAGACATCACCCCCACCAGCACCAACTCCTCAGCCCCTGGTTGAACAGCCAAAAGATGCATCTCCTGTTGAGGAGGAAATTCCTCAAGCTGAGGAACAATACCAAGAGCGCCGTGCTGATGAGCCGGCCATTGAAGGAATCATCACTGAGACTGCTCCTGATGAAACTGCTACTGATCCAGCTGCTTCACCAAACCAGGCTAATGACTATGTTCCAGCTGGTTCCTCACTGCCAGCTGAAGAATCTGTTAAGAATACACCTTCCCCAAAAACATCAAAGGTGAAGAAGTTAATCCCGTCTGCATCAGACGCGAAAAAGACAAGGGCTGCTGAGAAGGAAGCGAAGAAGAGAAAAGCTTCCTCAGCAGAAGAAAAGATTGAGGCAAAACGCCTCAAGGAAATTGAAGAATCTGCCCCACTGGACCCGGTGCCTCTTAATGTTGCACCCTCATTTGAAATGGTCGTCGTTGGTGACCACACTACGAGGGCAGATGAGGAAATGAAGGATGCTGCCTCTGAGGAGCATACTGATGAGGAAATACAGATTGATGACAGTCCTCAACCTCATATTCCTCAGAAAGAGACTACTGAAGCCTCAGCTGCAGCAGCTGATGAATCTGCTTCTGCCACAAAGTCAGCTGATGAAAATCAAGCTGAAGCAAATGTCCAGTCTGAGCAGGCTCCTCCCACTGAACAATCTGATCAAACTCCTCAAGCTGAGAAGGATGAAGAAATTCCTCAGCCTGATGCTCAGCTAGAACAAGAAATTCCTCATCCTGAGGAAACTGCTGAAGAAAATGTTCCCGCCCCTGACAATGAATTCATTGTCCTCAACCCAGAATCTGCCATGGTTGTTTCCCCTCCCATTCCTCAGCACAATCTCAATCCAGTTCAGCGCGTGCCATTCTCGAAGAGGCCCAAGTTTCAAAAAGAGAATTTCTTTGAGGAACGTATGTATTTCATCGGAGAAAATCCTTATGACAAGCCTCAAATGAGGCATCTGAAGTTTTGGACAAGGACGCAGATGAACTACTATGCTTTTGTGCTCTGTGGCCGCAACAAGATATTCCAGCACAGGCACATTCCTCATGCTGACCTTGAAGAAATTCCCTGCATGGAACCAGTCCTCAGTGTACTACATGATGCAGGTTTGCTCTCTATGTGCTCCGACATATCAGATTGGAATAGTGAGCTAATTCTTCAGTTCTATTCAACTCTGCACATCTCGGGCAATGCTGATGACATCAACACTTGGGTGTTCGACTGGATGACCCAAAATACTCACTACAAGGCTCCAGCGTCTGAACTCCTTAGAGAACTGCCCGTACCAATTCCTTCAGAAGGGGCAGTGAAGCTTTATGGTGAACGTGAGCTGCCAAATGGAATGATGGAAGTCCTCATGAAGCCTTTGGCTGCAGGAAAACCCTCAAGAACCACATTCCTCGTCCATGAGCTAAAGTACACACCACGGTCTGTCTACCGCATTCTCTGCAGTGTGCTAGCGCCAATCAAAGGCCATGATGATGACAAAGATGTCGTCGGCCTCATGAAGAACATCCTCTTCAACATCATTCACGGTATCCCCATCAATATCCATGATTTCTTCTTGAGGACTTTGGCTGACAATGCAATGTGCCCCTATGATCACAAAATCTATGCACCATGGATCATGAGATTCCTCAGGACAAGGACAGGCATCAACTTTCACGCAGATTTCCAGAACCATGTTGGTTATATGCCTCCTATCCGGGTCAACAAGAAGACTTTCGAGCCCATTGAGGGAAAAGGAAAGTCTGTGATTGATGAAGGAAGCAGGCCCCTTGATGGCCAGTTCAAAGAACCAGATGCATATTCCTCATGGGACGACACTGAGACTCGTCCGCCAAGCCCAGTTCCTCCTCGCGTGCTAACCACCAGAGAACTTCTTCTCAGTCTTCATCAGAAGGTGGATCACAACCACAAATGGGTCAAACGCCAGTTTGGTGCCATTGTGAAAACCCTCACTGAGACACAGAACAGTGTGAAGCTTAATCATCACTATCTGCATGAGGTTTTTGATCGCACCTGGGCTACCCTTGCACATCTGAAGACCCAGACTGAACTTGAAGAATTGAACTTTGAGCAGGACTTTGACTGGTCGTGGCCTCCCAAGAAGAAGTTCAGGCCCATTCCAGTGCCAGATCTTGTAGACAGTTCCTTCTCGTCCTTCCGCACCGCCGAATCTGATGAGGAACAACTTGACACCGCGACAGGCCCAAGGAAGAAGACTACACCGAAGAACCGCCAAGGATCTTCATCAACTGCCAAGCAATGAAGTCTTCACGGGCGTTAGTCCTCAGTTTGTCCCTTTTTGTCCCTTGATGACAAAGGGGGAGAAATTTGAGAGTTAGTCTTCAAACGGGATTTATTTTTGGGGCTTATGAACTATATTTAAGTTACAAACTCTTGGCTCTTCTGAAGTTTTTATGTAATGAGTTGTAACTTAAGCCCGATGGTACTCTGATGCTTTTGAACGTTTTTCTTCGCATGCTTATTCCTCAAGTTTTAATGCACGCATGCTGAAATTCGTCAGATACCATTTGCCATCATGCATCTTCATTTTCTTCATATAATATGTTATATGTATGCATGATTTACAAGATTCAGGGGGAGATCTCCATGATATAAATCATCAATGTGCATATGCTATAAAAGCAAAATCCTCAAGGTATGCATATCTTCAGGGGGAGTCTCTATGAATCTTGTTTTCAAATTCCTCAAATGAGCATTTACACTTCATATTTTTTATCCCTGTTGAAGACTTAACCTAATTGTCATCAACCACCAAAAAGGGGGAGATTGTAAGTGCATCTAGTGCCCCTTAGTGATTTTGGTGGATTGAAGACTTATAGGTTAAGTATCTAATGTGTTTATAAGTGTACACAGGATCTATAGGTCATTGAGGAGTGTGAGATATTTGAAGAATATCAACCCCTAAAAATATATGTCTTCAGTTGAAGAAATTGGTCTGAAGCTGAAGAAATGAATCGCGAAGAATTTGCGATGAAATTGATATTCCTCATAAAGAGATTGATATTGAGAAGATCGGTGGTTCCTGAAGAAAATCGTTCTGAAGAAATTGAAGCGTGAAGATTTTCGCTTTCTGTTTTATTTTCTTCGCATTTGATGAATAGGAACACCGTATTGTTAAAGGGGGTCAAAGTAACACTATGGAATGGATTTCCTCATGATGCTCAACCCAAGCCAAATCCTACCAAAAGCCTCAAGTGAGGAATATGAGTGACATGAGGACTCTCAAAGTTGAGAGTCCCGACCGTTTCGATAAGCCACGCCAAGTCACTGATCTTATCCACTCCAACGGTCATATTATTTAAGGGCATTAATGTCAAATCATGTCAGGATGCTCCTAGGCTATAAATAGCCGCCCCCCACAACCACTAGCTGGTTGGCTGCTCCGTTAGAAACTGACACTTGTCATAAGAGCAACCCAATTCCTCAGAGCTTTCGAGAGTAAATCATCAGTGAGGAAATACACCACCCACCGAAACCACAAACCAAACCTAGTGATTGAGCATCACTGAAGAAGTTGTTCCTGTGTGGGACTGAAGCCTTTTACCTTTGAGGACTGTGCATCCTCCAGACGGTTAGGCGTCATGGTCTAGAGCAATCCAGCAGTCAATTGTGGATCGCCGGGTGACCGAGTTTGTGAGGGTTTGGAAGTCTGCCCTGAAGACTTACCGCGAGTGTTGGGCGAGGACTGTGTGTCCTTAGCTCAAGGAGAATACGGTAGGGACTGTGTGTCCCGGGACTGGGTGTCCTTTTGGTTTAAATACCAAGCCGCTCCAAACCAGATGTACAACTGTCACAGCAGTTGGAACTGGGTCATCAACAACAGTCTTCACTAAGAATCGGGTTCTAATTCCTCAACTCTTTACATTCTCTGTATTATGTGTTGATGACATTCACTTTGACTGTTTGAAGAATTTGCTGAAGACTTTCTCTGAATTTCCTCAACCCCAAATTCTTCACTTGAGTTAATCATCATCTGTATTCTGCGTGCCTGCTTGCTGTGCAATCTGTTTTCATAATCTACACTCTGTAATACTGCTATTGTGAACGATTGCACAACTGATCCTTAACTGTTTCCGCTGTAAGTTAGTCATCAGTGAGGAATTTCCTCAAAAGGAATTTCCTCAGTGATGAAATTCTAAAAATCTCCTATTCACCCCCCTCTAGTCGATATAACGCACTTTCAGTATCTAGTAGGATCGCATCTTACTTACGCAAACACCACAACGAAGATATACGAGTTGCTATTTAACCTCATCCAAGGGCCTCCTCGGTCAAATACGATTCAACTAAAGTTGGAGAAACTGACACTTGCCAGTCATCTTTGAGCAACGGGGTTACTCGTAGCGATGAAACCAGTCTCTCGTAAGCGTACGAGTAATGTCGGTCCAAGCCGCTTCAATCCAACAATACCGCGGAATCAAGAAAAGACTAAGGAGGGTAGCAAAACGCACATCACCGCCCATAAAAACTTTTGTGTTCTACTCGAGAAGACATCTACGCATGAACCTAGCTCATGATGCCACTGTTGGGGAACGTCGCATGGGAAACAAAAAATTTCCTACGCGCACGAAGACCTATCATGGTGATGTCCATCTACGAGAGGGGATGAGTGATCTACGTACCCTTGTAGACCGTACATCAGAAGCGTTAGTGAACGTGATTGATGTAGTGGAACGTCCTCACGTCCCTCGGTCCGCCCCGCGAACAATCCCACGATCAGTCCCACGATCTAGTACCGAACGGACGGCACCTCCGCGTTCAGCACACGTACAGCTCGACGATGATCTCGGCCTTCTTGATCCAGCAAGAGAGACGGAGAGGTAGAAGAGTTCTCCGGCAGCGTGACGGTGCTCCGGAGGTTGGTGATGATCTCGTCTCAGCAGGGCTCCGCCCGAGCTCCGCAGAAACGCGATCTAGAAGAAAAACCGTGGAGGTATGTGGTCGGGCTGCCGTGAAAAAGTCGTCTCAAATCAGCCCTAAAACCTCCATATATATAGGTGGGAGAGGGGGGGCCTTGCCTTGGGGCTCAAGGAGCCCCAAGGGGGTCGGCCGAGCCAAAGGGGGGAAGGACTCCCCCCCAAACCGAGTCCTACTTGGTTTGGTGGGTGGAGTCCCTCTTTCCTTTCCCACCTCCTCCTTTTTTTTCTTTTCTCTTTGATTTTTCTTCCAATGCGCATAGGGCCCTTTTGGGCTGTCCCACCAGCCCACTAAGGGCTGGTGCGCCACCCTCAAGGCCTATGGGCTTCCCCGGGGTGGGTTGCCCCCCCCCCCCCGGTGAACTCCCGGAACCCATTCGTCATTCCCGGTACATTCCCGGTAACTCCGAAAACCTTCCGGTAATCAAATGAGGTCATCCTATATATCAATCTTCGTTTATGGACCATTCCGTAAACCCTCATGACATTCGTGATCTCATGCAGGACTCCGAACAATATTCGGTAACCAACCATATAACTCAAATACGCATAAAACAACGTCGAACATTAAGTGTGCAGACCCTGCGGGTTCGAGAACTATGTAGACATGACCCGAGAGACTCCTCGGTCAATATCCAATAGCGGGACCTGGATTCCCATATTGGATCCTACATATTCTACGAAGATCTTATCGTTTGAACCTCGGTGCCAAGGATTCATATAATCCCGTATGTCATTCCCTTTGTCCTTCGGTATGTTACTTGCCCGAGATTCGATCGTGAGTATCCGCATACCTATTTCAATCTCGTTTACCGGAAAGTCTCTTTACTCGTTCCGTAATACAAGATCCCGCAACTTACACTAAGTCACATTGCTTGCAAGGCTTATGTGTGATGTTGTATTACCGAGTGGGCCCCGAGATACCTCTCCGTCACACGGAGTGACAAATCCCAGTCTTGATCCATACTAACTCAACGAACACCTTCGGAGATACCTGTAGAGCATCTTTATAGTCACCCAGTTACGTTGCGACGTTTCATACACACAAAGTATTCCTCCGGTGTTAGTGAGTTATATGATCTCATGGTCATAGGAACAAATACTTGACACGCATAAAATAGTAGCAACAAAATGACACGATCAACATGCTACGTCTATTAGTTTGGGTCTAGTCCATCACGTGATTCTCCTAATGACGTGATCCAGTTATCAAGCAACAACACCTTGTTCATAATCAGAAGACACTGACTATCTTTGATCAACTGGCTAGCCAACTAGAGGCTTGCTAGGGACATTGTTTTGTCTATGTATCCACACATGTAAATGAGTCTTCATTCAATACAATTATAGCATGGATAATAAACGATTATCTTGATACAGGAATTATAATAATAACTATATTTATTATTGCCTCTAGGGCATAATTCCAACAGGAGTCCTCCTCCTCCAATACGATTTGGAGGAGGAGTCCCCTTCTCTGAATTCTGTTTGGCCCCACCCTCCTTTCCTTTCTCCCTTCGACCGAATAGGCCTCTTTGGGCTGGCCACCAGCCCATGAGGGGCTCGTGCACCACCCCTAGGCCTGCTTGGTTCCCTCCCGGGTGGGTGGCCCCTCCCGGTGGAACACTCCGAAACCCATTCGTCACTCTTGGTACTTTACCGGTAATGCGTGAAAACCTTCCGGAAGCCAAATGGATACTTCCTATATATTAATCTTCATCTCCCGACCATTCCGGAAACCCTAGTGGCATCCAGGATACCATTCGGGACTCGGAACAACATTCGATTACCAACATCAATAATTCAACTATACCGAAACGTCATCGAACCTTAAATGTGCAGACCCTACGGGTTCGAGAACTATGTAGACATGACCGAGACACTTTCCGGTCAATATCCAATAAAGGGACCTGGATGTCCATATTGGATCCTACATATTCTATGAAGATATTTATCGATTAAACCTCAATGTCAAGGATTCAATTAATCACGTACGTTGTTCCATTTGTCCTTCGGTATGTTACTTGCTCGAGACTCGATCGTCGGTATCTCTATACCTATTTCAATCTCGTTACCGGCAAGTCTCTTTAGTCGTTCTGTAATACAAAATCTCGTGGCTACCTCTTTAGTCACAATGCTTGCAAGACTTGTTTGTGATGTTGTATTACCGAGTGGGCCCCGAGACACCTCTCCGTCATACGGAGTGACAAATCGCAATCTTGAACCATGCCAACCCAATAGACACCTTCGGAGATACCTGTAGAGCATTCTTATAGTCACCCAGTTACGTTGCGACGTTTGATACACACGAGGCATTCCTCCGGTGTCCGGGAATTGCATGATCTCATGGTCATAGGAACAGATACTTTGACATGCAGAAAAACAGTAGCAATAAAACGACATGATCACATGCTACGTTCATAATTTGGGTCTTGCCCATCATATCATTCTCCTAATGATGTGATCTCGTTATCAAGTGACAATACTTGTCTATGGTCAGTAAACCTTGACCATCTCTGATCAACGAGCTAGTCAACTAGAGGCTTACTAGGGATAGTGTGTTGTTTATGTATCCACACATGTATCCGAGTTTCCATTCAATGCAATTATAACATGAATAATAAGCGGTTAACTTGAACAAGGAAATATAAAAATAACTATTTATTATTGCCTCTAAGGCAGATTTCCAACAGTCTCCCACTTGCACTAGACTCAGTAATCTAGCTCACATCACTATGTGATTTACAATGTAATGAATCTTACACCCATATAGTTCTGGTGTTTATCATGTTTCGCTCGTGGAAGAGGTTTAGTCAATGGGTCTGCAACATTCAGATCCGTGTGCACTTTGCAAATATTTATGTCCTCCTCCTTAATGTTATAGCGGATGGCATTAAAGCGACGCCTTATGTGTCTGGCCCTCTTGTGAAACCTTGGTTCCTTGGCTAGAGCAATGGCACCACTGTTATCACATAATAGATTTATTGGATCGAGTGCACTAGGCACAACTCCAAGATTGGTCAGGAACTGTTTCATCCAGACACCCTCTTTAGCCGCCTCCGAGGCAGCTATGTACTCCGCTTCGTATATAGAATCAGCTACGACGCTCTGCTTGGAACTGCACCAGCTTACCGCACCCCCATTGAGAATAAATATGTATCCGGTTTTTGACCTAGAGTCATCTGGATCAGTGTCGAAGCTTGCATCGACGTAACCCTTTACGACGAGCTCTTCGTCACCTCCATAAATAAGAAACATTTCCTTAGTCCTTTTGAGGTACTTCAGAATATTGTTGACCGTTGTCTAGTGCTCCATTCCTGGATTACTTCGAAACCTTCCCGCCATACTTATGGCAAGGCTGACATCAGGTCTAGTGCACAACATTGCATACATGATAGACCCTATGGCTGAAGCATAGGGGGCGACACTCATCTTTTCTCTATCTTCTACGGTTACTCGGCATTGAGTCTTACTCAACTTTATACCTTGTAACACAAGCAAAAACCCTTTATTGGATTGTTCCATTTTGAACTTCTTCAAAATCTTATCAAGGTATGTGCTTTGTGAAAGTCCTCTCAGGCGTCTTGATCTATCTCTATAGATCTTGATGCCTAATATGTAAGCAGCTTCTCCCAGGTCCTTCATTGGAAAACGTTTATTCAAGTAATCCTTTACGCTTCCCAAAAGTTCTATATTGTTTCCAATCGGCAATATGTCATCCACATATAATATTAGAAACGCTATAGAGCTCCCACTCACTTTCTTGTAAATACAAGCTTCTCCAAAAACTTGTATAAACCCAACCGCCTTGATCACTTCATCAAAGCACTGATTCCAACTCCAAGATGCTTGCACTAGTCCATAAATGGATCGCTGGAGTTTGCATAATTTGTCAGCATTCTTTGGATCGACAAAACCTTTCGGTTGCATCATATACAACTCTTCCTTAAGAAACCCGTTAAGGAAAGTTGTTTTGACATCCATGTGCCAAATTTCATAATCGAAAAATGCAGCTATTGCTAACATGATTCTGACGGATTTAAGCATTGCTACGGGTGAGAAAGTCTCATCATAGTCAACTCCTTGAACTTCTGAAAAACCCTTTGCCACAAGTCGAGCTTTATAGACAGTGATATTACCGTCCGCGTCCGCTTTCTTCGTAAAGATCCATTTGTTCTGAATGGCCTTTCGGCCTTCAGGTAATACTTCCAAAGTTCATACTTTGTTTTCATACATAGATCTTATCTCACATTTCATGGCCTCTAAGCATTTGTTGGAATACGGGCCTACCATTGCTTCTCCACAGCTCATAGGTTCACTGTTGTCTAACAACATGATTGATAAGACATGATTCCCTTACCACATAGGAGCAGTGCGTGCCATTGTCGACCTATGAGACCCGATAACAACTTGATCTGAAGTTTCATGATCGTCATCATTAGCTTCCTCTTCAACTGGTGTAGCTTTGACAAAAACTTCTTTCTATCGTGCACCACCATCTGGTTGAAGCAAAGGTTATATAACCTCATCAAGTTCTATCTTACTCCCACTCAATTCTTTCAAGAGAAACTCTTTCTCAAAAAAATCTCCGTTCTTAGCGACAAACACTTTGCCCTCGGATATAAGATAAAAGGTATACCCAAGTGTCTCTTTAGGGTATCCTATGAAGACGCACTTTTTCGTTTTGGGTTCCAGCTTTTCAGGCTGAAGCTTTTTGACATAAGCATCACATCCCCAAACTTTAAGAAATGATAACTTTGTCTTGTTGCCAAACCACATCTCATATGGCATCGAATCGACAGATTATGATGATGCCCTATTAAAGTGAATGTAGTTGTCTCTAATGCATAACCCCAAAACGATAATGGCAAATCGGTAAGAGACATCATAGAACGCACCATATCTAATAAAGTGTGATTACGACGTTCGCACACACCATTATGTTGTGGTGTTCCATGCGACATCAACTGTGAAACAATTCCACATTGTCTTAAGTGAGTGCCAAACCCATAACTCAGATACTCACCTCCTCGATCAGATCGCATGAACTTGATCTTCTTGTTATGATGATTCTCAAATTCACTCTGAAATTGCTTGAACTTTTCAAACGTTTCATACTTATGTTTCATCAAGTAAATATAACCATATCCACTCAAATCATTTGTGAAGGTGAGAAAATAACGATAACCACCGCGTGCCCCTATGCTCATTGGTCCGCACACATCACTATGTATGATCTCCAACAAGTCACTTGCACGCTCCACTATTCCGGAGAACGGAGTTTTAGTCATCTCCCCCACGAGGCATGGCTCACATGTGTCAAGTGATTCAAAATCAAGTGACTCCAAAAATCCATCAACATGGAGTTTCTTCATGCGTTTTATGCCAATGTGACCTAAGCGACAGTGCCACAAGAAAGTGGTGCTATCATTATCAACTCTACATCTTTTGGCTTCAATGTTATGTATATGTGTATCATCACTATCGAGATTTAACATAAACAAACCCCTCACATTGGGTGCATGACCATAAAAGATATTACTCATATAAATAGAACAATCATTATTCTCCGACTTAAATGAGTAATTGTCTCGCAATAAACAAGATCCAGATATAATGTTCATCCTTAACGCTTCCACTAAACATAAATTATTTAGGTTCATCACTAATACCGATGGTAACTGAAGTGAGATCGTGCCGACGATGATCAGATCAACCTTGGAACCGTTTCCCACGCGGATCGTCACTTTATCCTTCACGAGCCTTTGTTTATTCCGTAGTTCCTGTTTTGAGTTGCAAATGTGAGCAACAGAACCGGTATCAAATACCCATGCACTACTATGAGAGCTGGTGAGGTACACATCTATAACATGTATATAAAATATACCTTGTTTGGCGTTGGCCGCCTTCTTATCAGCCAGATACTTGGGGCAGTTCCGCTTCTAGTGACCAGTCCCCTTGCAATGATAATACTCAGTTTCCGGCTTGGGTCCAGCTTTGGGTTTCTTTGTCGGGGGGGGCAACAACTTTGCCACTCTTCTTGGAGTTACCCTTCTTGACCTTGTTGTTTTTCTTGAAACTGGTGGTCTTATTGACCATCAACACTTGATGTTCTTTCTGGATTTCTGACTCAGCGACTTTCAGCATCGCAAACAGCTCGGCGAGTGATTTATTCATCCCTTGCATGTTGTAGTTCAACACAAAGCCTTTATAGCTAGGTGACAGTGACTGAAGAACTCTGTCAGTGATGGCCTCTTGCGGGAGAGCAATCCCCAGCTCAGCTAGACGGTTAGCGTACCCACACATTCTGAGCACATGTTCACTGACAGACCTGTTCTCCTTCATTTTGCAAGCATAGAACTTATCGGAGGTTTCATACCTCTCGATCCGAGCATTCTTCTCAAAGATAAACTTTAACTCCTGGAACATCTCATATGGTCCATGACGTTCAAAACCTCTTTGAAGTCCCGGTTCTAAGCCATACAAAGCTGCACATTGAACTAACGAGTAGTCATCCTTGCGCGTTTGCCAGACGTCCATAACTTGTGGCAACATAGTTTGGGGTGGTTCATCACCTAGCGGCGCATCAAGGACATATTGCTTTTGGGCAGCCGTGAGGATAAGCCTCAGATTACGGGCCCATTCAACAAAGTTGCTTTCATCATCTTTCAGCTTACCTTTCTCTAGGAACGCATTAAAATTCAGGGTTGCTACTGCGCGAGCCATTGATCTACAACATAAAATTTGTAAAGATTACTTAGACTATGTTCAAGATAATTGAGTTTAGTTAATCATATTACTAGTAAACTGCCACTGAAATTGACATCCATCTAGTCATTCGAGTGACACATGATCCAAATTCACTAACTCAAGTTCGATCATCACGTAAGTTGAGTTAGCTTCAACGGTGAACATCTCTATGTTGATCATATCTACTATATGACTCATGTTTGACCTTTCGGTCTCTTGTGTTCCGAGGCCATGTCTTTACATGCTAGGCTCGTCAAGTTTAACCCGAGTGTTCTATGTGTGCAACTCTTTTGCACATCTTGTATGTGAACGTAGAGTCTATCACACCCGATCATCACGTGGTGCCTCGAAACAACGAACTGTCACAACAGTGCACACTTGGGAAGAACACAATTTTATCTTGAAATTTTAGTGAGGGATCACCTTATAATGCTACCGTCATCCTAAGCAAAATAAGGTGCATAAGAGGATTAACATCACATGCAAATCATAAGTGACATGATACGGCCATGAACTTGTGCTTCTTGATCTCCATCACCAAAGAACCAGCATGATCTCCATCATCACCGGTGCCACACCATGATCTCCATCATCATGATCTCCATCATTATGCTGCCATCGAGGTTGTCACGCCAACTATGATGTTACCACTAAAACTACTAATAGCGATAAAGCAAAGCATCACCAAGCGCAAAAAATAAATAAAGACAACCCTATGGTCCTGCCGGTTGCCGTAGCATCGACGTGCAAGCCAATATTTAACGATTATAACATGATCATCTCATACATCAAATATATCATATCATGTGTTTGGCCATATCACATCACATGCATACCCTGCAAAAACAAGTTAGACATCCTCTAATTTGTTGTTGCTTGTTTTACGTGGATGCCATGGGTATCTAATATGATCGCATCTTACTTACGCAAAACCACAACGGTGATATACAAGTTGCTATTTAACCTTCTACAGGGACCACCTAGGTCAAATCCGATTCAACTAAAGTTGGAGAAACAGACACCCTCCAGTCATTTTTATGCAACAAGTTGCATGTCAATCGATGAAACCGGTCTCTTGTAAGCGTACGAGTAATATTGGTCCGTGCCGCTTCATCCAAAAATACCACCGAATTAAAAAAGGCTAAGGAGGGCAGCAAATTGAACATCAACGCCCACAAACTCCTTTGTGTTCTACTCGAGATATCATCTACGCATAGACCTAGCTCATGATGCCACTGTTGGGGAACGTTGCATGGGAAACAAAAAAATTCCTACGCACATGGAAGACCTATCTATGGTGATGATCATCTACGAGAGGGGAGATCGGATCCACATACCCTTGTAGATCGCTAAGCGGGAAGCATTAAGAAACATGGTTGATATAGTCGAACGTCTTCGCGATCCAAATCGCAAGCCGACCCACGAACTCCGCCCCGATCTAGCACCGAACGGAGGACACCTCCGCGTTCAGCACACGTGCAGCTCGATGACGATCTTCGCCTTCTTGATCCAGCAAGAGAGACGAAGAGGTATCTGAATTCTCTGGCAGCATGACGGCGTGGCGGTGATGGAGGTGGAGCTACTCTGGCAGGGCTTCAATGTACCGTACCGAACTAGCTATGGGGTGTCACGAAGTGGCGGAGGGAGAGACAGATGCACCTTGGCTTGAGGTGCAAAAAGCCTCTCTCACCTCCACTATATATAGGAGGGAGGGGAGGGATGGCGCCCTAGGGACAAGCCCTAGGATTTGACCGGCGCAAGGAGAGGAGGAGGAGTCCTCCTCCAATACGGTTTGGAGGAGGAGTCCCCTTCTCTCAATTCTGTTTGGCCCCACCCTCCTTTCCTTTCTCCCTTCGGCCAAATAGGCCTCTTTGGGCTGGCCGCCAGCACACCAGGGGCTGGTGCGCCACCCTTGGGTCTGTTTGGTTCCTATATATAAATCTTCGTCTCCAAACCATTCCGAAAACCCTCATGACGTGCGGGATCTCATCCGGGACTTCGAACAACATTCGGTTACCAACATCAATAAATCAACTATGCTGAAACGTCATCGAATCTTAAGTGTGGAGACCCTGTGGGTTGGAGAACTATGTAGACATGACCAAGACACTCTCCGGTCAATATCCAATAGCGGGACCTGGATGTCCATATTGGATCCTACATATTCTACAAAGATCTTTATCGGTTGAACCTCTATGTCAAGGATTCAATTAATCCCGTACGTTGTTCCCTTTGTGCTTGGGTATGTTACTTGCCCGAGATTCGATCACTGGTATCTCTATACCTATTTCAATCTCGTTACCAGCAAGTATCTTTACTCGTTCTGTAATACAAAATCCCGTGGCTAACTCTTTAGTCACAATGCTTGCAAGCCTTGTTTGTGATGTTGTATTACCGAGTGGGCCCCGAGGAACCTCTCCGTCATAGGGAGTGACAAATCCCAGTCTTGATCCATGCCAACCCAATAGACACCTTCAAAGATACCTGTAGAGCACCTTTATAGTCACCCAGTTACGTTGCAACGTTTGATACACACAAGGCATTCCTCCGGTGTCAGGGAATTGCATGATCTCGTGGTCATAGGAAAAGATACATTGACATGCAGAAAAACGATAGCAATAAAACGACACGATCACGTGCTACGTTCATAATTTGGGTCTTGTCCATCACATCATTCTCCTAATGATGCGATCCCATTATCGAGTGACAACACTTATCTATGGTCAGGAAACATTGACCATCTCTAATCAACGAGCTAGTCAATTAGAGGCTTACTAGCTATGGACAGTGTGTTGTTTATGTATCCACACATGTATCTGGGTTTCCATTCAATACAATTATAGCATGAATAATAAACGATTATCTTGAACAAGGAAATATAATAATAATTATTCATTATTGCCTATAGGGCATAATTCTAACAGTAGTATCCTACATGAAACCATCCATGAGATTCATCGAAAAAATAAATAAATGTAGTGATATTTAAGATAGACTTTGTAAAACCTTATGATGAAGTCAAATTGATGTTTATTTGATGGACCTTGAAATTGGAAGACTTATTCGAAAAACGGTGTGCTTGCATCGATAATTTAAAATTTGGCTATAGTGTAGCTATACAAATTAACGATGATGCTGGCCATTACTTACAAATGAGAAATGGATTATTGATAAAGGAAGGAATTATTGTTCCATTGTTCTCATTATATGCATATAGTCACAATTATTTGCACTCCCATTGTGCAGGATTCTTTCCTTATACATGATGACATAGATAGGGCCTCCTTCTTTGATCCATTTGTTAATAAAGTCTTCGAGGTCCAACGGCAACCCCACCTCCCAATAGGAACATAGGTCATGGCTATCGGCAATGCGCTCTATTGAGTGCAACCAATGTCTTAAGATAAGCTTGAGACGTGTTTGAATTTCTTGTAAAGGTATTCACAACTAAATTCAGGTTTCCCTAGATTCCTTGAGGGTGGCCCATTGTCCCATATATTATTTAACATTATGGAAGATATGTTATCAATTCTAATTGAGCGTCTCTCGAGGGAGGGGTATCATATTTCCATGCTGCACGCACTATATTTTGGGGCATATTAGCGCATACACATGCATAACCAAGGCTTGTACCTAGGCGACGACTTCTCTAAACTTGCCACCCCTGGTTCTCCAAGATGGAGTTCTACAACTACCAATGTTGCGGAGTCCACGTCGTGCGGTGCAATAAGGTCAAGATGGAGGAATAAGGCAACAGACCTACGCCCTTATATAAAAGCACTAAGTGTGAAGCCGAAGGACAAACACATTCAACATCTCCTACAACCCTAGACTAGCTTTACAATAGATCTCGTTTAGACATCTTATATATATCGTCCACCAAAGAACCCTATGAGTTTACATCCAATTCAACGGACGAGATTCTACTCCTAAATTGCAATATCCTCTAGGATAATCCCATACAAGCAAGAGTGGAGTTGTTACCTGTCACCGCAGGGGGGGGGATCTTGGTAAAAATCCATGGCATGTGTCTCTTTGACAACATGACACTACAAAAAAATCTACTTGCAACTACTGTGTTCCTAGGTACTTTGTGAAACACCCTTGACAGTTGGAGCCGATCGTGGGGACCTCGCTTTCCCAGATTGGATCTTAAAAACCACCGCCATCTTGATCGACACCATCGCCGATCTACATCATGTCTCTCAAAGAGTTTGAAATCATCAATGACTTTATCATACAGAGCATCATCAGCCGGCAAACTTCCATCCCCTCTCATGAAAAAAATCTACCAATCTCTAGTTACTTCACTTGTCTCTACAAGAATAATTTTATAATACCTTTTTATAGTAACCATTGCAAGGTATGCTCTTTAACATGACCTCCTATTTGCCGCGTAATGGCCATAAGCCATGAATCACGCAGCCCGAGCGCCTCACGTGACTTTTGGGCCAGCCCATGTGCGACCTCTTCACCCCTGTTTTTTTGTTGCTTTTCTTTCTTTCTTTATTCCAAGAATTGTTTATTGATCACATATTTAGAAGAAAATAAATTCAGGAATTAAAAATGTTGTGAATTTCAAAACTTTTCATGAATTTGAAAATGTTCTGAATTTTATTTTTTAAATATAAATTTTAGAAATATTTGAAATTTCATAAAGTGTTCAAGACTTTTAAAAATGTTCATGAATTTCGTAAAATCTTCATCAATTTAAAAAGTGTTCTCAAATTTGGAAAAATATTCACGAATTGGTAAAAGAAAAACAAATGTTCATTACTACTAAAAATGTGCATGAATATGGAAAATATTTGCAATTTAAAATAATGTACCTGAATTCAAATGTTTGTGAATTTAAAAAATTCTCATAAATAAATAGTCCTTCAAAAATTTAAAAAATCTTCATGATTTCAAGATTGCTTGTTATTTAAAAAGTTGAATAATTCAAAACACAAATAGTGAAATGAAAAAAGAACAATCAAAAGTGAAAAAGTAACCCACAAAAAGAGAAATGATAGAGTGCAGAAAAAAGAAAAATAGTCTGGACGGTCTAAAATATCTTGTTGGGTTGGCCCAGTATTTGTCGTAGCGCAACAGGGTGGGTGTTTGTTTGCTATCTAGGGACAAGAACAACTAACTAACGGGCACCAGGGATGGGAAAGTATCTGGTGCACCGGGGTCTGTGATGCTACCGGTGCACCCGACTATCATATAGGAGTACCATGTAAAAATGTTTGATTTATTTTAAATGTTTTTAACACATTCACACAACACCGGTTTATATTTTTGCAAAATTGCAACACAAAATTCAAAACATTGCCCGAGGCACAAAAATCATAAAGTAGACACTGAACAATACTTAACATAATTTAGGCTTTCGATTTGGCCCATTACCACATTGACGTCAAATTTAACATTTTGTATCTTGTGCAATGTTTTAAATTTTGAGTTAAAATTTTATGACAACATAGACCCATGTTGTGTCAATGTACTACATTTGTTTTAGATTTTTTTAAACATTTTCTAATGCGATACAATATCTGGTGCACTAGTAGCACTACAAGCACCGGTGCACCATATACTTTCCCTAGTGGGGGTATCCAGCAGACACTTTTGGTTGATATGAGTGTACCACTTGATCTGTCGAACACCCACCTATCGCCCTGGTGCTCCTCGCGGGAGAACATTTTTTTCTCTCTCATTTTTGCATGTATTTTTGGATTTTTCCGACTTCTTCTCGTATTTGTCTAGGTTTGGTTGATTAGTTTTTTGGGGAAGCACTACTTTTTTGTTAGAAGCACAAGTATGCTTCACAAAAAAGGGGAAAACAAAATTTTGCCCCCCTTCCCGCCCAAAAAAGAAAAAGCACAGTCCGAGCATCCGCGAGAGGGACAATTGTGCTTCCCTGAGAAGCACAACCCTGTGCCCCCCAGTCTATTATTGAAAAACACATGGAAAATGCAATTGTGCTTCTGGCTGCTTTCGTTTGGTCTTCCTTTTTTTAGGGTTCCCATTTTTTATTTTGATTTCGAAAAGCGCAATTGTTCTTGTTGCCTCGGATTTTTTTCTCCTCGTTTTCAGTTTTTTTTTCAGTTCCTCGTTCTATTTTTTCTCCTTTTTGTGAGAAAAGGTTTGCCAAAACCTATTAACAAGGATCTAGTTTCGAAGATCTCGACAAAATAAATCTACTGGTAAAAACAACTCAAGATTTGGATGCATGGTAAAAGATATAAACCTTTTTGAAACAAAAACAAATGTACGAAAAAGGAAAATCTTAGGCTGGGACGAGTGGTACACCTTTGCAACTCCTTTTCATGAGAAAACGTTTGTCGAAGCCTATTAACAGGGGATCTAGTTTCAAAGATCTTGACGAAAGAAATCTGATGGCGAAAACGACTCAAGAGTTGAACGCATGGTTAAAGGCTTAAACCTTTTTGAAAAAATTAAATCTACAAAAAAAGTAACTCTCAGGCTGGGACAAGTGGTACACCTTAGCTAGGGATGATCTTTGCAAAGGGTACACATTAATTAGTGACTAGCAAAAGGGTCAGTAAGTTGCAACGGGAGAAAATAACTCATAATCTCCAATGGTGACGATGACATTATGTTCACATCTCATCGCATGATTTTGAAATTCTGTGCACAAATGCAAGAAAATGTTTCTTCATTTAAATTTATTCATAAGTTGAAGCAATTTTCACATTTTTTCAAAAATATCATGTTAATAAAAAAACTTGATAATTTCCCTGATAGTTAATTCTTCAAAATACACGGGTATATTGTCACAAAGACTCGGGAGCATAACTGTTTAAATACATACTTTTGATCATTCGTGAACATTTTTAAAAGTTTTGTAACATTTTAAAAATTGAGATTTTTTTTACAATTTAGAAATATTTTTAAAAAAGTGTGAACTTTTTTTATATTGCAAACGGTTTTTACGTATTTTCTTTTAAATTCAAGAACAATTCTCGAACATACGAACTTATTTTTCGAAGTTCGTAGATTTTTTAGAAAAATCATGAATAGTTTTTGAAATGCATGAACATTTTCTGAATCAATAAAGATTTTTGGGATCAATAAAATATTTGGTAATTCATGAACTGTTTATAAAGTTATAGGACATTTCTTGAAATCCAGGAACATTTTTTGAATTAGCAAACATTTTTTTCCAATTGCATTAAAACAACACGGACTTTTTTTTGTATTCACCAACATTGTTTTCAAAATTGCGAACATTGTTTTGAATATGCTAACATTTTTACGAAAATCCCGAGCATTTTTTGAATTCACAAAAATTGTATGTTTTCTTGAGTATTTTATTTCCAAATTCTCAGATTTATTAAAATTGCAAAAAAATTCGAAGTTCTAAATTAGTTAAAGTAAAAAAACAAAAACAGAACAGAAAAATGAAAGTAAAAAACGAAACTAAAAAAACAGGCACGATCTATTTTTAATTTTTCAGGACATTTAAAAAAATGCATGAACATATTTTGAATTAGCAAACATTTTGCTAAATTCCATTAACAATTTTTAATACATGGTCTTTTTTAAATTCATGGAGTTTTTTTATTTTATGAACGATTTTTCAAAATTGAGAACTTTTTTTGTATATGCTATCACTTTTGCAAAAATCCCAAGAAGTCTTTGAATTCAAAAACATTTTATGTTTTCTTGAACATTTTATTTCAAAATTCTCGGTTTCTTAAAATTTGAGCAGTTTTTTAAAGTTCTAAATTACTCCATCCATCCCAAAATATGTGCCTCAAGCTTAATGCTATTTTATACTAGAGCTAGTATAAAGTTGAGACACTTATTTTAGAATGAAGGTAGTATAAAGTAAAATAACAAAACTGAACTAAAAAAATATAAAAAGCAATACTAAAAAACAGGCGCCCGCGCATTGGCCATCCCAAACGGGTGTGTTGCATCTTCTCGCAACGCGCAAAGCAAAATATAGGAGGTCCCAATATGAGTCGGCCCAGCCAGGAGATTTTTCTGTGTGAAACAAATTTTATGAGTTCTAGGTGGCATTGGTGGGTAAGTTTAGCTAACTTGCGGGGGTAATTTGAATGACGGATGACGAGAAATAGTGTGTGCTTTTATTATTAATGAAATGCTCTCATTCAGCTGGCTTATCTTCTCGCACGCGTCGACCGCCTCCATTGTCGTCGGATCTTTTTCGGATCGGATGGCTCGCGACTGCTTCCATGACCTGACCCATTCTTGCAACTAGACAGTTCTTTCAAGACAAAAATCACAACAAATGGTGTGTAGTGGACCTGGCGGACGACAAACGTCCCCTCGCCACCACCCTAGTGTTGAGAGCCTGGGCGGAGGTCCTCTTCAACAACGAAAAAACAGTCGTGGGACCAGCGTCACGACATCAGTATCACAACCTCATGCACGCAGAGGAAGCTGCCCATGCCCGCAAGGCCGTGTGGTCGCGACATCATTTCATCGTAGCTTTCGCGTCCACTATCTTCCTCACATGCCACGTACCCATGGGCAAGGACCACTTCGATTTGCAACTCTGCTAGTTGTTGCAATTTTATCACCTCAACAACTGGTTTGTTGTGGTCCGAAAAAATGAGTACGTGGTGGCGCATCCACATCCTGTAACACCGAATGAGAGATTACCCGATGCTTCGATGAGGCACTAACAACCACCCACCTCATTGGAGAGGACGATGACAGCGAGGTTGTAGGTGGGATCGGGTGCGGTGGTCGCCGTTGCCACCCGCCTTCGCCACGACCATCGGCAGCGCGTGGTGCGCACACCCCGCCGGAAAGGAGGATGGTGATGAGACGACCTGGTTGGGGGTTCATCGCTTGTCGGCAACAATGCGACGACGAGGACAGGCGGGGTTACTCCTTTCTCACCACTGTTCGGCGAGAACTTGATGTGAACGATTGACAGTCATTTCTTTTTCTTACAACATCTTTCCTGTTAAAAAAGATTTTGCAAAACTTTCTTTCATGACACTTGAGAAAATTCTACATTACTTTTGCAGCAAAAAGATATATACAACAATATATGTGTTATAAAAATTCTGCAACACGAAATCTGTTGCAAATCTTTGGACGCAGCAGAATTCTAGTTGCAAAAATAAACATTTGAACCCGGTGATATTCCGTGTTAAATCTAATTGCTTGCAAGTTAGGGTCTTTTATTTTACTAGAGTAATTGCCATGTCGATCTAAGGATGTGTGTTGTTTAAACTCTATTCTCTTCTTAATTAATATATATGGCAAAAAAATTACTTCCGTTTAAAAAAAATTGCTAATGAGACGGTGGATCTTTTAAAAAATCCACCTGCCGATGCGTAGAGTTGCCCTTTAATAAAGTCCCTCGTAGACCTAGAAGAAACTAGCGCAGCGAGCGCTGACCCGAGCTCCTCTACCAAAATCAATCGCTATGCGCAGCTGACAGGACGCAACGACTCAGGCTGGGCCGGATGGCAAATTCTTGCACGGCAGCGGCGCAACGCCAAGCAGCCACGTCGTGAATGCGACAAGGACGCATGCATCACCTCATTAGGCCACCATGACAGCAATCCACCATCACGTTTATACCGCAACGTCAGCTTTTTCCTTACCAAAACTAGGAGTATGTTGGAAATCGTTGCATGAAATGACTCCCACATCTCCCACATATTTAACGAAGATCTTTATATGTTTGAACCATAATGTCGAGGCTTCAGATGATTCTGCATACAATTTTCTTTGTCTAACGATATGTTACTTGCTCGAGAATCGATCGTGTGTATTATCATATCTTCTTCAATCTCATTACCTACAAGTCTCTTTATCGTTCCGTAATATAACATACATATGATTAAACATATTAGTCACATGCTTGAAAACTACTTAAGATATCGTATTACCAAGGGCCCTGAGAGACATCCCTTTGTCATATGGAGTAACAAATCACAATCTCGATCCATGAAGCCCAATAAATACTTTCTGAGATACCTGATGAACACCTTTATGATCATCTAGTTACAAAGTAATGTTTGATACCCCTAAATCATGCTTCCGATATTAGAGAGTGGTACAATCTGATGGTCCAAGGAGCAAATACTTGACATTAAGAAAGTTCTAGCAAGTAAACTAAGTGACACGATCAGATGCTAAGCTTATGATTGGCTTTGTCCATCACACCGCTCTCCTAATGATATGATCGCGTTATTAAATGACAACTCATGTATATGGTTAGGAGACCTTAATCATCTTTAATCAACAAACTGGTCAAGTAGAGTCTCACTATAGACACGGCATTTGTCTATGTATGCACATATGCATTTGAGTTTTCAGTTAATAAAATTATAGTAAAGATAATAAACAATTATCAAAAACAAGAAAAATATGATAATAACAACTTTATTATTGCCGCTAGGGCGTATTTCCAACAGAGTATGCACTAATTTTCTCTACTGAATAACTTATATCAGTGAGTATACAAGTGCATATTTTAATTTTGTTTCTCATCATTTATGTAAGTTCATTTTTGTGACTTCCAAGCCATGCCTATTAATTTTGAGACTTAAGTTTAGGCTATCATTTCTCGTGTAACTAGATGAATTAGACCATGATAAAAAAAACTTCGCATGGGCCTGCAATTTCTCACGGTCCTACTTTTTGTAACAAGATACAACAAAATAACTTTTTGAGATGAAACTTGTTCTAATTATCATCTGTCATGATAATCCATAGAATAACAGAGGTAACAAAAAAAATACCAGTTTAATGGATCGCCAAGTGACGGCTGCAAGCACTAGAGCGAGTCAAAGACGCGTCTTCATCATTGCTTTCCCTCGCAAAAGCCAGAATTTCTTTATTGTAGTAGAAAGTCAAGAGGTCGTGCTAAGGCCCCGCAGGGCCAATGCAGCAGAACAACAACTGTCGCTGATGAAAAGATCTAAAGGATCAAACATGTAGATAAACAATAAAAGATAAGCAAAGACCGGATCCAAATAAATCCACCGACTACCAACATCGACCAAATCCTACACAATCCGACAAACGCATCACCACACGCACTCCGATGATGCTAGAGGCACCATCGGGACGCGGATCGAACATGGGGGACATTATTCCTATCAGGGCACATCGCCTCCATCACACGATCTCAACTGAGACACTAAGTCAGAAAAGAACGAGAGTGGGGCCCTCTCGCCGGTGAGGGGTCACGACACCTCCATGATCCAAAGGCCATCGAAGACATGACGGTCCGGCAGCAGCGGGAGGAGGAGAAATCCTAGTCGCCTGGGAGTCGCTTCTTCTTGAGGGGGAAAATGTTGCGTGCTTATCCAAACCTGTTGATGTGCGTATTGGATATTATTTTTCTAAAGAAGTACCAGAGACAACATGATAACATTGGTACCAATGCAAAGAATTTTTTGTAAGTCATCGAATGATAACATTGAATGCAAGAAGAAGTTATTGAAACAGACCATAGATTTTTATTTCAAAGATTTTGTCGGAACAAAGCCAACAGTAAAGACGGACAGTAAATCAAACAACTTTTTAGACAAATAGTGGATTTTATTAATTCAAAAGGAAGTAAGTTACAAGCACAATCAGCACACACCCGACCTCTGCAAAGTTAGTATACACACAACCAACAACACACACATACACACACACACAAACACACTGATATATAGCAAAGCCATATAAGACCAAAGCTATGCCTAAGCGGGAAAAAACTAAATCGATCAAATCCACGGTTGATAAGGTTCAAAAAAATACCGCACCACCCATTTCATGACTCCACGAGGACGACGAGGTTCTTCAACTGCAACACATTGAGGACACATTGAGGACGGAAGTGACGCCTAAGTGTGGCTGCCACCGGATCCAACGACCAAAGGGAATACTATATTTCACCTAGAAGAACTAGTCCGAGTATATCCGAGCGCCTTCAACAAGGTTACAACATCGTCATTGCTAGGCATAAATAACTCAGGCCAGCCATAGGTTTTCACCCATGTGCTTGAGGCCACGTGCTCGAAAAGCACCACCATCGAAGTCAATCATGTGTGTTGCCACCACTTCTCTATGATCCCATTAGCTACATGTGATGTGTGTTGCCACCACACAACCATCCCTCTACATCAAGCCATCATTGATATATTGCATCTCACTGTCGAGGAAAACATCGGATCAGTAGAGAGGAACCCTCATGAAGACCTTTTGATGGCCATCATAATCTATAGCGAGGCCGCCACCACAAACCGGAGTGGTACAAACCAACACCGATGATAGAGCACACCACCGCTAACTGCATTCTTATCGGATAGAGCGTTGCCCAACCACGTCCGCCCAGGCGGCCGACATGGACAGACCCGAAGCATGAAAGGCATATCTACCATGTCGTGAGGAAGAAGCCGCCTTGGGCACGGGAGAAAGACATGTCACCACGCCAACACAACCGGAGACGCCATAGAGTGGATGCTCGTCACTGCCTGTGTCGCCACACGAGGAACAATATTGTTGTCGCCTGAGGTTCCAAGCCACCTCATAGCCGTACATCTAGCTGTGGAAGGCCCAAATGCATCGATAGACGCCGGTTGCCACTCTGCCCAAGCAATCACCGTAGCAACAAGTAGCATGAAAAGATCTCGGGGCCACCGCCCTGGCACCCTACCTTCACCGTCCTAGCTCCACCGCCATGCTGCAACAACAGGAACGTTCCCTGTCGGAAAAGATGTCGAGTGAGGGAGCAACCCCTCTACCGTCGCCGAACGAGTGAGCTTCGCCTCTCGGCGTCCTCCGATGGTAGCTAAGGTTTTAGCCCGACCCGCTCCACGAGAGTGACGTGGGGTACGCATACATTTCGTAGCCCGCTTGATGCGAGCGGATGTACATGGAGAGTTAAAACATTTTAAAGCTTTAAATCTGTAAAAAAAAATACTTCTTGATGACTCATTGTTTGTATCGTAGTGCAGACATGCTCTTGGAATATAGCGCGTACATCCACCTGTAGTGGTGCCCTACAATATTATTATTATTGCATACGTATAAGTGCTCACAATAGTATAGGATCATTTTCCATATGCATCTCTACTAAGGCCAGGACCATATTACTTCCTCGCGGAAAAGATCTTCACGAGGGGGAGTTCAACCACCAGCCTTGCCGGGCAGGGGCCGGCGGTGGCTTGGCCACTACCTAGAAAATTCCATATAAAAACAACTAGTTACCAATGGACCTTTGTTTTCCGTAACACCATTTGTCTTTGTTTAAGCAAAACCCCAGGGCCTGTAGGCCCGATTACAGAGACGCTGATGAGGCACAGCATAACAATATATATATGATCGCCAGCAAGAAAACAAGGCGCTCGATTGGCTCAATCTTTCTAGTTCGTATCTTTGTCCTTTAAGCACGGTCTAATTTAGTGTTTACAGTAGCGAACAACGGCGATGGGCTCCATTGACAATTCCCTCAGATCCGCCCAGGCCACGAGATATTTATCGCTGTTGTTCCTCAGATGATACGGACCACACATGGTGCGATTCGCAGCGTGGGTCGATGGTGACTGCCAACCATGAACTCTCAAGATTTGCTCCCGGAGATTTTTGTTTCTGATTCCTCCTAGTGGAGCATACGAATTTTCAATAAGTACTAATTTAGGACTTGTCCATGAACAGCACCGTTGACACTTTGAATTGCTACTAAATAAGGAGTACTTATCACTTATCAGCCGAGGCCATTTTCCAAGCAGAACGCCGTCAGCGAAAGTGCGGCATGGTTCACTAGTAGAAAAAGAGGCTTCCGTCCAGCCCCATAAGTCGCGAAACTGTAAGAACCGCGACTAATGAATTCTTTAGTCGCGGTTCGGAAGACGAACCGCGACCAAAGGCCTGGGCCCAGGGCGCTCGGTGGCCAGCTGGTGCACGTGAGGGGCTTTAGTCGCGGTTGGCCAGGCTAACCGCGACTAAATCTCATCCCCTATATATACCAGTTCAGCACACTCACTTAGCCATTTGGTGCCACTTCTCTTCACAAGCTTCAAAGGGGGTGTAGGTTTGCTTTTGGTTCCTCTTATGCACACAAGGTGTTTGATGAAATGCCCCAAGAGCGTGAAACAAACATGATATGAAGTGTTGGAGCCACACTTGAGGTTCCTCATTTATTTTTTCCTCCTCGATCGCGGTTAGCAACTTGAACCTTTCATGCATGTGTGTCATTGATAAAATATGCATGTGTGTTGTTCATTGTTTAATTTCTATTGTTTATAGCTAGTTAGTTTAACAAATGCATGATGGTTAATTATATATTTTATATTATAATAATGCAGATGAATCGGCAATGGATGTACGGTAACCGACTCTCCCGCGAGTTCACTACGGGTTTGAAAGATTTCCTCGTAGTGGCTAATGCGAACAAGCAGAAGGGTTTTGTTATCTGTCCATGTGTTGACTGTAAGAATCAGAAGGGTTACTCTTCCTCAAGAGAAGTTCACCTGCACCTGCTTCGGCACGGTTTCATGCCAAGCTATAATTGTTGGACCAAGCATGGAGAAAGAGGGGTTATAATGGAAGAAGATGAAGAAGGGGATGATTTCATCGATGAAAGCTATCTTGCTCATTTCGGTGATACTTTCATGGAGGATGCTGAAGGTGAAGGGGAAGGTGAAGGGGAAGGTGAAGGTGAAGAAGAGGCACGTGATGAGACCGTTGATGATCTTGGTCGGACCATTGCTGATGCACGGAGACGCTGCGAAACTGAAAAGGAGAGGGAGAATTTGGATCGCATGTTAGAGGATCACAGAAAGTCGTTGTACCCCGGATGCGATGATGGTCTGAAAAAGCTGGGCTGCACACTGGATTTGCTGAAATGGAAGGCACAGGCAGGTGTAGCTGACTCGGCATTTGAAAACTTGCTGAAAATGTTGAAGAATATGTTTCCAAAGAATAACGAGTTGCCCGCCAGTACGTACGAAGCAAAGAAGGTTGTCTGCCCTCTAGGTTTAGAGGTTCTGAAGATACATGCATGCATCAACGACTGCATCCTCTACCGCGGTGAATACGAGAATTTGAATGAATGCCCGGTATGCACTGCATTGCGTTATAAGATCAGAGGCGATGACCCTAGTGACGATGTTGAGGGCGAGAAACCCAGGAAGAGGGTTCCCGCCAAGGTGATGTGGTATGCTCCTATAATACCACGGTTAAAACGTCTGTTCAGGAACAAAGAGCATGCCAAGTTGTTGCGATGGCACAAAGAGGACCGTAAGTCGGACGGGGAGTTGAGACACACCGCAGATGGAACGCAATGGAGAAAGATCGACAGAGAGTTCAAAGATTTTGCAGCTGACGCAAGGAACATAAGATTTGGTCTAAGTACAGATGGCATGAATCCTTTTGGCGAGCAGAGCTCCAGCCATAGCACCTGGCCCGTGACTCTATGCATCTACAACCTTCCTCCTTGGTTGTGCATGAAGCGGAAGTTCATTATGATGCCAGTGCTCATCCAAGGTCCGAAGCAACCCGGCAACGACATCGATGTGTACCTAAGGCCATTAGTTGATGAACTTTTACAGCTGTGGGGCAGACCTGGTGTCCGTGTGTGGGATGAGCACAAAGAAGAGGAATTTGACCTACGAGCGTTGCTTTTCGTAACCATCAACGATTGGCCTGCTCTTAGTAACCTTTCGGGACTGTCAAATAAGGGATACAATGCATGCACGCACTGCTTACATGAGACTGAAAGTGTACATTTGCCAAATTGTAAGAAGAACGTGTACCTTGGGCATCGTCGATTTCTTCCGAAAATTCATCCAGTAAGAAAGAAAGGCAAGCATTACAACGGCAAGGCAGATCACCGGCCGAAGCCTGCGGAACGCACTGGTGCTGAGGTATTTGATATGGTCAAGGATTTGAAAGTCATCTTTGGAAAGGGTCCTGGCGGACAATCAGTTCCGAAGGGAGCTGACGGGCACGCAGCCATGTGGAAGAAGAAATCTATATTCTGGGAGCTAGAATATTGGAAAGTCCTAGAAGTCCGCTCTGCAATCGACGTGATGCACGTTACGAAGAATATTTGCGTGAACCTCCTAAGCTTCTTGGGCGTGTATGGGAAGACAAATGATACAAAGGAAGCACGGCAGGACCAGCAACGTTTGAAAGACCCTGATGACCGGCATCCGGAATGGTTTCAAGGTCGTGCCAGCTACGCTCTGACCAAAGAAGAGAAGGTCATCTTTTTTGAATGCCTGAGCAGTATGAAGGTCCCGTCTGGATTCTCGTCCAATATAAAGGGAATAATAAACATGGCGGAGAAAAAGTTCCAAAACCTGAAGTCTCACGACTGCCACGTGATTATGACGCAATTGCTTCCGATTGCTTTGAGGGGGCTCCTGCCGGAAAATGTTCGAGTAGCCATTGTGAAGCTATGTGCATTCCTCAATGCAATCTCTCAGAAGGTAATCAATCCAGAAGTTCTACCACAGTTACAGAACGATGTGATCCAATGTCTTGTCAGTTTCGAGTTGGTGTTCCCGCCATCCTTCTTCAATATTATGACGCACCTCTTGGTTCACCTAGTCGAAGAGATTTTCATTCTCGGTCCTGTATTTCTACACAATATGTTCCCCTTCGAGAGGTTCATGGGAGTATTAAAGAAATATGTTCGTAACCGTGCTAGGCCAGAAGGAAGCATCGCCAAGGGCTATGGAAATGAGGAGGTAATTGAGTTTTGTGTTGACTTTGTTCCTGACCTTAAGCCGATTGGTCTTCCTCGATCGCAGCACGAGGGGAGACTAAGTGGAAAAGGCACGATCGGAAGGAAATCAACGATATGTATGGACGGCCATTCTCTGACTGAAGCACACCACACTGTACTGACCAATTCCAGCTTGGTGGCTCCGTACTTTGAGAAACACAAGAATATTTTACGCTCGGACAACCCGGGGAAGCCTGAATCCTGGATTAGGAAGGCCCACATGGAGACTTTCGGCAGTTGGTTGAGAAAACATTTAATGAATGACAATGATGTTGTAGATCAGCTGTACATGTTGGCCAAGACACCATCTTCGACTATAACGACTTTCCAAGGGTACGAGATAAATGGGAATACATTTTACACGATCGCCCAAGATAAAAAGAGCACCAACCAAAACAGTGGTGTCCGCTTTGATGCAGCAACCGAGAATGGGCAAAAGGTCACATATTATGGTTACATAGAGGAGATATGGGAACTTGACTATGGACCCTCCTTTAAGGTCCCTTTGTTCCGGTGCAAATGGTTCAAGCTAACAGGAGGTGGGGTAAAGGTGGACCAGCAATACGGAATGACAATGGTGGATTTCAACAATCTTGGTTACCTTGACGAACCATTCGTCCTAGCGAAAGATGTCGCTCAGGTTTTCTATGTGAAGGACATGAGTAGCAAACCGAGGAAACGGAAAGATAAGAAAACGATCAGTACACCATGCGATGATCCAAAGCGCCACATTGTTCTTTCAGGGAAAAGAAACATCGTGGGAGTGGAGGACAAGACAGACATGTCAGAAGATTATAATATGTTTGTTGAAATTCCGCCCTTCAAAGTGAACACCGACCCAAGCATTAAGTTAAATGATGAGGATGCTCCATGAATACGGCACAATCGTAAGCAAGCAGGGACACAAGGGAAGAAATGATGTGTAATAATTTATTGTACCAAACTTTGTTGAATGGATCATGTGAATTATATTACCCGTGATGTGTTTGGTGTCCATTTTCGAATGATTCGAGATACCACTGATGATACATGAAATTTGGAGTGATTTAGTCATACTCCTGCCTAGGCGTATAATATGCATACTCGTAGTCTTCATAGCCGCCGCCGTTGTACTGGTAGTCGTCGCCTTCTAAGTTGCCGCCGTCGTCGTCGCTGCTGTCGTCGCTGTCGTCGGGCGGCGCTCGTGGCTCGAACTGAGGGTAGCGCAGGCGGGGGATATCGCCGGCCGTGATGTAGTCCATGACGCTCTGCAGAGTCCGGCCGTACCACCATAGCCGACGGCCGGCCTCGTGGAAGTTCCCAGGAGGCAGACCGTCCTCCTCATACCTGGCGAGCGCCCTCTCACGCCGATTGATGAAGAAGGCGTCCCAAGTATGCTGGTTATCGGGATGCCAGCGGGGATTCATCCGCTGCTCCGGCGTGAGGTCGAGGTAGTAGTGGTTCGTGATGGCCGCCCGGCGCGCAGTACCCTGAGGGACGGGAGGGACCGGCACGCCGCCGGCGCTTAGGCTCCAGCCGGTGGGGACGCGGTAGCCCGGTGGACAAGGGTAGTTCGAGGCGCAAAGCTCCTCCACCTGCTGGTAGGTTAGAGTGGGTGCGGTGGAAGCCATGAGAGAGTGATGAGAGATTGTAGAGATGTGATAATGCTGGCCAAGCCGGGCTACATATATGTAGTGAGAAATGGCGGGAAAAATGGGAGCGGGAAGACAGGAGGCGGGAAGAAAGTGGCGGGAAGAAAGAGGCGGGAAGACATGGAAGAAATGGCGGGAAGAAGAGGAATCCAGAGCTGGTCATCTAACCTTTAGTCCCGGCTGGTTGGTGCAACCGGGACTAAATGTGGTTTTTGTGTCATCTAAGAAAACTGTCGGTGGGATAAGGACGTTTGGGTAAGCTTTAGTTCCGGCTGGAGGGTGCAACCGTGATTAAAGCTGTCGGCAGGATAAGGACGCGTGGGTAGCGCACGACGCCCTTGTCGGAGAACAAGACAAAGCAGAAGCGGCGCCGTGCCTATAAATTATATTGAATTGAATTAGTTTTATTTTTCTTAATTTTTTGATATATTATTTGTATTTTTAAGATTTTGAATTGAATTAGTTTTATTTTTCTGAATTTTTTGATATATTATTTGTATTTTTAACATTTTGAATTGAATTAGTTTTATTTTTCTTAATTTTTTGATATATTATTTGTATTTTTAGAATTTTGAATTGAATTAGTTTTATTTTTCTGAATTTTTTGATATATTTTTTGTGTTTTTAACATATTGAATTGAATTAGTTTATTTTTCTGAATTTTTTGATATATTATTTGTATTTTTAAGATTTTGAAAAAGAAAAGTATTTTGAAAAATACCTTTAGTCGCGGTTGGCCTGGCCAACCGCGACTAAAGGTCGTTGCGCGCGGGAACGCAAAAACCTGCCAGTCGCGGGTCGCCTCCCCAACCGCGACTAAAGGGGGGGGGGCTATAAATACAAGGGCCCGAACCGTCGCCTCCATTTCTCGTCTTCTCCGATCTCTGCCGCGCCGAAGGCCTGCCGCCGTCGCCCTCGCCCTCGACGCCGCCTGCCGTCGCCCTCGCCCTCGACGCCGCCCGCCGTCGCCCTCGCCCTCGACGCCGCCCCCTATCGCCCACGTACGGCGCCGCCGGCCGCTATCACCGGCCTCCCTCGCCCACCGCGCGCGCGCCGCCTCGCTCGCCCGCCCTCAACGCCGCCGGCCGGCCGGTACTGCCGCGCGCGCACGCGCGCGCCTCTCTCAGTTCTTAGAATTTGTAAAAACTACGGAAAAAAGTTTGTAAAAACTACGGAAAAAAGTTTGTAAAAACTACTTGTAAAGGTTTTGCATTTTTTGTAGCTTTCAATGGTATATTATTTGCCCCATTGTGATAAAATTTGTAAAAACTACGGAAAAAAGTTCTTAGACATTTTAAAACTGACTTAAAACCGTACGGAATTAAAAAAACAAACAACATATAAAATTTTCGTATTTTTTCAACCTTTCCAATGCTATATCATTTGCTCCATTACAGCAAACCATTGAGAAATTAACATCTATATTATTTGCGTCGATCTGGCTAGACATTTTCAAATAAGCTTTCCAACCTTTTAAACCGTTCACAGTTGGAAGAAACTTTTTGTATGAAAAACTGTGCATTTCCATAACGCCTCCCTCTCCGTGACGCCGTCGTCTGCCGCCCCGTCTCGCGCTCTACCGCGACACCCTCTCCCACCCCTTCCTCGCCCCCTCCTTTTGCCACCGCCCTTTCGCCACCGCCACCGCCACCGCCCCCCTTCTTCACTTAATTAATTTGTTTTTACTACATGTTTTCAGGACTGACATAATGGCGGACGATAGAGCTGACCCGATTATGGACAACTATGATCCGGACGGTGAAGCACATATGTTCGGCATCATAAACGGCGATATTCTATATGTGCCGACCGGACAAGAAGAAGATGATATCTCTTCTTATCTGAACCTTGACGGTGAAGATGAAGGGCGCCGTCAGCAAGATGATGCCGAACAAACGTCGATAAACGACGATCTTCAAATGGAAGTAGCAACCACCTCCGGCGCCGAGGTATATATATACATTGAGCCTCTGGTGATACAAACTAACTGATTTGAATAAATATGTGTGTACTAACGCGCGCGACTCTCTTTCTTATTTTAGCCCTCGGCCGGATCGTCGAAACAATCGAGTACGTCGTCAAAGCGTGGCGCAACCAAGACGATGAAACAAGGAGAAACATGCACCATCGAGGTTGTCGACAGTGCAACCGGCAGGCCGCTGGAGCCCCGCAAGAACGCCACCAAGTTTGTCAGCCAATGCGGAGCCGTTGTTAGAGACAACGTCTCGATCACCGTCCAGGAGTGGAATAAGCCAAAGAAGGCACGAATTGCTGGTTTCACTTTTGTCGATAAGAGAACAAAAAAGATTGCTTCAAGAAGCTTATGGAACATTTCGTTCTACCTCCGGAATACAACAAATTCGATGAGGAGGGTAACAAGATTGAGGAAAACAAGGAGAGGAGGAGGCTAGTCAAACAGTTCGCTCTTCATAAGATGGCCGACGCATTCCGGAAATTCAAGCAAAATCTGGCCCATGACTTTGTCAAGCAGAACAAGACTCCGGATTTCAAAGGACAATATGAGAAACTGAAACATGATTGGCCAGAATTTGTGAAGCAAAAGAAATCGGAGCAGTTCATTCAAATATCGAAAAAAAATAAGGAAAATGCGGCTAAGAAGGAGTACAATCATATTATGGGGCCAGGAGGGTATCGCATTTGGGTGCCTAGGTTGGATAAGATGGAGAACGAGCTGAGGGCGCGAGGAATCCGTCCAGGTACGGAGGGATGGGACCCAAGGGCCAAAAGCTGGTGGTACGGGCATGGGGGAACGCTGAACCCGGAGACAAGGGAGTGTGTTTACCGGGGCAAATTAATTAAACCCACCCAAGCCCTTATTGACGCAATGAGGGATGCTCAAGAGGGGAAGATCAAGTTCAACAGAGAGAACGACGCGCTGACAAAAGCCCTCGGGAATCCTGAACACGGAGGACGTGTACGAGGCATGGGGCACATTCCGTGGAAAATAGGGTTCCCCCAGAATGATGACCCGTACGGTTACAGAAGCCGTAAGAGAAAGATGGATCGGGAAGCAGATGTTGTGGCGCGGTTGGCATCGGAAATGGATGTGATGAAGAAAACCGTGAGTGTACTATTAGCCGAAAGAGATGTAGCTCGGGCGCAGCATGAAGATCATCCAGCGGATCTCGGAAGCCAGCAGCGGAGAAGCAGCGTGGCTTCCACGGAGGCCCCACCGGCTGGTGCAGATGCACCGACGATCGAAATTACTGCACCGGAGCCTCTGGTGGTCGAAATTACTGCACCGGAGCCTCCTCGCTACCCCGTGGACGATATAAAGGAGATGAAAGAATGTCATCTGTATTATCCTATCGGGAACATGTCCATGAAGGTAGCCATCGGCAGTGCTTTACCATGTTTACCTGGAGCACTCCACCACAACAACCCCATTCAAGATGGCCATGCTCGTGTCACGGTGGAGGACATAGTCCAAGGGTTTGAGGACCTGGAGATTGACATTGCTACACCTGAAGGGGAGAAAAGACTTGGAGATGTCAAGCGCCATTTCATTCTATGGCAAAAGAAGTTTATCAAGTTTCCAGGCGAGGCGCCAAGGACAACAAGTCCACCCCCCTACGGTGGTGGTGGTGGCGGTGGCGGTGGTGGTGGTGGTGGTGGTGGTGGTGGCGGTTCACCTACACCTCCGTCACGTCAGCCGACGCCCCCCAGTCCACAACGTCCGGCGGGTGATCAGACGCCGCCCCCCAGTCCTCGTCCGGCGGGTGATCAGACGCCGCCCCCCAATCCACCTCCGGCAAAGAAGCAGAAGCAGTCCTGGATTATTAACCCGGACCCTTATGTACCTAAGACCACAAAGGTACCGGAGCCATCACTGAAGCCTCTCCCCACAAGGCCTTGGGAACGTAGTGCCAAGGAAACTGCCGCGGCCGCGGCTGCTGATCATGAGAAATGGAAGGCGGACTGCAAGAAGAAAAGAGAGCCCGAGCCCAAGCCAGTATTTTCTGATGAGCAAAAGAAGTGGGCTAAGTCATTTTTGAGCACACCGTCCCAAGCCGCGAAGAATCTGCCTGACGACTATGCACGTGAACTTCGTAGGCAGGCACTCATGTTGAAGGAGAAGAAAGAGCGGGCGGAGAACCAGGAGAACAAAGCCTTGGAGGAGGCCGAGAAAACGGAATTAGAAAGTAAAAAAAGCGGGAAACGAGTTGCCCAGCTCGGGGAACAAAGTAAACAATCGATTGCCCCGCTTATAGTGAAAGCCGCCGGTCCGGATGACCCCGATATCATAGCAGCTGCGGCAGCACATGGATTGACTGTAACGAGTGCCAGAGAACAAGCGGCCAACTTAGGTATTACTCTTCGTGAACTGTTAGGCCTTGATGAGGCGCCAGTGAAGGAGGTAGTAATTACATATGTGAAGAATGGGCCTCTCATCGAGCCTGCGCAGGAAGAGGATCTACCTCCACAAATGAAAGGTCTGCTGAAATGGTACAAGGGTTACATAAAAAATAAAAACGCCAAAGAATATATTTATGCGGAAGTTAGATATGAGCATCACTTCAAACATTACTATGTACAAATTCATCTGAGTGAATTGTTCCAACTTTTCAATCTGCACGAGCTCGACAAATCTATCATCAGTTGCTACGTTCTGTAAGTGATTTATTTCTACCCCATCTCGTTCATATTGCTTGCACTATATATATGTCCTAACTATATTGTTGTGTCCGCTATTATACATGCAGAATGAAGATTAAGGAATGCAGAGTAAGGAACATCCATGATGTTGGGTTCATTGACCCACACATCGTTAATGGATATGTGTTGGAGCATCACCCCGCCGACATGGAGGCAGACCTGTGGCAGTTTCTTACAAAGCAGGAACTCAAAAGTGATATTCTATTTCCTTACCATTTTGGGTGAGTGTTTCTGTCTTGAGCACATTCTCTTTTGTTTACTCCATGAATGGTATGTGGCCGGCTAATCGATGAGTTATGCATGACGTACTGTGCATGTATCGTGTCCGCAGGTTCCACTGGATTCTGCTAGTAATTAAAGTTGACACCTCAGAATGTCTCGTCCACGACTCTCTGAATATGGATCCAAAGCTTTGGGGCGGCATGAGAAGAATGCTGCAGAAGTAATTATTTTCATTCATTTGCGCTCTATATCGATCGGCCTATTTCGTTCATTTCCTAATATCAAGTAACTAATAACTCTCTTGTTCATTTAATTTTCTTTGCCTCGTAAGGGTTTGGAGACGGTTCGTAGATACAAAGGTCGGTGAATTCAAAAAAGAGCTAGAATTCAAAAGGTCAAAGGCTAAGAATGGTGGGGATATTCAGCCAGCGGGGACCAATCTATGTGGATACTATGTCTGTGAGATGATCCGGAGATACACCTCTGAGCGGGTTCCGAGTGATACCAATGCTCAGAGGAATAACCTCCGGATGATGCTTAGTCCAGAAGCTCGCTTCCGACCACTTCAAGAGGAACTAGCTGGATGGTTCAGGAGGGAAGTCCTCCATCCTAAAGGAGAACACCATTACGAGGACGTAGAACTTTATATGCATTAAATTATGTATGGAAACTTGTTCAAAATTGTATATGGTCATCCGATGATATTGAATATATATTGTATATTCCTCTTGAATTCTTTTTGGTTCTAATTTCAAATTTGTTTGAAATTGTACATTCATATGCATGTATGTAGTACCGTAGAATATGTGAAACTCCTTCAAAATTAAAATAAAGCACAAAAGAAATAAAACAATACAAATTAAACAGAAAACAGGTTTAGGGGGGGGGGGGGCTACCTAAACCTGCGGCGGCCTTTAGTCGCGGTTGGCCAGAAGAACCGCGACTAAAGGTCCTCCGCCCCGACGGCCGCCTGGCGCCCACGTGGACGGGCCTTTAGTTGCGGTTCTTAAGCAACCGCGACTAGGGGGAGGCCTTTAGTCGCGCCTATTTGGTCGCGGTTGCGCAACCGCGACTAATGACAGTTGCGAACCGCGACCAAAGGCCCTTTTTCCACCAGTGGTTAAGTCTTCTATCATTTCTATTGCATTGATCTGAACTCCAAATATCATAGGCGCATGCACTGGTCGACGAAGCAAGGTAGTAACACTTTTTTCATCTCCTCAGTTCTGAAATTAGGCTAACTCGCATCCACACACACAAAAAAAGGGTAACTCAACCCAAACAGATAGAGATTTTGTCCCATTTTTGTTTGTTCGGGTCGAAAAACAAACACACGAACACGGGGGAACGGAAACGAGTGGTGTATCTAACTCTTAGAATCCTTTTCGAACAGACAATTGTTGGAGGCAGCATCGGCGTGGCTCCCGGCTCACCGCCTGCGGACGCAGCAAAGCGCCCGGAGCAGCACGCGGCAGAGGCGTTCGACGACGTTAGCGGCTCACCTCAAAGTCGCATGAGATCTCGTCGCCGATGCTTCTGAGGAACTCATACTGGGACTTGAAACCCTCGTGGCGCTCTACGCAGGCACACCGTGGAGAGGTTCTCCAGCTGCTCACTGTTCAGCCCGGTGACCTCTGAAAGGTTCCCGCCTCTAGGCACGACGGGGCTGGCGGGATCGGTCTTAGAGAGGAACCTGCAGTGGAGCAGGCACGAGTCTGTTTTGGACCCAAATTTTAATGAAAATAGGTTCGAACAGACACAAAACAGACATATAGATGAAATGGATCTCTGTGTTGAGCCACATATTTGTGTGCGTAGGTTTAAACGGGTATAATCGAACGAAATGGGTCGCTATGTTGAAGTTGGCCTTAGTGAGACGGTTGAATGCATGCATCATCACCCTACATCACCCCACAACAACTTTGAAATAAATATTCTGAGTGTGGAATTAATAGATCTAGGATCTAGACCTCCACCAGGTCAATTCCGTTCCTGAACCACAACATCATCAAATGTTAAACACCGCCATCAACCGAAACTTGACAGCGAAATGCGAATCTAAAGCTTGGCTCTCATTTCACGCGAGATCACAATCTGTCGAATGGATGGCCTACACAAAGGTCTGGTTAATTTATGCCTAATCATGTAGGATTCTGCTGCTGCTTGCTTGTCACCGTCTGACATTATATATAAGCTAGAGATAGCTGCATTGCACCCATTTCTTCAATTGTATGCTAGCGAGTTGTTTAGCCCGCGCGGTGTTTGCCATACAGATATTTACTACAAAAATAAGCGTAACTATGCTCCAAACTATTGATGGCTACTTCAATCACCATGGGAGAAAACTTATGTTTGAGCGTCGTAATCTTTAAGCATGAGCCTGCGTAGCTATGATAATTGTGCATACAAATTCATTGTCCCACATATACAATTTTTTTGAAAAGGAGGTTAAACCCCGACCTCTCTGCATCAACCCATGCATGCAGTCATCTTTATTAATTATTTCACAAAGGTCCCAAAAAACATATATCAATCCATTCGAAGCCGCCACTCATACTTATAAACTCGATAATGTGGAGTGCTCGTATTCCCATATCTGAAATCGATGTTGTCATCAATCCATTCACGTAACGTACCAGGACCAACAACCGGTGCAGCCTACGTAAAACGGACACCACATGCACATGTTTTAGAAGCCATCATCATCATCGGACCACAAACCCATCTTCAGGAAAGATATCCGCCTCATCCTTGTCAGTCCGGACATCAGTCGACGTCATCATGACGCCCAACGACGTCACCGCCCTGCGCTCATCCACCCACACGTGAAGACTCTGAAAGACATGTCGTGTGTAGCACCTGCCAACCAGGAATGACTCAGCGTAGCACCTATCGACCAAGCATGACTTGGCAGCTCCACCAATGCTCCGTGCATGACGAAGCCGGTCCACCTCTTGCCTCTGTCTTTCATCGCTGCTCCACAAACTATGCTTCCAGAAAAAAAGGCATCGTTACTACGGCATCGTCATCAGAGGATTTTCCCTGAAGCAACATGAGTGGGTCGGTTACACGATGATGCCTTCATCAAGGTAACGATGCAAAGCGCCGCCATCGCCCACCAACGGTTCGGTTTTCACGTGCAATTATGTCACCCAGACTCGTATCCGAGACTAGATGACGAATCTCGAGATCCGACCACCGAGTCGCACGTCGACTATCTCTGACGGAAGAGATGACCACCACTGTCGATTGCACCGGCCAGAACATATATGACTGGAGGTGTCGCCGACACGACTACCAGGCCCTCCATACCGCCGACGCCGATCCAAAGGAAGATGTCGCGCCGCCGTCGCTGCCGCCCGAACAGGGTTAGCCGCCGCACCCGCAGCCCGCGCCGCCTCCGACGACCCTGCGCCACAGCCATCATCGTAGTCGATCGGATCGGACGCACCTCCACAAGATTCGGGGCCCTGCGTAACCCCAGATCCGTGAAAGAGAGGCGATGTCCTCCACAACCGCCGTCGGCCACCAGGCTTAGACCGGCGGCGTCCCACGACAATGGAGGAGGGAGGGGAAGAGGGAGGATGCGCCCCCGGTGGCTAGGGCTAGGGCGCCGGCCGAGCCGCCCTACGCGGGGACGACGCGGGGGCCTTGTCCCACCTATACATGTGATCGATGTAAATTAGTGAGCCAAAACTGGTCCATTCAATCTTTTTAATAGAAAAAGGATGTTTTGTATATTAACCATCCTTTGTGAGTGTTTTTTGTGCTGCACTATGTTTCTACAGCAGGGTCTGGACCTTCATGCGAAGAAAACAAAATGAGATAAGCCCATATTACAACTATGAATTCTTTCATTTGTCTAAGATTGAACCCTGAACTCCAGAACACAATCACCTACGACTAGACAACGCAACTCCGACTCTGACGAGTCTACATATTAGCTTCATGCGGCATCTATAATATGGGTAGGTCGACTATCGCCTTCAGCAAAGTCGTAATCATTTGCTCAGTGTTTAGGTATGTGATGACACCCACTATGGGAGGAACGAGGATGATGATGTATGTGTGTTGTCTCGGTGACGCCCTCTTTCAAGGGGTGTGCGTGGGGTTTCATGTGTGTGCCGCTCAACGGTTTGTGATGGTTTTCGTTTAATTTTTCATTAATTAACTCGACAACTCTTCTTCATAATGAATGCAGGAATACTGTCATTTCAAAAAAACTTGAACTCTAAAAACGTCTAAAGCATTGAATACCAACATTATAGGAAAGTAGTGTTCTTTGAACTCAATTTCTGATGTGACAACTTTTGTTTTATCTAACCGAATCATGAATATATGAAACAAGGAATAGTATAGAGTTATCTATCAGAAAACTAACCAAAGCTGATTCCTGAAAATCCTCCAAAAACTTGTTTTCACAATTTTACATTAAATTCTTGGCACCGAAGCAACCACCAAGAATCAAACCTCAACTATCAAAACCGGCTAGGAATCAACTAAAAAAACCTGATTAGGTATCAAGACTTCTCTCCATGAACAGGTTTTCGCTGAGCAGGCCCAGACCCGTTGACTAGCCAGTCAGCAGACATGTTAGTGTAGTCACTTAACCCATTTTTCATCAAATTTTGACAAAACGATGAAAATGTCTAGACAAACTGAAAAAAAACTGTAAAATCAACACTTATATTGTGATAGTTATGGGAAAGTTTCACACAATTTGGCCAAAGATATTTAAAGATACCCTGAAAATACACGTATAACAAACCAGCAACTTGGCCAAACATATTTGTGAGTTCCAAGTGATAACTGGTGAGATATTATTAAGTAGATATAGTACCTATGTTTCAGTTACTAATTGTAGTATTTCACTGACATAGATACCATCATTTTTGACTCCATAGTCCATATATACGAACTTAATAAGAATTTGCTAAGATAATATATACACATTATGTGACATGAGTAAATTTATGAAATTATTCATAAGCTCAAACATCTTTTCAACTAAGTAGAGAATAAACTTCACGTCCTATTAGTTCATGCAATAACTTACACAAGAGAAATGGAAACATGAGATTTCTCAATTTAATATACCTTTATACAAAACAAATGTCAATTTAAATTCCCTCTGACCACCTTCATTGGCCGACGAAGGTGGCAGTGGAGGCCCCCAAGTCCCAGATCTCCCCGACGACTTCCCCAACTCAGGAGCAGTTCGTTGTGGGAGGAGTTGACGTGGTGGCACGGGAAGAGCACCGGTGGCCGTCGATCCCGTTCAGTGCTTGAGGTAGCGGTACTTCTACGGATCCTGCAACGTTGTTCTCCTCGTGTACGTCTCAAGCCATGCATCACCTATCCCTCGGGACGCGAGTCCAGTGATTGTTTTTCTTTTCTTGAGTTCACATTCATCACTTGACTCTTTTGCAGAAGTTGATTACTTCATGATTACTTTGTCCAGTCTCTCGTCGGCTGCATCCATTTTGAAATTTGAAATTTCTATTCATGTGTGCAATAAGTTTTGTATGTACGATACTACTCAAAGTTTATTAACATGCTTTGTATAGTGGGGATGGAACATGAAAGTTTTGAAAGGGGATGAAAGTTTTGAAACATACAATCTAATCTAGACAAATACGTACCATTACCAGCTGGAACAAAACAAAATAAGGAAAAAACCTGTTACGCCTTGATTCCGCTGCAGCTTGATTTTTTTTTTATCATTCTCGTTAATATTAAGGAAACAACCACAACCACAGAGTCACCTCTATGTTATTTGGATCAAAATCACATTTATCATTCACATGTTTTTTTAGTTAACCTATTGTCACAACCCACTCCCATTTTCCCCCGAAAGAGAGCTTCCAGGTCCAATACCCTCAAGCCCACCATTACAAATTCAACTAATTTTTAGCCAAGTCACAAAATGCAAAGCTACATCTATAATTAAGTAGCACGCTGTAAGCATTGTTCATGAAATGATAGTATTACCTGGTGCATGCTCGTGCTGGGACAGCGGTATGCCTAAAGTATTTTGTTGTGTAATGGCGTTAATTCTCTGTGATATGCCTAGTGGTGTTAGATGGGCATTAGGTGAACACATGCATATCAGTTGATTAGCTTAGTCCTAGTGCCTTACCTTTTGGTTACGTAGTGACTAATGTAATGCGATAAAGACACACGTATGCCCCTTTGCTAGCCATGTTTATGCATCGGTTCCTCTTTTCCGTAGTGCAATTGCTTGCTCTGCATATTTAATTCCCCCCTTGTAATAGTAAGACAAAAGATGTGCTATATGTTTTCTCGAAAGTAGATCGATACGGCAAAAAAGTTTGCGGATTCCAGCATATTTTACAGGGCACTGTGTACGTTGCATTTTTCTAGAGTCTGTACGTCTTACAGATCACTACTGTCCTGGAAAGTTCTCCCTGGAAATATTCGTGAAGGCGAAAAGTCCTTCGGAGGAACTCTCGCAAGTGTTCTATTGAAATCACACGTTGTCTTCCTCAAGCTCCGATATTTTGGGTGGACGGGCTAGTTTAACAAACATATGGAGTAGTACTATAAAGAGGTGCGTGCATTATTTTCTCTCGAAAGGAAAAAAACAAGTACTGTACATTATTTTGGTGGTTAGCTGCTGAGAACATTCTCCTCTTCTTTCTACGTGGAGCGGTTCAGTATACGCATGCGGAAAAAAAAACACGTTGCTCCTTGTACTGCTATTTATAAAGGGTCCAAAGGGTGTGCATCGAAGCTCATCACCTGCCCTCCTCTTCACCGTTTCAAGTTGTACACACACTTGGAGTTAGTTTTCAACCACATGTAAATTAATCTTTGATTCAATATTATGTTACAAAATGTGTATTTGTATGCTTTATCTAGAGCATTACGCTTTTTTAAGCACGTACTCCCTCTGTCAACTAATATAAAAACATTTAGATCACTAATATAAGAGTGCATATCTAAACGCTCTTATATTAGTGATCTAAACGTTTAGTAACTTACATGGCATGGCACTAGAGAAGTAGAGAGGATGCGGTGTGACGGTGACACGCACGGTAGCTACGAAAGAAACTTAGACGAGTAGCCAGTAGGCATCACCCTGCACGTCAGGCCAAGGCGAAGCACAAGGGGGAACCAGCCGCTTCTCGTCGATGGCAATGGCGGCCTCTCCATTCGATGTACCTGCTTTCGAACTGACGCTGACACTGATGAAGCTACCAGCTGCCTGCCTGGTCAAACAACTTAAGCAACTTCATTCACGCAGTGACTGCTAGTCCATATGCGTGTGCTGGATCTACCATGTGCCGAATTGCCAGTATGATGAGTGAACGATCCGATACGATACGATATATTCGTCTTACTGGCCTGGCCAATCAACGTGGCATGTTTGAGCAAAGCAAATTGACGTGGGTTACGGTTAAAGCGTGCACGAGGAGAGGTAGAAAGCAGCCACACCAAACCGTCGTTACCAAGCGACCAACATGCAGCACAACCTACCAATTTTATCTTCAAACTGTCCATCTTTGGATGCTTTGAGGTGAGTCTCACCACCCAACACATGTAGTCATGTAGACAAATACTAGAAGGTGGGCACACTTCGCTGCGTCCTTGGTGTTGTTGAGAATTCAGAAATTGTTCTGTTATTTGGTTTGGGGTGTGGAGGAGACGATGGAGTGTCTTTTTCTAATATATACTTCCTCCGTTTTTAAATATAAGTTTTTTAAGAGATTTTACAAAGGGACTATATACGAAATAAAATGAATGAATCTATATTTTAAAGTATGTCTATATATATCGTATGTAGTCTTTTAATGAAACCTTTAGAAAGACTTATATTTAAAAACGGAGGGAGTACTATAGTACAATATTTTGGTGTGGGCTTTCCGATGGTGTGATTTTGTGTATCTTCTAATCAACACATACATATGTGAAAAAGTTTATTTATGTTGGTGACCGTGGGACTACATTAGGACATCTCCAACAGGTCACTTGTAGTCTTGTTTGTAAAAGAGTTCATCTCATCAGCAAAAATCTACCATACAACTATTCTAATGGGATGTATCTAAGTTATCCAATATGGGATGAGAAAATAAATGTGATTCCTCTCTATTTCACCTTGAACTAGGCTCCCACTTATTTTAGGCTAAAGTTTGACCATAACTAATAAAAAGTAAATTATATGTCACAAAAATAATATCACTCAAAACCTCTTTGGAATGCAAGTTCAATAATAATATTTTTAGTATATACTTTATATTTTGTTGGTCAAATAGATGGCCAAAGTTTGACTCATATACGATGGGGTCCAATAAATCCGGACGGAGGTAGTACAACTTTGTTCTTCCTCCTAATTTATTACATATCACATCATCACTATGTTCTATGTGGCCAGTTAACCAACACCTATCAATTGTTGTAGATGTCCATGGTCGTAAGATGTCGCATGTTATGATTTGTTTCTGCCATGTGAGAAGAGAGTGCGTGGATCTCATGTATTTTTCTAGGCTGGCTGTTGCAGATATGTGTCTTTCTTTCTTCTTCTTCTTCTTTGTGAGAGAGCCGATATGTTTTTTGACGAAGGTATATATTAATACTAAAATGATAGCAATTATATCCTTCCTCATCAATAACACAATATCGCGGTCTAGTTGAGACATTTGAAGATGCACAAAATTCAAAAGGATAAATGGAAAAGAAGCTCACACAAATAACACTGGCACAACAAATGACTTGTAACACACCAATTACCACAAAGGTTCTTCAAAAATAACGCCTCCAAAACCACTCTGCAAACCAGAACCACTATGGTGTCCGGTAGTACCGATTATAGTTCTACAGTTGAAACAACCGCTGGCCCACCGCTCCTGTACCACTGAGGAGTACTATTGCTTGTGTATGCGGTACGATCGGTCGGCAGTTGTTGTTCAGCTCCACAAGGGAGCAGTACAATCGGGCTCAGGTGTGTGAAATCGGCACTTTGTAGATTTGAGTTCTCTCCTCGAAAACAAATAGGAAGGCTATGCGGGTGGCATATGGGTTTTGGGTATGTGATTTGATTCCACCACACCTTTCAACACGGCCCGCACTTAATAGTATAGATTTCCTACATCCAAATAAATAAAAGTATCAAAAATGTTGTGTTCGATCATTTTCTTCCAGATGGGTACCTAACCCTTTTGTTCCATTTTGAATATGCATGTGTAGCTCAAGCACATGGTTAGTGTGCAAATTGTGTTGTCATCAAAACCAAAAATACTTAGCGAAAGAAATTCCCTTTCAGGCTCCTCATTTTTGGTGATTCATGGCAACACAATGATTTGCATAAATACTATGATAAAGCACAAGTTGTCTACTAGAAAATATAGACGGGTTCCCCCTAGATGCATGCAGTATTAGTATTTTTGTTTTTGAAATGCAAAGTGGAGACAACTAGGATCAACACCCCCTGGATTTAATTAATAGACGAACGGCATACCGTAAACGACAACAAATATAAACTCAGAATGCATTTGCAACAACACGTGGAGCAACATATAAGGGCAACACATATAATCAGAGCAACATATAAGGGCAACACCTATACACTAAGATGTCACAAAGTGGCTTCATGTCCTTAGAATCTCCCATCACACCTCTCTCAGCAATGTGCAAGCCACCCACAACATTCTTGTCACTAGATTAGGCTTATCATGTGGAGTGGTAAAGAGCTCATCCCATGTCATCCAAGTAAGAGTGTGAGCATAATCGGTGCCAAAATGAACCGTGGCAAGAAACTGGGCCACTAGAGACATATCATAGTTGAACACAATCAACTTGATCAAGTCAAACTCAGTGCAAACTGCTAAGGGCTCACCAAATTAACATGCATGATATTTGATGTGTGGAACATTGATGGTGAATTGCTTGACATACTTGTTCTTATGAGTATCATATACATTAGAGAAAATACTCTCATGAATCTCTGACCAGAACTCGGGATTCGTCCATCCTTTGCACGAGGGGTCAGGTAGGGGCCATGATGATGCTTAAAAAAATCCCTTCTATGTCAGTGTGTTGAGTGGCTTGAGAAACATATACTTGGCTGCAAGTGACTTCTAACAACGGGCAGGCTTGGATGGATCGGTCACCTTAGAGGGTGCTTGGATCCAAGGGACTAAAACTAGTCTGACTAAAACTAGTCTCTTTAAGAGGCTAAAGTTTCAAGCACCCCTGACTAAAGAGAGGCTAAAACTAGTCTTATGGCTAAAATCTTTTAGTCAGGGATACCCCTACTAAAATGTGCATTAGTCCTCTCTCTCCTCATTTAACTCCTCAGGCAAGTTCTGGATTGGAGGGTTTGGAGGATAATAAATGCTCATTAACATGATTTTAGTCTCTTTAGTATTTGGATCCAAGCATGAGTGAGACTAGCAAGTTTTAGTCTCATTACTTTTAGTCATGGGACTAAAACGTATCCAAGCACCCTCTTAGTATCCTCAATAGACTTTTTGTCCTGTGTGGCATGCTTCTTACGGAGGAGCCCAAGCCTGCACACAGGGGGAATAGAGAGACAAAGCATATGAAACAATAAGTACACAAGTCTACAAAATGCATGAAGTACAAGAAGCAATGCACATAAGTGACAAAAATTTCAGAAAGCGGTTATACCACCCCTAGCACGGGGTGAACCGTTTGAGTGCTCGTACCACTCAGGAGAGTGGTTTTATCGCTGCCTGACAAAACTTCAAGTGCGGCTAGGGTTGGCACAATACACAAATCTAAATCACAATTCACTAGAGTTAATCGCTACTGCAACAAACATGATACAAGCATCTAAGAGTGATCTCCTCCACCAAAGTTTAGCCAAAAACATAGGACACCATAATAATGCCATAGAAAATAGAGGGTTCAAAGATGAAGCCTAAAAGGACGGATCGGATCGTTGGCATCACTGAAATCCATTGAAGGAGGTCGCGAAAGAGGACCGATCCATGGAGTCGATATGATGAAGCACCGATGAAAATGGGGCACCGGAGGGCTCCCCGGAGTAGTGGCGCCAACAGCCCGGAGTTAGGATTCTAGATGGGGGTGGGGGAAGTGAGGGGGGAAGATACCCCTTCAGCCCCACTCCCCATCTTTTATACCCGAAGAACTCTAAGCGGTCGTACCACTCCTGGTACAATGCATGGTAGTGCGAGCGGTACTACCACTTATGGGAAGGCAACAATAGTACCGCTTGCACTACATCGGTTGTACCACCCAGTTGTGCAGGCTGTCAGGAGGCCGGTAGAACCGCTCTCCTACGCTGGTTGAATCGTACTATGACGGAGACCCATGTTAGGGCGGTATGCACTCAAGAGTTGCACTTGGTAGATTTTGGTTCTCTCCTTAAAAAGGGATAGGGAGGCTATGTGGGTGCAATATGAGTTTTTTGTATGTGATTTGATTCCATCTGTACCTTTCAACACGGATACCCTCTTAGTGATACAATTTTTCTACGATCAAAGAAATAAAAGTGTCGGTAATGTTGTCTTTGATTTTTTTTTCTTTTCGAAGGGGATAACTAAGTCGTTTTGTGCCATTTGAATATGCATGTGTAGCTCAAGCACACCGTTAGTCCACAAACCTCGTTGTCATCAACATCAAAACACTAGGAAAATGTTATTTCATGTTAGTCGCTACATAAATCGATGACTCGCTTCGTTTGCGCAATGCATAATTAACCGTCACGATATATGATTTCCCTTTTGTGCCTAGCTACTCCATTTTAAGGGTTGTTTGGTCCTATGCCTTGGATTGTCACACTTTGCCACACATCTTTTACCTAAGATTAGTTTAATAAAATGAGAGCCATAAGCGGAACACCCACCTAAGCGACCAAATTGACTAACCCTAGATGTGATAACTTTTGACAAAATTAGTCTTAAAGCAAACATCTCCTTAATGTTAGCGTCCATCGGATGAACCATATCATCAGCTACGGAGGACTATCGTGTGAACCTCTCATTATTTTGTCCATGGTGAGAAAGTTTTCTCTACTCGAAAAACGAACAAGAGGACACGGATGAAAATGCTAGGATTCTGAGATATTCCTTTTAAGTCACATCAAATTTCCAACTTACCGCGGCCGTGCTCCTTTCTTTTTACAGCATGTATATCTCCACCAGCAACGACAATATGTTTCCATGGAAAAGAATGAAGCCATGGATTTTGACGGTGGGATTTCCATGCGTCGAAATCGTGTAATTAATGCCAGCTAGTAGAGTAATAAATAAATGGAGGAAACGAAAAGGAAACGGGAAATTCGCAGGGTGGGAAACGAAGCGCTGCCTCCATCTCAGGCGGGTGGGGGGATAGGCCAGAGAGAGACGTTCCAATCCTCAAGGTTCCAGCTGCCGCAGGCACCGGGAACACGGCCGCTGTTGGCCTCTGGTGTACGCCAGACGGCTAGCCTAGCCCAGTGCACCGCGCGCGCACGCTGGAGCGCGACTGGAGCCAGCCGCGCGACCACACGGCCGTAGGTAGGAGTAGATCTCTCCTCCTCCCCGGTGGGAGTCGTCCCCTTCGCGGAAAAGCTTGCCTCGCCTCGATCTGCCGATATTTCTGCGCCCCTTCCTCTCCTCTCCTCTACGCGTCCACTGCTAGCAGCAGCTAGGAGTAGCAGCAACAGCAAGTAAAAGCGATACAGTACAGCAAAGCCCAGCTTCGCGGTGCCGCCGCTGCACTGCATGGGGGATGATTCCCTCCTACGCTCCGGGACCCAACACCACCCGCCGTAGCAGCTGCTGCCTTTCTCTTCTCTTTTGGCCCCCGGCAGTATCAAAGGCCGGGGGTCGACATGATGCGCAAGCAGATGACAACGAGCGCCCCTCCCCACAAGCCAACAAATTACGTACTAGTAGGCCGGCTGCCTTTACAGTGAGATATTTTCTACAAGCTCTCACTGCACAGCAACACTCAGTTTTCCAAAAAGGAAAAAAAGAATGCCAGTTACTTGTTTTTTTCCTTTTCTTTCTCTAAAGCTGTTTTTACTCGACGCTAGTTGTTAAACTATTTTTCGGACGGCTGTCCTTATTTAACTTATTTAAGTGTTTAGAAACCGTTGATCTATGCATTTAATTCGAGAGCAAGATTTAGCATGCTTACAAAAATCAATGGAAAGAAAGTATCAAAATGAAACCTACTCCTTTTTTTTCAGGGGAAAATGAAATCTACACTTGAGTACATCCTTTTTTTTCAGGGGAAAATGAAATCTACACTTGATGAAGTAAAGGACAACCCGGTGCAGATTTTTTTTTAAAAGGATTTTTATTACACGTAGATGTTATATCCATGTGAAAGCACAGTGACAGCTCAGTCCTCCTGGTGACATGTGAAGTTCAGCTTCAGCCGGACCATATCTTCCTGCCAATGAAGATCTAGTTTCATTATTATGCTTGTTACAAATTAGCAAAACGAATATTATGCAATTTCTACTCTCCAATTCCTGCCAATGAAGATCTAGTTTCATTATTATGCTCGTTATAATTTAACAAAACGAATAGGAGTATTATGCAATGTCTAGTACGCTCCAGTTACCATTTGTTTCTCCGAGACGAATACACGAGAAGTGGCAACAAACCATCAGTAATGCTAACACTGTTCTTGTGCCACTAATACAAATGCTTAGAGACAAAAAGCAGAGAGCCCACTGGGGCATAAACATTAAACAACGTGCCAACCCCAACCACAGTGAGTCGCCCCATATATACCGAGCTCCCCTGTAAACCACAGCACCACGCACCGCCTAGCCCCGCCAACCAGAGCGGAGCATCTCTCCCCGGCCTCCCTCGCCTCGGTGTCGCCGCCCATGGCCGTCGCCAAGAGCAAGGCAGGCAAGCACGCCGCCCCGCTGCTCGGCAAGTACGAGCTCGGCCGCCTCCTCGGCCGCGGCACCTTCGCCAAGGTCTACCACGCGCGCTCCCTCGTCGGCGGGGAGGCCGTGGCCATCAAGGTGCTCGACAAGCCCGGGCTCGCCGCCACCGCCGGCATGGACGCGCGCGTGCTCGGCGAGGTCTCCGCCATGCGCCGCCTCCGCCACCCCAACGTGCTGCGCCTCCACGAGGTGCTCGCCACGCGCTCCAAGGTCTACCTCGTCATGGAGCTCGCCCCCGGCGGCGACCTCCTCTCCAGGCTCGCCTCCCTCCCGTCGCGCCGCCTGCCCGAGCACGCCGCGAGGCGCGTCTTCCTCCAGCTCGTCTCCGCGCTCATCTACTGCCACGCGCGCGGGGTGTCCCACCGCGACGTCAAGCCGCAGAACGTCCTCCTCGACGCCGACGGCAACCTCAAGGTCTGCGACTTCGGCCTCGCCGCGCTCCCGGAGTCCCACCGCGACGACGGCCGCCTGCACACCGCCTGCGGCACGCCCGCCTTCGCCGCCCCCGAGGTGCTCCGCCGCAAGGCGTACGACGGCGTCAAGGCCGACGCATGGTCCTGCGGCGTCATCCTCTTCGTCCTCCTCGCCGGCCGCCTGCCGTTCGACGACTCCAACATGGCCGACATGTGCAGGAAGGCGCACCGCCGCGAGTACACGCTCCCGGAGTGGGTGTCCCAACCGGCGCGCCGCCTCGTCAGCCGCCTGCTCGACCCCAACCCAGCCACCCGCCTCACAGTCGCCGAGCTCTCCACCCACCCGTGGTTCAAACGCTCGCTCAGCCTCGACTCGCAGCTCGGAAGCCTCCTCGGCGGCGCGCCGGAGCGCGATCTCCTGTTCCAGGCCCCGCCGACGCTGAACGCGTTCGACATCATAAGCATGTCGCCGGGGCTCGACCTGTCGGGACTCTTCGGCGAAAACCGGCGGAGCCGTGAGAAGCGGTTCATGACGACGGCGTCGCCGGAGCAGATGGTCGAGCAGCTCGGGCACTCGGGTGCAAAGCTCGGTTACTTCATGGTGGGCAAGAAAGGAGTAGAGCGGCTGCCACTAGGCGGCCTGTCGGGGCTCGTGGCCATGTCCATGGAGATGTCGGAGGTGGCGCCGCCCCTGATGCTCGTCGAGCTGAGGCTGGAGGCCGGCGACGACGAGGAGGTCGAGAAGTTCGGATGGGACGAGCTTAGGACGGAGCTTGGGGAGGTGGTCATGGCGTGGCATGGATGCGAGGAATTGTGAGGAGTTGGGGGATGTACATGTATGATCTGATCTGATGCCAGAAAGAGCTAACTAGGACTTTGTGGCAGATTGAAGGGGGTAGATTTGTTAGTTCATTCACTCTGATTTTGATGTTTGTGATTAGAAATTTTGTGGGAATGAATCTAGATTTTGTGCCTTTGTGGTGCTGGCTGTAGGCTCTTGAATCTAATGATAATAGCCTTGCCTCATACTTCTATGTGCGTTGATCTTATGAAAATATGAACACAGCCATACACTAATACACTGCATGCACCAAATTGGATCCTAAATTGACACAATGACATATATAAAAAAACTTGGTTGTTAGTACATTCAATCAAATTGATGTTTGTGATTAGACTTTTATTTTTAAGGAGATGCTGGATTGTTAGCTGAACCATGATTTGTGATGCTTACCTTCAACTTGAAGCCTTGAATCTAATGATACTATATGCTAGCCTTAGGCGACATGATTCAGGTTGTAACATAACATTGTTCGAACTCTCTGGAAGGTAGCCTACTTCTTTTCCTTTAAAAACTCCACATGCATAATGGAAACCTGAGGGCTTTCCAAAGACAATTAGTGCTGATAAATTAGTGCCATGACAGCTACTACAAGGTGCTTCCTGCAAGCACAATAAGAGTCATTACTAACTCTTCATAAATTTTTGACGGAGATTAACAGTCTAATGCACCACCCTGCTGGTACATCTGTCATCTTCTTCCCTGGCAGGTACTACTACTACTACTGAACGTCTGAACCAGAAGAAAACTGCAGCTCTGCTGCCTGCCACTGTCCCTACAAATTACGCACATATATAGCTGCTTATCCAGTAATGGCTACCGAACGTAATTATTGACAAGATTTGGAAATTGAAAGGGACCAAGGAACGAATTCCCTGTCTTAACTCTCAACAATATCTCAGCGCGTTCTTGTTTGTTGTGCTGGTCCTTTTCCATGTCAATTCCTTCATGTCTGTCCTTCAGTGGTGGCCTGATGATTGCCCATATATGGAAGAGTCATCTGCGTCCGTCCGTTTGAAGCGCGGATGAATCGTTTTGCTGAAGAATATGCCATAATTGCTCAGGATGATTCGAACCTATCGACGGGTAAGCATCTCGGTAAAAGTAGTGGGAGTCGTGGTCAAACAGAAGCAATCGATCCCTATAAGGCTATAGCTGGCGTGCACCATGGAAATGCATCTCAGAACAGGTAGAAAGGTTTTTAGTACTGCACCAAGGTTTACATGATCTTGGTTAACACAAGTTATTGTGTTAAGTGATTAGCAAGCACATTCTAGTTTCACAAACACCTCGTTTTATGTTAGCTGATCAGCATCATTGGTAAACCTATTGCCGGTGTCAGTGGGCAGTAGTGAATGAAAAGTCAGAGTAGATTCAGAAAGCCTATGAGCTGATCGATGTCGACGAAAGCCAATGGCTATTGGGTCAGATACCAGCGCGCGAAAAAGGAGCGACCTTGACATGGGCATCAAGGAATTAAGGAACTTGACACTGGCTTAGGGACAAATCTAAGTAACTTGCACTGCCAGCTTATCTCCTACAGTAGTTTATTCTCTAAAGCTACTGTAATCTGGACTACGAGTTCTCCTGTCTAAACTGGTGAAAATGGAGAATGAGGTATTGCATTTGAGCATGTGTTCTGGCCGACAAGGCCATGAGAAGAAAATAGGGGCAATGGAGCTGCACGAGCAATGAGAGAGGCGCATGCATACTAATGTTGGTGTTTGACCATCTGCTGCCAATTCTGAATCAACAGACATTACAAAGAGAAGCCAAAATAATCTTTTCTCGGTAGGTCTTTCGTCACGAATTCTACCTTCAGCGGAGAGGAAAATGGAGGGGATAACTACGGATGATGATAAACACGTACGAAGGCATATATTCCATGACAGTTTGTGGCACGTCTGCACGTGCTAAATATGTATCTTTCATACTGTACAAGGGAGAGGAGACCGTCTCTAAATTAACAAACCCAACAACCAGTCAGAAATTGCAACGACTTAAACATCTCATAGACGGAGCGAAAAAAATAGTAAAAAGGAAACCCCAAATGGCATATAAAGAGTGTTGAGAAAACAATTATAGACAACGAACAAGGACGCAAAATAGCTACTAACGTCGATGTAGGGATGGGAACTGGGTCCCATTTAATCTCATTTAAACCCACTTATTATCTAATAGTTAAAATATTTGTTTTTTGAAAAAAATGAACTATGAAGCTAGAAAAAGCTAAATAAATGGAACTTGTGGCTGCCACTTATTTGCCATTTACATCCCTACGTCGATGCCCTCGTTTACCCTTCAGATTACACCAAAGCAGAAAGGCAATATCTTGAAGGGAGGCACGCCACCGAAGAAAGATCCTGTCTTCTTTGCTCCCAGTTGGCTAGACGCCATGAGAGTGGTAGATGTCTCCAACACCGAAGAAGGCCTTTCGCCTTGCGCCCAGGATCGAAGGGCGCATTAGCGGGAGGGTAGTCGCATGAGCACTTGACAAGTTCTAAGGGTGCTGAAATGGCGAGCACGACCACGTCACCAAGAAAACAACCCATGGATAATGCCGCTTCCCGTGACACATATCACAAAGAAGACATAAGCATTAGAACAAAGTCACCCAGAGAAGACATCGTTGAGAACACTGTTCAACAATACCACCAAGACAGGTTGGAGCTCTCCAAGGTCGTTGGATCTCGTCACCACCGCCGAATTTTCTCAAATTATATACTCCCTCCGACCAGGTGTATAGGGCATGCGCGTTGTTCTAGGTCGTTAATTTAACTATTTAAATATATATTATATGTAATAAATAATATACCATTAGATTCATGTGAGGGTGTAGTTTCTGAATATGTAATTTTTATCACATATAATATATATTAAGTTAGTTAAATTGACAACCTAGAACTACGCGCATGCCTTATACACTTGAACGGAGATAGTAGGTCGTATCATATGGTGCTCCATATACATCAACCCGTCGAACACATGAGAGAAGCACGGGGGGTCCTATTTGACACATAGGTCAAACATAGGTCGCTAGTTAGCAACCGAGCATGCACCCCCTAACACCCCCACCCCTACTGCTGCTACGTACACTTTGGGACGACCCATTAACTCTTTCTGGTTTTGGGAAGGTTTTCTCTTTCTTTTGTGTTTTTTCTTTCGGTTTTTCTTGCCATCTTAATTTTTGTTTTTTCTTTCCTTTTTTTCATGTTCATTTTTTCACCTTTATTTTTAACTTTTTTTGAAACCATGAACATTTTTTGAAATCATGAATATTCCTCAAATTTATGAACATTTCTAGAAACTCATGAACATTCTTTTACAAATTTGTAAACGTATCTGAATTTTTCAACATTTTTTAAATTGAAGAAAAATTATTGAAATAGGGGACGATATTTGAAATTCACGAACATATTTATTAGTTTTGAGGAGCATTTTTTAATCAGTGATCATTTTTTTTAAATTGATGATTTTTTAAATAGATGACCATTTTTGTAATTCACAATGCTTTCTAATTTTAAAAACATAAACTTGCGAACATTTGTTCAAATTCCAAAATATTTTTGCAAAATAATGAACTTTTTTAACTATACGAATATTTATCTCATAATCATGAACATTTTTTGTATATGCGAACATTTCTAAAAAATCACAACCATGATTTCTTGAACTTTTTTCTAATTCACAATTTTTTAATTTTTGTATTTTTTGAATATTAAATTATTTAAAGAATAGAAAAAGAAAAGAACAAAAGCAAAATGAAAAATAGGGCACCCTACACATGGGCCGGCCCAAAACGAGGGGGGTGGGGTTGGAGGGTGCTGCACGCTAGCTCGCTCATCGGCGCCAATGAAACTCCAAATGGCATATAAAGAGCATTGAATATACAAATATAGACAACAAACAAGGAAGCAAAGTAGGTACAACGTCGAGGCCTCGTTCACCCTCCTAATTACACCATAACAAGAAGGCAATATCTTGAAGGGAGGCAAGCGGTCGAAGAAAAATCAGGCCTTCGTTTGCTTCGAGTTCGCTAGACATCATTAGAGTGACATACGTCTTCACAACTGGAGCGGGCCTTTGGCTTCTCGCCCACGATCGAAGATCATCATGTTGTTGGTAAGGTAGAACCATTCACCTGCATAGACACTGAAAAGTTGTCAATGTACATAAATGGCAAACACGACCATCTCGCCAAATAAACAACCCATGAACACCGCCGCTTCCCGCAACACAATGACTGAAAAAGATAGTTGAACAATACCATTAAGATAAGCTGGAGCTCTGCAAGTCCGTTGGATCTCATCCACAATCGAAATTGTTGTCATTCGAGTACCCTCTCCCCCAATCCTATGATGAGGGTACCCCCTAGACACAATCCAACACCCAATCCGGGACATCCATGGAAGATTCAACAACCCACATTGTTTTTTTTTTTGCATTTTTGAGCAGTACATGTAACATGTTTTGCTTCTCTTGTAGTCTTTTTTTCACTTGTCGGGGGCTTATGTTGTAGTTTTTCCTGGTAGATTGGCGTGGGTTACAGCGAGGCCGCTTTGTATCACTGGATTCTTTGCAATTGGGGGGCATGAACACCTTATTGAAAGAGAAAATTGCAAGACAAACAATTTCAGCATATTTTTTGTAACTCAACAATTGCAGCACTGGTTTTAGGAGAAAGAACAATTGCACCAATGTTGGCACCTGATCAGAAATAGCCATTGGACTGAAACCCGGAAGAAAATCGATGTTCCTTTTCTTTTCAGAAAATCAGTTACTGATGTTTATTTCCCGCCTGCACGTACAAATCATTTTTTTTTATAACGTGCTCATATAATTGGCGTACAAAACAATTATATCTATTGTCCGTGGCCCAATATTGGACTATTTTACAGAATTATATGGGCCGGGCCATATGGCGCCCATGTGCATCAAACATCCACCCCACAAATAAAAAAACGAAAAAAAAACACACAGCCGTCGAGCACGCGAGAGAAGCACGTGCTAACGCAGAAACCACAGAACGCTATCCCATCGGAGAAAATCTCCGCGACTCCTCCCATTTCCTATCACTCCGGCGAGCGAGCGACAGCCATGGTGATTGCTCCAGTCGCGACCTACTCCTCCTGCCTAGCGCCACCGCCGGCGAAGAGTACGGCGTACCGAGCGCATATCGCCGCCGCCGGGCTCTCCTCGAGGGCGTCCTCCTTCGCTGCGGGCAGCGGGCTCGCCGTCGCGGCGGCTTCCGCGGCGGTGGCCGCGCGGCCCAGGCGGACGGGCGCGGGGGGCGGCGCGCTCGGGTGCAAGTGCCTGTTCGGGCTCGGCGTGCCGGAGATGGTCGTCATCGCCGGCGTCGCGGCGCTGCTGTTCGGGCCCAAGCAGCTCCCCGAGATCGGCCGCAGCGTCGGCAAGACCGTCAAGAGCTTCCAGCAGGTACGGAATTGGAGCTTAAATTAGTAAAGATAGCGTGTATCCGTTTGCAAAATAGCTAAATCCTGGCATTATAACAAAGTCACAAAGAGGGGCAACTTAAAATCGGTACTCGATTTCTAGGTGCCTAATTCAGATAGTCAAATCGCTGAAACATTTGACCTTTAACACTAGGGGACTATGGGACATGCTTTGTGCCAATTGGTTGAAGTAGATGATTTTGGTACTTTTCATATGCTGCTATCTGATCAGCTATAGCACCTTATTTATTGTAAACTTCTATCTGATCAGCTATAGCACCTTATTTATTGTAAACTTCTATCTGATCAGCTATAGCACCTTATTTATTGTAAACTGTAAACGGGTATTGGTGGTCGCAGTTGTGCTATATTTACTTACAAATGTACTCCCTCCGTTCCTATATACATCCGTATGTACTTCTCTAGTGAAACCTGTAAAAAGGCTTATATTTAGGAACGGAGGGAGTAACTGTGAGTGGGTTTCCTGCAAACTGCATGCATGTGTTCTGTCATTTCAACCATTTTAACATGAACTGAACTAAGGTGCGGGGCTCCAGTGCTCATAGCTCTAGCATTTTTATTGCACATAAGTGTGTCAATCAGGGATATTTGGGTTGATGCGAGAAACTTATCGATGAAGATGGGATAGTCTGGAAATATTTGAAGTTTTATTAATCTTGATCACTGTATCCATTGTGATTTTACAACCAGGCAAGCTTTAGTGGTTTGCAGTTATCAGATTAAGTTATCAAGGAATTAATTCGGTGGGTACATATGCATATATACCTTAGTAGATGATCTTGGTCTCTGCTCATGCTGGAGTCTGCTTTACAATGTTTCGTTATGTTATCTAGTCCATATGTGTGTGGTTGTCCCGTTCCTTTTGTGCTTGCACTTGCTGATGCATGGGCCAGCATGAGTGTGAGTCTTGGATCTGGGGTCTATGTCCTCTAGTTTGCTTTTGATTTCCCCGTGAAGCAATGGGAATTTGGTACCCCCTCCGATCCATAATATAGCTAGGCAGAAGGTCTGCACTGCACAAATTTGATTTCATGCACTATGATCAAACATCCAATTCACATAGTCCTGGATTCAAAGTCAAAAACATGTGTTTGCATGATCCTTCACTGCCTCTGTATGTCTGAAAATGGCCACTGTCAAGTGTAACGATAGCAGAGTGTTCCTAACTACTATAGCCATATACCTGAGACCTAGCACTTGTTGGTATATTCTGAACGCTGCTCTAGTTTGTTGTGTCATATCAAGTCATATTACTGTCATACACTTCCATGTATGTAGGCAGTCCATTCAGTTCCAGTTTATGACTTGTTTCCTTACCTGTCTCTCTCTATCTGAATCCACTCTCAGGCAGCCAAGGAATTTGAAACAGAACTGAAGAAAGAGCCCGAGGAAGGCGGCGGCGACCAGCCTCCACCTGCAACCCCCACGGCGGTCAGCAGCAGCGACGATGAAGAGAAAAAGGAGTTAGAGGCATCGAGTAGGAAAGAGAGCGCATGATGACCGGGCCACCGATTGCAAACTAGAAGAAGAGTTGTGTATGTATGTAAAAACATCGTGACGTTCTAGCACATTGCTCCCTGTTTTTGTTGTTCTTGCAGGCCATGCAGCAATATTGTTTGTAACCGGCGAATACGTGTCCCCTCTGAAATACCATGTTGCTAATGTATGAGGTTACTTGTGTACGTACATCTCTGTTGTTTTTCCTGTCGAAAATTATGTAGATCAGTTTGGAATAGAGCAGTGAAGGATTGTGCCTGACATTGCTAGCTCAGTTGGATTTATAGCCAGAGAGAGAAGGGTGGGCCCGCATTGTCAGACACTGCAGCCGAACGTTTTGGGCCCCAGCAGCAGAGAGAGAAGAAGCGGGGCACCTTTCCCCTCCCCGGCAATAAACTCACGAGGCCACACTCTCGGGAGTGGAAAAGGAAAGCAGAATCCGGAATTATCGCCCATGGCTCTCCTCGCCGTCGCCTCCCCGCTCAAAACCCTAAACCCTACCTTGAGCCCGAGCCCCAGCCGCCGCCGTCGTCTCCTCCTCAGCTCATCCCTTCTCCGCGTGCCGCCGCTGCTCTCGCGGAGCGGCCGCCTCCGCTGCTCGGCCGGCTACGGCGATGCCGCCGCGCCGCAGCAGGCGGCTCCGACGACGCAGCGGCCGGACGAGATCCCGTGGAGCAGGGAACTCTGCAACTCGGTGCGGCTCATCGGGACGGTGGGCACCGACATCGAGCTGCGCCAGCTCCCCAGCGGCGCCTCCGTCGCGCGGGGGCGCATTGCCGTCTGGAAGTCGGCCACCGAGACCACATGGTAAGTAATTTCGGCATTGGCCAAGCCTGAGCTGTGCGAGCTCGTGATTACAATTCGGAGTGGATGCGGTAGCGTGTTTGGCCGTGTTTATTAGTGTAACCAGCATGGTAGTTCATGGATGCCGCCAAATGTTGGCACTATGCGGAGGGGAGCACTTTACCCCTGTTTTTGTACCATCAATCAACAGGCCATCAATTTGCTGTGTTACGAATTACTAATAGAATAAAATGTGCTATGTGCGGCTCCTTACCGTAGATTGATGCCTCAGTTTAAAGCGACTTCAGTTGGGGCAGGAAAAGTTTAAGTATGCTTCTTCCTGAGGTTATTAGCTTGCTATAGGAGCTATGTACCACTTGACAAGATTCAGAAATATGTTATCGACAAACGTGCTGTGGACATCCTCTGCAAGCATCATTTACAGATTAAGCATGAAACCGAGAGCAAGGTCCAGATTAAGCATGAAGTCAAGAGCATGATTAACTAGTCAGTTAAGCCTGAAACTCCAATCTGCACGATGCAATAGTTGTTTCCCTTTGACCAATCAGTTGCTAACCCAAAACTACTGTTTATGCATCGCTTAAGCATAATTTGGAACTGTACCTCTTTTTGCTATGTAAGTCATGTTATACCGTCTGTTCGTCACATATTAAATAATGGTTTTCGTAAGTGTCCATTAGATTCATAAGTGTTTAATGGGTGGTGCTTGTAGGGTAACTCTTGCATTTTGGGACGACTTGGCTGTTGTGGCCTCTGAGCATGTTAAACAGGGAGACCGCATATTTGTTTCTGGACGGCTTGTATCAGATACTGTTGATGAGGGGCCTGAGAAGCGGCAGGTTTACTACAAGGTACATCTCTGCAAATAATTTGTATTTAGCTTAACATGTTCTCTTTTCATGCTGTTGGCATCACTGCTCTTTCTCCTGGTTATATATTTTGCAGGTTGTCGTTCAACAGTTCAACTTCATTGAGTCCTTCCAGCCTGTGCGGTTATATTCAGAGTCAGGCCAGGATGGTATGTATTTAACTCGGCTGGCTTGCTTATATCTTCATTTCATGTCGTAGAACTACTGATCTCTTCTCACCTGTTTACACTTCTGTCTTATGGTTATTTATTTGCCTGTTCTCTATATTTACTTTCAGTAGATGGCAGTACTGTAATTGTTTACATTTTGTAGTGCTCACATTTCCTTCAAACTGTCAATGTCCAATGTCTAACCATTCTGGAGCTTGGATATTGTTCTGTAGTCTTCAAAGTCACATGTTATAGGCCCTTCTATATAAGGTCTCTATTTAAAGTGTTATATCCTGTGCAACTTTTAGAATATAGCAAGTTACTTGTGAAAGATTGCAGAGAAGGCTGTGAGAAGTTATCTCATGTAGCCAAATTAATCCTGGATTATAATGCCAAAACTTGCAACACAAGATAAGTACTCTTTCTTGCTTGATTGTCAGACATTTGCACACTGAATTGCATAAGTTTTATGGATTTGTTCAACTGGGCATTTTTGGATCAAAATTACATCTTTCATGTATGTATATAGCCTGGTCTTAACTCTTAAGAGGTTCCAGTCCAGTGATACACATAATTGCGTTGTAGGTAGCTGTATATTGATGTAAGAAAATATATTGAAAAATAGTAAAGAGTGACACTTGGTTGTGAATTAAAGGTGGAAAGTATGGAGAGTATGTTGGTAATGACTCTACTTCTGGTTCAACTGAGAATAAAAAGGGAGATTACATGAGTTCTTCCTCTCGTTCAACTGAAGCACTGTGGCAAGCATTCTTCGCTAATCCTCTTGACTGGTGGGATAACAGGAAAGATAAGGTTACATCTCCTTCTTTTATTCCTTTCGAGGCATTTAGAATTTTAGACGCTTTGGCATATATTGTTTTCTATGCGTTAATGTCTGTCTTTGTATGTAAACCACCTACACATTTTAGGAGTGTGTATCCATTAGCCCTCTTTGGGTTGAAGGAATTTCATAGGCCCTCTTTGGGTTGAAGGAATTTCATAGGCCCTCTTTGGGTTGAAGGAATTTCATAGGAATTTTGGAGGATTCAAATCCATAGGAAATTTTCCTATGGAAGCACTTTGGATCATAGGAATGGGTTCACCAAATTACTATGGAATCCATTCCTATACCCTCCATTCCCTAGGAATCTAAACAGAAGATCAAACCTCATTTTATTTTTCCTTTGAGAAGTCCAATGCACTTACACTCTATCTCTCCTCAATCCTCTAAAATTCCTCTGTTCATTTCCTGTGCACCATCCAGAGACTTGTATAAAATTCGTATGTTTTGAAACCCTCTAGGAATTAATAGTACATGGCATCTCATTCCTTCCTTTATTTCCTATTCCTACGATCCAAATAAGCCCTAAGATCCTTAGTGGCATAATAACATTCTAACTATACATTTTCATGTGATTTGGCTTTATTTTGACCATGTTTATTAGGATTACTATGTTTTTCCAATTACTGTGAAGTGTGAACCAAACACTCAAGTTGTCAGAATTCTTTTACCAGTCCTCTGTTTTACGCATGCATTCCTACCCTATTCCTGCATTTTTAGAATCACTTAGTTGACACTTGAGAGACAGAGAGGAGTAATGGAGAGTAGCCAACATGGAAAATAAAAACAGTAAGATGCCGAATGTAGCCGTCTATGAAGAGTCGGGGCTTGTATTTTCCCTTTGGACAGGAAGATTGGGCATGGCTTCCGAAATTTTAGAAGAGTGTCTGGGCCCCTCAGTGTTCTGCACGCTTAATATATTTTGTGCCGACTTAATGAACATAGGTACTGTGGCAATATTGCTGCTTGAGTTGCGCAATCGAATTTTAATGGGTTATGACTTATCACTTGTGTCAGTCATGATTGCAAGGAATTGCCTAACTGTTGCTTCACTGCTGAGGCGCCCTAGGGTGGTAAGGTGTCACCTCTGCCTTAGATATCTAGCGTATGGCTGCCTCGTTGAAGTGTCTGCCGCCTCCACGGGTCTCTCCCACTTCATGTTCCTTGCTGTGGCTGCCCCTGAGGCTTGGAGATAACGGTCCCGCTGCCTCCTGCACTCCGGCGCGCGTCCTGTTGTGTGTGTGTGCTTCCACAGTCGCCTTCCCCTCCCCAATCAACTCTGCTGTTGTTGTGAGGATGAATAGAGGTTGTAATGAGGGAGAAGGGTCCGGTGGGGTTGTGAGGAGAAGGGATGAGTGTGAGCGTTATGTGCTTGTATCAGGAGAAAAGGGAGCAGAAGATGTGTAGTGGTTGTGCTGAGGGAGAACAGAGGGGCAGTGGAATTAGGCCATGGGAGGAGTATATGGCCACTACTTGGACTTTTGAGCCGTGGGAAAGTGCATAACTAGTAGGCCATTTTTCAATCTTTTCTATTTTTCATTGTAATATATATTCTAAACTGCCCACTGTTCTGTTCCTGTGATGTCTAAGGCATCGTCTTGCCACGCCTTACCTCCCCGTCTTAAATGCTTAAAAGCTAAGTGCTTAGGGGCCTCGCCTTGCTTTACCACCTTAAAAACTATGGTTCTGTGTTATTAGCTCACACAGAATTGTCAAAATCATTCATCTTGAATTTTTTAAAAATATCAGTAATAAATAAAAGAAAATTGTGATTCATCACTATCCATGTTTTTAACCTTTTTAAGATGTCCATAAGGCGACACTTAGACTCTGCTTAGGCTGTAAGGTGCCCTGGCAGCGCCCAAGCATTTCTTCCACCTTAGGAGCTTAGGCGGTGGTAAGGTGGGGGTTGATCACCTTATGGGCGCGTTAAAAACCTTGGTCGCCATGATATGTATAGTACACCATAGTTTCCAAATGTGTGGTCAAAATGTGATAGTTTGTTCGATGTGCTTTAGGGTTCGCCAGCGATATAATTTGTTGGGGAACAAGAACCATAAATCAGGGGGCCATGGACCAGAGGGGAGGGATGTGAGCTGCCACCATTGCTTTCCGTCATTGCTATTGCCACTGCTGTTGCACCTCTTCATTGCTCAAGCTATTGCTGTTGATGCACTGCTGTGGTTGATGCCACGTCAATATCTCTGTTCATGATCGCTGGACATGAGGGAAAGGATGAGATCTGGTCGTATACGCTAGCATTGAGCCAGCCAAGCGAGCTATTGGACTGAGAGAGAAGAAAGATTATGATCACTGATGAAATAAAAAATGACGTGATGGGGTGGATGGGTTATCTTCCTCCTGTTCTCATCTCCACTCACTTGGATCCCCTCCTCTATTGGCATTAGGAGTAACAATGTAGAAATTTCATGTGTATAGTCTCTTTTATCGCATTCTCCATATTTACATATAGTTCATAATTTATTAGTTTTCATGAAGTTATTTGGGCGAACAGTCCTCTAGTAATTTTTCGTGTCCATGTTGCCAAACATTTGTAGAATCTGAGATTAATTTTATGGAGGTACACTAAATCAGTAACTATTTCACAGATTTTCTCATTTTTTATGTAATTTTATGGAGGCACTCTAGATCGATAATTATTTATTATATGGAGGTGCACTAAATCAATTTGGTTTGCATAATTCCCCCCCTCCATGCTACAAGATATTGTATTGCATGGGACAGCTATTAGTTCTAGTTTGGTCTGATTTTATAACTAGAATTTCCAAAAGTCCAAATAGGTGCTAATTTCTTATACTTTCCTCATAATGACTTGCAAAAATGATTCATCATGTTAGGTTCACCCTCATCATGTCAGGTCGTGAAAGTCCGTGCCACCTGCCTTTCCTAGCCCCCCACAAGCTTTATCATACCAGTTGGTTGCATTTTCATTCATATTCATTTGCTTACGCCAATGATTTGTCCATCATACATTTTCTTTGAAGAAATATATGCCCCCCTAATAATCCATACAATGATGAATTGATGACTAATGGCTTGTATGTGTCAACAGAAGAACCCAAGGTATCCAGACTTCAAGCACAAGAGCACCGGTGAGGCGCTGTGGGTTGAGGGGAGGAACAACCCCAACTGGGTCGTCTCCCAGCTGGCGATCTTGGACTCGAGGATGGGTTCCCTGCAGGACAAGCAGAGGAAACCAGTCTCCTACATGTATGCCGACGACTTCATGACATCTGATGCCAGCGACTAAGCCCTGCTATAGGAAGGAGTCAGGAAGCTTCTGATCCCCCAAGTATCTATCCAGTTCCACTATCTTATTATCATGTAGAAAGGTGCGCTATCGCACTAAATTCTTCCGCCGCGTTTCGGTTTTCGTTGTACATAGGTAGGCCAGGGAAGCTTATTAGTCCATCTGTTTTATGTCGGTAGTAGTGACAAATTATGAACATGACCATGTACGAGAAGCTCTATCATCTGCGCACCAGTTGACGCGTTCCAGCAAGCCGTGTCCCGTCTAATCATATGACTAACGACTCAAAGTTTGCAGTTTATACGTGGGAGGTTTCTGCACTGTCGAATCTGTCTCGGAATATCGCGACTTGTGTTAGGAAGAAGTACATCTCACCGTTGAGGGGCGCACATCGAACCAGCAGGATACACGTCGATGCTCTGATCTGATGCTGCCGACCAGACAACGGTGCTTTTGCACCGAAAAATGTGTGGACCAGACAGTGATGATTTGCACCGAGAATTATGTCTAGGCTACTCTCTCCCTCTCTCTTTTCTGAAGAGCACGTGTACCTACCGTCCCTCCAGGCACCATCTGCTCCACCAGCCAAACCATGGCACCATCCCAGAAGGCACAAAGGGTATAGCAGACTTCGATTTCCCTTATGTATTTTTTATAAGATGGTTGCGGACAGTTGCATGTAATTTCGCCTTGAGACGTGGGTTAAAGCCGGCCTCGCTCTTTCTGGCAAAGGAAAAGGAAAAAGGAAAGATGAAGACCTCGCTCGATTTGTTGATCGATGCCGGTGGTGTGGACGCTTGGATCCAGCGCTCATGTGCACCACATGCGCGCTGTCCGCCCACGGATCGACCGGCGCATGTGCTGACCTCAAAATGCAGGGCGGTTTTCATGGGCCGTCTGTGTTACTCGCTTGACCAGTCTTGTGAATCTCTCTCTCGTTTGACTGAGTTTGCTATCTCCTCCTAGGTTATACACCTATTATGAACTATATTTAAAAACACATTTCAAAATGTTTTAGGGAAAAAAAATTCCTGTGTGTGCATCTGGACATCATATGTTCGCACACAAAATTTCGATGAAAAAGAACGTCTTTTATGACATGCATACAAAAGGTGAAAAAAAATGCCTCGTGAATAGCTATAATCAAGCATAAAAAATGTCCTTTTTCATCGAAACTTTGTGCACGCACATATAATGTCCGGATTTACACGTGAGATTTTTCTTGAAATTTTTAAACTTTCTAAAATGTGTATTTAGTCAATAGGTGCACATACACCAATGAGCCAAAGTGAATTTCTCCTCCTAGATTGATATTTTGGATCGAGTAATCTGCCATGAGACTACCCATAATGAAAAGTAATGGAAAGCAACATAAAATGATAACATGCATATGTTACTAGTCTAAGTTACTATCTTCATAGTGAATAGTAACATAGTGATAGTAACATTGAGCCTTTCATTTATTAGGTTATAGACTCATCTTGTCATGGTATGTGTGATGTTACTCATAGTATGAGTAACTAGCTATGTTACTTAATTTCTTTCTCTTTTCATTAATTAGTTGTCATATCATATTTTTCGTTTAGATGACATCTATGTTATTACATATGTTACTTTCACTGTAGGTAGTCTGAGTGAGGCTGTGATCGAATGTTAATGTCAGTGCCACATGGTTCTGTTTCAAGTCAACGTCTCTCGAAACATGGGCTTAAAGATTCGGATGGAACGAGTCGTCCTTCCTTTTGCAGCCTCATTAGATCTAAGATTCAAAAGAGCCTCCACGGTTCGCAAGATTCAAAAAAAGGAGGATTGTGATGTTAGGTCCTCTTGAATCTTAACAGGATTGAAAACCATATATGAATTGGCACCAAAAGTGTGGGTTTATATAGCATATTAACTCTCCAATGGAAATTTCTATTTGCTGTCGGATGAAAAATGCCTCGTATATAGCCTCGTAGGTAACATCCATCAGGTTTCCAAACCTACATATCAATTTCTAACATTCAAAAGGTTTTCTTACCCAATCTGTCAATTTCTCTAAGCAGATTGATCAATTTTTAAGCTCATAATCTCTTTGAAATCCATTCGACTTAAAGATGACCTAAAATGTTGATGATGCAAAAGAAACCACATGTCTTGCGTTTGTGTTTGCAGTCTTAGCTAAACAAGTGGAAGCCCCATCCAGTTTGGTTGTGTCGTATACTCAGAAAACAGATCGAAACGTTGTTGAAATGCTCGATCATCGCTTATATCATGTGTCCACCGCACCTAAACATCCTTGGACTCGAATTGATAATAATGCATAAGCAAGTGGTGCTCACAAACAACAACATAATAGCGTTGATGATAAAGTGACTTTGACAACTTGAATACAAAAGCACAGCCAAAGAGAAACCGGAAGGAAAGCCCCCCCAGCAAAACATGCATGATGATAAGTGATCAACAATCAATATAACTGTTTCGTTTGTACAAACACATGGAGAGTTTAACCCAAATCTCCACACATCTCCTTTGTGCTTCTAAAAAGGCCTACTTCAATGACCCAAACAAAGGGCACACATCCATGTGTGCTCTCTGATGCACCGAGCTCATCCCTTTTGGCTTGGTGATCGAACCCAGATCGAAGAACAAAAAGTATAAACCGTCAAAAGAAAAAGAAAAAGAGATCGAGAGCCCATGATATCATCTTGCTTCTCAAATCTTCATTATTTGGATCCCAGGCCTGTGGCTTCGGATCTCTTGATGATCCTCAACTTCTTGCATGTGCCGCTGAACATACTGCAAAACGCAAGAACAAAGACCATAAGTCACTGCTTCACAAAGTGATGTTTAGGTTCACAGTCACCTAATATATGTTGGAGTTGAAGATGAAGAATTGATGAAATGAATCAAGACTTACTCGAAGGGAACATCTCCGACAAGCATGAGGTCGCCGTCCTTGTCCTCGTAGGTGATGGCGTACTCGGACGGGTTTGCGCCGCCGCCGTTGGAAGCGCCGGCGTCTGCCCCGGAGAAGCAGACGAACATGGCCTCCAGGGCCTCCCTGAGCTCCCTGTAGCCCTTGTACATCCTCATGTCGATCTTCCTGAGGTAGGGCGCTCCGTCCATGCTCACTTTGACGAAGGAGCCGTTGGTGCTCGCCGGCGCCGCTGCGGACGGCGCGTTGTTGCTGCTGGTCTCGTCCGCTTTCTTCGCCTTGCTCTTGCTCGCCGCCGCCTGGAAGCAGCTCTTCCGGTACGACCTCACCGGCGGCCACCCTACGACTTGTGCCCTGCGAGAGTTGAGAGAAGCATGCAAGTAAGAACCCTGGGCTTGGACTTGGAGGAAGAAGAAGCGAGCCGGAGGCGGAAGGGGTTGGACTGGTACTCACTTGGCCACGGGGGGTGCGGTCTGGACGTCGTCGGACTTGTCGTCCTCATCGGAGGCGGTGGCCTCGAAGGCGTCCAGGGTGCGCTTCTTGCCCCTGGGAGTCGCCGGCGGCGACACGTAGTTGATCCTCTGTGGCTTGTCGTCGGTGCCGGGGAGGCCCAGCCTGAGCTCGGTGGCCATGAGGAGGTTGTCGGTAGCTTCCATTTCCAGTCGACGTGCGAATGAAGATGCTGCGCTGGAGAAGAACTTTAGAAGCACGTACGTTTGGATGCGATGCGAGCGAGATCTGATAGCTCTGGCTCTCTGAGAAGACGATGTGTGGTTGCTTGTGTTGGCTTGGCAATGGCAGGGTTGGCGCCCATGTTTTATAGGGGGCGACTGGCGAAGCGAAGCGAAGGGCATCGCGAGCAAGTTGGCATACAGCCAGCGCATGGGCTGACAATGACATAGTCGGGCAACACGTAGGTGGGTGGAGTGCATCGAGCGCAGCAGGCAGACGCCGAGCTGGGGTGTCGGGGTGGCTGGGGCGCAGGGTGCCGGGTCGGCCGGCGACAGCGCGGGCCCGGGCGCGGGCGGCGCACGACCGTCCGGGGATCCCTCGGTCCACGGGCTACACGGCGCGGCAGGCCATGTGCCGATCGGCCTGCTGGCTGTACGATACGTAGTATACACACCAGCTTTGATGTTGATGGAGTATTGTACGTATCTCCGTTGTTTAGCTATACATACCTAAACCTAAAGTAAACAGCCGAGAGCTGGACTGATTGATCGACTATCCTAATTTTGAATGTGTGGTGGATGCGTACGCGGTTTTCCGGGTCTCGGGGCGGATATTGTATTCCGTGGGGCACATGGCATGTCTAGCATTATCGCATGTAGGAGTACTCTCTAACGGGTTGTCTGCCGTCCCGTCCCGTCCCGTCCATCAAACAACGTAGTGGTTTGGTTTCAGTTCGATCCGCTACGTGTGGTGTGTGTGTGGCTAGCTGAGTATCCCCCATCACATTCTGGACGTGTCAGGCTGGAAGCTTCTCAGGGGCGATCGGGACTTGAACGGCATGGGCGGCGATCGCAACCCGGCACCCCTGTAACCCGGCCGGATGGGGCCGATGAATCATGCATGCATGTATGGCGCGCTAACGATGATATGATGATATCATGGACCTACGGAATAGAGAATAGAGAACGGGTGTGGTGGGGGCGTGAATTGAATTGGATGATTGCTAGCATAGCTAGCAAGGCGCCATGATCGGGGATACTGGGGAGCATCGCTCGCGCATTCGGCGCTGTTTCCTTTCGGCCATATCCATCATGTTACGTAACGTTGTTATCGGATGGAGAGCGATGCGTCCCGGGATATATGGGCGCCCTGTCCCTCCCTCCCTTTGCTTTACGATCCGATCCTTGCACTCCATGCATGCAATCGCTTTCTCTTCTTTTCATCTTCATCCTAGTACTACTACTATACTACTCCCTGTCACGACCGACTACACATGCATGCAGATCATCGCTTACATGTAGATGTGTTCACACGGCTGAATCCACAAAGTTGTGTGATGATATGACAAAGTTCTGATTGATCCACGGAGCGTGGTAAAAGTGGGTGAGCACCAAAACTCCGCCACCTTACCGAGACATAAGGTGCATGCATGAGTTTCTCTTTCTCCTTCTCTACTACGCACGCATGCATTCATGCATTTTCACCTCCTCGCCTTGGGAGAATCTTACCGTCCAGAGAGTTGTCTAGTGAAACGGAGGAAGCAGGAGCAGTGCTTAATTAACTTTTCTCCATATATGGATCGGCCGTATCTCTTCCCACTACTGCCCTCTCCCGCGTCCGGCGCCTTATATATTACAAAACGAGATACTCTTCTTCAGCGAATCACTTTTCGTTGTTCTTGCTTCTTTTTGGTTGGGTCAGTGCCCAACAGCGCCTAGTGGGGGTTGTTTGTTTCGAAATCTAAACACAAAGTATATGTATCCTGTTGCGGTACGATGCTTGCTTCCTGACCTGATCGAGTGGGGTGCTTAGTTTTTTTGTGTGGTGCCACTACGTACGTACCAGACGGTCCCCTCCTGGCTAGAGATTTGCCGAGCTAATGAGGTAGTATCATGGGAGGTGGGGCTGGTTGGCTTTGCGCTTGGACTTGTAGCAGGCGACCTTTTGGAAAGTCTAGTTTACTTAATACTAGGTGGTGCTATTGTATCTTGAGCATTCTAGAAAGTTAAAGTGCATGGGTGCATGCTTTCAGGAACAAGCAACCTAGCTTTGTCCCGTGGGTCAAATCACCATGTAAAATATTTCTCGAGTCCTTCGTTGAATTTATCTTCTTTCTTGGGTGAATTGGGTGTGCTTTCAAGATTTATTTTTTCTTGGTTAAGTACTTCATTGATGATTAACTGTTCATTGTTTACATTACAATAGAAAACACTTGAATCACTTGACAACTTATTAAAGCTGTTTATTATTGTATGTATGCTTCTTTCCAAAAAGTGGTGGAGTGGATGCATATTTGTTGACGATCAGAGAAGGATCGAAATAAAGGTCATTGATTATCTGAGCACTATAGTAGAAAGCTAAAGTTCATGGGGGCTTAGATTTGAAGATCAAGCAAACTTTGCCCTGCAGTTCAAATCTCCATTTATAATATTTTCTCTTGTTTCTTTGCCTTTTCAAGATTTGTCTTGTAGGTCAAATTTTCCCTATAGTATTTTCTCCAGTCATTTCCTTTCGTGTTTGTTTATGGTTGAACTTTGAAGTTAATTGAGTGCCTTGCATAATTATGGGGTTATATTCCAATCGTAATTAACTACAATATGCTCATTCTAGTGTTTTTGGTATATGTGCTATTCATGCAAATACTACCAAGCACCAAAACTATTTATTGACATCTTCTCAGCTCTATATATCATCATGTATACAATTATGTTCCAAGAAAGGTAGGCAAGCTAGGAAATTAAACGAACTTTAATTTGACCAGGGCCGCATTGGTTTAGTACGGATGATGATATGATCTATTCATTGATTTATCTAGGTAGTAACATATAACAATCCGTCGCTCCTAGAAAATTGCATAGTGATGGGGAGCATCAAGCAACCACGTTAATCAAAACTTAAACAACAGATCAAATGCTGTGTTTTCCAAAAATATATTGGAAAAAGAGAGTCTGTGGTGACACGAACACATGGAGGGAAGGTTTTGGGCAAGGAAGAACTTTGTGATTCGTTGAAATCCTGAAGGTTTGATCATGAACTTGTTTGAATGCTCAGCATTAGAGAAAGCTAAACCGCTAGACCACTAGTAGAGAACATGGTTGTAATCCCGGTTGGTAAGGGCTTTTAGTCCCGGGTCATCAGGACTAATATCTTGGGACTAAAGCCCCCCTAGCCCCAGTTGGCCATGACCGGGACTAATGCCCTTTCACGTGACTCGCAGCGTGCGACGGGGGGCGGGGACCTTTAATCCCGGTTGGTGACACCAACTAGGACTAAAGGATTTGGGGTTTTTATTTTTGCTTTTCATTTTATGTTTTCCATTTAATTTTTTATTTCAAATATATTTTACGCTACTAAATACTGTACATGTTATGCATATATCATAGAATTTCTCGTAGGACCAATCATATATCATAGAATTTCTCGTACAACCACACACACACACACATACACACACACACACAATTTGGTATATATAATTTTTCCTACAGCTTGTAGATCATTACATGCAGGCATTGTTGAGGAAATCGTTAACTGGTAACTGCTCAGTTGGCTGGTGAGTAGGGGATTAATGAACTAATCGGCAAGTTAATCGGCCATTTAATCCATTAATCGGGCGATTTATCAGTTAATCAGCTACTCGGTGACCGTATGAGTAGGGATTAATCGGCAAGTTAACTGGTTAACTGGACGAATTCTTGAACAGGGCATGCATGCATTAGGTGTAGTGATATTCTCCGTCGGCAGCTATGACCTGCCCAAGCAAAAATCCCGCCATTTCCTCTTGAAGTGTTGTTCCTGCATCTCCGACATCTTTAAAGGAGACCAATATGAATATATTAGTTATGTGTATATATATTAAACCATGATAAAAATGTGAATAGTGTTTACGGACCCAAAAATGTCTTCTATCTGTGCGTTGTTTCGGTCATAAAGCAAATGTTCTCGCAAACATAGTATGTACATAGATTAGTTTCATGTTCCTGTTGCATGCACCACTTTACGAGAATATAATTCAGTCAGATAATAATCAAGCATGATAATGATATTGAAACTAGAACTAAAGAGATGTGCGGACGTAGTTAGTACTACTCAATTACCTTGGGTCGTGTCCATGTCAGCTCTTTTTTCCATTCAGGAATCTCCCGAATGAACCGTGTCCAAACCCTGCCCGACGAAGAAAAAGAATAAAGGAATCATTGATTACTTGATATCAGGAAATGAACTAAGGAGGCCGGCATAGTGCGATAATGATTGAAATTACCTGTCGAACATTAACTTCAGGTTCATGTACTCTTTAACGTCTTTTTTTAGTGAGTCTAGAACTTAAAACTTTTCCCTCGTCAACACTAATGATTAGCAGGATCAAGTGGAAACTGTGTTGTATAAGTGTGCATGCATAACTCATCAAGTATTACATACACTTAACATCGAGTAAGCAAAATAAAATTTATATTGCAAGACAGTAACACTCATCTGAAGTTGTAAGGTAATAGTATTTTTGGTTGGGTATTTAGTACCTTCAAAAACGTCTCTGTTTCATCTTTGAAATCTGTTACCATCTTTTCATAAATGGTTTGTGGGTCAATGAAGCCAATGCCAAAGACTCCATCTCTTTTCATTTCAAACATCTTCATTCTGCATAACACCACACAAAATAATATAGTAAGAATAATTACACACAATGAACGAGCTGATGAACTAGAGACTTAATTACAGAAAGAAATCACTTACAAATAATAGCAACTGACGAGATATTTGCCAAGAGTGTCTTGATTGAATCACGAAACAATTTTGGATTTTCAATCCACAAATCCTTTTCATTGAAGAAAATGATCTTGCTTGACTTTCACCATGAGGCTCTCTCGCCCGGCATTTATTTCACTCACGTACCAGTTATGCAATTTATACATTTGTGTTGATAGATGCGAGACCTCCTCAAGCCTGACCCTATGTTTCCCGGGGACATATTTCCATGCTAGTTTATCCTCTTCCATCCTGGGCATTCCCTGGGCGCCTAGGAGTTGTTCAATAGTGACACCGGCCTCTCTAGCCATATCTCTAATAGCAGCAGCGTCTATTACCTTGGTACTCACCTTGAGCGGCGAGATCAATTGCACTGCGTGTTCTCCCAGCTGGAGAACAGTTTTCCCGCTTTTCTTAGTACCACTCGACTCCTTCTTTTGATATTCATGATATGACTTGCTAATAGAGCATTCATAGTCTGATCGCTTTTTCTCTCGAGGACGTTTAGCACGATTCTTTAGAACGCGTTGCACGGTTTCCAGAGGTACTACCTCCTTTGGTGGCGAGGGCGGTTTTGGTCAAAAATGGGCCTGCAATTCGGTAGCCGTTTGGGCCTTGAGTTCCTCCTCGGACATCTCATAAGCCAACTTCTTTTTGGCAGGAGGGGGGTTCTTCCTTGGTGCTCTCTTCCGCTTTGTATTCCGCTGACGCTCCAGAAGTTGAATTGACAAAGTACTCGTGCTGGGCTCCGTCTCGGGGTGGCGGGGTGGAGTCGGTTGACGCGGTGGCGGACTAGCAATGTGCTCCGTGTCGTGGTGGGGTGGAGTCGGATGACGCGATGGACTTGGAGGAGGAGTCGGTGGCCTTGGAAAGACGATGCAGTCCTTTCTTCATAAGCAGAGACTAGGTAAGACTTCTTGCAGTGTTTGTTGCCCTTTACCTCTAGGAATGTCAAGCTCTAGGGACTCATATCCCGGCATCACTTCATCCACCCCGACACGAGCATAGCCAGTTGGAATCGGATTGCAATTGAAGGTTGCATCAGGTGGATTTGTTAAAGCATAACCGACCGCTACCTTCATGGATATGTTCTTGAGTTTCATGTGTAGCTCACAACTTTTCGCCTTTGTGATTTCATCCACGGGGTAGCAAGCCAACAATGCATCTTCGGCCAGGAACCCCGTGGAACCCACGCCGCTTCTTGGCATCGATGGGACTGTACTATCCAATGCTGGACTGGTTGCTCCAGCCGCTAAGACGTCCTTTGTTGGCTAAGTGTGTCGATCTGCTCCTGCTGCCGCAAGAATTTGTGTTCCAACTCCGCGTTCTTTGATTCTACCTTTTCAAGATGGTCAACATCGTGCTTCTTCTTGGCTGCCTCCCGATTCTTCTTTCTCGAACGACTTTTGTAAGAGTCATTCCAGTCCTTAAACCCCTCAACACACGGAACAACGCCTTTGCTTCGTGTTTGTCCCAGGTCTTAGCATTCTTGAGGGTGCGTGTAAGCTCGTCATTCTCTTTGTCGGGCTGGAACACCCCGTTCGAGCATCTTCTATTGTAGCAAGTATAGCGTCAGATGCATCTTTAAGACTTGTTTGCTCCAGAATCTCCCCTGTCTTTGGGTCCAACTTTTCCCCATGCGCATAAAGCCAATTCCTGCACGTGTCGGGCCAAGTCAATGTTTTTGGAGTCACCCGTTCATCAATCATCTTTTGCTCACATTCATCCCACTTAGGCTTGCCACTCTTGTAGCCACGTGGCCCCAGAGAATGGTGCTACTCTTTTTCTGAGCATTTACCTTGTTTATCCTCGCCCGATCCTTAGCTATTTCTGATTGCTTGAACTCGACAAATAAGTCTGAGTGATATTTTAACTTCTTGTATTATCCAGTGAATTCTCGAGTCTTGTCTTGTTTGCCGAAGTCGGACCATAACATTTTCTTCCAGTTGCAGAATTGTGTGTCCATTATTTTAAGAGCAAACTTCTTGACGTTCTCCCATTGTGCATCTCAGAAATGCTCTGGTATGGTGAAATATGTCATGAGCGTATCCCAAAGCAGATTTTTTGCTCTTTTGTCCGCAAAATTAACTTCTCGATCTTTCTTTGACCTATGCCATTCTTGAATGGAGATCGGGATTTGGTCCCTAACAATAACTCCGCATTGACGTACAAATTTGTCGACATTCTTTTTTGGAGCATTTGGTTGGCCACCTCGTGTTATCCCGTCGTTGTTGTACTTCATGCCCTCGGGCAACTTTTTGGCCGGGCCTCGTACTACCCTGCTTATAGAAGATTTGCTTGATCTGGAGGGATAAAGAAGAGATTCGTTAATATATATGGTGAGAAATAGTTATTCTTCACCCCCTCCTATTTTAATATTAATGAACCGTATTTTTACGTCCCGTAAATTTTATCTTGCTTCACACATAAAAAAAACGTAAGAAAATACATAATCACCGTACAATTATTTTATGTTACGTATATTTATGAACGTAAAATTATAGTGTAAAATGTACATAAAAACAATTTTTCAGGTCTTGTGACCCATAATTTTGTTTTTTTATGTCAAATTTTATGTTGTGAATCAATATGAATGTAACTATTTGTATATCATATGTAATTTATGTATGAAACAATCGTAAAATTACCTCGGGTGAAGAATAACTTATTCTAGACCTTGGATGATTATATATATATATATATATATATATATATATATATATATATATATATATATATATATATATATATCTCAATTAATACATCTAATGATCACCAGAGTTCAAATATATACCTCGCTGGACTTTCTTAATTCGAGGAAAAATTCTTCGCCATCATTGTCTGGTTCCCCTCGTCTCTTGGTTGTTCTTCCCCAATTCCGTCACCGGATGGGTTAAGATATTGTGATCCATCATGTGCTTCTTCATTCTCTTCATTTCTTTAGCGTATCATGTCGAACAAGACATACTCTTGATTATGGTCTATGTCTCTACTGTCCATAGCTTAACTAATGGAGAAGAAAGATAAAACAATTTAGTATTCACTTTAGCTAGCAAGATCATCATATATATAATATCACTAATACATCAAATAATCCACTTAATGCATCATTGAATATTATCGAATATAATCTCGAATACATTTCAAGTATTATCACTAATACATCTTGAATATTATCATATGACATCACTAGCTAATACAGATCGAATATTATCGAATAATCTAGTTCACTAGCGGTTCCTGATCAAACTGATCACCCAAAGAGCTGCTGCTGTACTGAGGCGCGGGCGATGGACATCCAAAGAGAAGGAACCATCACATGATCATAGCTCAGGTGAGATCCCTGAAGAACCTGCCAAGTATCGGAGAACCTGACGTCCAACGCCTCCGTGTAGCGATGGACGTGCTCGTCCTCCTCCCTAACACGACGACGTACCTTCTTCTTGGGGGCCGCCTGCCTCCACACGGAAATTGGCCCACACAACTGCCACCAAAGAAGCTCTGGGTCGACGACAGGAGCCCGATTCTTCACCAAGATGCGCGCCCCGAAAGGTAGCACGTCCGAGTGCCAGCCCGGCGGAGCCCAGTCCCGAACAAGGCGAGGATGCGGGCCGGGCATGATCGACATCGAGAACTTATAAACATAGGATTTGCATAACAATGATTATCATTTTATTCATATTTGTAAACTTATAAACATCAAGAATTGATTTCAATCATATGCATCAACAAGAACATCCTCAAATAATGACAAGTATTTTGTCGCTATCACGTATTTATAGTCAATCTTTCAAGAGTATAATCGTCTAGATTTAGTTTTCTCTAGTTTGCCATGCCTAGATTGTCTAGCCCTGAACAACAAAAAATGGAAAACCAATACGATGGTACTATATTATAAATGTAATGTTGATAAATTTTGATTGATCACATCTAGTAAAAACATTCATTCCATTTTCATTAGAGATGATTAAAAATGATGCCATTTCTAGCAAGAATGAAAGTCCTTCCATGTTCTTAGTTCCAACGAGTTTATATGTTCGAATTGGACAACCTTTCAAATTGTGTATAATTCACATGTGTAGATTTATCATAGTAGTGAAACTCAACTTGAAATGTAGATAATAATGTACTTTTGACCAGAAATTTGTTCATTTTTCACAACTATAGACTAAATTTTGTTATTGAACACGTCGAAGTTAGAGTCTTACGTAACCATCAAACCAGTTTTCTATCATTTTCCTATTTTAGAAACAGGATTCATTTTTGTTCAATGTAACAAAATTTATCAATGCCAAAAATGTTGTCTATGACGCTATTAGGGGATAAAAAGAACAAATATGTATTGTAGGGGCCGAAAAGAACAAAGATTGACTATAGAAACAAAATCTAGGAGAGAGGAGAGGCTCACCGGCACGGATCGTCGCGGGAGACGGAGGGGGACGCCGGAGGCAGGGAGAAGCGGCGCCGGCGCGGGCTGCGGCGGTGCTTGGGAGGATCGAGTGGGCGGGGATCGAGGCGGGCGCCCGCAGGAGTGGCATCGGTGCCGACGCGGGCTCGGGCGACGCTTGGGGCAGACCGGCCGGACGGTGACGACGAGGGCGCGCACGGGTTGCTAACAAAAATGGGCAGTGTGACGACGTCACGATGGAGATGGCGACGACGGTTGTGCTGTGTTTCTTCGCGAAAATGTTTAATGATTGGGAAGGGGAGGAGGCAGCAGTTATATATGCCAGGGACCTTTAGTCCCGGTTGATGACACGAACCGGGACTAAAGAGTCTTTAGGCTTGGCTCTAGCCACCAGCTGGGACTAAAGGTGGGGTGTCTCGCAGAGCGGCACACACCTTTAGTCCCGGTTGGAGCCACCAACCGGGACTAAAGGTCTCCATTTTGGCGGCCCAAATTTCGCGCAGGAAGGGACCTTTAGTTACGGTTGGAGCCTCCAACCGAGAATGAAGGTCTACTTTTTATTTTTTGGGTTTGTTTTGTTTTTCTAAACAAGACAACTTCTGTTTTTAGATTTGGAATAACAGTTAGACTATTTATAGTTTTTGAATGAATCTTTTTTGCTTTAGGTCAAAGAAATTAGAAACTTTCTATTAGTGACATAGTTTCAAAATTTGCATAGTTTAAATTTGAATTCTTTTGAAATTTCTGTGGATCACTAGTTTGTGAATAACTTTATTTTAAAAATAGATTTTTGAGTGATTCTTTTTCCTCATGTTTAATATTTGTGTGTTTTATCATTATATTAAATTTGGTAATTTTTAGGTTATTTTAAATGTCTGTTTTAATCAAAAATAGATTTTGTTTATGTCTTCTAGTAATATAGCTAAAAAAATCATTAAATGTATGAAAAATAGAAAATAAAGTCAGAAAGTGTTGAAAATTGATTACGTGACTTTGAATGATGCATATTGAACGCAGAAAAAGTCAAGAGTTGAAATACGTTTAAAAAATGAAATGCCTTTGTAAGAGATGAGTATTCGTCCGAAACCATGATACTTTGAAAAAGATTGTCCAGTTTGTACACGAAGTGCATCCGGGTTTTTGCCATAACCCTCTCAACTTTTTAGTACATGCTATGTTGGTGAAATGATGATACCATGCCAAATTTCATCCTTTTCGGTGTTCATTTATACTGCTTTTCAATTTCATGGTCATTTGGCTCAAAAAATTATTAAATGCATGAAAAATAGCAAATGATTTGTACATACCGTCGGGCAGTTCGTTGTCCTTTGAAGCATCTTCTTTAACATTTTCAGCAACTTTTCAAATCCCTTGTCACATACACCATTCCCTGCCTTCCATTGCAGCAATTCTAGTGTGGTACCCGACTTCTTCTTGTCATCTTCGCAATTTGGGTACAACAATTTCTTGTGATCATCTAACATGTGCTGCAACTTTTGATAGAGGGGAAGTTGTCCTTGTATTTCGTTTTTAGTGGAGTAGACTTTGACAATCCGACTACGAACGTGTGAGGACGTCGTGCCTTAGCAATCGCTAAACCAACTCTTAGAGGTTATTAACCACGCCGGAGCACGATCAACATGACCATGAGGGTTTGTTTCCTGCATGCATACGAAGAACAAGCAAGAAACTAAGATTGCAATCTGGATATTGCGAATATAATAGGAAAGCTTTATTGATGAAAGTGGGGTTGTGTGACGCCTTGCTACTTCTCAAACAACAACGTCAGAAATTGACACGTTGACGGAGACTTGCTTGCGTTGGTTTTTCCCTTGAAGAGGAAAGGGTGATGCAGCACAGGAGCAGTAAGTATTTCCCTCAGTTTGAGAACCAAGGTATCAATCCAGTAGGAGAATCTCGTCAAGTCCAGAGTACCTGCGCAAACACAAAAGAGCTTGCACCCAATGCTATAAAGGGGTTGTCAATCCCTTGAAGATTGATTGCAAAGTGAGATCTGAAGGCGGAAAGTACAACGAAATAAAAGTGTAAGGCTGAAAATATGATGTGAAGTAGACCCGGGGGCCATAGTGTTCACTAGAGGCTTCTCTCAAAATAGCAAATATCACGATGGGTGAACAAATTACTGTCGAGCAATTGATAGAACCGCGCAAAGTCATGACGACATCTAAGGCAATGATCATACATATATACATCACGTCCGAGACAAGTAGACCGATACTTTCTGCATCTACTAATGTTACTCCACATATCGACCGCTATCCAGCATGCATCTAGTGTATTGAGTTCATGACGAATAAAGTAACGCCTTAAGCAAGATGACATGATGTAGAGGGATAAACTCAAACCAATGATGAAAACCCCATCTTTTTACCCTTGATGGCAACTACACGATGCGTGCCTCGCTACCTCTTCTATCACTGGGTGAGGTCACCGCATGGTACGAACCCAAAACCAAGCACTTCTCCCATTGCAAGAATCATAGATCAAGCTGGCCAAACAAAACCCACAACTCGAAGAGAATTACAAGGATATGAAATCATGCATAAGAGAGATCAGAAGAAACTCAAATAAGATTCATAGATAATCTGATCATAAATCCACAATTCATCGTATCTCGATAGACACACCGCAAAAGAAGATTACATCTGATAGATCTCCATGAAGATCATTGAGAACTTTGTATTGAAGATCCAAGAGAGAGAAGAAGTCATCTAGCTACTAGCTATGGACCCGTAGGTCTATGGTGAACTACTCACGCATCATCGAAGAGGTCATGGTGTTGATGAAGAAGCCCTTCGTATCTGAATCTCCCCTCCGGCAGGGCACCAGAACGTGCCCCAGATGGGATCTTGCAGAGACAGAAGCTTGCGGCGGCGGAAAAGTATTTTCGTGGCTCCCTTGATTTTTTCTGGGATTTTAGGGAATATATAGGCGAAAGACCTAGGGCAGAGGAGGCCCATGGAGCCCACAAGCCTGGGAGGCGCGCCCCCTGGCCGCGGCTAGGGGGCTTGTGGGGTCCCTGGTGACCCTGTGCCTTGGTTCTCAAGTCTCCCGACCGTCTTCTGTTTCGGAAAAATCTTTTTGGAAGTTTCATTCCGTTTGGACTCCGTTTAAAATCCTCCTCTGAAAGGGGTCAAAAACACGGAAAAAACAGGAACTGGCACTTGGCACTGAGTTAATAAGTTAGTCCCAAAAAAGATATAAAAGGCATACAAAACATCCAAAGTTTGACAAGATAATAACATGAAACCATCAAAAATTATAGATACGTTGGAGACGTATCAAGCATCCCCAAGCTTAACTCCTGCTCGTCCTCGAGTAGGGAAGTGATAAAGACTGAATTTTTGATGTGGAATGCTACCTAGCATAGTTGTCCTTTGTAACTTCTTTCATGTGACATGAATGTTCAGATCCTTAAGATTCAAAACAATAGTTTGCTATTGACATGAAAAGAATAATACTTCAAGCAAACTAGCAAGGTAATCATGAACTTTTGAAATAACAAGGCCAAAGAAAGTTATTCCTACAAAATCATATAGTCTGCCTATGCTCCATCATCCCCACACAACTAATGTAAATCATGCACAACCCCGGTATTGGCCAAGTAATTGTTTTCGCACTCTTACTTTCTCAAACCTTTTTCAACTATCACCCAATACATGAGCGTGAGCCATGGATATAACACTATAGGTGGAATAGAGTGTGGTGGTGGTTGTGAGACAAAAAAGGAGGAGATGGTCACATTGACTCGCGTATCAAAGGGTTATGGAGATGACCGTTAATAGATATCAATGTGAATGAGTAGGGGTTGCCATACAAAGGATGCACGAGAGCTATAAGTATGTGAAAGCTCAAAAGGAGAACTAGTGGGTGTGCATCCAACTTGCTTGCTCACGAAGACCTAGGGCAATTTGAGGAAGCCCATCATTGGAATATACAAGCCAAGTTATATAATAAAGATTCCCACTAGCATATTGTGGTGACAAAACGAGAGGCTCTCAATCATGAAGAACATGGTGCTATTATAAGCACAAGTGTAGAAAAAGATAGTAGCATTGTCCCTTCTCTCTTTTTCTCTTTTTTTTATTTGGGCTCTATGGCCTCTTTTTTTGGGCTCTTTGGCCTCCTTTTTTTCCTCACATGGGACAATGCTCTAATAATGATGATCATCACACTTTATTTACTCACAACTCAATACTTAGAGTAATGATGACTTTATAGGACATGCTTCCGGCAGTGTACCGGGATGTGCAACGATCTAGCTTGGCGTATGACGTTGAAACATCTCGCTAGCTATCTTATGATCATGCAATGGCAATATGAGAGTGACGGCACAAGTCATGAGACAGAACGGTGGGAGTTGCATGGCAATATATCTCGGAATGGCTATGAAAATGCCATAGTAGGTAGGTATGGTGGCTGTTTTGAGGAAGGCATATGGTGGGTTTGTGCACCGGCGAAAGTTGCGCGGCGCTAGAGAGGCTAGCAATGGTGGAAGGTGAAAGTGCATCTATACCATGGACTCACATTACTCATGAAGAACTCACATACTTATTGCGAAAGTTTTTATTCGTAACCGAAACAAAGTGCTAAACGCATACTCCTAGGGGAAGGGTTGGTAGATGTTAACCAGCGCGCGATCCCGACCGCAACACAAAGGATGACAATCCATGGATCAATTATGCTCCGACTTCCTAACATAGCGGTTCACCATACGTGCATGTTACGGAAATCACTAACTTCAACACAAGTATTTCTAGATTCACAACACCCTACTAACATAACTCTTAACATTACCAAATCCACGTGTCAAAACTAATTGAGAGGAATCAAAACTTCTCTTTCTACTCAATGCACATGAAGATGCAGGGCCGGCCTTGGCATATGGCCGGCGGGGCGACGGCCTAGGGCCCATAGAGGAGGGGGCGCATAATATAGTATGTATATCATCAGATGCTAGGCTCAGCCAAAAAATTCACGTGAGAAACCTGTTCGTTAGTCCCTCAGAATCCCTGCCTCGACGCACGACGCTTCGTCTCCGCTGCCCTACAGCGCGGCGCCTCGCCGCCTTGGTCATACGACGCCTCGGCCAGTTGGCCGGCTTGGCGCCGGCTCGCCGCTGCGCGCCGCGCGTGCGTCTGCGGCTCGACAGTCAGGTTAGTCAGGTACTACAGCAGTCAGGTTAATCTCCCAGACTCCCACCAAGGCTCGATCGATCTATCAGGCCCTGTCTACAATCAAGTGATCAACTGAGAACTTCATGCTATTTTATTAGGTTGCTTCTTTGATCAGGTGAAAATCACTGAATCACGTGCTACAATCGATCAGGCCTGCAACCGATTTTCTGGACAGTAAAAAAAACAGGAACGGCTTCTTTGGCTTGGACCTGCATCCATTCATCCAAATTCTGAAATTTAGTATTAGAAGAGTAATCAACATCGGAATTCAACACTAGTACGTAGTTTATCCATCATCTTTATTTAGTAAATAGTAATTCAAGTACTTTTCTATGTATGTCTAGGGTTTCAATCATTTGATGTATAAATTTCACATTCTTTGTATTCTCTATTTTTCTTTTCTTCATAATTTTAGGGTCTGTCATGTTGCCTAAGAAGCAATTATCGGGTGCTGAAAAAAGAAAAAAAAGAAAGAAAGTGATATGAAAATTCAACCATTGAAGGGTTCTTTGAATAGGTACTTTACATCCTCTAGCAATGTTGATGCGAGTGAACAACAAGGGCAAATAAGTAATCCCGAGCATGTCGATTCACATATTGAGGTCAATGAAGATGGCGCAAATAGAGGGGAGCAAACAGATTTTGAAGTTGATGCTGACAGTACGATGGAGGAAAATTTGCAGCCTTCTGCTAATAATGAACATGAAGATTCCCTTTCGTTTATTTTTTATCCAAGAACATGGGAAATTCTTGACAATACCAAAAGGGATATTTTAATTGAGAAGGGACCTATTAGAGAACCAAATCTGGAGTTTGAGAAGGACATCATTGGTAGACATTTTTCATATGCTTTCTACTCCAGAAAATTAAGTAATGGTGAGTTTGTTGACAGAAAGTGGTTGGTTTACCATAAAGCTGCGAACAAAGTATATTGTTTTTGTTGCAAGTTGTTCAAATCAAAACAGAGCAAGTCTATGCTAGCATGTGATGGATTGAATGACTGGAAGCGTTTGAGTGTGTGACTCAAAGAACATGAGAACAACATTGAGCATTTAACAAACATGAATACATGGAATGAAGTTACGTTGAGACTAAGCAAAAACAAGACAATTGATGATGATATGCAAAGGGAGATTGCAAAGGAGAAGGAGCGTTGGAGACAAGTATTGGTAAGAATAGTTTCTGCTGTGAAGTTTCTTGCAAAACATACTTTGGCATTTCGTGGATCAAATGAGAAGTTGTATCAATATAATAATGGTAATTTTTTGGGCACGATTGAAATGATTGCTGAATTCGATCCTGTTATGCAAGAACATATTCGGCGCATTCAAAGTAATGAAATTCATCATCACTATCTTGGCCACAAAATCCAGAATAAGTTGATCTCAGTTCTTGCCGATACTGTGAGAAAGGTTATTTTAAAGATCATTAAAGATGCCAAGTATTTCTCGGTTATCTTGGATTGTACCCCGGATGTGAGCCATGAAGAACAAATGACTCTCATTGTGCGTTGTGTCAATATGTCAAGCAACATTCCGAGAGTGGAGGAGTTTTTCCTAGAGTTCCTAAAGGTTGAGGACACATCGGGATTGGGGCTTTTGAATGTATTATTGGATACATTGAGTTCCTTTGATTTGAATGTTGCTGATGTGAGAGGTCAAGGTTATGACAATGGTTCCAACATGAAGGGACAATACCAAGGTGTGCAGAGTCGCTTGCTTAAAGAAAACCCCAAAGCGTTGTATATGCCATGTGCTTGTCATAGTTTGAATCTCACTCTTTGTGATATGGGAAAATCTTGCAAACAAGCTATTACATTGTTTGGTATTATACAACGAATATACATATTGTTTTCACATTCTACTAAAAGGTGGAAGATTTTGCTTGACAATCTTCCAAAAGTAACAAAACTAACTCTCAAGCCTTTGTCCAATACTCGTTGGGAGAGTCGAATAAAGAGTGTGCAACCTATTAGATACCAAACTATCCATGTAAGATCAGCTTTGAAGGAACTAGAGGGGACTTCTACTGATGACCCAGCAGCTGTAAGTGATGCTCAATCTTTGGTCAGTGTACTTGAGAATTTTGAAACTTTACTTGGCATGGTTATTTGGCATGATGTTTTGTTCTCTGTAAATATGGTGAGCCAAAAGTTGCAGGAAAAGATGGTATGCATTGATGCTACTATAAAACACATTCAAGGTGTCATATCATATTTTCAGAAGTACAAAGATGAAGGATTTCAAGCTAGTATTGAGATAGCAAAAGCCATTGCATCTGATATGGACATAGAGCCAGAATTTCCTACAAAACGTTAAAGGAAAAGAAAGAGGCATTATGATGAAACCAATGATCAAGATGAGGAAATACAGTTGTCAGCTATGGAATCCTTGAGAGTTACTTACTTTCTAGTCATCGTTGACAAGGCAATTCTATCATTGACCACTCGCTTTGATCAGTTGAAGAAATTTGAAAAGTTATTTGGTTTCTTGTTCAATTCAAAAAATATGAAGTCCTTGGATGATACCAATTTACGGGAATGTTGCACTAGTTTTGCAAAAGCTTTTTCTGATGATAACTCATCTGATATTGATCTTGATGATTTTGTCTCCGAGTTAAAAGTGTTGCAGGCAACTTTGCCAGATGGTTTGATGTCTGCTCTTGAGATTCTTCAGTTTGTTATGGCTGTAGATTGCTATCCAAATGTCTCTATTGCATATCGGATCCTCTTAACAGTGCCCGTGACTGTAGCCTCCGCTGAAAGAAGTTTCTCTAAATTGAAACTACTGAAAAATTATTTGAGGTCTACTATGTTGCAAGATAGATTGAATGGCTTGGCTATGTGCTGCATTGAGAAGGATATCTTGGACAATGTTGATCTTGATTGTGCCCTTAATGACTTTGCATCAAGAAACGCCCGAAGAAACTTTTTCTGAAGAATTAATTCTTATTTGAGGTAATCATGTTATTTTAGTTTCATTTCTCCATCTTCTATTATTATTGTTGATTAAGTAAGTTGATTTTTTATTATTATCGATGGAATCATTCAATTATTATAGTTAAATTTCAAAGTAAAAATATATGATTTTAGAATATAGGGGCCCATGTTGTGGAGTTCGCCTAGGGCATCCTGAAACAGAGGGCCGGCCCTGTGAAGATGGAGGTTTTTGTATCCTATTTGCGTACCTATAACCTTTGGGACTACTTTCATAGCACAAGCCAACTACCAAGTCACGCACCGCTGTGCTCTAAAAGATCTAAGTGAAGCACACAGAGCAAAATTATCTAGCTCAAAAGATATAAGTGAAGCACGATGATCATTCTAGCAAAATCATGATGAGTGCATGTCTCTCTCAAAAGGTGTGCAGAAAGGATGATAGTGACACAACAAAAAGAAAAGACTCCTACGATACAAGACGCTCCAAGCAAAACACATATCATGTGGTGAATAAAAATATAGCTCCAAGTAATGTTACCAATGGATTGAAGACGAAAGAGGGGATGCCTTCCTGGGGCATCCCCAAGCTTAGGCTTTTTGGTGTCCTTGAATTTGGCTTGGGATGACTTGGGCATCACCAAGCTTGAGATCTTTCCACTCTTTATCCCTTTGTCCATGAGAACATCACCCAAAACTTGAAAACTTCACAACACAAAACCTAAACAGAAACTCGTGATATCATTAGTACAAGAAAACAAACTACCACCTCCTTAGGTACTGTCGCAATCTTGATTTCTATTTATATTGGTGTTAGATTACTGTATTCTCACTTTTCCATGGCTAGTACCCCCCGATACTATCCATAGTTTCATCAAAACAAGCAACCAACTCAACAAAAACAGAATTTGTCAAAAACAGACCACTGTGTAGCAATCTGTATACTTCGTATACTTATGTTACCTCAAAAATTCTGAACAATTATGACTGCCTGTGAAAAAGGCATATAAACCAGCAGCAAAAAGAATCAACTCAAAATATCTTTCTTAATAAAAATGAAAAATAATCTCGTGAGCAAAAAGTTTCTGTCTTTTTCCAGCAGGATCAAACAACCATCACTAAGACTAGTCATAAATGTTTTGCTTGGCTCAAACACAAAAAGAAACACAAAAGGCACAATCATAACAGAATTATGATAGTGTGGACGCAACAAAACAGAAAGAAAAAGATAAATTCATTGGGTTGCCTCCCAACAAGCGCTATTGTTTAACGCCCTTAGCTAGGCATAAAGCGATAGAATCACGTATCGTCGTCTTTGGTGCTCAAACCATAAGTAGCCCTCATCCTGGATTCATAAGACAATCTTATTTTCTTTCTAGGAAAGTGTTCCATGCCCTTCTTAAAAGGAAATTTAAATCTAATATTCCCTTCCTTCATATCGATGATAGCACCGATAGTCCTTAGGAAAGGTCTACCAAGAATGATTGGGCATGTAGGATTGCAATCAATGTCAAGCACAATGAAATCCACGGGTACATAGTTCCTATTTGCAATAATAAGAACATCATTGATCCTTCCCATGGGTTTCTTGACAGTTTAATCCGCAAGATGCAAATTAAGAGAACACTCCTCAATCTCATTAAAACCGAGAACATCACATGAAGATTATGGAATCGCGGAAACACCAGCACCCAAATCACACAAAGCATTGCATTCATAGTTTTTTATTTTGATTTTGAAAGTAGGTTCCCACTCATCATGAAGCTTTCTAGGTATAGATACTTCCAATTCAAGTTTCTCTTCAAGAGATTTAGCTTCGACGATATGATCGGTAAAGGCCTTGTTTTGGCTATAAGCGTGTGGAGAGTTTAGCATGGATTGCATCAAGGAAATGCATTCAATCAAGGAGCAACTATCATAATTGAATTCCTTGAAATGCAAAGTAGTAATTTCATTACTACTCAAGGTTTTAATTGTTGGGGAACATCGCATGGGAAACAAAAAAATTCCTACGCGCACGAAGACCTATCATGGTGATGTCCATCTACGAGAGGGGATTTGGATCTACGTACCCTTGTAGATCGCACAGCAGGAAGCGTTAAGAAACGCGGTTGATGTAGTGGAACGTCCTCACATCCCTCGATCCGCCCCGCGAACCGTCCCACGAACCGTCCCGCGATCCGTCCCGCGATCCGTCCCACTATCCGCTCCGATCTAGGTCCGCGTTCAGCACACGTACAGCTCGACGATGATCTCGGCCTTCTTGATCCAGCAAGAGAGACGGAGAGGTAGATGAGTTCTCCGGCAGCGTGATGGCACTCCGGAGGTTGGTGGTGATCTATCTCAGCAGGGCTCCGCCCGAGCTCCGCAGAAATAGGATCTAGATGAAAAACCGTGGAGGTATGTGGTCGGGCTGCCGTGGTAAAGTTGTCTCAAATCAGCCCTAATACCTCAGTATATATAGGAGGGAGGGGGAGGGACCTGCCTTGTGGCTCAAGAGAGCCCCAAGGAGTTGGCCGAAGGGGGGAGGAGTCCTCCTCCTCTAATGCTAGTCCAACTAGGATTGCAAGGTGGAGTCCTTCTCTACCTTCCCACTTCCACTTTTTTCTTTTCTTTTTTCCTTTGATTTTTATTCTCCTGCGCATAGGGCCTCTTGGGCTGTCCCACCAGCCCACTAAGGGCTGGTGCGGCACCCCTAAGTCCTATGGGCTTCCCCCGGGTGGGCTGCCCCCCGGTGAACATCCGGAACCCATTCGTCACTCCCGGTACATTCCCGGTAATGCCGAAAACTTTCCGGTAATCAAATGAAGTCATCCTATATATCAATCTTCATTTCCGGACCATTCCGGAAACCCTAGTGACGTCCGTGATCTCATCCGGGACTCCGAACAACATTCGGTAACCAACCATATAACTCAAATACGCATAAAACAACATCGAACCTTAAGTGTGCCGACCCTGCGGGTTCGAGGACTATGTAGACATGACCCGAGGGACTCCTCGGTCAATATCCAATAGCGGGACCTGGATGCCCATATTGGATCCTACATATTCTACGAAGATCTTATTGATTGAACCTCAGTGCCAAGGATTCATATAATCCCGTATGTCATTCCCTTTGTCCTTCGGTATGTTACTTGCCCGAGATTCGATCGTCGGTATCCGCATACCTATTTCAATCTCGTTTACCCGCAAGTCTCTTTACTCGTTCCGTAATACAAGATCCCGTGACTTACACTAAGTCACATTGCTTGCAAGGCTTGTGTGTGATGTTGTATTACCGAGTGGGCCCCGAGATACCTCTCCGTCACACGGAGTGACAAATCTCAGTCTTGATCCATACTAACTCAACGGACACCTTCGGAGATACCTGTAGAGCATCTTTATAGTCACCCAGTTACGTTGTGACGTTTGATACACAAAAGTCACTCCTCCGGTGCGAGTGAGTTATATGATCTCATGGTCATAGGAATAAATACTTGACACGCAGAAAACAGTAGCAACAAAATGACACGATCAACATGCTACGTTTATTAGTTTGGGTCTAGTCCATCACATGATTCACCCAATGATGTGATCCAGTTATCAAGCAACAACACCTCGCACATAGTCAGGAGACCTTGACTATCCTTGATCAACTGGCTAGCCAAATAGAGGCTTGCTAGGGACTGTGTTTTGTCTATGTATCCACACATGTATCTAAGACTTCATTCAATACAATTATAGCATGGATAATAAACGATTATCTTGATACGGGAATTATAATAATAACTTATTTATCATTGCCTCTAGGGCATAGTTCCAACAGTCTCCCACTTGCACTAGAGTCAACAATCTAGTCCTCACATCGTCATGCGAATTACATTGTAATAAATCTAACACCCATACAGTTCTGGTGTTGATCATGCTTTGCCCGTGGAAGAGGTTTAGTCAGTGGGTCTGCCACATTCAGATCCGTGTGCACTTTGCAGATATTTACGTCCTCCTCCTCGACGTAGTCGCGGATGAGGTTGAAGTGTCGTTTGACGTGTCTGGTCTTCTTGTGAAACCGTGGTTCCTTTGCTAAGGCAATGGCAGCCGTGTTGTCACAAAACAGGGTTATTGGATTCAGTGCGCTCGGCACCACTCCAAGATCCGTCATGAACTGCTTCATCGAGACACCCTCCTTAGTTGCCTCTGAGGCAGCCATGTACTCCGCTTCACATGTAGAGTCAGCTACAACGCTTTGCTTGGAACTGCACCAGCTTACCGCACCCCCATTAAGAATAAAAACGTATACGAGAGCTCTTCGTCACCTCCATATACGAGAAACATCTCCTTAGTCCATTTCACGCACTTCAGGATATTCTTGACCGCCGTCCAGTGATCCACTCCTGGATTACTCTGGAACCTGCCTGGCATACTTATGGCCAGGCTAACGTCCGGTCTAGTGCACATCATTGCATACATGATAGAACCTATGGCTGAAGCATAGGGGACGGAACTCATATGCTCTCTATCTTTATCAGTTGCTGGGCACTGAGTCTTACTCAATCTCGTACCTTGTAAAACTAGCAAGAACCCCTTCTTGGACTGTTCCATTTTGAACCTCTTCAAAACTTTATCAAGGTACGCGCTTTGCGAAAGTCCTATCAGGCGTTTTGATCTATCCCTATAGATCTTTATGCCTAGAATGTAAGCAGCTTCTCCTAGGTCCTTCATAGAGAAACTTTTATTCAAGTAATCCTTTATGCTCTCCAAAAATTCCACGCCGTTTCCAATCAGTAATATGTCATCCACATATAGTATTAGGAACGCCACAGAGCTCCCACTCACTTTCTTCTAAATACAGGATTCTCCAACCACCTGTAGAAACCCAAATGCTTTGATCACCTCATCAAAGCGTTTATTCCAACTCCGAGATGCTTGCACCAGTCCATAAATGGATCGTTGGAGCTTGCACACTTTGTTAGCATTTTTAGGATCGACAAAACCTTCGGGTTGTATCATATACAACTCTTCCTTAAGGAAACCGTTAAGGAACGCCATTTTGACATCCATCTCCCATATTTCATAATCGAAAAAGGCAGCTATTGCTAACATGAGTCTGACGGACTTAAGCATCGCTACGGGTGAGAATGTCTCATCGTAGTCAATTCCTTGAACTTGTGAAAAACCCTTTGCCACTAGTCGAGCTTTATAAACGGTCACATTACCGCCAGCGTCCGTCTTCTTCTTAAAGATCCATTTGTTCTGAATAGCCTTGCGGCCTTCAGGTAGTACTTCCAAAGTCCACACTTTGTTTTCATACATAGATCCTATCTCGGACTTCATGGCCTCCAGTCATTTGTTGGAATCCGGGCCCACCATTGCTTCTTCATAATTCACAGGCTCATTGTTGTCTAACAACATAATTGATAAGACGGGATTACCGTACCACTCTGGAGTAGTACGCGGTCTGGTCGACCTGCGAGGTTCGATAGGAACTTGATTCGGAGTTTCATGATCATCATCATTAACTTCTTCCTCAACCGGCGCCGCAACGACATGGGTTTCCCCTTGCCCTACGCCATGATCCAGAGGGATGAGAGGTTTGACAACCTCATCAAGTTCTATCTTCCTCCCACTCAATTCTCTCGAGAGAAACTCCTTCTCGAGAAAAGCTCCATTCTTAGCAACAAACACTTTGCCCTCGGATTTGAGATAGAAGGTATACCCAACTGTCTCTTTTGGGTAACCTATGAAGACGCACTTTTCCGCTTTGGGTTCCAGCTTTTTCAGGCTGAAGCTTTTTGACATAAGCATCACATCCCCAAACTTTAAGAAATGACAACTTTGGTCTTTTGCCATACCACAGCTGATATGGTGTCATCTCAACGGATTTCGATGGTGCCCTATTTAAAGTGAATGCAGCTGTTTCTAATGCATAACCCCAAAACGATAACGGCAAATCGGTAAGAGACATCATAGATCGCACCATCTCTAATAAAGTACGATTACGACATTCGGACACACCATTACGCTGTGGTGTTCTAGGCGGTGTCAACTGTGGAACAATTCCACATTGTCTTAAGTGAGCACCAAACTCGAAACTCAGATATTCACCAACACGATCAGACCGTAGGAACTTGATCTTCTTGTTACGATGATTTTCGACTTCACTCTGAAATTGCTTGAACTTTTCAAATGTTTCAGACTTGTGCTAAATCAAGTAGACATAACCATATCTACTCAAATCGTCAGTGAAGGTGAGAAAATAACGATATCCGCCGCGTGCCTCCACACTCATCGGACCACACACATCGGTATGTATGATTTCCAACAAGTCACTTGCACGCTCCATTGTTCCGGAGAACGGAGTCTTAGTCATCTTGCCCATGAGGCATGGTTCGCACGTGGCAAGTGAATCAAAGTGAAGTGACTCCAAAAGTCCATCGGTATGGAGTTTCTTCATGCGCTTTACACCAATATGACCTAAGCGGCAGTGCCATAAAAACATGGCGCTATCATTGTTAACTCTAACTCTTTTGGTCTCAATGTTATGTATATGTGTATTATCACTATCAAGATTCAATATGAACAATCCGCTCACATTGGGTGCATGACCATAAAAGATATTACTCATAGAAATAGAACAACCATTATTCTCTGACTTAAACGAGTAACCGTCTCGCAATAAACAAGATCCATATATAATGTTCATGCTTAACACAGGCACTAAATAACATTTATTCAAGTTCATAACTAATCCTGATGGTAACTGAAGTGAAACTGTGCCGACGGTGATTGCATCAACCTTGGAACCATTTCCCACGCGCATCGTCACTTCATCCTTCGCCAGCTTTCGCTTATTCCGCAGTTCCTGTTTCGAGTTGCAAATATGAGCAACAGAACCGGTATCGAATACCCAGGCACTACTACGAGAGCTGGTTAAGTACACATCAATAACATTTATATCGAATATACCTGATTTTTTCCTTGGCCGCCTTCTTATCAGCCAGATACTTGGGGCAGTTGCGCTTCCAGTGACCCATACCCTTGCAATAACAGCACTCCGTTTCAGGCTTAGGTCCAACTTTGGGTTTCTTCATCGGATTGGCAACAGGCTTGCCGCTCTTCTTTGAATTACCCTTCTTTCCTTTGCCGTTTCTCTTGAAACTAGTGGTCTTATTCACCATCAACACTGGATGCTCTTTACGGAGTTCTGACTCTGCGACTTTCAGCATTGTGAATAACTCGCCGGGTGACTTGTTCATCCCTTGCATGTTATAGTTCAACACAAAGCCCTTATAGCTTGGTGGCAGTGATTGAAGAATTCTGTCAGTGATAGCCTCTTGCGGGAGTTCAATCCCCAGCTCAGCTAGACGGTTTGAGTACCCAGACATTTTGAGCACATGTTCACTGACAGACGAATTCTCCTCCATCTTGCAAGCATAGAATTTATCGGAGGTCTCATACCTCTCGATCCGGGCGTTCGTCTGAAAGATAAACTTCAACTCCTGGAACATCTCATATGCTCCATGATGCTCAAAGCGACGTTGAAGTCCCGGTTCTAAGCCATACAAGACTGCACATTGAACTACTGAGTACTCCTCCTTGCGTGCTAACCAAGCGTTCTTAGCATCTTGGTCAGCCGCGGCGGGTGGTTCATCTCCTAGCGCAACATTAAGGACATAATCCTTCTTCCCAGCTTGCAGGAGCAACTTAAGATTACGAGCCCAGTCTACAAAGTTGCTTCCATCATCTTTCAACTTGGCTTTCTCTAGGAACGTATTAAAATTCAGGGTGACTGTCGCGCAAGCCATTGATCTACAACACAAATATTTTCAAAGTGGACTTAGACTATGTTCAAGATAATTAGAGTTTAACAAATCAAATTACTTGCTAAACTCCCACTCAAAAAGTACATCTCTCTAGTCATTTGAGTGGTTCATGATCCAATTCCACTAGCTCAAGTCCGATCATCACGTGAGTTGAGGATAGTTTCAGTGGTAAGCATCCCTATGCTAATCATATCAACTATATGATTCATGACCGACCTTTCGGTCTCATGTGTTCTGAGGCCATGTCTGCACATGCTAGGCTCGTAAAGCTTAACCCGAGTGTTCCGCGTGTGCAACTGTTTTGCACCTGTTGTATGTGAACGTTGAGTCTATCACACCCGATCATCACGTGGTGTCTCGAAATGACGAATTGTAGCAACGGTTCACAGTCGGGGAGAACACAATTTCGTCTTGAAATTTTAGTGAGATATCACCTCATAATGCTACCGTGGTCGGGCTGCCGTGGTAAAGTTGTCTCAAATCAGCCCTAATACTTTAATATATATAGGAGGGAGGGGGAGGGACCTGCCTTGAGGCTCAAGAGAGCCCCAAGGGGTCGGCCGAAGGGGGGGAGGAGTCCTCCTCCTCCAATCCTAGTCCAACTAGGATTGCAAGGTGGAGTCCTTCTCTACCTTCCCACTTCCCCCTTTTTTTTCTTCTTTTTCCTTTGACTTTTTCTTCTCCTGCGCATAGGGACTCTTGGGCTGTCCCACCAGCCCACTAAGGGTTGGTGCAGCACCCCTGAGGCCTATGGGCTTCCCCCGGGTGGGCTGCCCCCCCGGTAAACATCAGAACCCATTCGTCACTCCCAGTACATTCCCGGTAATGCCGAAAACTTTCCGGTAATCAAATGAAGTGATCCTATGTCAGTCTTCATTTCCGGACCATTCCGGAAACCCTCGTGACGTCTGTGATCTCATCCAGGACTCCGAACAACATTCGGTAACCAACCATATAACTCAAATACGCATAAAACAACGCCGAACCTTAAGTGTGCAGACCCTGCGGGTTCGAGAACTATGTAGACATGACCCGAGGGACTCCTCGGTCAATATCCAATAGCGGGACCTGGATGCCCATATTGGATCCTACATATTCTACAAAGATCTTATCGATTGAACCTCGGTGCCAAGGATTCATATATTCCCGTATGTCATTCCCTTTGTCCTTCGGTATGTTACTTGCCCGAGATTCGATCGTCAGTATCCGCATACCTATTTCAATCTCGTTTACCCGCAAGTCTCTTTACTCGTTCCGTAATACAAGATCCCGTGACTTACACTAAGTCACATTGCTTGCAAGGCTTGTGTGTGATGTTGTATTACCGAGTGGGCCCCGAGATACCTCTCCATCACACGGAGTGACAAATCCCAGTCTTGATCCATACTAACTCAACGGACACCTTCGGAGATACCTATAGAACATCTTTATAGTCACCCAGTTACGTTGTGATGTTTGATACACACAAGGCACTCCTCCGGTGCCAGTGAGTTATATGATCTCATGGTCATAGGAATAAATACTTGACACGCAGAAAACAGTAGCAACAAAATGACACGATCAACATGCTACGTTTATTAGTTTGGGTCTAGTCCATCACATGATTCACCCAATGATGCGATCCAGTTATCAAGCAATAACACCTTGCACATAGTCAGAAGACCTTCACTATCCTTGATCAACTGGCTAGCCAACTAGAGGCTTGCTAGGGACTGTGTTTTGTCTATGTATCCACACATGTATCTAAGACTTCATTCAATACAATTATAGCATGGATAATAAAAGATTATCTTGATACATGAATTATAATAATAACTTATTTATCATTGCCTCTAGGGCATAATTCCAACATTTATATCTTCTACTCCACTCTCAATGCTTTTAGCATCAAGATAGATGGACTCCGAATCATTGGGGCGTTTTTCAACCAAAGTGGATTCATATCCAGCCCCATCATCATTAGGTTTGACACAAGAAAACAAAGATTCAATGGGAGTCACACCAAGCACTTTAAGATCTTCGTGATTTTTATCACGAGAACACACTTTTTTAGCCATTCATGTCTAGCACGAATTTGGGCGGCTCTTTCTTTGCTCTCACTCATGGAAACACACATAGCTTTCAAAGTTTCATCCATATTGATCCTGGGAGGAGCACATCTAACTTTCAAAGCATCAATATCACTAGACATTCTATCAACGCTCCTAGCCAAATCGTCAATTTTGAGTAATTTTTCCTCTATGGACGCATTGAAAATATTTTGCGAGTTGATAAACTCTTTGATATTACGCTCTAGATCAGAGGGTAGTCTATTATAATTTCCATATGTATTGTTGTAGTAGTTTCCAAAGTTATTAGAGGAGTTACTAGGAAAAGGCCTAGGAACATAGTTTCCTCTAAAAGCATTGTTGTTGCCAAAATTATTCCTACCAACAAAATTAACGTCCAAGCTAGCGTTGCTACTCTCAATCAAGGAAGACAAGGGCATATCATTAGGATCTAAAGGAGCACTTCTACTAGCAACCAAATTCCTTAACTCATCCATCTTAGCACTTAACGAGTTAATTTTTTCTATAGCGTGTACCTTTTTACTAGTGGGTGACCTTTCAGTGTGCCACTGAGAGTAGTTTGTCATGATATTGTCTAGGAGTTTTGTAGCTTCTCCTAACGTGATTTCCATGAACGTTCCACCTGAGGCGGAGTCCAAGATATTTCTAGAAGTGAAATTCAAGCCAGCGTAAAAGATTTGTATAATCATCCAAAGACTCAAGCCATGAGCGGGACAATTTCTAATCATCAATTTCATCCTCTCCCAAGATTGTGCAACATGTTCATGATCAAGTTGCTTAAAATTCATGATATCATTACGGAGAGAGATAATCTTAGTCGGCGAAAAATACTTGGATATATAAGCATCTTTGCACTTGTTCCAAGAATCAATACTTTCTTTGGGCAAAGACGAAAACCAAGTTTTTGCTCGATCTCGCAACAAGAAAGGAAAAAGCTTCAATTTAATCACATCATTATCCACATCTTTGTTCTTTTGCATATCGCAAAGCTCACTGAAGGTATTAATATGGGATGCGACATCTTCACTAGGAAGGGCGGAGAATTGCTCTTTCATAACAAGATTCATCAAAGCAGCATTGATCTTGTATGATTCCGTACTAGTGGCGGGAGCAATCGGAGTACTAATAAAATCATTATTATTAGTATTCGAGAAGTCACAAAGTTTGGTGTTTTCAGTCATGGTGACTTCAGCAAGCAAGCAAGCACACAAGCGAAGAGAGAGCAAGAGAGAGAAAAGGGCGAACGAAAAAGGAAAACAAAAAAGGCAAACGAAGAAAAGGGCAAACAAAAAAAGGGCAAACGAAAAAGGCAAACGAAGAAGGCAAACGAAAAAGGCAAATATTTTTGTAAATTTTTGTTTTTCAGAAGCGGGGGAGAGGAAAACGAGAGGCAAAAAAGTAAATGCAAGAGATGAGTTTGCGACACTTACTTGGATGAGTTCTTGACTTGATCCTCCCCGGCAACAGCGCGAGAAATCCTTCTGCTACTTCTCAAACAACAACGCTAGAAATTGACACGTTGACGAAGACTTGCTTGCGTCGGTTTTTCCCTTGAATAGGAAAGGGTGATGCAGCACAAGAGCAGTAAGTATTTCCCTGAGTTTGAGAACCAAGGTATTAATCCAGTAGGAGAATCTCGTCAAGTCCAGAGTACCTGCGCAAACACAAAAGAGCTTGCACCCAACGCTATAAAGGGGTTGTCAATCCCTTCAAGATTGATTGCAAAGTGAGATCTGAAGGCAGAAAGTGCAACGAAGTAAAACTGTAAGGCTGGAAATATGATGTGAAGTAGACCCGGGGGCCATAGTGTTCACTAGAGGCTTCTCTCAAAATAGCAAATATCACGGTGGGTGAACAAATTACTGTCGAGCAATTGATAGAACCCCGCAAAGTCATGACGATATCTAAGGCAATGATCATACATATAGGCATCACGTCCGAGACAAGTAGATCGATACTTTCTGCATCTACTACTATTACTCCACACATCGACCGCTATCCAGCATGCATCTAGTGTATTGAGTTCATGACGAACAGAGTAACGCCTTAAGCAAGATGACATGATGTAGAGGGATAAACTCAAACCAATGATGAAAACCCCATATTTTTACCCTTGATGGCAACAACATGATGCGTGCCTCACTACCCCTTCTGTCACTGGGTGAGGTCATCGCACGGTATGAACCCAAAACCAAGCACTTCTCCATTGCAAGAATCATAGATCAAGCTGGCCAAACAAAAACCCACAACTCGAAGAGAATTACAAGGATATGAAATCATGCATAATAGAGATCAGAAAAAACTCAAATAAGATTCATAGATAATCTCATCATAAATCCACAATTCATCGGATCTCGACAAACACACCACAAAAGAAGATTACATCCGATAGATCTCCATGAAGATCATGGAGAACTTTGTATTGAAGATCCAAGAGAGAGAAGAAGCGATCTAGCTACTAGCACTCACACTTGGCACTGAGTTAATAAGTTAGTCCCAAAAAAGATATAAAAGGCATACAAAACATCCAAAGTTTGACAAGATAATAGCATGAAACCATCAAAAATTATAGATACGTTGGAGACGTATCACGCCTTTGTATGGTCGTGGAACACAAACTAAGAACGCGAGGTTGCAGCTATGGCGAACTTGTAATCCAAAAAACCCAACTCTAAACGGTGACCTAAGGGCTTTATATCTGAGGGAATAGAGAGAGATTTTCGTGACCCTTGGAGGAGGGGGTCCGGAAACGATCCTAAACTCGGTTTCCCCCACACATACAGACTCTAAAAACAGCCTATAATATGGTATTTCAAAACTACATGGGCCTGAGCCAAAATTAAGGTGGCGCAACACCTATAATAGCATATGGACAAAATTTATAAAGTGGCATCTTGAATATTTCTTCCAAACCTTCATGATCTCCTTATGGTGGCTTCAAAGTGCGAAAATCACGAGTGAAAGCTCCATTGTTCTTTCCCGTGCGTGCACCTTCTTTTCCATGCTTGATCCCGCTCCAACAAATATCATTCTTGTCCATGCTAGGTCCTTCATTCATAAGTAGAACAAAAGTATCTAACTTAGGCAGCATCATCTGCTCATGAACATTAGAAGGATTTCCAAGAAACGAAAGTACCTGGTAATTCAATTAGCGTGTGCGAGCTCTAGTAACTGGTCTAGTATGTATAGCAGCTGGGGTTGTGACACTAGTAGAAAACAGGGCTATGGTCCACGCGAGAAAAGGGCTTTAATCCCGGTTCTGTTACGAACCGGGACGAATGGGAGCATCAGTCCCGGTTCGTGAGGCCAGGGCATCAGTCCCGGTTCAGATGGGACCTTTAGTCCCGGTATGAGCCATGAACTGGGACTAAAGGGGTGGTGGCAACCGTTCGCCTGGCGCGAGCCCTGTTAGTCCCGGCTCGTGGCTCAAACTGGGACTAAAGGTCCAAACCGTTTGACTCCCGCACCTTAGAAGTTGTTCCTCACGAGATCAAATGCTACAGTAACCGTGAGATCAAACGAGACGAGCGCCTCCCTCTCTCCTATTCGTCTCTGTTTCCTTTGTTCGTCTCCCTCTCCTCCATCCCCATCCTCTACCATGAATCCAACCACTCGCTACGGGAAGGTGCTCGCACATGGCACGACCAATCTCGATGTCGTCTACACGAACGACAGTGCCAAGGTCCCAGTTTTTCTTCCCATGTTCGAGGCATGGCTTCGAGAGGAGAAACCCAAGTTCATGGGCCTCGATCTCGAGTACACGGTCGATTATCGCGATGTTGTCGTCGTGCAACTTTGTTTCAAATGTCGTTTCATGGTCTTTCAGTGGGCAAGGTAATACAAAACTTGTCATAGTTTTAACTAGGGCTTTTCTTTGATTCATAGGATAGGAAAATTGCATTCGAATAGGAGGATTGGGAATGTCCAGAACATGTCATAGTTTCCTTAATTCATAGGAAAAATGCATAGGAAAATTAGGAATTTTTCTTTGATTCATAGGAATGGGGATTTTCTTTGGTTCATATGAAAATTGCATATGAATAGAAAATTGCATAGGAATAGGAGGATTAGGAAAATTGCATAGGAATTTTCCTTTTAGTTGCATATTGGCCATCGTGAGAACATGTCATAGATTAGGGGCTTCTTTTGATTCATAGGATAGGAAATGCATATAGGAAATAGGAAACTTGCTATATATGATTCTTATTATACTTGTTATGATTCTTATTATACTTGTGCCGAATTAAACTTGTTATTATTATATTATACTTGTTCTAAAATATACTTGTTGTAGTAGTATATATTTAACACATTTGTTCCATTTTGTTGTTGCAGTAGTGACAAGCACTGTCCAAAACTCACGGACTTCCTTCGCAACGACATAAATTTTGCTAGCGTTGACATAATAAATGACAAGATCAAGATGAGGCGCACTTGCGGTATTAAGATACCAGTTGGATGCCACATTGAAATTCAGGACGGGTTCAGGCTTAAGCATGACAATACTTCAATGGCTCATATGGCAGCCGCCCTGATCGACGAGGAGTACACTGATATGAAGACAAAATTCCCCAAGTCAAGGCATAAACTTTGGGGTAAGACCCCACTTGACCCTATCAACATTGAGTATGCAGCAAAAGATGGGTGCGTTTCATACTAGTTGTACCGCAAGATTTGAATCTTCAATTATGGGCAGCATCACCTCGTACCGCTATTATCTACTGCTTCGGGGTATTTTGATCCGGCTGACGAGTATAATGATCCAGACGACGAGTAGTGCTTGGGGGTCTCTTCATGTTATGAGGTACTTTCTCTAATGGATATCTGAACTATTGTTTTTATTATGGCCCTGTTTAAGTACGATTTGTGTGTAAGAATATTTAATATGATGTGAGCAAGCTTTTCTGAAGCATTGTGATGTATGTGATTAAGATTGTCCATGCTTACGACGCAATATATAAGCAAGGGACACACGCGAAGAAAAAGTGAAGACTTTCTCTCCACAACGAAAATATTAACTAAATATAATGAACTAAAAAGAATAAACTTTGAATGGTTCATGTTAAAAAAATTAAATCCCTTTGTAACACATGAGTTTTCGTGCGAAACCATGATACTTCGAAAGAGACTGTCGATTTTGTACACGAGGTGCATCCAGTTTTTGTCGTAACCCTCTCAACTTTCTAGCACATGCTATGTGGGTGAAATGATAATATGCCAACTTTCAACCTTTTCAGAGTTCATTTGTAGAGCTTTTCAATTTCAGGGTCATTTAGCTCAAAATTATGAGTAAATACAAGAAAAATACCAAATGAAGTCAAAAAGGGTTGAAAATTGATGATGTGGCTTTGAATGGTGCATGTCGAAAACACAAAAAGTCTGGAGTTGAAATAAGTTCAAAAAATGAAATTCCTTTGTAACACATGAGTTTTCGTGCGAAACCATGATACTTCGAAAGAGACTATCGATTTTGTACATGAAGTGCATCCAGTTTTTGTCGTAACCCTCTCAACTTTTAAACACATGCTTTGTGGGTGAAATGATGATACCATGCAAACTTTCAACCTTTTGAGAGTTCATTTGTAGTGCTTTCCAATTTAAAGGTTATTTAGCTCAAAAAAAATGAGTAAATGCAAGAAAAATACCAAATGAACTCAAAAAGGGTTCAAATTTCATGATGTGTCTTTGAATGGTGCATGTTGAAAGCACAAAAATTATGGAGTTGAAATAAGTTCAAAAAATGAATTCCCTTTGTAACACATGAGTTTTCGTGCGAAACCATGATACTTCGAAAAAGACTGTCGATTTTGTACACGAAGTGCATCCAGTTTTTGATGTAACCCTTTCAACTTTTTAACACATGATATGTAGGTGAAATGATGATACCATGCCAACTTTCAACCTTTTCACAGTTCATTTGTAGTGCTTTTCAATTTAGGATCATTTAGCTCAAAAAATGAGTAAATGCAAGAAAAATACCAAATGAAGTCAAAAAGGGTTGAAAATTGATGATGTGGCTTTGAATGGTGCATGTCGAAAGCACAAAAAGTCTGGAGTTGAAATAAGTTCAAAAAATGAAATCCCTTTGTAACACATGAGTTTTCGTGCGAAACCATGATATTTCGAAAGAGAGTATCGATTTGTACACGAAGTGCATCCAGTTTTTGCCGTAACCCTCTCAACTTTTAAACACGTGCTATGTGGCTGAAATGATGATACCATGCCTGATGGGGTCATAGTCCTAGGGTAGGGTCATAGGCCTGCCATGCTGGTCCTACCCAAGGACTACCCCTCACAAAGGACAGGGCCCTTAGTCAGTCCCGACTGAATTAAGGAGTCCCCATCATCCAGTCGGTAACAGGTCCTCAATCATCCAGTCGGAGGCTAGCATTCGGAGGATACCAAGCTAACCGACTGGATACACTCGGTACATCGTAACCTCTCTGGAGGGAAACGGCCGTACGTTTCCGGGTGCATTTATTAGCATTTAGAGCATACATTACCTGTAACGTACGCATTCAATCCCCACTACTCCAACCCTGTACCGGAACCGTTGTGGAGGGCAGCGCACTCTATATAAGCCGCCCTCCCCCACTGGTAGAGGGGTTAGAAAATCATTGTATTCCATATTCCACTCGACAACAAGCTCCGAGAGCACTGAGACGTAGGGCTGTTACCTCCGCCACAGAGGGGCCTGAACTCATACAACCTTGCCGTAGCTAGGACTCTGCCCATCTCATTCGTACCCTACACATCTACTGTCAGGCTTATACCCACGACAATGCCAATTTTCAACCTAATATTAAACTGAGTACACGTAGTACACGTAGTGCTTTTCAATTTTAACACGAAGTACACGTAGTGCTTTTCAATTTTAGAATCATTTAGTTGAAAGAATAAACTAATATAAAAAAGAATGAACTAAAAATAATCAAAATAATATTAACAAAACTTATCAAAGTATTGATTTTTTTAAAATAATGAACTAAAAAGAACCAAAAATGAATGAACTAAAAAGAATCAATTAAATATGATATTCTTCAATAGCAAAAAGAATCAATTAAATATGACATTCTTCAATAGCAAAAAGAATCAACTAAAAAATTAAAAAATGAAAACATAACAAATGCAAAAAATGCCACTTAATGGGCCATTACAGCGTGCATACGACTAGAAACCCTACACGGTCGTTGGGCCAGGATGCAGGTCCGTAGAATTCCTAGTAGGCCCACACGCACACAAAGTTGATTTAGGCGTGTAGGCTTGCATATGAGAGGAGTTCGAGAGGGTTGGCGTAGCCGCGCTTATAAACCACTCTCGGCTCCTCTCATCTAGCGAGGTGAGACTAAACTCCCACCACCCCGCGCCGGCGCTAGGAAGAGTCATTTAGTCCCGGTTGGTGGCTCCAACCGGGAGTAAAGCCCCTTGCTTCCCGCCCTTTCGGCTGCTGAAAAGGAGCTTTAGTCCCGGTTGGTGGCTAAAACCGGGTCTAAAGCCCCCCTTTAGTCCCGGTTGGAGCCACCAACCGGTACTAAAGCCCTTTGCTTCCCGCCCTTTCGGCTGCTCAAAAGGAGCTTTAGTCCCGGTTGCACCCACCAACCGGGACTAAAGGTGGGTCCATAAAGAGGGACTTTGCGGTTTTTCCAAATCCACTCTTTTCTTTGAATTTGATCTCCTCCTCTCCCACGACGGTACCGAGACCACATTGACGCTGCCAGGCTGCAAACCTCATCGTCGCCTCCCCGAGCCCTGCCGTGACGTCGTCCCCCGCTAGGCTCGCCCTACCCCGACCCCGTCGCCGTTGCCTTCCGTGCCGTCGTCGTCGCCGTGCCGTGCCCCCGACGTCGCCGTCCCCGCGCGCTCCCCTCTTTGTCGGTCGGCCCCTCCATCTCCATCGCTCGCCGCCCCCGGTGAGCTCCTGCATCTCCATCGCTCACCGTGCGCTTCCCTCTATGCATGAGTGTTAGCTTTTACTCCCTCCCTACCTAAATATAAGTCCTTTTAGAGATGAATGTACACTCTAAATTGTGTCTATATACATCCGTATGTACTCCTTAAGTGAACCTCTAAAAAGACTGTACATAAAGACTTGTGAAATCATAAAAATATTGTGTAAATTGTGTCTAGATACATCCATATTTATACATGCATTTTAAAGAAAATTAAGCATTGTGTGGTTCAAAATATTGTGTACATGAAGACTTGTCGAAATCATAAAAATATCATAGTGTTTCATCTTTTATGTTGACTAACCGATATAAACATGCTTGTAGTTACACAATTCACTTGTTAGATGTCTAGCTATTTCTTGGTTAATCAAGTAAGAAGGAACAACTGCAACAAAGGATAATGGCCAATCTCATGTCCCATGTACTAAGCCTTTTTCGATAGTGTTCGACATTACTTGAGGATATTTTTCAATATGAGGTATTTAAAAAGTCATCCAAGTGTATGAAATCCTAAAGATGCGTGTTAGATATGATTAGTATAACTATAAGATCATGTATGCCTCCACAACAATTACTCTTCATTTTTGTTTGTCCTTTATTTAAAGTTTTGACGCTCATAGCATCCTAGTACGTATTTGTTTCTCTATTCCTGAAGCTACCTAAATTGGAATTTGCAAACAAATCATCAATGACATATAGTAATTTCGGATTTATTCTTTAAATAGTAGGACTTTAATAGTTTTAGAAATTGTTCTCGACGTCGACGATGCCCGTCACGCATCCTCGGTGGCGACTCGGTGGCGACAACCTGCTTGAGAGGCGCCATGCCCGGGACTGGGTTCCGTCGGGCTGGCACTGGGAGTGCTACCTTCTAGCGCGAAAATCTTGGTGATGAACGAGGCTCCCATTGTCGACCCGGAGCTTCTTTGGTGGCAATCGCGTGGGCCACTTTCGGTGCGGAGGCAGTCCCCCCCCCCCCCCCCCGAGGAGGAGGTAGTTCACCGTGTCAGGGATGAGGATGAGCAGGTACGTCGCTACTTGGTTGTGTTGGACATCAGGTTCTCCAATACCTGGCACGTTCTTCAGGGAACTCACCCGAGCTATTATCCTCTGATGGTTCCTTCTCTGTGGGTGTCCACCGCCCGCGCCTCAGTACAGCGGCAGCTCTTTGGGTGATCCGTTTGATTAGGAACCGCGAGTGAACTAGATCATACTAGAGATGTATTCGAGATTATATTCGATAATATTTGAGATATATTAAGTTGATTATTGGTTGTAACCGAAAGAGATTTTTTTCCTCTTGAGATCTATTGGAGGGCAAACAGTTTTGACTTTGTTGCTAGAAAAAATTACACTTCTTAGTGCCGGCAGGTCCATCATTGTATGATTTTTATTTTTTTGTTATTGTAGCCTTTATTTTGGTTTTTAGTTGTCCAATGTCTGTGATTTTTAATCTTATATAGAATTATACACAGGGAATGGCGTGGTCCGATGATGATAGGATCCATGTGTGCCATTTGTGCTGGGATGATAGGGGTATATGTGATCGTTATCCTCACCTAAATAACGATAGGACCTTCACCGTCAAGCTAACGGATGACTTCCCGATTATTACGGTATGTAATGACGGCATGTATTTTTTGTTAGTCAAGTATATCGTGTGCTTTTTTTTGCATTAGTTAACCTTTAATTTTCTTTTGTACAATTCGACTAGTGCGTTCCTGATACGTATCCGTCGTATCTACTTTTCCAAACTCTTTTGCCCTTGTTTTGGACTCTAATTTGCATGATTTGAATGGAACTAACCCGGACTGGCGCTGTTTTCAGCAGAATTGCCATGGTGTTGTTTTTGTGCAGAAATGAAAGTTCTCGGAACGTCCTGAAAATTCACGGAGAATTTTTCTGAAAAATATGAAAAATACCTGCGCAAAGATCCACCGGAGGGGATGGGCCAGTGGGCCACAAGCCCTGTTGCCGCGGCCACCCCCCTGGCCGCGGCAACCAAGCTTGTGGAGCCCACGTGGCTCTGCCGCCCCCAAACTCAGCTCTATAAATTCACTTTCGCCCAGAAAAAATTAGAAGAGAAGATTTCGTCGCATTTGCGATACGCAGGCGCCGCCACATCCTGTTCTTCAACTGGAGGACAGATCTGGAGTCCGTTTTGGGCTCCGGAGAGGGGAAATCGTCGCCATCGTCATCATCAACCTTCTTCCCTCTCCAATTCCATGAAGCTCTTCATCGTTCGTGAGTAATCTATTCGTAGGCTCGCTGGGCGGTGATGAGTAGGATGAGATCTATCATGTAATCGAGTTAGTTTTGATGGGAATTGATCCCTAGTATCCACTATGTTCTGAGATTGATGTTGCTACTAGTTTGCCATGCTTAATGGTTGTCACTAGGGCCCGAGTGCCATGATTTCAGATCTGAAATTATTATGTTGTCACCAATATATGTGTGTTTTAGATCCGATGTTGCAAGTTGTAGTTACCTAATATGTGTTATGACCCGGCAACCCCGGAGTGAAAATAACCGGAACCACTCCCGGTGATGACCATAGTTTGAGGAGTTCATGTGTTCACCAAGTGCTAATGCGTTGTTCCGGTTCTTTATTAAAAGGAGAACCTTAATATCCTGTAGTATCCTTTTGGACCCCGCTGCCACGGGAGGGATGGACAATAGATGTCATGCAAGTTCTTTTCCCTAAGCACGTATGACTACACACGGAATTCATGCCTACATCACATTGACGAACGGGAGCTAGCCATATATCTCTCCGTGTTATAACTGTTGCATGACAAATATTATCCAAACGACGGTTAGGAATAGTCTGTCTTATCACCAGATCGTTTCTGACGCCGTTGTTATCATACTACTTTGCTGCTAATACTTTGCTTGCAGATACTAATCTTTCAGGTGTGGTTGAATCTGATACATTCAGCTCCTAATACTCGAGAGTATCCTCTCACCTCCTGATTGGCGAATCAACAAATTTGGATCGAATACTCTACCCTCGAAAACTGCCGCGAACCCACGCGCTGGTGGGACATTGCAAGACAATTGCTGATTGTTGAGCAACTGGGAGCAGTTCTGGCTCTGTTGTCGCGAAGGCATCAAGTCAGGGACTCGTCAACAACATTCTTCTAGTGTCGTTGCCGGGGACTGCTAAACAGCATTTTTCTGGCGCCGTTGCCGGGGAGGTATTGCTATATTCTCTGAGTCGGTTGGGATTTATATCTGCTGATCACTATGAAGAATCTGAAGGATCCGAAAACCAAAGTCTTGCCCTCAACTACGAGGGGAGGTAAGGAACTGCCATCTAGCTCTGCACTTGATTCACCTTTAGTTATGAGTAAGTTTGCGACATCACCTCCTGCTAGAAATCTTGGTATGTCTCCTGTGCTTGATGATGCTTATGATGCTACTATGCTTGATGATGCTATGCTTGATACTGCTAGAGATGCTATTCCTGATACTGCTAGAGATGCTATGTGTGATACTGCTAGAGATGCTATGCTTGATACTGATTTGCCTGATGATGCTAGAGATGCTATTTTGCCTGATGATACTATGCTTGATACTGCTAGAGATACTACTTTGCCTGATGTGCCACTAGGGGTATTCCTTGATGCTCATATTGCTAGAGTTAGTGCCAATGCTCGTGATGCTTCTGAAACAGCCGATACTATTGAGATAGAACCTACTTTTGCTCCTGCTAGATCTATCTCTCCTAGATATGAATTGCCTGATATACCTGAGGGTTACGTTATGGAGGGAGAGATAGCTGAGGATTGTCTTGCATGTAAGGATGGCTATGACGCTGAGAAATTACTTCTCAAGTGGAAGGAAAAATCTCTGAAAGCTAGGATGAAATACGACCCGAAGTTTGCCACTTCACCTATCTTTATCACCGATAAGGATTATGAATTCTCTGTCAACCCTAAGATAATCTCTCTAGTCGAATCTGATCCTTTTCAAGGTTATGAGTCTCAGACGGTCGTAGCCCATCTTACCAAACTACACGATATAGCCACCCTTTTCACTAGTGACGAGAAGATCCGCCACTACTATATCCTTAAGTTGTTTCCTTTCTCTCTAAAGGATGACGCTAAAGTTTGGTTCGCTTCTCTTGCTCCTGGATGTGTGAGTAGTCTCCAGGATATGGTCTATTACTTCTGTGAGAAATATTTCCCTGCCCATAAGAAGCAAGCTGCCTTGCAAGAAATATACAACTTTGCTCAACTCCAAGAAGAGAGTCTCCCACAAGCTTGGGGGAGGCTCGTCCAGCTACAGAATGCTTTGCCTGATCACCCTCTTAAGAAGAACGAGATACTTGATATCTTCTATAACGGACTAACCGATGCTTCTAGAGACCACCTAGATAGGTGTGTCGGTTGTGTTTTTAGGGAACGAACTGTCGAACAAGCTGAGACTCTATTGAATAACATCTTGATCAACGATAATGCTTGGACTATTCCCGAACCACCTCCTAAGCCAACTCTGACGAAAAGAGGTATTCTATTCCTCAGTCCCGAAGATATGAAAGAAGCCAAGAAATCTATGCAAGAGAAAGGCATTAGATCTGAAGATCTCAAAAATCTACCACCTATCGAAGAGATCCATGGTCTCGATAACCCGATACAGGTAGTGGAAGTAAATTCTCTGCGTAGGTTTGATGAAAGTGATATTCCTTTTGATAAACCTGCTAGCCTGTGCTTTGATGAATTTGACAACTTTGTTGCCAAACAACAGAGTTTCAATGATTATGTTAGCAGACATTTGGAACAAAGTACTCGTATGCTTAGTCATTTAAATGCTTGTGTAGACAGAAATGTCAATGATCTGAAGCTTCTGAGTAAACATGCCTCTATGATTACTACTCAGGTAGAACAAGTACTTAAAGCTTAGAATGACTTGCTCAATGACTAGAGGAGGCAAAATGACTCAGGAACCTTTGTATCCTGAAGGTCATCCTAAGAGAATTGATCAAGATTCTCAAGGAATTAATGAAGATGCACCTAGTCATCCTAAGGAGAAGAAGAAGGATGGTAGAAACCTGCGTGTTAGTTCACCAAATACTGTCACACCTGAAGAACCAAATGATATTTTTGCGTCTAATGCAGAAACACAATCTGGTGATGAAGATGAACCTGGTGACAATGTGGACAGCGATGTTCATAATGATGCTCAACCTAGCAATGGTGAGGATGTGGAGATTGAACCTACGGTTAATCCTGATAACCCACAACCTAAGAGATACGATAAGGATGACTTCACTACTAGGAAGCATGGTAAAGAAAGGGAGCCATGGGTTCAGAGACCTATGCCGTTTCCTCCTAAGCCATCCAAGAAAAAGGATGATGAGGATTTTGAGCACTTTATTGAAATGATAAGACCCGTTTTTCTGCAGATGCGGTTAGTTGATATGCTCAAAATGTCTCCGTATGCCAAGTACATGAAAGATATCGTGACCAATAAACGGAAGATACCAGATCTTGAGATCTCCACCATGCTTACCAATTACACTTTCAAAGGTGGAACTCCTAAGAAACTTGGTGATCCCGGAATGCCCACTATACCTTGCTCCATTAAAGGAAATTACGTAAGAACTGCCTTATGTGACCTCGGGGCCGGTGTTAGTGTTATGCTTCTCTCTCTTTATCGTAGACTTGAACTGGATAAGTTGACACCTACTGAAATCTCTCTGCAAATGGCCGACAAATCAACTGCTTTCCCTGTCGGCATTTGCGAGGATGTGCCTGTTGTGGTTGCTAACACCACTATCTTAACAGACTTTGTTATCTTGGATATTCCCGAGGACGATGCCATGGCTGTCATCCTCGGAAGACCCTTTTTAAACACTTCAGGGGCTGTTATAGATTGCAACAAAGGCAACGTCACTTTCCACGTCAACGGTAATGAGCATACCGTGCACTTTCCGAAGAAACGATATCAAGTACATTGCATCAATGCTATCGAAAAAACTTCATTGATTCTTATTGGGAGCTTTGAATGCCCTATTCCTCGTGTCAAGATGAAGTATGAATTGCTTGTTGGGGAGATTCATATCCCCATTGAGGTGACTTAGTGGCTATTCGAAAATTCTCCGTTCTCTCTTGCGATTCAAGAAAGCTTTGTCATAAGGATTTGATCAACCCCATTGACGGATTTATTTCGATGACCATGAAATGGATGAATCAAAGAGTCACATACCTCTGTTTTAAGCTTTCACTTTCTTTTTCTTAGAAGAAAAATGATAGATTTAGTTTAGTTTTCCTTGTTTTCTGTTTTAGCGTCCCGGAGAAAAATACCTCGAAAATAAAAGTTCTCCGATGGTCCTGAAAATCTAGTATGATTTTTTCCGGATTATTTAAAAAATACTGGGACAGAGAGCTGGCCTGGGGGCCACCCCAGTGGGCCACAAGCCCTGTCACCGCGGGCTACCCCCTGGCCGCGGGGAGCAAGCTTGTGGAGCCTATGATGACCCACAAGTATAAGGGATCAATCGTAGTCCTTTCGATAAGTAAGAGTGTCGAACCCAACGAGGAGCAGAAGGCTCTGATAAACGGATTTCAGCAAGGTAATAACTGCAAGCACTGAAAGTAGCGGTAACAAGTGATTGTGTAGCGAGGTGAAATGTAGCAAGCAAAGAGTAACAAGTAACAAGTAGTGGCAACAGTGCAGCAAGTGGCCCAATCCCTTTTGTAGCATGGGACAAGACTGAACAAAGTCTTATAGGAGGAAAAACGCTCCCGAGGACACAAGGGAATTTCTGTCATGCTAGTTTCATCATGTTCATATGATTCGTGTTCGTTACTTTGATAGTTTGATATGTGGGTGGACCGGCGCTTGGGTACTGCCCTTACTTGGACAAGCATCCCACTTATGATTAATCTCTCTCGCAAGCATCCGCAACTACAAAAGAAGAATTAAGACAAAGTCTAACCATGGCATTAAACTAGTGGATCCAAATCGGCCCCTTACGAAGCAACGCATAGACTGGGGTTTAAGCTTCTGTCACTCTAGCAACCCATCATCTACTTACTACTTCCCAATGCCTTCCTCTAGGCCCAAATATGGTGAAGTGTTATGTAGTCGATGTTCACATAACACCACTAGAGGAAAATACAACATACATCATATCAAAATACCGAACGAATGTCAAATTCACATGACTATTATCAACATGACTTATCCCATGTCCCGAGGAACAAAAGTAACTACTCACAAAGCATAATCATAATCATGATCAGAGGTGTAATGAATAGCATCAAGGATCTGAACATAAACTCTTCCACCAAGTAATCAACACTACTAGCAACCTTACAAGTACCAATCGGAGTTGCGAGACAAAGATTGGTTACAAGAGATGAACTAGGGATTGGAGAGGAGATGGTGCTGATGAAGATGTTGATGAAGATGCCTCCCCTCCGATGAGAGGAGTGTTGGTGACGATGATGGCAACGATTTCCCCCTTCGGGAGGGAAGTTTCCCCGGCAGGATCGTCCTGCCGGAGCTCTAGATTGGATCTGCTCAAGTTCCGCCTCGTGGCGGCGGCGAAACCACGAAAAAGCTCCCGTCTGATTTTTTCTGGACCAAGACGCTTCATATAGAAAAAGAGGGGGCTAGTGGGCCGTCAGGGAGCCCACAAGCCCCCACTCCGCCACTAGGGGGTGGCGGTGTCAGGGCTTGTGGCGCCCTGGCAGCCCCCCTCCGGTAGTTCTTTCGCCCAGTATTTTTTATATAATCCCAAAAAAATCCACGTAACTTTTCAGGGCATTTGGAGATGTGCAGAATAGTGGACTAAGATTTGCTCCTTTTCCAGTCCAGAATTCCAACTGCCTGAATTCTCCCTCTTCAAATAAACCTTGCAAAATAAGAGAGAAAAGGCATAAATATGGTACCAAAAGTAATATAACAGCCCAAAAAGCAATAAATATCAACATGAAAGCATGATGCAAAATGGACGTATCAACCCACAGGGGCCCCCTCCACTTATTCCAGCTCCCATACTCTTCTTCTTCCTCCAGAAAAAATTGTTTCATAGCTCAAACCCGCGTTCTTGCTCATTTGGCTGTGATTTTCGATCTCCTTGCTCAAAGCATCATTCTCCGAACCGTTTTCGGAAAATTACTCCTTGGTAAGTGACTCCTCCATCGGTCCAATTAGTTTTTGCTCTAGTGCTTTATCCTTCGCGTATTCTTGCTACCTTGGTGACCCTGTTCTTGAGCTTGAAATGTTGATTTTAGCTGGTCCCAAGTAGTTTTAGCGTGCGATACGGTCTCTAGGCACTAGTAGGAGCAGTTGCTACGAGTTGGGTTAATCCTTACTCACTTTTCTTTCGAAGTCTCTCAAAATTTCAGAATTTTTCAGAGCTATAAATGGAAAAAGATGAGGAGGTTCTGGAGAGGCTCTTCAAGCCGTAACCCCAAGGAGGATGAGAAGAACCTCCCCAAGTACGTGGTTCCTCGAGTCACAGAAGTTCGAGCGTGCGAGTGGCCAAGTGATGAATTTTTGCGCGTCGTCGGGCTTTATGAAGACTTTTATTACTTGGTGGAGAACGCAGGTCTTACCGCGTTAGTTGAAGATAAGTGCTCACAATACCTCCTCCTCACCAATATTTTCGTTCAAAGCTTCAACTTTTATCCGAGGAAGAATCCTCCCATGGTTGAGTTCATGTTGTACGACATCCCCCAGTGCATGACACTACAGGATTTTTGCAATGCATGCAAATTACCTTATGTTGGGGATATTCATGATCCTCGTCCACGGGACTTGGAGGATTTCAAAGGCACTATTGCTGTTGGAGAGGAGCGAGGAGTGTCTCGCGCTAGAATTGCTAGCATACATTTTCCTGTGGGAAAATGTTTGATTGGCCGTGGGGAGCCTGGATCACTTAGTTCTCCAGACCTTGCGGTTTTGCACGAAGGCCTTTATAGCACTAAGACTTATAGCCTAGGTGCTATAGTAGCTCAGCGGTTGAACACAAACCGTTCCAAAGGTGTCGTCTATGGAGGTATTTATGCTACTCGTCTTGCTAGACACTTTGAGATACCTATTAGACTTCGCGAGGAAGAAGAGATGCTTCTTCCTGAGAAATATCTGGATTATGACAGCATGGTTCGCCATGATTTTCTGGATAGAGATGCTAGTAGACGGATGATTTATAACCTGGTATTTAGTCAGGGTACTCGAGAGACTATTACTTTGCCTGCTCCTTCTTTGTTCGATCTTCATGCAGGCAGGTACATTATTATTCCCTCGGACATCTACGCATATTGGGGCTTGGCCCAACCACACGTGCCCGTGCCCGAGCCGCCAGTCGAGTACCAGACGCCAGTTTATCAGTGGGAGCCAGAGGACCTCACACAGCAGTGGCATCCACAGTCTACTCCAGAGTATCCTGGAGCTGGTTATTTCCCGCCTTGGGAGTAGACCAAGCTAGGCCAAAAGCCTAAGCTTGGGTGAGTACGTGTTCTCGCCGACCTTACATTCATGCTTATGCTTTCACTTTTTTAGCCGGTATTTACACTTTGCCACTGTATTATCCATGCCAGTTTATTTTTGTTTTCTTGTTTTCTTGTTTTGTGTCCTTTTGAGAAAACCCAAAAAGATTTACCTTTCTTCTTTTGCTTGTTGGGAGCTTTCCCGTGTAAATAGTTTTCTTTTTCTTTGGGTCAAGGTAGAAGATATTGGTTACAATGTTTATTGGCTCTTGCATGCATACCTGTTTAGCTTTCAAAGAGCCATATTACTTTGCATTCTCCTTTGTGTTTGCCTGCAGATTCAGCTTAGTCCATTGCACGAGCACGCTTATTATTGTTCACATCGTTCGATCGTGCAAGTGAAAGGCAATAATGATGATATATGATGAAGTGACTGAGACTGGAAAAGCTGGTATAAACTCTATCTATTTGTTTTTGTAAATATGACTAGCTTGTTGTCCCAGATTTATCTTTGTTGTGAGAGAACCATGTTTGCAATGACAACTTAGAGATCATAATTTCTAATGCCATGCTTATTTAGTTAGGAGCTTATAATGGTTTGTCTTGAATGCCAACATAGATTTTGAGATGACTATGATGTAATATTTTAAGATGGTATTCTCCTTTGAATGATTCAAGTGGCTTGACTTGGCGCATGTTCATGCATGTAGTTGAAACAAAATCAACATAGCCTCTATGATGTTCGTGTTCATGGTGATTTATATCATGTTCATGCTTGCACTCCATGTTAGTCAAACTCATTGCATCTTGATGACTGTTGTCGCTCTCTAGTTGGTCGATTCCCAGTCTTTTGCTAGCCTTCACTTGTACTAAGCGGAATACTGCTTGTGCATCCACTTCCATAAACCCAAAAGTTTTTCCATGAGAGTCCACCATACCTACCTATTTGCGGTATTTACCTGCCGTTCCAAGTAAATTTGCATGTGCCATTCTCTAAACCTTCAAGAAATAATCTGTTTTGCATGCCTGAACCGCTCTTGTGGTGATAGGGGGCTATTGATATCTTCCATGCTAGGCATGTTATCCTCGACATGTGTTTATTCACTGTCATTCACGAGAAAGGGGCCGGTAATTGGAATGCCCAGTTCCACGCTTAAATCGAAAACATAACTGTAAAACAAAACTCCCCCTCGATTGATGTTAGTATGGACGGTACCTGAGGATTCGGCTAGCCGTGGAGTGTGATTGATTGGTGGTGGGGGAGTTAAAACTTTACTTTTCTGTTTGGGAACCGCCTATAGCATGAGTAGCGTGGAAGATATTGAGAACTCTTGGTCATTGCGTTGACAATGAAAGCATGCCACCCAAAATTATTATCTCTGTTTTCAAAGCTTGAGCTCTGGCACCTCCGCAAATCAATGCTTCCCTCTGCGAAGGGTCTGTCTATTTATTTTCCTGTTGAGTCATCCTCTTCTTATGTAAGCACCAATTAGAGAGCACCTCCGTCATTTTTATGCTTTGCTTTTGATTGATATTGAGTATGACTATGATTGGATCTTCATTGCTATGAATTACAATGTTCAGTCAGCCCTTGATCTTTGAAAGTGCTCTGCATTTATGTTTTGCGGTCTCAGAAAGAGCTAGTGAGATACCACCTATTCATATTGCTTCATGCTTGTTTTGATTGAATTGTTGATATCTGAAACTCATTATTATTTGCTCGCTAGCTGATTATGCCATTGATATTAGTTTACCGTGAGACCTTTGTGTCACTTGCTTATGTGGTTAACTTGTGATCTTCCTGAAATTCTGGTTCCGAGTTAGACATAGCTGCAACAACAAGATCAAACAGAGTTTGTCAAAGTTTTTCTTTCTCTTTCAGTTTGTCAACTGAATTGCTTGAAGACAAGCAAGGTTTTAAGCTTGGGGGAGTTGATACGTATCCGTCGTATCTACTTTTCCAAACTCTTTTGCCCTTGTTTTGGACTCTAATTTGCATGATCTGAATCGAACTAACCCGGACTGACGCTGTTTTCAGTAGAATTGCCATGGTGTTGTTTTTGTGCAGAAAGGAAAGTTCTCGGAACGTCCTGAAATTTTACGGAGAATTTTTCTGGAAAATATGAAAATACCTGCGCAAAGATCCACCGGAGGGGATGGGCCAGTGGGCCACAAGCCCTGTTGTCGCGGCCACCCCCCTGGCCGCGGCAACCAAGCTTGTGAGCCCACGTGGCTCTGCCGCCCCCAAACTTAGCTCTGTAAATTCACTTTCGCCCAGAAAAAAATTAGAGGAGAAGATTTTGTCGCGTTTGCAATACGGAGGCGCCGCCACATCCTATACTTCATCTGGAGGACAGATCTGGAGTCCGTTTTGGGCTCCGGAGAGGGGAAATCATCATCATCAACCTTCTTCCCTCTCCAATTCCATGAAGCTCTTTATCGTTCGTGAGTAATCTATTCGTAGGCTCGCTGAGCGGTGATGAGTAGGATGAGATCTATCATGTAATCAAGTTAGTTTTGATGGGGATTGATCCCTAGTATCCACTATGTTCTGAGATTGATGTTGCTACTACTTTGCCATGCTTAATGCTTGTCACTAGGGCCCGAGTGCCATGATTTCAGATCTAAAATTATTATGTTGTCACCAATATATGTGTGTTTTAGATCCGATCTTGCAAGTTGTAGTTACCTACTATGTGTTATGACCCGGCAACCCCGGAGTGACAATAACCGGAACCACTCCCGGTGATGACCATAGTTTGAGGAGTTTGATACGTCTCAAATGTATCTATAATTTTTGATGGTTTCATGCTGTTATCTTGTCATCTTTGGATATTTTATGTACCTTTTATATCTTTTTTGGGAATAACTTATTAATTCAGTGCCAAGTGCTAGTTCCTGTTTTTTCTGTGTTTTTGGCTCTTTCCAGATCTGATTTTGGAACGGAGCCCAAACGGAATAAAATCCCCGAAATAATTCTTTCCCGAACGGAAGAAGATCAGGGGGCTTGAGGGCCAAGCCAGGAGAGCTACAGGGGGCCCACAAGCCTTGTAGCCGCCACTAGGGGGCGGCGGCTAGCAGGCTTGTGGCCTCCCTGGCGCCCCCTGACCTAGCTCCTTCGCCTATATATTCCCTAAAATACAGAAAAAAAATCAGGGAATCCACGAAAACACTTTTCCGCCGCCGCAAGCTTCCGTTTCTGCGAGATCTCATTTGGAGACCCTTCCCGGTGCCCTGTCGGAGGGGACTTTGGAGTTGGAGGGCTTCTACATCAACATCATCGCCCCTCCAATGACTCGTGAGTAGTTCACTTCATACCTACGGGTCCGTAGTTAGTAGCGAGATGGCTTCTTCTCTCTCTTGGATTTTCAATACAAAGTTCTCCATGATGTTCATGGAGATCTATCCGATGTAATCCTCTTTGGCGGTGTGTTTGTCGAGATCCGATGAATTGTGGATTTGTGATCAGATTATCTATGATATATATTTCAGTCTTTGCTGATTTATTATATGCATGATTTGATATCCTTGTAAGTCTCTCCGAGTCTTGGGTTTTGTTTGGCCAACTAGATCTATGATTCTTGCAATGGGAGAAGTGCTTGGTTTTGGGTTCATACCGTGTGGTGACCTTTCCTAGTGACAGTAGGGGCAGCAAGGCACACATCGTGTAGTTTCCATCAAGGGTAACAAGATGGGCTTTGTCGTAGATATGAGATTGTCCATCTACATCATGTCATCTTGCTTAAGGCGTTACTCTATTCTTTTGGACTTAATACACTAGATGCATGCTAGATAGCGGTCGACGTGTGGAGTAATAGTAGTAGATGCAGAAAGTATCGGTCTACTTGTTTTGGACGTGATGCCTATAGATATAATCATTGCCATAGATGACGTCACGACTTTGCGCGGTTCTATCAATTGCTCGACAATAATTTGTTCACCCACCATCTACTTGCTTTCATGAGAGAAGCCACTAGTGAACACTACGGCCCCCGGGTCTATTCACACCTATCGTTTCCACTTTCGCTTTTACTTTGCTTTGTTACTGTGTTGCTTTTAGTTCTCACTTGGCAAACAATCTATAAGGGATTGACAACCCCTTCATAGCGTTGGGAGCAAGCTTTTTGTGTTTGTGCACGTACTTGTGATACTCCTTCACTGGATCGATACCTTGGTTCTCAAAACCGACGGAAATACTTACAACCGATGTACTACATCACCCTTTCCGCTTCGAGGGAACACCAATGCAAGGCTCCAAGGCCACGGGGGAATCCTTTGCATATTTGCCTTGGAAGTCCCTTAAGGCGTAGCCATAGCAGAAATATTCCTGGTGCCGTTGCTGAGGAGTATCAAGACAAGAATAGTCTCCCGTCAGCACGTATTTCTGGCGCCGTTGGAAGGTCTTTTGTTGCAGTAGCAGAAGTATTTCTGGCGCCGTTGCCGGGGAAGGAGAGATCTATCCAAGTAGGTCTCACAAACTCATCTCTTGCATTTAATTTTTTGCCAGTTGCCTCTCGTTTTCCTCTCCCCCACTTCACATTTGCCGTTTTCATTTGCCTTTCTATTTGCCGTTTTCTTTTGCCTTTTGCCTTTTTGCCGTTTTCCTTTGCCGGTTTTCTTGCTTGCTTGTGTGCTTGTTTGTTTGTTGAAGTCATCATGGCTGAAAAAACAAAACTTTGCGACTTCTCGAGTAGCAATAATAATGATTTTATTAGTACTCTGATTGCTCCCGCCACTAGTGCGGAATCATATGAAATCAACGCACCCTTGATGAATCTTGTTATGAAAGAGCAATTATCTGGCCTTCCTAGTGAAGATGCCGCATCCCATCTCAATACCTTCATTGAGCTTTGCGATATGCAAAAGAAAAGAGATGTGGATAATGATGTGATTAAGTTGAAGCTTTTTCCTTTCTCGTTGCGAGATCGCGCAAAAACTTGGTTTTCTTCTCTGCCTAAAAATAGTATCGATTCTTGGGATAAGTGCAAAGATGCTTACATATCCAAGTATTTTCCACCGGCTAAGATTATCTCCTTACGTAACGATACCATGAATTTCAAGCAACTTGATCATGAACACGTTGCACAATCTTGGGAGAGGATGAAGCTTATGATTAGAAATTGTCCCGCTCATGGCTTGAGTTTGTGGATGATTATACAAATCTTTTACGCTGGCTTGAATTTTGCTTCTCGCAATATCTTGGACTCCGCCTCAGGTGGAACGTTCATGAAAATCACGTTGGAGACGCTACAAAACTCCTAGACAATATCATGACCAACTACTCTCAGTGGCACACTGAAAGGTCACCTTCTAGCAAAAAGGTACACCCTATAGAAGAAATTAACTCGCTTAGTGCTAAGATGGACGAGTTGATGAATTTGGTTGCTAGTAGAAACGCTCCTTTAGATCCTAATGACATGCCACTATCTTCCTTGATTGAGAGTAGCAACGCTAGTTTGGATGTTAACTTTGTTGGTAGGAACAATTTTGGCAACAACAATGCTTTTAGAGGAAACTATGTTCCTACGCCTTTTCCTAGTAACTCCTCTAACAATTATGGCAATTCCTACAACAACACTTATGGAAATCAACAAATTACCCTCTGATTTAGAGAGTAATTTCAAAGAGTTCATCAACTCTCAAAATATTTTCAATGCGTCCATAGAGGAAAAACTAGTCAAAATAGACAATTTGGCTAAAAGCGTTGATAGGATGTCTTGTGATATTGATGCTTTGAAAGTTACATGCGATCCTCCCAAGATCAACTTGGATGAAACTTTGAAAGCTATGCGCGTTTCCATGAATGAGAGCAAAGAAAGAACCGCCCAAATACGCGCTAGGCATGAATGGTTTAAAAGGGTGCGTTCTAGTGATGCAAATCACGAAGATCTTAAAGTGCTTGGTGTGACTCCTCTTGAATCTTTGTTTTCGCGTGTCAAACCTATTGATGAAGGGGCTGGATATGAATCCACTTTGATTGAAAAACGCCCCAATGATTCGGAGTCTATCCATCTTGATGATAAAGGTCTGGAGAGTGGAGTACAAGAAATCAAAATTTTGGGTAGTAATGAAACTCCCACTTTGGATTTCAAGGAATTCAATTATGACAATTTCTCCTTGTTTGAATGCATTTCTTTTATGCAATCCATTGCAAACTCTCCACATGCTTATAGCCAAACTAAAGCCTTTACCGTGCATATCGTAGATGCTATGATGAAATCTCTTGAAGAGAAGCTCGAACTAGAAGTCTCTATACCTAGAAAACTTCATGATGAGTGGGAACCTACTATCAAAATCAAGATCAAAAACTATGAGTGCAATGCTTTGTGTGATTTGGGAGCTAGTGTTTCCGCGATTCCAAAGTCTTTATGTGATATTCTTGGTTTTCATGAGATTGAAGAATGTTTTCTTAATTTGCATCTTGCGGATTCTACTGTCAAGAAACCCATGGGAAGGATCGATGATGTTCTTGATCTTGCAAATAAGAACTATGTACTCGTGGATTTCATTGTACTTGACATAGATTGCAATCCTTCATGTCCCATTATTCTTGGTAGACCTTTCCTAACGACTATTGGTGCTATCATCGATATGAAGGAAGGGAATATTAGAATTCAATTTCCTCTAAAGATGGGCATGGAGCACTTTCCTAGAAGGAAAATAAGATTGCCTTATGAATCTATGACGAGGGCTACTTATGGTTTGAGCACCAAAGATGACTATACGTGATTCCATCATCTTTTGCCTAGCTAAGGGCGTTAAACAAAAGCGCTTGTTGGGAGGCAACCCAGCGAATCTATCCTTTTTCTTTCTGTTTTGTGTTTTCCACACTTTCATAATTCTGTTATGATTGTGTCTTTTGTGTTTCTTTTTGCGTTTGTGCCAAGCAAAACCGTTATGATTTGTCTTGGGAATGATCGTTTGGTCATGCTGGAAAAGACAGAAACTTTCTGCTCACGAAAAGAATTTTCAATTTTTCTGTAAGAGATTTTGAGTTGATTCTTTTTTCTGATGATTGCTATGCAAATTCTTCAGACTGTCGTAATTTTTCAGAATTTTTGAAGTACAGAAGTATACGAAGTATACAGATTGCTATAGACTGGTCTGCTGTTAACAGATTCTGTTTTTGTTGAGTTGGTTGCTTATTTTGATGAAACTATGGATACTATCGGGGGGTATTAGCCATGGAAGATTGAAAATACAGTAACCCGACATCAACATAAGTAGAATTTAAGTTTGCTACAGTACCTAAGGAAGTGGTCGTTTGCTTTCTTATACTAATGTTATCACGAGTTTCTGTTTAAGTTTCGTGTTGTGAAGTTTTCAAGTTTTGGGTGAAGTTCTTATGGACAAAGAGATAAAGAGTGGCAAGAGCTCAAGCTTGGGGATTCCCAAGGCACCCCAAGAGATTCAAGGATGTCGTAAAAGTCTAAGCTTGGGGATGCCCCGAGAAGGCATCCCCTCTTTCGTCTTCAAATCCATCGGTAACGTTACTTGGAGCTATATTTTTATTCACCACATGTTATGTGTTTTGCTTGGAGTGTCTTGTATCGTAGGAGTCTTTTATTTTTGTTGTGTCACAATCATCCTTGCTTCACACCTAGAGAGAGAGAGACATGCACTCACCGTGATTTTGTCGAGCTTCACTTATATCCTTTGGTAGACAATTCAGCTCACATGTGCTTCACTTATATCTTTTGAGCTAGTTGATTTTGCTCTATATACTTCACTTATATCTTTTAGAGCACGGCGGTGCGTGGCTTGGTAGTTGATCTATGCTTTGAAATTAGTCTCAAAAGGGGTAGTTATCCAAAGGGATATGAAAACTTCCACCTTCATGTGCATTGAATAGTTAGAGAAGTTTGATTCATCTCAATTAGTTTTGACTTGTGGTTGTGGTAATATTGAAGTTATGCTAGTATGGTGTTGTGGATCTAGAAATACTTGTGTTGAAGTTAGTGATTCCCGTAGCATGCATGTATGGTGAACCGCTATGTGATGAAATCTGAGCATGATTAGTCTATTGATTGTCATCCTTTGCGTGGCGGTCGGGATCGCGCGATGGTTTATACCTACCAACCCTTCCCCTAGGAGTATGTGTTGAATGCTTTGTTTAGATTACTAATAAAACTTTTGCAACAAGTATATGAGTTCTTCATGACTAATGTTGAGTCCATGGTTTAGATGCACTTTCACCTTCCACCATCACTATCTTCTTAGAGTCGTGCAACTTTCGCCGGTGCACAAAACCCACCATTAGCCTCCCTCAAAACAGCCACCATACCTACCCACTATGGCTTTTTCAAAGTCATTCCGAGATATATTGCCATGCAACTACCACCATGACATGTGCCACCACTTCTACATTGCCATTGCATGATCGTAAGATAGCTAGCATGATGAGCTAGCATGATGTTTCCATTAATATCTATGCCATGCTAGATCATTGCCACGGTACACTACCGAAGGCATTCCATATAAAGTCATCGTTGCTCTAAGTTTTGAGTTGTAAGTGTGATGATCATCATTGATGGAGCATTGTCCCATGTGATGAAATAAAAGAGGCCAAAGATGCCCACCAAAAAAAAGAGGCCAAAGAGCCCACCAAAAAAATGAGAGAAAAAGAGAGAAGGGACAATGCTACTATCCTTCCACACTTCTGCTTATTAAGAACCATGATCTTCATGATTGAGAGTCTCTCGTTTTGTCACCACCATATAGCTAGTGGGAAATTTTCATTACATAACTTGGCTTGTATATTCCAATGATAGGCTTCCTCAAAATTGCCTTAGGTCTTAGTGAGCAAGCAAGTTGGATGCACACCCACTAGTTTTCTCTAAGAGCTTTCACATACTCCTAGCTCTAGTGCATCATTTGTATGGCAATCCCTACTCATTCACATTGATATCTATTGATGAGCATCTCCACAGCTCATTGATATGCCTAGTTAATGTGATCATCTTCTCCTTGTTTGTCTTGCAACCTCCACCATACTTCACACCACTTATAGTGCTAAAACCATGGCTCACGCTCAAGTATTGTTGGGGAACGTCGCATGGGAAACAAAAAATTTCCTACGCGCACGAAGACCTATCATGGTGATGTCCATCTACGAGAGGGGATGAGTGATCCACGTACCCTTGTAGATCGTACAGCAGAAGCGTTAGAGAACGCGGTTGATGTAGTGGAACGTCCTCACGTCCCTCGATCCGCCCCGCGAACAATCCCGCGATCAGTCCCACGATCTAGTACCGAACGGACGGCACCTCCGCGTTCAGCACACGTACAGCTCGACGATGATCTCGGCCTTCTTGATCCAGCAAGAGAGACGGAGAGGTAGAAGAGTTCTCCGGCAGCGTGATGGCGCTCCGGAGATTGGTGATGATCTCGTCTCAGCAGGGCTCCGCCCGAGCTCCGCAGAAACGCGATCTAGAGGAAAAACTATGGAGGTATGTGGTCGGGCAGCCGTGAGAAAGTCGTCTCAAATCTGCCCTAAAAGCCCCATATATATAGGAGGAGGGAGGGGGACCTTGCCTTGGGGTCCAAGGGATCCCCAAGGGGTCGGCCGAGCCAGGGGGGAGGACTCTCCCCCCCCCCCCCCAAACCGAGTCCTACTTGGTTTGGTGGGAGGGAGTCCTTCCCCCTTCCCACTTCTTCCCTTTTTTTTCTTTCCTTTGATTTTTTCTCTCTTGGCGCATAGGGGATTGGTGGGCTGTACCACCAGCCCACTAAGGGCTGGTGTGACCCCCCCAAATGCCTATGGGCTTCCCCGGAGTGGGTTGCCCCCCTCCGGTGAACTCCCGGAACCCATTCGTCATTCCCGGTACATTCCCGGTAACTCCGAAAACCTTCCGGTAATCAAATGAGGTCATCCTATATATCAATCTTCGTTTCCGGACCATTCCGGAAACCCTCGTGACGTCCGTGATCTCATCCGAGACTCCGAACAACATTCGGTAACCAACCATATAACTCAAATACGCATAAAACAACGTCGAACCTTAAGTGTGCAGACCCTGCGGGTTCGAGAACTATGTAGACATGACCCGAGAGACTCCTCGGTCAATATCCAATAGCGGGACCTGGATGCCCATATTGGATCCTACACATTCTACGAAGATCTTATCGTTTGAACCTCAGTGCCAAGGATTCGTATAATCCCGTATGTCATTCCCTTTGTCCTTCGGTATGTTACTTGCCCGAGATTCGATCGTCAGTATCCGCATACCTATTTCAATCTCGTTTACCGGCAAGTCTCTTTACTCGTTCCGTAATACAAGATCCCGCAACTTACACTAAGTTACATTGCTTGCAAGGCTTGTGTGTGATGTTGTATTACCGAGTGGGCCCCGAGATACCTCTCCGTCACACGGAGTGACAAATCCCAATCTTGATCCATACTAACTCAACTAACACCTTCGGAGATACCTGTAGAGTATCTTTATAGTCACCCAGTTACGTTGCGACGTTTGATACACACAAAGCATTCCTCCGGTGTTAGTGAGTTATATGATCTCATGGTCATAGGAATAAATACTTGACACGCAGAAAACAGTAGCAACAAAATGACACGATCAACATGCTACGTCTATTAGTTTGGGTCTAGTCCATCACGTGATTCTCCCAATGACGTGATCCAGTTATCAAGCAACAACACCTTGTTCATAATCAGAAGACACTGACTATCATCGATCAACTGGCTAGCCAACTAGAGGCATGCTAGGGACGGTGTTTTGTCTATGTATCCACACATGTAAATGAGTCTTCATTCAATACAATTATAGCATGGATAATAAACTATTATCTTGATACAAGAATTATAATAATAACCATATATTTATTATTGCCTCTAGGGCATAATTCCAACAGTCTCCCACTTGCACTAGAGTCAATAATCTAGCCCTCACATCACCATGTGAATTACATTGTAATAAATCTAACACCCATACAGTTCTGGTGTCGATCATGTTTTGGCCGTGGAAGAGGTTTAGTCAGCGGGTCTGCTACATTCAGATCCGTGTGCACCTTGCATATGTTTACGTCCTCCTCCTCGACGTAGTCGCGGATGAGGTTGAAGCGTTCGTTTGATGTGTCTGGTCTTCTTGTGAAACCTTGGTTCCTTTGCTAAGGCAATGGCACCAGTGTTGTCACAGAACAAGGTTATTGGATCCAGTGCACTTCGCACCACTCCAAGATCCGTCATGAACTGCTTCATCCAGACACCCTCCTTAGCCGCCTCCGAGGCAGCCATGTACTCTGCTTCACATGTAGAATCTGCTACGACGCTTTGCTTGGAACTGCACCAGCTTACTGCACCCCCATTAAGAATAAATACGTATCCGGTTTGCGACTTAGAGTCGTCCGGATCTGTGTCAATGCTTGCATCGACGTAACCTTTTATGGTGAGCTCTTCATCACCTCCATACACGAGAAACATCTCCTTAGTCCTTTTCAGGTACTTCAGGATATTCTTGACCGCCGTCCAGTGATCCACTCCTGGATTACTCTGGAACCTACCTGCCATACTTATGGCCAGGCTAACATCCGGTCTAGTGCACAGCATTGCATACATGATAGAGCCTATGGCTGAAGCATAGGGGACGGAGCGCATATGCTCTCTATCTTCATCAGTTGCTGGGCACTGAGTCTTACTCAATCTCGTACCTTGTAACACTGGCAAGAACCCTTTCTTGGACTGTTCCATTTTGAACCTCTTCAAAACTTTATCAAGGTACGGGCTTTGTGAAAGTCCTATCAGGCGTTTTGATCTATCCCTATAGATCTTAATTCCTAGTATGTAAGCAGCTTCTCCTAGGTCCTTCATAGAGAAACTTTTATTCAAGTAACCTTTTATGCTCTCCAAAAGCTCTACATTGTTCTCATACATGGATCCTATCTCGGATTTCATGGCTTCTAGCCATTTGTTGGAATCTGGGCCCACCATTGCCTCTTCATAATTCGCAGGTTCATTGTTGTCTAACAACATGATCGATAAGACGGGATTACCGTACCACTCTGGAGCAGCACGTGATCTCGTCGACCTGCGTGGTTCAACACAAACTTGAACTGGAGTTTCATGATCATCATCATTAACTTCCTCCTCAACCGGCGTCGCAACGACAAAGGTCTCTCCTTGCCCTGCGCCACCATCCAGAGGGATGAGAGGTTCGACAACCTCGTCAAGTTCTATCTGCCTCCCACTCAATTCTCTCGAGAGAAACTCCTTCTCGAGAAAAGTTCCGTTCTTAGCAACAAACACTTTGCCCTCGGATTTGAGATAGAAGGTGTACCCAACTGTCTCTTTTGGGTAACCTATGAAGACGCACTTTTCCGCTTTGGGTTCCAGCTTTTCAGGCTGAAGCTTTTTGACATAAGCATCACATCCCCAAACTTTAAGAAACGACAACTTTGGCCTTTTGCCATACCACAGTTCGTATGGTGTCGTCTCAACGGATTTCGATGGTGCCCTATTTAAAGTGAATGCAGCTGTTTCTAATGCATGACCCCAAAAAGATAACGGCAAATCAGTAAGAGACATCATAGATCGCACCATCTCTAACAAAGTACGATTACGACGTTCGGACACACCATTACGCTGTGGTGTTCCAGGCGGTGTTAACTGTGAAACAATTCCACATTGTATTAAGTGAGTACCAAACTCGAAACTCAGATATTCACCCCCACGATCAGACCGTAGGAACTTGATCTTCTTGTTACGATGATTTTCCACTTCACTCTGAAATTGCTTGAACTTTTCAAATGTTTCAGACTTGTGCTTCATTAAGTAGACATAACCATATCTGCTTAAATCGTCAGTGAAGGTGAGAAAATAACGATATCCGCCGCGTGCCTCCACGCTCATTGGACCACACACATCGGTATGTATGATTTCCAACAAGTCACTTGCACGCTCCATTGTTCCGGAGAACGGAGTCTTAGTCATCTTGCCCATGAGGCATGGTTCGCACGTGTCAAGTGAATCAAAGTCAAGTGACTCCAAAAGTCCATCAGCATTGAGTTTCTTCATGCGCTTTACACCAATATGACCCAAGCGGCAGTGCCACAAAAATATGGCGCTATCATTGTTTACTCTAACTCTTTTGGTCTCAATGTTATGTATATGTGTATCGCTATCAAGATTCAATATGAACAATCCTCTCACATTCGGTGCATGACCATAAAAGATGTTACTCATAGAAATAGAACAACCATTATTCTCAGACTTAAAAGAGTAACCGTCTCGCAATAAACAAGATCCAGATATAATGTTCATGCTCAACGCAGGCACTAAATAACAACGATTTAAGTTCATCACTAATCCCGATGGTAGCTGAAGTGACACTGTGCCGACGGCGATTGCATCAACCTTGGAACCATTTCCTACGCGCATCGTCACTTCGTCTTTCGCCAGCCTTCGTCTATTCCGCAGTTCCTGCTTCGAGTTGCAAATGTGAGCAACAGAACCGGTATCGAATACCCAGGCACTACTACGAGAGCCGGTTAAGTACACATCAATAACATGTATATCAAATATACCTGATTTTTCTTTGCCCGCCTTCTTATCTGCCAGATACTTGGGGCAATTGCGCTTCCAGTGACCCATACCCTTGCAATAGAAGCACTCTGTTTCAGGCTTAGGTCCAGCCTTGGGTTTCTTCGGCGGATTGGCAACAGGCTTGCCGCTCTTCTTCGAATTGCCCTTCTTGTCTTTGCCGTTTCTCTTGAAACTAGTGGTCTTGCTCACCATCAACACTTGATGCTCTTTACGGAGTTCAGACTCTGCGACTTTCAGCATCGCAAACAACTCGCCGGGAGACTTGTTCATCCCTTGCATGTTGTAGTTCAACACAAAGCCTTTGTAGCTTGGCGGCAGTGATTGAAGGATTCTGTCAGTGATAGCTTCTTGCGGGAGTTCAATTCCCAGTTCAGCTAGACGGTTTGAGTACCCGGACATTTTGAGCACATGTTCACTGACAGACGAGTTTTCCTCCATCTTGCAAGCATAGAATTTATCGGAGGTCTCATACCTCTCGATCCGGGCGTTCTTCTGAAAGATGAACTTCAACTCCTGGAACATCTCAAATGCTCCATGACGCTCAAAGCGACGTTGAAGTCCCGGTTCTAAGCCATACAAGACTGCACATTGAACTATTGAGTAGTCCTCCTTACGCGCTAACCAAGCGTTCTTAACATCCTGATCAGCCATAGCGGGTGGTTCATCTCCTAGCGCAGCATTAAGGACATAATCCTTCTTTCCAGCTTGTAAGATTAGCTTAAGATTACGAGCCCAGTCTACAAAGTTGCTTCCATCATCTTTCAACTTAGCTTTCTCTAGGAACGTATTAAAATTGAGGATGACACTTGCGTGAGCCATGATCTACAACACAAATATATTCAAAGTGGACTTAGACTATGTTCAAGATAATTAGAGTTCAACTTAATCAAATTATATGCTAAACTCCCACTCAAAAAGTACATCTCTCTAGTCATTTGAGTGGTTCATGATCCACTTACACTATCCCAAGTCCGATCATCACGTGAGTTGAGAATAGTTTCAGTGGTAAGCATCCCTATGCTAATCATATCAACTATATGATTCATGATCGACCTTTCGGTCTCATGTGTTCCGAGGCCATGTCTGCACATGCTAGGCTCGTCAAGCTTAACCCGAGTGTTCCGCGTGCGCAACTATTTTGCACCCGTTGTATGTGAACGTTGAGTCTATCACACCCGATCATCACGTGGTGTCTCGAAACGACGAGCTGTAGCAACGGTGCACAGTCGGGGAGAACACAATTTCGTCTTGAAATTTTAGTGAGAGATCACCTCATAATGCTACCGTCGTTCTAAGCAAAATAAGGTGCATAAAGGATTAACATCACATGCAATTCATAAGTGACATGATATGGCCATCATCACGTGCTTCTTGATCTCCATCACCAAAGCACCGGCACGATCTTCTTGTCACCGGCGCCACACCATGATCATCCATCAACGTGTTGCCATCGTGTTTGTCGTGCTACTTATGCTATCACTACTAAAGCTACAGCCTAGCAAAATAGTAAACGCATCTGCAAGCACATATGTTAGTATAAAGACAACCCTATGGCTCCTGCCGGTTGCCGTACCATCGACGTGCAAGTCGATATTTCTATTACAACATGATCATCTCATACATCCAATATATCACATCACATCGTTGGCCACATCACATCACAATCATACCCTGCAAAAACAAGTTAGACGTCCTCTAATTTTGTTGTTGCATGCTTTACGTGGTGACCAAGGGTATCTAGTAGGATCGCATCTTACTTACGCAAACACCACAACGGAGATATATGAGTTGCTATTTAACCTCATCCAAGGACCTCCTCGGTCAAATCCGATTCAACTAAAGTTGGAGAAACCGACACTTGCCAGTCATCTTTGAGCAAAAGGGGGTTACTCGTAACGATGAAACCAGTCTCTCGTAAGCGTACGAGTAATGTCGGTCCAAGCCGCTTCAATCCAACAATACCGCGGAATCAAGAAAAGACTAAGGAGGGCAGCAAAACGCACATCACCGCCCACAAAACCTTTTGTGTTCTACTCGAGAAGACATCTACGCATGAACCTAGCTCATGATGCCACCGATGGGGAACGTCGCATGGGAAACAAAAATTTTCCTACGCGCACGAAGACCTATCATGGTGATGTCCATCTACGAGAGGGGATGAGTGATCCATGTACCCTTGTAGATCGTACAGCAGAAGCGTTAGAGAACGCGGTTGATGTAGTGGAACGTCCTCACGTCCCTCGATCCGCCCCGCGAACAATCCCGCGATCAGTCCCACGATCTAGTACCGAACGGACGGCACCTCCACGTTCAGCACACGTACAGCTCGACGATGATCTCGGCCTTCTTGATCCAGCAAGAGAGACGGAGAGGTAGAAGAGTTCTCCGGCAGCGTGACGGCGCTCCGGAGGTTGGTGATGATCTCGTCTCAGCAGGGCTCCGCCCGAGCTCCGCAGAAACGCGATCTAGAGGAAAAACTATGGAGGTATGTGGTCGGGCAGCCGTGAGAAAGTCGTCTCAAATCTGCCCTAAAAGCCCCATATATATAGGAGGATGGAGGGGGACCTTGCCTTGGGGTCCAAGGGATCCCCAAGGGGTCGGCCGAGCCAGGGGGGAGGACTCTCCCCCCCCCCAAACCGAGTCCTACTTGGTTTGGTGGGAGGGAGTCCTTCCCCCTTCCCACTTCTTCCCTTTTTTTCTTTCCTTTGATTTTTTCTCTCTTGGCGCATAGGGGATTGGTGGGCTGTCCCACCAGCCCACTAAGGGCTGGTGTGACCCCCCCAAATGCCTATGGGCTTCCCCGGAGTGGGTTGCCCCCCTCCGGTGAACTCCCGGAACCCATTCGTCATTCCCGGTACATTCCCGGTAACTCCGAAAACCTTCCGGTAATCAAATGAGGTCATCCTATATATCAATCTTCGTTTCCGGACCATTCCGGAAACCCTCGTGACATCCGTGATCTCATCCGAGACTCCGAACAACATTCGGTAACCAACCATATAACTCAAATACGCATAAAACAACGTCGAACCTTAAGTGTGCAGACCCTGCGGGTTCGAGAACTATGTAGACATGACCCGAGAGACTCCTCGGTCAATATCCAATAGCGGGACCTGGATGCCCATATTGGATCCTACACATTCTACGAAGATCTTATCGTTTGAACCTCAGTGCCAAGGATTCGTATAATCCCGTATGTCATTCCCTTTGTCCTTCGGTATGTTACTTGCCCGAGATTCGATCGTCAGTATCCGCATACCTATTTCAATCTCGTTTACCGGCAAGTCTCTTTACTCGTTCCGTAATACAAGATCCCGCAACTTACACTAAGTTACATTGCTTGCAAGGCTTGTGTGTGATGTTGTATTACCGAGTGGGCCCCGAGATACCTCTCCGTCACACGGAGTGACAAATCCCAGTCTTGATCCATACTAACTCAACTAACACCTTCGGAGATACCTGTAGAGTATCTTTATAGTCACCCAGTTACGTTGCGACGTTTGATACACACAAAGCATTCCTCTGGTGTCAGTGAGTTATATGATCTCATGGTCATAGGAATAAATACTTGACACGCAGAAAACAGTAGCAACAAAATGACACGATCAACATGCTACGTCTATTAGTTTGGGTCTAGTCCATCACGTGATTCTCCCAATGACGTGATCCAGTTATCAAGCAACAACACCTTGTTCATAATCAGAAGACACTGACTATCATCGATCAACTGGCTAGCCAACTAGAGGCATGCTAGGGACGGTGTTTTGTCTATGTATCCACACATGTAAATGAGTCTTCATTCAATACAATTATAGCATGGATAATAAACTATTATCTTGATACAGGAATTATAATAATAACCATATATTTATTATTGCCTCTAGGGCACAATTCCAACAAGTATTGCGTGAGAGTTGGAAAACTTTCAGAAAGTAAAGGCGTGAAAACAATTACTTGGCCAATACCGGGGTTGTGCTTGATTTAAATTCGTTGTGCAATGATGATAGAGCATAGCTAGACTATATGCTTTTGTAGGGATAACTTTCTTTGGGCCTTGTTATTTTGAAAGTTCATGATTACCTTGCTAGTTTGCTTGAAGTATTATTGTTTCCACGTCAATAGCAAACTATTGTTTTGAATCTAATGGATCTAAACATTCACGTCACATAAGAGGAGTTACAAAGAACATCTATGCTAGGTAGCATGAAAGCATCAAAAATTCATTCTTTATCACTTCCCTACTCAAGGACGAGCAGGAGTTAAGCTTGGGGATGCTTGATACGTCTCAAATGTATCTATAATTTTTGATGGTTTCATGCTGTTATCATGTCATCTTTGGATGTTTTATGTATTGATACGTCCATTTTGCATCATGCTTTCATGTTGATATTTATTGCTTTTTGGGCTGTTATATTACTTGTGGTACCATATTTATGCCTTTTCTCTCTTATTTTGCAAGTTTTATTTGAAGAGGGAGAATTCAGGCAGCTGGAATTTTGGACTGGAAAAGGAGCAAATCCTAGTCCACTATTCTGCGCATCTCCAAATGCCCTGAAAAGCTACGTGGATTATTTTCTGGATTATATAAAAAATACTGGGCGAAAGATCTACCGGAGGGGGGCCACCAGGGCTCCACAAGCCCTGCCACCGCCACCACCCCCCTGGTGGTGGAGTGGGGGCTTGTGGGCTCCCTGACGGCCCACTAGCCCCCCTCTTTTGCTATATGAAGCGTCTCGGTCCAGAAAAAATCAATGGGTGCTTTTTCGTGGTTTCGCCGCCGCCACGAGGCGGAACTTGAGCAGATCCAATCTAGAGCTCCGGCAGGACGATCCTGCCGGGGAAACTTCCCTCTCGGAGGGGGGAATCGTCGCCATCGTCATCACCAACACTCCTATCGTCGGAGGGGAGGCATCTTCATAAACATCTTCATTAGCACCATCTCCTCTCCAATCCCTAGTTCATCTCTTGTAACCAATCTTCGTCTCACAACTCCGATTGGTACTTTTAAGGTTGCTAGTAGTGTTGATTACTTTTTGTAGTTGATGCTAGTTGGATTACTCAGTGGAAGAGTTTATGTTCAGATCCTTGATGCTATTCATTACACCTCTGATCATGATTATGATTATGTTTTGTGAGTAGGTACTTTTGTTCCTGAGGACATGGGATAAGTCATGTTAATAATAGTCATGTGAATTTGATATTCGTTCGGTATTTTGATATGATGTATGTTGTCTTTTCCTCTAGTGGTGTTATGTGAACGTCGACTACATAACACTTCACCATATTTGGGCCTAGAGGAAAGCATTGGGAAGTAGTATCCAGACTTGCATCTAATCTATGTAGATGAAGTTTGTGGTTTATTTAAGCTTGCAGGTTTGCCCGAGGATGAGGTAAAGAAGAAAGTATTTCCTTTATCTTTGAAGGATAAGGCGTTGACATGGTATAGGCTATGTGATGATGCTGGATCATGGGGCTACAATCGGTTGAAATTGGAATTTCATCAAAATTTCTATCCTATGCATTTAGTACATCGTGATCGGAACTTTAATTATAACTTTTGGCCTCGTGACAGGGAAAGCATAGCTCAAGCTTGGGGGAGGCTTAAATCAATGCTATATTCATGCCCCAATCATGAGCTCTCGAGAGAAATCATCACTCAAAACTTTATGCTCGGCTTTCTCATGAAGATCGTACCATGTTGACACTTCTTGTGCCGATTCTTTTATGAAGAAGGATATTGATCACAAGTGGAATTTATTGGAGAGAATCAAACGCAACTCTGAAGATTGGGAGCTGGAGGAAGGTAAGGAGTCAGGTATGAATTTCCAGTTTGATTGCGTTAAATGTTTTGTTGAGACAAACACTTCTAGAGATTTTAGCGCTAAGTATGGACTTGACTCTAAGATAGTAGCTTCTCTATGTGAATCTTTTCCTGCTCATGTTGATCTTCCCAAAGAGAAGTGGTCTAAATATCATCCTCCTGTAGAAAGCAACATAGCCAAAACCAATCTAGTTGAGGAGCAAGTCATTGCTTTTAGTGATCCTGTTGTTCCTTGTGCTTACACTGAGAAACCACCATACCGTGCTAGGATAAAGGATTATGCTAAAGCTCCAACTATGATACGTAGGGGTTACATTAGATCACTTGCACCCCCTGAGGAGATTAGAGTTGAACCTAGTGTTGCTATTATCAAAGATCTCTTAGCCGAAGACATAGATGGGCATGTTATCAAATTCTATGAGGACTCCGCTAGAATTGCTAAACCTCACGCGAAAGACAAACACGGACCTGTAGTTGGCCTGCCCGTTGTTTCTATTAAGATAGGAGATCACTGTTACCATGGTTTATGTGATATGGGAGCTAGTGTTAGTGCAATACCCCGTTCTCTATATGATGAAATCAAAGATGAGATTGCACCTGCTGAGTTAGAACCAATTGATGTCACTATTACGCTAGCTAATGGAGACACTATCTTCCCTCTGGGAATTGTGAGAGACGTAGAAGTCCTGTGTGGTAAGACGAAGTATCCTACTGATTTCCTCGTCCTTGGTACTGCACAAGATAGCTTTTGTCCCATCATATTTGGTAGACCCTTTCTCAACACTGTCAATGCTCACATTGATTGCATTAAGCAGGCTGTCACAGTAAGTTTCGAGGGTGTGTCTCATGAATTTAACTTTTCCAAGTTTGGAAGACAAACCCATGAAAGAGAGTCATCTGGTAGGGATGAAATCATTGCTCTTGCCTCTATTGTCGTACCTCCTACGGATCCTTTAGAGCAATATCTGCTTGAGCATGAAAATGATATGCATATGGAGGAGAGAGATGAGATAGATAAAATTGTCTTAGAACAATATCCTATTCTCAAGAATAATCTGCCTGTTGAACTGCTTGGGGATCCTCCCCCACCAAAGGGTGATCTTGTGTTCGAGCTTAAACAGTTGCTTGATACTCTTAAGTATGCCTAACTTGACGAGAAGGAGATATATCCTGTCATTATTAGTGCTCTCCTCTCAGAGCGCGAAGAGAAGAAGTTACTAAAAACTCTGAGGAAGCACCGCGCTGCTATTGGATATACTCTTGATGATCTTAAGGGTATTAGTCCTACTCTATGTCAGCACAAGATTAAAACCGATCATGACTTTAAACCAGTTGCTGATCATCAAAGGATATTAAATCCTAAGATGAAAGAGGTCGTTAGAAAAGAAATATTAAAGCTTCTGGAAGCAGGAATGATTTATCATGTTGCTCATAGTGATTGGGTAAGTCCAGTACATTGCGTACCTAAGAAGGGAGGTATCACCGTCGTTCCTAATGATAAGGATGAACTAAACCCACAAAGGACTATTACCGGCTATAGAATGTTGATAGACTTCCGGAAACTGAATAAGGCAACCAGGAAAGATCATTATCCTTTGTCGTTCATCAACCAAATGCTAGAAAGGCTATCAAAACACACACACACTTCTGCTTTCTAGACAGTTATTCAGGTTTCTCGCAAATACCTGTTGCACAATCTGATCAAGAGAAAACCACTTTCACCTGCCCTTTTGGTACCTTTGCCTATAGACGTATGCCTTTTGGCTTATGTAATGCACGTGCCACCTTCCAAAGATGTATGATGGCTATATTCTCTGACTTTTGTGAAAAGATTGTTGAGGTTTTCATGGATGACTTCTCCGTTTACGGGTCTTCCTTTGATGATTGCCTCAGCGACCTTGATCGAGTCTTACAGAGATGCGAAGAAACCAACCTCATCTTGAATTGGGAGAAGTGCCACTTTATGGTAAATGAAGGTATCGTCTTAGGACACAAAATTTCTGAGAGAGGCATTGAAGTTGATAAGGCTAAGGTTGATGCAATTGAGAAAATGCATTGCCCCACAGATATCAGAGGTATACGAAGTTTCTTAGGTCATGTTGGTTTCTATAGAAGGTTCATTAAAGACTTCTCTAAGATTTCTAGGCCTCTTACCAACCTCTTGCAGAAGGATGTTCCTTTTGTTTTTGATGAGGATTGTGAGGAAGCTTTCGAAATACTTAAGAAGGCTTTGATAACCGCACCTATTGTTCAACCACCTGACTCGAACTTGACCTTTGAAATCATGTGTGACGCTAGTGATTATGTTGTTGGTGTTGTTCTAGGACAAAGAGTTGACAAGAAGTTGAATGTCATTCACTACGCTAGTAAAACTCTTGAGAGTGCCCAAAGAAATTATGCCACTACGGAGAAGGAATTTTTAGCACCCGTGTTTGCATGTGAAAAGTTCTGATCGTATATAGTTGACTCCAAAGTCACTATTCACTCTGATCATGCTGCTATTAAGTACCTTATGGAGAAGAAGTACGCTAAGCCTGTTGGAATTATGCCCTAGAGGTAATAATAAATATAGTTATTATTATAATTCCTGTATCAGGATAATCGTTTATTATCCATGCTATAATTGTATTGAATGAAGACTCATTTACATGTGTGGATACATAGACAAAACACTGTCCCTAGCAAGCCTCTAGTTGGCTAGCCAGTTGATCAAAGATAGTCAGTGTCTTCTGATTATGAACAAGGTGTTGTTGCTTGATAACTGGATCACGTCATTAGGAGAATCACATGATGGACTAGACCCAAACTAATAGACGTAGCATGTTGATCGTGTCATTTTGTTGCTACTGTTTTCTGCGTGTCAAGTATTTGTTCCTATGACCATGAGATCATATAACTCACTAACACCGGAGGAATACTTTGTGTGTATCAAACATCGCAACGTAACTGGGTGACTATAAAGATGCTCTACAGGTATCTCCGAAGGTATTCATTGAGTTAGTATGGATCAAGACTGGGATTTGTCACTCCGTGTGACGGAGAGGTATCTCGGGGCCCACTCGGTAATACAACATCACACACAAGCCTTGCAAGCAATGTAACTTAGTGTAAGTTGCGGGATCTTGTATTAGGGAACGAGTAAAGAGACTTGTCGGTAAACGAGATTGAAATAGGTATGCGGATACTGACGATCGAATCTCGGGCAAGTAACATACCGAAGGACAAAGGGAATGACATACGGGATTATATGAATCCTTGGCACTGAGATTCAAACGATAAGATCTTCGTAGAATATGTAGGATCCAATATGGGCATCCAGGTCCCTCTATTGGATATTGACCGAGGAGTCTCTCGGGTCATGTGTACATAGTTCTCGAACCCGCAGGGTCTGCACACTTAAGGTTCGACGTTGTTTTATGCGTATTTGAGTTATATGGTTGGTTACCGAATGTTGTTCGGAGTCCCGGATGAGATCACGAACGTCACGAGGGTTTCCGGAATGGTCCGGAAACGAAGATTGATATATAGGATGACCTCATTTGATTACCGGAAGGTTTTCGAAGTTACCGGGAACGTAACGGGAATGACGAATGGGTTCCGGGAGTTCACCGGGGGGCCAACCCACCCCGGGGAAGCCCATAGGCCTTGAGGGTGGCACACCAGCCCTTAGTGTGCTGGTGGGACAGCCCAGAAGGGTCATATGCGCATTGGAAGAAAAATCAAAGAGAAAAGAAAAAAAAAGGAGGAGGTGGGAAAGGAAAGAAGGACTCCACCCACCAAACCAAGTAGGACTCGGTTTGGGGGGGAGTCCTTCCCCCCTTTGGTTCGGCCGACTCCCTTGGGGCTCCTTGAGCCCCAAGGCAAGGTTCCCCCTCTCCCACCTATATATACGGAGGTTTTAGGGCTGATTTGAGACGACTTTTCCACGGCAGCCCGACCACATACCTCCACGGTTTTTCCTCTAGATCGCGTTTCTGCGGAGCTCGGGCGGAGCCCTGCTCAGACGAGATCATCACCAACCTCCGGAGCGCCGTCACGCTGCCGGAGAACTCTTCTACCTCTCTGTCTCTCTTGCTGGATCAAGAAGGCCGAAATCATCGTCGAGTTGTACGTGTGCTGAACGCGGAGGTGCCGTCCGTTCGGCACTAGATCGTGGGACTGATCGCGGGATAGTTCGCGGGGCGGATCGAGGGACGTGAGGACGTTCCACTACATCAACCGCGTTCACTAACGCTTCTGCTGTACAGTCTACAAGGGTACGTAGATCACTCATCCTCTCTCGTAGATGGACATCACCATGATAGGTCTTCGTGCGCGTAGGCAAAATTTTGTTTCCCATGCAACGTTCCCCAACAGTGGCATCATGAGCTAGGCTCATGCGTAGATGTCTTCTCGAGTAGAACACAAAAGTTTTTGTGGGCGGTGATGTGCGTTTTGCTTCCCTCCTTAGTCTTTTCTTGATTCCGCGGTATTGTTGGATTGAAGCGGCTTGGACCGACATTACTCGTACGCTTACGAGAGACTGGTTTCATCGCTACGAGTAACCCCGTTGCTCAAAGATGACTGGCAAGTGTCGGTTTCTCCAACTTTAGTTGAATCGGATTTGACCGAGGAGGTCCTTGGATGAGGTTAAATAGCAACTCATATATCTCCGTTGTGGTGTTTGCGTAAGTAAGATGCGATCCTACTAGATACCCATGGTCACCACGTAAAACATGCAACAACAAAATTAGAGGACGTCTAACTTGTTTTTGCAGGGTATGCTTGTGATGTGATATGGCCAACGATGTGATGTGATATATTGAATGTATGAGATGATCATGTTGTAATAGAAAATATCGACTTGCACGTCGATGGTATGGCAACCGGCAGGAGCCATAGGGTTGTCTTTATACTAATGTTTGTGCTTGCAGATGCGTTTACTATTTTGCTAGGATGTAGCTTTAGTAGTAATAGCATGAGTAGCATGACAACCCCAATGGCGACACGTTGATGGAGATCATGGTGTGGCGCCGGTGACAAGAAGATCGTGCCGGTGCTTTGGTGATGGAGATCAAGAAGCACGTGATGATGGCCATATCATGTCACTTATGAATTGCATGTGATGTTAATCCTTTTATGCACCTTATTTTGCTTAGAACGACGGTAGCATTATGAGGTGATCTCTCACTAAAATTTCAAGACGAAATTGTGTTCTCCCCGACTGTGCACCGTTGCTACAGTTCGTCGTTTCGAGACACCACGTGATGCTCGGGTGTGATAGACTCAACGTTCACATACAACGGGTGCAAAACAGTTGCGCACGCGGAACACTCGGGTTAAGCTTGACGAGCCTAGCATGTGCAGACATGGCCTCGGAACACATGAGACCGAAAGGTCGATCATGAATCATATAGATGATATGATTAGCATAGGGATGCTTATCACTGAAACTATACTCAACTCACGTGATGATCGGACTTGAGCTAGTGTAAGTGGATCATGAACCACTCAAATGACTAGAGAGATGTACTTTTTGAGTGGGAGTTTAGCGAATAATTTGATTAAGTTAAACTCTAATTATCTTGAACATAGTATAAGTCCACTTTGAATATATTTGTGTTGTAGATCATGGCTCACGCGACAGTCACCCTGAATTTTAATACGTTCCTAGAGAAAGCTAAGTTGAAAGATGATGGAAGCAACTTTGTAGATTGGGCTCGTAATCTTAAGCTAATCTTACAAGCTGGGAAGAAGGATTATGTCCTCAATGCTGCGCTAGGAGATGAACCACCCGCTACGGCTGATCAGGATGTTAAGAACGCTTGGTTAGCACGTAAGGAAGACTACTCAGTAGTTCAATGTGCAGTCTTGTATGGCTTAGAACCGGGACTTCAACGTCGCTTTGAGCATCATGGAGCATTTGAGATGTTCCAGGAGTTGAAGTTTATCTTTCAGAAGAACGCCCGGATCGAGAGGTATGAGACCTCCGATAAATTCTATGCTTGCAAGATGGAGGAGAACTCGTCTGTCAGTGAACATGTGCTCAAAATGTCTGGGTACTCAAACCGTCTAGCTGAGCTGGGGATTGAACTCCCACAAGAGGCTATCACTGACAGAATCCTTAAATCACTGCCTCCAAGCTATAAAGGCTTTGTGTTGAACTACAACATGCAAGGGATGAACAAGTCACCCGGCGAGTTGTTTGCGATGCTGAAAGTCGCACAGTCTGAACTCCGTAAAGAGCATCAAGTGTTGATGGTGAATAAGACCACTAGTTTCAAGAGAAACGACAAAGGCAAGAAGGGTAATTCAAAGAAGAGCGGCAAGCCTGTTGCCAATCCAACGAAGAAACCCAAAGCTGGACCTAAGCCTGAAACAGAGTGTTACTATTGCAAGGGTATGGGTCACTGGAAGCGCAATTGCCCCAAGTATCTGGCTGATAAGAAGGCGGCCAAAGGAAAATCAGGTATATTTGATATACATGTTATTGATGTGTACTTAACCGGCTCTCGTAGTAGTGCCTGGGTATTCGATACCGGTTCTGTTGCTCATATTTGCAACTCGAAACAGGAACTGCGGAATAGACGAAGGCTGGCGAAAGATGAAGTGACGATGCGCGTAGGAAATGGTTCCAAGGTTGATGCAATCGCCGTCAGCACAGTTTCACTTCAGTTACCATCAGGATTAGTTATGAACTTGAATGATTGTTATTTAGTGCCTGCGTTGAGCATGAACATTATATCTGGATCTTGTTTATTGCGAGACGGTTACTCTTTTAAGTCAGAGAATAATGGTTGTTCTATTTCTATGAGTAACATCTTTTATGGTCATGCACCCAATGTGAGAGGATTTTTCATATTGAATCTTGATAGCGATACACACATACATAACACTGAGACCAAAAGAGTTAGGGTTAACATTGATAGCGCCATATTTTTGTGGCACTGCCGCTTAGGTCATATTGGTGTAAAGCGCATGAAGAAACTCCATGTCGATGGACTTTTGGAGTCACTTGACTTTGATTCACTTGACATGTGTGAACCATGCCTCATGGGCAAGATGACTAAAACTCCGTTCTCCGGAACAATGGAGCGTGCAAGTGACTTGTTGGAAATCATACATACCGATGTGTGTGGTCCGATGAGCGTAGAGGCACGCGGCGGATATCGTTATTTTCTCACCTTCACTAACGATTTGAGTAGATATGGTTATGTCTACTTAATGAAGCACAAGTCTGAAACATTTGAAAAGTTCAAGCAATTTCAAAGTGAAGTTGAAAATCATCGTAACAAGAAGATCAAGTTCCTACGGTCTGATCGTGGGGGTGAATATCTGAGTTTCGAGTTTGGTGCTCACTTAAGACAATGTGGAATTGTTTCACAGTTGACACCGCCTGGAACACCATAGCGTAATGGTGTGTCCGAACGTCGTAATCGTACTTTATTAGAGATGGTGCGATCTATGATGTCTCTTACCGATTTGCCGTTATCGTTTTGGGGTTATGCATTAGAAACAGCTGCATTCACTTTAAATAGGGCACCATCAAAATCCGTTGAGACGACACCATACGAACTGTGGTATGGCAAAAGGCCAAAGTTGTCGTTTCTTAAATTTTGGGGATGTGATGCTTATGTCAAAAAGCTTCAGCCTGAAAAGCTGGAACCCAAAGCGGAAAAGTGCATCTTCATAGGTTACCCAAAAGAGACAGTTGGGTACACCTTCTATCTCAAATCCGAGGGCAAAGTGTTTGTTGCTAAAAACGGAGCTTTTCTCGAGAAGGAGTTTCTCACGAGAGAATTGAGTGGGAGGAAGATAGACCTTGACGAGGTTGTCGAACCTCTCATCCCTCTGGATGGTGGCGCAGGGCAAGGGGAAACCTCTGTTGTTGCGATGCCGGTTGAGGAGGAAGTTAATGATGATGATCATGAAACTCCGGTTCAAGTTTCTGTCGAACCACGCAGGTCGACGAGACCACGTGCTGCTCCAGAGTGGTACGGTAATCCCGTCTTATCAATCATGTTGTTGGACAATAATGAACCTGCAAATTATGAAGAAGCAATGGTGGGCCCAGATTCCAACAAATGGCTAGAAGCCATGAAGTCCGGGATAGGATCCATGTATGAGAACAAAGTGTGGACTTTGGAGGTACTGCCTGAGGGCCGCAAGGCTATTCAGAACAAATGGATCTTTAAGAGGAAGACGGACGCTGACGGCAATGTGACCGTTTATAAAGCTCGACTTGTGGCAAAGGGTTTTTCACAAGTTCAAGGAGTTGACTACGATGAGACATTCTCACCCGTAGCGATGCTTAAGTCCGTCAGAACCATGTTAGCAATAGCTGCATTTTTCGATTATGAAATCTGGCAGATGGATGTCAAAACGGCGTTCCTAAACGGTTTCCTTAAGGAAGAATTGTATATGATGCAACCCGAAGGTTTTGTCGATCCTAAGAATGCTAACAAGGCGTGCAAGCTCTAGCGATCCATTTATGGACTGGTGCAAGCATCCCGGAGTTGGAACAAACGCTTTGATGAGGTGATCAAAGCATTTGGGTTTATACAAGTGGTTGGAGAATCTTGTATTTACAAGAAAGTGAGTGGGAGCTCTGTGGCGTTTCTAATATTATATGTGGATGACATATTGCTGATTGGAAACAACGTAGAGTTTTTGGAGAGCATAAAGGATTACTTGAATAAAAGTTTCTCTATGAAGGACCTAGGAGAAGCTGCTTACATTCTAGGCATTAAGATCTATAGGGATAGATCAAAACGCCTGATAGGACTTTCACAAAGCACATACCTTGATAAAGTTTTGAAGAGGTTCAAAATGGAACAGTCCAAGAAGGGGTTCTTGCTAGTTTTACAAGGTATGAGATTGAGTAAGACTCAGTGCCCAGCAACTGATGGAGATAGAGAGCATATGCGCTCCATCCCCTATGCTTCAGCCATAGGTTCTATCATGTATGCAATGATGTGCACAAGACCGGACGTTAGCCTAGCCATAAGTATGGCAGGTAGGTTCCAGAGTAATCCAGGAGTGGATCACTGGACAGCGGTCAAGAATATCCTGAAGTACCTGAAAAGGACTAAGGAATGTTTCTCGTGTATGGAGGTGACGAAGAGCTCGCCGTAAAAGGTTACATCGATGCAAGCTTTGACACAGATCCGGACGACTCTAAGTCGCAAACCGGATACGTATTTATTCTTAATGGGGGTGCGGTAAGCTGGTGCAGTTCCAAGCAAAGCGTCGTAGCAGATTCCACATGTGAAGCGGAGTACATGGCTGCCTCGGACGCGGCTAAGGAGGGTGTCTGGATGAAGCAGTTCATGACGGATCTTGGAGTGGTGCCAAGCGCACTGAATCCAATAACCTTGTTCTGTGACAACACGGGTGCCATTGCTTTAGCAAAGGAACCACGGTTTCACAAGAAGTCCAGACACATCAAACGACGCTTCAACCTCATCCGCGACTACGTCGAAGGAGAGGACGTAAATATATGCAAAGTGCACACGGATCTGAATGTAGCAGACCCGCTGACTAAACCTCTTCCACGGCCAAAGCATGATCAACACCAGAACTGTATGGGTGTTAGATTTATTACAATGTAATTCGCATGATGATGTGAGGGCTAGATTATTGACTCTAGTGCAAGTGGGAGACTATTGGAATTATGCCCTAGAGGCAATAATAAATATAGTTATTATTATAATTCATGTATCAAGATAATCGTTTATTATCCATGCTATAATTGTATTGAATGAAGACTCATTTACATGTGTGGATACATAGACAAAACACTGTCCCTAGCAAGCCTCTAGTTGGCTAGCCAGTTGATCAAAGATAGTCAGTGTCTTGTGATTATGAACAAGGTGTTGTTGCTTGATAACTGGATCACGTCATTAGGAGAATCATGTGATGGACTAGACCCAAACTAATAGACGTAGCATGTTGATCGTGTCATTTTGTTGCTACTGTTTTCTGCGTGTCAAGTATTTGTTCCTATGACCATGAGATCATATAACTCACTAACACCGGAGGAATACTTTGTGTGTATCAAACGTCGCAACGTAACTCGGTGACTATAAAGATGCTCTACAGGTATCTCCGAAGGTGTTCATTGAGTTAGTATGGATCAAGACTGGGATTTGTCACTCCGTGTGACGGAGAGGTATCTCGGGGCCCACTCGGTAATACAACATCACACACAAGCCTTGCAAGCAATGTAACTTAGTGTAAGTTGCGGATCTTGTATTACGGAACGAGTAAAGAGACTTGCCGGTAAACGAGATTGAAATAGGTATGCGGATACTGCGATCGAATCTCGGGCAAGTAACATACCGAAGGACAAAGGGAATGACATACGGGATTATATGAATCCTTGGCACTGAGGTTCAAACGATAAGATCTTCGTAGAATATGTAGGATCCAATATGGGCATCCAGGTCCCGCTATTGGATATTGACCGAAGAGTCTCTCGGGTCATGTCTACATAGTTCTCGAACCCGCAGGGTCTGCACACTTAAGGTTCGACGTTGTTTTATGCGTATTTGAGTTATATGGTTGGTTACCGAATGTTGTTCGGAGTCCCGGATGAGATCACGGACGTCACGAGGGTTTCCGGAATGGTCCAGAAACGAAGATTGATATATAGGATGACCTCATTTGATTACTGGAAGGTTTTCGGAGTTACCGGGAATGTACCGGGAATGACGAATGGGTTCCGGGAGTTCACCGGGGGGCAACCCACCCTGGGGAAGCCCATAGGCCTTGAGGGTGGCGCACCAGCCTTTCGTGGGCTGGTGGGACAGCCCAAAAGGGCCCTATGCGCATTGGAAGAAAAATCAAAGAGAAAAGAAAAAAAGGGGAGGAGGTGGGAAAGGAAAGAAGGACTCCACCCACCAAACCAAGTAGGACTCGGTTTGGGGGGGAGTCCTTCCCCCCTTTGGCTCGGCCGACCCCCTTGGGGCTCCTTGAGCCCCAAGGCAAGGTTCCCCCTCTCCCACCTATATATACGGAGGTTTTAGGGCTGATTTGAGACGACTTTTCCACGGCAGCCCGACCACATACCTCCACGGTTTTTCCTCTAGATCGCGTTTCTGCGGAGCTCGGGCGGAGCCCTGCTGAGACGAGATCATCACCAACCTCCGGAGCGCCATCACGCTGCTGGAGAACTCTTCTACCTCTCCGTCTTTCTTGCTGGATCAAGAAGGCCGAGATCATCGTCGAGCTGTACGTGTGCTGAACGCGGAGGTGCCGTCCGTTCGGCACTAGATCGTGGGACTGATCGCGGGGTAGTTCGCGGGGCGGATCGAGGGACGTGAGGACGTTCCACTACATCAACCGCGTTCACTAACGCTTCTGCTATACGGTCTACAAGGGTACGTAGATCACTCATCCTCTCTCGTAGATGGACATCACCATGATAGGTCTTCGTGCGCGTAGGAAATTTTTTGTTTCCCATGCGACGTTCCCCAACAAAGCCTAGGCTGATCAGATGGGTTCTCCTGCTACAGGAATTTGATTTGCACGTCGTTTACCGAAAGGGTGCTCATAACCCTGTAGCAGATAACTTGTCTAGGCTAGAGAATGTCCTTGATGACCCACTACCAATTGATGACAGCTTTCATGATGAGCAATTAAATGTCATCCGCACTTCACTTAGTGCACCGTGGTATGCCGATTATGCAAACTATATCGTAGCCAAATACATACCACCCAGTTTCACCTATCAACAAAAGAAGAAATTCTTCTTTGATTTGAGACACTACTTTTGGGATGATCCTCACCTTTATAAGGAAGGAGTAGATGGTGTTATTAGACGTTGTGTGCCCGAACATGAACAGGGACAGATCCTGCAGAAGTGTCATTCCGAAGCCTACGGAGGACACCATGCTGGAGATGGAACTGCCCATAAGGTATTGCAATCAGGTTTCTATAGGCCCACTCTCTTCAAGGATGCCCGTAAGTTTGTCTTGTCTTGTGACGAATGCCAAAGGATAGGGAACATCAGTAAGCGCCAAGCGATGCCTATGAACTATTCACTTGTCATTGAACCATTTGATGTCTGGGGCTTTGATTATATAGGACTGATGTTTGTTGTGTATCCCCTGCAATGGCGCCAGAAACAGGCGTGTCGACGGCACCAGGAATCCTTCACCAGCGGCTACGCCTTAAGGGACTTCCTAGGCAAGTATTCAAAGGATTGCCCCCGTGGCCTTGGAGCCTTGCGTTGGTGTTCCCTTGAAGCGGAAAGGGTGATGTAGCACAGTGACGGTAAGTATTTCCCTCAGTTTGAGAACCAAGGTATCAATCCGGTGGAGGAGTATCTCAAGATCCTGCACAAACACAAAAGCTTGCACCCAACGCTATGAAGGGGTTGTCAATCCCATATAGATTGCTTGCCAAGTGAGAACTGAAAACAACAAAGTAACAAAGCAAAGTAAAAGCGGAGGTGTAAACGATGGATGTGAATAGACCCGGGGGCCGTAGTGTTTACTAGTGGCTTCTCTCATGAAAGCAAGTAGACGGTGGGTGAACAAATTACTGTCGAGCAATTGATAGAACCGCGCAAAGTCGTGACGATATCTATGCAATGATTATATCTATAGGCATCACGTCCAAAACAAGTAGACCGATACTTTCTGCATCTACTACTATTACTCCACACGTCGACCGCTATCCAGCATGCATCTAGTGTTTTAAGTCCATAAGAACAGAGTAACGCCTTAAGCAAGATGACATGATGTAGAGGGATAATCTCAAACCAATGATAAAAACCCCATCTTTTTACCCTTGATGGCAACTACTTGATGTGTACCTTGCTGCCCCTATTGTCACTGGGAAAGGTCACCACATGGTAGAACCCAAAACCAAGCACTTCTCCCATTGCAAGAATCATAGATCTAGTTGGCCAAACAAAACCCAAGACTCGGAGAGACTTACCAGGATATCAAATCATGCATATAAGAAATCAGCAAAGACTCAAATATATATCATAGATAATCTTATCACAAATCCACAATTCATCGGATCTCAACAAACACACCGCCAAAGAAGATTACATCGGATAGATCTCCATGAAGATCATGGAGAACTTTGTATTGAAGATCCAAGAGAGAGAAGAAGCCATCTAGCTACTAACTACGGACTCGTAGGTCTGAGGTGAACTACTCACAGGTCATTGAAGGTGCGATGATGATGATGAAGAAGCCCTCCAACTCCAAAGTCCCCTCCGGCAAGGCGCCGGGAAGGGTCTCCAGATGAGATCTCGTGGAAACGGAAGCTTGCGGCAGCGGAAAAGTATTTTCGTGGCTCCCCTGATTTTTTGCGGAATATTCGGGAATTTATAGGCCAAAGACCTAGGTCTGGGGGCGGCCACAGAGGCCACAAGCCTGCCCACCGCCTCCTCCCCCCTGGTGGCGGAGTGGGGGCTTGTGGGCTCCCTCGAGCCCACCTGGCTTGGCCCAAAAGCCCCCTGGTCTTCTTCCGTTCAGGAAAAAATCATTTCAGGGTTTTTCTTCCGCTTGGACTCCGTTCCAAAATCAGATCTGAAAAGAGTCAAAAACACAGAAAAAACAGGAACTGGCACTTGGCACTAAATTAATAAGTTATTCCCAAAAAGATATAAAAGGTACATAAAACAACCAAAGAAGACAAGATAACAGCGTGAAACCATCAAAAATTATAGATATGTTTGAGACGTATCAGGGACCCTTCCCGAGTTCCAATGGGTACACTCACATCTTAGTTGCTGTGGATTACGTTACTAAGTGGGTAGAAGCTATCTCCACTAAAAATGTTGATCACCACACCTCTATTAAGATGCTTAAAGAAGTCATATTCCCAAGATTTGGAGTCCCTAGATACTTGATGACTGATGGCGGTTCACACTTCATTCATGGTGTTTTCCGCAAGATACTAGCTAAGTATCATGTCAACCATAGAGTTGCATCTCCTTATCATCCTCGGTCTAGTGGTCAAGTTGAGTTGAGTAATAGGGAGATCAAGTTGATCCTACAAAAGACCGTCAATAGATCTCGAAAGAACTGGTCTAGCAAACTTGACGATGCACTATGGGCTTATAAGACTGCTTATAAGAATCCCATGGGCATGTCACCATATAAAATGGTTTACGCTAAGGCCTGTCATTTACCTCTTGAGCTAGAACACAAAGCTTATTGGGCAATCAAAGAGCTCAACTTTGATTTCAAACTTGCCGGTGAGAAGCGGTTGTTTGATATCAGCTCGTTAGTTGAATGGAGAGCCCAGGCATATGAGAATGCCAGGTTGTTCAAGGAAAAGGTTAAGAGATGGCACGACAAACGAATACAAAAACGAGAGTTCAATGTAGGTGATTATGTCTTGCTATACAATTCTCGTTTGAGATTCTTTGCAGGCAAGCTTCTCTCTAAATGGGAAGGTCCCTATGTTGTCGAGGAAGTATATCATTTCGGTGCCATCAAAATCAATAACACGGAAGGAAATTTTCCTAGAGTGGTAAATGGGCAAAGAATCAAGCATTACACCTCTGGTACTCCCATAAATGTTGAGACCAATATCATCAATGGCATAACTCCAGAGGAGTACATAAGGGATGTTTATCACCCTGTTTCAGACCTTGAAAACGAAGATGTATTTGTTTTGGTAAGAAATTGGACTCTGATACTTTTCCAATAGGAAATTTCTTCCGTTTTGGAATTTTTGGAAAATTAGAAAAATAAAAAGCAGTCCGGAGAGCGAACGAGGCGGCCACAAGCCCTGCCACCGCCCCCTACCCCCTGGTGGTGGAGGGCAAGCTTGTGGGCACCTCGTGTGCCTCCCGGACTCCGTTTTCTTGCGGAGGACTCCTTCTGGCCCAGAAAAAAATCAATATATAGTCGCCCGAAGGTTTTGATCTCCATATCACGCAGTTTTCCTCTGTTTTCGTTTCGAGCTTGTTCTGCCGTAGATCTAGGTCAAGATGTCTTCTCAAGATTCAGAGGGAGAGAGCTATGTGGTTGACTACCTTGCTAACCCCAAGGTCTATGGGGACTTGGAACCATATGGCTGGACCACTGATGAGGAAGAGGACTATGAGCCCAAAGGGAAGGAGCAAACGAGTTCCGATGAAGAGGAGGCTCCTTTACCTCAACCGGCAAACACCCATGTGGAGTTCAAGAAGTCAAGCCTCCCTGACCATAGGAAGAAGCCTAAGACCTTGTTTATCCCTTCTCGTTTCTTGCAGGAGAGTAAGCAGGAGCTTTGCCATAGAGTTTTGAAACTTGAGGAGGAAAATGACGATCTAAGGGAGCAAAACTTTTTGCTCAAGTGGAAATTAGACAAGCTCAAGACTACTCCAACAACACCACCATCACCACCAAAGGAAGACAACTAAGCATTAGTATGGGCAATCCCCTTGGCTTCTGCCAAGCTTGGGGGAGTTGCCCTGGTGTCGTATCACCTTTATATATTTTGCTTTTACCTTTGTTTTAGTTCTTTCCATTTCAGTTTTTATTTCTTCTTTTAGAGGAATTAGTCTTTAATTTTTAGTTTGAGTCTTTTGCTTTTGTCTCTCCCCTGATGTATTCGAGCTTACGAACTATATAATAAAGAGTGTCTTAGTCAAGAGCTTTGCTTTCTGCCATGATCAAAAAGTATGAAAAGAACGATATCATGAAAGATCATGAGACGATCTTATGGAAAGTGATAACTTCACTTATGACATGTATGATGATTGAAACTTGTTGAGATTAAACCAACATAGACATTAGTCATTGTTGCAATTAATAAGAAGTAATAAGGAAAGAGAGGTTCACATATAAATATATCATCTTAGACACTTTTTGCAATTGTGAGCACTCACCAAACTATTACATGCCTAGGAGTAGATGTTGGATAAGGAAGACAACATAATGAATTGTGTTTGCTTGATTCCAAACAATGTTATATTATTAGAGATCCCTTAGCATGTGACGATTGCTTCCACCTCATATTAGCCAAAACTCCCGCACCAAGTAGAGATACTACTTGTGCATCCATAAACCTCCAACCCAGTTTTGCCATGAGAGTCCACCATACCTACCTATGGATTGAATAAGATCCTTCAAGTAAGTTGTCATTGGTGCAAGCAATAAAAATTGCTCTCTAATATGTATGATCTATTAGTGTGTGGAAAATAAGCGTTGTACGAACTTGTGATGAGGAAGACATAAAAGCGACAGACTGCATAATAAAGTTCTTTATCACAGGAGGCAATATAAAGTGACGTTCCTCCGCACTAAGAGGACACGCATTCAAATCTCAAAAGCGCATGACAACCTCTGCTTCCCTCTGTGAAGGGCCTATCTTGTACCTTTACTTTTTACCCTTGTAAGAGTCATGGTGATCTTCACCAATTCCCTTTTGCATTTGTCTTGGTTACCGTCACATGCTTGGGAAAGATCTATATTCATATATCAACTTACAGTTGAGTACTCCTGCTTTATTGTTGTTGACTTTACCCTTGAGGTAAACCGTTGGGAGGCAAAACTATAAGCCCCTATCTTCCTCTGTGTCCAGCTGAAACTTTGACACCATGAGTACCACGTGAGTTGTAACAATTGTGGAAAACAAAAGAGATGATTGAGTATGTGGGTTTGCCTTACAAGCTCTTATTTGACTCTTTCTGATGTTGTGATAAATTGCAATTGCTTCAATGACTATGGACTATTGTTGGTTACTTCTCGGTAAGGTTTTTGCTTCATGCTTTGCTTTGTGAAGGAATTGTTACTTTCCCATAAGAATCTTTATGATGTATTGTTGTTCTATGTGTGATCATGATGCCCTCATCTCCGTATTATGTTTTATCGACACCTTCGTCCCTCAACATGTGGACATGTTTTTGGAACTTGGTTTTCGCTTGAGGACAAGCGCGGTCTAAGCTTGGGGGAGTTGATACGTCCATTTTGCATCATGCTTTCATGTTGATATTTATTGCTTTTTGGGCTGTTATATTACTTGTGGTACCATATTTATGCCTTTTCTCTCTTATTTTGCAAGGTTTATTTGAAGAGGGAGAATTCAGGCAGCTGGAATTCTGGACTGGAAAAGGAGCAAATCCTAGTCCACTATTCTGCACATCTCCAAATGCCCTGAAAAGCTACGTGGATTTTTTCTGGATTATATAAAAAATACTGGGCGAAAGATCTACCGGAGGGGGGCCACCAGGGCTCCACAAGCCCTGCCACCGCCACCACCCCCCTGGTGGTGGAGTGGGGGCTTGTGGGCTCCCTGACGGCCCACTAGACCCCCTCTTTTGCTATATGAAGCGTCTCGGTCCAGAAAAAATCAATGGAAGCTTTTTCGTGGTTTCGCCGCTGCCACGAGGTGGAACTTGAGCATATCCAATCTAGAGCTCCGGCAGGACGATCCTGCCGGGGAAACTTCCCTCTCGGAGGGGGGAATCGTCGCCATCGTCATCACCAACACTCCTATCGTCGAAGGGGAGGCATCTTCATAAACATCTTCATCAGCACCATCTCCTCTCCAATCCCTAGTTCATCTCTTGTAACCAATCTTCGTCTCGCAACTCCGATTGGTACTTGTAAGGTTGCTAGTAGTGTTGATTACTCTTTGTAGTTGATGCTAGTTGGATTACTCAGTGGAAGAGTTTATGTTCAGATCCTTGATGCTATTCATTACACCTCTGATCATGATTATGATTATGTTTTGTGAGTAGTTACTTTTGTTCCTGAGGACATGGGATAAGTCATGTTAATAATAGTCATGTGAATTTGATATTCGTTCGGTATTTTGATATGTTGTATGTTGTCTTTTCCTCTAGTGGTGTTATGTGAACGTCGACTACATAACACTTCACCATATTTGGGCCTAGAGGAAAGCATTGGGAAGTAGTAAGTAGATGATGGGTTGCTGGAGTGACAGAAGCGTAAACCCCAGTCTATGCGTTGCTTCATGAGGGGCTGATTTGGATCCACTAGTTTAATGCTATGGTTAGACTTTGTCTTAATTCTTCTTTTGTAGTTGTGGATGCTTGCGAGAGAGGTTAATCACAAGTGGGATGCTTGTCTAAGTAAGGGCAGTACCCAAGCGTCGGTCCACCCACATATCAAACTATCAAAGTAACGAACGCGAATCATATGAACATGATGAAACTAGCATGACAGAATTTCCCGTGTGTCCTCGGGAGCGTTTTTACTCCTATAAGACTTTGTTCAGGCTTGTCCCTTGCTACAAAAGGGATTGGGCCACTTTCTGCACCGTTGCTACTACTTGTTACTTGTTACTCTTTGCTTGCTACGTTTCACCTCGCTGCACAATCACTTGTTACCACTACTTTCAGTGCTTGCAGTTATTACCTTGCTGAAATCCGTTTATCACAGCCTTCTGCTCCTCGTTGGATTCAACACTCTTACTTCTCGAAAGGACTACGATTGATCCCCTATACTTGTGGGCCATCATGTACCTTTTATATCTTTTTTGGGCTAACTTATTAATTCAGTGCCAAGTGTCAGTTCCTGTTTTTCTGTGTTTTTGGCTCTTTTCGGATCTGATTTTGGAACGGAGTCCAAACGGAATAAAATCCCTGAAATAAATGTTTCCCGAACAGAAGAAGATCAGGGGGCTTGAGGGCCAAGCCAGGAGAGCTCCAGGGGGGCACAAGCCCTGTAGCCGCCACCAGGGGGCGGCGGCTAGCAGGCTTGTGGCCTCCCTGGCGCCCCCTGACCTAGATCCTTCGCCTATATATTCCCTAAAATACAGGGGGGAAATCAGGTAATCCATGAAAACACTTTTCCGCCGCCGCAAGCTTCCGTTCCCGCGAGATCTCATCTGGAGACCCTTCCCGGTGCCCTGCCGGAGGGGACTTTGGAGTTGGAGGGCTTCTACATCAACATCATCGCCCCTCCAATGACTCGTGAGTAGTTCACTTCACACCTACGGGTCCGTAGTTAGTAGCTAGATGGCTTCTTCTCTCTCTTGGATCTTCAATACAAAGTTCTCCATGATCTTCATAGAGATCTATCCGATGTAATCCTCTTTGGCGGTGTGTTTGTCGAGATCCAATGAATTGTGGATTTGTGATCAGATTATCTATGATATATATTTGAGTATTTGCTGATTTTTTATATGCATGATTTGATATCCTTGTAAGTCTCTCCGAGTCTTGGGTTTTGTTTGGCCAACTAGATCTATGATTCTTGCAATGGGAGAAGTGCTTGGTTTTGGGTTCATACAGTGTGGTGACCTTTCCCAGTGACAGTAGGGGCAGCAAGGCACACATCGTGTAGTTGCCATCAAGGGTAACAAGATGGGCTTTGTCGTAGATATGAGATTGTCCATCTACATCATGTCATCTTGCTTAAGGCGTTACTCTGTTCTTTTGGACTTAATACACTAGATGCATGCTGGATAGCGGGCGACGTGTGGAGTAATAGTAGTAGATGCAGAGAGTATCGGTCTACTTGTGTTGGACGTGATGCCTATAGTATAATCATTGCCATAGATGATGTCACGACTTTGCGCGGTTCTATCAATTGCTCGACAGTAATTTGTTCACCCACCGTCTACTTGCTTTCATGAGAGAAGCCACTAGTGAACACTACGGCCCCCAGGTCTATTCACACCTATTGTTTCCACTTTTGCTTTTACTTTGCTTTATTACTTTGTTGCTTTCAGTTCTCACTTGGCAAACAATCTATAAGGGATTGACAACCCCTTCATAGCGTTGGGAGCAAGCTTTTTGTGTTTGTGTAGGTACTTGTGATACTCCTTCACTGGATCGATACCTTGGTTCTCAAAACCGAGGGAAATACTTACCACCGTTGTGCTACATCACCCTTTCCGCTTCGAGGGAACACCAACTCAAGGCTCCAAGGCCAGGGGGGAATCCTTTGCATATTTGTCTAGGAAGTGCCTTAAGGCGTAGCTGTAGCAGAAAGATTCCTGGTGCCGTTGCTGAGGAGATCAAGACAAGAATAGTCTCCCGTCAGCACGTATTTCTGGCGCCGTTGGAAGGTCTTTTGTTGTAGTAGCAGAGTTCATATGTTCACCAAGTGCTAATGCGTTGTTCCGGTTCTTTATTAAAAGGATAACCTTAATATCCTATAGTATCCTTTTGGACCCCGCTGCCACGGGAGGGATGGACAATAGATGGCATGCAAGTTCTTTTCCCTAAGCACGTATGACTACACACGGAATGCATGCCTACATCACATTGACGAACGGGAGCTAGACACATATCTCTCTGTGTTATAACTGTTGCATGATGAATATCATCCAAACGAATCACCGACCCATTGCCTACGAGTTTGTCCCACTGCTGATGTTACTTGTTTTGCTCTGCTGCTGTGGCCTAGCTGCTGTTACTACTGTTGCTGCTGCTACTACTGTCGCTTGCTACTGTTGCTACTTGCTACCACTGTCACTATTGTTGTTCCTTACCACTCTTGTTACTCGTTACACTGCTGCTACCTGCTACAATACTTTTCTGGCGCCATTGATACGACAGTTAGGAATAGTCTGCCTTATCACCAGATCGTTTCTGACGTCGTTGTTATCATACTACTTTGAGGCTGATACTTTGCTTGCAGATACTAATTTTTCAGGTGTGGTTGAATCTGATACATTCAGCTGCTAATACTCGAGAGTATCCTCTCACCTCCTGATTGGCGAATCAACAAATTTGGGTCGAATACTCTACCCTCGAAAACTGTCGCGAACCCACGTGTTGGTGGGCCATTGCAAGACAGTTGCTAATTGTTGAGCAAGTGGGAGCAGTTCTGGCTCTGTTGTCGCGAAGGCATCAAGTCACGGACTAGTCAACAACATTCTTCTAGTGTCGTTGCCGGGGACTGCTAAGAAGTTCCCTGCCATGCAAGATTTGTTGTCTTGGACAAGTTTCATTTTAAAGAGAAGGATAGTACAGAGCCTAAGATAGCTCACCTAAGAATAGAGCATTTAACTTTTGTTATCAAGGTAAAAAATGATGAAGATCACACATATTTTGGTTGTTCTAATTGGAGAGAATTTTGGAAGGCATATGGGCTGAATGAGGGCATGAACATTACCTTCGATCTTGGTAATGATGATGTCGGTGATAATAAGATAGAAATTTGGGTGCATGCGGAGGATGACTTGATTCCAGTTCTACCTCCACGGGCGTTTTGTCAACATATTTGTTAGGTAATTTTTATTGATTACTGAAATGTATCTTGTACTCATTGATACGTCTCCAACGTATCTATAATTTTTTATGGTTTCATGCTATTATCTTGTCAAACTTTGGACGTTTTGTATGCCTTTTATATCTATTTTGGGACTAACTTATTAACTCAGTGTCAAGTGCCACTTCCTGTTTTTTCCGTGTTTTTGACCCTTTTCAGAGGAGAATTTTAAACGGAGTCCAAACGAAATAAAATCTGCGGAATGATTTTTTCCATAACAGAAGACACGTGGGAGACTTGAGAACTAAGGCAGGGGACCTCGGAGGAGGTCACAAGCCCACCAGGCCCGTCCTAGGGGGGCCTAGCAGGCTTGTGAGCTCCCCTGGCTCCCCTGCCCTAGGTCTTTCGCCTATATATTCCCTAAAATCCCATAAAAATCAGTAGATCATCGAAAATACTTTTCCGTCGCCGCAAGCTTCTGTCTCCGCAGGATCCCATCTGGGGCACGTTCTGGTGCCCTGTCGGAGGGGGGATTCCGATACGGAGGGCTTCTTCATCAACATCATGACCTCTCTGATGATGCGTGAGTAGTTCACCATAGACCTACGGGTCCGTAGCTAGTAGTTAGATGGCTTCTTTTCTCTCTTGGATCTTCAATACAAAGTTCTCCATGATCTTCATGGAGATCTATCCAATGCAATCTTCTTTTGTGGTGTGTTTGTCGAGATCCGATGAATTGTGGATTTATGATCAGATTATCTATGAATCTTATTTGAGGTTCTTCTGATCTCTCTTATGCATGATTTCATATCCTTGTAATTCTCTTCGAGTTGTGGGTTTTGTTTGGCCAGCTTGATCTATGATTCTTGCAATGGGAGAAGTGCTTGGTTTTGGGTTCATACCGTGCGGTGACCTCACCCAGTGACAGAAGGGGTAGCGAGGCACGTATCGTGTTGTTGCCATGAAGGGTAAAAAGATGGGGTTTTCATCATTGGTTTGAGATTATCCCTCTACATCATGTCATATTGCTTAAGGCGTTACTCTGTTCATCGTGAACTCAATACACTAGATGCATGTTGGATAGCGGTCGATGTGTGGAGTAATAGCAGTAGATGCAGAAAGTATCGGTCTACTTGTCTCGGACGTGATGCCTATATGTATGATCATTGCCTTAGATATCGTCATGACTTTGCGCGGTTCTATCAATTGCTAGACAGTAATTTGTTCACCCACCGTAATACTTGCTATTTTGAGAGAAGCCTCTAGTGAACACTATGGCCCCCAGGTCTACTCCACACTATATTTTCAGCCTTACTCTTTTTCTTCGTTGCACTTTCCGCCTTCAGATCTCACTTTGCAATCAATCTTGAAGGGATTGACAACCCCTTTATAGCGTTGGGTGCAAGCTCTTTTGTGTTTGTGCAGGTACTCTGGACTTGACGAGATTCTCCTACTGCATTGATACCTTGGTTCTCAACTGAGGGAAATACTTACTGCTCCTGTGTTGCATCACCCTTTCCTCTTCAAGGGAAAAAACCAACGCAAGCAAGTCTCTGTCAACGTGTCAAATTCTGGCGCTGTTGTTTGAGAAGTAGCACTCATCCCGATTAAATTTCTTTATTTTCAATTATTATTTTATTTCCATGGTACAAGATCTACACGAAAGATAGTAGATCGGACCTACTACAGTTTTGGCTCCAACCTTACTTGGTTGGAGAAAAATCATCTCATCTCATTTATTCATGATGTTCACAACATGCTAAAAAATTACATGACTCACAACATTTATCAGGAATATGTACCACTAGTGCACCAGTTGAGCCCTCTGTTAGAGCATATATCTCCATATGTGGTTTGGTAATTGATGACAATTCCTATGGACTAATGGTTGCCTTAAGTTATATTTATAGGATTTGTCCATAGGCACTTCTTGAAGTCCATCTGTTGGGTTCAAGGAGTTTATATGATGACCAAGGTGGTATTCAAGGTATTATCCAAAGAATGGTCATAGAGACACAAGGTTGATCAAGATCTTCAGACAAAGAGTAAATCAAGATGATCAACACACAAAGCATACAAGATGTACCGAGAGGGATCAAGTGATCCCATGGTATGGTAAGCATTGTCCATTACATATTTGTCTACTAACTCATGGTCTTCGTGAGAGTTCTATGTGGGGTTAGGTGTGTTTCCATGGGCTTCCGTCAAGAGGAAGATCTCATACAACCCATGGAGGATGACGTCAAATGGTGGAGGATGGTGGCAATGGACTTGTGAAGATATGCTGAAGAGCGGCTCACCCAGAGTGTGTATGGGGGAGCAATCAACTAGTCTTCATCAAGCCAATGCAAGCAAGAAAGGTGGTCCATCTTGAGGAAGCCAAGATCATCGTCATCTAGCTCAAGAAGACGAGGTGCAAGGTATAGGTTTGCCCTTGATAGGTTTTCTGTTTTAGGATTGATTGTCGTACTGTCAAGGGGGGCTCTCAAGTGAGTAGCTTGATCGTATCGTTCGTTGAGAGCTCAAACCATTTGCATCCTTGCATCATACTTCTTGGTTCTTGTTTGGTATTTCTCTTTGTGAGTTTTAGAGCTTATGGTCATCTTCATGACACGCTCGAGTTCATCGAAAACGGAGTCCATATGCATCTTCTATGATGTTTTCGATGTTGGGAGTTTTTACCGGTCTTATTCGAAGAAGGGTTCTCACCATTTTATTATGGGACTTTTCTCACTTGCTTATTATTGATATTTCTATCAATATTTTGTTATCCCATGTCGTTAGCTTTCCAACAAACTTGGTTTCGTTGAATTTGGTTCCGTATGCGAAAGTTACAGCAGTTTCAGTATCCAGCGGTAGTACCGCTCCTGGTGCCAGCGGTAGTACCGCTCCTGTAGCGGTAGTACCGCCCCCGGAGAGGTAGTACCGCCCTCAGAGCAGTAGTAATTATTTACTACCGCTCCCTATAAAAGGAGGTCTTCTTCCCCATTGAACCTTATCTATTTAGCTCGTGTTCTTCCCCCATTGTTGACCTTCTTCGAGCTTGCTAACTCTCAATCCCTCCAATGATTCTTGCTAGTTATTGAGGGAAAAGAGAGAGGAGATCTAGATCCACATTTCCACCAATCACTTTCTCCTCTAAGTGAGGGGAACCCCTTGGGTCTAGATCTTGGAGTTCTTCGTGTTCTTCTTCGTTCTTCCTCTCATTTTCCTCCCTAGCATTAGTTGCTTTGGTGGGATTTGGGAGAGAAGGACTTGGGCACTCCGTGTGCCCTTGCCATTGCATTAGTTGCATCGTTTGAGTTCTCCACGATGATATGTGGAAGTGAAGTTTGAGAAGCTTATTACCTTTGGTACTTGGTACCCTAGATATTGTTCTTCGTGGATGCTTTGGCGTCCTAGAAGCTTGGTGGTGTCTCAGAGCTCAATCATTGTGGTGTAAAGCTCCGGGCAAGCGCCGGGTCTCCAATTAGGTTGTGGAGATCGCCCCAAGCAATTTGTACGGGTATCGGTGACCGCCCCCAAGGTTTGCCATTTGTACGGGTTCGGTGACCGTCCTCAAGGGTCCCTGAGTGGAATCACGGCATCTTGCATTGTGCGAGAGCGTGAGGAGATTACGGTGGCCTTAGTGGCATCTTGGGGAGCATTGTGCCTCCACACCGCTCAAACAGAGATTAGCATCCACAAGGGTGTGAACTTCGGGATACATCATCGTCTCCGTGTGCCTCGGTTATCTCTTACCCGAACCCTTTACTTATGCACTTTACTTTGTGATAGCCATATTGTTTATTGCCATATATCTTGCTATCACTTAGTTGTTTATCTTGCTTAGCATACGTTGTTGGTGCACATAGGTGAGCCTAGTTGTTGTAGGTTTTGTGCTTGACAAATTAAACGTTACTTTTATTCCGCATTTGTTCAAGCCTAAACCGTAATTATTTTAAAGCGCCTATTCACCCCCCCCCCTCTAGGCGACATCCACGTCCTTTCACCCTCATAACATCACTTTATACAACTTTGTAAGATTTTGTATACCATTGCGTCACTAATCCATCTTTTTATGCATTGTTCTTAAGCAAAACTAGTTTGCTAACTATATTATTATTACTAACAGGTACTCCCGCCAGAGACCGTGCCTAAATGGATGTTTACCACCGGTCATTTGGAAATGGTTAGCTTACGGCCAACCCCGATTAATTACCATGGTAAATACAGGATATCTCAAAGTGAAGACACTCTGGAAATCAAAGGATGGAGAAACGCAATACAAGCATCCATGATAGCATTTGGAGAGGAATCCTTGCACATCCCACAAGTTGGAGATAGGTTGATCTATGTTCTTCAATACAGAGATGTCGGAGTTCGCCTTTATTTTGCTTTTTTACCTAGGAGAGAGTAGTAGTTAGTGTTTCAACCTTGTGATAACTTGGTCATTTGCTACTATGATAACAAACAGAATGATAAGGACTTTATCTTTTTATATTATTTTACCTAGAATGATGAAGAGCTTTTTAACAAGTATGTACAATGATGAGGAGTAATATACGATGTCGTGTAATGCTTTATGTACGATACTAGCTAGCGTCTAGTTGACACCCACCGAAAACACCAACAAGCATAAGGAAACAAAGATGATGGACACAAAAAGAAAGGGGGAAAACACAATATGAAACCCCTAATAAACCCCTCCAAAACCCCTAACCCCCCCCCCTTCAAAAAAAACGCAGCGCTGGAGCCTTTGGGTCCCGGTTGGTGTTACCAACGGAGACTAAAGGTCTTCCTGCTTGGGCGCCCCATAGCGGCCACGTGGAGCTCATTTGGGCCCGGTTCGTAAGCCAACCGGGACTAAAGGTTTGGGCCTTTGATCCCGATGGTTTTGTCCCGGTTGAAGAACCGAGACTAAAGGCCCTCTAGAACCGGAACTAATGGCCATTTTCCTACTAGAATGGGTGTAACAATGGTATTGATGTCCTCGTCAACTTCAACTTCTCCTTTTCACTTGCGCAGTTTCTATTTGCATCATAGTGGCCCGACCAAGATCATCAGCACGATTATCCGGTGCCTCTTCTTCAACTTTTTCCCCCATTGTAGTACCATCGTATTCAGGGAAGACAAGATATTTGTCATCATCCTCTTCTTCTTCATTCTCTTCCATTAGAACCGCTCTTTCTCCGTGCTTGGTCCAACAGTTATAGTCGGGCATGAAACCGGACGTAAACAGGTGGACGTGAGTGACTCTTGACTTAGAGTAAGTGATATCATTCTTACAGACAGCACATGGATAATACATAAAACCATCCCGATGGTTTGCCTTAGCCGCACGCAGAAAACTCTACTGGTTTTTATGTGTTCCTTGGTGCTAATATCATTTCATGGTCCTCCAAGCGGCAGCCTACTGTCCCCAGGTCGAGTGGAGAAGCTGAATAGAGGGGCGCCAACTCCTTCATGAACTCAAGCACCCACCGACCCGTGCAATTGTGGTGTATTGTGACAACATTAGTGCTTCATATCTTGCTGGCAATCCCGTACAACATCAACGGACCAAGCATATCAAGATTGATCTCCATTTCCTCCGTGATCACGCCGCTCTTAGTGAAGCCCGAGTTCTTCACGTCCCTTCCAGCTCACAGTTTGCATATTTGTTCACGAAGGGCCTTCCCTCACAGGTGTCTCATGAACTCCGGGCCAGCCTCAACGTCCATCCACATGCCATTCATGCTGAGGGGGAGGTGTTAAACGTGTACATTGTAACGTTGTGTTGTACTCCTAGATTATAGGATCTAGCGTCGCTCATGGCCTGCGTGCCTTGTTTCCAGGAGCGCTCGCCCTCTCCCTGCGGGGTATATTATGTATATTGTAACAGTTTGAGAGTTAACAAGGAAAATCTATTCTCCATCCCGAGCAGGCGGTCAATTCAACTTTTATGACAAGTAAAGGACCCTAAAACTTTCTCTCTCTATGCAATTGGGTGTTCTAGATGCAATATGTTCATGTGCATGTAGGGATGCAAGCGGCGCGGGACAACCCGCTAAGCCGCAACGTCGCCCCGCATAATTATCCCACTAAACGCCGCCGGACTAACCGCATTAGGTGAAGCGGCTCTAACGGTCCGTCCGTAATCTCCAGCGGGATTCCACATGTCCCGCGTATGAATTGAACTTTTAGCTCAGTCGGTGTTGTACTAGGGCAAGACCGATGGAATCTCTACTATCCATCCACTGCCTCCTCCGTCCCTCGCTACCTCCGCTTCGTGCGCTAGGCGCTACTCTCGCCTCGTCTGATCCATGCAGGAAAAAAAGAACATAACAGACGAGGCGTATCGATCAATCTTCTCAGACGCGACGGCACAGGGGTTGACCCGGTTGGAAAGAGCAGGTCCACGGCTGAAACGGTCCACCATCTCCTGCTGACCCATCAACCCCAACCCGCCCCGCCCCAGACCCGATGCGGCCGGCCCAAATCCCCCTCCCCCACCGCCGCACGCCGGCGCAACCCCTCCCGCCTCCCCCACCGCCAGATCCGCCGCCATCCCCGACCCCGATCCCGACCCCCCTCGTCCAGGTAACAGTGCGGGGGGTGGTGCAGGAGATGGCGCAGGGGCTGACCCAGACCACACTGCTCATCCAGGACCACGGCACTAGGGCTGCTGCTCATCCAGGACCACGTCGAGAAGGAGATGATACGCCTCGTCTTCGGCCCGAAGGCGCTGATGTACGCGTCTGCGCGGCAGCATGGCGCCCTCGCCGCTGTTGATCTCGTCGCCATCGGGCCCCGCCCCTGATGTTCTCGACGAGCAACAGCAACACCGCTGCGGGTCTTTGACGGGTTCACGCGGGCTGCCGCGTTGTCCACCAAAAGGGAAGTGGCGTGAGACGGGCTGCCCGCGGTGGCCGCTAAAAACGCAGGCTCCTGCTTCGGTGTTCGGCGGACAGCCGCATCCCGCCCCGCGTGCAACCTGATGTGCATGGCAACCTAGTGATGCAAAAGCCTAGCACTTGTAATCCAACTTCGAACCCTATTCTCTCTTAACAAATGGACGATGCCTCCGTTTCAAAACAAGAAAAGTAACAAAAGAACCAAACGTCTCGGGAGATTTGGTAGAATCACAGATCAGTGGACAAGACCCCCTGGCAAAGCATGGCACTAACCAAAGTTGTAGGTCGTCGCCTAGCAGTCTCTACTCTCTACATACCCACCCAAACTTCCTCCCTGCGTTTCTTTAAGTCCTGAGTAATCGGGATGCTCCTGCATATGTCGACACATCGTACCGCATATAAATTTGTTTTCCCCGCCAGCCAGTTGTATGTGCTCAGTACCTTCCTGTTGTCACTTTGTCAGCATCAATCCAATCCAACCCAGGCAACCCAACGAATCTAAGCTGCGCGTTTAATTCTCACCATTGGTGGTAGCCAACAACTAACCGATCTAGCTGCCATGATATGATGAACTTGCTAGTCCACCCAATTAACGCGCTACGAACAGATTCCCTGTCTGTCAGTCTGTCTCTCGCATTGGTCTACCACATTACATGCATGCATGATTGGTTGCACCAATGCAGGAGCAATTTGACTATTCCAGAAGGAGATGCCCTCTGTTCCTGCAACCTCCTGCACACACAGGCTGACATATGCTTGCTGTTTAGATTCTTTGGTTTGTGGGCAGTAAACAAATGGCATATGCTCGCTGTTTAGATTCTTCGGTTTGTGGGCAGTAAACTAATGACATATGCTTGCTGTTTAGATTCTTCAGTTTGTGAGTAAACTAGGCTATTTGTGCGTGTTTCAACGGTCCTTGATTGGAATATTGTTGTTGAGCGTTACTGTTGATGTCGCCCACAGAGAGCCCCTCCCTTGGATTCTGGTATGGGCCGGGGTGCACGCACATATGACATGTGAGACGATCCTGACAAGTGCATGCACCGACTAGCTAGTACAGTATATGTGTTGATGCGAGACGGTGTGTTGGTGATAAATTACTCACCTCGGCTGGGTTTCCCACGATCGGTGCACAAATTCCTGTTAGCTTGTCTGAAAAGATGCCATGTGTTACAATGCCCTCGTACATGATGACCATTAATAACTCTAGTTGCTTTTGGAAGTGCTGTGCATTAGGCTTGATACTATGTACTCACAGCTTCTGTGACTAGCGCGGTGGCTATGTAGGTCCACCCTGAAAATAGATTAAACTGATTCTTTTCTGAAACTTCGAAACAACACTAGTAAAAAACGAGGCTATAGTCCCGGTTTTTTAACCGGGACTATTAACTTTGGACTAAAGACCCCCATCTTTAGTCTCGGTTTGCCATGAACCGGAACTAATACCCTTTCACGTGGCGGGCAGCGTGTGAGGCGTGGTCAGGCCCTTTAGTCCTGGTTGGTAGTACTAGAGGCTTTGGTGATTTGGGGTTTTAGGATTTTGGGGTTTATTGTTTATTTTTGCTTTTTATTTTCTGTATTTTATTTAATTCATTTTTATTTAGAACATATGTTACGCTACGTACTACATATTGTACACGTTATGCATATATAAAAATAGAATTTTCGTAGAACTGATATTATATATATATATATTATCGAATTTCTTGCACGATCATTCACACACACACACACACACACACACACACACACACACACACATATATATATATATATATATATATATATATATATATATATATTTCTATAATTTACAGTTCATTACATGGAGGCATTACAGCTTGTAATGGTATTCTTCTTTGGGATCTATGACCTGGTCGAGCAAAAATCTCGCTATTTCCTCTTGAATATTGCTCGTACGCGATCCGTTGGTAGGAGCCGATCCCCCATGCCTTTCATCTTTATTAAAAAAGAAGATCAATATAAATATATTAGTTCTGTGTATATATATTAGATCGTGATAAAAAGAATTGTGAATAGTGTTCTCGCAAACGAATTCAAAGTCGTCTATCACTTTTGGACCTTTTGAACGTCATCATACGAATGTTCCCGCAAACGTAGTATGCACATAAATTATTCTCGCAAACAAATTGTATGCAAATTTAACATTTTTTAAATGCTTAGATTGTGATTTCTTATATACGAGGAACATTTAGTTCCGGGCTAGGAACAGGATTCAAAATCATAACAGATTCTCTTAACCTTTAAGTGATTTAACAAAATGGCGACATTCTGGATGTGTAGAAAATGATCCATATTTTTTCTGATCTCATCTACCCTTCTATATGTCACGTTGTCTACTGTCAAAAGATTCAACAAAACCATGACTTCATCATTAGCCGGAAGTAACAGGCGCATGATGGTAGGAAACTCTCCAAAGTTGTTTTGGAACGGAGTCCCAAATAGGATAATTAGCTTTTTGATGCGGAGTTCAACAAGAGCCATCCGAATATCGCTATTTGGAAGGACTTTGATGAGCTTCGTACCAAAAAGCGAATTATCCTATCATGAACTCGGTTCCAAAACAACTTTCGAGAGCTTCATAGCATCATGTGCCTATTACTACCAGCTAATGATGAAGCCATGAATTTTTTCAATACTTTGACAGACAACGTGACATATAGAAGCTAGCTAGCTAGGGTATGTAGATGAGATCAGGAAAAAAATTGGATCACCTTGTACACATGCATAATGGGGGCATTCTTCATAAATCCATTATTAAAGGACTAAGAGAATCTATTGTCTACATATATATACTAATTAATTGCAAATACATAACAAACTTTTGCAAATGTCAAAATTCATCAACATTTCTCTATACATTGTATTCATACATACCCCCTCCGTTCATAAATATTGTATACATTTCTTAAATATAGACAAGACAAAACAAAACTTAAGTGTATTATTTTTTTTAAATAGTCAAACTTGTCAAAACTTAACTGTAAATCATTATATATTTTGTTATAATGTTGACCAAACATAGACATGGTTCAACTTTTTTAGCCGGATACAAAAAATTCTGAAATGTCAAAATTCCTTAACTTTTCTCTGTACATCCAATCATCTAGTGAAAGAAATGTCAAAATTTCTGTGAAAAATGTCAACTAATTTTGTGTTCTTTCATTTATATTGAATTTGACTACTGCTATTTATTCTCTCAAAAAAATATTATAGGTGTATTAAATATTTGTGATAAAATAAAATATTTTTAAAATATTCCTAATGTATGATCATTCCGGCCTTTCTTTTTTCCATCAACTTTCAGATTTTATCATTCCATACAAAAAATACACATAATTCATTTAACTTAAGAAAATATGTGTGTTCATGCATGTGTGTGTGTGGCCTCGGTGAGGGGTGGCGCCATGGCGCCACAGAGGCGAGGGGGATGGGGGAGAGGGGGGAGCTCACAGCGGGGCGACGGCGAGGCGAGGCGAGTTGGGGGTGGCGACGGCGTCAGCGGCACGGCGAGGAGCTCGATCGGGGCCGAAGGAGCGGGCGCGAGCCGCAGCATCCCAGACGGCGTGTCGGGACGGGCTTGGAGACGAGCGGGCGCGGGAGGTGTCGGGGATCGGCGTGAGGAGGCACGGCCGGCCGGTGTCGGGGGCGGCAACGAGCTCCGACGTCGGGGAGAGGCGAGACGGCGTCGGCGCATCGAGTGGTCGAAAGAAGCAGAAAACTGAAAATGCAGGATCGTTTGGGTGAGTATATATAGGAATAGAACTTTAGTCCCGGTTGAAGACACCAACCGGGACTAAAGGTCTATTGTCGCCACGAGAAACGGCAGGAAGCACAGGCCTTTAATCTCGGTTGATGGCACCAACAGGGACTAAAGGTCTATTTTTACCGGTCCAAATTCCGCGCGAGAAGGGACATTTAGTCCCGGTTTAGACCTTTAGTCCCGCTTGGTGCCCTTTAGTCCCGGTTGGTGCCACCAACCAGGACTAAAGACGTGTCATTCTTATAAAGAAAATTCAACCTTTAATATTTATATGTTATTCTTATAGAGAAAATTCAACCTTTAGTCCCGTTCTTATAGAGAAAATTTAACCTAAAAACTCAAAGTGCTAGTTGTGCGGTGCGGATGATGTACCGCACAACTAGCACTTTTAATTTAGGTTGAATTTTCTATATAAGCGCATCTATTTTCACTTTTGCTATTTTTATATGTTATTTTTTTACATATTAAAAGTTCTTAACAAAAAATACTTTAATATTAGTATGTTTTATCATTATATTAAATTTGGTAATTTTTAGGTTATTAAAAAAATAAAATGTCATGCGGAACAATGATACTTCGAAAGAGATAGTCCAGTTTGTACATGAAGTGCATCCTGTTTTTTACCGTAACCCTTCCAACTTTTTAACACATGTCATGCGGTTGAAATGATGATACCATGCCAATTTTCGGTCTTTTCCGAGTTAATTTATAGCGCTTTTCAATTTCAGGGTCATTTAGCTCAAATAAAAATCATTTAATGCAAGGAAAATAGCAAATGAGGTGAGAAAGGGTTGGAAATTTATGATGTGTATTTGAATGATGCATATATAGGGCAGAAAAAGTCTGGAGTTGAAATAAAATCAAAAAATGAAATGACTTTGTAAGATATGAGTATTCGATCCGAACCGTAATCCTTCGAAACAGATAGTCCAGTTTGTACATGAAGTGCATCATGTTTTTGTCATAACCATTCCAACTTTTTAGCACATTGCCGGGGTGAAATGATGATATCATGCCAAGTTTCAACCTTTTCCGAGTTGATTTGTATCGCTTTTCTATTTCAGGATCATTTAGTTCAAAAAATCATTTAATGCATGGAAAATTGCAAATGAGGTGAGGAAGTGTTGAAAATTTATGAGGTGTCTTTAAATGATGCATATTGAGGGCACAAAAAATATGGAGGTGCTCACATCATATTTACACATGGACATAAATACAAAATACTCGTCCAAACAGTATATAATAATAGCTAGAGATAGAATTGTTCATAATACACGTTGCGAACACTACTGGTGTGAATCAGAATATTCTCAAATTGGTGGTGGTGGTGGTGGTGCTTGATGAACGAGATGATGCTGGCCATAGTTCATGATTCGAATCATGTGGTACAACTCGTATGCAACGTATGCATCTTTTGCTGCATACTCAATATTGAAACCGTCAAGTGGAGTCGTCTCCCACTTTTTGTGCTGATCTGAGGGGAATTTGGTCTTCATATCAGCGTACTCCTCGTCGATCAGGGCGACTGCCATATAAGCCATCGAAGTCCTCGCATGTTCAAGCCTGAATATGTCTTGGATATCAATGTGGTAGTCAGCTGGTATCTCAATACCGAAGTTGTGCCTCATCTTGAGCTTGTCGTTCCTTATATCAACGCTAGCAAAACGTATGCCGCTGCGAAGGAAGTCCATGAGTACTGGACAGTGCTTGTCACTCCTGCAACAACAACAAATTAAAATGGAACGGATGTTACATACTGCTGCAATAAGGAAAATTGTTTCACTACAACTAAAGAGAAATTGATCTTTATAAGATTCAAAAATGTAACATATTGTTATCCTATGCAATTTTCATATTCTATAACCCTAAATTAACTATGACATATATATATGTCCTCCCACGGTTTTGTCAATATGCAACAAGGAAAATTATTTCACTACAACTAAAGAGAAATTGATCTTTAGGATTCAAATGGAACATATTGCTATACTATGAATTTTCATATCCTATGAATTGATCAAGAAACCCTAAATTAACTATCACATATATATATATATATTCTTCCACGGTTTTTCCAATATGCAACAAGGAAAATTGCTTCACTACAACTAAAGAGAAATTGATCTTTATGATTCCAATGGAACATATTGCTATCTTATATGCAATTTTCGTAACTTTTGATCAAAGAAAAACCTCAAAACTTACCTCGCCCATTGGAATACCATGACATTTCTCTTGAAACAAAGTTGGATGACGGCAACAGCTTCTTGATTGCCCGTGTACTTGAGATCAAGCCCCATGAACTTTTCTTTCTCCTCCGCCTCTTCAAGTCGTTCCTCAAAATACGAAAGAAAACGCGGCACCATGGCGTTGTCGTCTGTGTAGACGAGATTGAGTTTAGTCGTGCCATGTGTGAGCACCTTTCCGTAGCGAGTGATTTGACCATTCATGGTGGAAGAAGAGAGAGCGAGAGAGGAGACGAATAGAGAAGAGAGAATACTCTGCCCTCGCGGTACGGTTCTGTTTTTCATCGCGTGAAACAACACGGGATGCGAATTGTTTGGACCTTTAGTCCCGGGTTAAGCCACCAACCGGGACTAAAGGGGCTCGCACCAGCAGGCGAACGGTCGCCACGATCCCTTAAGTCCCGGTTTGAGACACTAACCGGGACTAAATGGTCTCGCATCAGGCAAACGGTTGCCACCAAATATTTAGTCCCGGTTCGTGGCTCAACCCGGAACTAAAGGCCCTTAACGAACCGGGACACAAGCCTAGCTTCTCGAACCGGGACTACTGGTGACATTAGTCCCGGACCAAAAACAAACCGGGACTAAAGGGCCGAACATGAGACCAGTTTTCTAGCAAAATGGCAATAATCTAAAAATATTTCACAAACTAGCCCTTTTGCATGACGTCCCAGGCTAGGACGCCATGCTATTTGGTATAACGCACTAGCCCAGGTTGTCATGCTAGATGTCGCCACCATGACGTCTCGGGACACGGCGTCATTTCATCTAGCATGGCGTCCCAGCCTCGGACATCGTCCAAAAAGGGATCAATTTTAAAAATATTTTTTGATTGAGATTATTTGATGTTAAAGTTTTAAAAAAGGGTCAGATTTGTCTATTTTCACACGTCCACCAATATACAAACCCAACCGGAGACTGTTCCAAAAGTCTTTCCAAACAATTTTCCTTGTCATTATTTTGAGGTGTCATTTGCCACCCATGTTGGCAACGAGCACTGGGTAGTTTTTTATTGGCTTCTTTAGGTTTCTAGAATACGTTATTCCCTATTAAATTTATTCTATATGCAATTTTTTAGAAGGCTAGTAATTGGGACTTGACCTGTAAGCTTCCAAAAAAAATAGTTGGACTTTTAGGACAAGTTGGGTATAAAGGCAATTTATTCTAGAAGTCGGCAAAAGAACTGGTCTTTGATAGTCCACGTCCACTAGGCATCATTTTTGTTGTAGTAACGGTGATGGTGTTTCTTCTTGTCCCACGACAAGTCTGGTACCTTGCCTCAAGGGTGATCCGCTCGACGCAGTCCCATCCGAGTCGACGATGAGGCTTGATAATCCCACATCAATCATCGTCGTTGTCATAGTGGCCGCCGTGGTCGTATCTCCCCTTTGATGTTTAGATTCTAACCTAGTTGGAGATTGTTTTCCTTTTCGAGCGGTTTTCATTGCCAGATGCAGTGGTGTCAGCCACGAGGCTTGACAACCCACGTCCAATAGGCCATTACTAGCAAAATAGACCGTGTGGTGCAACGAAAAAAAAACACGATCCTCTAACCCAATAACCATGACTCAAGACCCCAATAAGTCCACGTTCTTTATTTCAATATATGTCTTATCATCTCCGTTGTCATTTATCCTCCTTCCCACCCTCATCAATGGTGGACTCAATGTGCACACAATCACAACGCGTTTGGATGTTATCAATCCTAAGGCGTCTCTCACTCGGCATAAGATGAGAAATATGCTTTTTCCTATGAGGTTTTGGTGAGGCTTGCATACATGGTATACATGTTTTTTCAACTCCAATCCTGATTTTGCTGAGGTGTTCATTTCCGATCCGAATCAGCATCAGTATGAAAAAAAATATGGATCATCCACTATTGATTAAGGTTGCACCTTAAATAGCATTTTTTAATGGTTAACATGTACAATAATATCAAATTCAAATTCTAACCAGTTTTCTAATCAAAATTTATATATAACATGTTAAATTTAGAATTAGGGTTTGAAAGATATGAATTTGTTTTAAAGCATTTGATATGTACTACATGTTGACTGATCCAAATATCGTGAGGTTTTCTGCAAAAGCGACAATTTGACTTAAAACTAGCACAAGGGTTGATTACCAAAAATACCAGGGGTGTTCTTCAGAAATGAATATCTAAATTAAAGGTGAACTACGGGTTGATTACTACAAACACCAGGGGATTTTCTCTGAAATAGCATGATGTACCAAGAATATTTATTCCCTTTATTAGTAACCAGCAAAAGAGCTCGCGAGTAGCAATGGGAGAGAAAAAGACGACACACTCCTAACATAGTAACCATGTCTCAAGACCCTAATAGGTCCACGTTGTTTATATTAACATGGAATCTTATCAGTCTTATCGTTTAGCCTTCTTCCCACCCTCGCCAACGGACATGCATCGTTATAGATGGTTTCTTTAGTCTCCGATTTGTTTTTGCTGAGGTGATATGGAAGTGCACCGGTACGAAAGAAAGATGGGTTGTGCAATACCAATTAAGGATGCATCCTAAAAATCATTTTAAAAATTATTAACACGTGAAAGAACATCATATTTAGATTCTACATATTTTTCTAATCTATTGTCATATATAACATTTTAAAAATTGAGGTTAGGGCTTAAAAGATATAAATAGTGTTAAAGCATTTGAATATTTACCTAAACAACATTTAAAAATGGTCGATGGGTAAAAAGAACATCATATGGAGATCTACATATTTTTCTAATCAATTTTCATATGAAATTGGATTTACAGTTACGAATTTTAGAAAAACATTTTAAACTGTCAAATAAATATTTTCTAGGCGGACGGTGGATTTATTGACCAAAACAGCAAGGATGTTTCTGCAAAAAGCGAAGCATTTTCTGTTCTCACTTAAAATAGGGGCGCGGGTATATTAACCGAATTCGGGGGGAGGGGGGGTCATTCTTACTTAAAACAGGACTGCGGGTTGATTTCAGAAAAATGGAGAGGTTGCAAAAAGCGCGACAGAAGGACAGAAGGAATTCTTCCTTTATTAGTAGGTAAAGTTTATACATTGTCATTGAGGTGACGGTTGCCACGGCGGAGTGGTACGTTGCCTCGAGATAATCCACGCATCACGCCTGAATCGGTGGCTATGTACCGACCGAGCAGGTGTTGGTTCGCCTCGAGGGTATTCTGCACATAGCTTTGCTACACCTACATGAGGACTACATAGTGAGGGGTGGAAGTTGCACGGGCCTCAAGGTCATGACCTATTTGAGAGTCGCCTCCGTACATCAAGATCTCGAGTCGGCGGAGATCGTCGCGACCCGGAGTGCCCTTGGGGATGTTGATGGCTTGTGCCACCGACGTGGCGATGATGAGGTTGTCACCGAGAGTCGGAATTATCGAACGTCGTCTATTATAGATATTCTCCTCGCAATACTAGATGGTATGAATGTAGGGACATCATGTCTATCGTAGATGGAGATGGAAGTACGCACAAGTGTTTATACAGGTTTCCTTCACTGAAGGAGGCAATACCCCACTCCTATGATGCTATTTGTGCCTTTACACATAGGATACAAGAGAGAGCTTAACCCCCACCTTGGTGCCCTTTGCCCGGGTTATATAAAGTGCGTGGGTATGTTTGTTTCTGAATATAAGTCTTCTTAGAGGTTCAAATACATCCTACGTACAAAGCAAAATAAAAAGTCCAATTTAAACCTTAAACTTGTATTGGTCGAACGAAATGAACCCTAAATTTAAAATCCCGGTCGATTGCACCCTGAACTATGCAATCCCGGTCTAAATCGAACCCTGACACTCTGTCAAGCGGGGTTCGTCTGGTGGATCGGCCCGTTTTATTTTATTTTTTGTTTTTTTTCAAAGGGCGCACATCCTTTCCCCGCTGAACCGGCTCACTTCAGTTTTATTTCGTTAAAAAATAAAAAAATGCATTGTTGGCACAGGTCCTGTACGCAGTGACTTGGTCGAGTACTTTTCAGCTGTACGGGACTGCACGTAAGTAAACTTGGTTTCACCGGAACACACCACATACGAGCAAAGCTAATTAATTCAGATAAGCTGATGCGTGCAAATACAACAAGCAACTGGATCGATTTTAGCCTTCATAGCTTGTGCACGCGCTGCACAATACGCCGCATTTGATCTGTACAGTATAAAGAATTATTTTTTCATTTTTATTTGAGGTGCTTCCTACGTATAAAATAACCAGCGGACTTCACATGTTTTCAAAAATCCGTGAATTTTAATTTTGAAATAATTTGGCAACACGCAATAAAACATTTATAATATAAGAGAAAATAAACAGTAACAAGAAAAAAATGTACGTTGCATTTGAGAAATGTTCACATATTTCAAAATAATGTCTGGAACATTAAAAAAATGTATACAAATGTATTAAAAAAAATAAGTACATGTAAGGCGTGAACTTTTTCAAATCGTTTTTTAAAGGCGTGAAGTTTTGTTCGATTCGCTTTTTCAAGGCAAGATTTTTTTCAATTCATCTTTTTAAGGCGTAATTTTTTTAATTTGTTTCTTTTCTTATTTATTTTGTCCATTTTCTTATTTAAGGCGTGATTTTTTTCAATTATTTTTTTAATTCACACGTACAGTGACGCGTGTACGTACTTACGGTTGCTTACGTCGGCCAGGTTTCAGGTTCAGGTCGCCGCGGGTGTTTTTTTTTTTTGCAGTTTTAAACAAGAAAAAAACTGCACGTTATAAAGAAGAAGAAAATGAAAGTGGGCTGGCCCAACGAGAAATAGTACAAATGGCATCAATCCCGGTCATCTTTTGGCAATCCTTGTTTGCCAAACGACGTCAGGGTTTAATTTAGACCGTGATTGCATAGTTCAGAGTGCAATCGACCGGGATTTCGATTTCAGGGTTCGTTTCGGCGGGTCTCTACGAATTCAGGGTTTAAAATGGACTTTTTCCTATTTTAAAATGTGTCAATATATTTATACATGGTTTGTATGAAAACTCTAAAAGGTAGTATACTTTGAAACTGAGGGAATATATTGGGAAAAATATACAAGTACAAACCCGAGAGATGAAAATGCGACACAGTCAACAGAAGGCCGTCACGTGATCGGATATCCAAGCACGTGAAAATGCTCTGGAAAACATACTGTGTGCGTGCCAGTCCCACAGGAATACGCAACACGTGAAGTAATGGCACACTGGAATGGAACGGCCGGGGCCGTACGCGATGTAGTCGTCGGGCTTGCCTGCCTCGCTTTAGATATACAGCAAAATGTCACGAGCCCGTAGCCCCGTTCATCCGTTACTGGTCGCTACTTGTACGTCGGGGCTAGGGATAGGGACCAAAAACGGCGGCACATGCCGGGAGCCGCAAGTGTACGTGAAACGTACGTGTGCCGTCTGGGTCAGCGCTCCGTACGGCACAATCGTGTCCGGGACCCAAAGAACAGTGAGCTGAGATCTCCCGTGCATGCACCGGGCCGAGTAAACCAGCTCTATCGGGTATACTCCCTCCCTCCGTTTTTAAATATAAGTCTTTCTCAAGGTTTACCAATTAACTATATATAAATATACTTTAAAATATAAATTCATTTATTTTGCTTCATATATAGACCGCTAGTGAAAGTATTTAAAAAACTTATATTTAAAAACGGTGGGAGTGTATTTTTACGATAAATCTAAGACACTCTAAATCTAATATCTAATGAAGCTAATTTGATATAGTATAAGTTGACATATTTTTTGTCTGGAGTAGTATTGATATAGACTACTAAACAACTGATATGAAGTTTTTATGTCAAGTCCAGAAAAGAATGTTGAAATCGTTCGCTGCTACTTTGTCTATTTGGTAAAGAAATATAAAAGCGTTTACATCGCTACTACTTTAAAGAGTGAATAGTATCACATAAAATAATAATAATACCATACTTCTGTGTATGGGTCGGCGATACGATCACAATCATCGGTAGCACTTAGGGATGGCACCCACGGGGTATGGGTATGGGTGGAGCCTTCCCATACCCTTCCCAGTCCCATCTAAGATTACCCATCACCCTTACCCATATCCGTCAATGGATATATTTTTTCCCATACCCGTTACCCGACAGGGTAGGTGGGTATCCGCGGATAAAATTACCCATGTTTGCAAAGTATCAATTTAAATAAATTATAGTCATAAACTACGTCATATAATAGAGTTTACAAAAATAGATTATAACAACAACATATACTTATGAACAACATCATATAGTCATAAACAACAACAAATAGACATACACTTTCAGTCCATAAATTCTTGACATAATGTTGATTCTAGAGATGATTTTTAGTTTACATAGCTTTTATAAGGGTACATGGATATGTGGGTATGGGTTATGTGATCCCATACCCATACCCGCTCTATCTGATGGGTTTCAGATTTTTCTATTTATATATCCATGTGTAAGTTTATGTCCCATACCCTTACCTTAATAAGGTTTTTATCCGCAGGATACATGGACAATGGGTATCCGTTGCCATCCCTAGTAACACTCCATTGAAATGTATGGAGAGGGTCGTTTTGGCTTCTGGACGCATAATTTTTCTGATGAATAGTAAGTCTAAAATAAATGGTAATAAATTTTTAAAAAATATTTTTTATTTGGATGTTCTTAATCTAACAAGTGTGTTTGACAATTTTCATGTGAAACGGGATATCGGTACTTCAGCGATGAAAAAATAAAATTAAATGTAACATTTAGCGTTTGGTTTGTTTATTTCGCACAGTTCAAAATACTTCAAAAAATTTCACTAAAAATTTACAGATAGCATTTAGGTGTGATAAAGAACACATTTTTTTTGCAAAAAAAAAAAAAACATTTTAAATTGGCAGAAGCATACGCTCCCCAAAATCGAATTGGAGTCCCCCATATAGGGATCTCTATTATATACTAGTAGGCCACTTCCGGCAAGAGGGAGCCATACTCTTTTGTAACCATCCTCCCGTCTATTTGTGCTCTGCTCACAATTAAGCCAAACCCCAAGCAGCAGCAGACACGCGAAAGCAAGTTCACAGGGAGCGAATAAGAAACCCAAGGGCGGCTGCCGCATTGGAGCAGGAGACCAATGGCGGGCCTCGGGTTCGAGGAGACCGAGCTGCGGCTCGGCCTGCCAGGCGGCGGCAACGAGGCTGAGGAGGCGGTGAGGAGCTCCGGCAAGAGGGGCTACGCCGAGACCATCGACCTCATGCTGAAGCTGGAGCCAGCGTCGGCGGCCGCGCCGCCGTCCGAGGATGACGAGGAAGTGGCCGACGGTGCCGCGGAGGCGCAGCCGTCTCCGGCTGCTGCCGACGGGCAGTTGAAGCGGTCGCCGAGCCAGAGCAGCGTGGTCACCGCGCAGCCGGAAGAGGACCCCGAGAAGCCGCGCGCGCCCAAGTACGTCCTCGTCGCCCCTCGTTAATTTGCATGCGAATGCGATCCCCTCTTACCTCTCTCAAAAAAAAAAACATCTCAAGGCCATCCCGTGATCTCAAAGACGAGGATCGTTTATAATTCTTAGGATGAATGTGCTTCAATTTTCGGAAGAAGAAAGTAGTGTACTGTTTCCTCCGAAAATAAATATAAGAGCCTTTAGATCGATATACAGCAATGATCTAAACGCCTCTTATATTCCTTTACACAGGAAGTATGTTTTAGAATTAGCCTAGAAAAAATTGAATTATTAAGCTTTTATAAACATCATCATGCACGCATGCATGCTTCATTCTATTTCTAGCACACAAATTTTAGCATCATCCACGCTCATGCGAGAAAAAGGAGCTTTGCTACATCTACGGGCAATTACGTGGTCATTAGTCAGTTTCTAATTGAAGATTAGAGAGGACGCGGGCCCACCCTTGAGTATCAGGGGCAGTTTAATCTTCAATTAGTAACCGACTAATCACCCCGTGATACCAGTGGCGGAGCTTAGTGTAGCCCAACAGGGGCCATGGCCCCCCTTGATTTTTGCATCCATACAAAAGCATGCTATATCTTAGACCTAATTAGTGTTTAAACTAGATATTAGCCCTCCCTTCTTTACTATAATTTGGTTCTCTTTGGGTAATGGTCCACTCTTGAATCATGCTCAAGCTCTGCCACTGCGTGATACCATCAGCCCGTAATTTCCCGTGGATGTAGCAAAGCTATGGAAAAAATAAACACTTTCACACCAGCGTTTCCGGGGAAACATTTGGATCCGAAGTGGATACGCGCGGTACGTACAGTGATGAATGCAGCGACGCATGTGGGGTGGGGGCCGGTAACAAACAATGGCACGGGGAGAACCGCAGGCAGCTAGTGCCGGCCCTGCCGACACGATCAAAAGGAACCTATATATTTCATTCTATTCCCCCCTGCAAACTGTCTCTGCACTTGCGCTGCATGTCCTCCCCATCATCATCGTCACCAACGTACCATCATCCATTCATGCATCCATGTGAACGATTATTACGAATTGATTGGTTGATGTTTGGCGCGTGGAGCAGGGCGCAGGCGGTGGGGTGGCCGCCGGTGCGGTCGTTCCGGAGGAACATGCTGGCGGCGGCGCTGGTGAAGGTGAGCATGGACGGCGCGCCCTACCTGCGCAAGGTGGACATGGGCACCTACAAGAGCTACCAGGAGCTGTCCAAGGCCCTGGAGAAGATGTTCAGCTCCTTCACCATCGGCAACGACTGCTCTCAGGCTCGGGGCATCAATGGCATGAACGAGACCAAGCTGGCCGACCTGCTCACCGGCTCCGACTACGTGCCCACCTACGAGGACAAGGACGGCGACTGGATGCTCGTCGGCGACGTCCCCTGGGAGTACGTAATTAATCAAATTAAGTGCATGCATGTGTTTTATTCTTCTCATGCTAATTAGTGTGGCTTACTAATGGTCTCTTCTTCTTGTCACTCATGGCAGGATGTTCGTCGCGTCGTGCAAGCGCCTCCGGATAATGAAAGGATCAGAAGCCATCGGGCTCGGTCGGTGCCTCCTCGGCCACGCTCTTAACTGTCAGATTTACATGTGCATGATCAATCGGCCGCTTGCTAACTCCGTTTGCCTACTGTTTTTTCAGCGCCAAGGGCAATGGAGAAATGCAAGAGCAGGAGCTGATCGAGGGTCCATTTCAAGATTATGACTGTGTCTATGCTTGCCCAACTCTGTACCATAATATTACTAGTACTGCTACTTCGTATCTTCTATTCCATCTTGTTGTCATATACGGTAGTACGTATAATATGTAGTATGTATACGTGAGAAAGATGTCACTGTTTACGTACAATCAATAGTATTTTCCTTTAGCAAGCAGAGGATACCCTTCCATTATTATTATTATCCAGAAAAAAAAAGTCAGATGGTGGCTACCACTACCAGTTCCACTTCAGGGATCTTGCAGTTTGTCCAACAGCAGCAGGGCTCAATTATCATGGTGCCGTTGGACAAGTAATCGCCCGGCAGCCTTGTTTGATTGTTATAATGAAGCTGTTCCGTGGTGTCCAGGTTCATTCTTGGGTGTTAAATTAGACGTGTGTGTACACAAGAAACTGTTGCCAATGTTTCGTGTGCTGGTGTGATGCACACTCAAAATGCCCATCTCCATATATCTCTTAACTCTAAGCCAGCTAAAGGAGGGGACATGCCATGTGCGCTGGGATATGGGGGTCATATTCTTGTACAAATTTCAGTGCTAACATACGCTGCTGCATTTGCATAGCTGTTTTGTACGTATGTCATGGGTATGATATACTTCTCGCTGATTAAGCAATTGGAAGGGTGCAAGGCTGGCAAAAATGAAGTGCCATTATTTGGCAGCAACTTTTGTCTGCTCCTTCCATGAATATATATATAGCATGCAAAAGGTATTTGCGAGTTGAAGGCATGTTATATTACGCATGACATGTCTCCTTGGGGGATCTTGTGTCCCCTGCTAGATGATGACAAGCTTCAAGAAACCTGATGATTTTCAATTGCTCCAACTAGAGCAGGCACAAGAATCTTCCATCATTTTTGTAGGATGCGTCTGTACTAAGCAATGCAGCTACACACAGCCAGGCAGAACAGTCTAAATGATTCGCAACTTTATTGCACCAAAATGAATATTATGGAATATGACTACATATCAATTAGGCCAAACGGAGTACGCCGATGGATACCCAAAGCCAGTTGATGCAAAGTTTCACTTCCATGTAGCAGCTTATACAACAAGCACATTACATATATTATGGGTTTGGAGGTGCACAAAACAAATGAATAAATACTCGCCATCGTCTAATTTCACAAATTAGAGTGCGCATAATGAGCAGTTCTCTAGCTATGGTCATGTGATTATTGTTATTAATCAAGAATCAAGATGAACAATGCACTCTGACCGCTTGAATCCAATCCATATTTTGTCCTCCGGTAACTGAAACAAACAGAAGAGTTAGCAATTGGTAGGATGCTTAGGAGATACCACAAGATCCGTGATACGATGCTTGCCTGCTCTTGTGGGAACTGTGAGAGTTGAACCCGCTTCGAACCATCTGCTAGCCGCTTGCATGGAAGATGTGGTTCAGCTGCAGCGAACTCATTCAGAACCTGGCAAAATTTGTGGCAATACATTGGAAAACGAAGACAGGGGTAATGCTCTTTCTTTCACCTTTGTTCACCAAGTGATAGCTCAGATGCAGAATTGTAAAGCTAAGTTGGCCAATTGTCTTAACTGTATCAGTTAATTTGTTTGGGTGCCACTTTTTTTAGTGTGCTACTGTGCTTGAATTATTGAATTTTGACTTGCTGCCACTCAAGTTAGCTCATTTGGTTTGTTTCAGTTTCAAAATTTTAAAGCAAATTTTAATCTGGTTCATGTTTGCGTTAACTATGCAGTAACATATGTCAAACTTGAACCAATTGCCAACTACCGGTAAAGTATGATATGGCAGAAAAAACATTGGCTAACACCATTATATTATAACTATGACTTCATTGCAGGGTTTACCACCAGAATGTTTCTCCACTCCACTCCACTCTCAGGTGTCAAGTGTGACAAGCAACCAAATTTGTCATTTTTAACAACTTAACGAATTACATAGTAACCTGACACACTATCAGACCTGGTCTGACATATGGATAGCGTGGGGAGTTACAGCCATCACAACTAATGTAGCTCTTAACGTGATATAACTAACGTCCACATAGCCAGATTGCAGCCAGTGATGCCTGGGACTATGACAAAAATGACAAAAGGTAATGATAGTATGGATGGTAGATCAAGTGCCAACCTGATAGGAAAAGGAACTCAAAACCATCAGGTGATTGATGTGTATCTAGGTTTTGGGTATACAGGTGGGCTTTAGTGGTATCCTTCATAAGTGCTGTTTGGGCCTGTAAACCTACAAAGTTGTTGGAGGGCCAGGATGTCACCTAAGCCTGCCATACCCTTTTACAAGGAAAATATAACATCTCCCATGATGCCAGGTCCATATGAGCCCAGGCCAAAAACTCGCTTACAATTGTTGGAAACAACCAGAAAAAATCATGTTCGTAATTTTGGAAACACTCTGGACATAATCATGGTCCATATAAGCCCAGGCCAAAAATACACTTCTATTTTGGATGATATCTGAAACTGCAAATTTTAGGTAAAATTTTATGATCATGTATGTGCTCTGTAACAAATACTGCCTAGATTTATAATTACTATACACTGCTAGCTAGTTTTATTTGCTTATACCATACAAATGGTCGGATTTTTTATCCAAAATTTATAGGCTCATAATTCGTCGTGCGATGTATATATACAATTATTTTTCTGACTAATACAACTTTGAAGTGATGTTTTTGAATTGTTAACACACACACCAGCAGCAGCGGAAAATCCGCACTTAGGAGGTATGCTACTATATACGAGTACTTTTTTAGGTAGTCCACAGCGACTGCTTTGCAGTGCATAAGAGATAAGGGGTTGTTACAAAACCTTAGGCTATAACAAGGTTACACGCTACACAGGGCAGACTGTAATAATGTAGATGCACTGTTTCCAATAGTATGAATCCTAAGCTAAAGAAGCTTACTACGGCCTGATACACCTTCAGCTTCACTGCTTACTCCTTGCTAGACTCCGGTTGATACACATTGCTTCATTAGATTCTTTCTGTTTATCAGTTTCTGAAGGGAAAAGCCAAGCCAAAAACCAAGAGCCAAATTAAATTATTTTTCACACCAAATAGGAAAACGTCACTATTTTTCTAAATGAAATGTAGTTCAGACAGGAGTAAACTTTTTAGTCCAGTTTTGGTTTGTTTGGTTCAGTCTAATTCTGCAAATGCTTGCATAAATTGGGTGAGCCAAAAGCACTAGTGAGCAACACTCTTAAAAAATATGCAGCTAATACTGAGATGGCATATTTCCCACTTCTTTTGAGATTATATTTCCTACTTTCTGATTGCTGATAGCAAACGGTTCCTGCTTAGCACTTCAAACATGTCCATCCAATAACCTTGAAACTACTAACCAGTGCACACGAACAAAGGAGTTTTGGAAGAAAGCTCAAGCTGAAATGAAAATTCACTTTGGGGCTGAGAAATGTGTTAACAAAGTAATACCTGGTTTCTGATTGCACCAATCAGCATATCTTGGCATCCAAATGCATGTACATTCTTCAAGTTTGGGCACTGAAGTAGCAGCCGCTCTGGAAAATATTTAAATTGTTTATGATCGTAAAAGCGGCTACCAACTTGACAGCCTGATGAAAAAGTGAGATAATACCTGCGTGTAGATTTGTACAGGAGTTGAGGTTCAGATCAATCAACTCTGGGCATTTCACATACAAAGCCTGTCATATGTGAAATTAGTAACGTGAACATATCCATCAAGGACTTGAGTGAATCTCTGCTCGCAAAATTTGAAGGCTTACATCTATTGCTGAACAGCCCCATAGACTAAGCTTCTTCAAATTATCATGCTTTATGATTAGCTTTTGGCGCATAGGTTGCTTTTTTAAGGTGGGTAATTTTGGGCACAATCTAATCCTTCCATTAATCTCACCAAAATAAGCCCCCTGTTTTTCATTCTGCGAGTTAGAACGTAAGCTCATTCCACAGTCCATGAGCTGAAGAAGTGGCAATTGCACTGTTGCGGCCTGGATCCCACCTAGAAAACACATTGATAGATTCTTAACATTGGAGCATGTAATGGTTGACTGTCGAATTCATTCAGTGGAGCAGAAATAATAAACCATGAAATTCATATAAAGCTTACTTGTAGTAATATTTGGGCAAAGAGCAACGAGCAGCCTCGATAAAGTATGAGGGAAAGCCTTGCCGATCATACCAACACCACTATCACTGATGCTAGATCTGAGGTATAATCAAAACGAGCAACTGCATAAGCTAATTTGAAGTAGCACTCCATAGGAAAAAATCATCACCATTATGTTAATTCTATAATTTTAGTTTTATATCCAAAAGGATGTATTGGAGCTTACCCACTTAAATCAAGCAAAGCCAAGCTTGCACAAGATCTGACGATAGATGCAACAGCTGCATCTGTCATTTTTGAACCGAGAATCAAGGATAGCATGCACAAGCCCCTGATGAAGCAATAATGAGATTCGAGATTTATAGATTGAAATATTATGAAACTGGAATAATAATCAAGAAGAGAACTATAATGCTATAACTCAAGTACAACAAGATTGTGCTGAAAGAATGGTGGGGTAGAAATATACCTGAGGTTGGCACCCTCTAGAGCAGACACGGCTTCATTAGATAGTTGAATTGATGATATGTGCAAATTTCTTAAGTTAGGGCACGAACGACCCAGGCCATCCATCAAACTAACCAGGTCTGTACAATCAGTACTTTGTTGTGTGAAACACAAGGAGAGCTCGCTCATATTAGGGCAGCTTATGACCTACAACAAATTTGCCTCCAATGAATTCATGCCCACAATAAAGTTGTTATAACTGTAAATACTAATAGCACACAACATTACCGATTCCGAAAGGGAGTAAAGATCTGATAGCCAAAGAACATTAAGGCTCGAAGAGCTTAGATTAAGAAAACCAAGATTAGAGCAACCACCAATTTTGAGAATTGAGAGAGAATGCTTCTCTGAAACAAATCGACTGAGCTCCTCTCTGTTAGAATAGAACAACTTAAGTTAATATAGGAGCTGAACGCAGATTGAGTGTACCTTCTATCCATTTGCATGACATTTCTATTTCAAAATCGATGAATATTCAGGACGACGTCCATGGCAAGAAAATGGAAAATAGACTAGTTTCATGCAAGCATGACATAACATGGTGTGACAAATCAACCTGCAATTGCATTATGCAAAATTCCAAGTACAAATCCTCATTTGCAAGGTAAAACTAAAATCAAGCCTTAACTGTATCTGACCTTGCAAGGCAACTATTAGCTGAGAAGGTAGCAATTGAAAACACCTTTAAAACTAGTGACTCAGATTATAACAAAGCAAGTGTATTTGATATAAAATCATGTAAGCAACAAGTAATATGGATCAGAGGGAGTAACTAAATTTTGAAAAAGATATATAGATGACTAGATGCGAACATAGTGTTTAGAATGTATGAGTGATGCTAGAGATTTACAACATACCCAGTCATATTGTTGCTTGCCTTGTCGGACATGGTGATCTCCAGAATTTCCAAACTTGAGCAAGAAAATGCAAGACATGACAGCATAGTGGCATCAACGTCGCTGAATCAAACATAGACGAATAAGATGAATGTCGTCGGCGGTACATCTTTTCTCGGCATAGGAAACAAACACATGAGAGGACTGGAACTAGATTAATTGTCGCTGCAGCCAGATCCAAAACAATGCATGGCTATTACTAATCCACTCTCGCATCAACTTAGGTGCATACAGTAATTTCATTGTAAATAAGCAGGGCAGAGAAACATGTACTGAAGCACCAAAGCTAGATTAACCATGTTTCTTCGACCATATTCAGAATATCACAATGCATTTTGGGTCAACTTAAGTCCATATGATAATTTCACTGTACATAAGCAACAGCGGGATGTGAAAAGCTTTAAGAGACACAGAAGACAAGCAGTCTTGTCTTGTCTTGTCATCAACAAGGCCCTAACTACATACAACAATTGTGCACATAGAATTCCAAAACCAGATGGTGGCATCTATAATCCTGTACCAGAATAACATGTATGATAATCAATGATCAACAACCAGGGATCATCTAACAGCCTGAGGTCATCTATTGATCATGTATATAGAATAACGGGTCTAGCAACTACAGCATGTCACTATGTCAGTATAAGCCAACTTGTCAAATATAAATCTGATCAGTCACAACAAAGAAGACCTGAAAAGGCTCATTTTGTTTGCACTACAAATATATGGATATTCCTTCTATGCAGACAAATACAATTGATCATGTATATAGAATAACGGGTCTAGCAACTACAGCATGTCACTATGTCAGTATAAGCCAACTTGTCAAATATAAATCTGATCAGTCACAACAAAGAAGACCTGAAAAGGCTCATTTTGTTTGCACTACAAATATATGGATATTCCTTCTATGCAGACAAATACAACGAGAAAGATTATCAGATAACTGATTGCAGGAACCAATTTCTAGTGCTTTAATTATTAGTTTGTGGTTGTGTCCTCACAGGCTCACAACAAGAGATAAGCAACAATAATTTTTATGTTCGGAAATAGCATATAGTTCTCACGGTACTTGCGCATTTTGCATCACCGTAGACCAACCCCAATGTTATGTGCTTTCTAGTTTCTACAATCCAACCAAGCCCTGCTGAAGGGTTTACAACTAAAGCACGGGTAGAAGTCCTCCAAATCAATCTTGCAGAACTACCAAAATATTGCATCACCGTAGACCAACCCCATTGGTTATGCACTTTCTACAATCCAACCAAGCCTTGCTGAAGGGTTTACAACTAAAGCACAGGTAAAAGTCCTCCAAATCAAGCTTGCAGAACTAACAGAATATTGCATCACCGTAGACCAACCCCATTGGTTATGCGCTTTCTACAATCCAACCAAGCCCTGCTGAAGGGTTTACAACTAAAGCACATGTAAAAGTCATCCAAAACAATTTTGCAGAACTAACAGAATATTGCATCACCGTAGACCAACCCCATTGGTTATGCACTTTCTACAATCCAACCAAGCCCTGCTGAAGGGTTTACAACTAAAGCACAGGTAAAAGTCCTCCAAATCAATCTTGCAGAACTAACATAATATTGCATCACCATAGACCAACCCCATTGGTTATGCGCTTTCTACAATCCAACCAAGCCCTGCTGAAGGGTTTACAACTAAACCACAGGTAAAAGTCCTCCAAATCAATCTTGCAGAACTAACAGAATATTGCATCACCATAGACCAACCCCATTGGTTATGCTAGCCAAGCCCTGCTGAAGGGTTTACATCTAAAACGTGTAAAAGTCCTCCAAATCAATCTTGCAGAACTAACATAATATTGCATCACCATAGACCAACCCCATTGGTTATGCGCTTTCTACAATCCAACCAAGCCCTGCTGAAGGGTTTACAACTAAACCACAGGTAAAAGTCCTCCAAATCAATCTTGCAGAACTAACAGAATATTGCATCACCATAGACCAACCCCATTGGTTATGCTAGCCAAGCCCTGCTGAAGGGTTTACAACTAAAGACGTGTAAAAGTCCTCCAAATCAATCTTGCAGAACTAACAGAATATTGCATCACCATAGACCAACCCCATTGGTTATGCGCTTTCTACAATCCAACCAAGCCCTGCTGAAGGGTTTACAACTAAAGCACATGTAAAAGTCCTCCAAATCAATCTTGCAGAACTAACAGAATATTGTCAAAAACACAGACATTTCCGAACCCATTACCTACAATGCATGAGTTTCATCTGGCCACCAACTCATCCCAGAGCATGTCAAATTCAATATCCACAAAGATAAAAATGTCACAGACTGTCAACATTTTCCATGATACCCTCCTGCTACTTTGTCAAGTTCCTACGCACAAACACAAATATAACCTGGTATGTACCGTTTAGCAATCCAGGAATAAACATCCTGTAGCCAGTATCAGATCGGACGTCCGCTCACCTTGGAAGCCGTTTGGAAATCTCAGGTTCTCGATATACTACTTGTTATTATTGTATTTACGATTACGATTTTACTACTCCGGTGGTTATTTTTGTCATAGCCCCTTTAACCAGAAAAGCTGTGCATAACAGCTCCTGTCGTGAGCAGGCGCCGATCGAAGATCCAGCATCGATCTGGCCAGATCGCGTCAAATTCGCACCGCACGGGACAAGATTTGTTCAGATTCGTCCGGGGCCCCCTCACCTTTCCATGTGGAGCACGAGGCGCGAGAGCGCGGCGCACCGGGGGAGCAGCGCGGCGAGGAGGCCGGCGCCGGCCGGGCGGAGGCGGAGCTCCTCGGCGACGCGCCAGACCCGGTCGGCACAGTCGCGCCAGGCGCGGCTGACGGCGGCGGCGTCGAGGACGCCCCTGGGCCCGAGGCGGCGGAGCACCTCGAGGAAGAAGTCGACCGGCACGGGCCGGCCGCCCAGGTCCATCGTCCGGCCGTCGTCATCGTCGGGCCTGGGCTTCTTCTCGGGGGAGGAGGGCGCGTCGTCGAAGGAGAGGGCGCGGCGGAGGCGGGACTCCCCGGCGGAGGAGGAGGGGGAAGGGGCGTCGGCGGCGGCGGGGGCGGGGGAGGGGGAGGGGAGGTTGCAGACGTGGCCCTTCTTGGGCTGGCCGCATCGGCCGCAGTTGTAGCTGCCCCGCGTCTTGGGGCGCGGCGGCGGGGGCGGCTTGGTGGGCAGCGAGGAGGAGGACATGGGGGGTTAGGGTTTGCCCCGGCGCGGCTAGGGCAGGGGGCTGGAGGGGAAATAGGAGGGTGGAGCGGGAGATTGGGGAGGGATTGGCGCCATTTTTTGGGGCACGGGAGGAGACCCGGTGGACGTGGACCGGATGAGATGCTTTCCGTGGCGGAGATGAGCCCCCGCGACCGCCAGCTTCCCTCTTCCCTCCCTACCCCCCACCCCCACCGATGCGTTGCGCCGCGACCCACGTCGACGTGCAACACACGGCTGCCTCGAGCTTGATTTTCTTTTTCTTTCCTTTTCTTCTTGTTGTTGGCAAGGCAAAGTTGAACGACCGATGATGGTGCAAATCGCACGTGCTTTCGAATGGGGGCACCCTCTTTTCTTCCCTCTTTTGGTTGGGAGGACAAGTTTGGTGCGGTTGCATCTCGCTTTGACCCTACTTCGTTGGACCGCCCGCTAATTACTTGACCGGGCAAAATCGGCATTTTTCGAAATTTAAAAACATGTAAGAGCATCTCTATAGCCAGAACTTGTAAATCTACTCCGCCGTGGACGTGTATACTGACCGGTCACGTCTTAAAAAATGACTACTACATCTAGACATCTCATATTTGATAACTCAAATTCATAAAAACATGCATCATATTAAACATGCGTACTACGTACAAGCTATCTACTCTTCGTCGGAGATATAGAAGAGGGTGTCGGCCTCCGTCTGCCTCTGCCGAATGAGCCGGCGGTTGGCCTCCACCTCGGCTTCATCCCAGATGGAATCCAAGGTGGCGTGCTCCTCCGCCATCTCATCGGCTTGGACGACGGCGAACTCCTCCGCCGCCCCCGCCATGTTGAAGCCCGAAGCGTCATCGTCCTCCTCCGGCTGCTCCTCCTCGTCGTCCTCCTCCGTTTTCGACGAGTCCGGAAGGAGACCCGCAACGATGCGGGCGGCGCGGCGAGCCTAGATCGCCGCCTCGATTTGCATCCGACGCTCCGGCGTGAGCTGGGCGTAGGTGGTGATCCTCGGGCGGACCACGGTGAGGCCGGAGAGCGGGGGAGAAGAGGCGGATGGGCTCGGGTGGCGGCACAGGAAGGGAGGGTGGATGTGCTAGGGTCGAGGAACGTCGACCGGCTTAAATAGCCGACACTAGCCTCGAGAGGTCATGCGTCCATTTTGCATCATGTTTCGTTACTCTTATTTACAGTGTTTTTATGCATTTTACTAATTGGAGGAGTAATTCTAATGACTTTTCTCTCATAATATGCAAGGTTTACATCAACTGAGAGAATACCGGCACATGGAATTTTGGACCTGAAAAAGCTACGTCGGAGATACCTATTCTGCACACCTCCAATTGAGCTGAAAATTTATGGGGATTTATTTTATAATATATACAAAATACTGCAACAAAGAAGTGTCAGAGGGGGTCACCAGGCGGCCACTAGACACCAGGGCGCTCCAGGGACCCCTAACGCGGCCTGATGTCTAGTGGGCCACCTGGACCACCTCTGACGTCCATCTTTTGGTATATATTCTCTTTCGACCTAAAAAATTTAAAGAGAGGACTTTCGGGCGAAGCTCCGCCGTCTCGAGGCGAAACCTGGGCAGGAGCACTTTTGCCCTCCGGCGGAGTGATTCCGTCGGAGGAACTTCCCTCTGAAAGGGGAAAATTGTGGTCATCATCATCACCAACAATCCTCTCATCTTGGGAAGGCCAATCTCCATCAACGTCTTCAGCAACACCATCTCCTCTCAAAATCCTAGTTCATCTATTGCATTCAATCTTGTACGAACCTCCGATTGGTACCTGGGGTGTGTCTAGTAGTGTTAATTACATCTTGTAGTTGATGCTTTATGGTTTATTTGATGGAAGATTATATGCTCAGATCTATTATGTTATTCAATACACCTCTGATCATGAACATGTTTATCACCTGTGAGTGGTTACTTTTGTTCTTGAGGCCACGGGATAAATCATGTTGCAAGTAGTCATGTGAAGTTGCTATTCGTTCGATATTTTGATGATATAAATGTTGTGATTCCCTTAGTGGTGTTATGTAAACGTCGACTACATAACACTAATGACGAGATGATGTATATACTTCTCGCATCCCGTTGGTTACCCCAAGTGGAAGGTTGAGATGTAGTCACCAGCAAGTTTTCCCTCACACGGGAACTGTAAGGTTTATCGAACCAGGAGGACTCCTAGGACCAACAAGTAGGTGTCTTCCACCCTGGTGCTAGCAGAAGACGTGGACCTGCACACACAACAAATAACTTTGCTCCCAACGAGTACAGAGAGGTTATCAATCTCTCGTCCTTGTAGTTTGCAAAGGATCAAAACACAAGCAGGAAGGTAATAGTGATTGCAACGGAAAAGTAAATAAAAGCGGTAAATGATGGAGGTGTAAACAATGATGGTGATATGGACCGGAGTCACATGATGTTCACTAGTGATGTCTCTCTCCCAAAAGACGATAAACAACTATGCTTGGGTAAACAAATCACAATTGGGCAATTGACAGAACTATGAACGCATCGCAATGCTAATTATGCTACTTGATAGTTAGAGGTTCAATAGTAATGGACAGTACGCCAAGACAAGTAGACCGTTTATTCATCAGCATCTACTTACTAATCATCCACCTTGAGATATCTATCCAGAACATCTCGTCGGTATTAAGTTGCGAGCCCCATCCAAAGTGTAAACTCAAAGCAACAGACAACTGCATTAACAAACTACGTGTAAGGTAAACAATCCTTGCAACCATGGTCACAAGAATCGTTGTTTTCTCCCTGGTGGCAATAGCACATCCCCCAGTCTCATGTTTCTGTCACTCAAGCTAGACATTGAGGGGCATGAACCCACAATCATGCATAACGCTCCCTCTTGGAGTTACAATCTACTACTCGGCCAAAGCAATAAATAGCAACGGAGAACATGCATGAATTGCTAAGGAACGTAATATAAAAGGGTAATCAAATATATAACTCGTAACAATATGAACATAATCTCATAATCCATCGGATCCCAACAACCCGAGCATAGCAATAGCAAGAGAATTACATAGATGCCTTGATCATGTAGGGCAGCTCACAATGACTAACCATTGAAGCATAAGATTGGAGAGAAGACATCGCATAGCTACTCGTCATGGACCCATTGTCCAAGGAGGACTACTCACAGCACGTTTGAAAAGCGTCCATGGAGGTGGAGAAGCTCCCGGAGGTCAATCCTCCCTCCGGCAGGGTGCCGGGAAGAGGTCTCCTGACGCTCCCAGTCTCGGAAGCGCTGCGGCGGCGAAACGATGGAGAAATTCGCGATTCTGGAAGTTGTGGAAGGGTTTCCTCTCGGGATTCTAAATATATGCCAAAGGAGGGCACCGGAGGAGGTGGGCCCACCCAGGCAGCCTCCTGGTGCGTCCTAGGACCTGGCCGCGCCAGCAGGTCGCCTGGGCACCCCCTGGTCCCCATGTGGCCCATCCTCGGTGATCCGGCAGCTTTTGTTTCGCTGATTTTTTATATATTTTTCATGGATTTTTTCGGGCTTCGGAAAAATGAGTAAAAGCCCGTGCAAAATAGACATCAACAGACAGAAACTGACACTGGGTGCATTGAGTTAGTAGGTTAGTCCAAATATGTGTAAAATGATATAAAAGTGTAGCAAAACATATAACAATGTCACCCAAAAGATCATGGAACAAGCAGAAATTATAGATACATTTGGGACGTGTCAACATCCCCAAGCTTAATTTTTGTTCGTCCTCGAGTAGATAAATGATAACACAATAATTTCTGTGGTGACATGCTAACACACATATAAGAACTTCAAAGTAAAGCAAGTAAGATATGCAATTCAAGTCAAGATAATAACAAGCAATAGTCTATATCTAGTATTGAGTTTAGCAAAGTAAGAACATAAAGGTGCAAGAGCTCTATATGTCCGTGACTCGAATGTCTCCAAATGGTGTTTGCGTGCAAGAAGTGGGGGATGGGTGGAGATCATAAAATATTTTTTAATTGAGAACTCAATCTACTAAAATTTCACACTTGGTCGCCTTCGAAATCTTATTTTGACTCATCCCGAGACCACTAGTCAGGCACAAGTGAAAATGATCATCTCCCTTTCGACTTTGAGCACTCATGCAATGGATGAGCGTAAGCAAGATATGTTGGCACTTAGGATGTCAAAAAGAATAATTATGGAGAAGGAACACAAAAAGGTGTGATAGGCTCACATCAATGAGGACAACCATAGGCGGGAGAAAGACAAATGATAGATATGATGTGAGGAGTAGGAATTGCCATGTAACGGATGCACATATGAGCTGAGGTAAGCTCTCCAATGGAACTAGTGGGGGTGCATCCAGCTTGTTTGCTCATGAAGACCTAGAGCTCATTTGAGGAGGCTCATCATTGGAATATGCAAACCAAGTTCTATAGTGTAAGGGTCCCCACATAGTTATGCATGAATGATAATCTCTATGTAGTACGAATGTAGCAATGGAGTACGAGTGTGGATCTTCAAAAGGAATAGTAGTGTTGCCACCTTCTCTCTTTTTATTTCTTTTCTTTTTCCTCTTTTTTTGTGGCCTCTTTGGCTCTTTCTTTTTATCTCTCATTTATCCTCTTTGGGATCTTTTGTTTGTCCTCTTTGGGATCTTTTCCTCACTTAAGGGCAACACTCTATGTTTTACATGAATAAAAAGAATATCATCACACTTTATAAGAAGTACTCAATATAAAGACAAGTGAAAACTATCATGATGTATGCAAATGTATGCCTCTGCGAGTATAGCAGGACATGCAATGATACTAGCGCGTCAAGTAGCAATAATTGGGGCAAAGCCCAACTATCATGCGACTCTACGATCAAGCAAAAGCATGTATGTCATGAGATGGTGGATGTTGCATGGCAATGTATCTCGGAAAGGCTATGGAAATGCCTTAATAGGTAGGTACAGTGGTTGTTTTGAGGAAAGATATAATGAGGCTTATGTATGACAGAGTGTATCATGCCATGGGTTTGGATGCATCGACGGAGTTTGCACCAACTCTCAGTGTGAGAAAGGGCAATGCACGGTACCGAAGAGGCTAGCAAAATATGGATGGTGGTGTTGGAAATATGCCCTAGAGGCAATGATAAAATAGTTATTATTATATTTTCTGTTTCAAGATAATAGTTTATTATCCATGCTATAATTGTATTGAATGAAAACATAAATGCATGTGTGAATATATAGACAAAAATATGTCCCTAGTAAGCCTCTAGTTGACTAGCTAGTTGATCAAGGATGGTTAAGGTTTTCTGACCATATGCAAGTGTTGTCACTTGATGACTGGATCACATCATTGGGAGGATGATGTGATGGACAAGACCCAAACTATAAACATAGCATGTGATCGTGTCATTTTGTTGCTATTGTTTTCTGCGTGTCAAGTATTCATTCCTATGACCATGAGATCATGTAACTCACTGGCACCGGAGGAATACCTTGTGTGTATCAAACATCGTAACGTTACTCGGTGACTATAAAGGTGCTCTACAGGTATCTCCGAAGGTGTCTGTTGAGTTAGCATGGATCAAGACTGAGATTTGTCACTCCGTGTGACGGAGAGGTATCTCGGGGCCCACTCGGTAATACAACATCACATATAAGTCTTGCGAGCAATGTAGCTAAAGTGTTAGTCACGGGGTCTTGTATTACGGAATCAGTAAAGAGACTTGCCAGTAACGAGATTGAAATAGGTATAGGGATACCGACGATCAAATCTCGGGGAAGTAACATACCGAAGGACAAAGGGAATGGTATACGGGATTATATGAATCCTTGGCACAGAGGTTCAACCGATAAGATCTTCGTAGAATATGTAGGATCCAATATGGACATCCAGGTCCCGTTGTTGGATATTGACTGGGGAGTGTCTCACGTCATGTCTGCATAGTTCTCGAACCTGTAGGGTCTGCATAGTTAAGGTTCGGTGACGTTTTGGTATAGTTGAGTTATAGGTGTTGGTGACTGAAGGTTTGTTCGGAGTCCCGAATGAGATCACGGATGTCACGAGTGTTTCCGGAATGGTCCGGAAATGAAGATATATATATATATATATATATATATATATATATATATATATATATATATATATATATATATATATATATATATATATATGATTGTTTCATTTGGCCTCCGGAAAGATTTCGGGCATTGCCGGCAGTGTACCGGGAGTGACGAATGGGTTCCGGGTTTTTACCGGAAGGGGGCCACCCACCCAGGAGAGAACCTAATAGCCCATGGGCGGTGCACCAGCCCTTGGTGGGCTGGTGAGGCCAGTCCAATAGGGCTATTTTGGCCAAGAGGAAAAATCAAAGGAGAAAAGAAAAAAAAGAGGAGGTGGGAAGGAAGGAAGGGACTCCTCCTTCCCAAACCGAATTGGAGTGGGAGTCCCTCCTCCTCCACTCGGACGACGCCCTAGGGGATCTCTTGAGCCCCAAGGCTAGCCCCTCTCCTCCTCCTATATATACTAGAGGTTTTAGGGGTTTTGAGACACAACTTTGCCACGTGCAACCCTAAACCTCTACTTCGTAGTTCTTCCTCTAGATCGGTTTTCTACGGAGCTCGGGCGGAGCCCTGTGATACATCTCAAACGTATCTATAATTTTTGATGGTTTCACGCTATTATATTGTCTTCCTTGGTTGTTTTATGTACCTTCTATATCTTTTTTGGGACTAACTTATTAATTCAGTGCCAAGTGCCAGTTCCTGTTTTTTCCATGTTTTTGACTCTTTTCAGATCTGATTTTGGAACGGAGTCCAAACGGAAGAAAAAACCCGAAATGATTTTTCCCGAACGGAAGAAGACCACGGGCTTTTGGGCCAAGCCAGGTGGGCTCCAGGGAGCCCACAAGCCCCCACTCCACCGCCAGGGGGAGGCGGCGGTGGGCAGGCTTGTGGCCTCCCTAGCCGCCCCTTGACCTAGGTCTTTGGCCTATAAATTCCCAAATATTCCGCAAAAAATCACGGGAGCCTCGAAAATACTTTTCCGCCGCCGCAAGCTTCCGTTTCCGCGAGATCTCATCTCGAGACCCTTCCCGGCGCCCTGCCGGAGAGGACTTTGGAGTTGGAGGGCTTCATCATCATCATCATCATCGCCCCTCCAATGACTCATGAGTAGTTCACTTCAGACCTACGGGTCTGTAGTTAGTAGCTAGGTGGCTTCTTCTCTCTCTTGGATCTTCAATACAAAGTTCTCCATGATCTTCATGGAGATCTATGCGATGTAATATTCTTTGGCGGTGTGTTTGTCGAGATCCGATGAATTGTGGATTTGTGATCAGATTATCTATGATATATATTTGAGTCTTTGCTGATTTCTTATATGCATGATTTGATATCCTTGTAAGTCTCTCCGAGTCTTGGGTTTTGTTTGGACAACTAGATCTATGATTCTTGCAATGGGAGAAGTGCTTGGTTTTGGGTTCTACCATGTGGTGACCTTTCCCAGTGACAGTAGGGGCAGCAAGGCACACATCAAGTAGTTGCCATCAAGGGTAAAAAGATGGGGTTTTATCATTGGTTTGAGATTATCCCTCTACATCATGTCATCTTGCTTAAGGCGTTACTCTGTTCTTATGGACTTAATACGCTAGATGCATGCTGGATAGCGGTCGACGTGTGGAGTAATAGTAGTAGATGCAAAAAGTATCGGTCTACTTGTTTTGAACGTGATGCCTATAGATATAATCATTGCATAGATATCGTCACGACTTTGCGCGGTTCTATCAATTGCTCGACAGTAATTTGTTCACCCACCGTCTATTTGCATTCATGAGAGAAGCCACTAGTAAACACTACAGCCCCCGGGTCTATTCAAATCCATCGTTTACACCTCCGCTTTTACTTTGCTTTGTTACTTTGTTGCTTTCAGTTCTCACTTGGCAAACAATCTATAAGGGATTGACAACCCCTTCATAGTGTTGGGTGCGAGCCTTTGTGTTTGTGCAGGATCTTGAGATACTCCTCCGCGGATTGATACATTGGTTCTCAAACTGAGGGAAATACTTACCATCGCTGTGCTACATCACCCTTTCCGCTTCAAGGGAACACCAACGCAAGGCTCCAAGGCCACGGGGGAAATCCTTTGCATACTTGCCTAGGAAGTCCCTTAAGGCGTAGCCGCAGCTGAAGGATTCCTCGTGTCGTCGACACACCTGTTTCTGGCGCCATTGGAAGGACTTTTGTGCATTAGCTCAGCTGACATCAGAAGCATTTCTGGCGCCGTTGCCGGGGAGGAGAAATCAATATCTATCCAAGTAGGTCTCACAAACTCTTCTCTTGCATTTACATTTGTTGCCACTTGCCTCTCGTTTTCCTCTCCCCCACTTCACATTTGCCGTTTTCATTCGCATTTCGCCTTTGCCGTTTTCTTTTGCCTTTGCCGGTTTTCTTGCTTGCTTGTGTGCTTGTTTGTTTGTTGAAGACATCATGTCTGAAAACACCAAACTTTGCGACTTCTCGAGCACTAATAATAATGATTTTATTAGTACTCCGATTGCTCCCGCCACTTGTGCGGAATCGTATGAAATCAACGCAGCTTTGCTGAATCTTGTTATGAAAGAGCAATTCTCTGGCCTTCCTAGTGAAGATGCCGCATCCCATCTCAATACCTTCATTGAGCTTTGTGATATGCAAAAGAAAAGTGATGTGGATAATGACGTGATTTAGTTGAAACTTTTTCCTTTCTCGTTGCAAGATCGCGCAAAAACTTGGTTTTCTTCTTTGCCTACAAATAGTATCGATTCTTGGGATAAGTGCAAAGATGCTTACATATCCAAGTATTTTCCGCCGACTAAGATCATCTCCTTACGTAACGATATCATGAATTTCAAGCAACTTGATCATGAACACGTTGCGCAATCTTGGGAGAGGATGAAGCTTGTGATTAGAAATTGTCCCGCTCATGGCTTGAGTTTGTGGATGATTATACAAATCTTTTACGCTAGCTTCAATTTCGCTTCTCGCAATAACTTGGACTCCGCCTCAGGTGGAACGTTCATTGAAATCACGTTAGGAGACGCTAAAAAACTCCTAGACAATATCATGACCAACTACTCTCAGTGGCACACTGAAAGGTCGCGTGCTAGCAAAAAGGTGCACGCTATAGAAGAAATTAACTCGCTTAGTGCTAAGATGGACGAGTTGATGAATTTGGTTGCTGGTAGAAATGCTACCGTAGATCCTAATGACATGCCACTATCTTCTTTGATTGAGAGTAGCAACGCTAGTTTGGATGTGAATTTTGTTGGTAGGAACAATTTTGGCAACAACAATGCTTTTAGAGGAAACTATGTTCCTAGGACTTTTCCTAGTAACTCCTGTAACAATTATGGCAATTCCTACGGCAACACTTATGGAAATCACAACAAATTACCCTCTGATCTAGAGAGTAATATCAAAGAGTTCATCAACTCTCAAAAGATTTTCAATGCGTCCATAGAGGAAAAACTACTCAAAATAGACGATTTGGCTAAGAGCGTTGATAGAATATCTTGTGATATTGATGCTTTGAACAAGTTACTATCTTGTTTCATCTCAATGAAAACAAGGCCTTGCTCATGTGGTATGATTTGCATGTCACTAGTGATTCGAAATCAGGTGAGTAAAGATCCATCAGCATGGAGCCTCTTCATGCAATTTATACTAACATGACTCAAGCGGCAGTGCCACAAGTAAGTGGTACTATCATCATTTAACTCATATCTTTTGGCACCAATGTGTAACACTACAATCGAGATTCAATAAACCATTGAAGGTGATTATTCAAGCAAATAGAGTAACCATTATTCCTTTTGAATGAATAATCGTATTGCAATAAACACGATCCAATCATGTTCATGCTTAACGCAAGCACCAAATAACAATTATTTAGGTTCAACACCAATCCCAATGGTAAAGGGGGCGTGTGACGTTTGATCATATCAACCTTGGAAACACTTCCAACACGTATCGTCACCTCGCCTTTAGCTAGTCTCCGTTTATGCCGTAGCTTTCATTTCGCGTTACTAATCACTTAGCAACCGAACCAGTATCCAATACCCTCGTGCTACTAGGAGTACTAGTAAAGTACACATCAACATTATGTATATCAAATATACTTCTCTCGACTTTTGCCAGCCTTCTTATCTACCAAGTATCTAGAGTTGCTCCGCCTCAGTGACTGTTCCCCTTATTACAGAAGCACTTAGTCTCGGGTTTGGGTTTAATCTTGGGTCTCTTCATTAGTGCAGCAACTGTTTTGCCGTTTCACGAAGTATCCCTTCTAGCCCTCGCCTTTCTTGAAACTTAGTGGTTTTTCAAACCATCAACTATTGATGCTCCTTCTTGATTTCTACTTTCGCAGTGTCAAACGTCGCGAATCTCTCAAAGATCATTGTATCTATCCTTGATATGTTATAGTTCATCACGAAGCTCTCAAAGCTTGGTGGCAGTGACCTTTTGGAGAACCATCACTATCTCATCTGGAAGATTAGCTCCCACTTGATTCAAGTGATTGTCGTACTCAGACAATCTGAGCACACGCTCAACGATTGAGCTTTTCTCCTTTACTTTGTGGTCAAAGAATTTTGTTGGAGGTCTCGTACCTCTTAACAAGGGCACAAGCATGAAATCACAATTTCATCTCTTTAGAACATCACTTATGTTCCGTGACGTTTAAAACGTTTTCGGTGCCTTGCTTCTAAGCCATTAAGTACTTTGCACTGAACTATCGTGTAGTCATCAGAAACGTGTATGTCGGATGTTCACAGCATCCACAGACGACGCTCGAGGTGCAGCACACCGAGTGGTGCATTAAGGACATAAGCCTTCTGCGCAGCAACGAGGACAATCCTCGGTTTTACAGACTCAGTCTGCAAAGTTTGCTACTATCAATTTTCAACTAAATTTTCTCTAGGAACATAAAAAAACAGTAGAGCTATAGCGCAAGCTACATCGTAATTCGCAAAGACCATTAGACTATGTTCATGACAATTAGTTCAATTAATCATATTACTTAAGAACTCCCACTCAAAAAGTACATCTCTCTAGTCATTTGAGTGGTACATGATCCAAATCCACTATCTCAAGTCCGATCATCACGTGAGTCGAGAATAGTTTCAGTGGTAAGCATCCCTATGCTAATCATATCAACTATACGATTCATGCTCGACCTTTCGGTCTCATGTGTTCCGAGGCCATGTCTGCACATGCTAGGCTCGTCAAGCTTAACCCGAGTGTTCTGCGTGTGCAACTGTTTTGCACCCGTTGTATGTGAACGTTGAGTCTATCACACCCGATCATCACGTGGTGTCTCGAAACGAAGAACTGTCGCAACGGTGCACAGTCGGGGAGAACACAACTTCGTCTTGAAATTTTAGTGAGAGATCACCTCATAATGCTACCGTCGTTCTAAGCAAAATAAGGTGCATAAAAGGATTAACATCACATGCAATTCATAAGTGACATGATATGGCCATCATCACGTGCTTCTTGATCTCCATCACCAAAGCACCGGCACGATCTTCTTGTCACCGGCGCCACACCATGATCATCCATCAACGTGTTGCCATCGGGGTTGTCGTGCTACTTATGCTATTACTACTAAAGCTACATCCTAGCAAAATAGTAAACGCATCTGCAAGCACAAACGTTAGTATAAAGACAACCCTATGGCTCCTGCCGGTTGCCGTACCATCGACGTGCAAGTCGATATTTCTATTACAACATGATCATCTCATACATCCAATATATCACATCACATCGTTGGCCATATCACATCACAATCATACCCTGCAAAAACAAGTTAGACGTCCTCTAACTTTGTTGTTGCATGTTTTACGTGGTGACCGAGGGTATCTAGTAGGATCGCATCTTACTTACGCAAACACCACAACGGAGATATATGAGTTGCTATTTAACCTCATCCAAGGACCTCCTCGGTCAAATCCGATTCAACTAAAGTTGGAGAAACAGTCACTTGCCAGTCATCTTTGAGCAAAGGGGGTTACTCGTAACGATGAAACCAGTCTCTCGTAAGCGTACGAGTAATGTCGGTCCAAGCCGCTTCAATCCAACAATACCGCGGAATCAAGAAAAGACTAAGGAGGGCAGCAAAACGCACATCACCGCCCACAAAAACTTTTGTGTTCTACTCGAGAAGACATCTACGCATGAACCTAGCTCATGATGCCACTGTTGGGGAACGTCGCAAGGGAAACAAAAATTTTCCTACGCGCACGAAGACCTATCATGGTGATGTCCATCTACGAGAGGGGATGAGTGATCTACGTACCCTTGTAGATCGTACAGCAGAAGCGTTAGTGAACGCGGTTGATGTAGTGGAACGTCCTCACGTCCCTCGATCCGCCCCGCGAACAATCCCGCGATCAGTCCCACGATCTAGTACCGAACGGACGGCACCTCCGCGTTCAGCACACGTACAACTCGACGATGATCTCGGCCTTCTTGATCCAGCAAGAGAGACGGAGAGGTAGAAGAGTTCTCCGGCAGCGTGACGGCGCTCCGGAGGTTGGTGATGATCTTGTCTCAGCAGGGCTCCGCCCGAGCTCCGCAGAAACGCGATCTAGAGGAAAAACTATGGAGGTATGTGGTCGGGCAGCCGTGAGAAAATCGTCTCAAATCAGCCCTAAAACCTCCGTATATATAGGTGGGAGGGAGGGGAGGAGGCAGCCTCAAAACCTAAAGGTTTGGCCGAAATTGGAGGTGGAGGAGTCCTACTCCAATCCTACTTGGAGTAGGATTCCACCTTCCCACTTGGAAACTCTTTCCACCTTGTGTTTTTTCCTTCTCAAACCTTATGGGCCTTAGTGGGAACTTATTCCAGCCCACTAGGGGCTGGTTTATCTCTTCCCATAGCCCATGAGACCCCTTGTGGCGTGACACCCCTCCCGATGGTCCCCGGCACCCCTCCCGGCACTCCCGGTACACTACCGATGAGCCCGAAACTTTTCCGGTAATGCACGAAAACCTTCCGGTAACCAAATGAGGTCATCCTATATATCAATCTTCGTTTCCGGACCATTCCGGAAACCCTCGTGACGTCCGTGATCTCATCCGGGACTCCGAACAACATTCGGTAACCAACCATATAACTCAAATACGCATAAAACAACGTCGAACCTTAAGTGTGCAGACCCTGCGGGTTCGAGAACTATGTAGACATGACCCGAGAGACTCCTCGGTCAATATCCAATAGCGGGACCTGGATGCCCATATTGGATCCTACATATTCTACAAAGATCTTATCGTTTGAACCTCAGTGCCAAGGATTCATATAATCCCGTATGTCATTCCCTTTGTCCTTCGGTATGTTACTTGCCCGAGATTCGATCGTCAGTATCCGTATACCTATTTCAATCTCGTTTACTGGCAAGTCTCTTTACTCGTTCCGTAATACAAGATCCCGCAACTTACACTAAGTTACATTGCTTGCAAGGCTTGTGTGTGATGTTGTATTACCGAGTGGGCCCCGAGATACCTCTCCGTTCACACGGAGTGACAAATCCCAGTCTTGATCCATACTAACTCAACTAACACCTTCGGAGATACCTGTAGAGCATCTTTATAGTCACCCAGTTACGTTGCGACGTTTGATACACACAAAGCATTCCTCCGGTGTCAGTGAGTTATATGATCTCATGGTCATAGGAATAAATACTTGACACGCAGAAAACAGTAGCAACAAAATGACACGATCAACATGCTACGTCTATTAGTTTGGGTCTAGTCCATCACATGATTCTCCTAATGATGTGATCCCGTTATCAAGTGACAACACTTGCCTATGGCCAGGAAACCTTGACCATCTTTGATTAACGAGCTAGTCAACTAGAGGCTTACTAGGGACAGTGTTTTGTCTATGTATCCACACAAGTATTGTGTTTCCAATCAATACAATTATAGCATGGATAATAAACGATTATCATGAACTAAGAAATATAATAATAACTAATTTATTATTGCCTCTAGGGCATATTTCCAACAGTCTCCCACTTGCACTAGAGTCAATAATCTAGTTCACATCACCATGTGATTCCAACGAATCCAACACCCATATAGTTATGGGGTCTGATCATGTCTTGCTTGTGAGAGAGGTTTTAGTCAACGGTTCTGAAACTTTCAGATCCGTGCGTTCTTTACAAATCTTTATGTCATCTTATAGATGCTGCTACTACGTGCTATTCGGAAATGCTCCAAATATCCACTCTACTATATGAATCCGTTTCACTACTCATAGTTATTCAGATTAGTGTCAAAGCTTGCATCGACGTTACCCTTTACGACGAACTCTTTAACCACCTCCATAATCGAGAAAAATTCCTTAGTCCATTTGTTACTAAGGATAAATTTTGACCGCTGCTAGTGATTCAAACATGGATCACTCTCTGTACCTCTCAACATACTTTGAGTCAAGGCACACTTCAGGTGCGGTACACAGCATGGCATACTTTAGATTCTACGGCTAAGGCATAGAAGACGACCTTCATCTATTCTCTTTATTCTGCCGTGGTCGGGTTTTGAGTCTTACTCAAATTCACACCTCACAACGCAACCAAGAACTCCTTCTTTGCTGGTCTATTTTAAACTCTTTCAAAAACTTGTCAAGGCATGCATCTTGTTGAAACTTCTATTAAGCGCTTTCGATCTATCTCCATAGATCTTTGATGCTCAACCTTCAAGTAGCATAATCCAGGTACTCCTTTGAAAACTTCTTTCAAACAACCTTGTATGCTTTACAGAAATTCTACATTACTTCTGATCCACAATATGTCAACCACATATACCTATCAGAAATTCTATAGTGCTCCCACTCACTTCTTTGGAAATACAAGTTTCTCATAAACCTTGTACACACCCAAAATCTTTGATCATCTCATCAAAGTGCTTATTCCAACTCCGAGATGCTTGCACCAGTCCATTGAAGGATCACTGGAGCTTGCATACTTGCTAGTATCTTTAGGATCGACAAAACCTTCTGGTTGTATCACATACAATGTTTGCTCAAGGAAACCGTCGAGGAAACAATGTTTTGCCATCCTACGTGCAATATTTCATAAATAATGCAGCAACTACTAACATAATTCTAACAGACCTTTAGCATCGCTACGAGTGAGAAAGACTCATCATAGTCAACTGTTTGATCTTGTCGAAAACATCTTTGCGACAAGTCGAGCTTTTCTTAATAGTGACTTATCACCATCATCGTCTGTCTTCTTTTAAAGATCCATTTTACCCAATAGTCCCATGACCATCAAGTAGTTCTACCAAAGTCTACACTTTGTTTTCACACATGGATCCTCTCTCGGATTTTATGGCTTCCAGCCATTTGTCGGAATCTGGGCCCACCATCGCTTTCTCCATAACTCGTAGGTTCACTGTTGCTCAACAACATGACCTCCAAGACAGGGTTACCGTACTACTCTGCAGCAGTACGCGACCTTGTCGACCTACGAGGTTTGTAGTAACTTGATTCGAAGCTTAATGATCACCATCATCAGCTTCCACTTCAATTGGTGTAGGCGCCACAGGAACAACTTCCTACGCCCTGCTACACACTGGTTGAAGTGATGGTTCAATAACCTCATCAAGTTCTACTACCCTCCCACTCAATTCTTTCGAGAGAAACCTTTTCTCGAGAAAGGATCCGTTTCTAGAAACAAACACTTTGCTTTCGGATCTGAGATAGGAGATGTACCCAACTGTTTTGGATATCCTGTGAAGATGCATTTATCCGCTTTGGGTTCGAGCTTATCAGACTGAAACTTTTTCACATAAGTTTCGAAGCCCCAAACTTTCAAGAAACGACAGTTTAGATTTCTCTAAACCTCAGTCTATACTGTGTCATCTCAACGGAAATACGCGGTGCCCCATTTAAAGTGAATGTGGTTGTCTCTAATGCATAACCCATAAACGATAGTGGTAATTCGATAAGAGACATCCCAGCATGCACCATACTAAATAGTGCGTGGCTATGACGTTCAGACACATCATCACACCATGATGTTCCAGGTGGCATGAACTGTGAAACAATTTCCACATTGTCTTAACTGTGTACCAAAAATTCGTAACTCAGATATTCATTTCTATGATCATATCGTAGACAGTTCATCCTCTTGTTACGACGAACTTCACTCTGAAACAGAATTGAACTTTTCAATATTTCAGACTTGTGATTCATTAAGTAAATACTCCTGTATCTACTCAAGTCGTCAGTGAAGTAAGAACATAATGATATCCACTGCGTGCCTCAACACTCACTGGACTGCATACATCAAAAATGTATCACTTCCAACAAGTTACTATCTTGTTTCATCTCAATGAAAACAAGGCCTTGCTCATGTGGTATGATTTGCATGTCACTAGTGATTCGAAATCAGGTGAGTAAAGATCCATCAGCATGGAGCCTCTTCATGCAATTTATACTAACATGACTCAAGCGGCAGTGCCACAAGTAAGTGGTACTATCATCATTTAACTCATATCTTTTGGCACCAATGTGTAACACTACAATCGAGATTCAATAAACCATTGAAGGTGATTATTCAAGCAAATAGAGTAACCATTATTCCTTTTGAATGAATAATCGTATTGCAATAAACACGATCCAATCATGTTCATGCTTAACGCAAGCACCAAATAACAATTATTTAGGTTCAACACCAATCCCAATGGTAAAGGGGGCGTGTGACGTTTGATCATATCAACCTTGGAAACACTTCCAACACGTATCGTCACCTCGCCTTTAGCTAGTCTCCGTTTATGCCGTAGCTTTCATTTCGCGTTACTAATCACTTAGCAACCGAACCAGTATCCAATACCCTCGTGCTACTAGGAGTACTAGTAAAGTACACATCAACATTATGTATATCAAATATACTTCTCTCGACTTTTGCCAGCCTTCTTATCTACCAAGTATCTAGAGTTGCTCCGCCTCAGTGACTGTTCCCCTTATTACAGAAGCACTTAGTCTCGGGTTTGGGTTTAATCTTGGGTCTCTTCATTAGTGCAGCAACTGTTTTGCCGTTTCACGAAGTATCCCTTCTAGCCCTCGCCTTTCTTGAAACTTAGTGGTTTTTCAAACCATCAACTATTGATGCTCCTTCTTGATTTCTACTTTCGCAGTGTCAAACGTCGCGAATCTCTCAAAGATCATTGTATCTATCCTTGATATGTTATAGTTCATCACGAAGCTCTCAAAGCTTGGTGGCAGTGACCTTTTGGAGAACCATCACTATCTCATCTGGAAGATTAGCTCCCACTTGATTCAAGTGATTGTCGTACTCAGACAATCTGAGCACACGCTCAACGATTGAGCTTTTCTCCTTTACTTTGTGGTCAAAGAATTTTGTTGGAGGTCTCGTACCTCTTAACAAGGGCACAAGCATGAAATCACAATTTCATCTCTTTAGAACATCACTTATGTTCCGTGACGTTTAAAACGTTTTCGGTGCCTTGCTTCTAAGCCATTAAGTACTTTGCACTGAACTATCGTGTAGTCATCAGAAACGTGTATGTCGGATGTTCACAGCATCCACAGACGACGCTCGAGGTGCAGCACACCGAGTGGTGCATTAAGGACATAAGCCTTCTGCGCAGCAACGAGGACAATCCTCGGTTTTACAGACTCAGTCTGCAAAGTTTGCTACTATCAATTTTCAACTAAATTTTCTCTAGGAACATAAAAAAACAGTAGAGCTATAGCGCAAGCTACATCGTAATTCGCAAAGACCATTAGACTATGTTCATGACAATTAGTTCAATTAATCATATTACTTAAGAACTCCCACTCAAAAAGTACATCTCTCTAGTCATTTGAGTGGTACATGATCCAAATCCACTATCTCAAGTCCGATCATCACGTGAGTCGAGAATAGTTTCAGTGGTAAGCATCCCTATGCTAATCATATCAACTATACGATTCATGCTCGACCTTTCGGTCTCATGTGTTCCGAGGCCATGTCTGCACATGCTAGGCTCGTCAAGCTTAACCCGAGTGTTCTGCGTGTGCAACTGTTTTGCACCCGTTGTATGTGAACGTTGAGTCTATCACACCCGATCATCACGTGGTGTCTCGAAACGAAGAACTGTCGCAACGGTGCACAGTCGGGGAGAACACAACTTCGTCTTGAAATTTTAGTGAGAGATCACCTCATAATGCTACCGTCGTTCTAAGCAAAATAAGGTGCATAAAAGGATTAACATCACATGCAATTCATAAGTGACATGATATGGCCATCATCACGTGCTTCTTGATCTCCATCACCAAAGCACCGGCACGATCTTCTTGTCACCGGCGCCACACCATGATCATCCATCAACGTGTTGCCATCGGGGTTGTCGTGCTACTTATGCTATTACTACTAAAGCTACATCCTAGCAAAATAGTAAACGCATCTGCAAGCACAAACGTTAGTATAAAGACAACCCTATGGCTCCTGCCGGTTGCCGTACCATCGACGTGCAAGTCGATATTTCTATTACAACATGATCATCTCATACATCCAATATATCACATCACATCGTTGGCCATATCACATCACAATCATACCCTGCAAAAACAAGTTAGACGTCCTCTAACTTTGTTGTTGCATGTTTTACGTGGTGACCGAGGGTATCTAGTAGGATCGCATCTTACTTACGCAAACACCACAACGGAGATATATGAGTTGCTATTTAACCTCATCCAAGGACCTCCTCGGTCAAATCCGATTCAACTAAAGTTGGAGAAACAGTCACTTGCCAGTCATCTTTGAGCAAAGGGGGTTACTCGTAACGATGAAACCAGTCTCTCGTAAGCGTACGAGTAATGTCGGTCCAAGCCGCTTCAATCCAACAATACCGCGGAATCAAGAAAAGACTAAGGAGGGCAGCAAAACGCACATCACCGCCCACAAAAACTTTTGTGTTCTACTCGAGAAGACATCTACGCATGAACCTAGCTCATGATGCCACTGTTGGGGAACGTCGCAAGGGAAACAAAAATTTTCCTACGCGCACGAAGACCTATCATGGTGATGTCCATCTACGAGAGGGGATGAGTGATCTACGTACCCTTGTAGATCGTACAGCAGAAGCGTTAGTGAACGCGGTTGATGTAGTGGAACGTCCTCACGTCCCTCGATCCGCCCCGCGAACAATCCCGCGATCAGTCCCACGATCTAGTACCGAACGGACGGCACCTCCGCGTTCAGCACACGTACAACTCGACGATGATCTCGGCCTTCTTGATCCAGCAAGAGAGACGGAGAGGTAGAAGAGTTCTCCGGCAGCATGACGGCGCTCCGGAGGTTGGTGATGATCTTGTCTCAGCAGGGCTCCGCCCGAGCTCCGCAGAAACGCGATCTAGAGGAAAAACTATGGAGGTATGTGGTCGGGCAGCCGTGAGAAAATCGTCTCAAATCAGCCCTAAAACCTCCGTATATATAGGTGGGAGGGAGGGGAGGAGGCAGCCTCAAAACCTAAAGGTTTGGCCGAAATTGGAGGTGGAGGAGTCCTACTCCAATCCTACTTGGAGTAGGATTCCACCTTCCCACTTGGAAACTCTTTCCACCTTGTGTTTTTTCCTTCTCAAACCTTATGGGCCTTAGTGGGAACTTATTCCAGCCCACTAGGGGCTGGTTTATCTCTTCCCATAGCCCATGAGACCCCTTGGGGCGTGACACCCCTCCCGATGGTCCCCGGCACCCCTCCCGGCACTCCCGGTACACTACCGATGAGCCCGAAACTTTTCCGGTAATGCACGAAAACCTTCCGGTAACCAAATGAGGTCATCCTATATATCAATCTTCGTTTCCGGACCATTCCGGAAACCCTCGTGACATCCGTGATCTCATCCGGGACTCCGAACAACATTCGGTAACCAACCATATAACTCAAATACGCATAAAACAACGTCGAACCTTAAGTGTGCAGACCCTGCGGGTTCGAGAACTATGTAGACATGACCCGAGAGACTCCTCGGTCAATATCCAATAGCGGGACCTGGATGCCCATATTGGATCCTACATATTCTACGAATATCTTATCGTTTGAACCTCAGTGCCAAGGATTCATATAATCCCGTATGTCATTCCCTTTGTCCTTCGGTATGTTACTTGCCCGAGATTCGATCGTCAGTATCCGTATACCTATTTCAATCTCGTTTACTGGCAAGTCTCTTTACTCGTTCCGTAATACAAGATCCCGCAACTTACACTAAGTTACATTGCTTGCAAGGCTTGTGTGTGATGTTGTATTACCGAGTGGGCCCCGAGATACCTCTCCGTTCACACGGAGTGACAAATCCCAGTCTTGATCCATACTAACTCAACTAACACCTTCGGAGATACCTGTAGAGCATCTTTATAGTCACCCAGTTACGTTGCGACGTTTGATACACACAAAGCATTCCTCCGGTGTCAGTGAGTTATATGATCTCATGGTCATAGGAATAAATACTTGACACGCAGAAAACAGTAGCAACAAAATGACACGATCAACATGCTACGTCTATTAGTTTGGGTCTAGTCCATCACATGATTATCCTAATGATGTGATCCCGTTATCAAGTGACAACACTTGCCTATGGCCAGGAAACCTTGACCATCTTTGATTAACGAGCTAGTCAACTAGAGGCTTACTAGGGACAGTGTTTTGTCTATGTATCCACACAAGTATTGTGTTTCCAATCAATACAATTATAGCATGGATAATAAACGATTATCATGAACTAAGAAATATAATAATAACTAATTTATTATTGCCTCTAGGGCATATTTCCAACAGTAAAAGCCTAAGCTTGGGGATGCCCCGGGAAGGCATCCCCTCTCTCGTCTTCAATCCATCGGTAACGTTACTTGGGGCTATATTTTTATTCACCACATGTTATGTGTTTTTGCTTGGAGCGTCTTGTATTGTAGGAGTCTTTTATTTTTGTTGTGTCACAATCATCCTTGCTGCACACCTAGAGAGACATGCACACACCGTGATTTTGCCGAGCTTCACTTATATCTTTTGGTAGACAATTCAGCTCACATGTGCTTCACTTATATCTTTTGAGCTACATACTTTTGCTCTGTGTGCTTCACTTATATCTTTTAGAGCACATCAGTGCGTGGCTTGGTAGTTTATCTATTCTTTGAAGGTAGTCTCAAAAGGGGTATTTATCCAAAGGGATACGAAAACTTCCACCTTCATGTGCATTGAATAGTTAGAGAAGTTTGATTCATCTCAATTAGTTTTGAGTTGTAGTTATGGTAATATTGAAGTCATGCTAGTAAGGTGTTGTGGATCTAGAAATACTTGTGTTGAAGTTAGTGATTCCCATTGCATGCACGTATGGTGAACCGTTATGTGATGAAATCTGAGCATGATTAGTATATTGATTGTCATCCTTTGCGTGGCGGTCGGGATCGCGCGATGGTTTATACCTACCAACCCTTCCCCTAGGAGTATGCGTTGAATGCTTTGTTTTGATTACTAATAAAACTTTTGCAACAAGTATATGAGTTCTTCATGACTAATGTTGAGTCCATGGTTTATATGCACTTTCACCTTCCACCATCATTATCTTCTTAGTGTCGTGCAACTTTCGCCGGTACACAAAACCCACCATTAGCCTCCCTCAAAACAGCCACCATACCTACCTACTATGGCCTTTTCAAAGTCATTCCTAGATATATTGCTATGCAACTACCACCATGACATGTGCCACCACGTCTACATTGCCATTGCATGATCGTAAGATAACTAGCATGATGTTTCCATTGATGTCTATGCCATGCTAGATCATTGCCACGATATACTACCGAAGGCATTCCATATAGAGTCATCATTGCTCTAAGTTTTGAGTTGAAAGTGTGATGATCATCATTATTGGAGCATTGTCCCATGTGAGGAAATAAAAGAGGCCAAAGAAGCCCATAAAAAAAAGAGGCCAAAGAGCCCACCAAATAAAAAAATGAGAGAAAAAGAGAGAAGGGACAATGCCACCACTTTTTCCACACTTGTGCATATTAAGCACCGTGATCTTCATGATTGAGAGTCTCTCGTTTTGTCACCACCATTTAACTAGTGGGAATTTTTCATTATATAACTTGGCTTGTATATTCCAATGATAGGCTTCCTCAAAATTGCCTTAGGTCTTCGTGAGCAAGCAAGTTGGATGCACACCCACTAGTTTTCTTTAAGAGCTTTCACATACTCGTAGCTCTAGTGCATCATTTGTATGGCAATCCCTACTCATTCACATTGATATCTATTGATGAGCATCTCCACAGCTCATTGATATGCCTAGTTAATGTGACTATCTTCTCCTTTTTTGTCTTGCAACCTCCACTACATTCCACACCATCTATAGTGCCATAACCATGGCTCACACTCATGTATTGCGTGAGAGTTGAAAAGGTTTGAGAAAGTAAAGGTGTGAAACAATTACTTGGCCAATACCGGGGTTGTGCATGATTTAAATTCGTTGTGCAATGATGATAGAGCATAGCCAGACTATATGCTTTTGTAGGGATAACTTTCTTTTGGCCTTGTTATTTTGAAAGTTCATGATTACTTTGCTAGTTTGCTTGAATTATTATTGATTCCACGTCAATAGCAAACTATTATTTTGAATCTAATGTATCTGAACATTCACGTCACATAAGAGGAATTACAAAGGACACCTATGTTAGGTAGTATGAAAGCATCAAAAATTCATTCTTATCACTTCCCTACTCGAGGACGAGCAGGAGTCAAGCTTGGGGATGCTTGATACGTCTCAAACGTATCTATAATTTTTGATGGTTTCACGCTGTTATCTTGTCTTCCTTGGTTGTTTTATCTACCTTTTATATATTTTTTGGGACTAACTTATTAATTCAGTGCCAAGTGCCAGTTCCTGTTTTTTCCGTGTTTTTGACTCTTTTCATATCTAATTTTGGAACGGAGTCCAAACGGAAGAAAAACTTCGAAATGATTTTTTTCCGAACAGAAGAAGACCAGGGGCTTTTGGGCCAAGCCAGGTGGGCTCCAGGGAGCCCACAAGCCCCCACTCCGCCACCAGGGGGAGGTGGCGGTGGGCAGGCTTGTGGCCTCCCTGGCCGCCCCCTGATCTAGGTCTTTGGCCTATAAATTCCCAAATATTCCGCAAAAAATCAGGGGAGCCTCGAAAATACTTTTCCGCCGCCGCAGGCTTCCGTTTCCGCGAGATCTCATCTGAGACCCTTCCCGGCGCCCTGCCGGAGGGGACTTTGGAGTTGGAGGGCTTCTTCATCATCATCATTGCCCCTCCAATGACTCGTGAGTAGTTCATTTTAGACCTATGGGTCCGTAGTTAGTAGCTAGATGGCTTCTTCTCTCTCTTGGATCTTCAATACAAAGTTCTCCATGATCTTCATGGAGATCTATCCGATGTAATCTTCTTTGGTGGTGTGTTTGTCGAGATCCAATGAATTGTGGATTTGTGATCAGATTATCTATGATATATATTTGAGTCTTTGCTGATTTCTTATATGCATGATTTGATATCCTTGTAAGTCTCTCCGAGTCTTGGGTTTTGTTTGGCCAACTAGATCTATGATTCTTGCAATGGGAGAAGTGCTTGGTTTTGGGTTCTACCATGTGGTGACCTTTTCCAGTGACAGTAGGGGCAGCAAGGCACACATCAAGTAGTTGCCATCAAGGGTAAAAAGATGGGGGTTTTATCATTGGTTTGAGATTATCCCTCTATATCATGTCATCTTGCTTAAGGCGTTACTCTGTTCTTATGGACTTAATACACTAGATGCATGCTAGATAGCGGTCGACGTGTGGAGTAATAGTAGTAGATGCACATTGTATCGGTCTACTTGTTTTGGACGTGATGCCTATAGATATAATCATTGCATAGATATCGTCACGACTTTGCGCAGTTCTATCAATTGCTCGACTGTAATTTGTTCACCCACCGTCTACTTGCATTCATGAGAGAAGCCACTAGTAAACACTATGGCCCCCGGGTCTATTCACATCCATCGTTTACACCTCCGCTTTTACTTTGCTTTGTTACTTTGTTGCTTTCAGTTCTCACTTGGCAAACAATCTATAAGGGATTGACAACCCCTTCATAGCGTTGGGTGCAAGATTTTGTGTTTGTGCAGGATCTTGAGATACTCCTCCGCCGGATTGATACCTTGGTTCTCAAACTGACACTACTGGAAAACATCTTTTTGCCATCTGCCTAGTCTTTGCCGTCTGCTAGCTCATGGCAAAGAGTGTCTTTGCCGTCAGCTTCAACAAAGCGGACGACAAAGCACTGGCTGATGGCATAGAGTGTTTTTGCCATCAGGGACATCTTTGCCGTCAGCTAGCGGATGACAAAGATGTAGATGGGCCCACCTGACCGCGGGGTGGTTAGGTCAAACTGGAGTCCCTTCTTTGTCGTCTGCTAGCAGACGACAAAGAGTCTGGAGGCAGACGACAAAGAGTCTAGACTATTTGCCATCCGCCGGCACACGGCAAAGAGCTAACTCCGTTAACGACTCCTTCCCCCACCCCGCCCCTCTCTCTCTTTGTAATGGCTCACCCCGCGCGCCCCTTTCTCTCTCTCTCCCAATCCCCGATGCCCACCGACCGCCGCCACCACCGTCGCGTCGCCGCCCCCGTCGCCCCCCCGCCGCCCCTGTCGCCCCCACCACCGCCCCTGTCGCTCCCGCCGCCACCATCGCGCCACCACAACCGTCCCGCCGCTGCCCCACTTCGGCCCCGCTGCCGCTGCCCCACCACCGTAGCGCCGCCTCCCATGGCGCCCCCGGCCCCGCCCCGCCACCCCAACAGCCCCGGCCCCGTCACAGCCGCCCCTCCCGATGAGCCCCCACACCCCCCACCCACCCCCCCCCGCACCCGCATTATTTTTGTTAATTAGTAGGTAGTTTAGTGGTAGATTTGTTTTGTTAATTAGTGGTAGATTGTTAAATTAGTTAGGTTAGTTAGTTAACTTGGTTAGTTAGGTGGAGGAGGAGAAGAGGAGAAGAGGAGGAGGAGGAGGACGAGAAGAGGAGAAGAAGAAGAGGAGTAGGAGGAGGAGGAGGATGAGGAGAAGAAGAAGAAGAAGAAGAAGAGGAGAAAAAAATAAGAAGGAGAAGAAGAAGAAGAAGAGAAAAAAATAAGAAGGAGAAGAAGTAAAGAAGAAGAGAATAAGAAAAAATAAGAAGGAGAAGAAGAGAAAAAATAAGAAGAAGTTGACTTTTTATTGTTTGGTATTTAGTGGTAGCTAGATTATTTTTTATTTACTTAGTGGTAGATTATGTTTTTGTTATTTTTTTGCTGTTCAGTGCTATCTAGGTTTAGTGATAGGTTTAGTTAGCTTGATTAGTTAGGTTAGTTAGTTAGTTAGTTTAATAGAAAGAATAGGAAGAAGAAGAAGAGGAGGAGGAGGAGAAGAGGAGGAGGAGAAGAAGAAGAAAAAGAAGCGGAGGAGGAGGAGGAGGAGAAGACAAAAATAAGAAGAAGAAAAAAAGAAGAAAAGAAGAAGAGAAGAAGAAGAGAAGAAGAAGAGAAGAAGAATACCTTATCCTCCTCCTTCTTCTCCTCCTTCTTCTCCTCCTCCTCCTTCTCCTTCTTCTTGATTTCTTCTTCTTCTTCTCCTCCTCCTCTTTCTTCTCCTCTATCTTATTCTCCTTACCTTATTTTTCCCAACAATGAGATAATTAGCCCATTTAGCTACAAAATGGCATAAAAACCTTGGTTATCTCATGAATATTATATTCTTAACTTGTTTTCCTCTAAAATGACATAATTAGAATATTTGTGTTGATCGGGTGGATTTACATGTGATAGTTGTCTCGTCGCTGTGAGGTCTGTTGTGCGAAGACCTCCCCGTGCGTTGTACGAGCTCCGCCTGTGCATTCGTGGGTCAGTACAAATTTCATCTCCACCCCGCCCCTTCATTTACTGTGGCTCAGTTTCCATATGAAACTTTCTAGATTTAGGTAATTAAATTAATTTATCAGTATGCGTGACCAGTATGTGTCTCCTGTTCGAAAGGGCGACATCTATAAATATGCACGTCTTTGCATATTTATAACCGCCATCCTTTCGAATTGTCCAACATACAACCCGAGTATGTGTAGATTGGGTTCGTTTTCCTGTATGCTCTGCTCTGGATCCGATGCGGAATTTCGTCAGTGCCTCCCTGTTGTTCTCCGGATGCACATCCTCTCTGTTTATTGCGGAGACGTGTATCAGGAGAACAGCGGGGAGGTGCTGCTGAAATTTTGCGTTGGATCCGGAGCAGAGCATGGGAAAACGAACTCAATCTACACATACTCGGGTGGGATTAGGACCTATCTTTACCTATTAGCGTGTAGGTTGCCTGGACGTAATAAAAATGGCGAACCTGATTAACTGATGAATATAAATGCTAAATTATATATAAATATATTTCTTCTGTCTTTAGTAGCTAGGCAAGATGAGTGATCGTGCGTGGATGTATACCGGTCACCCTAGTCAGAAAGAGATGACGAAAGAATGGTTTGTAAAAACAAAGGAATTTGTGAAAGTCGCATTCGCAAATGACCAGGAAAGAAACTATTGCCCCTGTCCTGGATGCGACACTATAAAAAGACGACAGAGGCTGTAATGATTAAACACCTGTAGAGGAGGGGTTTTAAGCCTAATTATACGGTGTGGACATTTCATGGTTAGTCTATACAACGCACAAGAGCTGAGGTGGTCTGTCGTCACACGGGTGAGCATGGTACCGGGATCGAAGACATGGTGCAAGACTTTGATGATGCTCGGGATTCGGAAGATGAGATGGAGGGATCTGCAAAGGCCTTTTATGAAATGTTGGAGTCTTCAAAACGTCCTCTCCATGAGCACAATGAGCTCTGTCAGCTGGATGCAATTGCACAAGTAATGGCTCTGAAGGCTCAGTTCAACTTGAGAAGAGAATGCTACGACGCGATGATGACACTATTTGGACACTTCCTACCCAAAGGCCATGTCATGCCTGCAAACCTGTACCAGTCAGAGAAAATACTTCGTGTACTTAAGATGCCCTATGAGAAGATAGATGCATGTGAGAAAGGATGTGTCTTATTGTGGTAAGTTTTTTTCACATTAGCCAAATCATGTGTGTAATGTCTGTTTCATTACTAACTAATACGACCCACTCTTCAGGGTCTGTGCGAGAAGAGCGGTCAAGTCCCTCCGCCGATGCTCGTCTTCTCTTCGATTGACACGGTGAGTTTCATTATAAACTAGTATTAATAATTGAGTGTCATCATGCTAACTGAGACATTGCAAAATATCTATTCTGCAGAATAACTCCCGAGCGGCATCGCACGACCCTTCTCCATGTGTTTCTCCTCCTTGACGACCACTACGGTAAGTTTCTCTTCTCCTCTTTCATATTCTCCTTGCCTTAATTTCCCCAACAATGACATAATTATCCCATTTAGCTCCAAAAAGACATAGTTAGATAATTTAGCTCCAAGAAGAGGAGAAGAGGAGAAGAAATAGGAAAAATGAAAAGAAAGAAGAAGAAGAAGAAGAAGAGAAGAAGGAGAAAGAGGAGGAGAAGGAGGAGAAGGTCCTTGCCTTCTCCTCCTTCTCCTCCTCCTCCTCCTTCTCCTCCTTCTTCTTTATTTCTTCTTCTTCTCCTCCTCCTCCTCTTTCTTCTCCTATTTCATATTCTCCTTGCCTTAATTTCCCCAGCAATGACATAATTAGCCCATTTAGCTCCAAAATGCCATAATAAGCTCAAAATGGCATAAGAACCTTGGTTAGCTCATTAATATTATATACTTAGCTTGTTTTCCTCTAAAATGGGATAATTAGCCCATTTAGCTCCAAAAAGACATAGTTAGCTAATTTAGCTCCAAGAAGAGGAGAAGAGGAGAAGAAATAGGAAAAATGAAAAGAAAGAAGAAGAAGAAGAAGAGAAGGAGGAGGAGGAGGAGGAGAAGGCCAATGACCTTCTAGTCCTTCTCCTCCTTCTTCTTTATTTCTTCTTCTTCTCCTCCTCCTCCTCTTTCTTCTCCTCTTTCATAATCTCCTTGCCTTAATTTCCCCAACAATGACATAATTAGCCCATTTAGCTCCAAAATGCCATAATAAGCTCAAAATGGCATAAGAACCTTGGTTAGCTCATTAATATTATATACTTAGCTTGTTTTCCTCTAAAATGGGATAATTAGCCCATTTAGCTCCACAGAGACATAGTTAGCTAATTTAGCTCCAAGAAGAGGAGAAGAGGAGAAATGAAAAGGAAGAACAAAAAGAAGAAGAGAAAGAGAAGAGAAGGAGAAGGAGAAGAAGGAGGAGGGGAAGAAGGAGAAGGAGGAGGAGGAGGAGGAGGAGAAGGAGGAGAAGGCCAAATACCTTCTAGTCCTTCTCCTCCTCCTCCTCCTTCTCCTCCTTCTTCTTTATTTCTTCTTCTTCTCCTCCTCCTCCTCTTTCTTCTCCTCTTTCATATTCTCCTTGCCTTAATTTCCCCCAAAATGACATAATTAGCCCATTTAGCTCCAAAATGCCATAATAACCTCAAAATGGCATAAGAACCTTGGTTAGATCATTAATATTATATACTTAGCTTGTTTTCCTCTAAAATGGGATAATTAGCCCATTTAGCTCCAAAAAGACATAGTTAGCTAATTTAGCTCCAAGAAGAGGAGAAGAAATAGGAAAAATGAAAAGAAAGAAGAAGAAGAAGAAGAAGAGAAGGAGGATGAGGAGGAGGAGGAGGAGGAGAAGGCCAAGGACCTTCTAGTCCTTCTCCTTGGCCTTCTAGTCCTTCTCCTCCTCCTCCTCCTTCTCCTCCTTCTTCTTTATTTCTTCTTCTTCTTCTCCTCCTCCTCTTTCTTCTCCTATTTCATATTCTCCTTGCCTTAATTTCCCCAACAATGACATAATTAGCCAATTTAGCTCCTAAAAGACATTATAAGCTCAAAATGGCATAAGAACCTTGGTTAGCTCATTAATATTATATACTTAGCTTGTTTTCCTCTATAATGACATAATTAGTCCATTTAGCTCCAAAAAGACATAGTTAGCTAATTTAGCTCCAAGACGAGGAGAAATGAAAAGAAGGAAGAAGAAGAAGAAGAAGAAGAAGAAGAGAAGAAGAAGAAGAGAAGGAGAAGGAGAAGGAGAAGAAGAAGGAGGAGGAGGAGAAGAAGAGACGAAGAAGGAGAAGGAGGAGAAGAAGGAGAAGGAGCCCTCCTTCTTCTCGTTCTTCTTCTCTCCTCCTTCTTCTCCTCCTTCTTCTCCTTCTTCTTCTATTCTTCTTTTTTCTTCTTCTTCTCCTCCTTCTCCTTCTCCTTCCCCTCCTCCTCCTCCTCCTCCTCCTCGTTCTTGTTTTTCTTCTCCTTGTTCTCTTATTGCTTCTTCTCTTTCTTCTTCAATTTAGCTTATTTGTCATATATATGTTGTTATTCTTCTTCTTCTGACTTTCTTATTCCCATTTTGCAGATTGGATGTACTACATGCATGGAAGCTGGCATTGGAGTGCTTTAGTTTCCATTATTATTTGAGTTGATGAACAATGTGGAACTATATGTATATGTACATATGGATGAACAATATATGTGCAACTATATGTATGTATATATGGATGAAACTTTGTATGTGTTGGTTATTTTGATATATGGGATGTACGTTGATGAACAAATGGCATTGATAAGCTTTATATGTATATCATATATGTGTTGTGACCTATTTATCATATATGTGCTATGAATTATATGTATATGTGTTGTGAAATAGAAAAAATAAACAAAAATGTGACAATATAGGCTCTTTGCCGTCTGTCAGCTGGTGGCAAAGGCCTTTGCCATTAGCTGACCGACGGCAAAGGTGCCACGTGGCGCCCAGCTGTGCAACCTAGGCAGTAGCAGCTCGCCATATAATATCTTTGTCGTCTGCTTACATGGGGGCAGACGGCAAATAAGAGGGCACAGAGGAGGGGGGATGAGGCGGAGGCTGACGGCAAAGAAGAGGGGAAGACAGACGGCAAAGAAGGGGGGAGGCAGACGACACAGAGGAGGGGGGAGGAGGAGGGGGAGGCAGACGGCAAAGAGGAGGGGGAGGCAGATGGCACATAAGAGGGGAGGCAGACGGCAAAGCCTCCGTTAGCCCCTAACGGAGGCAACGCCTCTCGGCTGCCGTCTCAACCACTTTGCCGACAGCTCTTATGAAAAGCTAACGACAAAGCTCTTTGTCGTCCGCTTCGGTGAGACAGACGACAAAGAAGCTACAATGCCGTCGTAGGCTGACGCAGAAATTTTGCCGACAGTGAGATTCTTTGCCGTCTGTGATATTATCTTTGCCGTCCGTGATATACTCTTTGCCGTCTGTGATGGCAGACGGCAAAGAAGCTAATTCCTGTAGTGTGAGGGAAATACTTACCGTCGCTGTGCTACATCACCCTTTTCGCTTCAAGGGAAAACCAACGCAAGGCTCCAAGGCCACGTGGGAAATCCTTTGCATACTTGCCTAGGAAGTCCCTTAAGGCGTAGCCGCAACTGAAGGATTCCTGGTGCCGTCGACACACCTATTTCTGGCGCCATTGGAAGGACTTTTGTGCATTAGCTCAGCTGCCATCACTGTGCACGAATAGATCATCACCATCACCGGCGCGCCGTCATGCTGCCGGAGAACTCATCTACTTCCCCGTCTCTCTTGCTGGATCAAGAAGGCGGAGATCGTCATCGAGTTGTACGCGTGCTGAACGCGGAGGTGTCGTCCATTTGGTGCTAGATCGGGATGAATCATGGGACGACGGTGATTTGAATCACAAAGTTGTTCCACTACATCAACTGCGTTTCTTAACGCTTCCCGCTTAGCGATCTACAAGGGTATGTGGATCTGATCTCCCTCTCGTAGATGGACATCACCATGATAGGTCTTCGTGTGCATAGGAATTTTTTTTGTTTCACATGCTGATGCGTCTCAAACGTATCTATAATTTTTTATGGTTTCACGGTGTTATCTTGTCAACTTTGGATGTTTTATATACCTTTTATATCTTTTTTGGGACTAACTTATTAATTCGGTGCCAAGTGCCAGTTCCTGTTTTTTCCGTATTTTTGACTCTTTTTAGATCTGATTTTGGAACGGAGTCCAAACGGAATAAAATCCCCAAAATATTTTTTTCCAGAATAGAAGAAGATCGGGGGACTTGAGCGCCAAGCCAGGGGGCCCGCGACAACCAAGCTTGTGGCCTCTGTGGCGCTCCCCTGCCCTAGCTCTTTGGCCTATAAATTCCCTAAAATCACAGAAAAATCAGGGCATCCACGAAAACACTTTTTCGCCGCCGCAAGCTTCCGTTCCCGCGAGATCTCATCTGCAGACCCTTCCCGGTGCCCTACCGGAGGGGACTTTGGAGTTGGAGGGCTTCTACATCAACATCATCGCCTCTCCAGTGACTCGTGAGTAGTCCACTTCAGACCTACGTGTCCGTAGTTAGTAGCTAGATGGCTTCTTCTCTCTCTTGGATCTTCAATACAAAGTTCTCCATGATCTTCATGGAGATCTATCCGATGTAATCCTCTTTGGCGGTGTGTTTGTCGAGATCCGATGAATTGTGGATTTGTGATTAGATTATCTATGAATTATATTTGAGTCTTTGCTGATTTCTTATATGCATGATTTGATATCCTTGTAAGTCTCTCCGAGTCTTGGGTTTTGTTTGGCCAACTAGATCTATGATTCTTGCAATGGGAGAAGTGCTTGGTTTTGGGTTCATACCGTGCGGTGACCTTTCCCAGTGACAGAAGGGTTAGCAAGGCACGCATCATGTTGTTGCCATCAAGGGTAACAAGATGAGCTTTCATCATAGATTTGAGATTGTCCATCTACATCATGTCATCTTGATTAAGGCATTACTCTGTTCTTATGAACTTAATACACTAGATGCATGCTGGATAGCGGTCGACGTGTGGAGTAATAGTAGTAGATGCAGAAAGTATCGGTCTACTTGTTTTGGACGTGATGCCTATAGGTATAATCATTGCCTTAGATAACGTCACGACTTTGCGCGGTTCTATCAATTGCTCGACAGTAATTCGTTCACCCATCGTCTACTTGCTTTCATGAGAGAAGCCCTAGTGAACAGTACGGCCCCGGGTCTATTCACAACTATCGTCTCCACTTTCACTTTTACTTTGCTTTGTTTACTCTTTGCTTTTAGTTCTCACTTTACAAACAATCTATAAGGGATTGACAACCCCTTCATAGCGTTGGGTGCAAGCGCTTTGTGTTTGTGCAGGTACTTGTGACTTGACGCGATCCTCCCACTCGATCGATACCTTGGTTCTCAAACTGAGGGAAATACTTACCGCCGCTGTGCTACATCACCCTTTCCACTTCAAGGGAACACCAACGCAAGGCTCCAAGGCCGCGGGGAAATCCTTTGCATATTTGCCAAGGGAGTCCCTATAGGCGTAGCCCGTAGCAGAAAGATTCCTAGCGCGGTTGCCAGGGAAGGTCTGTTTACGCAGTAGCACCCACCCAAAGTCTAAACTCAAAGCAACACACAACTGCATTAACGAACTATGTGTAAGGTAAACAATCCTTGCAACCATGATCACAAGCACCGTTGTTTTCTCCCTGGTGGAAACATCACATCCCCTAGTCTCATGTTTCTATCACTCAAGCTAGACATCGAGGGGCATGAACCCAGAATCATGCATAACGCTCCCTCTTGGAGTTACAATCTACCACTCCACCAAAGCAGTAAATAGCAACGGAGAACATGCATGAATCACTAAGGAACATAATATAAAAGGATAATCAAATATATAACTCATAACAACTTGAACATAATCTCATAATCCATCGGATCCCAACAAACCAAGCATAGCAATGGCAAGAGAATTACATAGATGCCTTGATCATGTAGGGCAGCTCACAAGGACTAACCATTGAAGCACAAGATTGGAGAGAAGACATCACATAGCTGTCACGCCCAAGATGCGACCCTATCCTCAATTTGGCACGAAGGCCTCGTCAGGGATAGAAGCGCATCTCGTCGTGTTGCAAGAATGGATATCGTTACAAGTACTTGTACTGAAAAGAAGAGATATATAATAGAATTGGCTTACACTCGCCACAAGCTACATCAGAGTCACATCAGTACATTACATAGTCATCAAGAGTAAGAGGAGGGTCCGACTACGGACGAAAACAAACGAGAAAAGAAGAACGACATCCATCCTTGCTATCCCAGGCTGCTGGCCTAGAACCCATCCTAGATCGATGAAGAAGAAGAAGAAGAAGCAACTCCAAATGAACAATCAACGCGCTCGCGTCAAGTAACCTTTACCTGTACCTGCAACTGGTGTTGTAGTAACCTGTGAGCCATAGGGGACTCAGCAATCTCATTTCCAAAGGTATCAAGACTAGCAAAGCTTAATGGGTGAGGCATGGTTAAGTGGTGAGGTTGCAGCTGCGGCTAAGCATATATTTGGTGGCTAAACTTATGAGTACAGGAAATAAGAGGGGGAAGATCTACACATAGCGGACGTGAACTACGGTTGATCAAGTGAATGATCCTGAACACCTACCTACGTCAGACATAACCCCACCGTGTCCTTGATCGGAGAAGGAACTCACGAAAGAGACAGTCACGGTTACGCACACAGTTGGCATATTTTAATTAAATTAACTTCAAGTTATCTAGAACCAGTGTTAAACAAAGTTTCCATGTTGCAACATAACCGTGGGCACGGCTTTCCGAAAGATTTAACCCTGCAGGGGTGCTCCAACTAGTCCATCACAAATTACCACAAGCCGCATAGAAATCCTCAATCACGAAGCTCACGATCTCGTCGGATTCCCTAGTGGAAAACCTCAACTCCGAGATTACCCAAAGCATCACTGGAATCCCGATGCACATGATATTTTGTCAAAGGTAAAACTAATCCAGCAAGGCCGCCCGACGTGTCGACGATCCCGATAGGAGCCGCGTATCTCGTTCTCAGGACACGACGGATGAGCTAGACGTCGGGATCGCTAAACCTCTGGGTGACTAGAGGGGCGCCAGACATCGCTCAGGTGGGACCAACACTCATGAGGAGCACTGGCCCGGGGGTTGATTAAATTACTCCGCGGGTGCTGGCGGGTCCCTATGCATTATTATTAGGTTATTAGGCAAATGTAGTACCAAAGTTGGGCATTGCTAGACCACCTTTAATCTAAAACGAATTATCAAGGGGGTCCCCATAACAACCCCGATCGTGTTAGGAGCGCTCATTTATGGATCATAACATCGGTAGCCGAAACTAAGGGGGCAAAGGTAGAACAAAACACCAGGCTAGAAAGGCCGAGCCTTCCACCTTTTACCAAGTATATAGGTGCATTAAATTAAATAGCAATTAATATGGTGATATAACAAGGAACCCATGCTTTCACATGGAAGCAACTACACCTGCAACTAGCAATGCTAACAACATGGTTAAGCAAGCGGTATCATAGCCAATCAGTGGTTTGCTAGGTTGAACAGGTTGAAGGTTTTCATGGCATTGTTGAGAGGCTGATATTTAACATGTGGTAGGCAACGAGACATAAACAACAGCAATGGTAAAATTAGAATGGCAATGATAGTAATGGTATCTGGGAAATGGTCATCTTGCATGAGATCCCGCTTGGAAGAAGAATGACTCCGTGAAGCAGACGAACCGACGTAGTCGAACGGGTCCTCACATCCGACACGCTTGCGGAGCTCTATTGAGACGGGGGAAACCAGAAACAAGCATCAACACACGATATTCACCACACGATGCACAACACAAATGATGCATGAGCAGCTGAATACATGCAAGTCACGGCATGACAACTCACACAAGCAAACACTACACATTAAGCGAAGTTCAATGTGCAACGAGTTGCATATTGACGAATCTCCACGTTTATTTATTTAGTTCTATCCTGATTAGGTACACGACAATATTAAATGTGACTAAACATGGCAAGAGGTGAAGCATAATTAATCTACCTATCTAGGCATTTTAAATGAGGTCGGAAATGACATATAGCACCTCCGAGACGACCTCACATGTTAATTTACAATTCTGTCTAGATCTGAACTAACACATTTAATTAGTTGCTAAACAGAAAAACAAGTAGGTTCACGTGATTCTACGCCTTGAGACAAGCAATTTACACATAGAGAACTTCTCCAACGGAGCTACGGTTCAAAAGATACAATCACCGCAAGATATGATGGCATGAATGCAATATGTGTGCAACGACGGTCACGAGCACTTCAAAGCATACAACCAGCAAGATAAAATGAAACTACACGAGATTCTAAGCAAGTTTCATGTAGGACACGATCAAATCGGAGCTACGGATCAAAAACTACGAGCAAAACAAGAAATCACTACGATCTGCCAAAATCAGCCACATAGCATTTTCTACGCCCCACAACTACGAGCTACTCAACTCAAACAAAATCAACCAAGGCATGACACGAAAGAGGGTAATAAGCACTACAACATACAACCAACAACAACTAGCATGGCATCATGGATCACCAGGGAAAGAAGACACAAAATGACATCTCACACAATATTTCAGACTTAGTGAAAATTACACCTCATGAAAGTGCAGTTTTCGATCTGAAGCCCTATTGACAGCAGCAAAACCGTAAGCTACAGGACTCCAAATGTCATGAAAATTCACAGCATGCTAAAGAAACACAAGATTTACAACTAACTCCATTGGACCAACGTCAAAAGAGCTACAGATCACAATATAGAAGCAAGACAAGACAGCAACAAAATATAACAGATTCCAGACTTAGAAATATTTCAGCATCTCTAAAAACATCACTATTTCAAGCAACTTGAGAGCAAGCAAACCACACCTAAACTTGCATTTCTATTTTAACCAAAATTACCAGGGGCTAGACTAAACATCAAAGAACAACTCCCTAGTTGACAACTTAATCAAACGAAGCACGTAATAAATCCTACGAAAAAGACAAGAGGGCAACATAGCAAAATATCTCGCGACTAACTTGCTCAAAAGCTAAAACTAATTGCACAGAAAAATCCCATGGATCTTTCTACCCCGAAAACATATAAAATATGTGGGGTTGCACAACAATACTTTCATCACACGTATATGCGAGATAATATCCTAAACACGGAAAAATAAACTAGCGGCAAATCCTACACGCAAAAATACGAGTGACCGCTCTAAAATACATGGCAAAGGGGATCCTAAAACATGAACATTTAATCTACGGCATACGAGCAATCCGGTCTTGCGCGAAAAAATAATACGGGCTATATCCTATTGGGACAGCACATAAACCTATGCCTTCGACACGTCAAACAACGTCAAATAAATATGCAAGTTGCAAAATCGGATTCTACGTGAAAAGTCACACAAGATACATATGCTACACGTTGTGATCCGACACACGAGTTGAAAACTACGGGTGTTTTATTATCATCATATTTCTGGAATTTATTAATTCCGAAAATTAACCTAAACAGTTAATGGACCGAACAGTGGCGCAACTTAGCAAACGGATGCCTGGGCGAGGGAAAAGAGGGTCTCACCTTGGGGCCGAAAGGAGGAGACGGGCCGAGGCCTGGAGGGCGTGTAGCTGGGCCTCGGGGGCGCCACGCTGCAGGAGGTGGCCGGCCCAGGCAAGAGGAGGCCGGTCGAGGCGGGCAAAGGGGGCTCGGTCCTCAGCTGCTCGTCGTGCCTGTCGTGCCCGAGGGCACGGGACATGGCGGCGCCGATGCTTGGGAGGCCGCCGAGCTCGGGAAGCAGGACGAGGCGCTGGCCCAAAGGTTGAGGAGCGGCGGCGGCGGATAGATCCGGGGCTACGACACCCGTTCCCGGCGGCGGCAGCCTGCGAGGGTGCTCCGACACGGGACGACGCACACAGGAGGCGAGGCAGGGGCTGGGGCGCGCGCTCAGCGGCTGCGTGCACGTGGGGCTGGACTCGACTGGGGGCATGCCTACTCCGGCGGGCGGCAGCGGCGCACCGGCAGCCGAGGTTGACCGGAGGCGGGGCACGGGGAGCTTGGGGTTGCGCGGCAGGGGGTGAGCTCGGCTGGAGCCACGGGAGGTGCCTGGGCCGTTGGATCAGAGATCCGACGGTCCAGATCGTTGCATGGGCTGGATCAGATCTGGGAGGAGAGAGCTGGCTGCTAGGGTTTCGAGAATTGCACGCTTTTCGAGGCAAGGTTAGGGGAGACCTAAAATGGAAGGGGAGGTGTGTTTAAATAGGAAAGGGGGGCTAGGTTTAGCGAAATTTCGACCCGGATCCAACCGCGAGGTCGGATTCGAGTAATTCTGGATGCTGGATGGACGAGTGGCTGTGTAGGGTGGATTACCGGAGACGAGAGGGAAAACGGGCGGCGCGGCAACGCGATTTGGAACACCGACAAACGTCCGACGGTAGACCGAATACGGTGCCGCTACGGTCGACTGTTCGGGTACCAGACGGACTCCGATTGCGATGAAACTTGACAGGCGGCCTACCTATATTAAAATAACACCGCACGTCAAATCTCACCCGAATCAGAGAAAGTTTTACGCACACTTTTAAAACATGGATTTGACGATGCCGCGGGCGCGTGCGAGTGCGGTCAGGCTCAGAACGGTCAACGACGAGATCCGACAACTAACAACGGATGCAAGTTTTAAAACTAGCGGCAACGGAGATGCCGATGCAATGCTAATGATGCGCATGATGCGATTATGATGCAACAAAAGAAAATAGACACACGACGAAAACTGAATAAAGTGGGAATCTTCTCGAACGTCGGTCTCGGGGTGTCACAATAGCTACTGGTCATGGACCCATGGTCCAAGGAGGACTACTCACGGCACGTCCGGGAAGCGTCCATGCTGGTGGAGAAGCTCCCAGAGATCAATCCTCCCTCCGGCAGGGTGCCGGGAAGAGGTATCCGGACGCTCCCGATCTCGAAAGCGCCGCGGCGGCGGAACGATGGAGAAATTCACGATTCTGGAAGTTGTGGAAGGGTTCCCTCTCGGAACTCTAAATATAGGCCAAAGGAGGGCACCGGAGGAGGTGGGGCCCACCCAGGCGGCCTCCTGGCACGACCCAGGGCCTGGCCGCGCCAGCAGGTCGCCTGGGCAGCCCCTCGCTCCCCTCTGGCCCATCTTCGGTGATCCGAAAGCTTCTGTTTCGCTGATTTTTTATATATCTTTTCTCGCTTCGGAAAATTGGGTAAAAGCCCCTACAAAATAGACATCAACAGACACAAACTGGCACTGGGTGCACTCAGTTAGTAGGTTAGTCCAAATATGTGTACAATGATATAAAAGTGTAGTAAAACATATAACAATGTCACTGATGGGGTTATAGTCCCAGGGTAGGGTCATAGGTGTGCCCTATAGGTCCTACCCAAGGACTACCCTTCATAGAGGACAAGGCCCTTAGACAGTTCCGACTGAACTAAGGACGCCCCCATCATCCAGTCGGCGATGATCCACTCGGAGCATATCTAACGTACCGACTAAAATCCACTGTGTACATCGTAACCTCCGAGGAGGGCAACAGCCATACTTCTTCATACATCACAATTAGCATTTAAAGCTTATGTTACCTGTAACCCCAGCGTTTACTCGCCACTATTCCACCCCTGTCCACCGGGCCATTATGAAGGGCAGCGCACTCAATATAAGCCGCCCTTCACCACTGGTACAGGGGTTGGCACTGGCTGTAATCCCTTTATTCACTCGACACAAAGCTCCCAAGAGCACTGAGACGTAGGGCTTTTACCTCCACCGTAGAGAGGCCTGAACTCATACATCCTCGCCGTAGCTAAGGCTCTGCCCATATACTTTCGTACCCCGTACTTCTACTGTGAGACTTATACCCACGACAGTTGGCGCCCATCGTGGGGCAGGCGTCTAAGCGACTTCCGGCGAGTTTGCGATTTCATCTTTTCGTCATGTCATTCGGCGGAGATCTGTGCATGGGTCATGAGATCCTCTTCGGTGCACTCTCCTTCATCACTAATGATTCGGCATGGCTTTAGGATGCGCCCTCGACATCGAGACACTTCCGGGTCGCGGGGCTACGCACTTCCGCGCCAGTTCCTGCGGTGTTCTTCTTCTCCAGCCATCGACCCCGGTGTCGATCTTCGCCCCCGTCACGCGCCACAACAAGCGATCCGGTTGTTCGCGGCTCCAACGTTGGGTGCGAGACGCCCTAGCGCGACAAAACATGTCCTCTCAAGTGGCGGTGCTCAAATCGGTTGTGGTCCCGTGGTCATCCCAGTGCTTGGAGTCAGTTCTGACTGAACTACCTTTCGAGTATCAGGGTCACAGTACTGCAGCCGAAGTACTCATGGCCAATTCCCATGAAAGTCCCTCCGAGACCGGTCGGAATGGGCGTGAGATCGGAGAATCATCCAGCGCTCGTCGTCAGCATCTTCGTTCTTTCAGTCGACGCACTCGCCAGAGCAACGTCGAGGTGTTCCGCACACCCATCCTCAACTTGGCTGCAGCTAGCAGGATCGCTGATTCTCTCCAGCCGACTGATTCGGAGGCTGGTAGAGGAATGGAGCAGATCCGTGCCTTGTTACATACGGCATAGCAGCAAAACTCGGCGGTCTCCGAGTCGCACAACAAGATCCACAACACTTCCGTTCAAGCGAACACACATCGTTCGGTTTTCAGTCTCGACTCTCACCAGCGACGCAGAGGGGGCAGCCGTTCCAGGGACCCGAGTCAGAATTCGCTTTCCATTCGGTCTCATCCCGAAGATCGTCGCCGTTCGCGTACTCCTCCGCGGAGTGGGCCTTACGGACCCCGGCATTACGATGATCATCGTTCGGGCGGTGGCGCGCATGATCAAAGGCCTGATGCAAGAGGGTATATCACTCAGAAGAAGGTCGATAGAAGTCGAGCCCACCGTGATGGTCACGATAGAGACCGTCCGAGTGGAAGCAGGACCGTCGTTTCTGGTCCCGAGTGTTTCAGTCGGGCCATTCGCTCAGCTGACATCCCTCCCAACTTCCGATTGGCGACGGGAATCAGCAAATTCACACGAGAGTCCAAACCGGAAACTTGGTTAGATGACTAGAGAGTGGTAGTCCAGATCGGCGGCGGGGATGACCATGTCGTCGTGAAACATCTCCCACTTATGCTCGACGGTTCGGCTCGAGCTTGGCTAAACCAGTTAGCTCCATCAAGCATTTACAGTTGGGCAAATCTGTCCCGAGTCTTCATCAGGACCTTCGAGGGTACGTGCAAACGCCCTGATGGTATCATGGAGCTTCAGCACTGTGTCCAGAAGCAAAATGAGCCCTTGCGCGATTTCATCCAGCGCTGGACAACCCTCTACCACATGGTGGAGAATGTTACAGAACACCAAGCAGTCTGCGCCTTCAAGGCAGGCGTCCGGTACAGAGATCTATACCTGAAGTTTGGTCGGACAAGCAACATTTCCATGAGCAAGATGATGGAGATAGCCGCGCGCTATGCAAATGGCGAATAGGACGACCGCATACGTAGCGGCAAGCATAAGTCAGTCGCCGACGGAGATGGGAGCAGCAGTCGGAAGCAGAAAGAGAAAGCCCAACCCACTCCACAAGCAGAGGCAGCAGTCGTTACAAACGCTAAGTTCAAAGGCAAGGGGAAACCACAGTACACCCCCAAGAAGAAACAATCAGGAAATTCCATCCTAGATCAACCGTGTCCAATCCACACGAAGACGGATGAAGAAGGCAATGTCATATTGCCGAAGCATACCACTCGGCAGTGCCGCCTCCTGATCCAAGGATTCGGTGAAGCACAGCCGAGTGAGAAAGACACCGAGCAAGATGATGAGGACAAGGAGGATCCGTTCCCTCAAGTCCATGCAACGTTAATGATTTTTGCTGATGTAGAAAGCAAAAGTCGACTGAAGCTGGTCAACAGGGAGATAAACATGGCAACCCCATCCACTCCCACGTTCCTCAAGTGGTCACACACTGCAAGCATTTTTGATCAGTCAGACCACCTAGCACACGTACCCACCCCAGGGAGGCAAGCTCTGGTCGTCGACCCGGTGGTGGAAGGAGTTAGGCTGCGCAAAGTCCTCATGGACGGCGGCAGCGGCTTGAATATCATGTACGCTGATACTCTCAAGGGAATGGGCATTCCGATGTCCAGACTTAGCGAGAGCCGTATGCAATTTCATGGAGTCATCCCGGGAAGAAAGGCCAAATCACTCAGCCGGATTGCGTTGGATGTCGTTTTCGGCTCTGACAAGAACTTTCGCAAAGAGAAGCTAACGTTCGAGGTGGTAGACTTCCAGAGTGTGTACCATGCCATTCTGGGCCGTCCGGCATACGTACGTTTCATGGCCCGTCCATGTTACGTATATTTGAAGCTGAAGATGCCTGGTCCAAAAGGCGTGATTACTGTCACACGCAATCGGCAGCGGGCCGAGGAGTGTCTGCAGCAGGGGTCGAGAATTGCAGACCATCACATGGTTGTACTCGAGTTGGATGAGTACAACAAGATTGCCGACCCCGCCGGCTGATGCGTTCAAAGAAGCCAGCTTCCGAGTCCGCATTCCAGTCGGCGGGAGACACGAAGAAAGTAAGCATCCACCCGACAGATGCCACCGCCGCCCAAACAAACATCTCCACCACCCTTGATCCAAAATAGGAAGCCGAGCTCACCCAATTCCTCCGTGCGAACTGGGACATTTTTGCATGGAAGCCTGCTGACATGCCAGGTGTACCCAGGGAGTTGGCTGAGCACCGACTGCATGTGGATCCTGCTACTCGGCCCATCCGAGAACGCCTGTGTCGGTCTGTCGTGCACAAGAGGAAAGCAATCAGAGAGGAGGTGGCTAAACTTGTGGCAGCCAACTTCATTCGCGAGGTACACCACTCCGAGTGGCTCGCTAATGTTGTCATGGTGCACAAGAAGGACAAGTCCCTCTGTATGTGCATCGATTTCAAGCACCTTAATAAGGTCTGTCCGAAAGACCACTTCCCGCTCCCCCGCATTGATCAAATCGTTGATTCTACTGCGGGTTGCGAGCGCTTATCCTTCCTTGATGCCTATTCGGGCTATCATCAGATCCGTCTGTATGGTCCAGATGAATTAAAAACATCTTTCATCACCCCATTCGAGTGCTTCTGTTACATCACTATGCCATTCGGTTTGAAGAATGCAGGAGCAACTTTTATGCGAATGATCCAAAAATGCCTCCTAGACCAGATTGGTCGAAATGTGGAGGCATATATGGATGATATCGTAGTCAAGTCATGCAAAGGTTCCGACCTGCTGACTGACTTGGCAGAAACATTCGCCAACCTACATAGGTACGATATCAAGCTCAACCCAGCCAAGTGTTCATTCGGTGTTCCCAGCGGGAAGTTACTCAATTTCTTTGTTTCCGAACGAGGGATCGATGTCAACCCCGAAAAGATCGGGACCATTGTTCGAATGGAGCGGCCAGTAAGAGTACATGACGTACAAAATCTCACAGGTTGCCTAGCGGCTTTGAGCAGGTTTATCGCTCGACTCGGCGAGAAGGCGTTACCTCTGTACCGACTCATGAAGAAGTCCAATACCTTCGAGTGGACAGACGAAGCCCAAACCGCATTCGACGACCTCAAAGCCCTGCTTTCCACCCAGTCGGTTCTTACTGCCCCGCTCAGTAAAGAATCCCTTCTTCTGTACATCGCGGCTACAAATCAAGTCGTCAGCACCGTTCTGACAGTCGAACGCGAAGAAGAAGGCAAAGCGTACAAGGTTCAGCGGCCAGTGTATTATGTTTCCGAAGTCCTGACTCCTTCCAAGCACAGGTATCCCCATTATCAGAAGCTTATTTATGGGATTTACATGACTGCAAAGAAGGTGGCTCATTATTTCCAAGACCACTCGGTATCTGTCATATCTGATGCTCCGTTGTCGGAAATCCTCCACAATCGGGACGCATCAGGCCGAGTGGCAAAGTGGGCAATGGAGATGCTATACTGCGACATCAAGTTTGAAGCCAAGAAAGCTATAAAGTCTCAAGCTCTTGCTGACTTCATAGCGGAATGGATAGAACAATAGCAACCGACTCACATCTACTCGGCTCATTGGACCATGTTCTTTGATGGGTCCAAGATGTTGAATGGCTCCGGCACCGGCGTAGTCCTCATATCCCCGAAAGGTGATAAACTCAAGTATGTGTTGCAGATCCATTTTGATTCTTCCAACAACGAAGCAGAGTACGAAGCTCTCCTTTACGGGTTGCGCATGGCCATCACACTCGGCGTCCGTCGCCTGATGGTCTATGGCGACTCAGATCTAGTGGTTAATCAAGTAATGAAGGAGTGGGATGTAAGGAACCCCACCATGACTGCATACTGCAGCACAATAAGAAAGCTCGAGAAGAAGTTCGAAGGTCTGGAACTTCATCATGTTCCCCGACTGAAAAATCAAGCAGCAGATGAATCGGCAAAACTTGGATCCACACGAAGACGTGTCCCGAGTGATGTCTGCCTCGAGCACCTACACCTCCCCTCGGTAAAAGAAAATCCTTTTACAGAGGAACCTGTGCAACCGAAGAGCTCAACAGATCAGACTGAAGTCGAGGTTCCCGCTGTGATTGACTTGGTCATGGAGATTCTAGCTGTCATTTCCGAATGGACTGTGCCATTCATTGCGTACATCCTGAGGCAAGAGTTACCGGAAGACGAGGTCCAAGCTAGGCAAATAGTTCGCAGGTCGAATTCCTTCACCGTCGTTGATGACTAGTTATACAGAGAAAGTGTTTCAGGCGTCCTTCAGCGGTGTATCTCTCCTGAGGAGGGTCAGTTAATCTTGGAAGCAATTCACTCGGGAACCTGCGGCCATCATGCCTCCTCAAGGGCAATCGTCGCCAAAGCATTCAGAGCTGGTTTCTTCTAGTTGCAGGCGAATGAAATGGCAAAAGATATAGTCGACCATTGCGAAGGTTGTCAGTTCTATTCAAACAAGTCCCACAAGCCAACGTTCACGCTGAAGACAATTCCCCTTTCTTGGCCATTCGCCGTGTGGGGATTAGATACAGTCGGACCATTCAGAACAGGCCAAGGAGGATTCACCCATCTGCTGGTAGCAGTCGACAAATTTACCAAGTGGATTAAAGCCAAGCCAATCAAGAAGCTTGATGCCCTTACAACCATCAAATTTATCAGAGACATCATCGGCAGATACGGGGTTCCACACAGCATAATCACCGACAATAGCACAAACTTTGACTTGGATAGGTTCAAACATTTTTACGCATGCCAAGGTATCCGAGTTGATTTTGCATCCGTTGCGCACCCCCAAACAAATGGACAAGCGGAGCGGGCGAATGGACTCATTCTTCAAGGGTTGAAGCCTCGACTCCTGCAGGAAGTTGGACATGCCGCCGGCGCATGGGTCACCGAGCTGCCTTCGGTGTTGTGGGGCCTCCAAACAACTCCGAATAGGTCGACTAGACGATCCCCGTTTTTCCTCGTTTATGGGGCAGAGGCAGTCCTTCCGAGTGACTTGCTCCACAACTCTCCACGAGTCAAACTCTTCTCCGAAGCCGAAGCAGAGCAAGCCAGGCAAGACGGAGTAGACCTTTTAGAAGAGGAGCGCGAGATGACATTGATCCGTTCAACAATTTATCAGCAAGATCTGCGGCGATTTCATGCGCGACACGTCAGGAGCCGCACGTTCCAAGCAGGCAACCTGGTGCTCTGAGTGGATCAACAGAGACCACACAAGTTGGCTCCCGCCTGGGAAGGACCGTTCATCATTTCTAAGGTGCTGAACAACGGAGCATATCGACTCTACAACCTCGACAAGGAGACGGACGAGCCGCGAGCATGGAATGGAGATCTACTTAAGCGCTTCTACACATAACCGCCGACACAAACAATGTAAAGAACAAATGTCATCGAAGTAATACAAAGCGGATTAATTTCTTGCCGATTCAAAATTCTTCCGCGTTTGCAGACTCCGGTCTAAAAGACTTGCTCCGAGTGTGCACCAAAAGTCACACTCGGGGACTTAGCTGTGACCCAGAGTCGCCTAAGTAAAAAATCGCTCCCAGTGTGCACCAAAAGTCACACTCGGAGACTTAGCTGTGACCCAGAGTCGCCTAAGTAAAAATTCGCTCCGAGTGTGCACCAAAAGTCACACTCGGAGACTTAGCTGCGACCCAGAGTCGCCTAAGTAAAAACTTGCTCCGAGTGTGCACCAAAAGTCAGACTCGAAGACTTAGCTGCGACCCAGAGTCGCCTAAGTAAAAACTCGCTCCGAGTGTGCACCAAAAGTCACACTCGGGGACTTAGCTGCGACCCAGAGTCGCCTAAGTAAAAACTTGCTCCGAGTGTGCACCAAAAGTCACACTCGGAGACTTAGCTGCGGCCCAGAGTCGCCTAAGTAAAAACTCGCTCCGAGTGTGCACCAAAAGTCACACTCGGGGACTTAGCTGCGACACAGAGTCGCCTAAGTAAACAACTTGCTCCGAGTGTGCACCAAAAGTCACACTCGGAGACTTAGGTGCAACTCAGAGTCGCCTAAGTAAAAATTCGCTCCGGGTGTGCACCAAAAGTCACACTCGGAGACTTAGCTGCGACCCAGAGTCGCCTAAGTAAAAACTTGCTCCGAGCGTGCACCAAAAGTCACACTCGGAGACTTAGCTGTGACCCAGAGTCGCCTAAGTAAAAACTCGCTCCGAGTGTGCACCAAAAGTCACACTCGGGGACTTAGCTGCGACCCAAAGTCGCCTAAGTAAAAACTTGCTCCGAGTGTGCACCAAAAGTCACACTCGGAGACTTAGATGCGGCCCAGAGTCTCCTAAGTAAAAACTCGCTCCGAGTGTGCACCAAAAGTCACACTCGGGGACTTAGGTGCGACCCAGAGTTGCCTAAGTAAACAACTTGCTCCGAGTGTGCACCAAAAGTCACACTCGGAGACTTAGCTGTGACTCAGAGTCGCCTAAGTAAAAACTAACTCCGAGTGTGCACCAAAAGTCACACTCGGAGACTTAGCTGCGACTCAGAGTCGCCTAAGTAAAAACTAACTCCGAGTGTGCACCAAAAGTCACACTCGGAGACTTAGCTGCGACTCAGAGTCGCCTAAGTAAACAACTTGCTCCGAGTGTGCATTTCAAGTCACACTCGGAGACGTAGCTGCGAACCAGAGTTGCCTAAGTAAAAAGCTTCCTCCGAGTGGGCACACAAGTTACACTCGGAGGCTTAGCTGAGTCGCGTAAACAAAAACCACGAGCCAAAATCGTGTCGAAAAAAAACTCAGCGAAAGAAGAGCAAAAGATCCGGTTCGAATTCAAATTGAGTTCAACGATCAGTCGGCTCGGTGTGAATCAAGTTTATCCACACTGAGCCACGAATGTACCGGCCAACAGAAGTGGCCAAAGTTTAATACAAACTCCACTCGACATACCGAGGTAAATGCGCGTTCAGCATAAAGTCAATCAAGCATTGCCGGGGCTGTCAGGCTCCACGAAGGTGTCGAGGTCGATCCCATCTGCAATCCGAGTGGCCGTGTCGAGGAAGGTCTCCATAAAGTCTTCAAATCGAAGCTTCTTGGTGTTGGCGACCTGCAACGTCTTCAGCTTGTCTTCGCGGGCTTCCTTACAATGCACTCGGACCAGAGACAACGCCACGTCCGCGCGACACCGAGCGGCAGACTTCTTCCATGCCTGCACTGTGCTTGGAACATCCTCCAGTCGAGTCATCAACCCCTCTGTCTCATTCCGGGAGTCATCTTGAGGCCACAACTCTTTGTCAATTCGGCCGACAACTCCTCTCAGGCGACCAATGAAAGGACCCACCTTGTTAAGGCACGAATTCACTCGGAACATGTCCCGGTTAGCTTCATCACCGAGTGGAACATTCGGTTGCCCAAGCGATCGTTCAATTTCGGCAGTTTCGGCTTCAACGTCCCGACAGAAATCTGCGAAGAAAAGACAGTGAGAAAATAAGCGCGGAGTGAACTCCAAAGTCAAAGAGCACTCGACAAGCAACTTACCACCAAGCAGTGCGACCATCTTCTTCGCCCAGTCACCGACGTAGTTCTCCTGCGCTCTGCACTGAGTGTTCATTAACTTCAGCTGGCCCATCGATTCAGATCTCTCCTTCTTCATTTTTTCTACCTCGGCTAGCAGTGCCTTGTTAGTCTCCCGAGATTCCTCCAAAGATTTTTCTCGTTTAGCGAGAGCCTTCTTCATGCCAGCCAGATCATTCGCAGCTACCTCCAAGTCGACAGCAAGTTGAGTCTTCTCAGCCTTCAGAGCATTATAGGCCGATTCCATTTCACAAGTCTTCTGTCAAAGAGACACAAAGGGAGGATCAGCCAGATTCAACAAGGAAAAAGTCTCGACATATATGACAAAACAATCAAAACTCAAGATTCTTCATACCCCTGCCGATGCAAGCAATCGACAACGGTCTCGGGGAGTACACCCAGTGGGTTCACTGAGAGTGACCCCACTAGTATGAAGCTCGAACAGGTCTGTCCCATTGAGCTCCATAGCAAACCAACAACACTATGAGATTGCTATTACTCGACCCGAGTAACACTACTCTCGGTGACTACACCCAGTGGGTGCACTCAGCGTGCCCCCACTGGTACCATTCGGGCAGATCAGCTCTGATTTGTAGAGATTATGGAAAATACATATAAAAACAACTGCCGGTGCAAGCACTCGGCAGAAGTCTTGGGGACTACACCCACTGGGTTTACTCGGAGTGAACCCACTGGAAAATCAACCTACTGTATCTGAGTATCTCCCTGAAACCCCCAGTGGGCACCAAGAGGAATGTAAACACTTACTAGCGCACTTACTCGGATATCATCCCGAAGCTCCAAGCTCTTCTTGTACAGGAACGCAATGGAGTCATATGCTCCCTTGGCTTCACCCACCATCAGCTCCACTTGTACCATGGCGTCCTTGGCGGCTCCTACTTGATCTTTCGGGAGGCGTCGGGCATAATATTGAACAGTCGACGGACCCGGCGTGGCAGAAGGCGCCCTAGGTATCCCGAGCTCCCTGGGCATCTCGAGCTCCGCTCCAGTCGGTTCCGTCGTGAAGGCCACCGTCTCAGTCGACGGCACACTCATGGCGGGGTTGGCAGCAGGTTGGATAACCCCAGGGACAGGTGCCAAAGCTGGTTCCGACCTCCTTTGGTCGTCGTCGTCCAGATGGATCACCTCCGAAGGAAGCCCGACTGAACAAAATAAAAATACAGAAAAAGATCAAGATCAAAGACAGCACTCGCGAAACGGTAATACAGCTCTCGGAGTCGTGACAACGTACCTTGCTGGGACGTGGCGGCGTTATCAGTGTCCATGGGATCGTCACCCTGACGCGGCAGAGAGGTGGCAGAGGTAGCAGCTCTGTTGAGTGAAATCCATTCGACGGGTAAACATGAATTCCCAAAAAGAAGAGTCCAATCGAATACTGAAGGAAGATGGGAGAGCAAAGATACTTACGCTGAGGCGACCGGAACAGCGATCCTCATCCGGGGAAAAGCTTTCCGAGGTTTAGACCCGCTGGGTTTAGCCACCTTGGACGGCTGATCCACGGGCTCGGCAGAAGCACCCCTGGTTCTCTTCACACTCCGAGCACTCGGGTCCACGGGAGGAGCCGGCGGAACAGCGGGGTCATGACGGTGCTTGGTTCGGTGTTCTGGTGGTGAGGGTGACGAGCTTTGCTCTTCACTCTCCTCCCCCTCCTCTTTTGTTTCCTCCTCCGTCTCCCTACTGTCAGAGACGTCCTCGGCACTACCCGCGCTACCCTCCATGCTGCCTTCTTCTTCCTCGACCGGATTCCCATTTGAGACTGTAGAATGCCAGTTCGTCCACTCCTGCACAAAACACAGTCGGCAAGGTCAGTCAGCGAGACAAGAAAAACAATAAAACTGAGAAGGTTAAAAGCACTCGACAACATGTACTCACCTCATTCGGAGGAGGATTTTCGGCGCGGAAGGCCTTCACCCGCCGAGCTCCCACGGGGTTATCACATGTGCCCGTGATGCTGCGGACCCATGCACTCACGGTCTCCTCGCTCACGTCTTCAGGATGGGACCGAGTGGTATCCGAAGGCCCCGTGTAATGCCACATTGCGTGGTCTCGGGCCTGGAGCGGCTAGATGCGTTGACCCAGAGAAGTCTCCAACAGGTCCATGCCGGTGACTCCCTTCCAGACGACGGCTATCAGCGCGTCGACCAAAGGCTAGATCTGAGTTCTTTCTCCCTTAGAGAGCGCTAGCTTCATGGGAGGGCCCGGACGGTCTAAACTAAAGGGTGGTAACCCACTCGAAGCATTCGGACAGGCAATGTCCTGGCAATAGAACCAGGACGATTGCCACTTCCTAACCGACTCGGATAGCTGAAGGGAGGGATAACTGTTGGAAATATGCCCTAGAGGCAATAATAAAATGGTTATTATCATATTTCCTTGTTCATGATAATCGTCTATTGTTCATGCTATAATTGTATTAACAGGAAACAGTAATACATGTGTGAATAAATAGATCACAATGTGTCCCTAGCAAGCCTCTAGTGGGCTAGCTCGTTAGTCAATAGATGATCATGGTTTCCTGATCATGGGCATTAGATGTCATTGATAACGGGATCATATCATTGGGAGAATGATGTGATGGACAAGACCCAATCCTAAGCATAGTACTAGATCGTATTGTTCGTATGCTAAAGCTTTTCTAATGTCAAGTATCTTTTCCTTCGACCGTGAGATTGTGCAAATCCTGGATACCGTAGGAGTGCTTTGGGTGTATCAAATGTCACAACGTAACTGGGTGACTATAAAGGTGCACTACGGGTACCTTTGAAAGTGTCTGTTGGGTTGGTACGAATCGAGATCGGGATTTGTCACTTCGTGTGACGGAGAGGTATCTCTGGGCCTACTCGGTAGAACATCATCATGAGCTCAATGTGACTAAGGAGTTAGTCACACGATGACGTGCTACGGAACGAGTAAAGAGACTTACCGGTAACGAGATTCAATAAGGTATAGGTATACCGACGATCGAATCTCGGGCAAGTTCTATACCGACAGTCAAAGGGAATCGTATACGGGATTGATTGAATCCTTGACATCGTGGTTCATCCGATGAGATCATCGTGGAGCAAGTGGGAGCCACCATGGGTATCCAGACTCCGCTAATGGTTATTGGCCGGAGAGGCGTCTTGGTCATATCTGCATGTCTCCCGAACCCGTAGGGTCTACACACTTAAGGTTCGATGACACTAGGGTTATAGGGAATTGTTATATGAGGTTACCGAAAGTTGTTCGGAGTCCCGGATGAGATCCCAGACGTCACGAGGAGCTCCGGAATGGTCCGAAGGTCAAGATTGATATATAGGACGGATGGTTTCGGATACCGGAAGTGTTTCGGGCATCACAGGTAAGGTACTCGGACCACCGGGACCACCGGAGGTGGCCCCGGGGGTCCACCGAAGGGGGGCAACGACCCCGGGAGGTAAGGTGGGCCAAGTGGGGAAGGGAACCAGCCCCTAGGTGGGCTGGTGCGCCTCCCCATTCAGCCCAATGCGTAGGGGAGAGAAAGGGGGGGCAAACCCTAAGCCAGGTGGGCCTATGGCCCACCAGGTGGTGCACCACCCCTCCCCACCCTAGCCCCCCCCTTTCCCATCTGGTAGCCGCCGGCCCCTAGGGAGGGAACCCTAGGGGTGGCGCAGCCCCTCCCCCTCCTCCTATAAATAGAGAGGAGTTTTGGCCCTTGGGAGACAGACTTCTCCCTCTCCCTCGGCGCAGCCCTGCCCTTCTTTCTCCTCCTCTCTTCCGGTGCTTGGCGAAGCCCTGCCGGGAGACCTCATCTCTCCATCGACACCACGCCGTCGTGATGTTGGAGTTCTTCCCCAACCTCTCCCTCCTCCTTGCTGGATCAAGGTGCGGGAGACGTCACCGGGCTGCACGTGTGTTGAACGCGGAGGTGCCGTAGTTCGGCACTAGATCGGAATCACACCGCGATCTAAATCGCCGCGCGTACGACTCCATCAACCGTGTTCTAGCAACGCTTCCGCTTAACGATCTTCAAAGGTATGAAGATGATCTTACGCCTCTGTCGTTGCTGGTCTCTCCACAGGAAGATCTGAATATGCGTAGGAAAATTTTGAATTTATGCTACGTTACCCAACAGTGGCATCCGAGCCAGGTTTTCTATGCGTAGATTCTATGCACGAGTAGAACACAAAAGTTGTGGGCGATGATTTGTCAATTTGCTTGTTGCTACTAGTCTTATTCTTTTTCGGCGGTATTGTGGGATGAAGCGGCCCAGACCGACTTTACACGTACGCTTACGTGAGACTGGTTCCACCGACAGATATGCACACCGTGCATAAAGATGGCTAGCGGGTGTTTGTCTCTCCCACTCTAGTCGAATTGGATTTGATGAAAAGGGTCCTTATGAAGGGTAAATAGCTTTGGCATATCATCGTTGTGGCTGTCACGTAGGTAAGAAGGTGTTCTTGCTAGAAACCCAAATCAGCCACGTAAAACTTGCAACAACAATTAGAGGACGTCTAACTTGTTTTTGCAGCGTTTGACATGTGATGTGATATGGTGTGACAGCCCGATGCCGACGTTCCAGAAGATTCCCCTCTCTTTCTGTTTTCGTCGTGTGGCTTATTTTATTTGTCGTGTCCTCATCGCATCATGCGCATCATCTGCATTGCATCGGCATCTCCGTTGCCGCTAGTTTTCAAAACTTGCATCCGTTGTTGGTTGTCGGTTCACGTCGTTGTCCGTTCTGAGTCGGACCGCACACGCACGAGCCCGCGACACCGTCGAAACCCTGTTTTAAAAGTGTGCGTTAAACTTTCTCTGATCGAGGTGAAACTTGGCATGCGGTCATGATTAGTTATAGGTAGGCCGCCTGTCAAGTTTCGTCACAATCGGAGACCGTCTGGTACCCGAACGGTCGACCGTAGCGGCACCGTATTCAGTCTACCATCGGACGGTTATCGGTGTTTTAAAAATCGTTGCCGCGCCGCCCGTTTTCCCTCTCGTCTCCGGATATACCCTCTACACGGCGCGTACCCATTCCCGCGTTCGGAATCGTCCGAATCCGACCCCGCGGTTGGATCCGGAACGCGATTCCGGTTAACCGAGCCCCCCCTCCGTCGTTTGTCTATATATAGCCCCCATGCCATTAATTAGAGAGCCACTCCCCGTGTGCCTCGAAATCCGTGCCACCTACCCGAAACCCTAGCCTCCCTCCTGCTCTCTCTCTCCTCCCCCGCGCCGCCGGCCCGCCGAGCCCAGATCGGGCCCGGCCAAGCCCATCCCGCCGCCGCCTTGCCCGAGGAGCCCGAGCTCCTGCCCCGAGCTCGACCGGATCCCTCCTGCGCCGCCGCATCCAACGCAGCTCCTCCCGCTGGCCCTGCGTCTTGAGCGGCCGCCAGGGCTGCCCCTTGCCCGCTCCCGTCGCCGGAGGCCGCCTCCCTGCCGGAGCTCCCATCGCCCAGCTCCATTTCCCGCGCCTCCCTGCACCGCATCGGCTAAGCCGATCCTTGCGCCGCCGCCATCCGCCCGCCGTCGCACTGCCAGGGCCATCAGCCGCGCGCGCCGCCTGCGCCGGAGCCGCCCCGCGTTGACGTCCTGAGCCCGTGGAGCCGCCGCCAGCAGCCGTCGCTGGAGGACCTCGTAGCTGGCTACCAGATGCGTCGGGAGGCCAGCGCTCGATCCCTCCTCCAGGCGTTGACTGCGCTCCTCCCCCGCGGCCCAGCAGCCCCGGCCTCCTACCGCGGCCCAGCGCCAACCGCCCCCTCGGCTGGGCCTCGCAGCAGGCCCAGTCCGGTGCCGCAGCACCTCCCCAGGCCTAGCCTCGAGCCGGCTCCTCCACCAGCCTCTCCTCCGACTTGGGCCTTGGCCCGCGAAGGTGAGATCCCCCCAGACCCTAAGTTGCGCCCCGAGCGTGGCCTACCTATATTGCGCCCCTGTTAGCCCGCCCGGTAGTTTATTTTTTCCCTTAGGGATTTTTCTTCGGTTTAGTTAATTTCAGGAATTAGACGTTTAATAAAAAACCCGTAAGTTTTTATCCGTAAGTCGGAACGAGGAGTATTTTATATGGTTTTGGGGTAGCTTCGTGAGTAGAACACGATTTCACCACTTGCATATTTGTTTGAAGTTGTTTAGCGTGCCTAACGCCTAGTTTAGTGTGCTGTCCTATTAAGTTCGTGTCCCGTAATATTTTCCGCGCATGTTCGTATAGCCCGAATGCTGTATTAGAAATGCCTACGTTTTAGGAACTATTTTTCCGTGTATTCTAGAGCAGTCATTTGTATTTTTGCGTGTAGGGATTTGCCGGTAGTTTATTTTCCCGTGTATAGGTTATTATCTCGCATTTATGTGTGGCTTTATTTTGTGTTGCAAACCCCACATATTTTATATGTTTCCGGGGTAGAAAAATCCATGGGATTTTTATGTGCAATTAGTTTTAGCATTAGAGCAAATTAGTTTGCGCGATATTTTGCCGTGATGCCCTTTTGTTTAATTCGTAGGATTTATTCCGGGCTTCGTTTGACGGAGTTGTCAACTAGAGAGTTGATCTTGGGTGTTTTGTTTAGCCCCTGGTATTTTTGGTTGCAATAGAAATGCATGTTTAGGTGTTGTTTGCTTGCTCTCAAGTTGCTAGAAATAGTGCTGATTTGGAGTAGCTGAAATATTTCTAAGTCTGGGATGTGTTATTATTTTGTTGCTGTTTTGTTTTGCTTCTATCTTTAGATCTGTAGCTCTTTTGAGGTTGGTCCAATGGAGTTAGTTGTACCCCTTGTGTTTCTCTAGCATGCTGTGAAGTTTCATGCCATTGGGAGTCCTGTAGATATAGGTTTTGCTGCTGTGAATATTGCTTCAGATCGAAAACTGCACTTTCATGAGGTGTAATTTTCACTAAGTCTGAAATAGAGTGTGAGATGTCGTTTTGTGTCTTCTTGTACTAGTGCTCCTTGCTGTCATGATAGTGGTTGTTAGTTGTTTGTAGTAGAGCGTCTTGCCCTCTTTTGTGCCATGCCTTGCTTGAGTTTATCGGAGTTGTGTAGCCGTAGTTGTGGGGCGTAGAAAGTGCTATGTGGCTGATTTTGGCAGATTGTAGTCAGTTCTTTTTTTGCTCGTAGTTGTTGAACCGTAGCTCCGATTTGAACGTGTCCTACATGAAACTTGCTTAGAATCTCGTGTAGTTTCATTTTATCTTGCTGGTTGTATGTTTTGAAGTGCTCGTAGCCATCGTTGCACACATATTGCATTCATGCCATCATATCTTGCGGTGCTTGTAACTTTTGATCCGTAGCTCCGTTGGAGATGTTCTTTATGTGTAGATTGCTTACCTTGACGCGTAGAATCACGTGAACCTATTTGTTTTGCTGTTTAACAACTAATTAAATGCATTAGTTCAGATCTGGACAGAATTGTAAATTAACATGTGAGGTCGTCTCGGAGGTGCTATATGTCATTTCCGACCTCATTTAAAATGCCTAGATAGGTAGTTTATTTACGCTTCACCTCTTGCCATGTTTAACCACATTTAATATTGCCGTGTATTTAATCGGGATAGAACTAAATAATTAACATGGAGTTTCGTCAATATGCAACTCGTTGCATATTGAACATCACTTAATGTGTAGTGTTTGATTGTGTGAAGTGTCATGCCGTGTCTTGCATGTATTCAGCTGCTCATGCATCATATGTGTTGTGCATCATGTGGTGAATATCGTGTGTTGATTTGTGTTTCCGGTTTGCTTCGTCTCGGTAGAGTTCCGCAAGCGTGTCGGAGGTGAGGACCCGTTCGACTACGTCGGTTCGTCTCCTTCACGGAGGCATTCTTCTTCCAAGCGGGATCTCAGGCAAGATGATCATTTCCCCAGATACCATTACTATCATTGCCATGCTAGTTTATCGCTTCTATCGTTCATGTCTCGTTGCCTACCACCTGTTAAATATCAGCCTCTCAACAATGCCATGATTACCTTCAACCTGTTCGACCTAGCAAATCACTGATTGGCTATGTTACCGCTTGCTTAACCCTGTTGATAGTGTTGCTAGTTGCAGGTGCAGATGCTTCCATGTGAAAGCATGGGTCCCTTGTTATATCACCATATTAATGCTATTTAATTTAATGGACCTATATACTTGGTAAAAGGTGGAAGGCTTGGCCTTTGTAGCCTGGTGTTTTGTTCCACCTTTGCCCCCTTAGTTTCGGCTACCGGTGTTATGTTCCATAATTGAGCGCTCCTAACACGATCGGGGTTGTTATGGGGACCCCCTTGATAATTTGTTTTAGATTAAGACTGGTCTGGCAAGGCCCAACTTTGATACTACATTTGCCTAAGCACCTAATAAAATTGCATAGGGACTTTCCGGACCCTGAGGATAATTTAATCAACCCCCCGGGCCAGTGCTCTGCATGAGTGTTGGTCCAAATTGGCAGACTACGGGGCCACCGCGGGGCAACCCGAGGTTTGGTATCTCCTAGTGTGACCCATCCGTCGTGTCCTGAGAACGAGGTACGCGACTCCTATCGGGATCGTCGACACGTCGGGCGGCCTTGCTAGGTTAGTTTTACCTTTGACGAAATATCTTGTGCATCGGGATTCCGGTGATGCTTTGGGTAATCTCAGAGTTGAGGTTTTCCACTAGGGAATCCGACGAGATCGCGAGCTTCGTGATTGAGGATTTCTATGCGGCTTGTGGCAATTTGTGATGGACTAGTTGGAGCACCCCTGCAGGGTTAAATCTTTTCGGAAAGCCGTGCCCGCGGTTATGTGGCAACGTGGAAGCTTTGTTTAACACTGGTTCTAGATAACTTGAAGTTAACTTAATTAAAATATGCCAATTGTGTGCGTCACCGTGACTGTCTCTTTCGTGAGTTCCTTCTCCGATCGAGGACACGGTGGGGTTATGTCTGACATAGGTAGGTGTTCAGGATCATTCATTTGATCATCTGTAGTTCCCGTCCGCTATGCGTAGATATCCCTCTCTTATTTCTTGTACTCGTAAGTTTAGCCACCAAATATATGCTTAGCCGCTGCTGCAACCTCACCACTTAACCATACCTCGCCCATTAAGCTTTGTTAGTCTTGATACCTTTGGAAATGAGATTGTTGAGTCCCCTATGGCTCACAGATTACTACAACACCAGTTGCAGGTACAGGTAAAGGTTACTTGACACGAGCGCGTTGATTGTTCATTTGGAGTGGCTTCTTCATCGATCTAGGATGGGTTCCAGGCCGACAGCCTGGGATAGCAAGGATGGACGTCGTTCTTATTTTGTCGTTTGTTTTCGTCCGTAGTCGGACCCTGCTCTTACTTTTGATGAATATGTAATGTACTGTTGTGACTCTGATGTAGCTTGTGGCGAGTGTAAGCCAATTCTATATATATACCTCTTCTTTTCAGTACATGTACTTGTAACGATATCCATTCTTGCGACACGACGAGATGCGCTTCTATCCCTGACGAGGCCTTCGTGCCAAATTGAGGATATGGTCGCATCTTGGGCGTGACATATGGCCAAAGTTGTGATGTTGCATGTATGATGTATGAGATGATCATGTTATTGTAATAGGTTTCACGACTTGCATGTCGATGAGTATGACAACCGGCAGGACCCATAGGAGTTGTCTTAATTTATTGTATGAGATGCAACGCCATGTGCTTACTACTTTTACTTCATTGCTAACGGTTAGCTATAGTAGTAGTGATAGTAGTAGTTGGCGTGACGACTTCACGGAGACACGATGATGGAGATCATGGTGTCACGCCGGTCACGATGATGATCATGCGATGCCTGAAGATGGAGATCGAAAGAGCAAAGATGATAATGGCCATATCATGTCACTATATGATTGCATTGTGATGTTTATCATGTTTTACATCTTATTGCTTAGAACGACGGTAGCATAATAAGATGACCCCTCTTAAAATTTTGAGAACGTATTCCCCTAAGTGTGCACCGTTGCGAAGGATCGTTGTCTCGAAGCACCACGTGATGATCGGGTGTGATAGATTCTAACGTTCGCATACAACGGGTGTAAGCCAGATTTACACACGTGAAACACTTAGGTTGACTCGACGAGCTTAGCATGTACAAACATGACCTCGAATACAAGAGACCGAAAGGTCGAACATGAGTCGTATGGTTGAATACGATCAGCATGAAGTTGCTCACCATGGTGACTAGTCCGTCTCACGTGATGATCGGACACGGGTTAGTCAACATGGATCATGTAACACTTAGATGACTAGAGGGATGTCGATTTAAGTGGGAGTTCATACTTAATTTGATTAAATGAACTTAATTGTCATGAACTTAGTCTAAAAGGTTTGTCTTTATAAATATTGTAGATGGCCAACGTCAACCTCAATTTCAACGCATTCCTAGAGAAAAACAAGCTGAAAGATGATGGTAGCAACTATGCGGACTGGGTTCGCAACATGAAGCTCATCCTTGAAGCAGCTAAAAAGGCTTATGTCCTTGATGCGCCCCTAGGTGACCCTCCCGCTCCCGCAGCAGCCCAGGACATTCTGAACGTCTGGCAAACGCGGAGTGATGACTACTCTCTGGTTAGGTGTGGCATGTTATACAGTTTAGAAACGGGGCTCCAAAGGCGTTTTGAGCAACACGGAGCATATGAGATGTTCCAAGAGTTGAAGCTAGTTTTTCAAGATCATGCCCGTGTCGAGAGATATGAAGTCTCCGACAAGTTCTTTAGTTGTAAGATGGAGGAGAACAGTTCTGTCAGTGAGCACATACTCAAAATGTCTGGGTTACACGGTCATTTGACTTCACTTGGAGTCGAACTTCCGGATGATGCTATAATTGACAGAATCCTCTAGTCTCTCCCACCAAGCTACAAAGGCTTTGTGCTTAACTACAACATGCAAGGGATGGAGAAGACCATTCCCGCGTTGTACTCGATGCTCAAGTCTGCAGAAGTAGAAATCAAGAAAGAGCATCAAGTGTTGATGGTCAACAAGACCACTAGTTTCAAGAAGGGCAAGGGTAAGAAGAACTTCAAGAAAGATGGGAAAGCTGTTGCCGCGCCCAGTAAGCCAGATGCCGGAAAGAAGAAAAATAATGGACCCAAGCCTGAGACTGAGTGCTTCTATTGCAAGGGAAAGGGTCACTAGAAGCGGAACTGCCCCAAATACTTAGCGGACAAGAAGGCCGACAACGTTAAAGGTATATGTGATATACATGTTATTGATGTGTACCTTACCAGCGCTCGTAGTAGCTCCTGGGTATTTGATACCGGTGCTGTTGCTCACATTTGCAACTCAAAGAAGGAACTGTGGAATAAGCATAGACTGGCCAAGGACGAGGTGACGATGCGCGTCGGGAATGGTTCCAAGGTCGATCTAATCGCCGTCGGCACGCTCCCTCTACATCTACCATCGGGATTAGTTTTAAACCTTAATAATTATTATTTAGTACGAGCTTTAAGCATGAACATTGTATCAGGGTCTTGCTTAATGCGAGACGGCTACTCATTTAAGTCAGAGAATAATGGTTGTTCTATTTATATGAGTGATATGTTTTATGGTCATGCTCTGCTGGTGAATGGTTTATTCTTGATGAATCTCGATCGTGATGTTACACATATTCATAGTGTGAGTACAAAAAGATGTAAAGTTGATAATGATAGTCCCACATTCTTGTGGCACTGCCGCCTTGGTCATATCGGCGTTAAGTGCATGAAGAAGCTCCATACGGATGGACTATTAGAGTCTCTTGACTTTGAATCATTTGACACATGCGAACAGTGCCTCATGGGCAAGATGACTAAGACTCCATTCTCAGGAATAATGGAGAGAGCAACCGACTTATTGGAAATAATACATACTGATGTGTGTGGTCCAATGAACGTTGGAGCTCGCGGTGGCTATCGTTATGTTCTCACTCTCACCGATGATTTGAGTAGGTATGGGTATACCTACTTGATGAAGCACAAATCTGAGACATTTGAAAAGTTCAAGGAATTTCAGAGTGAGGTCGAGAATCAACGTGACAGAAAAAATAAATGTCTACGATCTGATCGTGGAGGAGAATATTTGAGTCACGAGTTTGGCACACACCTAAGGAAGTGTGGAATCGTTTCACAACTGACGCCGCCTGTGCAACGCAACGGAGTGTCTCAACGTCGTAATCGCACTTTATTAGATATAGTACGATCTATGATGTCTCTTACCGACTTACCGCTATCATTTTGGGGATACGCATTAGAAACTGCAGCATTCACTTTAACTAGGGCACCGTCTAAATCCGTTGAGACGACACCGTATGAACTATGGTTTGGCAAGAAACCTAAGTTGTCGTTTCTTAAAGTTTGGGGCTGCGATGCTTATGTGAAGAAACTTCAACCAGAAAAGCTCGAACCCAAAGCGGAGAAATGCGTATTCATAGGATACCCTAAGGAAACTATTGGGTATACCTTCTATCTTAGACCCGAAGGTAAAACCTTTGTTGCCAAGAACGGATCCTTTCTAGAGAAAGAGTTTCTCTCGAAAGAAGTAAGTGGGAGGAAGGTAGAACTTGATGAGGTAATTACACCCCCTCTCGAACTGGATAGTAGCGCATCGCGGGAAGTTGTTCATGTGGCGCCTACACCGACTGAAGAGGAAGTTAATGATGATGATCATGAAGCTTCGGATCAAGTTACTGCTGAACCGCGAAGGTCCACAAGGGTACGCTCTGCACCAGAGTGGTACGGCAACCCTGTGATGGAAATCATGTTGTTAGACAATGGTGAACCTTCGAACTATGAAGAAGCGATGGTGGGCCCGGATTCCAACAAATGGCTTGAAGCTATGAAATCCGAGATAGGATCCATGTATGAGAACAAAGTATGGACTTTGGTGGACTTGCCCGATGACCGGCAAGCCATAGAAAATAAATGGATCTTCAAGAAGAAGACTGATGCAAACGGTAATGTAACCGTTTACAAAGCTCGACTTGTCGCAAAGGGTTTTCGACAAATTCAAGGAGTTGACTACGAAGAGACTTTCTCTCCCGTAGCAAAATTGAAATCAGTCCGAATCATGTTAGCAATTGCCGCCTATTATGATTATGAAATTTGGCAAATGGACGTCAAAACAACGTTCCTTAACGGGAACCTTAAGGAAGAGTTGTATATGATGCAACCAGAAGGTTTTGTCGACCCTAAGGGTGCTAACAAAGTGTGCAAGCTCCAGCGCTCTATCTATGGGCTGGTGCAAGCATCTCGGAGTTGGAACATTCGCTTTAATGAGGTGATTAAAGCGTTTGGGTTCATACAGGTTTACGGAGAAGCCTGTCTGTACAAGAAAGTGAGTGGGAGCTCTGTATCTTTCCTCATACTATATGTGGATGACATATTATTGATGGGGAATAATATAGAGATGTTGGAGAGCATAAAGGCCTATTTGAACAAGAGTTTTTCAATGAAGGACCTTGGAGAAGCTGCATACATATTAGGCATCAAGATCTATAGAGATAGATCAAGACGCCTCATAGGTCTTTCGCAAAGTACATACCTTGACAAGATATTGAAGAAGTTCAACATGGAAAACTCAAAGAAAGGGTTCTTGCCAGTTTTGCAAGGTATAAGATTGAGTAAGACTCAGTCGCCGACCACGGCAGCAGATAGAGAGAAGATGAGTTATGTCCCCTACGCTTCAGCCGTGGTCTCTCTAATGTATGCTATGTTGTGTACCAGACCTGATATTAACCTTGCCATAAGTTTGGTAGGGAGGTATCAAAGTGATCCAGGTATGGAACACTGGACAGCGGTCAAGAATATCCTTAAGTACCTGAAAAGGACTAAGGAAATGTTTCTCGTTTATGGAGGTGACGAAGAGCTCGTCGTAAAGGGTTACGTCGACGCTAGCTTCGACACAGATCCGGATGACTCTAAGTCACAAACCGGATACGTATATGTGTTGAATGGTGGGGCAGTGAGCTGGTGCAGCAGCAAGCAAGAAGTCGTGGCAGCATCTACATGTGAAGCGGAGCACATAGCTGCTTCAGAAGCAGCTCATGAAGGAATTTGGATGAAGGAGCTCATCACCAACCTTGGAGTAGTTCCAAGTGCGTCGGGTCCAATGACACTCTTCTGTGATAACACTGGGGCCATTGCCATAGCCAAAGGAGCCCAGGTTTCACCGAAAGACGAAGCACATCAAACGCCGCTACAACTCCATCCAGGACCATGTCCAGAGTGGAGTGATAGATATTTGAAAAGTACACACGGATCTGAATATTGCAGACCCGTTGACTAAACGTCTTCCACGAGCAAAACATGATCAACACCATAATGCTATCGGTGTTCGATACATCACAATGTAACTAGATTATTGACTCTAGTGCAAGTGGGAGACTGTTGGAAATATGCCCTAGAGGCAATAATAAAATGGTTATTATCATATTTCCTTGTTCATGATAATCGTCTAATGTTCATGCTATAATTGTATTAACAGGAAACAGTAATGCATGTGTGAATAAATAGATCACAATGTGTCCCTAGCAAGCCTCTAGTGGGCTAGCTCGTTAGTCAACAGATGATCATGGTTTCCTGATCATGGGCATTAGATATCATTGATAACGGGATCACATCATTGGGAGAATGATGTGATGGACAAGACCCAATCCTAAGCATAGCACTAGATCGCATTGTTCGTATCCTAAAGCTTTTCTAGTGTCAAGTATATTTTCTTTCGACCGTGAGATTGTGCAACTCCCGGATACCGTAGGAGTGCTTTGGGTGTATCAAACGTCACAACGTAACTGGGTGACTATAAAGGTGCAGTACGGGTACCTTCGAAAGTGTCTGTTGGGTTGGTACGAATCGAGATCGGGATTTGTCACTCCGTGTGACGAAGAGGTATCTCTGGACCCACTCGGTAGAACATCATCATGAGCTCAATGTGACTAAGGAGTTAGTCACACGATGACGTGCTACGGAACGAGTAAAGAGACTTATCGGTAACGAGATTGAACAAGGTATAGGTATACCGATGATCGAATCTCGGGCAAGTTCTATACCGACAGACAAAGGGAATCGTATACGGGATTGATTGAATCCTTGACATCGTGGTTCATCCGATGAGATCATCGTGGAGCAAGTGGGAGCCACCATGGGTATCCAGACCCCGCTGATGGTTATTGGCCGGAGAGGTGTCTCGGTCATGTCTGCCTGTCTCCCGAACCCGTAGGGTCTACACACTTAAGGTTCGATGATGCTAGGGTTATAGGGAATTGTTATACAAGGTTACCAAAAGTTGTTCGGAGTCCCGGATGAGATCCCGGATGTCACGAGGAGCTCCGGAATTGTCCGGAGGTAAAGATTGATATATAGGACAGATGGTTTCGGATACCGGAAGTGTTTCGGGCATCACCGGTAACGTACCGGGACCACCGGGACCACCGGAGGTGGCCCCAGGGGTCCACCGAAGTGGGGCAACGACCCCGGGAGGTAAGGTGGGCCAAGTGGGGAAGGGAACCAGCCCCTAGGTGGGCTGGTGCGCCTCCCCACTCAGCCCAATGCGTGGGGGAGAGAAAAGGGGGGCAAACCCTAAGCTAGGTGGGCCTAAGGCCCACGAGGTGGTGCGCCACACCTCCCCACCCTAGCCGCCGCCCCCCCCCCTTTCCCATCTGGTGGCCGCCGGACCCTAGGGAGGGAACCCTAGGGGTGGCGCAGCCCCTCCCCCTCCTCCTATAAATAGAGAAGGGTTTTGGCCCTTGGGAGACAGACTTCTCCCTCTCCCTCGGCACAGCCGTGCCCTTCTTTCTCCTCCTCTTTGCCGGTGCTTGGCGAAGCCCTGCCGGGAGACCTCGTCTATCCATCGACACCACGCCGTCGTGCTGCCGGAGTTCTTCCCCAACCTCTCCCTCCTCCTTGCTGGATCAAGGTGCGGGAGACGTCACCGGGCTGCACGTGTGTTGAACGCGGAGGTGCCGTAGTTCGGCACTAGATCGGAATCACACCGCGATCTGAATCGCCGCGAGTACGACCCCATCAACCGCGTTCTAGCAACTTTTCTTCTGAAATCCTAAACCCCCGCAAAGCTGGAGGATGTGTGTCTTATCATCAGACTGGCTAAGCTTCTTAACAGTTTGAGATCTAGCGGAGAAAACATATTTGAAGAGCCCCGAGTGGGGAGGACATCCTATGAAGCACGCGCAAAGGGTGATGAATGCGGAAAGATGAGCTATCGCATTCGGTGGAAAATGATGGAGCTGCGCCCCGAAGTAATTCATGATACCTCGGAAGAAAGGATGGGGAGGCAGGGAGAAACCTCTGGCCACGTGGCTGAGCAGCAGAACGCGCTCCCCCTCCTTCGGTGTCGGCTCCATCTCGCCTTCCGGCAGCCTCCAAGACTTGTTGACGACCATGTCGTGCTCCACCAGGTCCAGCACGTCGTTCTCCCTCACCGTGGAGGGGAGGAAGTCCCCTTGGATCCAGCCCGCCGGCAACGCCCGCTGCCGCCGCTGAGTGGAGGCCGCCCCCTTCTTCTTCTTCTTCGCCTCAAGCTTGCTGGTCTGCGCCTTCGTCATGGCGAGGGCGATGGATCCGCAGAGGAGGAGGGGAAGGAGGTGGCTTGGGGTGTGTAGGGAGTTGCGGGGGAGGGCGAGATCAATGGGAGGAAGACGAACAACGCAACAGGAAGGTCCGCCGGGAAGGCTTTAATAGGCCTCCGACTGAGTCACCTACAGGTGGGCCCAAGATCTTATCCTCCCAACCGGCTGCTACAAGATCAGTGGAGAAGATCGCGGCACGGTAATCGAGGAGGCAAAATCTACTCGATGGCGATGTTGTCATCCCCACTGAGCGCGCGACAACCGAAATTTGAGGATCCCGGAAAATCCGGTGCTGGTAGTATGACCGGTCACGTCGAAAGATTCCGCGGAAGCAATCGGTCCCTCACGGTTCGTTTCGCTTGCATATTCACTCGGATCACTAGCTGCAAAGATAAAATGGATCGAGGCAAACAACGCTAAGATCACCTCAATACAAGTCGGCTCCAAACTCCGGGCATCACTTCATCGTTCCAACCCCGATCCATTCGGGGACTAATGATGGGGTTATAGTCCCAGGGTAGGGTCATAGGTCTGCCCTATAGGTCCTACCCAAGGACTACCCTTCATAGAGGACAAGGCCCTTAGACAGTTCCGACTGAACTAAGGACGCCCCCATCATCCAGTCGGCGACAATCCACTCGGAGCATATCTAACGTACCGACTGGAATCCACTGTGTACATCGTAACCTCCCAGGAGGGCAACGGTCATACTTCTTCATACACCATAATTAGCATTTAAAGCTTACGTTACCTGTAACGCCAGCGTTTACTCGCCACTATTCCACCCCTGTCCACCGGGCCATTATGAAGGGCAGCGCACTCTATATAAGCCGCCCTTCACCACTGGTACAGGGGTTGGCACTGGCTGTAATCCCTTTATTCACTCGACACAAAGCTCCCAAGAGCACTGAGACGTAGGGATTTTACCTCCACCGTAGAGGGGTCTGAACTCATACATCCTCGCCGTATCTAAGGCTCTGCCCATATACTTTCGTACCCCGTATTTCTACTGTCAGACTTATACCCACGACAATCACCCAAAAGATCATGGAACAAGCATAAATTATAGATACGTTTGGGACGTATCAAACACTTCACCATATTTTGGGACTAAAGAAATGCATTGTGGAGTAGTAGTTATAGGATGGGTTGCGAGAGTGACAGAAACTTAAACCCAGTCTATGCACTACTTTGTAAGGGGTTGATTTGGATCCCTATGTTTAATGCTATGGATAGAATTTATTCTTAATATTTTTCTCATAGTTGCGGATGCTTGTGGGAGGGTTAATCATAAGTGGGAGGTTTGTTCATGTAAGAACAACACCCAAGCACCGGTCCACCCACATATCAAATTATCAAAATACCAAACGCGAATTAACCCAACATGACAAAAGTGACTAGATGAAATTCCCGTGTGCCATCAAGAGCGCTTTGCCTATTATAAGAAATTGTTTTGGCATGTCCTTTGCCACAAAAGGGTTGGGCTATCTTGATGGACCTATTGTTACTATTGCCACTTGTCACTTGTTACAGTTATCTTGCTATCAAACAACTTGTTACCGCTATTTGAGTGCTTGCAGTAATTACCTTGCTAAAAACCGCTTGTCATTTTCTTATGCTCATCATTGAGTTCAACACTCTTACTTATCGAAAGGACTACGAATGATCCCCTATACTTGTGGGTCATCAAGACTCTTTTATGGCGCCGTTGCCGGGGAGTGAGGCGCATTCTGTGAGCGGAATATGGTAAGGGGAAATTTATATTACATGTTGAAATTTACTGTTACTTGTCACTATTGAAAGTAATCCTCTAAGAGGCTTGTTCGGGGTATCTTCACCTCGACCAGAAACACCAAGAGTTGTCCCTCAACCTGCTGCACCTACTAAAAATGTTTATTATGAAATTCCTTCTGGTATGATAGAGAAACTGCTAGCTAATCCTTATGTAGGAGATGGAACAAAACATCCCGGTATGCACCTAATCTATGTGGATGAAGTTTGTGGATCATTTAAGCTTGCAGGTTTATCCGAAGATGAAGTCAAGAAGAAGGTTTTCCCTTTATCTTTAGGGTGAGGCATTGACATGGATAGATTCGTGGAGGGAGGAGCTAGCTAGCTCCTAAATGAATTCGTGGATGGAGGAGCTAGCTGGATGGATTCGTGGACGCAGAAGCTAGCTAAAAGCTCCTGCATGGATTCAGGAACCGGCGACTCCGTATTGAGCTGTTTCATACGTTCTCTGCCGACTTTTAGGAACAAATTTAGTTGATCATGGACACGGGCGAGAGGAAGAAGAAGATGTGAAGAAAAAATGTAAGCGAAAATTTGATTTACAGTTTAAGCTTAAGGGGTCTGTTCCGTCACAACTCAAACCAAACCATAAAATAACATCTTCTGTGAATATCTTTTTTACGGGTCCCTTTTACGAGGTATGACTCTGCCCTTATCCGCGTCGACCCGCAAAGTCATTTTTCTGTAAATTGTAAACGTGTTTTGCGAGTCGGTGTTATACGGGGTTTGCTAGAGATGCTTTTATGTAACATCTTCCTAACAGGTTCATAGATGTAGGATTATTGAGAGATGTTTCATGGATTATCTCCGATACGTGGACATGCGATGGCGGCGATTTGATGGTGGACCTGGTGTCGACGATATGAGGCGACGTGATGCAAAGCAAACGCGGTGATAAAGGGTGTCCTACTCTTATTCTTAGGCAGTTGCTTCACAAGATCTTCGGATCTCGCATGCCTACTTTGGTCTTGCAGGGTCAAACAATGGCATCAATGTACTGAATCAATCACCGTTGTTCATCAAACAGCTGAAAGGCCAAGCTCCTCGAGTGAACTTTTTTGTCAACGAGAAGGAATATCAACATGATTATTGCCTTGTAGATGGAATATATCCAGAATGGGTAGCGTTTGTGAAGAAAATAACGATGCCACAATTAGAGAAACACAAGTTGTTTGTTGCACATCAGGAAGGGGCAAGGAAGGATGTGGAACGCGCTTTTGGTGTTTGGCAAAGTCGATTCTCTACTCTGCGTCGTCCTGCACGATTGTATGATCGGGACGATATCAAGAATGTCATGATGGCTTGCATCATTCTTTACAATATGGTAGTCGAGGATGAAAAAGATGAGGCGGCTAATATTCTTGATTTAAACGACGAGGCGGACACATTCATTGTCTTACCAACAGTGTTCACTCATGGTGATATACCCGTATTCGTGCAAGTGCTACAAAGGGATGCAAGAATCCGGGATCGCCTGACTCATAGGGCACTCAAAAATGATTTGGTAGAGCATATTTGAAAAAAGTTTGGACCAAAATAGAACACCATAAATACTTACTTTATGCACCCCTGAGTATAATTCGATGAATTTTAATGATAAATTTTGGCACTTTATGTATGGACTCAGTTCAAATATATGTCCATATGATTTATTTAAGAAATTTTAGTTGCTACATACATACCACAAATAGGCTACAAAGTTTACATACTACTCAAATCCTACTAGTTATTAAATGAAGAGAGCTAAGCTACAAAAAACTAAGAACCTATGCATTGAAGAGTTTGGTTGCCAAGTCATTTATTATACTTAGCACCTCATCTAAACAACCATGCAATGGAACCCGCCTGAAGGCGACGTACGTACGGCGGCCGCGACCGAGCTCGGTTCTCGAGCAGGGGCGGCTAGGTTTGGATCGTTGGGCGTATGTGATGAGCGTCATCAAATTAAACATGGACATACAGTCGTAGACGGCCGACAACGTCAGGACTCGCAAGGGCGCCGTGCGTACGTCGATCGGGCGCACGTTCGTTCGCGTCTGACTCGAATCCGAACCCGCCGAAATTGCAAAAGAGTACCACAATTTGGGCCGTATTCACAAATTGGTGCCATCTTTCAAACTTTTTGCAAATACATACCACGATACAGGTCGTATGTTTCAATTCTTGTATTTGTACATATAGATGCCCTTTCTGACAGATACGGCCCACCGGTCAGTCCCTTAAAGAAAAAAACGGCCCGGACCGCTGCGGTTGGGGGAAAACCGGCTCTCTCCCTCTCAATGCGGCTCAGATCGGCTGGGGGAAATCCCTCTCGCAGTCGCATCTCTTTCCCAGCCCGACTCCCTCTCCTCTCTCCCGGCCATGGCGGCGGGCACTCCTAGAAGCATAGTTGGTGGTGACGGTGACGGCGACGTCGAGGGTGACGGCGGCCACATCGAAGTAGCTTGGGGTGGCGGCGACGACGACAACGACTCTTACTCGTCCGATGGCGAGGGCTCGTGCGAGTTCTCCGAGCCTGCTGTGTCCAAGGCGGGGATATTGAGGCTAGCACAGATTTGGGTGGCGAATCCATGTACAAGCCATCATTGGACGTCTGGGATCGGCGGCGTTGAGTAAGTATTCTTGATAAATTATTATTAGGGTCAGATTTAATTAGTTCTAGTTTGTGAAATTTATAGTATTGGGGAATTAATGAAATGGGGATTTAGGGTTAGATTTAATTAGTTCTAATTCGAGATTCTGAAAATTAGGGTTACATTTTGTGTCATGTGATGTAAATTTATCACTGACAAGTGCCATATTTTTGAAATTTATATAAATGGGGATTAGGAATAGGAATTTAGGGTTAGATTTAATTAGCTACAGTTCGAGTTTCTGAAATTTAGGGTTACATTTGTGTCATGTGATGTAAATTTATCCCTGACAACTGCCATATTTTCTGAAATTGTAGTTTATATCCAGAAATTTGGGATGTTGCCATTCATTTTCAAGATCTGGACAGTTTACAGTTGACAGTTTACAGTTGAAACTGTGCGGTGATGATATTTTCCTCTCTAGTGTGGTAGAACTGATGGAGACACGAGGCTATTGAAGCACTGACTCCGTGTATTTTGATAAAGACGTAGGATTAGATGGTCTAGAGAAAATAGATACCAATACTAAGTTGCAACAGCTCAAGAGGCAGCACAAGGATGCCAAGTTGCTGATTTTGTCAGTGTACAGGGGGAGTGCACCTGTCATTGAAGATGTGTCTGTGACACAAGAGAGCCAAATTGTGGTTGGAAGACAAGAGAGCAAAAATGAAGGAAGAGAGCGGAAGGGCAAGCTCAAGCTTAAAAAACTAGTGGAAGAAGATAGTACTGATGCATCTTCATTTGATTCCGAGGGTCAAAGAGATATTGAAAATGATCCTTGCTTCATGTGGGAGTATAGGCCAAAATAAAATGATGGAAGAGGGCTTACATTAGAAGAATTTGAACAAGAAGAAAATGAAGGAAGAGGGCTTACATTAGAAGAATCTGAACAGGAAGAAACAAATGATGATGAAACAGATGGCAGTGGACTTGATGATGAAGTGCTACGAGAGGTCTTACATCATTATGATGGTGAAACATATGTGGAAGATTTATTTCAGTTGGATGAGGAGGATCATGTTGTTCAAGAAGAACACATTAGTGAACCTGTCATAAAGAGGAGGAAACTGCCATTGGGTGGAGGACCCACAAGCAGGTCACATTCCAGTGCCTTACAAATATTTGAACCAGATTTTAAACCCTCATCAGATGAAGAAGAGGAAGGTTTCCTTTAGGAAAGTGATGATGATGGGTTTGAGCCAGATAGTTTTGTACCACCTAAAGGAAGGAAGAGAGGGCAAAGAAACAGCCACCTAGGAAATGGTATGATGAAAATAGGGAAGACCACATAATCAATTATGTCTGAAAATGTGTTTCAGAGATCAGCAGCAAGTCAGGGATGCTTTGTTGAGTTTGCACATCAGTCAGAGTAGATCTTTTCAGTATCACGGGATTTCAGATAAAAGAATAATTGTGAAATGCAAAACAAATAAAATATGCAAATTCTTTATGGTGGTAGCAGTTATAAGAGGAGAGAAAATATTTGCAATAAAGAAAATGAGATTGCAACAGACTTGCCCTACTACTACAGATAAGAGTAGGGTCACTTCAAAGTGGCTTGCAAAGACATATGAGCCATTGTTTAGATCTGATCTCAATACTAGCATTCAAACTATGATTGACAACTAAACATAAGTCATAAAGCAACAACAACATAACTCAACATAAGTCAAACAACAACACGACTCATTCATTCATCTTATCACTTCATCTTTTCATTGAGCAGCTGGTTCCAACTTGAGTTGCTAGCAACTTCTTCAGTGAGCTTCTCATTTGAAATTGTCATACAAGCAAGTTCATTCTTCAACTTGGTCACTTCATGAGTGATTTCTGCTTCTGAATTGGCTAGTACCTCCTGTAGGTGACTGATCTACAACTGCATGTTCCTCCTCTCTTCAATCATCCTCTCATTTTCTTTCAAATGGTTGCACTTTAGATTTTGGATCGTTTTACCTTGAGCTCTTGAAAGGTTCTGGAGAATAACATACTTGTCATTAAGCTTCTGGTTATCTCCCTCTTTTCTTGCTATCTCTGCCTTCTGCCCTTCAAATTCTTTTCTGTACTCAGTGACCACATACAAATGCTCTTTAGTCCTAGTTTCTTGGGCCTGAAAAAGGGTGTCCACATGTTTAGCTAGTTCCTGAAATTTATCTTCAAGACTCTTCTTCTCACATGTCAAAGTCTGAATTGACACTGCATTATTCAGATTGTCACTCCTCCTGTAAGCTTTGGCATCTCCATACATTTTCCAAAGCTTCAACAGGGCATTCTGCATTGGTATAGGCCAATATGGATCAACCCATTAAACAAATCCACAGTTATCAGCTCCCTGCAAATTAAACAATACACAGAGCACAGTGAGCATAGCATATTAGCTTTGAAGGTGATAAATAGAACTGTGCAATATTTACTAACAATTCTATTAGTCAGTCATTCTATTAAACAATACTAACCGTGCAATATTTACTAACAATTCCAACTGTGCAATATTTACTAACAATATTTACTAACCATTCTAACTGTGCAATATTTACTAATAATTCTATTAAACAAGATGGCAGCACTAATCCATACCTTCTCAGCACATGCGAAGAACCTCCTCCGAGTGCTGGTTCCTTCAAAAGCTACGAATCTCTTTGTTGCTTTGCCATGCTTTTGGCTGAAAACCATAAGCTCCAACTCAAGCCCTGTGTAATCCTCGTCTTCAATGCTATCAGGAATCTAAAGCGAGCAAAAATCAGGAATGAGAAATACTATAAATCCCCAAATGCAGCAGGCTTAGAACATTAACCCTGACCCTAACCAGACTAGAGCCCTAACCCCTACCAGAATAAACAATAATCACCAAATCCCCTAAACCCCAAACCAGACTAGAAACCCTAACCCAAACACTATATCCCCAAATGCAGCAGCCTAGAACACTAACCCTAACCAGACTACAACCCTAACCCCTACCAGAATAGAACCTAATCCCCAAATCCCGAAATGCACCCGACTAGAACCCTAACCCTAGCTGCGAGCACTCACCTCGTACTTCTCGTCCTCCTGACTATTTTCGCAGAGCATTTGGGAGTAGTCTTGGCGGTTGTCGTCGCTGCTTTCCTCCTCATACTCCATGGCGGGGCGCCGACGGCAAAGACGGCGGAGACGGCGAAGAAGCGTTGGACAGAGGAGAGGGAGTCGGGCTGGGAAAGAATGCAGTGCGAGCGGGGTTCCCCCCAGCCGATCCGAGCCGCATTGAGAGGGAGAGAGCCGGTTTTCCCCTAGCCGCAGCGGTCCGGGCCGTTTTTTTCTTTGAGGGACCGACCGGTGGGCCATATCTGTCAAAAGGGCATCTATACGTACAAATATAAGAATTACAACATACGGATTGTATCTTGATATGTATTTGCAAAAAGTTTGAAAGATGACATCAACCTGTCAATACGGTCTGAATTGTGATATTCATTTGCAATTAACTCGAACCCGCCTCGTCGACGACCCAACGGTGCGCGCACGGCCGGATTAAAAAGGCGTACGGCCGCGTCGAGTTTGGTGCAAGGAAACCACACAACGTTGCTGTCGGGAGTCAAAACGTTCTGTGAAAATACCAAACCAACTTTGAACGATTCTAACGTTCCATCCTGGTCCTATCGTGGTCTTTGCTGGAGTAGCGGTGTTTTGGATTTTTTTTTGTTGGGAAACCGGGCCCATTACAGGGGTGACGGAGGACTCGTGACTAGCGCTTCCGTTTTCCACACTTGGCGTTAAGTCGGTATTTATATTTTAATCCCTTATAAAGAGATGAAAAACAATCACTGTAATATAGATCAATCATTGGTCAAAATAATCTTCTTTCTACTTTTTTCTGTTTATCTACTTTTGTTTGTTCGACTACTTCATCCACTACGCTTGCTCTCGTTCCGCAATCTCGGACCAGACTTGTCGGTAAAGTTACAAAACACTTTTATCACATCGCGGTCACATGCTTTAGGGGCATGTACATTAATTTAGAAAACGGTTGTTGTCTATAGCAACAGTCCACCTTAACTATAGACAGAGGTAAAAAATACCCCATACAATAGATTGTATGTTTACCTGTCCATAGCACATTACAATATGAAGGAGTAAAAGACTAATCCACCGCTTAAGGACATAGTTACATGCAACTTTATAGACGGCACACCATACAACGGTAGAAAGCCATTTGTAGCGACCAGATTTCTAAGACTACAGATGGTTGGTAATTATACCGACGGACTATTTCTCTATCTTCATTCTCTCTCGTCTACATCATCTAACATCTTAGTTGTCTTCCCTTCCAGACAGCTGACTGGACATTGACTCGTGACTCGGCTCGAATTGACTCTAACGAATCGAGCCAAGCTTTATTTTAAGATCGTTATAGGCTGAGTTAAACAAGCCAAATTCATGAGTATTCGTGTAGCTCGTTAGGTTTGGTATAAAAATCAGAGCCATCCATCGTCATCCTGTTACATGTTTATTATGTACATGTTACATTCTAAATTAATATTTTAAGAAAGAACTAGGCCGAAAGGGGGGAAGAAAACCCCTTGCCGTAGCTCATAGTGGGTGAGGAGATTCGTACCCGAATGGACTGAGTGAAACCTTGTCTCACTAGTCAGTACTTTCGGGAGAGCTCCTCGCTTTTAAAACGAGACTATCTAAGACTAACCTTTAAAGGCATATTTTTATAAAAGAGTTCTCTAAATAGCTGAGTCATCTAATTTTTTTAACATAATCATAAATGTTTATGTTCGTATCTATATCATGCTTAACAAGCTAAACGAGTTAGCTCGCAAGCTATGCGAACCGAGCCAATCTTGAATTTGAGCTCGTTATTACAATGGGTCGAGTCAAGCTAGCTCTTTTAACGAAACGAGCTCTAGCAAGTCGAGCTCGGCTCGGCTTGAATTTCACCAAAGATGTTAGTAGAGTTCTTTTTTTATTGAAATAGAAAATGCAAGAGTTGAATACAGATGTGTCGCTCCGTACCCGTATCCTACGTTGGCGGATTCAGCAACAGGCACCTGTCGCACGATCTCCCAGGAAACAAACACCAGCCTATGCCTATCTCGTTCTCAAAAAAATAATAAAAAACTTGTGGATAACTCTATGTGTGCGCGCGACGTGATCCAAACCCATGGGCCCGGCACCGCGTGGCGCCCATCGTCTCTCAAAAAACACACACACACACAGCAGAAGCACGAGTGAGTGTACGTACATGGGCGGCAGCATACCTACGTACGGCACGCGTGTTCCGTTCCATACGTAAGTAGGTTGGGTTCGCCTCACGCCTTGGTGATCAGATTACTAGTTTTCTTGGTCCATCCCCGTCGCCCTCTCTCTCGGCGATCAGCATTCAGCAGCAGTAGGTCCTCCTCAGGAACAAGAGAGCAGAGCACAATGCGCCCGGCACCGCCAGACCATACGATCTATCTACTACAGGCAGGCAGGAACGTTTTCCAACGGAACTGCGCCAGCCACAGCCAGGGATGGATACTAGTAGTAGCATAGCCAGGGTTCTGCGCCCGATCTGGCACAGAACGGCTGTATCCTGTATGTAAGGTTGAGGGTTAGTTAAGATCCGGCTTAAAGTAAGCAAGCAGCAAGCCAGCAACACACAACATATATGCAGCCCGAAGCCCCGAACATGCGGTGCGGGGTACTGCTACCGGTGGGGCAGGCAGGCTATGCGTGACTGACTGACTAATAACACCAAACCCAACCAAGCAAAGCCATTTCAGTCCTGATTATCTATATATAGAGAGTAGTCGTCACGTGTGGAAAAGAAAACATGCTAGCACAGTAGCACCACTGCCCATTGTTTTATATACTAGCACTACACGTAAAGAGACGGACCCGAGATCGCATCCGCGTGGCCGCTAGTACAGAAGCAGCAGCGACCAGACCATCAATCTTCAGCAGCAAGACAGACGGAACAATCAGAGGAGGAGAGGAGAGGAGAGCATCACGGTTTCGTGATACACGATGCGCCCAGCTGGGACGACACGTTATAACGAGCCAACGAACGAACCGCCGGCTCGCCCGCTTTTTTTGTTTTTGTTTTGTTTTCCGTTCTCTCTCTCTTTTTTGCTTGTCTTGGTCGCTCTCAGCGGCCTCGCACCGCACCGCACCGCAGCACGCATCCACGACGCACCTCCTTTCTCCGCCTCCCTCCTCTACCGTCCTCCCACCCCCTCCTCCTCCTCGTCCTCGATCTCTCCTCCCATCCACCATCCCGCAACGACCCATGCGCCGCTAGCCAAGCCATGCAGATGCAGCCCCACCCGGACCCCGCGTCGCGCTCGCGCCCGCGCCCGCGCCAGGAGGAGGAGGAGGAGCACACCCCGCCGCCCCCGCCGGAGCCCATGCCCACGGAGGAGGAGGCGGTGCCCAGCCCGGATGCGGACGAGGTGAAGGACGCGCCTGCTGCTGCGGAGGCGGATGAGGAGCAGGCGGAGGCGGTGGACAGGGACAAGGAGGAGGAGGAGGCCAGGGACGGGGACGAGAAGGAGGCGGAGGAGAGGAGGGGCAGGGGGCGGAAGCGAGGGAGGCGGCCCGGGGCGCCCAGGGGCCTCGTCATGGTGAAGCGGGAGCTGCTCGCGCGCTGCATGACCTGCCCGCTCTGCAACCGCCTCCTCCGCGACGCCACCACCGTCTCCGAGTGCCTCCACACATGTGAGCACCGAATTCTCCTTCCCGTCCCTCCTCCACCTCCTCCTCTGCCCCCGCCGCGCCACGATTCGTCACGCTTAGTTCTCCCCCGACGTCCCTGATCTGGCCAGCGCATACGGCGCCTCCGGGACGTGGGAGAGATTCGGCCCCTGCTCCCGCCGGCGTGACCCCTGGACGGACGTGGGCGCTCGTCCGCTCCACCGCGTTGACGCCTCGCGCGCGCTGGGATTCCGCTTAATTTACTACGGCTTGCCGTGCCTGGCTAGTTTAGTTCCACCTCATGCCGTCTGACTCGTCGTCGCTGCCTCTGTTTTACGTGGCCTCTGCTTCTGTTCATCGGCTATTGATCTGCATGGATGCCATGCCAATCTTAAACCTGCCGCCTCCTGGATCGCTGCCACTTTATCCGGTTTGAGTGCTTGCCATGATGCCTCATTCATTCATGACCAAGACTTGATTACACATTATTTATTCTTCTACGATTCGTCCATGTCGATGTCGAGTCTCTGTTTCATTTTCGGACTAGAAATAAGTGACGCCTACTCAGCATGGAGGCCCCGTGCGATCTCGGACTTGCTTCTGCAGCATTTCTGTTGTTTCTTCTTTCCTGGGTAACCGTGATACTACTTCTTTTCATTGTTTGTTCCATGGTATGTTCTACAGATATGTCTCTGACCCTATAATTAACTATTGAGCTCAGTGCACAACAGAGTAATATATGTTGTGGGAAGCTATTTTTCCTCCATTTACTTCAGTTGTTACTAAATTTATTTTCTTACGTTGTTCGTTATTTCAGAGCTCTAATTTTGCATTTGATGCAGTTTGTAGAAAGTGTATATACAAGAAGTTTAATGACGAGGAGGTAGAGTCCTGCCCAGTATGTAACATTGATCTTGGCTGCACTCCAGTCGAGAAGCTTAGGTATGCTTATGCTTACGACTATCTACTCCGTTGTTTCCACTTTGCTTGTCGATGTATGTACATCTTAGGGTCAATGTAACTGCGCGTGGTACCACCAGTTTTCACCTTATCGTCAAGTTTTCTGGATATCTTTTTACCGCAAAATAACTTTGCGTAGTTAGTACTACATGTAGAACTTGTTAGCTCACTTCAATTTTCGCTAGCAAAGTTTGAACACAATAGGAGGTAACACACTGGGATAAAGTGTACAAATTTTGCAATCTGCGCTGGAACTTAGAAACCATCTGCATAAATCCGGTGGACACATAGATTTTTAAGGGCCCTTACATCTTAGAATTCTCGGCAACACAGCAAGCAATTTATATGATTGCTGTAATACCCCAATGCTGTTTGCTTCAGTTGTATGCTTTCTACACTGATGATGATGCAATTTGAAATCATATGGGCCTATTTCAGCTGTAGGCTGCTGTGTTTCTGATTGGCTAAATTTGTTGCCTTTTATACAGACTAGGATTTTTGTGCTTAAATTCTTCCAATCTGAATAAAGATTGGCTCTTGGGCTCTTCAGGATAAGTAATTTGAAGTAGAGATTCCCACTTGTCATAATGCTCTAAAAGAAAGCTTGCTCCGTTTCTTGTTTTGCTGCGGTCTCTTTTTCAGTGCTTTGATGCCAATTTCCCCCCTCTCACTTAACTATATTGGACTACTGGTAGACTGTGAAAGTCTTGGTTAATGGCAAGTTCATTCGTGGCCTGCGAAAACAGTCAGTTTGCCATACTCATAGTTTGCCTGTTAAAATGAGCTGTACCATAATATACACCTACATAGTTTTGAGAAGATCCTCGCACTAATAGTATGTCAATCTTGATGTTCCATGACCATGAGTCCAGTCTGCAGTACCCGCTGTGTGAGTGGTGGTGTGCGTACCTGCATTGTACTTGGTAGACGGTGTTTCTAAAAAAGACCATAACAGTATACTTTTTTTCTTTCTAATACATGTATTCCTTATACTTGTATTTGTACATTTTCTGTATTCAGAGCTGACCACAGTCTGCACGATGTAAGATCCAAAATCTTCCCCTTCAAAAGAAAGAAGATTAAGGCTGAAGATGTTGCATCTCCTGATTCACCTCCTAATAAAAGGAAAGAGAGATCCATCTCTTCATTAGTGGTCCATACACCTAGATTAACACCGACAGGATCGACTGGACGGCGGACAAAGGTAGTTACCAGGAAAGCTGCTGCTGCGTTGCATGGCCTTGCTCCTACCGTTGACAATCCTGTGAAAAAGGAAAACAGTGACAAGAGTGCTCATAGCTCAAGCTTGCCTGCTAATTTGGGCAAAGTGCCAAAAACAAAGAGACAGGTAAACGAACCACACCTTAGTATCTTCATGCTAGCTGCGTTAGAGTTTTTTTTAGAAAATACAGACTAGTTGTGTTGGAGTTAGCTGTGAAATGTGCACCGAATTCCCAAAACAACAATTGGTTATTAGCTAGAAGACTGTACACCTCGGCTGTAACTTGAACCTTTTTTCTCCAGATATTGTCAAATGCGGAGGAGGCATCTAACTGTTCCAGCAATAAAGATACTGAAGATGATAGTAAGGACATGGCAGATAATGCTGAGCTCTGGAGACCTTTAAATTGTCTGGTCGAAGCTGCAAACAGGACAAAGTCCTTTAGGTCGAGTTTACAAGGTTCAGGTGTTAAAAGAGAGCAGCTTAATGGTTCTCCCAGTAGCACAAATGGTAACAAAACAAACCCAAAAGAGCATCCGAAGAAACCCAAAACTGAGGATGATAATAAAGATGCTCCAGTTCCAGCAGTGACGCTAAAAAGGAAACTTAAAGGGGCTGGGCGGAGAAGGAGCGGACTTCGAGCTCCAGCCGATGGGGATCCTGATGGGGCACTTAAGCAGAACGAAAAGAGATTCAACTGCATATGGTTTTCGTTGGTTGCCTCACTCGAACAGTAAGCATGATCAGTTCATCACACTGTCACTTTGTTTTAAATTCAGAAGAAGCAAGAACACACACATTTGTATCTTATCTTCTTCTTGTGACACTATAATTGTCAGGAAAGGAGACTCACCTCTACCACAGATACCTTCACACTATTTGCGAATAAAGTAAGCTCGTATTTATACCCTGTTTTTTGTAGATCTGAGGTTAACAAGTCTTGTTTAAATTTATAAGCTGAGTTATCAGTAGATATATGCTAAATAAGCACAAACCTCAGTAACCTTTTTTCGCCATGTCTTGACATGTTGATTGCTTCACATTGAAATCAGACGTTAACCTTTTAAACAGCACCATAAGCATGCATTTGTGTTATTTCTCAACTATATCCTGTGAAAGTTCCCTGTGGCTAATGCACTAATCGTTTTACATCAGAGATGCAAATATACCCGCTTCGTCTATCCAAAAGTACCTCGTGCAGAAACTCAGTCTCCCAAGTGAGTCCGAGGTAAGAGCCACATCTGTGTCATACTCATGTATGATGTACTCCCTCCGTCCCAAAATAAGTGACTCAAAAGTGACTCTATTTTGTACGTACTAAAGTTAGTACAAAAGTGAGTCATTTTTGAGTCACTTATTTTGGGACGGAGGGAGTATAAATTACTGTTTTATGCACAGCTGGAATTTTTTTGTATAAATGACCGAGATTTGAAATACAAGTTTCTCTTCTCATCTGGTTGTAGCAGAGTTACCTCATTTCTACTATCTGTTTTTTAATATGGTCCACTTCTTGCCATTTGAACATTAAAGTTCACTTATCAAAATCCATGTTATATTGATAATGGGGAGTGAATTCGTAAAACCTGAGTTTGTTGTCTAGGTGCTTTGCTGAAATATGCCGATCAATAATAAAATTTGAAAATTTGCTTCAATTATTATTTTTAACTGTTGGCTTTCAAATGCTCATCACACATTACCATGCAATTGTTTCACCGCACATGATATTTTCACTCCCATAATAGCAACCAAGCCTAGCTCAGTTAGTGGATGTGCAGTCCCGCCACCAAATAGCTTTGAGTTTGTGGCATGTGCTTATACTTTACTAAAAGAACATGTAGTTCATCCTGCATGCTGTTCATAACTTTTTTTAACATTTTGCACAAGTATATGTCAGGCCAGTTTTTGGAACTCTGCATTCCCCTGTAAGTCCAACTGGGCATGTTCACTCGTCCAAATAGTACTTAATCTTCATATTTACAGGTGGAAATAAATTGCTGCGGGCAGCCAGTGAACCCTACACAACCTCTGCGCAATTTAGTAGAGTTGTGGCTGAGGGGGCGATCACCGCAGGCAACACAGGCCATTGTAGGCTCCCCTGCGGAAGAGTTTGTGATGGTGCTAAATTATGGACGGCCAAAGGCCATGGAACCTTGAGTGCACCGTAATGATTCAACCCATTTCCTTTCGAAAGGTCAGGTTTTTTCTGCCATAGCCAGCCATTTGCTGGGCCAATGGAAGAGGTTGTCGAAAGATGAAGTCCCCGTTGGTACACAACGTCGTGATGTGGCTGGCTCCCTCGACAGCCAGCCCTCGGCGACATATTCATGTATTCATTCATGTTGGTAGGTATTGTTGTTCTTCGATTCCATTATGATATTTTTTTTCTTATTTATTATACACCAAAGATAGATGAAAAATGATCTTTAGATTGGATATAAAGAGAGGGAACAGTCTCAACCATTGATGCTTCTGATTGTAAGGATGACTATGACTATGAGTGGATTGGAAATTGCCATTTGGTCGTGTCATAACTTGCTGTGGCGCGACATGTATTTTAATGGATACTCCTAAAGAAGACCTGCACGGATGCTAAATTAAATGCTGTTATAAAGATGTAGGTTGTAATTGGTACTGGTGTTTTGGATTCTACAATGTTGGTCTTCCTAACTTTGGAGTATCTCCAAAGACGAGTCAAAGAATTTCAAAGTCAACTTTTTATCCTGAATCATATTTGTTTTTTAGGGCAGTATCCTGAATCATATAGATGTTCTACTTTTATTTCTTTCTGAGGAAGTCAGAACTATTTTGTCAATGTTTCATGCATTGCATGTCAATGAAGTACACCGTACGCATGGATGGAGGTTTCAGGAAACAACAGACATGGGTTCAAAGTTGTAAATCATGTGGTAATAACTGAATATATGGTTGAAATTCTAGCATAATTTATGCATTGTTTAAGGGAAACCAATTGCATGGAAGCGGAGTGCGGGAAAAAACTAAACTAACAATGCAACAAAACAAAGTACATATATGTCAATTACACAAAAACTTATGCAACAATTTTACTGGTTGTATGGAACATAAACTAACCTTTAATGTGGCTGGAACACAACACTTGCAACAAACCCAAAAGAGACCCGCACAAATAATCCATTCTCGCTGCAACATAAAATACGAATAATTAAAACCACCACATCAAACACAATACTCGTCCTGAAAAACAACCATTGCTTGTTACTCACAAGCATGTTGAAGACCGGGAGCACCAGAGCCATGTAAGAGGCCTCTCGGAGCAATATCGACATGGGCCCTGTTTGGATACTCTAACCGGGTTAGAGGTTAGAGTTAGATTCTAACCCTCAACTAACCCTAAACTAACTCTAACCCAAAAGGTGTTTGGATAAGAGGGTTAGATTGGCAATAAATGCCCTTTCTCAATCATTTGGTTACTTTTGTCCATATTCATTGTCGGATTTGGTGTGGCCGATCGTTGTGTGGCCTTCTCTTCGGAGAAACTGTTGGAGTGCGCCGTCAGATGCTCGAGCGAGGTGAGGTCGTCGAGCACGTCCGGGAGGCGGCCGGAGAAGCGGTTGTCGGACAAGTCCAACGAGGTGAGTTGTGTGAGCTCGCCGAGGCGTGGGCTCAGCTCGCCGGTGAGCTCGTTGGATGCGAGTGAGAGCTTCCTTAGCCCGGCGAGGCCGAAGAGCTCGTGGGGGAGGACGCCGGCGAAAGAGTTCGAGCCGAGGAAGAGCTCCTCCAGCCACACGAGGCCCGCGAGAGAAGCTCCCGGGATAGGCCCGGCGAGGCCACGGCCGGGGAGCCGCAGCGCCGTGACGCGACCGGTGGCGCCGTCGCAGCCCACGCCTTCCCAGTCGCAGCACGAGGCGCCGGACCATGCGGTGCGGAGGAGGGCTCCCCCGCCGCCGAGCTCTCCGGCGAAGCCCCGCAGCGCGCGCAGGTCGTCCGGGTGACACGGCGTCGCGCTCGCCGCCGGGCAGAGGCTGGGGCGGGGCGGGGCGGGCCGCGGCAGGGCGCGGCGGCCGGCGGCTGGGACGGTGAGGAGGGAGCGCGACGGGAGGGACGGGGGGTTGGTGGGAGGATCTGGTGCGGTAAGGAGTGATTTTTTTTCTTTTTTTTTTGTCCCCACCTAACTCTAACCCAAAAAAGCACCTCTTGGGTGGGTTAGAGTTTTTGGGTGGGTTAGATGCATCTAACCCAATCTAACCCTACCTGTTTGGATTTTTGAGGGTTAGATAGCTCAACTCTAACCCAATCTAACTCTAACCCTGGGATCCAAACAGGGCCATGGCTCCATTATGAGCTAGACCGCTGGAGCTCCAAAGTTGGTGGCTTAGCAATCCTGCACACCGCTGACATCATTGCCCTCTTCCCACTCTCTATAAAGAGAGGAAGAGCAACAAGCACTAGTAGAAAATGGTCCATTTGTCCCGGTTCCAGAGGTCCATTAGCCCCGGTTACGGAACCGGGACTAAAGGGTCGAGACTAAAGCCCAAAACCTTTAGTCCCGATTCCTTTACCAACCGGGACAGAAGGGCCTGCACGTGGCCTCTGCGGGGAGCCCAGGCAGGAAGGCCTATAGTCCCGGTTGGTAATACCAACCGGGAGCAGGAGGTGTTTTTTTTGAATGGGGGTTTTGGAGGATTAATTTAAGGGTTTCATATTGTGTTAGCTAACTAATAGAGAGAAATGTCCTCTCTTTCTTCGTGATGTAGAAGTAATGACTTTAGCAAGTTATCCTCGGTCTCTTAGGTATTGTGGCGTACCGACCATTCATTTACAACATCTGGGCTAATGAACCCAACGTCGAAGATTCATCCACACATGATCTAATCCGCTTTCCTTCCCCCAATGATATAATAACCAATCACGATCATAATAACAAATCATCATGATAATCATGATCAACATCATCATCATATTAATATAAAAACTCTTGCATCACTATAGCTAATAATCATCATAGTCATTACCACCAACACTATTTAATCATCATTTTTGTCAATGAGACATCATATAACAAAAGTTGGCCACTAGTCATAATCACAACTCCTCCTCCTCATCATCATCAACTATAACACATTGTAGCACATAATAACACACTGTACCTAGGGCCTACTTCCCTCTCATAGGACCTACTCTACCCTCTCTTAGGTAGAATATCATAAAACAAGACAGGCCCTGACTCTCCATTATGGAGAATGGAGATCATCTTGTCTCCCATTCTTGGCCTACCCACAATGTTGCTTCCAAGTAGCTCTCTACGATTGACCATACATTTTTTCCAATATTTGATTGTCATTTCATCGGTTTTAGAAATCCAGTTACATCCCACATTGCCTTGCGACAAAAAGTAGCAGGAAAATCCAGTTACAGCCCATCCCCACCACACACATGCTCGTCCCGCTGCATCCCGCCGTGGTAGTCGTTATCAACAGTAGTGCCTAGCACCTCCTTCTGGCCTAAACCTTGAAGCAACATCATCGTTGGTCATGACAGTGTTGTCTCCACCCACCCAGTTGCAATGGACCACTGTTGCAACGTATAGGTTGGCATGGCAGCACCGTCATCATAGTCCGTCTCCTACAACACAGCTCCACCGAGGGGCATGGCAGCAGTGTCCCCATAGCCTACAACAACGCAGCTCCGTCACTGACGTGGCCTGTTGGCATGCAACACGCTCCCGTAACCTCCACCACCGGCGTGACATGTTAACGTCTCGTAGCCTCGCCTGCTGCAACGCAGCTCCGTCGCCGGCGTGGCAACAGACGTCGTCGCGAGGTGTGGCGAGATTTGCAGCACCATATGCTCCTCCCGCTGCATATGTGAGCTTTGCAACACCGGCCACACGCCATCCACCCCCCTCCGCGCAAGGTCGACGACACTCGTGCAAAACAAGCCGACGGAGGTTCTGCATGCCAACGTGGATGCTGTAACTCGTCCAACATCTGCTTCGTTGAGGCCACAGTAAAATAGGTGGGAGTAAGAGATCGAGGTTGGAGGCGAATGAAGAAAAAAGTGAGGTTCTCGTTCAGATAGGATGGAAACGAGTGGCTCACCTTGTGGTTGGGGATAAAGACACGCGGTTCATGGGCCGTGGGAAACGCGTGGCGCACGGCCGACGCAGCTGATTTACGAGAAAATCAGCCGGTTGTTTTTAATATTTTTCCTTTGGCAAACCCTATAGGATTTGAAAAGTGCACAACATTCTAATTCTATGTTTTTTTCTATTTATAATACAAAATGGTTTTAGAATCTGGCGAATCAAATAGACGCTACCTACGTTTGTTCTCGCAGGTTAACCTAGCTGCAGTCCATTTGTGTTCTTTACCATCACACAAGCAAATCCAACGGCCCATATTTCTCCATCTCTCTTTCGTCGCTTTTCTCCAGTCCTCTCTCAGCCCCCTACTGCTCGAAATCCAGCAGCGACGGCCGGCGCATCTCACCCTGGGCCGACGCCGACGAATTCCGAAGGGAACCGGAGATGCAGCAGGTAGGAAAGAGGCAAACCCTAGCCGCCCCAACCAGATCCACCCATGGTCAGGGGCTGTTACTGTTCATCGCAAAGAAAGAGTTGGCTGTTTCTGTCGATGCTCCATCTCTTCTCGTGCGTGCTTCCGATCTGATGCGATTCTTGCGGTGTTGGGCGGATTGATCCTGCAGGGCGATGGCACGGAGGCGCAGGTGACGTGGGATGACCAGCAGAACATCAACCGGTTCGGCCGCCTCAACAACCGCCTCCACGAGCTCGCCGACGAGATCAGGCTCGCCAAGGTTTCTTTCCCTTCTGGCACCCCCCCTTCTGTTTCTCAGATGCTCTTGTTGTATGAGTTGTTCAATTCGCTTCCATTGAAAGAAAAATACGAGATTAGGGCTTTTGCCCTTTGCAAGAGGGGCTAGGAGGGTCCAGGGCTATGGTACTTGAGGGTGTCTCAAGGTTCTTGGGGTTATGGAGACAGAGTTAATAATATGATTCCAGGGACTCGCAAATGCATTCCTTGCAGTATGGCATCACAATCTGGTTTAGTCATTTGATGATGGGCTTTTCATGCCTATGATAGTTTAGGTGATGAGATTTGCTAAGGCCAGATTTATATGTTTGTAGATTATCAATTATGCAGCTCATGAATACTAACATTAAAAACTGAGAATAGTACAGAGTTCTTGTTTGCAACGCTTGGGAGATTTTGTGAAGTGTTGATCAAAGAACTAAAGCTTCTTGGGAAGCTAGGGCGATTCTGTGTACTACAAAACAAACCCTACCTATGTCTTCATAGTTTTTACCATTGCCAATTCCCTTGGTTTAGCTTCATATGTCTATTTTTTTAGAATACGAATTAATGAACTACCACACCCAAGAAACGGGGCATTGTGGATTTGGAGCCTAAGTCAAGGGTTCGTTTTTTTAGCAGTTGGGATTACAGTTGTGAAAGCTTCACATAGATATAAGCAATGACCCAATAGGACTTGAGAGATTCTCTAATCCATCAGTAATTTTGTTTTGCCGTCTGTGAACTTTCCAGTGACACAATGGCATGTGTTACTATGCTCCTCATGATTTTGCTAGATAAATAGGGAAAAGTGTTAGGAAATACTCCCTCCATTTACAGATATAAGATGTTTTGAATATTTCAACATGGACTACATTCGGACTGAAACGAGTAAACAAATACACTAAAAGGCGTATGTATACATCCGATTCAGTAAAAAGATAGAACGTCTTATATTTGTGAGCGGAGGTAGTAGTATTGATCAATGCCTTGGTCTATCTAAACCTACCTTCTGAGATGCCATGTAAAACATTGACACGAGTCGTAAACTTTGAAATGCCGCTGGAAAGGCCGTTCTATTTGTTAGATATCTAGCCATCTAGGCATTTTAAATACCCAGTTTATCTTATAGCCATTAGGCATTTTGAATATCCAGTTTATCTCAAATTGAGCTGCAGTCAAGTGCTTTGCATGTGCAAATGAGCAATGAAAGATTGCCTAATGAGGATTTTTACTCATTCGGAAGACCAAAATAATGTGACCGCAAAGTCGACATTTTTGGCTGTGAATCTGTGATCATGGCATGTTTGTTTATAGGTCCGAGTATCTGACATGCCATTGAGACATCCAGTGGCATTTTTCAAAATTTTAATCTTTGCTATGACATGTTTTTGATTTTTTTGATCTTCTGCTACCAAAGTTGGCTGCCAAATATTTGTACAGTACAGTAGGCTCATTTCTGATAGAACCATAGATACTACATTTATAATTGAAATTAAAACGCTGCTTAAAGAACCATACATAAATGTCATTTGCCTTTTCCCTCTATGTACCAGGAAGCAAATGAAAACCTTGAGGATGCGGGGAATGAACTCATCTTGTCTGATGAAGATGTGGTGCGTTTCCAAATTGGGGAAGTGTTTGCCCACATGCCAGTGGACGATGTGGAAACTAGGCTAGAGCAGATGAAAGAGGATGCGGCTAAGAAGTTAGAGAAGCTGGAGGAAGAGAAGGAATCCATCCTTGCCCAGATGGCCGAACTGAAGAAGATCCTCTACGGGAAATTTGGAGAGGCCATCAACCTGGAGGAAGATTGATGTCGAGAACCGGAGCTGCCTTTTTAGGTGTCAGGTCGTATGACACCTGTTCTTGTTCAGGTGCTTTGTTCTTCTCGCTACATTGTTTCTCGTGATGATTGTTCCCCATTATGCATTGGCATGGTTGATCTCGGTTGGACTATAGATTGGGGCTGGTTGTCCAGCAGAAGCCTGGGGAGAGTAGACGTAAATGGGCACTTGAGAAACCAATGAGGGGATGTTTACAATGTTTTAAGCTAGTGAGTATGGTTTGAACCTGCATGATTGTATTACATGAAGTCATTAGGCTTTACATGTAATTTTCTTCAGATTCCTGCAGTGTCACAATGGTGTGATTAGGGGACCGCAGGAGCTGTGTTTTTTTAGGGGTAGGAGCTGTGTGATTAGGTCGTGCCTTGAGTTTCCGTGTGTGCGTCGACTGGCTAGGGGCTGCAACGCTGCCTGGTGTGCCTGTGCTGGGCTGACTTGTTGTTGCTGGGCCTAGGCTGTGTGCTGTGCTAGGTCCCGGGCATATAGCAAAATATTTTGTACATAGGTGCTCCCTCCGTCCCAAAATTCTTGTCTTAGATTTGTTTAGATATGAATGTATCTAGTCAAATTTTAGTATTTAGATACATTCATTTCTAAACAAAGTTAAGACAAGAATTTTAGGACGGAGGGAGTAATAGCTAAAAAAAAGGCATGCCCCGGACCTGGGCCCTGGGGCAGCTCAGCCCCTTCCTGTAAGGATGTCTTAATAAGTTTATAGTTAGAAAAAGGAGAAATAGCAAATGATGGTTGGTTTGTCAGCTGTTTTCTTGACAATTTGGAAGTTCAACAGAAGAGTGCGTGCTTTGAAAACGAGCGAGTGGATTAATTATTATTAACATGATAAATCATTGGTGTACAAAAATGTTCAAACTAATTAGCAGATGAAGTCTTTTGTCATGGACGACGTTTTGGGATTGGGCAAATTACAGCTGACTGATGGCAACCCTGAAGATGAAAAACGAAGATTATCCTTCAGGTTGCTGGAAAGATGTCTTTACCGAACTACTATATGTTGCTTGAAATAGTGTCCTTTTGATGTAATACGATAGAAAGCTTGATGTCATGTGCAAAGTCCTTGATTTTTCTTTTCTTGTGCTGCTCCCAGCATAGGGGCTCTCCTTCAGTCTCCATGCTACGTACAGCATTTTTCTTAAGTAAAACAGTTTTGCTAAAGCATATCTAGTTGTGCCTTAAGTATTGCACATCTAAGTTTTATGCAGATATTTTTTGTTCTTTTTCTTTTTTATGTTTGATTGAGTCGCTTAGATGTGCCTTGGACAGAGAGTGAGCTCTCATTTTCATATTTTTGGAGAATATCTGGATACTATTTGGGCAACTTGAGCTTGACCCAGAAACAGAGGAAACAGAGGAGCTTGCAACGCCCAAACTGAAGATCACAACAATGCCTGAGGTTTGCCAAGAAGAAGAAAAACAACGGAGGGCCGGAGGGAACATCACACCATCGACTTCATTATTGGGCAAAACAAGGGATTTTTTCTGCACACGACGATGCATTGACCGGTAGCCAGCTGAGCTGAGCTTCCGCATGCCGATCAGACCCGTCGTGCACGCACCCTTATTGCCTTAATTATTCATGCACCGGCACAACTCTCTGTCACACACACACACACAAGCTAGCTCCGGTGTAAGCAAGCAAGGATAGCACAAAAGCATGAGGTCTCGACGACGGACGTGCTCAGATCAGATGGATATGCTGTTCGGGATGCCCCTGGCGGTGAGCCCCTCGGCCTGTCCCGTGTGGTCGGAGGTGTTTGGGTAGAGCAGCATGTATGGGAACTTGGCCGGCCCGGTGCGGTTCTTGAGCTGCGGGTCCGAGTTCATGGCCACCACCTGCTTCTCGATGCCCTCCAGCTTCGCCCCGAACCGCTTGAACGCCTCCAGCGCCTTGGCGTCCGACGTCCACGCCGGCGTGTCGTGCTGGCCCAGGTAGACCTCGTCGGAGGAGTGCTTGGAGAGGATCTCCATGAGCGAGATGCCCACCAGGGCATGGAACTGGCTGGTGATGGTGCGGATGAAGGCCTTCTCCGGGTCTCGCTCCAGCTCCGCGTACTCCTCGCTCCCCTGCACCGGCATCGGCCTCCGGCTCGCCGACGGCTTGTTGGGGTGGTAGCCCGAGTAGGGGTACTGCCCGAAGTTGACGGCCGCGTGGAGCGCCGACCCGGTCCAGATGATGGTGGCGCACGCCTTGATCAGCTCCGCCACCGTCTGCATCTTTGGCCACCACGCCGCGTCCTTGAGGTCGCCGTGCCCGACCTCCCTCACCTCCTTCCACCACGCCTGCAGCTCCACGTCGCCCTGCAGCACGCCGTCGTTGGGGTAGTAGATGGTCAGGTAGTCCGACACCCACTGCTCGATGGCGTCCCACACGGCCAGCCCGTCCGTCGCGTACGGGTAGTCCTTGATCAGCAGCCGCACCTTGTGCGGGCTCGATGCGTCCTCCACCGCCATGCCCCTACATCATCATCAACCATCAAGATGGATTAATCATTTTGATCAAATCAAGGACCGTTTCGTCAATTATATAATGTAAAAATGTTGCACCTCTTGATTAGATCGGCGGGGAGAGCTTGTTCGGTGAAGTTCCAGTGCTTGTAGACCATGGAGGACATGGGCATGGCGTGCTTGTGCGGGAACACGGTCATCTCGATGACGCCGCCGGCGTTGATGAGCAGCCCGCGCGCCCGCGCGTTGATGTTCATGGTGTCGCGGTAGTGCGGGTGCAGGAGCTTGTAGACCGGGTGCGTGACGCTGAGCTGCCTGTTGGTGGCGATGACGAAGGGCTCCATGACGGCGTGCGTGTTGAGCCAGTGGCTGATGAGCTGGTGCCACCCGTAGTCGTTCACGGAGGCGTAGGCCTTGGCGAGTTGCCATATCCAGCCCTCCACGCCGGCGTGCTGCGGCGTGTACACGGCGCTCTTGGCGGTGGTCAGGTCGCCCTGGATCAGCGGCGAGCTCAGCTCGATGGCGACCGGCGCCAGCGTGCCGTCCCCTCGCAGGAAGAGCAGCGTCCTTGTGGCGTACACGAAGCTGGCGTCGAGGTTGTTGATGTCGATCAGGAACGGCATCAGGTTGTCGTGCTGGTCTACGATGTAGAGCCTGTTGCCGGCGAGCGCCTGCTGCACGGTGAGGCCCTCCAGGCTCTTGGCCACGTGCTCCTCGGTCATGGTGCTGGTGTGGTCGCCGTACTTGCTCGGATCCAGAGTGCTCTTGGGAGGGAACTCCTGCACACGCGGTCAAAACGGTGTGAGTATTGATTAGTGACATGTATGGACGATTTTGTTCAATGGCCGGTAGATGGAGTGGGTCACTCACGGTGAGCCGTTTGATCATCATGGGGTTGACGCCGGCGAGCATCTCCCTGGCGAACTCCTCGTCAGTCATCCACGCTTTCTGGTCTACCTTGATGATCTCCGGCTTGGGGAGCTTGAGGAGGAAGTCGCCGCCCTTGGGGATGAGGTCCTTGACGAGCTGGAGCGGGAAGCGCTTGCGCACCTCCTCGAGGGCGGGGATGTTGGGCAGCTTGATGCCGCCCTCGTAGAGCTTTAGGATGTCGGCGAAGGAGTCGAACTCGCCGGGGGAGAGGTCGACGTAGGTGCGGATGGCCGGTATGATCCCGTCCACCAGCGCCTTGAGCGTGTAGCCCAGGAAGTCCGACTGCTTGAGGTGGCCGAAGAGCTCGTCGCGCGGCACGTAGACGTTCTGCACCAGCGGCAGCAGCCGGCTCTCGTGGTCGGGCTCTGCGTCGGCCACACATGCTTGTCAGACCAAGTACACGTTATGGGGAGATCGAAAGGAAGGAGACACGCACTGCTGTCCGAGGGCTTCCGGCCGGTGCGGCAGCGGCGCGGGTAGGGGAGGTCCTTGGAGCCGCCGAGGACGTCGCGGGAGTCGCCGAGGTCGTTGTAGACGTCGTAGCGGTAGACGCGGTCGTGGTCCAGGTAGGGCCCCTGCTGGTCGTCGCCCCTCAGGTTCCGGAGCTCGTCGTCGCGGTACGGCTTCAGCGCCGGCGGCATCTGGTGCGGCAGGTACGTCTGCGGCACGTATGTCCCAACGGAACCGACCAGTCAGGCAACGAGCAAGCGAAATCCATCGTACTAGCTACCATGGAGTGGTACTCGTATAAAATGCTCACGTCGTTGGCGAAGAAGACGCGGTTGTGGCGGTACTTGGCCTGCGGGTAGACCCATGAGTTGGCGACGAAGACGATGGTGCCGCGGCCGGGCACGTTGTCGAGGGTGATGGTCTTGAGGAAGAACTCGGAGGCGTGGTTGTTCTTGACGATGATGGCGCCCGGCACCCCCAGCTTGTCCACCGACCAGTCGAAGGTGACGGCGAACTTGTTCTCGCCGGTGGTGATGAACGGCAGGTTCGTCGGCAGGAGCCACTGCTCCAGGTTCGCCTCCGCGCCCACCTTCCCGCGCCCACCGTTGTCTGCTCGACAATTAATTAGTAGTAAGGTAAACTCCTCCGTGCGTCATGTCTCACATTAGTTACTCCATTATTAAGTTATTTTTTGCACGTCCCTGTCTCTCAAGCTCAAGCTCAAGCATGCATCCGTAACCATACGTGCATTTTAGTTCTTTATATATATTATTTGCTTGGTTCGGCCGTGAGGATGCGGATCTGCTTCCGTTTTCCATGTATCACAGTGGCAGGGATTACAAAACGGGGAGTGGCGAGTGAGTGCTCACTGTGGTCGACGTTGGTGGAGCTGATGAGCTGGCAGGTGACGCCGCGGCCGAGGAGCTCGGTGACGCCGTCCATGACGGTGGCGCCGAAGTCGTTGAAGTCGAGCGCGTTCTTGCGCATGAGGACGACGGAGCCCTTGAGGTGGGCGCCCCGGAGGCCCCCCGTCAGGTCGCTCACGATGCCGCCGACGCCAAACATCTTCGCTCGATCTCTGGGGAGTGTGGCACGCTTGCTAAGTTAGCTCGCTGTGGTGCTGCTGTGTGAGAGCTCCAGGAGCGACCGGGAGGCCAATTTATAGATGCGCGAGGGGGAGGGTGTGATGGCCTGCCACTGCGAGCACTGTGTGGACGCTGGGAGTCCGGCCGGGCTCTACTGTGGCCGATAAGTTTTGTTTATTATTCAGGGGATCAAGATCAAGATAGGATTTCGGTTGTATATGCTGCGTGCATCGGGATGGCGTGGGCTGATTGATTATTGCGGCATCAAGACAAATGCATCAGCTCAGTTGTGTATAGACTACAGAGGAGGAGGGTGGCATGCAGGCAGGTGGAGATGTCCGGATCCCGGAGTGATCTTCCTCCCAAAATATTTCGAGTACACAAATAGCGGAGAGCGATGTTATTTTTAGAACAACTTCAACCGCGCGATTCAATCAAATACACGTTTTATTCTTTTTTATTTGTTTGGGTTGGCGTTTTCGTTCCCAGTTGTAAATGAATTGGTTGCGCGTTTAACACGTCGACCCATTTTCCATCCATGCCTAACAGTTTACAAAGGTAAAAAATGATTCGTAACCATAGATCATGTCAACGTCAAGAGTTCACGTCGGTGATATGACAACGGCCAACATACATATGCCAACCTATAAAAAGAATACATCGTTTTTAAGCTGGACACACTTACGAGCAGGTCGGCATACATGCCAGCACATAAAATGAGAATGTAGTTTCAATATGTCATCTCGTTCGAGGTTATCAGGCCCGCACACCATGTTATGGATCACTCATCTTCGAGATTGGGCATGTCGGCCTATGTCGGCCTGCATCTTCTCGAATCAAGATCGCTTCATCGGAGACACCGTGCTCAAGTTCATCTTCATGATCTTGACTCCCTTCATCATGCAAGCGAGCCGGACTTCTCTTGCTCTAGTAGTTGCTTTGGTGGCCTCGATCTCTAACATCTTCATCGGCTTCTTCGTCCTCAATGCGAGCTTTTTTGTTTTGTATGTCCATAGAGCCCCTAATCTGCTCCATCTTGTCTTGCTGGCGCTTCTCCTCTCTTGAATCCTTGTTGGGGCGATGCTGCACGCGGTCGCGGCCTCCTCCCCGGCCTCTTGCTCATGTCGGCGGTGCTTCCTCCTCGCCGATTGGACGGCGCGCTCCTCACGCGTCAGAACCTTCTTCTTCATGGTCGCCGTCGGCCCTTTGTGTCCGCCCTTGGCAGAGGGGGGACCGATGGAGGTGAGGGAGGCGAGGCCGGTGACGACGTTGAGAGTCGGCGCGTCGTTTTCCATTACGTGCGTTAGTGGGCGTACTTTTTTTGGGAGAATGAAGGAAAATGATGGCGCCGTACCACCGACGGGCGGGCCAGGTGAAGGAGAAGGGCGGAAGTCGTGTGCGTCCTTCTCTTATTCGCGTTGACGCAAATTTGGCTCAAATTCAAGCCTGGAATGGGTCGCAGGCGGATAAAAACAAACGCACGTCCGTTTGAATCGGCACGATAAGCTGCATTCTATATCAGCGGTGATCCAAACGGACATACACAGATGTAATGGATCGTACGGTTAAAGTTGCTCTTAGATAATGATTTTACTTTAGAAACATGTTGTTCACGTGTTTTGCTCCACGTAGTTATCCTGCCTCACACCATACTACGTAAAGTTTTAATAATACTAGCTGGTTAGTAGAAATAGGATTGGTCGTGCGTTTAACACGTTGACCCATTTTCCATCCATGCCTAACAGTTTTCAAAGGTAAAAAATGATTCGTGACCACACATCATGCCAACGTCAAGAGTTTACGTCCGTGATATGACAGTGGTCGGCATACATATGCGAGCATACAAAAGGAATACACAGTTTTTGAGTTGGGCACACTTGCCAGCAGGTCGGCATACATGCCACCACATAAAATTAGGAAGTAGTTTCACCATGTCAGCTCGTTCGTGGTTATCATGCTCGCACACCACGTTATGGATCATCCGTCTTCGAGATTGAGCATGTCGGCCTGCATCTTCTCAAATCAAGACCGCTTCATCGGTGACACCGTGCTCAAGATCACCTTCATGATCTTGACTCCCTTCGTCATGCAAGCGAGCCAGACTTCTCTTGCTCCCGTGTTTGCTTTGGTGGCATCGATCTCCAGCATCTTCGTGTGCTTCTTCATCTCCAACGCGAGCTTTTTGTTTTGTATGTTGATAGAGACCCTAATTTGCTCCTTCTTGTCTGGCTGGCGCTTCTCCTCGCTTGAATCTTTGTTGGGGGCGATCCTGCACGCGGTCGCGGCCTCCTTCCTGGCCTCTTGCTCATGTCGGCGGTGCTTCCTCCTCGCCGATTGGACGGCGAGCTCCCCACGCGTCAGAACCTTCTTCTTCATGGTCGTCGCCTGCCCTTTGCGTCCGCCCTTGGCAGAGACGGGACCGATGGAGACGAGGAAGGCGAGGCTGGCAACGGTGTTGAGAGTCGGCACGTCGTCGTCCATGGCGCGCGCTAGTGGGCGTATTTTTTTAGCAGATTGAAGGACTGAAATGGGTCGCGGACGAATAAAAAACAGACGCGCGTTCGTTTGAATCGGCACGATGGGTTGCATTCTGTATTTGTGATGATCCAAACAGACATACAAGGATGTAATGGATCGTACGATTGGAGTAGCTCTTAGGTAACCATTTTACTTTAGAAACATGTTATTCACGTGTTTTGCTCCAGGTAGTTATCCTGCCTCACACATTACTATGTAAAGATTTAGTAATACTAGCTGGTTCGTAGAAATAGGATTTCTGAATAGCGGAAATCATTTATCGAAAACTTTATGGTCTCTTAAGATGAACCCGAAGATGCGTGTATTCTCATGGTGGGTTCTTCATGAAATTCTACGAGATGAGTGCACGCTTCAACATCGGCACATACGTAATATAAGCACGTGCAAGCTATGTGAGTCGCAGGAAGAAGATTTGTAGCATGCCCTCATACATTGCTCACATGCTCGAGGGTTCTGGGAGGAAGCACGCCAACTGATGGTTATCAAACTCCCGCGGCTCCATCCTTCCACATGAACGGCTGATATCTTATGCGGACTAGATTTGTCGGCGCAAGAACAAGCAACGATCATCACTGTGATATGATCCATATGGACATCACGCAATCGCTGGACGCATGACGGCGATAAACTGGATCCGGCCAACTCAATGCGGCTCACCCGAGAAGCATTTTGCTATGTTGGATATTCCATTGCAGGTGGCAACTGTCTTGCGAGGCCATGGTTGGCGCCCCCTGAGGAGGACGAGGTAAATATCAACACCGATGCGGTAACCCTCCGAGACGAAGGGAAGAGTGAAGCTGGTGGCGTGGTACGCGCACCTACAGCCTTCTTGGGCGCTTGGTGCAAGCTGCACCCAGGAGTGACTGACCCCATGATCGCAGAGGCCCTAGCAGTTTGAGACGGTGTCACCTTCGCCAATCTCAGAGGGTACTCGCACGTAGTAATGGAAACCAACAGTCTCGAGGTGGTCAACCTCTAGAGCTCTCGTCACAACAGTCGTTCAGTTATGGCATCAATTTTTCTAAAAATCAATGAGCTATCTATCCCTTTTCATTCTTTTGTAATTCAGCATGTAAGTAGATCAGCTAACAGTCCAGTTCATCTTTGCGTCAAGCGTGCCTGCGAGGTGATTGTCACCGAAAGCTGACTCACAGAGACACCGAGCTTCCTTATCAGTAGCCTTCTAGCTGACTGCATAGTGAATGTCTTTTATGAATAAAGATTTTAATTCCTCAAAAAAAAAAAAAAAAAGGAAGTCATTTCGACAAGCTCGGTTTAACCCCCCACTAGAGTCCAAATTAAACATTGCAAAAATCAGCACGTCACTCCCCTCGCCACGTAGGTGTAGCAAAAACTCGTTTAGCACGGGACGTTCCGCTGCGTCGATGGCCACAACTCACGAGTCACGACACAATGCTACGGGAACGTTTTTTTCTTTTAGGGCGGGAACGGGTTTCATTAGTGACGTGACGACACGCGCTCGGAAAAAACTAGGAGTAGAAAACAAAGTGTGATGTGCAACACGCGCCGGCAGCCGTGATGCATGTGCGAACAGCATCCCCTGCTTGGCGCGGCGTAGCTCCTGCCCGCGCACGCAGACCGACCGCTGGCGTGGCGCCACCTACCGCGACGGGCGAGACGCGGCGCCGGCTCGTGCTCCACGCGCGCGCCGCGTTCCAGATATTTTTAAGCTCCTTCGTACTGTAGTACGTACGTGCCGCCAAAGTGGGCACATCATGCACATGCGCGAGCACGGGTTTTATTCTCATCGCTTCATGATCACAGCTTGACGGCGACTCAGAGGTGCCGAGTCCTACGTGTGGCTGTCCGATCGGCCGGAGAGCGGACCCCCCCTGGGAGCACGTATAGTTATCACCAATCAGTGCACCACGACCAACCGCGCCAATCACCCGTACAGGTCTTGAAGATGCCATTATGCGGAGTTTGTCATCGTTGTGAGCATCTTTTATCATATTGATGTCAAGTTTATCGTTTTTGTATTTCGAAACTGTTTTAATTTTTTGATACGTATCTTTTGGTAACATGTATTGATGTTGTGTCGATGTGTTACTAGTTTTTTTTATAAAAAAAATCTATGCGTCCGGTGCACGTATAGCCACCACAAAGCTGGGTGCACCGATATATTCCTCATCACTAGGTGTAGACTACTCCCTCTGTACAAGTATTTAGAAACAGAGGGAGTAGTATATATGCCTCAGCCTTGGGATCAAACATGCCATGTCCCCCACGGCCCACGCTCAACGCTCATCATATCGTACGTGCTACTATCACACAATTTAATTCGTGGCATGCGGTGTCAGGCGATGCCACCAACCGTGCACGTATATAGCAGTACTACTGCTGCTACTACTACGCTGCACTCATACCTCGCCGCATTGGTGGATGAAGAGACAGGCTCAGTTTAACCTTTCGGTTGACGTCCAGTGGTTAGTATAGAACTATGATTAGTTGTAGAATGCACGCACTGCCTCTCCTGCGGTACCAAGGGTCAGATTGGAACAGGGATCACACTTTTACTTTTCCTTTGTTGTTTTGACGGGTTACATTTTCACTACTCCTTGACTGATAGGGGCCATAGGGCCTTCTATATATGGTCGCATGCAGCAGGCTATGCGTTCTGTTCGCGGGGGCTCGTGTAGGCGTGTTGCATGTGCGCGCTGCATCGATGAAGTACGGCGTGTCCGCGGCCAGATAAGCCGCATTCATTCGCACATGCCCTGTCTCTTGCAGAATCGTGTTATTAATCCATCTGCGACATATGTTTGGTAAAACTGTGATGTATACTCACACATGGCTTGGTAAAATAAATGTGTGTGCTATATTGGATTCATGCTTCAGTCAGTTTATTCAAAAATTTAAACTGATGAAGTAAGGGCTGGCAATATGTTTCAACACCCCCTTCCACGTCTAGACTATTTTAGTCTTTAGACCCTTCCACGTCTAGGCTATTTTAGTCTTTAGACGTGGAGTCTTGAGCTCAAGACCTCTTGACTCGGACACCATATTAAATTCATTCTTCAGACATTTCATTCAAAAGTCCAAACTAATGGAAGAAGACTCGCAATATGTTTCAACATGCTGTTGAAATATCATGCGCAATTAAAAAAAATCATGTGTCACGCGCATAACTTTTGCAAACAAAATTATGTGCGATGTAGCTCATATCACACACGGCTATAAAATATAATCATGTGAGATGCATTATAGATGTTTTTCGGCAAACAAGTGGTGCATGATGTACACTACTACCGCACACTATTTTTGAGGGTGTAAAACCATCATTAGCAGATTCTTTAAAAAACGACCCTTAAAAACGCGTATAAAGGACATCGTAAACCATAGCACACTCCGTAAATGAAACTGTATCTCACAATAGCTCATTTTTCTTTTTTCCTTCCGTCCCGGTGAGCCATCTCCGGCCACGGTGTGCCTCGCCGTGGCACCCCGGCGCCGTCCGCCTCGCCCCCACCACGCCCCAGCGTTGTCCGTTCCGGGCCACGCATACAGTAGAGGTGCCCTGCGCCGCCCGCCCCGACCACACGCTCCCTGTCGCTCTCTTCGTCCCCGATTTGAGCTCGACACTGCCCGCTGTTGCACACGCGTTCCCTGACGTGGCCATGCGAGCTCCCCCACCCCTGCCTCGCTCTTTTCCGAGGCAGCCCCGCCCTGATTCAGGCCACCTGTGGCCTGCTTCGCCGTGCCTGTGGACGCCCTCGCCTCGACAGTGGAAGTCGAGTTGGCCGCAAATCGGACTGGTGGTGACAAATACCGGCGTGTGGCGGCTTCTTTCGACATGCGACGACGGATTTCGGTGAGTTCCAGGTAGATTCTAACCAGTTCCGTGACGACGCGTTTGCTTCAACAAGGTTTGACCAGTTTACGGGTTGAACTGTATACTGTCTCCAAAACTACACATATAAGGTTTTCGCGGATGGATTTACCTAGTCCCTTAAAATGTTTACGGGTCGAACACGTTTTACGAGGTCTGCTTCGCGTCTTTTTTCCGACCGAAATTGTAAATACGTCATTTTTTACGGGTTTGAACATTATATGGGGTGTGCTACAGATGCTCTAAGAGCATTTACACCCAAAACTTCAAATCGGGTCCGTCAAACGCCCGCGGACGCATCCGATCACTGACCGGATGTGTTCCCTATTTGTCCGTCCATGCAGCCACATTTCTCTTTTTTTGCTCTCATATGTCCGGTCATTTACACGTGATTTGTGAAGAGGAAGAGAAAGAAAGAAAAGAATGAATAAAAAAAGGTGAACCGGGGTGGGGTCGCGTCCTATGTGGCACACTGATCGGGCGCGCCCGGGCGCGTCTGCGAGCCCTCATATCCTCCCCATATTTGAGACGAATATGAGAGTTCACGGAGTGCCCGTGCATATAGGGACGATATGAGGGGTCTGGTTGAGTCACTTTTTTCCTTCTCTCTCATGTTCGGTCACTGATCGGGCGCGTCCACGGGCGTATAAGGGATCATTTGAGGGGTCCGGCTGTAGATGCTCTAATGGCTCAAGGGTGCCTCATCTCTCTGGTTAGCACGGCGTGCCGACGCACCCAGTGGATGTAGCCTCCGAGCCTCCGGACAAGGGAGTGAGCAGGGCTTGGGAGGGGGCACGGAAATGATCATGCAAATGATAAAGCTAGCCATTAGGTGTAGATATATCAAATACTTAGCTTTAGCGGTGCAAGATTTATGCAAGGGGATGCCGCCTCGGCTTCGTCCTAGCCCCCTTCGATCATTTTTGTGTCCCATTCGCTCTTTAGCTTTTGCTCTCGCCAGCCAGACAACTAGGTTACGGTATGTAGGTGGGACAAAGAGTGGGTCGCAGAGTGGGGCGTACAGTACTTGGACGCTAGGGAGCGGATTCCATCGAGCGAACATTCACAACGGAAATGCTCGGGTCGCCCAAGCAGTTTTCTTCTCGGACGTTTTTCGTGTGGGGTGACCTTCAACTTTTGCTCTCGCTAGCCGGACAACCGGTGTATAGTTTGTAGCTGAGACAAAGAGTGGACCTTCGGTATCATACATGCTACTAAGCCATCTATAGGGAGGACGTATCGAGCCAACCGGCTAGCCCCGGGCTGGACAATAAAGAAGCTGAAAAAGCAAGGACAACCCTCGAGGGCCTCTTTGGGTTATCCATTTTTGTGCATGGTGTAAAGATATGCGGACGAGAGCTAACATTGCCTTTCGCGCACATGGGGCGGAGGTGCACCTCGGTAGGGACCCCGAGCCTATGGGCAGTCGAGGGGCGCCCTAGCCGGCACATCCCAATTGACCAGGCAGGGGAGTGGGGGCAGTCAAGTCGTCTCTCCAGCCGGCCTCACCCAACCAGTGTGACGTCGGAGCGGGTAGGCAAGGCAGTCGGCTAGGCGGTGACATGGGCAGGTAGGCCAACCGGTCTTCTTTTTTCCTTCTTTCTCTCTCCCTCCCTCTCTCTCATTTTTGCAGACGACCTTCTTTTTTACTTGGGCAGCCGACCCTATTTTTTTTCCAGCCGGCCAGCGAGGGCGAAGGCTGGGGTGGCGATCCGACACGCGAACAACGGAGCGGCCGCCTGCTGCGGCAAGCTAGAGGGGGGCATGGTCGTCGGTGTCAAAAGCAGTTGATCTTGAGTAGGGGGTCCGAATTGTGGATCTTGGACCGATGGGTAACAAGGGATGAAAGAGATGGTGTTTTACCCATGTTCGGGCCCTTTTGATCGAGGTAAAACCCTATGCCCCGCACTTGTTATATTAATGAAGTAGTAGAGAGTACAGAGTTGATCTATCTCGAGATCGGATGTTGTGGTCTAAAACCCTAATCGTAATGAGCACAAGCCCTCCATGAACTACAACCCCCTGGTTTATATAGACACCAGGGGTGTTTAGGTTTTACATAATGACAGTTACATAAAGGAAAGGAATATGCGGATTAGCACGTTGTCTTGGCCTGCACGCCAAGTCTTCGAAAGAGTCCACCTTGATCTCCATATCTTCAACAATGATCGAACGACCCAGGGGTCTGACCCATAAGAACAGATAAATGGCCTGAAGACCCCCTCTAGTCCCGAACTCCCTTAGTAGCCCCTGAACTAGCCTTCAATGCCGCAGTCTAGGCTCACCATCTTCATGTTTCTGCGATCTTGGGCTTGCAGGGCGAGTTCCACCTTATATTTGGCTGATCCTATTACACGTTGTTTTTCATCTGCGATTGATGAAATGTCATCGGGCCCACAAAGATAAATATTCCCCCCGTAGGGTTACCACCTCCTTGATTCCCGTGCGTCAATAAAAATAAGTGGTTCCTTCCCAAGGAAAAAAATAAGTTACTTAATTTATAACCTGCGCATGCCCCCCAGCAATGCACCTCAAGCCCTCCAATACATCGGGAAGAACACTAGAGAAATGAAGACATGGCGAAAGCTCCAGGCTCATCCTCGCGCTCTCATGGCTCTCTTCGAGGAGATTGGGATAGTTGCTCAATCTCGCGCCTTCGTCTGCCCGAGCTGGAGGTGCAAGGGTATTTGCTTGACTTAGATCTAGAACCCTCCCGCCCCGGGCTAACCTCCACCAATGGCAAGGCCTTTGCAGAGAGATTCGCCATGCCCAACACAACGGAGAGAGTATGCTTCGCCCCGTTCCTCTTACGAGGTCTCAGTTTCCCTATTCACCCCTTTCTACGAGGCTTATTGGATTATTATGGGATCCAACTTCAACACCTTACCCCCGGATCCATCCTCCACATTGCGGGGTTTGTCGATCTCTGTGAGATGTTCCTCGGTTGTGAAGCCCATTTCGAATTGTGGAGAAAAAAATCTGCCTTGTCACCCGAACTGAGGGAGGGACTATTTGCGAAGTTGGCGAAGCTGAGGTATGGCGCATAGCTGGGACCGGGTATCCGATGGGGAGCCCGAGGGAAGCTTCTGAAGAGTGGTACTCACAATGGTTCTATATCAAAGACGAGCCTTTATTTGATCCTGTCCGAAGGGGTCTGCCCGAATTCTCAACCACTCTTAAGAAGCAGTTCAACTAGCGTCCGAGGAGCCCTTATAAAGAAGACAACTCGGAGGTGAAACAATCTCATGGTCTAAAGAAATGATACTTGATATTATAAAATCTCTAGCAGACGAACCACATGATCTTGTCCATCACATCATTGTCCTAATGATGTGATCCCGTTATCAATGATATCCAATGTCCATGGCCAGGAAACCATGACCATCTATTGATCAACAAGCTAGCCAACTAGAGGCTCACTAGGGACATGTTGTGGTCTATGTATTCACACATATATTACGGTTTTCGATTAATATAATTATAGCATGAACAATAGACAATTATTATGAACAAGGAAATATAATAATAACCACTTTATTATTGCTTCTAGGGCATATTTCCAACATAAACTCCCACTCAAATTGACATCCCTCTAGTCATTCGAGTGTCACATGATCCAAATTCACTAACTCAAGTCCGATCATCACGTGAGTTGAGTTGGCTTCAATGGTGAACATCTCAATGTTGATCATATCCACTATATGACTCATGCTCGACCTTTCGGTCTCTTGTGTTCCGAGGCCATGTCTGTACATGCTAGGCTCGTCAAGTTTAACCCGGGTGTTCCGGTGTGCAATTATTTTGCACCCGTTGTATGTGAACGTAGAGTCTATCCCACCCGATCATCACGTGGTGTCTCGAAACGATGAACTGTCGCAACGGTGCACACTCGGGGAGAACATAATTTTATCTTGAAATTTTAGTGAGGGATCACCTTATAATGCTACCGTCGTCCTAAGCAAAATAAGGTGCATAAAAGGATTAACATCACATGCAAATCATAAGTTACATGATATGGTCATGAACTTGTGCTTTTTGATCTCCATCATTAAAGCACCGGCATGATATCCATCGTCACCGGCGCCACACCATGATCTCCATCAGCATGATCTCCATCATTGTGCTGCCATCGAGGTTGTCGCGCCAACTATGATGTTACTACTAAAGCTACTGACTAGTGCTACTGCAACAAAAGACCTTCCAACGGTGCCAGAAACAAGCGTGCTGACGGGAGACTATTCTTGTCTTGATACTCCTCAGCAACGGCACCAGGAATCCTTCTGCTACGGCTACGCCTTTAGGGACTTCCTAGACAAATATGCAAAGGATTCCCCCGTGGCCTTGGAGCCTTGCGTTGGTGTTCCCTCGAAGCGGAAATGGTGATGTAGCACAGCGGTGGTAAGTACTTCCCTCAGTTTTGAGAACCAAGGTATCGATCCAGTGAAGGAGTATCACAAGTACCTGCACAAACACAAAGAGCTTGCTCCCAACGCTATGAAGGGGTTGTCAATCCCTTATAGATTGTTCGCCAAGTGAGAACTGAAAGCAACAAATAAACAAAGCAAAGTAAAAGCGAAAGTGGAAACGATAGGTGTGAATAGACCCGGGGGCCGTAGTGTTCACTTGTGGCTTCTCTCATGAAAGCAAGTAGACGGTGGGTGAACGAATTACTGTCGAGCAATTGATAGAACCGCGCAAAGTCGTGACGTTATCTATGGCAATGATTATATCTATAGGCATCACGTCCAAAACAAGTAGACCGATACTTTCTGCATCTACTACTATTACTCCACACGTCGACCGCTATCTAGCATGCATCTAGTGTATTAAGTCCAAAGAACAGAGTAACGCCTTAAGCAAGATGCCATGATGTAGATGGACAATCTCGTATCTACGATAAAAGCCCATCTTGTTACCCTTGATGGCAACAACATGATGTGTGCCTTGCTGCCCTTTCTGTCACTGGGAAAGGTCACCACACGGTATGAACCCAAAACCAAGCACTTCTACCATTGCAAGAATAATAGATCTTGTTGGCCAAACAAAACCCTAGACTCGGAGAGACTTACAAGGATATCAAATCATGCATACAAGAAATCAGCAAAGACTCAAATATATATCATAGATAATCTGATCACAAATCCACAATTCATCGGATCTCGACAAACACACCGCAAAAGAGGATTACATCGGATAGATCTCCATGAAGATCATGGAGAACTTTGTATTGAAGATCCAAGAGAGAGAAGAAGCCATCTAGCTACTAACTACGGACCCGTAGGTCTGAAGTGAACTACTCACGAGTCATTGGAGGGGCGATGATGTTGATGAAGAAGCCCTCCAACTCCAAAGTACCCTCCGGCAGGGCACCGGGAAGAGAACAAGAGATTGAAGGGTTGAATGTTAGGTAAGTAATATGTCGAACTCGTAAATATACGAATAAAAGTTATGATATTAACAGAAATTCTATTCCCCTTTATAGCACTATTGACTGGGTAACCTGAAGAAGAAGCCAGTTTATTTAGTGGTGATCTTCTAAAGGAATTGTCCATAGTTTAGGAATGAGGGCGAAAGGTGATGAAGAGCATGCTGAAGGCATTATGGCCGGCCAAGAATCCTCCGAAAAGGATTGCCGAACTAGCTGAGTGCTTTAAAGGAGCATGGCGCTTTTGAATTGTGGAAAACATCGGCCTGCGAGGAAGGTGCTCGGGAGGCATGGGCAATGGTGAAGACGAGGTTCACCAAGCTTGAACCTGAAGAACTGGCACGAGTCGGGCCATGATACCTCTTGAGCTTGCGTTGGTTTTCCCCTTGAAGAGGAAAGGGTGATGCAGCACAGTAGCAGTAAGTATTTCCCTCAGTTTGAGAACCAAGGTATCAATCTAGTAGGAGTATCAAGGCAAGTATCCAAAGTACCTGCGCAAAAACAGCAAACCTGCACCCAACGCTACAAAGGGGTTGTCAATCCCTTCATGATTGATTGCAAGGTGAGATCTGAAGGCCGAAAGTGCAAAAAGTAAAAGTGTAGGGCTGAAAATATGATGTGAAGTAGACCCGGGGGCCATAGTGTTCACTAGAGGCTTCTCTCAAGATAGCAAATATTACAGTGGGTGATCGAATTACTGTCGAGCAATTGATAGAACCACGCAAATTCTTGAGGATATCTAAGGCAATGATCATACATATAGGCATCACGTCCGAGACAAGTAGACCGATACTTTCTGCATCTACTACTATTACTCCACACATCGATTGCTATCCAGCATGCATCTACTGTGTTGAGTTCATGACAAACATAGTAACGCCTTATGCAAGATGACATGATGTAGAGGGATAAATTCATGCAATAGTTATAAACCCCATCTTTTTACCCTTGATGGCAACAACACGATGCGTGCCTCGCTACCCCTTCTGTCACTGGGTGAGGTCACCGCACGGTATGAACCCAAAACCGAGCACTTCTCCCATTGCAAGAATCATAGATCAAGTTGGCCAAACAAAACCCACAACTCGAAGAGAATTACAAGGATATGAAATCATGCATATAAGAGATCAGAAGAAACTCAAATAAGATTCATAGATAATCTGATCATAAATCCACAATTCATCGGATCTCGACAAACACACCACAAAAGAAGATTACATTGGATAGATCTCCATGAAGATCATGGAGAACTTTGTATTGAAGATCCAAGAGAGAGAAGAAGCCATCTAGCTACTAGCTATGGACCCGAAGGTCTATGGTGAACTACTCACGCATCATCGGAGAGGCAATGGTGTTGACGAAGAAGCCCTCCGTATCCGAATCCCCCCTCCGGCAGGGCTGCAGAACGTGCCCCAGATGGGATCTTGCGGAGACAGAAGCTTGCGGCGGTGGAAAAGTATTTTTGTGGTTCTCTCTGGCGGTTTTGGATTTTTTGGGGATTTATAGGCGGAAGAAGTAGGGCAGACGAGCCACAGGGGGCCCACAAGCCTGCTAGGCGCGGGCCCCCTGGCCGCGCCTAGGGGGCTTGTGGCCTCCCCTGGTGGCCTCTGCCTTGGTTCTCACGCTCCCTGCGTATCTTCTGTTCCGGAAAAAAATCTTTTCGGAGGTTTTATTCTGTTTGTACTCCGTTTAATATTCTCCTCTGAAAAGGGTAAAAAACACGGAAAAATAGGAATTGGCACTTGACACTGAGTTAATAAGTTAGTCCCAAAAAAGATATAAAAGGCATACAAAACATCCAAAGTTTGACAAGATAATAGCATGGAACCATAAAAAATTATAGATACGTTGGAGACGTATTAGGCCAGCGGGGCCCGATGGTCAAGAGGTGCCTCTTCACTTAGTTTATGATCAAGTTGTAACTCATGCAAAAACCCTAATGACGACGTCAAAGTGATCAACCAAATGAGTGTGCCACACCTCCACTATATATAGGGACCCGACGCGGGCTCAACTTTTGGGCCTCACACGGATTTAATGCCCACGTGTTCCTTCCCTTAAGCGTGCGACCCCTTAGGTTCTCGTTCACTTGGCCGCGAGTCAGATCACATCTGACTCGACTTGTCGGTAGCGACCTCTAGCAAAGCGTGCCGACTCCAAGTGTCCGATGAAGCTGGTTAGGCAAACGTGTACTACATATTTGTGTTCCCTTTGCCACACGATATATGTTGTCATGCACAAGGAGACATGGTCATCCTTGTTGCAGCATGACCTCTTTCTCGTTCCGGTGAATCCGACCAACATTCAAATTATCTCATAATCCTCATTGCATGGCCATGCTTATCCACGTCAGATCACTCGAGAGGCCGAGAGTAGATCTCTCCTGATCGGAGGGACAAATCCCATTTTGCTCGACCATGTCTCGCAGCATGTGTCTGGACAAGCCCGAAACCTACCTTTGTAACTATCCAGCCACGGAGTAGTGTTTGATCGGCCTAAAACAAGTCTGTCACCATCCCAAGTACATGCTCCAGCTCAGGTCTTAGGACACAAAATTTATGTTGGAGTAAGACTCACAGTTGACCTATCGTTGCATCTCATAGTTGGGTCTGTCCAACTCAATACTTATCTCGACTCGGATCCGACTATGTCGAATTCAGCGAGATCTTTTTGAGTCCATATTATGCTGCTAGCATCCAGTGCTATATGGTTAGTGAGACCGAACCATTTGTCATGCCATATGCTAATCTGAATGATTGCGCGTCCACACAACCCTTTCGATTGGGGACCATTTAAAAGAGTCGTCATACAATACATAGTCTCACAAACAAGTCACATACTTGTTGATACACATCATTGACAATGTCCAAGGACTATGTTTATTCATAAACACATAGAAAATATTATCATACATGATTGTCTCTAGGGTATATATCTTCAAAAAAGGATTCCTTAGTGGAATCATGACATATTGCATTGTGAGAGGGCGTGAGGAGACTACGATGGCCCTAGTGGCTTCTTGAGGAGCATTGTACCTCCACACTGCTCCAAAAATAGGTTAGCATCCGTAAGTGTGTGAACTTCGGGAGACATCGTCGTCTCCGCGTACCTTAGTTATCTCTTACCCGAACCCTTTAGTTATGCACTTTACTTTGTGATAGCCATATTATTTCTTGTTATATATCTTGTTATCACTAAGTTGTTTAGCTTACTCAGCATAGGTTATTGGTGCACATAGATGAGCCTAATTATTTTAGGTTTTGTGCTTGACTAATTAAATGTTAGTTTTATTCCGTATTTATTCAAGCATAAACCGTAATTATTTTAAATCGCCTATTCATCCCCTCTAGGCGACATGCACGTCCTTTCACGCATACACATATCATATCAGAGGCAAAAGAGTCTTTTCATGTATCATTTAGACTAAAATTGAATAGAAGTGTGACAAAATACATACAATTTAGACTCGTCATTAAAAATAAATAGAAATTAGTTTTTCAGTGTTAAATAAAGAAATGAAATTTAAAATCTATACCTATTAATAAAAGAAATAGATTTCTTAGTCCGTCATGATATTTTATAGAAAACCGCATGATGTTTCTCACAATAAACCCGCAGTACATATGAAATGTTTTTAAAAATACTCATATCTTCTAAACCGTAATTCCAAATTTAACATGTTATATATGGGTTTTGATTAAGAAAATATGTAGAATCTGAATATGATGTTATTTTACGTGTTAACAATTTTAAAAATACTATCTAGGATGCATTACCCGTCTTTCTGTCATAGCGGTACCGATTCGGATTATGGATGAATATGTCAACGAAATCAGGATTAGAGACGAAATTGAAGATCACTTGACCATTTCTTTGTATGTATTAAATCTACATGCAAGCCATATTTAAATAGAAGACATGTGAAATCTTGAATTGCATCTTTTAGGCTAAGATCATCTTTGTTTGGATCGTAGCTACAAATACTCAAATCATAGATCAATTTTTGTAAATTAAGAGTACGTGGTATTTCTTTTCCGTTGCAATGCATGGACCCTTTTGCTATAATATTACACAAGGACTTTTTTCTTGGAAGATCGGGTAATAAAACTTGCTACTTGTTCCACATAAAAGATACAAAACTCACTTTATTAATATATAAATTGGAACAGAAATTTAAAAAGGAAAAATACAGTAACCCTCCGCCACCCACTCAACATTTTTGCATGTTTGTGTTGTGGCCGTCTTCCACATATCTCATCATATAGAGATGTTGTTGGGGATGCCCCTCGCAGTGAGCCCGACATTAAGAAAATTAATCCAAGAAATGTTTTGGCAAGAGGAGGAGGGTTTTGGGTTGCTTGAAAAAAAATTAGAGACTCACAATCCAACTTGGTTGAAAAGATTTGAAAATCCACCATGTTTTCAAATAAAAATCCAAAAGGTTTTGAAAATAAAAAGTTGAGAAAAATCAGGGTGCCACACGAGGCATGGGCAATGATGAGGACGAGGTTCACCAAGCTTGAATCTGAAGAACTGGCACGAGTCGGGCCGACGGGCCCCGATGGTCGAGGTGTTCCTCTTCACTTAGTTTATCATCAAGTTGCAACTCATATAAAAACCCTAATAACGACACCAAAGCGATCAACCAAATGAGTGTGCCACACCTCCACTATATATAGGCATCCGACGCGGGCTCAACTCTTGGGCCTCACACGGATTCTAAATCCCATGTGCTCCTTCCCTTAAGCGTGCGATCCGTTAGGTTCTCGTTCACTTGGTCGCGAGTCAGATCACATCTAACTCGACTAGTCGGTAGCGGCCTCTAGCAAAGCGTGCCGACTCCGAGTGTCCGATGAAGCTGGTTAGGCAAACATGTACATCATACTTGTGTTTGTTGGGGAACGTCGCATGGGAAACACAAATTTTTCTACGCGCACGAAGACCTATCATGGTGATGTCCATCTACGAGAGGAGACTTGGATCTACGTACCCTTGTAGATCGCACAGCAGGAAGCGTTAAGAAACGTGGTTGATGTAGTGGAACGTCTTCACGTCCCTCGAACCGCCCCACAAACCGTCCCGCGATCCGTCCCACGATCCGTCTCGTGATCCGTTGCACGAATCGTCCCGCGATCCGTCCCACGAACGGTCTCACGATCCGTTGCACGAATCGTCTTGCGATCCTTCTCATGATCCGTTCCGATCTAGTGCCGAACGGTCGGCACCTCCGCGGTCAGCACACGTACAGCTCGATGACGATCTCCACCTTCTTGATCCAGCAAGAGGGGGCGGAGAGGTATAAGAGTTCTCCGGCAGTGTGACGGCGCGCCGGTGGTGATGATGATCTACTCCAGCAAGGCTTCGCCTAAGCTCCGCAGAAATACGATCTAGAGGAAAAACTGCGTGGTATAGGGTCGAGCAGCACGTGGCAAAGTTGTGTCTCAAAAACCCCCAATACCTCTAGTATATATAGGAGGGAGGGAGGGGAGGAGGCAGCCTCAAACCCTCAAGGTTTGGCCGAAATTGGAGGTGGAGGAGTCCTACTCCAATCCTACTTGGAGTAGGATTCCACCTTCCCACTTGGAAACTCTTTCCACCTTGTGTTTTTTCCTTCTGAAACCTTATGGGCCTTAGTGGGAACTTATTACAGCCCACTAGGGGCTGGTTTATCTCTTCCCATAGCCCATGAGACCCCTTGGGGTGTGACACCCCTCCCGATGGTCCCCGGCACCCCTCCCTGCACTCCCGGTACATTACCGATAAGCCCGAAACTTTTCCAGTGACCAAAACAGGACTTCCTATATATCAATCTTTACCTCCGGACCATTCTGGAGCTCCTCGTGACGTCCTGGATCTCATTCCAGACTCCGAACAACTTTCGATTACCAACACCTATAACTCAACTATACCGAAACGTCACCGAACCTTAAGTGTGCAGACCCTGCGGGTTCGAGAACTATGTAGACATGACCCGAGACACTCCTCGGTCAATATCCAATAGCGGGACCTGGATGACCATATTGGATCCTACATACTCTCCGAAGATCTTATCGATTGAACCTCAGTGTCAAGGATTCAAATAATCCCGTATGTCATTCCCTTTGTCCTTCGGTATGTTACTTGCCTGAGATTCGATCGTCGGTATCCGCATACCTATTTCAATCTCATTTACCAGCAAGTCTCTTTACTCGTTCCGTAATACGAGATCCCGTGACATACACTAAGTCACATTGCTTGCAAGGCTTGTGTGTGATGTTGTATTATCGAGTGGGCCCCGAGATACCTCTCCGTCACACGGAGTGACAAATCCCAGTCTTGATCCATACTAACTCAACGGACACCTTTGGAGATACTTGTAGATCACCTTTATAGTCACCCAGTTACGTTGTGACATTTGATGCACACAAGGTATTCCTCCGGTGCCAGTGAGTTATATGATCTCATGGTCATAGGGACAAATACTTGACATGCAGAAAACAATAGCAACAAATGACACGATCACATGCTACATTCATAGTTCGGGTCTAGTCCATCACATGATTCTCCTAATGATGTGATCCCGTTATCAAGTGACAACACTTGCCTATGGTCAGGAAACCTTGACCATCTTTGATCAACGAGCTCGTCAACTAGAGGCTTACTAGGGATAATGTTTTGTCTATGTATCCACACATGTATTGTGTTTCCAATCAATACAATTATAGCATGGATAATAAACGATTATTATGAACAAGGAAATATAATAATAACTAATTTATTATTGCCTCTAGGGCATATTTCCAACAGTGTTCTCTTTGCCACACGATATATGTTCACATGCACAAGGCGAAATGGTCATCCATGTTGCAGCATGACCTCTTTCTCGTTCCGGTGAATCCGACCAACATTCGGATTATCTCATAATCCTCATTGCATGGCCATGCTTATCGAGGTCATATCACCCGAGGGGTCGAGAGTATATCTCTCCTGACCGGAGTGACAAATCCTATTTTGCTCGACCATGTCTTGCCACATGGGTCTGAAAAAGTCCGAAACCTACCTTTGAAACTATCCAGTCACGAAGTAGTGTTTGATCAACATAAAGCAAGTATGTCACCATTTCACGTACATGTGCCAGCTCAGGTCTTAGGACACAAAATGTATGTTGTACTAGAGACTCACAGATGCCCTATCGTTGCGTCTCATAGTTGGGTCTGTCCAACTCAGACCTTATCTCGACTCGGATCCGACTACATCGAATTCAACGAGATCTTTCTGAGTTCATATTATCTGGCTTGCATCCAATGTTATATTCTTAGTGAGACCGAACCATTTGTTGTGCCATATGCTAATCTGAATGGTTGCGCATCCTCACAACCCTTTCGTTTAGGGACCATTAAGGACAGTAATCATACAATACATAGTCTCACAAACAAGTCACGTACTTGTTGATACACATCATTGACAATGTCCAAGGACTATCTTTATTCATAAACACATAGTAAATATCATCATACATGATTGTCTCTAGGGTATATCTTCAAGAAAGGATTCCTTAGTGGAATCACGACATCTTGCATTGTGCGAGGACGTGAGGAGATTACGGTAGCCCTACTGGCTTCTTGAGGAGCACTGTGCCTCCACACCGTTCTAAACGGAGATTAGCACCCGCAAGGGTGTGAACTTCGGGATACACGGTCGTCTCCGCGTGTCTCAGTTATCTCTTACCCGAAACCTTACTTATGCAATTTACTATGTAACAGACATATTTTTTTTGTTATATATCTTGTTATCACTTAGTTGTTTATCTTACTTAGTATAGGTTGTTTGTAACGACTAAGATGCGGTCCTTTCCGATCTGGGGATCGAGGCCCCGAATTGGAAAGGAGCGCACCTAAGCGTCTCACAAACAAGGTATCACAACACATACATAATAATAACAGATAGACAATCAGGGGTTCAATTGCCTTCTCATAAATATACGAGAGTACATCACGCATACAATCAAAGTAGTTCCGCTACGGACTACAAAACAAGGGAAATGGCTATGCTACCGTGCCTGCTGGCCCACGATCACAACCATGCCTCAATCTTCTGGATAGTTCACGTACAGGCGGTCGGTCTCCTCGTCGTACTGCCACGCTAGCTGCGTGCCGTCGGGATCACCTGTCTCTGGGGTACCTGAACCTGTTGGTGTTGTGAAAGAATCTGTGAGCCACGGGGACTCAGCAATCTATGACCTCGGTGCCAGAACTAGCCAAGTTATTAGGTTCACTACAGGAATCAGCTTCTTTGCCGTCTGCCATCACAGACGGCAAAGACTAAATCCCAGATGGCAAAGAGAATACCACAGACGACAAAGAATCTCATGGCCGGCAAAATTTCTGCGTCAGCCTACGATGGCATCATACCTTCTTTGCCGTCTGTCCGCACAAAGCGGACGGCAAAGCTCTTTGCCGTCAGCTTTCCATAGGAGCAGTCGGCAAAGTGCTCGAGACGGCAGCCGATAGGCGTTGCCTCCGTTAGGGGTTAACGGAGGCTTTGCCGTCTGCCTCCCCCTTATTATTTGCCGTCTGCCTCCCCCTTATTCTTTGCAGTCTGCCTCCTCCTCCTCCCCCCTCCACTCTTTGACGTCTGCCTCCTCCTCCCCCTCCTCTGTGCCCTCTTCTTTGCCATCTGCCCACCCTGGAGGCAGACGGCAAAGATCCTATATAGACACCCCAGGATGCACAGCTGGGTGCCATGTGGCACCTTTGCCATCTGCGAGCTGATGGCACATGTCTTTGCCATCAGCTGGCAGACGGCAAAGAGCCCATATAGTACCTGTTTTTTTGTTTTATATTATTTCAGAGCACACACACACACACACACACACACACACACACACATATATATATATATATATATATATATATATATATTTGACAACACATTTATATAATTCACCACACATATATGATATATAGTTCACCACACATATACTTGCCAACACATATATATAATTCACCACACATATATGATATACATATAAATCAATGTACATCCCCATATATCGAAAGAACCAACATACAAAGTATTGCACTGTTTATCCATATATACATATACATATAGTTCGACATTGTTCATCAACTCAAATGAAAACTAGATGATATACATATAAAGTTCATCCATCGACATTGTTCAACTCCATGAATGCGAGCTTCCATGCATGTAGTATATCCAATCTGCAAAAATGTGAATAAGAAAGTCAGAAGAAGAACAAAATATGATGTTTTTGAGCTAATTATGTCATTTTTAGCGGAAAACAAGCTAAGAATATAATATTCATGAGCTAACCAAGGTTCTTATGCCATTTTTAGCTTATTATGTCATTTTGGAATTAAATGGGTTAATTATGTCATTGTTGGGGAAATTAAAGCAAGGATAATATGAAAGAGGAGAAGAAAGAGGAGGAGGAGGAGAAGAAGAAGAAATCAAGAAGAAGGAGGAGGAGGAGGAGGAGAAGGACTAGAAGGTCCTTGGCCTTCTCCTCCTCCTCCTCCTCCTTCTCCTCCTTCTCTTCTTCTTCTTCTTCTTCTTTCTTTATTTTCATTTTTCCTATTTATTCTCCTCTTGTTGGAGCTAAATTACCTAATTATGTCTTTTTGGAGCTATATGGGCTAATTATCCCATTTTAGAGGAAAACAAGCTAAGAATATAATATTCATGAGCTAACCAAGGTTCTTATGCCATTTTGAGCTTATTATGGCATTTTGGAGCTAAATGGGCTAATTATGTCATTGTTGGGGAAATTAAAGCAAGGATAATATGAAAGAGGAGAATAAAGAGGAGGAGGAGGAGAAGAATAAGAAATCAAGAAGAAGGAGGAGAAGGAGGAGGAGGAGAAGGACTAGAAGGTCCTTGGCCTCCTCCTCCTCCTCCTCCTTCTCCTTCTTCTCTTCTTCTTCTTCTTCTTCTTTCTTTTCATTTTGCCTATTTCTTCTCCTCTTCTCCTCTTGTTGGAGCTAAATGACCTAATTATGTCTTTTTGGAGCTAAATGGGTTAATTATCCCATTTTAGAGGAAAACAAGCTAAGTATATAATATTCATGAGCTAACCAAGGTTCTTATGCCATTTTGAGCTTATTATAGTATTTTGGAGCTAAATGGGCTAATTATGTCATTGTTGGGGAAATTAAAGCAAGGATAATATGAAAGAGGAGAATAAAGAGGAGGAGGAGGAGAAGAAGAAGAAATCAAGAAGAAGGAGGAGAAGGAGGAGGAGGAGAAGGACTAGAATGTCCTTGGCCTTCTCCTTCTCCTTCTCCTTCTCCTCCTCCTCCGTCTCCTTCTTCTCTTCTTCTTCTTCTTCTTCTTCTTCTTCCTCTTCTTCTTTCTTTTCATTTTTCCTATTTATCCTGATGCAATCCATTGAAATGTTTCCACGCTTCCCCATCCGATGTGTGTACCATCATCTTATTCCCATCCGCATCTAGTTTGGTTATTTTGCCCAATTTGTGCCATGTCCTCTGTTTCGCTGTCTCTTCGACCATGAAAAGAAGTTGAAGTCTTGGTACGATTGGCATATACCAAAGAACACTAACTGCGATTTTGGTCTGCCTCTTCTCACCCATACCGTTGTCTACCACAAGATACCTGCAAGACTCGCAATTGGGACAATAGTCCAAGTGTGCATACTCCTTCCTAAATAAGACACATCCTTTCTCACATGCATCTATCTTCTCATAGAGCATCTTAAGTACATGAAGTATTTTGTCTGACTGGTACAGGTTTGCAGGCATGACATGGCCTTTGGGTAGGAAACGTCCAAATAGTGTCATCATCGCGTCGTAGCATTCTCTTCCCAAGTTGAAGTGAGCCTTCAGAGCCATTACTTGTGCAATTGCATCCAGCTGACAGAGCTCAGTGTGCTCATGGAGAGGACGTTTTGAAGACTCCAACATTTCATAAAAGGCCTTTGCAGATTCCTCCATCTCATCTTCCGAATCCCGAGCATCATCAAAGTCTTGCACCATGTCTTCGATCCCGGTACCATGCTCGTCCGTGCGACGACGGACCACCTCAGCTCTTGTGCGTTGTATAGACTCACCATGAAATGTCCACACCATATAATTAGGCTTAAAACCCCTCCTCTGCAGGTATTTAATCATTACAGCCTCTGTCGTCTTTTTATAGTTGTCGCATCCAGGACACGGGCAATAGTTTCTTTCCTGGCCATTTGCGAATGCGGCTTTCACAAATTCCTTTGTTTTTACAAACCATTCTTTCGTCATCTCTTTCTGACTAGGGTGACCGGTATACATCCACGCACGATCACTCATCTTGCGTAGCTACTAAAGACAGAAGAAATATATTTTTATATAATTTAGCATTTATATTCATTGGTTAATCAGGTTCGCCATTTTTATTACGTCCATGCAACCTACTCGCTAATAGGTAAAGATAGGTCCTAATCCCACCCGAGTATGTGTAGATTGGGTTCGTTTTCCCATGCTCTGCTCCGGATCCAACGCAAAATTTCGGCAGCACCTCCCAGCTGTTCGCCTGATACACATCTCCGCAAAAAACAGAGAGGATGTGCATCCGGAGAACAACAGGGAGGCACTGACGAAATTCCGCATCGGATCGAGAGCACAACATACGGGAAAACGAACCCAGTCTACACATACTCGGGCTGTCCATGGATAATGTTGGACAATTCAAAAGGATGGCGGTTATAAATATGCAAAGACATGCATATTTATAGATGTTGCCCTTTCGAACGGGAGACGCATACTGGTCACGCATACTCATGATTGAAGAAACCTATATATAGCTAGCAAGTTTCATCGACACGAAGACCGGGACAGAGCAAATTAAGGGGGTAGGAGGAGAAGTCATTTGTGCTCACCAACAAACGTAGGGGCGGATCTCGTCCAACACACGTGGAGGTCGTCGAACAACTGCACATTGAAATTCATCCGATCAACACAAATATGATGTTTTATAAGATAATCAAAAAATATGTGACCTAACTCTTATTTTCTTTTTTCTTTTTTTCCTATTCTTCTTCTTCTTCTTCTTATTATTATTTTCTTTTTTCTTTTTTCCTCTTATTCTTCTTCTCCTTCTTCTTTTTTTCTTCTCTTCTTCTTATTTCCTTTTTTCTTTTTTCCTCTTATTCTTCTTCTCCTTCTTCTTTTCTTCTTCTTTTCTTCTTCTTCTTCTTCTTCTTCTTCTTATTCTTCTTCTTCTTCTTCTTCTTATTTTATTTTTTCTTTTTTCCTCTTATTCTTCTTCTCCTTCTTGTTTTCTTCTTCTCTTCTTCTTCTTCTTCTTCTTCTTATTTTCTTTTTTCCTCTTGTTCTTCTCTTCCTCTCCTATTTTTCTTCTTCTTCTTCTTCTTCTTCTTCTTCTTCTTCTTCTTTCTTCTCCTTCCCTTCCTTTTCCTTCTTCTTCTTTTCCTTCTTCTTCTTATTTTTTTTCTTCTACTTTCTCCTTCTTCTTCTTCTCCTTTCTCCTCCTTCTTCTTCTCCTTTCTCCTTCTTCTTCTTCTTCTCCTTTCTCCTTCTTCATCTTCTCCTTTCTCCTTCTTCTTCTTCTTCTTCTCCTTTTCTCCTTTACTAAACAAGAAACTAACCTAACTAAACCTAAACTAAAACTGAACCTAAACTAAACTAAAACTAAGCCAAAACCTCACTAAAACATATAACTAATTAGACAAAAACTATTAAAAAAAGAAGGAAAAAAACTAACCGAAAGGGGGAGGAGGGCCGCATGGGGAGGAGAGGCCGCAGGGGGAGGAGGGCAGCAGGGGGAGGAGGGGCACGATGAGGGGCGTGAGGAGGGCGGCGGCGGTGGGGTGGGGGTGGCGTCGACGACGGCGGTGGTGGGGCAGGGAGGTCGGAGGAGGGCGCGGCGGCAGTGGTGGTGTCGGGGGTGAGAGAGAGGGCTGTCGGGGTGGAGGAGGGGGCGCAGGGCGGCGGTGGAGGAGGGTGCAGGGCGGCCGGGGAGGAGGAGGGGGCGCAGGGCAGCGGTGGAGGAGGGTGCAGGGCGGCCGGGGTGGAGGAGGGGGCGCAGGGTGGCGGTGGAGGAGGGCGCAGGGCGGCCGGGGAGGAGGAGGGCGCAGGGCGGCGTAGGGAGGCCGGAGGAGGGCGCGGCGGCGGTGGTGGTGTCGGGGGTGAGACTCTGTGGTGTCGGGGTGGCCGTTAGGGGGAGAGAGGCGCGTGGGGGTGGGGCTAACGACCGTTAGGGGGGCACCCTCTTTGCCGTCCGCCTCCCGACGGCACAGAGTAGAAAAGCAGACGACAAAGAATGTGGCCGTTAGGGGGGAGAGAGGGGCTGCGGGGTGGGCCGCCCATGCTCTTTGCCGTCTGCCTGCATGCTCTTTGCCGTGAGCTGGCAGACGGCAAAGAGCTGGCTGATGGCAAATAGTACCTTTGGCACCAGCGTGCTCTTTGCCGTCTGGTTTCTGGAAGCTGATGGCAAAGAGGGTCTTTGCCATCAGCCAGCAGACGGCAAAGAAGCAACAGATGGCAAATAACTGTTTTCTAGTAGTGGTTGGATAGGGTAGAGTGTTTAAGGTTGCAGCATCCTAAGCTTGATAAGGTGGCTAACTTACGTAGAACATTTATGAAGGTGGTCTATACTAGCGGTCAAGAATACTTGATCACTAAGTGATCCTGAACCCTACCTACGTCAATCATAACCCCACCGTGTTCCGGATCGAAGATAGATCTTCGAGGGGACAGTCACGGTTACGCACACAGTTGGCAATTTTATTAGCTTATGTTTAAGTTATCTATTACCGGATGTTAACAAAATATTCCAAGTTGCCACATAACCGCGGGCACGGCTTTCTGAAAGATTAAACCCTGTAGGGGTGCTCCAACTAGTACATCACAAACGTACACAGGCCGCAAAGTAATCCTCTATCACGAATCTCGTGATCTCGTCGGATTCCTTAGAGCAAAACCTCATCTCTGGGGAGCACCAAACCTTCACTGGGATTCCTATAGGCAAGATATATCGCTAAGGTAAGACAAGACTAGCAGGACCTCCCGACGTGTCGACGACCCTGATAAGAACCGCGTATCTCAGTCTCAGGACACGCTGGATGAGCGATGGTTACCACGCCAAAACACCGAGTTGCCCCAGGGAGCGTAATAAGCTGCTCTAGGTTGGACAAACACTCATGAGGAGCACTGGCCCGGGTTGTTGATAAAATTCCTCAGGGTAGCTATTCCCTATGCAGATTATTATTAAGTGATTAGCAAATTAACACCAATGTTGGGTCTTGCCGGACAAGTCTTAACACTAGCGATTTATCGAGGGGGTCCCCATAACAATCCCGAACGTGTTAGGAGCGATCAATATGGAACCAAACACCGGTAGCCGGTAGCTATGGCGGCAATAACGGAACAAAGCACCCGGAAAAAGGCTAGGCCTTCCGTTATTTACCAAGTATATAGGTGCATTAATTAAATAACAGAATTAAAGATAATGATATCAAGCTCATGTTATCACATGAGGCAAAGCACCTGCAGCTAGCAACGCTAACATTAGTAGCTGAGCAAAGCCAATTATCCATTCAAGTTTGCTAGGAAGGGGTAAGTGTTTGGGTTTCATGGCATATCAAGAGGCAAATATTTCAGTGGTAGGCAGCGAGCATATGACAACGGAAACGTAATCTAGCATAAGAAGTCTAGAGATGGAATCAAGGTCATATCATCTTGCCTGTGATATCCTCAGCTTGGAATGGTTCTTGTTTTTCCTGCACGTACTCTCCTGAATCCACGTATTCATTCTCCGATCTCGGTGCTACCCAACATAAGAATAACATCCAATGAACAACAGTACCTCAAGATGCAACAAGCACATGATGCATGAGATGAATGTGAGCATGCATCACTATTTCTATCACTAGCACAAGCATAAAGAGTAAATACATGTTCCTGGACAGAACTGCATCCTAAGCTATTTTGACATGCATGAGAATAACATGATCACATGCGTCTCGAGAAAACGATGCAAAGCACCTACAACTACCCAAATATGACAAATAATATATGTGGCTGTAGCTATCCAAGAATACTACAAGCACAATCAAGAATCACACAAAAAGGAATTAAACACAAAGATACAAGGATGTAAACTTTCCCAAAAATATCAGTTTTCAGGGACTTAGTGAAAATTCCAGATTCTCACTTTTTGTCTTTGCTCTGAAGCATTTTGAAAGCAGCCAAAACAATATCTAAATGACTCCAAATGAGATGAATTTTTACAGGGATCTAGACAAACATATCAGGTCCAACTTTCCAGTTGAAAGCTAAGGCTAGATCACAACACAATGACCTGCACAACCTCAACAACAGGAGAAGAAAATATAAACAGATTCTCAGACTTAGTGAGATTTTCACTAACCTAGAATTTCAGTCACATGCCTACTTTGAGTGGGCATAACTTGCACATATGGACTCCTAATCATGAGATGAAACCAAGAAGATATAGAGGGGGTCACCCTCTACGAGCACAACCAAGAAGCAATCCTTTGTGCTCAACAAATCACATGGAACCAACCTCTAAACATAGAAGAAAAAGAAATATGTCATCTCCAGAAAATGTTCCAATGGCAAAACTGAGTTCACCAATGGATTCCTTGGGATATTATACCCTAAAATCATATATAATATGTGGGCACTTACTTGGAACAAGTGACCATAAATTAAGAAGGAAGAAGGTACTCCGAATCATGTATAGTGAATAGTGCAACATATCATGTGACTATCACTAGAACAACTACTACATAGACATGCTCATGTGCACAAAGACAATAGTGACATGAGGGTTTGAACCCCATGTTTGTCTCATGCACAACAACATCACAAGCACTACTTTCACTAGATCACTGATACGTCTCAAACGTATCTATAATTTTGATGGTTTCACACTTTTATCTTGTCTTCTTTGTATGTTTTATGTACCTTTTTATATCTTTTTGGGGACTAACTTATTGATTCAGTGCCAAGTGCCAGTTCCTGTTTTCCCGTGTTTTTGACTCTTTTCAGATCTGATTTTGGAACGGAGTCCAAACGGAAGAAAAAACCCTGAAATGATTTTTTCCCCAACAGAAGAAGTCCAGGGAGACTTTGGGCCAGGCCATGTGGGCCCCAGGGAGCCCACAAGGGCCCACTCCGCCACCAGGGGGGATGCGGCGGTGGGCAAGCTTGTGGCTTCCCTGGCCGCCTCCTGACCTAGGTTTTGCGCCTATATATTCCCAAATATTCCGCAAAAAATCAGGGGAGCCTCGAAAATACTTTTCCGCCGCCGCAAGCTTCCGTTTCCGCAAGATCTCATCTGGAGACCCTTCTCGGCGCCCTGCCGAAGGGGACTTTGGAGGTGGAGGGCTTGTTCATCATCATCATCGCCTCTCCAATGACTGGTGAGTAGTTCACTTCAGACCTACGGGTCCGTAGTTAGTAGCTAGGTGGCTTCTTCTCTCTCTTGGATCTTCAATACAAAGTTCTCCATGATCTTCATGGAGATCTATCCGATGTAATCTTCTTTGGCGGTGTGTTTGTCGAGATCCGATGAATTGTGGACTTGTGATCAGATTATCTATGATATATATTTGAGTCTTTGCTGATTTCTTATATGCATGATTTGATATCCTTGTAAGTCTCTCCGAATCTTGGGTTTTGTTTGGCCAACTAGATCTAGATTCTTGCAATGGGAGAAGTGCTTGGTTTTGGGTTCTGCCATGTGGTGACCTTTCCCAGTGACAGTAGGGGCAGCAAGGCACACATCAAGCAGTTGCCATCAAGGGTAAAAAGATGGGATTTTTATCATTGGTTTGAGATTATCCCTCTACATCATGTCATCTTGCTTAAGGCGTTACTCTGTTCTTATGGACTTAATACACTAGATGCATGCTGGATAGCGGTCGATGTGTGGAGTAATAGTAGTAGATGCGGAAAGTATCGGTCTACTTGTTTCGGACGTGATGCCTATAGAAATAATCTTTGCATAGATATCGTCACGACCCTGCACAGTTCTATCAATTGCTCGGCAGTAATTTGTTCACCCACCGTCTACTTGCTTTCATGAGAGAAGCCACTAGTAAACACTACGACTCCCGGGTCTATTCACATACATCGTTTACAACTCCGCTTTTACTTTTCTTTGTTACTTTGTTACTTTCAGTTCTCACTTGGCAAACAATCTATAAGGGATTGACAACCCCTTCATAGCGTTGGGTGCAAGCTTTTGTGTTTGTGAAGGTTGGTGAGATACTCTTCCGCCGGATTGATACCTTGGTTCTCAAACTGAGGGAAATACTTAACGTCGATGTGCTACATCACCCTTTCCGCTTCGAGGGAATACCAACATGCCGTAGTAGGAGTATTTCTGGCACAATTGCCAGGGGTACACAGCAAACATCAGAAGTATTTCTGGCGCCGTTGCTGGGGAAGAGGATCGCTTGCCGAGGATGATCGTGAAGAATATTCTCGCGACAACACGCCAATTTCTGGCGCCGTTGCCGAGGAGGATCTATCCAAGTCGGTCTCACAAACTCTTCTCTTGCATTTACTTTTGTTGCCAGTTGCCTCTCGTTTTCCTCTCCCCCACTTCACATTTGCCATTTTTCTCCTTCGCCGTTTTCTCCTTTGCCTTTTTCGTTCGCCCTTTTCTCTCGCTTGCTTTCTGTTTTCTTGTGTGCCATGTGCCCTCAATATGCTTGCATCTTCGCTTGCTGAAAATCTAGTGATATGGATCCTCATCCACTTGCTAGTCTCTTTAAGAGACCCACTCGTGTGGAACAAATTGCTATTGAGTTGAGGGAAATTGCCTATGTCTTTGGAGTTTTGCGTAAGATGCGTGAATCTGAAAATTGTGAGGAAGAAATTCATGAAGTGATTCACGAGGGCTCCTTGGATGAAAAGCATGATTGCAATGATTTCACTATAAATCCTATTAGTGACAATCATGCTAAAAATATGCAAAACCCTAAGCTTGGGGATGCTAGTTTTTCTTTGACCACTACTTATTGCAATAATCATGATTGGGGTGATGATCTTTCTGATGATCTTGAAAATTTGTGCAAACCGCATGATGAATATGATATTTGCAACAATACCGAAAGTGGGATTGGAGAAGTCATGACTTTATTTGATGATAATCCCACTATTTTTGAAGAGCGTCAACTTTGCATGCATGTGGATCATGAAAAGAATATCCTTTGTGATAGTTACATTGTTGAATTCGAATATGATCCCACATGTAATAGCTATGAGAGAGGAAAATATTTTGGTAGAATCTTTCATGTTACCTAATTACCTCTCGTTATGTTGAGATTGCTATTGTCTCTTCCTTCTTCCTTGCATATGGCAACTATTGGTTGTCTTGACAATCTGTTTTCCTATAAAATGCCTATACATAGGAAGTATGTTAGACTTAGATGTGATTTTCACATGATGCTCTCGTTGTGATTTAATTCTTTTCTTTTGTGAGGGCATCATTGAATGCCTAGCTAAGGGTGTTAAACAAAAGCGCTTGTTGGGAGGCAACCCAACGAATATATTCTTTTTCTTTCTGTTTTGTGTTTTCCACACTTTCATAATTCTGTTATGATTGTGTTTTTTGTGTTTCTTTTTGCGTTTGTGCCAAGCAAAACCGTTATGATTAGTCTTGAGGATGATCGTTTGGTCATGCTGGGAAAGACAAAAACTTTTTTCTCACGAAAAGAATTTTTATTTGTTTTCTGTAAGAGCTTTTGAGTTGATTCTTTTTGCTGCTGATTGCTACGCAAATTCTTCAGACTGTCGTAATTTTGCAGAATTTGTGAAGTACCAGAGGTATACGAAACATACAAATTGCTACAGATTGGTCTGCTGTTAACAGATTCTGTTTTTGTTGTGTTGGTTGCTTATTTTGATGAAACTATGGATAGTATCGGGGGGTATTAGCCATGGAAGATTGAAAGTACAGTAACCCAACATCAGCACAAGTAGAATTTAAGTTTGCTACAGTACCTAAGGAAGTGGTGGTTTGCTTTCTTGTACTAATGTTATCATGAGTTTCTGTTTAAGTTTCGTGTTGTGAAGTTTTCAAGTTTTGGATGAAGTTCTTATGGACAAAGAGATAAAGAGTGGCAAGAGCTCAAGCTTGGGGATGCCCAAGACACCCCAAGAGATTCAATGATGCCGTAAAAGCCTAAGCTTGGGGATGCCCCGGGAAGGCATCCCCTCTCTCGTCTTCAATCCATCGGTAACGTTACTTGGGGCTATATTTTTATTCACCACATGTTATGTGTTTTTGCTTGGAGCGTCTTGTATCGTAGGAGTCTTTTATATTTGTTGTGTCACAATCATACTTGCTGCACACCTAGAGAGAGAGACATGCACATGCCGTGATTTTGTCGAGCTTCACTTATATCTTTTGGTAGACAATTCAGCTGACATGTGCTTCACTTATATCTTTTGAGCTAGATACTTTTGCTCTGTGTGCTTCACTTATATCTTTTAGAGCGCAGCGGTGCGTGGCTTGGTAGTTGATCTATGCTTTGAAAGTAGTCTCAAAAGGGGTAGTTATCCAAAGGGATACGAAAACTTCCTCCTTCATGTGCATTGAATAGTTAGAGAAGTTTGATTCATCTCAATTAGTTTTGAGTTGTGGTTATGGTAATATTGAAGTCATGCTAGTAAGGTGTTGTGGATCTAGAAATACTTGTGTTGAAGTTAGTGATTCCCGTAACATGCACGTATGGTGAACCGCTATGTGATGAAATCTGAGCATGATTAGTATATTGATTGTCATCCTTTGCGTGGCGGTCGGGATCGCGCGATGGTTTATACCTACCAACCCTTCCCCTAGGAGTATGCGTTGAATGCTTTGTTTCTATTACTAATAAAACTTTTGCAACAAGTATATAAATTCTACATGACTAATGTTGAGTCCATGGTTTAGATGCACTTTCACCTTCCACCATCACTATCTTCTTAGTGTCGTGCAACTTCCGCCGGTGCACAAAACCCACCATTAGCCTCCCTCAAAACAGCCACCATACCTACCTACTATGGCTTTTTCAAAGTCATTCCGAGATATATTGCCATGAAACTACCACCATGACATGTGCCACCACGTCTACTTGCCTTTGCATGATCGTAAGATAGCTAGCATGATGTTTCCATTGATGACTATGCCATGCTAGATCGTTGCCACGGTACACTACCAAAGGCATTCCATATAGAGTTATAATTGCTCTAAGTTTTGAGTTGAAAGTGTGATGATCATCATTATTGGAGCATTGTCCCATGCGGGGAAATAAAAGAGGCCAAAGAAGCCCATAAAAAAGAGGCCAAAGAGCCCACCAAAATAAAAAAAAGAGAGAAAAAGAGAGAAGGGACAATGCTACCACTTTTTCCACACTTGTGCATTTTGAGCACCATGATCTCCATGATTGAGAGTCTCTCGTTTTGTCACCACCATATAGCTAGTGGGAAATGCTCATTATATAACTTGGCTTGTATATTCCAATGATAGGCTTCCTCAAAAATTGCCTTAGGTCTTCGTGAGCAAGCAAGTTGGATGCACACCCACTAGTTTTCTTTAAGAGCTTTCACTTACTTGTAGCTCTAGTGCATCATTTGTATGGCAGTCCCTACTCACTCACATTGATATCTATTGATGAGCATCTCCACAACTCATTGATATGCCTAGTTAATGTGACTATCTTCTCCTTTTTGTCTTGCAACCTCCACCATACTCCACACCATATATAGTGCTATAACCATGGCTCACGCTCATGTATTGCGTGAGAGTTGAAAATGTTTGAGAAAGTAAAGGTGTGAAACAATTACTTGGCCAATACCGGGGTTGTGCATGATTTAAATTCGTTGTGCAATGATGATAGAGCATAGCCACACTAAATGTTTTTGTAGGGATAACTTTCTTTTGGCCTTGCTATTTTGAAAGTTCATGATTACTTTGCTAGTTTGCTTGAATTATTATTGTTTCCACGTCAATAGCAAACTATTGTTTTGAATCTAATGGATCTGAACATTCACGTCACATAAGAGGAATTACAAAGGACACCTATGCTAGGTAGCATGAAAACATCAAAAATTCATTCTTATCACTTCCCTACTCGAGGACGAGCAGGAGTTAAGCTTGGGGATGCTTGACACGTCTCAAATGTATCTATAATTTTTGATGGTTTCACGCTGTTATCTTGTCTTCTTTGTATGTTTTATGTACCTTTTTATATCTTTTTGGGGACTAACTTATTGATTCAGTACCAAGTGCCAGTTCCTGTTTTTCCGTGTTTTTGACTCTTTTCAGATCTGATTTTGGAACGGAGTCCAAACGGAAGAAAAACCCCGAAATGATTTTTTCCCGAACGGAAGAAGTCGAGGGAGACTTTGGGCCAGGCCAGGTGGGCCCCAGGGAGCCCACAAGGGCCCACTCCGCCACCAGGGGGGAGGCGGCGGTGGGCAAGCTTGTGGCTTCCCTGGCCGCCTCCCGACCTAGGTTTTGCGCCTATATATTCCCAAATATTCCGCAAAAAATCAGGGGAGCCTCGAAAATACTTTTCCGCCGCCGCAAGCTTCCGTTTCCGTGAGATATCATCTGAAGACCCTTCCCGGCGCCCTGCCGGAGGGGACTTTGGAGGTGGAGGGCTTCTTCATCATCATCATCGCCCCTCCAATGACTCGTGAGTAATTCACTTCAGACCTACGGCTCCGTAGTTAGTACCTAGATGGCTTCTTCTCTCTCTTGGATCTTCAATACAAAGTTCTCCATGATCTTCATGGAGATCTATCCGATGTAATCTTCTTTGGCGGTGTGTTTGTCGAGATCCGATGAATTGTGGACTTGTGATCAGATTATCTATGATATATATTTGAGTCTTTGCTGATTTCTTATATGCATGATTTGATATCCTTGTAAGTCTCTCTGAGTCTTGGGTTTTGTTTGGCCCACTAGATCTATGATTCTTGCAATGGGAGAAGTGCTTGGTTTTGGGTTCTGCCATGTGGTGACCTTTCCCAGTGACAGTAGGGGCAGCAAGGCACACATGAAGCAGTTGCCATCAAGGGTAAAAAGATGGGGTTTTTATCATTGGTTTGAGATTATCCCTCTACATCATGTCATCTTGCTTAAGGCGTTACTCTGTTCTTATGGACTTAATACACTAGATGCATGCTGGATAGCGGTCGATGTGTGGAGTAATAGTAGTAGATGCAGAAAGTATCGGTCTACTTGTTTCGGACGTGATGCCTATAGAAATAATCATTGCATAGATATCTTCACGACTCTGCACAGTTCTATCAATTGCTCGGCAGTAATTTGTTCACCCACCTTCTACTTGCTTTCATGAGAGAAGCCACTAGTAAACACTACGGCCCCCGGGTCTATTCACATCCATCGTTTACAACTCCGCTTTTACTTTGCTTTGTTACTTTGTTACTTTCAGTTCTCACTTGGCAAACAATCTATAAGGGATTGACAACCCCTTCATAGCGTTGGGTGCAAGCTTTTGTGTTTGTGCAGGTTGGTGAGATACTCTTCCGCCGGATTGATACCTTGGTTCTCAAACTGAGGGAAATACTTACCGTCGCTGTGCTACATCACCCTTTCCGCTTCAAGGGAATACCAACGTGCCGTAATAGGAGTATTTCTGGCACAATTGCCACGGGTACACAGCAAACATCAATCACCCACACACACACACATCACGCCCTCTCTCATATGAACATGAGGAGGTGCACAAGTGTTGCAAATGGGGCTGTTTTCACCACACATATCATCACAACAACCTCATCACAAGCACTTAATCCCAAGAACAACATGAAGGAAAAACTACTATGCAAGTAAACATGGAGCATCACATACATACACTCCTACTAAGTACCACATAACCACCAGTCATATATTGTGTGCACCACTTACACACATATCTTCATACCTACACCATCATCATCACTCACAACTCCTATGCACACAAGCTAGCTGCAATTACACCACCAACACATACTAGCAAGAACACATACACACACACATGCACTTCTACTAGTGTGTGCAAAACACACACACAACATACAACCTGCTTCTAGCTACACTAGCAGGAAGAAGAAATAAAAAGGCCACTTTGATGTCTATAGATTAGGCACAAGTGGAGTAGGGCAAAGCAAAAGAAATAAAATAAGAGAGGAGTGGAAAAATGCAAGTGACAGGCCTGGGAATCAAACCCAGGGCCTGTGTCACGCCACTGCACTGCGCTAGCACCACACCACTGCCACTCGTTCGATAGAGTATGGTGGTTAACCAAGGTAACTATGTACCTTGCTACTGTGCCGAGGCAAGATAAGGAAAAAAAGGATGCCGAGGGGGGGACTCGAACCCACGCCCTCCTGACAGGCATCGGAAACAGGCTACCATTGGGCTACGATACGGCTACTTCTAGTAAGGGGGATCTATTCAGACAAGCTAACATAAGAAACCGATCCAGTGCTTCGCATGCCGGCGACAGGAAGGCTACTGAAGTAGATCTGTTGCTGCTGCAACGTCTACACGGAGAGCCACCACTACACGACGATGCAAACCAAGGGACAGAGCCCCTGCTATCACTACACACCATGCACCGTGCCTAACAGAGATATACACGCACACAATCATCGAGCTGCTGCTCTGCTTCGACAATGAACATGGCGACAGGGAGGTCGCCGCATCCACTGCTACTTCAAGCTACCGGAGGGAGCCCTGCAACTAACTGACGCACTACGAGGGGGGGGGGAGAAGCCCCTGCTGCTCAACACCTCTACACCAACACTGCACCACGCCTACACATACATACTGCACTGACGAACTGCAACAGACAGGAAACCGGCGAGCACTACACGGCGGATCCGGTCGATCGAAGGAGGAAGAGGCACAGGGAAGACATTCCTCACCTTGGGGAAGGAAGGAGAGGACCCCACGGAGGAAGAGGCGACGGAGAGGAAGCAGGCCGGCGATGCAGACGATCCTAGAAGCAGAACGAAGCAGACGAGGGGGAACTCCGGGTCCGCGGCGGAGACGACGTGCCTGCCGTCTCTGAGGAGGCTCATCGACCTCACCGAGGGAAAAAATGGAGCATGGGGGAGTTCCTGTCACGCCCAAGATGCGACCCTATCCTCAATTTGGCACGAAGGCCTCGTCAGGGATAGAAGCGCATCTCGTCGTGTCGCAAGAATGGATATCGTTAGAAGTACGTGTACTGAAAAGAAGAAATATATATACAGAGTTGGCTTACACTCGCCACAAGCTACATTAGGGTCACATCAGTACATGACATAATCATCAAGAGTAAGAGCAGGGTCCGACTACGGACGAAAACAAACGAGAAAAATAAGAACGACGTCCATCCTTGCTATCCCAGGCTGCCGGCCTGGAAACCATCCTAGATCGATGAAGAAGAAGAAGAAGAAGAAGCAACTCCAAATGAACAATCAACGCGCTCGCGTCGAATAACCTTTACCTGTACCTGCAACTGGTGTTGTAGTAATCTGTGAGCCACAAGGGACTCAGCAATCTCATTTCCAAAGGTATCAAGACTAGCAAAGCTTAATGGGTGAGACATGGTTAAGTGGTGAGGTTGCAGCAGCGACTAAGCATATATGAGGTGGCTAACTTACGAGTACAAGAAATAAGAGGGGGAAGAACTACGCATAACGGACGTGAACTACTGATGATCAAATGATTGATCCTGAACACCTACCTACGTCATACATAACCCCACCGTGTCCTCGATCGGAGAAGGAACTCACGAAAGAGACAGTCACGGTTACGCAAACAGTTGGCAAGTTTTAATTAAGTTAACTTCAAGTTATCTAGAACCAGTGTTAAACAAAGTTTCCACGTTTCCACATAACCGCGGGCACGGCTTTCCGAAAGATTTAACCCTGCAGGGGTGCTCCAACTAGTCCATCACAAATTACCACAAGCCGCATAGAAATCCTCAATCACGAAGCTCGCGATCTCGTCAGATTCCCTAGTGGAAAACCTCAACTCTGAGATTACTCAAAGCATCACCGGAATCCCGATGCACAAGATATCTCGTCAAAGGTAAAACTAATCCAGCAAGGCCGCCCGGCGTGTCGACGATCCTGATAGGAGCCGCGTATCTCGTTCTCAGGACACGACGGATAAGCGACGCGTACGAGTGCCAAACCTCGAGTTTCCTCGCGGTGGCCCCGCACAGTGCTCTGTTTTGGACCAGCACCATCAGCACTGGCCCTCCCTGTATTATGTAGAATTACTCCTTGGGTAGCGCTAACTCCCTATGCATTTCAATGTTATCAAGTTATTATGTTGAGCAAATAGTACCAATGTTGGGCCTTGCCAGACCAGCTTTAATCTAAAACGAATTATCAAGGGGGTCCCAATAACAACCCCGATCGTGTTGGGAGCGCTCAATTATGGAACATAACACTGGTAGCCGAAACTAAGGGGGCAAAGGTGGAACAAAACACCAGGCTAGAAAGGCCGAGCCTTCCACCTTTTACCAAGTATATAGGTGCATTAAATTAAATAGCATTAATAGGGTGCTATAACAAGGAACCCATGTTTTCACATCGAAGCAACTGCACCTGCAACTAGCACGCTAACAACATGGATAAACAAGCGGTAACATAGCCAAACAGTGGTTTGCTAGGTCGAACAGGTTGATGGTTTTCATGGCATTGTTGAGAGGCTGATAAAATAACATGTGGTAGGCAACGAGACATAATCGATAGAAACAGTGATACTAGCATGGCAATGATAGTAATGGTATCTGGGGAAATGGTCATCTTGCCTGATATCCTGGTTGGAAGAACTATGACTCCGAGAAGTCGGCGAACCAACGTAGTCGAACGATTCCTCACATTCCGACACGCTTGCGGAACTCTATCAAGACGGAGCAAACCGGAAACAAACATCAACACAGATATTTCACCACACGATGCACAACATGATGCACAACCTACTATGATGCATGATCAGGTCAACATGCAAGGGATGGCATGGCGAAACACCTCACGCAAACACTACACATTAAATGAAGCTCAATATGCAACGGGTTGCATATCGACGAAACTCCACGTTTAATTATTTAATTCACTCCCGTTAATTTACACGACAATATTAAATTGTTGTTAACATGGCAAGGGGTGAATCGGGTGATTCTACCTGGCATCCTAGTCGGTTAACACGCAGAGCATAGAACGGAGCTACGGCACAAGAAACATGCAACACATATATCGTGCCATGAATGCGTCATGCATGCGAGTTCATAACACGGGAAAGAAGGGAGAGAAACAGGTGTCGCCACGACGAGCGAGAACGAACCATGGCGGCAAAACGGAAACGATGCCACGACAACGTTCCTATCCCGATAACTCGTCGAGATATCGTACCAACGATCTGGAAGCGTGTGCGGGAACGTTAAATAAAGATGGGGTGATCCCGTATCTTGGGTTCCCATGTGTCGGGGCACAACAAAAGTGAGACGACGTGCTACGGCAACATACGACGCAAAACATACTTTCATCCCATACAACACAAGCATTTGTTACATGACACGTCTCATCGGTATACCTTCGACGCGTGCGATTCGAAGCGGATCGGTTCGTAGCGGACGTCGTGGAAGTCGTGGTACTCGGCCTCGTCGACGGTAGTCGTTCACGGTTCTTCTCGTCGGCACAGGGTCTTCGGCGTCGGTGGTCGATCATGTTTCCGAAGAGGCCGTCGAGGACGTCGTGGTACTCACGTCGAGCTTGTCGATTCCATGAAGGAGGGTGCTTGCGAACTTCGGCGTCGGAACCCGCGACAGCAGCAGCAACAACAACTAGCAAGCGCAGCAAACTACCTACAACTACTAGCACTAGCATCTAACAACAAGCTACGGCAGCGACGGCAGCATCTACAACAACTAAACGCAAGCAAGCACAACAACAAGCACGCAAGGGCTACGACACAAGCAGCACGAGCAGCAACAAAAAACGGCAACCAACAAGCAACAGGAAGCATCTAGAGGCAACAGCAACAACAATCATCTACAGTGACGGCAGCAAGCAGCAATGACAGCAGGTAACAACAGCGGCGGCAGCAAGCAGCAAGCGACAACAAGCAACGCGACAACATGCACCAGCCACGGCGACATCCAACAGCAACTCGCGGCAGCTAACACGGCAAGCAGCAAGCAACAGCTACAGTGGCAGCAGCTTGGCAACGGCAAGCAGCAGCAAGGCGCTACACATGCCTTGGCAGCATAGCAGCACACCGGGCACAACAACATGCACATGCAGCGGCTCGGCACAACGGCAGGGATCGCGGGGAACGGCAGCCCGCCAGGCAGGCAGCACTAGCAGCAGCAGGCGCGGCAACAACAGCAGCTCCAAGCAGCAACGGCGGCAGGCAGAGGAGGTCGGGGCCCTCGAGGAGGCGGCATGCAAGGGGAATGGGCGGCCACCGGCGGCTGTGGCAAGCTTGAGGCGCCGGCAGGGGCCTCGGCGAGGAAGGAGGAGGCCACGGGGCCCTGACGCGGGACTAGCCATGGCGGGGAGGCGAGGTCCGGTGGCGAGCAGCATGGCGGAGGAGGGGGTCGTGTTGGGGAACGTCGCATGGGAAACAAAAATTTTCCTACGCGCACGAAGACCTATCATGGTGATGTCCATCTACGAGAGGGGATGAGTGATCTACGTACCCTTGTAGATCGTACAACAGAAGCGTTAGAGAACGCGGTTGATGTAGTGGAACGTACTCACGTCCCTCGATCCGCCCCGCGAACAATCCCACGATCAGTTCCACGATCTAGTACCGAACGGACGGCACCTCCGCGTTCAGCACACGTACAGCTCGACGATGATCTCGGCCTTCTTGATCCAGCAAGAGAGACGGAGAGGTAGAAGACTTCTCCGGCAGCGTGATGGCGCTCCGGAGGTTGGTGATGATCTCGTCTCAGCAGGGCTCCGCCCGAGCTCCGCAGAAACGCGATCTAGAGGAAAAACTATGGAGGTATGTGGTCGGGCAGCCGTGAGAAAGTCGTCTCAAATCAGCCCTAATTGCTCCATATATATAGGAGGAGGGAGGGGGACCTTGCCTTGGGGTCCAAGGGACCCTCAAGGGGTCGGCCGAGCCAAGGGGGGGAGGACTCCCCCCCCCCAAACAGAGTTGGACTTGGTTTGGTGGGAGGAGTCCCCCTCCCTTCCCACTTCCTCCCTCTTTTTTTTTGTTTTCCTTTGATTCTTTATTCTTGGCGCATAGGCCCCCTTGGGGCTGTCCCACCAGCCCACTAAGGGCTGGTGTGTCTCCCCAAAGCCTATGGGCTTCCCCAGGGTGGGTTGCCCCCCCCCGGTCAACTCCCGGAACCCATTCGTCATTCCCGGTACATTCCCGGTAACTCCGAAAACCTTCCGGTAATCAAATGAGGTCATCCTATATATCAATCTTCGTTTGATGTGTCTCGTCTTCTTGTGAAACCTTGGTTCCTTTGCTAAGGCAATGGCACCAGTGTTGTCACAGAACAAGGTTATTGGATCCAGTCCACTTGGCACCACTCCAAGATCCGTCATGAACTGCTTCATCCAGACACCCTCCTTAGCCGCCTCCGAGGCAGCCATGTACTCCGCTTCACATGTAGAATCTGCTACGACGCTTTTCTTGGAACTGCACCAGCTTACTGCACCCCCATTAAGAATAAATACGTATCCGGTTTGCGACTTAGAGTCGTCCGGATCTGTGTCAAAGCTTGCATCGACGTAACCTTTTACGGCGAGCTCTTCATCACCTCCATACAGGAGAAACATCTCCTTAGTCCTTTTCAGGTACTTCAGGATATTCTTGACCGCCGTCCAGTGATCCACTCCTGGATTACTCTGGAACATACCTGCCATACTTATGGCCAGGCTAACATCCGGTCTAGTGCACAACATTGTATACATGATAGAGCCTATGGCTGAAGCATAGGGGACGAAGCGCATATGCTCTCTATCTTCATAAGTTGCTGGGCACTGAGTCTTACTCAATCTCGTACCTTGTAACACTGGCAAGAACCCTTTCTTGGACTGTTCCATTTTGAACCTCTTCAAAACTTTATCAAGGTATGTGCTTTGTGAAAGTCCTATCAGGCGCTTTGATCTATCCCTATAGATCTTAATGCCTAGAATGTAAGCAGCTTCTCCTAGGTCCTTCATAGAGAAACTTTTATTCAAGTAACCTTTTATGCTCTCCAAAAGCTCTACGTTGTTTCCAATCAGTAATATGTCATCCACATATAATATCAGAAACGCCACAGAGCTCCCACTCACTTTCTTGTAAATACAAGATTCTCCAACCACTTGTATAAACCCAAATGCTTTGATCACCTCATCAAAGCGTTTGTTCCAACTCCGAGATGCTTGCACCAGTCCATAAATGGATCCCTGGAGCTTGCACACCTTGTCAGCATTTTTAGGATCGACAAAACCTTCGGGTTGCATCATATACAACTCTTCCTTAAGGAAACCGTTAAGGAACGCCGTTTTGACATCCATCTGCCAGATTTCATAATCGAAAAATGCAGCTATTGCTAACATGATTCTGACGGACTTAAGCATCGCTACGGGTGAGAAGGTCTCATCGTAGTCAACTCCTGGAACTTGTGAAAAACCCTTTGCCACAAGTCGAGCTTTATAAACGGTCACATTACCGTCAGCGTCCGTCTTCTTCTTAAAGATCCATTTGTTCTGAATAGCCTTGCGGCCCTCAGGTAGTATCTCCAAAGTCCACACTTTGTTCTCATACATGGATCCTATCTCGGATTTCATGGCTTCTAGCCATTTGTTGGAATCTAGGCCCACCATTGCTTCTTCATAATTCGCAGGTTCATTGTTGTCTAACAACATGATTGATAAGACGGGATTACCGTACCACTCTGGAGCAGCGCGTGATCTCGTCGACCTGCGTGGTTCAACAGAAACTTGAAATGGAGTTTCATGATCATCATCATTAACTTCCTCCTCAACCGGCGTCGCAACGACAGAGGTTTCCCCTTGCCCTGCTCCACCATCCAGAGGGATGAGAGGTTCGACAACCTCGTCAAGTTCTATCTTCCTCCCACTCAATTCTCTCGAGAGAAACTCCTTCTCGAGAAAAGTTCCGTTCTTAGCAACAAACACTTTGCCCTCGGATTTGAGATAGAAGGTGTACCCAACTGTCTCTTTTGGGTAGCCTATGAAGACGCACTTTTCCGCTTTGGGTTCCAGCTTTTCAGGCTGAAGCTTTTTGACATAAGCATCACATCCCCAAACTTTAAGAAACGACAACTTTGGCCTTTTGCCATACCACAGTTCGTATGGTGTCGTCTCAACGGATTTCGATGGTGCCCTATTTAAAGTGAATGCAGCTGTTTCTAATGCATAACCCCAAAATGATAACGGCAAATCAGTAAGAGACATCATAGATCGCACCATCTCTAACAAAGTACGATTACGACGTTCGGACACACCATTACGCTGTGGTGTTCCAGGCGGTGTTAACTGTGAAACAATTCCACATTGTCTTAAGTGAGTACCAAACTCGAAACTCAGATATTCACCCCCACGATCAGACCGTAGGAACTTGATCTTCTTGTTACGATGATTTTCCACTTCACTCTGAAATTGCTTGAACTTTTCAAATGTTTCAGACTTGTGCTTCATCAAGTAGACATAACCATATCTACTTAAATCGTCAGTGAAGGTGAGAAAATAACGATATCCGCCGCGTGCCTCCACGCTCATTGGACCACACACATCGGTATGTATGATTTCCAACAAGTCACTTGCACGCTCCATTGTTCCGGAGAACGGAGTCTTAGTCATCTTGCCCATGAGGCATGGTTCGCACGTGTCAAGTGAATCAAAGTCAAGTGACTCCAAAAGTCCATCAGCATGGAGTTTCTTCATGCGCTTTACACCAATATGACCCAAGCGGCAGTGCCACAAAAATATGGCGCTATCATTGTTTACTCTAACTCTTTTGGTCTCAATGTTATGTATATGCGTATCGCTATCAAGATTCAATATGAACAATCCTCTCACATTCGGTGCATGACCATAAAAGATGTTACTCATAGAAATAGAACAACCATTATTCTCAGACTTAAAAGAGTAACCGTCTCGCAATAAACAAGATCCAGATATAATGTTCATGCTCAACGCAGGCACTAAATAACAATGATTTAAGTTCATCACTAATCCCGATGGTAGTTGAAGTGACACTGTGCCGACGGCGATTGCATCAACCTTGGAACCGTTTCCTACGCGCATCGTCACTTCGTCTTTCGCCAGCCTTCGTCTATTCCGCAGTTCCTGCTTCGAGTTGCAAATGTGAGCAACAGAACCGGTATCGAATACCCAGGCACTACTACGAGAGCCGGTTAAGTACACATCAATAACATGTATATCAAATATACCTGATTTTTCTTTGCCCGCCTTCTTATCTGCCAGATACTTGGGGCAATTGCGCTTCCAGTGACCCATACCCTTGCAATAGAAGCACTCTGTTTCAGGCTTAGGTCCAGCCTTGGGTTTCTTCGGCGGATTGGCAACAGGATTGCCGCTCTTCTTTGAATTGCCCTTCTTGCCTTTGCCGTTTCTCTTGAAACTAGTGGTCTTGCTCACCATCAACACTTGATGCTCTTTACGAAGTTCAGACTCTGCGACTTTCAGCAACGCAAACAACTCGCCGGGAGACTTGTTCATCCCTTGCAAGTTGTAGTTCAACACAAAGCCTTTATAGCTTGGCGGAAGTGATTGAAGGATTCTGTCAGTGATAGCTTCTTGCGGGAGTTCAATCCCCAGTTCAGCTAGACGGTTTGAATACCCAGACATTTTGAGCACATGTTCACTGACAGACTAGTTTTCCTCCATCTTGCAAGCATAGAATTTATCGGAGGTCTCATACCTCTCGATCCGGGCGTTCTTCTGAAAGATAAACTTCAACTCCTGGAACATCTCAAATGCTCCATGACGCTCAAAGCGACGTTGAAGTCCCGGTTCTAAGCCATACAAGACTGCACATTGAACTATTGAGTAGTCCTCCTTACGCGCTAACCAAGCGTTCTTAACATCCTGATCAGCCGTAGCGGGTGGTTCATCTCCTAGCGCAGCATTAAGGACATAATCCTTCTTCCCAGCTTGTAAGATTAGCTTAAGATTACGAGCCCAGTCTACAAAGTTGCTTCCATCATCTTTCAACTTAGCTTTCTCTAGGAACGTATTAAAATTCAGGATGACACTTGCGTGAGCCATGATCTACAACACAAATATATTCAAAGTAGACTTAGACTATGTTCAAGATAATTAGAGTTCAACTTAATCAAATTATATGCTAAACTCCCTCAAAAAGTACATCTCTCTAGTCATTTGAGTGGTTCATGATCCACTTACACTATCCCAAGTCCGATCATCACGTGAGTTGAGTATAGTTTCAGTGGTAAGCATCCCTATGCTAATCATATCAACTATATGATTCATCATCGACCTTTCGGTCTCATGTGTTCCGAGGCCATGTCTGCACATGCTAGGCTCGTCAAGCTTAACCCGACTGTTCCGCGTGCGCAACTGTTTTGCACCCGTTGTATGTGAACGTTGAGTCTATCACACCCGATCATCACGTGGTGTCTCGAAACGACGAACTGTAGCAACGGTGCACAGTCGGGGAGAACACAATTCCGTCTTGAAATTTTAGTGAGAGATCACCTCATAATGCTACCGTCGTTCTTAGCAAAATAAGGTGCAAAAAAGGATTAACATCACATGCAATTCATAAGTGACATGATATGGCCATCATCACGTGCTTCTTGATCTCCATCACCAAAGCACCGGCACGATCTTCTTGTCACCGGTGCCACACCATGATCATCCATCAACGTGTTGCCATCGGGGTTGTCGTGCTACTTATGCTATTACTACTAAAGCTACATCCTAGCAAAATAGTAAACGCATCTGCAAGCACAAACGTTAGTATAAAGAGAACCCTATGGCTCCTGCCGGTTGCCGTACCATCGACGTGCAAGTCGATATTTCTATTACAACATGATCATCTCATACATCCAATATATCACATCACATCATTGGCCATATCACATCACAATCATACCCTGCAAAAACAAGTTAGACGTCCTCTAATTTTGTTGTTGCATGTTTTACGTGGTGACCAAGGGTATCTAGTAGGATCGCATCTTACTTACGCAAACACCACAACGGAGATATATGAGTTGCTATTTAACCTCATCCAAGGACCTCCTCGGTCAAATCCGATTCAACTAAAGTTGGAGAAACCGTCACTTGCCAGTCATCTTTGAGCAAAGGGGGTTACTCGTAACGATGAAACCAGTCTCTCGTAAGCGTACGAGTAATGTCGGTCCAAGCCGCTTCAATCCAACAATACCGCGGAATCAAGAAAAGACTAAGGAGGGCAGCAAAACGCACATCACCGCCCACAAAAACTTTTGTGTTCTACTCGAGAAGACATCTACGCATGAACCTAGCTCATGATGCCACTGTTGGGGAACGTCGCATGGGAAACAAAAAATTTCCTACGTGCACGAAGACCTATCATGGCGATGTCCATCTACGAGAGGGGATGAGTGATCTACGTACCCTTGTAGATCGTACATCAGAAGCGTTAGAGGACGCGGTTGATGTAGTGGAACATCCTCACGTCCCCCGATCCGTCCCGCGAACAATCCCGCGATCAGTCCCACGATCTAGTACCGAACGGACGGCACCTCCGCGTTCAGCACACGTACAACTCGACGATGATCTCGGCCTTCTTGATCCAGCAAGAGAGACGGAGAGGTAGAAGAGTTCTCCGGCAGCGTGACGGCGCTCCGGAGGTTGGTGATGATCTCGTCTCAGCAGGGCTCCGCCCGAGCTCCGCAGAAACGCGATCTAGAGGAAAAACTATGGAGGTATGTGGTCGGGCAGCCGTGAGAAAGTCGTCTCAAATCTACCCTAAAAGCCCCATATATATAGGAGGAGGGAGGGGGACCTTGCCTTGGGGTCCAAGGGACCCTCAAGGGGTCGGCCGAGCCAAGAGGGGGAGGACTCCCCCCCCCAAACCGAGTTGGACTTGGTTTGGTGGGAGGAGTCCCCCTCCCTTCCCACTTCCTCCCTCTTTTTTTTTCTTTCCTTTGATTTCCTTCTCTTGGCGCATAAGGCCCCTTGGGGCTGTCCCACCAGCCCACTAAGGGCTGGTGTGTCTCCCCAAAGCTTATGGGCTTCCCCGGGGTGGGTTGCCCCCCCCCGGTGAACTCCCGGAACCCATTCGTCATTCCCGGTACATTCCCGGTAACTCCGAAAACCTTCCGGTAATCAAATGAGGTCATCCTATATATCAATCTTCGTTTCCGGACTATTCCGGAAACCCTCGTGATGTCCGTGATCTCATCCGGGACTCCGAACAACATTCGGTAACCAACCATATAACTCAAATACGCATAGAACAACGTCGAACCTTAAGTGTGCAGACCCTGCGGGTTCGAGAACTATGCAGACATGACCCGAGAGACTCCTCGGTCAATATCCAATAGCGGGACCTGGATGCCCATATTGGATCCTACATATTCTACGAAGATCTTATCGTTTGAACCTCAGTGCCAAGGATTCGTATAATCCCGTATGTCATTCCCTTTGTCCTTCGGTATGTTACTTGCCCGAGATTCGATCGTCAGTATCCGCATACCTATTTCAATCTCGTTTACCGGCAAGTCTCTTTACTCGTTCCGTAATACAAGATCCCGCAACTTACACTAAGTTACATTGCTTGCAAGGCTTGTGTGTGATGTTGTATTACCGAGTGGGCCCCGAGATACCTCTCCGTCACACGGAGTGACAAATCCCAGTCTTGATCCATACTAAATCAACTAACACCTTCGGAGATACCTGTAGAGCATCTTTATAGTCACCCAGTTACGTTGCGACGTTTGATACACACAAAGCATTCCTCCGGTGTCAGTGAGTTATATGATCTCATGGTCATAGGAATAAATACTTGACACGCAGAAAACAGTAGCAACAAAATGACACGATCAACATGCTACGTCTATTAGTTTGGGTCTAGTCCATCACGTGATTCTCCCAATGACGTGATCCAGTTATCAAGCAACAACACCTTGTTCATAATCAGAAGACACTGACTATCATCGATCAACTGGCTAGCCAACTAGAGGCATGCTAGGGACGGTGTTTTGTCTATGTATCCACACATGTAAATGAGTCTTCATTCAATACAATTATAGCATGGATAATAAACTATTATCTTGATACAGGAATTATAATAATAACTATACATTTATTATTGCCTCTAGGGCATAATTCCAACAGGGTTGAGAACGACGGCGCGAGGAGAGGACGAGAGGGGAATGGGCTGGCGCTAGGGTTGGGGGAGGCTTGGGCCTTGGCCGGCTGGCCTCTCCCTCTACCTGTTGGTTTTTTTAAATCTTTTAAATCAGGTAATTTTAAAGAAAGAAAGCTTCTAACAAAAAAAATAAAGGCTTTTGACTCCTTTGAAAAAAAAATATTCGCAACTATAAGAAATAGTTGGGCATTTTTAAAAGAAATAAAATAAAACCTTTTAAAGAATTAAAAGTAAAACTTGTTTACAAAATAATAAAAATCAAACCCCTGTTATAAATAAAAGCGTTTTTTTTAAAAAATAACAAAAGGGGAAAAAATAAAGCAAAACCTAGGGGTTGCCCCCATATTTAATAAAATGATTTTCTTTAAAAGAAGACGAATCTTTATTTTTAAAATAGGGGTTAAAACGGAACTTTAGCAAATCCACAAAATGAAATAAGAGGAGAGAGAGGGGGAGCTACTTCGCTCTACGACTCGGTGATCACTCGAAGCACAACACTCAATACACCACACGTGACAGACGATGCAAGATGCCATGCATGATGCGACGATGCAAACTAAATGATGATGCAACAAATAAAACTAACCACACGACGGAAACGGAATAGAAGGGGGGATCTTCTCGGGCGTCGGTCTCGGGCTGTCACAACTCTCCTACACTACAAGAGGATCTCACCCCGAGATCCAAGAATGAAAGAGGGAGAGGATGAGAAAGAACAAGAGGTAAAAACTTAGTCGCTTCTTTGACAAACGAGTGAAACCAACGATCCTCGAAAGTTGCAAAGAGATGAGGATCGACATGAGAAAGAAACAAGAATTCACGGAAAATTTCGGCAGCACTTCGGTAGGAAAATGGGATTTTTTCCCAAAAAGGTAGGATAATTAGACAATATACATAACAAACAACTAAATAGAGCAAGGGAACATCACAATCTTGATAGAACAACAAGATTGACCCAAAAGAGCAATATCACAATGCCTCCGGAACAATAGAATAGGAACTAGCTCATACGGAAGAAGAGAACGAAGAACAGAATGACAACTACTAACTCCAATGAACTTGGCAAGCATCCTTGCGAGAAGAATTGGACGGAGTTGTTGGAAAATAACAATGAAAAGAACAAGATAGAAGTGGGCTTATGGAAACCTTTTCAAACTAATGAAGTGACAACCAGCCACTAAGAGAATAAGGATTGATTGGGAGAAACAAGATATGAACAATTCTTACACCAAGAGGATACATTGAGAACTTGGATTAATGAAAAGCACCATGATAGCATAATCCATAGGAAAAGCTTTAGGTGAAACCCAAACCAAGATAGCTCAAAGAAGAAATCATGGGTTAAAATATCTCATGATCAAAGAATTGGTGGGTTTAATTATCTCATTCTTGAAAGGAAATATCTTCGAGGCTCCTACACTAACAAGAATGCTATAATACCACCTCAAAAGATAAAGGGAGAACAATTGCACATATAAATGCAAGAGAAAGGATACTTGAGGTTCTCCAACAAGAATCTTGAAGAACACTTGAGAATGAATCACATTCCTGAAAAACCACCATGACGGACCACCGTATACAAAAGAATGATGCAAAGATATCAAGGAAGAAAAGAATAAGATTATGACCTGACCAAGATTTAGATGAAGCAACACGAAAAGACACTTGAGAAAACTCGGAACTCCGGCAAAGAAAGATAAGAACACTAGAGAAAAGGAATTGATATCAAGAGCCACTCCGGAAGAAGAACTGAAATCATTTGATGAAACAAGAATAAGAATTATGTTATGCTTATCCTTCATCAAGTTTAATTGATGACAAGCAACGGATCTAGCATACAACTTATTATTCTTGAAATGATTGAGGAGAGATATGAGCACAAACTAGAAGAATTGTTGCAAGAAACAACGGTGAGAATTGAAACGAATGATGCAACCATGCATGAATGGAGATACATGAGAATGAAGAGATCATGATCCACCTGAGAGAAAACTAGAACAAGGCACTCGATAACCGAGAGACGAACGAAGAGACAACAATTGAGAAGAATCGAGGAAGAAAGCTGAAAGCTGAGAACGAGAATCTTCTGAAATGATGGCCTTCGGAGGATCGAGAATGAAAACAACTCAGAATTGCACCGGATAGCAATAAAGGGATTCCCATGATTGGAACAAATGAGAGGATAACACGAAGCTGAGATGACAATCTTCAAGAGAATGGACCAAGATTTGATAGAAACACTCCTTTAGATTTTGCAAACTGAGAATGATGACGAGCAACAACACCAAGAATACTGAGACACTCCGGAATAATAAAGAATGAAAGGTTGAACCAATATGAGAATTAATACGAATAGACCTTGAAGAAGGGATATGACTGATGAAATTCATACTTACGTCATAGTTGAAAAGAATTAATAATCTCAGAAAAGATTAGAAGAGACATATAAGATCCTGGGAAAAACCTGTGGGTTATGGGCCCACTCAAAGAAATCACCGTTGACAAGATTGCTTAGAAGAGGGATATTGCACCGGTACAAATGAAAACTAGATGAGGTTGAGAACCTTGAAATAATGAAAGATCTGAAACAAGAAACTCTGAGATATCTTCAACGCACCGGATGAAAAGGGAGGAATGAATAACCAAGATAGGCTGAAAGAATCTCCAACATGAAAGAGAATTACAAGGATGAAAAGGATATGATGAACACGCATAGCTGAATTAAATTCACCGGGAAGGAACAAAATGAAGAAATGATGAACTCGACTCCTGAGAATGTTCACAATGAATCACCGGCTACAAAAAGGAAGAAGTGATAGAGGAAGCACAATGAAAAGAAAACTCTTGGATGAAAATTGAATCACTGAGAAAAAGGGCGGGAGGGTGGGGAAAAAACAAAGACAACTCGGGACAGATGAGATGAACTCTGGAATAAATGAGAGAAAGATCTGCAAGAATTGGAGAGGATAGGACTACTTGAAGAGAAACACACCGGTTGAAAAGAATTAACATGACGACTCCGGTAGACAAGAATTGCCATGACAATTGAACGAACAAAAGAATTTGCATTCTCACATAAAAATATGAGAACACCTCTTAGGAAAGATCTGAAGTCACCACTTGACATCGAAGCAACACGAATTATCATATTCCAACAAAACAAAGGGAGAGGCTTATGAAACAAGCCAGAACAAACTCATGAGAAAGATTTCGTCCGATATTTCCGTGGACAGGAATCCACTAGATGTCGAACCCCAACCTAACATCATGCGTTTGTTGGAAGATAGTCCTATAAGCAACTACTTGAATTCCCACCTAAGAATTCCCGAAATATCTAGTCATGCAATCTGGTACACGGATACAAGGAGTAATATCACACAACTCCTATACTAACCCGTCACCTGTATCATATCCGTCAACACACGACCAGAATCTCGGACCTTCATCTACAACAGACCCTCGTGATCACAACGATACAAAGTATGGCAGTACTCTCGAACAATCTGCACCAGTACTGGGGACATCAGGGTTATCTCGCCACTACTAGTATTGAAGAAATTACGAACACCCTTCGTTCTGAGATACTAAGAAATCTGAATGATAACAATGTGCTCAAGAATCCCCTGGAGCTCAACTCCCTTGAGACTTAAAGCAGATAGGAGGCACCAAGACAGAACTCCGTCACATCGGCATCATATAGATCTCAAAAATATCCGCGTGATCCTAAATTTTTTTTGAGTGAGAAGAGGAGTAGAATTAAATTATTACGTCAAAATACCCCACCAGAGCATAGAAGAGGAGAAAAAAGAATCCTACTCTCCAATATATAACTAGACTCAAAGTAGTTTTTCACTAGACTCGACTCGGCCATGTTCGATCAATCAAGGGGGCTCCTAGGTCGGTACTGCTCTGATACCAACTTGTCACGCCCAATATGCGACCCTATCCTCAATTTGGCATGAAGGTCTCGTCAAGGATAGAAGCGCATCTCGTCGTGTCGCAACAATGGACATCGTTACAAGTACGTGTACTCAAAAGAAGAGATATATATACAGAGTTGGCTTACACTCGCCACAAGCTACATCAGGGTCACATCAGTACATTACATAATCATCAAGAGTAAGAGCAGGGTCCGACTACGAACGAAAACAAACGAGAAAAATAAGAACGACGTCCATACTTGCTATCCCAGGCTGCCGGCTTGGAACCCATCCTAGATCGATGAAGAAGAAGAAGAAGAAGAAGCAACTCCAAATGAACAATCAACACGCTCGCGTCGAATAACCTTTACCTGTACCTGCAAATGGTGTTGTTCCTATCTGTGAGCCACAGGGGACTCAGCAATCTCATTTCCAAAGGTATCAAGACTAGCAAAGCTTAATGGGTGAGACATGGTTAAGTGGTGAGGTTACAGCAACGACTAAGCATATATGAGGTGGCTAACTTACGAGTACAAGAAATAAGAGGGGGAAGATCTACGCATAACGGGCGTGAACTACTGATGATCAAATGAATGATCCTGAACACCTACCTACGTCAGACATAACCCCACCGTGTCCTCGATCGGAGAAGGAACTCACGAAAGAGACAGTCACGGTTACGCACACAGTTGGCAAGTTTTAATTAAGTTAACTTCAAGTTATCTAGAACCAGTGTTAAACAAAGTTTCCACGTTGCCACATAACCGCGGGCACGACTTTCCGAAAGATTTAACCCTACAGGGGTGCTCCAACTAGTCCATCACAAATTACCACAAGCCGCATAGAAATCCTCAATCACGAAGCTCGCGATCTCGTCGGATTCCCTAGTGGAAAACCTCAACTCTGAGATTACTCAAAGCATCACCAGAATCCCGATGCACAAGATGTCTCGTCAAAGGTAAAACTAATCCAGCAAGGCCGCCCGGCGCGTCGACGATCCGGATAGGAGCCGCGTATCTCGTTCTCAGGACACGACGGATAAGCGACGCGTACGAGTGCCAAACCTCGAGTTTCCTCGCGGTGGCCCCGCACAGTGCTCTGTTTTGGACCAGCACCATCAGCACTGGCCTCCCTGTATTATGTAGAATTACTCCTCGGGTAGCGATAACTCCCTATGCATTTCAATATTATCAAGTTATTATGTTGAGCAAATAGTACCAATGTTGGGCCTTGCCAGACCAGCTTTAATCTAAAACGAATTATCAAGGGGGTCCCCATAACAACCCCGATCGTGTTAGGAGTGCTCAATTATGGAACATAACACCGGTAGCCGAAACTAAGGGGGCAAAGGTGGGACAAAACACCAGGCTAGAAAGGCCGAGCCTTCCACCTTTTACCAAGTATATAGGTGCATTAAATTTTATAGCATTAATAGGGTGCTATAACAAGGAACCCATGTTTTCACATGGAAGCAACTGCACCTGCAACTAGCACGCTAACAACATGGATAAGCAAGCGGTAACATAGCCAAACAGTGGTTTGCTAGGTCGAACAGGTTGATGGGTTTCATGGCATTGTTGAGAGGCTGATAGAATAACATGTGGTAGGCAACGAGACATAATCGATAGAAATGGTGATACTAGCATGGCAATGACAGTAATGGTATATGGGGAAATGGTCATCTTGCCTGATATCCCGGTTGGAAGAAGAATGACACCGAGAAGTCTGCGAACCAACGTAGTCGAACGGTTCCTCACATTCCGACACGCTTGCGAAACTCTATCAAGACGGAGCAAACCGGAAACAAACATCAACACAGATATTTCACCACACGATGCACAACATGATGCACAACCTACTATGATACATGATCAGGTCAACATGCAAGGGATGGCATGGCAAAACACCTCACGCAAACAGTACACATTAAATGATGCTCGATATGCAACGGGTTGCATATCGACGAAACTCCACGTTTAATTATTTAATTCACTCTCGTTAATTTACATGGCAATATTAAATTGTTGTTAACATGGCAAGGGGTGAAGCGGGTGATTCTACCTGGCATCCTAGTCGGTTAACACGCGGAGCATAGAACAGAGCTACGACACAAGAAACATGCAACACATATATCATGCCATGAATGCGTCATGCATGCGAGTTCATAACACGGGCAAGAAGGGAGAGAAACAGGTGTCGCCACGACGAGCGAGAACGAACCATGGCGGTAAAACAGAAACGATGCCACAGCAATGTTCCTATCCCGATAACTCGTCGAGATATCGTCCCAACGATCTGGAAGCGTGAGCGGGAACGTTAAATAAAGATGGGGTGGTCCCCTATCTCGGGTTCCCTGACGCGGGACTAGCCATGGGGCCCTGACGCGGGACTAGCCATGGCGGGGAGGCGAGGTCCAGCGGCGAGCAGCATGGCGGAGGAGGGGGTCGGGCCATGGCGGACGGCGGCGGTCGGGCACCGGCGGGGCGCCATGGGGCTGGCGCACGAGGGGCTACTAGTGGCGGGGCTGGGACTCGCAGAGGTGAACAGGGAGGAGGGAGATGGCGCTGGGGTTGAGAATGACGGCGCGAGGGGAGGACGAGAGGGGAATGGGCTGGCGCTAGGGTTCGGGGGAGGCTTGGGCCTTGGCCGGCTGGGCCTCTCCCTCTCCCTATTGTTTTTTAATCTTTTAAATCAGGTAATTTTAAAGAAAGACAGCTTCTAACAAAAAAAATAAAGGCTTTTGACTCCTTTGAAAAAAAAATATTCCCAACTATAAGAAATAGTTGGGCATTTTTAAAAGAAATAAAATAAAACCTTTTAAAGAATTAAAATTAAAACCCGTTTACAAAATAACAAAAATCAAACCCCTGTTATAAATAAAAGGGTTTTTAAAAAAAAATAACAAAAGGGGAAAAAATAAAGCAAAACCTAGGGGTTGCCCCCATATTTAATAAAATGATTTTCTTTAAAAGAAGACGAATCTTTATTTTTAAAATAGGGGTTAAAACAGAACTTTAGCAAAACCAAAAAATGAAATAAGAGGAGAGAGAGGGGGAGGTACTATAGCTCTACGACTCGGTGATCACTCGAAGCACAACACTCAATACACCACACGCGAGAGACGATGCAAGATGCCGTGCATGATGCGACGATGCAAACTAAATGATGATGCAACAAATAAAACTAACCACACGACGGAAACGGAATAGAAGGGGAATCTTCTTGGGCGTCGGTCTCGGGCTGTCACAGTCCCCCAAGCTCCTGGACATGGATGCGGCACCGGAGGGCTACGGGAGCACGGCGATTGACGGCGGAGGGCTTCTCTGGCTAGCTACACGACTTACCACAGGTGGGAGGAAGAAGAAGAGAGAAGGTGGTGGCGCACTGGTGGAGGAGAGGGAAACCTAGGAGGGAGGAGGACGACCTGTGGCTTTATAGCGCCTCGGGGGAGGAGCTTGACCACTAGATCGAGAGGAACGAGGATCGGGAGGAGGAGATGGCGTCGTACGCCATGACGTCGACCCGAGGAGGAAGAGGAACGCACGACGGGCTACCGCCTCGCTAACGAGAGGAGTTGGGCCTCTCTGGTGTGAGTAAGCCCACCAGAGCGTTACTTAAAAGGAAAAGGCCACTCCTCGCAAATTCCTATTAAATAAAATCACACAGAAAACCAAAGAAGATAAAATAAAAGCAAAAATGTTCCTGGGCCTGAAAAATAGTAAGCTAATTAAACAAAATACTAAAAGGATTTTTGGGGCACATAAAATAAATACAAAACAGCATATTAGTGGCTGTTTTGTGTTATTTATGCACCTTTAGCACCCAAAACAATTCACCAATCTATCACACTATTATGCCCACAATATTTCCTAAACCCTGAACATTTTAAATCCAGGTTAGGAACAAGTTGAAATTGCACTTGTGGAATAAAAGAGAGAAGGGTTTGAGTTGCAACAAGCTTTGAAAATAGATAGCAACCACTCCTACACTCCACACACCATCATCACATGTGATCACAAGGCCAACCACCACATGAGATGATATGACCACATTGCAACAACACCTAACACATGACATGATATGATATGCATGCAAACAAGGGAAGAAATAATGATGAGCCAACACATGAGATCATAGAAGCAATAGGACTCTCACATAACAATGTCAAGGTGGACCCACATGAGACAGGTTCCAAATATGGCAATTACACACTTGGGGCATTACAAACTCTCCCACACTACAAAGAAGATCTCGCCCCGAGATCTATGCGTGAAAGAATTCCGGAAACTCAGAATGGAGGTGGTCCTCGCGTTCCCACGTAGCCTCTTTATCGGAATGGTGTGACCACTGCACTTTGAGAAATTTGACGGTCTTGTTGCGGGTCTTGCGCTCAGTCGCCTCGAGAACCACAACTGGATGCTCACGATAAGAAAGGTCAGGCTCAAGGTCGATGTCTTGAAGATGAACAGTGCGCTCGGGGGTCTTGAAGCACCTCCGAAGCTGAGAAACATGGAACACATCATGGACATTTGCAAATTTGCCGGAAGCTCGAGCTGGTACGCAAGGTCGCCTCTCTTGCCAACCACTCTGAACGGACCAACGAAATGAGGCGCAAGCTTGCCTTTGATGCCAAAGCGCTGCATACCCTTCATAGGCGACACCTTGAGATAGACGAAGTCATCAAGCTCATAAGACATGTCACGGTGCTTGCTATCATAATAGCTCTTCTGACGGGACTGAGTTACTCTAAGGTTGTCGCGAATGATCCGATACATCTCCTCAACTTCTTCTACCAAATCATTCCCAAGGTTCTGACGCTCACCGGTCTCGGACCAGTTGAGCGGGGTACGACACTTCCTGCCATAGAGAATTTCAAACGGAGCCTTGCCAGAACTAGCTTGATAACTGTTGTTATACGAGAACTCCGCAAAAGGAAGACAATCTTCCCAATTCATGCCAAAAGAGATAACACAGGCTCTCAGCATATCATCAAGAACTTGATTCACTCTCTCCACTTGACCACTAGTCTGAGGATGGAACGCTGTGCTGAAGCGGATCTTCGTGCCCATAGCATACTGAAAGGAGTCCCATAACTTGGAAGTGAAGATACTTCCACGATCTGAAGAGATCATAATAGGCACGCCGTGCAAAGAGACAATCCTGGAGGTGTACAACAGTTCGAGCTGAGCTGCTGAAATAGACTCCTTGATTGGAAGAAAATGAGCCACTTTACTCAACTTGTTGATGACGACGAAGATGGCATCATTACCCTTCTTGGACTTCGGAAACCCGGTGATGAAATCCATCTCAATGTGATCGAACTTCCACTCGGGAATCGGCAATGGATGCAAAAGACCTGCTGGACGTTGATACTCTGCTTTCACCCTTCGACATACATCACATTCATTTACGAACTGAGCAATCTCACGCTCCATACAGTCCACCAGAAGGTCTGTTTCAAGTCGTGGTACATTTTGGAGCTTCCAGGATGAATAGAGAGCAGAGAGTTATGAGCTTCCACCATGATTAACTTCCTGAGATCACCTTTCGAGACGACAAGGCGATCCTCAAAGAACAATGTGTCCCTGACATCAACAGTGAAGCACTTATACTTGCGAAGACTCTTTCCCACGCCAATCTTGACCTTCTTCACCATAGCGTCAAGAAGGTGTGCTGCTCGGACCTGATCTTCCAAGGTAGGAGAGATCTGAAGGTTCGCAAGAAATCCCTGAGGTACTAACTGAAGGTTGAGCTTCCTGAAAGACTCACAAAGACCACGCTGGAGAGGTTGAGGAATCAGACTGTTGCAATATGCCTTCCTGCTCAAAGCATCCACCAGGACATTAGCTTTGCCTGGCGTGTACTCAACACTCAGATTAAAATCCTCGAGCATTTCCACCCAACATGTTTGCCGAAGATTAAAGCTAGGCCGAGTGAAGATGTACTTGAGACTCTTGTGATCGGTGAAAACTTCAACCTTACGTTCCAACAAGAGGTGTCTCCAAGTCATCAGAGCGTGTACCACAGCTGCTAGCTCAAGATCATGCACAAGATAGTTCTTCTCCGCTGGCTTCAACTACCTGGAGGTATAAGCAACCACCTTCTTATCTTGCATCAGGACTGCACCAAGACCCTAGAGAGAAGCGTCGCTGAAGACTTGGTAAGACTTGGAATCATCCGAAGGAACCAAGACTGGAGTGGAGGTAAGCTTCTCTTTGAGTGTGTCGAAGGCCAACAGACACTCTAGAGACCAAGCATACTTAACACCCTTCTGAAGTAGACTTGAGAGCGGCTTGGTGATCTTGGAGAAGTTCTCAACAAACCTTCTACAATAGCCAGCAAGCCCGAGAAAGCTTCGAAGCTGCTTCACATTCTGCGGAGGCTCCCATTCAACAACGTCCGGAACCTTGGATGGATCAACTTTAATGCCCTCGGCAGAGATAATGTGCCCAAGATAAACCACTTCTTTCAGCCAGAACTCACACTTGGAAAACTTGGCATACAACTTGTACTCTCTCAGCTTATCAAGCACCAATCTGAGATGTTCTTCATGTTCTTCCTCAGTTTCAGAAAAGACCAGAATGTCGTCGAGATAGAGCAAGATAAAGTCATTCTTGAACGGAGAGAATATGTAGTTCATCAATCGACAGAATGTCGGAGGAGCATTTCCCAGACCAAAAGACATGACCGTATACTCATACGAGCCAAAACTAGTCCTGAAGGCAGTCTTCGGTATATCTTCCTCGCGAATGTGAATTTGATGATAGCCCATTCTGAGATCAAGCTTGGAGAAGACCTTAGCACCTTTCAACTGTTCGAACAACTCAGTTATGTTCGGAAGTGGATATTTGTTCCTGATTGTCTTCTTGTTCAATGGACGGTAATCGACACACAGCCGTTCCGTGCCATCCTTCTTCTTGACAAACAGAACACCACAGCCCCATGGAGACGAGCTCGGTCTGATCAAACCCAAACGCTCTTGCTCATCGAGTTGCCTCTTAAGTTCCTTCAATTCTTCTGGACCCAGCTTGTACGACCGTTTGCACATTGGCTCTGTGCCTGGCTCAAGCTTAATGACAAACTCAACTTCACGGTGCGGAGGCATGCCTGGCAGCTCTTCAGGAAACACATCTTCATATTCGCAGACCACTGGGACTTGCGAAATAGGATTGATCTCACCCTTTTCATTCAAAGAGAACAGATGGATTGTATCATCGCGCGCCACGAATATAATCACGTCCTCCGAAGAGTGGGTAAGCTTCACTTCTTTCTCTTCACAATCAATTGATGCCTTGTTCATGGCGAGCCAGTCCATACCAAGAATCAAGTCAATGTCGTAATTGCCCAAGACAATAGGAGACGCCAGAAAGGAATACCTGCCTATCTTGACAGAAGCATCCGGAACCCTCATGTGCGAACTCATGCGCATGCCCGGAGAAACCACACGGAAGGGACTATCCAAATGAATTGCAGGAATATCATGCTTAGCTATGAAAGGCTTGGAGATGAAGCAATGCAATGCACGAGAATCAATTAACAATTTAGAGGAATATCATTGACGAGGAGGTTACCCATGATCACATGTGACGAGTTTTCTGCCTCAGCCGCATTCACCATGTTGACTCGAGCTGACCTAGGGTTGAACTTGACAAGAGCGCTGCTTGGAGGTTTGCGTGGAGGAGGAGGCGACAGACGGAGCTGAGAAGTACACTTGTTGGCATAGTGACCCTTCTGCCCACACTTGTGACAAGTGACATCTGCTGGCTGCCGGTACTGAGTCTGAGGAGGCCCTTGCTTCTGATGCTGAAATCTCTGCTGGAAGACAGGGTTGGGTGGGTGGGAAGAACCACGACCACCAGAGTGCTTGAGCTGGTGCGAGTGCCGAGGAGGACGAGGAGAAACCCATAACTTCTCTTGCCTCTGAACCACCTGAGTCGAGGAAGAGCTGGAATCTCTGAAGCGCTTCTTAGAATTATCCACCCTGAGCAAGGCTGCCTCTGCTCCGAGAGCTAGGTTGTAGAACTTGTCGAACTCCTCACGATCGTGCAAGGCAAGAGCTAACTGCAAATCTTCTTTCAAGCCACCTCTGAACTGATAAATCTTGCTCTTCTAATCCGGGATATCCTGCAGCGCGTAACGGGCCACCTCGTGGAACTCAACGTTGTACTTGTACACGGAATTGCCACCCTGCTTCAAACACGTGAACTTCTCACGCATCTCCTCCACAAAGCTGGAAGGGATGTAGTGGGACCTGAAGTCACGACAGAAATCATCCCAAGAAATCACCCTAGCGCCTCTGGAGTCCTTTAGCTGCTGCCACCATATAGAAGTCTGCCCCTTCAACTGGAACGTTGCAAACTTGATATAATCCTCAGGACGCATATTGCTACACTCGAAATGCTTGTTCATATCACGGATCCAGTCCTCTGCATCAAATGGCTGGTCACATGACGTGAATGTCTTTGGTTGATTCGACAAGAAATGGCTTAGATTAGCAAACTGATTGCCACCATCCTGGAAATTGCCTTGCTGCTGATTGGCTCTCTCTTGCAACAACTGTAGCAACATCTGAGTGTTTGCATTAGTAGCAGCCATCACCGCTTGCCAGGCCTCTGCAGGAGGAGGCGGCGGCGGAGGATTCGCCGGAGGAGGAGGTGGAGGCGGCATATCCTCACGCCCTGGGTTCTGACACGTTGATGGAGCCATCCTGAAGACGGACATCATATTAGCCCACAAAATAACTTAAAGATATTGCTGAATCAAAAGACATGAATATCTGAACAGGAATAAGCAATTGCACTCGAGCAAAATAGTAAGAATGCTTTCTCAAAGTGACGGACGACAAAATTTCGATTAACACCACTGCAAACAAGTATGAGCTAGAACTGCTCAGAACAAACGTATGATCGAGATTTCCCCAACCTCAATCATGCATTTGTAGGAAGATAGTCCTATAAGATACTACTTGATATCCCACCTATGAATTCCCGAAATAACTAGTCATGCAATCTGGTACACGGATACAAGGAGTATTATCACACAAGTCCTATACTAACCCGTCACCTGTATCATATCCATCAACACACAACCAGCATCTCGGACCTTCATCTACAACAGACCCTCGTGATCACAACGATACTAAGTATGACAGTACTCCCGAACAATCTGCACCAGTACTGGGGAAATCGGGGTTATCTCGCCACCACCAGTATTGAAGCAATAACGAAGATCCTTCGTTCTTAGATACTCAAAAATCCGAATGATGGCGATGTGCGCAAGAATCCCCTGGAGCTCAACTCCCCGGAAGAAATCAAAGCAGACAGGGGGCACCAAGACAGGACTCCGTCACATCGAAATCATATAAATTTCACAAATACCCGCGTGATCCTAAAAAAAATTGAGCGAGAAGAGGAGTAGAATAAAGATTTCCTAGGTCGGGAACCTCACCAGAGCATAGAAGAGGAGAAAAAAGAATCCTACTCTCCGATATAACTAAGATTCAAAACATTTTACTAGACTCGACTCGGCCAAGTACGATCACACAAAGGCTCCTATGGTCGTAAGGCTCTAATTACCAACTTGTAACGACTAAGATGCGGTCCTTTCCGATCTGGGGATCGAGGCCCCGAATTGGAAAGGAGCGCACCTAAGCGTCTCGCAAACAAGGTATCACAGCACATACATAATAATAACATATAGACAATCAGGGGTTCAATTGACTTCTCATAAATATATCAGAGTTCATCACGCATACAATCAAAGTAGTTCCGCTACGAGCTACAAAACAAGAGAAATGGCTATGCTACCCTGCCTGCTGGCCCACGATCACGACCACGCCTCAATCTTCTGGATAGTTCACGTAGAGGCGGTCGGTCTCCTCGTCGTACTGACACGCCAGCTGCGTGCCGTCGGGATCACCTGTCTCTGGGGTACCTAAGCCTGTTGGTGTTGTGAAGGAATCTGTGAGCCACGGGGACTCAGCAATCTATGACCTCGGTGCCAGACATAGCCAAGTTATTAGGTTGGATAGGGTAGAGTGTTTAAGGTTGCAACATCCTAAGCTTGATAAGGTGGCTAACTTACATAGAACATTTATGAAGGTGGTCTATACTAGCGGTCGAGAATACTTGATCACTAAGTGATCCTAAACCCTACCTACGTCAATCATAACCCCACCGTGTTCCCGATCGAAGAGAGATCTTCGAGGGGACAGTCATGGTTACACACACAGTTGGCAATTTTATTGGCTTATGTTTAAGTTATCTATTACCGGATGTTAACAAAATATTCCAAGTTGCCACATAACCGCGGGCACGGCTTTCTGAAAGATTAAACCCTGCAAGGGTGCTCCAACTAGTCCATCACAAACGTACACAGGCCGCAAAGTAATCCTCTATCACGAATCTCGTGATCTCGTCGGATTCCTTAGAGGAAAATCTCAACTCTGGGGAGAACCAAAGCTTCACCGGGATTTCTATACGCAAGATATATCGCTAAGGTAAGACAAGACTAGCAGGACCTCCCGACGTGTTGACGACCCTGATAAGAGCCGCGTATCTCAGTCTCAGGACACGCCGGATGAGCGATGGTTACCATGGCAAAACACCGAGTTGCCCCGGGGAGCGTAATAAGCTGCTCTGGGTTGGACCAACACTCATGAGGAGCACTGGCCCGGGTTGTTGATTAAATTCCTCGGGGTAGCTATTCCCTATGCAGATTATTATTAAGTGATTAGCAAATTAACACCAATGTTGGGTCCTGCGGGACAAGTCTTAACACTACGCGATTTATCGAGGGGGTCCCCATAACAACCCCGAACGTGTTAGGAGCGATCAATATGGAACCAAACACCGATAGCCGGTAGCGATGGCGGCAATAACGTAACAAAGCACCCGGCAAAAGGCTAGGCCTTCCGTTATTTACCAAGTATATAGGTGCATTAATTAAATAACAGAATTAAAGATAATGACATCAAGCTCATGTTATCACATGAGGCAAAGCACCTGCAGCTAGCAACGCTAACATTAGTAGCTGAGCAAAGCCTACTTAGCCATTCAAGTTTGCTAGGAAGGGGTAAGTGTTTGGGTTTCATGGCATATCAAGAGGCAAATATTTCAGTGGTAGGCAGCGAGCATATGACAACGGAAACGTAATCTAGCATAACAAGTCTAGAGATGGAATCAAGGTCATATCATCTTGCCTGAGATATCCTCAGCTTGGAATGGTTCTTGTTCGTCCTGTACGTACTCTCCTGAATCCACGTATTCGTTCTCCGATCCCGGTGCTACCCAACATAATAATAACATCCAATGAACAACAGCACCGCAAGATGCAACAAGCACATGATGCATGAGATGAATATGAGCATGCATCACTATTTCTATCACTAGCACAAGCATAAAGAGTAAATACATGTTCCTGGACAGAACTGCATCCTAGGATATTTTTGCATGCATGAGAATGACATGATCAGATGCGTCTCGATAAAACAATGCAAAAGCATATAAAGAACATTTCAATCGGAGCTACGGATCAACGGGAAACAACGAAACAAGATATGAAGCCCTACGTGTCAAAATCATCACCATACACTCAAATGGCACAACTCTGGTATTTCCAGGTTGCCAAGACATAAAAAAAACCAACATGGATGGGGTGGAGCAAAGAAGAACACCACAACATCAACTAAGCACTCACAAACATCAAAATGATAAAACTACACAATCTGCCATAAACTGCATCTTAGCACTTTGTGACCTACATGCAAAGCACCTACAGCCACCCAAATATGACAAATAATATATGTGGTTGTAGCTATCCAAGAATACTACAAGCACAAGCAAGAATCACACAAAAAGGAATTAAACACAGAAAGATACAAGGCCGTAAACTTGCCCAAAAATATCAGTTTTCAAGGACTTTGTGAAAATTCCAGATTCTCACTTTCTGTCTTAGCTCTCAAGCACTTTGAAAGCATCCAAAACAATATCTACAGCACTCCAAATGACATGAAATTTTACAGGGAGCTAGACAAACATATCAGGTCCAACTTTCCAGTTGAAAGCTAAGGCTAGATCACAACACATTGACCTGCACAACCTCAACAACAAGAGAAGAAAATATAAACAGATTCTCAGACTTAGTGAAAATCTAATCTGTAATTTCAGTCACATGCCAACTTTGAGTGGGCATAACTTGCACATATGGACTCCTAATCATGATATGAAACCAACAAGAGGTAGAGGGGGTCACCCTCTACTAGCACAATCAAGAAGCAATTCTTTGTGGCTCAACAAATCACATGGAACCAAGCTCTAAACATAGAAGAAAAAGAAATATGCCATCTCCAGAAAATGTGCCAATGGCAAAACTGAGTTCACCAATGGATTCCTTGGGATATTATACCCCAAAATCATATATAATATGTGGGCACTTACTTGGAACAAGTGACCATAAATTAAGAAGGAAGAAGCTACTCCAAATCATGTATAGTGAATAGTGCAACATATCATGTGACTATCACTAGAACAATTACTACATAGTTATGCTCATGTGCACAAAGACAATAGTGACATGAGGGTTTGAACCCCATGTTTGTGTCATGCACAACAACATCACAAGCACTACTTTCACTAGATCACCCACACACACACACGCACATCATGCCCTCTCTCATATGAACATGAGGAGGTGCACAAGTGTTGCAAGTGGGGCTGTTTTCACCACACACATATCATCACAACAACCTCATCACAAGCACTTAATCCCAAGAACAACATGAAGGAAAAAAACTACTATGCAAGTAAACATGGAGCATCACATACATACACTCGTACTAAGTACCACATAACCACCAGTCATATATTGTGTGCACCACTTACACACATATCTTCATATCTACACCATCATCAGCACTCACAACTCCTATGCACACAAGCTAGCTGCAATTACACCACCAACACATACTAGCAAGAACACATACACACACACATGCACTTCTACTAGTGTGTGCAAAACACACACACAACATACAACCTGCATCTAGCTACACTAGCAGGAAGAAGAAATAAAAAGGCCACTTTGATGTCTATAGAGTAGGCACAAGTGGAGTAGGGCAAAGCAAAAGAAATAAAATAAGAGAGGAGTGGAAAAATGCAGGTGACAAGCCTGGGAATCGAACCCAGGGCCTCTGTCACGCCACTGCACCGCGCTACCACCACACCACTGCCACTGGTTCGATAGAGTATGGTGGTTAAACAAGGTAACTACGTACCTTGCTACCGTGCCGAGCAAAGATAAGGAAAAAAAGGATGCCGAGGGGGGGACTCGAACCCAGGCCCTCCTGACAGGCATTGGAAACAGGCTACCACTGGGCTACAATACGGCTACTGCTAGTAAGGGGGATCTATTCAGACAAGCTAACACAAGCAACCGATCCAGTGCTCCGCACGCCGGCGACAGGAAGGCTGTCGGAGTAGATCTGCTGCTGCTGCAACATCTACGGGGAGAGCCACCACTACACGACGACGCAAACAAAGGGACAGAGCCCCTACTATCACTACACACCACGCACCGCGCCTGACAGAGATATACACGCACACAATCATTGAGTTGCTGCTCTGCTTCGATAGTGAACATGGCGACAGGGAGGTCGCCGCATCCACTGCTACTGCAAGCTACCGGAGGGAGCTCTGCAACTAACCGATGCACTACGAGGGGGGAGAAGCCCGTGCTGCTCAACACATCTACACCAAAACTGCACCACGCCTACACATACATACTGCACTGACGAACTGCAACAGACAGGAAACCGGCGAGCACTACACGGTGGATCCGGACGATCGAAGGAGGAAGAGGCACAGGGAAGACGTTCCTCACCTTGGGGAAGGAAGGAGAGGACCCCACCGAGGAAGAGGCGACGGAGAGGAAGCAGGCCGGCGATGCAGACAATCCTGGAAGCAGAACGAAGCAGACGAGGGGGGACTTCGGGTCCGCGGCGGAGACGACGTCCCTGCCGTCGGTGAGGAGGCTCCTCGACCTCACCGAGGGCAAAAATGGAGCGCGGGGGAGTCCCCCATGCTCCTGGACATGGCTGCGGCACCGGAGCGCTACGGGAGCACGGCGATCGACGGCGGAGGGCTTCTCTGGCTAGCTACAGGACTTACGAGAGGGGGGAGGAAGAAGAAGAGAGAAGGTGGCGGCGCACTAGTGGAGGAGAGGGAAACCTAGGAGGGAGGAGGATGACCTGCGGCTTTATAGTGCCCCGGGGGAGGACCTTGACCACTAGATCGACAGGAAGGAGGATCGGGAGGAGGAGATGGCGTCGTACACCATGACGTCATCCCGAGGAGGAAGAGGAACGCGCTACGGGCTACCGCCTCGCTAATGAGAGGAGTTGGGCCTCTCTGGTGGGAGGAAGCCCACCAGAGCGTTACTTAAAAGGAAAAGGCCACTCCCTGCAAATTCCTATTAAATAAAATCACAGAGAAAGGAAAAGGCCACAGAGAAAACCAAAGAAGATAAAATAAAAGAAAAAATGTTCCTGGGCCTGAAAAATAGTAAGCTAATTAAACAAAATACTAAAAGGATTTTTGGGGCGCATAAAATAAATACAAAACAGCATATTAGTGGCTGTTTTGTGTTTATTCATGCAGCTTTAGCACCCAAAACAATTCACCAATCTAGCACACCGCTCCAAACGAAGGTTAGCGTCCACAAGTGTGTGAACTTCGGGATACACCGTCGTCTCCGCGTGCCTTAGTTATCTCTTACCCGAACCCTTTATTATGCACTTTACTTTGTGATAGCCATATTGTTGCTTGTTATATATCTTGCTATCACTTAGTTGTTTAGCTTACTCAACATAGGTTGTTGGTGCACATAGATGAGCCTAGTTATTTTAGGTTTTGTGCTTGACTAATTAAATGTTAGTTTTATTCCGCATTTATTCAAGCATAAACCGTAATTGTTATAAATCGTCTATTCATCCCCTTTAGGCGACATCCACGTCCTTTCACGCATACACATATCATATGAGAGGCAAAAGAGTCTTTTCGTGTATCATTTAGACTAAAATTGAATAGAAGTGTCACAAAAGACATACAATTTAGACTCGTCATTAAAAATAAATAAAAATTACTTTTCCAGTGTTAAATAAAGAAATGAAAATTAAAATCTATACCTACTGATAAAAGAAATAGATATTCTTAGTCCATCATGCTATTTTATAGAAAACCGCCTGAAGTTTCTGACAATAAACCCGGAGTACATATGAAATGTTTTCTAAAATACCCATATCTTCTAAACCGTAATTCTAAATTTAACATGTTATATATGGGCTTTGATTAAGAAAATATGTAGAATCTGAATATGGTGTTATTTTACGTGTTAACAGTTTTAAAAATACTATCTAGGATGTATTACCCGTCTTTCTTTCGTAGCGGTACCGATTCGGATTGTAGATGAACATCTCAGCGAAATCAGAATTACAGACGAAATTGAAGATTACTTGACCATTTCTTTGTACGTATTAAATCTACATGCAAACCGTATTTAAATAGAAGACATGTGAAATCTTGAACTGCGTTTTTAGGCTAAGATCATCTTTGTTTGAATCGTAGCCACCAATACTCAAATTTTATAAATCACTTTTTGTAAAATTAGAGTATGTGGTATTTTTTTTCCCGTTGCAACGCATGAACCCTTTTGCTATAATATTAAGGAAGGAATTGTTTCTTGGAAGGTCGGGTAATAAAACTTCCAACTTGTTCCACATAAAAGATACAAAACTCACTTTATTAATATATAAATTGGAACGGAAAATTTAAAAGGAAAATACATTAACCCTTGGCCAACCACTCAACATTTTCGCATGTTACAGTTGTGGCCGTCCTCCACACATCTCATCATATAGAGATGCTGTTGGGGATGCCCCTGGCAGTGAGCCCCTCAGCCTTGCCCGTGTGGTCGGAGGTGTTGGGGTAGAGCAGCATGTATGGAAAGTGGACCGGTCCATTGCGGTTCTTGAGCTGGGGGTTTCCGTTCAAGGCGACCACCTCGCTCTCGATGCCCTCCAGCCTCGTGCCGAACCGCTTGAACGCCTCCAGCGCCTTGGCATCCGACGTCCACTCCGGCGTGTCACGCTGCCCGAGGTAAATCTCGTCGGAGGAGTGCTTGGATAGGATCTCCAGCAGAGAAATGCCAATGATGGCCTGCAGCTGGTTGGTGATGGTGCGGATGAACACCTTTTCTGGATCGCGGGCCAGCAATGCGTACTCCTCGGTGCCTGGCTCCGGCATCGGACGACGGCTCGCTGATGGCTTGTTGGGGTGGTAACCGGCGTACGGGTACTGCCCGAAGTTGACGGCGGCGTGCAGCGCCGACCCGGTCCAGATGATGGTGGTGCAGACCTTGACCAGCTCCGCCACCGTCTTCATCTCCGGCCACCATGCCGCGTCCTTGAGGTCGCCGTGGCCGACCTCGCGAACCTCCTTCCACCAGGCTTGCAGCTCCACGTCGCCCTGGAGCACGCTGTCGCTGGTGTAGTAGATGGCCACGTACTCTGTCACCCAGTCCTCAATCGCGTGCCAGATGGCCAGCCCGTCCACTGCGTACGGGTAGTCCTCAAGCAGCAGTCGCACCTTGTGTGGGCTCGATGGGTCGCGCACCGCCATGCCCCTGCATTTCATGATTAACACCAACATACCATGTCATGTCACTGACTGAAGAACGGTTCTTCTCATACTAGCTAGTAGCTCTATAGCATATAGTAGAACAACTTAAACTTAATTACCTCTTGATTAGATCGTCTGGCAGGGCCTGCTCGTTGAGGTTCCAGTCCTTGTAGGTGACGGACGACATCTCCATGGCGTACTTGCGCTGGAAGACGGTGAGCTCGATGATCCCGCCGGCGTTGACGAGCAGCTCGCGCGCCCGTGAGTTGATGTTCATCGTGTCACGGTAGTGCGGGTGCAGGAGCTTGTGCACCGGGTGCATCACGCTCAGCTGCCGGTTCGTGGCGATGATGAAAGGCTCCATCACGGCGTGCGTGTTGAGCCAGTGGCTGACCAGCTGGTGATAGCCGTAGTCGTTCACGCAGACGTACGCCTTGGCGAGCTGCCATATCCAGGCCTCGACGCCGGTGGACGCCGGAGTGTAGACGGTGCTCTTGGCGGTGGTGAGGCCACCCTGGACCAGAGGCGTGCTGAGCTCGATGGCGACCGGCGCCAGCGTGCCGTCACCTTTGAGGAAGAGCAGAGTCCTGGTGGCGTAGAGGAAGGTGTCGTCGAGGTTGTTGAGCCTGACGAGGTATGGCATCATGTGGTCGTGGTGGTCGAGGATGTAGAGCCTGTTGCTGGCGACTGCCTGCTGCGCGGTGAGGCCCTCCAGGCTCTTCCCGATCTGCGCCTCGGTGATGGTGCTGGTGTGGTCGCCGTACTGGCTGGGATCAAGACTACTCTTGGGAGGGAACTCCTATAAAATGCAATGGAATTTACCATTAGTTTATTTTATTTTATAGCACTAATAATCTGGCCGATGGATGGATATATGAATCGTTGGGCCTCACCGTGACACGGGTGATCATCATCGGGTTGACGCCGGCGAGAATCTCCCTTGCAAACTCCGCGTCGGTCATCCATGCTTTCTCGTCCTCTGCACGTGCGTAAATAATCCAAATTATATTTATCTTTCTTCCAACGCTTGATGACTACTCCCTCTGTTCCATAATATTTGTTGTTGGGGAGAACTAAACTAGTTCTTCCCAACAACAAATATTATGCTACAGAGGGAGTAGTTGACTACTGGTAGTAGGTTAGAATAATAATAATAATAACTAACGAAAATATAAGTAAGTAGGTATGAGGAGTACGTTTGATGACTTGTGGCTTGGGGGGCTTGAGGAGGAAGTCGCCGCCCTTGGGGATGAGGTCCTTGACGAGCTGGAGCGGGAAGCGCTTGCGCATCTCCTGGAGAGCCGGGATGTCGGGCAGCTTGATGCCACCCTCGTAGAGTTTGAGGATGTCGGCGAAGGAGTCGAACTCGCCGGGGGAGAGGTCGACGTAGGTGCGGATGGCCGGTATGATCCCGTCCACCAGCGCCTTGAGCGAGTAGCCGAGGAAGTCCGACTGCTTGAGATGCCCGAACAGCTCGTCCCGCGGCACGTAGATGCTCTGCACCAGCGGCAGAAGCCGGCTCTCGCGATCGGGGTCTGCATGCAAGGATTTCGATCCGTAAGTTCAAAGCAAACTGCTACTCCTACGTACGTAGTAACAATTGCAAGGATTTCGATCCGTAAGTTCAAAGCAAACTGCTACTCCTAGGTACGTAGTAACAATTGAGAAAAAGATAGAGAAATGAACGCACTGGTTTGTGAGAGCTTGCGGCCGGTGCGGCAGCGGCGAGGGTAGGGGAACTCCTTGGAGCCGCCGAGGATCTGCCGGGACTCGCCGAGGTCGTGGTAGACGTCGTAGCGGTAGACGCGGTCGTGCGCCGCGTAGGGCCCCTGCTGGTCGTCCCCCCTCAGGTTCCGGAGCTCGTCGTCGCGGTACGGCTTCAGTGCCGGCGGCATCTTGCTGGGCAGGTACGTCTGCGCAAGCACGCACGCACATGTATACATACATGCTTAAATAAGTGGACACAGGCAAAAACGTAGTACGTTGCATCCATTAATTGGTGGCGATTGAAGAACTAGCTAGCTAGCTCACATCGTTGGCGAAGAAGACGCGGTTGTAGCGGTACTTGGACTGTGGGTACACCCATGAGTTGGCGACGAAGACGACCTTGCCGTGGCCGGGGACGTTGTCGAGGGTGATGGTCTTGAGGAAGAACTCGGAGGCGTGGTTGTTCTTGACGATGATGGCGCCGGGCACGCCCAGCTTGTCCACAGCCCAGTCGAAGGTGACGCCGAACTTGTTCTCGCCCACCGTGATGAACGGCAGGGTCGTGATCCACTGCTCCAGGCCCGCCTCCGCGCCCACCTTACCGCGGCCACCGTTGTCTAGCCACGTAATCAAACGAGCTAGTCAGAAACTGCAATGCAAGGTACTATAATGGTGAAAGGGAGAGCTCGATGGTGCTCACTGGAGTCGACGTTGGTGGAGCTGATGAGCTGGCAGGTGACGCCGCGGCCGAGGAACTCGGTGATGCCGTCAATCACGGTGGCGCCCAAGTCGTTGAAGTCGAGCGCATTCTTGCGCGTCAGCACCACCGACCCCTTGAGCCGGGTCTTGCTCCCGCCCCCGGTAAGCCCGCCGATGAGGTCCAGACCGCCGCCAAACATCTTGATGTTATCCTAGCTTCTGTTAAGATGGAAAAACAGTTGTGTGCAGTGGTAGTGTGCCTTGCTGAGCTGCGGATGGTGTGAGACTTCTCGACGAGCAACCGGGATATTTATAGATGGACCCAGGGGAGGGTGTGTGCTTAATTAGCGTTGGCTACCGCGTAAACGGTGCGTTGGGTGGGTACCTGTAAAATCGATTTGATTATTAGGGGATCAGGATAAGATCTTAATCGTACACACTGTAGTAACCATGTCAATGCATGGTTTGTTCCAAAGGTTTATTCCAAAGTGTGTATGATGGATATAACGAATTTAATGTGTGTGTGTAATGGATTTAGCTCATTGAGTGAAACAAATGTCATTTACATGGATGGATTAAAGTTTAGGGCATCTCATAGCCAAGTAAAAAAGTTTAGCCCCTCAAAATATTTATTTTTTTAGGCCAACTCCACCGTGCGACCCCATCATGTACGGCCCCGTCCGTTTGAGATAAAAGGGACAAACCGGTCGGCCCAGCGCGAGACGGCCGGCACCCATCTTGTTCGTTTTGTGTCCGGGACGACCCATTTCGAACGCAAATTTGCGCGGGGTTTGGGTCGCGGCGGACAGCAAACGGACGCGCGCTCGTCCGCGTCGGGGCCGCGTGGCTCGCGGTCACCTACCTTCCACCCACCCACATCAATGCGCACGAGCGGCCGGACCCGCCTGTCATTGGCCCAGGGAACGGTCGCAGTCCTTCTTAAATGGGGAAGTCGTGGACCGGTCGTCGTCCACACTTCCCACTACACCCCGCGGCCTCCTCGAAATCCGACACCCCAAACCCTAGCCTCGAACTCGCCGGCCAGCCGCCTCACAGCCATGGGGCTCTGGAACTACGGCCGCAAGGGGAAGCACGACCGCGAGGCTGGCTCCTCGTCGGGACGCCGCCGCGGCTCCGTCAAAGAGGAGGCCGCATCACCCCCGCTTCGGGCCTCCGTGATTGCTCCCTTCACCATCGGCCCTAGGCCCGCCGACCAGCGCAACCGGCAGTACCTCAGCGTTGAGGTATGCCGGCGCTACTGGGAGACGAGGATGTCGGTCCCGTGGAGCGACGTCCTCGTCCCGAACAACTGGCATCTCTCCGCCGGCCGGGTCCTGATCCCGCCGGTGCCGACGAGCGGCCGTGCGCGCCGCGACGAGATCGAGCGCCGACGCCGCCTCCTCCCCGACGACCTCCACTACGACGACAGGTACGCCCCCGATTTCGTGCTCTAGGACACGTGGCTCAGGGACGAGCACGACGGGCGGCGCGCCTCGTACTTCGCCGGCACGGTGTCGGGGCCGCGGCAGCCACGTCGGGAGGTGCGGGGGCGTCCACGGGTGCACGGCATCACGCCCACGCCATCGCCTTCCCCGTCTCCTTCACCACCTCCACCTCCTCGCATGACAGCGCAGGAGGAGGCCCGTCTCATGCTGCGTGTCATGGAGGACTCCATGATGACGCATGATGAACGCCAATGGTCGGGCCTAGAGGACGCAATGGCCCTCTCTGCGGCCGGCGACGTCGCCATCCCCGAGCTGATGGAGGCGGAGGATGTGATGAAGGACGCCCCGGTGGCCGCGTTCCACCCAGATCTGGTGGGCTAGCAGTGGAGCTGGTTGTGCACGACTCCGGAGATGGCGCACGCGGTGGGGGGCGTGAACTGGTGCCCCACGCCACCGCGGTCACCGGAGTGGGACGTCTCGCCACAGGAGGAGGTGCTGCACGCACCTGACAGCTTCCAGCCCGCCCCCGCGCACCATGGACCGCCGGCCCACCTCTGGACGCTGCCGGCCTACGTCGACCTCGTCAGCGACGACGACCACACCGGCAGCCACTGAAGACGGCGACGGCCACCGCATCAACGGGCGTTTTTTTATGTTAATTATGTCAACGACGGTGAAACTGGACCGTTTTGTGACCGTGACCCTTAATTTTATGTTTTAAGTTTTTTTAACTGTGTTTATTTACTTTTTATTTAAGTTTTTCTATTTTTTTAATCACGTCTAACACGGACATGATTTTGGGTGCGGCCGCGCGGTGGGCACACGCACAACCCAACAGACAGAAGTGGGCATGGGTGAACCCATTGACGCCCCAAACGGACAAAATCCAGCCAAACCGGACGTCTGTTTGGGGTCGTATGGTGGAGTTGGCCTTAGGATAGAAAAACGATTTCAGGGATTAAATGCATCTATAACCAGACCTTGCAAATCCGCTCCCTCAAATACTTGAGGACGCGTCCGCGGACATTGGCCGGTCACACCTTAAATTTCCCTCTCCACATCCAACTTTCTCATATTTCATCTCTCATATCTATACAATAGCATGCAAAATATATTATAAGTACTAACTAATGTATTAAGCTTCTTCCTCGTCGAAGATGGCATGCGTCGGAGCGTGAGCCGTCGTCTCAGCTGCCTCCTCCGCTGCCTGCGCCTCCTCCTGCGCCACCCGCTCTTCCTCCATCCGACGCCTGGCCACTGCAGCCGACTCCGAGCGAATGGAGTTGAGGATGACCAGCTGCTCCGGCCACGGATTGACGACCGTCGGTGCCTCCTCCGACGCCTCCTCCTCCGGCGCCCGTGGCTCCTCCTCCACCCCCCTCCTCGAAATCCACTCCGGTTCCAGAGGTAGCCGTGCTTCCCTTCGAATTTGAACCTGCTGAAGGAGGAAGAGTCGGTGCCGGTGTCCGTATCAAAACCCCATTCATGAAGAGAGATGAACTCGGGTTGGATTTGTTTTCGCGAAGAAAACAGATTCGAATTTCGTTGTACTCATCGGATGTTTCCCGAAGTTTGGACAGTTGGATCGGGCTAAAATTTTGTGGGGTGATCAATATTGAAATTCCGCACCCTATAAACGGTGGGATTTTCCAACGCACGTCCGAACTGGATACTGCCCCCCTCGCCCTAAGCTCATCTAGATTCCTGTCCAGATTCAACAAGGCTCCGGTATATTGGAGATCGCCGGAGATTCCTCCATCAGAACGCGACAACATTTTACAGGGTTGTTGTAGATACAATTCCACATAATTTCACTAAAGCAATCGTCAAAGCGATGCTCGAGGAAACGGGGACAACGAAAACAAATTCGTTGTCCACAAGAAAAAACTGCAATCAATACGGAGAGTAGTTGTACCGCGACGTCAGCCCGACATGCGGGCCCAACTTGTTGGTTTGACTGCTTTCATGAGGTTATCTGACAATCGGTGCTCCGCGTTATGCATTAGGCTTATTTTTAATGATTTTTTGTGATCCCGACTTAAATCTGATGCTAACCTGTTACCTTAGTCTCAAATATGATGTTTTTGGTAAATAACTCACATGCTGTTAGCGTTGGCTACTGTAAGCAGTTGAACTTTGGGGCCAGTGGGGCACAGTTTGATAGTACTACAAATTGATTAGATCATCAGGGGATCAAGATAAGATCGTGATTATATACAGCTGAGTAGCTGCATCAGGAGAGCGTGGGCCGATTAATTATAATTAGAGTGTGGATCACGGGAGCCCTTGTCTCGATCGTGGGAGAGATGTGCATTTTTTTTATTAAAAACAGGGCATCAAACCTGGGTTCCTGCAGGTATGTGCACTTCACGCGCCCTCACCAACCCGGGCCGCATACACGTGGAATGGCCTCCGCATTGTCGACCTTCCAGATGTAGCCCGTTCGAGCCAGTATACGTAGTATCAAATCGAAATGGCAAACGTGATCGCAGTACGCGCGCACCATCTCTATGCGCGGGACATGGGACCAGCAGCGTCATGTCCGAGGAGCTCCCACGAGATTCGCGCGCCTCGCGTGCGCTCAAGATCACCACCGACGCTGAGCACGCCGCGGCGACTACGGAGCCGGATCCTCTGACACTGCGAAGAAAAGTTACGGTGCTACACTACACTTTCTAACAGCGCCTATAATCGGACACTGTAAATATGACCTTTCAAAATATTTATAGATGTGTCTGATCATTAACTGGACGTGTCTCTATTTGTCCATTCGTACAAAAAAAAATTTATAGAACCGATCACTTGCACGTGATTGATGAAGAGCAAGAAAAGAAAGAAACAAATGCATAAAAAAAAGAAAAAAATGGTTCAAGGTGTGGTTGTGTCCTATGTGACGGACGGACCCGGCGCGTTTGGGCGCGTCCGTATACCCTCATATCCTTTCCATATTTGAGACGAATATGAGGGTTTGCGGATAGGCCGAACATATAAAAACGATATGATGTGTGTGGCTGAATCATTTTTTTCCTTCTCTCTCATGTCCACTCACTCATCGGGCACGTCCATAAATGTATGAGGCTCATTTAAGGGATTCGGTTGTAGATGCTCTGACTTCTATTCTTTATTTTAATCTAAAAATAATTTTATTTCACCATCAATTTATCTGTATGTTATTACTATAAATATACACAGTAGATCGGTAATTTACAAATTAGTTGAAGTCACTTTAACCTTTATTATATGGATTGCAAGAAGCCAAGTTACCATACTTTAGCCTTTCTAACTTTTCTTCTCAATGTTAGAAGATCGGGTTTCGACGATGACAGCTAGGAGAGGCAAAATTCCATGTTTTCATCCTAGGGTTAGTTTAGCCAAATATGACCCGTTTGGTAAAAAATTCGAGATGTGGCCATTTTTCTTATCCGGGAAGCTCGACGATAGGATCACATAGCCTACTGTCACGGTTTTTGGCGGTAGGTAACTAATCCAAGTCATCTGCCCTAAACGGTTGTTGTCCCCTTCCGACCCACCCTATCGTCGTTGATCCTGGCGGTAGCCTGTCTTGCTCTACCGCCAGGGTCTCCGGTGATAGGCTGTGGACAGCTATAAGCCATGGAGCCGCCCGCCCCACCCTCATCTCCCCTCTTAGCCGCTTGAAGAATAGAGACTTCTTCCTCTCGCCCTGTGTCTCATCTCCTCCACTCCCTTCCTCTGCTCTTCTTCATTTCTTCACCGTTTTGCAGATCGAGATGGCTACGAAACAAGAAAAGTAAGCTCCTCCGATCCCTCCAATTAGTTTTAGTCAAACGACTCGGAGACAGGGTACAGCTGGGGTCTTCCGGCCTCGTCTATCTACACTGTTCGGTAAGAGAATGTCTCAATTTTTACATACATGTTCATCAGCATACCCGACCACCCTACACCAAAATGAGCATGATACACAACACCATTTTCATTTGGCAATTTACAAACACCTCCGGGCAAAAACATATTTCGGATGTTCCACAACTAAACCAAACCAGCCCCCCACATAGGCACAACAACACTCTACTAAATCTACCCTAATCCCATGACACAATGGAGCCAGCCAGAGCACACTCAAGCCCGCACACGATAAACCATGGTGACCATGGTTTTCGCAGGCTCTCCACACGCTCTAGCATGCATAGTGAGTCGTTCATCGTCGTCTATCGCCCACGACCGGTCTTCATGCGTCTCAGCTAACCATAGCGCGCCGCGCCTCAGGCCTTTCCGAGTCCTTTCCCCCACCCATGTGCTTCTCCCCTCGCTCTCGACCCTAGCTACTGGCCACCGCAACGACGGTCGGAACCACCTCTCTCCCCTCGTCTGTTTATGGTTGACTTTTTGCCCCTTTGTACGCCACGTCGCTCCACGATGCACCGACCGTGCCCGGGGCCATCGCAACTGACAACCAAGTAAGCACGGGCCCCGACAATGGCCGCCCGTGGTCAAACTTATCTGCCACCATCGTAGAGCATATCCACACCCCTCGACCCGGCTATAAAAGGAGCACCGATGGACTCACTAACACTCGAAACATCCTCCTCCGTCTTTCGTGGACCCCCCCTGCATAGTCACACAAACCTTCGAGCTCCTCTTTTCCACCTACGACCGCCACGACCGCCGCCACGTCCTTGAAGAAATTCACACACAGCCACCTCGCTCTCTCCACCATGGCTCACCAGAGGACCCCCTCTAATACCATGGACCTATCCCGTGCGCCAATTTTGACGGGGAAGGACCGTCGTCCATGTGAGCGACACCGTGCTCGTCTCCGGACGCCCCAGGGAACAAGATGACCACTTTCACATGCGGCGCAACACTAGGAATTCGAGACGATCATTAATGGAGGCTCTCTGGCCTCGATAAACCGGAAATGGACGAGACACGAGTTCCTCCCCTCGGTCTCCCATGCAGCCAGAGGTTCCTATACCATAGAACGACTGTTGTCGTCACCAAAATAAGTCGCTGGCTCGCCGCAATCGTCGCTTTCATATCGATGACGTCCAGACTTTGTTGATAACGTGCGAAAAGTCTTCATACACTTGCCCTTAAGGACTAACGCCTTGGGTCCTAGTCGTCGTTATTGAGCGCTTGAATCAATCTAGGCCCTGTTTGGAACCACAATAGATAATGATAATCTAGATTATGAAGATAAATTATATAATTTGGTTTATAAAAATAATCAGGCAGACGTGTTTGAAGGCCGGATTATATAAACTGTAATCCAGGTTTTATATTGCATAATTACCTATCTGCCTTTTGTTCAGGGGTGGACCCAAGTACTCAAAATTTTATAAAAACTGAATTATATAATCTGAGTGGTTCCAATGAGGGCCCTAATAAACCTATTACTGTCTCTGTCCAAGTATATAGGAGGCGTAGTTTTAGATTATCAATTTAACTATCTAAATATATATTATATACGATAAAAATTACATTTTTAAAAACTACATCGCCGCATGAATCTATTGATATATTATTTATTACATATAATACATAAGTAGTTAATATAACAATTTAAAACTACGCGCATGCCATATACATCCAGACGGGGAGTACTAAATATCATCATCGCGTATTTGTGAAAAGGGTAGTTTGTGAAGATACAAACATGGCATCAACTGGAAAGCATAATATACATCAATCATTCCGATTGATGCTATATTATTTGGCTGCTATATATTCGTCAGCCCCTCATGATTGTGATAACTGGTACATGTATGCCTAAGTGCCTTGTCAGCACACAGTGGTCCGTGACTGTATCAATAAGTGACAGAAAGTTTATGCAATAGCCCACGTGAATGGGATGGTTTGGAGACAGGGCCGCTGTCCAAGCATGTTTGTGCAGTTGAGCTGCTCGCTTACTCCATTAACGATGCTTGCGGTCGAGTAGAGTATGGTTATCCGTCTTCCCACCAACCGCCGCGGCGAGGTGTCGTCGCTCGCTCGTCCTTACGTGCACCCACGCGTCACATCAAAAATATTTACTCGCTTTTAAGTGATTGGATCGTGACCCGTGAGCACGGTGAGCTTAGCTTGTGCTGCTCGATGGTCACTCAAGAGTTTAAAATGCATCGGCCAAATCTTGTTTAACTAGAGAACATAGCTATCAATGGAGAAATACAACTTGCCTTCACAAGCTTTCCTTAGGATCCCAGCCAATGGTGCCCAGCACCGAGGCATCATGCTCTCTATCTTGAACCTTAGCGGTGGATTAAGTGGACCTCTCCGTTTCTTCTCGTGCACTTTGTCTTTAAAATGAAATAATCTTGCTACCGTTATGTTTTTCTTCCCATCCCCTGTCTCCTTCCCTGACTCCGAGTACATACATAAGAGCGATCGTGTTTCTAATTTGTTTATCTTTGTAGCCATATTTTTTATTTTTCTTCTCATATGTCCAATGACTTGCAGATGATTGATGAAGATAAAAAGAAAGAAAAAAAATGAATGAATAAAGAAAAAAATGATTCGGGACAAGGTCTATATGGCGGACTGACCGGGCGTGTCCGGATGCGTCCGTAAGCCCTCGTATCCTCTCCATTTTTAAGATGGATATGAGGTTTCGCGGACAGACCAGACGTATAGGCATGATTTGAGGGGTCCGGTTAGATAACTTTTTTCTTCCCTCTCATGTTCGGTCACTGACCGAACGCGTCGATAAACATATGCGGAATTATTTGAGACGTTCAGCTGTAGATGCTTTAATACAATAATATAGAAGAAATATTCTCACAAAATAATAATAATATAGAAAATGAAATAATGTAAATCGGGGTACGGAATGCTTTAGTTTCTCAATGGTATAGTCCTAACGGTGATGGTGATTAAACTCCAGCAGAAAATAGTCCACGGGATGCACGCATTTGTCGGGGCTCTGGAGAGTGTATCATTATCTATATTCCTGCGCATCCTCGCATGTTCATCACATAATGCCAACGGAAAATTAATAGTCTCTCCGTTCTTAAATATATGTCTTTTTAGAGGTTTAATTAATGAACTATATACGGATGTATCTAGACATATTTTAAAGTATAGATTAATTCATTTTGCTCCGTATGTAGACACCTAATGAAATATCTTAAAATACTTATATTTAGGTATGGAGGGAGTATAACTTATCTTTTCAGACCCCAAACGCGCAAACAAATCTGCCGTTGTGTGCGTGTGTATCAGGCGTACTAACTTGAGTCCTGACTACTTCCTCTGTTCCTATAAATCATTTTAGAAATTTCATTATTGAATTATGTATGGATGTATATAAACATATTTTTACACTAATTTGCTTTGTATGTAGTCTTTTATTAAAATGTCTAAAAAACTTATATTTTAAAACGAAGGGAGTATAAGCCAATCTCCTCTTCGCCGTACTTGAGTCGTTAGGGCATCCTTCAAGGTAGACCGTAAACCGTTCGCATCCGTTTGAACGACGCTCTTTGGACTACGAGAATCATTTAATATGTGTTTGTATCGATTCGTGATTCGTGAGACGGTTCATACGTGATTTTTCTCGCAAACCAAAGGCAAAATTGAAGAAGGTTTACGTGACACTAGACGCGAGAAACATCGCTATCCGCCACCTTGGCCTATCCAAAATCCATCCCAAACCCCACGACTCCATCCTTCTCAGTTTCTCTTCTCCCGTCGCTCCACCACCCCGGCCACCACGCCACATCCATGCTGTTTCTTCTTCGTGTGAGTTGAACATCTATCCCCCGACCGTCCCGTCAGGTACCATCATCTATTATTATTCTCACCATGCCCGGCAACTGGTCGATGACTCGCTACAGCTGAAAGAGTTGCCCCTTCTTTTTCTAGTAATAAATTCTGATGCCGCCGCAACTCTAAAATTTGAGAAAATGGGTGATCCTATCCAACTTTGGGTACATAATGTGGTCACATTTAAAAAGTTTATTCAAATGCATCAATATATCCAGCATCGACCAACTCACAAGTAGTTGAATAAGATCTGGTTGAGAATCAATATGGTAAAAGGGGGCACCAATGTTGGAATGTACTATTTAAACCTTTTTAAATTTAAACTAGTGATGCATGCAGCTATTTGAAGGTATGTACCCATTGCATGCAGCTATTTATTTGATCATGCGGAGTTGAAAAAAATAGGGAAAGCCAAATGTATGTGCCTAACATTGAATGCCGTCCTTCCGTATCCGTGTTCACGCACTAACCCCCTTGTTCACATACGAATGCGAAAGAAATTTTACGGGTTACCGTTGAAGACGTCCTTAAGATGTTTCTTTAGTTGGATGTTACATCCAATTGCTTCATCGTGTATTTCAGAATGAAAACTGGAATTGGGCCGTCGCTCATTCTGACAATGTTTGAAAAATGACATGACTCATAACTAATAGGAGCGCATATACAATCAGACTTGGCAAGTACGACACTTTAAATGGGAAAAGCCTATTCGGCACATTTCTTCAGCATTTGGGCTGCCCCATTTTCGGTTACCACCGGTTTTGGAAGTTTTTTTTTTCGTTTCTTATCTTTTTTTATTTATATTTTCTGTTTATGTTTCTTTATGTTTCTTTTTCCTAAGGTTATTTTTTAAAACTAAGTTCATGTTAGAAAATTATTCTTGAAATTTTAAAAATGTTCTTGTTTTTATAAAATGTTCTAAATTTCTAATAATTGCCGTTTTTCAAAACTATTCATAATTTCTTTTTTTTGGTTTTTATTGTTTCCCGTATTTTCGAAAAATGTCGGGATTTTATAAAAATGTTCTTGTTTAATAAAACATATAATTGTTTTCGTTTGGTTTTTTACCTTTTTTATCTTTTATCTTTTCTTCTTCCTTCCTTTTCACATTTTATAATTTTTTCCTGAATTTCAACAAATGTTCTCTTCAAAAAATAACAAGGAATTGCAAAAAATGTTCTTGCTTTCAAAATATGTTCATATTTACAAAAACATTAGTGTTTACAAAATTATTCTTGTATTCAAAAAATAACACAATTTTTTAAAATTTGTTCTAGTATTAAAAATTGTCTGTTTCTTTTTCCCTCTTTCATTTTTCCATTTTATTTACTTATTTTATTTTTCTAATTCCTTTTTATTCTAATTTTATTGTTATTTTTTTCAGATTTCAAAAAAATTGCTTGCAAACAAAAATAATAATAAACAAATCACAAACAATTCCCTTTTTCAAAAAATAGAAAGTATTGTTTATTTAAAAAAATATTGGCATATTTAAAAAAGTGTTCTCCTTTAAAAAATGTTCTTGTTTTAAAATTTTGTTCCCGAATTAAGAAATGTTCTCAAAAATTTCTCACAAATTCAAGTTACTTTTTTTGAAAATAGTTCACAAATTAAAAAATTGCTCGTATTTTGTCAAAACGTTTTCGTGTTTGTAAAAAATTGTTCGAAATTTTAAAAATAATCATATTTTTTAAAGATTTTTTCACACTATGAAAAAAATGTAAAAAATTGTTCGAAACATTTTTGAAGTTCCTGAACAAGTTTTGATAACATGAACATAACAAAGTTAAAAACAAGAATATTTTTCTGAAATTACTGAACATCATTTAAAAATTGAATTTTTTTTGCACTTGCGATTTTTTTTTGTAATTCTTCAAAGACTATTTGAAATGCGAACACGTTTTGTAATATTTAAAAAAGTTTGAAAATGAGAATATTTTTTGAAATTCCAGAACATTTTTTTAATTGGGAGCAAAATTTGAAAACAAGAACATGTTTACGAAATTCTGAATAAATATTTAATATTTTCAAACAAAACAAACGTGAAAAGGAAAAAAAGAAAGAGCAAATAAAATAAAATAAAATAGAAAAAATAAAAGAAATGAGAGAAAAGGCGAAATAGAATGGGCCGGCCTAGGTCAGCTGCCCCTTTGTCAAACCTCAGCTGTTTGACGCACAAAGCGTTACATAGGAACTCCCCCTTAAATGTCCGTGGACACGTCCAGACCGTGTCCTGCGGATGCTAACCAATTACGTCTTATATTTGGTGCTATGTATATGAATACCTCATATTTCATCCCAAAAGTTTCCATACGTACACCATGTTAGTCTAACGTAAGTTTCATCGTCGAAGATTTCCACTATGTTCGTGCCGGATGTCGGACGTTGGGTAAATGGGCGCATATGAGGGCTCCGGTTCCTCCTCCTCATAATAATCCATGGTCGTGGCCATCTCGTCGACGTCCACGACATGCTCCACCTCCGCCTCATGTAGTCGACATCGTTTGGCCTTTGTCGTTGATTTCGACAGGAGGGAATCGAGGATCACCTCATGCTCCGCGTGCAGATCCGCGTCCCCAATGTACCCGATGTCCTCCTCATCATCCACCTCTTTCTCCTCATCCCCCTCCTCCTGCTCCTCCTCCTCCACGTCCTCGTGCTCTTCCTCCTCCTTTTCTAAACTACCGCATCCGGAGATAGCCCCATGGCTATCCAGGATTCGCCTTGCCAGGACCTACTTATGGAGCTGTAGCCGACGCTCCGACATTAGATAAGTTGCACGATGGAGTGGGGGCATAGCTACTGGCGAAAACTGGCAGACGACGAGTTTTAAGTGGCACATGACAAGTGGAAAGTGGCGGCGGCAGATGCAAAGGGAAAATGCCGACGGTCGGCTTAAATAGCCGGGTTAGAGCACTATGCGGCCCACCAAAGCGGTGCCACGCGACCACGAAGGAGACGTGTGTCGGACCGTTGGGTTTTCGGACAATTCCGTGTGGGTCCCCATCATCAGTGTGACATGGCGAACGTGTCCGAACGCCTCCATATTCACCCTAGATTTGGGCTGCATGTGAGGGATGCTCGTCAGGCCGGGCATTTGAGGCCCGCTTAAGGATCCCGTCTAGCTCTTTTTTATGACCGATTAGTGACCGGTCCATTCCTTCGGACGTTTAAGCCAGGTTTGGGACGTCGAGTTGTAGATGCTCCATCGTCTCAAAAAACTATAGATGCTCTAAGTTGGGGCAAAATCACGCCATGGTGTAGCATCAAACAGTGAAGATTGAGGGTCCCATAAGTGGAAAAAAATGTGAGGTCTCCTTTAACCTAGCTTGTTTGGCCTGGCCAAGGAATTTCCGTAGCTCCGCTATTAGAGCATCTCTAGTCATTGGAGCCCCTAAGAGCATGACCAAACCAAAAAAAGTTTGTGTCTTGGGGGGGGGGGGGTCAAATGCTTTAATCGGCGATAATATGCGTACATCTTCCCAGTCACACCCCCATCCCAATCAAAAGTTTGTGAAGAAAAATGATGAAGTGGCCAAAAAGGACAGGTGAAAAGACGTGAATCGCCGAAACTTTTGCCGGCACCCCTAAAAGCCCCCAGCGCGCCGGGTTTCGCCTCGGTATGCCAGCACAATTTTGATGTCCTCACGGGCGCTGGGGGCGTGGCTGGACCGTTTTTCTGTCTAAAAACACCCCAGAGCCTAATACTGAACCTAAAAAGGTGTCCTGACGGCGCGGCTGAAGTTGCTCTTAATCGCATCAAACAGTGAAGGGTGAAGATTCAGCGTATCATCAAACTGATGTCTGGCATAGTAAAACGTTGGCGTTTATAACAAAGCGCATGTATACTTCACAGACATCCCCAATGTACATCACTGAGAGTTCATGATAGATACCCAAAAAATCAATGTTCCTCAACATTTCTGAGATGCAAACACAGATACATTTTAGCTATACCTTCAGACCTCACCATCTGATCTATCCATCCAGTTCAAGTGTTGTAGTTGCTACGACATCCGAGAGGAGGCAAGCTGTTAATTAATAAGGTCATGCATGGCATTCCAATTTGTAAAAATAAGCACATTATTTCAGTGATGGAGTGATGATAGAGATAGGGAAACACTTCTCTGAAATGCTACAATTTACAAATTGCAACAAACAATTAAGCACTTTGCGATACTGAAAGGAACCTCGGCTTACTTTCTTTTGATTCTTTGATGTTGTCTTGGCTCGGTCGCAAATATTGAGAAACTTGGTTTTCCGATTCATGTAAATCCAAAACTCATCAAAGATTCATGAAACTTGGTCTCGTGTCATGACAAGGGTACACATATGTCGTGGTAAATAATTGTTCAACTTGGACATGTTCTAGCACAAAGTCTCTTACAAACCAAAGCTTGTCAAAAGAAGGTTTGTGATTTCGATATGGAACATTCTGCATGTCATATCTATGGGTGAAACGACATCGGATGCCTTTTCTCTCCTCGTTTTTTATAGAAACAAAATAGACAAATAGGTGTGAAGTGCAAAAATATGAATAAATTAAAGGATCATCTCGCTTTTTAATATATTTATTGAGTTTTTTGTGTATTTAATATGCATAATTCAAACTTGATCTACAATCACAAGGTCCAATGCATCAAAACTAGTTTAAAAATCATATATATGCCCCTGGATGCATGTGTTATGTCCCACGCAAGAAATGACAATGAATTTCAAACATCTCATCATCTTGTCTCGACGACAAACATAAAAAAATGGTTTTTTAAATTTTTATAAATTCAAAACTCGTCACAAATCCATGAAACTTGGCATGATGTCAAGACAAGGCACACATATGTCGTGGTAAAAAAATAACAACTTGGACATGTTTTGACACAAGCCTCTTAGAAACCGGAGCTTTTCACAATAAGCGACGTGGTTCCGGTAAAGAACATGCATGTCTTATCTCGTGAAACGACATCCGATGCATCTTCTCTCTTTTTTCCTCTGAAAACAAGGTAAACTAATTGGCGTGTAATGTAAAAATATGAAATTATTAAGAATTCGTTGGCTTTTTATACATTAATTGAGTTCTAAGTGCATTTAATGTACATAATTCAAATTTGAACTACAGTCACAAGATCTATGTTGTGCAGGGCCTCGCCATGTAGCACAAGTATATTGTGGTATTTTTCGTGTCCATTTTAAAAAAAGACGCAAATATTTAATAGACAACAAAGTCATTTTGGAAACAAAAGGTTGTCACGTTTTCAACGCAAACGGACGTATTATTTATAAGTCGTTGACGTTCTATTGACCATTTATGTGTTGCCACGCGTCACGCGCTGTATTGGCTATGAGGTTGCATGCAGACAGGTGTTTAAGTACACGGGAGAAGTGCGAGCAGTCCTCCGCGTGCTCATGAGGAGGCGTGTCCTTTTACCATAATTGCAAACGTTTCAGATTGAATACGTGTATGCAGACCGAAGGCAATGGTTCCTTCGCTACTTAGCCAAACCAAAATTTGGCGCGAAGGATTTTTTCGTTGCGTCATCGCAAACGTTTGCGTACGATGACCCGTATGGTTAGTACATACAATGAGTATAGATTTGCATATGTTCTATTGGGTAAACCGTCAATTGTCAACTTGAAAACATTGGCATTTGTCGATCTAGTAAAATTGTAACATCATTATAACACTATCATTTGTCAAATTCCAGAGGAACAAAATCACTATTACGGTGCAATTTTGCAATTGAAATTGAGAATAGATAGATTTCATTCATATATTAAGAAGTGGTCTTTGTACAAAACAGTTCAACTCAGTAACTGAACCGAATAAACTTTTCCCCAATTGTTACCAACCACATACTGAGATAGCTAGTTTAACTATATATACTAACCACTTTAAAGTATGTGGTACAGTTTAACTATATTTATAGTTAGATAAACTGGACAAAATAGCACATAAATACTACTAGTACTATGGAGAAACTTCGTAGTACTTCCAGCAGCCTCTCCTCTGCCAAGCGCGTTCAGTAAGAGACAGGAAGAGGAGCCTATCGACGAGTTGGAGGATTCGAATCCGTCGCCTACCACTGCTGCCCTCCGCCGCTCCTGACCCGCCTATTCGAAGCGGCAGAACTCGGTGTAGATCTCTTCATTTAGCGCTACCGCAGCGGCGTGTGCTGCACCCACGGCGGCGGTGAGCCTCTTTACGTGCTCGACCTGGCACTCCTCTGATACGCCCATTTTGCATCATGCTTTCATGTTGATATTTATTGCTTTATGGGCTGTTATTACACTTCACGGTACAATAATTATGCCTTTTCTCTCTTATTTTGCAAGGTTTACATGAAGAGGGAGAATGCCGGCAGCTGAAATTCTGGCCTGAAAAAGGAGCAAGTTTGAGATACCTGTTCTGCGCAACTCCAAAATCCGTGAAAATCAACGAGGATTTATTTTGGAATTTATAAAAAATACTGGGCCGAAGAAGTACCAGAGGGGAGCCAGCAGGAGGCCACAAGCCTGCTAGCCGAGGCCTACCCCCCTGGCCGCGCCTATGGGGCTTGTGTGCTCCCTGCTGGCCCTCTGGCTCCCCTCTTTTGCTATAAGGAGGGTTTCGTTCCGAAAAAAAAAATCAAGAGGAGGCTTTCGGGAGGAATCGCCGCCGCCACGAGGCGGAACTTGAGCAGAACCAATCTAAAGCTCTAGCAGGGTCGTCCTGCCGGGGAAACTTCCCTCCCGGAGGGGGAAATCGTCGCCATCGTCATCACCAACACTCCTCTCATCGGAGGGGGCTCATCACCATCAACATCTTCATGAGCACCATCTCATCTCCAAACCCTAGTTCATCTCTTGTAACCAATCTCCGTCTCGCGACTCCGATTGGTACTTGTAAGGTTGCTAGTAGTGTTAATTACTCTTTGTAGTTGATGCTAGTTGGATTACTCGGTGGAAGATTATATGTTCAGATCCTTGATGCTACTCATTACCTCTCTGGTCATGAATATGATTATGCTTTGTGAGTAGTCACTTTTGTTCCTGAGGACATGGGATAAGTCATGCTATAAGTAGTCATGTGAATTTGTTATTCGTTCGATACTTTGATGCGTTGTATGTTGTTTTTCCTCTAGTGGTGTTATGTGAACGTCGACTACATAACACTTCACCATTATTTGGGCCTAGAGGAAGGCATTGAGAAGTAGTAACTAGATGATGGGTTGCTAGAGTGACAGAAGCTTAAACCCTAGTTTATGCGTTACTTCGTAAGGGGCTGATTTGGATCCACTAGTTTAATGCTATGGTCAGACTTTGTCTTAATTCTTCTTTCATAGTTGCGGATGCTTGCGAGAGGGGTTAATCATAAGTGGGATGCTTGTCCAAGTAAGGGCAGTACCCAAGAGCCGGTCCCCCCACATATCAAACTATCAAAGTAGCGAACGCGAATCATATGAACATGATGAAAACTAGCTTGACAGAAATTCCCGTGTGTCTTCGGGAGCACTTTACCTCCTATAAGAGTTTGTCCAGGCTTGTCCCTTGCTACTAAAGGGATTGGGCCACTTTGCTGCACCGTTGTTACTTTTGTTACTTGCTACTTGCTGCGAATCATCTTACCACACAACTATCTGTTACCGATAATTTGTCAGATCCTTCTGCTCCTCGTTGGGTTCAACACTCTTACTTATCAAAAGGACTATGATAGATCCCCTATACTTGTGGGTCATCAAGACTCTTTTCTCGCGCCGTTGCCGGGGAGTGAAGCGCCTTTGGTAAGTGGAGTTTGGTCAGGAAACATTTATATAGTGTGCTGAAATTTATTGTCACTTGTCACTATGGAAACTAATCCTCTGAGGAGCTTGTTCGGGGTATCTTCACCTCGAACGGAAGCACAAAGAGTTTCTCCTCAACCCGCTGCACCTACTGAAAATATTTGCTATGAATTTCCTTCGGGTATGCTTGAGAAACTATTGGCTAATCCTTTTACAGGAGATGGAACATCACATCCCGACTTGCATCTAATCTATGTAGATGAAGTTTGTGGTTTATTTAAGTTTGTAGGTTTGCCCGAGGATGAGGTCAAGAAGAAGGTCTTTCTCTTATATTTGAGGGATAAAGCATTGACATGGTATAGGCTATGTGATGATACTGGATCATGGAACTATAACCGATTGAAATTGGAATTTCGTCAAAGAGAAAGCATCGCTCAAGCTTGGGGGAGGCTTAAATCAATGTTATATTCATGCCCCAACCATGAGCTCTCGAGAGAAATTATCATTCAGAACTTTTATGCTCGGCTTTCTCATGATGATCGCACCATGCTTAACACTTCTTCTACCGGTTCTTTTATGAAGAGAGATATTGACTTCAAGTGGAATTTATTGGAAAGAATTAAACGCAACTCTGAAGATTGGGAGTTTGATGAAGGTAAGGAGTCAGGTATGAATTGCAAGTTTGATTAGGCTAAATCCTTTGTCGAAACAAATACCTTTTGTGATTTTAGCGCTAAATATGGACTTGACTCTGAGATAGTAGCTTCATTGTGTGAATCATTTGCTGCTCATATTGATCTCCCTAAAAAGAATTGGTTTAAATATCATTCTCCCTTAGAAGTCAATGTAGTTAAACCCAATCTAGTTGAAGAGAAAGTCATTGCTTATAATGATCCTATTGTTCCCAGTGCTTACATTGAGAAAATACCTTTCCCTGTTAGGATAAAGGATCATTCTAAAGTTTCAACTGTGATACGTAGGGGCTACATTAGAACACCTACGCCCACTGAGCAAATTAGAGTCGAACCTAGCATTGCTATTATCAAAGATCTCCTGTCCGACAATGTTGATGGCCATGATATTCACTTCTGTGAAGATGCTGCTAGAATTGCTAAACCACATGCTAGAGACAAACATAGGCCTGTTGTTGGCACGCCTATTGTTTCTGTTAAGATAGGAGATCATTGTTATCATGGTTTATGTGACGTGGGTGCTAGTGTTAGTGCAATACCTCAATCCTTATATGATGAAATTAAAGATGAGATTGCACCTGTTGAGATGGAACCTATTGATGTCACTATTCAGCTTGCCAATAGAGATACTATCTGCCCTGTGGGAATTGTTAGAGATGTTGAAGTCTTGTGTGGTAAAACGAAGTATCCTGCTGATTTCCTCGTTCTTGCTACCACACAAGATAGCTTTTGTCCCATCATATTTGGAAGACCTTTCCTCAATACCGTCAATGCTCATATTGACTGTGAGAAGCAAACTGTCACTGTTGGCTTTGAAGGTGTGTCACATGAGTTCAATTTCTCCAAGTTTGGTAGACAACCTCATGAAAAAGAGTTGCCTAGTAAGGATGAAATTATTGCCCTAGCTTCTATTGTTGTGCCCCCTACTGATCCTTTAGAGCAATACTTGCTTGAGCATGAAAATGATATGCATATGGATGAAAGGGATGAGATAGATAGAGTTATCTTTGAATAATATCCTATCCTTAAGAATAATTTGCCTGTTGAACTGCTTGGAGAACCACCCCCACCAAAGGGTGATCCTGTGTTCGAGCTTAAACAGTTGCCTGATACTCTTAAGTATGCTTATCTTGATGAAAAAGAGATATATCCTGTTATTATTAGTGACAGCCTCTCAGAGCATGAAGAAAATAAGTTACTAAAAACTCTAAGGAAGCACCGCGCTGCTACTGGATATACTCTTGATGATCTTATGGGCATTACTCCCACTCTATGCTAGCACAAGATTAAAACAGATCCTGATTCCAAACCAGTTGTTGATCATCAACGGAGATTAAATCCTAAGATGAAAGAGGTAGTAAGAAAAGAAATACTAAAGCTCCTGGAAGCAGGTATTATCTATCCTGTTGCTCATAGTGATTGGGTGAGTCCGGTGCATTGCGTCCCTAAGAAGGGAGGTATCACCGTTGTCCCTAATGATAAGGATGAATTGATCCCACAGAGGATTATTACTGGCTATAGGATGGTGATTGATTTTAGGAAGTCGAATAAAGCCACTAGGAAAGATCATTACCCTTTGCCTTTTATCGACCAAATGCTAGAAAGACTCTCTAAACACACACACTTCTGCTTTCTAGATGGTTATTCTGGTTTCTCCCAAATACTAGTTGCACAATCTGATCAGGAGAAAACCACTTTCACCTTCCCTTTCAGTACCTTTTCTTATAGCCGTATGCCCTTTGGCTTATGTAATGCACCTGCCACCTTTCAAAGATGTATGATGGCTATATTCTCTGACTTTTGTGAAACGATTGTTGAGGTTTTCATGAATGACTTCTCCGTTTACGGGTCTTCTTTTGATGATTGCCTCAGCAACCTTGATCAAGTCTTGCAGAGGTGTAAGGACACCAATCTTGTCTTGAATTGGGAGAAGTGCCACTTTATGGTTAATGAAGGCATCATCTTAGGACATAAAATTTCTGAAAGAGGTATTGAAGTCGATAAGGCTAAGGTGGATGCGATCGAGAAAATGCCATGCCCCACAGATATCAAAGGTATAAGAAGTTTCCTTGGTCATGCTGGTTTCTATAGAAGGTTCATTAAAGACTTCTCTGAGATTTCTAGGCCTCTTACCAATCTCTTGCAAAAGGATATTCCTTTTGCTTTTGACGATGATTGTGAGGAAGCCTTCGAAATACTTAAGAAGGCCTTGATAACTGTGCCTATTGTTCAACTACCTGATTGGAATTTACCTTTTGAAATCATGTGTGATGCTAGTGATTATGCTTTTGGCGCTGTTCTAGGACAAAGAGTTGATAAGAAGTTGAATGTTATTCACTATGCTAGTAAAACTCTAGACAGTGCCCAGAGAAACTATGCTACTACGGAAAAGGAATTTTTAGCAGCCGTGTTTGCATGTGAAAAGTTCAGATCTTACATAGTTGATTGCAAAGTCACTATTCACACTGATCACGCTGCTATTAAGTACCTCGTGGAAAAATAAATACGCTAAACCTAGACTTATCAGATGGGTTCTCTCGCTACAAGAATTTGATTTGCATGTTGTCGACAGGAAGGGTGCTGAGAACCCCGTAGCAGATAACTTGTCTAGGTTGGAGAATGTTCTTGATGACCCACAACCTATTGATGATAGCTTTCCTGATGAGCAACTGAATGTCATCAATACTTCACGTAGTACACCGTGGTATGCTGATTATGCAAATTATATCATTGCCAAATATATACCACCTAGTTTCACTTACCAGCAAAAGAAGAAAGTCTTCTTTGATTTGAGACATTACTTTTGGGATGATCCTCACCTTTATAAGGAAGGAGTAGATGGTGTTATTAGACGTTGTGTACCTGAACATGAACAGGGACAAATCCTACAGAAGTGTCACTCCGAGGCCTACGGAGGACACCATGCGGGAGATAGAACTGCACACAAGGTATTGCAATCAGGTTTCTATTGGCCCACTCTCTTCAAGGATGCTCGTAAGTTTGTCTTGTCTTGTGACGAATGTCAAAGAATAGGTAATATCGGTAAACGTCAGGAAATGCCTATGAATTATTCACTTGTCATTGAACCATTTGATGTTTGGGGTTTTGATTATATGGGACCTTTTCCGAAATCCAATGGGTATACTCATATCCTAGTTGATGTTGATTATGTTACTAAGTGGATAGAAGCTATCCCAACTAGTAGTGCTGATCACAACACTTCTATCAGGATGCTTAAAGAAGTTATTTTCCCTAGATTTGGAGTCCCTACATATCTAATGACCGACAGCGGTTCACATTTTATTCATGGTGCTTTCCGTAAAACGCTTGTTAAGTACGATGTCAATCGTAGAATTGCATCTGCCTATTGATGTCTTGTGCTTCCCCAGCAATGGCGCCAGAAAAATGCTGACTCCGTAACAGCAGACCTTCCCTTGCAACGCCACTAGAAGAATGCTGCTAGCACTCTCTGGCAATCGAAACTAGAAGAATGTTGTTGACGGCCCACCAGCGCGTGGGATCGTAGCAGTTTTCGAGGGTAGAGTATTCGACCCAAATTTGTTGATTCGCCAAACAGGAGGTGAGAGAATACTCTCAAGTATTAGCAGCTGAATGTGTCAGATTCAACCACACCTGAAAGATTAGTATCTGCAAGCAAAGTAGTAACAGCAAAGTAGCGAGTAACGGCAGTGGCAAGGAACAACAGTAGTGACAGCAGTAGCAAGTAGCAATAGTAGCAAGCGACAGTAGTAGCAACCGTAGCAGCAGAGCAAGACAAGTAACGGCAGTAGCAACAGTAGTAACAGCAGCAGAGCAAAACAAGTAACAGCAGCAGTAGGACAAACTCGTAGGCAATGGGTCGGTGATTTGTTTGGATGATATTCATCATGCAACAGTTATAACACAGAGAGATATGTGGCTAGCTCCCGTTCGTCAATGTGATGTAGGCATGCATTCCGTGTGTCGTCATACGTGCTTAGGAAAAAGAACTTGCATGACATGTATTGTCCATCCCTCCCGTGGCAGCGGGGTCCAAAAGGAAACTACGGGATATTAAGGTTCTCCTTTTAATAAAGAACCGGACCAACGCATTAGCACTTGGTGAACACATGAACTCCTCAAACTATGGTCATCACCGGGAGTGGTTCCGGTTATTGTCACTCCGGGGTTGTCGGATCATAACACATAGTAGGTAACTACAACTTGCAAGATCGGATCTAAAACACACATATATTGGTGACAACATAATAATTTCAGATCTGAAATCATGGCACTCGGGCCCTAGTGACAAGCATTAAGCATGGAAAAGTAGTAGCAACATCAATCTCAGAACATAGTGGATACTAGGGATCAATCCCCATCAAAACTAACTCGATTACATGATAGATCTCATCCTACTCATCACCGCCCAGCGAGCTTACGAATAGATTACTCACGAACGACGAAGAACTTCATGGAATTGGAGAGGGAAGAAGGTTGATGATGACGATGGCGACGATTTCCCCTCTCCGGAGCCCAAGACGGACTCCAGATCTGCCCTCCAGATGAAGAACAGGTTGTGGCGGCGCCTCCATTTCGCAAACGCGACGAAAACTTCTCTTTTTATTTTTTCTGGGACGAAAGGGAACTTATAGACCCGAGGTTCGGGGCGGCAGAGCTGTGTGGGGCCCACAAGCCTGCCCACCGTCACCAAGGGGGTGGCAGAGCCAGGGCTTGTGGCCCACTGGCCCACCCCCTCAGGTGGAACTTGGCGCAGATATTTTTCATATTTTCCAAAAATGCTCCCCGTAAATTTTCACGACGTTTGGAGAACTTTGATTTCTGCACAAAAATAACACCAAGGCAATTGTGCTGAAAACAGCGTCAGTCCAGGTTAGTTCCATTCAAATCATGCAAATTAGAGTCCAAAACAAGGGCAAAAGAGTTTGGAAAAGTAGATACGATGGAGACGTATCACCTACCATCCTCAGTCCAGTGGTCAAGTAGAGCTAAATAATAGAGAGATTAAACTAATTCTGCAAAAGACTGTCAATAGGTCTAGAAAGAATTGGTCTAAGAAGCTCGATGATGCACTGTGGGCTTATAGAACTGCTTATAAGAATCCCATGGGCATGTCTCCATACAAAATGCTTTACGGTAAAGCATGCCATTTACCTCTTGAGCTAGAGCATAAGGCTTATTGGGCAATAAAAGAGCTCAACTTTAATTTCAAACTTCCTGGTGAGAAGAGGTTATTTGACATTAGCTCGCTTGATGAATGGAGAGCTCAGGCGTATAAAAATGCCAAGTTGTTCAAAGAAAAGGTTAAGAGGTGGCATGATGAAAGGATACAAAAACGCGAGTTCAATGTAGGTGATTATGTCTTGCTATATAATTCTTGTTTAAGATTTTTTGCAGGCAAGTTTCTCTCTAAATGGGAAGGTCCTTACATTGTTCCGGTGCCATCAAGACCAACAACACGGAAGGTAATTTTCCAAGAGTGGTAAATGGGCACAGAATCAAGCATTATATCTCAGGTACTCCGATAATGTTGAAAGCAATATTATCAATACCATAACTCCGGAGGAGTACCTAAGGGATATTTATCATCCTGTTTGAGACTCCAAAAACGGAGAGGTATGTGATTCGGTAAGTAAACCGACTCCAAAACTTTTCAAGTAGGACTTTTTCTCTGTGTTGGAATTTTTAGAAAAATAGAAAAATTTAAAGTAGTCCGAAAAGCGCACGAGGAGGCGATAAGCCTGCCAGGCGCGGGCCACCCCCTGGCCGCACCTAGGGGCTTGTGACCACCTCGTGTGCCTCCCGGACTCCGTTTTCTTGTGGAGTACTCCTTCTGGTCGGGAAAAAATCATTATATATTCTCTCGAAAGGTCTGACCCTCGTATCACGGAATTTTCCTCTGTTTTCGTTTCGAGCCTGTTTTCTGCCGTAGATTTAGAGCAAGATGTCGTCTCAGGAATCTGTGGGGGAGAACGATCTCCCTTAAGTCTATGAAGAAGTAAATGTTGATCTGAAAAGAATGGAGGTCATGGAGGCCAAGGAAAGGCTACCTAAAAAACTAAGCGCAAACGTAAGGAGAAGAATCCGGCGTTGGACAAAGGGCAATCTGTGCTCAACAAGGAAGAGGCTGAGGAAGTGGATTTTCTTCAACCATACCTCCACCTTTTACCTCCATCCTTGATCGAGCTCTTGAGGTTATGTGAAATAACTCGTGTTCATAATACTTATCTCACTCGTGAAGTTGTTTTGCTGGAGAAACATATCACAGAGCTCCAAGGTATAAACCAAAGATTGATGGCCCTCTTGGAATCAAAGGACAAAACAACTCCACCACCATCACCTCCGAAGGAAGACAACTAAGCACGGGGATGGGCAATCCCCTTAGCTTGTGCTAAGCTTGGGGGAGTTGCCCCGGTATCGTATCACCATCATATCTTTTGCCTTTACCTTTGTTTTAGTTTTCCTTTTCAGGTTTGTTTTTCTCTAGTAGTTTAAAAGTCTTAGTGTTTTAGTCTTGAGTTTTGCTTTGTGTCACCCCGATGTATTCTTGCTCGTGAGCCTCTTAGTGCGGCAATATAAAGTGACATTCCTCCGCACTAAGAGGACACGCATCCAAACCTCAAAAGTGCATGACAACCTCCCCCAAGCAAAACTAAGAGGCTCACGAGCAAGAATACATCGGGGGTGACACAAAACAAAACTCAAGACTAAAACACTAAGACTTTTAAACTACTAGATAAAAAGAAAACTAAAAAGGAAAACTAAAACAAAGGTAAAGGCAAAAGATGTGATGGTGATACGATACCGGGGCAACTCCCCCAAGCTTGGCACAAACCAAGGGGATTGTCCATACCAATGCTCAGTTGTCTTCCTTTGGTGGTGATGGTGGAGTTGTTGCAACATGAGTTTGATCCTCCGTATTCCAAGGCATAGGTGCTCAACCATGGAAAGATGAACGAGTCTCCGGAATCCTCAAATCTGCATCCAACCTTATTGATTTAAATATATACTCATACTCACAGTTTTGGTTCTGCAGGTCATAGATCTGGCCCTGGAGTTGATCAACCCTGTCATAGAGCCTGGAGAGGTGCTTCCCAATGTCATTGGCATCAATCGTGTGCTTGTTGGTGAACTTCATGATCATGATGTGGTTGGCGGTGAGTCCCCGCTCCACCATCCCTTGGCACTTGAAGACTTGTTGCTCCATTGCTTCGAGGCTCGTCTCCATGCTTCCGGTCTTCTTAGGCCCCTCAACATCACGGATGTGCAACATCCCCTCACGCATCTCGATAGATTGAGGGTGTTGCAGCACTTCCGTGAGGTAGGGATTGATGACCTTCTCGAAGATCTTGTCCTTTGGAGCTTTTGGGGAAGTCATGGCGATCTAGATCTGCAACAGAAACAGGCTCGAAACGAAAAACAGAGGAAATCTGCGTGATGCAGGGGTCAGACCAAACGGAAGTATATATAATGATTATTTCCAGACCAGAAGGAGTACCCCGCACGAAAACGGAGTCCGGGAGGCGCACGAGGTGGCCACAAGCCCTCACGGAGCGGCCAGGGGGTGGGCCCGCGCCGTGCAGGCTTGTCGCCTCCTCGCGCACTTTCCGGACTACTTTCAATTTTTGTATTTTTTCAAATATTCCAAAACGGAGAAAATTTTCTATGGGGAACGTTTAGACTCTGTTTTCTTACCGAATCTCATACCTCTACGTTTTCGGAGTCTGAAACAGGCTGATAAATGTCCCTTAGGTATTCTTTCGGAGTTATGGTATTGATGATATTGCTTTCAACATTTATGGGAGTACCTGAGATATAATGCTTGATTCTCTGCCAATTTACCACTCTCGGACAATTACCTTCCATGTTGTTGATCTTGATAGCACCGAATGATATACTTCCTCAACAACATAGGGACCTTCCCATTTAGAGAGAAGCTTGCCTGCAAAGAATCTTAAACGAGAGTTATATAGCAAGACATAATCACCTACATTGAACTCACGCATTTGTATCCTCTTATCATGCCACCTATTAACCTTCTCTTTGAAAAGCCTGGCATTCTCATATGCCCGAGTTCTCCACTCATCAAGCGAGGTAATGTCAAATAACCTCTTCTCACCGGCAAGTTTGAAATCAAAGTTGAGTTCTTTAATTGCCCAATAAGCTTTATGCTCTAGCTCAAGAGGTGAGTGACATGCTTTCCCATACACCATTTTGTACGGTGACATGCCCATGGGATTCTTATAGGCAGTTCTATAAGCCCACAATGCATCATCGAGCTTATTAGACCAATTCTTTCTAGACCTGTTGATAGTCTTATGCAGAATCAGTTTAATCTCTCTATTACTTAGCTCTACTTGACCACTGGACCGAGGGTGATAGAGAGACACAATTCTATGGTTGACATCGTACTTAGCAAGCGTTTTACGGAAAGCACCATGAATGAAGTGTGAACCACCGTCGGTCATTAGATATCTAGGGACTCCAAATCTAGAGAAGATAACTTCTTTCAGCATCTTGATAGAGGTGTTATGATCAGCACTACTAGTGGGGATAGCTTCTACCCACTTAGTGACATAATCAACAACAACTAGGATATGCGTATACCCATTTGATTTTGGAAAAGGTCCCATATAATCAAAGCCCCAAACATCATATGGTTCAATGACAAGTGAATAGTTCATAGGCATTTCCTGACGTTTGCTAATATTACCTATTCTTTGAAATTCGTCACACGACAAGACAAACTTACATGCATCCTTGAAGAGAGTGGGCCAATAGAAACCTGATTGCAATACCTTGTGTGCAGTTCTATCTCTCGCATGGTGTCCTCCGTAGGCCTCGGAGTGACACTTCTGTAGGATCTGTCCCTGTTCATGTTCAGGTACACAACGTCTAATAACGCCATCTACTCCTTCCTTATAAAGGTGAGGATCATCCCAAAAGTAGTGTGTCAAGTCAAAGAAGAATTTCTTCTTTTGCTGGTACGTGAAACTAGGTGGTATATATTTGGCGACGATATAGTTTGCATAATCAGCATACCACGGTGCACTACGTGAAGTATTGATGACATTCAATTGCTCATCGGGAAAGCTATCATCAATGGGTTGTGGGTCATCAAGAACGTTCTCCAACCTAGACAAGTTATCTGCTACTAGGTTATCAGCACCCTTTCCGTCGACAACGTGCAAATCAAATTCTTGTAGCAAGAGAACCCATCTGATAAGTCTAGGTTTAGCGTCTTTCTTCTCCATGAGGTACTTAATAGAAGCATGATCAGTGTGAATAGTGACTTTGGAATCAACTATGTAAGACCTGAACTTTTCACATGCAAACACGACTGCTAAAAATTCCTTCTCCGTAGTGGCATAGTTTCTTTGGGCAGTGTCTAGAGTTTTACTAGCGTAGTGAATAACATTCAACTTCTTATCAACTCTTTGCCCTAGAACAGCACCAACAGCATAACACATGATCTCAAAAGGCAAGTTCCAATCAGGTGGTTGAACAATAGGTGCAGTTATCAAATCCCTCTTAAGTATTTCGAAGGCTTCCTCACAATCATCGTCAAAGACAAAAGGAATATCCTTTTGCAAGAGATTGGTAAGATGATTAGAAATCTTAGAGAAGTCTTTAATGAACCTTCTATAGAAACCAGCAGGACCAAGGAAACTTCTTATTCCTCTGATATCTGTGGGGTATGGCATTTTCTCGATTGCATCAACCTTAGCCTTATCGACTTCAATACCTCTTTCAGAAATTGTATGTCCTAAGACGATGCCTTCATGAACCATAAAGTGGCACTTCTCCCAATTCAAGACAAGATTGGTTTCTTTACATCTCTTCAAGACTCGATCAAGGTTGCTGAGGCAATCATCAAAGGAAGACCCGTAAACAGAGAAGTCATCCATGAAAACCTCGACAATCTTTTCACTAAAGTCAGAGAATATAGCGATCATACATCTTTTAAAGGTGGCAGGTGCATTACATAAGCCAAAAGGCATACGTCTATAAGCAAAGGTACCAAAAGGGCAGGTGAAAGTGGTCTTCTCCTAATCATATTGCGCAACTAGTATTTGGGAGAAACCAGAATAACCGTCTAGAAAGAAGAAGTGTGTGTGTTTGGATAGTCTTTCTAGCATTTGGTCGATAAAAGGCACAGGGTAATGATCTTTCCTAGTGTCCTTATTCAACTTCCTAAAATCAATCACCATCCTATAGCCAGTAATAATCCTCTGTGGGCTCAACTCATCCTTATCATTAGGGACAACAGTGATGCCTCCCTTCTTAGGAACGCAATGCACCGGACTCACCCAATCTCTATGAGCAACATGATAGATAATACCCGCTTCCAGGAGCTTTAGTATTTCTTTTCTTACTACTTCTTTCATCTTAGGATTCAATCTCCTTTGATGATCAGCAACTGGTTTGAAATCAGGATCAGTTTTGATCTTGTGCTGGCATAGAGTGGGACTAATGCCCTTAAGATCATCAAGAGTATATCCTATAGCAGCACGGTGCTTCCTCAGAGTTTTTAGTAACTTCTTTTCTTCCTGTTCTGAGAGGCTAGCACTAATAATAACATGATATATCTCCTTTTCATCAAGATAGGCATACTTAAGAGTATCAGGCAACTGTTTAAGCTCGAACACAGGTGGATCTCCAAGCAGTTCAATAGGCAAGTTATTCTTAAGGATGGGATATTGTTCTAAGACAACTCTATCTATTTCATCCCTTTCATCCATATGCATATCATTTTCATGCTTAAGCAAGTATTGCTCTAAGGGATCAGTAGGAGGCACGGCAATAGAGGTTAAGGCAATAGTTTCATCCCTGCTAGGCGACTCCTTTTCATGAGGTTGTCTACCAAACTTAGAGAAATTGAACTCATGTGACACACCTTCAAAGCCAAGAGTGACAGTTTGCTTCTCACAATCAATATGAGCATTGACGGTATTGAGAAAAGGTCTACCAAATATGATGGGACAAAAGCTATCTTATGCGGTAGCAAGAACGAGGAAATCAGCAGGATACTTCGTTTTACCACACAAGACTTCAACATCCCTAACAATTCCCACAGGGTAGATAGTATCTCTATTGGCAAGCTGAATAGTGACATCTATATGTTCTATCTCAACAGGTGCAATCTCATCTTTGACTTCATCGTATAAGGATTGAGGTATTGCACTAATACTAGCACCCAAGTCACATAAATGATGATAGCAGTGATCTCCTATCTTAACAGAAACCACAGGCATGCCAACAACAGGCCTATGTTTGTCTCTAGCGTGAGGTTTAGCAATTCTAGCAGCATCTTCACAAAAGTGAATATTATGTCCGTCAACTTCTTCAGACAGAAGATCTTTGATAATAGCAATGCTAGGTTCAACTCTAATTTGCTCAGGGGGTGTAGGTGTTCTAATATAGCCTCTACGTATCACAGTTGAAGCTTTAGAATGATCCTTTATCCTAACAGGGAAAGGTGGTTTCTCAATGTAAGCACTGGGTACCACAGGATCATTATAGGCAATGACTTTCTCTTCAACTAGAGTGGGTCTAACTACATTGACTTCTAAAGGAGGATGATTTAAACCACTTCTCTTTGGGAAGATAAATATGAGTAGCAAAGGATTCACACAATGAAGCTACTATCTCAGAGTCAAGTCCATACTTACCGCTAAAATCACTAAAGGTATCTGTCTCAACAAAGGATTTAACGCAATCAAACATGAAATTTATACCTGACTCCTTACCTTCTTCAAGCTCCCAATCTTCAGAGTTGCGTTTAATTCTCTCCAATAAATTCCATTTGAAGTCAATATCTCTCTTCATAAAAGAACCAGTACAAGAAGTGTCAAGCATGGTGCGATCATCATGAGAAAGCCGAGCATAGAAGTTCTGAATGATAATTTCTCTCGAGAGCTCATGATTGGGGCATGAATATAACATTGATTTAAGCCTCCCCCAAGCTTGAGCGATGCTTTCTCTGTCACGAGGCCAAAACATGTAAATATAATTTCGATCACGATGTACTAAATGCATAGGATAAAACTTTTGATGAAATTCCAATTTCAACCGATTGTAGTCCCATGATCGAGTATCATCACATAGCCTATACCATGTCAATGCCTTATCCTTCAAAGATAAAGGAAAGACCTTCTTCTCGACCTCATCCTCGGGCACACCTGCAAGCTTAAATAAACCACAAACTTCATCTACATAGATTAGATGCAAGTCTGGATGTGATGTTCTATCTCCTGTAAAAGGATTAGCCAGCAGTTTCTCAAGCATACCCGAAGGAAATTCAAAGCAAATATTTTCAGTAGGTGCAGCAGGTTGAGGAGCAACTATTTGTGCTTCCGTTCGAGGTGAAGATACCTCGAACAAGCCCTCAAAGGATTAGTATCCATAGTGACAAGTGACAATAAATTTCAGCACACTATATGAATGTTTCCTTACCAAGTTCCACTTACCAAAGGCGCTCCATTCCCCGGCAACGGCGCCAAAAAAGAGTCTTGATGACCCACAAGTATAGGGGATCAATCGTAGTCCTTTCGATAAGTAAGAATGTTGAAACCAACGAGGAGCAGAAGGATCTGACAAGTGGTTTTCAGCAAGGAAATATCTGCAAGCACTGAAATTGTCGGTAACAAGTGATTGTGTGGTCAGATGATTCGTAGCGAGCAACAAGTAACAAAAGTAGCAATGGTGCAGCAAAGTGGCCCAATCCCTTTTGTAGCAAGGGACAAGCCTGGACAAAGTCTTATAGGAGGAAAAACGCTCCCAAGGACACATGGGAATTTCTGTCATGCTAGTTTCATCATGTTCATATGATTCGTGTTCGTGACTTTGATAGTTTGATATGTGGGTGGACCGGCGCTTGGGTACTGCCCTTACTTGGACAAGCATCCCACTTATGATTAACCCCTCTCGCAAGCATACACAACTACGAAAGAAGAATTAAGACAAAGTCTAACCATAGCATTAAACTAGTGGATCCAAATCTGCCCCTTACGAAGTAACACATAAACTAGGGTTTAAGCTTCTGTCACTCTAGCAACCCATCATCTACTTACTACTTCCCAATGCCTTCCTCTAGGCCCAAATAATGGTTCAGTGTTATGTAGTCGATGTTCACATAACACCACTAGAGGAAAAAACAACATACAACACATCAAAATACCGAACGAATACCAAATTCACATGACTATTATTAGCATGACTTATCCCATGTCCTCAGGAACAAAAGTAACTACTCACAAAGCATAATCATAATCATGATCAGAGGTGTAATGAGTAGCATCAAGGATCTGAACATAAACTCTTCCACCAAGTAATCCAACTAGCATCAACTACAAAGAGTAATCAACACGACTAGCAACCTTACAAGTACCAATCGGAGTCGCGAGATGGAGATTGGTTACAAGTGATGAACTAGGGTTTGGAGATGAGATGGTGCTGATGAAGATGTTGATGGTGACGAGTCCCCTCCGATGAGAGGAGTGTTGGTGATGACGATGGCGATGATTTCCCCCTCCGGGAGGGAAGTTTCCCCGGCAGGATCGTCCTGCCGGAGCTCTAGATTGGTTCTGCTAAAGTTCCGCCTCGTGGCGGCGGCGAAATCACGAAAAAGCTCTCGTCTGATTTTTTTTCCTGGACGGAACCCTCCATATAGCAAAAGAGGGGGGCCAGTGGGCCAGCAGGGTGCCCACAAGCCCCCATGGCGCGCCCTGGGGGGTGGCCGCACCATGCAGGCTTGTGGCCACCCCCTGGCGTCCCTCTGGCGCTTCTTCGACCCAGTATTTTTTATATATTGGGAAAAAATCTCCGTTGATTTTCATGGCGTTTGTAGTTGCGCAGGATAGGTATCTCAACTTGCTCCACTTTCAGGCCAGAATTCCAGTTGCCGGTATTCTCCCTCTTCATGTAAACCGTGCAAAATAAGAGAGAAAAGGCATAAGAATAGTACCGTGAAGTGAAATAACAGCCAAAGAAGCGATAAATATCAACATGAAAACATGATGCAAAATGGACGTATCAACCATCTTGCAGTTAAGCGCTATAAAAATTGCCATGCAGACGTGTCGAAATTCCAAGCCGTCTAGCACCCACCCATTTATTTTTGCGACCATTTACCTTCATCTCTTCGATCTTTCGATCTTGCCACACAACACAAGATGCACACCAACAACGACAAATAATAGAGAGAAGATGCACATCTCTTCATCACTTCAACCTTCCCGTGCGGATCCAATGGCGGCTGCCAGCGCCGAGCGGTAGTTCACCATTACTGTCAAAGTGGACACCCACATCAGGAATACAGACCTCTAAGTGGTGTACACCAATGACCCGGATGTTGTGGAGAACTCCATCAGCATGCTGGAGTAGCCGCTTGCTGAGGATGACAAATACAGAGTGGTCAGTTTCGACCTCGATTACACCGACGGTCCTGCCGGGCATGATCACATGGTTGTCGTCACCCAGTTGTGCATGCACCATCATGTGCTCGCCTACCACTACTGCCTGGACACAAGGCCTTGCGAGCGTTTCACCAGGTTTCTCAATAGCCCTGAGTACATGTTCGCAACGGTGGACACCACCAACGATCTCATGGTGCTCAAGAGTTCGGGCTTGTCTTGCGAGAAGCTTGTCAACATCCAAGGTTAGTATAGGGTCTGGGGGCGAGCAGAAGAAGTAGAAGAACTCCTTGTTTGACCTTGCCGCAGCCATCATCGACCCCTACTATAGAGACATGAAGGTTGAGTGCAAAAAGGACAAGTCTGTGTGGCACAAGGCATGGGTGAAAAAACTGGATGAAGAACACATCGAGTACGTGGCCAAGGACACGTACACAAGCTACGAGATGTACATGACGATCGTTGATATGAGGAAGTGCCTCCTTCTTGCAGACGGCGAGGGACAATAACCACGAGGAGAGCACTGGCGGCAACCGTCGTTAGAAGAACTATATGATTTGGTGATCATCTACTTCTTATAAATTTATATTGAGGAATGTACATGTGTTGTGTAGTCACTTATGTAATTGGATGTTAAAGTTGGTTATGCACTAATAATGTTGGTGTTCTGTAGACAGAGGGAGATGTTGTGCAAAAATAGAAAATCACATCTCATACAATTGTTTGGTAGAAACCGTCTGCCCACAACACACACAACTTGTGCAGATGAATCGTTTGGGTTATTAATGGTCTTCCCACACAGACTAAACTACGAAACCCATCGACGATGATTTTATCAATCATACCAGCAAGCGTTTCCAGAACACACAGAGATTATTAGTAAATGACACTTTCGAACATACGTTGGTATTGATTTCATCAATCGCAGACAATTGTTTGGCAGCAACCATCTGCGCAAAATATAGACGACTTATCGGGATGACCCATGTGTGTTATTATCGGTATTCCCACCCAATTTTGATGAATAAACTCTTTGTCGGGTATCACACACACCTTCTTATGCTAACTCGTTTGCGTTCTGCTGGATCAACGCAAACAGTTTATCCTAGTGAATTGTATGTCGTATTTTGTCAACCGTTTGTGTTATCTTGTCAACCATTTGTGTTATCTTGGCTAATCATAAGTAGTTCCTATGAACCAACTGTATGCCATGCATCACACACACAACTCTTTTTTGAAACATATTTGATGGATCCGCCATCGCACACAGTTCATTTCATTGGCGACTATACCGTTTTCGATTGGTGGATCGCACACAGTTTCGTCAAAGGGTCTCTGAATGTAGTGTCGCGTTTGGACCATCGTAAAGTTGTGCTTCTCCTTGAATTTGAAAACTTTTGGCCTATCTTTTGTTTGTCTTAAACTTTTTTGTGTTTCAGCATATGCTTTGTGATTGATGTTACTATTTCCTATCTTCATGATATTCATATGATGATCATTCACTCAAGTTTGGTTCATATTTTGTGTTATGTGCATTGTAATCTATTCAGTTCATTTATGTGCAGCATCAAGATGCATGTGACATGGAAGAGTGACACATGATCCTTGTGCACTTGTATTCAAATGAACATTTTAAATAATGCACAAATTTATGGGGGAGATCTTGCTTATGACACACTTCTCAAAGCAATGATGTTATACATTGCATATACTTTATGTCGAAGCTTTGATCTGTCTGTTGTCATCAATTACCTAAAAGGGGTAAATTGAAAGCACAACTTCTCCCTAGGTGGTTTTGGTAATTAATAACAACGTATATTTCATTGGACTAATGATTCTATCAAGTATATTTCAGGAAAAGTTCAATGAATGGATTGCCTAGGATTGTGAGGAGATCCCTAGATGCTTGGAACATCAATTGGCAAAAGCTTCAAGACTCTACATTTTATATTTATGTGAGAAATCACATTTTGTGTCCATAGGAAAGCCAATAGTATTAAAAGGGGATGAGGTATCTATGATGTCCTCATTGCTCAAGTGCTTAAAGATTAGCCACCAAAAGCCTCAACATTTCTCACACAATATTCTGTCCAAAATCCTAAAATAAAATCCGGTGCCACCGACTTTCCACAATCGGCCCTACCGAGTTTTCCTTGGACAAATTACAAATCCAAACCCTGGCAATTCGGTGTAACCGATTTTTTCATCGGTCCGGCCGAAAAGTGGCAACCAATTCTCTGGATTCGAGGTATTCAACTTCAGAGTTTCCGAGTTTTATATCTCAGAGCCACTAAGTCAGTGGATCTGTCTAGGCCAACTGAATCAAACTCACCGAGTTGTTATATATCGGTCTCACCTAAAAGCCTAAAGCTAGATCATTTTGCTCTAGTAGGTGCAACCGAGTTTTTACTTCAGTTCCACCGAGTTGGGGAATAATATTGTAACAGTTGGATTTTTGGAGATGGCTATATATACCCCTCCATCTCCCTCTCATTCGCACAAAGAGCACTTAGAACAAGCAAACACTTCCACCATTCGTTTTCTGAGAGAGAACCGCCAACTCATGCGTTGAGATCAAGATCTTCCACTCCAACCATATGAATCTTGATTTCTAGCCTAGCCAAGTTGCTTTCCACTCAATCAATCTCTTCTACCAAGACAAATTCTATGAGAGAGTGATTGATTGTTGAGGAGGCTCTTTTGAAGCACAAGAGCAAGGAGTTCATCATCCATACTAATAACCCACAAGTATAGGGGATCGCAACAGTCTTCGCGGGTAGTATTACACCCTGATTTATTGATTCAGCACAAGGGGAGTCAAATAATATTTATTTGTCTTAGCAGCTGAGTTGTACGTTCAACCACACCTGAGATATCTCTCTGCAGAAAAAAATTTAGTACCAAAACAAAATAGTAGTAGTAATGGTAACAACAACAGTTTTGTAGTGATTGTAACAGTAGTAGCAGGAATAATAACTTAGCAAGATCCAGTATAAGAAAAGCGTAGGCAGGTGGACCGGTGATGGATAATGATTTAGATGACATCAATATGTAATAGTTACAGACTAGTGCGATATAGAAATAGCTCCAATTCATCAATGTAATGTAGGCATGTATTCTGTATATAGTCATACGTGCTTGCGATAGGAACTTGCATGGCATCTTTTTTCTAGCGGGACCCATAAGGAAATCTAAGGGATATTAAGGCCTCCTTTTAATAGAGAACCAGAACAAATCATTAACATATGGTGAATACATGAACTCCTCAAACTACGGTAATCACCGGAAAGACTCACAATTATTGTCACCTTGGGGTATGCGGACCATAACACATAATATGTGCATTCAACTTGCAAGATAGGATCTAAACACTTCCTTATTAAGAGAAAGCATAATAGGACACCTGGGCCCTAGTGACAAGCATTAAGCACATCACAGTAATAGCAACATAAACCTCAGAACATAGTGGACACTAGGGATCAAGCCCTATCAAAATAACTTGATTACAAAATCAATCTCACCCAATCCCATCACCGTCTAGCAAGCACACAAAGGAATTACTCACTTCCAGAGGTGAGCATCATGGAATTGTTGATGAAGAAGAATTGGTGATGATGACGACGGCGAATCCCCCTCTCCGGAGCCCCAAACAGACTCCACATCAGCCCTCCCGAGTAAGAACATGAGGTGGCGGTGGCTCCATCTTGTAAAACATGATGAAAACTTCTTTCTGATATTTTGCTCTGTAGTTGTGAATTTATAGGACTAGAATTAGGGTTGGAGAAGCCACAAGGTGGCCCTAAGCCATGAGGACGCGTCCAACAGGGGTGGGCGCACCCTATTGGCTTGGCACCAACAGGTGGCCCCCCTCTAGTGAGTCTTCTCTCCATAAATATTCATATTTTCCAAAAACAATCCACAAAAAGTTTGTCCAATTCCAAGAACTTTTATTTTTGCACAAAAATAAGACCATGACACTTCCGCTGAAAACAACGTTAGTCCTGGGTTAGTTTCATTCAAATTATGCAAATTAGAGTCCAAAACAAGAGCAAAAGTGTTTGGAAAATGTCGGGGGATAACCCCAGGGTAGCCTGATGGTGGTTGGTGCCCCCCTTGAAAAACATCGGGCATGCGTCGCCCCCAAGCTTCGGCTCGTGCCGCATGAGACAGCCCGCGGCAGAGCCCCTTGCTGCCTGGTTCTGGAGCGAACTGCCACCGGCGGGCGTGCGCCCCACTCACCGCCGTGTACGACAAGCCACCACCTTGATGATGGGACGCTACGACAGAGCCAACCACTCCAACATGAAGGCTGATGGGGTCTCTATGGTCAATCTAGCCAACCTGGAGGGCAAGGAGCACGTGCCGCAGGAACATCGCGTCTACAAACTCATCAACACTGTCAAAGCCCTTCAGGCCGAGTTTGAGCCAGCTTAAGCCAATTCCGTGTCTCCTCACCTCCAAGGCAACAACCATCCGACGGCTGGCAGAGCCCGGATGACGCAGCACACATCTTCTCCCAGGGCTCCGGGCTCCGTGCCAGTCACTGCCGGGACAAGCGTCCCCGACGTCGCGACAACCAACCCGCCATCACCAGTGCACGGAACGAGCGACAGTAAACCGACCGGCTCCGAACGGATGTGCGTGCTCCGCCTTTGCATCAGGACAGGGCCGCCTCAGCGAGCCCAATGGTGCATCCTGACCTTGCTTCGTGGGTGGGGCATAGCATCCAGAACGAAAATGATGCCCGGTGCCGCCTCAACCGGTTGACCGAGTCCAGCCTCCTGGAGGAGGAAGGGCCGATCGTGTCAGTCTGCTTCGGCCTGATACATCCCAAACGTATCTATAATTTTTGCTTGTTCCATGATCTTTTGGCTGACATTCTTATATTTCTTGCTACACTTTTATATTATTTTACACATATTTGGACTAACCTACTAACTCAGTGCACCCAGTGCCAGTTTCTGTTTGCTGATGTCTATTTTGCACGGGCTTTTACCCAATTTTCCGAAGCCTGAAAAAATCCAGAAAAAATATATAAAAAATCAGTGAAACAGAAGCTTCCTGATCAGCGAAGGAGGGCCAGAGGGGGGCCACGGGCCTCCCAGGCGGCCTGCTGGCGCGACCAGGCCCTAGGCCGCACCAGGAGGTTGCCTGGGTGGGTCCCACCTCCTTTGGTGCCCTTCTTTCGCCTATATTTAGAGTCTCGAGAGGAAACCCTTGAAGACTTTCTGGAATCGCGGATTTCTCCAACGTTCCGCCGCCACATCGCTTCCAAGATCGGGAGTGTCCGGAGAGCTCTTCCCGGCACCCTGTCGGAGGGAGGATTGACCTTCGGGAGCTTCTCCACCACTATGGACGCTTCCCAGACGTGCCGTGAGTAGTCCTCCTTAGACCATGAGTCCATGACCAGTAGCTATGTGATGTCTTCTCTCCAATCTTGTGCTTCAATGGTTAGTCCTTGTGAGCTGCCTGATACGTCTCCAACGTATCTATAATTTTTGATGGTTTCATGCTATTATCTTGTCAAACTTTGGACGTTTTGTATGCCTTTTATATCTTTTTTGGGACTAACTTATTAACTCAGTGCCAAGTGCAAGTTCCTGTTTTTCCGTGTTTTTGACCCTTTTCAGAGGAGATTTTTAAACGGAGTCCAAATGGAATAAAATCTGCGAAATGATTTTTTCCATAACAGAAGACACGCACGAGACTTGAGAACCAAGGCAGGGGACCTCGGAGGAGGTCACAAGCCCACCAGACCCGGCCTAGGAGGGGGACCGGGCCTAGCAGGCTTGTGAGCTCCCCGTGGCTCCCTGCCCTAGGTCTTCCGCCCATATATTCCCTAAAATCCCAGAAAAATCAGGAGATCATCGAAAATACTTTTCCGTCCCCGCAAACTTCTGTCTCCGCAAGATCCCATATGGGGCACGTTCTGGTGCCCTGCCGGAGGGGGGATTCAGATACGAAGGGCTTCTTCATCAACACCATGACCTCTCCGATGATGCGTGAGTAGTTCACCATAGACCTATGGGTCCATAGCTAGTAGCTAGATGGCTTCTTCTCTCTCTTGGATCTTCAATACAAAGTTCTCCATGATCTTCATGGAGATCTATCTGATGTAATCTTCTTTTGCGGTGTGTTTGTCGATATCCGATGAATTATGGATTTATGATCAGATTAGCTATGAATCTTATTTGAGTTTCTTCTGATCTCTCTTATGCATGATTTCATATCCTTGTAATTCTCTTCGAGTTGTGGGTTTTGTTTGGCCAGCTTGATCTATGATTCTTGCAATGGGAGAAGTGCTTGGTTTTGGGTTCATACCATGCGATGACCTCACCCAGTGACAGAAGGGGTAGCGAGGCACGTATCGTGTTGTTGCCATCAAGGGTAAAAAGATGGGGTTTTCATCATTGGTTTGAGATTATCCCTCTAAATCATGCCATCTTGCTTAAGGCATTACTCTGTTCGTCATGAACTCAATACACTAGATGCATGCTGGATAGCGGTCGATGTGTGGAGTAATAGTAGTAGATGCAGAAAGTATCGGTCTACTTGTCTCGGATGTGATGCCTATATGTATGATCATTGCCTTAGATATCGTCATGACTTTTCGCCGTTCTATCAATTGCTCGACAGTAATATGTTTACCCACCGTAATACTTGCTATTTTGAGAGAAGCCTCCAGTGAACACTATGGCCCCCGGGTCTACTACACACTATATTTTTAGCCTTACACTTTTACTTCGTTGCACTTTCCGCCTTAAGATCTCACTTTTCAATCAATCTTGAAGGGATTGACAACCCCTTTATAGCGTTGGGTGCAAGCTCGTTTGTGTTTGTGAAGGTACTCTGGACTTGACGAGATTCTCCTACTGGATTGATACCTTGGTTCTCAACTGAGGGAAATACTTACTGCTCCTGTGCTGCATCACCCTTTCCTCTTCAAGGGAAAAACCAAGGCAAGCAAGTCTCCGTCAACGTGTCAAATTCTGGCGTTGTTGTTTGAGAAGTAGCACTGCCCTACATGATCAAGGCATCTGTATAATTCTCTTGCTATTGCTATGCTCGGTTTGTTGGGATCCATGGATTATGAGATTATGTTCAGATTGTTATGAGTTATATATATTTGATTAGCATTTTATATTATGTCCCTTAGTGATTCATGCATGTTCTCCGTTGCTTTTTATTGCTTTGGCCAAGTAGTAGATCGTAACTCCAAGAGGGAGCGTTATGCATGATTGTGGGTTCAGGCTCCTCGATGTATAGCTTGAGTGACAGAAACATGAGACTAGGGGATGTGCTTGTTGCCACTAGGGAGAAAACAACGGTGCTTGTGACCACGGTTGCAAGGATTGTTTACCTTACACATAGTTCGTTAATGCAGTTGTCCATTGCTTTGAGTTTACACTTTGGGTGGGGCTCGCAACTTAATATCGGAGAGTTGTTTTGGATAGATACCTGAAGGTGGATGATTAGTAAGTAGATGCTGATGAATAAACGGTCTACTTGTCTTGGCATACAACCCATTACTATTAAACCTCTAACTATCAAGGAGCATAATTAGCATTGCGGTGCGATCATAATTCTGTCAATTGCCCAACTGTGATTTGTTTACCCTAGCATAGTTGTTTATCGTCTTTTGGGAGAGAGACACCACTAGTGAACATCATGTGACTCCGGTCCATATCACCATCAGTGTTCACACCTCCATCATTTACCGTTTTCATTTACTTTTTCGTTGCAATCACTATTACCTTCCCGCTTGTGTTTTGATCCTTTGCAAACTACAAGGTCGGAGAGATTGGCAACCTCTGTGTACTCGTTGGAAGCAAAGTTATTTGTTGTGTGTGCAGGTCCACGTCTTCTGCTAGCGCCAGGGTGGAAGACACCTACTTGTTGAGCCTAGAAGTCCTCCTGGTTCGATAAACCTTACAGTCTCCATGTAAGGGAAATTTGGTGCTGACTACATCTCCACCTTCCACTTGGGGTAACCAATGAGGGGCGAGAAGTATATACATCAACTCGTCATCACGCCCCCGCATCTGCAACGAGTCATTCCCCACCGGCTTCACGTTGCCTCGCGACACCCCCAAGTACAATGGCTTCGCCAAGCCGAATGACTGGTTGGTGGACTACACCATCGTCATCGCTATCGCCCGGGGCAACAAGCTCGTGGCGATGCACTACGTCCTGCTCATGCTGCTCGGCTCGGCACAGACATGGCTGAATAGCTTATCAGCCAGCATCATCAACACCTAGACCGACTTCGAAGAAGCGTTCGTGCGCAACTTCACCGACACCTACAAGCGACCCGGTAGAGCCCGCGAGCTGGCCATGTGCGTCCAGGGTCCAGATGTGTCGCTATGCGACTACCTCACACGCTGGACCAAGCTACACAAGTCATGTGAGGGGGTGCACAAAATGTAGGCAACCCAGAACTTCTCCGAGGGTTGTCGAGATGGCACCGTGCTGAAGCGCAAGCTCGTGCACTCCGAGCCGGCCTCCCTGGCGGACCTTGTGATCAAGGCGGACAAAAACTCCACGACCGACTCTGCCATGTGTGTCAAGGTTGACACGACCGGTAAGGCCATGCCGGCCCGGCCGGCCAACACGAAGCCAGCCAGCCATGGCTGGCTTTGGAAAAATAACGACCCCAACAACAAGCAAAAGTTGGACCAGCTGGACCCGTGCTACAACAGCCGACAGGTTGCGACCACTAAAGATGAACATTTGGCTAGCCAAGTGATGACCCACAAGTATAGGGGATCAATCGTAGTCCTTTCGATAAGTAAGAGTGTTAAACCCAATGGGGAGCAAAAGGAAATGACAAACGGTTTTTAGCAAGGTAATTTCTGCAAGCACTGAAATAGTGGTAACAAGTTGTTTGATAGTAAGATAATTCTAACAAGTGACAAGTAGCAATAGTAAAAATAGGTGCGACAAGGTAGCCAAAACAAGTTCTTATAATAGGCAAAGCGTTCTTGAGGGCACACGGGAATTTCATCGAGTCAATTTCGTCATGTTGGGTTAATTCGCGTTCGGTATTTTGATAATTTGATATGCGGGTGGACCGGTGCCTGGGTGTTTTTATTACTTGAACAAACCTCCCACTTATGATTAACCCTCACGCAAGAATCCGTAACTACGAGAAAAGTATTAAGAATAAAGTCTAACCATATCATCAAACATAAGGATCCAAATCAGCCCCTTACGAAGTAGTGCATAGACTGGGGTTTAAGTTTCTGTCACTCTCGCAACCCACCCTCTAATTACTACTCCACAATGCATTCCCTTATGCCCAAAATATGGTGAATTTTTATATAGTCGACATTCACATAACACCACTAAGGGAATGACAACATTGAGATCATCAAAATATCGAACGAACATCAACTTCATATGACTATTTGCAACATGATTTATCCCATGGCCTAAAGAATGAAAGTAAGTACTCACAAGTGATAAACATGTTCATGATCAGAGAGGTATTTAATGGCATAATGGATCTGAACATATAATCTTCCACCAAGTAAACTATAAAGCATCAACTACAATATGTAATAAACACTACTAGACACACCTGGGGTGCCAATCTGTGGTTCCGGTACAAGATTGAGTACAAGAGATGAACTAGGGTTTTGATAGGAGATCGTGCTAGTGAAGATGTTGATGAAGATGGGCCTCCCCAAGATGAGAGGGTTGTTGGTGATGATGATGGCCTCGATTTCCCCCTCTAGGAGGGAAGTTCCTCTGACAGAATCGCTGCATCGGAGGGCAAAAGTGCTCCTGCCCAGGTCCTCACCTCAATTTTTTTAGGTCCGAGGAGAATATATACGAGAAGATGGGTGCGAGAGATGGGCCAGGTGGCCCACTAGACATGAGGCCACGCCAGGGGTCCCTGGCGCGCCCTCGTGTCTAGTGGCCGCCTAGTGACCCCCCATCCGACACTTCTCCGTTCCAGAATTTTTTATATATTCTAAAATAAATCCCCGTAAATTTTAAGCTCAATTTGAGGTGTGGAGAATAGGTACTCCCTCCGATTCTTTTTTGTTTGCATATAACTTTTGCTCATTTTTTCCTAATTAGTCTGCGTACTACCTTTTGCTCGTCACTATTTCCATCTCTGCCCCCACCTGCCGCGTATGCTTTCATTACTTTGGCAGAAGCACCGACACTCCAACCAATCAAAGCGGCATGCAAATGGGCCCATGGCGCATGCGTGTGGGAAAGAGAAACATGTTGAAGCAGCTACCCAATCCGTTGCATGCAGTGATTAAACAAATTGTGCTATCTTCATGCATGCACAAGGGTAAACTAGTCCAAAAGATACACAACAAGGACCTCCTTGGTATCTGTGCTTCTTCTTATGCGCAGAGAATTGAGGATCGGAGGGAGTATCTCTGACGTAGATTTTTCTAGTCCAGAATTCTATGTGCCGGTATTCTCCCACTTGATGTAAACCTTGCATATTATGAGAGAAAAGGCATTAGAATTACTCCTCCAATTGGCTAAAAGCATAAAAAAACTATAAATAACAATAATAAAACATGATGCAAAATGGACGTGTCACCAAGCCGGGTGCCAGCGACAGCGAACAGGCAAGGCCGCCTGGCTGCCAATGCTCACCTTCGAGCAGATGCTTGACGCTCCGTGGAAGATGCACATCGGCACGAAGCCGGCCATGCACACTCTTCGGGAGTGCAGCTTCTCCCACCGACTGGCTTGGGGTGAGGGCATTCTGACGACTCCTCTCCCGGGACAGGGAGCTCCAGCTCCGGCTCCTCCGCCAGCCCCGGCTCCGGCTCACAACAATGTCCTGCTCCTAGACCGCTTCCCCGAGCAAGAGATCCCGTACATCCTCTTCACCAGCGCGGATGATGGCAAGAACACCCAATGCAAGTGCCAGCACGAGGTGAACGCTATGGTGCCCTCAGTCCCTTAGTACGTGCATTGGTCCGAGAAGCCGGTTACGTTGAGCCGTAAGGACCACCCAACGGTGATGCCAAATCCTTGTGGCTACTCCCTCGTCCTCGACCCCACCATCACGCCCTGGAAGCTCACCTGTCAATTTTCACGGGTGCTGGCCGATTGCAGCATCAAGATCAGCATTCTCTACCGCGACACCCTGCTCAAGCTTGGCCTTAAGGAGTCCCACCTGCAGCTGACCCAGACGGTCTTCCACGGCATCATGCCATGGCAGTCTTGCTCTCACATCAGCAAGATCTGACTCAACGTCCTCTTCGACACCAAGAGCTACTTTCTCCATGATTCGGTCTAGTTTGAGGTGGTGGACCTTAGCAGCCCCTAGCACGCGCTTCTGGGCTGCCTGCCCCTGGCCAAGTTCATGTCAGTTCTGTTGGAAATATGCCCTAGAGGCAATAATAAATTGGTTATTACTATATTTCCTTGTTTATAATAATCGTTTATTATCCATGCTAGAATTTTATTGATTGGAAACTCAAATACATGTGTGGATACATAGACAACACATTGTCCCTAGTGAGCCTCTAGTTGACTAGTTCGTTGATCAAAGATGGTCAAGATTTCCTGGCCATAGGCAAGTGTTGTCACTTGATAACGGGATCACATCATTAGGAGAATGATGTGATGGACAAGACCCAAACTATAAACGTAGCATATGATCGTGTCAGTTTATTGCTACTGTTTTCTGCATGTCAATGTATCTGTTCCTATGACCATAAGATCATGCAACTCCCGGACATTGGAGGAATACCTTGTGTGTATCAAACGTCGCAACATAATTGGGTGACTATAAAGGCGCTCTACAGGTATCTCCGAAGGTGTCTGTTGGGTTGGCATGGACCATGACTGGGATTTGTCACTCCGTGTGACGGAGAGGTATCTCGGGGCCCACTCGGTAATACAACATCACAATAAGCCTTGCAAGCAATGTGACTAATGAGTTAGTTATGGGATCTTGTATTACGTAATGAGTAAAGAGACTTGCTAGTAACGAGATTGAGCTAGGTATGAAGATACCGACGATCGAATCTCAGGTAGGTAACATACTCAAGGACAAAGGGAACATCATACAGGATTAACTAAATCCTTGATATAGAGGTTCAACCGATAAGATCCTCGTAGAATATGTAGGATCCAATATGGGCATCCAGGTCCCGCTATTGGATACTGATCGGAGAGTGTCTCAGGTCATGTCTGCATAGTTCTCGAACCCGCAGGGTCTTCACACTTAAGGTTCGGTGATGTTTTGGTATAGTTGAGTTATAGGTGTTGGTAACCAAAAGTTGTTCGGAGTCCCGAATGAGATCCAGGACGTCACGAGGAGCTCCGGAATGGTACGGAGGTAAAGAATAATATATAGGAAGTCCTGTTTTGGTCAGCGGAAAAGTTTCGGGTTCATCGGTAGTGTACCGGGAGTGCCGGGAGGGGTGCCGGGGACCATCGGGAGGAGTGTCACGCCCCAAGGGGTCTCATGGGCTATGGGAAGAGATAAACCAGCCCCTAGTGGGCTGTAATAAGTTCCCACTAAGTCCCATAAGGTTTAAGAAGGAAAAACACAAGGTAAAGAGTTTCCAAGTGGGAAGGTGGAATCCTACTCCAAGTAGGATTGGAGTAGGACTCGTCCACCTCCAATTTCGGCCAGACCTTGAGGTTTTGAGGCTGCCTCCTCCCCTCCCTCCCTCCTATATATAGTGGTGATTTAGGGCTGATTTGAGACAACTTTTTGCCACGTGCAACTCAGATCTAGACACCATAGTTCTTCCTTTAGATCGTATTTCTGCGGAGCTCGGGCGGAGCCCTGCAGGATTAGATCGTCACCACCACCGGAGCATCGTCACGCTGGCGGAGAACTCTTCTACCTCTCTGCCCTCTCTTGCTGGATCAAGAAGGTGGAGATTGTCATCGAGCTGTACGTGTGCTGAACGCGTAGGTGCCGTCCGTTCGGCACTAGAACGCAACGGATCATGAAGACGGATCGCAAGACGGTTCGTGAGACAGATCGCGGGACGGTTCATTGGATGGATCACGGGACGGATCGTGGGACGGATCACGGGACGGTTCGTGGGATGGTTCGTGGGGCGGTTCGAGGGACGTGAAGACATTCCACTACATCAGCCGCGTTTCTTAACGCTTCCCGCTGTGCGATCTACAAGGGTACATAGATCCAAATCTCCTCTCGTAGATGGACTTCACCATGATAGGTCTTCGTGTGCGTAGGAATTTTTTTGTTTCCCATGCAACGTTCCCCAACAGTGGCATCATGATCTAGGTTCATGCGTAGATGTTATCTCGAGTAGAACACAAAGGGTTTTGTGGACGGTGATGTTCGATTTTCTGCCCTCCTTAGTCTTTTCTCGATTCAGCGGTATTGTTGGATTGAAGCGTCCCGGACAGACATTATTCGTACGCTTATGAAAGACTGGTTTCATCGATTGACATGCAACCTCGTTGCATAAAGATGACAGACGGGTGTCGGTTTCTTCAACTTTAGTTGAATTGGTTTTGACCGAGGCGGTCCTTGGAGAGGTTAAATAGCAATTTGCACATCTCCGTTGTGGTTTTTGCGTAAGTAAGATGTGATCATACTAAATACCCATAGCATCCACGTAAAACATGCAACAACAAATTAGAGGACGTCTAACTTGTTTTTGCAGGGTATGCTTGTGATATGATATGGCGAATGACGTGATGTGATATATTGGATGTATGAGATGATCATGTTGTAATAGTTACTATCGACTTGCACGTCGATGGTACGGCAACCGGCAGGAGCCATAGGGTTGTCTTTAAACTAACGTTTGTGTTTGCAGATGCTTTTACTATATTTCTAGGACGTAGCTTTAGTAGTAATAGCATAAGTACCACGACAACCTCGATGGCGACACGTTGATGGAGATCATGGTGTGGCGCCGGTGACAAGAAGATCGTGCCGGTGCTTTGGTGATGGAGATCAAGAAGCACAAGATGATGGCCATATCATGTCACTTATGAATTGCATGTGATGTTAATCCTTTTATGCACCTTATTTTGCTTAGAACGACGGTAGCATTATGAGGTGATCTCTCACTAAAATTTCAAGACGAAATTGTGTTCTCCCCGACTGTGCACCGTTGCGACAGTTCTTCGTTTCGAGACACCACATGATGATTGGGTGTGATAGACTCAACGTTCACATACAACGGGTGCAAAACAGTTGCACACGCGGAACACTCGGGTTAAACTTGAAGAGCCTAGCATGTGCAGACATGGGCTCGGAACACAAGAGACCGAAAGGTCGAGCATGAATCGTATAGTTGATATGATTAGCATAGAGATGCTTACCACTGAAACTGTTCCCAACTCACGTGATGATCAGACTTGAGTTAGTGGATTTGGATCATGTACCACTCAAATGACTAGAGAGATGTACTTTTTGAGTGGGAGTTTATTAAGTAATTTGATTAGTTAAACTCTAATTATCATGAACATAGTCAAAAGGTCTTTGCGAATTATGATGTAGCTTGCGCTATAGCTCTACTGTTTTTATATGATCCTAGAGAAAATTTAGTTGAAAGTTGATAGTAGCAACTTTATGCACTAAGTCCGTAAAACTGAGGATTGTCCTCATTGCTGCACCGAAGGCTGATGTCAGATCTGCTTCCCTGGCAACGGCGCCAAGAATAGTCGTGTCGACGGCACCAGGAATCCTTCTGCTGCGGCTACGCCTTAAGGGACTTCCTAGGCAAATATGCAAAGGATTTCCCCCGTGGCCTTGGAGCCTTGCGTTGGTGTTCCCTCGAAGCGGAAAGGGTGATGTAGCACAACGGTGGTAAGTATTTCCCTCAGTTTGAGAACCAAGGTATCAATCCAGTGAAGGAGTATCACAAGATCCTGCACAAAAACAAAGAACCTGCTCCCAACGCTATGAGGGGGTTGTCAATCCCTTATAGATTGTTTGCCAAGTGAGAACTGAAAGCAACAAAGTAACAAAGCAAAGTAAAAGCGGAGGTGTAAACGATATATGTGAATAGACTCGGGAGCCGTAGTGTTTACTAGTGGCTTCTCTCATGAAAGCAAGTAGACGGTGGGTGAAAAAATTACTGTCGAGAAATTGATAGAACCGCGCAAAGTCATGACGATATCTACGACAATGATTATATCTATAGGCATCACGTCCAAAACAAGTAGACCGATACTGTCTGCATCTACTACTATTACTCCACACGTCGACCGCTATCCAGCATGCATCTAGTGTATTAAGTCCAAAAGAACAGAGTAACGCCTTAAGCAAGATGACATGATGTAGATGGACAATCTCATATCAACGACAGAGCCCATATTGTTACCCTTGATGGCAACTACTTAATGTGTGCCTTGCTGCCCCTACTGTCACTGGGAAAGGTCACCACATGGTAGAACCCAAAACCAAGCACTTCTCCCATTGCAAGAATCATAGATCTAGTTGGCCAAACAAAACCCAAGACTCGGAGAGACTTACAAGGATATCAAATCATGCATAAAAGAAATCAACAAAGACTCAAATATATATCATAGATAATCTGGTCACAAATCCACAATTCATCGGATCTCGACAAACACATCGCCAAAGAAGATTACATCGGATAGATCTCCATGAAAATCATGGAGAACTTTGTATTGAAGATCCAAGAGAGAGAATAAGCCATCTAGCTACTAACTACGGACCCGTAGGTTTGAAGTGAACTACTCACGAGTCATTGGAGGGGCGATGATGATGATGAAGAAGCCCCCCAACTCCAAAGTCCCCTCCGGCAGGGCGCCGGGAAGGGTCTCCAGATGAGATCTCGCGGAAACGAAGTTTGCGGCGTCGGAAAAATATTTTCGAGGCTCCCCTGATTTTTTGCTGTATTTTAGGGAATATATAGGCCAAAGATCTAGGTCAGGGGGTGACGAGGGAGGCCACAAGCCCTACCACCGCCGCCTCCCCTGGAGGCGAAGTGGGGGTTTGTGGGCTCCCAGGAGCCCTCCTGGCTTGGCCCACAACCCCCTGATCTTCTTCCGTTCGGGAAAAAATCATTTCGGGGATTTTATTCCGTTTGGACTCCGTTCCAAAATCAGATCTGAAAAGAGCCAAAAACACAGAAAAAACAGGAACTGACACTTGGCACTGTATTAATAAGTTAGTCCCAAAAAAGATATAAAAGGTACATAAAACATCCAAAGATGACAAGATAACAACATGAAACCATCAATAATTATAGATACGTTTGAGACGTATCAAGCATCCCCAAGTTTAACTCCTGCTCGTCCTCGAGTAGGGAAGTGATAAAGAATGAATTTTTGATGCTTTCATGCTACCAAGCATAGATGTCCTTTGTAAGTCCTCTTATGTGACGTGAATGTTCAGATCCATTAGATTCAAAACAATAGTTTGCTATTGACGTGGAAACAATAATAATTCAAGCAAACTAGCAAGGTAATCATGAACTTTCAAGATAACAAGGCCAAAAGAAAGTTATCCCTACAAAAGCATATAGTCTGGCTATGCTCTATCATCATTGCACAACGAATTTAAATCATGCTCAACCCCGGTATTGGCCAAGTAATTGTTTCACACCTTTACTTTCTCAAACCTTTTCAACTCTCACGCAATACATGAGCGTGAGCCATGGTTATAACAGTATAGATGGTGTGGAGTGTGGTGGAGGTTGCAAGACAAAAAAAGGAGAAGATAGTCACATTAACTTGGCATATCAATAAGCTGTGGAGATACTCATCAATATATATCAATGTGAATGAGAAGGGATTGCCATACAAATGATGCACTAGATCTACGAGTAAGTGAAAGCTCTTAAAGAAAACTAGTGGGTGTGCATCCAACTTGCTTGCTCACGAAGACCTAAGGCAATTTTGAGGAAGCCTATCATTGGAATATACAAGCCAAGTTATATAATGAAAATTTCCCACTAGCTATATGGTGGTGACAAAATGAGAGACTCTCAATCATGAAGATCATTGTGCTTAATATGCACAAGTGTGGAAAAAGTGGTAGCATTGTCCCTTCTCTCTTTTTCTCTCATTTTTTTTTATTTTTTTGGTGGGCTCTTTGGCCTCTTTTTTTGGTGGGATTCTTTGGCCTCTTTTATTTCCTCACATGGGACAATGCTCCACTAATGATGATCATCACACTTTCAACTCAAAACTTAGAGCAACTATGACTCTATATGGAATGCCTTCGGTAGTGTACCATGGCAATGATCTAGCATGGCATAGACATCAATGGAAACATCATGCCAGCTATCTTACGATCATGCAATGGCAATGTAGACGTCATGGCACATGTCATGGTGGTAGTTGCATGACAATATATCTCGGAATGACTTTGAAAAAGCCATAGTAGGTAAGTATGGTGGCTGTTTTGAGGGAGACTAATGGTGGGTTTTGTGCACCGGCGAAAGTTGCACGACACTAAGAAGATAGTGATGGTGGCAGGTGAAAGTGCATCTAAACTATGGACTCAACATTAGTCATGAAGAACTCATATACTTGTTGCAAAAATTTTATTAGTAATCGAAACAAAGCATTCAACGCATACTCCTAGGGGAAGGGTTGGTAGGTATAAACCATCGCGCGATCCCAACCGCCACGCAAAGGATGACAATCAATAGACTAATCATGCTCAGATTTCATCACATAGAGGTTCACCATACGTGCATGCTACGAGAATCACTAACTTCAACACAAGTATTTCTAGATCCACAACACCTTACTAGCATGACTTCAGTATTACCATAACCACAACTCAAAACTAATTATGAATTGAACTTCTCTAACTATTCAATGCACATGAAGGTGGAAGTTTTCGTATCCCTTTGGATAAATACCCGTTTTGCGACTACTTTCAAAGCATAGATCAACTACCAAGCCACGCACCGCTGTGCTGTAAAATATATAAGCGAAGCACATAGAGAAAAAGTATCTAGCTCAAAAGATATAAGTGAAGCATATGTGAGCTGAATTGTCTACCAAAGGATATAAGTGAAGCTCGACAAAATCACGGTGAGTGCATGTCTCTCTCTCTAGGTGTGCAGCAAGTATGATTGTGACACAACAAAAATAAAAGACTCCTATGATACAAGACGCTCCAAGCAAAAACACATAACATGTGGTGAATAAAAATATAGCCCCAAGTAACGTTACCGATGGATTGAAGATGAGAGAGGGGATGCCTTCCCGGGGCATCCCCAAGATTAGGCTTTTACGGCATCCTTGAATCTCTTGGGGTGCCTTGGGCATCCCCAAGCTTGAGCTCTTGCCACTCTTTATCTCTTTGTCTATAAGAACTTCACCCAAAACTTGAAAACTTCACAACAAGAAACTTAAACAGAAACTCGTGATAACATTAGTATGAGAAAGCAAACCACCACTTCCTTAGGTACTGTAGCAAACTTAAATTCTACTTGTGCTGATGTTGGGTTACTGTATTTTCAATCTTCCATGGCTAATATCCCCCGATACTATCCATAGTTTCATCAAAATAAGCAACCAACACAACAAAAACAGAATCTGTTAACAACAGACCAGTCTGTAGGAATCTGTATATTTTGTATACCTATGGTACTTCAAAAATTCTAAACCATTACTAAAGTCTGAAGAATTTGCGTAGAAATCAGCAGCAAAAAGAATCAACTCAAAAGCTCTTACAGAAAAAAAAATGAAAATTCTTTTCATGAGCAGAAAGTTTCTGTCTTTTCCAGCATGACCAAACGATCATCCCCAAGACTAATCATAACGGTTTTGCTTGGCACAAACACAAAAGGAAACACAAAAAACACAATCATAACAGAATTATGAAAGTGTGGAAAACACAAAACAGAAAGAAAAAGGATAGATTCGTTGGGTTGCCTCCCAACAAGCGCTTTTGTTTAACGCCCTTAGCTAGGCGAAAGGTGATGGAATCACGTATAGTCATCTTTGGTGCTCAAACCATAAGTAGTGTGATCATTTATCATCTTAAGATCTTCATCTTTATTGGATGACTCACCAATAGCTTTAGGAAAAAAACAGACTTGACGGTCTTTTTGAGAGTGAGATTTGGAGTATTTTGCACAGCGGCAAAAGTGGAACCCAAGTTGGTTATGACATCTTCTAATTTGCCAATTCTAGAAGAATGATTAACTATAAGTTCCTTCTCCCTTAATTTTTTCAAAAAAATTCCCACTTTGGATCCGTACTGAGTAATTTGATTGTGGATCTTTCTATCCAAACCCTCAATAAGTTTAACTGTGGCAATTTTGCTTTCAACAGCGTCAAGCCTTTGCATCACGTGTTCCAAGGTCAAGGTAGTTCCATTAACCATGAGCGGGGGTGAGCCTACCAAATTCATGATAGCTCTATAGGAGTCAACAGTATGGCTCCCCAGAAAATTCCCGCCTACAATGGTGTCAAGGATGTACCTATTCCAAGGAGAAATCCCAACATAGAAACTGCAAAGGAGGATGGTAGTGGATTGCTTACGAGTAGATCTACTTTGAGCATTGCAAATCCTGTACCAAGCGTCCTTTAAATTTTCTTCCTAATTCTGCGTGAAATTGAGAACTTCATTCTCATGGGTATCGTTTGGAGTGGTGGGTCTATCCATTGATGGACAACCTCACACACAAACGAGCAGGAAGAGAGAGCGCAACGGGCAAAAGAAAATGACAAAGGAAAAAGGCAAATGAAAACGACAATGTGAAGTGGGGGAGAGGAAAACGAGAGGCAACTGGCAAAAAAGTAAATGCAAGAGATGAGTTTGTGAGACCTACTTGGATAGATCTTGATCTCTCCTCCCTGGCAACGGCGCCAGAAATACTTCTCATGTCAGTTGTGCTTCCCTGGCAACGGCGCCAAGAATAGTCATGTCAACGGCACCAGGAATCCTTCTGCTGCGGCTACGCCTTAAGGGACTTCCTAGGAAAATATGCAAAGGATTTCCCCCGTGGCGTTGGAGCCTTGCGTTGGTGTTCCCTCGAAGCGGAAAGGGTGATGTAGCACAGCGGTGGTAAGTATTTCCCTCAGTTTGAGAACCAAGGTATCAATCCAGTGGAGGAGTATCACAAGATCCTGCACAAACACAAAGAGCCTGCTCCCAACGCTATGAAGGGGTTGTCAATCCCTTATAGATTGTTTGCCAAGTGAGAACTGATAGCAACAAAGTAACAAAGCAAAGTAAAAGCGGAGGTGTAAATGATAGATGTGAATAGACCCGGGGGCCGTAGTGTTTACTAGTGACTTTTCTCATGAAAGCAAGTAGACGGTGGGTGAACAAATTACTGTCGAGCAATTGATAGAACCGCGCAAAGTCGTGACGATATCTATTGCAATGATTATATCTATAGGCATCACGTCCAAAACAAGTAGACCGATACTGTGTGCATCTACTACTATTACTCCACACGTCGACCGCTATCCAGCATGCATCTAGTGTATTAAGTCCAAAAGAACAGAGTAACGCCTTAAGCAAGATGACATGATGTAGATGGACAATCTCATATCAACGACAGATCCCATCTTGTTACCCTTGATGGCAACTACTTAATGTCTGCCTTGCTACCCCTAATGTCACTGGGAAAGGTCATGTAACGACCAAGATGCGGTCCTTTCCGATCTGGGAGTCGAGGCCCCTGAATAGGAAAGAAGCGCATCTAAGCGTTTCGCAAGCGAGTAACATAGCACAAATAAATACAAGTAGACAATTCGGGATTCAACTGTCTTCTTATTAATAACTCAGAGTACATCACAGATACAATCAAGGTAGTTCCACTACGGACTACAAAACATGGAAATGCTATGCTACCCTGCCTACAGGCCCACGATCACGACCACGCCTCAGTCCTCTGGATAGTTCACGTAGAGGCGGTCTGTCTCCTCGTCGTACTGCCACGCCAGCTGGGTGCCGTCGGGATCATCTGTCTCTGGGGTACCTGTACCTGCTGGGAGTTTCGTAGGAATCCGTGAGCCACGGGAACTCAGCAATCTAAGACCTTGGTGCCAGAACTAGTCATGTTATTAGGTAGGGTAAGGGAGAAGTGTATCAGGCTGCAGCACCCTATGCTTGATTAAGTGGCTAACTTACGCAAAATAGAAGGGAAGGTGGTCTACACTAGCGGTCGGATTTACTTGATCACTAAGTGATCCTGAACACCTACCTACGGCATTCATAACCCCACCGTGTTCCTGATCGAAGAGAGATCTTCGAAGGGACAGTCACGGTTACGCACACAGTTGGCAATTTTATTAGTTTATGTTTAAGTTCTCTACTACCGGATGTTAACAAAATATTCCAAGTTGCCACATAACCGCGGGCACGGCTTTCCGAAAGATTAAACCCTGCAGGGGTGCTCCAACTAGTCCATCACAAACGAACACAGGCCGCAAAGGCATCCTCTATCACGAATCTCGTGATCTCGTCGGATTCCTTAGAGGAAAACCTCAACCCTGGGGGAAACCAAAGCTTCACTGGGATTCCTATACGCAAGATATACCGCTAAGGTAAGACAAGGCTAGCAGGACCTCCCGACGTGTCGACGACCCTGATAAGAGCCGCGTATCTCAGTCTCAGGACACGGTGGATGGAAAAGCCTACAGGAGCCAAACCTCAAGTTTCCCTGTGGTGGCCCCCGCAGTCTGTCCAAGTTGGACCAACACTCATGCGGAGCACTGGCCCGGGTTGTTGATTAAAATCCTCGGGGTAGCTATTCCCTATGCAGTTTATTATTAAGTGATTGGCAAATTAACACCAATGTTGGGTCCTGCCGGACAAGCCTTAGCGCTACGCGATTTATCAAGGGGGTCCCCATAACAACCCCGAACGTGTTAGGAGCGATCATTATGGAATCAAACACCGGTAACCGGTAACTAAGGCGGCAAGAACGGAACAAAGCACCCGACAAAAGGCTAGGCCTCCCGTCATTTACCAAGTATATAGGTGCAATAATTAAATAACAGAATTTAAGATAATTATATCAAGGCTCATGTTATTACATGAGTCAAAGCACCTGCATCTAGCAACGCTAACATTAGTAGCTGAGCAAGCCTACTTAGCCATACAAGTTTGCTAGGAAGGAGAACGGTGTTTGGGCTCATGGCATATGAAGAGGCAATTTAATTTCAGTGGTAGGCAGCGAGAAATATGACATGGAAACGAAAACTAGCATAACAAGTCTAGAGATGGAATCAAGGTCGTATCATCATGCCTGTGATATCCTCAACTTGGAATGGTTCTGGTTCGTCCTGCACGTACTCTCATGACTCCACGTATTCGTTCTCCGATCCCGGTGCTACCCAACATAAGAATAACAGCCATGAACAGCAGCACCACAAGATGCAACAATCACATGATGCATGAGATGAAAAATGGGCATGCATCACTAATTCTATCACTAGCAGAAGCAAATTAAACTACTGCAAGTTTCTGGACAGAACTGTACACTAAGCTATTTTGACATGCATGAGGATGGCATGAACAGATGCAGCTCATGAAAACGATGCAAAACCATATAAAGAACATTGCAAACGGAGCTACGGATCAATGGGAATCAACGAAACAAGATATGAAGCTCTACGTGGAAGATTCAACACCACACCCACAATTGGCACAAATCTGGTATTCCCAGGTTGCCAAGACATATAACAACCCAACATGAATGGATTGGAGCAAGGTAGAACACCACAACATCAACTAAGCACACACATTGATCAAAATGACTATACTACATAATCTGCCACAATCTGCATCTTAGCTCTTTGGGAGCTACATGCAACATAGCTACAGGCCTCCAAACATGACAAATAATATATGTGGCTGTTGCCAACCAAGAACACTACAAGCACCAGCAAGAATCACAGCAAAAGGAATTAAACTCTAGAAGATACAAGGCCACAAACTTTCCCAAAACCATCAGATCTCAGGGACTTAGTGAAAATTCCTGCACCTGAGTTTCTGTCTCTGTTCTGAAGCCTTTTGACAGCAATCAAAGCACAACCTACTGGACTCCAAATGATTTGAAATTTGACAGGGAGCTTCACAAACATATCAGGTTCAAAATCCTGGCACTGAACTAAGGCTAGTTCTCAATACAATGACCAGCACATCCTCATCTATAAGAGAAGAAAATGTTTCCAGAATCACAGACTTAGTGAAATTTCAGATTTCACTAATCTGGGATTTTTCAGCCACATGCCGACTTTGTCTAGGCGTAGTTTGCACACACATAACACCAAGTGATAAATGACACCACTATAGTGTATAGCAGAACCCCTACTACTATCACACAAAAACTCATGCCCTTGGGCTCCACCTATTCCATGGAATCAAAGATCAAACTTGCAACAAAACTGAATATGTCAACTCCATAAAGTTTCCTAATGGCAAAACAAACTTCACCACTGGATTCCTTGGGAGATTCTACCCCAAAATCATCTATAATATGTGGACACTGACTTGTAACAAGTGACCACAAATTAAGGGAGAGTAAACTACTCCAAATCATGCCTAGGGAATGGCCATCATTTCATGTAGTTCCTACTAAGACAACAACTACAAAGGTTGTGTTCATGTGCACAATGACAAAGTTACATGGTGGTTTGAACCCCATGTTTGTGTCATGCACATCAACAACACAAATACTACTCAGTAAGTCACCCCACACACACAACACCATGCCCTCTCACATATGGACATGTGAAGGTGCATAGTTTGCAAAGGTGGGAAGTCCCACACACACACATATATCATCATCACAAACCCCATCACTAGCATTTAAACCCAAGAACAACATGAGGGGGAAAACTTCTAAGTACGTAACATGGAACCATCACCTCTCAAACACTTCTAGTAGGTACCACATGTGGTGTGCACTTACTACAAATATATCTCCATTCCTACACCATCATCATCACTCACAACTCCTATACACACATGTCTACTTGCAATTACACCACCAACATATAATAGCAAGACCACACACACACACACATCACTTCTCACAAGAACACACACATATATCATCTATTCTAATGTGTGCAAAACACACACAAAAATACAATCTGCACCTAGCTACACTAGCAGGAAAAAGAACTAAAAGGCCACTTTGTCTAAGAGTTAGAAAAAATAGAAATAGAAAAATAAAAGAAAAGACAATAAAAATGCAACAGGGACTCCTGGGAATCGAACCCAGAACCTCTGGTGACCAGCAACAACACCAAGCCACTACACTACTGCTACTTTGTCGACATGGTAGGGGAAGTAAACAGGGTAACCTGTTCCTGTGGCCACTGTGCAGTTAAATCAGCAAAACCAAAAGAGTGCCGAGGGGGGATCGAACCCGCGCCCTCTCATCAGGCAGCCACACACTACTACCACTAGGCTACGGATCGACACTTGACAGGTAAGAGGGAGTAACTCTGAAGAGTATTCCCTTCTGCATATCTGCCGCCGACGGCTTGCCGGAACAGGGGAGGTGCTCGACGGCGTTGTGCCGCAAATCGAACTGCAGGTCCTAGATGGAAGGTTGCTGGGGCAACCAGGGTTCCATTTCTAGCGTTGCTACGACCTGAGGAGCCCTACGACGACGGCTCCACGACGAGCGGCGGCTCCGGCGATAGAGGCGAAGCATGCGTCGATTCTACTTCTACTGCGCTCGATTTGGGACAGGGAGGAGGGAGGAGGAGCACTACCTCACGTACGGGTCGAGGAGGTAGACGCCCGTAGAGGAAGTGGTGGAAGAAGCGCGCGGAGTGGAGGAGCTCGTCGGGGAAGTTGCTCCGCCGGGAAGAAGAGGAAGGAGGGGGGTGATGAAGACGATCCAGCGGCAGGAATGGACTCCTGGAGATGCCCTCGAGCTGCGGGAACCTTCGGCGAGGAAGAAGATGCCCCACGACGACGGCGACGTTGAGCTTCACAGATCGGCCATGGCGGAGCCGATCGCTTCTTACCTTGCAGCGACGAGAGAGAGAGAGGAGGGAGAAGGGATCTGGGTGGAGCGGCGGCGGAAGGGGAAACACTAGCCGAGGCGCGGACACCAAGGCTCTTTATAGGGCAAGAGGGGAAGCGAGGGACGCGCCGTCGGCCATGTGCGCGTGCTCCTCTCGGTGGAACAAAGGGGAACAGGAGAGAGAGGATGACAGGTGGGACCCACGGGCGCCGCACTGGAAAGGAGGTAGACGACGCCGTGCGCGTGCTCCTGCGCGAAGGGAAAGGAAATGGGCTGCTAAGTGGGAGTAAGCCCACTTAGGAGCGCCAGATAGAAGAAAGAGGGACTCCCTCATTTCCTAATACAGAAAAAAACACAGAGAAGAAAAATAAAGCACATGCTAAAATACTGGGGATAAAATCAAACAAAAATATCCCCTGATCATAGAAAAATATGACCTATTTAAATAAAAAAAACAAGATTTTTAGGAGCAAGTAATTATTTCACAAAACAGAATTAGATGACTCTGTTTTGTATTAATTGCACCTATTTAAAACACTTTTAAAATCACCAACCTTGCACAACTAAACACCCACAATATTTAGTAAACAGAGGACATTTTAACCCAGGTAAAAAGCAAGTGAAACTTTGAGCTTGGGGTTAAAAGAGAGAAAAGGTTTGAAACTAACAAGGGGGGTTTTGAAAATAAGGCCAAGCACCACACTCCACTACTTCACACCACACCATCACATGAAATCACAAGACACCACACTAAGACATGGCAAGGTATAGATGCAAGCAAAACAAGGCATGGTAGAATGGTATGACATGGATGCATGCATGCAAAAGAAGAAACACAAGGTGAACACATGAATTCATACATGCATGGATAACTCTCATGAGAATGCCAAGGTGGTCCCACATGGAAGGTTACAAAAAGGGAAAACTTTACACTTGGGGCACTACAGGTCACCACATGGTAGAACCCAAAACCAAGCACTTCTCCCATTGCAAGAATCATAGATCTAGTTGGCCAAACAAAATCCAAGACTCTGAGAGACTTACAAGGATATCAAATCATGCATAAAAGAAATAAGCAAAGACTCAAATATATATCATAGATAATCTGATCACAAATCCACAATTCATCGGATCTCCACAAACACACCGCCAAAGAAGATTACATCGGATAGATCTCCATGAAGATCATGGAGAACTTTGTATTGAAGATCCAAGAGAGAGAAGAAGCCATCTAGCTACTAACTACGGACCTGTAGGTCTGAAGTGAACTACTCACGAGTCATTGGAGGGGCGATGATGATGATGAAGAAGCCCTCCAACTCCAAAGTCCCCTCCGGAAGGGCGCCGGGAAGGGTCTCGAGATGAGATCTCGCGGAAACGGAAGCTTGTGGCGGCAGAAAAGTATTTTCGAGGCTCTCCTCATTTTTTGTTGTATTTTAGGGAATATATAGGCCAAAGATCTAGGTCAGGGGGCGGCCAGGGAGGCCACAAGCCGTGCCACCGCCACCTCCCCCTGGTGGCGGAGTGGGGGCTTGTGGGCTCCCAGGAGCCCTCCTGGCTTGGCCCACAGGCCCCCTGACCTTCTTCCGTTCGGGAAAAAATCATTTCGGGGATTTTTTTCCGTTTGGACTCCGTTCCAAAATCAGATCTGAAAAGAGCCAAAAACACAGAAAAAACAGGAACTGGCACTTGGTATTGAATTAATAAGTTAGTCCCCAAAAAGATATAAAAGGTACATAAAACATCCAAAGATGACAAGATAACAACATGAAACCATCAAAAAATATAGATACGTTTGAGACGTATCAAAGGCTTATGTCCTTAATGCACCACTCGGTGTGCTGCACCTCGAACATCCTCTGTGGATGTTGTGAACATGTGACATGCACGTTTTGATGACTACATGATAGTTCAGTGTGTGATACTTAATGGCTTAGAAGCAAGGAGTCGAAGACGTTTTGAAACATCGGGGAACATAAGAGATGTTCTAGGAGATGAAATTGAGATTTGATGCTCGTGCCCTTGTTGAGAGTTGTGAGACCTCTGACATGATTGTTTGTCTAAAAAGTAGAGGAGAAAAACTCAAATTATTGAGCATGTTCTCAGATTGTCTGAGTACAACAATCGCTTGAATCAAGTGGGAGTTAATCTTCCAGATGAGATAGTGATGGTTCTCCAAAGTCACTGCCACCAAGCTGCTAGAGCTTCATGATGAACTGTAAGCATATCAAGGATATATATGATGGTCCTTGAGAGATTCACAATGTTTGACACTGCAAGAGTAGAAATCAAGAAGGAGCGTCAATTGTTGATGGTCAGTAAAACCACTAGTTTGAAGAAAGGCAAGGGCTAGAAGGGATACTTCATGAAATGGCAAACCAGTTGCTGCTCTAATGAAGAAACCCAGGATTGAACCCAAACCCGAGACTAAGTGCTTCTGTTATAAGGGGAACGGTCACTGAGGCGGAGCTACCCTAGATGCTTGGTAGATAAGAAGTCTGGCAAAGTCGACAGAAGTATATTTGATATACATGATATTGATGTGTACTTTACTAGTACTCCTAGTAGCACGAGGGTATTGGATACCGGTTCGGTTGCTAAGTGATTAGTAACTTGAAATGAAAGCTGCGGTATAAACAGAGACTGGCTAAAGGTGAGGTGACGATAAGTGTTGGAAGTGTTTCCAAGGTTGATGTGATCAAACATCGCATGCTCCCTCTATCATCGGGATTGTTGGTAAAACCTAAATAATTGTTATTTGGTGTTTGCGTTGAGCATGAACATGATTGGATCGTGTTTATTGCAATACGATTATTCATTCAAAGAGAATAATAGTTGTTCTATTTGCATGAATAATTACCCTTCAATGGTGTATCGAATCTCGATCGTAGTGCTACACATGTTCATAATATTGGTGTCAAAAGATAAAAAGTAATAATGATAGTACCACTTAATTGTGGCATTGCCACTTGAGTCATGTTGGTATAAATGCATGAAGAAGCTCCATAGATATAGATCGTTTGGACTCACTTGATTTTGAATCACTTGAGACATGCAAATCATGCCACATGAAACAAGAGAGTAACTTGTTGAGAGTAATACATTTTTTATGTGTGTAGTCCAATGAGTGCTGAGGAACGTAGTGGATATCGTTATGTTCTTACTTCACTGATGATTTGAGTAGATACAAGAGTATTTACTTGATGAATCACAAGTCTGAAATATTGAAAAGTTCAAAGCTATTTCAGAGTGAAGATCGTCGTGACAAGAGGATAAACTGTCTATGATATGATCATAGAGATGAATATCTGAGTTGCGAGTTTTGGTACAAAGTTAAGACAATGTGGAAATTGTTTCGCAATGACACCTAGAACACCATGGTGTGATGGTGTGTCCGAACATCATAGCCACGCCCTATTTTGATATGTTGCATACTATGATGTCTCTTATCGAATTGCCACTATCTTTATGGGTTATGCATTAGAGACAACCGCATTCACTTTAAATAGGGCACCGCGTATTCCGTTGAGATGACACAAAATAGACTATGGTTTGGAGAAACCTGAGCTATCGTTTCTTGAAAATTGGGGTTGCGACGCTTATGTGAAAAGTTTCAGTCTGATAAGCTCGAACCCAAAGCGGATAAATGCATCTTCATAGGATATCCAAAACAATTGGATACATCTCCAATCAAAGATCCGGAAGCAAAGTGTTTGTTTCTAGAAACGGGTCCTTTCTCGAGGAAAGGTTTCTCTCGAAAGAATTGAGTGGGAGGGTGGTGGAACTTGATGAGGTTTGTGAACCGTCACTTCAACCAGTGTGTAGCAGGGCGCAGGAAGATGTTCCTGTGGCGCCGATGTCAGTTGTGCTTCCCTGGCAACGGCGCCAAGAATAGTCGTGTCGACGGCACCAGGAATCCTTCTGCTGCGGCTACGCCTTAAGGGACTTCCTAGGCAAATATGCAAAGGATTTCCCCCGTGGCCTTGGAGCCTTGCGTTGGTGTTCCCTCGAAGCGGAAAGGGTGATGTAGCACAACGGTGGTAAGTATTTCCCTCAGTTTGAGAACCAAGGTATCAATCCAGTGGAGGAGTATCACAAGATCCTGCACAAACACAAAAGCTTGCTCCCAACTCTATGAAGGGGTTGTCAATCCCTTATAGATTGTTCGCCAAGTGAGAACTGAAAGCAACAAAGTAACAAAGCAAAGTAAAAGCGGAGGTGTAAACGATGGATGTGAATAGACCCTGGGGCCGTAGAGTTTACTAGTAGCTTCTCTCATGAAAGCAAGTAGACAGTGGGTGAACAAATTACTGTCAAGCAATTGATAGAACCGCGCAAAGTCGTGACAATATCTATGGCAATGATTATATCTATATGCATCACGTCCAAAACAAGTAGACCAATACTTTCTGCATCTACTACTATTACTCCACACGTCGACCGCTATCCAACATGCATCTAGTGTATTAAGTCCAAAAGAACAGAGTAACGCCTTAAGCAAGATGACATGATGTAGATCGACAATCTAATATCAACGACAAAGCCCATCTTGTTATGTCACGCCCAAGATGCGACCCTATCCTCAATTTGGCACGAGGGCCTCGTCAGGGATAGAAGCCCATCTCGTCGTGTCGCAAGAATGGATATCGTTACAAGTACATGTACTGAAAAGAAGAGATACATAATAGAATTGGCTTACACTCGCCACAAGCTACATCAAAGTCACATCAGTACATTACATAATCATCAAGAGTAAGAGCAGGGTCCGACTAGGGACTAAAACAAACGAGAAAAGAAGAACGACGTCCATCCTTGCTATCCCAGGATGCCAGCCTGGAACCCATCCTAGATCGATGAAGAAGAAGAAGAAGAAGAAGAAGCAACTCCAAATGAACAATCAACGCCCTCGCGTCAAGTAACCTTTACATGTACCTGCAACTGGTGTTGTAGTAATCTGTGAGCCACAAGGGACTCAGCAATCTCATTTCCAAAGGTACCAAGACTAGCAAAGCTTAATGGGTGAGGCATAGTTAAGTGGTGAGGTTGCAGCAGCGGCTAAGCATATATTTGGTGGCTAACTTACTAGTACAAGAAATAAGAGGGGGAAGATCTACACATAACGGACGTGAACTACAGATGATCAAATGAATGATCCTAAACACCTACCTACGTCAGACATAACCCCACCGTGTCCTCGATCGGAGAAAGAACTTACGAAAGAGACATTCACGGTTACGCACACAGTTGGCATATTTTAATTAAGTTAACTTCAAGTTATCTAGATCCAGTGTTAAACAAAGCTTCCACGTTGCCACATAACCGCAGGCACGACTTTCCGAAAAGATTTAACCCTACAGGGGTGCTCTAACTAGTCCATCACAAATTACCACAAGCCGCATAGAAATCCTCAATCACGAAGCTCGCGATCTCGTCGGATTCCCTAGTGGAAAACCTCAACTCTGAGATTACCCAAAGCATCACCGGAATCCCGATGCACAAGATATTTCGTCAAAGGTAAAACTAATCCAGCAAGGCCGCCCGACGTTTCGACGACCCCGATAGGAGTCGCGTACCTCGTTCTCAGGACACGGCGGATGAGCTAGACGTCGGGGTCGCTAAACCTCCGGGTGACCAGAGGGGCGCCGGACATCGCTTAGCTGGGGCCAACACTCATGAGGAGCACTGGCCCAGGGGTTGATTAAATTATCCTCGGGGTCCGAAAAGTCCCTATGCAATTTTATTAGGTGTTTAGGCAAATATAGTACCAAAGTTGGGCCTTGCCAGACCAGCTTTAATCTAAAATGAATTATCAAGGGGGTCCCCATAACAACCCCGATCGTGTTAGGAGCACTCGTTTATGGAACATAACACCGGTAGCCGAAACTAAGGGGGCAAAGGTGGAACGAAACACCAGGCTAGAAAGGCCGAGCCTTCCACCTTTTACCAAGTATATAGGTGCATTAAGTTTAAATAGCAATTAATATGGTGATATAACAAGGAACCCATGCTTTCACATGGAAGCAACTGCACCTGCAACTAGCAACACTATCAACAGGGTTAAGCAAGCAGGAACATAGCCAATCCGTGGTTTGCTAGGTTAAACATGTTGAAGGTTATCATGGCATTGTTGAGAGGCTGATATTTAACATGTGGTAGGTAACGAGACATAATCGATAGCATCGAAATAACTAGAATGGCAATGCTAGTAATGGTATCTGGGGAAATGGTCATCTTGCCTGAGATCCCGCTTGGAAGAAGAATGCCTCCGTGAAGCAGACGAACCGATGTAGTCGAACGGATCCTCACAATCCGGCACGCTGCGGAACTCTATCGAAATGGGGAAAACCGGAAACAAGAATCAACACACGAATTCACCACACGATGCACAACACATACGATGCATGAGCAGCCGAATACATGCAAGACACGGCATGTCAATCCACACAATCAAACACTACACATTAAGTGAAGTTCAATATGCAACGAGTTATATATTGACGAAACTCCACATTTAATTATTTAGTTCTATCCCGATTAGATACACGGCAATATTAAATGTGGTTAAACATGGCAAGAGGTGAAGCGTAATTAAACTACCTATCTAGGCATTTTAAATGAGGTCGGAAATGACATATAGCACCTCCGAAACGACCTCACATGTTAATTTACAATTATGTCCAGATATGATGGCATGAATGCAATATGTGTGCAACGACGATCACGAGCAGTTCGAAACATACAACCAGCAAGGGAAAATGAAACTAAACGAGATTCTAAGCAGATTTCATGTAGGACACGATCAAAACGGACTTACGGTTCAAAAACTACGAGCAAAACAAGAAATGTCTACAATCTGCCAAAATCAGCCACATAGCATTTTCTACGCCCCACAACTACGGCTACACAACTCCGATAAACTCAAGCAAGGCATGACACAAAAGAGGGCAAGAAGCACTTCTACAAACAACTAACAACAACTAGCATGGCATCATGGATCACTAGGGAAAGAAGACACAAAATGTCATCTCACACACTATTTCAGACTTAGTGAAAATTACACCTCATGAAAGTGCAGTTTTTGATCTGAAGCAATATTGACAGCAGCAAAACCTATAGCTACAGGGCTCCAAATGGCATGAAAATTTACAGCATGCTAGAGAAACACAAGGGGTACAACTAACTCCATTGGACCAACCTCAAAAGAGATACAGATCAAAAGATAGAAGCAAGACAAGACAGCAACAAAATATAACAGATTCCAGACTTAGAAATATTTCAGCTCCTCTAAAACAGCACTATTTCTAGCAACTTGAGAGCAAGAAAAACACACCTAAACATGCATTTCTATTGCAACTAAAAATACCGGGGGCTAGACAAAACATCAAAGATCAACTCTCTAGTTGACAACTCCGTCACACGAAGCACGGAATAAATCCTACGAAATAAACAAGAGGGCAACATAGCAAAATATCGCGCGAACTAACTTGCTCTAATGCTAAAACTAATTGCATGGAAAAATCCTTTCTACCCCAAAAACATATAAAATATGTGGGGTTGCACAACAAAATAATGCCACACGTAAATGCGAGAAAATAACCTAGACACGGGAAAAATAAACTAGCGCAATTCCCTACACGCAAAAATACCAATGACCGCTCTAAAATACATGCAAAAAGGTCTCTAAAAACATGAGCATTTCTAATACGGCATTCGGGCTATACGGTCACGCACGAGAAATTAATACGGACTATAATTCTATTGGGACAACACATAAACCTATGCCTATGGCGTCTCCAACTACGTCAAACAATTATGCATGTTTTAAATTCGTATTCTATACGCAAATCTACCACAAAACCATATACAACTCGCTCCGATCCGACATACGGATAAATATCTACGCTCTTTTTAATATCCGACGAATCCTGGAATTAAATTAATTCCGAAAATCCTAAATAAACTAAACGGGCCAAACTGGTGGGCGCTATATAACTAAGATGCTGCTAGGCGTAATATAAAGGGACTGGGGGGATCCTCACCTTGGGCCGAAAAGCTGGCTGGGCCGAGGTGGGGTGAGTGGAGGAGCTGCGGCGCTGGCCAGGGAGGAGCTGGGCCGCGGGCGAGGCCCAGGGCAGCGAGGCCCAGGGGGCGTCGGGCCAGTGGTGCTGGCGAGCGCTGGCTTCGTCGAACCTCTCGTTGGCTGCTGAGCTCGATCCATGGCGGCAGTGGACCTAGCAGCTGCTGCAGCTGGCGGTTCCGGCATGTGCAAGGGCGGCCGATGGGAGCGGGTGAGGGCACGAGGCACCCAGGCAGGCGGCGGCGGCTCAGCTTGGTGCCGGCCCTCGGGTAGATCTGGCTCGGGGCTTCCCTCAGGCAGTTCGGCACAGCAGAACGACGGAGGTGGCCGGAGCTCCGGGCTGCGGGGCGGCCTCTGGCGACCGGAGCGGGAAAAGGCAGCGCTGGATCCTGCGCGGGGCGATGCAGAGGAGCGGCTCTCGGGAGGAGCGGGGCTCGGGCTGCTGCTGCTCGGCAAACGGCGGCGGCCGGCCAGATGGGCCCGAGAGGGCCCAATCCGGGCTGGGGCGGGCCGGCGGCTGCGCAGTGGAGGGAGGGAGGAGAGAGAGAGCTAGGGTTTTGGGGTAGGCGCGCGGATGCCGAGGCAGAGGGGGTTGTTGTCCAAAAATACTAATAGGAGGGGCTATATATAGAGAAGAGGGGGCTAGGTTTAGCGAAATTCCTCCCCGGTTTCAACCGCGCGGTCGGATTTGGCTAATTCTGAACGCGGGAACGGTTACGAGGCCGTGTAGAGGGGATATCCGGGGACGAGAGGGAGAACGGGCGGTGCGGCAACGAATTATAAAACACCGGCAAACATCCGACGGTAGACCGAATACGGCGCCTCTACGGTCGACCGTTCGGGTACCGGACGAACTCTGATCGCGACGAAACTTGACAGGCGGCCTACCTGTAAATAATAAAGGCCGCGCGTCAAATCTCAACCCGATCAGAGGAAGTTTTACGCACACTTTTTAAAACAGGGTTTCGACGGTGCCCCGGGCGCGTGCGTCTGTGGTCAGGCTCAGAACGGACAACGACGTGAACCGGCAACTAACAACGGATGCAAGTTTTGAAAACTGGCGGCACGGAGATGCCGATGCAATGTTGATGATGCCCATGATGCGATGATGATGCGACAAAATAAAATACCCACACGACGAAAACGGAATAGAAGGGGAATCTTCTGGAACGCCGGCATCGGGCTGTCGCAACTCTCCTACACTACAAGAAGATCTCGCCCTGAGATCCAAGAATGAAAGGGGGAGAGGATGAGAAAGAACAAGAGGTAAAAACTTAGTCGCTTCTTTGACAAATGAGTGAAACCAACGATCCTTGAAGGTTGCAAAGAGATGAGAATGATATGAGAAAGAAGCAAGAATTCACGGAAAATTTCGGCAGCACTTCGGTAGGAAAATGGGACAAAAAATTTGATAAGAAGGTAGAATTAGACAATGTTCATAACAAACCACTAAATAGAACAAGGGAACACCATGATCTTGACAGAACAAGATGATAGACCCAAAAGAGCAACATCACAATGCCTCCAGAACAATAGAATAGGAACTAGCTCATACGGAAGAAGAGAATGAAGAGAGAATGACAACTACTATCACGATAGAATTGAAGAGCCTCCGGATAGAAGAAAAGATGGAGTAGTTGGAAAACCAACAATGAAAAGAACAAGATAGTAGTGGGCTTATGAAAATCAACTCAACAAATATGAGGTGACAAACAACCACTAAAAGAAACAAGGATAGATTGGGAGCAACAAGAATCAAAACTTCTTACACCAAGAGGGTGCATGAGAACTGGGATTAATGACAAGCACCATGATAGCACAATCCATAGGAAAAGCTTTAGGTGAAATCCAAACCAAGATAGCTCAATGAAGTACACATGGGTTGAAAATATCTCATGAACATAGAATTGGTGGGTTTAATTATCTCATTCTTGAAAGGAAAACTCTTCGAGGCTCCTACACTAACAAGAATGCTATAATACCACCTCAAAGGATAAAGGAAGAACAATTGCACATATAAATGCAAGAGAAAGGATACTTGAGGTTCTCCAACAAGAATCTTGAAGAACATATGATAATGGATTAAAACCTTGATGCACCACCAAGAAGGACCTCTGTATACAAATGAACGATGCAAAGATACGAAGGTAGAAAAGAATATGATTATGACCTGCCAAGATTTAGATGTAGCCTCAAAAAGAGATACTTAATAGGACTTGGAACTCCGGAAAAGAAAGATAAAAACACTTCAGAAAAGGAATTGATATCAAGAGCCACTCCGGAAGAAGAATTCAAAATGCTACGAACAAGAATAAGAACTATGTTATGCTTGTCCTTCATCAAGTTTAATTGATGACAAGCAACGGATTTAGCATACAACTAATTCCTCTTGAAAAGATTAAAGAGAGATAGATAAATCACAAACTATAAGAAATGTTGCAAGAAACACCAGTAATAATTCACAATTGAATGGGAACACCACGAATTAATGGAGAAACATGAGAATGAAGAGATCATGATCCACCTGAAATAAAACTAGAACAAGGCACCGGATAAACGAGAGACGAACGAAGAGACAACAATTGAGAAGAATTGAGGATGAAAGCTGAAAGCTGAGAACGAAAATTCTTCTGAAATGATGGCCTTCGGAGGATCGAGAATGAAAACAACTCAGAAATGCACCGGATAGCGAGAAAGGATTGCTCATGACTGACAACAATTAAGAAGATGGCACCAAGCTGAAATGATGAATCTCCAAGAGAATGAACCAAGATTGAGAGAAACACTCCTTCGAATCTGCAAGCTGAGAATGATGACGAGGAACAACACCAAGAATAGCTGAGACACTCCGAAATAAAGAAGAATGAAAGGTTGAGCCAATATGAGCATTAACTCAAATAGAACTTGGAGAAAGAATATGACTGATGAAATTCATACTTACATCATAGTTGAAAAGAATTAAAGATCTCCGGAAGATTACAAGAGCTATAACAGATCCTTGGAAAAAGATGAGGGTTATGGGCCCACTCAACGAAATCACCGTTGAAAAGATTGCTAGAAAGGGAGATATTGCATCGGTACAAATGAAAACTTGATGATGATAGCACCTCGAAATAATTGGAAGAATTGAAAACAATAATTTCTGAGATAACTTCAACGCTCCGGATAGAAAAGAGAGGAATGAATAACAAGAAGACTGATAAGAATTTCCAACATGGCGAAGAATTTACAAGGATGAAAAGGATATGATGAACACAGACGACTGAATTAAATTCACCGGAAAAGAACAAAATGAAGAAATGATGAACTCGACTCCTGCGAATCTTCACAATGAATCACCGGTTACGAAAGGAAGAAGAGATAGCGGAAGCAACAATGAAATGAAATGCACTTGGATGACATCCAATCACTGAAGAAAAGGGTGGGAGGGCGGGGAAAAACAAAGATGACTTGGGACAGATGAGATGAACTCCGTATGAAATGAGAGAACGATCTGCAACAACTGGAGAAGATTGAATTCAGTTGCACAGAAGCACACCGGTTGGAAAAGAATTAACATGACGACTCCGGTTGACAAAATTGATGAGACAATTGATTGAGCAAAAGGATTAGCACTCTCACATAAAAATATGAAAACACAGATTAGGAAAGATCTAAAATCACCACTTGACATCGAAGCAACACGAATTACCACATTCAACAAAACAAAAGGGTGCGGCTTGCAATTAGCCAGAACAAACTCATGAGAAAGATTTCGTTCGATATTTTCGTGGACAGGAATCCACTAGATGTCGAACCCCAACCTAACATCATCCACTTGTTGGAAGAATGTCCTATAAGTAACTACTTGAATTCCCACCTATGAATTCCCGAAATATCTGGTCATGCAATCTGGTACACGGATACAAGGAGTAATATCACACAACTCCTATACTAACCCGTCACCTGTATCACATCCTTCAACACACAACCAGAATCTCGGACCTTCACCTACAACAGACCCTCATGATCACAACGATACAAAGTATGGCAGTACACCTGAACAATTTGCACCAGTACTGGGGACATAGGGGTTATCTCGCCACTACTAGTATTGAAGCAATAACGAACATCCTTCGTTCTGAGATATTAAGAAATCTGAATGATACGCTGTGCTCAAGAATCCTCTGGAGCTCAATTCCCTGAAACTTAAAGAAGATAGGAGACACCAAGACAGAACTCCGTCACATCGGCATCATATAGATTCAAAAAATATCCGCGTGATCCTAAAAAAAATTTGAGTGAGAAGAGGAGTAGAATTAAATTATTACGTCAAGATTCCTCACCAGAGCATAGAAGAGGAGAAAAAAGAATCCTACTCTCCGATATATAACTAGACTCAAATAGTTTTTTTACTAGACTCGACTCGGCCAAGTTCGATCAATCAAGGGGGCTCCTAGGTCGGTACTGCTGTGATACCAACTTGTCACGCCCAAGATGCGACCCTATCCTCAATTTGGCATGAGGGCCTCGTCAGGGATAGAAGCGCATATCGTCGTGTCGCAAGAATGGATATCGTTACAAGTACATGTACTGAAAAGAAGAGATACATAATAGAATTGGCTTACACTCGCCACAAGCTACATCAGAGTCACATCAGTACATTACATAATCATCAAGAGTAAGAGCACGGTCCGACTACGGACAAAAACAAACGACAAAAGAAGAACGACGTCCATCCTTGCTATCCCAGGATGCCGGCCTGGAACCCATCCTAGATCGATGAAGAAGAAGAACAAGAAGAAGAAGAAGAAGAAGAAGAAGAAGAAGAAGAAGAAGAAGCAACTCCAAATGAACAATCAACGCGCTCGCATCAAGTAACCTTTACCTGTACCTGAACTGGTGTTGTAGTAATCTGTGAGCCACAGGGGACTCAACAATCTCATTTCCAAAGGTATCAAGACTAGCAAAGCTTAATGGGTGAGGCATGGTTAAGTGGTGAGGTTGCAGCAGCGGCTAAGCATATATTTGGTGGCTAACTTACGAGTACAAGAAATAAGAGGGGGAAGATCTACGCATAATGGACGTGAACTACAGATGATCAAATGAATGATCTTGAACACCTAACTACGTCAGACATAACCCCACCATGTCCCCAATCGAAGAAAGAACTCACGAAAGAGACAGTCATGGTTACGCACACAGTTGGCATATTTTAATTAAGTTAACTTCAAGTTATCTAGAACCAGTGTTAAAAAAAGCTTCCACGTTGCCACATAACCGCGGGCACGGCTTTCTGAAAATATTTAACCCTACAGGGGTGCTCCAACTAGTCCATCACAAATTACCACAAGCCGCATAGAAATCCTCAATCACGAAGCTCGCGATCTCGTCGGATTCCCTATTGGAAAACCTCAACTCTGAGATTACCCAAAGCATCACCGGAATCCCGATGCACAAGATATTTCATCCAAGGTAAAACTAATCCAGCAAGGCCGCCCGACGTGTCGACAATCCCGATAGGAGTCGCGTACCTTGTTCTCAGGACACGGCGGATGAGCTAGACGTTGGGCCCGGGGGTTGATTAAATTATCCTCGGGGTCCGGAAAGTCCCTATGCAATTTTATTAGGTGTTTAGGCAAATATAGTACCAAAGTTGGGCCTTGCCAGACCAGCTTTAATCTAAAACGAATTATCAAGGGGGTCCCCATAACAACCCCGATCGTGTTAGGAGCGCTTGTTTATGGAACATAACACCGGTAGCCGAAACTAAGGTGGCAAAGGTGGAACAAAACACGAGGCTAGAAAGGCCGAGCCTTCCACTTTTTACCAAGTATATAGGTGCATTAAGTTAAATAGCAATTAATATGGTGATATAACAAGGAACCCATGCTTTCACATGGAAGCAACTGCACCTGCAACTAGCAATGCTATCAACAGGGTTAAGCAAGCAGGAACATAGCCAATTAGTGGTTTGCTAGGTTGAACATGTTGAAGGTTATCATGGCATTGTTGAGAGGCTGATATTTAACATGTGGTAGGCAACGAGACATAATCGATAGTATCGAAATAACTAGCATGGCAATGATAGTTATGGTATCTAGGGAAATGGTCATCTTGCCTGAGATCCCGCTTGGAAGAAGAATGCCTCCGTGAAGCACACGAACCAATGTAGTCGAACGGATCCTCACTATCCGGCACGCTGCGGAACTCTATCGAGACGGGGAAAACCGGAAACAAGAATCAACACACGAATTCACCACACGATGCACAACACATACGATGCATGAGCAGCCGAATACATGCAAGACACGGCATGTCAATCCACACAATCAAACACTACACATTAAGTGAAGTTCAATATGCAACGAGTTGCATATTGACGAAACTCCACGTTTAATTATTTAGTTCTATCCCGATTAGATACACGGCAATATTAAATATGGTTAAACATGGCAAGACGTGAAGCGTAATTAAAGTACCTATCTAGGCATTTTAAATGAGGTCGGAAATGACATATAGCACCTCCGAAACGACCTTACATGTTAATTTACAATTATGTCCCGATCTGAACTAATGCGTTTAATTAGTTGTTAAACAGCAAAACAAATAGGTTCACGTGATTCTACGCGTCGAGACAAACAATTTACACATAGAAATCATCTCCAACGGAGCTACGTTTCAAAAGATACAAACACCGCAAGATATGATGGCATGAATGCAATATGTGTGCAACGACGATCACGAGCACTTCAAAACATACAACCGGCAAGGGAAAATGATACTACACGATATTCTAAGCAGGTTTCATGTAGGACACGATCAAAACGGAGCTACGGTTCAAAAACTACGAGCAAAACAAGAAATGTCTACAATCTGCCAAAATCAGCCACATAGCATTTTCTACGCCCCACAACTACAGCTACACAACTCCGATAAAATCAAGCAAGGCATGACACAAAAGAGGGCAAGAAGCACTTCTACAAACAACTAACAACAACTAGCATGGCATCATGGATCACTAGGGAAAGAAGACACAAAATGGCATCTCACACACTATTTCAGACTTAGTGAAAATTACACCTCATGAAAGTGCAGTTTTCGATCTGAAGAAATATTGACAGCAGCAAAACCTATAGCTACAGGGCTCCAAATGGCATGAAAATTTACAGCACGCTAGAGAAACGCAAGGGGTACAACTAACTCCATTGGACCAACCTCAAAAGAGATACAGATCAAAAGATAGAAGCAAGACAAGAGAGCAACAAAATATAACAAATTCGAGACTTAGAAATATTTCAGCTCCTCTAAAACAGCACTATTTCTAACAACTTGAGAGCAAGCAAAACACACCTAAACATGCATTTCTATTGCAAATAATAATACCGGGGGCTAGCCAAAACATCAAAGATCAACTCTCTAGTTGACAACTCGGTCACACGAAGCACGGAATAAATCCTACGAAATAAACAAGATGGCAACATAGCAAAATATCGCGTGAACTAACTTGCTCTAATGCTAAAACTAATTGCACGGAAAAATCCCATGGATTTTTTCTACCCCGAAAGCATATAAAATATGTGGGGTTGCACAACAAAATAATGCCACACGTAAATGCGAGAAAATAACCTAGACACGGGAAAAATAAACTAGCGCAATTCCCTACACGCAAAAATACCAATGACCGCTCTAAAATACATGCAAAAAGGTCTCTAAAAACATGAGCATTTCTAATACGACATTCGGGCTATACGGTCACGCACGAGAAATTAATACGGACTATAATTCTATTGGGACAACACATAAACCTATGCCTATGGCGTCTCCAACTACGTCAAACAATTATGCATGTTTTAAATTCGTATTCTACGCGAAAATCTACCACAAAACCATATAAAACTCGCTCCGATCCGACATACGGATAAATATCTACGCTCGTTTTAATATCTGACGAATCCTGGAATTAAATTAATTCCGAAAATCCTAAATAAACTAAACGGGCCAAACTGGTGGGCGCAATATAACTAAGATGGTGCTAGGCGTAATATAAAGGGGCTGGGGGATCCTCACCTTGGGCCGAAAAGCTGGCTGGGCCGAGGTGGGGCGAGTGGAGGAGCTGCGGCGCTGGCCAGGGAGGAGCTGGGCCGCGGGCGAGGCCCACGGCAGCGAGGCCCATTGGGTGTCGGGCTAGGCGCTGGCGAGCGCTGGCTTCGTCGAACCTCCCGTTGGCTGCTAAGCTCGATCCATGGCGGCAGTGGACCTAGCAGCTGCTACAGCTGGCGGCTCCGGCAGGTGCAAGGACGGCCGATGGGAGCGGGTGAGGGCACGAGGCTCCCAGGCAGGCGGCGGTGGCTCGGCTTGCTGCCGACCCTCGGGTAGATCTGGCTCGGGGCTTCCCTCGGGCAGTTCGGCACAGCGGAACGATGAAGGTGGCCGGAGCTCCGGGCTGCGGGGCGGCCTCCGGCGACCGAAGCGGGAAAAGGCAGCGCTCGATCCAGCGCGGGGCGATGCAGAGGAGCGGCTCTCGGGAGGAGCGGGGCTCGGGCTGCCGCTGCTCGGCAGACGGCGGCGGCCGGCCAGATGGGCCCGAGAGGGCCCAATCCGGGCTAGGGCGGGCCGGCGGCTGCGTAGTGGAGGGAGGGAGGAGAGAGAGAGCGCTAGGGTTTTGGGGTAGGCGCGTGGATGCCGAGGCAAAGGGGTTTGTTGTCCAAAAATACTAATAGGAGGGGCTATATATAGAGAAGAGGGGGTTGCTGTCCAGACGAACTCCGATCGCGACGAAACTTGACAGGCGGCCTACCTATAACTAATAAAGGCCGCGCGTCAAATCTCAACCCGATCAGAGGAAGTTTTACGCACACTTTTAAAAACAGGGTTTCGAAGGTGCCGCGGGCGCGTGCGTGTGTGGTCGGGCTCAGAACGGACAATGACGTGAACGGGCAACTAACAACGGATGCAAGTTTCGAAAACTGGCGGCATGGAGATGCCGATGCAATGTTGATGATGCGCATGATGCGATGATGATGCGACAAAATAAAATACCCACACGACGAAAACAGAATAGAAGGGGAATCTTCTGGAACGCCGACATCGGGCTGTCACATGTTACCCTTGATGGCAACTACTTAATGTGTGCCTTGCTGCCCCTACTGTCACTCGGAAAGGTCACCACATGGTATAACCTGAAACCAAGCACTTCTCCCATTGCAAGAATCATAGATCTAGTTGGCCAAACAAAACCCAAGACTCAGAGAGACTTACAAGGATATCAAATCATGCATATAAAAATCAGCAAAGATTCAAATATATATCATAGATAATCTGATCACAAATCCACAATTCATCGGATCTCGACAAACACATCGCCAAAGAAGATTACATCGGATAGATCTCCAAGAAGATCATGGAGAACTTTGTATTGAAGATCCAAGAGAGAGAAGAAGCCATCTAGATACTAACTACGGACCCGTAGGTCTGAAGTGAACTACTCACGAGTCATTGGAGGGGCGATGATAATGATGATGAAGCCCTCCAACTCCGAAGTCCCCTCCGGCAGGGTGCCGGGAAGGGTCTCCAGATAAGATCTCGCGGAAACGGAAGCTTGCGGTGGCGGAAAAGTATTTTGGAGGCTCCCCTGATTTTTTGCTGTATTTTAGGGAATATATAGGCCAAAGATCTAGGTCAGGGGGCGGCCAGGGAGGCCACAAGCCCTCACACCGCTGCCTCCCCCTGGTGGCGGAGTGGGAGCTTGTGGGCTCCTTGGAGCCCACCTGGCTTGGCCCACAGGCCCCGTGATCTTCTTCCGTTTGAGAAAAAATCATTTCGGGGATTTTATTCCGTTTGAACTCTGTTCCAAAATCAGATCTGAAAAGAGCCAAAAACACAGGAAAAACGGGAACTAGCACTTGGCACTGAATCAATAAGTTAGTCCCAAAAAAGATATAAAAGGTACATAAAACATCCAAAGATGACAAGATAACAGCGTGAAACCATCAAAAATTATAGATACGTTTGAGACGTATCAAGCATCCCCAAGCTTAAATCCTGCTCGTCCTCGAGTAGGCAAGTGATAAAGAATGAATTGTTGATGCTTTCATGCTACCTAGCAAAGATGTCCTTTGTAACTCCTCTTATGTGACGTGACTGTTCAGATCCATTAGATTCAAAACAATAGTTTGCTATTGAAGTGGAAACAATAATAATTCAAGCAAACTAGCAAGGTAATCATGAACTTTCAAAATAACAAGGCTAAAAGAAAGTTATCCCTACAAAAGCATATAGTCTGGCTATGATCTATCATCATTGCACGACGAATTTGAATCATGCACAACCCCGGTATTGGCCAAGTAATTGTTTCACACCTTTACTTTCTCAAAACTTTTCAACTCTCACGCAATACATGGGCGTGAGCCATGGTTATAGCACTATAAATGGTGTGGAGTGTGGTGGAGGTTGCAAGACAAAAAAGGAGAAGATAGTCACATTACCTAGGCATATCAATGAGCTGTGGAGATGCTCATCAATAGATATCAATGTGAATGAGTAGGGATTGCCATACAAATGATGCACTAGATCTACGAGTAAGTGAAAGCTCTTAAAGAAAACTAGTGCGTGTGCATCCAACTTGCTTGCTCACGAAGACCTAAGGCAATTCTGAGGAAGACTATCATTGGAATATACTCCCTCCGTCCCAAAATAACTGTCTTAAGCTTAGTACAATTTTGTATTAGAGCTAGTACAAAGTCAAGACAGTTATTTTGGGACGGAGGGAGTACAAGACAAGTTATATAATGAAAATTTCCCACTAGCTATATGGTGGTGACAAAATGAGAGACTCTCAATCATGAAGATCATGGTGCTTAATATGCACAAGTGTGGAAAAGGTGGTAGCATTGCCCCATCTATCTTTTTCTCTTATTTTTTTGGTGGGCTCTTTGGCCTCTTTTTTTAGTGGGATTATTTTGCCTCTTTTATTTTCTCACATGGGACAATGCTCCATTAATGATGATCATCACACTTTCAACTCAAAACTTAGAGCAACAATGACTCTATATGGGATGCCTTCGGTAGGGTACCGTGACAACGATCTAGCATGGCATAGACATCAATGGAAACATCATGCTATCTATCTTACGATCATGGAATGGAAATGTAGACGTGGTGGCACATGTCATGGTGGTAGATGCATGGCAATATATCTCGGAATGACTTTGAAAAAGTCATAGTAGGTAGGTATGGTGGCTGTTTTGAGGGAGGCTAATGGTGGGTTTTGTGCACCGGCGAAAGTTGCACGGCACTAAGAAGATAGTGATGGTGGAAGGTGAAAGTGCATCTAAACGATGGACTCAACATTACTCATGAAGAACTCATATACTTGTTGCAAAATTTTATTAGTAATTGAAACAAAGCATTCAACGCATACTCCTAGGGGAAGGGTTGGTAGGTATAAACCATCGCGCAATCCCGACCGCCATGCAAAGGATGACAATCAATATACTAATCATGCTCAGATTTCATCACATAGAGGTTCTAGATATACAAACCATACGTGCATGCTACGGGAATCAATATACAAACCATACGTGCATGCTACGGGAATCACTGACTTCAACACAAGTATTTCTAGATCCACAACACCTTACTAGCATGACTTTAATATTACCATAACCACAACTCAAAACTAATTGCGATGTATCAAACTTCTCTAACTATTCAATGCACATGAAGGTGGAAGTTTTCGTATCCCTTTGGATAACTACCCCTTTTGAGACTACTTTGAAAGCATAGATCAACTAACAAGCCACGCACCGCTATGCTCTAAAAGATATGAGTGAAACACATAGAGAAAAAGTATATAGCTCAAAAGATATAAGTGAAGCACATGTGAGCTGAATTGTCTACCAAAAGATATAAGTGAAGCTCGACAAAAGCATGGTGAGTGCATGTCTCTCTCTCTCTAGGTGTGCAGCAAGGATGATTGTGACACAAAAAAAGACTCCTAAGATACAAGATGCTCCAAGCAAAAACACATAACATGTGGTGAATAAAAATATAGCCCCAAGTAACGTTACCGATGGATTGAAGACGAGAGAGGGGATGCCTTCCCGGGGCATCCCCAAGCTTAGGCTTTTACGGCATCCTTGAATCTCTTGGGGTGCCTTGGTCATCCCCAAGCTTGAGCTCTTGCCACTCTTTATCTCTTTGACCATAAGAACTTCACCCAAAACTTGAAAACTTCACAACACGAAACTTAAACAGAAACTCGTGATAACATTAGTATGAGAAAGCAAACCACCACTTCCTTAGGTACGGTAGCAAACTTAAATTCTACTTGTGCTGATGTTGGGTTACTATATTTTCAATCTTCCATGGCTAATACCCCCCGATACTATCCATAGTTTCATCAAAATAAGCAACCAACACAACAAAAACAGAATCTATTAACAGCAGACCAGTCTGTAGCAATCTGTATATTTCGTATACCTCTGTTACTTCAAAAATTCTGAAAACTTACGACAGTCTGAATAATTTGCGTAGCAATGAGCAGAAAAAAGAATCAACTCAAAAGCTCTTACAGAAGAAAAATGAAAATTCTGTTCGTGAGAAGAAAGTTTCTGTCTTTTCCAGCATGACCAAACGATTATCCCCAAGACTAATCATAACGGTTTTGCTTGGCACAAACGCAAAAAGAAACACAAAAAACACGATCATAACAGAATTATGAAAGTGTGGAAAACACAAAACAGAAAGAAAAATGATAGATTCGTTGGGTTGCCTCCCATCAAGCGCTTTTGTTTAACGCCCTTAGCTAGGCAAAAAGTGATGGAATCTAAGTCTAACATACTTCCTATGCATAGGCATTTTATAGGGAAACAAATTGGCAAGCCAACCAATAGTTACCAAATGCAAGGAAGAAGAAAGAGACAATAGCAATATCAGCATAACGAGAGGTAATTTGGTAACATGAGAGTTTCTATCACAATATGTTCCTCTCTCATAGCAATTACATGTGGGATCATATTCAAATTCAACAATATAGCTATCCCATAGGATATTCTTTTCATGATCAACATGCATGCAAAGTTGACGCTCTTCAAAAATAGTGGGATTATCATCAACTAAAGTCATGACTTCTCCAAACCCACTTTCAATATTATTGCAAATATCATATTCATCATGAGGTTTGAACAAATTTTCAAGATCGGAAGATAGATCATCACCCCAATCATGACTATTGCAACAAGGAGTGGACATAGCAAAACTAGCATCCCCAAGCTTAGGGTTTTGCATATTTTTAGCATGATTGTCACTAATAGAATTTATAGTGAAACCATTGCAATCATGCTTTTCATCCAAGGATCCCTCATGAATCACTTCATGAATTTATTCATCACGATTTTCAGATCACGCATCTGAAGCAAAACTCCATAAAGATAGTCAAGTGCCCTCAACTCACTAGCAATTCGTTCCACATAAGTGGGTCTCTTAAAGAGATTAGCTAGTGGATGAGGATCCATATCACTAGATTTTCAGCAAGCGAAGATGCAAGCATATTGAAGGCACATAGCACGCAAGCAACGGAAAGGCAAACGAGAGAAAAGGGCGAACGAAAAAGGCAAATGAAAACGGCAAAGGAGAAAGGGAAATGAAAACGGCAAATGTGAAGTGGGGGAGTGGAAAACGAGAGGCAACTGGCAACAAAAGTAAATGTAAGAGATGAGTTTGTGAGACCTACTTGGATAGATCTTGATCTCTCCTCCTCGACAACGGCGCCATAAATACTTCTGATGTCAGTTGTGCTTCCCTGGCAACGGCGCCAGGAATAGTCGTGTCGACGGCACCAGGAATCCTTCTGTTGCAGCTAAGCCTTAAGGGACTTCCTAGGCAAATATGCAAAGGATTTCCCCCGTGGCCTTGGAGCCTTGCGTCGGTGTTCCCTCGAAGCGGAAAGGGTGATGTAGCACAGGGGTGGTAGGTATTCCCCTCAGTTTGAGAACCAAGGTATCAATCCAGTGGAGGAGTATCACAAGATCCTGCAGAAACACAAAAGCTTGCTCCCAACACTATGAAGGGGTTGTCAATCCCTTATAGATTGTTCGCCAAGTGAAAACTGAAAGCAACAAAGTAACAAAGCAAAGTAAAAGCGGAGGTGTAAACGATGGATGTGAATAGACCCGGGGGCCGTAGTGTTTACTAGTGGCTGCTCTCATGAAACAAGTAGACGGTGGGTGAAAAAATTACTGTCTAGCAACTGATAGAACCGCGCAAAGTCGTGACGATATCTATGGCAATGATTATATCTATAAGCATCACATCCAAAACAAGTAGACCGATACTTTCTGCATCTACTACTATTACTCCACACGTCGACCACTATCCAGCATGCATCTAGTGTATTATGTCCAAAAGAACAGAGTAAGGCCTTAAGCAATATGACATGATGTAGATGGACAATCTCATATCAACGACAGAGCCCATCTTGTTACCCTTGATGGCAACTACTTAATGTGTGCCTTGCTGCCCCTACTGTCACTGGGAAAGGTCACCACATGGTAGAACCCAAAACCAAGCACTTCTCCCATTGCAAGAATCATAGATCTAGTTGGCCAAACAAAACCCAAGACTCGAAGAGACTTACAAGGATATCAAATCATGCATATAAGAAATCAGCAAAGACTCAAATATATATCATAGATAATCTGATCACAAATCCACAATTCATCGGCTCTCGACAAACACACCGCCAAAGAAGATTACATCGGATAGATCTCCATGAAGATCATGGAGAACTTTGTATTGAAGATCAAAGAGAGAAGAAGAAGCCATCTAGCTATTAACTACGGACCCGTAGGTCTGCAGTGAACTACTCACGATTCATTGGAGGGGCGATGATGATGACGAAGAAGCCCTCCAACTCCAAAGTCCCCTCCGGCAGGGTGCCGGGAAGGGTCTCCAGATGAGATCTCGCGGAAATGGAAGCTTGCGGCGGCGGAAAAGTATTTTCGAGGCTCCCCAGATTTTTAGTTGTATTTTAGGGAATATATAGGCCAAGGATCTAGGTCAGGGGGCGGCCAGGGAGGCCACAAGCCCTGACACCATCGCATCCCCCCTGGTGGCAGAGTGGGAGCTTGTGGGCTCCCTGGAGCCCACCTGACTTGGCCCACAGGCCCCCTGATCTTCTTCCGTTCGGGAAAAAATCATTTCGGGGATTTTATTCTGTTTGGACTCTGTTGCAAAATCAGATCTGAAAAGAGCCAAAAACACAGAAAAAACGGGAACTCGCACTTTGCACTGAATTAATAAGTTAGTCCCAAAAAAGATGTAAAAGGTACATAAAACATCCAAAGATGACAAGATAACAGCGTGAAACCATAAAAAATTATAGATGCGTTTGAGACGTATCAGGCGCCTACACCAATTGAAGTGGAAGCTGATGATGGTGATCATTAGAGATTCGAATCAAGTTACTACAAACCTCGTAGGTCGACAAAGGTCGCGTACTACTACAGCGTGGTATGGTAACCCTGTCTTGGAGGTCATGTTGTTGAACAACAATGAACCTACGAGTTATGGAGAAGCAATGGTGGGCCCGAATTCTGACAAATGGCTGGAGGCCATGAAATCCGAGAGAGTATCCATGTATAAAACAAAGTGTAGTCTTTGGAAGAACTACTTGATGGTAGTAAGAGTATTAAGTAAAGATGTATCTTTAAAAGGAAGATAGACAATGATGGTGATAAGTCACTATTAAGAAAATCTCGACTTGTCGCAAAGATGTTTTTGACAAGATCAAAGAGTTGACTATGATGTGACTTTCTCACTCGTAGCGGTGCTAAAAGTCTGTTGGAATTATGTTAGTAGTTGCTGCATTATTTGTGAAATATTGCAAATAGGAAGTCAAAACATTGTTTCCTCGACGGTTTCCTTGAGGAAAGATTGTATGTGATACAATCAGACGGTTTTGTCGATCCTAAGGATACTAACAAGTATGCAAGCTCCAACGATCCTTTTATGGACTGGTGCAAGCATCTCAGAGTTGGAATATACGCTTTGATGAGATGATCAAAGCTTTTGGGTTTGTACAAGGTTTTTGACAAACTTGTATTTCCAAAGAAGTGAGTGGGAGCACTATAGTATTTCTGATAAAGTATATGTGGTTGACATATTGTTGATCGGAAGTATGTAGAATTTCTGTAAAGCATAAAGGTTGTTTGAAAGGGGTTTTTCAAAGGAAAACCTCGATTGACCTACTTGAATATTGAGCATCAAGATCTATGGAGATAGATCGAAACGCTTAATAGAAGTTTCAACAAAATGCATGCCTTGACAAGTTTTTGAAGGAGTTCAAAATAGATCAGCAAAGAAGGAGTTCTTTGCTGTGTTGTAAGGTGTGAATTTGAGTAAGACTCAAACGCCCGACCACGGCAGAAGAAAGAGAAAGGACGAAGGTCGTCCCCTATGCCTTAGCCGTAGACTCTACAGTATATCATGCTATGTACCGCACCTGATGTGTGCCTGGTCACAAGTCTGTTAACAGGTACAAAGAGTGATCCAGGATTGAATCACTGAACAACGGTCAAAGTTATCCTTGATTGAATCCTTGACATCGTGGTTCATCCGATGAGATCATCGTGGAACATGTGGGAGCCACCATGGGTATCCAGATCCCGCTGATGGTTATTGGCCGAAGAGCGTCTCGGTCATGTATGTATGCTTCCCGAACCCGTAGGGTCTACACACTTAAGGTTCGATGACGCTAGGGTTATAGGGAACTGTTATACGAGGTTACCGAAAGTTATTCGGAGTCCCGGATGAGATCTCGGATGTCACGAGGAGCTCCGGAATGGTCCGGAGGTAAAGATTGATATACAGGATGGATGGTTTTGGACACCGGAAATGTTTCGTGTGTCACCGGTAGCGTACCGGGACCACCGGGACCACCGGAAATGGTCCGGGGGTCCACCGGGAAGGGCCACCAGCCCCAAGAGGTAGCATGGGCCAAAAGGTGGAGGGCAACCAGCCCAAAGTGGGTTGGTGCGCCTCCCACAAAGGGGCCCAAGGCGCAGGAGGTGGAGAGGGGGTAAACCCTAGGCGCTGGTGGGCCCCCTGCCCTGGCCGCCGCACCTCCCATCTGGGGGGGGGGGCTGCCGCACCACCTAGGGTGGGAACCCTAGGGGTGGTACCCCGCTCCCCTCCTGCTATATATACCTAGGGGTTTGGGGCTGTTTTGCACACGGTTTCTTCTCCCCTCGGCACAGCCCTGCCCCCCTCCTTCCTCCTCCTCCCACGGTGCTTGGCCAAGCCCTACCGGGAGACCTCGTCTCTCCATCGACACCACACCGTCGTGCTACCGGAGATCTTCCCCAACCTCTCCCTCCTCCTTGCTGGATCAAGGTGCGGGAGACGTCACCGGGCTGCACGTGTGTTGAACGCGGAGGTGCCGTGGTTCGGCACTAGATCTGAATCGCCACGAGTACGACTCCATCAACCGCGTTCTAGCAACGCTTCCGCTTAGCGATCTTGAAAGGTATGAAGATGCACTCACCCCTCTCTCGTTTCTGGTCTCTCCATAGGAAGATCTGAATATGGCGTAGGAAAATTTTGAATTTATGCTACGTTACCCAACAGTGGCATCCGAGCCAGGTTTTCTATGCGTAGATTCTATGCACGAGTAGAACACAAAAGGTTTTGGGCGATGATTTGTCAATTGGTTGCCGCTACTAGTCTTATTCTTTTCTGGTAGTATTGTGGGATGTAGCGGCCCGGACCGACCTTACACGTACGCTTACGTGAGACGGGTTCCACTGACAAACATGCACACCGTGCATAAAGGTGGCTAGCGGGTGTCTGTCTCTCCTACTCTAGTCGGATTGGATTTTATGAAAAGGGTCCTTATGAAGCGTAAATAGTTGTGGCTGTCACGTAGTTAAGAAGGCGTTCTTGATAGAAACCCAAATCAGCCACGTAAAACTTGCAACAACAATTAGAGGACGTATAACTTGTTTTTGCAGGGTTTGACATGTGATGTGATATGGCCAAAGTTGTGATGTTGCATGTATGATGTATGAGATGATCATGATATTGTAATAGGTTTCACGACTTGCATGTCGATGAGTATGACAACCGGCAGGAGCCATAGGAGTTGTCTTAATTTATTGTATGAGATGCAACGCCATGTGCTTACTACTTTTACTTCATTGCTAACGGTTAGCCATAGTAGTAGTGATAGTAGTAGTTGGCGTGACGACTTCACGGAGACACGATGATGGAGATCATGGTGTTATGCCGGTGACAATGATGATCATGCGATGCCTGAATATGGAGATCGAAAGAGCAAAGATGATAATGGCCATATCATGTCACTATATGATTGCATTGTGATGTTTATCATGTTTTTCATCTTATTGCTTAGAACGACAGTAGCATAATAAGATGATCCCTCTTAAAATTTTGAGAACGTATTCCCCTAAGTGTGCACCGTTGCGAAGGATCGTTGTCTCGAAGCACCACGTGATGATCGGATGTGATAGATTCTAACGTTCGCATACAACGGGTGTAAACCAGATTTACACACGCAAAACACCTAGGTTGACTCGACGAGCTTAGCATGTACAGACATGACCTCGAATACAATAGACCGAAAGGTCAAACATGAGTCGTATGGTTGAATACGATCAGCATGAAGTTGCTCACCATGATGACTAGTCCGTCTCACGTGATGATCGGACACGGGTTAGTCAACATGGATCATGTATCACTTAGATGACTAGAGGGATGTCGATTTAAGTGGGAGTTCATACTTAATTTGATTAAATGAACTTCATTGTCATGAATATAGTCTAAAAGTTGTCTTTATAAATATTGTAGATTGCCAAAGTCAACCTCAATTTCAACGCATTCCTAGAGAAAAACAAGCTGAAAGATGATGGTAGAAACTATGCGGACCGGGTCCGCAACTTGAAGCTCGTCCTTGAAGCAGCTAAAAAGGCTTATGTCCTTGATGCACCGCTAGGTGACCCTCCCACTCCCGCAGCAGCCGAGGACATTCTGAACGTCTGGCAAACACGGAGTGATGACTACTCTCTGGTTAGGTGTGGCATGTTATACAGTTTGGAAACGGGGCTCCAAAGGCGTTTTGAGCAACACGGTGCATATGAGATGTTCCAAGAGCTGAAACTGGTTTTTCAAGCTCATGCCTGTGTCGAGATATATGAAGTCTCCGACAAGTTCTTTAGCTGTAAGATGGAGGAGAACAGTTCTGTCAGTGAGCACATACTCAAAATGTCTGGGTTACACGGTCGTCTGACTTCACTTGGAGTCGAACTTCCAGATGATACTATAATTGACAGAATCCTCCAGTCTCTCCCACCAAGCTACAAAGGTTTTGTGCTGAACTACAACATGTAAGGGATGGAGAAGACCATTCCCGAGTTGTACTCGATGCTCAAGTCTGCAGAAGTAGAAATCAAGAAAGAGCATCAAGTGTTGATGGTCAACAAGACCACCAGTTTCAAGAAGGGCAAGGGTAAGAAGAATTTCAAGAAAGACGGCAAAGCCGTTGCCGCGCCCGGTGAGCCAGATGCCGGGAAGAAGAAAAAGAATGGACCCAAGCCTGAGACAGAGTGCTACTATTGCAAGGGAAAAGGTCACTGGAAGCGGAATTGCCCCAAGTACTTAGCGTACAAGAAGGCCGGCAACGTTAAAGGTATATGTGATATACATGTTATTGATGTGTACCTTACCAGCGCTCGTAGTAGCTCCTGGGTATTTGATACCGGTGATGTTGCTCACATTTGCAACTCAAAGCAGGAATTGCACAATAAGCGTCGTGAATGGCTCCAAGGTCGATGTGATCGCCATCGGCACGCTACCTGTACATCTACCGTCAGGATTAGTTTTAAACTTTAATAATTGTTATTTAGTACCAGCTTTGAGCATGAATATTGTATCAGGGTCTTGCTTAATGCGAGACGACTACTCATTTAAGTCAGAGAATAATGGTTGTTCTATTTATATGAGTGATATGTTTTATGGTCATGCTCCGCTGGTGAATAGTTTATTCTTGATGAATCTCGATCGTGATGTTACACATATTCATAGTGTTAGTACCAAAAGATGTAAAGTTGATAATGATAGTCCCACATACTTATGGCAGTGCCGCCTTGGTCATATCGGTGTTAAGCGCATGAAGAAGCTCCATACTGATGGACTATTAGAGTCTCTTGACTTTTAATCATTTGACACATGCGAACCGTGCCTCATGGTCAAGATGACTAAGACTCCATTCTCAGGAATAATGGAGAGAGCGACCGACTTATTGGAAATAATACATACTGATGTGTGTGGTCCAATGAACATTGAAACTCGCGGTGGCTACCGTTATGTTCTCACTCTCACCGATGATTTGAGTAGGTATGGGTATATCTACTTGATGAAGCACAAATCTGAGACATTTGAAAAGTTCAAGGAATTTCAGAGTGAGGTTGAGAATCAAAGTGACAGAAAAATTAAGTGTCTATGATCTGATCGTGGAGGAGAATATTTGAGTCACGAGTTTGGCACACACCTAAGGAAGTGTGGAATTGTTTCACAACTGACGCCGCCTGGCACACCGCAACGCAACGGAGTGTCTGAACGTCGTAATCGCACTTTATTAGATATGGTACGATCTATGATGTCTCTTACTGACTTACCGCTATCATTTTGGGGATACGCATTAGAAACTGCAGCATTCACTTTAAATAGGGCACCGTCTAAATCCGTTGAGACGACACCGTATGAACTATGGTTTGGCAAGAAACCTAAGCCATCGTTTCTTAAAGTTTGGGGCTGCGATGCTTATGTGAAGAAACTTCAACCAGAGAAGCTCGAACCCAAAGCAGAGAAATGCGTATTCATAGGATACCCTAAGGAAACTATTGGGTATACCTTCTATCTTAGATCTGAAGGTAAGACCTTTGTTGCCAAGAACAGATCCTTTCTTGAGAAAGAGTTTCTCTCGAAAGAAGTAAGTGGGAGGAAATTAGAACTTGATGAGGTAATTACACCCCCTCTCGAACCGGAGAGTAGCGCAACATGGAAAATTGTTCCTGTGGCGCCTACGCCAACTGAAGAGGAAGTTAGTGATGATGATCATGAAGCTTCGGATCAAGTTGCTACTGAACCACAAAGGTCCACAAGGGTACGTTCCGCACCAGAGTGGTACGGCAACCCTGTGATGGAAATCATGTTGTTAGACAACGGTGAACCTTCGAATTATGAAGGAGCAATGGCGGGCCCGGATTCCAACAAATGGCTTGAGGCTATGAAATCCGAGATAGGATCCATGTATGAGAACAAAGTATGGACTTTGGTGGACTTGCCCGATGATCGGCGAGCCATAGAAAATAAATGGATCTTCAAGAAGAAGACTGATGCAAACGGTAATGTGACCATTTATAAAGCTCGACTTGTCGCAAAGGGGTTTCGAAAAATTCAAGGAGTTGACTACGAAGAGACTTTCTCTCCCGTAGCGAAGCTGAAATCAGTCTGAATCATGTTAGCAATTGCCGCCTTTTATGATTATGAAATTTGGCAAATGGACGTCAAAATAGCGTTCCTTAACGGGAATCTTAAGGAAGAGTTGTATATGATGCAACCAGAAGGTTTTGTCGACCCTAAGGGTGCTAACAAAGTGTGCAAGCTCCAGTGCTCCATCTATGGGCTGGTGCAAGCATCTCAGAGTTGGAAGATTCGCTTTAATGTGCTAATTAAAGCGTTTGGGTTCATACAGGTTTATTGAGAAGCCTGTCTGTACAAGAAAGTGAGTGGGAGCTCTGTAGCTTTCCTCATACTGTATGTGGATGACATATTATTGATGGGGAATAATATAGAGATGTTGGAGAGCATAAAGGCCTATTTGAACAAGAGTTTTTCAATGAAGGACCTTGGAGAAGCTGCATACATATTAGGCATCAAGATCTATAGAGATAGATCGAGACGCCTCATAGGTCTTTCGCAAAGTACATACCTTGATAAGATATTGAAGAAGTTCAATATGGAAAACTCAAAGAAGGGGTTCTTGCCAGTTTTGCAAGGTATGAGATTGAGTAAGACTCGGTCACCGACCACGGCAGCAGATAGAGATAAGATGAGCACTGTCCCCTACGCTTCAGCCGTAGGCTCTCCAATGTGTGCCATGCTGTGTACCAGACCTGATATAAACCTTGCCATAAGTTTGGTAGGGGGTACCAAAGTGATCCCGGTATGGAACACTAGACAGCGGTCAAGAATATCCTTAAGTACCCGAAGAGGACTAAGGAGATGTTTCTCGTTTATGGAGGTGACGAAGAGCTCATCGTAAAGGGTTACTTCGATGCTAGCTTCGACACAGATCCGGATGATTCTAAGTCACAGACCGGATACGTGTATGTTTTGAATGGTGGGGCAGTGAGCTGGTGCAGCAGCAAGCAAGAAGTCGTGGCAGCATCTACATGTGAAGCAGAGTACATAGCTGCTTTAGAAGCAGCTCATGAAGGAATTTGGATGAAGGAGCTCATCACCGACCTTGGAGTGGTTCCAAGCGCGTCGGGTCCAATGACACTCTTCTGTGATAACACTCGGGCCATTGCCATAGCCAAGGAGCGCAGGTTTCACCGGAAGACCAAGCACATCAAACACCGCTACAACTCCATCCAGGACCATGTGCAGAGTGGAGTAATAGGTATTTTTAAAGTAGACACGGATCTGAATGTTGCACACCCGTTGGCTAAACCTCTTCCTCGAGCAAAACATGATCAACGCCATAATGCTATGGGTGTTCGATACATCAGAATGTAACTAGATTACTGACTCTAGTGCAAGTGGGAGACTATTGGAAATATGCCCTAGAGGCAATAATAAAATGGTTATTATCATATTTCCTTGTTCATGATAATCGTCTATTGTTCATGCTATAATTGTATTAACAGGAAACAGTAATACATGTGTGAATAAATAGATCACAATGTGTCCCTAGCAAGCCTCTAGTTGGCTAGCTCGTTGATCAATAGATGATCATGGTTTCCTGGTCATGGACATTAGATGTCATTGATAACGGGATAACATCATTGGGAGAATGATGTGATGGACAATACCCAATCCTAAGCATAGCACTAGATCGTGTTGTTCGTGTGCTAAAGCTTTTCTAATGTCAAGTGTCTTTTTCTTCGACCGTGAGATTGTGCAACTCCCGAATACCGTAGGAGTTCTTTGGGTGTATCAAACGTCACAACATAACTGGGTGACTATAAAGATGCACTACGGGTACCTCTGAAAGTGTCTGTTGGGTTGGTACGAATCGAGATCGGGATTTGTCACTCCGTGTAACGGAGAGGTATATCTGGGCCCACTCGGTAGAACATCATCATGAGCTCAATGTGACTAAGGAGTTAGTCACACGATGACATGCTATGGAGCGAGTAAAGAGACTTACCGGTAACGAGATTGAACAAGGTATAGGTATACCGACGATCGAATCTCGGGCAAGTTATATACCGACAGACAAAGGGAATTGTATACGGGATTGATTGAATCCTTGACATCGTGGTTCATCAATGAGATCGTCGTGGAACATGTGGGAGCCACCATGGGTATCCAGATCCCACTGACGGTTATTGGTCGGAGAGTGTCTCGGTCATGTCTGCATGCTTCCCGAACCCGTAGGGTCTACACACTTAAGGTTCAATGACGCTAGGGTTAGAGGGAAATGGTATACGGGGTTACCGAAAGTTGTTCGGAGTCCCGGATGAGATCCCGGACGACACGAGGAGCTCCGGAAAGGTCCGGAGGTAAAGATTGATATATAGGATGGATGGTTTTGGACACCGGAAATGTTTCGGGCGTCACCGGTAGCGTACCGGGACCACCGAGACCACCGGAAATGGTCCCGGGGGTCCACCGGGAGGGGCCACCAGCCCCAAGAGGTAGCATATGCCAAAAGGTGAAGGGAAACCAGCCCAAAGTGGGTTGGTGCGCCTCTCACAAAGGGGCCCAAGGCGCAGGAGGTGGAGAGGGGGGGGGGAACCCTAGGCGCCGGTGGGCCTAAGGCCCACCTAGGGGTGCGCCACACCCTCCCCCTGCCCTGGCCGCCGCACCTCCCATCTGGGGGGGTTGTCGCACCACCTAGGGTGGGAACCCTAGGGGTGGAACCCTCCTCCCCTCCTCCTATATATACCTAGGGGTTTGGGGCTGTTTTGCACACGATTTCTTCTCCCCTCGGCGCAGCCCTGCCCCCCTCCTTCCTCCTCCTCCCACGGTGCTTGGCGAAGCCCTACCGGGAGACCTCGTCTCTCCATCCACACCACGTCGTCGTGCTGCCGGAGATTTTCCCCAACCTCTCCCTCCTCCTTGCTGGATCAAGGTGCGGGAGACGTCACCGGGCTGCACGTGTGTTGAACGCGGAGGTACCGTGGTTCGGCACTAGATCAGAATCACACCGCGATCTGAATCGCCGCGAGTACGACTCCATCAACCGCGTTCTAGCAACGCTTTCGCTTAGCGATCTTCAAAGGTATGAAGATGCACTCACCCCTCTCTCGTTGCTGGTCTCTCCATAGGAAGATCTGAATATGGCGTAGGAAAATTTTGAATTTATGCTACGTTACCCAACAGAACCACCGGAGGGGAGCCACCAGTGGGCCACAAGCCAACAGGCTGCGACCCCCCAGGCTATGGCGTGATGGCTTGTGGGGCCCATGTGGATCCGTTTGGCGTGATTCCAACTCTGAAAAATCCTATATATACAAGAGAACCTATGCTCCACCGCCACAACTCTTTGTATTTATGAAAAACTAATCTGGACACGTTCCAGTACCCTTTTGGAGAGGGGAAATCATCTTCAGTGGCCATCTTCATAATCCTGGTGGTGGCCATGACGAGGAGGGAGTAGCTCACTCTCGGGTCTAAGGTTTTGTACCAGTAGCTATGTGTTTAATCTCTCACTCTCTCTCTAATGTTCTTGAGATGTCACAATCTTGATGTATGACGGGCTTTGTTAATATTGTTTGATCATATGGTGTTTATCCCTTGCTATTGTTGTGATAAATTGAATCTTTCACTTTTAGATGTCGTTATGTTGGATTGAATATGCATGTTTGAGAACACTTGATGTATGTCTTGCATGCGGATACTCGTAGTGACATTGGCGTATTCAAGTGATTCACTTGATGTATGTTATGGCATCAACTTGTGGATTCCGGTTAATTTGGGAATCTATGCATAGGGGTTGAGTGCACGTTTTCATACCGTGTTCTCCGATAGAAATCTTGGGGTGCTCCTTGAAGTTCTTTGTGTTGGATTGAATATGAAGAATCTGAAACTGTTTGATGCATGTCATATATTTAGCCCACGGATACTTGAGGTGACATTGGAGTATATAGGTGACACGAGAGTTGATTGATATGTATCATGGGTGTTATTCTAGTACGAACTCTAGGGCTGTTTGTGACACTTATAGGAATAGCTCAAAAGATTGATCAGAAAGAATAACTTTGAGGTGTTTCCACTACCTACACCAATTTCATCTTATTGTTCTCCGATAAATAGGAATTTTGGAGTGATTCTCGTTGCATGTAGAGGGATGGTCATATGATTCTACCATGTTAGCATTGTTGAGAGATTGCACTAGTGAAAGTAGGAACCCTAGGCCTTATTACCAAGCATTTATACAATGTTTTGCTCGCTGGTTTACACTTGTTATCTTGCTGTTTTTATATTTTCATATTACAAAATCTATATCTATCATCCATCCTACACTTGTATCACCATCTCTTCGCCAAACTAGTGAACCTATACATTTTGCCATTGTACTGGGTGTGTAGGGGACACAAGAGATTTTTTTTGTATTTGATTGCAGGGTTGTTTGAGAGAGGCCATCTTCATCCTGCACCTCCCACGGATTGATAAACCTTAGGTCATCCATTTGAGGGAAAATTGCTACTGTCCTACAAAACTCTGCGCTTGGACGCCCAATATAGTCTACAAGAATAAAGTTGTTTAGTAGATATCACGGTCATGGAACACAGCGCTCCTCTGCCCGTTTTTACAGCTGAACCAGTGTATGTATGTATCTCCCCACCTTTTTGGTTTAATGAATGCAAGAGGTACCCCGAGCGAGACTCAGGGGATACCTTTTCATCGTCTCTCTCGAGCGCCTCTTTTCCTTCTTTCCTGGTTTTCGGATCTAGCTCATCGGACCCGGGGGCTAGCCATCCACTCTGAGCCTTAGCTTATCAAGTCAGCTAAGTAATGTACAAAATGTTGAAACCTAGGGGTGGGCATGTTAACCGAGGACAGATGTACCGAACCAAAAGAACCGGGACTGAAGCCGAATGAACCGAACCTGAAAAATTCGGTCTTTAATTCGGTTGTCAAATATGCAGAACTGAAATTATCTCATTAAATTTGGTTTTATACCTAATTAACCAAAAAGACTAAGAAAACCGAAAACATGCAACACACCTCGCTTCTCCTTGTGTTTCATATCCTTGCTCCCCAGCCAAGCTAGTTTTTTCTAAAGCACCCTAGTCAAGCTAGCTAGCTAGCCTTTGCACCGCAACAAATAAGCTATCTAGCCTCTGCACCGCTACAAAAAAAAGCTAGCTAGCATGTGTAGGCCTTTCCTCATTTAGAGAAAAGTACACACTTGTTTATTACGTCCCAAAACTACTTGGTTGCACTGCTTCAAATTTACGTTTAGTACGACCTCGAATATGTACTGAGAAAGAAGGTGTAGGTAACACTACAAATACTACTAGTAGCTAGCCATACGCTTCGATGCACCTTGATGCCACAAAAAACCGTGTAGGATAAAAAATGCTTCCATCTTGTTCGGTTGTAACCGAGGACTGAACCGAATTTTTGGTTCTAAAATAATTCTGTTTCTAAATGTGGAGGAACCAATCGGTCTGTGCTTTTTAAGAAACCGAAATTCTTATTCAATAGAACCGAACCGACCGGTTCGGTTCAACCGAATGTCGAGTCCTACTAAAAACCACTCTTCACCCCAGCTATAGACTGACTTACGGTTGTCCCCCTGGAAAGAGAGAAGGGTTGAAAGCGCTCTCACATGAACAACACCTAAGGAAGTGTGACCGGCTCGGGCTCCCCGACTCACTCCCAGGCGGCATGTGTCATGCTCGTCCTAGCCCAAGTCTTGCAGTCCTAAGTATCGGGACGCTTCCCCTAAGGCCAAGGACCCGTGCGTGTCACAGACTTGCTCCCGGCTGTCCAACTAGCGGGATCGAAGTCGGAAAGTGGGCACGAGGAAAAAGATAAGGGACAAAGGCAACACGCGAGCCGACACGTGATACATCTTCAATGTATCTATAGTTTTTGATTGTTTCATGCTGATATGTTATCATTCTAGGATACTTTTTGGGTATTTATTTACCAATTTATATTATTTATGAGCACTAACCTATTGACCTAGTGCATAGTGCACTTGTTGATTTCTCCATTTTTTTGTTGGAACTATACCCTAGAGGCAATAATAAAATGGTTATTATTATATTTTCTTGTTCATGATAATTGTCTATTGTTCATGCTATAATTGTATTAACCGGAAAACGTAATACATGTGTGAATACATAGACCACACCATGTTCCTAGTGATCCTCTAGTTGACTAGCTCATTGATCAATAGATGGTCATGGTTTCCTGACCATGGACATTGGATGTCATTGATAATGGGATCACATCATTAGGAGAATGAAGTGATGGACAAGACCCAATCCTAAGCATAGCAAAATATCGTGTAGTTCGTTTGCAAGAGCTTTTCTAATGTCAAGTATCATTTCCTTAGACTATGAGATTGTGCAACCTCTGGATACCGTAGGCATGCTTTGGGTGTATCAAACGTCACAACGTAACTGGGTGACTATAAATGTGCACTATAGGTATCTCTGTAAGTGTGTGTTGGGTTGGTACGAATCGAGACTGGGATTAGTCACTCCGTGTGATGGAGAGGTATCTCTAGGCCCACTCGATAATACATCATCATAATGAGCTCAATGTGACTAAGGAGTTAGTCACGGGATCATGTGTTACGGAACGAGTAAAGAGACTTGCTGGTAACATGAATGAACAAGGTATATGGATACCGACGATCGAATCTCGGGCAAGTAACATACCGATGGATAAAGGGAATTGTATACGGGATTAATTGAATCCCCGACATCGTGGTTCATCCGATGAGATCGTCGTGGAACATGTGGGAGCCAATATGGGTATCCAGATTCCGCTATTGGTTATTGGCTGAAGAGGTGTGTCGGTCATGTCTGCATGGTTCCCGAACCCGTAGGGTCTACACGCTTAAGGTTCAGTGACGCTAGAGTTGTGATGAGAATTGTATGTGATTACCGAAATTTCTTCGGAGTCCCGAATGAGTTCCCGGGCGTCATGAGGAGTTCCAGAATGGTCCGGAGGTAAAGATTTATATATTGGAAGTCCTATTTTGGCCATTGGGAAATGCTCGGGATTTTTCTATATTGTACCGGGAAGGTTCTAGAAGGTTCTGGAGTGGGGTCCACCTGCATGGGGGGGCAAATGAACGTGGGTAGTGGGGGCAAGGCCCCACACCCCTGGTCAAGGCGCACCAAGACCCCCCCCCCTTAGAAGGAATAAGATCATATCCCGATGGGATAAGATCAAGATCCCTAAAAAAGGGGGATAACAATCGGTGGGGAAGGGAAAGGATGAGATTTCTTTCCTCCCAACTTTGCCAACGCCCCAATGGAATTGGAGGGAAAGAAACCAGCCCCCTCCACCCCTATATATAGTCGGGAGGCGCATGGGAGCTTTACCCTTGGCCCTCGCGCAGCCGTCCCCCTCCTACACCTCCTCCTCCTCTGTAGTGCATAGCGAAGCCCTGCCAGAGAACCACGAGTTTCACCGCCACCACGCCGTCGTGCTGTCGGAGCTCTCCCTCAACTTCTCCTCCCCCTTGCTGGATCAAGAAGGAGGAGACTTCCCCGGGTTGTACGTGTGTTGAACGTGGAGGTGCCGTTCGTTCGGCGCTTGGATCGGATCTTCCGCGATTAGAATCGCCGCGAGTACGACTCCATCAACCGTGTTCTTTGTAACGCTTCCGCTTAGCGATCTTCAAGGGTATGAAGATGCACTCCCACTCTCTTGTTGCTAGCATCTCCTAGATTGATATTGGTGACACGTAGGATTTTTTTTGAATTATTACTATGTTCCCCAACATTTTTCAATTTTCAGGTTTTCAATACCAAACAAAGTCCAGTTGACCTGAAACTTTTTGGAGATTTTTTTGGACCAAAATAAGACCAATGAGTATTGGAAGAAGGCTGGACACCACCTGAGGGCCCCACAAGCCAATGTGGTGCAGCCTAGGGGGTCGCGCCGTGATGGATTGCGGGCCCCTTGAGGCTCTCCTGACTCCGTTTTCTAGCTTATAAATTCTCATATATCCTAAAAACCATAAATGCAGTATCGAAACACTTTTTACTCCGTCGCAAGTCTCTGTTCTGATGGGAGGCCATCTGGAGCTCCGTTCGAGCACCCTGCCAGAGGGGGATCAATCACGGAGGGCCTCTTCATCAACCTTGCTGCCCTCATCATGATGCGGGAGTAGTTCACCACACACCTACGGGTCCATGGCTAGTACCTAGATGAAAATCTCTCTCTCTTGATCTTCAATACAATGAACATCGCATCTTTGCTTTGATCCGTATGATGTAATCCTATTGTGCGGTGCATTTGTTGGTATCCGATGAATTATGGGGTTTATGTTAAGATTATTCATGATAAATATTTGAGTCTTCTCTGAATACTAATGTGATTCTTATATGCATGGTTATGATATCTTCGTAATTCTCTCTGATCTATTGAAATAGTTTGGCCAACTAGATTGATATTTCTTCGGTGAGAGAGGTGTGTCGTAGTAGGTTCAACGTGGCGAATTTCTATATCCCAGTGGCAGAAGGGGACAAGATGTGTCTTTGTGTTGCCACTACTAAGGATAACATGATGGGATTTATTCATATTGCTTGAGTTTACTTTGTCTACATCATGTCGTTGTTCTCCATGCATTACTCTGTTTTACTTAATACTCTAGATGCATGCTGGATAGCGGTCGATGAGTGGAGTAATAGTAATAGGTGCAGGCGGAGTCAGCCTATTTGTTTATGGACGTGATGCCCATATACACATGATCATTACCGTGGTTATTGCATAACTATCCGCTTTTCTATCAATTGCCCAACGGTAATTTGTTTACCCACTTATGTTGTTTTCATGAGAGATGCCATTAGGTAAAACTATGCCCCTCGGGTCTATTCACCATATATTTACAAAACCTTCATTACCTTTCTGCCATTTACTTGTTTCATTTTATTTTGCAATTTACAATTATCTACACATCTCACTTGCTTGGAGATAACGAGACCAAAAGGATTGACATCCCTCTTGACCGCGTTGGGTGCGAGTTGTTTGTTCTTTTGTGTGTAGCCACTAAGGACGGCTGTTGTTGATATTTCTATTGGTTTTATACACCTTTGTTTCATAACTGAGGGATATACTTACTCACGTTATGCTACGATAACCCGTTCCTCTTCATGGAAAACCCGACGCGGATCACAAGTATTAGGAAGGATTTTTGGTGTTGTTGCCGGGGAGTATCATCACCAACTATCAAGTAACTACACACAAATTTTCATTCACTTGTTCCTCTTTCTATTTGCTGGTATATTTAGTTCATCTCATAAAATATAAAAATACAAAAATATTTACCTTTGCTTCCTTAGCTTGTCACTAGTTTCCATCTTTGCTCTCTAGTTTACTTGTCGTGCTTATTACTTTGCTTGCTCGGTCACCATGTCTCAAGATACTACTAAGTTGTGTGACTTATCAAATACTAATAATAATGATTTTATTATTACTCCTATACCACCCCACGAGTGCGGAGGCTTTTGATATTAGTGCTGCATTGCTAAATCTTGTCATGAAAGATCAATTTTTGGGAAGTCCTAATGAGGATCCCGCTTCACATCTTAATACCTTTGTTGAGCTTTGTTATATGCAATAGAAAAGGGATATTGATAATGATATTGTGATTTTTTCCTTTTACACTAAGAGATAAAGCTAAAGCTTGGTTTTCATCTTTACCATGTAATAGTATTGGAACATAGGATAAGTGTAGAGATGCTTTTATTGCCAAGTATTTTCCTCCTGCTAAGATCATCTCCCTTAGAAATAAAATAATGAATTTTAAATAGCATGATCAAGAACATGTTGCGCAAGATTGGGTCAGAATTAAATTGATGATAAGGAATTGCCCCACTCATGGTTTAAACGTGTGGATGATTATCCAAAACTTCTATGTTGGACTAAACTTTGTGTCTAGAAATTTTCTAGATTCTGCTACACATGGTACCTTTATGGATGTGCGGAGAGGCCAAAAATCTTCTGGACAACATCATGACCAATTATTCTCAATGGCATACCGAGAGAGCTCCAACTAGTAAGAAGGTAATTTCTGTTGAGGATATCACTACTTTGAGTGAAAAAGTGGATGCTCTTATGAATTTGGTTGCTCATAAAAATACTCATGTTGATCCCAGTGATATGCCCTTGTCTACTTGGATTGAGAAAAATGATAATGCCGATGTGAATTTTATCTTGCGAAATAATATCAATAACAATGCTTATAGAGGTAATTTCAATTTTAGGTCGTATCCCGGTAATGCCTCTAACAACTATGGAAATTCTTATGGTAATTCTTATGGAAATTCTTCTACAAATTCTAATCGTATACCCTCTGATATTGATAACACAGTTAAGTAATTCATTAATTCTAAAAAAATCAATACTATGGTAGAAGAAAAATTGCATGTTGTGGATACTTTGGCTAAAATCATGGATATAATTGCTATTGATGTAGAAACTCTTAAAAGTAAAGCTTTGCTGCCTAAGCACGATTTTCATGAGAACGTTAAATCTATCCAAGTTCCTATTAATTAAAGTAAAGCAAGCACCACTAAGTTGAAACCAAAGCAAGAATTCCTAGAAAAAGCTCTTCCACCCGGTTTTTACCGAAATCATGATGAAGTTCTTAAAATGATTGCTACTTATCCTATTGAATCTTTGTTTACTTCTCTGAATATTAATGATAAAGGGGCGGGAGATAAGTCAACTCTAGTTAAGGAGCGCCCCATTTGCTTGGAGGGTGACGAGTTTGATGCTAAAACTAAAAAAAGTGGGTTCGGAGAGGTCAAAACATTAACTGGTGATGTGCCCACTATCTTAGATTACAAGGACTTTAATTATGATAATTTATATTTAGTATAATGCATTTCCTTGTTGCGATCCATTATTATCTCATCCAATGCTTATGAACAAAAAAAAGCTTTTACTCAACATATAGTAGAAGCTACGGTAAAAGCTTATGATGAGAAACTTGAGCTTGAAATTTCTATTCCTAGAAAGTTGCATGATGAGTGGGAACCTACTATTGAAATTAAGATAAATATATATATGAATGCAATGCTCTGTGTGACCTTGGTGCTATTGTTTCAACTGTACCTAAATCTTTATATGATGTGCTTGGTCTCACTAATATTGAAGAGTGTTCCCTAAACTTGCATCTTGCAGATTTTACCATTAAGAAACCCTTAGGTAGAATTAGTGATGTGCTTATCATTGCAAATAAAAACTATGTGCATGTAGATTTCATTGTTCTTGATATTGGTTGCAATCCTACTTGTCCATTATACTTGGAAGACCCTTCCAACGAACTATAGGTGCAATCATTGACATGAAAGAGGGAAACATAAGGTTCCAAGTACCATTAAAGAAAGGAATGGAACACTTCCCTAGAAAGATAAATAGTCCACCTTATGAATCAATCATTATAGCTACCTATGGATGGAGTGTCAAAGATGACAACACTTGAAACTATGCCTAGCTAGGGGCGTAAAACAATAGCGCTTGTTGGGAGGCAACCCAATAGTTATCTTCATTTTTGTTTTTTTACTTTCGGTTTGTTTGTGTTAACATGATTATTGCCACTGTAATGATTGTGTTTTTATGTTTTAGTTAGTGTTTGCGCAAGGTAAAGCCTTTGGGATGATTTGTATGATGAGTGGAATTGATACGATGCAAAAACACAAACTTTATGCCTAGTGTAGAATTTCTCTGATTTTACAAGCACATCTTTTTAAGCTGAAATTTTTACAAAGTATTGTTGTAAAAATTCCTTAGGTCTTCCTAATATTTGAGAATTTTTGGAGTTACTTAAGTATAGGTTCATTATAGATTACTACAGACTGTTCTATTTTAGACACATTCTGTTTTTTCTTGCATAGTTTGCTTATTTTGATGATCCTATGAATTGTATCGGGGGCTATGATGTCTACTACACAACCTTCTTCTTGTAGACTCGTGTTGGGCCTCCAAGCGCAGAGTTTTGTAGGACAATAGTCAATAGCAAGTTTACCTCAAGTGGATAACCTAAGGTTCATCAATCCGTGGGAGGTGCAGGATGAAGATGGTCTCTCTCAAGCAACCCTGCAATCAAATAACAAAGAGTCTCTTGTGTCCCCAACACACCCAATACAATGGTAATTTGTATAGGTGCACTAGTTCGGCGAAGAGATGGTGATACAAGTGTAATATGGATGGTAGATATAGGTTTTTGTAATATGAAATTATAAAAACAGCAGGGTAACAAATAGTAAACATCGAGCAAAACGTTGTATAAATGCTTGATAACAAGGCCTATGGCCATACTTTCATTAGTGCAAGTTCTCTCAACAATACTAACATAGTTAAATCATATATAAATCCCTCAATTGCGACAAAGATTTCACTCTAAAGTCACAAATAGCGGAGAACAAACGAAGAAATTACTGTAGGGTACGAAACCACCTCAAAGTTATCTTTTCTGATCAATCTTATGAGCTATCCCTATAAGTGTCACGAACAACCCTAGAGTTCGTACTAAAATCACACCTTAAGATACACATCAACCAAAACCCTAATGTCACCTAGATACTCCAATGCCACCACAAGTATCCATGGGCATGATTATATGATATGCATCACATAATTTCAGATTCATCATGTTCAATCCAATAGAAAGAACTTCAAAGAATGCCCCAAAGTTTCTACCGGAAAGTCAAGAAGAAAACATGTGCCAACCCCTATGCATAGATTCCCAAGGTCATGGAACCCCTAAGTTGATCACCAAAGCATACATCAAGTGGATTAATATAACATCCCATTGTCACCACAGATATCCCATCGCATTACATACATCAAGTGTTCTCAAATCCTTAAAGACTCAATCCAACAAGAAAACATCAAAGGAAAACTCAATTCATCACAATAAGATAGAGAGGGGAAAACTCCATATGATTCATCTATATTAATAAAGCTCACGATACATCAAGATCGTGCCATCTCAATAACACGAGAGACAGAGATTGAACACATAGCTACTAGTACATACCCTCATCCCCGAGGAGGATTACTCACACATTATCATGGTGAGAAAGAGAGATTTGTTGATGGAGAAGTGCAGCCCCGAAGAGATGGAGGCGATGGCGGCCATGGCACCGGCGACGGGCGGCAGCCCCTTGCCCCTCCTTCTTCCTTGGTCTTGGTGATGCAATGGAGGAGCCTCTCCCCTTCTTGGCGACTGCCAAGAGAGAGGCAAATTCGTGGCTCGTGGTGGCTCTACCAAAATTAGGATTTCCCCTCCTTATATGTGCATGTGTGGTGCTCTATGGCCTTCCGATGGATGGACCCTTGATCCAACGGTTCTCAGGCACCTCTAGGACCTTCCTAGTGGCTCCGCACAGCCCTCATGAGTCTCCAAAGTCATGGCTTGACCGAATATATCAGATATGTTAAGAGTTGGACTCAATCACGTCAACAATTCTCGTGATCTGTAATCAGAAATTTTTCTTCAGTAAAACGGGTCTCCAAATCGCATACGAACTCCCTTTTGGACGCATTTCTATTCTAGAGTCATTTCCACAAAATTCCCCACACTTTCTTAGTTTTAGCGTTTTCCATTTGATGTCGGCTTTGCCGGTCAAACTGACGATCTGTAAAAACTGTTTGTGGACAGATTTCACGAGAGTAAGAGTCCTTCTTCAACAAGGCTCCTTTTGCATTTTTTCGTCAATTTCAAATTAATTCCAACAAATCAAAGTGTGAAACAAGAACTTGTGCAATTTTTCAACCATTAATAGGTTAGTCTCAAAAAATAATATAAAGTTATAGTAAAATGATTGTAGAACACCCAAGAATGATAATGTAACAACATGGAACAAACAAAAATTACACATACGTTGGAGATGTATCAGCATCCCCAAACTTAATTCCTGCTTGTCTTCGAGTAGGTAAATAATAATTTTTTGATGTGGAATGGTGCGTAACATGTTCATCAAATTATTTTCTTCTTTGTATGGCATGGACATTTGGACGTGTAAGTGATTCAAAGCAACAGTCTAGTTTTAACATAATGACTTCAATAGTAAAGCATGTCAACAAGCAACCATGTCTTTCAAAATATCAACACTAAAGAAAGTTAGCCCTAGCCCATCATGTTCAATCATTGATCCATTCATGGAACACCCTCAAATATTAGCTATGCCCAGTGCTCAAGTACGATCATAGTGTTCCCTAGTTTGTGCTTATAATAGAAGATGGAGACTCAAAGCAAAAATAAAAATTGCATAAAAAAATAGATAGGCCCTTCACAGAGGGAAGTAGGGATTTGTAGAGGTTTCAAATCTCAAGGTTTAAATCGAGAGATCGAAATTATTTTGAGTAGCATGCTTTTCCTGTCAACGAAAACGACAAAGTAGCTCACAATAATTTCCATGCTAGATACATTATAGGCGGTTCCCAAACAGAAGGATAAAGTTTTTACTCCCCCTCCACCAATAAATCACACTCCACGGCGAGCCCAATCCACAGGTACCGTCCATACCAACAACATTCCTGGGGAAGTTTTGTTTCATTATATTTGATTTAGTTTTTGAGCATGGAACTGGGCATCCCGAAAACCAGCCACTTTCTCGTGAATGATAGTGAATCAACACATATCGTGAGAATTACCCACCTAGCATGGAAAAATATTGGATACTCCCCACCGTTTCATGAGCGGTACGGGCACACAAAAGAGAAAAAATATTTTGAAAATTTAGAGATGGCACATACAAATTTGCTTGGAATGGCATGGAAATACCGCATATAGGTAGGTATGGTAGACTCATGAGGCAAAACTTGGTTTAAGGATTTTGGATGCACAAGTAGTATTTGTATTTAGTACAAATGAAGGCTAGCAAATAGATTGGGAAGCAATCAAACCAAGAAACGAAAATTCACATAAGTGAGCATTGAGTCGTAACTAACACCAAATAATACACCACAGTAGGATGTAACTTCATTGCATAACTTCATTGCATAACTATTGGGGAATTACAAACCTTAACACCAATATTCCTACTTAAAGCATAATTACTCACTAAAATGACTCACATATTACTATCATCATGTTTCAAAACTATTACAAAGAATCAAGTTTAATTTGTCCCATGATCTTCATGAAAGTTTTTATTATATCCCTCTTGGATATCGATTACTTTGGGAATAGTTTCATATATTTCGATTGCCCTTTCGACATACTCAAACCAATTTAAAGGAAGCACAAGAGCATAAAGATTTGATCCCCCAAAAAGGTATAAGTAAAGCATTAGAGGAAATAACAAGCTACTCACAAAAGATATAAGTGAGCATCAATGAGTAGTCAAACAATTAAGGAGCCATGTGAGGACTCTCTCTCCCTCAAAATATATTTTCAGATCTGAGTATTTTATTTAAACATCAAACAAAAGAAAAATAGCACTCGAAGAATAGGACGCATCATGTGAACGAATAAAAATTTAGTCTCAACATAGGCTAACCGATAGTTGACGAAGAGAGGTGGGACGAGTAGCATCCCCAAGCTTAGATGCTTGAGAGTTCTTGAAATATTTACTTGGGGTGCCTTGGGCATCCCCAAGCTTGCGCTTTTGTATCTTTTTTAATCCTCTCATATCCCGGTTTCACCTATTCTCAAATACTTCATCCACACAAAACTTGAAAAGAACTCGTAAGATAGGTTAGTGCACATAATAATAAATCAACTCTTTATGTACTGCCAATACAAGTTGCATAATAATTGCGAACATTATCTACTGTTTACTATCATTTCCACAATTTATATCTATCAATATAGGCTATGGAAACTATAGGATAAGTAGATAACAAAACTATGACAGGAATCTGTCCAAACAGAATAGATTGTAGAAATTTATGAAAACAGTGTACTTCTGAAACTTAAAAAACTTATGCAAAATTTAGGACATTCTATAAAATTTATATGAAAACCCTGTGTAAAATATTCAGAAACTTTCCACGTTCCACTAAAATATGAAAATTCAAACACTAGAACACCATTTTATGTTTTTACACAACACCAATCAAAGTATGCAATGCAAGCATCCTAATGCAGTTCTTGGAAATTTTATTAAAAAACAAGATTATAAATAACATCTAACAGAGAACAACAAAATAAAATGACGCTCCAAGCAAAATTTATATTATGTGATGAATAAAAATATAGCTCCAAGTAAGATATACCGATAATGTTGAAGACGAAAGAGGGGATGCCTTCTGGGGCATCCCCAAGCTTAGGTGCTTGAGTATTCCTTGGATATTACCTTGGGGGTGCCTTGGACATCCCCAAGCGTAGGTTCTTGTCACTCCTTATTCTCCTCATATCGGCATCTCACCCAAAACTTGAAAACTTCAATCACACAAAACTTAACGGAACTTCGTGAGATGGGTTAGTATAATAAATAATGATCATTCACTTAAGTACTGTCAAAGACAAGATTAATAATTGTTCCCACATGATACCTACTGTATTCTACTATTACCATAATTTATATCACGAAATATAAGCTATGAGAACACTAAAACAAGCAAACTATGCACGCAAAACAGAATCTGTTAAAAACATAACCGTCTGGGAAGATCTGTAGTGTAAACATACTTACGTGTCTCTAAAAATTCTGAAACATTAGAAAATCCAGGAAATTTGTATATAAATCATGTGTAAGAAATTTAGATCAAAATCACGTTCCACTGAATTTACAAAATTCCTGGACTGAGAGCAAAAGTTTCTGTTTTTGCACATAATCAACTCAACTATCATCCACACTATCCCAAAGGCTTTACTTGGCACTTTATTGAAATAAAAGCTATAAAACATGATTACTACAGTATCTTAATCATGTGAACACATCAAATCAGAAAGTAAAAGAGTTGGGTTGTCTCCCAACAAGCGCTTTTCTTTAAAGCCTTTTAGCTAGGCGTGATGATTTCAATGATGCTCACATAGGAATAATAATTATAACTTGCAAAAGAGCATCATGAATCTTATGAAAAGCACATTTAAGTCTAACCCACTTCCTATGCATAGGTATTCTGTGGACAAACAATTTATGGGAGCAAGAATCAACTAGCATAGGAATGCAAAACAAGCATAACTTCAAAACTTTGAACACATAGAGAGGAAACTTGATATTATTGCAATTCCTACAAGCATATGTTCCTCCCTCATAATAATTTTCAGCAGCATCATGAAGGAATTCCATAATAGAACCAGCACATAAAGCATTCTTTTCATGATCTACAAGCATAGAAATTTTACTACTCACCACATAAGCAAATTTATTCACATCAATAGTAGTGGGAGCAAACTCAACAAAATAACTATCATGTGAAGCATAATCCAATTGAAAATTAAAATCATGATGACAAGTTCCATGGTTATCATTATTATTTATAGCATACATGTCATCACAATAATCATCATAAATAGGAGGCATGCTTACATCATAATAAATTTTATCATCAAAACTTGGGGGACTAAACATATCATCTTCATCAAACATAGCATCCCCAAGCTTGTGGCTTTGCATATCATTAGCATCATGAATATTCAAGGAATTCATACTTACAACATTGCAATCATGCTCATCATACAAAGATTTAGTACCAAACATTTTAATAACTTCTTCTTCTAACACTTGAGCACAATTTTCCTTTCCATTATTTTCATGAAAGACATTGAAAAGATGAATCATACGAGGCAACCTCAATTCCATTTTTGTAGTTTTCTTTTATAAAAAACTAGTGAAAAACAAGAAACTAAAAGATTTAACGGCAAGATATAAAGATATACCTTCAAGCACTCACCTCCATGGCAACAGTGCCAGAAAAGAGCCTCGTTGACGGGATGCGAGTGTCGCTAACCTAACCTCCCCGGCAATGGCGCCAGAAAATAGCTTGATGTCTACTACACAACCTTCTGCTTGTAGACTCGTGTTGGGCCTCCGAGCGCAGAATTTTGTAGGACAATAGCAAGTTTCCCTCAAGTGGATGACCTAAGGTTTATCAATCCGTGGGAGGCGTAGGATGAATATGGTCTCTCTCAAGCAACCATGCAATCAAATAACAAAGAGTCTCTTGTTTCCCCAACACACCCAATACAATGGTAAATTGTATAGGTGCACTAGTTCGGCGAAGAGATGGTGATACAAGTGTAATATGGATGGTAGATATAGATTTTGTAATATGAAAATATAAAAACAGCAAGGTAACAAATAGTAACAGCAAGCAAAACATTGTATAAATGCTTGGAAACAAGGCCTAGGGTCCATACTTTCACTAGTGCAAGTTCTCTCAACAATACTAACATAGTTGAATCATATATAAATCCCTCACGCGTGACAAAGAGTTCACTCCAAAGTCACGAATAGCGGAGAACAAACGAAGAAGTTATTCTAGGGTATGAAACCACGTGAAAGTTATCTTTTTTGATAAATCTTATGAGCTATCCCTATAATTGTCACGAACAGACCAAGAGTTCATACTAAAATAACACCTTAACATACACATCAACCACAAGTACACATCAACCAAACCCTAATGTCACCTACATACTTCACATGACTACTTGCAACATGACATCTCCCGTGGCCTCAAGAACAAAACTAACTACTCACAAGTGATTAACATGCTCATGATCAGAGAGGTATTAAATAGCATATTGGATCTTAACATGTGATGTTCCACCAGATAAACCGTAAAGCATCAACTACAAGATGTAATCAACAGTACTAGTCACACCTCAGGTACCAATCTCAGGTTCCGGTACAAGATTGAGCGCACGAGATGAAGATTGGCCTCCCCAAGATGAGAGGGTTGTTGGTGATGACGATGGCCTCGATTCCCCCTCCGGGAGGGAAGTTCCTCCGGCGGTATCCCTCCGTCGGAGGGCAAAATTGCTCATGCCCAAGTTCGCCTCGAGACGACAGTTCTTTGTGCCAAAAGTCATGTACTTATTTTTCCAGGTCAAAAGAGAGTATATATACCAGAACATGGACGCTAGAGGTGGCCTGGGTGGCCCACTACCCACCAGGCCGCGCGAGGGGGGCTGGCGTGCCCTAGTGCCTAGTGGGCACCTGGAAGCTCCACTCCAGTACTTATTTACTCCAATATTTATTATATATTCAATAGAAAATCCTCATGAAGCTTCAGCCCATTTGGAGATGTGCAGAATAGGTATCTCTAACGTAGCCTTTTCAGGTCCAGAATTCCATCTGCCGGCATTCTCCCTCTTGGTGTAAAGCTTGCATATTATGAGAGAAAAGGCATTATAATTACTCCGTAAAGTGGTATAATACATAAAAACACTATAAATAATAGTAGAAAAACATGACACAAAATGGACGTATCAACTCCCCAAAGCTTAGACCTCGCTTGTCCTCAAGTGAATGGCGATAACAAAAATCATGACAACATGCTTTGAGAGAGAGGTGTCGATAAAAACAGTATACGGATATAGTGGCATCATGATCATTATTATAACAGCAAATAAACTTTATCAAATACTTCATCACACCATTTTCAACATATAACTTTCACCATAAAGACTTCTTATAAACAAGTAATAATTCATCACAACATCGAAGTATGAAGCATAAACTCTATTGTAAACTAACAAACTATGTTTCAGTCAACTTTGCAACACAATTCATCACATTTTTAGGAAGGGTCACATGTCGGAGCTTTTAAGCAAGTCTACATACTCAACCATCATTTAATCTTGTATGATTTCTAACACTCACCGCATACATATGAGCAAAAGGTTTCAACCGCATACATAGAAAGATAGGGGCTTAAAGTGTCACCTCCCAACGTATTCACCTCAAAGGGTGATGTCAACAATAATAACTCATAACCATCCACATTCAACAGGATATATATGTCTAGATCTTTCCCCACCACATGATGCTTTCCAAAGATAAAATAAAGAGGAGTAGTGAAGAATACTTTGACTCTTGCATAAAAGTAAAAGATAGGCCCTTCGTAGAGGGAAGCAGAGGTTCTCATGCGCTTTTTGGTTGTATGCCAAATCCCTTAGTGCAAAGGAACGTTACGTTATATTGCCCCTTATGATGGCAGCCTTTATTATGCGGTTTATCGATTTTATTATTGCCATCACAATTTCGTACAACGCTTAATTTCCCTTACATTAAATGATCGAACACGTTTAGAAGCAATTTTTATTGGTCTCTGCACCGATGACAACTTACTTGAAGGATCTTACTCAATCCATAGGTAGGTATGATGGACTCTTAAAACATGGATTTGGGTTTAAGGTATAGCATGCACAAGTAGTATCTCTACTTGGTGTGGAGTTTTGGCTAGCAAAGATATTGGGCAATCACCACATGTTAGAGCATCTATAACAATATAGCTTCTTCGTGAATGTGCAGAAACATAAATCATTACGTTATCTTCCTTGTCCAACATCAATATTTTTTGCATATTATAATTAATGGGGGATCACAATCATAAAAGATGTCAAGGATAGTGTATTTGCATGTAAATCTTCTCTTCCCTTATTAATTCTTTCATGTGTTGCATCACCGAGCAATGCTATGTTTGTCAACCTTCAACAAATTTTACCACTTATACTTTTCCTTATGTGATGTCACTACTTACTATAAGATTATCATATGATATTTTTCATTATTTTCCTTTATCTTGATTGCAGTGAGAAAGTAAAGAAGCAAAAACTCAAACAAAACTTTATTATATAACTCTCACTCGATTACATATATAGATACATAGATCACAAAAGTAGCACTCAAAAATATTGATCGAACTAAACTTTTATTTGATGAAATCACGAAGTAACTAAAGATTGAACTAAGATGGATAAAGATAATAAGAGTGATGGTGATACAATACTGGGGCACCTCTACCAAGCTTGGCACAAGCCGAGGGGAGTTCCCATACCCGTGTACTCAAGTCTCCCTCTTTGGTGATGAAGATGAAGGTGGTGGTGGTGTAGATGAGGAAGCAGCGTCACAATGTAGCCTCAAGACGTTCTCGAGTTGTTAAATAATGCTCCGGAGGCCAATGATTTGGTCCTTTAACAAGATATTTGCATGAGTAATATATTTATTCACAACACGGACCATTTAGAAGGCTCTAAAGGCTTCGATTTCAGTAGGGTGAGATGCTCATAGTAGGGTTGGAGGTAATCTTCTTCCTCCTCTTCCTTTACCATCATGGCGTGTCCTTCTTTTGTAGCTTGATTCCCTTTGAATTCCTTGCCCTTGTTCTCCTTGGTAGCTTCTACTGGTTCTTACTCCTTCAGTTCCATCTTCTTTAGCCAAGCATCCACTTCTACACGGTTAGCACAGGGAGAAGACATGATGCCCGACTTGATAGTTCTGACAGAAAAACAACACGAAACAAGAACGGAGGATTTCTCCGTGGTACTAACGTCAAATCATCGGCAGATATATATAAAGAAATTTTATACAGGTAAATACTTGTCCTACAAGAAAACGGATCCAGGAAGGTGCCAGAAGGGCCCACTACCTACGAGGCCGTGCGAGGGGGGATGGCGCGCCTAGGTGTCTAGTGGGCACCTAGGTTGCCTTCTCGTGTGTTTATCAATTTCCTAATTTTTCTAATATTCCAAAACTAACAGAAAATATTTTTGCCGATTTTTCGGAGTCTGTTTACTTACCGTATCGCATACCTCTTCCTTTTAAGGGTTCTCAAGTGTTCTAGAAGGTATCATTTATGTGTTCCTACGGTCTCATGGTTTGAATAATATTTGTTTCAACATTAATAGGTGTACGTGAAATATAATTCTTTATTTTTTGTCCATTGACAACCTTCGGGTTAGTGCCTTCGGGATTGTTGATCTTAATGGCTCTAGACCGATAAACTTCTTCGATCATATATGGTCCTTCCCATTTGGAGAGAAGTTTTGCTGCAAAAAATCTAAGACGAAAATTGTACAATAGAACATATTCACCAACTTTTAATTCTCGCTTTTGAATTCTTTTGTCATGCCATCTTTTAACCTTTTCTTTGAATAGTTTGGCATTTTCATAATCTTGGGTTCTCCATTCATCTAATGAGCTAATGTCAAATAACCTCTTCTCACTAGCAAGTTTGAAATCAAAGTTTAGTTCTTTAATTTCCCAATAAGCTTTATGTTCTAACTTAGGAGGTAAATGACTTTCTTTTCCATAAACCATTTTATAAGGAGATGTACCCATAGGATTTTTATAAGCTATTCTGTAGGCCCACAATACATTGTCTAATTTCTTAGACCAATTCTTCTAGAACCTATTGACCGTCTTTTCCAATATTAATTTATTTTCTCTATTGGTTAATTCTACTTGACCACTAGATTGAGGATGATAAGGGATGCAATTCTATGGTTAACATCATATCTAGAAAGCAACTGACGAAAAGAACCATGAATAAAATGCGAACCACCATCACTCATTAAGTAACTGGGGACTCCAAAATGTGGGAAAATAACTTCCTTCAGCATTTTAATAGAGGTGTTATGATCAGCACTATTGGTTGTAATAGCTTGTGTCCACTTAGTGACATAATCACCAGAAACCAAAATATGTGTGTACCCATTAGAGGAAGGAAAAAATCCCATATAATCAAGGGATTTTTATTTCTGTGCCCCAGGTTCGTTAGTTCTACTCATTCATCCCCACGCTCTTAACTTTTGCTCACTTTTCCTCACTCCCTTGCCCGATACCCTCAGAACTGGTCACAGCGGATGTTGCTGTCGGGTCAAAGGCTTGACCGTTAACTCTGACTAGTGGGGCCATGCTGGATTGTGTTGTCCGTTCGACCTGACAAGTGGGGCCGCGTTGGGTGGTGTCGGTGTTTGACCGTTGGGCCATGGTTTTGTTGGGTCGTCCCTTGCATTAAACGTCTGCGCGCCACAAGGACAGAAGCCTGCTATGCATGCACCCAGCAAACCCTGCCTGCATGCGTCGATCGAGCCTGCATGTGCCGATGCCATGATCCCACGATGCGCCGATCGATCCTGCATGCGCCGACCGAGCCTGCATGCGCCGATGCATCCGCCACGATGCACTAACCAAGCAGCTTTCTTGCATGCCAGCCGCCACGGATGCAGCGACGGTCACTGTCGCTGGTTCCTCTCTTCTAGCTAGGTGGCTGCATATGTGTGGCTTGTGTAGAAAAAAAAGGCACTCCCATACTTACTTGTACTCATTCATCCCTACAAACAAAGCTTGCTTGCATGCACTAGGTGGTTACTAACAAGGGAACCCTACTAACAAGCCGAGCTCTCTAAAAAAATAATCAACAAATATGTAGTCCGAGTATGTAGATGGGTTCCCTATGTAGATAGGGCCAACAAGCCCATATCACGATCACATAGCTCAAACTATGAAGAACTTAATGATATAATAGATAGAAAACTTAATAATAGAATTTAATAAAAGGGCCAACAAGCCGATAGCAACTCCAACATAGTTCAATTAAAACTTAACATAACATAGACTAAACAAAGATAAAGGGTTTAGAACCCTAGCCGTCGCCTTCTTCACCTCGCTCCTCCTCCGGGCGCCCTTTTCACTGCTCCTCCGGGGCGTTGTCGATGGGGTACGGAAGAGTGTGCTTGCGCGTCGCGGTGGGGAAGATGTTGTTGTACTTTGTGAACCTGTTGTGGGTGGTGAAAGCAATGAACTCGGAGCCACACCAAAACACCCGGCCGAGGAGGTAGAAGGCGTCGAATGTTTTGGTGAAGTGGGCAAGGAGAGCAACCACCACCCGATTTTAGATGACCTCCTCGACGCGGAACATCGTTGGAAATCCCCTCAGGAGGTGGTGGTAGACGGACGCGAGGAAGAACTCAGTGAAGTTCCTTGCGGTTCTCAGCCTTGATATCGCCCACACACGTAGTGTGCGATCAACGTACATGCCGGTAGGGTAGAGCCTCTCTGGCCCGGTGGGTGGGAAGCGGTAGGTTGGCCCAGTGTACTTCATGGCAGACGGATGTGCAGAAGACGGAGAAGGGGTCGAAGAGCAAGAAGGGCAGATGGATGACGGATGGCACGGGCAGTGGGTGGCTTAAATAGTCGTAGTGCTACGTGTTATTTGGTCGTGGCAATAACAGGGTCAAATTTGAAGTTAGTAGCCCGTTTTCAAATCCACCGCGGCATCGGGAGTGTACACACGTGAGAAACGGTGGTTTGAAAAGAAGAAGAAAAAGAAGCTAATTGCACGCGTGGGAATCCGTGGTCAAACCCTATATTATATGAAAAAAAGACAATTTTTTAAGAGCTTGTGGCCATTTTGCATGATAAAAATAAATTTGGCCCATAAAAATTTGGTCATTTTGCATGATAAAAAGAGACAGAGCGCTTGTGGCCATTATACAAATGCAAAATGACCCATTTTTTAATAGTTTGTGGCCATTTTGCATGATAAAAATAAATTTAGCCCTTATAAATTTGGTCATTTTACATTTGTACAGAACAAAAAGAACTAAATTTTCTACGCAATGTCAATTGTTGTGTAATTTCAAACGATGCAAAAAAAACAAAGCCAACACGTTCACAAAAAAACAGAGCCAGCACGTTCACAAAAAAAACGACGCGATTCGACGGCCCAAAAAGAGCTTGGTTTCCTTTTGGGCCCAACACCACCATTTTTTCGCGGAGTCAGTGGTGGGCGAGCAGCCGAGCATAACCAACAGGATCGCCTCTCGTGGATCGCCCCACGATCCAACGATGCAAAGCCGTCCTTGTGATCCAACGGCCCGGAGCCTGCACGCAGCCTGCCCACTGAATTCCTTCTAAAAGACCACATCTGAGGGTTGTCGCTTGGCGCGAGAGTGTGATCGGAGAACTGACGTTGGGAGCTAGGGTTAGGCGAAACCCCGTAGGGTTTAGAGGGGTTTTGAGTTGGTCAACAGGGTTACGAAAGCTTTGACTGAGCATAATCGAAGGTCTATGGTCACACTAAAAAAATCTAAAAAATATGAAACCTTCGCCGTTCGTTGTTTTATAAGACACACTAACGAGGAAAAATACTAAACTTGGTCTATGGTCATTTTCATGAAAAAACCCTAGCTGGCACGATCGAGGTCAAATGAGCACCATTAATTTAAAAAAACAAAAAATACGAAACATGCGCACAATGTTGTCTTATGTGACATGTTACCAACCAAAAATCTTAAACTTGGTCTATGGTCATTTTCATGAGAAAACCTTCACACATATGAGCTATCACCTACACGATTTCATAGAGTTCAAGAAGATGAGGTAGGGTTACCTTCTGTTTTTGAAAAATTTAAAAAAAACAAAAAAATCACCAAAGCTTTATTTCAAAATGAATAAGAAGGATCTAAACTTAGATTTACATTTTCATATTTTAAACGTGTTTTTAATAGTTTTTATATTAAAGTATATTTTTGAAAAGAAAATGTAAAAATATGAAGATTAATTCAAAAACTAGTGAGACTTTGAATCTACATTATATAGATTGAATAGTGTTAATACAAAACATCTGGATCATTTAGAGTAGGTCCAAAAAAACTTGATTACAAATGGGCTGTTTACCTTAGCCTGGGAGCTCATTTGGAGCATATTTCGAATCTACACTATATAGATTGAAGCAACACTGAAACAACATGTGTGATCAGTGAAGCAACACTGAAACAACATGTCTGATCAGTTAAGCGACCTGAAACAACATGTTTGATCATTGCAGCACCTAAACTCTAGTTCACAACATCTAAACAGAACTAACCGTACACCACAGACAAATATAAGGACATACAGATATAGATAGAATAATACGTTACTAGCATCACCATAGATTAAGTTCACACTGTAAAGTGCCACATTAGGTTTACCATAAGTAACCGGACCCTAAGTACCCAAAAGATTAAGATTCAGTTCACATCATCACACCATCACAACATCATCACATCACTTCGCGCCGGAGTCAGGGCCTTCACAAGCGCAGCATGCTGCCCCTGATCTTGTAGTCCTCCCCGTGGATCGCTACATCCTCTGCACGAAACAGAAGGTGATCGAAGCGGCCATCCTTGGGCTTTGGCTTGGTGGTGCAGTAGGGGCAGTGCCACTTCTTTAACTTGCGATGGAAGGAAGCAACTCCCTTGGCCTTGATATTCTGCACCTCCTTGGTTGTGAAGGACGCGACGTTTCCCTTGTACACATCATCTCCAGAATCATACTGAACACATGAATGAATTGCATTAATACATTATAGATTCGTATACACCATGTCAAAGGAACTAAATGAACGAGGGATAGGCTTACCTCATATTCAGAATCATCACTAAACGACCCCTCGTACGGGTCGTAGTAGGCCATCTTCCTCTTTCTCCCCCCCCCCCCCCCCCGAACCATCATCCTCCTGAATATACAATTACATCCATCACTAGTAGCAATTGAAAATTTAGATATGCACACATGACACATTGATCATAGGGCTAATATACTCCCAATATCAGAAATGTTTTAGAAGTGGGGTTTTTTATTTATGTGCCCCTTAGCTCTATGCATTCAAAAACCACATCCATCACTAGTATATCAATGTATTAGATTTGTACACACATTGATCAAAAACCCCAATATGACATTTAAATCACACATTGATCATTCGTCATGCACACACATTGAAGAATAGAGCTAATATAACTACATATTGTGGACAAATTTATATACTAATGAATCAAATTTATATACTAATGAATCAAAAACCCCAATATGAAAAATTTACAAACATTGAATCAAATTTATAACTTCTTAATCAATGGATTCCATTTGGGCATATGACATTCAAAACCCCAATCTGAGTAGCATTCAAAAACAAATCTAATAGGGACCCAATCTAAGGCAACGAATCTGAGTAGCATTAAAAACCCCAATCTATGAGAACTAAAAACAAATCTAATAAGCATCATAGCATTAAAAAACCAATCTGTTCACACCATCTAGCATTTTTGCAACGAATTTATCCAAATCTAAAAACCCCAATCATTGCAGCACCTAAAATCATAGTTCACAACATAGCATTTTTGCAACGAATTTATCCAACAAACCCTAGTCCAAAAACCCCCGTCCCCCAACCCATACCCTATAGAAAACCCCGGCCCATCCGTCCAACCAACTACTCTAACCATCTGAACTACCGTACGAATCACAATCTAACCAATGCAACTAGGGAGAAATTGACTCTACAAGCTAAGCAAGTGCAAATACCCGCTCCTCCATGGCAGGCAGTGCAACGGGGGCATCTCGATTGACTGCGCCGCTTGATACGTCTCCAACGTATCTATAATATATGATGGTTTCATGCTATTATCTTGTCAAACTTTGGATGTTTCGCATGCCTTTTATTTATTTTCTCGGACTAACTTATTAACTCAGTGCCAAGTGCCAGTTCCTGTTTTTTCCATGTTTTTACCCCTTTCAGAGGAGATTTTGAAACGGAGCCCAAACGGAAGAAAATCCACGAAAATATTTTTTTCTGGAACGGAAGAAGATCGGAGGACTTGGTGTTGGAATTATGCCCTAGAGGCAATAATAAATATAGTTATTATTATAATTCCTGTATCAAGATAATCGTTTATTATCCATGCTATAATTGTATTGAATGAAGACTCATTTACATGTGTGGATACATAGACAAAACACTGTCCCTAGCAAGCCTCTAGTTGGCTAGCCAGTTGATCAAAGATAGTCAGTGTCTTCTGATTATGAACAAGGTGTTGTTGCTTGATAACTGGATCACGTCATTAGGAGAATCACGTGATGGACTAGACCCAAACTAATAGACGTAGCATGTTGATCGTGTCATTTTGTTGCTACTGTTTTTCTGCGTGTCAAGTATTTGTTCCTATGACCATGAGATCATATAACTCACTAACACCGGAGGAATACTTTGTGTGTATCAAACGTCGCAACGTAACTGGGTGACTATAAAGATGCTCTACAGGTATCTCCGAAGGTGTTCGTTGAGTTAGTATGGATCAAGACTGGGATTTGTCACTCTGTGTGACGGAGAGGTATCTCGGGGCCCACTCGGTAATACAACATCACACACAAGCCTTGCAAGCAATGTAACTTAGTGTAAGTTGCGGGATCTTGTATTACGGAACGAGTAAAGAGACTTGCCGGTAAACGAGATTGAAATAGGTATGCGGATACTGACGATCGAATCTCGGGCAAGTAACATACCGAAGGACAAAGGGAATGACCTACGGGATTATATGAATCCTTGGCACTGAGGTTCAAACGATAAGATCTTCGTAGAATATGTAGGATCCAATATGGGCATCCAGGTCCCGCTATTGGATATTGACCGAGGAGTCTCTCGGGTCATGTCTACATAGTTCTCGAACCCGCAGAGTCTGCACACTTAAGGTTCGACGTTGTTTTATGCGTATTTGAGTTATATGGTTGGTTACCGAATGTTGTTCGGAGTCCCGGATGAGATCACGGACGTCACGAGGGTTTCTGGAATGGTCCGGAAACGAAGATTGATATATAGGATGACCTCATTTGATTACCGGAAGGTTTTCGGAGTTACCGGGAATGTACCGGGAATGACGAATGGGTTCCGGGAGTTCACCGGGGGGGCAACCCACCCCGAGGAAGCCCATAGGCCTTGGGGGTGGCACACCAGCCCTTAGTGGGCTGGTGGGACAGACCAAGAAGGCCCTATGCGCCATAGGAAGAAAATCAAAGAGAAAAGAAAAAAAGGAGGAGGTGGGAAAGGAAAGAAGGACTCCACCCACCAAACCAAGTAGGACTCGGTTTGGGGGGGAGACCTTCCCCCCTTGGCTCGGCCGACCCCCTTGGGGCTCCTTGAGCCCCAAGGCAAGGCTCCCCCTCTCCCACCTATATATACGGAGGTTTTAGGGCTGATTTGAGACGACTTTTCCACGGCAGCCCGACCACATACCTCCACGGTTTTTCCTCTAGATCGCGTTTCTGCGGAGCTCGGGTGAAGCCCTGCTGAGACAAGATCATCACCAACCTCTGGAGCGTCGTCACGCTGCCGGAGAACTCTTCTACCTCTCTGTCTCTCTTGCTGAATCAAGAAGGCCGAGATCATCGTCGAGCTGTACGTGTGCTGAACGCGGAGGTGCCGTCCGTTCGGCACTAGATCGTGGGACTGATCGCGGGACGGTTCGCGGGGCGGATCGAGGGACGTGAGGACGTTCCACTACATGAACCGCGTTCACTAACGCTTCTGCTGTACGGTCTACAAGGCTACGTAGATCACACATCCCCTCTCGTAGATGGACATCACCATGATAGGTCTTCGTGCGCGTAGGAAAATTTTTGTTTCCCATGCGACGTTCCCCAACAGTGGCATCATGTGCTAGGTTCATGCGTAGATGTCCTCTCGAGTAGAACACAAAAGTTTTTGTGGGCGGTGATGTGCGTTTTGCTGCCCTCCTTAGTCTTTTCTTGATTCCGCGGTATTGTTGGATTGAAGCGGCTTGGACCGACATTACTCGTACGCTTACGAGAGACTTGTTTCATCGCTACGAGTAACCCCGTTGCTCAAAGATGACTGGCAAGTGTCAGTTTCTCCAACTTTAGTTGAATCGGATTTGACCGAGGAGGTCCTTGGATGAGGTTAAATAGCAACTCATATATCTCCGTTGTGGTGTTTGCGTAAGTAATATGCGATCCTACTAGATAGCCATGGTCACCACGTAAAAATGCAACAACAAAATTAGAGGACGTCTAACTTGTTTTTGCAGGTTATGCTCGTGATGTGATATGGCCAACGATGTGATGTGATATATTGGATGTATGAGATGATCATGTTGTAATAGATAATATCGACTTGCACGTCGATGGTACGGCAACCGGCAGGAGCCATAGGGTTGTCTTTATACTAACGTTTGTGCTTGCAGGTGCGTTTACTATTTTGCTAGGATGTAGCTTTAGTAGTAATAGCATGAGTAGCACGACAACCCCGATGGCGACACGTTGATGGAGATCATGGTGTGGTGCCGGTGACAAGAAGATCGTGCCGGTGCTTTGGTGATGGAGATCAAGGAGCACGTGATGATGGCCATATCATGTCACTTATGAATTGCATGTGATGTTAATCCTTTTATGCACCTTATTTTGCTTAGAACGACAGTAGCATTATGAGGTGATCTCTCACTAAAATTTCAAGACGAAATTGTGTTCTTCCCGACTGTGCACCGTTGCTACAGTTCGTCGTTTCGAGACACCACGTGATGATCGGGTGTGATAGACTCAACGTTCACATACAACGGGTGCAAAACAGTTGCGCACGCGGAACACTCGGGTTAAGCTTGACGAGCCTAGCATGTGCAGACATGGCCTCGGAACACATGAGACCGAAAGGTCGATCATGAATCATATAGATGATATGATTAGCATAGGGATGCTTACCACTAAAACTATGCTCAACTCACGTGATGATCGGACTTGAGCTAGTGTAAGTGGATCATGAACCACTCAAATGACTAGAGAGATGTACTTTTTGAGTGGGAGTTTAGCGAATAATTTGATTAAGTTAAACTCTAATTATCTTGAACATAGTCTAAGTCCACTTTGAATATATTTGTGTTGTAGATCATGGCTCACGCGACAGTCACCCTCAATTTTAATACGTTCCTAGAGAAAGCTAAGTTGAAAGATGATGGAAGCAACTTTGTAGACTGGGCTCGTAATCTTAAGCTAATCTTACAAGCTGGGGAGAAGGATTATGTCCTTAATGCTGCGCTAGGAGATGAACCACCCGCTACGGCTGATCAGGATGTTAAGAACGCTTGGTTAGCACGTAAGGAGGACTACTCAGTAGTTCAATGTGCAGTCTTGTATGGCTTAGAACCGGGACTTCAACGTTGCTTTGAGCGTCATGGAGCATTTGAGATGTTCCAGGAGTTGAAGTTTATCTTTTAGAAGAACGCCCGGATCGAGAGGTTTGAGACCTTCGATAAATTCTATGCTTGCAAGATGGAGGAGAACTCGTCTGTCAGTGAACATGTGCTCAAAATGTCTGGGTACTCAAACCGTCTAGCTGAGCTGGGGATTGAACTCCCGCAAGAGGCTATCACTGACAGAATCCTTCAATCACTGCCGCCAAGCTATAAAGGCTTTGTGTTGAACTACAACATGCAAGGGATGAACAAGTCTCCCGGCGAGTTGTTTGCGATGCTGAAAGTCGCAGAGTCTGAACTCCGTAAAGAGCATCAAGTGTTGATGGTGAATAAGACCACTAGTTTCAAGAGAAACGGCAAAGGCAAGAAGGGTAATTCAAAGAAGAGCGGCAAGCCTGTTGCCAATCCGACGAAGAAACCCAAAGTTGGACCTAAGCCTGAAACAGAGTGTTACTATTGCAAGGGTATGGGTCACTGGAAGCGCAATTGCCCCAAGTATCTGGCAGATAAGAAGGCGGCCAAAGAAAAATCAGGTATATTTGATATACATGTTATTGATGTGTACTTAACCGGCTCTCGTAGTAGTGCCTGGGTATTTGATACCGGTTCTGTTGCTCATATTTGCAACTCGTAACAGGAACTGCGGAATAGACGAAGGCTGGCGAAAGATGAAGTGACGATGCGCGTAGGAAATGGTTCCAAGGTTGATGCAATCGCCGTTGGCACAGTTTCACTTCAGTTACCATCAGGATTAGTTATGCACTTGAATCATTGTTATTTAGTGCCTGCGTTGAGCATGAACATTATATCTGGATCTTGTTTATTGCGAGACGGTTACTCTTTTAAGTCAGAGAATAATGGTTGTTCTATTTCTATGAGTAACATCTTTTATGGTCACGCACCCAATGTGAGAGGATTGTTCATATTGAATCTTGATAGCGATACACACATACATAACATTGAGACCAAAAGAGTTAGAGTTAACAATGATAGCGCCATATTTTTGTGGCACTGCCGCTTAGGTCATATTGGTGTAAAGCGCATGAAGAAACTCCATGCCGATGGACTTTTGGAGTCACTTGACTTTGATTCACTTGACACGTGCGAACCATGCCTCATGGGCAAGATGACTAAAACTCCGTTCTCCGGAACAATGGAGCGTGCAAGTGACTTGTTGGAAATCATACATACCGATGTGTGTGGTCCGATGAGCGTAGAGGCACGCGGCGGATATCGTTATTTTCTCACCTTCACTGACGATTTGAGTAGATATGGTTATGTCTACTTAATGAAGCACAAGTCTGAAACATTTGAAAAGTTCAAGCAATTTCAGAGTGAAGTTGAAAATCATCGTAACAAGAAGATCAAGTTCCTACGGTCTGATCGTGGGGGTGAATATCTGAGTTTCGAGTTTGGTGCTCACTTAAGACAATGTGGAATTGTTTCACAGTTGACACCGCCTGGAACACCACAGCGTAATGGTGTGTCCGAACGTCGTAATCATACTTTATTAGAGATGGTGCGATCTATGATGTCTCTTACCGATTTACCGTTATCGTTTTGGGGTTATGCATTAGAAACAGCTGCATTCACTTTAAATAGGGCACCATCAAAATCCGTTGAGACGACACCATACGAACTGTGGTATGGCAAAAGGCCAAAGTTGTCGTTTCTTAAAGTTTGGGGATGTGATGCTTATGTCAAAAAGCTTTAGCCTGAAAAGCTGGAACCCAAAGCGGAAAAATGCGTCTTCATAGGTTACCCGAAAGAGACAGTTGGGTACACCTTCTATCTCAAATCCGAGGGCAAAGTGTTTGTTGCTAAAAACGGAGCTTTTCTCGAGAAGGAGTTTCTCTCGAGAGAATTGAGTGGGAGGAAGATAGAACTTGACGAGGTTGTCGAACCTCTCATCCCTGTGGATGGTGGCGCAGGGCAAGGGGAAACCTCTGTCGTTGCGACGCCCGTTGAGGAGGAAGTTAATGATAATGATCATGAAACTCCGGTTCAAGTTTCTGTCGAACCACGCAGGTCGACAAGACCACGTGCTGCTCCAGAGTGGTACGGTAATCCCGTCTTATCAATCATGTTGTTGGACAACAATGAACCTGCAAATTATGAGGAAGCAATGGTGGGCCCAGATTCCAACAAATGGCTAGAAGCCATGAAGTCCGAGATAGGATCCATGTATGAGAACAAAGTGTGGACTTTGGAGGTACTGCCTGAGGGTCGCAAGGCTATTCAGAACAAATGGATCTTTAAGAGGAAGACGGACGCTGACGGCAATGTGACCGTTTATAAAGCTCGACTTGTGGCAAAGGGTTTTTCACAAGTTCAAGGAGTTGACTACGATGAGACATTCTCACCCGTAGCGATGCTTAAGTCCGTCAGAATCATGTTAGCAATAGCTGCATTTTTCGATTATGAAATCTGGCAGATGGATGTCAAAACGGCGTTCCTTAACGGTTTCCTTAAGGAAGAATTGTATATGATGCAACCCGAAGGTTTTGTCGATCCTAACAATGCTAACAAGGTGTGCAAGCTCCAGCGATCCATTTATGGACTGGTGCAAGCATCTCGGAGTTGGAACAAACGCTTTGATGAGGTGATCAAAGCATTTGGGTTTATACAAGTGGTTGGAGAATCTTGTATTTACAATCAAGTGAGTGGGAGCTCTGTGGCGTTTCTAATATTATATGTGGATGACATATTGCTGATTGGAAACAACGTAGAGTTTTTGGAGAGCATAAAGGATTACTTGAATAAAAGTTTCTCTATGAAGGACCTAGGAGAAGCTGCTTACATTCTAGGCATTAAGATCTACAGGGATAGATCAAAACGCCTAATAGGACTTTCACAAAGCACATACCTTGATAAAGTTTTGAAGAGGTTCAAAATGGAACAGTCCAAGAAAGGGTTCTTGCCAGTTTTACAAGGTACGAGATTGAGTAAGACTCAGTGCCCAGCAACTGATGAGGATAGAGAGCATATGCGCACCGTCCCCTATGCTTCAGCCATAGGTTCTATCATGTATGCAATGTTGTGCACTAGACCGGACGTTAGCCTGGCCATAAGTATGGCAGGTAGGTTCCAGAGTAATCCAGGAGTGGATCACTAGACGGCAGTCAAGAATATCCTGAAGTACCTGAAAAAGACTAAGGAGATGTTTCTCGTGTATGGAGGTGACGAAGAGCTCGCCGTAAAAGGTTACGTCGATGCAAGCTTTGACACAGATCCGGACGACTCTAAGTCGCAAACCGGATACGGATTTATTCTTAATGGGGGTGCGGTAAGCTGGTGCAGTTCCAAGCAAAGCGTCGTAGCAGATTCTACATGTGAAGCGGAGTACATGGCTGCCTCGGAGGCGGCTAAGGAGGGTGTCTCGATGAAGCAATTCATGACGGATCTTGGAGTGGTGCCAAGCGCAGTGAATCCAATAACCTTGTTCTGTGACAACACGGGTGCCAATGCCTTAGCAAAGGAACCACGGTTTCACAAGAAGTCCAGACACATCAAACGACGCTTCAACCTCATCCGCGACTACGTCGAAGGGGAGGACGTAAATATATGCAAAGTGCACACGGATCTGAATGTAGCAGACCCGCTGACTAAACCTCTTCCACGGGCAAAGCATGATCAACACCAGAACTGTATGGGTGTTATATTTATTACAATGTAATTCGCATGATGATGTGAGGGCTAGATTATTGACTCTAGTGCAAGTGGGAGACTGTTGGAATTATGCCCTAGAGGCAATAATAAATATAGTTATTATTATAATTCATGTATCAAGATAATCGTTTATTATCCATGCTATAATTGTATTGAATGAAGACTCATTTACATGTGTGGATACATAGACAAAACACTGTCCCTAGCAAGCCTCTAGTTGGCTAGCCAGTTGATCAAAGATAGTCAGTGTCTTCTGATTATGAACAAGGTGTTGTTGCTTGATAACTGGATCACGTCATTAGGAGAATCACGTGATGGACTAGACCCAAACTAATAGACGTAGCATGTTGATCGTGTCATTTTGTTGCTACTGTTTTTCTGCGTGTCAAGTATTTGTTCCTATGACCATGAGATCATATAACTCACTAACACCGGAGGAATACTTTGTGTGTATCAAACATCGCAACGTAACTGGGTGACTATAAAGATGCTCTACAGGTATCTCCAAAGGTGTTCGTTGAGTTAGTATGGATCAAGACTGGGATTTGTCACTCCGTGTGACGGAGAGGTATCTCGGGGCCCACTCGGTAATACAACATCACACACAAGCCTTGCAAGCAATGTAACTTAGTGTAAGTTGCGGGATCTTGTATTACGGAACGAGTAAAGAGACTTGCCGGTAAACGAGATTGAAATAGGTATGCGGATACTGACGATCGAATCTCGGGCAAGTAACATACCGAAGGACAAAGGGAATGACATACGGGATTATATGAATCCTTGGCACTGAGGTTCAAACGATAAGATCTTCGTAGAATATGTAGGATCCAATATGGGCATCCAGATCCCGCTATTGGATATTGACCGAGGAGTCTCTCGGGTCATGTCTACATAGTTCTCGAACCCGCAGGGTGTGCACACTTAAGGTTCGACGTTGTTTTATGCGCATTTGAGTTATATGGTTGGTTACCGAATGTTGTTCGGAGTCCCGTATGAGATCACGGACGTCACGAGGGTTTCCCGAATGGTCCGGAAATGAATATTGATATATAGGATTACCTCATTTGATTACCGGAAGGTTTTCGGAGTTACCGGGAATGTACCGGAAATGATGAATGGGTTCCGGGAGTTCACCGGGGGGGCAACCCACCCCGGGGAAGCCCATAGGCCTTGGGGGTGGCACACCAGCCCTTAGTGGGCTGGTGGGACAGCCCAAGAAGGCCCTATGCGCCATAGGAAGAAAATCAAAGAGAAAAGAAAAAAAAGGAGGAGGTGGGAAAGGAAAGAAGGACTCCACCCACCAAACCAAGTAGGACTCGGTTTGGGGGGGGAGACCTTCCCCCCTTGGCTCGGCCGACCCCCGTGGGGCTCCTTGAGCCCCAAGGCAAGGCTCCCCCTCTCCCACCTATATATACGGAGGTTTTAGGTCTGATTTGAGACGACTTTTCCACGGCAGCCCGACCATATACCTCCACAGTTTTTCCTCTAGATCGCGTTTCTGCGGAGCTCGGGCGGAGCCCTGTTGAGACAAGATCATCACCAACCTCCGGAGCACCGTCACGCTGCCGGAGAACTCTTCTACCTCTCCGTATCTCTTGCTGGATCAAGAAGGCCGAGATCATCGTCGAGCTGTACGTGTGCTGAACGCGGAGGTGTCGTCCGTTCGGCACTAGATCGTGGGACTGATCGCGGGACGGTTCGCGGGGCGGATCGAGGGACGTGAGGACGTTCCACTACATCAACCGCGTTCACTAACGCTTCTGCTGTACGGTCTACAAGGGTACGTAGATCACACATCCCCTCTCGTAGATGGACATCACCCTGACAGGTCTTCGTGCGCGTAGGAAATTTTTTGTTTCCCATGCGACGTTCCCCAACACTTGGGAACCAAGCCAGAAGAGCCCCAGGGGCCCCACAAGCCCCCACCCCGTAGCCAGGGGGTCGCACCATCCAGGCTTGTGGGCCTCCTGGAGGTCTCCTGACCTAGATCTTGCGCCTATATATTCGCACACATTCCCAAAAAAATCAAGAGACGATCGCAATTACTTTTCCGCCGCCGCAAGCCTCTGTCTCCGTAAGATCCCATCTGGGGCACGTCCTGGTGCCCTGACGGAGGGAGGATTCGGATACGGAGAGCTTCTTCATCAACACCATGACCTCTCCGATGAAGCGTGAGTAGTTCACCATAGACCTACTGGTCCATAGCTAGTAACTAGATGGCTTCTTCTCTCTCTTGGATCTTCAATACAAAGTTATCCATGATCTTCATGGAGATCTATCCGATGTAATCTTGTTTTGCGGTGTGTTTGTCGAGATCCGATGAATTGTGGATTTATGATCAGATTATCTATGAATCTTATTTGAGTTTATGCATGATGTCATATCCTTGTAATTCTCTTCGAGTTGTGGGTTTTGTTTGGCCAACTAGATCTATGATTCTTGCAATGGGAGAAGTGCTTGGTTTTGGGTTCATACCGTGCGGTGACCTCACCCAGTGACAGAAGGGGTAGCGAGGCACATATCGTGTTGTTGCCATCAAGGGTAAAAAGATGGGGTTTTCATCATTGGCTTGAGATTATCCCTCTACATCATGTCATCTTGCTTAAAGCGTTACTCTGTTCATCATGAACTCAATACACTAGATGCATGCTGGATAGCGGTCGATGTGTGGATTAATAGTAGTAGATGCAGAAAGTATCGGTCTACTTGTCTCGGACGTGATGCCTATATGCTAGACCATTGCCTTCGATATCGTCATGACTTTGCGCGGTTCTATCAATTGCTCGACAGTAATTTGTTCACCCACCGTAATACTTGCTATTTTGGGAGAAGCCTCTAGTGAACACTATGGCTCCCAGGGTCTACTCCACACCATATTTTCAGCCTTACACTTTTTACTTCGTTGCACTTTGCGCCTTCAGATCTCACTTTGCAAACAATCTTGAAGGGATTAACAACCCCTTTGAAGCGTTGGGTGCGAGCTTGTTTGTGTTTGCGCAGGTACTTTGGACTTGACGAGGCCCTCCTTCTGGATCGATACCTTGGTTCTCAAACTGAGGGAAATACTTACTGCTCATGTGCTGCATCACCCTTTCCTCTTCAATTGAAAAACCGACGCAAACCAGAGAAGTAGCAAGAAGAATTCCTACGCGCCAGGGAAGGACTTTTGTTGCCGCGGCAGAAGAATTTCTGGCGCCGTTGCCGGGGAGGAAGATCAAGTCAAGAACTCATCAAATTAAGTGTTGCAAACTCATCTCTTGCATTTACTTTGTTTTCCAGTTGCCTCTCGTTTTCCTCTCCCCCACTTCACCAATTGGCCTTTTTTGTTTGCTTTTTTTTCGTTTGCCTTTTTCGTTCGCCATTTTCTCTCGCTTGCTTTCTGTTCGCTTGTGTGCCATGTGCCTTCAATATGCTAGCATCTTCGCTTGCTGAAAATGTAGTGATATGGATCCTCATCCACTTGCTAATCTCTTTAAGAGATCCAATTATGTTGATCCAATTGCTAGTGAGTTGAGTGCACTTGACTATCTTTATGGAGTTTTGCTTGAGATGCGTGAATCTGAAAATTGTGAGGAAGAAATTTATGAAGTGATTCACGAGGGCTCCTTGGATGAAAAGCATGATTGCAATGGTTCCACTATAAATTCTATTAGTGACAATCATGCTAAAAATATGAAAAACCCTAAGCTTGGGGATGCTAGTTTTGCTATGTCCACTACTTGCTGCAATGATATTTGCAATAATATTGAAAGTGGGTTTGGAGAAGTCATGACTTTAGTTGATGATAATCCCACTATTTTTGAAGAGCGTCAACTTTGCATGCATGTGGACCATGAAAAGAATATCCTTTGTGATAGCTATTTTGTTGAATTTGATTATGATCCCACATGTAGTTGTTATGAGAGTGGAAAATATGGTGGTAAAAACTTTCATATCACTAAGTCACCTCTCGTTATGTTGAGATTGCTCTTGTCTCTTTCTTCTTCCTTGCATTTGGCAGTTATTGGTTGTCTTGACAATATGTTTTCCTATAAAATGCCTATGCATAGGAAGTATGTTAGACTTAGATGTGATTTTCACATGCTTTATGATTCTCTCGTTGTGTTTCAATTCTTGTCTTTTATGTGAGCATCATTGAATTATCAATGCCTAGCTAAGGGCGTTAAACAATAGCGCTTGTTGGGAGGCAACCCAATGAATTTATAATTTTTTCTTTCTGTTTTGTTGCGTCCACACTTTCATAATTCTGTTGTGATTGTGTTTTTTGTGTTTCTTTTTGTGTTTGAGCCAAGCAAAACCTTTATGACTAGTCTTGGTAATGGTTGTTTGATCCTGCTGGAAAAAGACAGAAACTTTTCTCTCACGAGATGATTTTTCATTTTTATTCAGAAAGATATTTTGAGTTGATTCTTTTTTATGCTGATTGATATGCATTTTCCACAGACCGTGGTAATTTTTCAGATTTTTAGAAGTACCATAAGTGTACGAAGTATACAGATTGCTACAAACTGATCTGTTTTTGACAGATTCTGTTTTTGTTGAGTTGGTTGCTTGTTTTGATGAAACTATGGTTATTATCGGGGGGTACTAGCCATGGAAAAGTGAGAATACAGTAGCTCATCATCAATATAGATGGAATTCAAGTTTGCTACAGTACCAAAAGAAGTGGTAGTTTGTTTTCTTGTACTAATGTTATCACAAGTTTCTGTTTAAGTTTTGTGTTGTGAAGTTTTCAAGTTTTGGGTGACGTTCTCATGGACAAAGAGATAAGGAGTGGAAAGAGCTCAATCTTGGGGATGCCCAAGGCATACCAAGCCAAATTCAAGGACACCAAAAAGCCTAAGCTTGGGGATGCCCCGGGAAGGCATCCCTTCTTTCGTCTTCAATCCATCGGTAACATTACTTGGAGCTATATTTTTATTCACCACATGATATGTGTTTTGCTTGGAGCATCTTGTATCTTAGGAGTCTTTTCTTTTTGTTGTGTCACAATCATCCTTGCTGCACACCTTTTTGAGAGAGAGAGACATGCACTCATCGTGATTTTGCTAGAATGCTCATAGTGCTTCACTTATATCTTTTGAGCTAGATACTTTTGCTCTAGTGCTTCACTTATATCTTTTGAGCTATATAATTTTGCTCTAGTGCTTCACTTATATCCTTTGAGATAGATACCTTTTGCTCTTGTGCTTCACTTATATCTCTAGAGCACGGCGGTGCGTGATTTGGTAGTTGGCTTATGCTATGAAAGTAGTCACAAATGTGCTAGGTACCCAAAGAGGATGCAAAAATCTCCATCTTCATGTGCATTGAGTAGAAAGAGAAGTCTTGATTCCTCTCAATTAGTTTTGAGACGTGGATTCAGTAATATTGAGAGTTATGTTAGTAGGGTGTTGTGAATCTAGAAATACTTGTGTTGAAGTTAGTGATTCCCGTAGCATGCACGTATGGTGAACCGCTATGTTAGGAAGTCGGAGCATAATTGATCTATTGATTGTCATCCTTTGTGTTGAGGTCGGGATCGCGCGATGGTTTACACCTACCAACCCTTCCCCTCGGAGTATGCGTTTAGCACTTTGTTTTGATTACAAATAAAAACTTTCGCAATAAGTATATGAGTTCTTCATTACTAATGTGAGCCCATGGTATAGATGCACTTTCACCTTCCACCATTGCTAGCCTCTCTAGTGCCGCGCAATTCTCGCCGGTGCACAAACCCACCAAATTCCTTCCTCAAAACAGCCACCATACCTACCTACTATGGCATTTTCATAGCCATTCCGAGATATATTGCCATGCAACTAGCACCGTTTCGTCTCATGACTTATGACGTCACTCTCATATTGCCATTGCATGATCATACTAGATCGTTGCACATCCCGGTACACTGCCGGAGGGATTTCCTATGGAGTCATCGTCATTGTGATCTTTGAGCTGTGAGTAAATAAAAGTGTGATGATCATCATTATTAGAGCATTGTCCCATGTGAGGAAATGAAAAAAAGAGCCCAAAGAGCCAAAAAAAGAGGCCTAAGAGCCCAAATAAAAAAAGGAATGAGAGAAAAAGAGAGAAGGGACAATGCTACTATCTTTTTCCACACTTGTGCTTCATGTTAGCACCATGTTCTTCATGATTGAGAGCTTCTTCCTTTGTCACTACCATATGCTAGTGGGAATCTTCGTTTTATAACTTGGCTTGTATATTCCAATGATGGGCTTCCTCAAAATTGCCCTAGGTCTTCGTGAGCAAGCAATTTGGACGCACACCCACTAGTTTTCCTCTTGAGCTTTCACATACTTATAGCTCTAGTCCATCTCTTGTATGGCAATCCCTACTCATTCACATTGATATCTATTAATGGGCATCTCCATAGCCTATTGATACGCCGAGTCAATGTGACCATCTCCTCCTTTTTTGTCTAACAACCACCACCATAATCTATTCCACCTTTAGTGCTATATCCATGGCTCACGCTCATGTATTGCGTGATAGTTATAAAATTTTTGAGAAAGTAAGAGTGCGAAAACAATTACTTGGCCAATTTCGGGGTTGTGCATGATTTACATTAGTTGTGTGAGGATGATGGAGCATAGCCAGACTATATGATTTTGTAGGGATAACTTTCTTTGGCCTTGTTATTTTGAAAGTTCATGATTACTTTGCTAGTTTGCTTGAAGTATTACTGTTTTCATGTCAATAGCAAACTATTGTTTAGAATCTTATGGATCTGAACATTCATGTCACGTGAAAGAAGTTGCAAAGGACAACTATGCTAGGTAGCATTCCACGTCAAAAATTCATTCTTTTTCACTTCCCTACTCGAGGACGAGCAGGAGTTAAGCTTGGGGATGCTTGATACGTCTCCAACGTATCTATAATTTTTGATGGTTTCATGCTATTATCTTGTCAAACTTTGGATGTTTTGCATGCCTTTTATTTATTTTCTGGGACTAACTTATTAACTCAGTGCCAAGTGCCAGTTCCTGTTTTTCCATGTTTTTGACCCCTTTCAGAGGAGATTTTGAAACGGGGTCCAAACGGAAGAAAATCCCCGAAATGATTTTTTCAGGAACGGAAGAAGATCGGGGGACTTGGGAGCCAAGCCAGAAGAGCACCAGGGGCCCCCACAAGCCCCCACCCCGCGGCCAGGGGGCCGCGCCATCCAGGCTTGTGGGCCCCCTGGAGGTCTCCTGACCTAGATCTTGCGCCTATATATTCCCAAATATTCCCAAAAAAATCAAGAGACGATCGCAATTACTTTTCCGCCGCTGCAAGCCTCTGTCTCCCCAAGATCCCATCTGGGGCACGTCCTGGTGCCCTGCCGGAGGGGGGATTCGGATACGAAGGGCTTCTTCATCAACACCATGACCTCTTCGATGATGCGTGAGTAGTTAACCATAGATCTACTGGTCCATAGCTAGTAACTAGATGGCTTCTTCTCTCTCTTGGATCTTCAATACAAAGTTATCCATGATCTTCATGGAGATCTATCCGATGTAATCTTCTTTTGCGGTGTGTTTGTCGAGATCCGATGAATTGTGGATTTATGATCAGATTATCTATGAATCTTATTTGAGTTTATTCTCATCTCTCTTATGCATGATTGCATATCCTTGTAATTCTCTTCGAGTTGTGGGTTTTCTTTGGCCAACTAGATCTATGATTCTTGCAATGGGAGAAGTGCTTGGTTTTGGGTTCATACCGTGCGGTGACCTCACCCAGTGATAGAAGGGGTAGCGAGGCACGTATCGTGTTGTTGCCATCAAGGGTAAAAAGATGGGGTTTTCATCATTGGTTTGAGATTATCCCTCTACATCATGTCATCTTGCTTAAAGCGTTACTCTGTTCGTCATGAACTCAATACACTAGATGCATGCTGGATAGCGGTCGATGTGTGGAGTAATAGTAGTAGATGCAGGAAGTATCAGTCTACTTGTCTCGGACGTGATGCCTATATGCTAGATCATTGCCTTAGATATCATCATGACTTTGCGCGGTTCTATCAATTGCTCGACAGTAATTTGTTCACCCACCGTAATACTTGCTATTTTGAGAGAAGCCTCTAGTGAACACTATGGCCCCCAGGGTCTACTCCACACCATATTATCAGCCTTAAACTTTTTACTTCGTTGCACTTTCCGCCTTCAGATCTCACTTTGCAAACAATCTTGAAGGGATTGACAACCCCTTTGAAGCGTTGGGTGCAAGCTTGTTTGTGTTTGCGCAGGTACTTTGGACTTGACGAGGCCCTCCTTCTGGATCGATACCTTGGTTCTCAAACTAAGGGAAATACTTACTGCTCCTGTGCTGCATCACCCTTTCCTCTTCAAGGGAAAAACCAACACAAACCAGAGAAGTTGCAAGAAGAATTCCTACGCGCCAGGGAAGGACTTTTGTTGTCGCAGCACCGCTCGACGCCTTCACCTTCTGCAGCAATGAGGCGGAGCCCGCCACATCCGTAGCGGTTGCGAGTTTCCCCACACCATCGTGGACGCCGCCGACATTCGCGATCACCGCGCCTGGACCCTGCAGCTCCACCACATCCCCGGCCGTTGCGCCGGTGTCGCCACGAGCGTCGGCATCTTACAGATGGAGGCAATGAAGGTGAGGAAGAGGATGCGGTGGGGAGAGCGGGACGGTGCGGTGGAGGCAGTGGAGGAGAGCGAGGCGATGCCGGTGTGGGAGAGGAAGATGATGCGGCAGGGAGGGGATTTGGGGGGAAATGGTAGGGGCGATGGAGGTGGTTGCCCTCTTTATATGATGGGACGTTTCGGGCATGTCCATGGACACGTGCTACCCCACGACCGTGGTCTCGCATGTGCCCACGTATACGCGGCCCCACTCGTCAGCTAACGGTCAAAGGCATTGACCCGACGGCAACGTCCATTATAACCTGTTCTGAGGGTTTCGGGCAAGGGAGTGGGGAAAGTGAGCAAAAGTTAACAGAGTGGGGATGAATGAGTAGAGCTAAGGAACGAGGGTCACAGAAATAAAAATCCCTATAATCAAATCCCCAAACATCAAATGGTTCGATAACAAGTGAATAATTCATAGGCATTTCTTGACGTCTACTAATATACCAATTCTTTGACATTCATCACAAGACAGAACAATCTTACGACCATCTTTGAAAAGAGTAGGCCAATAAAATCCAGACTGTAATACCTTATGTGCAGTTCTATCTCCCGCATGGTGTCCTTCATAAGCCTCGGAGTGACACTTCCGAAGGATTTGTTCCTGTTCATGCTCAGGTATACAACGTCTAATAATACCATATACTCCCTCTTTATAAAGATGTGGGTCATTCCAAAAGTAATATCTTAAATCAAAGAAGAATTTTTTCTTTGCTGGTAGGTGAAATTAGGTGGTATTTATTTAGCAACAATGTAATTAGCATAATCAGTGAACCACGGTGTGTTATGAGAAACATTGACCAGAGCTAGTTGTTCATGAGGGAAGCTATCATCAATGGGTAGTTGGTCATCAAGAACATTTTCTAACCTAGACAAGTTATCAGCTACACGGTTCTTAGCTCCTTTCCTATCAATGATATGCAAATTAATTTTTTGTAGAAAAAGAACCCATCTAATAAGTCTAGGCTTAGCATCTTAATTTTCCATAAGATATTTAATAGCAGCATGATCAGTGTGAACAATTACTTTAGAATCAACAATGTAAGATCTAAATTACTCACAAGCAAATACAATTGCTAAGAATTCTTTTTCAGTGGTAGCATAACTTCTTTCGGTACTGTCTAGACTTTTACTAACATAATGGATAACATTTATTTTCTTATCAACTCTTTGTCCTGGCACAACACCAACATCATAATCACTAGCATCACACATAATTTCAAAAGGCAAGTTCCAATTAGGTGGTTGAGCAATAGGTGCAGAAGTTAAAGCTTTCTTAAGTGTTTCAAAGGCTTCTACCCAATCATCATTAAAAACGAAAGGAACAACTTTTTCTAATAAATTGGTAAGCGGTCTAGAAATTTTAGAGAAGTCTTTAATAAACCTCCTATAGAAACCAACATGACCAAGGAAACTACGGATACCTTTAATATCTTTAGGACATGGCATCTTCTCAATTGCATCAACTTTACCCTTATCCACCTAAATACTTCATTCACAGATTTTATGAACCAATACAATACCTTCATTTACCATAAAGTGGCACTTCTACCAATTCAAGGCAAGGTTAGTTTGCTCACATCTCTTCAAAACTCGATCAAGGTTTCTTAAGAAGTCATTAAAACAAGTTCCATAAACCTAAAAATCATCCATGAAAACCTCAACAATCTTTTCACAAAAAACAAAGAATATAGCAGTCATACATCTTTCAAAGGTAGCAGGTGCATTGCATAATCCAAAAGGCATACGTCTATAAGCATAGGTTCCAAAAGTACAAGTAAAGGTGGTTTTCTCTTGATGAGGTTGTGACATGGGTATTTGAGAAAAAATAGAATAATCATCCAGAAAGCAAAAATGGGTGTGCTTCGATAATCTTTCTAGCATTTGGTCTATGAAATGTAAAGGATAATGATCTTTTCTAGTAGCTTTGTTTAATTTTCTAAAATCATTTACCATTCTATAGCTAGTCACAATTATTTGTGGAAATATTTTATTTTTATCATTAGGAACACCAGTAATACCGCCTTTCTTAGGAACACAATGAACGGGACTTACCCTTCTACTATCAGCTATGGGATATATTATACCTGCTTCCAAAAGCTTTAATATTTCATTTCTTACCACTTCTTTCATTTTGGGATTTAGCCTCCGTTGGTGATCAACGACGTGTTTAGCATCTCGTTCCATATTAATCTTGTGCTGACAGAGAGTGAGGCTAATGCCCTTAAGATTATCAAGAGTATACCAAATAGCAGCTCGGTGCTTCCTTAAAGTTTTTAACAATATTTTTTCTCCATGCTCTCTAAGGTTAGCACTGATAATGACATGATATATCTTATTTTCATCAAGATAAGAATATTTCAAAGTATCAGCTAATTGCTTTAATTCAAACACATGATCACCCTTGTGTGGGGGAGGACCTCCTAGAGTTTCAACATGCAAGTTATGTTTAAGATAGGCTTTTTCTCAAAGAACATATTATCTAATTCATTTCTTTCACGCATATGCATATCATTTTCATGGTCTAGAAAATATTGTTCTAATGGATCAGTAGGAGGAATGGAAATAGAAGCAAGACCAATTACTTCATCTTTACTAGGAAATTCTTTATCATGGGGTTGCTTACTGAACTTGGAGAAATGAAACTCATGAGATATACCACCAAAACTAATACTAACAGTTTCCCTTTTGCAATCTATTTGAGCATTGTCAGTGTTCAAGAAGGGTCTACAAAATATTATGGGACAGGAATCATCTTGTGGTGATCCAAGTACTAGAAAATCAGTAGGGTATTTTACTTTTCCACACAAGAATTCAACATCTCTAACAAACCCAAGTGGTGTGATGTTGTCTCTATTAGCAAGTTTAGTAGTAACATCTATGTCTTCTATCTCAGTGGTTGCTATCTCGTTCATAATTTCTTGATATAGGGTAAAAGGAATAGCACTAACACTAGCACCCATATCACATAAATCATGATAACAATGATCTCCTATTTTGACTGAGACGACATGCATGCCAACAACGGGTCTATTTTTACCTTTAGTATCAGGTTTGGCAATTATAGCAGCTTCATCAAAGAAATAAATAACATGCCCATCAATATTATGGACCAAGAGTGTCGTGGGTATAAGCCTGACAGTAGATGTGTAGGGTACGAAAAGGATGGGCAGAGTCCCAGCTACGGCGAGGTTGTATGAGTTCAGGCCCCTCTATGGTGGAGGTAATAGTGTTGGGTAACGTAGCATAAATTCAAAATTTTCCTACGCATATTCAGATCTTCCTATGGAGAGACCAGCAACGAGAGAGGGATAAGAGCATCTTCATACCTTTGAAGATCGCTAAGCGGAAGCGTTGCTAGAACGCGGTTGATGGAGTCGTACTCGCAGCGATTCCGATCTAGTGCCGAACCACGGCACCTCCGCGTTCAACACACGTGCAGCCCGGTAACGTCTCCCGCACCTTGATCCAGCAAGGAGGAGGGAGAGGTTGGGGAAGAACTCCAGCAGCACGACGGCGTGCTTTCGATGGAGAGACGGGGAATCCCGACAGGGCTTCGCCAAGCACCGGTAGAGAGGAGGAGGAAGAAGGGCAGGGCTGCGCCGAGAGAGAGGGAAAACCGTGTCTCTCAATGGCCAAAACCCCTCTCTATTTATAGGAGGAGGGGGAAGGGCTGCGCCACCCCTAGGGTTCCCTCTCTAGGGGCCGGAGGCCACCAGATGGGAGAGGGGGCGGCGGCTAGGGTGGGAGGGGGTGTGGCGCACCACCTGGTGGGCCTAAGGCCCACCTGCGCCTAGGGTTGCCCCCTCTCCCCACCACTTGCGCATTGGGCTGGGTGTGGGAGGCGCACCAGCCCACCTAGGGGCTGGTTCCCTCCCGCACTTAGCCCATCTAGCCTCTCGGGGTCATTGCCCCCCTTCGGTGGACCCCCGGGGCCACCTCCGGTGGTCCCGGTGGTCCCGGTACGTTACCGGTGACGCCCGGAACACTTCCGGTGTCCGAAACCATCCGTCCTATATATCAATCTTTACCTCCGGACCATTCCAGAGCTCCTCGTGACGTCCGGGATCTCATCCGGGACTCCGAACAACTTTTGGTAACCTCATATAACAATTCCCTATAACCCTAGCGTCATCGAACCTTAAGTGTGCAGACCCTACGGGTTCGGGAGACAGGCAGACATGACCGAGACACCTCTCTGGCCAATAACCATCAGCGGGGTCTGGATACCCATGGTGGCTCCCACTTTCTCCGCGATGATCTCATCGGATGAACCACGATGTCAAGGATTCAATCAATCCCGTATACAATTCCCTTTGTCTGTCGGTATAGAACTTGCCCGAGATTCGATCGTCGGTATACCTATACCTTGTTCAATCTCGTTACCGGTAAGTCTCTTTACTCGTTCCGTAGCACGTCATCGTGTGACTAACTCCTTAGTCACATTGAGCTCATGATGATGTTCTACTGAGTGGGCCCAGAGATACCTCTCCGTCACAAGGAGTGACAAATCCCGATCTCGATTCGTACCAACCCAACAGACACTTTTGGAGGTACCCGTAGTGCACCTTTATAGTCACCCAGTTACGTTGTGACGTTTGATACACCCAAAGCACTCCTATGGTATCCGGGAGTTGCACAATCTCACGGTCGAAGGAAAAGATACTTGACATTAGAAAAGTTTTAGCATACGAACAATACGATCTAGTGCTATGCTTAGGATTGGGTCTTGTCCATCACATCATTCTCCTAATGATGTGATCCCGTTATCAATGACATCTAATGCCCATGATCAGGAAACCATGATCATCTATTGACTAACGAGCTAGCCAACTAGAGGCTTGCTAGGGACACATTGTGATCTATTTATTCACACATGTATTACTGTTTCCTGTTAATACAATTATAGCATGAACAATATACGATTATCATGAGCAAGGAAATATGATAATAACCATTTTATTATTGCCTCTAGGGCATATTTCCAACAGTCTCCCACTTGCACTAGAGTCAATAATCTAGTTACATTGTGATGTATCGAACACCCGTAGCATTATGGTGTTGATCATGTTTTGCTCGTGGAAGAGGTTTAGTCAACGGGTCTGCAATATTCAGATCCGTGTGTACTTTACAAGTATCTATCACTCCACTCTGGACATGGTCCTGGATAGAGTTGTAGCGGCGTTTGATGTGCTTCGTCTTCCGGTGAAACCTGGGCTCCTTGGCTATGGCAATGGCCCCAATGTTATCACAGAAGTGTGTCATTGGACCCGACGCGCTTGGAACCACTCCAAGGTCGGTGATGAGCTCCTTCATCCAAATTCCTTCATGAGCTGCTTCTGAAGCAGCTATGTACTCCGCTTCACATGTAGATGCTGCCACGACTTCTTGCTTGCTGCTGCACCAGCTCACTGCCCCACCATTCAACACATATACGTATCCGGTCTGTGACTTAGAGAACCCACGGCTGAAGTGTAGGGGACAGAACTCATCTTCTCTCTATCTGCTGCCGTGGTCGGCGACTGGGTCTTACTCAATCTCATACCTTGCAAAACTGGCAAGAACCCTTTCTTTGAGTTTTCCATATTTAACTTCTTCAATATCTTGTCAAGGTATGTACTTTGCGAAAGACCTATGAGGCGTCTTGATCTATCTCTATAGATCTTGATGCCTAATATGTATGCAGCTTCTCTAAGGTCCTTCATTGAAAAACTCTTGTTCAAATAGGCCTTTATGCTCTCCAACATCTCTATATTATTCACCATCAATAATATGTCATCCACATACAGTATGAGGAAAGCTACAGAGCTCCCACTCACTTTCTTGTACAGACAGGCTTCTCCGTAAACCTGTATGAACCCAAACGCTTTAATCACCTCATTAAAGCGAATGTTCCAACTCCGAGATGCTTGCACCAGCCCATAGATGGAGCGCTGGAGCTTGCACACTTTGTTAGCACCCTTAGGGTCGACAAAACCTTCTGGTTGCATCATATACAACTCTTCCTTAAGGTTCCCGTTAAGGAACGTTGTTTTGACGTCCATTTGCCAAATTTCATAATCATAAAAGGCGGCAATTGCTAACATGATTCGGACTGATTTCAGCTTCGCTACGGGAGAGAAAGTCTCTTCGTAGTCAACTCCTTGAATTTGTCGAAAACCCTTTGCGACAAGCCAAGCTTTGTAAATGGTTACATTACCGTTTAAATCAGTCTTCTTCTTGCAGATCCATTTATTTTCTATGGATCGCCGGTCATCGGGCAAGTCCACCAAAGTCCATACTTTGTTCTCATACATGGATCCTATCTCGGATTTCATAGCCTCAAGCCATCTGTTGGAATCCGGGCCCGCCATCGCTTCTTCATAGTTCGAAGGTTCACCGTTGTCTAACAACATGATTTCCATCACAGGGTTGCCGTACCACTCTGGTGCGGAGCGTGCCCTTGTGGACCTTCGTGGTTCAATAGTAACTTGATCCAAAGCTTCATGATCATCATCATTAACTTCCTCTTCAGTAGGTGTAGGCGCCACAAGAACAACTTCCCGCGCTGCGCTAGTATCCTATTCGAGAGGGGGTGTAATTACCTCATCAAGTTCTACCTTCCTCCCACTTACTTCTTTCGAGAGAAACTCTTTCTCTAGAAAGGATCCGTTCTTGGCAACAAAGGTTTTACCCTCGGATCTAAGATAGAAGGTATACCCAATAGTTTCCTTAGGGTATCCTATGAATACGCATTTCTCCGCTTTGGGCTCGAGCTTTTCTGGTTGAAGTTTCTTCACATAAGCATCGCAGCCCCAAACTTTAAGAAACGACAACTTAGGTTTCTTGCCAAACCATAGTTCATACGGTGTCGTCACAACGGATTTAGACGGTGCCCTATTTAAAGTGAATGCTGCAGTTTCTAATGCATATCCCCAAAATGATAGCGTTAAGTCGGTAAGAGATATCATAGATCGTACCATATCTAATAAAGTGCGATTACGACGTTCAGACACTCCGTTGCGTTGCGGTGTGCCAGGTGGCGTCAGTTGTGAAACGATTCCACACTTCCTTAGGTGCGTGCCAAACTCGTGACTCAAATATTCTCCTCCACGATCAGATCATAGACATTTAATTTTTCTGTCACGTTGATTCTCAACCTCACTCTGAAATTCCTTGAACTTTTCAAACATCTCAGATTTGTGCTTCATCAAGTAGATATACCCATACCTACTCAAATCATCGGTGAGAGTGAGAACATAACGACAACCACCGCGAGCTTCAACGTTCATTGGACCACACACATCAGTATGTATTATTTCCAATAAGTTGGTTGCTCTCTCCATTATTCCTGAGAATGGAGTCTTAGTCATCTTGCCCATGAGGCACGGTTCGCATATGTCAAATGATTCAAAGTCAAGAGACTCTAATAGTCCATCAGTATGGAGCTTCTTCATGCGCTTAACGCCGATATGACCAAGGCGGCAGTGCCACAAGTATGTGGGACTATCATTATCAACTTTACATCTTTTGGTACTCACACTATGAATATGTGTAACATCACGATCGAGATTCATCAAGAATAAACCATTCACCAGCAGAGCATGACCATAAAACATATCACTCATATAAATAGAACAACCATTATTCTCTGACTTAAATGAGTAGCCGTCTCGCATTAAGCAAGACCCTGATACAATGTTCATGCTTAAAGCCTGTACTAAATAACAATTATTAAGGTTTAAAACTAATCCCGATGGTAGATGTAGAGGTAGCGTGCCGACACCGATCACATCGACCTTTGAACCATTCCCGACGCGCATCGTCACCTCGTCCTTGGCCAGTCTCCGCTTATTCCGCAGTTCCTGCTTTGAGTTGCAAATGTGAGCAACAGCACCGGTATCAAATACCCAGGAGCTACTACGAGCGCTGGTAAGGTACACATCAATAACATGTATATCACATATACCATTAATGTTGCCGGCCTTCTTATCCGCTAAGTATTTGGGGCAGTTCCGCTTCCAGTGACCTTTTCCCTTGCAATAGAAGCACTCAGTCTCAGGCTTGGGTCCATTCTTTTTCTTCTTCCCGGCATCTGGCTTACCGGGCATGGCAACAGCCTTGCCGTCTTTCTTGAAGTTCTTCTTACCCTTGCCTTTCTTGAAACTAGTGGTCTTGTTGACCATCAACACTTGATGCTCTTTCTTGATTTCTACTTCTGCAGATTTGAGCATCGAGTACAACTCGGGAATGGTCTTCTCCATCCCTTGCATGTTGTAGTTAAGCACAAAGCCTTTGTAGCTTGGTGGGAGAGACTGGAGGATTCTGTCAATTATAGCATCATCCGGAAGTTCGACTCCAAGTGAAGTCAGATGACCGTGTAACCCAGACATTTTGAGTATGTGCTCACTGACAGAACTGTTCTCCTCCATCTTACAGCTAAAGAACTTGTCGGAGACTTCATATCTCTCGACACGGGCATGAGCTTGAAAAACTAGCTTCAGCTCCTGGAACATCTCATATGCCCCGTGTTGCTCAAAACGCCTTTGGAGCCCCGTTTCTAAACTGTATAACATGCCACACCTAACCAGAGAGTAGTCATCACTCCGTGTTTGCCTGACGTTCAGAATGTCCTGGGCTGCTGCGGGAGCGGGAGGGTCACCTAGCGGCGCATCAAGGACATAAGCCTTTTTAGCTGCTTCAAGGATGAGCTTCAAGTTGTGAACCCAGTCCGCATAGTTGCTACCATCATCTTTCAGCTTGCTTTTCTCTAGGAATGCGTTGAAATTGAGGTGGACGTTGGCCATCTACAATATTTATAAAGACAACTTTTAGACTAAGTTCATGACAATTAAGTTCATTTAATCAAATTAAGTATGAACTCCCACTTAAATCGACATCCCTCTAGTCATCTAAGTGATACATGATCCATGTTGACTAACCCGTGTCCGATCATCACGTGAGACGGACTAGTCACCATGGTGAGCAACTGCATGCTGATCGTATTCAACCATACGACTCATGTTCGACCTTTCGGTCTCTCGTATTCGAGGTCATGTCTGTACATGCTAAGCTCGTCGAGTCAACCTAGGTGTTTCGCGTGTGTAAATCTGGCTTACACCCGTTGTATGCGAACGTTAGAATCTGTCACACCCGATCATCACGTGGTGCTTCGAGACAACGAACCTTCGCAATGGTGCACACTTAGGGGAATACGTTCTCGAAATTTTAAGAGGGATCATATTATTATGCTACCGTCGTTCTAAGCAATAAGATGTAAAACATGATAAACATCACAATGCAATCATATAGTGACATGATATGGCCATTATCATCTTTGCTCTTTCGATCTCCATCTTCAGGCATCGCATGATCATCATCGTCACCGGCGTGACACCATGATCTCCATCATCGTGATCTCCATCATCGTGTCTCCATGAAGTCGTCACGCCAAGTACTACTATCACTACTACTATAGCTAACCGTTAGCAATGAAGTAAAAGTAGTAAGCACATGGCGTTGCATCTCATACAATAAATTAAGACAACTCCTATGGCTCCTGTCGGTTGTCATACTCATCGACATGCAAGTCGTGAAACCTATTACAATAACATAATCATCTCATACATCATACATGCAACATCACAACTTTGTCCATATCACATCACATGTCAAACCCTGCAAAAACAAGTTAGACGTCCTCTAGTTGTTGTTGCAAGTTTTACGTGGCTGATTTGGGTTTCTAGCAAGAACGCCTTCTTACCTACGTGACAGCCACAACGATGATACGCCAAAGCTATTTACCCTTCATAAGGACCCTTTTCATCAAATCCAATCCTACTAGAGTAGGAGAGACAGACACCCGCTAGCCACCTTTATGCACGGTGTGCATGTCTGTCGGTGGAACCAGTCTCACGTAAGCGTACGTGTAAAGTCGGTCCGGGCCGCTTCATCCCACAATACCGTCGGGAAAGAATAAGACTAGTAGCAGCAAGCAAATTGACAAATCATCGCCCACAACTTTTGTGTTCTACTCGTGCATAGAATCTACGCATAGAAAACCTTGCTCGGATGCCACTGTTGGGTAACGTAGCATAAATTCAAAATTTTCCTACGCATATTCAGATCTTCCTATGGAGAGACCAGCAACGAGAGAGGGATAAGAGCATCTTCATACCTTTGAAGATCGCTAAGCGGAAGCGTTGCTAGAACGCGGTTGATGGAGTCGTACTCGCAGCGATTCTGATCTAGTATCGAACCACGGCACTTCCGCGTTCAACACACGTGCAGCCCGGTGACGTCTCCCGCACCTTGATCCAGCAAGGAGGAGGGAGAGGTTGGGGAAGAACTCCAGCAGCACGACGGCGTGGTGTCGATGGAGAGACGAGGTCTCCCGACAGGGCTTCGCCAAGCACCGGCAGAGAGGAGGAGGAAGAAGGGCAGGGTTGCGCCGAGAGAGAGGGAAAACCGTGTCTCTCAATGGCCAAAACCCCTCTCTATTTATAGGAGGAGGGGGAAGGGCTGCGCCACCCCTAGGGTTCCCTCCCTAGGGGCCGGCGGCCACCAGATGAGAGAGGGGGCGGCGGCTAGGGTGCGACGGGGTGTGGCGCACCACCTGGTGGGCCTAAGGCCCACCTGCGCCTAGGGTTGCCCCCTCTCCCCACCACTTGCGCATTGGGCTGGGTGTGGGAGGCGCACCAGCCCACCTAGGGGCTGGTTCCCTCCCGCACTTAGCCCATCTAGCCTCTCGGGGTCGTTGCCCCCCTTCGGTGGACCCCCGGGGCCACCTCCGGTGGTCCCGGTGGTCCCGGTACGTTACCGGTGACGCCCGAAACACTTCCGGTGTCCGAAACCATGCGTCCTATATATCAATCTTTACCTCCGGACCATTCCGGAGCTCCTCGTGACATCCGGGATCTCATCCGGGACTCCGAACAACTTTCGGTAACCTCGTATAACAATTCCCTATAACCCTAGCGTCATCGAACCTTAAGTGTGTAGACCCTACGGGTTCGGGAGACAGGCAGACATGACCGAGACACCTCTCTGGCCAATAACCATCAGCGGGGTCTGGATACCCATGGTGGCTCCCACTTGCTCCACGATGATCTCATCGAATGAACCACGATGTCAAGGATTCAATCAATCCCGTATACGATTCCCTTTGTCTGTCGGTATAGAACTTGCCCGAGATTCGATCGTCAGTATACCTATACCTTGTTCAATCTCGTTACCGGTAAGTCTCTTTACTCGTTCCGTAGCACGTCATCGTGTGACTAACTCCTTAGTCACATTGAGCTCATGATGATATTCTACTGAGTGGGCCCAGAGATACCTCTCCGTCACACGGAGTGACAAATCCCGATCTCGATTTGTACCAACCCAACAGACACTTTCGGAGGTACCCGTAGTGCACCTTTATAGTCACCCAGTTACGTTGTGATGTTTGATACACCCAAAGCACTCCTACGGTATCCGGGAGTTGCACAATCTCACGGTCGAAGGAAAAGATACTTGACATTAGAAAAGCTTTAGCATACGAACAATACGATCTAGTGCTATGCTTAGGATTGGGTCTTGTCCATCACATCATTCTCCTAATGATGTGATCCCGTTATCAATGACATCTAATGCCCATGATCAGGAAACCATGATCATCTATTGACTAACGAGCTAGCCAACTAGAGGCTTGCTAGGGACACATTGTGATCTATTTATTCACACATGTATTATTGTTTCCTCTTAATACAATTATAGCATGAACAATAGACGATTATCATGAGCAAGGAAATATGATAATAACCATTTTATTATTGCCTCTAGGGCATATTTCCAACAAATAGCCTTACGTCTCAGTGCTCTGGGAGCTTGTTGTCGAGTGGAATATGGAATACAATGATTTTCTAACCCCTCCACCAGCGGGGGAGGGTGGCTTATATAGAGTGTGCTGCCCTCCACAACGGTTCCGGTACAGGGGTGGAGTAGTGGCGATTGAATGCCTACGTTACAGGTAACGTACGTCCTAAATGCTAATAAATGCACCTGGAAACGTACGACCATTTCCCTCCAGGGGGGTTACGATGTACCGAGTGGCGTCCAGTCGGTTAGTTTGATATTATCCAAATGTTAGTCTCCGACTGGATGGTCAAGGACCTGTTACCGACTGGACGATGGGGACTCCTTAAGTCAGTCAGAACTGACTAAGGGCCTTGTCCCTTATGAGGGGTAGTCCTTGGGTAGGACCTACAGGACAGGCCTATGACCCTACCCTAGGACTATAACCCCTTCATTAGTCCCCGAATGGATTGGGGTTGGAACGACGAAGCGATGCTTGAAGTTTGGATCCGACTGGAACGGATGTGACTTGTGCATTGCTTGCCTCGATCCATTTTATCTTTTCTGACCAACGATCCGAGTGGAAATCTTCGTGGAACAAACTGTCGGAAACCGAGTGCTTCAAGGGTATCTCTTGACGTGACCAGTCAACTGACAGCGGCGGATTTTCCGGGATCCTCAAATTTCGGTTACCGCGCGCTCAGCGCGGATGACGCCATCACGCTCGAGTAGCACTTGACGCCTCGATTCTTGCGCGTTCATCTTCTCCACTGATATCGCCGCGGTTGGTCGAGGGATAAGGCTTTGGGGCCACCTGCCAGCGACGCAGTCGGAACCTTACTTAAACCTCGGCGGCGAGGGTTTTCTCGTTACGCTCGCCGAATCTCTTGCCTTTGCTTGCTCCGCTCTTCTTGCCTTCCTCTGCGCACCCAAGCTTCCTCCTTTTCTTTCTCCTTCGCGGACCCGCAGCTTCCGCCATGACCAAGGGACAGACCAGCAAGCTGGAGGCGAAGAAGAAGAGGGGGAAGGCGGCGGCTCCTGCGCGGAGGCAGCGAACGCTGCCGGCGGGGTGGATCCAGGGAGACTTCCTCCCCTCCACGGTGACGGAGGAGGACCTGCTGGAGCTGGTGGAGCACGGGATGATCGAGCACAAATCCTGGAGGTTGCCGGAGGAGGGTGAGACCGAGCCGGCGCCCCGGGAGGGGGAGCGCGTCCTGCTGCTGAGCCACGTGCATCGAGGTTTCTCTCTGCCCCCGCATCCTTTCTTCAAGGGCATTATGAATCACTTCGGGGCGGAGCTTCACCACTTTCCTCCGAATGCCATCGCCCATCTCTCTGCTTTCATAGTCCTGCGCGAGTGCTTCATCGGCTGTCCTCCCCATTGGGGGTTGTTCAAACATATTTTCTCTGCTAGATCTCAAACTATCAAACGACTTCACCAGTCGGATGATAAGACACACCTTCTCCAGCTCTGCGGAGGCTTAGGTTTCCAGAAGAAGAATAGGAGTAGTTATCCTGCCCTTCAGCTGAGTGAGTCGATGAGGAACTGGTAGTCGACGCGGTTCTACTGCCAGGACGTTGCCTGCCCGAACGCCACGACAGGGTTGCCTCCGTTTAGCTTAGATCGTCCTGCTCCGCCTAAGCAGCTTGCGCTCACAAAGGCAGAGAAGGTTGACATCCAGCCTCTGGTCGACGCACTCGTAGACGTCGTTAGAAGGGGAGTCACCGGCATAGACTTGCTGGAGATTTTCCTCGGTCAGCGCATACAACCACTGCAGGCTCGTGACCACGCCATGTGGCACTACACAGGGCCCGAAGACTCCACTCGGACCAACGTCTTGGGCGTGACCGAGGAGAAGGTGGCGTCGTGGGTGCTCCAGATCACATGCGCCTGTGAGAACCCCCAGAGGGTCTCAGCGAGTGAGGGCTTTCAGCGCGGACAATCCTCCTCCGAACCAAGTGAGTACCATCTGCCGAGTGCACGTATCTGTCTTAGTTTTATCGCTTTCTTGAATCTCTGCCTGTCGTCTGATGTCGCCGACTGTATTTTATGCAGAAGTGGACCAACTGGTTTTCTCCTGTCTCGAACGGGAACCCGGCTGAGGAGGAGGAGGAAGGCAGCCAGGAGGGCAATGTGGAGAGCACCGAGTATGTCTTCGATAGCGGGGAAACGAAGGGAGAGTCTAGTGAGGAGGAGGAGGAGGAAAACGAAGAGCAGGACTCGCCGCCCCCGCTGCTAGAGCACCGAACCAAGCGCCGACATGAACCTACCGTTCCCTCGGCCCCTCCGGCATCCTCGAGTGCCCCGCCTGCTGCTCCCGTGGTCCCGAGTGCTCGGAGCACCAAGAGGGCCAAGGACGTTGCTGTTGAGCCTGTGGGTCAGCCTTCCAAAGTGGCCAAACTGAGTGGGTCTAAACCTCGGAGGGCTTTGCCGTGGATAAGGGTCGTCGTTCCCGTCACCTCGACGTAAGTGCACTGTTCTTCTAACTTCTTCTGATATTTGATTGAACTCCTGTTTGATGGTCGAATGCATTTCACTCAATAGGGTTGCCACCTCTGCCACCTCTCCAGCGCGCCAGGAGGATGATCCCATGGACGCGGACAACGTCGTCTCGTCCCAGCCAGGTGCGTTGTAGCGATTTCGAGAGTTTTATATTATCACATCGCGAATTCTGTCTTTGGTCTTGCCTCTTTATTTTTCTGAGATCTTGCGTCGTTCTGTCTGGCAGGGGCGATTCATGTGGATGAGGGTGACCAGGAGAGACCTGAGCAAGCCGCAGGGCCTGTCCTTGAGGCTGCCCCGCTAGTTACCGCTCTCGCCGCGGACGCGCCGTCGACTGAGGCGATGCCGCCGACTGAGGAGGCGTTGGTGGCTGTTGAACCGACTGGAGCGGGCCTTGGGATGCCCAGGGAGCTTCCAACGATGCCAGGCCCGTCAAATGTCGAGTTCAACATCCAGCACCTCTCGGAGGATCAGGTGGGAGCGGCGAAGGGGGCCATGGTGCAGGCAGAGCTGATGGCGGGAGAAGCCAAGAAGGCGTACGACTCCATCGCCTCCTTGTACCAGCGGAGCTTGGGGCTGCGGGACGATATCCGAGTAAGTGGGCTAGTAAGTATTTACTTTTCTCTTGTAACCCACTGGGTGTGCTCGGATATCGTATGATGTTTGCAATGGGTTCACTCTGAGTGAACCCAGTGGGTGTAGTCCCCGAGACTTCTGTCGAGTGCTTGCGCCGGTAGTTGTCTTTATGCATATTGTCTTTGACTTGTTATATCCGTAAATAATATGGTCGACTGCTAACAGTTGGGGCACTCGGAGTGCACCTACTGTAAGAGTCCCCGAGAGTAATTTTACTCAGGTCGGGTAAGATTAGCCTCACAAGCTTAGGTGTTGTCATGTGGCTCAATAGGGCTGACCTATTTGAGTTTCATGCCAGTGGGGTCACTCTTAGTGAACCCACTGGGTGTAGTCCCCGAGACCGTTGTCGACTGCTTGCGTCGGCAGGGGTCTGAAGAACTTGGACTTGTTATTGTTTGATTTGTCTGATCGTCTCTTGGCGCTGACTGGCGGAAAACTTGCGAGATGGGGACAGCATATGAGACTCTTAGGGCAGAAAAAGGTTCAGTTTGCCGGTGAGCTGGATGCTTGCACTCATTGCAATGGCTGGGATGAAGGAGGTTCTGGCGGAACGGGAGAAGTCGCTGGAGCAGGCTCGTGAAGTAAACAAGGCACTGACTGCTGAAGTTGAGAAGATGGGGAAGCAAAGGTCCACACTGATGGGACAAATGGATGTGCTGAACAAACGGTGTATAGCGCAGGAGAAATACGTCAGTGACTGGGCTCGGCAGATGATGACGCGTCTGGGTGGTAAGTCCTGTTTTTCTGACTGCTTGTGGTACGTGCGTTACACTCGGCGCATATTGTTTGCTTGCCCTGTGTTTGCAGATTTTTGCATGGACGCTGAAGCTGAAGCATCTGACGTGGAGCGGTCGATTCGGGAGAACGTTCCACTCGGCGAGGACACCAATCGAGACCTGCTCGCAGCGCACATTCGCGTGGGCAAAGTTGGTCCTTTCATCGATCGACGGAGAGAATTCGTCGGCCGGATCGACAAGGAGCTTTGGTCGGAAGATGAGTCGCGGCAGGAGATGGAAAACTTGATGAGTCGACTGGAGGAGGTCCCCAACCGAGTGCAGTCATGGAAGAAATCTGTGACTCGCTGTGGTGCAGACGTTGCTCTGTCCTTGGTCCGAGTGCATTGCAAGGAGGTGCGCGAGGAGAAACTGAAAGCGTTGAAGGTCGCCAACACGAAGAAACTTCGATTCGAAGACTTCATGGAAACCTTCCTTGAAAGTGCCACCCGCATCGCCGACGGAATCGACCTGGACACCTTCGTGGAGCCCTCCAGTCCCGGCACCAATCCAGACGACGCGTAAGAAAACTTTATCCTCGGTATGCCGAGTGTTGATTTGTAAGAAACTTTGGCCACTGCTGTTGGCCGTCACATTCTTGTTTCGGTGTGGGTAAGCTTGATCCACACCGAACCAGTATCTTTGTTTGAACTTTGAATCGAATCCTTTGCTCTTCTGTTGCAATTTTGACTCGAGTTTCTGTTTGGCGTTTCTTGGTGAAGCCAAAGGCAAACATTCGGAACATGTCAGTTGTCTTGACATTTGCATGGGCCTCATTGAGGGTCCGTGGAATTTCCGATTGGATCTGTATGATCACCGAGTGGATCGGTAGGATCGCCGAGTGGATCGGTAGGATGTACTCGGGGGTCAAAGAGTACTTGGGCGATACGGGATCGCAGCTAGGTTGTCGAGTGCGACTATTAGGTCGCACTCGGGGTGAGTTCGTACTGATGTAGTTGTCAGTTGTTTTGACATCCACATGAGTCTCAATGAGGGTCTGCAACTCATGTAGTTGTCAGTTGTTTTGACCTCCACATGAGCCTCAATGAGGGTCTGCAACTCATGTAGTTGTCAGTTGTTTTGACATCCACATGAACCTCAATGAGGGTCTGTAACTCATGTAGTTGTCAGTTGTTTTGACAACCGCATGAGCCTCAATGAGGGTCTGCAACTCATGTAGTTGTCAGTTGTTTTGACATCCACATGAGACTCAATGAGGGTCTGCTACTCATGTAGTTGTCAGTTGTTTTGACCTCCACATGAGCCTCAATGAGGGTCCGTTGAGTTCCCGAGTTTACCTGTAGGATACAGTCGAAGGCATGTGGGTGCTTAGGCGATTCTGTATTGCAGCTAAGTCCCCGAATGTGGCGTTAAGTGCACACTCGAAGAAAGTTAATACTTAGGCGATTCGTGATCGCAGCTAAGTCTCTGAGTGTGACGTTAAGTGCACACTCGAAGAAAGTTAATACTTAGGCGATTCTGGATCGCAGCTAAGTCCCCGAGTGTGACGTTAAGTGCACACTCGGAGAAAGTTAATACTTAGGCGATTCTGGATCGCAGCTAAGTCCCCGAGTGTGACATTAAGTGCACACTCGGAGAAAGTTAATACTTAGGCGATTCTGGATCGCAGCTAAGTCCCCGAGTGTGACGTTAAGTGCACACTCGGAGAAAGTTAATACTTAGGCGATTCTGGATCGCAGCTAAGTCCCCGAGTGTGACGTTAAGTGCACACTCGGAGAAAGTTAATACTTAGGCGATTCTGGATCGCAGCTAAGTCCCCGAGTGTGACGTTAAGTGGACACTCGGAGAAAGTTAGTACTTAGGCGATTCTGGATCGCAGCTAAGTCCCTGAGTCTGACGTTAAGTGCACACTCGGAGAAAGTTAATACTTAGGCAATTCTGGATCGCAACTAAGTCCCCGAGTGTGACGTTAAGTGCACACTCGGAGAAAGTTAGTACTTAGGCGATTCTGGATCGCAGCTAAGTCCCCGAGTGTGACGTTAAGTGCACACTCGGAGAAAGTTAATACTTAGGTGATTCTGGATCGCAGCTAAGTCCCCGAGTGTGACGTTAAGTGCACACTCGGAGAAAGTTAATACTTAGGCGATTCTGGATCGCAGCTAAGTCCCCGAGTGTGACGTTAAGTGCACACTCGGAGAAAGTTAATACTTAGGCGATTCTGGATCGCAGCTAAGTCCCCGAGTGTGACGTTAAGTGCACACTCGGAGAAAGTTAATACTTAGGCGATTCTAGATCGCAGCTAAGTTTTTTTTAGACCGGAGTCTGCGACCGCGGAAGAACTTTGAACCTGCAAAAAACTCAATCTGCTTTATATTATTTCACCAATACTTGTTCTTTACATTGCTTCAGTCGACGGTCACGTGTAGAAGCGCTTCAGGAGATCTCCGTTCCATGCTCGCGGCTCGTTTGTCTCCCTGTCGATGTTGTAGAGTCTGTATGCTCCATTGTTCAGCACCTTGGAGATGATGAAGGGTCCTTCCCAGGCAGGAGCCAACTTGTGAGGTCTTTGCTGATCCACTCGGAGCACCAGGTCGCCTGCTTGGAACGTACGACTCCTGACGTGTCGCGCGTGAAAACGCCGCAGATCTTGTTGATAAATGGTTGAGCGAGTCAGTGCCATCTCGCGCTCCTTCTCTAGAAGGTCCACTCCGTCTTGCCTTGCTTGTTCTGCATCAGCTTCGGAGAAGAGTTCGACTCGTGGAGCATTGTGAAGTAAGTCACTCAGAAGGACTGCTTCTGCTCCGTAGACGAGGAAGAACGGTGATCGCCCTGTAGATCTGTTCGGGGTTGTGCGAAGACCCCAAAGCACTGAAGGTAGCTCGGTGACCCATGTGCCAGCGGCATGTCCCACCTCTCGCAGGAGTCGGGGCTTCAAACCTTGCAGAATAAGTCCATTCGCCCGCTCTGCTTGTCCATTGGACTGAGGATGCGCCACGAAAGCAAAATCCACTCGGATACCTTGGCTTGTACAGAAACATTTGAATCTGTCTGAGTCAAAGTTTGTCCCGTTGTCCGTGATTATGCTGTGAGGTACGCCGAATCTGGAGATGATGTCCCTGACAAACTTGACGGCTGTTGAGGCGTCGAGCTTCTTGATGGGCTTGGCTTCGATCCATTTCGTGAACTTGTCGACTGCCACCAACAGATGTGTGTATCCCCCTTGGCATGTCCTAAATGGACCGATTGTATCTAATCCCCACACTGCGAACGGCCAGACAAGAGGGATTGTCTTCAACGCAGATGTTGGCTTGTGTGACTTGTTGGAGTAGAACTGACAGCCTTCACATCGATCGACCATATCTTTAGCCATCTCGTTCGCCTGCAGCCAGAAGAAACCGGCTCTGAATGCTTTGGAGACAATTGCTCTTGAAGAGGCGTGATGACCACAGGTTCCCGAGTGAATGTCTTCCAGGATCAACTGTCCCTCCTCAGGGGAGATGCATCGTTGAAGGACGCCTGAAACGCTTTCCTTGTACAACTGGCCATCAATGACAGTGAAGGATTTTGACCTGCGGACTATCTGTCTGGCTTGGACTTCGTCTTCTGGTAGTTCTTGCCTCAGGATGTATGCAATGAATGGCACAGTCCACTCGGGGATGATAGCAAGAACTTCCATGACCAAATCAACCACCGCAGGGACTTCGACTTCAGTCGGATCTGTGGGGCTCTTCACTTGTACTGGTTCCTCTGTGAAGGGATCTTCTTTAACTGAGGGGAGGTGGAGGTGCTCGAGGCAGACGTCACTCGGGACGGGTCTCCGAGTGGATCCGAGCTTTGCCAACTCATCAGCTGCTTGGTTTTTCAGTCGCGGAACGTGATGAAGTTCCAAGCCTTCAAACCTTTTCTCGAGCTTGCTCGCTGCATTACAGTATGTAGTCATGGTGGGGTTCCTGACGTCCCACTCCTTCATAACTTGATTGAGCACCAAATCCGAATCGCCATAGACCATCAGGCGACGGACGCCGAGTGAGATGGCCATGCGTAATCCATAGAGGAGAGCTTCATACTCTGCCTCGTTGTTGGAGGAATCAAAGTGTATTTGCAGCACGTACTTCAGTTTGTCGCCCTTTGGCGATATGATCACAACGCCAGCGCCGAAGCCATTCAACATCTTGGACCCATCGAAGAACATTGTCCAATGAGCCGAGTAGATGTGGGTCGGTTGCTGTTGCTCTACCCATTCTTCTATGAAGTCAGCCAGAGTTTGAGACTTAATAGCTTTCTTGGCCTCGAACTTGACATCGCAGTACAACATCTCCATTGCCCACTTCGCCACTCGGCCTGATGCGTCTCGATTGTGGAGGATTTCCGACAACGGAGCATCAGAAACGACAGACACCGAGTGGTCTTGGAAATAATGGGCCACCTTCTTCGCAGTCATGTAAATCCCGTAAATAAGTTTTTGATAATGGGGATACCTCTGCTTGGAAGGGGTCAGGACTTCGAAGACGTAATACACTGGCCGCTGAACTTTGTATGCTTTGCCTTCTTCTTCTCGCTCGACTGTAAGAACAGTGCTGACGACTTGATTTGTAGCCGCGATATACAGAAGAAGGGGCTCTTTATTGAGCGGAGCAGTAAGAACCGGCTGGGTGGAAAGTAGGACTTTGAGGTCGTCGAATGCGACCTGGGCTTCATCTGACCACTCGAAAGTATCTGATTTCTTCATGAGTCGGTACAAAGGAAGCGCCTTTTCGCCGAGTCGACTGATAAACCTGCTCAAAGCCGCTAGGCAACCTGTGAGCCGTTGAACATCGTGTATTCTGACCGGCCTCTCCATTCGGATGATGGTCCCGATCTTTTCGGGGTTGACATCGATCCCTCATTCGGAAACGAAGAAACCGAGTAACTTTCCGCTGGGAACGCCGAATGAACACTTGGCGGGGTTGAGCTTGATATCGTACCTACGAAGGTTGGCGAATGTTTCTGCCAAGTCAGTCAGCAGGTCGGAACCTTTGCGTGACTTGACTACGATATCATCCATGTACGCCTCCACATTCCGACCGATCTGGTCGAGGAGGCATTTTTGGATCATGCGCATGAAGGTAGCTCCTGCATTCTTCAAACCGAATGGCATAGTGATGTAACAGAAGCACCCAAAAGGGGTGATGAAGGCTGTTTTTAATTCATCGGGGCCATACAGACGGATCTGATGATAGCCCGAGTAGGCATCAAGAAACGACAAACGCTCGCAGCCCGCAGTCGAATCGACAATTTGATCGATGCGGGGAGCGGAAAATGGTCTTTCGGGCAGACCTTATTGAGGTGTTTGAAGTCGATGCACATTTGGAGTGACTTGTCTTTCTTGGGAACCATGACAACATTGGCGAGCCACTCGGAGTGGTGAACCTCGCGAATGAAGTTGGCTGCCAAAAGCTTGGCTACCTCTTCTCCGATTGCCTTCCTCTTGTGCGCGGCGGACCGTCGCAGGCGTTCTCGGACAGGCCGAGCAGTGGGATCCACATGCAGTCGGTGCTCAGCCAACTCCCTGGGTACACCTGGCATGTCAGATGGTTTCCATGCGAAGATGTCCCAGTTCTCACGGAGGAATTGGGTGAGCTCGGCTTCCTATTTAGGATCGAGGGTGGTGGAGATATTCGTCGGGGCAGCAGTGTCTTCCGTCGGGTGGATGTTGACCTTCTTCGTCTCTCCCGCCGACTGGAATGCAGACTCCGAAGCTGGCTTCTTCGAGCGCATCAAGTCAGCGGGGTCGACTGTTTTCTTGTATTCGTCGAGCTCGAGGACGGCCATCTGCTGGTCGGCTATTCTTGATCCTTGCTGCAGACACTCTTCGTTCCGTTGTCGATTGCCCGTGATGGTGATCACACCTTTCGGGCCTGGCATCTTCAGCTTCAGGTATACGTAACACGGACGGTCCATGAAACGCGCATACGCTGGACGGCCCAGAATTGCGTGGTAAGCGCTCTGGAAGTCCACCACTTCGAACGTCAGCTTTTCCTTGCAGAAGTTCTTGTCGGAGCCGAAAGCGACGTCCAACGCGATCTGGCCGAGTGATTTGGCCTTCCGTCCAGGGACGACTCCATGGAACTGCATGCTGCTCTCGCTGAGTTTGGACATCAGAATGCCCATCCCCTTGAGAGTGTCGGCGTACATGATGTTCAAGCCGATGTCGCCGTCCATGAGGACTTTGCGCAGTCGGACTCCTTCCACCACCGGGTCGACGACCAAAGCCTGTCTTCCTGGGGTGGGTACGTGTGCTGGATGATCCGACTGGTCAAAGGTGATCGCAGTCTGAGACCATTTGAGGAACTTGGGGTTGGCAGGGGTGGCCATGTTCACCTCCCTGTTCACCAGCTTCAATCGACTCTTGCTCTCAACGTCAGTGAAAATCATCAGTGTTGCGTGGACTTGGGGGAATGGATCCTCCTTATCCTCCTCATCCTGTTCGTTGTCCTTTTCACTCGGTTGCCCTTCGCCGAACCCTTGGATCAGGAGGCGACACTGTCGAGTGGTATGCTTCGGATAAATGGGGTTGCCCTCTTCATCCATCTTCGTATGAACCGGACACGGCTGGTCCAGGATGGGGTTATTGAACTGCTTCTTCTTGGGGGTGAACTGAGCCTTCCCTTTGCCCTTGAACTTGGCGTTGCTTACGGCTGCAGCTTCTGCCTGCGGAGTGGTTGGAGCTTTCTGCTTCTGCTTCTGAGTGTTATTCCCATCTCCGTTGGCGATTGTCTTGTGCTTGTCGCTTTGGATGCGGTCTTCTTCCTCGCCATTTGCATAGCGAGCCGCTATCTCCATCATCTTGCTCATGGAGATGTCGCCTGTTCGGCCGAACTTCAGGTACAGATCCTTGTACCGCATGCCTGCCTTGAATGCGCAGACTGCTTGATGCTCTGTGACGTTCTCCACCGTGTGGTAGAGAGTTGTCCAACGCTGAATGAAATCACGCAGGGGCTCATTCTGCTTCTGGACGCAATGCTGGAGCTCCACGAGACCCGCAGGGCGCTTGCAGGTCCCTTCAAAGGTCCTGATGAACACTCGGGTCAGATCTGCCCAACTGTAGATGCTTGAGGGGGCCAACTGGTTCAGCCACGCTCGCGCCGAGCCGTCGAGCATCAGAGGGAGGTGCTTCATGGCGACATGGTCGTCTCCTCCTCCGATCTGGACTGCCACTCGGTAATCATCCAGCCACGTTTCTGGCTTGGACTCTCCTGTAAACTTGCTAATTCCCGTCGCCAATCGAATGTTGGGAGGGATGTCAGCCGAACGGATGGCTCGACTGAAACACTCGGGACCAGAAATGATGGTCCTGCTTCCACTCGGACGGTCAATATCGCGACCATCGCGGTGGGCTCGGCCCCTGTCGACCCTCCGCTGGGCGATACGCCCTCTCGCGTCGGGCCTTGGGTCGTAAGTGTCACCGACTGAACGTCGATCATCATGATGTCGGGACCCGTAGGGCCCACCCCGCGGAGGGGTGCGTGAACGGCGACGATCTTCGGGGTTTATGGAACGGCTGCCTCCCGTGTGTCGCTGATGAGAACCAGGGCTGTGAACTGATCGGTGCGTATTCGCATGAACAGAACTATTGTGTATCCTGTTGTGCGACTGGGAGACAGTCGAATTCTGCTGCTGCGCCGTGTGCAACAGGGCGCGGATTTGCTCGATTCCCCTGCCAGCCTCTGAATCAATCGGATGAAGGGAATCGGCTATCTTGGCAGCCACAGCTAAGTTGAGGAGGGGTGTGCGAAACAACTCCACGTTGCTCCGCCGAGTGTGCCGACTGGCAGAACGGCGAGGCGGTCGACGCACGCCGGACGTTTCGCCGATCTCGTGCTCATTCCGGCCAGCTTGACGGGGATCTTCATGGGAATTGGCCATGTGTACTTCTGCTGCAGGCCCGCGACCCGCGTACTCGGAAGGAAACTCAGTCGGAACCGAGTCCGAGCGCTGGGACGGCGGGGCAACCACAACCGACTCTAGGACCGCCACTTGTGAAGATGCGTTCTGGCGCGCCTGGGCGTGTTGCACCCAACGCTGGAGCCGCGGACGGCGGGACCGCTTGTTGCGGCGTGTGACGGCGGTGAAGGCCGACACCGGAGCCGACTGTTGGAGAAGAAGAATACCACGGGCGCCGGCACAGAAGTGCGTAGCCCCGCGGCGGGGAAGCGTCTCGATGTCGAGAGGGGCGTCCTGAAGCCATGCCAAATCATCGACGATGAAGGAGAGAGCGCCGAAGAAGATCTCGTGACTCCTGCTCGAATCTCCATCGGACGACATGACGAAATGATGTAGTCGCAAACTCGTCGGAAGTCGCTTAGACGCCTGCCCCACGGTGGGCGCCAACTGTCGTGGGTATAAGCCTGACAGTAGATGTGTAGGGTACGAAAAGGATGGGCAGAGTCCCAGCTACGGCGAGGTTGTATGAGTTCAGGCCCCTCTACGGTGGAGGTAATAGCCCTACGTCTCAGTGCTCTAGGAGCTTGTTGTCGAGTGGAATATGGAATACAATCATTTGCTAACCCCTGCACCAGCGGGGGAGGGTGGCTTATATAGAGTGCGTTGCCCTCCACAACGGTTCTGGTACAGGGGTGGAGTAGTGGCGATTGAATGCCTACGTTACAGGTAACGTACGTCCTAAATGCTAATAAATGCACCTGGAAACGTACGACGTTTCCCTCCACGGGGGTTACGATGTACCGAGTGGCGTCCAGTCGGTTAGTTTGATATTATCCGAATGCTAGTCTTCGACTGGATGGTCGAGGACCTGTTACCGACTGGACGATGGGGACTCCTTAAGTCAGTCGGAACTGACTAAGGGCCTTGTCCCTTATGAGGGGTAGTCCTTGGGTAGGACCTACAGGCCAGGCCTATGACCCTACCCTAGGACTATAACCCTATCAAAGAGATCTTTAACCATAGAAATACTAGGTTCTACCTTGATTTGCTCAAAGGGTTTGATTGTTATGACATAACTTTCGTTAACCATGGTTGAAGCTTTAGCATGTTCCTTTATCCAAACACGGAAATGTGGTTTCTCAATATAAGGAGTAGGCACAACTCGGTTAACATTGTAAATGATAGTTTAATACTCAACTTTAACTAGTTCTTTAACTTTTTATTTAATAGGTGGATGATATTTAAACCATTTCTCTTTATATAGAATAACATGAGTAGTAAAGGTTTCACAAAATGAGGCTACTATCTGAGAGTCAAGTCCGTATTTAGTTCTAAAATCATTAAAATCATCGGTATTCATAAAATATTTAGCACAATCAAACTTAAATTTTATACCTAACTCTTTAACTTCGTCGAGTTCCTAATCTTTAGAGTTACGTTTAATTATTTCCAAAAGATCCCACCTGAATTCAATAGTCTTCTTCATAAAAGAACCAGAACAAGAAGTATCGAGCATCGTTTGATCATTACGAGAAAGCCAAGCATAAAAATTATGCATAATAATTTCCCTCGGGAGCTCATGATTGGGGCATGAATATAACATTGACTTGAGAATCCCGCAAGCTAGAGTGATACTTTATCCTTCACGAGGCCAAAAATTATAGATTAAATTTCGATCACGATGAACAAGATGCGTAGGATATTTTTTTTGGTGAAACTCCAATTGCAATCGATTCCAGATCCAAGATCATGTATCATCACAAAGCCTATAAAATGTCAATGCTCCCCCCCCCCAAAAAAAAATATAAAGGGAAAACCTTCTTCTTGAATTCATCTCCGGGGAAACCTGCAAGCTTAAATAATCCTGAAACTTCATCCAAATAGATTAGGTGCATATCGGGATGTTTTGTTCCATCTCCTGCATAAGGATTAGCTAGCAGTTTCTCTATCATATCTGAAGGAATTTCATAATAAACATTTTCAGTAGGTTCAGCATTTTGAGGGACAACTCTTGGTGTTTCTGGTCAAGGTGAAGACACCCCGAACAAACTCCTCAAAGGATTACTTTCCATAGTGACAAGTAATAGTAAATTTCAGCACATAATATATATTTTTCCTTACCAAATTCCGCTTACCAAAGGCGCTTCACTCCCTGGCAATGGTGCGAGCAAAGTGTCTTGATGATACACAAGTGTAGGGGATCAATCATAGTCCTTTTGATAAGTAAGAGTGTCGAATCCAACAAGGAGCAGAAGGAAATGACAAGCGGTTTTCAGCAATGTAATTTCTTCAAGCACTGAAATAGCGGTAACATGTTGTTTGATAGCAAGATAACTTTAACAAGTAACGAGTAGCAATAGTAACAATAGGTGCAGCAAGGTAGCCCAATCCTTTTGTGGCACAAAAATTTCTTATAATAGGGAAAACGTTCTTGAGGGCACACAGAAATTTCATCTAGTCACTTACGTCATGTCACGTTAATTCGCGTTCGGTACTTTGATAATTTGATATGTGGGTGGACCGATGCTTTGGTGTCGTCCTTGCTTGAACAAGCCTCCCACTTATGATTAACTTCCCCGCAAGCATCCGCAACTACGAGAAAAGTATTAATATTAAATTCTAACCATAGCATTAAACATAGGGATCCAAATCAGCCCATTACGGAATAGCATATAAACTTGCGTTTAAGTTTCTATCAGTCTCGCAACCCATCATTTGATAAACTACTCCACAATGAATGCCCTTAGGCCCAAAGATGGTGAAGTGTTATGTAGTCGACATTCACATAACACCACTAAGCGAATCACAACATTCATATCATCAAAAGATCGAACGAATATCAACTTACAACATGACTTCTCCCGTAGCCTCAAGAACAAAAGTAACTACTCATAAGTGATAAACATGATCATGATCAGAGAGGTATTAAATAGCATATTGGATCTGAACATATGATCTTCCACCAAATAAACCATAAAACATCACCTACAAGATGTAATCAACACTACTAGTCACACCCGAGGTACCAATCTGAGGTTCCGGTACAAGATTGAGCACAAAAGATGAACTAGGGTTTGGAGAGGAGATGGTGTTGTTGAAGATATTGATGAAGATTGGCCTCCCCAAGATGATAGGATTGTTGGTGATGATGATGGCCTCGATTTCCCTCTCCGGGAGGAATGTTCCTCCAGCGGAATCGCTCCCCGTAGGGTAAAAGTGATCTTGCCTAGGTTGTGCCTCAAGACGGCGGCGGTTCATCCCGAAAGTCCTCTCCTGATTTTTTCCATGTCAAAAGAGAGTATATACGAGAATATGGTCGCCACGGGTGGGCTGGGTGGCCTACTACCCACCAGGCCGCGCCAGGGGGGCTGGCGCACCCTGGTGCCTCGTGGGCACCTGGGAGCCCCCCTCCGGTACTTGTTTCCTCCAATATTTCTTATATATTCCATAAGAAATCCTCGTGAAGTTTTGGCCCATTTGGATATGTGTAGAATAGGTATATCTGACGTAGCTTTTTCATGTCCAGAATTCCATCTACCGGCATTCTCCCACTTGGTGTAAACCTTGCATATTATGAGAGAAAAGGCATTAGAATTACTCCATAAAGTGGTATAATACATAAATACACTATAAATAGCAGTAGCAAAACATGATGCAAAATGGATGTACTAGTTATCATTATCACTCTCATCATCACTAGGTAAATGTTATGAGATTATGTGTGAGCATCCGAAATAGAAACACCATTATGATTCTCAACACGTTTTTCTATAACACATTCACTTGAAGCATGCAAAGTCCTGCCATTTTTCTTTTTTTCTTTTTCTTCTTAGATGGAATAGTGCATCAACATTAACTCTTTGAGAATCTTGTTCAATTCTTGTAGGATGACCTTCAGGAAACTGAGGTTCGTGAGCCATTGTACCTCCCCTACTCATTACTCTAACACCATGGTCATTCATGTTCTCATTTAATTCAACAAGTAAATCACGTTGTGACTTAGCAACTTGATCTTGTTGAGTATGAACCATGGAAGCATGTTAACCTAGACCTTTAACATAATTAGCAATTCTAAACATCAAGTCACTTAAGCAATCTATCATCATAGCATCATGTTGTAATTGATCTTTGACATAATTATTGAAGCGCCCTTGCTTGATAATGTAATTATAAAATTCATCCATGCATTGACTAGGAGTTTTAGTATAAGGCATATCACTTGCATCGAATATACGGAGAGAATTTACCTCTACTACCTATGTAGGGATATTAAGTCCATGTATTTCTTCAACATGTGGTAAATTCTTGACATTTTTGGATTTAATACCCCTTTCTTTCGTAGTCCTCTTAGCCTTCTGCATATCTTCTCGACTGAGGAATATAATACATCTCTTATTTTGAATAGGTTTCGGAGGTGGTTCAGGAAGTGTCAAATTATCATCATTTTGTAATATGTTATTCAATAATCATTCAGCTTGTCCAACAGTTTGTTCCCTCAAAACACAACCAGCACAACTATCTAGGTAGTCCCTAGAAGCATCGGTTAGTCCATTATAAAAGATATCAAGTATTCCATTTTTCTCAAGAGGATGATGAGGAAAAGCTCTAAGTAGCTGTAGAAGCCTCCCCCAAGCTTGAGAGGGATTCTCTTCTTAAATTTGCACAAAGTTAAATATTTTGTGTAAGGCAACTTGTTTTTTATGAGCGGGGAAATATTTTTCAGTGAAGTAATATATCATATCATGGGGGCTACGCACACAACCATGAGCAAGAGTGAGGAACCATTTCTTAGGATCACCTTTTAGCGAAAAAGGAAGAAGTTTAAAGATATAGTAATAACACATATTTTACTCATGAGCAAACAAGGTGGCAATATCATTCAATTTAGTAAGGTGCGCCACATCAGTTTCGGTTTTATAACCATGGAAAGGATCAAATTCTACTACAGTGGTTAACTCAGGATCAACAGAGAATTCATAATCCTTATGAGTAACATATATAGGAGAAGTAGCAAATTTAGGATCATGTTGCATTTTCTCCATCATAGATTTTTCTTTCAGTTTACATAACAATTTCTTTCGATCATCTCTATCGTTACAAGCAAGAAAGTCTCTAGCTATCTCCTCATCCATAACATAACCCTCGGGTACATCACGCAATTCATATCTATTAGGAGAGCTAGGCATAATAGGTAATTCATAATTTTCTTCAGTTTCATCATTTTCAGTTTCTAAGGATCTAGCAATATGAACATCAAGCAATTCACCAAGTGGCACAGATTTATTTCTATCAAGTATATCAGTAGCATCATCATAAGTTTCATGAGTTTCAGAAGTAGCATCATCAAGTATTTACGACATATCAGAACGAGCAACAAGTAGTGGTGTCAAAAGCTGATTCAAGACAACAGGTGAATCAAAAACGGAGCTAGATGGCAATTCCTTACCTACCCTCGTCTTAGAGGGTATGATCTTGGTTCTAGTATCTTTTAGAATCTTCATAGTGGCAAATTGAATATCCTCAAGTGAACACAATAAATAGAGCTATGGTTCCTAGCAACGACGCCAGAAAAATGTCTTCATAACCCACAAGTATATGGGATCGCTACAGTCTTCGTGAGCAGTATTACACCCTGATTTATAGATTCAACACAAAAGAATATTTATTAGTATTAGCAGTTGAGTTGTCAATTCAACCACACCTGGGATATCTCTCTGCAGCAAAAGTTTTAGTAGCGCAACAAAATATTAGTAGTAACGCTAACAACCGCAGTTTTGTAGTGATTGTAACATTAGTAGCAGCAATAATAACTTAGCAACATTCAGTATAAGAAAAGCTCACGCACGTGGGCCGGTGATGGATAATAATTTAGATGACATCAATCATGTAACAGTTACACACTAGAGCGACACAGAACTAGCTTCAATTCATCGATGTGGATGTTGCAATGGGTAGAGGAAGGCCACATGAAGCTGTTGGAGCTGTTTGCAAGAACAGAGATGGAATTTTCCTAGGGGCATCAGCACTAGTAATCCCAACAATCTCTGATCGAGCCACTTAGAGAGGCTCTCTCCTTAGCACATGATCTTTATGAGAACAATATCCAAGCGGCTTCGGATTGCAATGTGGTCGTGAAGGATATTCACCAGAACAACCCGGCTGTCTATGGGGCTATAGTACATCAAACTATACACCGCTAGTCACTTTTCAATACTTGTAACATTAGTCATGAGTTTAGAAGCTCGAATGTCGAGGCTCACAAACTTGTGAGGCATGCTTTATCCCTAGGGATTGGTCGTCATGTTTGGTTAGGCCATCCCAATGATTTTGATTCCGTCCCTGTAAACATTGTGATGGTTAAATAAAAAGCCTCGGAGTTTGTTTTAAAAAAATCCTTGCCAAATCAACGAATATGAGCTAAAAGCCTTTAGTTCTTAAAAAAGCTAAAATCTTCTGGGATCGAAGAGTTTGGTGTGCTGATTTTTGATTGAAAATTTAGGGTTTGATTTAGCTTTTTTACTACAAGTTGAAGGTTTATTTTGGGCTTTTTCCAAATAAAATCCATGGATTAACCCCATAAGACCTATCCGTAAGAGAATACTAGTATAGGTGTAGCATTACTCAAAAACATATGTGCTGCATATTAAGCTACTCGTTTTAGCCAGGAGGCTAAATTTAGTCATTTATCACACACAAAAATTGAGCAGCAAAATTCATCACAAAACTTGTGAAATGAGCAGTAAAAAAGAACTGGTGAAAGGCAGCAGTTTGCGGGGCGTGGATGCCGTAGCGGTCTCAACGGGTTTCTCGGTTCCCGCCACTCTCTCTTCGCCTCTCCCTCCCCTCCCCTCCACATACACATTCCCTCCCTTGTTCCTCCTCTCGCAATTCTCTCCACCACGGTCTCGCCGCGCCGCCACAGCCTCCGACAAAGAGCTAGCCTATGAGAGATAGCGACGGCGAAGGGGCCGGCGGCGGACTCCCGCGCTCGCACCCCTCCAACATCCCGCTGCCGATGTCGCACTCGGACCCCAACTACTCGGGCACGGACGATGAGTGCTCCAACAGGCAGAGCAGCTCGTCGGCGACGGGCGGCGCCAGCCCTGGGTTCTACAACGACTACCCGTCCAGCTTCAGCGGCGAGTGCTCGCCGTACAACATGTCCCCCTGGAACCAGACCATGGCGTCGCCCTGGTCCCACCACAGCGAGGCGTCCATGGCCGCGCCCGCGATGGCGCCCGGCACCAGCCTCATCAGCTCGCTCGTCAGGGAGGAAGGCCACATCTACTCTCTCGCCGCCAAGGGCGACGCGCTGTACACCGGCTCAGACAGCAAGAACATCCGCGTCTGGCGCAAGCAGAAGGACTCCGGCGGCTTCAAGTCGTCCAGCGGCCTCGTGAAGGCCATCGTCATCTCCGGCGAGCGCATCTTCACGGGCCACCAGGACGGCAAGATCCGGGTGTGGAAGGTGTCGCCCAAGAATGGCCTGCACAAGCGCGTGGGCAGCCTGCCGCGGCTGCGCGACTTCCTGCGCGGCTCACTGAACCCGTCCAACTACGTGGAGGTGCGCAAGAACCGCTCGGCGCTCTGGATCCGCCACAGCGACGCCGTGTCGTGCCTGAGCCCCACGGACGCGGGGCAGGGCCTTCTCTACTCCGGCTCCTGGGACCGCACCTTCAAGGTGTGGCGCATCAGCGACTCCAAGTGCCTCGAGTCCGTGGTGGCGCACGACGACAACGTGAACGCCATCGTGGCGGCGTACGACGGGCTGGTCTTCACCGGCTCCGCGGACGGTACGGTCAAGGTGTGGAAGCGGGAGGTGCAGGGGAAGGGGACCAAGCACTCGCCAGTGCAGACGCTGCTGAAGCAGGAGCACGCCGTGAACGCGCTCGCCGTGAGCGCCGTGGCGCCGGTGCTCTACTGCGGCTCCTCCGACGGGCTCGTCAACTGCTGGGAGGGCGACAGCAAGCTCGTCCACGGGGGCGTGCTCCGCGGGCACAAGAAGGCCGTCTTCTGCCTCGCCGCGGCGGGAGCGCTCCTCTTCAGCGGCTCCGCCGACAACACCATCATGGTCTGGCGGCGCGACGCCGGCGTGCACTCCTGCCTCTCAGTTCTCTCCGGCCACACCGAGCCGATCAGGTGCCTCGCCGTCGTGGAGTACAACAAGGAAAACGTCGCGGCCGCCGCGGCAGAGACCGGAGACAACAATGGCGTGGGGCGGTGGATCGTCTACAGCGGCAGCCTCGACAAGTCCATCAAGGTGTGGCGCGTGACCGACGAGCCAGCGGACATGCTGCTGGGGGGCTCCGGCAGCGAGGGGTCGATGTTCGACAGGTACCCCGGCGACCCGTTCGGGGCAAGCAGCTCATCATCCTTCCGCTAAGGTCGATCGACACGCGCCAACGCAACGCACAAGTTTTGATCAGCTGCAAGCAACAAGTGTCCACTTTTGACGGATTAACCAAGGAGTTTCTGGATTTTTGTTCATATATATACTGTTGAAGACGATCGGCGAGAACTGAAGGGCAAGAAAACATCATTCATGCCCGGGCATATATACATACATCTGGAGTTGTGATATAGTGATGGATCTAGGTAAGTCTGCTGCTGCCTTTCAGAGTGTCAGGGCCAAGGGACATTTTGGTGCATGCTTATATATTTGTTGTGTAATAGTTTAAATTAACTTGATTTTATGTTCTATGAAAAAAAAATATCAACAAATGACCATTTAATTAAGTTCTAACTTTTGTGGATCTCTTTTGTTTAGCTGATTGTATTTGGTTCGTAACTGTAACCAAAATTTACCTTTTACGTGCTTATCTTTTGTCTTGTTTCGTAACTGTGAATGATTTGTCGAATTGAACAAAATTGTTTTTACAAACCTAAATGAAAACGTGCACATGTATGACACGAGGCAACATGATTCACACGCTTTTATAATAACCCATCTTATCACATCAAACATATGATATCATCGAATCTTTTTAATATTTGACTTTAAAATATTTTATTTTTCAAATAAAAAATTCAATTAACAATCTATTTTTATCATTAAATCCGTCTCGACGAGATCTTCAAAACTAGATCTCATATTGATACGTTTCAGTTTATGAAATCATAATGGCTGAGATAGAGGGTGTCGGAAGTTGACGGTGTGGGTGGCTCATCGACTCCAAAAGAGGAGGTTGTGATTAGAGGAATAGTGGTGGACGACCTTGGCCAGCATTTCGCGAGATGTTGGAGGGCGGCTTGAGGGACAAACGTGGTAGAAGAAGAAAATTGAAAGTCACGATATGAGTTTTTCGGCAACGGTTAAATGGAGCTCCTCACAAAAAAAAACATACCAAGCGTATATTTGCATAGAAAAGCACATTCATCTTCCCCCAACTTGTGGGAGTGTAGATTTGGTACTTCAACTTTAAAACCGGACAACTTGCACACCAATTACTAAAACCGGACAAGATTCATCGTTGGACTCAGTTTTGGTTGTACTGAATAAAATTCACCTACATTTCAAAATACACATATTTTTCCCAATTCCCTGTATTCTTTTCAAATTCACATAATTTTTTAAATCAAATATTATTTTCAAATTCGCATAGTACTTCCTTTCCAATCTGTGATCCTGTTTCGAATTTTGCGTACTTCTTTCTCAAATCCGTTTACCTTTTTCAAATTCATGTACTTTTTCAATTCCGTAGATTTTTTCAAAGTTCCCATACCTTTTCCGGAGAAATGTTGAGTTACAAGAACTAAAAATTACATGAATTTGAGAAATTATGCGAACTGAAAAAGTACGTGAAATTCAAAAAAGTTAATAGATTTGAAAAATACACTAATTTTTTAGAGTACGTGAACGTGAATCAGAGCAGATTTGAATAAATACATTTTTAAAAATCATGGATTTGAATAAATACATTTTTAAAAATCATGGATTTGAAAATAAATACATGATTTTTTTGTCATCATGGTCAAAACCGGGGTGAGTCAGCATGAGAACAGGTCAAAACTGAGACTACCGAGACACCAAATCCAAACACTCCCACAAGGACAAAAAGTACCATATAGAGAAATAACTGTTAGGAATTAATTAAATGTATTAATTAATGGGATAATCCCTGCGTTGTCGGTTGCCTTGTGTTAGCAACCGTTCCTTGTAAACCGCCTCTGTAACATGGGTATAAGTACCCACATCTTCAATCAATGAAAACACTGTTTCATCATTCTGTCACTTTCACTACTTTACACGTTATCAGCGCTCGCTCTGCCGAGAGCGAGGTGAGAATGGCAAGGAGAGATTTGTCCTCGCTTGCTTTTGCTTTCGCACGTTTCCTGCAGAAAGAAGACAGCCGCTTCACTCGCACGCAGCGCCACCGCATTGCACATCGCCGTCACGGTCTTGGTGCAAGGAATGGCCCTCGTCGCCGTTCCTTCACCAGGAACCACCGCCAGAACCGGAGTGGCCCTCATCGCCGCTTCTTCGTCGGGAACCACCGCCAGAACCGCCGCCGTGGGTATGCACGTCGAGGCAACCAGCCACTTCGTGGGCGTGCACCAACGGTGCACCAGGCTGGATCCTCGACTCCGGCCACCGCTCCACTGCAAAAGGTGGGCCTTCGGCTCCGGCCACTTCACCATCTGTTTTCAACATACCTCCCATGGATTGGCTTCTTGCAGGGCCATCAGCGCCGTTCCTCGAAGAAGATGTGATGTTCCCCCGTGAACTTGCGCCGCCGCCTCTTCCTCCGTAGTGCATGCAGCACGGATTCGGGCCATGCCCTGCGCGCACGGACGGCCACGTCCCGGACCTGCCATCCCCGACGCCGGCAGCGGCAGCACACACCGGCCCCGTCCCGGATCTGCCATCTCCGACACCGGATCGAGAGGAACGAGGCGGTTATCCCACCATCCCCATCTTGAACGTCCAGATCAAGGTTGAAGAAGAGAGGATGGAGGCCATGGGCTTGTCGTCGTCGCTCCGCCCTCCATCACCGGCGACACCTCCTCCTCCTCCGGCTCCGCCCCTTCCGCCGACGCCACCGCCGGAAGCTCGCCGGATCCTGCGCCAGTTCGCCGCTGCTATGGCGCAGAACCGGGCGGCTCTTCGTGGCGCGTGGTCGCCGGACGCCCTGGGCTTCGCCGGCGCCCCGGAGGCAAGCAGCAGCGGAGGTAGCCGGGCTGCGCAGCGGAGGTAGCCGGGCTGCGCAGCGGGGCCCGCCCCGTTTCCCTTGAAGCCGGCGTGACGGGGCAGGGGAGGCCGACGAGGAGACAGGCGCAGGAGAGGTGGTGTGATCCAGATCGAAACAGAGAAGGGGATTTGGGAGTGGTTGTGACGTGAGGAAACTCTCGTGCTCTCCTTATCTTCTCTCTGCGATGCATGGACCAGGCCGATTCTCCTCGCTCCTCATCTAAATAGGCCTACAGGCCAAGTCTCCCCGCTACTTATATAAATAGGCCTACAGGCCAAGTCTCCCGCTCCTCACCTAAATTAGTCTACAAGCCAATCTATCTAATAAGTGCTGCTGGTGCTGTGGCGTTTTCAACAGAGAATGCCTATAGTATTATTTATATTACATAGCAGCCAGTCCTGTTCATTTTAGAGTGCTATTTTATTGTACTAAAAACATATGTTTATTATATTCAGTCTATATTGTACTGTAAGTTTGAATAATTCGACCAAGTATTGTGTAATAAATAAAGTCTCAGACTACTACGTGTATATATTTTATTTGATTGCTTCAGCAATTTTCTTTTAAAATATGTAAGTACAATAATTTTTATTCACAATTCAAATTTTGGGATCACAAGGTAGATGAGGCATCTACTGCACTTTGCAGATTATCCTTATCGTTGAAAGATCTACATTTTGCCTACATTCTTTTGGCGAAATGACTATCTTCGAGTGCTCTCCCAAAATATACGAATTGATGTGATTACCTCGAATATGATACTTGCAAATCACAAGGTAATTGTGTGATCTACTGCATCAAATTGCAGACTATCCACTCTTGCTGTGAGGTCTACATCTAGTCATTAGACAGATGACTACCTTCAGTGTGTTTTTGTAAAATGTAGTATGACATAAGGTAATGGATATATAAAACATCTACTCGTCAAAACCAGATTATGTTCTCCATTACTGTGAGATCTACACCGCGACGGTGACTATCTTCAACGTGTCATCTACATAAAATGAGGTCTACACATATAAGTATAAAGCATCAGCTATACTTGCAAAATTTGCTTCATCAAAGCATTTGTTGTTACTTATATTTTACCCTCATAGTAAAACTAAATTATGCATGAAAATACCATGCAGGAAATGGCTGGTGTCATGCATCGTGAATTTCATGAACTTGAACTAGATGGTAGTAACTATTTACCATGGGCTATGGATGCAAAGATAGCCCTTGAAAGCCGTAAACTTGGTTTCATTATCACCACACCCGTTGAAGGCGCCGGAGAAATCCCCACGGCAGCCAAATATACAGCTTTAAGTTTCTTAAGGCACCATCTCCATTCAGACTTAAAGTCGGAATATTTGATGGAAGAAGATCCACTAGTTTTGTGGAACTCTCTCAAGGAGAGATATGACCAGCAAAGAGCAGTCATGCTGCCGGAAGCACAGAGAGAATGGTCCCTCATAAGGTTCCAAGATTTCAAATCTGTGGCAGCATATAACTCTGCAGTTCACAAGGTTAACTCAAAACTAAGGTTTTGCAATCAAGCAATTTCTAAAGAAGACCTTATTGAGAAGACCTTGTGCACTTTCCACCCCTCGATGAGGGTACTACAACAGCAGTACCGTCAACAAAAATACAAAAAGTATTCTGAGCTCATATACACTTTACTTCAGGCTGAGAAACATGATGAACTTCTCATGAAGAATCATCAGACACGCCCAACGGGCTCAATGCCACTCCCTCAAGCACATGCTAACACTCAGTTTACTAAAAAGTATGGGGCAACAAAAAGAATTTCAAAAAATTCAATGGAAAGTGGAAAAGGAACAACGAGAAGAAAAGTTTTGGTCAATCTGAAGGTAAAGGTCACTTCAAGAAAAATGACCGAAACACCAACTCCGAGATTTGTCAAAGGTGTGGATGTACTAACCATCGTACTAGTAAATGCCGAACTCCCAAGCATCTAGCGGATTTATACATCAAATCCAACGGGAAAGGCAAACAAGTTCATGGAAAAGCTAAAGCTCACTTCTACGCTTTACAATAAGAAGAAAACCTTGAAGCTAGCACTTCTCAAAGCGCTCCTAAGGAAACAAGGCAGAAGGCTGAAGATCTTCTCGATGTTGACAACATGATGGTGGAATACACCCAAGACGCATATGGAGATCTTATATAATCTCCACATCACTCATTTGATGTTATCAGCTATTTTATTGTAATAATGGATGTTATAATTTGTATAACTCTAAGTAGAATAAAGTCCTACGGACTAATTGTATTATGTCTTTAAACATAATATCATATTTATATTTGTAACTGTAATATAAATACTTTGTATATATATATATTTATATGTGAGTAATATGAATAAAGTTTCATCCTAAAATATTCTTTTACTCTATATAGATTTTACGGGAAAATAATCCAATGGAAGAAGAATTATGTTTGGTGGACAGTTGTACCACTAACACAATATTAAGGGAAATAAAATATTTCCAAACTCTAACTAAGAGAAAAGGGAATATTATGACCATTGTCGGTCGCGATGCGTCGATTATTGGTTCAGGACGAGCCACACTCGTTCTACCTATGGGTAGTACAATTGTAATTGAGGATGCACTATTGTATCCTGAATCTACACGCACTCTTCTAAGTTTCAAGGACCTCAGATCAAATAACTTCCATTTTGAAACAATATCTGAAAATAATTCTGAACATTTGCTTTTAACAAAGAGTAATGGGTCTGAGAAACAAATTCTTGAGAAATTCCCCTCACTTTCATCTGGATTATATTACAGTTATATAAAACCCGTACCACATGTTGCGTACAAAATAATTTTTCAAGATCTTGATAAATTCAAGACTTGGCATGATCGCCTAGGTCATCCTGGCGTAGGGATGATGAGAAAAATTATTGACAATTCTATTGATCACAGCCTTCCAACTAAAAATTTCTCAAAATCATCAGATTTTGTGTGCACCGCATGTGCAACTGGAAAATTAATTATAAAACCATCTTATCTTAAAGTTAAAAATGAGTCATTAAATTTTCTTGAACGCATTCAAGGAGATATATGTGGTCCAATTCAACCACTATCAGGACCTTTTAGATATTTCATGGTGCTCATAGATGCATCTACTAGATGGTCACATGTGTGTCTATTGTCCACACGAAATCATGCTTTTGCCAAGCTAATTGCTCAAATTATCAAATTAAGAGCAAATCATCCTGAAAATAGGATAAAAACAATTCGAATGGATAATGCCGCTGAATTTTCTTCACGTGCATTCAATGACTATTGCATGGCTATGTGCATTCATTTAGAACATTTTGTGCCTTATGTTCATACTCAAAATGGTTTGGCTGAATCTCTCATCAAAAGAGTAAAATTAGTTGCTCGACCACTATTACAGAATTGTAATTTACCAGCATCATGTTGGGCACATGCGGTATTACACGCCGCAGATCTGATACAAATCAGACCAACTGCATATCATACAACCTCCCCGCTACAACTAGTACGTGGCACTCAGCCAAGTATTTCCCATCTGCGAAAATTTGGTTGCGCGGTATACGTACCGATATCACCACCGCAGCGTACATCCATGGGCCCCCACAGAAAACTAGGGATCTATGTGGGTTATAACTCTCCGTCAATAATAAAATATCTTGAACCTCTTACACGGGACCTGTTTACTGCCCGTTACGCTGATTCTATTTTTGATGAGGACCATTTTCCGGCATTAGGGGGAGAATCAAACCACAGAGAATGCCAGGAAATAGATTGGAATGTAACAGGCATTCAGTCCTTAGATCCACGTACTAAAGAATCTGAAACTGAAGTTCAGAGGATCATAGATTTGCAACACATTGCAAATAATCTGCCGGATGCATTTACTGACCATAAAGGTGTCACTAAATCACATATTCCCGCTGTTAATGCACCAGAACGAGTGGAGGTACCAACTAAAACCACTCAAACCCCAAATGAGAGTAAGAGGGGGAGAAATCTGGTTAGTCGGAATATAGCTTCTCAAAAGCCTCCGCGGAAACAGAGGAAATCAAATCCTCTACCAGTAAATGCAATTCAACCTCAAGTTGAAGGACACCAACCAGATGCTCAACATCTTGAACCTAGCATAAATGCGCATAAAAACATAATTATTGGGACATCGGAACACCATGATTCTATTGTTGTGGGAAATCATATAGAGTCTGAAGGTATAAAAGAAATTTCCATAAACTATACAGAATCAGGAGAATCATATAATAGAGAGACTACAATTGTCGACATATATTTCGCCTCTGAAATTGCCGAAACCCTTCAACTGGATCCAGAACCAAAGACCGTCAGGGAGTGCCTCAAGCGTCCTGATTGGCCTAAATGGAAGGAAGCAATTGAGGCAGAACTGCGCTCGCTCAACAAAAGTGATGTATTTTCCTCGGTAATACCTACTCCTCATAATGTCTTCCCTGTTGGAGCAAAATGGGTTTTTGTTCGAAAAAGGAATGAAAACAATGAGGTGGTGAGATACAAAGTGAGGCTTGTAGCACAAGGGTTCACGCAGAGACCCGGCATCGATTACGATGGTACATACTCTCCTCTAATGAGTGGAATAACGTTTCGATACTTAATATCTTTGGCAGTACAAATGAATTTATCTATGCAGTTGATGGATGTAGTGACAGCATACTTATATGGGTCACTCAAATCGGACATATATATGAAAGTCCCTGAAGGACTTAAAATGCCGAATTTAAAAGCAAATCGCAACGCATATTGTGTAAAATTACAGAAGTCACTATATGGCTTAAAACAGTCGGGTAGAATGTGGTATAACCGACTAAGTGAGTTCCTTATTCAGAAAGGCTACTCAAATAATGATGATTGCCCTTGTGTATTTATAAAGAAGTCCTCAAATGGATTTTGCATCATCTCAGTGTACGTTGATGACCTCAATATCATTGGAAGTACACCTGATATCGAAGAAGCACGCAATCATCTAATGGCGGAATTTTAGATGAAAGATTTGGGAAAGACCAAATTCTGCTTAGGCTTACAGCTTGAGCATCTTCCCTCATGAATTTTAGTATACCAACCTGCATATATTCAAAAGGTTTTGGAAAATTTTAATATGGATAAATCATATCCAACCAAAACACCCATGGTTGTCAGATCCCTTGATATGAATAAAGATCCTTTTAGACCTCGGGATGATGACGAAGAGATATTAGGACCTGAGTTCCCGTATCTCAGTGCCATTGGTGCGCTAATGTACCTTGCAAATTGCACTAGGCCTGATATTGCATTTGCAGTAAATTTACTAGCTAGACATAGCGCTGCTCCAACAAAACGCCATTGGACGGGAGTAAAGAATATCCTTCGATATTTACATGGCACAAAAGATCTTGGCTTATTCTATCAGAAAAACCAAGATATGACTATGGTAGGATATACTGATGTTGGCTATCTATGTGATCCTCACAATGCCAGGTCACAAACAGGTTTCGTATTCTTATACGGTGGAACTACTTTTTCATGGAAGTCAACAAAATAGACTCTCGTAGCAACTTCCACTAATCATTCTGAAATTATTGCATTATTTGAAGCATCTAAAGAATGTGCATGGCTTCGCAGGATGATTAACCATATTCAAACTTCATGTGGTGTTGGTTCATTAGGATCACCAACTATTATATATGAAGATAATGCAGCCTGCATTGCTCAAATGCAAATGGGTTATGTGAAAAGTAATATCACAAAACACATTTCTCCTAAGTTATTCTATCCTCGTGCATTACAGAAGGATGGAGAAATTGATATTTTACAAACTAAATCATGTGACAATCTAGCAGATTTGTTCACAAAGTCTTTACCAAATTCAACGTTCCAGAAATACATTCATGGAATTGGTATGAGACGATTCCGAGATTTGCAAAGTTCAGGGAAAGAAATATCCTGAAAATATAACCCTTTAATTATCATCAGGTAATGAATATTGTACTCTTTTCTTTTATGAGTTTTTCCAACAGGTTTCTCATATAAGGTTTTTAACGAGACAATTAAATACAAGCATTGATACATGCCATATCATATTTCTCCTTATATTTTTCCTACTAGGTTTTAAAGGAGTTTTTCATGGCATATCTCATTGCACTCTTTTCATTATGAGTTTTTTTGACATTTTCTCTCATAATGTTTTTAATGAAGCAATATCCTATCAATGATCATATATCATACTTTCTATTTTCCCTATCGGGGTTTTAAAGGAAGTACTCAAGACATATATTGTTCTCTAAACTCAAAAATGAATTTTATCCCTCTATAAAGGTTTTCTCAAATGAGTTATCATGAGGCAATAATCATTATATGTTGCACAATTTTCTCCTTATTATTTCCCCACTGAGTTTAAAGGAGTTTTAGCAACATATCTACACTATTCTCCTCATATTTTTCCCACAGGGTTTTTGGAGGAGACTTTAAAGATTATACAACGATTTTTCAAGATGAAGATGAGGAACATTCTTAAAGAGAAAAATTTACAAGGATTATTATTTATCAAGATGATGCACATTTACACAGATAAGCATGGATTAGGGGGAGTGTTGGGAATTAATTAAATGTATTAATTAATAAAATAATCCATGCGTTGCCGGTTGCCTTGTTTTAGCAACCGTTCCTTGTAAACCGCCTCTGTAACAGGGGTATAAATACCCACATCTTCAATCAATGAAAATACTGTTCCATCGTTCTGTCACTTTCACTACTTTACAATAACAACCAGTTCTTGCATAATACATACGAATTTAATAAGTCTACGTACTGATTAAAAAACTTGACAAACGCTAACACGACGACACCGTACTAATAAATCAAATCAAGGCGGCAACAAATAAATCGATCAGGCAAAGACCCCGATGTAATCAAGCTCGACGGAACCCAGCCACAGCTTGTTGCCGTTCTCCGCCACCTCGCTGAGCGTCACGCCCCTGGCGGCCGTCAGCTCCTCAACCTCCACGCCGTCAGCACTAAGACGGACGCCGACCAAGTGCTTCACCGGAGCCGCCGCAGTCGAGTTCAGCCGCGCCTTCTCCTGGTTCAGCGCCACCCAGAAGCCACCCTGCCCGTCGCGCCTCACGTTGTCCGGGTACCCCGGCAGGTCCGCCAAGAGCTCGTACCGCCCGGCCTTGGGCCCCTTGAGCCAGTACCGGAACGCCTGGCACGGCACCGTGTGCGCCACCACCACGTGCGTCATGTCCCGGCTGAGCGCGACGCCGTTCGGGTACGGCAGCTCGGCCTTCAGCACCGTCACGACCTTCGTCCGCGCGTCGTACTTGAGCAGGCGGCCCGTCGCGTCGGCGTTCATGATGATCTCCGTGTTAAACCTGCATGCACACACAGATTCGTCACCGATTGATCGATATGGCATGTCACGGAGGATTTGAGGCGTGATCGGGCGGGCGTGTAGGGGTAGGGTACGTACCTGCGGGGGTAGTTGGCACTGCTGTCGGTGAAGTAGACGTCGCCGGTGGCCTGATCGACGTCGAGGCCGTTGAGGAAGTGGAAGCGGACGCCGTCCGCCTCCGTCGCCAGCACCTGGGCCTCGCCGCCGTCCGGCCCCACCTTCATGAGCCCCATGTAGGCGTCGGCGATGATGAGCTCGCCGGTTTTCCTATAGAACCGGACGCCCAGCGGCCGCCCGCAGATGCTCTCTTTTTGTTCCGATGGCACCCCGGTGTCCGAGCACAGAGGGATTTTCCTGCAGACGCCCGCACATGTCACACGTAAGCTACTGTAATTTGATCACGATCTACACGATGTTTAGCTTGCAATTACACCGACCTGTAGTTGGCATTGTAGGCGAAGGTGCTCCAGCCGGCGGCGCTGCCGCCCCACCTAAGCACGCGGCCATCGGAGACGCCGGTGTAGACCCCGTCCTTGCCGGAGAAGGCGAGGCTCTCGGCGCCGCTGACGCCGTCGGGCAGCGGGAGGCGGTAGCTCCACCGCCTGTTCGTCGTCTTGATCTGCTCCGCCGCGGCTAGAGAGACGAGGCAGGCAAGCACGACGAGCACTATCGCCGCGAGGTTGCGCCCCATCGTCGTCGTCGTCGTCGTCATCGTGTCGGAAGTTGTCCTGTACGGAATATCGTTGCACGCATCAGCGTGCCTTTTATGGGAGAGCACGCGCAACGAAACCCGTGGCTGCGTTTGGTGATTGGATCGGGCACGGTGGTAATCCTACACGAACCACAACACCGTGAAGTAGAGGTTCAAACAAACACCGTGATGTATCGCCCGCGCGCGCTTGTTGCGTGCCAACCGAGTTTGTTTGTTGTTTGTGCTGTGTTTGTGGTCGAATCCGGTCAACCTATCTGCCGACCAATATGGCCTGATGGCCCAGAACGAAGTTCAAGATGGGCTTGTATTATTTTTCATGTCTTCTATATTTAAGACCAACGAGGAATCTTGGGCCGTTTTTCAAAACAATAAGAGTTGAGTTCAATCTCTGTTGTCACATAACTAACACAAATGCCCGTGCGTTGCAATGGAAGAATAAGTATTGATGTATCATGTTGTGAAATAAGCACAGTAAATGACCAGTCCTTAAAATTAAGGCATACACTAAAAAAATGTAGGTTACAAACTAAAAAGAACCCAAATGTTTGGATTTTCGATGCATATGAACGAGGGTATGATAATCCTTCATGCTATGTAGTGCGGGAACATACATCACAAGTGAAAAGGAAACAATTTTATCGTCAATAATTCAAGTTCACTAATAAAAGAATGGATTTCAAATTTGCATTTCTACATTTTTTTAAGAATAACTCACTACATGATATAGCAGTGGCAATAGAAAGATAGAGGGGTGCAACGGGAGAGCCTTGTCATCCATGATTTCAAAGCATGAACATGTGTCTAATAAAGTGCTACGCCTCTGCACTATTCAACAATTAATCTTATGAATAATCTAACCTTGACTGATAAATGTGAGCTTGCATGTGTAACGGTTGAGTTCAACCTCTGCATACTTAGACAAGCAATTAGCCCATATGAGGTTCTATTTTCTTCTACACTCGAAGTACCATAGAAAAAATGATTCTGACCAAACCCAATCTCTTACTCTATTAAATCCCCACAAAGGGCTATCTCTGTTAAAAACAAACAACCGGCTGCAAACTTTTTCTGTAAAAAGTCCCCATGTAATTTACTTGGTCGCCGCCCAGCTGTCCCTCCCAACGACGTATCCACCTCCTCCATTGGATGGCTCTTCACCATCAGCATGTTAACTCCTCTCCACCAACCAAGCTGCATTTCTTCACCTCTTCTCCACCAAGCAAACCACGGAACACAAGACAATGGCTAGTGGTGGCGGTCCGATGGATCCAGCTTGCGCCGCCTTGACGCATTGAACACGAGGAATGGCGCCCGCTAGCCACACTTGTACCGACGTGCTTCCAATGGCATCAAAGGATCATGGAGGTGGTGCCTCTCGGGCGACGAATCTGACTACTCAGTTGCTAGTCTCGGACGATAGTGATGCTCATGTAAACGCCCTTCTGGTTGGTCATGTTGTACATGCCCTTGATGAATTCCTTGTCCATGATTGGAGAGCTCTCGCGATGCATCATTGGCGCTGACTCCGGGCGCAAGCTCGCCGGCCTTCGACCTCGTCTTGCACGTCCACAACGACCACATCAGCGAGTTGTGCCATGGCGGGGGCGATGTAATGCTCTCCAAGCGGGCGTTTCACATGCTCATCATCGAGCTTGCGGGCTCTGTTTTATTATAACACAACGTGGTGTAGCTCAGTTGACCAGAACGTTAGTTTTACGGTGCGAGGTCGCGAGTTCGAGTTAGCAAACCGACAATTGTTTTTTTCGGCCCCTGGACTGCATCGAAACTGCATGTTAGTTTGGATTAAATATATGGGGTTTTGTGTAAAATGTAAAAAAACGATTCGTTTTCCGACTTAAATCCGGACTGTGGGTTGATTTCAGGAAACGACAGGGGGTTTTCTGTAAAAGTGCAACGACGGACGATAGAAGCCATCGGTGATTTACTATTAGGAAGAGATAACATGGCTTCTCCCCTATAATCTAATAAAAAACATAATAACATGGCTTATCCGAAAAATTTGGTGGGGAAGTAAAGCCGGTGAGATCAAAACGGCATGACTGTCGTGCGACACGGTTACCATGCCATAATATAGAGGAGGAATTGGCTTTAGAGACATGAAATTATTTAGGATCCTGATAAGTGTCATACGTGTGACACGAACACATGACAACTCTGAAAGCATGATAACAGATGGCATCAGCCTGAATTGAACAGTGTTCAAATCAATGGCCATGTTTGGATACTTTAACTCGGTTAGAGGTTAGAGTTTGATTCTAATCCTGAACTAACCCTAAAGTAAATCTAATCAATGTGGTGTTTGGATGACGAGAAGCTTCGAGGAAGTGGGGATGGATCCGGTGCGGGGAGAGTGAGAGAAAAAAGTATCTTTTAGTGGTTCCGAGGAGAATGAACACAAATAAACACCTCTTGAATGGGTTAGTTTTTTGGATGATTTAGATGCATCTAACCCAAACTAACCCTCCTGTTTGGACTTTGGATATTTTGGAGTTAACTGAGTCCAAACTAACCCTAACTAACTATAACCCATGGTTTTAAACAGAACCATGATATGATACTTAACTCTTTCTTTTTCTATTAAATTTTATGTCATTTCATCAAAATTGCTTACGACCAACATAAAATAATTGACATGCATGATACTCCCTCCGTTCCTAAATATAAGACCTTTTAGAGATTGCACTATGAATTACATACGGATGTACATAGACATATTTTAAAGTGTATATTCACTCATTTTGCTTCGTATGTAGTCTTCTAGTGGAATCTTTAAAAGGTTTATATTTAGGAACGAAGGGAGTACTATCTATGTTCTATGGTTTGCTGCACGTGCCGATCGCTGGTTCACAACTTTGTACTACTGGGTCGTCCCAGTTAAGCGCTCCCCTGTGCAGGAGGGGACAACCAGATGCTTAATATGTCGTTTAGGTGCACCCGCTATAAATCGCTCCAAGCAAGCAATAGTAGTACTTCGCGCGCGTATCTCCTGGTGCGCAGCTCGCCTGGGCTGGCCATCACGCAAACCATCCACCAAGCGCCAACACAGGTCACAGCCGCTCCTTTTCCCTTTCAATATTTGAGAACGTTCTAGAATCTTCTTTGACCAGGATTTATTTTTGATTTCTTGTTTTCTCTAATGGTTCCACCGGGAGTTTTTTAATATGATTACAAGTCATGAATTTAAATTTTTAACGAATTTAAAAAATGATGATGAATTAATAAATACCCGCAAAGTTCAAAATTTTAGGGAATTAAAAAATGTCCGTGTGTTTGAAAAATTAGCATTATTTTATAAAATGTCTGCAATTTTTAGGTTCGCAAATTGGAACTAATTCTTCCGTAATTTGATATTTTTTCAACTTTCTGAAAATGTACTCTAGTTTAGAAGATATTCACAAATTTGAAACTATTCATGTATCTGATAAAAATTTGGCAGTTTAAAAGTTTCTTCGCATATTTGAATAAAAACCCAGGGATTTAGATAATTATTCACGGATTTGAGAAATAGTATGAAGTTATATTTTTTTAAATTTGAGAACATTCACAAATATAAAATTATTTGTAAATTCAAAAACTATTCATTGATTTTAGAATGTGTCTGAATTTAAAAAAAATAAAAAATATATAAGAACAAAATGTAAGAAAAACCGAAACATGCTAAGATAATAGCAAAAGGAGACCACATAATCGAAAACGGCTTGAAGTTTCCCAAAACCTGCTGAAAAGATTTCAAAGCCTTCTAAAAACAATCCCAAGAAATCCCTTACAGCTCGTTTGGCACCCCTCGTTTCATTTGAAATGAAATGAAATTTTTGTCATGATTTCATTTGGTTGAAATGGATTTCAAATTCCAAAAAATATTTTTGGCTGCCACGAGGATTTGCAAATTGAATGGTTTCTTTACTATGTTTGGCTGCCACAAGGAAAACATTTAGTAGTACTACACAATCTGATTTCAATCAGCTGTATATGCATTCATTCATTTTTCTTGAAACGGATCAATCATTCAATTTACATACACACATTGATTAAAAGGTAGTGTTATTGGCGCATGTTTGCGTGGAGTCTGGCATTGACAAGATCCGTTGCCACATGATAACTAATCTACGTACTCATCAACAACTAGTATCTCTGAATTTTGATGTTCATGTCTTCACTACAAGATCATCGTCTGAGAAGGACTTTTGCACAAGAACCTGATGATTGAAGGGACCACCTCATGCCCAGGCCCGGTCCTGAGGGGGGGGGGAGAGGGGGCGGCCGCCTCGGGCCCCCAAAATCTAGGGGGGCCCTCTGGGGTATGTTGTACGCTGGTGGCTCATTAGCATGTAGCTTCTCAGGAAATGAAATTAGCCCAAGTGAAGGAAAGAGGTAGCAGCCTTGGCATGCAATCGCATCGTCCCATCAGTAAGATCATAATTGCGAGACGTACATCGCATCCCTAATTCACTATCCTATTCTCTATTCCTCGGTCCCGAACTCCCAATCACAAATCGCAGGCCACCGGCGGATAGTGTTCTCCATTAGCCAGTTGTATGAGGCCAGGACTCACACACACACAGCAAGGCCATGGCGATTGACAGCGCCGAGCGCCTGCTTGACATCCACATCGTGTCATCCTTGAGTGTCCAATCAACGTCGCCGGTGCGATTTGTCTAAGGTATATCATCGTACTATTCACTATTCCCCAACCCTTTATATGTAGGATGCTAATTTAGTAATTTACCTTCGTATATGCGTATACAATGCATATCTTACATGATTAAATAGTTTGACAATATTGTGAATCCACAAGAATATGTAGGATAAAATTGACATTGACCCCATGCTAAGTGAATTTATATTGAGATATTTTTAAGATACTTGATCTTATGTATCTATTTGTAGTCCTTTTGCCTCGTTTTTTGGATGTTTTCTAGAATCAGCGGATGTGTAACATTTGGAATTTTCGTTCATGTACATGTTTGTTGCCAATTGAAAAATGAGTAACCCGTTGACATGCAAAATATGACGTTATGACTCTTATATTAGGGGCCCCAATATTTTGTTTTGCCCAGGACCCCCAAAATCTCAGGACCGGCCCTGCTCATGCCATCAGATCGGAGGAAGAGGGCTCTGCTGCTGAGGCCTGAGGCAACGAAGAGAAGGGCAGTTCTCTAGAAAGATAATGATAGTGGAATTCGAGGATGCGTCGTTGCGCCTTGAGCAGATCGAGTAGAAGATGAACACGCCGCATGATGGCTTCGACCGCCAGTACGCTACACCTTCACACTGGCGGCTGCATCACTATTCGAGTTGGTAGTAGACGTATGACCAGAAGAAGACGCGGGCGGAGGAGCGGCTCCCAGGCGGGATCCAGAGGAGACATTAGAGCGGCACGGTGCGGGCATGCGTCTTCGACCCCGCCAGGACCAAGTGCATGTATTTCGGCGGCTGCCGCGAGGAGCGTACTGACTGTAGGGAACGAGGCGAGAAAGAGAGTTGCAGCAAATCCAGATGAATGTGGGGTGTGGTAAGGGATTTCAGTTTAGACACTGTAGTCGATTAATGAAATCCTAGAATGAAATCCCATGGACAATTCCGCGACAGCCAAACACGTCGGCTTAGGATTTCGTATATGAATTTCATGAATTGCAACCCACATGATGGGTGCCAAACGAGCTGTTAGGCCTTAGACCTTATACAATGTGAGATGCTTAGATAGATGTTTTGTCCACTAAATTAAGTTTTTTTACATTAATAAATAGTGTTTTTCTTAACTAACAGTGGAACCTCTAAACTGATTATTTTTCTAAGCACCATCCTAACTCGGTCGCTAGTGGTTGATCCGCGGGATACGGATCGTTGCGCTCCGCTTTCCTAATTTGGTTGTGGCTGCCCGTCGGATCACATCGGCTTTATTACTCTTGTTTAGAGTAACTTTAACCGGACGATCCATTTGGTCCGAGTGTGTTCCTTTGGATCGTTCCGGACACAAAATACGGTACAACGCGACGATTTAAACGAAAACACGTTCATTTTTTGACCGTATGTGATTCATTTCAGACTTAAATTTGGATCGTATTTGTGTCGATGCGGACACAAAGCGGACACGCGTCTCGCCCGCGTTTTCATTTTCTTAGCCTGCTCGTCGACGGCACAGTCATTCATTTTTTATCACCTAACCCTATCTGTCTCCCGCAAGTGCACAAACCCTAAGTCGGCGTTCATTTTTCCCGGCCACCTTGTTCTTCAATCCCCTCCCTCTTCCACTCAGCAGTACATCCACCGCCAGGCTGCCTCCTTCGTCGCGGTGCGGAATGCCGAATGGTAGATCTGCGCCGGGGGTGTCAAGATTTGGTGCATCCTGCCAGCGGTATTTTCCGAATCCGGCCGTCGGTGGACTGTGCTTGCCATGGATTGATCGGGCACAGGTCCACTCAGTGTGGGCAATGCCTCGGTGCCGCATGCAGGTGCACAATCCGCCTCTAGCCGCTCGGATCTATACCATTGTCGATTCGTCGGCAAAGCCATGACTGACCGTCATCCTAGCTTTGCGCTGGCCCAAAGGCTTGCTGGCTCATCATTGCCGTTCATTAAGAGCAAACAACTGCCCGTTGCATATCGCCTGACGCGTTTCTTGGACGCTGGAACATCACGGTTGCGTGTTTATCAAGTGGAAAAATGACGGGACATGATTCCCATTCGGCCAAGCTCTTTGATTCGATGCAACTTCGGTAGCTTATTTGCTTAATTTTGTGTGTATAAGGGATGCAACTTTTGGTATTGGAAAAAAGAATATATCGATTTATTGATCTTACGAAATTTGTTAGATGTTCGTGCACTTTTAACTAGAATTAATGCTATAAATGAGAGTAAAGAAGAGACCAAAGTGGAAGCAACATCTACTTCTTCAAAATTGAAAAAGAAAGACGTTTTTTTCTTCTCGAATACACATAAGCATGCGTATCATAGCATTAAAGAAGAAGCGGCAAAGAAGCCGGATGCAAGGCATTTCGGCCAATACAATGCTAATCATGAGGATTAGCCTCCACAACCATTACATACACACACACCCTGCCTACTATGATACAAGTTGCCCTAGTCTAACCTCGCGCCAAAGACAATAAGGCAAGCCACAAAGCAACCTAGCCATGTCACAACCAACGTCGAGACCTCTACAACAAGACCAAGACCAACAACCAACATAAACCAACGTACCACCACCCAAATGCGCCAGGGGAAAGTCGACAAGTGAATGATAGGGCTTAGGAAGACCAAGGAAATGTGTCATTAAGAGAACACCGAAGATGGTGTACATGTAGGGTAAACGTAGCATAAATTAAAAAAATTCTACGCATATTCAGATCTTCCTATGGAGAGACCAGCAACGAGAGAGGGGTAAGAGCATCTTCATACCTTTGAAGATCGCTAAGCGGAAGCGTTGCTAGAACGCGGTTGATGGAGTCGTACTCGCAGTGATTCCGATCTAGTGCCGAACTACGGCACCTCCGCGTTCAACACACGTGCAGCCCGGTGACGTCTCCCGCACCTTGATCTAGCAAGGAGGAGGGAGAGGTTGGGGAAGAACTCCAGCAGCACGACGGCGTGGTGTCGATGGAGAGACAAGGTCTCCCGGCAAGGCTTCGCCAAGCACAGGCAGATAGGAGGAGGAAGAAGGACAGGGCTGCGCCGAGGGAGAGGGAGAAGTCTGTCTCCCAAGGGCCAAAACCCCTCTCTATTTATAGGAGGAGGGGGAGGGGCTGCGCCATCCCTAGGGTTCCCTCCCTAGGTGGTGCGGCAGCCACCAGATGGGAAAGGAGGCGGCGGCTAGGGTGGGAGGGGGTGGCACACCACCTGGTGGGCCTAAGGCCCACCTGTGCCTAGGGTTTGCCCCCCTTCCCGCTCCCCTGCGCATTGGGTTGAGTGGGGAGGCGCACCAGCCCACCTAGGGGCTGGTTCCATCCCTCACTTGGCCTACCTTACCTCCCGAGGTCGTTGCCCCCCTTCGGTGGACCACCGGGGCCACCTCCGGTGGTCCCCGTGGTCCCAGTACGTTACCGGTGATGCCCGAAACACTTCCGGTGTCCGAAACCATCCGTCCTATATATCAATCTTTACCTCTGGACCATTCCGGAGCTCCTCGAGACGTCTGGGGTCTCATCCGGGACTCCGAACAACTTTCGGTAACCTCATATAACAATTCCCTATAACCCTAGCGTCACCGAACCTTAAGTGTGTAAACCCTACGGGTTCGGGAGACAGGCAGACATTACCGAGACACCTCTCTGGTCAATAACCATCAGCGGGGTCTGGATACCCATGGTGGCTCCCACTTGCTCCACGATGATCTCATCGGATGAGCCACGATGTCAAGGATTCAATCAATCCCGTATACAATTCCCTTTGTCTGTCGGTATAGAACTTGCCCGAGATTCGATCGTCGGTATACCTATACCTTGTTCAATCTCGTTACCGGTAAGTCTCTTTACTCGTTCCACAGCACGTCATCGTGTGACTAACCCCTTAGTCACATTGAGCTCATGATGATGTTCTACCGAGTGGGCCCAGAGATACCTCTCCGTCACACGGAGTGACAAATCCCGATCTCGATTCGTACCAACCCAACAAACACTTTCGGAGGTACCCGTAGTGCACCTTTATAGTCACCCAGTTACGTTGTGACGTTTGATACACCCAAAGCACTCCTACGGTATCCGGGAGTTGCACAATCTCACGGTCGAAGGAAAAGATACTTGACATTAGAAAAGCTTTAGCATACGAACAATACGATCTTGTGCTATGCTTAGGATTGGGTCTTGTCCATCACATCATTCTCCAAATGATGTGATCCCGTTATCAATGACATCTAATGCCCATGATCAGGAAACCATGATCATCTATTGACTAACGAGCTAGCCAACTAGAGGCTTGCTAGGGACACATTGTGATCTATTTATTCACACATGTATTACTATTTCCTGTTAATACAATTATAACATGAACAATAGACGATTATCATAAACAAGGAAATATGATAACAACCATTTTATTATTGCCTCTAGGGCATATTTCCAACAGTATCCCACTTGCACTAGAGTCAATAATCTAGTTACATTGTGATGTATCGAACACCCATAGCATTGTGGTGTTGATCATGTTTTGCTTGTGGAAGAGGTTTAGTCAACGGGTCTGCAATATTCAGAAACGTGTGTACTTTACAAATATCTATCACTTCACTCTCAACATTATCCTAGATGGAGTTGTAGCGGCGTTTGATGTGCGTCGTCTTCCGATGAAACCTGGGCTCCTTGGCTATGGCAATGGCCCCAGTCTTATCACAGAAGAGTGCCATTGGACACGACGCGCTTGGAACCACTCCAAGGTCGGTGATGAGCTCCTTCATCCAAATTCCTTCATGAGCCGCTTCTGAAGTAGCTATGTACTCCGCTTCACATGTAGATGCTGCCACGACTTCTTGTTTGTTGCTGCACCAGCTCACTACCCCACCATTCAACACATATACATATTCGGTCTGTGACTTAGAGTCATCCGGATCTGTGTTGAAGCTAGCGTCGACGTAACCCTTTACGACGAGCTCTTCGTCACCTCCATAAACGAGAAACACTTCCTTAGTCCTTTTCAGGTACTTAAGGATATTCTTGTTCCATACCAGGATCACTTTGGTACCTTCCTACCAAACTTATGGCAAGGTTTATATCAGGTCTGGTACACAACATGGCATACATTAGAGAGCCCACGGTTGAAGCGTAGGGGACAGAACTCATCTTCTCTCTATCTGCTGCAGTGGTCGGCGACTGAGTCTTACTCAATCTCATACCTTGCAAAACTGGCAAGAACCCTTTCTTTGAGTTTTCCATGTTGAACTTCTTCAATATCTTGTCAAGGTATGTACTTTGCGAAAGACCTATGAGGCGTCTTGATCTATCTCTATATATCTTGATGCCTAATATGTATGCAGCTTCTCCAAGGTCCTTCATTGAAAAACTTTTGTTCAAATAGGCCTTTATGCTCTCCAACATCTCTATATTATTCCCCATCAATAATATGTCATCCACATACAGTATGAGGAAAGCTACAGAGCTCCCACTCACTTTCTTGTATAGACATGCTTCTCCGTAAACCTGTATGAACCCAAACGCTTTAATCACCTCATTAAAGCGAATGTTCCAACTCCGAGATGCTTGCACCAGCCCATAGATGGAGCGCCGGAGCTTGCACACTTTGTTAGCACCCTTAGGGTCGACAAAACCTTCTGGTTGCATCATATACAACTCTTCCTTAAGGTTTTCATTAAGGAACGTTGTTTTGACGTCCATTTGCCAAATTTCATAATCATAAAAGGCGGCAATTGCTAACATGATTCGGACTGATTTCAGCTTCGATACGGGAGAGAAAGTCTCTTCGTAGTCAACTCCTTGAATTTGTCGAAAACCCTTTGCGACAAGTCGAGCTTTGTAAACGGTTACATTACCGTTTGCATCAGTCTTCTTATTGAAGATCCATTTATTTTCTATGGCTCGCCGGTCATCGGGCAAGTCCACCAAAGTCCATACTTTGTTCTCATACATGGATCCTATCTCGGATTTCATAGCCTGAAGCCATTTGTTGGAATCCAGGCCCGCCATCGCTTCTTCATAGTTCGAAGGTTCACCGTTGTCTAACAACATGATTTCCATCACAGGGTTGCCATACCACTCTGGTGCGGAGCGTGCCCTTGTGGACCTTCGCGGTTCAGTAGTAACTTGATCCGAAGCTTCATGATCATCATCATTAACTTCCTCTTCAGTCGGTGTAGGCGCCACAGGAACAACTTCCCGCGCTGCGCTACTATCCTGTTCGAGAGGTGGTGTAATTACCTCATCAAGTTCTACCTTCCTCCCACTTACTTATTTCGAGAGAAACTCTTTCTCTAGAAAGGATCCGTTCTTGGCAACAAAGGTTTTACCTTCGGATCTAAGATAGAAGGTATACCCAATAGTTTCCTTAGGGTATCCTATGAATACGCATTTCTCCGCTTTGGGTTCGAGCTTTTCTGGTTGAAGTTTCTTCACATAAGCATCGCAGCCCCAAACTTTAAGAAACGACAACTTAGGTTTCGTCTCAACAGATTTAGATGGTGCCCTATTTAAAGCGAATGCTGCAGTTTCTAATGCGTATCCCCAAAATGATAGCGGTAAGTCGGTAAGAGACATCATAGATCGTACCATATCTAATAAAGTGCGATTACGACGTTCAGACACTCCGTTGCGTTGCGGTGTGCCACGCGGCGTCAGTTGTGAAACGATTCCACACTTCCTTAGGTGTGTGCCAAACTCGTGACTCAAATATTCTCCTCCACGATCAGATCGTAGACACTTGATTTTTCTGTCACGTTGATTCTCGACCTCACTCTGAAATTCCTTGAACTTTTCAAATGTCTCAGATATGTGCTTCATCAAGTAGATATACCCATACCTACTCAAATCATCGGTGAGAGTGAGAACATAACGATAGCCATCGCGAGCTTCAACGTTCATTGGACCACACACATCAGTATGTATTATTTCCAATAATTCAGTTGCTCTCTCCATTATACCTGAGAATGGAGTCTTAGTCCATGAGGCACGGTTCGCATGTGTCAAATGATTCAAAATCAAGAGACTCTAATAGTCCATCAGTATGGAGCTTCTTCATGCGCTTAACGCCAATATGACCAAGGCGGCAGTGCCACAAGTATGTGGGACTATCATTATCAACTTTACATCTTTTGGTACTCACACTATGAATATGTGTAACATCACGATCGAGATTCATCAAGAATAAACCATTCACCAGCGGAGCATGACCATAAAACATATCACTCATATAAATAGAACAACCATTATTCTCAGACTTAAATGAGTAGCCGTCTCGCATTAAGCAAAACCCTGATACAATGTTCATGCTTAAAGCTGGTACTAAATAACAATTATTAAGGTTTAAAACTAATCCCGACGGTAGATGTAGAGGTAGCGTGCCGGCGGCGATCACATCGACCTTTGAACCATTCCCGACGCGCATCGTCACCTCGTCCTTGGCCAGTCTCCGCTTATTCCGCGGTTCCTGCTTTGAGTTGCAAATGTGAGCAACAACACCGGTATCAAATACCCAGGAGCTACTACGAGCGCTGGTAAGTTACACATCAATAACATGTATATCACATATACCTTTAACGTTGCCGGCCTTCTTGTCCGCTAAGTATTTGGGGCAGTTCCCCTTCCAGTGACCTTTTCCCTTGCAATAGAAGCACTCAGTCTCAGGCTTGGGTCCATTCTTTTTCTTCTTCCCGGCATCTGGCTTACCGGGCGCGGCAACAGCTTTGCCGTCTTTCTTGAAGTTCTTCTTCCCCTTGCCCTTCTTGAAACTAGTGGTCTTGTTGACCATCAACACTTGATGCTCTTTCTTGATTTCTACTTCTGCAGACTTGAGCATCGAGTACAACTCAGGAATGGTCTTCTCCATCCCTTGCATGTTGTAGTTAAGCACAAAGCCTTTGTAGCTTGGTGGGAGAGACTGAAGGATTCTGTCAATTATAGCATCATCCGGAAGTTTGACTCCAAGTGAAGTCAGACGACCGTGTAACCCAGACATTTTGAGTATGTGCTCACTGACAGAATTGTTCTCCTCCATCTTACAGTTAAAGAACTTGTCGGAGACTTCATATCTCTCGACACGGGCATGAGCTTGAAAAACTAGCTTCAGCTCTTGGAACAACTCATATGCTCCGTGTTGCTCAAAACGCCTTTGGAGCCCCGTTTCTAAACTGTATAACATGCCACGCCTAACCAGAGAGTAGTCATCACTCCGCGTTTGCCAGACGTTCATAATGTCCTGGGCTGCTGCGGGAGCGGGAGGGTCACCTAGCGCGCATCAAGGACATAAGCCTTTTTAGCTGCTTCAAGGATGAGCTTCAGGTTGCGAACCCAGTCCGCATAGTTGCTACCATCATCTTTCAGCTTGTTTTTCTCTAGGAATGCGTTGAAATTGAGGTTGACGTTGGCCATCTACAATATTTATAAAGACAAACCTTTTAGACTAAGTTCATGACAATTAAGTTCATTTAATCAAATTAAGTATGAACTCCCACTTAAATCGACATCCCTCTAGTCATCTAAGTGATACATGATCCATGTTGACTAACCCGTGTCCGATCATCACGTGAGACGAATTAGTCACCATGGTGAGCAACTTCATGTTGATCGTATTCAACCATATGACTCATGTTCGACATTTCGGTCTCTTGTATTCGAGGTCATGTCTGTACATGCTAAGCTCGTCGAGTCAACCTAGGTGTTTCGCGTGTGTAAATCTGGCTTACACCCGTTGTATGCGAACGTTAGAATCTATCACACCCGATCATCACGTGGTGCTTCGAGACAACGAACCTTCGCAACGGTGCACACTTAGGGGAATACGTTCTCGAAATTTTAAGAGGGATCATCTTATTATGCTACCGTCGTTCTAAGCAATAAGATGTAAAACATGATAAACATCACAATGCAATCATATAGTGACATGATATGGCCATTATCATCTTCGCCCTTTCGATCTCCATCTTCAGGCATCGCATGATCATCATCGTCACCGGCGTGACACCATGATCTCCATCATCGTGTCTCCGTGAAGTCGTCACGCCAACTACTACTATCACTACTACTATAGCGAACCATTAGCAATGAAGTAAAAGTAGTAAGCACATGGCGTTGCATCTAATACAATAAATTAAGACAACTCATATGGCTCCTGCCGGTTGTCATACTCATCGACATGCAAGTCGTGAAACCTATTACAATAACATGATCATCTCATACATCATACATGCAACATCACAACTTTGGCCATATCACATCACATGTCAAACCCTCCAAAAACAAGTTAGACGTCCTCTAATTGTTGTTGCAAGTTTTACGTGGTTGATTTGGGTTTCTAGCAAGAACGCGTTCTTACCTACGTGACAGCCACAACGATGATATGCCAAAGCTATTTACCCTTCATAAGGACCCTTTTCATCAAATCCAATCCGACTAGAGTAGGAGAAACAGACACCCGCTAGCCACCTTTATGCACGGTGTGCATGTCTGTCGGTGGAACCAGTCTCACGTAAGCGTACGTGTAAAGTCGGTCCGGGCCGCTTCATCCCACAATACCGCCGGAAAAGAATAAGACTAGTAGCGGCAAGCAAATTGACAAATCATCACCCACAACTTTTGTGTTCTACTCGTGCATAGAATCTACGCATAGAAAACCTGGCTCTGATACCAGTGTAGGGTAACGTAGCATAAATTCCAAATTTTCCTACGCATATTCATATCTTCCTATGGAGAGACCAGCAACGAGAGAGGGGTAAGAGCATCTTCATACCTTTGAAGATCGCTATGCGGAAGCGTTGCTAGAACACGGTTGATGGAGTCGTACTCGCAGCAATTCCGATCTAGTGTCGAACTACGGCACCTCCGCGTTCAACACACGTGCAGCCCGGTGACGTCTCCCGCACCTTGATCCAGCAAGGAGGAGGGAGAGGTTGGGGAAGAACTCCAGTAGCACGACGGCGTGGTGTCGATGGAGAGACGAGGTCCTCCGACAGGGCTTCGCCAAGCACCGACAGAGAGGAGGAGGAAGAAGAGCAGGGCTGCGTCGAGGGAGAGGGAGAAGTCTGTCTCCCAAGGGCCAAAAACCCTCTCTATTTATAGGAGGAGGGGGAGGGGCTGCGCCACCCCTAGGGTTCCCTCCCTAGGTGGTGCGGCAGCCACCAGATGGGAAAGGAGGCGGCGGCTAGGGTGGGAGGGGGTGGCGCACCACCTGGTGGGCCTAAGGCCCACCTGTGCCTAGGGTTTGCCCCCTTCCCTCTCCCCTGCGCATTGGGCTGAGTGGGGAGATGCAACAGCCCACCTAGGAACTGGTTTCCTCCCCCACTTGGCCCACCTTACCTCCCGAGGTCGTTGCCCCCCTTCGGTGGACCCTCTGGTGGTCCCGGTACGTTACCGGTGATGCCCGAAACACTTCCGATGCCCGAAACTATCCGTCCTATATATCAATCTTTACCTCCGGACCATTTCGGAGCTCCTCGTGACATCCGGGATCTCATCCGGGACTCCGAACAACTTTCGGTAACCTCATATAACAATTCCCTATAACCCTAGCGTCACCGAACCTTAAGTGTGTAGACCCTACGGGTTCGGGAGACAGGCAGACATGACCGAGACACCTCTCTGGTCAATAACCATCAGCGGGGTCTGGATACCCATGGTGGATCCCACTTGCTCCACGATGATCTCATCGGATGAACCACGATGTCAAGGATTCAATCAATCCCGTATACAATTCCCTTTGTCTGTCGGTATAGAACTTACCCGAGATTCGATCGTCGGTATACCTATACCTTGTTCAATCTCGTTACCGGTAAGTCTCTTTACTCGTTCCACAGCACGTCATCGTGTGACTAACTCCTTAGTCACATTGAGCTTATGATGATGTTCTACCGAGTGGGCCCAGAGATACCTCTCCGTCACACGGAGTGACAAATCCCGATCTCGATTCGTACTAACCCAACAGACACTTTCGGAGGTACCCGTAGTGCACCTTTATAGTCACCCAGTTACATTGTGACGTTTGATACACTCAAAGCACTCCTACGGTATCCGGGAGTTACACAATCTCACGGTCGAAGGAAAAGATACTTGCCATTAGAAAATCTTTAGCATACGAACAATACGATCTAGTGCTATGCTTAGGATTGGCTCTTGTCCATCACATCATTCTCCCAATGATGTGATCCCATTATCAATGACATCTAATGCCCATGATCAGGAAACCATGATCATCTATTGACTAACGAGCTAGCCAACTAGAGGCTTGCTAGGGACACATTGTGATCTATTTATTCACACATGTATTACTGTTTCCTGTTAATACAATTATAGCATGAACAATAGACGATTATCATGAACAAGGAAATATGATAACAACCATTTTATTATTGCCTCTAGGGCATATTTCCAACAGTACATTGTGCCAAGGAGACCTACGCCCAAAGAGTCGTCGACCTTGAATCGAGCCGCACCATCGATGTTCCTCGAGCAACAAGACAACGCCTTCAACAAGGTAACAACGTCTTGGTTCCGTCGTCGTCCGGTTCGAAGGAACCAAGGGTTTCCCCGAGCTCAAGGAAGGTAGTCCGATCGGGTCCAAGACAACGCCTTCACGAAGGGAACGGCGCCCGCGGGAGTTGCCGTTATCAGCCTCATCGAAGCAGGGATTTCTCCCAACCCACATTCTAGAACCCATCGCACACGAGAGAAGCAGGAGCAGATCAACTATCGCATCCGGGAGAGTCGCAGTTCGAACCACAATAGCTCCACCGGTACGCCGGCGAGATCCTTCCACACGGGCACACCACCACCATCGTGGTGCCGTCGCGCCACTATCCAAAGTTGCAACTCGCCGCCGCCACCACATCTCCTCCGACCGAGGAAGGGGACCCTAGGCACCCTGCCTACACCGTCAGATAAGGGCATCGGGCGCCAGATCGACGAAGCCGGCCCCAATGCTACCCCACACGCCCCCAGCAGCCGGAGGGGAGAGGGAGCGCCGCCGCCGCCGCGGCTTCCTGTGCTGATGGGAGCCGCCACGCCGCCTACAACCCTTAAAGCCAGATTTGGCCGAGCCAGATCGAGCCAGCCCAACGACCACACGCTTGCGCCCAGCCCACTGTGCCTAGAGAAGCGACCAACCCCCGAGCTGCCGCCACTGTGCCGTCTCGCGTCCGATCACCGCCCGTTGCCGACAACCGCACCTGCCAACCTCGCGCGTGACTGAAGGATGCCCCGCGGCCGCCCATGCCAACGCACACCGGGCTTTGACTGGCGGCGCAACCCGGCGGCGGTGAGGAGGTACAGGAAGGAGGGGGTGGCCCGACTGCGCTAGGGTTTTACCCTCCCGATTGCCGCGCGGGAGCGACATGGGAGGAGAGAGGGGAGGAGGAGGAAAAATATAGAATGTTAATTAAAGACATAGAGAAGATATTAGTCCAATTAATAGGAGCAGTTATAGAAGTTGAACATGTTTTAAAATGTTCAATTATAGTTCTTTTTTTTTATTTTATACTCATAGCAAAGAATTGTAAAAAAAAAGTATTAAAATGCTTTTAATAAAATAAAAATAACATACAAATCCCAATCGAAAAAAATGTGCGGATTAAAAATGAACGTCGGATGACCACAGTGATGAGATTTGGATCCGTTCGTTAACCATTTACAAAAGAGAACGAATGTGCTAACCCAAACGGATAAAAGATAAACAAAACATACATCCATTTTGAATCTTTCTGTTGAAGTTCTTTTACATACCTCCATCGACCATCATTGAGCTTCTTCTTTTTTTGAATAAAAAAGTCCCCCCCCTACTCCATTTTTATTGATGAAGCATAAGTCGAAAAAATTCCATTTTTATTGATGAAGCATAAGTCAAATGAGATTACATCCATCAAACCAATACACCATCATGGAGCTTCGGCCGACGAACCCCCTTATCCGGCCAGCAGAATCGCACCGGACAAACTACCGAGTGCTGAGCCACACGGTCGCGCACGGTGCACACACCGGATGACACCCTACCTAGCTTCGTAGCTTCCAATGGCATTTTTCATCCCCGACATCAAATCCACGGATTAGACATTTACTGATTAGCAGGCACTAGCACTTGAGCATCATATCGTGAGTTGGTAAATAGTCTCTTCACTTTATGCCGCCGTACGTGCGTGCAGGGAGAAGATTTTATAAACGCGTCGCTACATGATGGCGGCGGCCGAGTGCAAAGGAATCATTTTTGGCAAGTACGTCGTCTAAACAAACGGACGCCGCTGACATGGACGCGGCACCAAACATTTCGTGCAATCCAGGCTTTCTTTCTTGAATTATTAGGGCCTTTCGGGACACGAGGGTCGGCCCGACCGATCGGCTTGGTCTGAACCCGAACGGATGCTGCTACCGTGCTACGGCACACCGTCACCAGAATCATGATGGTGCGAGAAAAGGCGCGTCGACGGATATCTCGCTCGCCAAAAGCGAGGCATCATGCACGCCACGGTATCAGTTACCGTTGCCTTTTCTGCATTTTCCTTTGCTGTCGTCCATGGTCGTGCGGCCAAATCGCACCAACTTTATCCTGTCCCTACGCCCGCCACATGCGTCATCACGTAGACCGGCCACCGTCGTCGCCTTGGCACGTTCTCTCCGGTTGTGCTAGAAATGTTTAGAGCAACTTCAAACACCCATTAGCGTCCGTTGCTGTCCGTTTATTGTCCTCCTTGACGCAAACTTGACGTAAATTTGAGCACAAATGGATACGAAGCAGATAGAAGCGGGCGCTCCCGTCAACCGTTGTTGTCTCCTCGTGTCCGCCTTCGTCCCACGTCTCACTGACCGCACACGAGTTAGGCATCGATCTTCACAACCGCCGCAACGAGGAGCGAGGCCACCGGCGAGGCCGCCGCGACGCTTACCGACGAGGCCACCAGTGCAGGCCGCCACCTCCCACGCCGAAGCAATCGGCGCTGGCGCTGGAGCTCATGGGGAGGTGGAGCCCGCGGCGGAGCGAGCCCTCGACTTCGGCGCCGGCAAGATCCGACGACGGCGCGAGGGGCGTAGGGGCGGCGCGAAGGGGGTCGGAGGGAGCGAGGAGGTGCCCAGTGGGCGAGGGGGAGCGGAGGGGCGACGCGACCGGGAGCAGAGGGGCGGCATGAGGAGGTGCCTAGTCGATGGCGGGAGCTGAGGGGCGACGCGACGAGGAACAAAGAGGCGGCACGAGGAGGTGCCCGCCGGCGACGAGGAGCAGAGGGACGACGCGACAGGGAGCAGAGGGGCGGCATGACGAGGTGACCGTCGGCGAGGACGGGCGGAGGGGCGACGGAGAGCAGAGGGCGGTGCAACGGGGAGCGAAGGGGCGGCGCGAGGAGGTGCCCGCCGACGAGAAGGAGCGGAGGGGTGACACAAGGAGGTTCTCGCCTGCGCCGGCGCCCGTGCCGCGGAAGAGGAGATAGGGCGATTGTAGAGTGTTGCTTGCCATGGTGCAGCTGTGCGCTTATCCGCTTTTGTGTCTACGTGTTGGGACCATTCACCGTCCGTGCGTGTCCGCCCCATGTCCGCTAAGCGGTCGAGTGACCCAAACGAACGAAAAACGAACAAAATCCGTGTTCGCGTGGGTTACTCGGTTGGAGTTGCTCTTAGCTTGAGTATTTAAGAGCATCTTCATCCATGACTTGCAAATTGGGGCCCCGCCCGTGGACACGCCCGGTCAATGATCGGGCGTGTCGCCCATTTCTCCGTCTGTGCAACCACACTCCTCATTTCCTTCCTAATAGGTCCGGTCACTTGCGCGTGAAATGAAGAGGAAGAGAGAGAAAGAAAATAATGAATAAAGAAAACAAAAAGGTGGTCTAGGGTGGGGTCGCGTCCTATGTGGCGGACTCATCGGGCGTGCCTGGGCGCATCCGTGAGCCCTCATATCCTTCCCATATTTGAGATGGATATGAGGGTTCACGGACAACACGGTTATATAAGGACGATACGATGGGTCCGGTTTGGTCACTTTTTCCTTCTTTCTCCTATCCGGTCACTGGCCGGGCGCGTCCTCGGATGTATGAGGGGTCATTAGAGGGGTCCGGTTATAGATGCTCTAAGAGAGTCAAATGTTGCGGATACAACTTGATTGTTGGCGATCAATAAAAAGAAAGGCTTTCTGAAAATGCTTGATATCATAGATTGTATACATGGAAAGTGAAAGAATTGTTCATTTGCTTCAGAGTGGCAATGCAAGGAGCATATTAAAGCTTGCACTCTCATACTTGAAGTTGTGGTTTCACAATATCTTTGAATTTGACACTCTTTTTTCAGCATGGCTCGTTCTCACAATGATATCAACATGGTTCAATGCTCTTATGTGTTTGAAAGGCTTGGAGAAGGCAATTGCCTAGAGGTCAACTTTGAGATCAATGGCTATAACTATAACAAGAGATGTTATCTAGATAGTGGTATCTATCCTCAGTGGTCGAGTCTTGTGAAGACAATCTTCAATTAGGTAGGAGAAAAGAGGGCTAGCTTTGCCCAAACACAAGAGAGTGTTAGGAAGAATGTGAAGCGTGCTTTTGGTGTGCTTCAGTCTTGATGGTCTATTGTACAACACCGTGCTAGAACATGTATCTAACATAAGATGTGCTTTTTGATGATTGTATTTGTAATCATGCATAACTTAATCGTAGTAGATGAGCGTGATGATGGCATCTCCGACAAGGGCTTCAATTTCAGAGTAAAAAAATGTTGTCCTTGAGCATGGACCGATAACATTTGCACAGTTCACCAAATTTCATAGAGAACGAGTGATTAGAGCATTTCTAGCACACTTAGTAAACTGGTTAAACCCGTAAAAACGAAGTGTTTATAGTTTTGGTTGGAAAAATGGCGTGGAGCAAACCCCATAAACTTGTTCGACCCTTAAACTTTTTAAGGGAGATGGTAAATCCATCTACGAAAACCTTACATGTATAGTTTCAAAGGCAAAATACAGTTCAACCCGTAAACCGATCAAACCTCGTCGGAGCAGCGCACCGTCGCGAAACTGGGCGGAATGTACGTGGAACTCATCGGAATCCGTTGTTGCATGTCGGAAGAAGCCGTTGCACGCCGCAATTTGCTACCGCTGGTCCGAATTGCGCCCGGTTCGACCTCCGCTACCGAGGCGAGGCTGTCCACGAGCAGGGCGGAGCAGGCCACCGGCGGCCCGAATCAGGGCAGGGCAGCACCGGAGAAGAGCAAGGCAGGGGTTGGGGAGCTCGCGCGACCACGTCGAGGAACACGCGCGCGGCGGTAGGCAGTGTCGGGCTCAAATCGGGGACGGGAGGACACGCCATGGGGCGCTCGGTCGGGGAGGGCGACGTAGGGCTCCTCCAGTGCATGCATGGCCCGGAACGGGCGGCACCGGAATACCAAAGCCACGCACGCCGTGGCCGGAGACGGTTCATCGGGACGGGAGGGGAAAATAAAAAAATTGCTATCGTCAGATATAGTTTCATTTATGGGGTCTTCTCTCTTCGGGGCAATTTTGCGTTGTAAAAACGGTTTACAGTACCCCTTATGCGGGTTTTTGAGGGTCGACTTTTATGGAGTGTGCTAGAGATGCTTTTAGGCAACTCGCACTCAACTCCAAAATGATTTGATAGAACACATGTGGACTTTGTTTGACAATAAATAGATGTATCAACTCTTTTTTTCTTTCAATGTATTTGTGAATTATTTTAATTTAGTTGTAAACTTTATACTGTTGTCATGTGAAACTATGTGATTTATTTGATTGTAGCTACGTGTAATGTTTTTTTAGTTTAGATTATATGCATCAAAGTCTCGTTTTTATAGATTTGATGGACTACCGGCCACGCGGACCAAATGGGGTCAGCCAATTGTGCACACTTGCGAGGAAAACACGCACGTGGTCGGGCGTCACCCCTTCTGCCGACCCAAAGGAACAAAAATCGAATCAAATCTGCATCCATTTCGCTCGACGAGTTGGAGTTGGTCTTAAGGGCATGTTTTTAACACGGACAACTAAAACTGACAGGTCATTCGTTTGCAGAATCCAGACGCATTCGCTGGCAATGATACATGAGCCGACCATACAACAATGTTTGTGAACCCCACATACATTCAACAAATTTGAAGAAACCAAGCGATTTTTCATTCGAAGTGTATGATTTTCATTTAAACCGAAACACATTTATTACTATACTATACATATTCATTAAACAAAAGCGTGTGAAAGTTAACCTAGTCTTAATCCTCATCGCCAGGAGAAAGGGGAGGGAGTCGGGCCGGGAGAGAGTGCGAGTGCGGCTTGATCCGAATCGAGCCGCCTAGGTTGTTATGCGGCCGATCCGGTCCGGATGAAGAGAGAGAGCCGGTTTACCCCCGGCTGAAGCGGTCCGGGCCGGTTTTTCCTGTAAGAGACTGGCCGGTGGACCATATGTGTCAGAAAGAGCATCTATACATAGAAATATAAGTTTTGCAACAAGCTGTCTGTATCTTGATACATATTCATAAAAAAAATTAAAAGATGACACCAACTTATGATTACGGTCTGTCGTGGGTATAAGCATGACAGTAGATGTGTAGGGTACGGATGAGATGGGCAGAGTCCTAGCTACGGCAAGGTTGTATGAGTTCAGGCCCCTCTGCGGTGGAGGTAACAGCCCTACGTCTCAGTGCTCTCGAAGCTTGTTGTCGAGTGGAATATGGAATACAATGATTTTCTAACCTCTGTACCAGTGGGGGAGGGCGGCTTATATAGAGTGCGCTGCCCTCCACAACGGTTTTGGTACAGGGGTGGAGTAGTGGGGATTGAATGCGTACGTTACAGGTAACGTATGCTCTAAATACTAATAAATGCACCCGGAAACGTACGGCCGTTTCCCTCCACAGAGGTTATGATGTACCAAGTGTATCCAGTCGGTTAGCTTGGTCTCCTCCGAATGCTAGTCTCCGACTGGATGATTGAGGACCTGTTACCGACTGGATGATGGGGACTCCTTAATTCAGTCAGTACTGACTAAGGGCCCTGTCCTTTGTGAGGGGTAGTCCTTGCGTAGGACCTGCATGGCAGGCCTATGACCCTATCCTAGGACTATGACCCCATCATTAGTCCCCGAATGGATTGGGGTTGGAACGACGAAGCGATGCTTGAAGTTTGGATCCGACTGGATTAGATTTGGCTTGGGCGTTGCTTGCCTCGATCCATTTTATCTTTTCTAACCAACGATCCGAGTGGAAGCGCCCGCGAAACATACTGTCGGAAGCCGAGTGCTTCCGCGGCATCTTTTGACGCGACTGGTCAAGTGACAGCGGCGGATTTTCCGGGATCTCAAATTTCAGATTCCGCGCGCTCAGTGGGGATGACGCTAGCGCACTTGAGTAGCGCCTGACGCCTCGATTCTTGCGCCTTCAACTCCTCCACTGATATCGCCGCGGCCGGTCGGGCGGATAAGGTTTCGGGGCCACCCGCCAGTGACCCAGTCGGAACCCTATTTAAATCTGGGCGGCGAGGCTTCTTCGTTACGCTCGCCGAATCTTTCGCTCTCGCCTGATCCGTTTTCCTTGCCACCTCCAGCGCTCCTACACTCCTTCCTTCTCCTTCCTTCCGAGGGTTTGCCGTCGCCTCCATGACCAAGGGTCAGACCAGCAAGATGGAGGCGAGGAAGAAGAAGGGCAAGGCGGCGGTGCCTGCTCAGTGGCGGCAGCGGCCGCTGCCGGCGGGGTGGATTCAAGGCGATTTCCTCCCCTCCACGGTGACGGAGGGGGATCTGTTGCAGCTGGTGGAGCACGGAATGATCATGCATAAGTCCTGGAGGCTGCCGGCGGAGAATGAGGTCGAGCCGGCGCCCCAGGAGGGGGAGCGCGTCTTGCTTCTCAGCCACGTCCATCGAGGTTTTTCTTTACCCCCGCATCCTTTCTTCAAGGGTATCATGAATCACTTCGGTGCCCGACTTCACCATTTCCCTCCGAATGCCATCGCCCACCTTTCTGCCTTTATAGTCTTGTGCGAGTGTTTCATTGGCTGTCCCCCCCATTGGGGGCTGTTCAAGCACATATTTTCTGCTAGATCCCAGACCATCAAACGACTTAGCCAGTCGGATGATAAAACACATCTTCTGCAGCTCTGCGGGGGTCTAGGTTTCCAGAAAAAGAGTCGGAGCAGTTATCCTGCTCTCCAGTTATGTGAGTCGGTCAGGAACTGGCAGTCGACGTGGTTCTACTGCCAGGATATCGCATGTCCGAATGCTTCGACAGGGATGCCTCCCTTCAGTCTGGATCGGCCTGCCCCACCTAAGCAACTCGCTCTCACGAGGGCGGAGAAGAACGACGTCCAACCCTTGGTTGAGGCACTTGTGGACGTCGTCAGGAGGGGGGTCACCGGCATAGACTTGCTGGAGGTCTTTCTTGGTCGACGGATCCAGCCTCTGCAGGCTCGCGACCATGCCATGTGGCATTACACAGGCCCCGAGGACTCCACTCGAACCAACGTGGTGGCCGTGACTGAGGAGAGGGTGACCTCGTGGGTGCTCCAAATCACGGGCCCCTCCGAGAATCCCAAAGGATCTCGGCGAGTGAGGCCTTGCAGCGCGGATCATCCTCCACCAATCAGGTGAGTGACATTGCCGAGTGCACTGAACTGTCCCAATTCTTGTCGTTTGTCTATATCTCTGTGTGATGTCTGATATTGCCGACTGAAATTTATGCAGGAGTGGACCAACTTGGTTCTCCCCCGTCTCGAACGGGAATCCGGCGGAGGAAGAGGAGGAAGGCAGCCAAGAGGGCAGCGTGGAGAGCGCCGAATACGTCTCCGACAGCGGGGAATCGGAGGAGGAGACCAGCGAGGAGGAGGAAGAAGACGAAGAGCAAGACTCGCCACCTCCGAACCCAGAGCATCGGACCAAGCGCCGACACGAGCCCGCCGTCCCCTCGGCTCCTCCCGCGTCTTCGAGTGCTCCGCCTGCTGCTCCGGCGGTCCCGAGTGTTCGAAGCACTAAGAGGACCAGGGATGCCGCCGCTGAGCCTGCGGGTCAGTCTTCTAAGCTGGCCAAGCCGAGTGGGCCTAAGCCTCGGAAGGCTCTGCCGCGAATGAGGGTTGCTGTCCCCGTCACCTCTACGTAAGTGTACACAGTTTTCAATTCTTTCTGATATCCGAGTGAACTTCTGTTTACTGGCCGAATGGGTCTCACTCGACAGGGTCGCTACTTCTGCCACCTCTCCGGCGCGTCAGGAAGACGACCCCATGGACACGGACAACGTCGTCTCATCCCAGCCAGGTGCGTTGTAGGGACATCGAATGTTTTATACTATCGTGTCCCAGTCAGGTGCTTCTTTCTTTTTCTGAGACCTCGTGTCATTCGGTCTGTCAGGGGCGATTTGTCTGGGTGAGGGCGACCAGGGGCGAGCCGACCCAGCTGTGGAGCCTGTTCTCGAGGCTGCTCCTCCTGCTGCCGCTCTCGCCGCCGACGTGCTGCCGACTGAGGCGCTGCCACAGACTGAACCAGTGCTGGTGGGTGAGGAGCCGACTGGGGCGGACCTTGGGATGCCTCAGGAACCTCCGACGATTCCAGGTTCGTCGAATGCTGAATTCAGCATCCAGCGTCTTCCAGAGGAGCAGGTGGGAGCGGCCAAGGGGGCTATGGTGCAGGCGGAGTTGATGGCTGGAGAAGCCAAGAGGGCCTACGACTCCGTTGCGGCCTTGTACCAGTGGAGCTTGGAGCTGCGCGATGATATCCGAGTAAGTGGTCTAGTAAGTATTTACTTTTCTCCTGTAACCCACTGGGTGTTCTTGAATAGCAGTTGTTGTTTGCAATGGGTTCACTCTTAGTGAACCCAGTGGGTGTAGTCCCCGAGACTTCTGTCGAATGCTTGCACCGACAGTTGTCTTTATACATATTGTCTTTGCTTTGGTCGTGTCTGTAAATAATATGACCGACTGCTAGCAGTTGTGGCACTCGGAGTGCACTTACTGTAAGAGTCTCCGAGAGTAAGTTGTACTCAGGTCGGGTAACATTTGCCTCGTAGGCGTAGGTGATAACATGCATCTCAATAGGGCAGGCCTGCTTGAGCTGCATGCCAGTGGGGTCACTCTCAGTGAATCCACTGGGTGTAGTCCCCGAGACCGCTGTCGACTGCTTGCGTCGGCAGGGGTCTGAAGAACTTAGACTTTTAACTGTTGAACTTTCTGATTTTCTCTTGGTGTTTGGTGGCAGAAAACCAGTGAAATGGGATCAGCCTATCAGACTCTCAAGGCGGAGAGGAATCAGTTCGCTGGTGAACTTGATGCGGCCATGCTTGCAATGGCCGGCATGAAGGATGCTCTGGAGGAACGGGAGAAGTCATTGGAGCAGGCGCGTGAAGTGAACAAGGTGTTGACTAAGGAAGTGGAGAAGATGGGGAAATAGAGGACTGCGCTGATGAGTCAGATGGATGTGCTGAACAAACGATGCAGGGCGCAAGAGAAATATGTCAGCGACTTGGCTCGGCAGATGATGACGCGTCTGGCTGGTAAGTCCTGTTTTTTCCAAGTGGTTGTGCTATGCGCGTAACACTCGGCGCTTATTGTCAGTTTGTCCTATTGTCGCAGATTTTTGCTTTGACGCCGAAGCTGAAGCAGCTGACGTGGAGCGTTCGATTCTTGAGAACGTTCCACTCGGCGACGACGCCAATCGGGATCTGCTCCGTGCGCACATCCGCGTGGGCAAAGTTGGTCCTTTCATTGGTCGACTGAGAGAAGTCGTTGGCCGAATCGACAAGGAGCTTTGGCCAGAAGATGAGTCACGGCAGGAGATGGAGAACCTGATGACCCGACTGGAGGAGATTCCCAACAGAGTGCAGTCGTGGAAAAAATCTGCAGCTCGTTGCGGTGCAGATGTTGCTCTGTCCTTGGTCCGAGTCCATTGCAAGGAGGTGCGTGAGGAAAAGCTGAAGACACTGAAGGTCGCCAACACGAAGAAGCTTCGATTCGAAGACTTCATGGAGACGTTCCTTGAGAGTGCTACCCACATCGCTGATGGAATCGACTTGGACACCTTCGTTGAGCCCTCTAGTCCTGGCGCTGACCCTGCTGACGCATAAGAAAACTTTATCCTCGGTATGCCGAGTGTTTTATGTGTAAGGTACTTTGGCCACTTCTGTTGGCTGTCACACTTTTAAATCGGTGCGGGTAAGCTTGATCCTCACCGAGTTAGCTATCTTTGCGAGAATTTTGGAATCCCTTTTTTTGCTCTTCTGTTGCAATGTTGATTCGAGTTTTTGTTTGGCGTTTCTTGGTGAAGCCAAAGGCAAACAGTCGATGCTGGATTGCGGCTAAGCCCCCGAGTGTGACGTGAAGTGCACACTCGGAGAAGGTTAATACTTAGGCGATGCTGGATCGCAGCTAAGCCCTCGAGTGTGACGTGTAGTGCACAATCGGAGAAGGTTAGTACGTGTGCGATTCTGGATCGCAGCTAAGCCCCCGAGTGTGACGTGTAGTGCACACTCGGAGAAGGTTAGTACGTGGGCAATTCTGGATCGCAACTAAGCCTCCGAGTGTGACGTTAAGTGCACACTCGGAGAAGTTTAATACTTAGGCGATGCTGGATCGCAGCTAAGCCCCCGAGTGTTACGTGAAGTGCACACTCGAAGAAAGTTAACACTTAGGCGATGCTGGATCGCAACTAAGCCCCCGAGTGTGACGTTAAGTGCACACTCGAAGAAAGTTAATACTTAGGCGATGTTGGATCGCAGCTAAGCCCCCGAGTGTGACGTTAAGTGCACACTCGGAGAAAGTTAATACTTAGGCGATGCTGGATCGCAGCTAAGCCCCCGAGTGTGACGTTAAGTGCACACTCGGAGAAAGTTAATACTTAGGCGATGCTGGATCGCAGCTAAGCCCCCGAGTGTGACGTTAAGTGCACACTCGAAGAAAGTTAATACTTAGGCGATGCTGGATCGCAGCTAAGCCCCCGAGTGTGATGTTAAGTGCACACTTGGAGAAAGTTAATACTTAGGCGATGCTGGATCGCAGCTAAGCCCCCGAGTGTGACGTTAAGTGCACACTTGGAGAAAGTTAATACTTAGGCGATGCTGGATCGCAGCTAAGCCCTCGAGTGTGACGTTAAGTGCGCACTCGGAGAAAGTTAATACTTAGGCGATGCTGGATCGTAGCTAAGCCCCCGAGTGTGACGTTAAGTGCACACTCGGAGAAAGTTAATACTTAGGCGATGCTGGATCGCAGCTAAGCCCCCGAGTGTGACGTTAAGTGCACACTCGAAGAAAGTTAATACTTAGGCGATGCTGGATCGCAGCTAAGCACCCGAGTGTGACGTTAAGTGCACACTCGGAGAAAGTTAATACTTAGGCGATGCTGGATCGCAGCTAAGCCCCCAAGTGTGACGTTAAGTGCGCACTCGGAGAAAGTTAATACTTAGGCGATTCTGGATCGCAGCTAAGTTTTTTTTTGAGACCGGAGTCTGCAACCGCAGAAGAACTTTGAACCTGCAAAAAACTCAATCTGCTTTATATTATTGCGCCAATACTTGTTCTTTACATCGCTTCAGTCGACGGTCACGTGTAGAATGGCTTCAGGAGATCTCTGTTCCATGCGTGCGGCTCGTCTGTCTCCCTCTCTATGCTGTAGAGTCTGTATGCCCCGTTGTTCAGCACCTTGGAGATGATGAAGGGTCCTTCCCAGGCTGGAGCTAACTTTTGAGGTCTTTGTTGATCCACTCGGAGCACCAGGTCGCCTGCTTGGAACGTCCGACTTCTGACGTGGCGTGCATGAAAACGCCGCAGATTTTGTTGATAGATGGTCGAGCGAGTTAATGCCATCTCGCGCTCCTCTTCCATAAGATCCACTCCGTCTTGCCTTGCTTGTTCTGCTTCGGCTTCGGAGAAGAGTTCGACTCGTGGCGCATTGTGAAGCAAGTCACTCGGAAGGACCGCTTCTGCTCCATAAACGAGGAAGAACGGTGATCGCCCTGTAGATCTGTTCGGGGTTGTGCGAAGTCCCCAAAGCACTGAAGATAGCTCGGTAACCCAAGCGCCAGCGGCATGTCCTATCTCTCGCAGGAGTCGGGGTTTCAATCCTTGCAAAATAAGCCCGTTTGCCCGCTCTTCTTGTCCATTGGACTGAGGATGTGCTACGACAGCAAAATCCACTCAGATGCCTTGGCTTGTACATAAACCTTTGAATCTGTCCGAGTCAAAGTTTGTCCCGTTGTCCGTAATTATGCTGTGAGGTACACCGAATCTGAAGATGATGTCCCTGACAAACTTGACGGTTGTCGAAGCGTCGAGCTTCTTGATGGGCTTCGCTTCGATCCATTTCGTGAACTTGTCGACTGCCACCAACAGATGTGTGTATCCACCTTGGCCTGTCTTGAATGGGCCGACTGTATCTAATCCCCACACTGCAAACGGCCACACCAGAGGGATCGTCTTTAACGCAGACGTTGGCTTGTGGGACTTGTTGGAGTAGAACTGACAGCCCTCACATCGATCAACTATATCCTTAGCCATCTCGTTAGCCTGCAGCCAAAAGAAGCCAGTCCTGAATGCCTTGGCGACGATTGCTCTCGAAGAAGCGTGATGACCGCAGGTCCCCGAGTGAATATCCTCCAGAATCAGCTGCCCCTCCTCTGGAGAGATGCATCGTTGAAGAACGCCTGAGATACTTTCCTTGTACAATTGGCCATGAATGACAGTGAATGACTTCGACCTGCGGACTATCTGCCTGGCTTGTACTTCGTCTTCTGGAAGTTCTTGCCTCAAGATATATGCCATGATCGGCACAGTCCAATCGGGAATGACAGCCAGAATCTCCATGACCAGATCAACCACAGCAGGTACATCGACTTCAGTCGGATCTGTTGTGCTCTTGGGTTGTACTGGTTCCTCTGTGAAAGGATCTTCTTTGACTGAGGGGAGGTGGAGGTGCTCGAGGCAGACGTCACTCGGGACTGGTCTCCGAGTGGATCCGAGTTTCGCTAACTCGTGAGCCGCTTGGTTCTTCAGTCTTGGAACATGGTGAAGTTCTAGACCTTCAAACTTCTTCTCAAGCTTCCTCACTGCATTGCAGTATGTAGTCATGGTGGGGTTTCTGACGTCCCACTCTTTCATCACTTGATTGACCACCAGATCTGAATCGCCGTAGACCATCAGGCGACGGACGCCGAGTGAGATGGCCATACGCAACCCGTAGAGGAGAGCTTCATACTCCGCCTCGTTGTTGGAGGAATCGAAGTGTATCTGTAGCGTGTACTTGAGCTTGTCGCCCTTTGGTGATATGATCACAACGCCAGCGCCGGAGCCATTCAACATCTTGGACCCATCGAAGAACATTGTCCAATGGGCCGAGCAGATGTGGGTCGGTTGTTGTTGTTCTACCCATTCTGCTATGAAGTCAGCCAGAGCATGAGACTTAATAGCTTTCTTGGCCTCGAACTTGATGTCATAGTACAACATCTCCATCGCCCACTTCGCCACTCGGCCTGACGCATCTCGATTGTGGAGAATTTCCGACAATGGAGCATCAGAAACGACAGACACCGAGTGGTCTTGGAAATAGTGAGCCACCTTCTTCGCAGTCATGTAAATCCCGTAGATAAGTTTTTAATAGTGGGGATACCTCTGCTTGGAAGGAGTCAGGACTTCAGAGACGTAGTACACTGGCCGCTGAACTTTGTATGCTTTGCCTTCTTCTTCTCGTTCGACTGTAAGAACAGTACCGACGACTTGATTTGTAGCCGCGATATATAGAAGAAGGGGCTCTTTACTGAGCGGAGCAGTAAGAACCGGCTGGGTGGAAAGTAGGACTTTGAGGTCGTCGAATGCGACTTGGGCTTCATCTGTCCACTCGAAAGTATCTGATTTCTTCATGAGTCGGTACAGAGGAAGTGCTTTTTCGCCGAGTCGACTGATGAACCTGCTCAAAGCCGCTAGGCAACCTGTGAGCCATTGAACATCGTGTATTCTGACCGGCCTCTCCATTCAGAGGATGGTCCCGATCTTTTCGTGGTTGACATCGATCCCTCGTTCGGAAACGAAGAAACCGAGTAACTTTCCGCTGGGAACGCCGAACGAATATTTGGCGGGGTTGAGCTTGATATCGTACCTACGAAGGTTGGCGAATGTTTCTGCCAAGTCAGTCAGCAGGTCGGAACCTTTGCGTGACTTGAGTACGATATCATCCATATATGCCTCCACATTCCGACCGATCTGATCGAGGAGACATTTTTGGATCATGCGCATAAAGGTAGCTCCTGCATTCTTCAGACCGAATGGCATAGTGATGTAGCAGAAGCACCCGAATGGGGTGATGAAGGCTGTTTTTAATTCACCGGGACCATACAGACGGATCTGATGATAACCCGAGTAGGCATCGAGAAATGACGGACGCTCGCAGCCGCAGTCGAATCAACAATTTGATCTATGCGGGGGAGCGGAAAATGGTCTTTCGGGCAGACCTTATTGAGATGCTTGAAGTCGATGCACATTCGGAGCGACTTGTCCTTCTTGGGCACCATGACAACATTGGCGAGCCACTCGGAGTGGTGAACCTCGCGAATGAAGTTGGCTGCCAGCAGCTTGGCCACCTCTTCCCCGATTGCCTTCCTCTTGTGCGCGGCAGACCGGCGCAGGCGCTCTCGGACAAGCCGAGCCGTGGAATCCACGTGTAGTCGGTGCTCAGCCAACTCCCTGGGTACACCTGGCATGTCAGAGCGTTTCCATGCGAAGATGTCCCAGTTCTCATGGAGGAATTGGGTGAGCTCGGCTTCCTATTTAGGATCGAGGGTGGTGGAGATGTTTGTCGGGGCAGCAGTGGCGTCCGTCGGATGGATGCTGACCTTCTTCGTCTCTCCCGCCGACTGAAATGCAGACTCTGAAGCTGGCTTCTTCGAGCGCATAAGGTTGGCGGGGTCGACTGTTTTCTTGTACTCGTCCAGCTCGAGGACGGCCATCGGCTGGTCGGCGATCCTTGATCCCTGCTGCAGACACTCTTCAGCCCGCTGCCGATTGCCTGTGATGGTGATCACACCTTTCGGGCCCGACATCTTCAACTTCAGGTACACGTAACATGGACGGGCCATGAAGTGCGCATACGCTGGGCGACCCAGAATTGCGTGATAAGCACTCTGGAAGTCAACCACTTCGAACGTCAGCTTTTCCTTGCGGAAGTTCTTGTCGGAGCCGAAAACGACGTCCAACGCGATCTGGCCGAGTGACTTGGCCTTCCGTCCAGGGACGACTCCGTGGAACTGCATGCTGCTCTCGCTGAGTTTGGACATCGGGATGCCCATCCCCTTGAGGGTGTCGGCGTACATGATGTTCAAGCCGCTGCCGCCATCCATGAGGACTTTGCGCAGTCGGACTCCTTCTACCACACGGTCGACGACCAGGGTCTGTCTCCCCGGGGTGGGTACATGTGCCGGATGATCCGACTGGTCGAAGGTGATCGCAGTTTGAGACCATTTGAGGAATTTGGGGTTGGAAGGGGTGGCCATGTTCACCTCTCTGTTAACCAGCTTCAGTCGGCTCTTGCTCTCGACGTAAGCAAAGATCATCAGGGTTGCATGGACTTGGGGGAACGGATCCTCCTTATCCTCCTCATCCTGTTCATGGTCCTTCTCACTCGGTTGCCCTTCGCTGAACCCCTGGATCAGGAGGCGACACTGTCGAGTGGTATGCTTCGCATATATGGGGTTGCCTTCTTCGTCCATCTTCGTCTGAACCGGACATGGCTGGTCCAGGATGGGGTTATTGAACTGCTTCTTCTTGGGGGTGAACTGAGCCTTCCCTTTACCCTTGAACTTGGCATTGGTTACGGCTGCAGCCTCCGCTTGCGGAGCGGTCGCAACTTTCTGCTTCTGCTTCCGAGTGTTGCCCCCATCGCCATCAGCGACTGTTTTGTGCTTGCCGCTCCGGATGCGGTCCTCTTCTTCGTCATTTGCGTAGCGTGTTGCTATCTCCATCATCTTGCTCATGGAAATGTCGCCTGTTCGGCCGAACTTCAGGTACAGATCCCTGTACCGCACGCCTGCCTTGAAACCGCAGACTGCTTGATGCTCGGTGACGTTCTCCACCGTGTGATAGAGAGTTGTCCAGCGCTGGATGAAGTCACGCAGGGGCTCATTCTGCTTCTGGACGCAGTGCTGGAGCTCCACAAGGCCAGCAGGGCGCTTGCACGTCCCTTCGAAGGTTCTGATGAACACTCGGGCCAGATCTGCCCAACTGTAGATGCTTGAGGGGGCCAACTGGTTTAGCCACGCTCGCGCCGAGCCATCGAGCATCAGAGGGAGGTGCTTCATGGCGACATGGTCGTCCCCTCCTCCGATCTGGACCGCCACTCGGTAGTCATCTAGCCACGTTTCTGGCTTGGACTCTCCTGTGAACTTGCTAATTCCCGTCGCCAATCGGAAGTTGGGAGGGATGTCAGCCGAACGGATGGCTCGACTGAAACACTCGGGCCCAGACACGGTGGCCCTGCTTCCACTCGGACGGTCGGTATCGCGACCATCGCGGTGGGCTCAACCTCTGTCGACTCTTCGCTGGGCGATATGTCCTCTTGCGTCGGGTCTTGGGTCGTAAGTGTCGCCGACTGAACGCCGATCATCATGATGTCGGGACCCATATGGCCCACCCCGCGGAGGGGTGCGTGAGCGGCGGCGATCTTCATGAATCATGGAACGACTGTCTCCCGTGTGGCACTGATGGGAACCAGGGCTGTGAACCGACCGATGCGTATTCGCGTGGACGGAACTGTTATAGATCCGGTTGTGCGACTGGGAGACTGCCGAATTCTGCTGCTGCGCCGTGTGCAACAGGGCTCGGATCTGCTCGATCCCTCTACCAGCCTCTGAATCAGTCGGCTGGAGGGAATCGGCTATCTTGGCAGCTGCAGCCAAGTTGAGGAGGGGTGTGCGGAACAGCTCCACGTTGCTCCGCCGAGTGTGCCGACTAGCAGAACGGCGAGGTGGACGACGTGCGTCGGACGCTTCGCCGATCTCGTGCTCGTTCCGGCCAGCCTGACGGGGATCTTCATGGGAGTTGGCCATGTGTACTTCTGCTGCGGGCCCGTGGCCCGCATACTCGGAAGGAAACTCAGTCGGAACCGAGTCCGAGTGCTGGGCCAACGGGGCAACCACAGCGGACTCAAGAACCGCCACTTGCGAAGATGCGTTCTGGTGCGCCTGGACGTGTTGCACCCAATGCTGGAGCCGCAGACGGCGGGACCGCTTGACGCGGCGCGTGACGGCGGTGTAGGTCGACACGGGAGCCGACCGCTGGAGAAGAAGAATGCCGCGGGCGCCGGCACGGAAGTGCGTAGCCCCGCGACGGGGAAGCTCCTCGATGTCGAGGGGCGCATCCCGAACCCACGCCGAGTCGTCGACGATGAAGGAGAGAGCGCCGAACAAGATCTGGTGACCCATGCTCGAATCTCCACCGGACGACATGACGAAAAGAAGTAGTCGCAAACTCGCCGGAAGTCGCTTAGACGCCTGCCCCACGGTGGGCGCCAACTGTCGTGGGTATAAGCCTGACAGTAGATGTGTAGGGTACGGATGAGATGGGCAGAGTCCTAGCTACGGCAAGGTTGTATGAGTTCAGGCCCCTCTGCGGTGGAGGTAACAGCCCTACGTCTCAGTGCTCTCGGAGCTTGTTGTCGAGTGGAATATGGAATACAATGATTTTCTAACCTCTGTACCAGTGGGGGAGGGCGGCTTATATAGAGTGCGCTGCCCTCCACAACGGTTCCGGTACAGGGGTGGAGTAGTGGGGATTGAATGCGTACGTTACAGGTAACGTATGCTCTAAATACTAATAAATGCACCCGGAAACGTACGGCCGTTTCCCTCCACAGAGGTTACCATGTACCGAGTGTATCCAGTCGGTTAGCTTGGTCTCCTCCGAATGCTAGTCTCCAACTGAATGATTGAGGACCTGTTATCGACTGGATGATGGGACTCCTTAATTCAATCAGGACTGACTAAGGGCCCTGTCCTTTGTGAGGGGTAGTCCTTGGATAGGACCTGCATGGCAGGCTTATGACCCTACCCTAGGACAATGACCCCATCACGGTCCGAATTGTGATATTCTTTTGCAATTAACTCCCTAAGTTTAAATGGTAGTATGATTGTGTGACGTCATTGAGACATAGAGGGCAAGTGTGGGATCCGATTGAAGATGCTCTAGGAATTTAAGGACCGTCTGCACCCGATGTGCGGGTCCTGGATCTCTTTTGGACGGCGCCAGGCAAGCTTGAAGGCTGGTCCGAGGGACCGCGAACGCCGTGCGACGTGGCGGAGTTGAATGCCTCAACTCATCAATTCCCTTGTCCGGCGGTCGGTGCTTGGCAGCATGCATACACAGTCACTAAACTCATCTCGTGCGCTCGATTGCAAGGTCCAAGCAGGCCTGGGGTGGGATGTCTCCGGCAGCGGAGCCGCTCCCAAGATCGACGGCGGCTGTCGGCGATCCCCGCCGCCTTCAGTCTCTGCCCTCGCCGTCTCCGGCAGCCACCGGCGGGAAGCCACGCGCAACTGCTTGTTGACTGCAGCTAAGGGGGGGCGCCTTGCAGATCTGAATGGTTTGGCAGTCGGCCAGTGGCCTCCATCTGTAAACGTCAAGCAGTGAGAGCACCATCACGGCCAGAGCTTTGCCACTGTGTGTGTGTGATCTCACCCGTCCGCACAGTGGTCAGCTTGAATGCGCCGTTTCGGCGTGGTGGCGCGCGCTCTGTCTGGTCTGACCGACCCACCGCCGCTTACATGGCCTGCAGCATCCCACGCGGACTCACACACCGTCGACGCCGACCGTGCCCATGCGTGCTGATGCTGTAGACACATGAATAAAAGGATAGCGTAAAAAGAAAGAAAAGATGGCGATCAGTGGTGGAGAAGAGAGGAGATCGAGCCAGCGGTAAAGCGGATGACAGATTCAAACAATCCCATCTCCATCTGGCCGACCGAAAGCAAACAATTAGAGAAGGCAGCAACAAGAAAAGGAAAAAAAAAAAAACTCGTCGATGGTGACTACGTTGAGTACCCACCGCAGAAGATGTCTGAAGATGATAGCGCTGCAAATCGTCTTGCCAAAATCCAACTGCCCACCGCATGGGACATGTGGTCAGCAAAATCAAAAATCAAAATTCAAAAAAATCGAACCGCCAAAGAGCGTGCGTGCCCGTCGCATTTTCTCGTCGCCTTTCCCATTTTACGAAGACTAGAAAAGAAAAAGGCAGGCTTTGCCTTTTGCCCTTTTCTTCCTTGCCAAAATCCAAAGCCTACAATTCACTTTCTGGCTTAGCAAAGTGGGTCGTCTGCCCCGGCGAACTTTCCTAGAATTCCAAATCGAAGCAGCCCTCCCGTGAAAAACCAACGATGGCGACGACGCGACGCGATCTGACCCCCATGCCGGTCCAAATGTCATGGTCATGGTGCCATGGTGGAGTGGTTAGTTAGCTCACACGCCTCATCCATTGATCCATCCATACGAACAAGTGTAATACTAGTAGGAATTTATATTACTCTAAACTACTCCATCCATGTCACCGGCCATAGCTTTCCATCCATGTCACCGGCAATAACTCCCTGCCTGACACTGTCACCGGAAGTGGGATGCTGAGGCCGCCTTCCTAAATACGCCTACCCACCCTCGACCTCAATTATACGGGGAGGAGGAGGCCCGGGCCGAGAGGGTATGTAAATGCCGTCGTCGTCGTCGTCTTCGGAATCACAGCTCAACGAGACAGGGACGAGCAGCAGCGGCAGCTGGGGCGGCCTGCCATGTCGTCTTCGTCCGCGGCGCGGCACGGCCCGTCCAGCGGCGGCGAGGCGTGGTGAGTGTCGGTCGATCTCCTCTCCGAATTCCGGTCGGCGCTACGGTGGGCGGGGAATCGCGTCGGTTCGCCCGGTGATTCTGATGGAATCTGCTGTTTTCGCCAGGTTCTGCACCACCGGGCTGCCCAGCGACGTTGTGTTCGAGGTGCAGGACATGAGCTTCCATCTCCACAAGGTGGGTGGGTTCTCTCTCATTCTTCGTATTGTCCCTTCTCTGCTCGACGAAATTCCGCTGAGAAGTTTGTGTTCTGCACGCGCAGTTCCCGGTCATGTCCAAGAGCCGCAAGATCAGCCGCATGCTTGCCGAGCAGGACGAGCAGCGTCCGCCGGTTCAGCGGCCGCGGCGGCAACGACGTGGGAGCTCCGGAGGCAATGCCGAGGAGCATGTTGCGGCGGAAACAGAGATTGAGGAAGCAGAGGAGGAAGAGGAGGAGGACCAGCGGCAGGATGTTAGGATGGAAGACGGCAAGTCGTACCGCATTGCCTTCCCGGACTTCCCCGGCGGGCCGGGCACCTTCGAGGCGGCCGCCAAGTTCTGCTACGGCGTCCGCGTCGAGCTCACGCCCTGGAACGTCGCGCCGCTGCGGTGCGCGGCGGAGTACCTGGAGATGACGGAGGAGCACGCCGAGGACAACCTGGCCGCGCGCGCCGAGGCCTACCTTTCGCGGTCCGTGCTCCGCCACCCCGGCGAGGCCACCAAGGCGCTCAAGTCCTGCGAGGAGCTGCTGCCGCACGCCGAGGAGCTCGGCATTGTCGCCCGCTGCGTGGAGGCCATCGCCGCGCGCTCGTCGGGGACATCGCGCTCCTGGTTCGGCGACCTGGCCGTGCTCGGCCTGCACATGTACAAGCGGGTGATGGCGGCCATGGCCGCGCGCGAGGACGTGAGGACGGAGGCTTTGGAAGGCTGCCTCGTGTCATACGCCAAGGCCACCCTTCCCGGGCTGTCGAGGTCCATGCGGTGGCGCCGCTCGTCCGCGCCGGTGTCTTCCGAGGTGGAGCAGAAAGACCTCCTGGAGGCGGTGGTCGCGAGCCTCCCCGCGGACAAGGGCTCGGGGAGCGTGGTGACCGCGAAGTTCCTGTTCGCGCTGCTTCGGACGGCGCACATCCTGCGCGCTTCCGACGCGGCGCGCGCGGCGATCGAGCGGAAGGCCGCGACGCAGCTGGAACAGGCAACAGTGGAAGACGTGCTCATCCCGAGCTACTCCGGCGCCGCGGAGACGCTCTACGACGTGGACTGCGTCGAGCGGGTGGTCAGGCACTTCCTGGCCGAGGAGGAGCTCGGCGAGGACGAGGCGTCGTCGTCAGCTGCAATCGCCGAGGAGGAAGCGGCGGCGGCAACATCGGCGTCGCGTCCGTCGGCCGTGGCAATGGTGCAGGTGGGCAAGCTGGTGGACAACTACCTGGCAGAGGTCGCGTCCGACGCCAACCTGAAGCCCGCCAAATTCTGCGAGCTCGCGCTGGCACTGCCGGACCACGCCCGCATCTACGACGATGGCGTCTACCGCGCCGTCGACATCTACCTCAAGGTACGTACATTGCCCGATTCGCCATTGACTGCTACTGTGACAAGTCCAAGAATGAATTCGCGTTTGTCGAGTAGCTGGCTGCCGACTCCATGACTATTGAACGGTGCATGTACGCGCAGGCGCATCCGCGGCTGACGGCGGAGGAGCGGGACAGGGTGTGCGGCGTGGTTGACTGCAGGAAGCTGACGGTGGAGGCGTGCACGCACGCGGCGCAGAACGAGCGGCTCCCGCTGCGCGCGGTGCTGCAGGTGCTCTTCTTCGAGCAGCTGCAGCTCCGCCGCGCCATCGCTGGCACGCTCCTGGCGTCCACGGCTTCCCCGCGAGCGCGGCATCCGCAGCGTCCGGCGGCCGCTCTGCGTCACGCGGCTGGCCCGAGCGAGACGTGGCGGGCAACGGCGGTGCAGGACAGCCAGGTGCTGCGGCTGGACATGGACGGCATGAGGAGCCGGGTGCAGGGCTTGGAGAGGGAGTGCTCCAGCATGCGGAGGGCGATCAAGAAGATCGACGGCCGCAGCGGCGGCGGCGCGTCGCCCGGCAGCGGCAGCGGCAGCCCGGACGCGGACGCAGACGGCCCGGCGGGCTGGCGGTCGCGGTACGGGTGCAAGTTCAGCACGCAGGTGTGCGACTCGCAGGCGCGCGACGCGGTCGTGTCCAGGGCGTCCAGGATGGGGATGAGCCCATGACGGAACCATGCTGGTGTGCAGTGCAGTGCAGCGCAGGATGATCGGCGGCCAATTCTCCCATCCCGTTCGAACGCGACATGTTTCATGATCCGAGAAGAGCTCGACGCTCGAGATGAAAATGGTTGAGAGGATCCATGTTGTCACGGCTAGCCAACAGAGAGATCGAGCGCGGCAAAATTTCTCACCCCTTGTCGTCTCGTCTGTGTGACGCACCCGATTCGTGTGCCCTGAGCCTTGAGGGCGTGTGACCATTGCCAGTTGCGTGGGCACTGGGCAGCAACCGGGGCTGTTTGTTCATGTTCGTGCGTCCATGTGTGCTGTCTCTGTACGATAATGCTTAGCTTGTGTGCGTTGTGCTTGTATAATTGGGGCCTTTGCAGGGTGGCGGTCTATACGGCATTTTGGTGTTACGTGAAGCGTGTTTCGCCTTGTTATCGTTTCGTTTGTCATGTGTGCCATCATTAGCTTTGTCCCGGTAGTAGTAGTACAAAGGAAGTGGTTGGATTTGAGGTGCCATCTATCGAAAAGCATGTACTCAAATATGTTTTGCACAGAAAGTTGGCACTCAAATATGCCTGCTGTACGTACGTGCTAAACCATTCCCTATGCTCTATTGTAATCTCGCCTGTCTGACACTTGGTGGCTACTTTGTTTCGCAACACGTAAAGACGGACAGTAAGGGCCTAATTGGGACTGCTCTGCTCCTTAAAATTCAGCTCTGCTTCAGAAAAGACAAGCCAAACGGGGTAGCTTCACGATATGCCGCTCCGAAAAAAGTAGAATCTGAGATAGAAATTCAAAGTTTTTATGAAGCTCATCAGAGGGTGCTCCAAAAAACTGTAGAAGCTAGAGTTGGGGGGAAATTACCCACCACTGCCACCAGTAAGTGGATACCCCTTCGTTTATTTCCCCTCAACCAATCAAATAGATTGGCCCTGTTTGGATCCATAGGCTAGAGTTAATTTGAGCTAGTTGAGGCTCAAATATCACTAAAGTATCCAAACATGAGGGTTAGATTGGAGCTAGTTGCATCTAACCCAACCAAAAAAAACTAGCCCACCCAAGAGGTGCTAATTGGAGCTAGTTTTTATGGGGCCACTAAAAAGTCACTTTTCTCTCTATCTATCCATCAGGTAATAGATGTTAATTGGAGTTAGTTCTCATGGGACCCACTAAAAAATCACTTTCCTCTCTCCATCAAGTACAACTATTGTCAATCTAACCCTATCATCCAAACACCTCTTTGGCTAGAGTTAGTCTAAGGTTAGTCATGAGCTTGAAACTAACTCTAACCTTTAGCTAAGTTAGAGTATCCAAACAGGGCCATTGTTTCCATCAGATTTTCTGTTTTTGAAGCTGAAGCTAGATGGAAGCCAAACATTCTCAACCAATCAAATAGATAGTCCTATAACTTCTGTATGAAACTGCTTCAAAGTGAATTTGATAAAGTGAAGCTGATTTTGATGAATTAAATCAGTCCTAAACAGGCCCTAATAATCATGCACAACGTGGAGTAGCTTTTCTTCTCCTCTCGAGTGCCTTTCAGATATATTTTTTTCCGGCGGTGCTATGTGGCATAGAACCCCCAATTAGCTTTGCACCGAGTGGGACACTACATCGGCAATCAGCAACGCTTTAACGGACACTCGTGCATGGATATGTTAACATACAGGCTGACCTTTAATGGCATGATTGTTTCCCATCATTGCTGTCACAAGTTCACAACATGCTCTGCTGAACCTGCTGGCAGAAGTGCAAAGAACTCCACTGAGGAGTAAAAAATTAGGCTAAAAGAAGGCCCATCAACACTGGGCCAACCTCAGCTTAGGCAAGGCCCATAATTCCCCTCCTGGTTGAACCATTCGGAGCGCCTCCCAGCTTGTCGAGATGCGCACATCCTTTTTACCTCTGTTGCGAAAATAATTCTTGTATTATTACTCAATTAAGGGGTACAATCACGCGAATCAACATATAATTGAATGATTAAGAGGACATTGATATGCTCAGCCCATCAAGGTTTAAATCTTGTTCTTCTATTATTATTTTTCAGGATTTCCGACGATACATGTATAGTGAAAGAAGACGGACCCCTCGACAACGAGGCGGCTGTGATGACTTCGTCAATCTCAAGATGATATACCGACTCGGTATCTCAAAAGTGTTTATAGGGTAAGATTTACGTGTATATTCATAAGACTAGTGTATGCGCGTACAATGTTTTAAAAACAAAAGGATACAATCATGGATGACAGCGTTCAACCTGGTCTTTTGGCCCAGAGCCAAGCCATACTATAGTTCGGCCTTGAACCCTAGCAAAGTTTGCCCAAGCATTTCTAGAGAAATTACTATTATGATGAATATGAGTAATACTAGAACTACGTTGTGACAAACTATCTTTAATCTCCTGAATAAGAAAAGCATCACTTGATCTGTTTGTGTGTTCAGTTCTCGCCATGTGGCCGGCAGGGGCGGACCCAAGTTCAACTGAGTGGGGGCCTAGGCCCCACTCAAATTTTTAAATTTTCTTTGTATTTGTGTACATTTTGAAACAAAACACTTTAAAATGAGCAACTTTATAGAAGGTGTGCCTCCAGTCAAATATAACGCCCCCAGTCAAAATTTTGTCTGGGTCCACCCCTGGTGGCCGGTGAAGATAAACGGCGACGCTACTGGCACCAGGACCAGAGAAAGCACAGTCAAAAAACAAAGGAAGTCATAAACTGAACTCTAGAATTGCTTTCAATCTAGATTATATTAGCTTTTGACAACACAAAAGTCAAATCTCTGACCAATTTACCGCCCCGTTTTTGATTAATCTGCCGTCTTTTACTTATCACTCTCAGGAAAAAAGAACAGAAATTCCAACTTCCAACGTGGTGAACTTTCAACTGATAAGTCTAGCCTTTCAAACCATTCAAACCATAACTCTCATCTCTAGTAAATCTATGCAACCTTGGACTAAGATAACTACGAAGTTCCTACGACTTGGACTCGTTTTCCAACTCATGGTTGTATCGTCTTGGTACAATACTTTGAGTGAACAAAAATTCCTGGTCCCAAAAAACAATATTCAAACTAAGAAATGGAAGAAACAAAACCAAATAGAGAGCGACAATTTGGAGCCCAGCCTCATCTCTTGCAAGATGCTTAAATGCGCTAGAAGCATGCACATTTTCGTGGCGAAAAGACATTCAAGGAGCCCGTGAGAAAATAATCAACACTCAACGGAACTTAAACAAAAATCACTTTGGAGAGCCGATTTATTTCCACCACGAGATCCTCGAGTCTCCTTTCATCATGGAACTTTGCAATTTGCATGCATCTAGCGCACTTGAAAAGTTGGCATGCTAAAAATAATAATCAGTTTTTAATTGTTCATGCAGGTCATAGCCATACCTCTAGTGACAGCCCCCACACACTCGGGTATCTCGTCTCTTGGCTGGTGTATACTACTAACTTTGGGGAGCGGATTCCTCACGTTAGGAACGACGTCGTCTCTCGGCCTTGCCTCGAGTGGCCGCCCTACGCAGTAGGGTATTTTTTAGTGTCAAGACGACATAGTTCGTAACGAGAGGAATGTGTTATCTCAAATAAAAGTTCTTGGGCTCCAACCCCCTCTCTTTAATGCTTGGTGCAACATTGTCGAGGAGCTTAGGAGTTTCTACCCTGGTTGTTTCTCATGGACGACTAGGTGGTTATTTGTGTTCTATGTCGGTGTAGTTCCATGGATATCTTTGGCGACACCATAATCTTCTTTAACAATTCCTTCTTTTGATGCTTTGCGCACAAGGTCGTCGCCATGTTCTGGTGATACTACTGTGGTTGTCTGCCTAGATCGGGGTGATATCTAATCTCCATCTTGTTGGGCAATCTACTATTCCGATAATTGAATGAAGTTTGTTGATTTACACGTATATGTGTAGAGCTATGGTGACACAATGGCGACATCTATCACCTCGACCATGCTAGAGTCGCTGGCTTTGGTGCCCGCGACCCTTGTGCTTGCCTCCCAGGGGCTTGCAACACACTCTCTCGAGACTCATTTGTGCCAAAGGACGCACTGCTCGGGAATGCCCTCTAGCAGGAGCAACACTCGCCCATCGGGCTAAGTAGTGGAATTTGGAACCTAACAAGGAAGGGGCATGCTGGTTGGCATATTTGACGATATTCGACCGTCGTGTTTCTCCGCTTTCCTAGTACTTGGCGTCTCGGTCGTGGCACCTTGTATCTTTATTTTACTTTCTTCTGAACATGTTTATGTTGTTGTTCGAGGAGACTATTTGCCATTTCTCTTCCTTTTCAGACTTACACTTGCATGTTATATGGACCTTGGTTGGTGCTTTATCTCTAAAACGAGGAGAAAGTTTGAGTCGAGATAAATGGAAACAAGTTTTGATGTGGTCCTACAATAAATTTGAGGAATGTAAGTTTAGTTGTGATTTCTCTTTCCTCTAGGGTCATTTTTGTGTATGTGAGTTCAGTTGTCTATTTGTAACCAATGTTTTCTTGCTCTAAAATAAGGAAAACACATATTCTTGCCCGACTTACCTTTTACCGTCATCATCCAGCTCCATCGAGCGACACGTGTCCTTGCATGGGCTTACCTACCATTTTAGCCATCTAGTCTTATATTCTTACCATGTGAAGCCCGTCCACTTATTCTCGTTGATCACTTTTATTTTTTCTCGTTCTTCAATGATTTTCTCTATCACCACTCTACACACACACACCACCAACGCGATTGCACCCGTCTACGACCACCACGTCTTGAGGATTTGTCGCTGCCATTGCCACTATTGCAGAACCCGGTTTGGCAACAACATCACTATTGCTACATTGGAAGGACGACGCTGACATGGCGAATGCATCTATCCTCATTGCGAGGAGTTGGGCGTCCTCGCCGGCAACACCTACTTCAAGGCAACACATGTGGGAGTCGGGTGTTATAAAGGGTGCGATGTTGCTAGCACCAGATATACATAAACAACAAGATTTCTACATCAGCACCATTGCTACACCTCCTCACCGCAACATCCGTCATCGCTGCAAGTGCTCGGGCAACCTCGCTAATGATGCATGTTGCAATGCAACTTGAGGAATGGGGTTGCTTTCTGCGAAGGGTGTGATGCTGCAAGCGCCAAACGTAAGGTGGCAACAAGATATCTAGTGCTCCAACTCTACAACATCAATGCTACTGTATACAATGGCCGGCATGATACCTCCTACAATGTCAATGTTGTTGCATACAGTTGTCGACGTGGTGCATTCTGCATTATCGATACTGCTGCATAAAGTGGTCAACGTGGAGCATAGCGAGGGCTATAATGGAGTATACCAGAGCAATCACACATGGGCCTATCAGTGCGGGCATGGAGCATTACCGGGGTCGTCGGTGTTGTGATGAAGGATCGTTGAGCTGCCGGTGTTGTGATGTAGCATCATGGGTGCTGCGATGAACCATCACCGGTCGAATGGGATCCTATGATGGAGCATCTCCTGTGCTACAATGGCGGGGATGCTGGTGCGACTGAAAATCGACAGTCCGGGGAATAGGCGATGCTGTCGTGGGGCTGCTGCTACAATGATTGGGCATTGTTTGCCTGAGATGTCACGAGTGGGAGGAGATGTAGTCCAAGGTCACGAGGTCCTGGTGAATGCTAGGAGAAAGGAGAAGACAAGTTGCATTACAACCTTGCGATCAAACAACCAGGTGTTCTAATGGGACGACTGATCTTGCTGCAAGATTAATCGATTGAAGCCTACCAGTTTCCCTAAATAAATTAGATTTGATATAAAAAAGGCGAGTGGCCTCTGTCCACAAACATTTTTGTTTCGGGTTTGCTAATTCTCATCTAGATGAGAATTAACAAAGTCTCATCTAACTCTCAAACATCATTTAAGTAATCAAACAAAGATAAAAAATAAAAAACCTGCACGAATCTTCATGAAAATCAAGTGGCATATGAGTTAGTTGTGACTTTGTTAAGTCTCATCTAGATGAGCCCTACACATTTCCTTTTTGTTCGGTACTAGCTCCCCCCCCCCCCCCCCCCCACTGTGAACTAAACGGCCAGACGGGGCCTTTGAAAGATCACCAAGCCCGATCAACATTCCCTTGTACAAGAATAAAAAAAAGGATTTGCGAGGATGTATGTAGGTTACCAACACAAAATTGCCATGATGTACTTAACAAAACTAGAAACAAAATTGTCATGTTGTTACATAACATAAAATGGAATGCTCTAACAAATGTCAAGATCCAAGTATTAAAAAAATGGCATCTTAAAAAACACAAACAAATTTGCCAAGTTATATAGCATAGAAAATGATGTCTGTTAAAGTAGAAGTAGTCTAGCAAAAATTAAAAATAAAAGAATGTTTTCTAGAAACACGGCAAATCATGAAAATCTATCTAATGATCACATGGAAGTTTTGCAAAAATAAAGTATTTCCTAAGAATCCTGGGAAGTTTTGAAATTTTTGTACTAGCCGCATGAAAAATTAAAGCGGTGTTGTTTTGCAAAAGCATCTTAAGAATAAAAAAATAATGGTCTACATGACAAGAATGCCATGGTCTACAATTTTAAATTACCATGTTAACTACAATAAAACCAGCATGGTCTAGTTAATAAAATTTTCATGATCTAACTAAAAAAATTGCCATGGTCTAATTACCATTGCCCAAATAAATAAATTGTTGTGCTGCCTACAATAGAACTACCATGGTGTAATTGGTAAAATTGTCATGGTTTTTTTTTCATGCTCTGTAAATATATATGCCATAGAAACATGGCAAGTTTGGAATGATGGATGAAAACTGATATATAATTTGGTGTCCAGTTTAAAAGATCTGTGGTGATGACCATTTGTACTAGTTCAAAATATTGCCATGTAGAGTATATTTTTTCTGTAAATTTGCCAAGTACGTAAAACAAGATTTTGCATTATTTTGTCACAAAAAGGAGGAACCGGGATTCAAATCGATTCAACCCTAAGTCTTCCGGGTGGAGGCTGAGGTGCTAGCCAGTGTGGTGGACCGGTGTGTTCAGTTGGGAGAGCGTTCGCCGTTTTTATTTCTAGCTAACGAGTTTCGATGGCGTGTCTCCTTCTCCCCGCTTCAAAATCTGAGCTAGCAGGGATTAGTAAAAGATTTATAGCATTTTTGTTAATGAAAAAAAGTTTTGCCTTTCTTTCGTCCTTCAAAAGAAGAAAAATCTGTTCAATTAAAAAAATCTATAATTATGGAATAAAAGTTCAGCGATCGTGTGAATCAACCTGTAATTGGATGGTTAGAGGGATTGTGGTATCTCCAACCCACGAGGGTTCAAGTCCTCATGCTCGCATTTATTTTTGGATTTATTTCAGAATTTCCGGTGATGTGCTTTCAGTGGAAGGAGGCGGTGCCCTCGATGATGAGGCACATATGGTGACTTCGTAAATTTCAAGATGATATGCCAGCTCAGTTTGTTGGAGACCATCATAGGTATAAGGTTTACACATATGAGTTTATAGAGATGAGTGTATGCACGTGTATATGAACGTTTGTATAATATCGTGTTAAAAAAAATGAAAAGCACCGAAGTATTATACTATTGTGTTAAAAAAAAGTCCAGCGACGTGACATCCGGCGCTAACCGCATCAAAAAGATATTGGAAGATGTTTGCGGTCACACACGACCTGGTTTCACAGTGACGTCTCTATTAGCGCGATCAAATAAGGCAAGGCCAGTTGAAGAAATTGAGCCAGCCCATGGGTGCCCAAAATAGTCGTCGTTGTGCACAACAGGGGTTCACAAATCACAACTCCCACGAAAACTGGGATTAGTGCATCTGCGTTCTAGCTTGACCGTGCATTGGAGTAGTACTAGCAAAAGACCCGTGCGTTGTAACGGAATTTTTTTCGTAATTTTCAATGGGGATGATCATATTTTACTGCATCATTGAGATACATTATCACTCTTTATTTCATGAAATTATGAACAATTTAGAAATCATATCATTTTTTAAAAATTGTGTACATATTTAAAATCATGAATATTTTTTATTACATAACATGTTAAATTTGAAATTGAGGTTTGAAAGATATGAATATTTGTAAAAATACTTTAATCAATAAAATATTTGAGGTTTGAGAAAAAGTCTAGAAAAAATGGGGAGTATCTAGGGTCGAACCCAGGTCTCCCGGACGAGTGTCCGTGTGTTGCATCGGGCTAGAAAAAAGTGTAAAACCTACTTGTTTTGCTATTATGCGACATTAATTTTAATAAATGTCAATTGTACAAATGTTCGTGCGTTGTATAAAATCTGCTCTGTTCGTTCGATGGTACGCTTCATGTTTTATATCCAGTTTTAATATACATCGGTAATAAGTTTATGATGTTATTGCTTTTTAGAGTATGACGCGCAAACGTAAAAAAGCCATCCTAAAAGCATTTACATCCATGTCTACCTATTTTGCCCACTCACACGGCCGGGGACACATGTTTTTAAATATGAATTTTGAAAATTGTGTGACCAATTTTAAATGATTTTAAAAAAGTTTTGCTAAGGATTTTTAAAATATTTAAATGCAAAAGAATTTATTTTGGATGGAAAAGCAGTGGGGATTGAAGTGAGATTGTTTATATATAATTTTTGTTGTTGTTAATATTCAAACAAAAACATGTTTTAACTATGTAGAAAGCTAACCATCAAAGGAAAACATGTTTTACCTATGAAGAAAGCTAACAAATTTTTTTTGGCACTATTCAAAGTTGATCTGAAGACCGAACCACACACAGTTCCCTCATCATCATAGAAAAATATACTTATCTAGTAAACATCGCTGAATAAGCTGAGGTTTTGTGGCAGTTTCAGCTTCTCGAAAAAGGCTTCATCCCGCTTTATAAATAAAATCACTGCAGTTTCAGTTTCCACACCTTCTTATAAGGAAAGTTAACTCTCTTCGAATTCCAGTACATTTTCATATGTTCAACAGTGAATACACCATACGTTTGGTTGAAATCTACTTCACTCTGTCAGGCTCATCTGACAGGACACAAAGCTTCATTACGCTAAGCTTAAGTACTTTTTTCTCGCAAAAAAAAGAAGCTTAAGTGATTTCACTGAATATAATGGTTTTTTTGGGACAGAATCTAGTAAAGGTTCGTTAGTCTCATGTGTTGATTATTTTACAGAAGTTATGCACGTGTCAGTTTCCTTAAAAAATACAAAATAATCCCACAAAAGAAGAACATACAATAATAATAGCAATAAAGAATCGCGTACCCATTTCCACTTGCAGTTTGGAGTATATGCACAGCATCAATGGCGTTCTGTTAAAAAGGCAGAGAGAGGAAGGGACAGAAAAACGGAAATGTTCCATCGACAACAATATATGCCCATTTCCTCTTCTAATCTAGTCAAATTCATTGGCTTCCCCTTTCAACTTTTCCGCCCTTGAGATCCCTGACCTTGTACGCGCTAGTTCCGTCTGCACCTGGTGGCGCTCCGCCTACGGCGCCCTGGGCAGCCTCGGCAAGCACAAGCAGGCCCAGACGCCATGCCTGCTCTACACCTCTGAATCCGTCTGTGAGCATGTCGCGTGCCTCTACAGCCTCGTGGAGAAGAGGGTGTACAGGCTGACCCTCCCGGAGCCGCCTCTCTGGGATCGAGATGAAGGGTCGTGCTGCTCGCCTGCGGTGGAGGGCTGAGGGTATCCGGTAGTGGATGGCCGCGGGTGTGTTGGCACTCGGGTTAGGGGTAGGAGCGCCGGTGGTGTAGGCGGTGGCAGCGCGTGACGGCGAACGGCGGCGCACGGCGGTGAGGAGGGGTGGGGCGGGGTAGGGCTGGAGTCCAGATGGAATCGAGAGGAAGGGTCGTGCTGCTGGATTTTTTTAAGTGAAACGTCTTTTCTGAATCAACTAAAGTAGGGACTGCGGGTTGATTTATCAAAAATAGGATGGTTTTTTATAAAATAACCACGACGCACGACAGAAGCACTCCGTGTTTTATTATTAAGGAGATATACGGTGTTGTGATGTGCAGTCACTTTACTAAAGGGAGTACTTTCCTGGAGACTTCTTGGTATTTTACTGACCTGGTATGTCCAATTCCGATCGCACCCCAGCTGTCATTAGCTAAAGTTGGATCAACGCGAGTATGGGGCGGCAGGCGGGTGCACTGATTTCCACGAATCCCGCGGAACAATCAGTACCACGTCGCTCTTTCCATCGCAAGAGGGAGTCATCTTCAGCTTGTCCAGCAATATACTCCCTCCTTCCGGAATTATTTGTCGTAGAAATGTATAAAAATAAATGTACCTAGAGCTAAAATGCATTTAGATACATCCATTCCTATGACAAGTATTTCCGGACGAAGGGAGTATATATACATTGTTCACTTATGGCAGTCGTCTTATAATATACTCCTTCAATAAACAATAGGCAGGTCTAGAAAGCCAACGAGAAAGCCAGCTAGCTACGTACTCCAGTACTGTGAGCTAGGCCTGGGCATTCGGGTTAACCGAACCGATCGATTCGGTTCTTCGGATTTCTACTTCGGTCATTTAATACTGCCGACCGATCGGTACCTTGGCGATTAGATAACCGACTATTTTTACAGCCAAAGTTTCGGTTTGGTTCTCTAAGTCTAACCGAACAGAACCCAAGTTAAGGTCTAGAAGTGATTTATAATTATTTAATACCATGCATGCATGGTTCTGCACATGCTACGGTGTGAGTTGCAAAAAGAAGGATGGTTACGTGTTAGTTTTATAGTCACGTACATGCTTATTTTCTCATTAGCAAGTCGATGTGGTACTAAACGTGGATGCAAACACAACTAGTACCTACTATATATGGGCTAATTGATTTAATGATTTAGTATACGTATGGGTTAGTGGACAAAACCAGAGAACTAAAAAGGTTTAAAATGCTGAGAGCAATATTCCACGGATTGGGTCAGCTGGACTGGGCCAGCCATAACACGGAAGCGTGAGTCATGTTCTTTAAATTCGGTTTTTCAAGTCAATTGTGTGTAAGAACCGAATTTACCATACTAATTTGGGTTCTTTAGTTTTAATGACCGAAATAGGAACCGTTTTTTCGGTTTTGGTCCATTCGGCTTCGGTCCCGGTTCTTTCGGACCGGTATATCGGTTTTCGGTTAATATGCCCACCCCTACTGTGAGCGCAGCGGTCGACGTACGTACTACGGACATGGCAACCGTCCAGCAGATCCGTCGCGCGCAGCGTGCGGACGGTCCGGCGGCCGTGCTCGCCATCGGCACGGCGAACCCGGCGAGCTCCATGCTCCAGGACGACTACGCCGAGTACTACTTCCGCGTCACCAACAGCGAGCACCATGCCGAGCTCAAGGACAAGCTCAAAAGAAGAGTGAAGTCTGAAATAAACCTTAAGATTGTAATTGCCGACGTAACTGAACCCTCATCTCTAAATCCCTGAAATTTGTACCCTAACCTTTCTAATCCCGGTCTATCCAATCCCTAGATATGTTTGGCAGAGCAGGAAAAGCACAATCCTGTCGGGTGTATGCTTTTCTCCTAGGTGTGGGTCAACACATCATAGCCATTTTCCCCATCTGGCCACGACGAGCTTGAGCAGAGGGGAGCACCGGAGCAGCACAAGATGGCAACCACCAACGTAGAGTTCGGCAGCCAATATATATCACGCCAAGCTCCGGGCGCGGTCACAAAGAGAAGGCCACGCTGATCCCGCACAGCACGGCGGACGCCGACGCCGCCGTCGCGGCCGACTCCATCAGCAGCCCTGTCACCTCCACCTCCGTCACCTCCACCTCCACCTCCATCAGCAGCCCCGTCACCTCCACCTCCATCAGCAGCCCCGTCACCTCCACGAGAGAAAAGGTGAGGGTTCATTTCCGACCGGTTTTATAATTTTAAGGTTTAAAACAGACTTCGCTCCTCAAAAGAATATGTAATCTTCTCGTGCATGCATGATGCATGCAGCGCGCGGTTTATTTTCTCTCGTCTGTGTCTAAGTCTAAATCGTTTCTCTCCTGTTCAGGTAAGAAATCAGGCAACGAGAGGCGCTACGTGCACCTCGACGAGGAGCTCCTCGGCGCGCACCGGGACTTCAGCGACCGTGCGCTGTCGACCCTCGACGCGCGGATAGACATGGCCTCGGCCGCGGTGCCCGAGCTCGCCGCGTCCGCCGCGGCGAAGGCCGTCGTCGAGTGGGGTCGCCCGGCCGCCGACGTGACGCACCTCGTCTTCAGCACCTACTCTGGCGGGAAGGCCCCGAGCGCCGACCTCCTCCTGGCGTCGCTGCTCGGCCTCCGCCCCACCGTGTCCCGCACCATCCTCAGCCTCAACGGCTGCTCCGGCGGCGGCAGGGCGCTGCAGCTCGCCAAGGAGCTCGCCGAGAACAACCGCGGCGCGCGCGTCCTCGTGGCCTGCTCCGAGCTCACCCTCATCGCGTTCTACGGGCCCGAGGAGGGCCGCCTCGACACCATCCTCGGCCAGGGCATATTCGGCGACGGCGCGGGCGCCGTCATCGTCGGCGCCGACCCCGTCAACAGCGTCGAGCGCCCGCTGTTCGAGATGGCCTTCGCCACGCAGACGACGATACCGGAGACCGAGGACGAGATCACCATGCGGCTCATGAAAGGCGGCCTCGACTTCCACGTCTCCGTCCGGGTGCCGAAGCTGCTGAAGAGCAACGTCGAGCGCTGTCTGATCGACGCGTTCGAGTCCATTGGCGTCAGTGCTACGTGGAACGACCTCTTCTGGGCGATCCACCCCGGGGGGCGTGCGATCCTGGACCACGTCGAGGAACTGCTCGGGCTGGACGCCGAGAAGCTGGCGGCGAGCCGACGGGTGCTGAGAGAGTACGGGAACATGAGTGGCGCGACGGTGATCTTCGTGCTCGATGAGCTGCGCCGGCGTAGGGCAAGGGGACAGGAGGTAGCCGAGTGGGGTGTGATGGTGGCGTTCGGTCCCGGAATCACGATCGAGACCATGGTGCTGCACGCTACTGGCAGCCTCAAGGAAAAATAGCTGTTCAGAATCAGCAACTGAATCATAGTATGTTTATGAAGGTTGTGTAGTACCCACTGAGAAAAATTTCACATCATACTGCCGCTAATAGCACCCTATAACATATAAAGAAATTGTCTCGTTAAATTAATCAATATACAATGTCTCACTAATGACATACTAATAACACGCTAATAGTATATTTCCAAGGGCCACACTTTTTTTCCTTGGTAGTACCTGATGACCTTGGACGGGGCTAGGTGTGTTGCAGCAGCCGCCAAACATGAAGGATAGACTTATAAGAAGAATGTGTAGTTGACTGATATTTAACCAAGTCTTAATCAAATAATATAGTGCGTAAAAAGAATTAAAAAATAAAATTAATTTATTGAAAATTGAAGTACTGCATGAAATTTAAACTGGGCTAACCAAACACACACCTTTGGGCTGGCTAGAGCGGGGGCGAGGAACCGGGGCAACAAAGGTTAGTTCCAGCCAATTACCTTGGAAGTGGCAAGTATGAGTTTTTTGTTTCTTTTTTTCATTTTAATTTTGTTTTATCATTTGTTTTTATGTTTCCCTTTATACAATTTTATTGAATTTTGGTAATTGTTCACGAAATCAAATAATGATATAAAGTATTTGTAATATCATGAATTTGAAAAACATTCACTTCTCTAAAAAATGTTCATCAGTTTTATAAAATATCCAGAGAGTTCGAAGAAGTTCTAGTGACTAAAAAAATGTTTTAAACTTTTTTAAAAATTATACTCAAATTTTAAAAGGGTTACACAATAAAAAAAAGTTTGGAAAATTAGAATGCTCCAAAATTAAAAACCTTTTGTGAACTAAAAATGTTTAATAATTCTAGAAACAAATCATGAATGAAAAAAGTGAGAAGGAAACAGCAAAATATGAATAGAAAAAAAAGAAAATATGTAGAGAAAATCAAAGTTAAAAAGAAAATATGTAGGGAAAATAATGTGAGGCCCGAGTGGGTTAGCTCGTGTATGAGAGCGCGAGGGTACATGATCTAGCTTCTCGGAAAGCCACAAGGAAGCGGCGAATATTTTTCTTATGAAAATCAACACAGATACCTACTGTTTATAATTTATAATTTTGTGGTTTCTGACATATGTGCAAGTATTGGAAAAGGTCCTTTTAAAATACATCATATTAATGAGGACCCTCTATTTTATCAACCGAAGGGATCAGATTCATCCATAGTACCACTCCAGAATTTGTGTAGTACCATTAAAGGCCTCTAGTTGTACCATTAAAGGGCCTCATGTTTTAAGCGTGTGCAGACGCGCCCGCTTAAAAAAATTATACTTTCTCGTTTTCAAAATAAATGTTGCGGAGTATCTATGTAGTATCATATTTTTGCTAAAAAAGTATGTGGTACAATATTGTTTTTCTTCATGAGTTAATCGGCAGCGAGCACAACAAATCACGCACTCCAAAGGGATAAATCTAGAATCAGTTTTTTTGGATTCGCCTTATAACCGTCGCAGCATTAGAGCAACTCCAACGGGACGACCCATTTCGTCCGCAGTCGTCTGTTCGGGTCCGCGTGGACAGAAAAGATGACCCAACGCGCCGACTCAAAAGGCACGCGCGTCCGCTTTTCTTTCGCCTGCAGGCCCATTCCCGGCCTAATTTTGAGCCTCAATTGGGTCGGCGCAGACACAAAGTGAACATGAACGATGCACGCTTTCTTCATCCTGGCCCGTCAGTCAGTGGCACATTGCTCGTCCTTCATCCTACTGATAGCGCCGACAGCTAGCCCTTGCCTCACTCCCAACCCTGTCGTCGGCGCCGCCGAGTTTCGGTTCCTCCTCCCGTACCTCCCCAGCGCCTACCCACGTTGTCGACCGCATCACCGCCCGAGCCACCGCAACTTCCCCAACCCTAATCCGTCGTCGCCGGTCAGCTTCGCCGTTCACGCCCGCAAGTTGTTCGACATTTTGCCTAAAGGTACAAAATGAATTGCGTCGACGAGTTCTTTTTTCATAATGTTTTGTGCGGCTCCGACGAGTCCTCATCCGGCGATAAGGAGATGTTGCTTGGCGTGTTGGTCCATGACCACCTTAATATGCAGCGGCCAATGTTCCGAGGCTCGATTCCAGGGCATGTTCCGGCATTGAATCGCAACCAAGAGAGCTACCACCTTCTTCTATGGAAGGACTACTTTGACACAAGCAACCCGTTGTTCAAACATAAGAAATTCCGGTGTCATTTTCGTATGGCTAGGCATGTTTTCAACCGTATGGCTAGGCATGCATTAGGAGTGAAAGAACTGTCATACCACTTGGAAGGCCAATATAAGGGTAACGTCAAGGCTTGCACTGTCATACTTGAGGCCGTGGTCTCTCAAGATCTCTGGATCTGGCACTCTTTCTTCGGCATGGTCGGATCACACAATGATATTAACGTACTTCAACGTTCGCCGGTGTTTGCAAGGCTTGCCGAAGGCAATAGCCTGCCGGTCAATGTTAACATCAACGGTCACAACTACAACAAAGGATACTATCTAGCTGACGGAATCAATCCACAATGGACCGCTGTTGTGAAGACAATCTCCAACCCTGTCGGAGAGAAAAGGAAAAGATTTTCCCAAAAGCAAGAGAGTGCTAGGAAGGATGTCGAGCATGCCTTTGGTGTACTGCAATCTCGATGGGGCATAGTTCGGTATCCTGCTAGAACTTGGAGCACCAAGAAGTTGTGGAAAGTGATGACTGCTTGTGTCATCATGCACAATATGATCGTAGAGGATGAGCGCCCGGAACATCTCTACGATCAAGAGTTTGAGTTTCAGGGTGACAATGTGGTGCCTCAGCATGGCGGAGAAGCGGCATCATTTGCGCAGTTCATCCAATTTCATCATGAAATAGGTGATTTTGAAACTCATATTCACTTGGAAGATGATATGGTTGACCATATGTGGGACCATGTTGGCAATTCATAGGTGTATCTTGTGGACAATTTATTTTTTATTGGGCTTGTAAAACTTTGCTGTATTTTATTTTTGATTGTGAAACTATGTCATATCATTTTATTTTAAAATATTTGTATTTGTTGAAACCGGCAGCGGTTAGCCGGCCGTGCGGACAAATATGGATCGGCGTGTTGGACGTTGCCGATCCAAATCATAAACCGAACGAACCGACGAACGACCTAAATGAACGAAAAGCCGAGGAAATCATAATTCGTTTGAATCGGCCACTTGAAGCTGCTCTTAACGCTGCCAACCGAGCATCCATGCTCATCTCCCGCTGATTTGACGTTTCGCCTGCTAGCCATTTCGACCATGGTCGACACCACCCTCCCATGCCCTGTGGGTCACACCTGTTGGACATCCACCACCGTGGCCTTGCCTCATGTCTTCAAGTCCTTGTGAGCTTTGTCTTGCTGACGTAGTGACCTCATCGACCTAGTCCTTGCGTGATGCTGTGTTAAAATAAGTGTTTAAAACTTAGTATAACTTTGTAAAATAAGTGTCTCAAATTTAGTATAACTTTACAAAATTGTACTAAGCTTGAGACACTTATTTTGAGACGGAGAGGGTATACGATATACCTTAGAGTAACTCCAACACGCCGATCCAGACGGACGACGGTTTTGTCCGTTTTTTATTCGTTTCGGTCGGCCGTCCGTTCGACATCCGTCCTGTTTAAGATTTCGGTCGAAGTGAGCCTAACGTCCGTGATCTATTTTATGTCCGTGCACATATTTAAAAAGGCCCCCGACCGTAGATCAAGCCAACAATCATGGTGTCGCCCAATGTTTTTGCAAACATTATACCAACGATCGACATACAATGTCAGCTTCAGAAAACACCACATAGTTCATGTTGGCGCACTTGACAGCGGTCGGCACACATGCCAGCACACAAAAAAGGGGAGAGCGTTTGACCACGCCATCATGGCCATGGTCATGCAAGCACACTTCCCGGCATACAAAAAAGGATGGCACTCGCCGTCATAGATCACTCGTCGTCGAACTTGAGCATGTCGGCATGCATCTTCTTGAACCACTTCCTCTTCCATGGCGACACGGTGTTGAGATCCACCCTTATCAACATGCTAGCAAGATCCACTTCTTTCGCCATGGTCTTGGCATTGGCGGCCTTGGTCTCTTGTATCTTGGCTCGCTTCTCTGCCTCATCTCAAGCATCTCGTCTGCTTCTCCACCTCCATCTCAAGCCTCCTCCTTTGGATCTTTATGAAGGCGTTCGTTTGTCTTCCTTGGCTTGCCGGCGTTTCTCCTCCCTTGAATCCTTCGTGGTCAGCATGCCCTTCACGGTTGCGATCAAGGCGATCGCCGCCGCATCCGCTTGCCCCCCTTCTTGGAGTTGGTCCTTCCTCGCGGCCGTGGCCTCTCACCCTACCCAACCTCCTCCACGTCTTCCTCCCCCCATGCGCTGTGAGGGCGGCATATTGGATCTTGAACTTACCCTCATCTTTGATTATCCTCCAACAATGAGAAAGGTTAAAGGACTTGCCTTCGTGTTGGACCTTGAATGACTCCAAAGCTTGGAATGGCTACAAATGAATTACACGCAAGCATATTAGCAAATGAACATGCAAACAAAGAAGGGTGTATGCATGGATACCATGTCTTGCATGCCGATGCCGCTCACGGGGCGTGCCTTGATGCTCTCATAAGTGGCACAAAACTTGTTGCATTCTTATTGGATCACCTTCCATCACTTCAAAATGGACACCCACCCCCGCGTGCTTTGCATTTGGTACGGCGGAAACTTATTGTGTTCATGAAACTCACGATGCACATGAATCCAAAAGGTTGATGCCTTTTGTTCTGCGCCGACCTTGGGGTCTTGCCTAATGTCCCTCAAACACTCACAAATGAGCTTGTCATCGGCCGCTATCTATGCCTTCGTCCGTATGCTCTTGCGCTTCGGCTGCACCCCGACGACTTGGTTGGCGAGCTCGTCCCCAAACAAAGGCTCCCCGTCGATGTCCACCTCATCCTCTTCCTCAAGGTCATAGTCATCCGGAAACATGTGGTCGAGCAGGAAGCCGTCCTGGTCCAGGCTGACCTGATCTTGCTTGAAGGCACGCTGCATTCCGGCTTGATCATAGGTCGACCGCGTGAACGGCCCACCTTGGCTGTCTTGGTTTTGGGTCTCTTCGGGATCGTAGCCAGCCGCAGCCGCGGCGGTCCTGTGGTCGCCGCATCACCCTCGAAGATGATGCTCCACATGAAGAGGTTAGCCTTTTCGTCGTCAACGGCCGTCGACATTCCTTCGAATAGGTTACGGACGCCGGAGAGCATGTCGACTGACATCTCCCGCGCACGTTTCCTCGGCCCATCGGATGACGAGCCACTGGCTACCGGTGTGGCATTGAGGTCGATGGGCGCGGGCACGTGTGTGGAAGGCGCCACCACGCTCACCTCCGGCGAGCATTCCTCGGAAAGGTGGGAGGCTTGTGGCTAAACGTGGAAGCCGAGAATCGGGTGAGTCATCGGCGCGCAGGGCGACTCTGGCAGCACCATTCAAGGGAACGCAGACGAGCAAGTGCTCACCACGGCCACGTCGGTGTTGACGAGCCCGTGGTGGCCAGGGTTTAACCTTAGATACAATAGCGCCTCCCTCATTGTCGTCGTGACGCGTATAGCGGTAACCTCCCGCTGCGCTACGACGGCTATGGCTGCGACGACCGTTGCTTCATCCCTTGCGTCCGTCGCATGCCTCCGACCCTTTCTCTTCGCCGACTTCCTAGCCCGTTCCTCGGGTGTGAGCTACTTCTTCTTCTTGGGTGCCGTGACGGTCTTGCGGGGTGCGAAGCTTACCTTTACGGGAGGGGGCGGTCGTGATGCCGGACTAGGCGAGGGAGGCGAGGCCGACGACGGCATCGAGGTCATCGTCCATGGCGAGCGGCCGGGAGCACGCGCGGGTGGGAGGATTTTGGGAAACTGTAGGGAAATGGTGGGTGCTTTTGGGCACGCGCCTTTGTCTCGTATCCGCGCCGACGCAAATCAGGTTAAAAAATGGACCGAAAATGTGTCGCCAGGCGGACGAAAAGCGAACGCGCCTCCGTTTGAGTCGACGTGTTGAGACGACTTTTCTATCCGTCGCGACCCAAATGGACGTGCATGAACGAAATGGATCGGTACGTTATAGTTGCTCTAACTAGCCAACTCCTCGTGGAGAGCAAGGTCAGTAGTAAAGCATGCTACCGGCTGTACAGTACAACCATGTCATCTTTAGACCGTATTTTTCTTGTGAGGAAAAAGCACTTGATTAATTAATTATTGTCTTACAACCATTTATGATGATAATTCCAATACCTTTTCTTGAAACGGAGGCAATTGCCTCATCAATTAAATAAGCAGAAGAGAATTGACTAGTTAATTCTAAAAAACCAGGCTAAAACCGTTACAACCGTTAAGCGGTACATATAAAAAAGCTCACGCACACCACTCCAAGGAGGGTCTCGACGAGACAGCACGCAGGCGTCATCGTCATCATTCCTCCCCTAGAGGCGTCATCGTCATCCCTGCACTCTGAGCAAACAACTCCGACTCCGCCGTAGGCGATCATCGACTCACCCCACCTTGAAGGGGACACGTGAAGCTGCATGAAGAGCTATGCCATAATCTCAACCACCTACGGCCAGACGACGCAACTACGACTCAGACGAAGAACTCCGAAGGACAAAACCAAGCACGACTGGCGCCACGAAAGATCACCAAACGGGCTACCTGCAGCCGGTCATCGTATACTACAGGGCCCCGCCGCCACAGCTTCGACTCCGTAGCAACAAACATCCCAAGGCAAAACGTGGACATCGAATCGCAGCACCGACGATGCGCTGACGGCATGGTGGTGCTCGTGCAACACGGCCATGCGCCTCTCAATCTAGAATCACAACACTTGTGATCCTCTCATGGAACATCAATGCTACGCAGCACTATGACTCTCCCGTTGCACGGTAACTATCCTCACAGCATGGCAACGTACCTTGCAACATTGACGTGCGACATCGGTAATGCTTCGACGACATGAGATGCTCACGTGGCATGGTGACGCTCCTCAGGATATAGACTCACATCACCGACTATGCTCTGACGGAACTCCCGTGGCATGGGGACGCTGCCCGCACTATAGACTCGCAACACCGGTTGTGTTATAATGGCGCTCGCACATCATGAGGACACGCCTCACAACATAGACTTGCAGCAACAACGGTGCTCCGATGATGCTCCTGCAGCATGGCGATGCGCCTCATAACATAGACTCGCAGCACCGACAATGCTTAACGACGCTCCTTGGCATGGCCACGCGTGTCACAACATAGACTCGACGCCTTGCAACATATAGTAGTGTTGCACATCTCACTTGAAGCAGCAGCGACCGACCTTGCAACGCCACACTTCAAGCTTGCACCAGTGGCGTTGCGCATCGATCAATGGGATGGTTTTGTTTTTCTCCTATCCAACAAATCTTCATTTTATATCATAGAAAAATCCTTAAGAAAAAACCATCGCAAGTATGCATTTTGAAAGTCAATACTTGCTTCCGTCATTAGATTAGTAACAAACATGCAGTTCACTGTAATGTAATGTACTCACTCGGTCCAAAATTACTTGACGCATAAATATATTAAATTAGATGTATCTAGAACTAAAATATATCTAGATACAGTCTTCCTATAACAAGTATTTCCGGATGGAGGGAGTAGCTAATATCACCATGTCTCGGTATAACAGCAAAAAGTTCACTATGGGGTTAAATTTGAAAATAGAGTGTACAGGAGTACTAGTAGTGAAGTGAGGACCACGCATCAAATACAAAATCCTACATGCCGCCCTCTCATCACGGAACGCGCCCAAAGCTGAATCGAACGTCACTCAAGAAATCAATTGGATGATTTAAACCTTTTCCCTTGATTTTATCTTCTTCCCCACTTCCTCCATCGAGAACGCGCCTTCTTCTAGCCTTCTAGGTGTGAGAGATCACGCGATGGAAGGTCATGTACGTCCAGGTTGAGCGCGCTTAGCCTCGCGTCTGCCGAGCCAAAGAGGTTTTCGTAGTAACCATCCACCGCATCGGAGATGTCATCCTGTCCTGTGAACATTGTGCCATCCCGCACCAAAGTCGTGATGATGTTTTTTCTCTGTCGATGCCCCTGATGTGTTTCATAAAAACACACACACCCACACACTCAAGTGCCCGGCCGTGCCCATGATTGATGTGCCCCAGACCGCCAATAACCGAAATGCAACACATTTATTTGCGAAATTGCAAGACTGACAAGTGTGAGGGCGTGCCTACACGCTGCTCACACAAGCTCTCGTGACTAGTCGGGACCTGGCCAATACTCCCAAGAGAGCAGGAGCCGGTTCCCACACGCTCCAGCTGGTAGTGCTAGCTAGGTTCTAGAGAAGCACCATTTGGACGGAAGAATGCACCCGATGGACCGACGCCAAATGCAGCCCCCACACCAAGAGAATGACAAATGTACGTACGAACACAGACTTGCCCCAAAAACTTGATGCTTGAAACCTCAGTCTGCACCAGTTCCTTTCGGCGTGCCCCCACGAGAAGGTGTGGCTCATTGCTCGTACCAGCAGCAGGAGAGAAAACGAAGACGGAGCAGGGTAGTAGCAACCAACGAGCGTTTTGCATCACGTGCCCGTGGACGAAGCCGGAGCGCCAAGGAACGCGCTGCCGCCGCACACGCGCCCGTCCGCCCGGCGGCTCGCCCGTCCCCGTCGTATCGCCTTCCGCTGCCATCTCGTTCTCCTACCTGCCGTGACACACGAGCCCACGCGCGCATCCGGCCGATCCTAGCACATACGGCCAAGTCTAGACGGAGGAGCCAACCAGCCCAGCCGGGCGCCCGGCGAAAAATCTTCCGCGCTTTCAAATTACCCAAGACCACAAGAAAAGTTGGCGCACCAAGTTGCAGGTTCAGGCAACCTTTCCTCCTTCCTCCACGACACGTCGCTCTCTCTCGGCTCTCGCTACTCCGACGAGCAATATAGGTAGGTACATTATACATACAACGACCCTCCGTTCCCGGCCGTCCTTGTATGCCGCGCCAAACGACCATCACCGCAGCCTAACCAGGCTACGATCAGCGTGATGCCGCCGCGGCACGGAAGAAGTACGCGCGCGCTAACACGTCAACGGAACCATGGGCACCGTTGGTGCGGTCCGGCGCCGCGACAAAGCTTCTGCAGCCGCAGGAACGATACTCAGCCATCGGAATCGTCCGCTCTTGATCTTCTACACGCCCAGCTAGCCTAGCTACTTCACCGCCACGGTTCATTCGCCTCTGCCCTCCGCCCGTTGTCTATTCTTGGAACCTTCCCTGCCTGCCAGTTGCCGCACATGTTCCATGTCATTCCTCCCTCCCGGTATTTATACGGCCTCGTGGTTCCGTTCGACAGGCCCTCAGCAACAGTCAATAGTTCAACTTCAACGCAACGCAGCACAGGCAACGTTGGTTGAACAAGGAGCTGAGCTGAGCTGACCGAGTCCAGCAATGGCGGCGAGGGCTGCAGGTGCCGGCGGGCTTCTCGGAGCGACCACCGCCAAGGGCAGCCGTCTGCCGTCGTCGTCTCTAGCGGCGGCCTCCGGCAGCCGGCCGTCGTGCCGCATCCCGTCTCTCAAGTTCCCCTTCCTCTGGGACACGAAGGCGAGGCACGGGAAGATCGGCCGCGCCGCGGAGCAAAGGGCGGCGCTGATCACCTTGGGGGCAGCCACCGCCAGCACCGAGGAGGAGAAGCTGCGGGGGCTTGGCCTGCCAGGAGAAGCGGACAGCGTGGAACTCCTGCTTCCTCTGGCGTACGAGGTGACCAGGAGGCTCCTGCTCAGGCAGCTCGGGGAGACGTGGCTGGCCCTGACGCGGCCATGCTGGGCCAAGGTCGTCGAGGCCGTCGTCCACCGGGTAAACATAAACTACTACGTACTGTAAATACCTGACATCTTACTTGCAGATCTCGTACGAGTAAGGCTTAGAAAACTAACAAAGTTCATCTGGACCTGCAAACTGATCAGGGTATCGTGAGATGCCAGTCGTTCACGCTGATCGGCGTGGCAGGATCGCTCCTCGGTTCAGTCCCATGTTTTCTCGAGGTAATTTCAGCGACCTCCTTTACTTCCTTCCTCCTCCATCAAGTGTGACCATTTATGTGGTGCAAGTATATATTGTTCGAAGTCAGGACGTCCAAGACTGATCAAACTTTTTTATGTGACTGTAGGGTTGTGGCATTGTTGTTCAGTCGTTCGCCTTGCAGTTCCGCGCCATGTCCCACATAGTAGATCCAGCCGAGATCATCAAACTGCTCATCGAAGCATTAGGTACATGTTCTTCTTCATTCAATCATTCGCCATGCATTCGCGTCAGCTGAGCTTTGCGCAACGCAGCACAGCATATTATAGTGTCTTTTACTAACTTAGGAATAAACAAACTAATTCATCTTCTTCCAGACATGTTCCTGATCGGCACTGCCCTGCTGACGTTCGCCATGGGGATGTACGGCATGTTCTACGGCTCGCAGCGCGTCCAGGAGCCCATCTACGAGAGGCTGAAGAAAGGGGCGAGGATCCGGTCGGTGACGCAGGCCAAGTCGAGGTTCGGCCACGCCGTGATCCTGCTGCTCCAGGCAGGCGTCCTGGAGAAGTTCAAGAGCGTGCCGCTCGTCACCGGCCTCGACATGGCCTGCTTCGCCGGGGCGGTGCTCGCCTCCTCAGCCGGCGTCTTCATGCTGTCCAAGCTCTCGGCGCATCCGCAGACATGCAAGCAAGCCTCCTTCGCCTGAACGCCGCATAACATGCATTATTCATTTGTTCTTTCGAGTTAGCACTTAGCAAAGCAAGAAATAGTAGTAGTAGTAGTAGAAAAGCCAAAACCTGTGAAGATCTTGTGCCTTTTCCTCTTTTGTCTCACTACATGTAGCGGTTTAATTTGTACTGTACTAGCTTGAGCGCGATGTCAATAAAGCTTCTCGGGGTAGAAAGAAAGAAAAAGTGCGCAAATAGTTTCGGAGCGACCGTCGTGCTCTGTTGTGATCAACCACGTAAAAACTCGTGGTGTGTTTCAGTTTCACGTTGCCTCCGGAAATTCCCAGTGGCCGCGTTCCGGCAACGGCTGGGATGGGCGGCCGAGTGCTTTCGATGGCGAAGGCCCTGCTGAGTGACGGTACCTGTGGCGCCGCGGCGTCGGCTCTTGGTTATTCGACCGCGCGCGGATTCTGCTCCGCCCCTCGCCGTCGTGCTGCCGCTTAGGAGAGGGAAGAGGCAGTGTGGCGCGAGGAGGCAGGGATCTCACCTGGTCGGGCGTGGTGGTGATTTTACGGCCGTGCTTCAGCTCTCCACACTGGCCGGGAGAATCTACCAAAAAGACAAAGTAAAACGTTCTCGCGCTACCCACCTTGTCGCGCAACCTACTAGCGATTCAGATCGGGACACGTATTCCCCGTTCGCACCATCACTGCGTCACCTCTCTCTAGCGACAAGGGGGGAACTCCTCCGTCGCCGCCACCTCCTCACCCCCCACCTCCTCCGCACCTCACCGCCGCCATAGGAGCCCATCGGCGAAGCCCGGTCGGGCTACAGGGAGGGTGGCGGTGGGGATTCAGTTCGTTTGGCGCACGGGCGGATCTGGCGAGGAGATGCGTTGGGCTTCGGCGGGCGTGGCTTCGGTGGTGGCTGGCGAGGATCCGGTGGTCCGAAAGGAGGGGCCGCGCAACGGTAAGCTCGCGGCGGTCGTATGCGGCGCGTCTCCGCGGGCGCTGGATGAGGTGCGTTGGCGCCAAGGGGCAGCAACGAGTCGCGCGAGCTGGCTTGGCGCGACGCTCCTGCGTTGGAAGGGTGCAGGGAGATCGCGACGCTCCTGCTACGAACTGGTGGAGGACTGCTGGTGGAGGGGCTTGAGCGGCCTGTACGACACTCGAGCGGTGGCGGCGGACGCGAGGGGCGCAATCAGTGTGTGTCTACACGTTCTGGCATCACGTGCACGCCCCTCGGATGCGCGGATCGGAGGCCCATGACAATGAAGAAGTGCGGTCTAGCGATGTGTGATGCGGATCTGGTCTCCGGCCATCGGTGGTCTCCGCATGGTGCGGTTGGCTGCGACGAATCTTGGTACTTCTTCGTTGATGGGCATCTCGATGGTGGTGATGTTTGATGGGTTTGCCGACGCCTACGCGGGATAATGTGTGTTTGAGGTGATGTGGAGCTGGGTGAACACCCTGTCTCGGCCTCGGGCCGTGACCAGCGATGGTGGCGGCTATGGCCATTGTTGACCATCATGGAGGCATCGTTGCTTTGTTCTCCCATCCCTCCTGCATGGATCTGATCATTTCGGCCTCTTTGGGAGAAACCTTGATGTGTGATCGGACGATGGCGGCGCCTTGGTGCCGTATTCCCTTTTAGGGGCTTCGTCTTGGGAGCTTGTCGTCGGCGAGCGGGGCTGGTGGATGACGGTTGGCGGCGGTGTGGTGTCCATGCTTCTCTGGAAACGATGATGGTGGGAGTGATGCGGGCGACGCGGCAATGGTTACGATAGTCGGCTCTTCTTCGACGTGTCCATAGTTTTGCCTCGGTTTGTTTGTATGGAGTCAAAGTTGCGCGCCGTAGCCCTCTGGTATACGATGAATGGCTGCAGGTAGCCCATTCGGCGATCTCCCATGGCGCCAGTCGTGCATGGTTTTGTCCTATAGAGTTCATCGTCACAGTCGGAGTTTCGTCGTTTGGCCGCGGGTGTTTGAGATTTTGACATAGATCTTATGCAGCTTCACATGTCCACTACAGTGTGAGTTGAGTTGACGATCGCCTATGGTCGAGTCACAGTCATTTGTGCAGAGTGTAGGGATGGTGATGACGCTTCTAGGGGAGATGAGCTGGCCCATGCGAAGGCAGGGGGGCTATTTTTCTGTTCTTTTTACGTTTATGTTTTCATTTTATTGCTTTATTTTTTGTTTTTTTGTTTATACTTTAAAATATTCTAAATATATATTGAAAAACAGTCTGCATAAAATATTTGATAAAGAAAAATATTTGATTTTTTTTAATAAGTATTTAAAAAATATTAATAAAGTGGTCGGAAAATGTTGGATGAGTATAGAAAATTTGTTGATCGTATACTAAAAAATGTTGAAGAAATATTTACAAAATGTCAATAAAGCATCCAGAAAATGTTTGATGTTTATAGAAAACTTGTTGATCGTGTATGCAAAAATGATGGTTTTTCATAATGTATATAAAAATGTTAATCAGGAATTTTAAAAGATGGTTAAACAAGTATCTGAAAAATATTAATCAAGCATTCGGAAAATATTACATAAGTATAAGAAAAAACATTGATCATGTATTTAAAGAATGATGAAACGATTGACTATGAATAAAAAATGTTAATTAAGCATTTGAAAAATGTTGAAGAAGTGTTTGAATAATGTTAATCAACCGTTAAAAAAAATTAAATGTGTATACGAAAATGTTGACAATGTATTACCTTTCCTTTATGAGGAATATTAAAAACGTATAGAAAATATGTTGAGCTTGTATTCAAAAAGTATTAATCTTGTATATGAAAAATGTTATTCAAGCGTTTAATAAATTCTAAATGTGTATAGGAAAGATATTGCCATATACTAAAGAAATGTTAGATTTGTATTGAAAAAATGTTTAAAATGTAATAAAAATTATTTACATATGTAAAAAGGTAGAAGGAAAACAAAAAGAAATAAAGAAACACAAAAAATATAAACAGAACAAAAAACAAATATACCAAAGAAAAAAAATCAGAAGAAACAAATGAAAAATGAATAGAAAACCAGACAAGACCAAAGAAAAGAAATGAAAAAAGAATGGAAAAAACTTGGAAAACCGGCTCCGATTTCTTCAAGAAGGACGCCCCCTAATACTATCCACGAACTTAATGTAGGCAGAGTGGCTAGCAAGGGACCTCCTATTCGCCAAGCGTTGTGGCAAGAGTTGCACGCCGCACAGGGGTGGCGCCCTCGACTGGGCCACCCCATCTCCGGCTCACCCCAACTGGATTGGCCCAGCTTTTAAGATTACGGATTATTTTTGTTTTAGAAAAAATAAATAATTGTTTTTCTAAATTTTTCAAATTCCGGTACATTTTTTAAGATTACGGATTATTTTTCAAATTTTGATTTATTTTTTGAAAAAAATGGAACATTTTGATAAAAATCCAGAACACTTTTCCGAAATTCCGAAACATTTTGACGAATTCCAAAACTTTTTCCGACTTCCGAAACATTTTGAAAAAATTTATAACTTTTTTGCAAATTTGAAACATTTTTTCAAATTCCTTTTCAAATTCTAAAACGTTTTTGAAACAGAAACAGAAAAGAAAAAAGAAAACGAAAAAACAGAAAAACCGATTTAGGAAATTTTCTAAAAAGTTCCCAAAATCGGAAAAACACAATTGAAAAAGTCTAGAAGGTTACCAAACCGGCATCCTCCGCACTGTTAATGTGCCGGCACAGTTCATCCTTCACTAGCGTTTCCTTTCTGCAAAGCCGTGACAATTTGCCGGAACATGCGACAAATAGGGTTTTCAGGCTAGCAGTGGCCGAATTCTTCCTGGGGATATGGGAATGATCCCTGCGTGTGCTACTTGTTCTCCTCCTTTTGTTTTAAAAATGCGCTGATTGGCCAGCTCAATTTCTTGTGCAAGGAGAGGTTCCCATTGTGGAGATGACCATTTGTCTCGCTTAATGCGAGACATAGCACTTGTGTAAGCTACCATGCCCCCTCGGCCACAATTATGAGCTCTGAGGGAAAAATTTGTGCAGCATGTTGTGGCAAACAAGGGAGCAGACAAAACACACTTTTTGCACAATAAGCTGATCCAACATTACTTGGCCCAATTTTTCCTTTTAATTTTCTATTATTTTTACTTTATTTTATCATGCTTCGGTTTTTGTTTCAATTTTTACATTTTTCATTATTATGCTATTTAAAACTTTTATTTTTTCGAAAATAGGTGAACATTGTTTCGAAAACACATGAACATTTATTTTGGTACCTATACATATTTGTTTACATATGTGTGACCGTTATTAAATAATTTTTTTTATTTTGTGCTCTTGGTTTCTTAATTGTGCTTAGTTTTGCCCCTGTCAAAAACTCATGCCAGGTCTTCGTTGAGTTAGGTCTAAAACTGTATATATTTTTAGATAGTGCTTCTTTTCGAAGAATCTTGGTTTAATCTTATTTGGAGCTTTGATGCTTAAGTTATTGCAGTTTTTGTTTGCGTTTTTCAACCTATTTCAGGTTGCCGAGGGCAAAACTGAGCAAAACAAAAAAAACATGGGCAAGAAAACAAATATTCCTTATTGATTGAATACTATTTATTTTATAAATATGTGGTTTTATAAATGACTAAATATTTATGTTGAGATACATGAACATATTTACATATACATATGTAAATTTTTGACAATCCCAGATTAACCACAAAAAAGTATTGGGTCCTAATAGCTTGTACTGCCAGCACATCCATGTTGAAATGCAATAGAGGCAAGGGAATATCCTCCCCGACACTTTTTAATTTCAGAATTCTAAAATAATTTTAAATTGATAGAAAGTTTTCAAAAAATTGTTTATTCTTTTTCAATTTAAGAAAATATTATAATTTGGAATATGTTCTTGATTTTACAAAAAATCAAGATTTTACAAAATTTCAGGTATTTTTTTAAAAGTCCTCGAGATAACTCCATATAAGGATGAAAAATTATTTCAAAGTATCCAAAATGTGCAACAATTTTAGGAAAAATAAAATCAGAAGGAAATTTTATATAAAAGAAAAGAGGAAATAAAATGTTGAAAACTGGCGCAGTCAGTCCCTGCAAAGGAAAAAAATTAGGAAGACAAAGAAACAAAAGGCTAAAGAACTTGGCCGAAAACTGAAAAAATGACGTGAAGAAATAAAATCGGCTTATACAGAATCAGGGCCATGTGATGGTGAAGACTGAAAGAAAGCCGGCTTGAAACAACAAGAGGCTTGTACCAGATTCCGACAAAAGCGACCTTGCATAGGTAAATGGGTCAGTCCAGCAAAGCGTTCGACATGGGACCCCTATGAGGTACTACTCTCTATCCTTCGGCATGAGCGAAGAGTAGGACATGGAGTATGTGATCCCGAGCTCCAACCATCCCGGATAAACAGTAAAATCCAACAAATTAGTAAACAATTTCCAAAAAATCTGATTTTATTTAAAAGATATTGATATTTTTTGTACGTGCATGCAAATTTTCATGATGAATTGACATTTTGTGAACGTGTGGGCAAAAAAACAAAATTGATTTTCCAAAAAAGTGTTTTTGAAAGCACTTTGGAACATTATTTTTTTTCACAACTCCATAAATGTCATTTTATCATAAAAATTTGCAAGCATGTAAAGAAAAGATCAAAGTTTTTTGTGAAAAAAGAATTTTTCTAAATATTTTTACTATTTTTTCAGATGTTGCTGTTCACTCAGAATCACTGGAGCTCGAAATCACATGAGTACTTTCGCGGAGGGTACGAGATTCTTGCTTTTACTCTGCTTGATTTCGCGGACAGTATGTTGGGCCATATATATTTGATTTGCCGAATGGGGGAAAACAACTCTGTGCAGAAGTAATGTACTTATGCTGTTGAAAAGACTTGGTAAACTTTTTTTCTTGAAAGGAAAAACCAAGCTAAACTTTGCTTGGAAAGAAACCCAGGCACCAAAAGGAAAAACTGCTAAAGAAATCAATGGAAAGTAAAACAAAAGTGTTGATGAAAAACTGTCAATGCCTTGAAATGTACTTATACTGGGAGACAGAGTTAATCAAGAGAACCTGCAGCTGAAAATGACAGGAACTGGATATGCTGTGAGCCTGTGACTGAGAGATGAGTCGTGAGTAAGTAGGCGCCTTTCACGGGAAGAAGTAGGTGTGAATTTGGATGCCCGATAATCCCATCCATATGTAAATGCTCCTCCATTTTCGTAGCCATGAGCGCATGACGGCCACCATGCATACAGTAGTAGCCAGAGCATCTCTTGAGTACTGCATGACAGCCGTGATATTGCCTTAAGAAGCTACTCCTTGTTCTTACAGCGCGGCCCGTTTCGGCTAACCCGCCTTAAACATCTCCTTGAGTGGTACGCCATTGTACCACCAACAAACCTGAATCCTATTTTCATAAGTAATAACATAGATAAAAGCCTTGAAAGCTATCTTCGTGCCGTCGCCGATGCATCATTTCGTCGACCCGGTCGGGGTCTACGGCGCTGTCCACCACTGTGGGTACGCAGGACGCCGGAGGCGACGCACGTACAGTACACATCCCTCCCCTGTCTGCACGGCGGCAGCGACGAAAGCAATCTATCAGGTCGATGCAACCACGCAGGGGTGTTACGTAGTACCACATTTCTCTCTCACCACCGTATCCGAAAATGACTCGGGCGATCCTTGTCTGTCCAGTATGGAGGAGCTAATACCGTCCACAGTATACAAAGTTGACGCGTACGTGACCGCTTGTTACATAAACTTTCAAAAGTGTACGTAGCAACCTCATCCACAAAGCTTGACGACATGCACTGCGTCTGCGTGGTGGGTGAGCAGTACAAACGGGAATCGAGGTGGTTGCAGTGAAGCGAAGTGAAGGAGGAATTGGGTTCCAGTTGGGCGAGAGCTGGCCGAGGACGCCAGCGGTCCCGCCATGCGCGCCGATTTCGTGCACGGGTTCCGGGGCTGAGGGGACAACTGGACAAGGGAAGAGACAGGTCAGCATGGACGGGACCAGCAGCTGCTGTTACCTTCTGTTCCGGGCCACGTAGGCAGTGCGACCACGAGGCCGGGGCTGAGCTGTGATGTCCAGCTGGGTGCACTCTAGCAGCATAGGGGCACAAGAGAGCCAAAGCAATCAAGCTGCTAGCTAGGCCACATTACGTGCAATAATCCTACTCCTACGTAATCTGGTTACGTAATCTACGTGTGTGCTGCGGCCATGCATGCATGGTCATGGTCTCGCCCAGTTTTCGCAATCCTGCGCAGCCAATCAGCCGCGGCGCCCAGCAGTGGCAGTTTCGCAAATACCACGCGACGGCATGGGCGTTCCCATAGTGGACCAAGGTTGCTGCACCACATATCCGGGCCCCCCACGGACGAGTTAGACCGGGACGGGAGGAGCCAATGATCGAGTCAGAGTCAAAGGACGGGCCATCATCGGGCACCCGGGTCAGAGATGCCAATACGGGCCCATGCAACGCACCATCAACCCATCGCCCGACGCCGCCTCCCCCATCAAGCTTAACATCAACTTGATTCCTTGTCCGGGATCACGCCATCGTCCACCATCACACACTCGCGCATGCATTTCCCTTGCAGCAAACATCCCACGCTGTGTACATAGTAACCATCACGATCCGTTTACTGCTTGGCATTTGGGATACCGATGCATGTACCACGCTTGAATCGCGCGCGTCCGCCCACAGGTCCGTCCGTCGACACGGTCGGAATCCGTGTATGACTGTCAGCCACTACGGCTCAACGTATAGCTACAGCATGTAGCTAGGCAGGGCGCAGCGCACTTGTTCTACAGTGCGCGCGCTCGCCGTGCACTGCACTGCGGCAGCGACGACGAAGTATGTATGGCATGTTTGGTTTCCATCCATACTTTGCCAAGCCAAAATTTGACAGCCATAGTTTAGTTGGCATATGTTTGGTTTTTGTCACACTTTGACTTGCCACACTTTATTGTCCCTATGGCTCATTTATCATAGAGTCAAATTTTTTGTCAACTTTTGCCAAAGTTTGGCATTTGTTTTTTCAGCCACACTTTATGGCTTGCCACACTTTGATGGTTTGCCACACTTTGATTTGGCAAAATTAGTCTCCAACCAAACAGACCGTAGTAATCACGATGGATCGATGTGCGCCGCACGTACCACGCCGCAATCCCTTTCCCTGTCTCCGTGCATTGCTAACCGATAAGGACTCCCGATCTAACCCAAAGGTCAGTCGATCAGTGTGAGAGAATGTTCCTATCTGTGGCCGGCCTGCTTGCGAATTCCCATCCATGCATGCACGGTCTGGTAAAAAGGATGACCGTGATGGAACGAACGATGGTGCATGCCCGCGCGCGAACCGGCTGCACGACAGCAACTCGCATTTGTGCACGTGCCGCTGTGATCGACCGGTCCGGAAGGGTTTGCAGTTGCACATTTGTGCACGTTCCGCTGGGTACTACTCGACTCTTCTCCGCCTGTTACCATCAAGCAAAGCAACAGCGAGTCTGGTTTGCATCCTGGTCAAGCTCGCCTGCTCGGGACGAAATTACTGGTCCGCCGTGCCCGTGCATGTACGTGCTTCGGGAGATGGCAAATTGTCAAGGACGACTGTTTGTCAAAGCTTACGCACTCCTCGTCTTTGTCAAGGCAGTACTGCGTACTACCGACTACCTGCCCGCGCCAGCTGCACTATTGTACTACTGCATCGTTGCGGTTGAAAACGGCAGCCACACCGGTCGCCGGGTGTGCGAATCCTGGAGGGACGGGGTGTAGGACAGTCGGTGGTTTCATTTGGGTTCCAGTTCGCAATGTCCTGGCCGGCCACGCTGGTCTAGTCTAATCGTCTTGGAATACTTTTCTTGCTCGTTCCATGCATCGATTGTAGTGAGGGTACAATTAGGTCATGCCTCCACCTACAAGTAACTTAGGTCCTGTTTGTTTCATAAGTCCTAAGACTTTTTAAGTACCAACTTATAAGTCATAAGTCCCTGGGACTTATAAGTCCCGAGTCCCTAACTGTTTGTTTACAGTGACTTATAAGTCCATGTTGCACCTAATAATACATTTGTTTACATGGATCGTCATCAGCCACCGCGTACGGCACACAGGATAAGCACCGCTGTAACGAGGCTCTGGAGAGGGTCAGTCCGGCGATTGGAGGCACCGCTGCAACGAACCGAGGCAGAACAAACTGAGGCGGGGCGGCGACGGGGCGGCAAACCGAGGCAGGGCGGTGATGGGGCGGCTACCGGAGCGAGAGGCGGGGTGGCGACGGGGCGAGAGGCGGGGCGGCGACGGGGCGAGAGGCGGGGCGGCGACGGGGCGAGAGGCGGGGCGGCGACGGGGCGAGAGGCGGCGGCGATTGGACCGAGAGGCGGGGCGGCGACGGGGTGAGAGGCGGGGCGGCGACGGGGCGAGAGGCGGCGGCGATTGGACCGAGAGGCGGGGCGGCGTGCGGGGAACGAGCCTGGAGCGACGCGGGATAGGTCCGGCCCGGGATAAGTCCCAATAAGCTCCTCCCTGAGAGTCTTATTTGATAAGTCCCAAATCACCTCAATAAGTCCCAATAATTTTCTTGTGTTTGGTTTAGGTGGGACTTATAGGGACTTTTTTAAGTCCCTAAACCAATAAGTTCCTGGAAACAAACACCCTCTTAGCTGCACGTACTACTACTCCAAGTCCCCAAGAAATAGAAAAAGAAAAGTCAGTTTAGCAGGCCTGGTTACGCGAGCACTGCGTGCATCACTCTGCCACGTACCCACTCCCGGTGTTAGTTCCGCAATGTCCCGCGACGGCATGGGCGATACCCGTTAACACCACACCAAGACGGACCTACCTAGTGCGCCGCCTACATGAGTTGAGCTTTCGTGGCCTCACCTCAACTCCATCGCGCGACCTCATCCGGTTCGGGTGTGTTCGTTTCGGTTAAAACGGACGAATAGCGCGGCCCAACACACGGCCCAAACGGACAAATGTCCGTTTTTCGTTCGTTTTTGATCAATCTCCAGCCCAAACTTGCGCGGTGTTTGGGAAGCAATGGACAGCGCGCGGACTGGCGGGACGCACGCCTTTGTCCTCCCCTGACCCGCGTGTCGGGGACTCTGACGATTCATTCCCCCCAAGCCTCCACCGGACCCTCCCCGCCCAACCCCGTCGTCGGCGCCGCCACTATTATCCGGCCGCCTCCTCGTTGTTCGCCCCCGATCGTCCATACCAAAACCACGTCACACCATGGCGGCCACCTGTAGCCGGCCGCCATCCGCCCCCGCTGCCTCGAGGTGATCCGCGGTCTCTTCGTCATAACGACCGCAAGATGTTTGACACTTTGCCCACAAAGGTATGGACAATGGAGATGAATTTTTCTTCAACCACTTCATTTGTTCATCGGATGATTCGTCCTTGGATGACGAAGAACTTGTGGTGGCCGCACTGGTCGTTCATGACCACATTCAAAGGCAGCGGCCTCGGTACAGGGGGTCAGTGCCTCGCCATGCGCCCAACCTGAACCGCACGCGCGCGCGAGAGAGAGGTCACGCCTTACTCTATGCTGATTACTTTGGGAATACCACACTTTTCAAAATGAAGAAATTCCGTCGCCGTTTTCATATGCCGAGGCATGTGTTCAATCGCATCCGTGAGGGAGTGGTTCAGCATGACCCATTCTTTGAGTGTAAAACGGATGTCCTTGGCAAGCTTGGATTCTTCCTTTATCAGAAATGCACCGCCGCCATTCGCATGCTTGCATATGGAATTTCAAGCGATCTTATGGATGAGTACTTGTGCATGAGTGAGTCCACATGTCCGCTGTCAGTGTACAACTTCTGCAAGGCTGTGGTAGCGGTGTTTGGCCCCGAGTACTTGAGACAACCAAATGCCACTGACACAAAAAGGTTGTTGGTGATCAACGTCGATAGAGGCTTTCCACGCATGCTTGGCAGCATAGATTACATGCACTAGAACTGGAAGAACTGTCCATTTGATTGGCAGGGCCAGTACAAAGGGGCATATGAAAGCGTGCACTCTCATATTAGAAGCAGTGGCTTCGCACGATCTTTCGATATGGCATCCTTTCTTCGGCATGGCCGGTTCTCACAACGATCCAACGTGCTGCAACGTTCCCTAGTGTTCGCTAGGCTTGCACAAGACCACTACCCAGCTGTCAACTTTGAGACCAATGGCCACCACTACAACAAAGGATACTACGTGGCTGATGGTATATATCCTCAGTGTTAATCTTTTGTGAAGACAATCTTAAACCACTAAGGAAAGAAGAGAAAGAGATTTTCCCAAATGCAAAAGAGTGGTAGAAAGGATGTGGAGCGTGCTTTTGGTGTGCTTCCATTCCGATGGGGTATCATTCGAAACCCTCCATTGATATTGGATGAAGGGAAGCTTTGGGAAGTGATGACTTCTTGTGTGATCATGCACAACATGATCGTTGAGTACGAGTGTGATGACTCCATTTTTGACCAAGGATTTGATTTTCAAGGTAACAATGTTGAGCCCCTGCACCAAGAACCAGCCACTTTTGAACAATTTATCCCATTCCATCGTGAAATCCGTGATGACACACTCATTTGAAGCTTCAAAATGACTTGGTTGAGCACATGTGGTATCACATTAAAAACCAATAGATGTATTGGTTAATTATCTTTATTCAAGACAATTTCAATTTGGTTGTAAAACTATTTTATTCGAGACAATTTCCATTGGATTGTAAAACTATTTTCATTACACACAATTGATATTTGGACGTGCAAACTTGTTTCAAACATTGATAAATATGAGTATATGGGCATATTGGTCGTGGCGTACATGATGCGGCTGAAGGATGCGTCCGCGTGTTGAACGCACGGCCACCGCATACCAGGACAGGCCCGGACACGACCCCATCATCCGCCCTGAGCGGACAGAATCCGAACAAAACGAATGTCCGGATGGGATCACGCTGTAGTTGGCCTCACTCACCGGGCATATGGGATGCGGCCGGGTCGGTCCCCACGGAGAGGACAGAGAGAGATCGCCGAGCTTACGTTCTTGCAGAACCCGACCGATTATTGTCGACTCAAAATCAATTGCCATAGTACAACCTCTAAAACACATTGATGGATGAAAGGTAGGAAAGGTAGGATGAAGAATTCAACGCCCTCGCCACATCATGCCCTAGAACGCCGCACGGGCCGTATGAAGGATGGATTTGCCTGTACACGTCATGCATACATCGTGCTCGTACAAGGCATGGGTGTACGGCCGAATCGTCAGTGGTCAACGCACACAACTAACCTTAGACTACCCACAATGAAAGTAACATAGGTAGTAACATAGATGACACATAAGCAAGGATATGATGTGGCAACTAACTAATGGGAAGAGAGAGAAATTTAGTAACTTAGCATGTTACTCATAGTAGGAATAACAGCGGATACCAAGGCAGGATGAGTCTATAGGCTAATAAATAAAAAGTTCAATGTTACTACCTCTATGTTACTATGCACTATGGAGGTAGTTACTTAGACTAGTAACATACTCCCTTCGTTCGGTAATAAGTGTACATTTTTCTTTTCTGTCAGTCAAACTAGTTAAACTTTGACTAACTTTATTGAGAAAAGTGCTAGCATTTATGACATCAAATAAGTATCAATAGATTTGTCTTTACATGAAGTTTCCAAATATATCATTTTCATGTCATATATATTGCTACTATTTTTTATAAAATTGATCAAATTTTAAAAGGTTTGACTAAATACAAATCTATATGTACATTTATTTGTGGATGGAGGGAGTATGTATGCTACTACTCCCTCCGTCACGGTTTAGAAGGCACAGTTAAACTTGCGTGCGTTTCCAAAATAGACAAGGTTTAAGGCGCGAAAGCAATTACTTCTATTAATTAGTATTAGTACTACTCATGCATGCGCCCTCCTAATTTGCTGCTCACGCATTAGTACTGTATTTTTCTCAGTTGATTAGACGCATTAGCATCTACACCTACTATATCTCACAACCAATCGGTGACTACCTTAGTCCCAGAGATTTTCCAAGCGTGCCTTCTAAACCGTGACGGAGGAAGTACTCTATGTTACTCCCCATTGTGAGTAGTCTTATCCCGCCTTCGTCCGCATTACTACGGTACAGACAGCCGCACAACATTACTTCTGGGCGTCCATTAATCGCCCACCATTCTTCGGCGAGGACTACCGAAACGTCCAGTTGACCATCGCAGTGGCGTGTGGGTTCGCGCGTAGCATCGATCCCCGCGCGATGTTGATTCAATCGCCGCCTTGATCCTCCCGTCTTCGCCATCGATCTGTCCGCGGACCGCCAGCAATGGCCTTTAACCACCACCGTCATTCGCCCCTCCCACCCGCCCTCGCTATATAAACCCCCTCACTCGTCCTCCCTCACCTTTCTCGCCCTCTCGCGCCCCTCTCCATCTCTCTTCGATGATGGCTCGCCCCAACCTGACGTTGGAGGAGGCAGAGGATTTTGCCCACTTTGGCATCCCCGTGGTGCCGGATGTGATGTTGCTGGCGAGGTGGCTCCTCAACGTCGACAGACTGCCGGTGAAACCGGTGCCCGAGGCCGGCAGCCGCCTCTTCGCGTGTGCCGTTGTCCTCTATCGGGCACGAGTGTCGACGGAGGCGCTCCTGGACTCCCTCTATGCCCCCAACAACCGCCTGGGCAGACCAACTCGCCGCCGACCGCGATGAGCGCCTTTACGCCTACGCCGGCCTGCGACCGCCGCTGAAGCATAACCACGCCCCGGCGCCACCAGTTGTGGGACGACCGCAGCTTTGAGGACATCGTCGCCCCATACCGCGCTTAGGCGGTCGCTCGCGCCCTACCAGCCCCAACCAGCACCGACTACTGTCTGTATACCGACGCCGGCACCCGGTCCACCCGCGTCGGCTTCGGTCGTGGAGGCAGTGGTTGCCACCATGGCGGACCCTACTCGGTCCTCCTTGGCGGTAGAGACAGACGCACTACGTCTCGTGGCGCCGCGCGGGACGATGTTGGGTCTAGCCGCACCCCTTCACCGGAGACCGAGGCGGGGGCAGAGCCGGAGCCTCCCCTCTTGGCGGAGTGCCGGGTTACGGTGGCGCAGGAGGGTGACCTGGAGGACATCCCAGGGCTCCACACGACCATCCGAGAATAGGAGATGGTCGTGCCGCCCCAGCTCATCCACCAGTACATCCAGATCGCCCCTACCGCCGATCACCCCGAGGACCCGCCAGATTTCCCCGGGCACCACGCGGCGCTCGAGGACTCCATTATGCCAATCTTCGACGTGGGCAGGACTGCAACATCGAGGACGACGACACGCTTGGCTTCGACGAGGAGGACCCGCGAGATTAGGGTTCAATTTTATTTCGTATTAATGTCATCTGAATTTAATTAAACTATTATGTAATATTTCCTCAAAAGTTGAATGAAATGACTGAATTTAATTTTTGAAGTTTGTTTCAATGAATTTGGTTAAATATTGTTGTCTAATATCGTTTTCTAAAATTTATTATATTTTTGAAAAAAAGTTACTTAAGAAAATGTTTGTATAATATTTTTAATCTATTTTATATTATGAAAATAGAAATTAAAACTTGCTAACTTGTTAGAAGAAGAAAATTTAAAGTTAAAAATTTATTTGTTCGACTTATTACAATGTCTTGTTAAAAAATGGACTACCAATTTTTCATTTAAAAAAATGCTCGCCCGCGGCCATCGACGTCAATCGGCGGCCAACGAGCCCACGGGGCGGTCAAGGTCAAGTAGGGGCGGTAGCAAAAGCGACAAGGAGTTCGACTGGGGGTGGTCGCCACCTACTTAAGCTGGTCGATGCCTCCCTCGCTTGGTGTGGTTGTACTAATCAACTGCCCTGCTAATGACGCTGTTGGGACGACCCTTTTTAGTGTAGGAGTTGTTCGACGATACTCCAACTCTATGAAAACTCAGGATCTACACAACATCCTTTTTCCCGCTCCGTGTTTTTTAACTGCTGCTCCACCAACTCTAAGAGTGGGGTTGCAAAGCGGAGAGCCTCCGAACAGGCCCTTAATACTACCTCGTTCGGGTCCACCATTAACTAGTGCTTTTCATCCATGGCCAGCCCAGTCCACCCGTTCCTTGCACGCATCATTTCGTACGTGCGAGCTAAGTTACCATACTTAGAGCATCTCTAGCAGACCTCGTATAATGCCAACCCACATAAAACATTTATAGTTCGACGAAGATATGTTTTGCGGGATGAAATCGTGTGTTGCAGAATAGACCCTATATATTAAACTGTATGATTTGAAAAAGACTTTCATAGGAGAAATTGCAACCACACTCATCATTCATAGTTCATCACATACTTAATGATCATACATACTACATTCTACTACTACTACTAGAGGGGGTGGGGGATCTCGCGCCGGCGAGGCCGAGGTCGATGCACCAAAATGGATGAGCTCGCGTCCGAGAACGACGCGGTGGAGGAGCTCAGTCCTCCTCGTTGGAGCTCAACCCCCCCCCCCCCCTCCTCCCGCGGCGGAGGAAGAGCCCGCGGCCGAGGAGGGCGTCTGCCCATGCCGGTGGTCGTACTCCTCCGTCTTGTGACGAGGGAGGCTTGACGACGTTTCAAGGTCTTGGTTCCTCCACCTCCTCGTTGCGCGCTTCCTCGCACCGTTCGCGCAGACGCACCGCTCGGGTTCGGGGTCGTCGCCCCGCCGAAGCTGGGAGAAGCTTCACATACGGCCCCACATGGCGTTTGGAGGCGAAAGAGGGTTGACTAGTGGTGAGAAATGCGAGGGAGAGAGTGAGGAATCACGACGAAATGCGACGGCAAGAGATAGGGTTTTGACCCGTATCTGTCCCATAAACCCGTGAATATACGGTTTCGAAAGTGGCCGCGGTAAAAAAAATACGGGCCGAACTCATATACAGACTCTTTTCGAACCAAAAAATTGAGCCAAATACATATACTCGTTAGAATTATGTGGATTCACGCGTTTTAGGGCGTATCTTAGAGATGCTCTTATCAAGAAGTAGCGGAAGTAGAAGTTGTGAACGAAATGCGATTGACATGAAAATCCAGTTCTGTTCTGATACATCCAGCCAGCCGTTCCAACTTGCACATCAAGTAGTTAGCTTTAACTACGTACTCCTAAAAAGCAATGGCTGAAAAGGACTCGCCTCTCTACCACAGGTCGCTCGATCCGCACCACTGTCTTATCAGTATATCACTTTCAACTGTGCTGCCGTCTCGCGTATATATCTGGCCGCCTCTATCCATACCTACAAAGAATATATTCAGCTCGTGAGATCGAGGCCGATTTTATTCCGGCAAAACTCGACGCTGAACTTGTTCCTTCTCACATAGCATAGCATTGGGTCTGGACTCAAATACGTACGGCGTTCCTTCTACTACTGCGCTTGCTTATCCGGACCCGGGTCGGAACGAATCTGTTCGCCGGCCACATCGATCAGTCACAAGCTGCACGGCGAGATAATGGCCCTCTTTAGATCCATGGGCTAGAGTTAGTTTGAGCTATTTTGAGTTCAACTAGCCCTAAAGTATCCAAACATAAGTGTTAGATTGGAGCTAGTTCCATCTAACCCACCAAAAAAAAACTATCCCACACAGGAGGTGCTAATTGGAGCTAGTTCTCATGGAGTTCATTAAAAAAATATTTTTTTTCCCTCTCTCCTACCAGCCAAGAAATGCTAATTGGAGCTAGTACTCTTGGGGTCCATTAAAAAATCATTTTTTCTCTTTCCATAAAGTGCATCTATTGTCAATCTAAACACCTCTTTGGCTAGAGTTAGTTTAGGGTTAGTCATGAGCTAGAAACTAACTCTAACCTCTAGCTAAGTTAGAGTATCCAAACAGGGCCAATAATAAGCCCGGTGTCGTGGTTTTGTCACGACAGATGTCCTCGTAAAAGGACTTAGTACGGGAGCCATCGCACCTTGGTGGCGACTCAAAGGTGTTAACGGGAGGAACACGATGGGTTACCCAGGTTCGGCCCCTCGTGTGGAGGTAATAGCCTACGTCCTGCTTTGTGTGTATTGATGTGGATTCGATTACAAGGGAGGCGTAACTCGCCTAACCTAGCACTCGATGATTTCTAACCTGACTCTCCTCCTTCAGACTCGCCTTTATATATAGGTCGAGGCTTTAGAGTTTACAAGAGTCCCTTCCTCCTTACAAATCGTGACCACCGTGGTCTCTGAGTCGCCGTCCTGCAAAACTCATGGACCTTCCATAAATCATAACCGTCCCGCGGCTTTGAACCGCCCAGGCTGAGGCCCAAGTAGCCCAAAGGATGAATCGCCTTACTAGTAACCCGACCCATATCGGACGGGTCACTTAATAAGCAATATCCCCAACATTAGGCCCCAAATTGACTTGAATTTTCATGTCAATGCTTCCGCTTTAGTTGAAGGTGATTCACTCCTTCGTCTTCCTCCATATGTCAGAAATTTTAACTCGCCATCCGGCACCGAAAAAATCTTTGAGTCGCCAATCCATTTCCCGTTGGCATCTTCCTTATCCCTCGATCTTCGGGAAATTTAACATAATCCCAACGGATCTTTTAGTGCATCATTATCCCAAAATTTTCGGACGTCATCATGGCGAATCTTTTTATTCCCCAACGGTTCCCGCTCACGACGCCTCGATTCCAGCGCCCGTCCTGATAAATAGGCGGAAGGGACAGGGCTGGCGCTGGCCACCTATCAGTCTCGTCAGTCCCCCCCATTATCGCAGCAAAGACCCCATCGCTTCCCGAGGGCTCCGCCACCGGTCGCAACTTCCGCCCCCGTTCGAGGAGCTTCAGTGCCGCCCGCAAGCCGTTGCCGTCGCCAAGCTTCGCACCTCGGACGATCCGTCCACCGTCATTGTCCATTGCATCATCACCGACCACCTCGCTGCTCGCCCCGAGCTCCGCCGCCGCTGAAGGTCTCTTCGTTCGTCGGGACCCCCGCTCTTCTCCAACGATCTCCGTCACCGCCGGTCTTCTTTGATCGAGAGCATCAGGTTAGGCCCTCGTTCACCTTCTTAGGAGTAGGTTTATTCCTTGCTTGTATTTCCTCCATTGCCGTAGCTTTGAAGCTTTCCGCTCATAGTTATTCATTTCCCTCGAATCGATTAGTCCGAGCACCGATAGGGTAGCGAGTGCCTTGAATAATTTTAACCATCCGCTGTACTTGCGAATTTCTGAATACAATATCTTCTCCAAACGAGGGGCGTCACCTGATAATACATTGTTCATGCTCAGCCATATTCGTAGGTTTTCATATCTGTTCGGCAGATCCATTCCTCATTTACTGTTTGCAAAAAACTGTTTGTAACCTTCATCCCCCTTTAGTGCTTTGGAACGAATAGATTTTACCATCCACAGTAATATAGCCTTTGGAAATAACCCTACTTCCATAAGTCGCCATATCAACCCAACCCGGCCTCTTAGTCTGGCAGGTTAACATGAACCGATCCCGATTCATATAGTAGATGTCCAAGACATGTAATATCATACTTCTACCTATTTGTAGCATGGGTGCCGTTTTCAAGAGCGATTGGCTTCCTACCAAAGTTGATGATGCTGCCTTAGCTAATTACGTGAAAGCGGGCTGTTTGGATCCTCAAGATGTCATTGGATGGCGCACCGGGTTGGGAGAAGATCTCCCTAACCCCAAAGAAGGGGAAATAGTAGTCTTTGTGGAACACTTGGAACGGGGTTTTAAGCCGCCCGGATCCAAATTTCTTAGGGACGCTTTGACCTTCATGAACGTCCGACTCCAGGATTTGGGACCCAATTCCATAAGCAACTTGAGCCAGTTCCAAGTCCTTTGCCAAGCTTATCTGCGGATTGAGCCTTCCGTCCCTCTATTCTGGCACTTTTTTCATCTGAATCGCCAGACGGAATTCCACAACGGCCCTAGTTTGGAACTCGGCGGTGTCAACGTCCAGTGCCGTAGGGATAGTCCGTTTCCTTCACTCACCATGCCTAGCCATCCCAAGGGCTGGGGTCAATCTTGGTTTTATTGTCAAGAAACGTCCCCTGCTGGTGAGAATAAGCTTCTGGGCTACAGGCCAACCCGCCTTCCGGTTAACTTCAAGCTCCCCGACAAGCTCACCGAGGAAGAAGAGTCGGAGTTCATCCCAATATTGTCTGAACTGAGATCCATGACGAACAATGGTCTTACCGGGGTTGACCTGATCCGCTGCTGGGTCGAATGGCGGATTCTTCCTCTGAGCCGCCGAGATGGTCTAATGTGTGAATTTGACGGTACTCTGGATCATCCCCAATGCTATTTTCACACAACATTAACAGAGAAAGACATTGTTGCCATCATCAAAAAGCTGACCGGCGAGCCCGCAGGAAAGTGCGGCCAAATCGGCCTTAAGTCCTTCTGCAAGATTAACCCGGCGCCCAAGGTAACCAAAGCTGACCCGCCCTTGGTTTTTATTCCTTCTGTTCTATTGCCATCATGACTTCATAACATATACGTTTCGAGAAAGGCGATAAGTTCTGGTCCACGAGACCTAAAAAGCAAGCCATGAAAACTGCTAAGCCGCCCTCTAAGAAAAACAACGGCAAAGGTAAATCTGCTGCGGCCGAGCCATCTGAAGTTGACGAATCTCAAGTCGGCGACGCCCTTTCAGAGGTACCAATCCGTCCTCTTTTCACTCGCCACCTATTACTTTTGACCTTTTATTTATATCTCTGACTCTTCTTGTAATAGAATGAAGATAACGAAAGCCAAGAAGACTCTGTTGAGGTAATTTCTGTTTCCTTCGATTCATCTCCTTCTCCACCTAAGCCGGCCCGACGAATATGTGGGAAAGTCCCCTTCTCACATCCAAATGCCCATTTGGACCCAAATTTCTTACTGAAGAAAACACAACACGCCTCAAACCGGAAGACACGAAGTCACTCTGGCGATCTGATACCTGGCCTACCAGCAACAAACAAAAGAAAACCAAGCGAGGTGCCTTTTTTATGAGTAACCATTATTCGTGCTTCTTTGGATTACATCTGCAACCCGCCTGTATTATTGATGTAAAATTCCTGCAGAATTCTCCTCCCACTTCCGGCGACTCAGTGATGTCAACACTTCCACCGATGATTCGAGTTTCGGGGTAAGTCTTTTGCCTTGACTTTTGAGAATAACGATCTTTTCAATTCCTTAACACACTTATCCCCTTTTGTTAGGGCACAAGCCAAAAAAAGGAAAACCAGTGGATCAATCCCTGATGCAACTTCCGAACTTCCAAGGAAATCAACTCGGACTCAAGACGATCCGGGTCACGCTGAGCCGGCAATTCAAGTGGATCTTCCTGAGTCGCCGAAAGAAACAGCGGATGCCCCTAAATCGCCGAATGTATTGACGACAACGGATGACCCAGATGCTGTAGTCATTATTGGTTCTGGCTTTTCCAAGCCGGCGGCGACAGTTCTGTCCAAACACGTAGCATCCTCCTCTCAGGCAATTCCCGAGTCTGGGCTCTCCAAGGCGAAGCTTTCCGACTATGCAAATCTGGAGTTTAAAGAACTCTGTGTTGGCTTCGCAAGTCGCCTGGAGGCGAGCTATGAGATGCAGAAAAATCTGCTAAAGATGTTAAACAACAAACATGAGGTAAACTTTATACTTTATACTATTCCCAGTAACCCCCAAGGGCCGGGTCATCAGTAAAAGGATGAGCCGGGTCTTAAAATTTTTAGAAAAAGCTTCGCGACCAGTAACCCCCAAGGGCCGGGTCATCAGTAAAAAGATGAGCCGGGTCTTAAAAAATTTAGAAAAAGCTTCGCGACCAGTAACCCCCAAGGGCCGGGTCATCAATAAAAGATGAGCCGGGTCTTGATTTCTGTATAATTTTTTCTTGAGAAATTATACATTAGCCCCCAAGTGTCAGGGGTATTGCTTTGCAATAATTCTGAGACTTGTCTTTATTTTAAACTTTCAATAGGAAAACCTTGCTCAGACCGAACCGGCGCTGGGCGATTTAAAGAAAAACTTGGCTGAACAACAAGACGCCCGAACTCAGTCGGAAGATAAGTATAAATTGGCTCTGGTTGAACTGGAAAAACTCAAAACCGAGTTAGAAAAAGCTCAAGCTGACCGAAACGCGGCTTTGAAGAGAGCAGAGAAAGCTGAAGCGAAGCTGGCGACTGTTCAACAGGAGTTATCCGGCTTAAAACGTCATATCTCTAACATGACGCAAGCCATCTTTGGTAAGTCTTACCTAAATCTCCAACCTTGTCCCCTCCTTTGGGCCAAATTTCTGATGTTAAGTTACTGGTTATCAAATTCCAGGTCCAAGAGTCGCCAACCTGCAAGAAGACTGTGTGTTGATGCTGAAGGCGATTTATACGCTGACAGAGCAACTGTACACAGGCAGTGTGTTGACCGTCAAAGCTATAATGGGCGCAAAAGAGCCTATTACTTCCATCAAGAAGGTACTTGGATGTCTGTCCACGCTTCCTCCCCAGATTGACGAGGTAACTCGGTCAGCCGCCCGGAAAGGCGTCCTGACGGCCCTGAGTCGCTGCTTAGCGTATGCCCCGGAGATCAATTTGGAAGAAGTAGCCGCTGGCTTCCCTCAGCTTAAAGATGATGGATCGGAGTTCGTTGAAGAGGATTACAAGAAAGTTGTCAAGGATTCTCGGTTGGCTGCAACTCGACTCGCCGCAAGTCTTGATTTAACGAAGTATCAGGCGTCTTATGACAGTAAGAATAAGAAAATCAGCCCGCCAACCTTCGTGGTGACCAACCTAATTCCTCGGCGACCCAAGAATCCTTTCGACTGGGAAGCAGACTTAGCATCAATTTTGACCGATGAAGACGACTTTGCTGCTTTGGCCAGGTGCAATTGGGACTTGGGCTATCTACAAATCGAAGTTGGTTAGAGCTCACGCCAGGACTTAGCGAAGTAGACTTTCGTGAATTTGGCCCGCGAGCCATGTAATAGTCAGTACTATTTTTTGATGACATCTTCTGCAAGAAAAACCCTTATATCGCTGTTGAGGCGATTTGAAATATTTGGTCCATCTTTATAAGAATTTTCTACAATGCTTAATCCGCCAAGGATGAAACAAATCTTATCACCCTCCTGTTTTAAACTTTGAACACATCATCTGTGAAAACAAATGAACTACGAATAGTTTCAACAAATATGCACAAAGGATAAAAACCTTCAAGATTAACTCATAACAAGAGTAATTTCGTCGGCTCATACGGTCGCGACAGGGGGAGGCGAGTCAGAAAGCTCGTGCACCCACCTTAAATGCAGTTTTCGTCGGCTCATATGGTCGCGACAGGGGGAGGCGAGTCAGAAAGCTCGTGCACCCACCCTAAATGCAGTTTTCGTCGGCTCATACGGTCGTGACAGGGGGAGGCGAGTCAGAAAGCTCGTGCACCCACCCTAAATGCATTTTTCGTCGGCTCATACGGTCGCGACAGGGGGAGGCGAGTCAGAAAGCTCGTGCACCCACCCTAAATGCAGTTTTCGTCGGCTCATACGGTCGCGACAGGGGGAGGCGAGTCAGAAAGCTCGTGCACCCACCCTAAATGCAGGTTTCGTCGGCTCATACGGTCGAGACAGGGGGAGGCGAGTCAGAAAGCTCGTGCACCCACCCTAAATGCAGGTTTCGTCGGCTCATACGGTCGCGACAGGGGGAGGCGAGTCAGAAAGCTCGTGCACCCACCCTAAATGCAGGTTTCGTCGGCTCATACGGTCGCGACAGGGGGAGGCGAGTCATAAAGCTCGTGCACCCACCCTAAATGCAGGTTCTGTCGGCTCATAAGGTCGCAACAGGATGACACAAATCGCATTTCTCTTTAAAGAAGAAGCCCCCAAGTCGGAGAATATTTTATTACTTCATAATAAAACTAAAAAACTTACAAAGCATGGAGCTTTAAGAGCTCAAGTGTAGTAAGGCCGCAAATGAGCAATATTCCAGGGGCAAGTTGACTCAGCCTCTGTAGTCGGTCGGTCAGGCCGAAGATCCATCAAATAGTAAGAGCCATTGCGGAGGTTCTTGCTAACGACAAAAGGCCCTTCCCAAGGGGGCGAAAGCTTATGCATGCCCGCCCGATCTTGTATCAGATGAAGTACCAAGTCGCCCTCCTGAAAGGTCCGACTCTTAACCCGGCGACTATGATAACGCCGCAGATCTTGCTGATAGATAGCCGAACGAGCCGCAGCTAGGTCACGCGCCTCTTCCAAGGCATCCAAGGGATCCTGACGCGCCAACTCATTATCTTGCTTCACATATGCGGCGACTCTAGGAGAATCATGTCTTATGTCAGTAGGAAGGACAGCTTCTGCTCCATAGACCAAAAAGAAAGGAGTGAACCCCGTGGACCGATTCGGGGTGGTCCGGATGCTCCACAATACCGAAGGTAATTCCTCAACCCAACACCCTGGAGTTCTTTCCAGGGGAACCATGAGCCGAGGTTTAATCCCTCGCAAGACTTCTTGATTCGCCCGCTCTGCCTGCCCGTTGGACTGCGGGTGAGCAACTGCAGAAACATCAAGCCGGATATGCTCTCGACGACAAAAATCCAGCATCGCTCCTTGGGACAAGTTAGTACCATTGTCCGTGATAATACTATGCGGATATCCAAAACGGAAAATTAGCTTTTTGAGAAATTTGACCGCGGTCTCCGCATCGCAGGCTCCAACAGGTTCCGCCTCCACCCATTTAGTGAACTTATCAACTGCCACCAATAAGTGAGTTTTCTTGTTAGAGGACATTTTAAAGGGACCGACCATGTCCAGCCCCCAGACCGCGAAAGGCCAAGTAATGGGAATCATCCTCAATTCTTGAGCCGGCAAAAGAGCCTGTCTCCCATATTGTTGGCACCCCTCGCACCGCCGTACTATATCTTCTGCATCTACATGAGCCGTCAACCAGAAGAAACCATGTCGAAAAGCTTTTGATACCAAAGAACGTGACCCGACGTGATGCCCGCAGTCTCCAGAATGAATGTCATTTAGGATTACGCATCCTTCCTCGGAAGACACACACCGCTGAAAGACCCCTGAAGCACTTCGTTTATATAACTCGCCATTAATGATGACCAGGGATTTGCTGCGTCGAACGATCTGGCGAGCCAAAACTTCGTCGGTGGGTAACTCGCCACGGGTGAGATAAGCCAGATAAGGAAGAGCCCAATCTGGAGTGGCATGGAGAGCCGCCACAAGCTGAGACTCGGGATCCGGTATCGCCAATTCCTCCTCCGTGGGTATAGTCACAGACGGTTTATGCAAGATATCCAAAAAAACATTAGGGGGACCGGTTTTCTCTGTGAACCGAGTCGTGAGAGGGCATCAGCTGCTTCGTTGAGTCGCCGATCAACATGATCAACCTGGTACCCATGAAAATAGCCCGCCACATCAGATACAGCTCGCCTGTAAGCCGCCATCATAGGATCCCGAGAGTCCCAGGTACCCGAAACCTGTTGTGCCACCAAATCTGAATCCCCAAAGCATCTGACTCGGGTTAGGTTCATCTCTTTTGCCAGTCGCAAACCGTGAAGCAGAGCTTCATATTCCGCCGCATTATTTGTGCATGGAAACATGAGTCGGAGAACATAGCAGAACTTATCTCCTTGAGGGGATATCATTACCACACCGGCCCCTGAGCCCTCCAACTGTCTGGATCCATCAAAGTAAATAGTCCAATAGGTAAGGTCAGGCCGATCTTCCGGAGCCTGAAGTTCCATCCAATCGTTAACGAAATCAACTAGTGCCTGGGACTTGATGGCCGTACGGGGGGTATATTGTATGTGGTGAGACCCAAGCTCTATTGCCCATTTGGCGATTCGCCCTGTTGCTTCCCGATTTTGATGACATCACCGAGGGGGGGCGGAACTGACCACAGTGATCGGGTGCTCCTGGAAATAATGTTTAAGCTTTCGACTCGCCATGAACACCCCATAGACCAGTTTCTGCCAATGTGGGTATCGCTGTTTGGAGAGAGTTAACACCTCACTGATAAAGTATACCGGGTGTTGCACCGGGTATTCCTTTCCTTCCTCCTTTCATTCGACGACCACAACCACGCTGACCGCCTTGGAGTTCGCTGCGATATACAGGAGCATAGGCTCCTTTTCAGTTGGGGCTGCCAGGACCGGCGGGTTAACCAATTGATGCTTCAAAGCCTGAAGCGCCTCGTTTGCCTCCTCTGTCCATACGAATCGGTCGGATTTTCTCAACAATTGATAAAGAGGTATCGCCTTTTCCCCGAGGCGGCTCACGAAACGACTTAGAGCCGCAATGCGACCCGCCAATCGCTGAACTTGATTGACATTCGTCGGCTTCCCGAGGGAGGTAACCGCTTCAATTTTGTCCGGGTTAGCCTCGATGCCGCGCTCTGATACCAAGAAACCCAGTAGTTTTCCCGCAGGTACGCCAAAAACGCACTTGGTAGGATTTAGCTTCATCTGATATACCCGTAAATTATCAAAAGTTTCCTTAAGGTCTTCCAAAAGTGTCTCCTCCCGGCGGGTCTTGATCACAATGTCGTTAACATAAGCATGGACGTTGCAGCCAATTTGGTTATGAAGACAATTCTGGATGCAGCGTTGATAAGTCGCCGCTGCGCTCTTGAGCCCGAATGGCATGGACACATAGCAAAAGGCCCCGAAGGGGGTTATGAAGGCCGTCTTCTCCTGATCTTCCACGACCATTTTGATCTCATGATAACCTGAGTAGGCGTCCAAAAAGCACAATCGTTCGCATCCCACCACCGAGTCAATGATTTGGTCGATGCGGGGAAGAGCGAAAGGATTTTTGGGACAAGCCCTGTTGAGGTCCGTATAGTCAATACACATACGGAAGGTGCCATTCTTCTTGAGTACTAACACCGGGTTAGCCAGCCATTTGGGGTGAAAGACTTCCACGATGAACCCGGCGGCTAAAAGACGGGCGACCTCTTCTCCAATCGCCTTCCGTCGCTCCTCGTTAAATCTGCGAAGGTACTGTTGGACAAGTTTGCATTTTGGGTCAATATTAAGATGGTGCTCAGCGAATTCTCTCGGTACACCCGGCATGTCGGAGGGCTTCCATGCGAAGATGTCCCGATTCTCACGGATGAATTCGATGAGCGCGCTTTCCTATTTGGGGTCCAGACCCGTCCCAATGGTGAACTGCTTGGATGAATCGCCAGGAACGAAATCGATTGTCTTGGTATCATTCGTCGGTTTGAATTTCAGGGGCGACTCAGAATCTGTAGTCGGCTTCTTGAGTAGTGACATGTCTGCCGGGTCAACATTGGCCCGATGGTGTTTGAGCTCTTCCGCCGCACAGGCGACCTCCGCATAAGCCGCGTCCCCTTCCTCGCACTCCTTTGCGATTCTTCTATCTCCATCAATTGTGATGGGTCCTTTGGGACCTGGCATTTTTAGTTTGAGGTAGACGTAGCACGGGCGGGCCATGAAGCGGGCGTAAGCCGGTCGTCCGAACAGCACGTGGTACGGGCTTTTCAGTTTGACCACCTCGAAGATTAGGGACTCCGACCTGTAATTTTGCGCAGTTCCAAACGCTACTGAGAGCCTGACCCAGCCTATGGGATAAGCCAACTTGCCCGGGACAATGCCGTGGAAAACCGTGGTTGAAGGCATCAAGTCTTTTTCCGATAGATTCATCCTCCGAAAGGTGTCGAAATATAGGATATTAATGCTGCTGCCACCATCCATTAATACCTTTGACAAGGTGTAACCCCCCACTTGGGGAGCCACGACTAATGCCAAGTCGCCCGGGTTATCTATTCTTGGCGGGTGATCCTCTCTGCTCCACGTTATGGTCTGTTCGGACCAGTGGAGATACCTGGAAATCGCCGGCTCAGTTACGCTGTACGCCCGGTGGTTTACCTTTTTATCACGCCTGCAAGCATTAGTGGTGAAAACGTGATACTGCCCATTACTTAGCTGTTTGGGATTATTGCGGAAGCCCTCGTTGTCATCCTGGTCTTGTGGAGCCCCCTGTGGGGGTGGCTGCTGGAAAAATCCCGGCGGGTTATACCGCCGCTGGTGGTGCACCGGGTACTGGCCGCCGCCTGGTTGCGAGCCTCCCTGAGCCGCCTGTTCGGGAAAACCGCCGAAGGGGTTCTGCCTTTGGTTGGGCGCGGCGAGTTGGTCCTGGCGATAGTTCGGATCTTCGTTTTGGCTCTTCTTGATTGCCTCAGCCCGAAATTCTCGCATCACGAAACAGTTCTCCCAAGAGTGGCCCGCCGGGCCGTCGGCCGTGGCGTGGTGCGGGCAAGGGCCTTTGAGTAGCTCTTCGTAATTACGCAGCCTTTTCCCACCGAAACCTCGATTCTTCTTTTTGCCGTCATTGGCATTGGTGTTGGCAACCAAATCCGAGGGCTCCTCCTGTGGCCTACGCTTGCCGTTGGTCCCTGGTTGTGAAGGTTGCGGCCTTGGAAACGGGTGTGGTTCTTGGTCGAATCGCCCTTTTTGGGCGAGTTACCCTTACCATCCTCGCCCGGATCCTTGGTATCATCGGCTTCGGCATACCAAGTGAGGGTGTCCATCAGTTCACCCATATCGTGAACTTTCCGTTTGAGTCGCCCCAATTTATGGACCAGCGGTTCATAGTGGCAGTTGTGCTCGAGGATAAGCACAGCTTCTGCCGCCGTGATGCCATCTGATGAATGGATAATTTCTGCGACCCGCCGTGACCAATGGTGCGCCGACTCATCCGGGCGTTGTACGCAGTGTTTTAAGTCGACGATCGTCATCGGTCGTTTACAGGTTCCCCGGAAGTTTTTGATGAAACGCACTTTCAGCTCGGCCCAGGACTGGATAGAATTGGGAGGTAAGTTTTTCAACCAAGTGCGCGCCGATCCCTCGAGCATCATGGTGAAATATCTGGCGCAAACCGCCTCATTTACGTCGAGCATGTCCATGGCAATCTCATAGCCCTCGATCCATGATGTTGGTTCGAGATCTGGTGTGTAATTGGGCACCTTTCTTGGTCCTTTGAAATCCTTGGGCATTCTTTCGTTCCGAAGGGCTAGGGACAAGCAGGGTACCCCAACTCGCCCTCCGGTCCCCGCGAGGGGGGCCTGGGCATCTTGAATGTTGGGGAGATCTCTGCCCCGGCGGGTTCCGTTCGGGCGGGTTGTCCTGCAGGAAGTGTCGCGGGGCACTGTTTACGGCTGGCTGATCCTCCGGCCTACTCCTGGTGTAGCTCGCCTGAGGGGTGGAGTGCAACCTCTCGGGGCTGTGTGAGAACTGTGCGTTTTGAACCACCGCCGTTTTCAACATCTCGATGGTGTTCCTTGCTTCAATCTCAGCTGGGGTGTTGCCGTGAATCGGAAGGGACTCCAGATGGCGAGTTGCGGCAAGCACGTTATCCACCGGGTTGGAGAAGTGGCCTCGAGGGGTCCGGAAATGAGGAATTTGACCCTCAGTCGGCTGAATCGGCGGGTTAGGCGGGCGGCCCGGCCCTCCTGCTGGGGCGGCTCCCATCCCGGGTGTTTGAGGAGTGTCGAACAGGCGGGTCGGGTTGAGGTCATGGGGCAGGCGACCCTGGTGTCTCCCCTGATGGACGGCGTCGGACGCGCGCTGCTGTCTTTCGAGCCGCCAGTTGTCGGTGTTCAATCGCACCCTTTCGACCGTGATTTGGGCTTGTCGAGTCTCAATCCTGGCGGACTCCATCTCAGCATCCTGATGGGCCTTCGCCATCGCCTCCCTTAGCTTTGCTAGCTCTGCGTTTATCTCCCCTTGGTTCTCTGGCGTTAGCGGAGTTGACATTAGTCTCGTGATTTCCGCCGCTAAGTCCACCAGGACTGGAGACACACTTCTGGACGTTCCGCCGGTTCCATCGCCTCCGGTGGGGTTCTGTGCGGGTTGGGTTGCCCCGGCCATGTAGATGGCGATCTGGCGGCGGGTTCGATCAAGGATTTCCGGATCCATGGCCAGCGACAAGCCTCCGAGACCGTCTCCGTGGAGGGACTAGATGGAATCTGAGTCGCCCATGGATGACTCATCGTCGGAGTTGACCGGGTTGACCTCCTGAGCCGCCACGTGTTCTGGCTCCTCCGATCCCTGCGTGAACCCCACAAAGACCGGGCGAGTCAGATGTTGTGTTATGACTGGGCGGACGTACCTGGCCGGCTCGACGATGTCGGTGGAGATGTCCGACTCAGGAACGGGTGATCCGATCATGCTGATGAAGACGTTGATCTTGCCGAAGGGGACCCTGCAGCCTGATTCGAGAGAATTCGCTTCAAGTCCCCATCATTGGTTGTCGATGTAGGTTATCCCGCGGCGGCTCCGAGTCATGAGCGCCGTCGCATAGCTCCCAAACCCTGGTAGGGCTCCCTTTGAGAACTCAACTCCACCGTGCGTAGGCCCACGGTGGGCGCCAACTGTCGTGGTTTTGTCACGGCAGATGTCCTCGTGAAAGGACTTAGTACGGGAGCCATCGCACCTTGGTGGCGACTCAAAGGGGTTAACGGGAGGAACACGGCGGGTTACCCAGGTTCGGCCCCTCGTGTGGAGGTAATAGCCTACGTCCTGCTTTGTGTGTATTGATGTGAATTCGATTACAAGGGAGGCGTAACTCACCTAACCTAGCACTCGATGATTTCTAACCTGCCTCTCCTCCTTCAGACTCGCCTTTATATATAGGTCGAGGCTTTAGGGTTTACAAGAGTCCCTTCCTCCTTACAAATCGTGACCACCGTGGTCTCTGAGTCGCCGTCCTGCAAAACTCATAGACCTTCCATAAATCATAACCGTCCCGCGGCTTTGAACCGCCCAGGCTGAGGCCCAAGTAGCCCAAAGGATGAATCGCCTTTGATCCAGCAAGGAGGAGGGAGAGGATGGGAAAGATTTCCAACAACACGATGGCGTGGTGTCGATGGAGAGACGAGGTCTCCCGGCAGGGCTTCGCCAAGCACCGACAAAGAGGAGGAGAAAGAAGAGCAGGGTTGCGCCGAGGGAGAGGGAAAACTGTGTCTCCAAAAGCCCACAAGTGCCCACTATATATAGGAGGAGGGGAGGGGGTGCCACCCCTAGGGTTTCCACCCTAGGTGGTGCGGCAGCCCCCCAGATGGGAGGTGCGGCTGCCAGGGCAAGGGGAGGGGGTGGCGCACCCCTAGGTGGGCCTTAGGCCCACCAGCGCATAGGGTTTCCCCCTTTCCACCTCCTGCGCCTTGGGCTGATTGTGGGGGGCGCACCAGCCCACCTAGGGGCTGGTTCCCTCCCGCACTTGGCCCATCTAGCCTCCCGGGGTCGTTGCCCCCTTCCGATTGACCCCCGGGGCCACCTCCGGTGGTCCCGGTGGTCCAGGTACATTACCGGTGACGCCCGAAACACTTCCGGTGTCCGAAACCATCCGTCCTATATATCAATCTTTACCTCCGGACTATTCCGGACATCCTCATGACGTCCGGGATCTCATTCGGGACTCCGAACAACTTTCGATAACCTCGTATAACAATTCCCTATAACCCTAGCGTCATCGAACCTTAAGTGTGTAGACCCTACGAGTTCGGGAGACACGTAGACATGACCGAGACAACTCTCTAGCTAATAACCATCAGCGGGGTCTGGATACCCATGGTGGCTCCCACTTGCTTCACGATGATCTCATCGGATGAACCACGATGTCAAGGATTCAATCAATCCCGTATACAATTCCTTTTGACTGTCGGTATAGAACTTGCCCGAGATTCGATCGTCGGTATACCTATACCTTGTTCAATCTCGTTACCGGTAAGTCTCTTTACTCGTTTCGTAGCATGTCATCGTGTGACTAACTCCTTAGTCACATTGAGCTCATGATGATGTTCTACCGAGTGGGCCCAGAGATACCTCTCCGTCACACGGAGTGACAAATCCCGATCTCGATTCGTACCAACCCAACAGACACTTTCGGAGGTACCCATAGTGCACCTTTATAGTCTCCCAGTTACGTTGTGACGTTTGATACACCCAAAGCACTCCTACGGTATCCGGGAGTTGCAAAATCTCATGGTCGAAGGAAAAGATACTTTACATTAGAAAAGCTTTAGCATACGAACAATACGATCTAGTGTTATGCTTAGGATTGGGTCTTGTCCATCACATCATTCTCCCAATGATGTGATCCCGTTATCAGTGACATCTAATGCCCATGATTAGGAAACCATGATCATCTATTGACTAACAAGCTAGCCAACTAGAGGCTTGCTAGGGACACATTGTGATCTATTTATTCACACATATATTATTGTTTCGTGTTAATACAATTATAGCATGAACAATAGACGATTATCATGAACAAGGAAATATGATAATAAGCATTTTATTATTGCGTCTAGGGCTTATTTCCTACAATCTCCCAATTGCACTGGAGTCAATAATCTAGTTACATTGTGATGTATCGAACACCCATAGCATTATGGTGTTGATCATGTTTTGCTCGTGGAAGAGGTTTAGTCAACGGGTCTGCAACATTCAGATCCGTGTGTACTTTACAAATCTCTATTACTCCACTCTAGACATGGTCCTGGATGGAGTTGTAGCGGCGTTTGATGTGCTTCGTCTTCCGGTGAAACCTGGGCTCCTTGGCCATGGCAATGGCCCCAGTGTTATCACAGAAGAGTGTCATTGGACCCGACGCACTTGGAACCACTCCAAGGTCGGTGATGAGCTCCTTCATCCAAATTCCTTCATGAGCCGTTTCTGAAGACGCTATGTACTCCGCTTCACATGTAGATGCTGCCACGACTTCTTGCTTGCTACTGGACCAGCTCACTACCCCACCATTCAAAACATATACGTATCCGGTCTGTGACTTAGAGTCATCCGGATCTGTGTCGAAGCTAGCGTCGACGTAACCCTTTACGACGAGCTCTTCGTCACCTCCATAAACGAGAAACATTTCCTTAGTCCTTTTCAGGTACTTAAGGATATTCTTGACCGCTATCCAGTGTTCCATACCGGGATCACTTTGGTACCTCCCTACCAAATTTATGGCAAAGTTTATACCAGGTCTGGTACACAACATGACATACATAAGGGAGCCTACGGCTAAAGCGTAGGGGACATAACTCATCTTCTCTCTATCTGCTGCCGTGGTCGGCGACTGAGTCTTACTCAATCTCATACCTTGCAAAACTGGCAAGAACCCTTTCTTTGAGTTTTCCATATTGAACTTCTTCAATACCTTGTCAAGGTATGTACTTTGCGAAAGACCTATGAGGCGTCTCGATCTATCTCTATAGATTTTGATGCCTAATATGTATGCAGCTTCTACAAGGTCCTTCATTGAAAAACTCTTGTTCAAATAGGCCTTTATGCTCTCCAACATCTCTATATCATTCCCCATCAATAATATGTCATCCACATACAGTATGAGGAAAGCTACAGATTTCCCACTCACTTTCTTGTACAGACAGGCTTCTCCGTAAACCTGTATGAACCCAAATGCTTTAATCACCTCATTAAAGCGAATGTTCCAACTCTGAGATGCTTGCACCAGCCCATAGATGGAGCGCTGGAGCTTGCACACTTTGTTAGCACCCTTAGGGTCGACAAAACCTTATGGTTACATCATATACAACTCTTCCTTAAGGTTCCCGTTAAGGAACGCTGTTTTGACGTCCATTTGCCAAAATTCATAATCATAAAAGGCGGCAATTGCTAACATGATTCGGACTGATTTCAGCTTCGCTACGGGAGAGAAAGTCTCTTTGTAGTCAATTCCTTGAATTTTTCGAAAACCCTTTGCGACAAGTCGAGCTTTATAAACGGTTACATTACCGTTTGCATCAGTCTTCTTCTTGAAGATCCATTTATTTTCTATGGCTCGCCGGTCATCGGGCAAGTCCACCAAAGTCCATACTTTGTTCTCATACATGGATCCTATCTCGGATTTCATGGCTTCAAGCCATTTGTTGGAATCTGGGCCCGCCGTCGCTTCTTCATAGTTCGAAGGTTCACCGTTGTCTAACAACATGATTTCCATCACAGGGTTGCCGTACCACTCTAGTGCGGAGCGTGCCCTTGTGGACCTTCACGGTTCAGTAGTAACTTGATCCGAAGCTTCATGATCATTATCATTAACTTCCTCTTCAGTTGGTGTAAGCGCCACAGGAACAACTTCCCGTGTTGCGCTACTATTCTGTTCCAGAGGGGGTGTAATTACCTCATCAAGTTCTACCTTCCTCCCACTTACTTCTTTCGAGAGAAACTCTTTCTCTAGAAAGGATCCGCTCTTGGCAACAAAGATCTTACGTTCGGATCTAAGATAGAAGGTATACCCAATAGTTTCCTTAGGGTATCCTATGAATACACATTTCTCCGCTTTGGGTTCGAGCTTTTCTGGTTGAAGTTTCTTCACATAAGCATCAGCCCCAAACTTTAAGAAATGACAACATAGGTTTCTTGCCAAACCATAGTTCATACGGTGTCGTCTCAATGGATTTAGACGGTGCCCTATTTAAAGTGAACGCTGCAGTTTCTAATGCGTATCCCCAAAATGATAGCGGTAAGTCGGTAAGAGACATCATAGGTTGTACCATATCTAATAAATTGCGATTACGACGTTCAGACACTCTGTTGCATTGCGGTGTGCCACGCGGCGTTAGTTGTGAAACGATTCCACATTTCCTTAGGTGTGTGCCAAACTCGTGACTCAAATATTCTCCTCCACGATCAGATCGTAGACACTTAATTTTTCTGTCACGTTGATTCTCGACCTCACTCAGAAATTCCTTGAACCTTTCAAACGTCTCAGGTTTGTGCTTCATCAAGTAGATATACCCATACCTACTCAAATCATCGTTGAGAGTGAGAACATAACGATAGCCACCGCGAGCTTCAGTGTTCATTGGACCACACACATCAGTATGTATTCTTTCCAATAAGTCTCTTGCTCTCTCCATCATTCATGAGAATGGAGTCTTAGTCATCTTGCCCATGAGGCACGGTTCGCATGTGTCAAATGATTCAAAGTCAAGAGACTCTAATAGTCCATCAGTATGGAGCTTCTTCATGCGCTTAACGCCGATATGACCAAGGCGGCAGTGCCACAAGTATGTGGGACTATCATTATCAACTTTACATCTTTTGGTACTCACAGTATGAATATGCGTAACATCACGATCGAGATTCATCAAGAATAAACCATTCACCAGCGGAGCATGACAATAAAACATATCACTCATATAAATAGAACAACCATTTTTCTCTAACTTAAATGAGTAGTCGTCTCGCGTTAAGCAAGACCTTGATACAATATTCATGCTCAAAGCTGGTACTAAATAACAATTATTAAGGTTTGAAACTAATCCCGACGGTAGATGTAGAGGTAGCGTGCCGACGACGATCACATCGACCTTGGAGCCATTCCCGACGCGCATGGTCACGTCGTCCTTGGCCAGTATCCGCTTATTCCGCAGTTCCTGCTTTGAGTTGCAAATGTGAGCAACAGCACCGGTATCAAATACCCAGGATCTACTACGAGCACTGGTAAGGTACACATCAATAACATGTATATCACATATACCTTTAACGTTGCCGGCCTTCTTGTCCGCTAAGTATTTGGGGCAGTTCCGCTTCTAGTGGCATTTTCCCTTGCAATAGAAGCACTCAATCTCATGCTTTGGTCCATTCTTTTTCTTCTTCCCGACATCTGGCTTACCGGGCGCGGCAACGGCTTTGCCGTCTTTCTTGAAGTTCTTCTTACCCTTGCCCTTCTTGAAACTACTGGTCTTATTGAGCATCAACACTTGATGCTCTTTCTTGATTTCTACTTCTGCAGACTTGAGCATCGAGTACAACTCGGGAATGGTCTTCTCCATCCCTTGCATGTTGTAGTTCAGCACAAAACCTTTGTAGCTTGGTGGGAGGGACTAGAGGATTTTGTCAATTATAGCATCATCCAGAAGTTCGACTCCAAGTGAAGTCAGACGACCGTGTAACCCACACATTTTGAGTATGTGCTCATTGACAGAACTGTTCTCCTCCATCTTACAGCTAAAGAACTTGTCGGAGACTTCATATCTCTCGACACGGGCATGAGCTTGAAAAACTAGCTTCATCTCTTGGAACATCTCATATGCACCGTGTTGCTCAAAACGCCTTTGGAGCCCCGTTTCTAAACTGTATAACATGCCACACATAACCAAAGAGTAGTCATCACTCCGCGTTTGTCAGACATTCAGAATGTCCTGGGCTGCTGCGGGAGCGGGAAGGTCACCTAGCGGCGCATCAAGGACATAAGCCTTTTTAGCTGCTTCAAGGATGAGCTTCAAGTTGCGAACCCAGTTCGCATAGTTGCTACCATCATCTTTCAGCTTGTTTTTCTCTAGGAATGCGTTCAAATTGAGGTTGACGTTGGCCATCTACAATATTTATAAAGACATCTTCTAGACTAAGTTCATGACAATTAAGTTCATTTAATCAAATTAAGTATGAACTCCCACTTAAATCGACATCCCTCTAGTCATCTAAGTGATACATGATCCATGTTGACTAACCCGTGTCCGATCATCACGTGAGACAGACTAGTCACCATGGTGAGCAACTTCATGTTGATCGTATTCAACCATACGACTCATGTTCGACCTTTCGGTCTCTTGTATTCGAGGTCATGTCTGTACATGCTAAGCTCGTCGAGTCAACCTAGGTGTTTCGCGTGTGTAAATCTGGCTTACACCCATTGGATGCGAATGTTAGAATCTATCACACCCGATCATCACGTGGTGCTTCGAGACAACGATCCTTCGCAACGGTGCACACTTAGGGGAATACGTTCTCAAAATTTTAAGAGGGGTCATCTTATTATGCTACCGTCGTTCTAAGCAATAAGATAAAAAACATGATAAACATCACAATGCAATCATATAGTGACATGATATGGCCATTATCATCTTTGCTCTTTCGATCTCCATCTTCAGGCATAGCATGATCATCATCGTCACCGGCGTGACACCATGATATCCATCATCATGATTTCCATCATCGTGTCTTCGTGAAGTCGTCACACCAACTACTACTATCACTACTACTGTAGCTAACCGTTAGCAATGAAGTAAAAGTAGTAAGCACATGGTGTTGCATCTCATACAATAAATTAAGACAACTCTTATGGCTCCTGCCGGTTGTCATACTCATCGACATGCAAGTCGAGAAACCTATTACAATAACATGATCATCTCATACATCATACATGCAACATCACAACTTTGGCCATATCACATCACATGTCAAACACTGCAAAAACAAGTTAGGCGTCCTCTAATTGTTGTTGCAAGTTTTACGTGGCTGATTTGGGTTTCTAGCAAGAATGCTTTCTTACCTACGTGACAGCCACAACGATTATATGCCAAAGCTATTTACCCTTCATAAGGACCCTTTTCATCAAATCCAATCCGACTAAAGTAGGAGAGACAAACACACGCTAGCCACCTTTTTGCACGATGTGCATTTCTGTCGGTGGAACCAGTCTCACGTAAGCGTACGTGTAAGGTCGGTCCGGGCCGCTTCATCCCACAAAACCTCCGGAAAAGAATAAGACTAGTAGCGGCAAGCAATTGACAAATCATCGCCCACAGATGAAAATCCATTGTTGGGTTATAGATTAGAGAGGATCAGCAACAACGTGGCGCTCCCGGGTTTGCCAACGGAGGAGGAGGGGGATGCAATGGCCCATGTTCGTACAAAGTTGAGGGCCTTGGTTGCCCATGGACTTACTGTTGGGGAACGTCGCATGGGAAACAAAAATTTTCCTACGCGCACGAAGACCTATCATGGTGATGTCCATCTACGAGAGGGGATGAGTGATCCACGTACCCTTGTAGATCGTACAACAGAAGCGTTAGGGAACACGGTTGATGTAGTGGAACGTCCTCACGTCCCTCGATCCGCCCCGCGAACAATCCCGCGATCAGTCCCACGATCTAGTACCGAACGGACGGCACCTCCGCGTTCAGCACACGTACAGCTCGACGATGATCTCGGCCTTCTTGATCCAGCAAGAGAGACGGAGAGGTAGAAGATTTCTCCGGCAGCGTGACGGTGCTCCAGAGGTTGGTGAAGATCTCGTCTCAGCAGGGCTCCGCCCGAGCTCCGCAGAAACGCGATCTAGAGGAAAAACTATGGAGGTATGTGGTCGGGCAGCCGTGAGAAAGTCGTCTCAAATCTGCCCTAAAAGCCCCATATATATAGGAGGAGGGAGGGGGACCTTGCCTTGGGGTCCAAGGGATCCCCAAGGGGTCGGCCGAGCCAGGGGGGAGGACTCTCCCCCCCCCCCCAAACCGAGTCCTACTTGGTTTGGTGGGAGGGAGTCCTTCCCCCTTCCCACTTCCTCCTTTTTTTTTCCTTTCCTTTGATTTTTTCTCTCTTGGCGCATAGGGGATTGGTGGGCTGTCCCACCAGCCCACTAAGGGCTGGTGTGACCCCCCCAAATGCCTATGGGCTTCCCCGGAGTGGGTTGCCCCCCTCCGGTGAACTCCCGGAACCCATTCGTCATTCCCGGTACATTCCCGGTAACTCCGATAACCTTCCAGTAATCAAATGAGGTCATCCTATATATGAATCTTCGTTTCCGGACCATTCCGGAAACCCTCGTGACGTCCGTGATCTCATCCGGGACTCCGAACAACATTCGGTAACCAACCATATAACTCAAATACGCATAAAACAACGTCGAACCTTAAGTGTGCAGACCCTGCGGGTTCGAGAACTATGTAGACATGACCCGAGAGACTCCTCGGTCAATATCCAATAGCGGGACCTGGATGCCCATATTGGATCCTACACATTCTACGAAGATCTTATCATTTGAACCTCAGTGCCAAGGATTCGTATAATCCCGTATGTCATTCCCTTTGTCCTTCGGTATGTTACTTGCCCGAGATTCGATCGTCAGTATCCGCATACCTATTTCAATCTCGTTTACCGGCAAGTCTCTTTACTCGTTCCGTAATACAAGATCCCGCAACTTACACTAAGTTACATTGCTTGCAAGGCTTGTGTGTGATGTTGTATTACCGAGTGGGCCCCGAGATACCTCTCCGTCACACGGAGTGACAAATCCCAGTCTTGATCCATACTAACTCAACTAACACCTTTGGAGATACCTGTAGAGTATCTTTATAGTCACCCAGTTACGTTGCGACGTTTGATACACACAAAGCATTCCTCCGGTGTCTGTGAGTTATATGATCTCATGGTCATAGGAATAAATACTTGACACGCAGAAAACAGTAGCAACAAAATGACACGATCAACATGCTACGTCTATTAGTTTGGGTCTAGTCCATCACGTGATTCTCCCAATGACGTGATCCAGTTATCAAGCAACAACACTTTGCTCATAATCAGAAGACACTGACTATCATCGATCAACTGGCTAGCCAACTAGAGGCATGCTAGGGACGGTGTTTTGTGTATGTATCCACACATGTAAATGAGTCTTCATTCAATACAATTATAGCATGGATAATAAACTATTATCTTGATACAGGAATTATAATAATAACTATTCATTTATTATTGCCTCTAGGGCATAATTCCAACAGTCTCCCACTTGCACTAGAGTCAACAATCTAGCCTTCACATCACCATGTGAATTACATTGTAATAAATCTAACACCCATACAGTTCTGGTGTCGATCATGTTTTGGCCGTGGAAGAGGTTTAGTCAGCGGGTCTGCTACATTCAAATCCGTGTGCACCTTGCATATGTTTACGTCCTCCTCCTCGACGTAGTCGCGGATGAGGTTGAAGCGTCGTTTGATGTGTCTGGTCTTCTTGTGAAACTTTTGTTCCGTTTCCTACGCGCATCGTCACTTCGTCTTTCGCCAGCCTTCGTCTATTCCGCAGTTCCTGCTTCGAGTTGCAAATGTGAGCAACAGAACCGGTATCAAATACCCAGGCACTACTACGAGAGCCGGTTAAGTACACATCAATAACATGTATATCAAATATACCTGATTTTTCTTTGCCCGCCTTCTTATCTGCCAGATACTTGGGGCAATTGCGCTTCCAGTGACCCATACCCTTGCAATAGAAGCACTCTGTTTCAGGCTTAGGTCCAGCCTTGGGTTTCTTCGGCGGATTGGCAACAGGCTTGCTGCTCTTCTTCGAATTGCCCTTCTTGCCTTTGCCGTTTCTCTTGAAACTAGTGGTCTTGCTCACCATCAACACTTGATGCTCTTTACGGACTTCAGACTCTGCGACTTTCAGCATCGCAAACAACTCGCCGGGAGACTTGTTCATCCCTTGCATATTGTAGTTCAACACAAAGCCTTTGTAGCTTGGCGGCAGTGATTGAAGGATTCTGTCAGTGATAGCTTCTTGCGGGAGTTCAATCCCCAGTTCAGCTAGACGGTTTGAGTACCCAGACATTTTGAGCACATGTTCACTGACAGACGAGTTTTCCTCCATCTTGCAAGCATAGAATTTATCGGAGGTCTCATACCTCTCGATCCAGGCGTTCTTCTGAAAGATGAACTTCAACTCCTGGAACATCTCAAATGCTCCATGACGCTCAAAGCGACGTTGAAGTCCCGGTTCTAAGCCATACAAGACTGCACATTGAACTATTGAGTAGTCCTCCTTACGCGCTAACCAAGCGTTCTTAACATCCTGATCAGCCGTAGCGGGTGGTTCTTCTCCTAGCGCAGCATTAAGGACATAATCCTTCTTTCCAGCTTGTAAGATTAGCTTAAGATTACGAGCCCAGTCTACAAAGTTGCTTCCATCATCTTTCAACTTAGCTTTCTCTAGGAACGTATTAAAATTGAGGATGACACTTGCGTGAGCCATGATCTACAACACAAATATACTCAAAGTGGACTTAGACTATGTTCAAGATAATTAGAGTTCAACTTAATCAAATTATATGCTAAACTCCCACTCAAAAAGTACATCTCTCTAGTCATTTGAGTGGTTCATGATCCACTTACACTATCCCAAGTCCGATCATCACGTGAGTTGAGAATAGTTTCAGTGGTAAGCATCCCGATGCTAATCATATCAACTATATGATTCATGATCGACCTTTCGGTCTCATGTGTTCCGAGCCCATGTCTGCACATGCTAGGCTCGTCAAGCTTAACCCGAGTGTTCCGCGTGCGCAACTGTTTTGCACCCGTTGTATGTGAACGTTGAGTCTATCACACCCGATCATCACGTGGTGTCTCGAAACGACGAACTGTAGCAACGGTGCACAGTCGGGGAGAACACAATTTCGTCTTGAAATTTTAGTGAGAGATCACCTCATAATGCTACCGTCGTTCTAAGGAAAATAAGGTGCATAAAGGATTAACATCACATGCAATTCATAAGTGACATGATATGGCCATCATCACGTGCTTCTTGATCTCCATCACCAAAGCACCGGCACGATCTTCTTGTCACCGGCGCCACACCATGATCATCCATCAACGTGTTGCCATCGTGGTTGTCGTGCTACTTATGCTATCACTACTAAAGCTACAGCCTAGCAAAATAGTAAACGCATCTGCAAGCACATATGTTAGTATAAAGACAACCCTATAGCTCCTGCCGGTTGCCGTACCACCGACGTGCAAGTCGATATTTCTATTACAACATGATCATCTCATACATCCAATATATCACATCACATCGTTGGCCACATCATATCACAATCATACCCTGCAAAAACAAGTTAGACGTCCTCTAATTTTGTTGTTGCATGTTTTACGTGGTGACCAAGGGTATCTAGTAGGATCGCATCTTACTTACGCAAACACCACAAGGAGATATATGAGTTGCTATTTAACCTCATCCAAGGACCTCCTCGGTCAAATCCGATTCAACTAAAGTTGGAGAAACCGACACTTGCCAGTCATCTTTGAGCAAAGGGGGTTACTCGTAACGATGAAACCAGTCTCTCGTAAGCGTACGAGTAATGTCGGTCCAAGCCGCTTCAATCCAACAATACCGCGGAATCAAGAAAAGACTAAGGAGGGCAGCAAAACGCACATCACCGCCCACAAAACCTTTTGTGTTCTACTCGAGAAGACATCTACGCATGAACCTAGCTCATGATGCCACTGTTGGGGAACGTCGCATGGGAAACAAAAATTTTCCTACGCGCACGAAGACCTATCATGGTGATGTCCATCTACGAGAGGGGATGAGTGATCCACGTACCCTTGTAGATCGTACAGCAGAAGCGTTAGAGAACGCGGTTGATGTAGTGGAACGTCCTCACGTCCCTCGATCCGCCCCACGAACAATCCCGCGATCAGTCCCACGATCTAGTACTGAACGGACGGCACCTCCACGTTCAGCACACGTACAGCTCGACGATGATCTCGGCCATCTTGATCCAGCAAGAGATACGGAGAGGTAGAAGAATTCTCCGGCAGCGTGACGGCGCTCCGGAGGTTGGTGAAGATCTCGTCTTAGCAGGGCTCCGCCCGAGCTCCGCAGAAACGCGATCTAGAGGAAAAACTATGGAGGTATGTGGTCGGGCAGCCGTGAGAAAGTCGTCTCAAATCTGCCCTAAAAGCCCCATATATATAGGAGGAGGGAGGGGGACCTTGCCTTGGGGTCCAAGGGATCCCCAAGGGGTCGGCCGAGCCATGGGGGAGGACTCTCCCCCCCCCCCCCCAAACCGAGTCCTACTTGGTTTGGTGGGAGGGAGTCCTTCCCCCTTCCCACTTCCTCCTTTTTTTTTCCTTTCCTTTGATTTTTTCTCTCTTGGCGCATAGGGGATTGGTGGGCTGTCCCACCAGCCCACTAAGGGCTGGTGTGACCCCCCCCAAATGCCTATGGGCTTCCCCGGAGTGGGTTGCCCCCCTCCGGTGAACTCCCGGAACCCATTCGTCATTCCCGGTACATTCCCGGTAACTCCGAAAACCTTCCGGTAATCAAATGAGGTCATCCAATATATGAATCTTTGTTTCTGGACCATTCCGGAAACCCTCGTGACGTCCGTGATCTCATCCGGGACTCCGAACAACATTCGGTAACCAACCATATAACTCAAATACGCATAAAACAACGTCGAACCTTAAGTGTGCAGACCCTGCGGGTTCGAGAACTATGTAGACATGACCCGAGAGACTCCTCGTTCAATATCCAATAGCGGGACCTGGATGCCCATATTGGATCCTACACATTCTACGAAGATCTTATCGTTTGAACCTCAGTGCCAAGGATTCGTATAATCCCGTATGTCATTCCCTTTGTCCTTCGGTATGTTACTTGCCCGAGATTCGATCGTCAGTATCCGCATACCTATTTCAATCTCGTTTACCGGCAAGTCTCTTTACTCGTTCCGTAATACAAGATCCCGCAACTTACACTAAGTTACATTGCTTGCAAGGCTTGTGTGTGATGTTGTATTACCGAGTGGGCCCCGAGATACCTCTCCGTCACACGGAGTAACAAATCCCAGTCTTGATCCATACTAACTCAACTAACACCTTCGGAGATACCTGTAGAGTATCTTTATAGTCACCCAGTTACGTTGGGACGTTTGATACACACAAAGCATTCCTCCGTTGTCTGTGAGTTATATGATCTCATGGTCATAGGAATAAATACTTGACACGCAGAAAACAGTAGCAACAAAATGACACGATCAACATGCTACGTCTATTAGTTTGGGTCTAGTCCATCACGTGATTCTCCCAATGACGTGATCCAGTTATCAAGCAACAACACTTTGTTCATAATCAGAAGACACTGACTATCATCGATCAACTGGCTAGCCAACTAGAGGCATGCTAGGGACGGTGTTTTGTCTATGTATCCACACATGTAAATGAGTCTTCATTCAATACAATTATAGCATGGATAATAAACTATTATCTTGATACAGGAATTATAATAATAACTATACATTTATTATTGCCTCTAGGGCATAATTCCAACACTTACTGGGATTGATTTCATCCGCTGTTGATTAAAGTGGCGAATCCAACCCATCAGCATAAGGCCCCATGGTGGGTGCCAACTGTCATGGTTTTGTCAAGACAGATGTCCTCGTGAATGGACTTAGAGGTGAGGCCATCGTCGCGGTGTGGAGACTCGAGGGGGGTGATCGGGAACGAGAGACGGATTTACCCAGGTCCGCCCCCTTCAATGCCGGTAAAGCCTATGTCGTGCTTGGGTGTCTATATTGATGGGGATCTGGATTACAAGGATGCGGAGTCGTTAACCTAGCTATCGAGGGTTTCTTACTTGATCCTTTTGGCTCAAGGGCTCACCTTTATATATAGGTAGAGGCCTCGAGTTTACAACACAGTCCGGGTGGAATAAGCACCCGTGACTTACTACAATTCTACTTCATCTTGCTTTCCCAGTTAAGAAAGTTTCTCGCGTCTTCTGCCACGATCTCCCAATGTTGGGCCGCCAAGCGCCTTACTGGCTAAGTCTTTGAGATCATCTTCCTGTCTTGTCTTACGATTTTACCCGGCCTCTTAGGGTTGGTTACATCCTCGGGTTATATCCCCGACACCCGGGCTCCCCCATATCCGTTCCATATTTGGGCTGGAAATGGGGGTGCCGGTGAGCCCGCGCGTTTGAGGCCGGTTGGAGAGGCCCGTGTGGGTCGAATTTTTGTGACCGCGCGACCTACCTGGGTGTTTGAGAAGGTTTTGAGGGGTCTAGTTATAGATTCTCTAAGGACTTTGGCAAACACCATACCCCCCTCCGGCGTGTCCAGAAGCGTTTATGTACAAAGCCCATGTTTGCGGACAGCCGCACATCTTCTTTTAAATGTCTGATATATTGAGGTGATACAACAACTTCAAAAGAATGTCCTACCTGTGCATTGCAAGATGCAAAGAGCCAACAAGTCCAACATACCTAAGAATAAAAAATGATGGATGTGTTTAGAACGCATCTAGATGTGATATAATTATTGCGCATCTAAATGACTAAATTAAGCATAAAAATAAAAAGGAAAAAGAAAGAAAATACCCACACGAATCTTCATGTAAAATCAATGACATAGGACTTAGATATACAATACTTATCTCATATGTAGATGTGTTTTAGCGAAACCGAAAAATTATTTATGCAGCCACACATCTCCCTTGTCGTGTGCCTCTTGCGACGAGCGACACACGTCTTCGATTCTGAAGTGCGCATCCGCAACATCGGCGTAGCGGGCACTATAACTCATGGTTGCCCACGCGGAGCAGCGGCCAAAGGTGGAGGAGGCCAGCGGACGAGCGTCGTCGATTGAGCAGCCCTAGCAGACCCGCATGCAGCGCAGAAAGGGCCAGCATCGCACCTCTGGAGTTGTCGTCCATGTCCACCTGCGAGCACTCCAGCATGATGCTCAGGGCCAGCTTGCCCCTCATCTCCGACAGAATCGCACAGGAAGGCGTTTGAGTCGCCGGAGCCGGAGCCGTCAGAGTGGTTGAGCGGCGGAGCGGAGTGGAGTGAAGTAAGGCTAGTGTTTGGTTCCTCATCAGGATTTATAGGGTCGGGTGGGCCAAAGGTGAGTCGGATGGACGTGGCGGATATGCCCGAATCACCACATATCCCTCCTACATTTGGTGTGGATTTAAGAGTGTCGGTCAACCTGGATCGATTATTTGTGATCGGTCAGTGACCGGTCTACTCGTGTGAATGTTTGTGACGGGTTTGTGGCGTCGATCATTGCTCTAAGGGCATCTATAGCTGCAACTTACAAATCCGACCCCTCATATGCCCGCCGACGCTAACATTGACTGGTCACGCCTCAAATAGTGCCTTCTACAACCGGACACCTCAAATCTCATATCTCAAATCCATACAAACCATGCAACTACTAGGTTGATGCATTATACACATCGTCTCACTACTCCATCACTACTAACATGTCATCGGACTACCAAAATTTGGCATGTTTGGATATGATGGACATCAGCCACGGCTGCCCTTGCCTTTCCCGGAGCCCTTGCAGTCCTTCTCGTTGAAGTACTCGTCGAAGACGCGGTAATGATCTCCTTGTCACTGGAGTTGTCCTCATCCTCACTCATCTACTCCTCCTCCTTCGATGGCATTCCGACCATTCCATGGATCGTCTGATTTTGCTCATGGGCGTGGGCGCGCGTGTTCTTTCGCTGCCGTTTCTTCAAAATACGGGCACAGATGCATGGCTTCCTCCTCTCTGGCGGCACACATCGCGGCATCTCGTGTCTCCGCCATTTTCGGTGAAGGATGACGGATGAGAGTGAAGTGGAGTGGCTAGGGTTTGGTCCTATGAATGGATGAGAACGAATATACATGGGGCCGATGCGGACCGGTGCGGGCTAGGCGAACGTACCTAGACGCTCTTGAACTCCTACATGTCCGTCCTATATTTCAGCTGGATATGCAGAATGTCGGACAGTACGGACGTATAAAACAGATTTAAGATGGGTGACTAGGTAAAAAATTAGTGACCGGTCAGTGATCGACGTTTGAGAGTGTACCACCTTAAACATCTCCTTGCGTGAAACGCCGTTGTACCAAGCACCAACGCCCTGAATATGCTACGCGCGCGCGGATGCATCATTTCGTCGTCGCAGTCGGTATCTGCAATTCTGCAGCACTGTCCACCAATGTGGCTAGCCAAGACGCGACGTAATAAGTACAGCATGCATGCCGCCCTTGTCTGCACGGCGGCAGCGACGATGCAGCGCCGTAGTACCACATTTCACCGTCACCACGGTATTCGAAAACGACTCCTTGTCTGTCCAGATAACCTGGACCGTATGTGTACGTACGTGCGAGCGCATTCAGCTACACTACGGAACGGACAGCCACGCCCAGACATAAATATACTGCAGGGAGCACTATTACAAACGGGGCAGCCACACCCTGACAGGGTCAGCGAATCGACGTGATTGCAGAATGAAATTGGGTTACAGTGCGGCGCGAGCTGGCCGAGGACGCCAGCGGTCGACCCGCGCCGGTCTCGTGTCGTCGTCGTCGCACGCCTTCCATGCTCGCCGATTTCATGCACCGGTTCCCGGGCCAAGGAGACACGGGAACCGACAGGTCAGCATGGACGGGACCAGGAGCTGCTATCACGCTCTGTTCCGGGCCACGTAGGCAATGCGACCACAGCACCGGGGCTGAGCTGTGATGTCCAGCTGTGTTCCTAGAGCCCTACCCGGAAGCACCGGCAGCATCCAGAGCAGAATAGTAGCAAACCAATCAAGCAGCTAGTCCGTGCATGGGTCGGATTACGGGAGCGCTGGCTGCGGCCGCCGTGCATGGCGGACGCGTTCGCAATCCTGCTCAGCCCGCGCCCAACAGTGGAAGTTTCGCAAATACCACTTGACGGCATGGGCATTCCCACGGTCCACCATGGTTTTTTTTTTTTAACACACGATCCACCATGGTTGATGCACCACATATCGATGTCGGGTCTCCCACGGACGACTTGGAGTGGGACGGGAGAAGAGAGAAGGAGCTTTGCCTTCTGCTGAGCCGATGAGCGGGTCAGAGTCAAGAGTAAACACGACGGGTGATTCCTCTACGGGAAATACACGCACCATCATGTCCTCGCTACCCCCAAACCCGACACGGCCTCTAATCAAGCTACAGCTCAAATCAATTTCCCGTCCAAGAGCACGCACGCATTGTGCACCATCAACCGGCGTCTCTCCTGGATCCATGGCAACCCCGACAGATCTACCCTACCATTCATTTTCCCCTGCAAATATCGCACTCTCTACATAGTAACCATTACTTTCTCCTGACTATTTTGCAGGGGAACACCAATGCACTAGGCCTGAATTACGCCCGCCCACAGACCCGTCCGTCGACACGGTCGGTATCCGTATAGCTAGCCAGGGCGGAGCGCACTTGTCAAACAGTGCGCGCGCTCGCGCTGCACTGCACAGCGACGACGAAGTAAGTAATCACGATGGATGGATGGATGTGCACCGCACGTACCACGCCACGGCCCCTTTCCCTGTCTCGCCGTGCTAACCGATAAGGACTCTCGATCTGACCCAAAGGTCTGTTGATCAGTGTGATAGAATGTTCCTATCTGCGGCCGACTGGCTATGCGTTCCTGCTCTGGTTGTGAACTCCCATCCATGCACGGTCCATATCAAGCGTGCGTGCGTGCGCTCGTGCGCTAGAAAAGCATCTATAGCCGGACATTACTAATTTTAATGAAGGTTCAGGACAACCTGATGTTAGAAGCTTTTCAACGCTACGCTTACATGTTGAATCTTGTTGGCTTTTAAACGTGCGTATGCAGCTGTACACGTGCGTATGCAGCTGTACAGGCGTGCCTACGCGATTCTTGCTTCGGCCGGCTACTTGACGAACTTGCGTAACTAGCGACACGAATAAAACTGATCGATGGATTTGATAGCTAAAGGCTCGTGTCGTGCCTTTGCTTTGTATTGCTTTTCGTTTTTCTGGTGTTACAATCAACACCCCTAGGGTATCTTTTATAAACGTCCACAAGGGACTATATAAATAGACTAGGACTAGGAATCCTAATACTACTAGGACTCGGTTTGGCTTTCTTTCCTAATCCTAAAGAAATAACATGATTAACGTCTGCATTCACCTCCTTAATCTTGTTGCTTGACTTCACTTCTTGCATTCCGACTTTCCTCCTCATCTCGATGAACTTCTGTCGACCGAGGGACATGGTGAAAATATCGGCAACTTGGTCTTTCGTGTTCACATGTTGAACCTCGATCAACCCTTCTTCAATGCACTCCCGGATATGGTGGAACCGGGTATCTATGTGCTTGCTCCTTTCGTGATGAATCGGATTATTGCACAACGAGATTGCAACTTGGTTATCGATCTTCAGTGACACCTTCTGCACCTCCCGCTTTGCAAGAATAGCTAGGAGTCTTCTCAGCCACACTGCTTGATAAGCCGCCGAGCTTGCCGCTATGTATTCTGCCTCGCATGAAGACAGTGCCACCACCTTTTGCTTCTGAGAATTCCAGCTAATCGGATTCGGGCCAAGGTAGAAAACCATGCCCGTTGTGCTCTTTCGGTCATCAACATCACCTGCAATGTCACTATCTGAATATCCACGAAGGATCAATCCTTCCTTTCCCTTTCTGTACGTGCAACAAAGATTAATGGTGCCTTTCACATAGCGCAAGGTTTGATTGACCACGCTCATGTGCTCAGTTGTCGGATTCTCCATGAAACGACTCACGATCCCGACTGAATAAGCCAAGTCAGGTAGGGTATGCACCAAATATCTTAGGCTGCCCACAACGCTTCGATACATTGTGGTGTCCACCGGCGGATTTGAGCTACGCTTGCTCAACTTGTGACGTTGGTCCATTGGAACTTGTGTCTCGTACCAATCTGACATGTCATACTTTTCCAATAACTTGACCGCATAAGCCGATTGACATAGGGAAATCTCTCCGGAGCTTTGCTTCACTTCGATGCCCAAGTAATAGCTGAGTAATCCCAGATCGCTCATGCTAAACTTGTTCTTCATTTGCGCCTTGAAACGTTCAATTTCTTGTACGCTATTTCCGGTGATAATCAGATCGTCGACATAAACTCCAACTAGCAGGTTTGAGCCTTTGGAGTTCTTTGTATAGACTGCGTGCTCGAGGGGACATCTCTTGAACCCGAGCGAGACCAAACTTCGGTCTAACTTTGAGTTCCAAGCTCTTGGCGCTTGCTTCAACCCATAAAGTGCCTTCTTGAGCTTGTAAACTTTCCCTTCTTCGCTTTTCTTCTCGTAGCCGAGGGGTTGTTCCACGTACACTTCTTCTGTGAGATCGCCGTTGAGGAAAGCGGATTTAACATCCATATGATGAACCTTCCAATCCTATTGTGCCGCCAAAGCTAGGAGCACTCTCACCGTCTCGATTCGAGCAACCGGTGCAAACACCTCATCATAGTCAACTCCTTGACGTTGAACGTAGCCCTTTGCAACGAGTCTTGCCTTGTACTTCACAATGGCACCCTCCGTGTCCTTCTTTAACTTGTAAACCCACTTCAAACCTATCGTCTTTTGGTTTGGAGGTCGGGTTACCAAAGTCCACGTGCCATTGCTCTCAATCGCCTTCATCTCCTCATCCATGGCGTGCGTCCAGCTAGGACTTTTGCTCGCCTCTACGAAGTTCGCCGACTCCTCAACTCCGAACAGACATAGTCCGGAGTACTCGAGCGTAACTGGCTTTGTGTACTTGTAGACTTTCTTGAGGGTCTTGTAGCGACGAGGCCGTGAGGAGTCCGTTGTGGCTTGCGAAGGAGGTGACACAAATTGTGTCGATGTTGATGGAGTTGAGGAAGATGGCTGAGTCTCGGGCGTGTCATCGACATCCGCGTCGTTGGCGTAGTCGTCGTGATCATGATCATCATCTTGATTGTCATCGTCACTATGCGCCTCGTTGTCAATGTTCTCGTCGAGATCTCCACCCGTGTCGTGCGCTTCGTTGTCGCTATCTCCTTGCGACCTATGCACGTCATCGTCGGTGTCCGCACCATGATAATCACTACCATTGTGGTCACCTTGGTTGGGCGTCTTATCAACCACTTGGACATCCTCCCCTGCATCATCATAAGTTGGAAATTCAACCGTGAATATGTTACTGTTTGGAGCATTGTCGGCTGCGGCGCTCCAATTCCACGCTTGGTTTTCTTCAAACACGACGTCGCGTGAAATCCGTAGATGCTTGGTTTGTGGATCGTAGAAGCGGTATGCTTTGGTGCCGGAACTCCTCTCGTATCCGATGAACACCATCTTGGTGCTACGATCGGCAAGCTTTGAGAGATGCGGCGCCGCCGTCTTCACATGTGCCACACACCCGAACGTCCGTAGATGATACACATTCGGCTTACGTCCGTAAATTGCTTCATACGGAGTCTTGCCGACCACCGCCTTCGTTGGAGCCCGGTTGAGAAGATAGACCGCCGTCGAGACAGCTTCTCCCCAAAAATTCCCCGGCAGGTTCTTGCTCTTGAGTAAACTCCTTGCCATGTCAACGACGGTTCGATTGCGCCTTTCAACGACCCCATTCTGCTGCGGCGTGTAAGGTGCCGTGAGGAACCTCTTTATGCCAATCTTCTCGCAGTAGTCGTTGAACTCATTCGACGTAAACTCTCCGTCGCGATCTGTCCGTAGAGCGTGAACCTTCAGCTTGTGTTGCATCTCTGTTGCAGCCTTCAACTTCTTGAACGCTTCAAACGCCTCATCTTTAGATCGTAGGAGAATGACCCACATATTTCTCGAGTAGTCGTCTACCACAAGGAAGAAATACTTCTTTCCAGCGTGAGTTGCCGGGGTGATAGGGCCACATAGATCACCATGGAGCAGCTCGAGTGCATCACTTGCACGATAGGTAGACTGAGCAGGGAATGGCCTATGGTGCAGTTTTCCAACCAAGCACCCGTCACATACTCGATCAACATGGTCGATAACTGGCATCCCGGATACCATCTCCATCTTTGACATCTTCTTCAAGGCGTAGAAGTTAACGTGTCCAAATCTAGCATGCCATAACCACGAATCATCATCACTCTTGGCAAGCCAACACTCCGGTTGAGATTGATCAAGGTTGAGGATATAGAGCCTATTCTGTGTGCGATTAACACGAGCTAGCACGTTTCGGAGGTTGTCGAAGATCGTCATCACTCCGCTCTCTATATTCACCTTGCATCCATTCTCGTCAAGCTTCCCAATAGAGATGATGTTGTTGCGCAGCCGTGGGATGTAGTACACTCCGGTGAGTATGCGATGTTGGCCTGTGAGACCCTCAAAGATGACAGATCCTTGCCCGCAAATCTGCACAGCTGAACCATCACCGAACTTGACCGAGCCTTCAACATCGTATTCCAGCTCAAGGAATTTCTCCTTGCACCCCGTCATGTGGTTACTGGCACCCGTGTCGAGATACCACGACACGTTCTAATCACCGGATAACTTTGGTGTCACTTTTTCCTCATGAAGTAGCACCTTCCGGCTTGGTTTCACAACCACCGTTTCAGCGAGATCACAAACTTCGGCCATCAGAAGACCTGGACCTTCGTCTTCCTGCTTTGCCAAATTTGCCTTGATCTCCCGCTTGTTAGGCTTTGGACAATCCATCGCAAAGTGACCCATCTTATTGCAGTTATAGCACTTGACCTCGGACAAGTCCAAGTTCCGTGCTTTCTGCTCTTTAGATTGGCCCGCCTTACCACGACCTTGTGGTTTGCCTTTTCCTTTGCCTTTTCCGGTTTGTCCATCGCCCTTCGTGTTGCTTGAGCCTTCGCCACCGTCACGCCTTCCTTTGCTACTTGGGGCCTCCCAATCTGCGCGCGAGTACATGAGTTGGTCACTACCTCCTCCTTTGCCTTTCCGACAGCCAAGAGCATTCTCTTCCCATGGCCGCAATCGTCCAATCGCCTCCGTTATGGTCATGTCATCGATGTCGTAAAGCTGCTCGAGCGTGCCGATGATGTACGTGAATTTATCAGTGACAGAACTGAAAAACTTCTCCATGATCTCGGTCTCATCGAGCTTTGCACCAAGCGCGCGGATCTCTCCCACCAAAGTAGTAAGACGCATGGCGTAGTCATTCACCGATTCAGTTTCCTCCATCTGCAACTTGTGAAATTGGCGCTTCAGCACTTGTGCCCTTGCCTCGGTGACACGATCTTCTCCGATCCTCATCTCGTTAAGTGGGTTCCACGCCTCTCTTGCCGTCTCGAACTCCGCCAATGTCATCAGCACGGAATCCGGCACAGACTAGGCTATGGCGGCCATGGCACCTTCGTCGCGCTCCTCGTCGACGTCGTCGTCCGTGATGGCCTCCCACACTCGAAGGGATCGAAGAATAATCTTCATCTTCACCGCCCACATGCCGTAGTTGGCGTCGGTGAGCATCGGGTACTGGATGGGGATGTTGCGATGCGCCTGGACGTTGGCGCCGCTCGTTCCTCCACCACTGGTTGCTGACTTGACGCCCTTCTTCACCTTGTCGCCGTTCTTGTTCGCCTTGGCACCGCCCTTGCCGGACTTGACCGACTCAACATCGCTGTCCGTCATCGTAGATCGTAGATCGTCGAGGCTCTAGATACCAATTGTTGGCTTTTGAACATGCGTATGCAGCTGTACAGGCGTGCCTACGCGATTCTTGCTTCGGCCGGCTACTTGACGGAACTTGCGTAACTAGCGACACGAATAAAACTGATCGATGGATTTGATGGCTAAAGGCTCGTGTCGTGCCTTTGCTTTGTATTGCTTTTCGTTTTTCTGGTGTTACAATCAACACCCCTAGGGTGTCTTTTATACACGTCCACAAGGGACTATAGAAATAGACTAGGACTAGGAATACTAATACTACTAGGACTCGGTTTGGCTTTCTTTCCTAATCCTAAAGAAACAACATGATTAACTTCTACAAATCTTAGGAGGGGATTTAAGCGGTACTCATCGGTGAACTATGCGAACAAGGGAAAGAACCCGGTCTCCGAGGGCTTCGTATGACAGAAGACGTGACAAGAATGAGAGGTATGGACAATGACGATGGCGATGAGTTAGTGGAACCGCAGCCTGTTGTCAGAAGGAAGCTACCTTCTAAAAGGAGATGAGGCCACAAGACGCGATGAACGGAGTAGTAGTGTTGTCCTGGTTTTAAGTCGTTGAACTAGTAGCAATGTTTGTATTTGGTTTAACTCGTTGATGAACTTGTATTTCTGTGAAATCAAGTTTTTGGTTCTATTGGAACTTATATTAAGCTTATTATTTATTGTCACTCTCTCATTCAAACAGAAATATTGGTCAAAATGCAATATGTTATTGTCAAGTTGCCAATCGCAAGTTGTTAAATTCCTGTGCAATTTGGCATGTGTGACGTCTATGGGAGGACGCCACACCATTTGGCATGTGCAACGCCTAACAGAAAGGCGCTACACAAATTTGCCACTTTCTGTTACTGCACCGTTTGACATGTGTGATGCCTATGTGAAGGGCGCCACACATTTGGCTAGAGCAACGCCTAACAGGATGGCGCCACACAAACTTATCACTCTGTGTCACTGCGGTGTTTGACATGTGTGATGCCTATGTGTACGGCGCCACACCATTTGGCATCTGTGACGTCTAGGTGTAAGGTGCCACACAATTTGAGACTGCATGGAAGTTTATTACAGCCACATCATAATTTATCACAACCACTTCATAATTTATCACAACATATGACATCATAATTTATCCAGCATATTAAATCATAAGAATAGCCCAACAACACATAGAGGAGTTTCATAATAGAAGAGTTTTATAGTAGAGGAGTTTCATAGTACACAAGTTCCAAATAACAAAATAAGCAAGTCGATAAGGTTCAACAACACAGTAGGTTCAAAGATGAAAGCGCGCATGACGAAAAGAAGTAGCACGCTCTATTGTGTCGAGCAAGGCCCCTTTCCCTTCTTCTTCATCTTCCTCTTCCCTTTTGCGCATTTTTGATGCCTCTTTCATCACCCTCTCCGTAAAGCGTTGATGATCCCGCTCTCTCCTTGCTGCATTCTCTGCGGTTAACTTCTTATAGTTTGCTACAAAATTCTTTTGACGTTTCTAAATCATCTTCTTGTGCTCCTCCTTCACCCGTTTCTGGTAGTTGTAGTAATCAATCGTCATTTTCAGTTCCTCCTTCCTCGTCGTTTCCCTCTCCTCTTCCTTCTTCCTCTTCGCTTTGAGAGCATCCTCCTCTCTCAACTTCTTTGCAACCCTCTCCCACAACCCCTGCTCCTCACTGACTGTATCCTTGTCCTTCATCCACTCGGTTGTTGCCTTATTGGATTGAGACGCCCCTACAACCATGAAAAAATAGCAACACAATAGTTAGTAAAGCAACGATAGTACATGGTTAACATAGAATGGAGCATTAAAAATAACAAGAAAAAGATAAGTCAATAATGTGTTGTACGGAAAATGGTCCTCGTAGGTATCCACGCATACCAATCCTAGTAAGTCCACGAGCTCTCCCACCCCTACCTCATGCACCAGCACGCACTATCCCATGAGCATATCCTCTAGTAAGTCCAAGTCGCCTAGGAACATGTTGACTAGGATCTTTTTGTCTAGGAACTTGTTGGCTACTACTTGCTTGGCTAGGAACTTGTTGACTACTACTTGGTTGGATTGACCTTGAATCATTTTTTTGCACTTCTTCTTAGGGTCGATACATCTCCTTGTGTTGTGCCCTCTTCCACCACACTCTCCATAATGTGATATCTCAGTAGGCTCTTGGAATTGGTTGTTCCCCATTTCTCGGCCACCACCATGGCCCCAACCATCCATGTCTCCTCTAAATCGCTTTGTCTTTCGTCTTCCCCTTTTGATCACTTTCCATTCCGGGACATGCAATAGTTGAAGCCCATGATACTCGAGCCATTGTGATTGGTCAAAGTATGGTTCAAATCTGTGACACCCCGGTAGTTAAGCTATAGTAACCACACTATAATGATGCTAGATCATCATGTTTAACTGAGCTAGGTTGTCACCTAATAGGAATCAAAGCAGTTATCATATTTAGTTTAAAGACAAAAGAATTAAATTTTCAAATGTAAAGAAATAAAAATGTTTGAGTTGTAGGAGATAATAATGGTTAATATATTTTCTAAACTAGCGTGCAGAAAAATATGTATATAAAGAAATAAGCATAAGGGTGAAATAAAACTGAAAATGAAATACAAATAAAGAAAAAAGAAACAGCAGAGAAAAAAAAAGGCCAAACCCCCACCCCTGGCCCAACCGGGCCTAGTGGCCCAGCCGGCCACGCCTCCAACCGTCGCCGAACAAACCCTAGCGAGCGAGACTCACTCCCCTCGCTACCCCCCCCGACCGCCGCCGCCAGGGCGCATCCCACCACCATCCACCTCGAGGGCCCCCCCTCCCTGGCGCACCAACCCCCCCCCCCCCCCCCCCGCTCCTCTCGGTCACCACGACCGAGGCCACCCACCGATCTCCTCTCTCTCTCTCTCTCTCGGTACAGACCCCCCACCGACAGAAGCCCCCCCACCTCTCGTTCCCTCCCCAGATCGACAACCCCTGCCTGATCCACTCCCTCGCTGCCCCAGATCCACCTCTCCCTCCCGAGCCTCCCAGTCCCTCCCCACCGAGGCACCAGCCCCCCGTCGGCCCCTCTACCTCCCTCCGGTGGCCCCCCCTTACGGCCTCCCCCTCCTCTCCCTCGGCTCCTCCTCCCACCGGAGGGACCGAGCCCCACCTCGTCTCCCACCTCGCCTCCAAGCCTCGAGGAGCCCCGCCGGCAGGAGCCCCTGCTTCGTCCCCCCCCCCACGTCGGCCCTTCCTCCCGCTCGGTCCAGGAGGGACCGGGCAAGGAGACCCCCTTCTCCTCACCACGCTGGTCATCCGGCCGGCCCCGACCTCCGGGAGGCTTTCTTCGGCGACCCACCTCGCCGGATCCGTCATCACCGCCTCCGGGAACGCCTCCACGCCGTCTCCTCCGCCCCTTCCCGCGAACTCCGGCTTCACCGGGCCGTCTCATCAACGTCGGTGAGCCCCTCCTCGGGCTCCTCCCACCATCTCGTTCCCCTCGCCGTCGCGGTTCCGTTCCGACGAACGGCACTCTGTTCCGACGACGTGATGATCGCGTAGGAGAGGTTGAAGTTAGTGTTTCTTCTCTGTTGAGAAGAGAAGGAGCACAGAAGATGACTCTGTGTTAACAAAGAGAGGGAGATGAGAGTTTTTGAGAGAAATAAAAATAAAACTATGTATTGCGTATGTATCTTGTATGTATAGATGCACGTATGTATGTATGTATTTCGGTATATGGCGGTATACGTTAAATGTTTGGTTATATATCTGTGAGTAAAAATGCGTATTTGGCCTAAAGCCACTTACCGGTGGGGCCAACGCACCCTGCTGTCTATGACAGGGAGGCCCCACACCCCTTTTTAAAGAAAAGTGAAAATTAAAATATAAAAATAATGTTAATGTTTTTATTAAATAAATAAATAGATATATTAGTTAAATTAATTAATTGGAAAATTAGAATAATTAGAGTATGACACGTGGGTCCCCCACTAAATTAATCTGATTAATTAATATTTAATCTTAATTAAAACTTGTGCCTATGACGTTCGGGACCCGCTGGTCAATTGACGAGTCAACTGTTGATGTGAGCATGACATCATGCTGATGTTATAATAGCTTTTTATTAAATTATTTAAATCTGTTTATAATTCCTAATTATTGAATAAAACTTTAAAAATTAATATTAAATAATCCGTAAGTGAGATCAAAATATTTTCAACATGAAAGTTGATCAGCAGAACGAGACGAACCCGGATACACGGTCCATTCGTGTGTCACGCATTCCTAGCATAGCAAACATGGAACTTTTCCACCGTTTCGAGTATGACCGGTAGTAGCCCGAGACCCGGAAAATATCGTCAGATATTCTTCTCACCCGTCTATGACGGATGCTGCTGCGCTAGCTCATGTCTAGCCTGCATCTTGCCATGTCATGCTTTGTGTTACACCGTTGCTATTATTTATTGTTTCTTCCCCCTCTTCTTACCGGTAGACCCCGAGACTGACGCTGCTGCCGGGTACATCTACGACCCTCCCGATCAGTCCTTCGCCGCAGAGCAGCAAGGCAAGCAACCCCCCCCCCCTTGATCATTCCTATATCGCCTATGTCTTTCTTCCTACTGCTTGCATTAGTATTTTGCTACGGTTGTAGTTAGCTCCTATATGTGATGCATGGCCTGTTTTTGATGAACTACTACTTTCAGTCCTGGACCTTTAATATGCTTAGTATAGGTGGAGCAGTCATTCCCTCTGACCCCGTAGTTCAGTTGCCCCGCTTGTTTTCATATCTCGATCTCTGATCGACGAGCCAGACCCGACACAGCACATACACCCCCTTCGTTGTACGATGCTACGGAGATACTATCGGTACCGAGGGTGACACCTCGTTAAGTACTCCTGATGATATCTCTGTAGTATAGCTAGTCGGTCGTGGTTATCGAGGGTGATTCCTCTATCACCATTCCCGACGATGCCTCTGTCGTGCAACCCCTCAAGTGTGGGACCCCCGAGGGTGATTCCTCTAAGCCCACCTTGACGGATACATCGTTCAGAATCCAACGAGGGTGATACCTCGGATTCCCCCCGATGTAATACCCACACAGTTACTCGACCATGTTGCTGGGATCGTTGGTGATTAGTTGTAAGACGGGTGGATTCCCGTGGGACTGTGTTGATGGCCTAATTAAAATGTTAATGGATTTGGGTGTATGATCTGGGTTGGTCGGAGACCTTTTCGCACTAACCGGCTACGCGGGAAGAATTATGGGTACTCGGCGTCGCGGTATCAGCCGAAGCTTTTCAGATGTCAGCAATCATAGTGGCGCGCGCCCGAGTGGTCCCGAGATGCATTGCGCTTGTGATTAAGGGATGCTAGGACTGACGTCGGCCGCCCTCGCATCGTGCAGGAGCGCGGAGGGGAACTGGGCCCATGAACCCTTTGCGCTTAGGATTTAGACCGGCGGGCTAACCTCTCTGATTAGTCTTAGGTGGGGCTGCGACGTGTCGATATTCCGAGGCCGGGCAGGACCCAGAAAAGTATGTCCGGCCAGAGTGTTATCGAGCGTGACGGGACATGTGGTGCACCCCTGCAGGAATGAAAATTAACTATTCGGATAGCCGTGTCCACGGTTAGAGGACGACTTGGAGTTGTGCCCCGATCTTATACAACTACAATGATTACTTAACTGGAATTAGTTTGCCTCGGGATTGCTTCCTCGGAGGGAGTCGAGGGAGGATCTTTAGGCGCGACCTCACTTTAATATTGCTGCAACAATATGACTATTAATGTTTTACCCCTGTTCTACTCTCGTCTATTGCTGCAAGACCCTGAAGACGCTAGTCTTCGATAGGACTAGGCCTTGTCTCTCTATTCTGGCATTGCTGCAGTCAGTCCACATATAACCCCCCTCCCCTTCCTTGATACTGATGCATAATTAGAATAGTTCTGATGTAAGACTTGCGAGTACTTTGGATGAGTACTCACCGCTGCTTTGCTCCCCCCCCCCTTGTCCCCTTGATCCGTTTGCTATGACCAGATGATGGAGCCTAGGAGATGGAGGTCCCCGCCGACGACGACTGCTACCCCGACGGTGCCTACTACTACGTGGAGGCCGCTGATGATCAGGAGTAGTTAGGAGGTTCCCAGGCAGGAGGCCTCGCCTCGTTCGATCGTTGTATCTTTTGTGCTAGCCTTCTCTAAGGCACCCCATGTTTTATGTCTGTACTCAGATATTGTTGCTTCCGCTGACTCGTGTGTTTATCGAGCTTCCGTATTCTAGCCCTCGAGGCCCTTGGCTTGTAATATGAAGCTGATGTTATTTTATTTGTGTCCTGAGTTGTGTTGTGATATCTTCCCGTGAGTCCTTGGGTTTGATCGTACACATTTGCGTGTATGATTAGCGTACGATTAAACCGAGTGCGTCACAAATTGGTATCAGAGCCGACTGCCTGTAGGTAGCCCTCTTTCCAACTCCTTGGCCGAAGTTGAGTCTAGTGTTTGAAAAACTTTCCTAACACTGATGTTGTGGCTTACGGGCCGACATCTCAATTGGGTGGTATTAGCATCTTTTACTCCTTTCCTATACTCTGGGTTCTATTCTCTCTTCTCTTTCGGGATAAAGATTTTGCTAACTCTAACATTAGGTTCTCGTAAATATTTCCTCCCGGAGAGCCTCGTATTCCAGACGATGGCTTTATCCCTTAGAAGAACTGCAGTTACTCTTCGACGTTCTCTTGAGCTGTTGTGCTCATTGCTTCTGCAATTTTCCCTTCCTTCGTCAACCACTACGGATGACCATGTATAAATGTCATTCATACTTTCTTCTCCAATTGTTCTTGTTTTACGAGATGCAACGAATTACCTTATCGGGGATTCGTCCGTCATCAGGTGTCATGGGTTTCGATAGCTCTCTGAATTACTATTCGGTCTTCCGAAATCCTCTGTAGCCAAATGTTCATGACCTTTCTCACCTGCTTGCATTATGATTAAACCCATATGTCTAGCAGCATTCATTAAAATCCTTTGTGATTTCCTGTGATCTTATTGATTCTACCTTTCTGTGAATGCACACGATCATGTGTTGTGACTCATAAATTATCTACCGGATCAGACGTCCTTCCACACCGAGATGGTTCTCGACAGATGAACTTTTGGTTGGATGTCCATCTAAGTCCATTCAATCTACTTGTTTTTGATCGGAGCATCTGATTATGATACGCCAACCTGGAAATCATAATTCCTGAGGTAATTAAGTATCGATATTTTTCAGATGTTCTATAACCCGATGCATTGCGTCCTATCTCCCTCTGATTGAGTACCGATACTCACATCAGATCATTTGTGGATTGTCAGACTCATTCCGAGTTATTATCCGACGGCATCCTTTGCTTTAGAAAATTCTTGTGATTGCTTCCCCTGACACATGATCCCTTTGGTAAATTGTGTCTTCTCCCTTTGATAAGTTGTACCATACGATTTGTCAACCATGCCCTTCAAGCATGTGTTAATTACTCTTGAAGTTTGTGGTACATGTTCCTAAGATGCCCCAATGGGTTGAACCTATGCCTTCCTAAAATCAATATGACCTGAAGAGTTTTCACGAGTCTTACTCTTCTGGTGTTATGCCGGATATTCGTTCAAAGCTACAACCTGATCAAAGGCGAGGAATAAATGGCAGGTGATGCATTGATGAAGTGGGAGTCGACCTTGAACTCTGTGTTCATGCCCATGGAAACGATGTTGATCCTATCATACAAACTCCTCGTAACAATAATCAATAATTCTATGATTTGATTTGGTATCTCTCGTTTGGTACCTTACAATCGTGGTTCCGACCATGTTGTCCTACCTTGATTTCATTCTTAGATGAATTAAAGTACTTGTCTTCTTCAGATCAATACATCGGTCCAAGCCTTAATGTTGATCTACCTCCGAATATTATTCCTTGTAGCTCGAGGATATCACGGAGCTATATAACTTCTTGTGAGCTCCTCATCAACTGTGATATTTTCATTAATTCCAGCTCCCTCGTGTTTGAGTTGTTGGACACGCGAGTACATCGACAACCGAATCGAGTATGCATTGTGATTCAACAACTTTTAGCAATCTTCCTTGTTAACGAGGTTGTACTCGATCATGTCGTTCCAAGCTGTCACGCTACATCATCATCGCCATGTTGGAGCTCGACCATGCTATCTATACCCTTCATCCCTGGAACACAATTCCAACTATGCGTTAAGCTTGCATCGAGCTTTCCGCATCATGTTAGTGGTCCTGAAAGGCAATCTCAATTCTAGGCTAGCAGTCTTAACTGTGTTTCCCGCAACCTGTAGCTTCACCATTCCCTTGCTTGATGTCGTCGCTAATCGATTACATCTTCGTGAAGTTCTCGACAATTGTGTCGTGGTCATTGTCAGCATTTCGAGCTCTTGCAGGGTATCGATCGAATGCATGATGAGAAATGCCATCCTTGCCCCTTGATGATTTGTGTTTTCATCAACAACCTTTTTGCCTCCCCGCCAACACAAACATGTTCGTGTTTAGTGTTGTCCCTTAAGTTCCTTGCTTTTCAGCTTATGTTATCCTCTGCCTTGGAGTATCACTATCTTTTTTTGTCAAGAATGTTGCGAGCATCATTGCACCTCTTAAGAATTCTTGATATAGTGATACTTCTCGACATCACCATTCATTTCTTTGTCCCGTGTTGTTTTAAACCGGAATACCAACAAGTGAACTCTGATGTGTGATTCCAATACTTCTCGCAACCCTGTTGCCTTGAGGTTGGCAATTGATTGTTTCATTCTTAGTAAGTGGGGTTTTGACTCATTATTTTTGACATTGGTTGTGCTACTCCGTCCGTATTTCCGAGTGCACCCTTCGACCAATGTTTAAGTTGTTGTTGTTCCCTCGAGCATACAACATTATACCATTTGATTTGACAAATGCTATCTCCTTGATATTATAATTTTGGAAATTCATCCCTGTCAAAATCTTGAGGGATTTATGTTGCGCCCATCGGCCACACCCTCAACTTCTCTATGTTCCACGATCAAGCTCTTGAAATCATTATCCTTGGGCCTAGCTCATGAAGAATATGTGGATAGTACAAGTGTATTTCCCAAAGTTCACGTGCACTCTTTCCGCCGTGAATATGTGAAAGTTTTGTTTCGCTTCCTCTCGTGAAATACCAAATCATTCACGCATGCGCGAAGTGTTATATGTTTTGAAGATTTGTTATCTGCACTTCATATAATTTCTCCTAGCACGTGAAACCACTCACTGATTTGATCAAGGAAAAGAAGTTCCTTCATAAGAGCTAATTCAGACTTAACCATGGTCCTTGGTATCTTTGGTGGTAGTTCTCAAAACGGAACTGAGGTGCATTGAGTTATAGGAATTCCATGTGGGCACAACTATTTTGATATTGTGTTGATGTGTGTTACAATCCAACTCATGATCGAATACTTGCTTCCGTAGCTCATATCATGAGAATCTTGCATCTTCATATTTTCTTCTCAGGTATCTTGAGTCTGAGGTATCTTGAAACCAATCAGATCCGAATCTCGGTCAGATATGATGGGTGGAATATTTCCCCAATAATTATAACTTTGGTCTTATGTAACTCGGTAGGGTGATGTCTTGTCTCGCACACCGGGCCGAAGGACCTATTGATATAAATCCTTCCTTATGTAAGGTTCGCCATTCTACCATGAGGAAATTGCATGACTTAGCTTCGTAAGTTGTTCCTCATGGTTCCTCTTTGAATGCCCATAAGTACAACTTTTATGTGATGACCAGGTCGATGCTACCCCGAAGCACGGATGTGGTACTTCAAATTTCAACAGGAACATTGGAAGCGCAATGCTAAATTGTTCCTGATCAATTGTCCAGACCACGTGGTATGGGTAAACATATTGATTCTTCTTGCCTCTTTATCAAGATGGTTATGTACTTGATGACCTATCATGTATACCATACTCTATGTTTTCCTCGGGAATGGTATACTTTAATACTTGTGTGTGTGAACACATTTTCTTTCCCATTGGTCTCTTTGACCTTTCTTGTGGCATAACTTATCTAAGCAGTGTTAATTGCTTGCTTAGGTAAAATTCTCGGTATACAACTCTGTCAGTAAGACCCTGTTACTATTATGGATAACATCCCGGTAGCCGCCGGTGGACGAGAACCTTACCTATTGGTCCGCCTCGTTTCAACGTGCAGGAAAATGGTTCTATTCGTCCCCCGCCCTTGGTACCTATGTGGTTGCCGACATAACTAGCAGGTTATCATCTGGCATGTCTTGCTACCAAGACCGTATAATATGTCACCCCTCTGCCTACTCTCGGCCCACATGGTGGACCCATAACCCAAAGTTCCACAGGATTGAAACCTCACTCTCCTGTACATCTTTGACTCCAGAGTATCCTTTACACTTGGCTTCGTATGGAATTCCAGAGCCACCGTTCAATGGACCAATCGCTCTTCGATCCAGATATCATCCAACATACTAAAGATCAAGTCCGCATTATTCATGTGAATCTGAAGGCTGCTCAATCTCGTCAGAAAAGTCAGTATGACCGTCATCATCAAGATATGGTCTATCAACCTGGCGAAAAGGCTTATCTTCGTGTCACACCAATGAGAGGTGCACATCGTTTTGGAATCAAGGGCAAGTTGGCTCCTCACTATATTGGTCCTTTCACTATTCTCGAAAAGCGTGGAAGAGTGGCTTATCAATTGGAACTGCCTGCGAACCTTTCTCAGGTTCACGATGTCTTCCATATTTCTCAGCTTCGTCGCTCCTTCAAGGATCCTATTCGAGTAGTGGATCATGATATGCTTGAGCTGCAACAAGACCTCTCTTATAAAGAGCATACGGTCCGCATTCTCGACCAAGCTGAACGTAAAACTCATCGCAAAGTCACCAAGTTCCTCGAGGTGCCGTGGTCAAATCATTCTGAAGATGAAGCCACTTGGGAACGCGAGGATCATCTTCGTGATGAATACCTCGAGCTCTTCCCTTCTACCTCTAAATTCTCGCGACGAGAATTCTTGTTAGTAGGGGAGAGTTGTGACACCCCGGTAGTTAAGCTACAGTAACCACACTATAATGATGCTAGGTCATCATGTTTAACTGAGCTAGGTTGTCACCTAATAGGAATCAAAGCAGTTATCATATTTAGTTTAAAGACAAAAGAATTAAATTTTCAAATGTAAAGAAATAAAAATGTTTGAGTTGTAGCAGATAATAATGGTTAATATATTTTCTAAACTAGCGGACAGAAAAATATGTATATAAAGGAATAAGCATAAGGGTAAAATAAAACTGAAAATGAAATACAAATAAAGCAAAAAGAAACAATAGAGAAAAAAAGGCCAAACCCCCACCCCTCGCCCAACTCGACCTAGTGGCCCAGCCGGCCAGGCCTCCAACCGCCGCCGAACAAACCCTAGCGAGCGAGACTGACTCCCCTCGCTACCCCCCCTGACCGCCGCCGCCAGGGCGCATCCCACCACCAGCCACCTCGAGGCCCCCCCCTCCCTGGCGCACCAACCCCCCCCCCCCCCCCGCTCCTCTCGGTCACCCACGACCGATGCCACCCACCGATCTCCTCTCTCTCTCTCGGTACACACACCCCCACCGACAGAAGCCCCCCCACCTCTCGTTCCCTCCCCAGATCGGCAGCCCCTGCCCGATCCACTCCCTCGCGGCCCCAGATCCACCTCTCCCTCCCGAGCCTCCCAGTCCCTCCCCACCGAGGCACCAGCCCCCCGTCGGCCCCTCTACATCCCGCCGGCGGCCCCCCTTACGGCCTCCCCCTCCTCTCCCTCGGCTCCTCCCACCGGAGGGACCGAGCCCCACCTCGTCTCCCACCTCGCCTCCAAGCCTCGAGGAGCCCCGCCGGCAGGAGCCCCTGCTTCGTCCCGCCCCCCCACGTCGGCCCTTCCTCCCGCTCGGTCCAGGAGGGACCGGGCAGGGAGACCCCCTTCTCCTCACCACGCCGGTCATCCGTCATCACCGCCTCCGGGAGCCTTTCTTCGGCGACCCACCTCGCCGGATCCGTCATCACCGCCTCCGGGAACGCCTCCACGCCGTCTCCTCCGCCCCTTCCCGCGAACTCCGGCTTCACCGGGCCGTCTCATCAACGTCGGTGAGCCCCTCCTCGGGCACCTCCCACCATCTCGTTCCCCTCGCCGTCACGGTTCCGTTCCGACGAACGGCGCTCCGTTCCGACGACGTGATGTTCGCGTAGGAGAGGTTGAAGTTAGTGTTTCTTCTCTGTTGAGAAGAGAAGAAGCAGAGAAGAAGACTCTTTGTTAACAAAGAGAGGGAGATTAGAGTTTTTGAGAGAAATAAAAATAAAACTATGTATTGCCTATGTATCTTGTATGTATGAGATGCACGTCTGTATGTATGTATGTATGTATGTATGTATGTATGTATTTCGGTATATGGCGGTATACGTTAAATGTTTGGTTATATATTTGTGAGTAAAAATGTGTATTTGGCCTAAAGCCACTTACCGGTGGGGCCAACGCACCCCGATGTCTATGACAGGGAGGCCCCACACCCCTTTTTAAAGAAAAGTGAAAAATAAAATATAAAAATAATGTTAATGTTTTTATTAAATAAATAAATAGATATATTGTTGGCGAACGTCGCATGGGAAACAAAAATTTTCCTACGCGCACGAAGACCTATCATGGTGATGTCCATCTACGAGAGGGGATGAGTGATCTACGTACCCTCTTAGACCGTACAGCAGAAGCGTTTAGAGAACGCGGTTGATGTAGTGGAACGTCCTCACGTCCCTCGATCCGCCCCGCGAACAATCCCGCGATCAGTCCCACGATCTAGTACCGAACGGACGGCACCTCCGCGTTCAGCACACGTACAGCTCGACGATGATCTCGGCCTTCTTGATCCAGCAAGAGAGACGGAGAGGTAGAAGAGTTCTCCGGCAGCGTGACGGTGCTCCGGAGGTTGGTGATGACCTTGTCTCAGCAGGGCTCTGCCCGAGCTCCGCAGAAACGCGATCTAGAGGAAAAACCGTGGAGGTATGTGGTCGGGCTGCCGTGGAAAAGTCGTCTCAAATCAGCCCTAAAACCTCCGTATATATAGGTGGGAGGGAGGGGACCTTGCCTTGGGGCTCAAGGAGCCCCAAGGGGGCCGACCGAGTCCAAGGGGGAGGACTCTCCCCCCCCCCCCAAACCGAGTTGGACTAGGTTTGGTGGGAGGGAGTCCCCCTTCCTTCCCACCTTCTCCTTTTTTTTCTTTCTCTCTTGATTTTCTTCTCCTTGGCGCATAGGGCACTTGTGGGCTGTCCCACCAGCCCACTAAGGGCTGTTGTGTCTCCCCAAAGGCCTATGGGCTTCCCCGGGGTGGGTTGGCCCCCCCGGTGAACTCCCGGAACCCATTCGTCATTCCCGGTACATTCCCGGTAACTCCGAAAACCTTCCGGTAATCAAATGAGGTCATCCTATATATCAATCTTCGTTTCCGGACCATTCCGGAAACCCTCGTGACGTCCGTGATCTCATCAGGGACTCCGAAAAACATTCTGTAACCAACCATATAACTCATATACGCATAAAACAACGTCGAACCTTAAGTGTGCAGACCCTGCGGGTTCGAGAACTATGTAGACATGACCCGAGAGACTCCTCGGTCAATATCCAATAGCGGGACCTGGATGCCCATATTGGATCCTACATATTCTACGAAGATCTTATCGTTTGAACCTCAGTGCCAAGGATTCGTATAATCCCGTATGTCATTCCCTTTGTCCTTCGGTATGTTACTTGCCCGAGATTCGATCGTCAGTATCCGCATACCTATTTCAATCTCGTTTACCGGCAAGTCTCTTTACTCGTTCCTTAATACAAGATCCCGCAACTTACACTAAGTTACATTGCTTGCAAGGCTTGTGTGTGATGTTGTATTACCGAGTGGGCCCCGAGATACCTCTCCGTCACACGGAGTGACAAATCCCAGTCTTGATCCATACTAACTCAACCAACACCTTGGGATATACCTGTAGAGCATCTTTATAGTCACCCAGTTATGTTGCGACGTTTGATACACACAAAGCATTCCTCCGGTGTCAGTGAGTTATATGATCTCATGGTCATAGGAATAAATACTTGACACGCAGAAAACAGTAGCAACAAAATGACACGATCAACATGCTACGTCTATTAGTTTGGGTCTAGTCCATCACGTGATTCTCCCAATGACGTGATCCAGTTATCAAGCAACAACACCTTGTTCATAATCAGAAGACACTTACCATCATCGATCAACTGGCTAGCCAACTAGAGGCATGCTAGGGATGGTGTTTTGTCTATGTATCCACACATGTAAATGAGTCTTCATTCAATACAATTATAGCATGGATAATAAACGATTATCTTGATACAGGAATTATAATAATAACTATATCTATTATTGCCTCTAGGGCATAATTCCAACAGTCTCCCACTTGCACTAGAGTCAATAATCTAGCCCTCACATCACCATGTGAATTACATTGTAATAAATCTAACACCCATACAGTTCTGGTGTCGATCATGTTTTGGCCGTGGAAGAGGTTTAGTCAGCGGGTCTGCTACATTCAGATCCGTGTGCACTTTGCATATATTTACGTCCTCTTCCTCGATGTAGTCGCGGATGAGGTTGAAGCGTCGTTTGATGTGTCTGGTCTTCTTGAGAAACCGTGGTTCCTTTGCTAAGGCAATGGCACCCGTGTTGTCACAAAACAAGGTTATTGGATTCAGTGCGCTTGGCACCACTCCAAGATCCGTCATGAACTGCTTCATCCAGACACCCTCCTTAGCCGCCTCCGAGGCAGCCATGTACCCCGCTTCACATGTAGAATCTGCTACGACGCTTTGCTTGGAACTGCACCTGCTTACTGCACCCCCATTAAGAATAAATACGTATCCGGTTTGCGACTTAGAGTCGTCCGGATCTGTGTCAAAGCTTGCATTGACGTAACCTTTTACGGCGAGCTCTTCGTCACCTCCATACACGAGAAACATCTCCTTAGTCCTTTTCAGGTACTTCAGGATATTCTTGACCGCTGTCCAGTGATCCACTCCTGGATTACTCTGGAACCTACCTGCCATACTTATGGCCAGGCTAACATCCGGTCTAGTGCACAGCATCGCATACATGATAGAACCTATGGCTGAAGCATAGGGGACGGAGCGCATATGCTCTCTATCTTCATCAGTTGCTGGGCACTGAATCTTACTCAATCTTGTACCTTGTAAAACTGGCAAGAAACCTTTCTTGGATTGTTCCATTTTGAACCTTTTCAAAACTTTATCAAGGTATGTGCTTCGTGAAAGTCCTATCAGGCGTTTTGATCTATCCCTATAGATCTTAATGCCTAGAATGTAAGCAGCTTCTCCTAGGTCCTTCATAGAGAAACTTTTATTCAAGTAACCTTTTATGCTCTCCAAAAGCTCTACGTTGTTTCCAATCAGTAATATGTCATCCACACATAATATTAGAAACGCCACAGAGCTCCCACTCACTTTCTTGTAAATACAAGATTCTCCATCCACTTGTATAAACCCAAATGCTTTGATTACCTCATCAAAGCGTTTGTTCCAACTCCGAGATGCTTGCACCAGTCCATAAATGGATCGCTGGAGCTTGCACACCTTGTTAGCATTCTTAGGATCGACAAAACCTTCGGGTTGCATCATATACAACTCTTCCTTAAGGAAACGTTAAGGAACGCCGTTTTGACATCCATCTGCCAGATTTCATAATCGAAAAATGCAGCTATTGCTAACATGATTCTGACGGACTTAAGCATCGCTACGGGTGAGAGTCTCATCGTAGTCCACTCCTGGAACTTGTGAAAAACCCTTTTCCACAAGTCGAGCTTTATAAACGGTCACATTACCGTCAGCGTCCGTCTTCCATTTGTTTTGAATAGCCTTGCGGCCCTCAGGTAGTATCTCCAAAGTCCACACTTTGTTCTCATACATGGATCCCATCTCGGACATCATGGCTTCTAGCCATTTGTCGGAATCTGGGCCCACCATTGCTTCTTCATAATTTGCAGGTTCATTGTTGTCCAACAACATGATTGATAAGACGGGATTACCGTACCACTCTGGAGCAGCGCGTGATCTCGTCGACCTGCGTGGTTCAACAGAAACTTGAACTGGAGTTTCATGATCATCATCATTAACTTCCTCCTCAACCGGCGTCGCAACGACAGAGGTTTCCCCTTGCCCTGCGCCACCATCCAGAGGGATGAGAGGTTCGACAACCTCGTCAAGTTCTATCTTCCTCCCACTCAATTCTCTCGAGAGAAACTCCTTCTCGAGAAAAGCTCCGTTCTTAGCAACAAACACTTTGCCCTCGGATTTAAGATAGAAGGTGTACCCAACTGTCTCTTTTGGGTAACCTATGAAGACGCACTTTTCCGCTTTGGGTTCCAGCTTTTCAGGCTGAAGCTTTTTGACATAAGCATCACATCCCCAAACTTTAAGAAACGACAACTTTGGCCTTTTGCCATACCACAGTTCGTATGGTGTCGTCTCAACGGATTTTGATGGTGCCCTATTTAAAGTGAATGCAACTCTTTCTAATGCATAACCCCAAAATGATAACGGCAAATCAGTAAGAGACATCATAGATCGCACCATCTCTAACAAAGTACGATTACGACGTTCGGACACACCATTACGCTGCGGTGTTCCAGGCGGTGTTAACTGTGAAACAATTCCACATTTTCTTTAGTGATCACCAAACTCGAAACTCAGATATTCACCCCCACGATCAGAACGTAGGAACTTGATCTTCTTGTTACGATGATTTTCCACTTCACTCTGAAATTGCTTGAACTTTTCAAATGTTTCAGAATTGTGCTTCATCAAGTAGACATAACCATATCTACTCAAATCGTCAGTGAAGGTGAGAAAATAACGATATCCGTCGCGTGCCTCCACGCTCATTGGACCACACACATCGGTATGTATTATTTCCAATAAGTCACTTGCACGCTCCATTGTTCCGGAGAACGGAGTCTTAGTCATCTTGCCCATGAGGCATGGTTCACACGTGTTAAGTGAATCAAAGTCAAGTGACTCCAAAAGTCCATCAGCATGGAGTTTCTTCATGCGCTTTACACCAATATGACCCAAGCGGCAGTGCCACAAAAATATGGCGCTATCATTGTTTACCCTAACTCTTTTGGTCTCAATGTTATGTATATGCGTATCGCTATCAAGATTCAATATGAACAATCCTCTCACATTCGGTGCATGACCATAAAAGATGTTACTCATAGAAATAGAAGAACCATTATTCTCAGACTTAAAAGAGTAACCGTCTCGCAATAAACAAGATCCAGATATAATGTTCATGCTCAACGCAGGCACTAAATAACAATGATTTAAGTTCATCACTAATCTCGATGGTAGCTGAAGTGACACTGTGCCGACGGCGATTGCATCAACCTTGGAACCATTTCCTACGCGCATCGTCACTTCATCTTTCGCCAGCCTTTGTCTATTTCGCAGTTCCTGTTTCGAGTTGCAAATATGAGCAACAGAACCGGTATCGAATACCCAGGCACTACTACGAGAACTGGTTAAGTACATATCAATAACATGTATATCAAATATACCTGATTTTTCTTTGCCCGCCTTCTTATCTGCCAGATACTTGGGGCAATTGCGCTTCCAGTGACCCATACCCTTGCAATAGTAGCACTCCGTTTCAGGCTTAGGTCCAGCCTTGGGTTTCTTCGGCGGATTGGCAACAGGCTTGCCGCTCTTCTTCGAATTTACCTTCTTGCCTTTGTCGTTTCTGTTGAAACTAGTGGTCTTATTCACCATCAACACTTGATGCTCTTTACGGAGTTCAGACTCTGCGACTTTCAACATCGCAAACAACTCGCCGGGAGACTTGCTCATCCCTTGCATGTTGTAGTTCAACACAAAGCCTTTATAGCTTGGCAGCAGTGATTGAAGGATTCTGTCAGTGATAGCTTCTTGCGGGAGTTCAATCCCCAGCTCAGCTAGACGGTTTGAGTACCCAGACATTTTGAGCACATGTTCACTGACAGATGAGTTTTCCTCCATCTTGCAAGCATAGAATTTATCGGAGGTCTCATACCTCTCGATCCGGGCGTTCTTCTGAAAGATAAACTCCAACTCCTGGAACATCTCAAATGCTCCATGACGCTCAAAGCGACGTTGAAGTCCCGGCTCTAAGCCATACAAGACTGCACATTGAACTATTGAGTAGTCCTCCTTACGTGCTAACCAAGCGTTCTTAACATCCTGCTCAGCCGTAGCGGGTGGTTCATCTCCTAGCGCAGCAGTAAGGACATAATCCTTCTTCCCAGCTTGTAAGATTAGCTTAAGATTACGAGCCCAGTCTACAAAGTTGCTTCCATCATCTTTCAACTTAGCTTTCTCTAGGAACGTACTAAAATTCAGGATGACTGTCGCGTGAGCCATGATCTACAACAGAAATATATTCAAAGTGGACTTAGACTATGTTCAAGATAATTAGAGTTCAACTTAATCAAATTATATGCTAAACTCCCACTCAAAAAGTTCATCTCTCTAGTCATTTGAGTGGTTCATGATCCACCTACACTATCCCAAGTCCGATCATCACGTGAGTTGAGTATAGTTTCAGTGGTAAGCATCCCTATGCTAATCATATCAACTATATGATTCATGATCGACCTTTCGGTCTCATGTGTTCCGAGGCCATGTCTGCACATGCTAGGCTCGTCAAGCTTAACCCGAGTGTTCCGCGTGTGCAACTGTTTTGCACCCGTTGTATGTGAACGTTGAGTCTATCACACCCGATCATCACGTGGTGTCTCGAAACGACGAACTGTAGCAACGGTGCACAGTCGGGGAGAACACAATTTCGTCTCGAAATTTTAGTGAGAGATCACCTCATAATGCTACCGTCGTTCTAAGCAAAATAAGGTGCAATAATGGATTAACATCACATGCAATTCATAAGTGACATGATATGGCCATTATCACGTGCTTCTTGATCTCCATCACCAAAGCACCGGCACGATCTTCTTGTCACCGGCGCCACACCATGATCATCCATCAACGTGTTGCCATCGGGGTTGTCGTGCTACTTATGCTATTACTACTAAAGCTACATCCTAGCAGAATAGTAAACGCATCTGCAAGCACAAACGTTAGTATAAAGACAACCCTATGGCTCCTGCCGGTTGTCGTACCATCGACATGCAAGTCGATATTTCTATTACAACATGATCATCTCATACATCCAATATATCACATCACATCGTTGGCCATATCACATCACAATCATACCCTGCAAAAACAAGTTAGACGTCTTCTAATTTTGTTGTTGCATGTTTTACGTGGTGACCAAGGGTATCTAGTAGGATCGCATCTTACTTACGCAAACACCACAACGGAGATATATGAGTTGCTATTTAACCTCATCCATGGACCTCCTCGGTCAAATCCGATTCAACTAAAGTTGGAGAAACCGTCACTCACCAGTCATCTTTGAGCAAAGGGGGTTACTCGTAACGATGAAACCAGTCTCTCGTAAGCGTACGAGTAATGTCGGTCCAAGCCGCTTCAATCCAACAATACCGCGGAATCAAGAAAAGACTAAGGAGGGCAGCAAAACGCACATCACCGCCCACAAAACCTTTTGTGTTCTGCTCGAGAAGACATCTACGCATGAACCTAGCTCATGATGCCACTGTTGGGGAACGTCGCATGGGAAACAAAAAATTTCCTGCGCGCACGAAGACCTATCATGGTGATGTCCATCTACGAGAGGGGATGAGTGATCTACGTACCCTCGTAGACCGTACAGCAGAAGCGTTTAGAGAACGCGGTTGATGTAGTGGAACGTCCTCACGTCCCTCGATCCGCCCCGCAAACAATCCCGCGATCAGTCCCACGATCTAGTACCGAACGGACGGCACCTCCGCGTTCAGCACACGTACAGCTCGACGATGATCTCGGCCTTCTTGATCCAGCAAGAGAGACGGAGAGGTAGAAGAGTTCTCCGGCAGCGAGACGGCGCTCCGGAGGTTGGTGATGACCTTGTCTCAGCAGGGCTCCGCCAGAGCTCCGCAGAAACGCGATCTAGAGGAAAAACCGTGGAGGTATGTGGTCGGGCTGCCGTGGAAAAGTCGTCTCAAATCAGCCCTAAAACCTCCGTATATATAGCTGGGAGGGAGGGGGCGTTGCCTTGGGGCTCAAGGAGCCCCAAGGGGGTCGGCCGAGTCCAAGGGGGAGGACTCTCCCCCCCAAACCGAGTTGGACTAGGTTTGGTGGGAGGGAGTCCCCCTTCCTTCCCACCTCCTCCTTTTTTTTCTCTCTTGATTTTCTTCTCCTTGGCGCATAGGGCACTTGTGGGCTGTCCCACCAGCCCACTAAGGGCTGGTGTGTCTCCCCAAAGGCCTATGGGCTTCCCCGGGGTGGGTTGCCCCCCCCCCCCCCGGTGAACTCCCGGAACCCATTCGTCATTCCCGGTACATTCCCGGTAACTCCGGAAACCTTCCGGTAATCAAATGAGGTCATCCTATATATCAATCTTCATTTCCGGACCATTCCGGAAACCCTCGTGACGTCTGTGATCTCATCAGGGACTCCGAACAACATTCGGTAACCAACCATATAACTCATATACGCATAAAACAACGTCGAACCTTAAGTGTGCAGACCGTGCGGGTTCGAGAACTATGTAGACATGACCCGAGAGACTCCTCGGTCAATATCCAATAGCGGGACCTGGATGCCCATATTGGATCCTACATATTGTACGAAGATCTTATCATTTGAACCTCAGCGCCAAGGAATCGTATAATCCCGTATGTCATTCCCTTTGTCCTTCGGTATGTTACTTGCCCGAGATTCGATCGTTAGTATCCGCATACCTATTTCAATCTCGTTTACCGGCAAGTCTTGATCCATACTAACTCAACCAACACATTGGGAGATACCTGTAGAGCATCTTTATAGTCACCCAGTTATGTTGCGATGTTTGATACACACAAAGCATTCCTCCGGTGTCAGTGAGTTATATGATCTCATGGTCATAGGAATAAATACTTGACACGCAGAAAACAGTAGCAACAAAATGACACGATCAACATGCTACGTCTATTAGTTTGGGTCTAGTCCATCACGTGATTCTCCCAATGACGTGATCCAGTTATCAAGCAACAACACCTTGTTCATAATCAGAAGACACTGACCATCATCGATCAACTGGCTAGCCAACTAGAGGCATGCTAGGGATGGTGTTTTGTCTATGTATCCACACATGTAAATGAGTCTTCATTCAATACAATTATAGCATGGATAATAGACGATTATCTTGATACAGGAATTATAATAATAACTATATTTATTATTGCCTCTAGGGCATAATTCCAACATATATTAGTTAAATTAATTAATTGGATAATTAGAATAATTAGAGTATGACACGTGGGTCCCCTACTAAATTAATCTGATTAATTAATATTTAATCTTAATTAAAACTTGTGCCTATGACGTTCGGGACCCGCTGGTCAGTTGACCAGTCAACTGTTGATGTCAGCATGACATCATGCTGATGTCATAATAGCTTTTTATTAAATTATTTAAATCTGTTTTTAATTCCTAATTATTGAATAAAACTTTAAAATTTAATATTAAATAATCCGTAAGTCAAATCAAAATATTTTCAACATGAAAGTTGATCAGCAGAGCGAGACGAACCCGGATACACGGTCCATTCGTCTGTCACGCGTTCCTAGCATGGCAAACATGGAACATTTCCATCGTTTCCAGTATGACCGGTAGTAGCCCGAGACCCGGAAAATATCGTCATATATTCTTCTGACCCGTCTATGACGGATGCTGCTCCGTTAGCTCATGTCTAGCCTGCATCTTGCCATGTCATGCTTTGTGTTACACCGTTGCTATTATTTATTGTTTCTTCCCCCTCTTCTTACCGGTAGACCCCAAGACTGACGCTGCTGTCGGGTACATCTACGACCCTGCCGATCAGTCCTTTGCCGCAGAGCAGCAAGGCAAGCAACCCCCCCCTTGATCATTCCTATATCGCCTATGTCTTTCTTCCTACTGCTTGCATTAGTATTTTGCTACTGTTGTAGTTAGCTCCTATATCTGATGCATATCCTGTTTTTGATGAACTGCTACTTTCAGTCTTGTACCTTTAATATGCTTAGTGTAGGTGGAGCAGTCATCCCCTCTGACCCCGTTGTTCAGTTGCCCCGCTTGTTTTCAAATCTCGATCTCAGATCCACGAGCCAAACCCGACACAGCACATACACCCCCTTCGTTGTACGACGCTACGGAGATACTATCGGTACCGAGGGTGACACCTCGATAAGTACTCCTGATGATATCTCTGTAGTATAGCTAGTCGGTCGTGGTTATCGAGGGTGATTCCTATATCACCATTCCCGACTATGCCTCTGTCGTGCAACCCCTCAAGTGTGGGACCCCCGAGGGTGATTCCTCTAAGCCCACCTTGACGGATACATCGTTCGGAATCCAACGAGGGTGATACATCGGATTCCCCCCGATGTTATACCCACACAGTTACTCGACCATGTTGCTGGGATCGTTGGTGATTAGTTGTAAGATGGGTGGATTCCCGTGAGACTGTGTTGATGGCCTAATTAAAATGTTAATGGATTTGGGTGTCTGATCTGGGTTGGTCGGAGACCTTTTCGCACTAACCGGCTACCCGGGAAGAATTATGGGTACTCGGCGTCGCGGTATTAGCCGAAGCTTTTCAGATGTCAGCAATCGTAGTGGCGCGCGCCCGAGTGGTCCCGAGATGCATTGCGCTTGTGATTAAGGGATGCTAGGACTGACATCGGCCGCCCTCGCATCGTGCAGGAGCGCGGAGGGGAACTGGGCCCACGAACCCTTTGCGCTTAGGATTTAGACCGGCGGGGTGACCTCTATGATTAGTCTTAGGTGGGGCTGCGACGTGTCGATATTCCGAGGCCGGACACGAACCGGAAAAGTATGTCCGGCCAGAGTGTTATCGAGCGTGACGGGACATGTGGTGCACCCCTGCAGGGATGAAAATTAACTATTCGGATAGCCGTGTCCACGGTTACAGGATGACTTGGAGTTGTGCCCCGATCTTATACAACTACAATGGTTACTTAACTGGAATTAGTTTGCCTCGGGATTGCTTCCTCGCAGGGAGTCGAGGGAGGATCTTTAGGCGCGACCTCACTTTAATATTGCCGCAACAATATGACTATTAATGTTTTACCCCTGTTCTACTCTCGTCTACTGCTGCAAGACCCTGAAGATGCTAGTCTTCGATAGGACTAGGCCTTCTCTCTCTATTCTCGCATTGCTGCAGTCAGTCCACATATAACCCCCCCTTCCTTGATACTGATGCATAATTAGAATAGTTCTGATGTAATACTTGCGAGTACTTTGGATGAGTACTCACCGCTGCTTTGCTCCCCCCCCCTTTTCCCCTTGATCCGTTTGCTGCGACCAGATGATGGAGCCCAGGAGATGGAGGTCCCCGCCGACGACGACTGCTACCCCGATGGTGCCTACTACTACGTGGAGGCCGCTGATGATCAGGAGTAGTTAGGAGGTTCCCAGGCAGGAGGCCTCGCCTCGTTCGATCGTTGTATCTTTTGTGCTAGCCTTCTCTAAGGCACCCCATGTTTTATGTATGTACTCAGATATTGTTGCTTCCGCTGACTCGTGTGTTTATCGAGCTTCCGTATTCTAGCCCTTGAGGCCCCTGGCTTGTAATATGAAGCTGATGTTATTTTATTTGTGTCCTGAGTTGTGTTGTGATATCTTCCCGTGAGTCCTTAGGTTTGATCGTACACATTTGCGTGTATGATTAGTGTACGATTAAACCGAGGGCGTCACAAAATCTAGGAGCCCATGTATGCTTCATGGTCACGATAGAGAACTCGGATTCCCTCACAGTTAGCGGATGGTTGACGTCCACATTCCTAGTGCGAGCTGCCGCATAGAAGTGCGAGCATGTGAGATGAATCGACCTTGGCCTCCTGCAAGAACAATCACACAGTGATAAAGATACATTGAACGTCTTGTTTTCGTGTTGCTGGTCGTCGTTTGTCGTTCCTCCGGGCTCATTCACTTGGTACGTCCAATCCTCATTATTGGACAACGTAGTTGTTTGGGACTCAGCCTTCCGTGATAGAAATTCCATCCAGTCGTTGACCTTTGGTGGGAACTTGTACTTGTACTTTTTCTTGTTCTCTCTTGCAATCTGATCATCCGTTTCAGTTGAGTACTTTAGAAAGTATGCTCTCAACTTGTCAAATGTGTATTGAACTATTGCCATCACCGGCAACACACGGACACCCTTCAACACCCGGTTGAAGCATTCTGTCATGTTGCTTGTCATTTGACCGTATCTTCGGCCATCTTCATCATAAGCTCATGCCCACTTTGGCCTAGGTTGAATGTGTATGTTGAGAAACTCAAGGCCCCCTACATCAAGTTTTTTGTTTGCAACCAAAGCATTGTACAGTCTTGCAAATCGTTTGTCAGAAAAAGCTTGACAACAATCTTGAAGTTCATCCGTCAACTCCTTGTTGCCACTTGTCCGGTAGAAGTTTGAACAGAAATGCCTCATGCACCATGGATGGTGCAAAGAAGCATGCTCGGGAATGATAATGTCAATCGCGTTAAGTATTCCTGGATGGCGATCCGATATGACACATATTTCCCTTTCACACGGTAATACCTTTGTTCTCAGAAGAAGCAAGAATCATTCCCAGTTAACATTGTTCTCTCCCTCAACCAAAGCAAAAGCCAAAGGCAACAACCGGTTATTGGCGTCATCTCCTATTGCAACCAACAAAGTTCCCTTGAATTGTCCGGTCAAGAACGTGCCATCGATGGAGATGACCGGCCGATAGTGCTGAAACGTCCTAATGCATTGCTCAAATGCCCAAAATGCACGGCCAAATACGTGGACCGTCTTTCTATTGTGAATCCTTGTTTTCTCCCCGTACGGCTCGACCAGTTGAACCATGCCCGGGTTAGTGGCGGCAATAGCTCCCAACAACCTAGGTAATCGGTTGTATGCTTGCTCCCAATCACCATACACCATCTTGAATGCGGATTGCTTTGCTTTCCATGCCTTTCCGTATTTCACCTGGTAGTGAAAGAGGGCTTTCATAAGGTCTTGTCCGCTTTTGATGCTCATTGTAGGAAGAGATGTGATGGAGTTGGAAAGCGTGTACGCGATGAACTCGAAGGTGGGTTGTCTATGGTTTTGGGACGAAAGCTTGGCATCAACCCTCTTGCCTCGGCACAGGTGAGGCATACAACTCACAATGTTCTATCCGGCTCCTCCTTTCCATGGTCTTGCACGGACAATCCATGGACATCCTAATCCTCGGGTGAAACCGTGTAACGCAGCTTCATGTTCGAATGAACAACTTTGTGTGGACAATAATGCGTAACCAAATATTCATCCAACCACATATGCAGTTCCCGAAATGTTTCGAACTTTGACCCCGGCAAAATAATATTCTTCCCATGTTTGTCCCAGTGAGAAGTTGGCATAATTCCAAACAATATGCCTTCGCCTCCGTCAACCATGGCTTCATCCGCAAGACTAAGATCCTCGAACAATGGTGTTGGGTGATACCGCCCTAATACCTTCATGAAAGCTTCAGCCTCCTTTGTCGTGAACCCTTCCTCATCAAATTCTTCACCGAGACCGTCATCGTCCGACTTCGATGCATAGCCACGTGTGTACGGAATCGAATGGTCCATTGTCTTTTGCAATTTTTATTTGTCCAAATCGCCAAGGTTGTTGTCATGGAGAACAAGATCATCATTCTCATCATCATCATGCTTATTATTCTCCTCTAGGAATGGTTCATGTTGGATCTTTGAATTCTGGGTCAATGTTGTCCTCGATTGTTGTGTCACAAGAGGTTTAATGGTGGCCTCTTCGTTTATCCGTGGAGGACTAGCATCAACAATCGAAGAGGCAACCCAGTTCAAATCCAAGTCCAAGTTAGGATCATCTTTTTTATGAAAAATAACTCTAAAGCCTTGTCTAGTGATTCGGCCACCATCTCCTTGTATGCAAGCCAACGTTGCTCGGAGTTGATACGCATGGTCTTGCAACGAATATGCATTCCAAATCCCATTTTATGCTTACCATCAAACTCAATAAAATCACTTGGGTCCACCCAATTCAAATCCTTTCGGACTTGTTCCGACAACTCGACATAGCTAGGACAACAATCAAACACCATGTCAAGCTTATCCGGGTCATGATCAATATTGCCTTTTAAAAAGGCATCCTTGTCCACATGACGAACATGAACACATGTTCTTCCCATCCCTAAATAACACAACATAAAATATTGTGTACAGTATAAGTAATCATCCAAATATTAACATCCAAACAACCATAATCCTAACCCCAAGACAACCATAATACTAACATCCGAACAACCATAATCCTAACCCCATCATACCCCTTATTTTAACGTACAAACAAGTGCAACAATATCATACACATCCCAAATTTCATGAAAAACTAGGATTCCTCACATTTGCAAAAAGTGAGAAAATAATTTATTTATTTATTTGGATGAGAGGGAGGGGATCGGGGAAGATTACCTTAAGGGAGGGATTTGGAGAGGAATTTGAGGAAGAGGGAGAGGGGAACTCGAGGGGAACTCTCTCTAGTGATGGAGGTGAATGAGGAGGGGGGGTAGGGGGCATCCCGCGGTTGGATAATTGAGGGTGTGGCGCCTAAGCGCTTGGCGCCACACTTCCGTAAGTGCAACGTTTGAGGCTTAGGCGTCACACTGTCGGGGGATGGGGTCGAGTGCCGGCGTGGTCGGTGATGTGACACCAACGGCAAAGGCGCCATACAGTATAGTATGACGTCTAAACGTCGGACGCCACAAAAGGGTCAATCGGGTCAAATCTTTTCAAACGCAGTTCATTTTATAATTTTTTTAGACCCAAGGATCAAATTTGTCGATTTTGCCGGTTCTTGTTCGAGACGAGCTGACCGGCCGCGTCTCTGAATACTTTTGTTCCTCGTTTTCCGCCTATTGCGAGGGTAGAAGAAAATCTCATCAGAACAACGAGTGCATGCCTGCTCGTTTTTTTGTTGTTATTTCACGCGCCGAACATGCAAGGGCGTACGACATCTGTTCATTCACATGGAGGTGGTACCTCCGGGCTGAGCTGCGATGCATGTCCAGCTGTGTGCTCAGAAGCATGCATGATGTAAGGACACGGCCTCCACCTAGAGCACGTACTAGTCCTCCAGAAGAAAGATATCAGTTTAGCAGGTCCGATTACGCGAGCACTGCGTGCATCACTCTGCCACGTACACACTCCCTCCCAGTGGCAGTTCCGCAAATACCCCACGACGGCATGGGCGATGCCAGTATACCAGCGCCTACATGAGCTGAGCTTTCATGGCTTCACCCGCCATGCGGATACCGCCGGGCCGGTCCCCCACGTCGACGAGGGAAAGAGACGAGTTTGCAGAGGCCGGATTATTGTCCACAGTCAAAGTCAATGGCCAGAGATTGATTCCCCATACGGGCAGCACACCACCGCCACCTCAACCAAATGCCGCATCCAACCCTGCCCTACCTTAACCTGAACTTAGAGCATCTTCAACACGCGATTTAAAAATGCTCTACGTGTTAAAAGATTCGTTTTTTTGAGCGTTGGACAGCTTCAACAGACGTTGCAAAACAGTGCGCGTGCTAAAAACTTTTGAGCCCGCGCTGAAAAGCGCTATCGCGTGCAGCATATTTGGTGCGCCGGCTTGCGCGCGCAGCAAACTTTGTGCTGTCGTCGGTGGGGTCGTTGGATTGGGCTGGATTGGATGCCCCACTAACGCGCGTCTGTTGAAGATACTTCGGTCCGCGTGTTTAAAAATGCTATAGTGACGTTCTAAAAATTTTATAGGACGTGATATTTTTGTGCTGCAGTTGGAGATGCTCTTAATAATTCCCTTGGCCTGGACACGTCCGTCATTAACTAGCGTTTTTCCTCCACGGCCTCTTTTCCTGCAACTGCCAGCAGAGCTGCTGCTTGTCGACTACTCCAAGTAGAAACTGCGCAGGAAATTCGGTCGAGATGAAAACCCAGTCCAGACATATCGTCTATTCTAAAAAGAAAACACCAAGATATCCAGCCGTTCCAACGGGCCGGTGCGTGCACGTCAAGGAGTTTGCTTTACCTACGTACTCCTAAAAGCAATGGCCGAAAACGACTCGCCTGTCTACCACCGGTCGCTCGATCCGCACCACCGTCTTATCAGCCTATCACTTTTAAGTTTTAACTGTGATGCCGTCTCGTATATATATCTCATCTGGCCGCCTCTATCCACACCGACGACGCCTTTTCCTACAAGAATATATTCAGCTGGTGAAGCCGAGCGCCGATTTTATTCCGGCAAAACTCGACGCCGGACGTACGGCCTTCTTTCCACTGCGCTTATCCGGACCCCGGGACGTGCCGGAACGAATCTGTTCGCCGGGCGCATCACCCGTCGTCAGGTGCATGGCGAGATAAATCCCGGTGGCTTCGTCTTGGCCAGCCGCTGTCAGCTCGTACGTGGAATATCAAGTGGTGCTACCAAGTTGCGACGGCGAGCGCACGGCGGCGAGACGTCGACCGGTCCGCCCCGGCCACCATTCCCACAGTGCCACAGTGGGCTCGCGGCCGGCAGTGGTGGCGCGCGCTGTACGCGAGGGACGGGAGCCGGCCATGTCGCGCGCGAGAGGATAGAAAAGCTGAAAAAGGTGTTTGCTTGTCGTCTTCCTCGTACCGAAACGGCCTTTGCTTAGCCCGCACTCCCTCGCTGCCGCGCTTCTCCTTCCCTCCCAAGGCACCACCACAAATACCAGGGGCGAATGGTATTAGCAGAAGCAACCGACTTTACAAAATCAAGGTGCAAAAGACACTCCATTTAGCCACGACTTTATTTCGTCAAAGAGTACTATCTTCGTCCAAATGTATAGGGTATGCGTGTAATTTTAGGTTCAGATTTAAGTGACACTGCAGGACAGTAGGCCTCGTGGCGTGGGACCGGACCGTCAGCCATACGCGGGAGATCATCAGGTCCAGATTTCAGACAGCCGTTGGATCATCAGGTCAAAATAATGGAGTAGTACGCAATGCAATGTGCCTACGCGTCTTTCTTGTTGTACATGTGGGTGCACTGGAACGTGCAGCAGTAGCTGCAGCGAGCCAGCTAATTAAGCAGAGTTCAGCCTTGCCCCAACTACACTAGATTAGCATTAGTCAAATCAAATCTCCCTCCGGCGGATTAGTTTACACGTAACACTACACTCGGGTTATTTCTCCTCGCCGGCCGGACCGGACGGCGAGCAGCTGCTACTCGGCAATGGCGCCGAGGTCCGGCACGAAGTCGCGGCCGAGGCTGGGGGCCCTCCGCGACCGCCGGCGGGAGCCACCCTTCACGCCGCTCCTCGCCGCGGGGGCCGAGTCGGGGAACACGAGCGGGCCGTCGTGGTCGCCGGCCAGCGCGGCGCTGGCGCGGATGGCGAGCGTGGCCATCTCCTCCGCCTGCAACGCCCGCCGCCGCATCGCCGCGGGCAGCACGAAGTATAGCTGCCCGGGCTGCAGCTCCTCGTCGGGCGCCACCGCGGCCACGGCGCCGCCCAGCTCCAGCCCGTCGGCGCTGCACAGGAAGCACGCGCCCGCGCCGCCCGCGGCAGCGGCGGCGGCCGCCTTCATCGCCTGCGACGCCCGGGTGCCCCCCGGGAACCGCTGCAGCTCGCCGTCCGCGAGCACGACCCTCGCCGCGGTCGCCTCGCCCACGGTTGAAGCCCCCGTCACCGCCGCCACCGCCGTCGCCTCGCACGAGTTGCACGCGCCCATGGTGGTAAAAGTAATATTGTAAAAAGTCGACGCCGATGGTTATTGATCGGCGCGGTGATCGAGGCGATGAGAGGAGCTCGAGCTGCGCGCGCACGGCGGTGGTTGTGTGTTTGTGGGGAGGAGTGAGCCGTGAGCGTATATATAGGGGGGTGGTGTCGCGGCGAGGGGGGAGAGGAGAGGAGGAGGATGCCAACCTGGAGGTTGTTGGGGACAGCTTGCATGCGGGGCGCGCGCGTAAATGCGTGCACTGTGCGAGCGAACGTATAGCTATGGAGGTCTCGGCTCCATAGGCTTGTACTAGTACTAGTAGCGCGGAGCTGTCCTGCATGACTGCATCTGCATGCATGGCATATTGGCACTGCGGCGGCCCACAGTTCAGTGACCGCTGACGCGTCTACGCGCCTACGTATAGCTATGGTTTATTGATCACTGCATGTCAAGTCCCAAGCACGAACTGGAGAGTGAGGCTGGTCACAATGGGGAGGAACTTAGCAGTAACATCACACACTCCAATACAACTTTGCTTATGTGGCACATATTTAATAAAGAGAGAGGTGCTTGTGGTAACTAGCTAAGTTACCGGAACATCACACACTCCAACAAACAATGAGTCTATAGCCTAATAAATGCATTGTTGCATGACACTACATATATGTTACTCCCCATTGTGGAGGTAGGAACATAGTCTAGAAAAGTGTGTAGGTTCCTACCTTATGTTACTCCCCATTGTGACCAGCCTGAAGAGTGCTACTACTACATTGTGCATTGTGGCGTTATTTTTCCCGGCGAAATCATTCGGTCATGTGAGCTGAACATCATTGGGGGAATAGCTAGCTTATTCTTTGAAATATTACTAGGTTGTTAGGAGTAGATTAGATCTTTTGGAAGCCGAGGAAACAGAGAGGAAGAAGAAGCATGCGGGCAAAAGGAGATGGTTGATGATTGCGGGAGGGGCCGCTTGCATGCAGGATCACAGAATCGGCGGAGGATCCGCCAAGCTTGGCAACTTCGCGCCATTTTCTCCGCCATGTTTGATAGGGATTTCCTGGATCTCCTGCGCAAAGTACCAAGATCACGCCTATCATGAGGCGCCAATGCATGAATAGGTAAGAAATACATACGCGTGCTAGATAAAAAAAAAAAGGTAAGGAATGCATATTCAAATGTTCACGTAAAAAAATCTGCGGAAAAAAAGACATAGTACATCGATTTTTGAATATATCATGAGATACTAGTAAAATGTTACTATGAAGTTTGGCTTTAGTAGTACAAAATCTAGGGGGAAATAAGTAGTGGTAGAATCTCCATCTCTCTATAAATAGCACATCCTTTGATTGGAAAGTGGTAAACCGAGGGAGAAATAATTGATCTGCAACTAGTTTTTTCCTTTTCCGGCATCAGTTATTATGGTCAAATATGTTTCTAAACTTAGGCATAGGATTCCTTGCGGCCATGCGCGCACAAACACGGTCCAACCATCCGCGCTGTAGCGGCACGGTAGTAGTAGTAGTACTCCACAGACCATGAACGGGCCTGGCTGTACAATTGTCAGACTTGTACAGCCACATACATGCTCAGTCCCGCCCTGCACTCGCTCTGAGATCTCTCGCTCCGACGCTTTGATGGCCTGTGTGTAGTAGAGTGCAGCAAAGCTTAGCTGGGCACGCAGTCCTTGCCATGCCCCATAAACCATCGTCCATACACCATGCGTGGATAGTGGACTCCGGAGCCAGAAGGAAACGGGCCGATCAGATCGAGATGGAGGAAAATGGGCGCCAAAACTGTCGAAAACATGCTGCATTGTCCATGCTAGACGTACGTACAACTACAACTGGAGAAGGGAGAAGATGCCAGGCCAGCCCATGCTCTGGCTATCATTGGCGCTGCACTGCGCACTGCACTGCACAGCGCACAGTTTGATTTGTTGCTGCGCCAGTCCGGCCGTGCGTGCGGATGGCGCAGCATTTCCTCCTCCTCCGACAACACTCGCCAATCATCCGTGCCCCCGAGCGATGCACGCACCTAGCCGATGGGCGATGGCGTCCAGGCCCTACCGTATGTGAGTACGTGGACGCGGCCATTGAGCCGGTGAACTGAATCTCTTCAAGGGGACGTTGCGTCTTACAGCTCATACGTAGTACCCGGTACATGAACCATCCATCCATCACTATCTTCTTCAGGCCGGACAAATGGCAAACATATTAAAAGTGGACACTCTGTTACAGTGTAGTACTATCTCATTTTCTTACTGTGTGCAAGCAGCGAAAAGAAATGCAGCCTTAGTACCGGATTGCCCGCGTGATGCACTTGCACTAACAGTCCTGAATTTTCTACCCAAAACAAAGATTCCACGTGCAACGAACGCACTTCTGCTCAGCCCTCTGAACCAAGCTACCGAACACATTTCTCTGCACCGCAGCGCCAGGCTTGCGGTCAAACGGCTTGGATTATCTTGGGTGCTGTCGCTCCAACACAGCGGCGACATCTACGTTTGTTAATCAGAGCCCCCATCATGCAGTGCATGCGACCGGGAAGTGTAAACGCGCGGGGGAGAAAAGGTTCCCCGTGCCGGGCGACGGGCGATCACGCCGAATCTACGGCCAGCTCGCCCGTTCGCTCCGGCGTGCCGCGGTACCGACACCGGAGGGACACGCGAATTCTCGGTCATGTGCCGGGATCCAACTTGGCCCCGCCACCAGAACCATCAGGGTACGTACGTACTACGCTTGCCAATGGGTTAATGGCTAATTGCTGGCTGGCTACCTTGCTGATTTTGATATATGAAACGAAGCATGTCGCTGTCTGTCAGGTATCAACGCAAGGAGGAGGACGAAGAACGAGGAAATAATGCGGGTGCAGGATTTAACAAAGATCGGGCTGGCTATTCTCATCTTATCTCACGCGCGCCAACGGGCCGCTGTCGTGTGGAATCGTTTTCGTTGCGCTGTGGTTAACGATGACTGATAAGACTCTCTCTCTCTATAGAATGCAGATTGCTGGTTTCTTCCCTTTCTTTGCCCGTGGATCTCTAGCGGTCGTTGTTGCTGTGGCCGTGGGGCGCAGCTCCACGAGCCTGCAATGCTGCAGATGGCTACCGCCCGTTCGCAATCCCGTGTCGACAGTTTGTCGAGGAAGGTGTTGAAATCTCAAACCGGGAGACCAAAATTGGCTACTACTCGAACCATTTCGGCTCGGCTCCATCTCTTGGGCGAGCAGGTACCTTTCATGCCATGTTCGGCACTGCAACTTGGACTGGTGAGCATCCATCGTCATGTTGGGAGAAAAGGCCTTGACGTCTCGTAGGATCGCATATCGGCATATGGATCATGGTTCCATATGCGATAGACTTTTGATTTGAGAGGTAATATGTGACACATTGTTCTATCTGATCTTTACTCTTGTACTGTTTTGCATGGCCTGGCCTGGTCCAGTTGTTTCCAGCTCAACGTTACCATCACAAAGGACATCCTTTTTTATTTGCGAGGACACTAAGGGCATCTCTAAGAGATCCCAACTCCTAAAGTAACTGTTGTTAGCCTAATCCTGCCGCGCCATTTACCTGTTGTTTATTTCCCTTCTTCAGTTTCGTCAGAAAGAACGCTGCAGCCGCAGCCGTAGCTAGGTTAGTTACACTTTCAGTTAGACTCTTTTTTTTCCTGGTTAGTTAGTCTAGGCCGCAAGACGCGCCGTGTGCGATCTGCAGCGACATAATAGGAGTGGCATGAGTGCGCTCGAGGTCGTGGGATGGCACGATCTAGTAGCTGAGCGAGTCTTACTGCATGCACTGGTCGATTTCTGAATAAGAGGAATACAAACGCGAAAACCTGCAGCGGTTCAGCAGCGCAAACTCTGGTTGTTCCTCTCGGTCTCTCCCGATCCACCCATCACAACAGCAACAATTGGCATCAGAGCCATCAAGCATCCATGGCTGGAGGGCGCGGCGCGCGGCAGGGCGCTGGTGGCAGTTTTCACCAGGCGCTGGCCGGCAATGAGCAACAAGGCGATGGCAGCGGCGTCCAGCAGGTCGCGGGCGGCAACGGGCAGCGAGACGACAGCGGCGCCGGAGACGGCACACAACGCCTCGGCTCCAGGTCGCCAGTGCGCCCACGCAGGGTGTCGCACTCGCCTCCGCCACGGCGTGGACGTCATGGTGAGCTGGTGGTTCGCGAGCGAGCGGTGAGGGAGATCGGTGGTTCTGCCCAATACCCGACGCTCACTCGCACCAACTACGTCGACTGGGCCATGGTGATGCGCGTGCAACTGCAAGCACAGGGCCTGTGGGAGGCCGTGGAGTACGGCGACGGCGATCGCGACGATCGCGTCGCTCTGGCCGCGCTGCTCCGCACGGTGCCTACTGAGATGATCCGTGCCCTCGCCAGCAAGGACTCGGCCAAGGAGGCGTGGGAGACTCTGCGCACGATGCGCATGGGCAGTGAACGTGTGCGGGAGGCCAAGGCGCAAACCCGTCGCCGCGAGTTCGAAGAGATCCGCTTTCGCGATGGTGAGTCTATCGAAGACTTCTCTCTTCGTCTGACAGCAATCGTGAATGAGCTGGAGCTGCTTAACGATCCTATGTCGGAGTACCGCGCCGTGCTGAAATTCCTTCGAGCGGTGCCGCGCAAGTTCAGACAGATGGCTATGGCCATCGAATCCTTCATCGGCCTGCAGACGCTGTCGATCGAGGAGCTGTGTGGTCGTCTGCAGTCCGTTGAAGAGGTTTACACCCTCGACGACGTGGACCGCGGGGTAGGCGGGCTACTCCTCACAGAGAGGGAGTGGAACGCGCACCAGCAACACCAGGGCCAGGGTTCCTTCTCTGGCAACAGGGACGGCAAGGGGCACTCCGGCCCGCGACCACAAGGCAGGGAGCGGGGCGGCGGGCGCGGCGATGGTGGCAAGAAGGCCTGTGGCGTGAAGCACAAGGGAAAGTGCCGCTATTGCAACATTCCTGGCCAATGGGCCAGGGAGTGTCGCAAAAGCAGAACGTGACCGCCAGAACCAAGGTGAGGTGGCGAACCTCGCCGAGGCGGATGTCGAGCCACCCGCGCTCCTGCTGGCGACCATCGAGGAGGGCGAACGCCCGGTCCAGGACAGGGGCGTGGCGAGCAACGTACAGGAGGTACCAGCGCGCGCTCAGGCAGTCTTCCTCAACGAAGAGCGCGTCGTTCCGGCCACCACCGGAGCACATGGCACCCGGTACCTGGACACCGGCGCCAGTAGTCACATGACCGGCGCGCGCGACGCGTTCACCAGCCTCGACGACACCGTGCATGGCTCCGAGCGCTTCGGGGATGGCTCCCTCGTCACGATCAATGGCAAGGGGAGCGTCATGTTCCGTTGAGCGAATGGCAACCAGCGCGTCCTCGCGGACGTGTACTACATCCCCAAGCTGCGGGCCAACATCATCTCGCTCGGACAACTTGATGAGAAGGGCTGTAGGTCTGTGATCGAGTGCGTACATCTCTGCGTCTATGATCAACAGCGGCAACTCCTCGTCCGTGTCAAGCGCACGACAAATCGTCTGTACGTACTACGGCTAGACCTTGCCATGCTGGTCTGCGTGGTGGCCAAGCTGGACGAACCGGCGTGGCTGTGGCACGCACGGCTTGGGCACCTCCACTTCCAGGCGGTGAAGGCCATGTCCACGAGGGGCATGGTACGCGGGATGCCGCAGGTGGACCACGTCGACGAAATCTGCGACGGATGCACGCTCGGGAAGCAACATCGCCTGGCGTTCCCGCGCGCGAGCCCGCACCGATCTGAGCGCGCTCTGGATCTCGTGCACACCGACCTCTGCGGACCGATCAAACCAGCTACAGCAGGCGGTAATCAGTACTTCTTGTTAGTAGTTGATGACTATAGTAGATACATGTGGCTCGAGGTCCTCAGGTCCAAGGACGAGGCGTTCTCCCGGTTCAAGAAGATCCAGGCTCTTGCAGAGGCGAAACAAAGCTGCCGCCTGCGCGCATTCCGCTCGGACAGGGGTGGCGAGTTCAACTCCGGCGAGTTCAAGGCCTACTGTGAGAAGAACGACATCGTGCACCACACCACCGCGCCCTACTCACCACAGCAAAACGGCGTCGTCGAGCGACGCAATTAGACCATGGTGGAGATGGCTCGGTGCATGCTGAAAGGCATGGGCATGCCGACCACGTTCTGGGGAGAGGCGGTCAAGTGCGCCATCTACATCCTCAACAGAGCACCGACGAGAAGCCTCAACGACGTGACGCCGTACGAGGCCTGGAACAAGAGGAGTCCCACGGTCGAACACCTTCGCACATTCGGCTGCATAGCCCACATGAAGAAGACGGGACCCAGAGTAACCAAGCTCTCCGATCGCTCCGTACTCACCGTGTTCATCGGGTATGAGGAGGGCTCGAAGGCCTATCGGGCGTATGACCCGGCGGCAAAGCGAGTGCATGTCACCCGTGACCTGGTGTTCGAGGAACGGCGGGCATGGCCATGGACAGCTGATGGTGGAGGAGGCGAGTCACTGTCGCCGTCCTTCACTGTGACGTACAGCACCGAGACATGCGAGCAGGTGATCGACGCCGGGGAGACAGGGACACACTCGAAATCCCCTGACACTCTCAGGCAGGCGTCGCCCGCGGTCGCCACGCCAGCGGTCGCCACGCCCCCGCCAACAGGAGAACGGCTCTCTCCCTCCTCACACGACAGCAACTTGGACGCGGCAGCGGACGCAGATGCAGTTCCCAAGTACAGGTACCTGGCGAGCGTGTACAACGCCACAAAGCCCGTGCCCACACCTCCGGAGGGGCCCAACCCAGTGTTCGACGACGACGAGCTCGAGACACTGTGCCTCGCCACAGTAGACGAGCCGGTGTGTGTCGAGGAGGCGCTGTCCACTCCCGAGTGGAGGGCAGCGATGGAGGAGGAAATGAAGGCCATCGCCGACAACAACACATGGACGCCGGCGGCACTGCCCACCGGGTCACGAGCGATCGGGCTCAAATGGGTCTTCAAGTTGAAAAAGGACGCCGCCGGGAACGTGGTCAAGTACAAGGCCAGGCTCGTCGTGAAAGGGTACGCCCAGCGTCAGGGGGTGGACTTCGACGAGGTATTTGCACCAGTGGCGCGGATGGAGACGGTGCGCGTACTCATCGCGCTCGCCGCACACGCTGGCTGGTCCGTCCACCACATGGACGTCAAGTCGGCGTTCCTGAATGGTGACCTCGCCGAGGAAGTCTCCGTCCACCAGCCAGAAGGCTTCATCAACAACGACAACCCGCACGACGTCCTCAAGCTCAGCAAAGCCCTGTACGGGCTCCGACAGGCTCCACGAGCATGGTACGCAAAGCTCGACGCATCCCTCTGTGAACTCGGTTTCGTACGCAGCCCCTTGGAGCATGCCGTGTACAGGCGCGACAACGAGACCTCATACCTGCTGGTAGGCGTCTACGTCGACGATCTGATCATTAAAGGGACAGACGGCGACGACATCGCTACGTTCAAGGCAGAGATGCAGCACTTGTTCAAGATGAGCGACCTCGGACTGCTGTCATACTATCTCGGGATAGAGGTGAAGCAGGGGCACAATGGGGTCACTCTCTCACAGCGAGGCTACGCCGAGCAGGTGCTGGAGCGCGCCGGCATGGCCGGGTACAACCCGAGCCAAACCCCCATGGAGGTGAGGCTCAAGCTGAGTAAGGATGATGGATCACCGCCGGCGGACGCGACAGAGTATCGTAGCATCATAGGGTGCCTGCGCTACCTCGTCAACACGCGCCCTGACATCGCTCTGGCTGTCGGAGTGACAAGCCGATACATGGAGGCTCCAAGCTCGCGGCACAGGACCGCGGTGAAGCAAATTCTTAGGTACATCAGAGGCACTTTGCACTATGGATGCAGCTACAAAAGGGGTGCTGGCGCCCCTACGCTGGTCGGCTTCAGCGACAGTGACCATGGCGGTGATATGGACGACCGCAAGAGCACATCCGGCGTGGTGTTCTTTCTCGGAAGCAGCACGATCACCTGGACCTCGCAGAAGCAGAAGGTGGTCGCAACCTTATCCTGCGAGGCGGAGTATGTGGCCGCGGCGGCGACGACGTGCCAGGGAGTGTGGCTCAGCCGCCTGCTGGCTGACCTAACGGGGAGATCAACGGAAAAGTTCCAACTCTACGTCGACAACAAATCCGCAATCGCCCTGAGCAAGAATCCGGTGCACCATGATCGGAGCAAACACATTGACATCAAGTACCACTTCATCCGTCAGTGTTTGGAAAAGAACAAGCTCGACGTTGATCACGTCGGCACTCACGAGCAACTCGCGGACATCCTCACCAAGGCGCTAGGGAAGATCAAGTTCGTGGAGATGCGAGCTAAGATCGGTGTGGCAGAATTAATGGGGTGAATTGTTAGCCTAATCTTGCCGCACCATTTACCTGCTGTTTATTTCCCTTCTTCAGTTTCGTCAGAAAGAACGCTGCAGCCGCAGCCGTAGCTAGGTTAGTTACACTTTCAGTTAGACTCTTTTTTTCGCTGGTTAGTTAGTCTAGGCCGCAAGACGCGCCGTGTGCGATCTGCAGCGACATAGTAGGAGTGGCAGGAGTGCGCTCGAGGTCGTGGGATGGCACGATCTAGTAGCTGAGCGAGTCTCACTGCATGCAATGGTCGATTTCTGAATAAGAGGAATACAAACGCGAAAAGCTGCAGCGGTTCAATAGCGCAAACTCTGGTTGTTCCTCTCGGTCTCTCCCGATCCACCCATCACAACAGCAACAACTGTGTAAAGTTTCTCTTCTATCCCATATTTCTAAAAAAAACATGTAATTTTTTTTTGCTTAGCTAACAGGTCCACTACAACTATTCCTTTCAAAAGTAACATATTTTTTCACACGGATTCATTCGAAACAAATATTTATAAACTACTAAATCGAATAATCTGATACCTACACAACATTACCATCTTACTTATCGTAATTAAATAGTCCATGTATTAATTTTACTATGCTGCTTAATTTTAAAGGCCTCAAGGCCAATTGAGATCTCCAGTTTAGAATGGAGACGCCCAAGTCAACAATTCCTCAAGGAGTTCTATCATTCAATTTTTATATTTCACTACCCTTCCTTATTTTGAAGCCCTGCCTTTTGATTACTATACTATGACTAGTAAGCTCGCACGTACAACACACGTACACATGTAACAAAAAAGAAATTATTTTCTTATTATCTAATTATAACTTATGAGGCAATAAAAATATCATATATTAATTTCATGCAAGATATAACTAAATAATTGTAAAGAAAATATTATTTCGGAACCTCGACTTGCAAATAGCAATGCACAGACAAAGAATAATTGTTGTAATAAATAATTAGTAGTAATCCAAAAATCCTTTAGTACGCGCGCACAATAAATAGATGAAGCCTCTAAGCGAGAAATTATTCCATTTATGAAATTCTTTAGGACATGCGTACAAAAAAAATCGAAGATGTCAATATTACATCGCAAAAACAAGTATTTTAGTGTTACATCTTGAATAAAATACATCCATATTCCATCTCAAGCAATGATATGTTAGTAGAAGAAGTTTGTATTACAACCAGACCCATACAACCAGATTTTATCTAATACAGAGGAAAAAAGATGCCCAAACCCTCAATCCACAACATGCATCCGGAACAACTCTAACAAAAGAAGATCTTAAATATGGTGTCGCCGACTCCCTTTTAATTGTGCTAAAAATCTTATATATAGTGTCATTGACTCCCTTTTAATCGTGCTAAAAAATCTGACTATTCCAAATTTACCAAACACAGTACCACGTGACCCATGAAAATGCTTTTTCTCCTTTAAAACCTGATTGCCATCCATCAACCGTAGATGGGAGCGATGTTCTAGGAACGGGGGGAGACAACACCTCGTATCACGACCAAAAGGCCACTGCTGGCAATACCTGCCTCGCAAAGCTGGCTTTCTCTTTGCAAGAGCCACACGTTGGGCAAATCTCACTGCATGCCCATCTCTAGCGCAACTACTTATCGTCCATGAGGATGTGGCCGTCCCAAACCAACCAGGATAAGGACCTCACTTTGGTCTATATATGCAACCTAACATATAGCTTGAGGAAAGAGCTTGCGTTCTTTAGTCAGGTTGCATTTACTCGCCAGTGGAAATAGAGCTCGATTTTCTCTTATAGCAACTCAAGCCTGATATATTCCATCTTATATACACAACAATGTACACATGATCAAGTTTGCTGAAACCAAATAACTCTGCACACAACATTGCTAGTGTGATAAAATTTGCAAAGTAAAGTCATAACAGCAAGGTCATATAAACAATCTATTTATCTTGTTAGACCTTTCGAACCAAAAGTAGCAATTGCAAAACGATGGTCTAAATTGACATTCATTAGTCTACATGCTTTATTTTGCCCTCTTCTAAAATAGCATACCCCTCTCATATGACTCGATGGGGGACTACAATCACGATGTATACAGATGCTTATTATGACCAATCCCTCTCTACACGCCTTAGTTTATATTCAGTCTGAAGCAGGCCAACACTAATCTACAATAGAAGTGTGTGCGGTTACTTCTTCGGCTACTCAATACAGATGTTGTGGCTCAAGTCATCATACTGAAAAATACATGGCCGCCTCCTCATTTCATCGCATAATGCTACCGGTAGGCTAAAGTCATGATGCTAGCAAATACATGGTCGCCTCATCTCATCATATTATGCTTCTAGTATTAAAGAAATTAACTCCCGAGACTCAAGTATGAATCCACATAAATGGCTATTGAGACCCACTATCGGTCTCATTCTCCAGAAGGGACACACGAATGATGCTATCTTGAAACGTAATTTTTAGAAATCAATACAAGAAAGTGCACAGCTTAGCTAGGAACACTATTTCTTCCAGATCCTTCGCTATTTCTTGTATGAATTATTGTGATGTGTCTTGCCCATTGAATTAGCAGTGAAATATAAGATGTTGCTAGCTAAGTTGGGCAAATGATAATCTTTGCAAACGATAATCTTTTTTCCGAATCTTCCTGGAAACCGTAATCATGATGTGTGAAGAAAAACTTATAGGGAGCGAGAACAGATACCTAGGACCTTGAGTTGTGGAAGGAAGCAAACAGTGTTGGTGGCTCCCACGTCCTCGTAGGCAGTGAAACAAGGACTCCAAAATTTCCTTGTTCGTTGTTCAAGGGCTGCTTGGAAGGGAAGTACTTGAAGAATTAGTCAACGATAATACTTGTGCTATTTGATTCATATCAACTCATATTGCACAACAGAAAATGGCAATAAAAAGTAGAGAACATGAAAATGAGTATTCTTATTGTGGTATCTAGAAACTTGTTCTCCGAGTGGAAAACATGCATGCATCGGAATATAGGACATCGTGGTGAACAATTTGAATAATAGGACAACCGTAAATAGGAGACACCAATAGTTCACGAGAAGGAGAACTCAACTTTTAATGGTCAAGATAAATGAACAGGGCAACATTTCAATGAAAAGTCTCTCGCGATAGTGTCAATTATTCAATACATTTCATTGGTGGAAATATATGTTGTATATCTTAATGATAATTTAGAGATGTCTGTTGCCACTCTAATCATGTACGCTCCCCCCGACATGAAATCTAAAATAATACCAAAAGGGGGAAAGATGACGAAAACAATTAACATTATCTGCATGATAGCAACTATAAACATTAACCCCATTGTAATCTACCTGTTATAGTATATAAGTTGGGTTGTCTGGTACAGGCACCGATAAAATGCACAACATTCCTGTGACAAACCTTTCTGCGAGCATGGATTGAGCAGTAAGTCTATAACTCTATATGGACATAAGTAATAATTGACAATAACCCAGTCAGGCATTTGAATACTGGCAAAACAAACAGGAGATGGAGCGTGTATATGGAGACTAAAATTCTAGCTAACCTCATAATGTACACTTCCTACGCAAAATCCCGGTACATATCTGCACCGATGCGCTCATGTCTCACCACTTTAATGTCCACATCATGGATGCAATATGATCCGCGGTACCTAAGAAACCAAAGAATAAAATAACAATTTTGCTAGGTTTTGCAAGTTTCAACTATTTTCACTAAACAAACAGGAACTTACAGGTCACCATTTGATCCAAATGCAACCTTGTTCCCAAACTTGAGCAGCTTCAGGTCTATTTCCCAAACATATGCTCCATCCGATGGTATTTCCACACTCGTAGATGTGGGCCTACTCTCTCCACCTTGCAGACCTTTCAATGAAGGTAATGATGTGCTTGATATTGTACAAGCTTGTGCCTGCCCACAACCCAATTTAGTAGTACTGCCTCCATAAACTAATATAAGAGCATTTAGAACACTATTTTAGTAATCTAAACGCTCTTATATTAGTTTACAGAGGAAGTATTACATAACATACGCTTGTTATTATATGACAAAACCACAATGCATGTTTGCACAAACATTTCTTTTGCATCATCAAAAGAGAACTCTTAAGAGATTGCATTTTATATTATTCAGGTAAAGTTAGCAAATTTACTGAAACCAAACAGTAGAGTGCTTATTATTCAGTTAGATAGAGGCATTAAACTTCAAACAAGAAGGGCAGACTAAAGCCTATACCTCAGCTCTGCGAAATTTCTCTATTATCTTTACTTGCAGTTGTTTAGTACCCTATGAATAGCACTAATAGAGAATATATCACCATAAAAATTGCTGAAATAGTAGTAAGGAAAAGGACACACTTTAATATGCTAGAATCAGTTAGATAATGCATACCACAAGAGGCAAACCAGCGACAACGAATACATCCACTGAGTAGCCATCGATTGTTGAAAATGAGTGTGGATGCCAAGACCGAGATCACCAAGAAAACAAGTGAGTTGTAATTGTATGTATAAGTGTCGGTATAAGAATCGAACCAGATACTGAGTAGTGGACCTGGTCTCAATGTACTTTACAGTAAAGTTCAAGTGATTTTAGTACAATGACAAAAGCCTGTAAAAGGTGATTCCACTAAAAGCCTGTAACGACCCCAGCGCAGCCTCGCCATCGCACCTCGCCGGCGACGCTCCCGGACACACGCCCAGACCTAGAGGCCACCATGGGGGCGATGCCGCGGGTGCTCCCGAACGAGCTCGTCGAATAGATCCTCCTCCTCCGCCGCCTGATGATCCGGACTGCCTCCTCCGCGCCTCGCTCGTCTGCAAGACCTGGAGCGACATTGTCTTCCACCGCGCGTTCTGCCGCCGCCACCACGAGCTACACAGGGAACCACCTGTCCTCGGCTTCCTCCACAACTGGAACGACGAGGTCATCCCCCGCTTCACCCCCACCACCGCCTCATCCTTCTCCCTCGCCGCTCTGCACCATCAATTCCGGCGGGCCCTTGACTGCCGCCACGGCCGCGCCCTTTGAACTGCAAGGACGTGAGGTAGAGTGGGATCAACACGTCTGGCATGTTGTGGAAGAAGTTTCCGGTGTAGCCGCCGACCGAGAAGACCATCGGTGGTATGTCATTGTATCTAACACGGCAATCGGGAGCGTCACTTTCATTTGTAGCTGCTTTGATTGTTGGAAATATGCTCTAGAGGCAATAATAATATGGTGATTATCATATTTCCTTGTTCATGATAATCGTCTATTGTTCATGCTATAATTGTATTAACAGGAAACAGTAATACATGTGTGAATAAATAGATTACAATATGTCCCTAGCAAGCCTCTAGTTGGCTAGCTCGTTAGTCAATAGATGATCATGGTTTCCTGATCATGGGCATCAGATGTCATTGATAACGGGATCACATCATTGGGAGAATGATGTGATGGACAAGACCCAATCCTAAGCCTAGCACTAGATCGTATTGTTCGTATGCTAATGCTTTTCTAATGTCAAGTATCTTTTCCTTCGATCGTGAGATTGTGCAACTCCCGGATACCGTAGGAGTGCTTTGGGTGTATCAGACGTCACAACGTAACTGGGTGACTATAAAGGTGCACTACGGGTACCTCCGAAAGTGTCTGTTGGGTTGGTACGAATCGAGATCGGGATTTGTCACTCCGTGTGACGGAGAGGTATCTGTGGGCCCACTCGGTAGAACATCATCATGAGCTCAATGTGACTAAGGAGTTAGTCACACGATGACATGCTATGGAACGAGTAAAGAGACTTACCAGTAACGAGATTGAACAAGGTATAGGTATACCGACGATCGAATCTCGGGCAAGTTCTATACCGACAAACAAAGGGAATCGTATACGGGATTGATTTAATCCTTGACATCGTGGTTCATCCGATGAGATCATCGTGGAGCAAGTGGGAGCCAACATGGGTATCTAGACCCCGCTGATGGTTATTGGCCAGAGAGGTGTCTCAGTCATGTCTGCCTGTCTCCCGAACCCGTAGGGTCTACATACTTAAGGTTCGGTGACGCTAGGGTTATAGGGAATTGTTATACGAGGTTACCGAAAGTTGTTCGGAGTCCTAGATGAGATCCCGGACGTCATGAGGAGCTCCGGAATGGTCCGGAGGTAAAGATTGATATATAGGACGGATGGTTTCGGATACCGGAAGTGTTTCGGGCATCACCGGTAACGTACCGGGACCACCGGAGGTGGCCCCGGGGGACCACCGAAGGGGGGCAACGACCCCGGGAGGTAAGGTGGGCCAAGTGGGGGTGGGAACCAGCCGCTAGGTGGGCTGGTGCACCTCCCCACTCAGCCCATTGCGCAAAAGAGAGAAAAAGGGGGCAAACCCTAAGCCAGGTGGGCCTAAGGCCCACGAGTTGGTGCGCCACCCCCTCCTCCCCCCTCTGGCCGCCGCACCTCCCATCTGGGGGGCTGCCACACCCCCTAGGGTGGGAACCCTAGGGGTGGCACCCCCTCTCCCCTTCCCCTATATATAGTGGACACTTTTGGCCATTGGAGATTAGACTTTTCCCTCTCCCTCGGCGCAGCCCTGCTCTTCTTTCTCCTCCTCTCTGCCGGTGCTTGGCGAAGCCCTGCCGGGAGACCTCGTCTCTCCATCGACACCACGCCGTCGTGCTGCTGGAGTTCTTCCCCAACCTCTCCCTCCTCCTTGCTGGATCAAGGTGCGGGAGACGTCACCGGGCTGCACGTGTGTTTAACGCGGAGGTGCCGTAGTTCGGCACTAGATCGGAATCGCTGCGAGTACGACTCCATCAACCGCGTTCTAGCAACGCTTCCGCTTAGTGATCTTCAAAGGTATGAAGATCCTCTTACCCCTCTCTCGTTGCTGGTCTCTCCATAGGAAGATCTGAATATGCGTAGGAAAATTTTGAATTTATGCTACGTTACCCAACAGTGGTATCAGAGCCAGGTTTTCTATGCGTAGATTCTATGCACGAGTAGAACACAAAAGTTGTGGGCGATGATTTGTCAATTTTCTTGCCGCTACTAGTCTTATTCTTTTCCGACGGTATTGTGGGATGAAGCGGCCTGGACCGACTTTACACGTACGCTTACGTGAGACTGGTTCCACCGACAGACATGCACACCGTGCATAAAGGTGGCTAGCGGGTGTCTGTCTCTCCTACTCTAGTCGGATTGGATTTGATGAAAAGGGTCCTTATGAAAGGTAAATAGCCTTGGCATATCATCGTTGTGGCTGTCACATAGGTAAGAAGGCGTTCTTGCTAGAGACCCAAATCAGCCACGTAAAACTTGCAACAACAATTAGAGGACGTCTAACTTGTTTTTGCAGGGTTTGACATGTGATGTGATATGGCCAAAGTTGTGATGTTGCATGTATGATGTATGAGATGATCATGTTATTTTAATAGGTTTCATGACTTGCATGTCGATGAGTATGACAACCGGCAGGAGCCATAGGAGTTGTCTTAATTTATTGTATGATATGCAACGCCATGTGCTTACTACTTTTACTTCATTGCTAACGGTTAGCTATAGTAGTAGTGATAGTAGTAGTTGGCGTGACGACTTCACGGAGACACGATGATGGAGATCATGGTGTCACGCCGGTGACGATGATGATCATGCGATGCCTGAAGGTGGAGATCGAAAGAGCAAAGATGATAATGGCCATATCATGTCACTATATGATTGCATTGTGATGTTTATCATGTTTTACATCTTATTGCTTAGAACGACGGTAGCATAATAAGATGATCCCTCTTAAAATTTCAAGAACGTATTCCCCTAAGTGTGCACCGTTGCGAAGGTTCGTTGTCTCGAAGCACCACGTGATGATCGCGTGTGATAGATTCCAACGTTCGCATACAACGGGTGTAAGCCAGATTTACACACGCGAAACACCTAGGTTGACTCGACGAGCTTAGCATGTACAGACATGACCTCGAATACAAGAGACCGAAAGGTCGAACATGAGTCGTATGGTTGAATACGATCAGCATGGAGTTTCTCACCATGGTGACTAGTCCGTCTCACGTGATGATCGGACACGGGTTAGTCAACATGGATCATGTATCACTTAGATGACTAGAGGGATGTCGATTTAAGTGGGAGTTCATACTTAATTTGATTAAATGAACTTAATTGTCATGAACTTAGTCTAAAAGTTGTCTTTATAAATATTGTAGATGTCCAACGTCAACCTCAATTTCAACGCATTCCTAGAGAAAAACAAGCTGAAAGATGATGGTAGAAACTATGCGGACTGGGTTCGCAACTTGAAGCTCATCCTTGAAGCAGCTAAAAAGGCTTATGTCCTTGATGCGCCGCTAGGTGACCCTCCCGCTCCCGCAGCAGCCCAGGACATTCTGAACGTCTGGCAAACGCGGAGTGATGACTACTCTATGGTTAGGTGTGGCATGTTATACAGTTTAGAAACGGGGCTCCAAAGGCGTTTCGAGCAACACGGGGCATATGAGATGTTCCAGGAGCTGAAGCTAGTTTTTCAAGCTCATGCCCGTGTCGAGAGATATGAAGTCTCCGACAAGTTCTTTAGCTGTAAGATGGAGGAGGACAGTTCTGTGAGTGAGCACATACTCAAAATGTCTGGGTTACACGGTCGTCTGACTTCACTTGGAGTCGAACTTCCGGATGATGCTATAATTGACAGAATCCTCCAGTCTCTCCCACCAAGCTACAAAGGCTTTGTGCTTAACTACAACATGCAAGGGATGGAGAAGACCATTCCCGAGTTGTACTCAATGCTCAAGTCTGCAGAAGTAGAAATCAAGAAAGAGCAACAAGTGTTGATGGTCAACAAGACCACTAGTTTCAAGAAAGGCAAGGGTAAGAAGAACTTCAAGAAAGACGGCAAAGCTGTTGCCGCGCCCGGTAAGCCAGATGCTGGGAAGAAGAAAAAGAATGGACCCAAGCCTGAGACTGAGTGCTTCTATTGCAAGGGAAAAGGTCACTGGAAGCGGAACTGCCCCAAATACTTAGCGGACAAGAAGGCCGGCAACGTTAAAGGTATATCTGATATACATGTTATTGATGTGTACCTTACCAGCGCTCGTAGTAGCTCCTGGGTATTTGATACCGGTGTTGTTGCTCACATTTGCAACTCAAAGTAGGAATTGCGGAATAAGCGGAGACTGGCCAAGGACGAGGTGATGATGCGTGTCGGGAATGGTTCAAAGGTCGATGTGATCGCCGTCGGCACGCTACCTCTACATCTACCATCGGGATTAGCTTTCAACCTTAATAATTGTTATTTAGTACCAGCTTTAAGCATGAACATTGTATCAGGGTCTTGCTTAATGAGAGACGACTACTCATTTAAGTCAGAGAATAATGGTTGTTCTATTTATATGAGTGATACGTTTTATGGTCATGCTCCGCTGGTGAATGGTTTATTCTTGATGAATCTCAATCGTGATATTACACATATTCATAGTGTGAGTATCAAAAGATGTAAAGTTGATAATGATAGTCCCACATACTTGTGGCACTTCCGCCTTGGTCATATCGGCGTTAAGCGCATGAAGAAGCTCCATACTGATGGACTATTAGAGTCTCTTGACTTTGAATCATTTGACACATGCGAACCGTGCCTCATGGGCAAGATGACTAAGACTCCATTCTCAGGGATAATGGAGAGAGCAACCGACTTATTGGAAATAATACATACTGATGTGTGTGGTCCAATGAACGTTGAAGCTCGCGGTGGCTATCGTTATGTTCTCACTCTCACCGATGATTTGAGTAGGTATGGGTATATCTACTTGATGAAGCACAAATCTGAGACATTTGAAAAGTTCAAGGAATTTCAGAGTGAGGTCGAGAATCAACGTGACAGGAAAATCAAGTGTCTACGATCTGATCGTGGAGGAGAATATTTGAGTCACGAGTTTGGCACACACCTTAGGAACTGTGGAATCGTTTCACAACTGACGCCGCCTGGCACACCGCAACGCAACGGAGTGTCTGAACGTCGTAATCGCACTTTATTAGATATGGTACGATCTATGATGTCTCTCACCGACTTGCCGCTATCATTTTGGGGATACGCATTAGAAACTGCAGCATTCACTTTAAATAGGGCACCGTCTAAATCCGTTGAGACGACACCGTATGAACTATGGTTGGGCAAGAAACCTAAGTTGTCGTTTCTTAAAGTTTGGGGCTGCGATGCTTATGAGAAGAAACTTCAACCAGAAAAGCTCGAACCCAAAGCGGAGAAATGCGTATTCATAGGATACCCTAAGGAAACTATTGGGTATACCTTCTATCTTAGATCCGAAGGTAAGACCTTTGTTGCCAAGAACGGATCCTTTCTAGAGAAAGAGTTTCTCTCGAAAGAAGTAAGTGGGAGGAAGGTAGAACTTGATGAGGTAATTACACCCCCTCTTGAACAAGATAGTAGCGCAGCGCAGGAAGTTGTTCCTGTGGCGCCTACACCGACTGAAGAGGAAGTTAATGATGATGATCATGAAGCTTCGGGTCAAGTTACTACTGAACCGCGAAGGTCCAGAAGGGCACGACCCGCACCAGAGTGGTACGGCAACCTTGTGATGGAAATCATGTTGTTAGACAACGGTGAACCTTTGAACTATGAAGAAGCAATGGCGGGCCCGGATTCCAACAAATGGCTTGAGGCTATGAAATCCGAGATAGGATCCATGTATGAGAACAAAGTATGGACTTTGGTGGACTTGCCCGATGACCGGCGAGCCATAGAAAATAAATGGATCTTCAAGAAGAAAACTGATGCAAACGGTAATGTAACCGTTTACAAAGCTCGACTTGTCGTAAATGGTTTTCGACAAATTCAAGGAGTTGACTACGAAGAGACTTTCTCTCCCGTAGCGAAGCTGAAATCAGTCCGAATCATGTTAGCAATTGCCTCCTTTTATGATTATGAAATTTGGCAAATGGACGTCAAAACAACGTTCCTTAACGGGAACCTTAAGGAAGAGTTGTATATGATGCAGCCAGAAGGTTTTGTCGACCCTAAGGATGCTAACAAAGTGTGCAAGCTCCAGCGCTCCATCTATGGGCTGGTGCAAGCATCTCGGAGTTGGAACATTCGCTTTAATGAGGTGATTAAAGCGTTTGGGTTCATAGAGGTTTACGGAGAAGCCTGTCTGTACAAGAAAGTGAGTGGGAGCTCTATAGCTTTCCTCATACTGTATGTTGATGACATATTATTGATGGGGAATGATATAGAGATGTTGGAGAGCATAAAGGCCTATTTGAACAAGAGTTTTTCAATGAAGGACCTTGGAGAAGCTGCATACATATTAGGCATCAAGATCTATAGAGATAGATCGAGACGCCTCAGAGGTCTTTCGCAAAGTACATACCTTGACAAGATATTGAAGAAGTTCAATATGGAAAACTCAAAGAAAGGGTTCTTGCCAGTTTTGCAAGGTATGAGATTGAGTAAGACTCGGTCGCCGACCACGGCAGCAGATAGAGAGAAGATGAGTTATGTCCCCTACGCTTCAGCCGTGGGCTCTCTAATGTATGCCATGCTGTGTACCAGACCTGATATAAACCTTGCCATAAGTTTGGTAGGGAAGTACCAAAGTGATCCAGGTATGGAACACTGGACAGCGGTCAAGAATGTCCTTAAGTACCTGAAAAGGACTAAGGAAATGTTTCTCGTTTATGGAGGTGACGAAGAGCTCGTCGTAAAGGGTTACGTCGACGCTAGCTTCGACACAGATCCGGATGACTCTAAGTCACAGACTGGATACGTATATGTGTTGAATGGTGGGGCAGTGAGCTGGTGCAGCAGCAAGCAAGAAGTCGTGGTAGCATCTACATGTGAAGCGGAGTACATAGCTGCTTCAAAAGCGGATCATGAAGGAATTTGGATGAAGGAGCTCATCACCGACCTTGGAGTGGTTCCAAGCGCGTCGGGTCCTATGACACTCTTCTGTGATAACACTGGAGCCATTGCCATAGCCAAGGATCCCAGGTTTCACCGAAAGACGAAGCACATCAAACGCCGCTACAACTCCATCCAGGACCATGTCCAGAGTGGAGTGCTAGATATTTGTAAAGTACACACGGATCTGAATATTGCAAACGCATTGACTAAACCTCTTCCACGAGCAAAACATGATCAACACCATAATGCTATGGGTGTTCGATACATCACAATGTAACTAGATTATTGACTCTAGTGCAAGTGGGAGACTGTTGGAAATATGCCCTAGAGGCAATAATAATATGGTTATTATCATATTTCCTTGTTCATGATAATCGTCTATTGTTCATGCTATAATTGTATTAACAGGAAACAGTAATACATGTGTGAATAAATAGATTACAATATGTCCCTAGCAAGCCTCTAGTTGGCTAGCTCGTTAGTCAATAGATGATCATGGTTTCCTGATCATGGGCTTCAGATGTCATTGATAACGGGATCACATCATTGGGAGAATGATGTGATGGACAAGACCCAATCCTAAGCCTAGCACTAGATCGTATTGTTCGTATGCTAATGCTTTTCTAATGTCAAGTATCTTTTCCTTCGACCGTGAGATTGTGCAACTCCCGGATACCGTAGGAGTGCTTTGGGTGTATCAAACGTCACAACGTAACTGGGTGACTATAAAGGTGCACTACGGGTACCTCCGAAAGTGTCTGTTGGGTTGGTACGAATCGAGATCGGGATTTGTCACTCCGTGTGACGGAGAGGTATCTCTGGGCTCACTCGGTAGAACATCATCATGAGCTCAATGTGACTAAGGAGTTAGTCACACGATGACGTGCTATGGAACGAGTAAAGAGACTTACCGGTAACGAGATTGAACAAGGTATAGGTATACCGACGATCGAATCTCGGGCAAGTTCTATACCGACAGACAAAGGGAATCGTATACGGGATTGATTGAATCCTTGACATCGTGGTTCATCCGATGAGATCATCGTGGAGCAAGTGGGAGCCACCATGGGTATCCAGACCCCGCTGATGGTTATTGGCCAGAGAGGTGTCTCAGTCATGTCTGCCTGTCTCCCGAACCCGTAGGGTCTACACACTTAAGGTTCGGTGACGCTAGGGTTATAGGGAATTGTTATACGAGGTTACCAAAAGTTGTTCGGAGTCCCGGATGATATCCCGGACGTCACGATGAGCTCCGGAATGGTCCGGAGGTAAAGATTGATATATAGGACGGATGGTTTCGGATACCGGAAGTGTTTCGGGCATCACCGGTAACGTACCGGGACCACCGGAGGTGGCCCCGGGGGACCACCGGAGGGGGGCAATGACCCGGAAGGTAAGGTGGGCCAAGTGGGGGTGGGAACCAGCCCCTAGGTGGGCTGGTGCGCCTCCCCACTCAGCCCATTGCGCAAGGGAGAGAAAAGGGGGGCAAACCCTAAGCCAGGTGGGCCTAAGGCCCACCAGTTGGTGCGCCACCCCCTCCTCCCCCCTCTGGCCGCCGCACCTCCCATCTGGGGGGCTGCCACACCCCCTAGGGTGGGAACCCTAGGGGTGGCACCCCCTCTCCCCTTCCCCTATATATAGTGGACACTTTTGGCCATTGGAGATTAGACTTTTCCCTCTCCCTCGGCGCAACCCTGCTCTTCTTTCTCCTCCTGTCTGCCGGTGCTTGGCGAAGCCCTGCCGGGAGACCTCGTCTCTCCATCGACACCACGCCGTCGTGCTGCTGGAGTTCTTCCCCAACCTCTCCCTCCTCCTTGCTGGATCAAGGTGCGGGAGACGTCACCGGGCTGCACGTGTGTTTAACGCGGAGGTGCCGTAGTTCGGCACTAGATCGGAATCGCTGCGAGTACGACTCCATCAACCGCGTTCTAGCAACGCTTCCGCTTAGCGATCTTCAAAGGTATGAAGATCCTCTTACCCCTCTCTCGTTGCTGGTCTCTCCATAGGAAGATCTGAATATGCGTAGGAAAATTTTGAATTTATGCTACGTTACCCAACAGTGGTATCAGAGCCAGGTTTTCTATGCGTAGATTTTATGCACGAGTAGAACACAAAAGTTGTGGGCGATGATTTGTCAATTTTCTTGCCGCTACTAGTCTTATTCTTTTCCGGCGGTATTGTGGGATGAAGCGGCCCAGACCGACTTTACACGTACGCTTACGTGAGACTGGTTCCGCCGACAAACATGCACATCGTGCATAAAGGTGGCTAGCGGGTGTCCGTCTCTCCTACTCTAGTCGGATTGGATTTGATGAAAAGGGTCCTTATGAAGGGTAAATAGCTTTGGCATATCATCGTTGTGGCTGTCACATAGGTAAGAAGGCGTTCTTGCTAGAAACCCAAATCAGCCACGTAAAACTTGCAACCCAAATCAGCAACAACAACAACAATCATCTAGCCAAATCAGCCGGCGCGATTATTCTCCTGACCCGAGGAAACCCCACTAAGATGCATCGATCTGTAGGGATCCGCATGGCGGCTCTCCTGCATGTAGTGGAGGTGGAGGCCACCGGCGAGCGAGATGGGGACGCGGTGGGCGGCGTTGCGGCGACAGAGATGGGGGACACGGCGGGCGGCGGCGACGACAGAGATGGGGGACACGGCGGGCGGCGTGGGGGAGGAGGAGGCGGAGGGGGAGGGGGAGGAGGAGGCAGACGGGGAGGGGGAGGAGGAGGCGAACGGGGAGGGGGAGTTGGACGCGGAGGCGGCGGCGAAGGTGCAGGCCAGGGCTACTGGCTCTAGTTAATTCTTCCTAAATTTCTGTACTTGATTGGCTCCTTTTTTTCGTGGAGGTGCAACAGTTTTTCGTTGTAGGAGGAGGTGGAGCAAAGTCAGCCTTAGTTAATTTGGTAAATGCACACGGTGGTGGTGCATGGATGCTGGAAGGCCGTTAGATTGTAATTTATTGTCTAATTGTGTGGTGGTGATTGGTGTTTGTTTTTGTGGGGGTAATAGTTGTGTGTACTTAGAGAAGTGTTTGATCTTTTATTAATAGTATAGATGCCTAATTTGAAGTCCTCTCACTTAATTGAGATCTTCAATTTAGAATTGGGTACCCTGTTTGATTAGATCAACAATTTCTTTAGGAGTTCCGCCATTTAATTTTCCTAATTCACTCTCCTTCCTAATTTTGGAGATCTACCATTCAATTACTACATTATGATCCCTAATTTTTAAGGCCTCCTAATCAACCGAGGTCTTCAATTTAGAACTGGCCCAACCACCTTTAATTGGTTCAACAATTTCTTAAGGAGTTTTCTCACACAATTCGTTCAATTCACCATGACCCCTAATTTTGGAGCTCCCCCATTCGATTGAGGTTTATTTTTGGGAGAGGGGAGGGAGGAGGGGGTCGATTGAGATATTTTATTTGGAATTGGTTCACACTTCTTGATCGGGTCAATAATTTGTTAAATCAACTGACAAAAACCGCCCTATAAAAATATATCAGTCCTGCACACTCTCTCATCACGTAGAAAATAGAAGCACCAACGCAAAAAAATCCCACATAAATATATGTTGATTTTAAGATAACACAGAACCACACCGCAAGAGGCCCCACAAAAATAATGTTTTATTAAAAATATGGAAAGTTCACTCCATCATCTTCCCACTTGCCAAACCACATGTTCCCCCAATTGCAAAATATAAGGCGTATTATTTTTTAAGGGTGTGTTTAGTACTCATCTAGATGTGACATAGTTATTGCACATCTAAATGACTAAACCCAACATAAAAGGAAAAGAAAAAAGAAAACAAATACCCACACAAATCTTCATGTAAGATCAATGCTATAAGACTTAGATGTGTAATACTTATCTCACATCTAGACATGTTTTTGCAAAACCGATTTTTAAAAGTCAAATTTCTTGAAGTTCGACCAGGTTTATGCCAAAAATATCGACATCCATAATACTAATTAAATAAAATATGAATTTCATAATGAATCTAATGCTTCGATTTGATATTGTGGATATTGATATATTTGTCCATAAATTTGGTCAAACCTAAAGAAATTCTTTGTAATTCATCATAATTATTGAAAAATAGGGAGTATTTCTTTATGAAAAAAGTACAACACCAACTGCGTAGCAAAGCGCGCCCCAATCCTTCCATACGTACTAAATGATCAAATGGACATCAAGCTAGCATAAGAACTATATGATGTTTTGTACACATATACACATGTCTTTTCTATTTTTTTGAATGAAAAATGACACCGGTAAGAATTTAGGAGAAGAGTTTTACGGGAACTGACCAAAGTTTGCTCCGAGACAACTTCCCCTAAATTTTAATGGAAGCCCGAAAAACTGGTTTTACTCAAAGATTTTTAGGTGACTATTGGAGTTGTTGTAAAGCCGCCCACCCCCACCGCTCAACTCTCGATCTCGTCTCTATCGGTGAAGCCTCGCCGTGTCATCCCCACCTTCACCAAATCATTGTCCATGAAATCGAAAAGTGATCATCCAAAATTGTTTTGAATTACCCGAGGAATAGGAAATAGGTCTATTTTTTTTTTCTCTTACCGTCGTGTGCATGAGATAAGTATTGTCAAACTCTTTTAAAGAGGGTTTATGACAAGAGTTTTATTCCAAAATCAAAACCAACCCACTGGGCCAAGCCGAAGGGTAATGTGGCACGGACACTATGTAGACGAGGGCCATCCCCTTTTCACCCCTAGAAAATACAGCTTTGGAGGCGGTGATTGATTAGAGCATATACAACCGGGCGTCTCAAACCCTATCATATGTTCAGCCAACGTTCCGATCACTGACCGATCATAAAAAACCGATTCAGACGGATTCCTTAAACATACCTCAAACATCTCAACTGACCGACTCCCTTCATATTTAATTCAAATGTAGGACGGTCATGAAGATGCTTCCGCAAATGTTTGAGGTGTTCAATTTATTAAATTCGACTGTAGATGCTCTTGGTTAGAGAACAGAGCCAGTTGGCTTGGTCCAACAAGTCCAACCGCCGACACAAGATCCAAGCGGCAGAGTTGTTGGCGGAGGATGCGTGCGCCAAGTACCCAAAGGTGGTGGTGGCGGGGCACAAGTCAGTCATCACCCAACCCAAGTGCACCGCACTGTGGCGCGCTGCCCTCCTGTGCAGATCCCCTATCCTGTCCCTCTGCAGCCCCGCGAACATGCGTATGCCCCTCTTCTCCGCCTTCTGTCTCATGATCCTTCTGCCTTGGCCTAACCAGCTTCTGTTAGATTAATCCACGCTCGTGATGATGTCTTGTGCGAGGGATGTAGGGATGGATGGATTTCGATGGGATCCACCTCGCACAGTGCACTGAACATTGCCGCAATGATCGTCGGGCTTTGGTTGGTCCGGTCAGTATCTGATTGGGTGCCCTCCATGGCATGGATCCCTTGATGGCCCCTCCCTTCCCAATCATACGGAGGACCTCTGTTTTTTTTTTTTTAATATTGTGTTGGATTGCATGTGTGTTCGTTGGGCGCACACTCTTGGTCCCTTGTAGGCTTTTGTTGCTATTTCCTGCGTGCATTATTGTGGGGCTAAGCGTCTGGATTTGTGATGGATGCCAGAGTTTGGTCGATGCTGCTGTTGACACTTCCGCGTCTACAGTTTAGTTTATGTAGCATCTCTCGTTATTTTTCACTACGTACATCAAATCAACGGGTCACATAATTGGTGTTAAGCCACTGTGAGCAGCGTTGTGTGGTGGCATTTGCACCACATGTTTGGATATTGCAGCTTTGTCTCGTCGATGGAAATCGGGCTCGCTTGCTGATTTGAGTGATTTGAAACATCGCTCACCAAACCTTGCCCTTAACTATCCTTGTCCAGTAGTAGTTGCGTCACCGCTCCATCGGCTTGCGTCCCCACCTGAGAGGATCATGATAATTACACAGGAAATCCGGAGCACACATTCAGAAGGCGTTTGCGGATCACAGTTCCATCACCGTGTGAATTCAGAGATTTTCATTCGAGCCAATAAAACATTCATTGGCTTTCAGGGGCATCACCCTGGTAACATGATATATGGAACGGGTAGGGGTAGGGCCAGCAAACAGTGTACTCGGTAGCCACGCACTGATGTCAAGTTTTTTTTCTTTGTTGGGTACTGCAGTCAGGTTTTGAGTTTCATACTTGAGCTGTCCGCATCTTCATCAAACGGAAAATATGAGAACCCCAATAGCTCCAGCGAACGATTCGTTTCACAGGGAGGGACAAAGTAAGACGTTCGCCGGAGGAGAAATTCTCCACGTAAAGCCTTGGGCCAAGGAAAAGCTCTTTTTCTTTAGGAAAACACTATCATTCAGCCCGCTGATGATCGTTCGCCGCTCAGTCCCTCATATTCAGTTTTTCTTTTCTGCAATAAGGGCCTTGTGTCAGTAGATTTCTGCAACCGCGAAAGCGGGGGTCGACGAAGCGGAAGCGAGAATGAACACATGACTAGTTTCAGAAAGAAAACACGATTCAGTGGTGATGTTTTTTTAGAACTTGGGTATTGTTTCAAAAAGTTTTTACGACATATTTTTTTGTTTTAGAAAAAAAATGTTTCGATGGTGAAGTTTTTTTTTCTATAACAGGGGTCTTGTTTCACAAACATAACTTGAGTTGCAGTGACGAAGGAGCGCCCGACGTTAGAGAGTGAGTGGTCACACATTGCAACACGAGGCATATTTCAGAAATATAGCTTCAATTGCAGAAAACGGCGAAGGAGCAACTCGCGTGAGAGGTCGTCGCCGTTGTGAGAAGTTTCTGCAATACTACCTATGTTGCAGAAATTTCCACAACACCAGCTTTGTTTGAGTAATGAAAGACGTAGCACGTCCGCACGATGATGCCATGTTTGACATTTCGTAATTGGGTCGATCTGTCATTTTTCAGCGGTGCAAAAACTTTGATTCTAGAATTTTTGGACCTCGTTTTTCAAAGTTAAATAGAACAAAAAATGTCATGATGCAAAAAATGAAAATGAAACATATTGCAAAATTTTCAGGTGTTGAACACCCAAAAAAACATAACAGAAAGGAATTTGACATGCTATATGAAAAGTACATGCTACTGCTCGGAGGTTGTTATCCTCTTATCCCATATACTACCATGTGGTGGTATATATACTACTTTATTATTCTAGATATGTTAATATACTATATCTAATATATTTTGAATCAAGCTATTGAAACAAAAATCTCTAGGATTTTAGAGATAACACACAACTACTCCCTTCGTTCCTAAATATTTATCTTTCTAGAGATTTCACTACGGACGTATATAGACATAATTTAAAATATATATCTTCACTCATTTTGCTTTGTATGTAGTCTATAATTAAATATTTAAAAACATAAATATTTAGAAACAGGGGGGATAGGACATAAAAAAAGTGCTATTGAAAAAACAATCATGCATCGCAGATTTTGAAAAATGAGGTAGTACATAAATTTGCCATGACACACTAAAATGTTGTACTCTTTAAAATAAAAATGCTATGTGATATGACAAAATACATGATCTTTATGATAAAAATAATATCATGCTCTTTATAGGAAAAACGTCGTTCTCTAAAAACATGCCATGCTCTTTAAATAAATGCTATGCTCTACAAAATTACTTTCTCTATGTAAATAGTAAAAAAGCCAATGTCTAAACAATAGAATTATCATGCTTTTAGTAATAGAAATTTCATGTTCTTTAAAAATGCCATGGTATGAAAAAATACCATCGAAATGGCATACACTCAATACTAAAAATGTTATCATATACATACACAAAACTACCATGGTCTAACTAATAAAAAAAGCCATGATCTAGCAACATAAAAATTACCATGCTAGCTTAGTCATATAAATATGATGATTTTTGAAATTTTTTATTTTAGAAAAAGATGGCAAATTTCAGAGAAACCATAACAAACTTGTTTGACATGGCAATTGGAGAGTTTTTTGGAGAAAAAAGAATTTCCATGTGAGTATTACACAATAGATGGCATAAAATATTTTCATGTGAGTAAATGAAAAAGAATACAAAAATAATAATTAAATTCGATATACAATGCTATGGCCCCAAAACAATTTGGTATTGTATATGTTATTTTTGAGAAACTAACATGATTTAAGTGAGAAAAATGACATGGTGTAAAATAAGAAGAAAAAATGCCATGGCGCACACTCTTGGTCGCTTGTGGGCTTTTGTTTCTATTTCGTCAGTGCATTATTGTGGGGCTAAGAGTATCTACACCCATAATAGGCAAAATCGCGACCTTATACGTCCGCGGACATGTCTCAATTTTTTTCATTTAGAACCACAAACTCTATATTCAAAACACCTAGTATATCCAAAGACATGCGCATGGATTATTTTGGATGTTTAAGTCCGTGTTGGCCGGTGGGATTGTTTAAACACCAAAAAAATTGTTCATACCTCAGATTTTTAGTATAGAAACATCTGTGTTGGCACGACGAGGTTGAAGATTTTTAGTCCCACCTCGCCACCTGCGACCGACTTAAATGGTTGTGTTGCAAGCTACCCTCTCTTAATAGGGACTATTAATGCTCGCTTTGTGAAGGATGAGCTCATTCACAAATCAAGCATTGATGGCCGCTACTAACACTGAGTTAGCACGAGAACTTTTTTCAATCATTTCATCAAGCTACTATAGAAAAATCACGAAAAAACTAGTCACACAATGTGTCAACCACATACAGAGCATGATGCAATCCGACCCAAGTAGAATCGGGTAGGTCGGAGGGGAATTTGATGCAATTATTGTTAAGGTCGGGTTGTCAGGACCAACATGACAAACACGTCCGAGTCGCTCAATATTAGGGCTGGATCTGAGTAGTGTCGGTTAAACCGAACAATTGAGACCGGTTTAAAACGCCCATCTGAGACACGATTTATCAACTAATCAACAATCGGACCGCATGTCTCGATGTTTTGGGTTGAGGTGTCCTGCTGCAGATGCTCCAAGTGTTTGGATTGGTGGTGGACGAGAGAGTATGTTCGATGTTGCTGCTGACACTTCCGCGTGCATCTCTCGTTATTTTTTTAACATCAAATCAACCGGTCACATAATTGGTGTTAAGCCACTGTGAGCCGAATTGTGTGGTGGCGTTTGCACCACATGCTGGATATCGCAGTTTTGTCCCGTCGATGGAAATCAGACTCGCTTGCTGATTTGAGTGATTTGAAATCTCGCTCACCAAACCTTGCCCTTATTATCCTTGTCCGGTAGCTAGTAGTTGCGTCATCGCTCGGCTCGCTGCCCCACCTGAGAGGACTATTATGATAATCACACAGGAAATCTGGAGCACACATTCGGAAGACGTTTGCGGATCACAGTTCCATGTTTCCAGGGACTTATTGATTTTGAGACTTAAAAAAATTCACCGAAACCAAACACAAGGAACTTATTGAAACTTATTATGATTATTTGGGACTTATCAAATCAGGCTCTCTAGTAGGAACTTATTAGGACTTATTGCTGGTTAGGCCCGCGAAAGTCGATCCAGTGGTCGCCGCCCTGCCCCTCGTCGCTCGCACCGCCCCAATCGCCGCCGGCCGCCCGCCCCGTCGCCGCCCGGGCCGCCCCGTCGCCGCCCAATCGCCGCCCGGTCGCCGCCCCGCCCCGTCGCCACCCGGCCGCCGCCCCGTCGCCACTCGGTTCGTCCCCCCGCCGTCCCGTTTTCTGCAACATGGACTTATAGACTTATAAGTCCCGGTAAACAAATAGGTAGGGACTCGGGACTTATAAGTCCCTGTAAACAAACAGGTAGGGACTCGAAACTTATAAGTCCCTGTAAACAAACAGGTAGGGACTTATGACTTATAAGTTGGGACTTAAAAAAATTATAGGACTTATGAAACAAACAGGGCCTGATTTTCAGTTGCATCAGCATGATAATACTCTAATTGAAAAGGTTATAGCTTGACATGAACCGAGCGGGGACAAGACGACGAACAGTGTAGTCAGTGGCCATGCACTCTGCTGGCACGTTTTGACTTTGATGATCGAGCTGTCCGCATCCTCAGAAAAATAAAATCCGATAATGGATACCAACAGTGTCTTTCCAAAACAAAATTTAGGAGTACAAAGCAGAAAAATATGAACTGACCCAAAAGTTTTGATTGTGCAATGCTTAATTGTGCGCAAAAAGGACTAGCCAACACCACGCGGGAAAGTAGTTGCGCGCTTGCACATGGCCGATGATGCTCCACCGGCCCAACCGCACTAATCACACGTCTATGCAGTGGTTTAGTTAACGTTTGACACCATGCGTCATGATAAGAATAACGGATTAAGTAGTAAACGCAACCACTCTGTTGCAGCGCGATCACTGGCTAGAACTCTCGCCACGGCGACCACTCCTGCTGCATTCGGCTGTCCAAAGTAAGCAAAACCAGACCACGGTACAGGATGAGTCGACGTCCGTGATAATGCTAGGCAGGGTCGTCTTCTGCGTGGTGATCGCCGCGGCCGTCCTCGCCGTCGTCCTGCTCGCCACCGTCTCCCCTCTCCCTCACCGGTCCGCCGCGCGCCCCCGCGGCATCACGGTGTACGTCCATCCGGTGGCGTCTGGTCCCGTGAGGCGGCAGCAGGGCGCCAAGCACGGGGACGAACGGGTGGCGAGCGCGCTGGTGTTCCGCCACCGGATGACGGCGGGGCCGGAGATCACGTCAAGAACCGTCGGCGCGGCCTCCGGGTTCGTGCTCCCGGGCGAGCGCGGCTCGGCGATGTCGGCGTTCGACACGGTGCACCTGGCGTTCGACGCGCCCGGGCTGTCCGGCAGCCTCTGCGTGGAGGTGGCCAGGAACGAGGGGGCGCTCCGCGTGGTGGGCGGCACGGGCGCGTTCGCGTTCGCGCAAGGGCACGGCGCCGTCCTGCGCCCGGAGCGGCTGGGCGGCGGCGCCGCCGCGACGTCGCTGCGTCTTGAGCTGAGCATGAGCGTCGCGTCCGCTGCTGGGTAACCACAACTAACGGGTGTGCGTGCGTACGTGTCTGCGAGACGAGAGTCGATTAGTAATCCATTTATTTTCCTTTTTTGTTGTTTTTGATTCCGCGACATATGTATTCGCGGAACTGTAAGCCTGTAATGCAGCTTTGAGTTGAGCGCGTGAGAGTGATACGCCAAACTTTGCGTAATCACTACTTTGCTTCCATTCAATCATAAGAAGTATTTTGAATGGAGACTGGGAACACAGGTTATGAGTTCATCGGAGGTTTTAATGATGCATTTGGTTATCTTGAATGAATAGTGCCTATATTTCAGCCAGATCTCACTAGAGCCAGATTCAGCAAAAATAGACAACAAATCAACATCTACTACATTGTTGTTTGGTTATCTCCATTGCTTCAAAGGACACTTTAGGGGCGGCTCTTTGATTGCCCGCATTTCTGCTTAAGGGACAAATAGGTGCAAACCACAGTTGTTTGACTGCACACGCGTTTATATTCTGCTCACCTCATTCAAATGTGGTGACCTTACCACCACATTATGCACAACAACATGTATAATAGTAACAACAGCTAAACAAACAGATTAACAACATCAAACAACACAACAAAGGAGATAAACAACACTTAAACTATACTGCTAAGCAACTAGCGTCCATACTACGAACAAAAGCAAGTTTTATGACAGTTGGGGCATCCCATGCCCCTCTTCATTAGGGGGTGTTGAACCGTGGACAAAATATTAACAGTTTCACAGCAAACTAACTACAAGTTCATCAGCTAGCAAGCGGTTTAGAGGGCGAAAGCAACACCACCAATGCAGTCATGCGAGTTGCAGCGCACCCTGCATCCGATGGAGCCGTCGTGGTTGTAAATTTGCACATTGAGCCCTAGGCCAGAGATGCGCAGCACGACGAGGTCGCCGGGAACGATCCTGTGGCGGTGGCAGAAGTACTCCCAACCCCTACCAAGAACCATCCGTCCCTCAAAGTTTTGGACCTAAACCCACAACTCGCGCCACGTGTTGGCCGAGAGCCTCACCACGCGCGGGAGCTTCACCGTCAGCCACTCCTTAATTACCTCCACAAACTTGGGAGGGATGATGAGCATGGGGAGGTCCTCCCCGTCCATGATTTGCACGTAGAAGCGAAGAGGCTCTCGACTCTCCTCCTCGTGGCCGGTCCGAGGAGCTCGTCCCCTTAAACGCGGCTGCCTCATGAAGGCGGCCCTGCCAAGCAGGTTCACCACATTGAACTAGCGGTTCGTGGGGATGAAGTCCACGGCGGCCTCGGCGCCGACGACGACACGGGCTCCACCTCCGGCCCTCTCCCACTCTGTCTTCATCACCTTGCGAGGTAAGAAGACATCCATTAGTAACATGGTCATTGGTCCTACCTAAAGTAGCAAACACCTTGGTCCTACCTAACATGAATACCATGCACGTAGCGAACACAACAAGAACCCTAAGCACTAAGCAGTACCCTAAGCATCAAACACAACAATAACATGAACATCAAACACAACAAGAACCCTAAGCATCATCAACCTTGTGCTGAACACATTGTACATCATGAACACTAAGAAGTACCCTAAGCATCAAACAATACAATAACATGAACATCAAGCACAACAAGAACCCTAAGCATCATCAACCTTGTGTTGAACACATTGTACATCATGAGCACTAAAGCAGTACCTTAAGCATCAAACACAGAAGACCATGAACATCGAACACAACAAGAACCCTAAGCATCATCAACCTTGTCATGAACACGGTATTAAAGCAATAAGCACTATGCATGAACATGAAACACACAAAAAGAACACTATTATCCTGCCTATGAACAATACCGAGCAAAAGGGATCGAATCCTATGAATTGGAATTGAATGGAATCCAATCCAATACAATTCATGCCAATGATGAAAACCCTAATCTACACATCTACAAGCAGAGATGGGTTTCACTCTTACCGGAGCGGCTGGAGCGTACGTCGGCCGAGAAGAAAACCTCGGCAGGAAGAGGATGGTCGATGAAGAGGAGGAGGAGCCGCTAATGTTGGGGAACGTCGCATGAGAAACAAAAATTTTCCTACGCGCACGAAGACCTATCATGGTGATGTCCATCTACGAGAGGGGATGAGTGATCTACGTACCCTTGTAGATCGTACAGCAGAAGCGATTAGAGATCGCGGTTGATGTAGTGGAACGTCCTCACGTCCCTCGATCCGCCCCGCGAACAATCCCGCGATCAGTCCCACGATCTAGTACCGAACGGACGGCACCTCCGCGTTCAGCACACGTACAGCTCGACGATGATCTCGGCCTTCTTGATCCAGCAAGAGAGACGGAGAGGTAGAAGAGTTCTCCGGCAGCGTGACGGCGCTCCGGAGGTTGGTGATGATCTTGTCTCAGCAGGGCTCCGCCCGAGCTCCGCAGAAACACGATCTAGAGGAAAAACTATGGAGGTATGTGGTCGGGCAGCCGTGAGAAAGTCGTCTCAAATCTGCCCTAAAAGCCCCATATATATAGGAGGAGGGAGGGGGACCTTGCCTTGGGGTCCAAGGGAACCCCAAGGGGTCGGCCGAGCCAGGGGGGAGGACTCTCCCCCCCCAAACCGAGTCCTACTTGGTTTGGTGGGAGGGAGTCCTTCCCCTTTCCCACTTCCTCTTTTTTTTTTCTTTCTTCCTTTGATTTTTGTTCCTTGGCGCATAGGACTTGGTGGGCTGTCCCACCAGCCCACTAAGGGCTGGTGTGACCCCCACAAATACCTATGGGCTTCCCCGGAGTGGGTTGCCCCCCTCCGGTGAACCCCCGGAACCCATTCGTCATTCCCGGTACATTCCCGGTAACTCCGAAAACCTTCCGGTCATCAAATGAGGTCATCCTATATATCAATCTTCGTTTCCGGACCATTCCGGAAACCCTCGTGATGTCCGTGATCTCATCCGGGACTCCGAACAACATTCGGTAACCAACCATATAACTCAAATACGCATAAAACAACGTCGAACCTTAAGTGTGCAGACCCTGCGGGTTCGAGAACTATGTAGACATGACCCGAGAGACTCCTCGGTCAATATCCAATAGCGGGACCTGGATGCCCATATTGGATCCTACATATTCTACGAAGATCTTATCGTTTGAACCTCAGTGCCAAGGATTCGTATAATCCCGTATGTCATTCCCTTTGTCCTTCAGTATGTTACTTGCCCGAGATTCGATCGTCAGTATCCGCATACCTATTTCAATCTCGTTTACCGGCAAGTCTCTTTACTCGTTCCGTAATACAAGATCCCGCAACTTACACTAAGTTACATTGCTTGCAAGGCTTGTGTGTGATGTTGTATTACCGAGTGGGCCCCGAGATACCTCTCCGTCATACGGAGTGACAAATCCCAGTCTTGATCCATACTAACTCAACTAACACCTTCGGAGATACCTGTAGAGCATCTTTATAGTCACCCAGTTACGTTGCGACGTTTGATACACACAAAGCATTCCTCCGGTGTCAGTGAGTTATATGATCTCATGGTCATAGGAATAAATACTTGACACGCAGAAAACAGTAGCAACAAAATGACACGATCAACATGCTACGTCTATTAGTTTGGGTCTAGTCCATCACGTGATTCTTCCAATGACGTGATCCAGTTATCAAGCAACAACACCTTGTTCATAATCAGAAGACACTGACTATCATCGATCAACTGGCTAGCCAACTAGAGGCATGCTAGGGACGGTGTTTTGTCTATGTATCCACACATGTAAATAAGTCTTCATTCAATACAATTATAGCATGGATAATAAACTATTATCTTGATACAGGAATTATAATAATAACTATACATTTATTATTGCCTCTAGGGCATAATTCCAACAGTCTCCCACTTGCACTAGAGTCAATAATCTAGCCCTCACATCACCATGTGAATTACATTGTAATAAATCTAACACCCATACAGTTCTGGTGTCGATCATGTTTTGGCCGTGGAAGAGGTTTAGTCAGCGGGTCTGCTACATTCAGATCCGTGTGCACTTTGCATATATTTACGTCCTCCTCCTCGACGTAGTCGCGGATGAGGTTGAAGCGTCGTTTGATGTGTCTGGTCTTCTTGTGAAACCTTGGTTCCTTTGCTAAGGCAATGGCACCAGTGTTGTCACAGAACAAGGTTATTGGATCCAGTGCACTTGGCACCACTCCAAGATCCGTCATGAACTGCTTCATCCAGACACCCTCCTTAGCCGCCTCCGAGGCAGCCATGTACTCCGCTTCACATGTAGAATCTGCTACGATGCTTTGCTTGGAACTGCACCAGCTTACTGCACCCCCATTAAGAATAAATACGTATCCGGTTTGCGACTTAGAGTCGTCCGGATCTGTGTCAAAGCTTGCATCGACGTAGCCTTTTACGGCGAGCTCTTCGTCACCTCCATACACGAGAAACATCTCCTTAGTCCTTTTCAGGTACTTTAGGATATTCTTGACCGCTGTCCAGTGATCCACTCCTGGATTACTCTGGAACCTGCCTGCCATACTTATGGCCAGGCTAACATCCGGTCTAGTGCACAGCATCGCATACATGATAGAGCCTATGGCTGAAGCATAGGGGACGGAGCGCATATGCTCTCTATCCTCATCAGTTGCTGGGCACTGAGTCTTACTCAATCTCGTACCTTGTAACACCGGCAAGAACCCTTTCTTGGATTGTTCCATTTTGAACCTTTTCAAAACTTTATCAAGGTATGTGCTTTGTGAAAGTCCTATCAGGCGTTTTGATCTATCCCTATAGATCTTAATGCCTAGAATGTAAGCAGCTTCTCCTAGGTCCTTCATAGAGAAACTTTTATTCAAGTAACCTTTTATGCTCTCCAAAAACTCTACGTTGTTTCCAATCAGTAATATGTCATCCACATATAATATTAAAAACGCCACAGAGCTCCCACTCACTTTCTTGTAAATACAAGATTCTCCAACCACTTGTATAAACCCAAATGCTTTGATCACCTCATCAAAGCACTTGTTCCAACTCCGAGATGCTTGCACCAGTCCATAAATGGATCGCTGGAGCTTGCATACCTTGTCAGCATTTTTAGGATCGACAAAACCTTCGGGTTGCATCATATACAACTCTTCCTTAAGGAAACCGTTAAGGAACGCCGTTTTGACATCCATCTGCCAGATTTCATAATCGAAAAATGCAGCTATTGCTAACATGATTCTGACGGACTTAAGCATCGCTACGGGAGAGAAAGTCTCATCGTAGTCAATTCCTCGAACTTGTGAAAAACCCTTTGCCACAAGTCGAGCTTTATAAACGGTCACATTACCGTCAGCGTCCGTCTTCTTCTTAAAGATCCATTTGTTCTGAATAGCCTTGCGGCCCTCAGGTAGTATCTCCAAAGTCCACACTTTGTTCTCATACATGGATCCTATCTCGGATTTCATGGCTTCTAGCCATTTGTTGGAATCCGGGCCCACCATTGCTTCTTCATAATTTGCAGGTTCATTGTTGTCTAACAACATGATTGTCAAGACGGGATTACCGTACCACTCTGGAGCAGCGCGTGATCTCGTCGACCTGCGTGGTTCAACAGAAACTTGAACTGGAGTTTCATGATCATCATCATTAACTTCCTCCTCAACCGGCGTCGCAATCACAGGGGTTTCCCCTTGCCCTGCGCCACCATCCAGAGGGATGAAAGGTTCGACAACCTCGTCAAGTTCTATCTTCCTCCCACTCAATTCTCTCGAGAGAAACTCCTTCTCGAGAAAAGTTCCGTTCTTAGCAACAAACACTTTGCCCTCGGATTTGAGATAGAAGGTGTACCCAACTGTCTCTTTTGGGTAACCTATGAAGACGCACTTTTCCGCTTTGGGTTCCAGCTTTTCAGGCTGAAGCTTTTTGACATAAGCATCACATCCCCAAACTTTAAGAAACGACAACTTTGGTTTTTTGCCATACCACAGTTCGTATGGTGTCGTCTCAACGGATTTTGATGGTGCCCTATTTAAAGTGAATGCAGCTGTTTCTAATGCATAACCCCAAAACGATAACGGCAAATCAGTAAGAGACATCATAGATCGCACCATTTCTAACAAAGTACGATTACGACGTTCGGACACACCATTACGCTGTGGTGTTCCAGGCGGTGTTAACTGCGAAACAATTCCACATTGTCTTAAGTGAGTACCAAACTCGAAACTCAGATATTCACCCCCACGATCAGACCGTAGGAACTTGATCTTCTTGTTACGAGGATTTTCTACTTCACTCTGAAATTGCTTGAACTTTTCAAATGTTTCAGACTTGTGCTTCATTAAGTAGACATAACCATATCTACTCAAATCGTCAGTGAAGGTGAGAAAATAACGATATCCGCCGCGTGCCTCCACGCTCATTGGACCACACACATCGGTATGTATGACTTCCAACAAGTCACTTGCACGCTCCATTGTTCCGGAGAACGGAGTTTTAGTCATCTTGCCCATGAGGCATGGTTCGCACGCGTCAAGTGAATCAAAGTCAAGTGACTCCAAAAGTCCATCGGCATGGAGTTTCTTCATGCGCTTTACACCAATATGACCTAAGCGGCAGTGCCACAAAAATATGGCGCTATCATTGTTTACTCTAACTCTTTTGGTCTCTATGTTATGTATATGCGTATCGCTATCGAGATTCAATATGAACAATCCTCTCATATTTGGTGCATGACCATAAAAGATGTTACTCATAGAAATAGAACAACCATTATTCTCAGACTTAAAAGAGTAACCGTCTCGCAATAAACAAGATCCAGATATAATGTTCATGCTCAACGCAGGCACTAAATAACAATGATTTAAGTTCATCACTAATCCCGATGGTAGTTGAAGTGACACTGTGCCGACGGCGATTGCATCAACCTTGGAACCGTTTCCTACGCGCATTGTCACTTCGTCTTTCGCCAGCCTTCGTCTATTCTGCAGTTCCTGCTTCGAGTTGCAAATGTGAGCAACAGAACCGGTATCGAATACCCAGGCACTACTACGAGAGCTGGTTAAGTACACATCAATAACATGTATATCAAATATACCTGATTTTTCTTTGCCCGCCTTCTTATCTGCCAGATACTTGGGGCAATTGCGCTTCCAGTGACCCATACCCTTGCAATAGAAGCACTCTGTTTCAGGCTTAGGTCTAGCCTTGGGTTTCTTCGGCGGATTGGCAACAGGCTTGCCGCTCTTCTTCGAATTGCCCTTCTTGCCTTTGCCGTTTCTCTTGAAACTAGTGGTCTTGCTGACCATCAACACTTGATGCTCTTTACGGAGTTCAGACTCTGCGACTTTCAGCATCGCAAACAACTCGCCGGGAGACTTGTTCATCCCTTGCATGTTGTAGTTCAACACAAAGCCTTTATAGCTTGGCGGCAGTGATTGGAGGATTCTGTCAGTGATAGCTTCTTGCGGGAGTTCAATCCCCAGTTCAGCTAGACGGTTTGAGTACCCAGACATTTTGAGCACATGTTCACTGACAGACGAGTTTTCCTCCATCTTGCAAGCATAGAATTTATCGGAGGTCTCATACCTCTCGATCCGGGCGTTCTTCTGAAAGATAAACTTCAACTCCTGGAACATCTCAAATGCTCCATGACGCTCAAAGCGACGTTGAAGTCCCGGCTCTAAGCCATACAAGACTGCACATTGAACTATTGAGTAGTCCTCCTTACGTGCTAACCAAGCGTTCTTAACATCCTGATCAGCCGTAGCGGGTGGTTCATCTCCTAGCGCAGCATTAAGGACATAATCCTTCTTTCCAGCTTGTAAGATTAGCCTAAGATTACGAGCCCAGTCTACAAAGTTGCTTCCATCATCTTTCAACTTAGCTTTCTCTAGGAACGTATTAAAATTGAGGATGACACTTGCGTGAGCCATGATCTACAACACAAATATATTCAAAGTGGACTTAGACTATGTTCAAGATAATTAGAGTTCAACTTAATCAAATTATATGCTAAACTCCCACTCAAAAAGTACATCTCTCTAGTCATTTGAGTGGTTCATGATCCACTTACACTATCCCAAGTCCGATCATCACGTGAGTCGAGAGTAGTTTCAGTGGTAAGCATCCCTATGCTAATCATATCAACTATATGATTCATGATCGACCTTTCGGTCTCATGTGTTCCGAGGCCATGTCTGCACATGCTAGGCTCGTCAAGCTTAACCCGAGTGTTCCGCGTGCGCAACTGTTTTGCACCCGTTGTATGTGAACGTTGAGTCTATCACACCCGATCATCACGTGGTGTCTCGAAACGACGAACTGTAGCAACGGTGCACAGTCGGGGAGAACACAATTTCGTCTTGAAATTTTAGTGAGAGATCACCTCATAATGCTACCGTCGTTCTAAGCAAAACAAGGTGCATAAAAGGATTAACATCACATGCAATTCATAAGTGACATGATATGGCCATCATCACGTGCTTCTTGATCTCCATCACCAAAGCACCGGCACGATCTTCTTGTCACCGGCGCCACACCATGATCTCCATCATCATGATCTCCATCAACGTGTCGCCATCGAGGTTGTCGTGCTACTTATGCTATCACTACTAAAGCTACATCCTAGCAAAATAGTAAACGCATCTGCAAGCACATATGTTAGTATAAAGACAACCCTATGGCTCCTGCCGGTTGTCGTACCATCGACATGCAAGTCGATATTTCTATTACAACATGATCATCTCATACATCCAATATATCACATCACATCGTTTGGCCATATCACATCACAATCATACCCTGCAAAAACAAGTTAGACGTCCTCTAATTTTGTTGTTGCATGTTTTACGTGGTGACCAAGGGTATCTAGTAGGATCGCATCTTACTTACGCAAACACCACAACGGAGATATATGAGTTGCTATTTAACCTCATCCAAGGACCTCCTCGGTCAAATCCGATTCAACTAAAGTTGGAGAAACCGTCACTTGCCAGTCATCTTTGAGCAAAGGGGGTTACTCGTAACGATGAAACCAGTCTCTCGTAAGCGTACGAGTAATGTCGGTCCAAGCCGCTTCAATCCAACAATACCGCGGAATCAAGAAAAGACTAAGGAGGGCAGCAAAACGCACATCACCGCCCACAAAACCTTTTGTGTTCTACTCGAGAAGACATCTACGCATGAACCTAGCTCATGATGCCACTGTTGGGGAACGTCGCATGGGAAACAAAAAATTTCCTACGCGCACGAAGACCTATCATGGTGATGTCCATCTACGAGAGGGGATGAGTGATCTACGTACCCTTGTAGATCGTACAGCAGAAGCGATTAGAGATCGCGGTTGATGTAGTGGAACGTCCTCACGTCCCTCGATCCGCCCCGCGAACAATCCCGCGATCAGTCCCACGATCTAGTACCGAACGGACGGCACCTCCGCGTTCAGCACACGTACAGCTCGACGATGATCTCGGCCTTCTTGATCCAGCAAGAGAGACGGAGAGGTAGAAGAGTTCTCCGGCAGCGTGACGGCGCTCCGGAGGTTGGTGATGATCTTGTCTCAGCAGGGCTCCGCCCGAGCTCCGCAGAAACACGATCTAGAGGAAAAACTATGGAGGTATGTGGTCGGGCAGCCGTGAGAAAGTCGTCTCAAATCTGCCCTAAAAGCCCCATATATATATAGGAGGAGGGAGGGGGACCTTGCCTTGGGGTCCAAGGGAACCCCAAGGGGTCGGCCGAGCCAGGGGGGAGGACTCTCCCCCCCCCAAACCGAGTCCTACTTGGTTTGGTGGGAGGGAGTCCTTCCCCTTTCCCACTTCCTCTTTTTTTTTTCTTTCTTCCTTTGATTTTTGTTCCTTGGCGCATAGGACTTGGTGGGCTGTCCCACCAGCCCACTAAGGGCTGGTGTGACCCCCACAAATACCTATGGGCTTCCCCGGAGTGGGTTGCCCCCCTCCGGTGAACCCCCGGAACCCATTCGTCATTCCCGGTACATTCCCGGTAACTCCGAAAACCTTCCGGTCATCAAATGAGGTCATCCTATATATCAATCTTCGTTTCCGGACCATTCCGGAAACCCTCGTGACGTCCGTGATCTCATCCGGGACTCCGAACAACATTCGGTAACCAACCATATAACTCAAATACGCATAAAACAACGTCGAACCTTAAGTGTGCAGACCCTGCGGGTTCGAGAACTATGTAGACATGACCCGAGAGACTCCTCGGTCAATATCCAATAGCGGGACCTGGATGCCCATATTGGATCCTACATATTCTACGAAGATCTTATCGTTTGAACCTCAGTGCCAAGGATTCGTATAATCCCGTATGTCATTCCCTTTGTCCTTCAGTATGTTACTTGCCCGAGATTCGATCGTCAGTATCCGCATACCTATTTCAATCTCGTTTACCGGCAAGTCTCTTTACTCGTTCCGTAATACAAGATCCCGCAACTTACACTAAGTTACATTGCTTGCAAGGCTTGTGTGTGATGTTGTATTACCGAGTGGGCCCCGAGATACCTCTCCGTCATACGGAGTGACAAATCCCAGTCTTGATCCATACTAACTCAACTAACACCTTCGGAGATACCTGTAGAGCATCTTTATAGTCACCCAGTTACGTTGCGATGTTTGATACACACAAAGCATTCCTCCGGTGTCAGTGAGTTATATGATCTCATGGTCATAGGAATAAATACTTGACACGCAGAAAACAGTAGCAACAAAATGACACGATCAACATGCTACGTCTATTAGTTTGGGTCTAGTCCATCACGTGATTCTCCCAATGACGTGATCCAGTTATCAAGCAACAACACCTTGTTCATAATCAGAAGACACTGACTATCATCGATCAACTGGCTAGCCAACTAGAGGCATGCTAGGGACGGTGTTTTGTCTATGTATCCACACATGTAAATAAGTCTTCATTCAATACAATTATAGCATGGATAATAAACTATTATCTTGATACAGGAATTATAATAATAACTATACATTTATTATTGCCTCTAGGGCATAATTCCAACAGCTAATGCCGACGGCCATCGGCCTTGGAACGGTGCTTGTGGCCATGCGTGCGGTCGAGAATGAGGGCATCGACGTCCATGGAACAAACCCTCATATGGGGGGGGGGGGAACCCCACCAAAAGAGGTTCCGACCAACAGCGAGGTCGTAGCCCCTCTGACATTGCAATTGAACCCAGGACCACTAGATCTGGAATCGACGATGGAGCCAGAGCAGTCGACACCGAATTGGTTGGATGTGGTGTCCTGGTGCACAATGGAGACGTCGCACGCAAAGCCTGCATCAGGTCCGCCCTAGAGTTTGCAAGCCGGCAACCCACCGCTCATGGATGCGGTTCTGGGCAACGCTGATGAGGGTTTGTGGACGACACAGCGACAACGACTTGTCGGAGAAGAGGAGAGGAGAGGAGAGCAAGGGGCGGTGAGGGGAGTGGGAGGCAATGGTGTGGATGGAGTAGTGGATGGTGACAGGAGAGGGAGAGGGAATTATGAGACGTCTCGTTCGTCTCCCGCGCTCCCCGAGGCATGCAGTGGATAGCCATGCGTGGTCTCGCTCCACATGGATGCAAAGAAAATGCCGATTCGGCAATATCTCACTCGCTAGGCGTGGAACTGCTTTAAGTTTCGTGCATGACGAAACGTGGGTGCAACCCAGGCAATCAAACAAATTGTTTTCTTTTCGCAGGGCCCTGGTTGGCCCAATTGCGAGCAACCAAACGCGCCTTATATGTTTTCAGGGCCGGTCCGAGGAGAAGGGGGGGGGGGGCTGCCCCCCAAAAGCTAAGGGCTCCCTCCGAGGTAAGCAATATTGTAATAGACAGTTTTGATCGCTGATTGCGCCGGCTTCGTAGGTGTCTCCGTTCTTCCAATCGCAAGGTTTTTTTCCTTTTAGAAAACTTCCAATCGTAATTACTGTACCGTGTAACTTCACTTAAGCAAGAAGTATGGTATTATTGGGCCTAACCCAAGAATCAATAGGCTAAGGCTACTTCCAATGCATAGATGTTAAGCACATTAAATGACTTAACAACTAAAGTCCTCAATGCATAGGTGCTTAACTTGTTGTTGCTAAGCATCCTTTATTTAATGATTTAGCAACTAAAGGTATTCATGCATTGGTGAGTTTCTTTCATTTAAGTGTTTTGCCTAGGTTCACGTGCTTGACATTGTTTTTTTTTGGGTTACCACATTCATCTCTCTCCTTTTAATTGCCTTACCACATCAATTTTTTTGCCTACATGACAGCCTTAGCATCTATACAAGATGAAGCACCGAGAGAGGCTAACAGCTACGTAACTTTGTACGTACCCTAGGGCCTTGATGCACCTCGCGCACGTCTATTGCTCATCATATGCACGACCATCATTGCCTCGCCTCTTCCCAACTCCCTCTCGTCGCTCAAAGGAGGAAACCTAGCACGCGCCGCTCTTTGGCTTTTGCTTTCAGATCGTGATAGATGATCAGAGGACAAGGACACGATGGAGCTTGCTTGAGGAGGAGTCTTGGATTAGAAGCGACATGGCTGCGCATAGCAGCGTAGGACCCCCCGGTAGCGAGTCGAAGTCTTCACACATACGTATCATTAACTCCTACTCACTTCGTACGGAAATACTTATCATAAGGATGGATGTATCTAGATGTATTTTAGTTCTAGATACATCCTTTTTTATCCATTTGTAGGAGAAGTAATTCCGGACGGAGGAAGTATATTTTTTACAGTTTGATAATGATGTTCATAGGGTAGTTTTCAAAGAGATTAAGAACAAGCTGATGCTTTAGATGCTAATCATGGCAAGTAGTTTTCGGATGAACTGTGCGCTGACAACCTAAATACTGTAATTAACTGTTGATCTACTCATTTTTCACGGCTAGGTAGGGGTAACTTAACATTATCATAATAATTTGCATATCATTAATATGGTTTCGCTCATTACTTAATTTCTCACATACTACTAATTAGAGTAACGATTTTATCATTAGCATCCAAAATTTCTTTTAGGAGCTAGAACTATCTATAGAGTCACATGTATGGGAACCAATTGTTTCAACGCTAAGTATCAAAACCTTTTGGTATCTCAAACATATTATGCATTCCTATAGTTGAGTAAGCCTGGCAATAAACAAGATCTTATATTCACACCAAAAAGACATGCCTTTGTATTTCTAAGGATGTCTTGTGATATACACAAGCACCTTTGTCGATTTTTTCCATAGGACATCATATATACCTTGGGCTACTCGCGAGAATGCAATGACATAGATCCCAAGTCTATAATTAGAATTTTCACATATACTTGTATGTTCGCTAGCATTGTTATGATATTTACGTGGGCTCCAAATTTTAATTTTGCTTTGGACCTCCAAAATCTCAGGACCTGTCCTGATTTTTTCTTCGCATCTTTGCATAACGGGGTATGGCAACTTCACATCTTTGCTGATCAGAAAAAGAATACCGGGACGGGAGATCCAGCCCAGGAGCTGCTCTTTTCTTGCTAACACAGTCACTAGGTTTTATTCCTGATGTTTTTCGTAACCTTCTAGAACCTTTTAGAACGGGTTTCTAGTTTTTCCTGGCCTTCTCTCACTATTAAATCCGTGAACATTTTTATTTTGTCTACATGAACTGTTTATATGAATTCAAAAAATACTTGTGAATTAAGAGAATAAGAATTGGGGAAAATGTACATGGGTTTAGAAAAAGGTTCGCTAATTCAAAAATAATGTTTGCAAGTCTCAAAAAATATTCACGAAATAAAGGTAATTCTCTATAATTTTTTTTGTCTATTCTAATTTATATATTTATTTCAAAATTGACACTGCCACTCGGCCAGCCGAGTTTTGTTACACCCATAAGAGATTAGTGAAATATCCCATTTGACGCAGTTTGCATCAAACTGCCTGCGCTTCCCACACACCAGCGACTAAATGGGCCAGACCGTTGGTTGTTTCACTGATCCTGATTTTGGGAACTTTCTAGAGGGTTTGCAACCGGTCCACACCTGGATTTTCACCTTTTTTTTCTCCCAGTTTTGCTTTTCTTCAGTTTTTCACTAAAGAAATCGTTTTTCTTGTTTTCTGTTATCTCTATCTTTTTTGGTTATATTTTTCCCTTTATTATTTTTCTTTTCAATTTTTACAATGTGAAATTACAAAAAATGTTCATATATTCAAAGTATTTTCAATATTTTAAATTTTATTCTCTTCTCTTAAAAATGTTTGACAATTCAAAAACATCATGTTTTAGAAAATGTTAAGAATTTCAAATTGTGCTCCCTTCCATGTAAAAAATCTTCAAAATTTTCTTATATTCATGTTTTCAAAAATAAACTGCCGAATTTCATAAAAATGTTTTGGAATTAAACTTTTCTTCATGTTTTGGAAAATGTTTCGAATTTTCAAAATTATTCACTTTTTCTAAAAGTTGTCCAGGATTTTCAATATTTGGTCGCCTTTAAAAAAAGCTTGGAATTTTGGTAATTCTTCATTTATTTCCAAAACAATGTTCAGGATTTTTACTTTTTCATCATGTTTTAGAAAAATGTTCGGTATTTCAAAAATTGTTAGCTTAATGTTTTTTCAAATATTCTAAAATTGTTTGGTTCATATATACTTCCACTCTTTTTAATAACATTCAGTATTTGAAAAATATTTTTTAAAGAATTTTTCGGATTTTCTAAAAAATCTAAATATTTCAAAAAAGTTTGAATTTTATAAAAAAATAACAAATTTTAATTTTGTTCCTATTTCTCAAAAAATGTTCAGAATTTTCGAAAATTGTTTCAACCCCAAGTTATTTTAGTGTAATTCAAAAACTGTTTTGAAAACTGAAATTTTCCCAAAAATATCATGTTTTCTTAAATGTGTTCAAACAATTGAAAAAATGGATGCTATAGTATTTTTTTTTAAATGGAGGCATAAGATTTGCCTCATCAAATAAATAAGAAGGGAATAGAGTTAAGTGTTTTGCAACACATGCACACGTTCGACGTGATAATTACTCGCCCGAGAAAAATTTCCCTAGTATTTTCGCACTCGCAGCTATCCACAACTTGACCTCCTCAATAACTGAGGAAAGTAGGGTAGTCGGTGGCAAGCTCTTGTGGCGGAACACCCTTGCATTCCTTTCATTTTAAATTATCCACGAAGCAAGCATGGTGAGAGAGGGCATCGCGTGCCGAACTTGTAAGTAATATCACACTATATTTACTTTTAAAAGAGGTTCACGTAGTCGCGTGTCAGGAGCACCAGGTTGGTGTGGTGGCTAGCATCGCGAGCAGTGACCTGGATAGCGTGAGTTCTTTTTTTACAGTGAACTATGGTCTTTATTTAGAACTCAATAGTGTCCGAAAAATAAATGATGTATGTACCCTAGCCACAAGTGGCTGGCTGGCTGCCAACGTGTAATGAAGCAGCGGCGTTTGATAAAGCACGAGCTTCGAAGTTACTCTCTCTAGGCTCAAAATAGAAAATTACATCATTAAAATCGCCCCTTCTATGATTTATCTCACTAAGCATGGGTGCATATACCGACGCGACCCCTTTCTTGATGTTTGTTACTACCTCCAGACAATCAAAGACAACCCTCAAACGGTTGATATAAAGATCTGCAACCAAGACTACTGCTTCATAGCATGCATGCGCCTCCAAAGAAGCAGGATCAATAAAGCAAAGATCTGCAACCAAGATTGCTGCTTCATATGCACTTATGGAGGAAACAATAAAATATCAAAAAAATGTAAACAAAGTTAAGCGCATGAGCTTCCAACAAGAGACATTAATTACGTGGACTAAATTGCCTAAGCGTTCGAAGGAAGGAAATAAATCCTAAGTGCATATGAAGATCTGCAACCAAGTACTCGACGCATGTTTTGCCATCTGACACTAGGATTTAGCATAGCAATCATTAAAGGGTTGAAAATAAATCCTAGCGTCTCAATTAGCGGTTGGCGTTGGAGATGCCCTAAGGCACCTCCTTTGACGCCATAGTGGCATCTGAACCTAGCTGGCCTTCCGAGCAGCAGGTTTGAGGCTACCAGTTGGTCATGCCCTTACGTGAAACTGTTACTGATTTTTCGTGTAGCAAGAAGAGCATGTGATGAAGCAGCTAGGCCCTCTCATGCTCCCCTTACATGAAGCAGCTAGGCCCCCTCTTCTCTCTTTGTAATTTCTTTTTTCTCATCCATGATCGGCCCCCACTCTTATTTTCTTGCATTTTCATCACCTCTACTCATTCACTCTTTCTTTTCTTTATCCCAAGAAGCATATCCTTTGGAGGAAGTTGGTTTCGTCCAAAAGCAAGCTTATTAAGACCACTTTAGTTGATGCGCCATGCTTGTGTAGTTGTCCAGCATGGAACATTAGCCATGCCCTTAGAAGTCGAGAACATAGTGTAGACGCCATCCTTTTGGTACTTCACTCAAACCCCCCTCCTCTCCTCCATCGAGTCGTGAACCTCCTTTTCTTCTTCACCCAACCGCCAACCACCGCCTCCTCCTCCTATCCACCCAGCCACGATTGCGGGATGCGGTGCCGGCCCCTCCACCGCCCCCATCTTCCCCCACATAAGGGACCGACGACCCACATCTCCTCTCTTCCACATCACAACCTTGATGGCGAAAAATGTCCACTCTCCTGCAGATGTTGTGGCAAACAGAGGCACCCCCGTCCCCAGAGCACCGACGGCTCACCCATCTCTCCCTTTCCCGTGCGTCGGTGGTGGTCACAGAAACGTTAAAATAACGCCCGATTATTGTAGACATTTTTTTAGCTTTTTTTAGATCCAGACATTTTTTTAGCATCTTTTTTAGATTCAGACATTTTTTTAGGATCACGTCCGCCATCAACTACCACAATTTGGATATCTTTAGGCCAAAAAGGCCCAAGAGAATGCCCACCTCATCAAAGGAGGAAGGAAGAAAAAAAGGAAGAAGAAAAAGACCAGACCGGACGCGGACGGACAGCCGCGCAGAACCTGGTTCGCTTTTATTTCCGCTGGGGGGGAATCTCGCGCGGCGGCGGCGGCGGCGGCGGCTCGTGCTCAAGCCTCCAGGCCGGTGATTCGCCGGAGATGGCCGGAGAGGGCGGAACCAGCGGAGAGCGCAGCAAGGACCCGCTGGAGGGCGTCCGTGCCATCGTGCTGAAGCCGTCCGAGACCCTCGACGAGTCGCGGTTCACCAAAATCGCCGGCGCCGACTTCAACGACGCCGGCCTCGGCCTCGACGGGCTTCTTGGGTCGCTCGCTTCCACGGGGTTCCAGGCGTCCAACCTCGGCGACGCCATCGACGTCGTCAATCAGATGGTATGATACACCGCCAGCCTTTTCCCTTTCTCCCTCTGCTGCGAGCTTGCCCTTTCCTTTCCAGCATGAGATTAGTTCGCAAAACTAGGTGAAGCAGGTAATTTTTTCCGTTTATTTCGCGGTTTGGAGCACTTAGATAGTTGGATATATTATCGTTTACTAGTAGATGCCAGGGTGAAGCTGACAAGTGTTTTTTTTCCCTCCAAGGTAAATCTTTTAGATTCATCTGAACAGTCTAGCTGAATGCGTGCCATTTTGGAGTATTTTATTTAACTAATCCAAGTGATGTGCTTTAAAATAGCTGGAGGTAATCTATATGAAGGAATGCCTGTCATATCATATCACTATGTATGCTTCGGAAAATTACTCTTTTCCAGAATTTCTGCCGATTTTCGCCGCCCTCCTTGCATTCGACTGACTCTTTCTCCACTGTAATTTGCTACAATGAAGATAGATTGGAGGTTATCGCATGAGAAGCCGAGCGAGGACTGTGATGAAGCTGAACTTGACCCGAAATACAGAGAATCTGTCAAGTGCAAGATATTTCTTGGTTTCACGTCAAACCTTGTTTCTTCCGGTATACGGGATGTAATACGGTTTCTAGTTCAACATCGCATGGTAAATGCTCTTACTTTGTGTCACGTGTGCAAATCTGAAAGCAAAACAACTTCAAATATCATTTTGAGAATCTGTTTAGCAGAAGTATGCCTGGTCGCCGATGTTTGATCCAGTTAATCAGTAGCTTCACTAACTGCATAGCCATTGATGACTAATTTCCTAATCCATGCTAATTATTTTCCACAAAATCCTTCAGGTGGATGTTGTTGTTACGACTGCTGGGGGTATAGAGGAAGACCTCATAAAATGCCTTGCACCAACGTACCGAGGTGAATTTTCTTTACCCGGGGCACTGCTGCGGTCAAAAGGACTTAACCGGATAGGAAATCTGTTGGTGCCCAATGACAACTACTGCAAGTTTGAAAACTGGATCATGCCACTCTTTGACCAGATGTTACAAGAACAATCTACTGAGGTAATTATTCCTCTTGGCTTATACACAGTTGGTAATAATCTGTTTTAATTTTCGTTTGATATGTCCCTACTTGCCAAAATCCCCCAATAATGTGGATTTTGGCTACCCTTCCTTGTACGTGTCATGGGCCCACCATTATAGTGCACATGGAAGCTTCTGATGCATAAATTAGCTGCAAAGTTGGTAATTTCAGAATATGCATGATCGGAGAGTATATTGATCCTGGATTTAGCAACACTAGTAATATAATCTTTACAGGGTTGTCGTGTAGTCTTTGAAAATTTCCTTATTGAAGGTACACAATTACTTTTCCGAAACAGCGAATAAGCAGGAACGGAAAAATAATTAAAAAGGAAGATAACTTAAATCTCACTCAAAGTACTTACAACAATATTTTTTCCACATGCTATAATAAGGATGCTTAAAACAACCGAAATTTTATGTAACATGAAGTGATGAACTTTATTGAAATCTCGCTCTATGACTTTCCTTTCTTTCAGATGTATTCGTCATGGTCACACTTAAAGTGATCAGTGCATAATTTTTCCAGCAATATATACACAAATAAGTAGCCAGACTACAGAATCGTGTCAAACCTAATGTGTGAAGTACACTTTATAAGTTCCTGCACATGTTTCTGAAGTCTACTCAGAGAATGTTGCGCCTTGGTTATAATCCAGAATTTTTACAATGTGAATTCTTTGTAAGAGCTTTCGTTGCCCGACCATTTTTATGTTTCTTCTATTTTCAATTAATTTCTTATTAACTACAGAATGTCTGGACACCATCAAAGGTGATTGCTCGTCTTGGCAAAGAAATAAATGACGAAACCTCCTACCTTTATTGGGCATACAAGGTAACATGCTTTTGACAGCTCTTCATTATTAATACAAATTATCAAAAGGTCTGCAGGCGTGTATTTGTGTAAATGCTGATCATATTTAAGAAGTCTGTAAATAACTATGCTGGGCAAACAGGGTTGATAAACTAGGGTTTCTTCTTGAAAATTTTGTGGAGTTTGATTTTCTTATTGGTGTCATTTCACCATAAGGGTTCATTACCCTATTTAGCCTTATGATTTTACCCAGGAATAGTAACATGAATCGAACTTTTATTTTGTCTGAAGTGGTCAGTCACGCTTTAGTTGATGTAAGCATGGTAGAGTTGCTGGCTGGCTGTTGTGCTTATATGGTTGCCCTTCACTTTTTCCATGGAAAATATGCTTCACACTGGGTTTCTTGTTTTTTCTGGGTTAAGATTCTTACTTTCAATAGCTATTTGTGCAAAGATTGAAGTTGCAAAGTACTAACTCATTAAAACCGACCAGAACAATATTCCTGTATACTGCCCAGCATTGACTGATGGATCACTCGGAGACATGTTGTTTTGTCACGCAGTTCGCAATCCTGGTCTTATTATTGACATTGTACAAGGTAACTTCCACTGCACTTGCTATTCTTACTTTGTGTTTGTTTTCAAAAGCTTGAACGTTCTTGCAGATATAAGGCTGATAAATGGTGAAGCCATTCATGCAAGCCCAAGGAAGACAGGGGTCATAATTCTTGGTGGGGGCCTTCCAAAGCATCATATATGCAATGCAAATATGTTTCGCAATGGTGCAGATTATGCAGTTTATATCAACACGGCTCAAGAGTTTGATGGAAGTGACTCAGGAGCACGGCCTGATGAAGCAGTTTCATGGGGAAAGATCAAAGGTTCAGCAAAACCTGTAAAGGTATACCCAGACCTTCACAAGTTTTAGATGTTTTTGTTTTGTGTTTTTGCGTACTACTAGGCTCTGTTGGTAAAAACTTTCATTAGGTATAACTATAAGGTATGATGATCATATGATGCACCTGCTCATGTGTCTTGCAATTGGTTTATAGAAAGTTACATGCATGATTTACCATTTACCCATGTACAGCTTTTGCACTATAGAAAAATATTGCAGCCTATGAGTTTATGGCAGTATGAATGATTTTAAGAGACATGATTGTGCTGTGCAATGGTTACCATACATCACATTTGATGATTATTATTGTTGTAATCTAACATTTCAGCTTTTGGAATCCAGGTCCACTGCGATGCGACTATCGCTTTCCCGTTACTTGTAGCTGCGACATTTGCACTCAGGTCTCGTAGTGCAAGTTCAACCAACTGAATTTATAGCAGCAAACTAAGGACCTCAAATTGATTTTTAGTGATCCCAAATCGTCAGTCCGGACTCTTTGGAGGATAACATGGAAGGTTTTTTGTCAGATGCCGACCACAGTTACTGATTCCTTTTGTTTGATGTACACCTGAGGTTGTAATACCAATTCTATGCTTTGTATAATGAAATTATGTATGGAGTGCCAACATATTAGCAAATATTATGAAACAGACGATTGAGTCTTTCCTCTATTTATCTGACTCTGGAAAACTGCGAGAGGTGAAACAGTTCTTCTGTTGGTTGCAAGGCTGCAAGAGGAGAAGCAGATGACCTGAAACTTACCAGCAATGCTCGTATAGATAAATAAACATACCAGCAAGTACCTAATAAGAGTATGTGATTTACTGATAACAAACCAAACCACACTACTGGAAAGGAACAATAAGACGAGCAATACTCAAACATAGTAAAATATCCATCCGTTTCTAAATTTAAGTTCTTTAAGAGATTCCATTACAGATTACATATGAATATACACAGACATACATCAATCTTTAAAGTGTTAATTCACTTATTTTGTTTCGTATGTAGTCTGCAGTGAAATCTCTAAAAAGATTATTTTAGGAATGGAGGGAGTAACTTAGTGACAGTGAAGGGAAGACCGCGGCAAAATAAAACTGGCTGCTTAACTGAATGGACATGTATCTCAGCAACCACAAAGGCAGATCATCACATCAAGGATATCCTCCTCCTCAATGCCGTAGTGTTCCAGGTTGTAGCCATTCTCTAGCGTCATGCCCTCAAATAGGAGGCGATACTGTATCGGGCGAGTGCCATCCTTCTCGTAGATCTTCATCTTGACACCGTCGATGGTCTCCGAGCGCCCAACATCAAGAGCAATTTTGTTCCCTGACATCTTCATCACGAAGATGCGCATCATATTCATATCACCTGTTGGACGGCATGGTTGGAGGAGGAGGAGGAGGGTGGACTCCTTCTCAATGTTGTTGTCAGCCAAGGTGAGGTTGTCATCGTGCAGACGTTTGTTGGCGAAGATGAGGCACTGCCGGCCCTTGGGAAACCCCTCCATGTACTCGATCTTGGCCTTGACACTGCCAATGGTGTCGTGGCTGTCAACCTCAAGGGCCATGGTCTTGTCAGCCGGCATCTCCGTCACGAATATCTGCATCTTCTCCTGGAGCTCGAGCATGGATCCATGGTCGATGCCATGATCTTCCAGTGTGAGCTTGTCCTCTAGCTGCACCCCGTCGAAGACGAGGCGATACTGATCCTGGATCTTAGCCTTGACAGTGCACAGGGTGTCGGATGCGCTCACCTTGAGACGGATCGTCCTACCAGTCGGGTTCTTGACGTAGATGTACATCCTGAATGAACAGCAAACAATATACACATCACAGTTTTTAGAATTTTATCTACAAGAACAATTGCATAGAAAGGTGCGTTAATATATAGAAGCAAGAGCCAATTATCGAAATAAATAGTAGAAATCAACTGTGTACAATATATATTTACCTTGCATACACAGAGCAAGCTAGCATTCAGAATTAAGTCCTGAGCTATAATTAAAAATATAATGAATAGTTCACTCAATCCTGTATACTAAATTGAAAGTGAATATGCACTTCTCAATTAACTGGCTAACACTTTTTTTTTCTGTGTGGCTAACAACACTTTGAACTGGACAACATTCGAATGCCAAATCAGCCAAGCGGGCTAAGATTAGGGAAGCCAGCGGAGTATTCATGCGGGTACCCAGGCTGCCTATATAGGGACGACATGTGAATTTAACACTATATACATCTTTCCTACTCCCTCTGTTTCTAAATATAAGTCTTTCTAGAGATTCAACTAGTGAACTACATACGGATGTATATAGACATATTTTAGTGTGTATATTCACTTATTTTGCTTCGTATGTAGACGACTAGTGAAATCTTTTAAAAGACTTATATTTAAGAGCGGAGGGAGTAATAAACACTTCAAAAATAGTACGTACAGTATTATATATGCATGCAATCCTAATTTCGGAGGGAGCCCTATTTACAACCAGATGCTGAATTTCGTGAAGCTAGTGTTGATTTACACAAAAAAACGGACGTCAACACTTCCAACTGGACGCAAAAATTGGATGTGAAATCTAGCTAGCACAAAGATTGGCCAGTACATATAACGATTTGGATTATGTTAATTTGTTCATTTATGCATATAGAAAATAAAGTATCTACCATTTTAGATTCCGTGGCGAGAACATATAACAAGAATTTCTATACATCTAACCAACATATCATAAAATTAGACAGATCATACGAGATGAGCAACAAATTCCATCCTACCTGAGACCAACACTATGGCATAGAGATCACCAATTGTGAATGAGACCTGCAGCTACCAGCTACTAGCTACTAGTGGTAGAAGGTATCGTAGAGACGTGGAAATAAAAAGAGACCGCCCCGTACCTCACTAGGATCGATCGGTTGCTTGTTGGCGTTCTTGCGGCTTCCGCCCGAAGATCGATCGTAGTCGTAGGTAGAAGAAGAAGGGTTTGGGGTTATGGTCTTGAGGATATACGGATGGTGTTTCATTTATAGGGTCCATTCCAAATTCCAATACTACGTTGTGATTGTGCAGAGGAACGTGTGACCCTTTCACTTCCCACGCCCGCGTTATTAATGCTGGCGACTGATGGGGGTTGCTTCGATAACGGTTCCTACACCTTCCTCTCACAAAATTAATTTTCATAATTCTCCATATGACCGTATCTCCCTCTCACGAACTTTGCGAGTGCCTCGAAAAACAACCCAACATGGGATGCAAGCGGACGCGTCCTATGCGACCGTCCATGTGAGGATCATTAAAGTAACATTGAATATATATTTTTCAAGTAACATTGGAATTAAGACCCTTTCCAATGCTCCACCTTGTATCGGTGCTAAGGATGCTATGTAGATAAAAAAAATGATGTGACAGTGTAATTAAGAGGAGAGAGATGGGTTTGGTGACCCAGGAAGAAACAATGTCAAGCATGAAAACCTAGTCAAAACACTTAATGAAGAAAGTTCACCAATGCATGCACTAGTTTAGTAGCTAAGTCATTTAATAAAATGAGCTTAGCTACAATAAATTAAGCACCTATGCACCTCATCTAAGCACTTGTGCATTGGAAGAGGCCAAACACATGCATCCCTACCAAGTTCTCTATGTGGAAGCTTGACCACAGTTTTACATTTCGTTTCAAAATTATATTTTATATTTCTCATCTGATTGACATTCGAAATTTTCATAAATTTTTGTTGAAATAATTCAGAAATTTTGATCTATTAACCGCAGGATTAAATTATTAAAGAAATAATAACATGGGCCTTAGAACTTTAACATACATATTAGAGCATCTACAACCACAGTTGGCATATCCAATCCCTATACGCCATCGGACACATCCGAACATGTTCGCTAGCAGTGACCGAGAAGTCCTCAAAATCCCATGTCCAATATTCGAGAGAAAAAAAGAACCTGCCCACAATTGCAATCACTATATTTGAACACCCAGTTTCATATAGTGCATGCAACAACATAAACAACATATTCCCTCCATCCATATATAAAGAGAGCCTAATACGGTTGTTGAGGTTGCGTTTGACAATTGACAAAACTAACAATACTGAGATGTACGAGATACCAGTTATATCAATACAAACTCCTTTCACATACCAGTGTTGATTACATCTTGCAGTTTATGCTAGTTGGTTTACTTGGTGCAAGATTATATACTCAGATTGTTAATTACTTATTTATCTTCTCTGATCATGAACATGAATATGATTTATGAGTAATTCTATTTGTTCTTGAGGACATGAGAAGTCTTGTTATAAGTAATCATGTGAAGTTGGTTTCCGTTTAATGTTTTGATGATGTGTTATGTTGTTGTTTCTCTAGTGGCGTCATGTGAACGCCGACTATATGACATTTTACCATGTTTAGGCCTAGGTGAAGGCATTGTGTAATTAGTTTTTAAATGATGGGTTACGGGAGTGACTGAAACTTAAACCCCAATTTATGAGTTGTTATGTAAGGGGTTGTTTTGGATCCATATGTTTCATGTTATAGTTAGATTTATTTTAATTGTTCTTTTGTATTTGCGAATGCCTGCATGAAAGGGGTAATCATATGTAGGTTGTTTGTTCTCATAAGAACAACACCTTAGTTCCCATCCATCCACGTAACAACTTATTAAAGTAATGAATGTGAGTCACTGAATCATGATGAAAGTAACTTGACGAATTCATGTGTGTTTTCAAAAGCGTTCTGTCTCTATAAAAATTATCTTCGGACTGTCCTTAGCAATATTAAGGATTGAGCTACCTTGCGGACCTAGCTACTTTGGTTACTTTTTACTTGCTACTTCCTCTGTAAACTAATTTAAGAGCATTTATAATACTATTTTAGTAATCTAAACGCTCTTATATTAGTTTACAGAGGGAGTATCATTTATCTTCCTATCAAATTATCTATCAAAACTATCTTACAACACTTGCAAAATACCTTGTTGAAAAATGGATGGGGAATTCTTGCTAAAATTATACATAGTAATCATCATAGTGTTATGAAAATGCTTGCAAATAGCCGATGTTGGCAGAGAGGTATCCCGCAGCACTCAGCTCCAGGATGGTGCCTTCCGTCACGGAGGAACCACCCCAATGCCCTTGGAGGGTATCGGCCATGGCTGGATGGGGGAGTTTGGATTGCTGAAAAAGAGGGGGGGGGGTACGAGATTGGATTTGGACGTTGGAGCTAGACAAAGCAGCAGGCAGGGGAATGAGAGTGTGGTTGCCTGCGTTGTTCTTTTTTCACTCTTATAGGCTATTGAAAGGCCAAGAGTCCCTCTTGTCACGCCGATAAAAACACCTGTCCCGCAAAAAGATGCCATTGTGCATATGGGTGACACGTCCATTTTGCATCATGCTTTCATGTTGTTTTTTATCGCTTCTTGGGCTGTTATTTCACTTCAGGTACAATACTTATACCTTTTCTCTCTTATTTTGCAAGGTTTACATGAAGAGGGAGAATGCCGGCAGCTGGAATTCTGGCCTGAAATTGGAGCAAGTTTGAGATACCTATTCTGCGCAATTCCAAACGCCGTAAAAATCAACGAGGATTTTTTTCGGATTTATAAAAAATATTGGGCCGAAGAAGCGCCAGAGGGGCACCAGCAGGTGTCCACAAGCCTGCTAGGCGCGGCCACCCCCTGGCCGCGCCTAGGGGGCTTGTGGGCACCCAGCTGGCCCTCTGGCCCCCCTCTTGTGCTATATGAAGGGGTTCGTTCGGGAAAAAAATCAGGAGGAGGCTTTTTCGAGGATTCGTCGCCGCCACGAGGCGGAACTTGAGCAGAACCAATCTAGAGCTCCGGCAGGACGATCCTGCCGGGGAAACTTCCCTCCCGGAGTGGGAAATCGTCGCCATCGTCATCACCAACACTCCTCTCATCGGAGGGGATTCGTCACCATCAACATCTTCATCAGCACCATCTCATCTCCAAACCCTAGTTCATCACTTGTAACCAATCTTTGTCTCGCGACTCCAATTGGTACTTGTAAGGTTGCTACTAGTGTTAATTACTCTTTGTAGTTGATGCTAGTTGGATTACTTGGTGGAAGAGTTTATGTTCAGATACTTGATGCTACTCATTACCTCTCTGGTCATGAATATGATTATGCTTTGTGAGTAGTTACTTTTGTTCCTGAGGACATGGGATAAGTCATGCTAATAGTAGTCATGTGAATTTGATATTCGTTTGATATTTTGATGTGTTGTATGTTGTTTTTCCTCTAGTGGTGTTATGTGAACGTCAACTACATAACACTCCACTATTATTTGGGCCTAGAGGAAGGCATCGGGAAGTAATAAGTAGATGATGGGTTGCTAGAGTGACAGAAGCTTAAACCCTAGTTTATGTGTTGCTTCGTAAGGGGATGATTTGGATCCACTAGTTTAATGCTATGGTTAGACTTAGTCTTAATTCTTCTTTCGTAGTTGCGGATGCTTGCGAGAGGGGTTAATCATAAGTGGGATGCTTGTCCAAGTAAGGGCAGTACCCAAGAGCCGGTCCACCCACATATCAAACTATCAAAGTAACGAACGTGAATCATATGAACATGATGAAAACTAGCATGACAGAAATTCCCGTGTGTCCTCGGGAGCGTTTTTCCTCCTATAAGACTTAGTCCAGGCTTGTTCCTTGCTACAAAAGGGTTTGGGCCACTTTGCTGCACCGTTGCTACTTTTGTTACTTGTTGCTTGCTACGAATCATCTCACCACACAATCACTTGTTACCGATAATTTCAGTGCTTGCAGATTTTACCTTGCTGAAAACCACTTGTCAGATCCTTCTGCTCCTCGTTGGGTTCGACACTCTTACTTATCGAAAGGACTACGATTGATCCCCTATACTTGTGGATCATCAAGACTCTTTTTTGGCGCCGTTGCCGGGGAGTGAAGCGCCTTTGGTAAGTGGAACTTGGTAATGAAACATTCATATAGTGTGCTGAAATTTATTGTCACCTGTCACTATGGATACTAATCCTTTGAGGGGCTTGTTCGGGGTATCTTCACCTCGAACGGAAGCAAAAATAGTTGCTCCTCAACCTGCTGCACCTACTGAAAATATTTGCTTTGAATCTCCTTCGGGTATGCTTGAGAAACTGCTGGCTAATCCTTTTACAGGAGATGGAACATCACATCCAGACTTGCATCTAATCTATGTAGATGAAGTTTGTGGTTTATTTAAGCTTGCAGGTTTGCCCGAGGATGAGGTCAAGAAGAAGGTCTTTCCTTTATCTTTGAAGGATAAGGCGTTGACATGGTATAGGCTATGTGATGATACTAGATCATGGAACTACAATCGGTTGAAATTGGAATTTCACCAAAAGTTTTATCCTATGCATTTAGTACATCGTGATCGGAATTATATTTATAATTTTTGGCCCCGTGACAGAGAAAGCGTCGCTCAAGCTTGGGGGAGGCTTAAATCAATGTTATATTCATGCCCCAACCATGAGCTCTCGAGAGAAATTATCATTCAGAACTTCTATGCTCGGCTTTCTCATGATGATCGCACCATGCTTGACACTTCTTGTGCCGGTTCTTTTATGAAGAGAGATATTGACTTCAGATGGAATTTATTGGAGAGAATTAAACGCAACTCTGAAGATTGGGAGCTTGAAGAAGGTAAGGAGTCAGGTATGAATTTCAAGTTTGATTGCGTTAAATCCTTTGTTGAAACAAATACCTTTAGAGATAGTAGCTTCATTGTGTGAATCTTTTGCTGCTCATATTGATCTCCCCAAAGAGAAGTGGTTTAAATATCATCCTCCTTTAGAAGTCAATGTAGTTAAACCCAATCCAATTGAAGAGAAAGTGATTGCCTATAATGATCCTATTGTTCCCAGTGCTTACATTGAGAAACCACCTTTCCCTGTTAGGATAAAGGATCATTCTAAAGCTTCAACTGTGATACGTAGAAGCTACATTAGAACACCTACACCCCGTGAGCAAATTAGAGTTGAACCTAGCATTGCTATTATCAAAGATCTTCTGTCCGACGATGTTGAGGGACATAATATTCACTTCTGTGAAGATGTTGCTAGAATTGCTAAACCTCACGCTAGAGACAAACATAGGCCTGTTGTTGGCATGCCTGTTGTTTTTGTTAAGATAGGAGATCATTGTTATCATGGTTTATGTGACGTGCGTGCTAGTGTTAGTGCAATACCTCAATCCTTATATGATGAAATCAAAGACGAGATTGCACCTGTTGACATAGAGCCTATTTATGTCACTATTCAGCTTGCCAATAAAGATACTATCTGCCGTGTGGGAATTGTTAGGGATGTTGAAGTCTTGTGTGGTAAAACGAAGTATCCTGCTGATTTCCTCGTTCTTGCTACCGCACAAGATAGCTTTTGTCCCATCATATTTGGCAGACCTTTTCTCAATACCGTCAATGCTCATATTGACTGTGAGAACAAACTGTCACTGTTGGCTTTGAAGGTGTGTCACATGAGTTCAGTTTCTCCAAGTTTGGTAGACAACCTCATGAAAAAGAGCTGCCTAGTAAGGATGAAACTATTGCCTTAGCTTCTATTGCCGTGCCTCCTACTGATCCCTTAGAGCAATACTTGCTTGAGCATGAAAATGATATGCATATGGATGAAATGGATGAGATAGATAGAGTTGTCTTAGAACAATATCCTATCCTTAAGAATAACTTGCCTGTTGAACTGCTTGGGGATCCACCCCCACCAAAAGGTGATCTTGTGTTCGAGCTTAAACAGTTGCCTGATACTCTTAAGTATGCTTATCTTGATGAAAAAGAGATATATCCTATTATTATTAGTGCTAGCCTCTCAGAGCATAAAGAAAAGAAGTTACTAAAAACTCTGAGAAAGCACCGTGCTGCTATTGGATATACTCTTGATGATCTTAAGGGCATTAGTCCCACTCTATGCCAGCACAAGATTAAAACTGATCCTGATTTCAAACCAGTTGCTGATCATCAAAGGAGACTAAATCCTAAGATGAAAGAAGTAGTGAGAAAAGAAATACTAAAGCTCCTGGAAGCGGGTATCATCTATCCTGTTGCTCATAGCGATTGGGTGAGTCCTGTGCATTACGTCCCTAAGAAGGGAGGCATTACCGTTGTCCCTAATGATAAGGATGAATTGATCCCACAAAGGATTATTACTGGCTATAGGATGGTGATCGATTTTAGAAAATTGAATAAAGCCACTAGGAAAGATCATTACCCTTTGCCTTTTATCGACCAAATGCTAGAAAGACTGTCTAAACACACACACTTCTGCTTTCTAGATGGTTATTCTGGTTTCTCCCAAATACCAGTTGCACAATCTGATCAGGAGAAAACCACTTTCACCTGCCCTTTCGGTACCTTTTCTTATAGACGTATGCCTTCTGGATTGTGTAATGCACCTGCCACCTTTCAAAGATGTATGATGGCTATATTCTTTGACTTTTGTGAAAAGATTGTTGAGGTTTTCATGGATGACTTCTCCGTTTATGGGTCTTCCTTTGATGATTACCTCAGCAACCTTGATCGAGTCCTGCAGAGATGTAAATACACCAATCTTGTCTTGAATTGGGAGAAGTGCCACTTTATGGTTAGTGAAGGCATCGTCTTAGGACATAAAATTTCTGAAAGAGGTATTGAAGTCGATAAGGCTAAGGTTGATGCGATCGAGAAAATGCCATACCCCACAGATATCAAAGGTATAAGAAGTTTCCTTGGTCATGCTGGTTTCTATAGATGGTTTATTAAAGACTTCTCTAAAATTTCCAGGCCTCTTACCAATCTCTTGCAAAATGATATTCCTTTTGTCTTTGACGATGATTGTGAGGAAGCCTTCGAAATACTTAAGAGGGCTTTGATAACCGCACCTATTGTTCAACCACCTGATTGGAACTTACATTTTGAAATCATGTGTGATGCTAGTGATTATGCTGTTGGTGCTGTCCTAGGGCAAAGAGTTGATAAGAAGTTGAATGTTATTCACTATGCTAGTAAAACTCTAGACAGTGCCCAAAGAAACTATGCCACTACGGAGAAGGAATTTTTAGCAGTCGTGTTTGCATGTGAAAAGTTCAGGTCTTACATAGTTGATTCCAAAGTCACTATTCACACTGATCACGTTGCTATTAAGTACCTCATGGAGAAGAAGGACGCTAAACCTAGACTTATCAGATGGGTTCTCTTGCTACAAGAATTTGATTTACACGTTGTCGACAGGAAGGGTGCTGATAACCCCGTAGCAGATAACTTGTCTAGGTTAGAGAACGTTCTTGATGACCCACAACCTATTGATGATAGCTTTCCCGATGAGCAATTGAATGTCATCAATACTTCACGTAGTGCACCGTGGTATGCTGATTATGCAAACTATATCGTTGCCAAATATATACCACCTAGTTTCACTTACCAGCAAAAGAAGAAATTCTTCTTTGACTTGAGACATTACTTCTGGGATGATCCTCACCTTTATAAGGAAGGAGTATATGGTGTTATTAGACGTTGTGTACATGAACATGAACAGGGACAGATCCTACAGAAGTGTCACTCCGAGGCCTACGGAGGACACCATGCGGGAGATAGAACTGCACACAAGGTATTGCAATCAGGTTTCTATTGGCCCACTCTCTTCAAGGATGCCCGTAAGTTTGTCTTGTCTTGTGACGTATGTCAAAGAGTAGGTAATATCAGTAAACGTCAGGAAATGCCTATGAACTATTCACTTGTCATTGAACCATTTAATGTTTGGGGCTTTGATTATATGGGACCTTTTTCCAAAATCCAACGGGTATACTCACATCCTAGTTGCTGTTGACTACGTCACTAAGTGGGTAGAATCTATCCCCACTAGTAGTGCTGATCACAACACATCTATTAAGATGCTTAAAGAAGTTATCTTCCCTAGATTTGGAGTCCCTAGATATCTAATGACCGACGGTGGTTCACATTTCATTCATGGTGTTTTCCGTAAAACGCTTGATAAATACGATGTCAACCATAGAATTGTGTCTCCCTATCACCCTCAGTCCAGTGGTCAAGTAGAGCTAAGCAATAGAGAGATTAAACTAATTCTGCAAAAGACTGTCAACAGGTCTAGAAAGAATTGGTCTAAGAAGCTCGATGATGCACTGTGGGCTTATAGAACTGCCTATAAGAATCCCATGGGCATGTCTCCGTACAAAATGGTGTACGGTAAAGCATGTCATTTACCTCTTGAGCTAGAGCATAAAGCTTATTGGGCAATCAAAGAGCTCAACTTTGATTTTAAACTTGCTGGTGAGAAGAGGTTGTTTGACATTAGCTCGCTTGATGAGTGGAGAACTCAGGCATATGAGAATGCCAAGTTGTTCAAGGAGAAGGTTAAAAGGTGGCAAGATAAGAGGATACAAAAGCGTGAGTTCAATGTAGGTGATTATATCTTGCTATATAATTCTCATTTAAGATTTTTTGCAGGCAAGCTTCTCTCTAAATGGGAAGGTCCCTATATTGTTGAGGAAGTATATCATTCTGATGCTATCAAGATCAACAACACGGAAGGTAATTGTCCGAGAGTTGTAAATGGGCAGAGAATCAAGCACTATATCTCAGGTACTCCCATAAATGTTGAAAGCAATATTATCAATACCATAACTCCGGAAGAATACCTAAGGTATATTTATCAGCCTGTTTCAGACTCCGAAAACAAAGAGGTATGTGATTCGATAAGAAAACAGACTCCAAAACTTTTCTAGTAGGATTTTTTCTCCGTTTTGGAATATTTGAAAAAATAGAAAAAATGGAAGTAGTTCGAAAAGCGCGCGAGGAGGCGACAAGCCTGCCAGGCGCGGGCCCACCCCCTAGTCGCGCCTGGGGGGCTGGTGGCCACCTCGTGTGCCTCCCGGACTCCGTTTTCGTGCGGAGTACTCCTTCTGGTCTGGAAAAAAATCATTATATATTCTCCCGAGAGGTCTGACCCTCTTATCACGCAGATTTCCTTTGTTTTTGTTTCGAGCCTCTTTTCTGCCGCAGATTTAGGTCAAGATGCCGCCTCAGGAATCTGTGGGGGAGAACAATCTCCGTCAAGTCTATGGAGAAGTACATGCTGATCTGAAAAGGATGGAGGTCATGGAGGCTAAGGAAAGGCTACCTAAAGAAACCAAGGGCAAAGCTAAGGAGAAGAATCAGGCATGGGACAAAGTGCAATCTGTGCTCAACAAGGAAGAAGTTGAAGAAGTGGATTTCCTCCAACCCTACCTCCACCTACTGTCTCCATCCTTAATTGAACTCTTGAGGTTTTGTGAAACAACTCGTGCTCGCAATACTTATCTCACTCGTGAAGTTGTCTTGCTGGAGAAACATATCACAGATCTCCAAGGTATAAATCAAAGATTGATGGCCCTCTTGGAATCGAAGATTGCAACAACTCCACCACCATCACCTCCAAAGGAAGACTACTGAGCATGGTTATGGGCAATCCCCTTGGCTTTTGCCAAGCTTGGGGGAGTTGCCCCGGTATCGTATCACCATCACATCTTTTGCCTTTACCTTTGTTTTAGTTTGTTCCTTTTTAGTTTTCTCTTTCTCTAGTAGTTTAAAAGTCTTAGTGTTTTAGTCTTGAGTTTTGCTTTGTGTCACCCCCGATGTATTCGAGCTCGTGAGCCATATAATAAAGAGTGTCTTAGTTGAGGGCTTTGCCCCTTGCCATGATCAAAAGAGTGAGAAAAGAACAAAAGCATGAAAGATCATGTAATGATCTTATGAGAAGTGATGGCTTCACATATAAAAAGAATGTTGATTGAAACTTGTTGAGGGTAGACAAATGTAGATCTTGGTCATTGTTGCAATTAATAGGAAGTGATAAAGAAGGAGAGGTTCACATATAAATACATCATCTTTGACACCATCTATGATTGTGAACACTCACCAAACTATTGCATGCGTAGAAGTAGATGTTGGACAAGGAAGACATCATAATGAATTGTGTTTGCTTGGTTCCTAACAATGTTATATGATTAGAGTGTTGGAATTATGCCCTAGAGGCAATAATAAATATAGTTATTATTATAATCCCTGTATCAAGATAATCGTTTATTATCCATGCTATAATTGTATTGAATGAAGACTCATTTACATGTGTGGATACATAGACAAAACACTGTCCCTAGCAAGCCTCTAGTTGGCTAGCCGGTTGATCAAAGATAGTCAGTGTCTTCTGATTATGAACAAGGTGTTGTTGCTTGATAACTGGATCATGTCATTAGGAGAATCACGTGATGGACTAGACCCAAACTAATAGACGTAGCATGTTGATCGTGTCATTTTGTTGCTACTGTTTTCTGCGTGTCAAGTATTTGTTCCTATGACCATGAGATCATATAACTCACTAACACCGGAGGAATACTTTGTGTGTATCGAACGTCGCAACGTAACTGGGTGACTATAAAGATGCTCTACAGGTATCTCCGAAGGTGTTCGTTGAGTTAGTATGGATCAAGACTGGGATTTGTCACTCCGTGTGACGGAGAGGTATCTCGGGGCCCACTCGGTAATACAACATCACACACAAGCCTTGCAAGCAATGTAACTTAGTGTAAGTTGCGGGATCTTGTATTACGGAACGAGTAAAGAGACTTGCCGATAAACGAGATTGAAATAGGTATGCGGATACTGACGATCGAATCTCGGGCAAGTAACATACCGAAGGACAAAGGGAATGACATACGGGATTATATGAATCCTTGACACTGAGGTTCAAACAATAAGATCTTCGTAGAATATGTAGGATCCAATATGGGCATCCAGGTCCCGCTATTGGATATTGACCGAGGAGTCTCTCGGGTCATGTCTACATAGTTCTCGAACCCGCCGGGTCTGCACACTTAAGGTTCGACGTTGTTTTATGCGTATTTGAGTTATATGGTTGGTTACCGAATGTTGTTCGGAGTCCCGGATGAGATCACGGACGTCACGAGGGTTTCCGGAATGGTCCGGAAACGAAGATTGATATATAGGATGACCTCATTTGATTACCGGAAGGTTTTTGGAGTTACCGGGAATGTACCGGGAATGACGAATGGGTTCCGGGAGTTCACCGGGGGGGCAATCCACCCCGGGGGAGCCCATAGGCCTTGAGGGTGGCGCATCATCCCTTAGTGGGCTGGTGGGATAGCCCAAAAGGGCCCTATGCGCATTGGAAGAAAAATCAAAGAGAAAAAAAAAGAGGAGGTGGGAAAGGAAAGAAGGACTCCACCCACCAAACCAAGTAGGACTCGGTTTGGGGGGAGTCCTTCCCCCCTTTGGCTCGGCCGACCCCCTTGGGGCTCCTTGAGCCCCAAGGCAAGGTCCCCCCTCTCCCACCTATATATACGGAGGTTTTAGGGCTGATTTGAGATGACTTTTCCACGGCAGCCCGACCACATACCTCCACGGTTTTTCCTCTAGATCGCGTTTCTACGGAGCTCGGGCGGAGCCCTGCTGAGACGAGATCATCACCAACCTCCGGAGCGCCGTCACGCTGCCGGAGAACTCTTCTACCTCTCCGCCTCTCTTGCTGGATCAAGAAGGCCGAGATCATCGTCGAGCTGTACGTGTGCTGAACGCGGAGGTGCCGTCCGTTCGGCACTAGATCGTGGGACTGATCGCGGGATAGTTCGCGGGGCGGATCGAGGGACATGAGGACGTTCCACTACATCAACCGCGTTCACTAACGCTTCTGCTGTACGGTCTACAAGGGTACGTAGATCACTCATCCCCTCTCGTAGATGGACATCACCATGATAGGTCTTCGTGCGCGTAGGAAATTTTTTGTTTCCCATGCGACGTTCCCCAACATAGAGATCCCTTGGCATGTGACGATTGCTTACACCTCATATTAGCCAAAACTCTCGCACCAAGTAGAGATACTACTTGTGCATCCATAAACCTTCAACCCAGTTTTGCCATGAGAGTCCACCATACCTACCTATGGATTGAATAAGATCCCTCAAGTAAGTTGTCATCGGTGCAAGCAATAAAAATTGCTCCCTAATATGTATGATCTATTAGTGTGTGGAAAATAAGATTTGTACGAACCTGTGATGAGGAAGACATAAAAGCGAAAAACTGCATAATAAAGTTCTTTATCACAGGAGGCAATATAAAGTGACGTTCCTCCGCACTAAGAGGACACGCATCCAAACCTCAAAAGCGCATGATAACCTCTGCTTCCCTCTGCGAAGGGCCTATCTTGTACCTTTACTTTTTGCCCTTGAAAGAGTCATGGTGATCTTCACCAATTCCATGTTTCGCCTTTATCTTGGCTAACGTCATATGCTTGGGAAAGATCTATATTCATATGTCAACTTGGAGGTAAGTATTCATGAAGTATTATTGTTGACATTACCCTTGAGGTAAGCAGTTGGGAGGCAAAACTATAAGCCCCTATCTTTCTCTGTGTCCAACTGAAACTTTGATCTCATGAGTACCACGTGAGTTGTAGCAATTGTAGAGAACGAAAGGATGATTGAGTATGTGGATTTGCTTTACAAGCTCTTATTTGACTCTTTCTGTTGTTGTGATAAATTGCAATTGCTTCAATGACTAAAGGCTATTGGTTGTTACTTCTCGGTAAGGTTCTTGATCCATAACTTTACTTTGTGAAGGAATTGTCACTTTAGCATGAGAGATCATATGTTGGTATTGTTGTTCTAATCATGATCATGATGCCTGCATGTTCGTATTTAGTTTTGTCAACACCTCTCTTCCTAAACATGTGGTCATATTTATTGAGCTCGGCTTTCGCTTGAGGACAAGCGAGGTCTAAGCTTGGGGGAGTTGATACGTCCATTTTGCATCATGCTTTCATGTTGATTTTTATCGCTTCTTGGGCTGTTATTTCACTTCACGGTACAATACTTATGCCTTTTCTCTCTTATTTTGCAAGGTTTACATGAAGAAGGAGAATGCCGGCAGCTGGAATTCTGGCCTGAAATTGGAGCAAGTTTGAGATACCTATTCTGCGCAACTCCAAACGCTGTAAAAATCAACGAGGATTTTTTTCGGATTTATAAAAAATATTCGGCTGAAGAAGCGCCAGAGGGGCGCCAGCAGGTGGCCACAAGCCTGCTAGGTGCGACCACCCCCTGGCCGCGCCTAGGGGGCTTGTGGGCACCCAGCTGGCCCTCTGGCCCCCCTCTTCTGCTATATGAAGGGTTTTGTCCGGGAAAAAAATCAGGAGGAGGCTTTTTTGAGGATTCGCCGCCGCCACGAGGCGGAACTTGAGAAGAACCAATCTAGAGCTCCGGCAGGATGATCCTCCCGGGGAAACTTCCCTCCCAGAGGGGTAAATCGTCGCCATCGTCATCACCAACACTCCTCTCATCGGAGGGGACTCGTCACCATCAACATCTTCATCAGCACCATCTCATCTCCAAACCCTAGTTCATCACTTGTAACCAATCTTTGTCTCGCGACTCCGGTTGGTACTTTTAAGGTTGCTAGTAGTGTTAATTGCTCTTTGTAGTTGATGCTAGTTGGATTACTTGGTGGAAGAGTTTATGTTCAGATACTTGATGCTACTCATTACCTCTCTGGTCATGAATATGATTATGCTTTGTGAGTAGTTACTTTTGTTCCTGAGGACATGGGATAAGTCGTGCTAATAGTAGTCATGAGAATTTGGTATTCGTTCGATATTTTAAAGTGTTGTATGTTGTTTTTCCTCTAGTGGTGTTATGTGAACTCGACTACATAACACTCCACCATTATTTGGGCCTAGAGGAAGGCATTGGGAAGTAGTAAGTAGATGATGGATTGCTAGAGTGACAGAAGCTTAAACCCTAGTTTATGCGTTGCTTCGTAAGGGGCTGATTTGGATCCACAGTTTAATGTTATGGTTAGACTTAGTCATAATTCTTCTTTCGTAGTTGCGGATGCTTGCGAGAGGGGTTAATCATAAGTGGGATGCTTGTCCAAGTAAGGGCAGTACCCAAGCGCCGGTCCACCCACATATCAAACTATCAAAGTAACGGATGCGAATCATATGAACATGATGAAAACTAGCATGACAGAAATTCTCGTTTGTCCTCGGGAGCGTTTTTCCTCCTATAAGACTTTGTCCAGGCTTGTCCCTTGCTACAAAAGGGATTGGGACACTTTGCTGCACCGTTGCTACTTTTGTTACTTGTTGCTTGCTACGAATCATCTCACCACACAATCACTTGTTACCGATAATTCCAGTGCTTGCAGATTTTACCTTGCTGAAAACCACTTGTCAGATCCTTCTGCTCCTCATTGGGTTCGACACTCTTACTTATCAAAAGGACTACGATTGATCCCCTATACTTGTGGGTCATCAATGGGGGGGCAAAATCTTGATGACATCCCTAAGAAAACAGGCACAATCTTCACTTTGATAGGATACACCAGTAAAAAGGCTGTCTTGAGCCGTGATTTGGGGGTAGGCAGTAACTGCTCGACCCATCATGGGTTACGTCGCTTCAATAAAGTTGTCAGGCTAGGTGGCACTGTTCACACCTACGTGGCCGACCTTCGAGGCTAGGTTACCCCGCCGCTTCGAGTAAAGTATGAGCTTGATTATGTCTTGTTTATAAGACGCCGCTTCTTTTGAGAACAGTTTGGGAGTTTGGAAGTCATGAACGGGAACTCGTGTGTCAAGCCAAGGACTTTGGATCCGAGGTTATCTTCACCAAGGGAATCGTCCTCGGCATAGAAGACCAGTTAGGGGGCTACTGACGATGTATTGGACTAGGGGTACTAACATAGTCGACCCATCCTCCTCGGATTGGACCGATGGGCCCTCCTTCTTCTCAACATGGACTCCGGAAGCTGTACGACATGGCGTTATCAAGACCAGATCTGTTGAAGGCTTGACGTATACTCCAAGACTTTTCATGTTGCCTCCACACCAAGATACCAACCTTGTAACCCTAGATACCCTACCTGGCGTGTATATAAGCCATAGGGTTTATCCCGCATAGGGGACATCAAGGTAAGATCATTCACCTAGCCCTAGAGTTAGAACACATCTGACGATCTCGAGGTAGATCAAATCTGTACTTGATACTTCTCCATTCATATAAACAAGACCATGACGTAGGGTTTTACATCCATCAAGAGGTCTCGGACCTAAGTAAACATCTCCCCTTGTTCATGTTACCATCTGTCCAAGATCCACAGCTCGGGACCCCCTACCCCGAGGTCTGTCGGTTTTCACACCGACAGTCATCTGATACGTCTCCAACGTATCTATAATTTTTGATGGTTTCATGCTATTATCTTGTCAAACTTTGGATGTTTTGTATGCCTTTTATATATTTTTTGGGACTAACTTATTAACTCAGTGCCAAGTGCCAGTTCCGGTTTTTTCCATGTTTTTGACCCCTTTCAGAGGAGGATTTTGAACGGAGTCCAAACGGAATGAAACTGCCAAAAGGATTTTTTTCCCGAACAGAAAAAGATCGGAGAGCCGGAGAATCACGGCAGGGACGCGGCCACCAGGCTTGTGGGCTCCCTGAGGCCCCTTTGCCCTAGGTTTTGCGCCTATATATTCCCTAAAAATCCCAAAAAATCAGGAGATCATCGAAAGTACTTTTCCGCCGCCGCAAGATTCTGTCTCCGCAAGATCCCATCTGGGGCACGTTCTGGTGCCCTGCCGGAGGGGGGATTCGGACACGAAGGGCTTCTTCATCAAGACCATGACCTCTCCGATGATGCGTGAGTAATTCAACATAGACCTACGGGTCCATAGCTAGTAACTAGATGGATTCTTCTGTCTCTTGGATCTTCAATACAAAGTTCTCCATGATCTTCATGGAGATCTATCCGATGTAATCTTATTTTGCGGTGTGTTTGTCGTGATCCGATGAATTGTGGATTTATGACCAGATTATCTATGAATCTTATTTGAGTTTCTTCTGATCTCTCTTATGCATGATTTCATATCCTTGTAATTCTCTTCGAGTTGTGGGTTTTGTTTGGCCAACTAGATCTATGATTCTTGCAATGGGAGAAGTGCTTGGTTTTGGGTTCATACCGTGCGGTGACCTCACCTAGTGACAGAAGGGGTAGCGAGGCACGCATCGTGTTGTTGCCATCAAGGGTAAAAAGATGGGGTTTTCATCATTGGTTTGAGATTATCCCTCTACATCATGTCATCTTGCTTAAGGCGTTACTCTGTTCGTCATGAACTCAATACACTAGATGCATACTGGATAGCAGTCGATGTGTGGAGTAATAGTAGTAGATGCAGAAAGTATCGGTCTACTTGTCTCGGACGTTATGCCTATATGTATGATCACTGCCTTAGACATCGTCATGACTTTGCGTGGTTCTATGAATTGCTCGACAGTAATTTGTTCACCCACCGTGATATTTGCTATTTTGAGAGAAGCCTCTAGTGAACACTATGGCCCCCGGGTCTACTCCACACCATATTTTCAGCCTTACACTTTTTACTTCGTTGCACTTTTCGCCTTCAGATCTCACTTGGCAAACAATCTTGAAGGGATTGACAACCCCTTTATAGCGTTGGGTGCAAGCTCTTTTGTGTTGTGCAGGTACTCTGGACTTGACGAGATTCTCCTACTGGATTGATACCTTGGTTCTTAAACTAACGGAAATACTTACTGCTCCTGTGTTGCATCATCCTTTCCTCTCTTTAAGGGAAAAACCAACGCAAGCAAGTCTCCGTCAACATGTCAATTTCTGGCGCTGTTGTTTGAGAAGTAGCATCATCCTTCACACTTTTGTTTGAAATAACATTTTTAATGATAATTCAAAAAAATTATTCTATTTTTAGACACTTACTTTTATTGATTTTAAGCTTATACTTTCTTTTCATTAGATTTAGCAACTACTTACGTTTTTTAACAAAGTTACCGCAGCAACGCGCCGGAAGAGAGTCATCCTCACTATTCATGTCCATTTTTTACTCAATGAAGAAGACACCCACGTGGCCAACTGCACATAAGCAAGTGTAAACTAAACATTGTCAAAAATCCCTGCAGCAACGCATGGGGAATTGTCTAGTATAACTAAAAGAAGAGGGGGCAACAAGGTCCTCATAAGAAAAGTAGAGGTTACATCAAGTCATATTCTCTTTTTCATTTATATTGTGATCATCTCTTAAACATCTGGTGAAGACACGTAAGCAACCCGCTAAGGATTTATTCAGTTTTCAGTTTTCTAGAGCATTCTTACAAGATTTCCATCCTTAGGAATTTTTCATTTGCGTAGAATTTGTTTCATAGGAATGTGGGTATAAGATTTCAGAGGATTGTGTCTATATTGACCTCATTCCAGAGGATCCTTAACATTACATGAAACCTTTGTAAATTTCCTAAGGATTTGGATGGGCATCTCATCTTAACAATTCACTTTTCCTGCTCCCATGATCTAAAAATCATGTAAACTGAACAAGCCACAAAAAATGGCTAGAGACACACTCCCCACAAGATAGGTTATCAAATTGTTGTTTCATCGTCGAACAACCAAAGAGAAAAAACAAAAGCATGAAAGGAAACCAAAAACTGCTAGCTCTCGGTTATTGAATGTGATGTCTACACCACCATGAGATGGACCCAATAGACCTTTATTTTGTGTGAGTCGCCCCCACCACCAGATTTGTGCAACCAAAATGCCAGATAAACATAAATCTACATGAAAATTGTTGAACCGGGGTTACAAAATGAACTAGTTGTGATTGAGGAGAATAAACATGAGCAACATTAAAAAAGAGTTGGTGGTTATGGTTTTCGTGGGATCTATCTTAGCTCCAAGCAATATTCATCATACTAATTTCCTTTTTAGGAGAAGTCAAAGTCCATTAACTAAGGTGCTTTGCTAAATCCAAATTTGCGACCATGCCACAATCACATACACTAACGCCTCAATGTTGCATGAAGAAATGCATTTAGTTAGGGGAAACACTTTCTATCATACGTCTCATAGGAAAATTTCCTCAGACCGATCACGTGTCGTCGATGCTTTTGTAATCCCACGGCTGATATTTTCCTAGCGATTACCCCACCCCATATTTTCTCTTTCCTCATCCCATTAGTTTTGGTTGCCCAGCCACGCAATCCCCTGAGATCGCTCGCAGCTACCGTGACCACCGCCCCAACTCTTCTCCGCAGAAGCGGCTACGCATCGCCGGTGCGCCGTCCCGCTCTCCTCCGCCCCAACGCTGCCCACACCGATCTTGCAACCCCCATACCGTCCCAGTTCCCCGACAGATCTGCTCTTCCGCCCTCCCTCCCCAGTTTCTGAGTCGTTTCGGTTGGGGAACGAAGCAGTCCACGAGCTCACAACCCCCTCCCATCCCGGTACTCTTCACCAGGATCGGGTCCTGCGACCCCCATACCGTCCACCATGCAGGATCGTCGTCTCTGTTGGCGAAGGAGACGATTATTGAAGGACCATTGCAGGACCAAGACCCGAGCCTCAACCTAGGTATTGAGTCGTCTCCTCTGGATACAGACGCTAGTTGATTTCTAACCTGTTTAATGTTACAGTGCCACCCAAATGGATCTCCGCACCGAGCAACTCGACAAGGCCTTGGTTCATATTGTGGGTGCACCTCACACTATTGGTGTTTTACTCTCTTATGGTGCTTCCTCTTTCCGTCCACATGACCAACTCTGGCCTGGGCTTCTCACGCAATCCTTGTTGGGAGGTTTCGAATTTGTGAATTTCCAGCCTCCCGTATGTATTAGTGGTAGAACAATACTTGTAATATAATTTCATTCCTTTTAATACATGCTTCCAATAGAACTGAAATTTGGGTCGACCAATATCATCCGTGCTTCATTAGTTTGTGTTAATATTTGCCTCAGGCCATACTAGTTTACGTTTCTTATATTTCCCATAGTTATTTAAGATAGACCGTGTTATCTCTCCGAATTGTTGCTAGCAATGCTTCAGATTTTATCAATTGTGTTTCCATGGTTTTGAGTAATTATTTCAACTACTATCAGGCCACGCTTGTCTGCATGTGTATCATCTCGTGTATGCTTCCATTACAACCCCTTTTTGATTTATTTTCATGCTTCCAAACGTACTAATGTATGTTTAGGTATTTGCTGATGGGTTTATAATTTATATTTCAATATGCTTTCAGTTGACATGGGTTATGTTGATATAGTACTGTTTTCATGCTTCTTACGTGTTATGGAATTTCTAAATTATACTACATATGTTTCTTCAGTGTCCATAGTTTAGTTTCTTACTTCCTGCTTCTTCTATAAAATTTGTTTTCATTATTATCTTCACTGCAATATGACATGCTCCCATAAGATATGACATTTGTTTCCTTGTTTTACGTATTTTGCTTCCATATATTATACTCACACATTTTTCATAATTGTCGTGCACTACATTATATGTCTTCGATTCACTAGAATGAGGAAACAGGTAGAAGCAAATTATGCTGAAGCGAACGATGCATCCACTAAGAAGCGCGACGACACTTGCATATGATCCCACAATGAAGACAAGCTCACGCTAAATGAAGAGAAGCAAGTCTATAGTCTATAGGAAACCTATGATATAAACTTAAAAAACATTGTACCATTGCCGCCTTGAAGAAAGCAAATTTGTAGCATATGAAGATGGTGTATGAACTAACGAAGCATGTCAACAAACTTATGTATGGTCAGGAGAAAATTAGTTTTACGATGGAAGCACTTTTATAGTGGATGGAAGAAATGTTTTCTCGTGTTGCAAACATAATAAGAAAGATTCATGTGGCTCTAAATTCCCATGTGGAATTCTTATATGCAAAATTCTGTTACATTAAAGCAAACTTCTTGGACCTATATTTTTGTTAGGGGCAGCCAAACTTTGATTGCATCAGAAGCAAATTTTCTCGTCACTGATGCATTTTTTTGTTACGTTCGAAACAAAATAAAATGTTACACCTGCTGCATTTTTTAAGCATTAGAAGCAAGAAAAAAATTGTTCAATAAAGTTTTTAAAATAATCAAGCATGAACTTTTACCGTCATACAAGACATTCTGGCCAATGGAAGCATCAGCAAGAACGAACTTTACTACTCGTACATGCATGCATTCCGATAGCCGTTACTGCTGGAAGCCCGTAATAAGAGCAGTATCTTACAAACAGACTAGCCTTTCCTTGTATTGATCCAACGTCCATTATGCTACTAATCCAATGGCTAGTGAGTGGTCTGGTGGATACAAGAAATCAGTAGTCTGATTCCTAGCGCCTCCACCCTATGAAGAGAGTGTTTAGGTGTACCGTCATTCTATGGCTATCGACATTTTTTGGGTGGTTGGCGAGGAGCATCACATGAAAATTGCGTTTCATCTTTGGCATTATTGGCACTTGAGAAAAGATGTTGTTCATCATAGATCTCAAGGCACTCTTTTCAACAGAGGTATTGGGATATAACAACACAACCAATATGGACATAACTCAGTACTGATGGGCACTTCGCCCTAGCCACCAGGCAAGGGAGCGTTAGCGATGGTCCTCTCTCAACTCTCCATTTTCGGTAGGTTTCCTATCTACCGCGATGCTGAAGTAATATAAGTTGGGATAGTGCACCTTGGCCTAACTCACCTTTTTGACCACTACAATGACCCCCCACCCCGGATTGAAACAAAATGGGTTGTGTTCATTGAAGTTATACTCCAATATGCCTCAAACCAAAATATATGTGTCCCCATCTACATCGATATCCACGAGTTGATGAAAAGATTTGAGGTGTGGCTTCCTAGATATTGATGCGAAGAGAGTGCAATTGTTAGCACACGAGTTTTCTTGCCATGGTAGAAGTCCCGATGACCTAACTATGGACGAGGCCGTTCCCAAGCTTGGCGTTGAGTGCCAAATTGTAGCTCGACTTTTTAAAAATCCAAAAAATGTAAGTTTTAAACAATTCTGAAAAAAATCATACATGTACATAGGGTTGTATACTACATGTCTGTAAGTTTCTATGACGAAATACTTTCTGTTGAGTTACGCACAAAAAAACATGCTGAACCATGTTTTTGTGCATGTAGACCACATCAAAAGGTATCCCGTTAGAGATGAATCATACATCGCTATATACATGCGTGTTACTTTTAGAACTTTTTGAAACTTCAAAAATGGTTAATGACAGATCCGGACGATCGTAACCCATTTCCCTCTCGTGATCTGCATGCTCGATTCCACCGATTTTGGGATTCGGACCCAGGTCTATTTACATGGAAGTTATCTGGGTACGTAATCAACAACTCATTCATTCCGGGGTATATTTTAGTAATGCACTAATAACTCTTGTGAAAATAAAAGCAACCTAACCTGTATCTAAGCACTAGCGAGGTATTAACCTAGATGGCTAGCAAGGTTCGATTCATGTTGTCTTAGAGCATCTCTAGCAGATCCCGCATTTCTGCGGAAACTGTATAATAACCGCCGTTTTGCCGTTTCGGGCCGAAAACGTTCGCAGAGCGTATCCCGCAAAAGTGACCGACCTGCAAAATTTTTTGAGGTGCGCGGCAGTTTTCGCCCGCGGAACTGTGAAAACAACGTTTCACGATGCGACCCGGGGGTGCCCTGCATTTCACGGAAATACTTGGCGGGAGGGACATTTCAGTGCGTGGGTTGCTTCCCTTCCCTTTCCCCTTCCAGCCGCCACGACCGCCCTCGTCGTCGTCGCCCTAGATTCCGGACACCGAATACCTTCTCCCCGCCGCCGCCGCTGCCGCACGTCACCGCAGGCCCTGCGCATCCGGGCTCCGACGGCGGCGCCGGGTCTTTGTCTCCGCCGCCCAAGATCGAGGCCGCCCCGGCGAAAGGGCATCCGCCACCGCGGCGCCGCCTGTCGGGACCGACCCCCACCGCCCCGGCCTCTTGATCTCAGGTGGGATTCACCTCCTTCTCCCCCTCTGCCCCAATCGCTCCGCCCGCACTCTCATTTTGTTCTTTCGGCAGATGGAATTGAGCTTCGATGAGGAATTTGTGCGCGCCGATTCTTCCTCCGACGACGGCTCGGATGTGGAGAACCTCCTGGCGAACCATCGACAACAGGTGTTGGTGGTCGTGATGGTCATCAAGGAGTACGAGGATCGACGGAGGAGTCGGCAGCGTAGATCGAAGGTAGGCCGCCTATGCATCCCGCGCAAGCGCCACCTCGGCAACGAACTGCTGATGCGAGACTACTTCTCCCAACGACCAACCTATCCCGCCAATCTCTTCGGCGAAGGTACCGAATGCATCGACCCCTCTTTGCCAAAATGATAGAGGCTTGTGAGTCAAATTCTCACTATTTTACTCGCCGGAGGAACCCCGCTGGATTATTGGGATTTAGTGCATACCAAAAGATATCCGCGGCCATGAGAGTTATTGCATACGGAATCGCTGTGAACTACGACGATGAGTATATTCGTATTGGTGAATATACTACAATAGAGTCCGTGCGTAGGTTCGCGAAGGTTATGATCCGTGTGTTTGGTCCAACTTATCTTCGAGCACCAAACGAAGATGATACGAAGAGGATGATGACGATGAATGAAAGGAGTGGTTGGCCGGGTATGCTAGGTAGCATAGATTGCATGCATTGAACTTGGATAAATTGCCCGAAGGCTTGGCACGGGCAATATTGTGGCAAAAGCCGAGATGCAACAATTGTGCTTGAGGCCGTAGCGTCTGAGGATTTGTGGATATGGCATTGTCACTTCGGTTTGCCGGGCACCAACAATGATGTCAATGTGTTGCAACGGTCACACATATTTGGAAGGCTTGCTAGTGGTGATGCTCCTGCTTGCAACTTCACTGTGAATGGTAATGCCTACACTCAAGGGTACTACCTTGCCGATGACATTTATCCTCCTTGGAATACTTTCGTGAAAACTATATCCAATCCAAGCACTAGGAAACAAGCTGAATTTGCTAAGCAACAAGAGGCGTGCAGAAAGGATATTAAGAGAGCCTTTGGGGTTTTGCAATCTATATTTGCTATTGTTCGTGGGCTAGCTCGTTTTTGGGATAAGAAAACCCTCAGAAACACCATGACATGTTGTGTAATTCTTCACAACATGATCATTGAAGATGAAAGGGATTTAAACTTGGAGTTCTTCTACGACAATGCTGGTAGCCGTGTGAAGCCATCTAGAAACCCTGACCGTATTCAGGCTTTCCCGGAGTCCTACCGGCATATAGAGGACGCCCATGGGCACACCCAGTTGCAGCATGATCTCATTGAGCACATATGGCAGTTGCATGGGCAGTAGAGATTTTTATGTTCATATATTTGATTGTTGTGTAATTTGAACTATTCTTTTATTTCGGACAATAGTTGTATTGGATTATTTGTTTAATTCTTTCATTTGAACCATTATTGTAAGTTTGACTATTGTTGTAATGTACAATAAACATATATCTATATTTTAGTTAATGTTTGCATAAGAATTTGCTAGAGATTTTACTATCAAAACCTACGTATGCAGGTCCGGTTTTGGCTGCGGCAGAACAGACACCGCACTGCGGAACTGCAAAAAAGAACTGCAAAGCGTTGCCACGACCCTCATCCCAGGTTTGCGGGCTGGAAAAATGCAGGATCTGCTAGAGATGCTCTTAGAGCATCTCCAATAGATGGTACAAATATAAAAATAACTAACTTTTGGACCGTGTGGGGTAAAAAACGGTGCTCCTCGTGATGTAAAATCCAACACCTCGTGGTGCAAATTTACATCACGAGGTGCATCTGGTCCAAAACCAATCGCCGCCCGCGAACGCCCAACCGCCACTTCCTTTCCGTTCCCGCCCACGCCCGTCCGCCCGCCCGAAGACCAGCCGACCGGAATCCGCCGTCGCGACCGACGAAAACCACGCCTTTGGCGCCGCCACCACCCCAAATCCCTACCCCGCCCTCCGTCGTCGTCGCCTCCCTCGCGGATAGCCGGCTCGCAGCCGCCCGGACGCCGCCGAATCGGGAGGCAGCCGGCGCGGGATTCGGCGCCTCCGGCGGTCCGGCTGTCGCGATAGGCCTCCGCCGGGTCTAAGGCTGCCGCCGACCTCGTCCCCGTCGACCGTGAGCCTGTTGACGGCCGTTGCGCCAGCCGCACGACCGCCGCACGAAGCCCTCCGCCCGGCTGCCGAAGTACTGTTCGCCGCCCGTCGAGCTCCTCTTGGCCGGCCTCGAAGCTCTTTTCTTATCACCACCGCCGTCTGGAGGAGTGTTCCGCAGCCGTACACAACCGTCTGCAGCCGTCAGCAGCAGCCAATCCAACCAGCGGCCATCTTCTTCCATCGCGCTCACTAGGTGTTCGACAGAATTCCCCAAGGTAAAAAAATGACGAAACTTGATGATTTAACTTGGGATTGGATAGTATGTTTGACGATGGTTGTGTGCAATGTAGATGAGCTCGGTTGACTCCTCTTTCGTGGATGATTCATCGTCGGACGAGGAATTCGATTTGCATGAAGAAGAGGAGGTTGCTATGCTAGCGGCCATGCGCAAGAGGAAGAAACCGAAGCACGGTGGTTCCGTTTATGGTCGTGTGTTCATTCGGAGAGAACGGATTGATGCGCACAAACGGCTGGTGCGCAACTACTTTGCATCATCACCTGTTTTTCCTGAGAATTACTTTCGACGCCGTTTCAGAATGTCGAAAGACTTGTTCTTCCGCATTTGCAATTCCGTGAAGCAGCATAATCCAGTCTTCGAGCAGAGAAGGAACTGTGCTGGGTAGCTTGGCCATAGCATTGAGCAATGATTTTTTATGTTGATATTGTGGACATGAATTTTTTATGTTGTTTCAAAACATGTTTTTATGCAATATGTACGGCTATACAGTGGATGGACGGCGGCTGAACAGCAAACGCGCGGCTGCTGGCTGGTTTTGGACCATGAATTTAGACCATCTATTGAAGTTGGTCTTTTGAACCATGAGAATTTGGACCATCTGTTGGAGTTGGTCTTTTTTCGAAGCTCCAAAACACATTTTTTGGCGGTTCCAATTTTACATCTTCGAATTTGGACCCCAAATTTGAACCATCTATTGAAGATGCTCTTAGCTTTCTGGATATTTAAAAGCTCTATGCTGCTTCTTTTTTTAATATCTTGACGAGAAACCAAAGAGGCCCACATGGGCTGTTGTGCGCTATCCTTAAGCATAAGTTTGGGCCCAGCCCAGCAAACAGGGCAGGGGCAGCCACCGCCTGCCGAAGCCGAAGCCGAAGCCGAAGCCGCTACGCCGTGAAACTTGTACAGGGTCAGGGTGTTGCAACCAAACCGGAGCCGGAATCCGGCGGCACCTCCGCTCTCTCCCCACCGCCCCGAATTCCCCACAGAATACCCCGTATCCCGGACGCACGCATCTCCAAGCCCGCCGGCCCGCGGCGCCCTCTCCGACGAGTAGGCCTCTCTCCACCGCCGCCGCTGACCTGCCTCTCATCTCCTCTCCTCTCCCCTCCCCTCGCGCGCGAACCCCGCCTCCCCCCGGCGAAATCCTCCCTTCCGCCACCATGTTATTGGGCGCCAAGGTCGTACCGCGCGACAAGGCTGTACTGGTGAGTTCGCTGGCATCCCCTACCCCCCACTTCTCAGCCTGCGCACGGGATTTGATTTGATTTGATTTACTCCTTTCTCTAGAAGCAAGGAGGCGGCGACGGCGACGGCTCGGGATCCGACGGCTCTCCCGGGAAGGTTCGCACAAGGCGTAGCAGCGGCAGCAAGAGGAGAGACAAGGAGGAGAAGCGGAGGCGGAGGCACCGGCGGAGGAGCCGGCGCAGGTCGGACAGCTCGGAGGAAGGGTCGGGCGACTCCGTCGACGAGGAGGAGGAGGAGGAGCTGAGCCGGAGCAAGCGCCGGAGGAAGCGCGGCCGCAGGGGCCGCCGCGACTTCTCCGACGAGGATGAATCCAGCGCCGAATCTGATGAAGGGAGAGGTAATGATAAACGTGGTGGATTTTGGTCAGGTGCTAGGTGTGCTTTGGTCAGTAGGATTTTTCTGGGTGGACCGTGCTTAATCGCGTGGCATTTGCCTGTGCAGGTAGCGGCAAGGGGAAGCGAGGAGGGGCTGCAAGTAGTGATGATGATGATGAGGATGAAGAGGAGGAGGAGATGGGAGGTGACGGGACGAGGGCAAGTGAGGTTGTCAGGAAGGAGATGGGGCTTGAATGGATGCTTAAATCCGCAAGCACCAGTCAGCCGGAGGGCAGCCGTGCTCAGAGGGCTGATAACGACGAGGAGAAATTTGAGGCTACACATGAAGAGGTATATTTACTTCAAAAAAACTGGTTGATGTTCATGTGTGTTCAGTTGATTATCTCTTTTTTTTTCTTCAATTATTGACGATGACAGGTGAAGAAACCTAACCCGAAAGAAATGAACCCTTATATGAGGGACAATGGCAGTGGCTATCCCGATGAAGCCACCGCCGCAAAAGCAGCCAGTCAGTTGCTTGCGTCCTCCGTTGTTGGTGACGGAGGTGCTAGCTGGCGGCTTAAAGCTTTGAAGCGTGCAAAAGAGCAAGCAGCTCGTGAAGGTAGAAAGATTGAGGAGGTGTGTACATCATCGCATATGCTTATTCAAATACAGTTTTAGTTAGCTATTCTCTAACTTGCAAGGCTATTCAATTACTGCAGGTAGTTGAAGAGAGATGGGGCTCATTGGGCCACTTAGCCGCATCAGTATCAACGTCCAGAATTGCCCCTTCTTATGCTCATTTGCAGGCCATTAGGGCTAGAAAAGCTGGACAGGCAAACAACTCCGAGAAATCCTCCAAAGTAGATCAGCAGGAGGATCAGCGCGGCGAAGAGAGTGGTGGTGGTCGCCAATATTTGCAAGGTGTCTCCTCTCGGGATCATGCCATGAGGAAACCCAGACCGGATTCTGTAACTTGGAAGAAGAATAGACAGAATATGTCTTCCGAAGATCGAACGCTCATCTCGTCTGCACTAGCAAGTATCAATAAATTTTCCAACGATGGAAGCTTTATGGATAAAATCAGTAACCATGATAGTAAAAATACAAATGCTTCAAATGTCGAGAAAAGGGATAGTGAGCAGAAAGCCCACCAGGAGAGTTCAAAGATATCATCTTCAGTGAGCACACAAAGGCAGGAGAGTTCAAAGATATCATCTTCCGTGAACACACAAAAGCAGGAGAGTTCAAAAATATCATATTCAGTGAGCACTCAAAAACTAAATGCAAACCAGTTAGCTGCGAAGGTTCTGCAGCTCCGAATGAAAGGCAAGCACGAAGAAGCTGACCAACTTTCGGTAAGTGTCTCTATTGTTACTGTGAGAAATTGACACACTCTTTCCCCAGTTCATTAGCAAATCGCTAGTTTGTGAATTACAAAATAAAAGTGATAACATTAATCCATTTGAATCCACATAGAGCCTTTCCAACATTTCCTTCACAATTATGCTGGCATAGAAATTTGGACTGTGTATATGATTAACCTACGGTTTAGGATACAGTGGCTCTATCAATCAAATTTTCTTGTGCTTTCGCACACTGCAAGTAGAGGTCACATGAGTTCTTAACGGATAACCTTTTTTTCTCAGAGAGAAATGGAGACTGTGCTGGAAAACCAGAGTGCTTCTGTTGAAGAGCCTAGGCATGTGAAGGAAAATAGCTCAACCAGGTTTGTCAATCTTATGTTAGAATTCAACTTACTAGTTGATGCCATGGCTGTCTGTTACCTATCCTAAGTTGCGAGTTACATTCTGTCTGTTGCTTCTGTTTTGAAACAAATTTCGCTTCTGGGAGGTTAAGATGCTAAAATTTCTAAGCGGCATGTGCATATTTTCATGATTATGTTCTACTTATTCTCTGTTCAGTACTCTTGAAAGGAAGTGCCATATATGCCGTTTAAGACATGTTTGGTTTGTGATGCCCTACTTGCCTTTTTTGCTTTTGGATGTTTTAGCATTTTTGTCTGTGATGCTTGATTGAAGAAGTGATGCAACCTCATGTATTCAAACATACCCTTGTTGTCATTCTGAACTACTTCCTCCGTTCCTAAATATAAGTCTTTTTAGATGTTTCATTAATGGACTACATACGGATGTATATAGACATATTTTAGAGTATAGATTCACTCATTTTGCTCCGTATATAGACATCTAGTGAAATATCTTTAAAGACTTATATTTAGGTACAGAGGGAGTAGTAAATTATTGATACATGTTCATCTAAAGATGTGCACCACCTTGTCATATGATGTGATTCTGCAAGATAATGGCAATGGTTAGCACCCCAGCATTGGCCCAGATGGTATCCATACTGTAGTCCGGAAAAGAAATGTGTCTGCATCTGCATGGCTATGCTGAAATCTTAAAGATAGTAATCATCCACTGCTAAAATGATCTTTCAGCTCCATCATGTCAACGTCTTAGTTGCTAGTAACGTTTATTAGGCATAGCTGTATACTATGCAACCGAGTTGCTCTCCTAAAATATTTCTGATATCTCTACGTGTGTCATATTATGCAAAACATAGTATGCACCTGTATTGATGCGTTGATATACTCTAGTTTGAACAGCAGATCTCTAGTTTATTTGTCTGCCTGACGCATATTGCCTTTTTCAACTGTAGGCATACAATAAAGCCCAGTGCAGCTGATCGCAGGAAAAGAGAAGAGGATGCTGACCTGCATCTTGCAAATAAAATTATGCACAACAAACAGTACAACATGAGTAAAAGTGTGGAGGATGAATATGAATACGGTGATGCTCCCACTAAGAAAGGCAAAAGGACCAGAGAGGCACAGCAGGATAATAGAAGCACTCGTAGACCTATTTTAACACAGAAAGAGCGCTGTTTGTATTGCTTTGAGAACCCATCCAGGCCAAAGCACCTGGTTATTGCTATAGGGAACTTCACTTACTTGATGCTGCCACAGTTTGAGCCTCTTGTTCCTGGGCACTGTGTCATTCTTCCATTGCAGGTGAGATAACTTACCATGTGCTGAAAGTACAGTTAAGAAATCATCTGTGCATTCTGCTTTTATAAGAAATCAGCCTGCTTCAACTCAATTGTGCTTTGGAATACCCTATTATGGACCTTATGGTTTTCGTTGCAGCTCTTATGAATTGTCAGTATTTTCTTGTACTCTTATTGATTCTTTGTGTTTTTAATGTTTGCAGCACGAGTCTTCAACAAGAACAGTTGATAAAAATGTCTGGGAGGAGATCCGCAACTTCAAGAAGTGCCTCCTGAAGATGTTCGCGCAGCAGGATAAGGATGTGGTTTTCATGGAAACTGTCATAAGCCTGGTCAAACAGCAGAGGCATTGCATGATTGAATGCATCCCTGTCCCATGCGAAGTTTCAAATAAAGCACCCATGTACTTCAAGAAGGTCAGCTATCTATTGCTTTCTGCACAACTAATTGAGAACAATCTGGTCCTCCTGTGCTTGTGGTTCTAACGAAATTCCTTATGTTCACTCCAGGCAATCGACGAAGCTGAGGAGGAATGGTCGCAGCATGAGATGAAGAAGCTCATTCCAACGAGCGGTAACCTGCGGCAATGCATCCCGGAGAACTTCGCCTACTTCCACGTGGAGTTTGGTCTGGACCGCGGGTTCGTCCACGTGATAGACGATGAGAGCAAGTTCGGTGCTGGTTTCGGGCTGAATGTACTCCGAGGGGTGCTCCGGTTGCCAGGGGAGGACATGCACCGTCGCCGGAGGCACGAGTCCATGGATAACCAGAAGCAAGCCGTTGCTGGCTTCATGAAGGACTGGGAGCCCTTCGACTGGACGAAGCAGCTCGAGTAGATGTAAATACGATCTTAAGAGCACTTGGGAAGACTCACGCAATTTGCACCAGACAGTTTTGTAGGGAAGAAATTGTACTGATGTTGTTATGTATCTGTGTTTTAAATGCTTCTTTGGTTGAATTTAACATCTGACAGGATATGGCTATGAACTTCAGTTCAAGTGTATCTTGAAGCGACGACATTAGAGGCAGCCCAGAATGCCATCACTGATCAAACTAAATGAAATAAAAGGAGAATTATATATTTTTTCAGTAGCATGGTAGCATCTGGAGTTTGGTCATGCCACAGTTACAAAATTGGTGCTTAACTGTTGATTTCAGTTGGCTAGCTGCCTTCATGTTGAATGCTTGCATTGTGTTGGGTGCATAGACTTAATATTGCAGTATGCAGGCTCCACCATACTCTTCTTTTTCTTTGCATATATAAAATATAAAGCAAAACAAGAAGTGCAGGTATAGTTTTTGCCTTCCACTGTATGCTTTGGTATTGCACTACCTGGTGGAGTTCTCTTTGCTGTGCGTTGAGGGACCATTGCAAAAAATAAAATGAAAATAAGGGGGGGGGGGGGAGAAAAGCAAAAATAAAATTAAAAAAATAAGCCTACCCATTGCTCTTCGATCGAAGACTACAAAGGGTTGAAATATATTGCTAGCCCCGGTATATTCGAAATATTGGATCCTACAAAAACTGATATCTTTAGCAGCATTTTCTTTACAGCTCCAACTCGCTCTTGTGTACATTCCTGTTCTGTACATTCTGAATCTACCTTCAGTCTCGTGTGCTGTACTGTACACATACATACACATACACATACAGACTACAGTGATCTGCTATATCTAACAACAATGGAGGCAAGCCTATATATAACAAACCAGAGAGGCCGAGTCTACGCTCGTCGACATGATCCATGGATGGACGATGGCTACCGCCCACCGCAGCCGGAGATGCTCCTCTGTCCTGCACATGTAACATGATTGCAGGCAGTTGGCTAGTTGCCTTCCATGTTGAATGTTTGCGCTGTGTTTGGTGCCTTAGATTTAAACATTTGCAGTATGCAGGCTCCATTTTACTTTTCTTTTAATAATAATTAATGATAATTGTTGTAATGTACAGTAGACACTTGTCAATTGCCACAATAATAAACAAAGCAAAACAATAAGTGCAGGTATAGTTTTGGTCTTTCCCTGTAATATGCTTGCTTTTGGCATTGCAACCACCTGATGAAATTGGAGTTCTCTTCGCTGTGTGTTAGAGGGACCTTTGCAAAAAATAAAATGAAATGGAAGTGTATAGGAACAAAATGTAGACCAAAACTAGTAGAGCCGAAATATATTGCTTGCCCTGTTACATTCGAAATATCCGATCCGGCAAAAACCGAGATCTCGAGGCGCGCGGCATTTTCGTTGCAGCTCCAACTTCCTTTTTTTTTTTTTTTTTTTTAAAAACTGAATTTCCTGTTCTGTACATTCTGAACCTACGTTCCAGACCCGCATAATCTCGAGGTGGCCTGCTACGTCTTCATCCATGGTAAGCCAGAGAGGCCGAGCTCGACGGGATCCATGGAGGCATGCGGGCATGGAGATTGGAGAGATGATGGCTACCGCAGCTGGAGATGCTCCTCTTTCCTGCACATGCATGTAAACAAGACCCAGAGAAGGATCGTTGGAGGTTATATTATGCGTTGTCGTATCATCGGCCGGCGATCGACCAAGAGGCAGGGGGAACATGGAGGGCTCACGCACATGGGGAAGAAGAGGCAGACGATGGTGAGCAGCAGCGCGAGGACGAGGCAGGCCATGCCGGTGACGAGGTAGGCGCGGCCGAGGAACGGGTTGCGCCCGCCCAGCGGCCCCGCCGTGGACAGCACCACCGCCTTGGCCCCCTCGAAGCTGTACGAGTTGTAGCGGTTGCGCACCGCCACCGCCACCGTCTCGCCGGCGCCCAGGTCCGCCTCCACCCTCCCGTACAGCTTCCTGAACCGCGGCATCGCCGCCGTCCGCATCCACACCATCAGCTCCTCCTGCTCGCTCAGCTGCACGCCCCACCCAAACGTCTTCATCGATTCATCACCGTACGTACGTCGATCGAGAGGAACAAACAAAAGCTTACGTACGGGCTTTCTCGGGTCGAGCCGCCCGCCGCCGACGAGGGTGCCGTTCTGGAAGTTCTTGGGGTACACGTGCTTGCCGAACAGCCGCTCCCGCTCGCTCCGCCACGAGATCCCGCTCTTGATCACCCTCAGCGCCTCGCCGCCGCCGCCACTGGGACGGCGGGCGAAGCTGTAGGTGTCGTTGAACAGGCTCCAGGCCACGAGACCACAGGGCACCACGGGGCTGCCATTGCCGGCGTAGGCCTCAGGCTTGCAGTCCTTTATGTAGGGGTTTACCTCCTCCTTGGGGTCGCCCAGCTGCGCGATGTTGAAGCTCGTCGCGTACCTGAAAATGAATGAATCCACCTCCAGTTTGAATTCTGATTCTTCTGTCTAAGTTCCTTACGAAATTTGAATTTGCATGAAATTTGCACCGTACCTCCTGTGGTTCTGGTAGAACCTGTCGAGCTGGTAGTATACGAAGATTGGCCTCTTCATGGCATTGGGGATCTACATGCAGTTGAAGGACAACAGAAGGAAGACGCACTCATTTCACCAAAAGCCGTCTCCGTCGATTGAAGGCGCGAAATGGTTCGCTTTCTTTTTTCTCTATCTATCGGCGACGCTAATTAATGGGAATTGTTCTTTGTTTTCTTAATAATTACCTTGAGATTTATTACGCATGTCTTGTTTATCGACGCGTTCTGGATGTAGCCCACTTTGTTGTGAAGCATGTTCTTGGGTACGCATTTCGTGTCGTATCGGTAAACCACTTCAAAGACCTGTCGGAAAGGAAATACAACACTGTTCAGACTCAAATTCGACGAAGGGGAAGTTTCAAGTACATAATAACTACTCCCTCCGTTCCTAAATATAAGTCTTTTAAGAGATTTCACTAAGAGACTACATGCAAAGCAAAATGAGTGAATCTATACTCTAAAGTATGTCTAAATACATCCGTATGTAGTCCTATAGTGAAACCTCTAAAAAGACTTATATTTAGGAACGGAGGGAGTACATGCATAACACAACTGCAAGGATATATATACCTTGTTTGAAGCCGCATAGCAAGCAAGGCCAATCGGAATGAAAAGTAAGCCCACGAATACAAGAATGGGAATGACCTGGTAGTTATCCAAAGTTTGAATTTGTGAAACATGAGACATTTGAAAGAATTTTTTTTGTCAAATGATGACGTATGTGCAAACGATTGGGGTCTCACCATATTGGGTGCCAGTATAGGCTTGCATGCTGGGAGTTGTTGCTGGGTGAACGCATGATCTTCAGAATCAACAGAATGGTTGCAGATTAGCACTTCTCATAAATCTTAACCCGCAAAAAATACTGATTTGAATCAAGTAAATCGTTGATTCCATATTTTATATAAATAAATCACTTCTGGTTTGTTGTAGCTTTAGTGTAGTTAGATTATTCACCTAATTCTGAGGAAAAGGAAGGCTCTTTTCAGTTGGCATTTGCAGTACATCAAGTTACGAAAAGATGACTCGGAACAGGTGAAGATTCAAAGTAGTCGAAAAAGAAAAGAAGAATTCAGGGATATACTTTGTAGAATCAAACAGCTACGGCTAATATATAAGAACATTTCAAGCGAATCTCTCATCAAAGAAAACAAAAAATCAAGCGTGAGAAAAAGAAAGAGAATCTGCGTAGCTGGGGAGAGATTGATTACAGCGAGGCCTGTTGCGTTTGGGCGCTGCGGTGGCTGCCGGCGGGCCGTGCCTGCCGCCGGAGCTCGGTCCGGCGGCGGCGCCACGGTTCGCGGGCGGCATCGCAACCTCCTCCACGAGAAAGAGCACTCCTCGGATGATGATGAGCTCCTGGCTGCAACTGCTTCAAGATGGAGGAGTACCGCGGGTTTGGTGCCTCCAATGTGAGAAGGAATTAAACAAGAAATGATGGCGATGTGGTACAGCAAAAAGGAGGGAAAGGATCGGCGAGGTTTAGGAGTAGGGAGGAAGCAAGCAAGCAAGGCTGAGAGAGAGAGAGAGAGACAAGCTGTCCCTGTAAACCACCGGAAAGGCAAGCATCACCTACTTACTTGAACCTAACCCAGAGCCAGGTCTGCATCACAAGTCTTCTTGGGTTACCTGCTACCGATGGCTTTGGATTGGATCAATATGTATTATCTGTCTGCATCCACTAATAATTCAATGTGAGCCGGCCTGTTGGGCGTATTTGTTGGCATCGTTAAACAATGGATAAATAGCATACGGCCGTGAACGTCAACGACGATGATACAGAGGCTGAGGGTTGATTAATCGTCCTTGTTTCTTTATGCGTTTCCTTCTCTGACTTTGGGTTGGTTTTTTGTCGATGGAAGGAACTAGGAAAGGGCCGGGGAAACATTGGATAATCCGGAGTCGATAATAACAAGGTGTCCGTCCAACAACAGCTAGCTAATCAATCGAGTACAGACAGCATGCATGCATTTTGTTCTTGTTCCACTTCCATGGGCTGAGTAAGCCAAGAAGCACTTCACCACAATGCGCGATCGGCATTCGTTATTTTCGGCTTTTGACCTTTGTGAGTGATGATCGTCATCAATCATGCAGAAAGACAGTGGATGCCGTGATTGTTACTCATCAATGCTGACATGTTGTGGCATATCATACATGGAGGGCAAAGAAATCTTGGTAGGGGCAAATAATCATCTCGGCCGGATCGGACCCCACTTGGATATGCCAACTTCAATACAAAGTCCAATCGACACAGAAAGAGAACTGTCCATCGTTTTTTTTTTTTTTTGCAATTAAAAATACGGATTAGAATACGCATTTGTCAACCGCAACTGCATTATTGGTGATGTGTTGGCACAACCGAAACGAAATTACATCTTTCAAAAACCAATGGCACGACACGGCAGGAATCTTGGGCTGTACAAGGAAGGGCCCATGTGAGGCAACCCCAGGTCTTTTTTTTTCTACGCATGATGAAGAAAGAAACACTTCTCTCGTTCCCAAACAGCCAACAAATACAGAAACTGCACAGCCGTCACAACAAAATCCACCCGGGGAAAAAAAGCTAGGACCGGGTTGTCGATCATATAGACATGGTCATGGGAAGGATCTTCTGGGACGCCCGCTGCGGCTTGATCTCCCACGAGGCCTTCTCGGCCGACTCTCCGGGGAGAACGAAAGGCAGCGAGATCTCCTTGATCATCAGGTCGCCGCAGAAGGGGCACTCGCTCGCCACGGCGTCGTCCAGCTGTGACCTCAGCTGTTAAGAGAATTGACCACGATGACGTCATCAGCATAAGAACTGCGGGTTTGCAGTATGTCAAGAATGTGAGCGTCACCCAACCTTGTCGACTGATGGCGTACTACTGACAGTAGGTTCACCGTTCCCGGTCCCGCCATTGTCTTTTGCTGCTTTCCTGTCCATCAAGCTTAGCTGCTTCTGAAGGTTCAGTATTCTCTCAGCCTACAAAAAGGGTGACCGAACAGTTGAACATTGACTGAACTTAAGCCTAGTCTCTGCTACTGAGAAATTGAATAAACAGTTGAACTTTCTGCAGAGAGACTTACTTGCACTTGGCTGGTGCAGCGAGTTACATGGGCGATCAAACAATTCGCATGGAAGGCATGTCCGCAGGGAAACACATAGAAGGGGGCCATGTGCCCAACAGACGTATAACTTCTGCCTACCTGGTGCAATCCTCCCACCGTCAATATTTTGCGCCGGCATACCTGTTAGTTCAGGACAATGAATTAGCACCATGATGTTTGGAGTGCACCAGATAACAATACGTATATAAAATTCATACGACCGTGAACCGTCTACACTAAAAACAGGAAAGAACGAGGATGCACTTGAGGACACAAGCTGTACTAACAAGACAAATATAAGAATGTATTGTGGGTCATCTTTTTTCTGAAACTTTGGGTCTTTACATGTTGCAGAGGGATGGAAACTAAAAAACAACCTATTATCACATATAAACTGCAACAGGCACAGAAGTCAGTAAATCTAATGTACCACAAGATCTCACAGGGACCATTCTCTTACCCCACATTCCTCCTCGCGATCAATAACTGTGTATCTCTGAGCAAGGGCACCAATATCACTTCTGATGTTGTCTGCTCCACGCGTAGCATCATCCATCTCTGCCTTCAGTTGCTCAATCTGGCTGTTATAGTCCTTGAGAGATTTGCAGATTTCTTCCTGTTTGAAACATGCTTTCGTTGTTATTGCCACACAAAAGGGCATGGAATAAATAAAACTGAAATGTGGAACAGTAACTGAAAACTAGGATAACGTGAATTCATGAGCCTTTAAGACAAAATGAACATTAGAAGGCCGTTTTATATGTACAAAGTAGATCGGACTGCATGAGCATTCATAAATCTTACTTTAAAGTCATCAATCAATACGAAGTCCGGGAAAAATGGCAAGATATCCTCAATCTTCAGCAAGTTGTTAGTTTCTGATAGAAACTCTATAGCTTTCTTTATGTTCTCCCTCTTGACTCCTTTCTCCTGCTCGATGACATGCTTGGCAACTTTAAGCCACAGCTTCTTCCTAAGCTCTTCATCATCTTCAACTTTGTCTGCTTCTGCCTTTGCAAGTTCCAAGTCCACCTGGCAAGAGCCAATAAAGTACAGCGATTAGGGAACCTCAGGAAATGAGAGCACAATATTCATCAATATGTAAAGGCACAACAGATGCTTCTCAGATGAAACATGGTGAAGTTTACCCTCAAAGCAAGTGCCACAGCTTCCTCATGCATGGACATCATGCTGTAAATACGAACACAAGCACGCATCCTCTTCGCTTGGAGACATAGGCGCAGAGCATATTGGGGTTCGTAAAAGAACTCAGGTCCATTTGCTTGTCCACTACCAAACTTGGTGTCGAGAAATTGTAAAAGCTGGGACTCATCCTCCTGCAGACAGGGCAGACCAAACATCAGTTCGTATGTGCAGCAAATATTTACTTATGGCACTCACAAATTACAAGGTAAACGAATGCAGGAAAGATGAATTATGACATGAGCACAATGCAACAGTAACTGACATTGCTATTATGAATGGGCATAAAGCCAATGTTTTCAACAGAAATAAGAAAAGTATCGTTATAAAATTATTCTATATTTCTTTTTAGTTTGTAAGAACGGCAAGATAATGCACCTTCTTGGCATACAGCACACATGAGGAACAAATGTATGCACTATGACAAGAAAATATACCTTCTTGGAATACAATGAGAGCAACAAATTGTGTACTCCAGGATCCTCATTGTTCAAATCTTTGACACAAAATTCCAAGTACTTAATGACCTCATGTGTTTCGTTCCTGAAAGAATTGCTAACATGTTATATTCATATATCATCTAAACAACAGAACAAATTAGCTGCTCATGATTGCAGGTTGCTCCAGAGTTTTGAGAACAATGGGTACTAAAATACTTTTGATAGTTCGATTCAAAGTTTATCCATCTAACATGATTTAATAGTGGGATTAAAGTCCAACATAGCTGCAGATTTGAAATTAACATTTCAATATAACAGACGTATTTTTACTATAACAGACATCTTTCTACTATAATAACAGAAGCTAGTAAGATTGTTCCTACATCAAGACCATATAGGATTCTAATAGAAGAAAATAATAGATAATAAGCTGTTTGTGTATCATACTTGGCATGTGGTTCGCTCACATAACGCATCATTGCTGGTATAAGCTTCCCTGGATTCAACTTGCTTCTTGCCATCATCCATGATTCGACAGTCTCGTAAGCATCTAACATGATTAGATCTGGGGCAAATTTATACTGCAAGAGCACAAAGTTGTAGGTGAAAATTTAGCTTCACCTAACAAATTTAGCTGCTTAATAACCGATATAAGTAAAAAAAAAAAAAAGGTACTCCCTCCGTCCCATAAAATAAGACGTTTTTTACAAGCTAACATAGCTTGCAAAAACGTCTTACATTGTGGGACAGAGGGAGTATTATAACTTGCATGCAGTAAACAAAACATCAACTTTTTGAGTTCTAGAAAAGTACCACAAGGTCTACTGGAACATTATGTCGTTGAAGCACTTCCAAGGCTTTCCTTGCTTCTCCTTGCTGAACCAGTAACCGGCAGGAAATTAGCACTGATGCCTCAGCAAAGGTCAATGGGTTCACAGAAGAATGCTCCATATAGATATAAAATTTGTGTATTATTATATGATTTTTACAGAGAATACGGTGCATCAAAGTGAAGCAAAGGGTTCAGCAGAATATACATATAAAATGGGTTCACAGAAGAATGCTCCATATAGATATAAAATTTGTGTATTATTATATGATTTTTACAGAGAATACGGTGCATCAAAGTGAAGCAAAGGGTTCAGCAGAACATGTGGAACAAAGTCCAGTGCAGCGTTAGTTCATAAAGCACTTGTGCTGAGACAAGCGTAAAAGGTTAAAGTCTGGAGACATTTATAGATCAATGTATCATGTGGAATAACTTTCCCTCTATTATTTTTACACATATACGAATAGAGAAGGGAATTTAGTGGTAGACATTTTATAGCAAGGACACAAGATTGACCTAGCTTGTGAAATGACTGTTCCTCTATTGTTTTACACATATAAGAATTTACTTACAAAATAAAGTTGCTCAAGAAAAAGAGGAGGGAATTTAGTGTCAGACATTTATGAAGGTATGCACTGTCCCAAGCCCATTCCAGTACATATGTTACAGGAACATGCTTCTAAAAAAATAGCTAGAAAGGTTATGTGATTTTCCTGATACTTTCTGGCCTTCGCTAAAGCATGACATGAAAATATTATGATAAGACTAGCTAGCACTTGTGTTTGACATCATGTACGCTCAACAGCGCTAGTATTAACACCTTCCTTAAGAGATCTCCAATAGGTTCCCAAAAAAACTCCCCCAATAGTTATTTCCCCAATAAAATCTAACATATGGGCCCCTCAACCACGACGGCTCCGGCGGTGGTTCGACGGGTGCTCTGGCGGCCCAGGTGACGTGGAACTTATTGGGACCGTATTGGGAGGGGTCAATTACCCCAGTATAGTGGGGGAGTTGGGCTGTTTTATAGGGAGTCCCCAATATTTTTTCACGGAAAGGGGGTCTGTTGGAGCTTTTTTTTTTTTGCTCAACTACCCCAACATCTGGTTTTTTTTATCAGGGAAAGAGCTTCTGTTGGAGATGCTCTAAGTTAATAAGTGCCTGACCTGAATGTAATGATGAACCACAATTTCATACTGCTCCTTCAAACCAGCAAAATACACCAGCTCATCCACTCTGCCATAACTGTCAACATTTTGAAGAGATTGATCAGAGGTTTATCTATGCAGCCAGCAATGCATCAAAAGAGAGAAAACACAGGGTAGCTCATGCATTATGTATTACAAGTACAAAAGATCTATCTAAAGTACAGAATCGGCATAATTTTACGTTTAGCCATTTATACAACTCAGTGCTTCTTAACCCATAACCTTACGGAATATAATATATATACAGATATCCTGTGGTTATAACAATACCACCAATTAGCTTTCCAATCATCCCAGGTTCCTTGGTGTTTTAGTTCTTATGCACAAGTTTTGATCGATGCTTCGCGTTTATGTTCAGCTTATCACAAATGTAAGGCATGCAGTCTTAACTGCTTCAGTATGCATGTGCTGTCCAAACATATGCTGTATGCATATATGTGAATGTCCAAACTAAGAATCTAACTGAGATGTAATGTGCAACGATAATAGGCATACCTTTCCAGTAGTATCATTGTTGTTGCTTCATCTAGTACATCTTTGCTATCACTGAGAAACGCACGGAATTCATCTACTACTGAACGATATGCCGAGCTGTTGGAATTTGTTACTGTATTTGTAGTAGCGCCTGTGCCATCTTCCAATAGGAGTCGATTTATCTACAGAAGTTGTGCAAAATATACCGAGTAAGCCCCACAAACTCAGTTATGCAACCGAAGATTGAAGCAATACTTCCAGTATCAACGCAATTTAAGTTGCATTATTTTTGAATGCTGAATAATGGAATCATGGGCAGTAGGTACCTTATCTAAGTACAGCTCAGTAGCCCAAGTCGAGATCATCGTTATTTGCATCTTGTCATCTTTGGTGAGGTTATCAAGCCTTCTCAATAAGAAAGTCCTGAGAGCATCCTGTCAAGTAGACAAAGTCAACGATTGCAGACATAAACCCGACAAGTCATAGACAGTGTAACATTGTAAATCTTAATATCGTATGAAATAGTGCACCCAAGCACGACAAAAGCTTCCTATAAAGTAAATGTGCAACCTTAATGATATTATATTTTTCATGATGAATATTGGAAGTACTAAAACTACAAGATCAGGTTAAATGAATATATCTCACAGAAGTTTTTCAACAATGCACATTGATTAGTAGGAGTCCTCGAGAAGGAAAGTACATCCAAAAGCTTGCAAAAATGTACTACATCGGAAAGTTTTGAGTAAATTACCTGCTCACCTATGGATATAAACTTTAAACTGATCTCTTCAAATGATAAAATATAGTTCATCTGAAACCACAGAACAAGACCTCAAATGAACAAGGACAACAAAATAGCAAGAAAACCTACTAACAAACACAATTAACAGAATGGCTTTCACCTTTGCATAGAACGAAGCTGCTATGTAATATTCTTTTGCAGCAAATGCAGCATCAGCCTGCAAAAGAAATGTTTTTTGTATGACGGAAGGCATTGATCATTGCAATATTCCAAATAAGATCCAGCATATCATCATAAATAAGAAAATTATGCAGGAGCACAAAAAAACGCATGGGACGATTCTGCAAACATGCTCACATGCATCGACGTGTATGAACATCACTTCACATTGATCTCTGGGAATAAAAACAATACCTGCACTAGATAAACTTGGTCCCTCTGGAAAGAGTTAAGGCAATGGGACAGAGCAACAGCATATGCCTTCATATCCAAGTACACTTGCCACATGTCACGACCCTCATCAGACGTAGAAACCTAAATGACAAACAATATTAGTAACATTATTACATGACTCAAAAGCAAGTATCAGAATTCCGAACCTGAAATATAGAGTTTTCGTCAAATGCATAGAAAACTCCAGTTGATGCATCACTACAAAGCCCAATGATTCCTTTTGAAGATTCCGGTGTATTATCAACTACAAGCTCCTCCACAATTTGCTGACTGATTCTGTTCACTACCTAAGAAATACAGGTTATGTGATGCCTTGCCTTTATAAGTAATAGACACTGGTGAATAGAAAAAAATAATGCTAGATAGCAATAATAAACCACAGATAAAATAGGCAAATCTATTTTTAGAATCATCTTACCTTAATTTTATCTTCAATCAAGAGCAGAAAATGGAACTCAGACACTGCAAATGACGCTGGTTTCGTGTTGGAATCTCCAAGTTTTGAATAGTCAAAGAAACCTTTGTTTTCAACAAAGTTTTCATCTCCACTCGAAGAGCTGCAGAACTAAAATTAGTAAGAAGAGAAATAAACACTACATAAATAAAGTGGTCTAAATTGAACTCCCCAATACTAGTTCAAGAATAAAGCACTAGCTAAAGTTTAATTATAGCAAGAAAAAATAAAACAGCACCATAATTTTTTCAAAGGGAACAATAGGTTTTTGAAAAGGCTCATACGGACACTTGACCTTCGACCTTGCTACTTAGCATTAGGTTAATCTTGGGTTTACAGGTTACAACTAAGCGGGTGCCCAAAAACTGGCTTGCTGCTTGGCTTGATATAAATAAAGGTTGAACCCTACCCTGAAAGAGCAGTTCAAGAAGCTAGCTGGAGTTATGGAACTTCAAGTTCATAGTCTTAAAATATAGAGTAACAAAAACATTCATTAGGCTCATCTTATAATATTCGTTTCATTTCAAAATAGAATTTGATTTCTCCAGTTTCACGTTGTTAAGCTAAAACGTTGATCATGAATGCCTCTAACAATAAATGGGTACAAAGCCAATATTTTGAAAGTAACCCCGGAAAGGAATCTAATTATCTCAATTTCATGTGGACTGTCTAAACCATATTGTGTGAATTAGTAGTTCATGTTCAAACAGTTAGGAAAAATACATGTATTAGGAGCATACCAGAAATTCATTGTTAGGTGGAATCTGGTTAGATAAAGCCATGATCTAGTTCCTTTACAAATTATATGACAGAATTAAGTTACATATAGAAACAACATATTTCACCTGTGTTGAGCTCCAAAATTCAGTTCACCATAATAAATGCCAGCTCCAGAAAGCCATCCAAAGTGTTTAGCCCTTCTTTGCTTGATAAAGAAGTGTAGTTCACTGCAATGGATACATATGTTGCAAACATAAAATTCTTATGCACAATAATTATGTATAAAAAGCAGTTCCTTTGCTACAGCATCGTATAAAAAAGACCAAGTTAGACTTGCCTATTAGGTATTTCTCCTGGAAGCTCCATGAAGTGAATGGCACGGTCGGAATAGCTAGCAAAAACAGTCTGTGCAACAAGATTTTTATTACTCCATTTTAAGAAAATGAGGATATGTACATATCTTGCATGTCTGTTTTCTTTTGACTGAAGCATGTAAATCGCAACCAAAAAAACTGAAACATGGCATAAAAATCTTCTGCAGAAAAATGTGTAGTGTGTGCTGCTGCTCGCAGAAAGACAAGGCATTCTAAGTATATGTTCTAATCATGTAAATCAATCTACAAGGCATGCTGACTTGAAATGGCTGAGTACATGGTGTAGCATTTTCCATGTTACACATTACTCGATGTAAACAGGATCATCAATGATTCTTCCAAATTACCAAGTCTAAAAACTAAGTTGTTTTTCTCACAAATAGACTCAATGTCGATAGTCAATACCACATCGGAAGATGCAACAAATCAATTGAGAAATACTACTTACTTCCAGAGAACCAATGCCGGTGAACGAGTAAAGCCGTGTGGGCGTGACAGCCATCACATAGTACCTTGTGGCGTTCCCAACCACAGCTGTCTCCATCTGTGCAACCGAATTGCTCAATAACACTCCGTCCAACAAAAGCACACCAACACAAATATAAACATTGAACCATGGCGCTGGTATCAAACCTGCAGGTCCTTGATGCCCTCTCGCACCTCGGTGAGCTCGAAGAGCAACTTCACATACTTCTCCTTCTTGTCAGCCTCATCAACGGCCATCTCAAAGATCTGTCCTGTCTCCGTCCCAAGGATCACCTCCTTGGTTGACGCTGCAGCCACAAGATCACAGAAAATAAACAATCAAGAACAGTGAAACAGCAAAGACGGACGTGGATCATCAAAATATAGTTGGATCGATGAGCAAAACCTTCGGTGATGGCTTGGCGATTCCAGGCGACAGCATTGATGAGGAGGCCACGGAGGCGGGGGAGCGGCTTTGGGCGCGGCCACCTGGCATGGTGGTAGTACGTCTCTGCGCCACCAGGGTGGATCACCGTGACGACACAGTGCTTGCCACCTGGATCCAGGAAAACCCGGTGCACTGCATGGTCACCGGAGCGGCCGCCCCCGAGGTCGAGATCTGAAGGAGAGGCGGCAGTTATTAGTCAAACAGAAACGGGTCTGCTAAATGGAGAAAGGAGAATGACGGTGTTACGGACTCCGACAGAAAGGGAGTAGCGGTGGAGACTCACCCAGGGCGTCCTCAAAGGAGAAGTCATGGCGGACGAGCCAGCCACGGGAGGTGCCAAGGACGATGACGTCACTGCCAGCAGCCATAGAGGTGACGGCCCCGTGGCCCCTCGAGGCCTGGCGCTCGAGGGGGTCGACGGAGAAGAGCTGGCCGGCATCCATGGTAGCCGGTAGGTGAGTTTGTCAGATATTCTGGGCTCAGGGTCAGTTTTGGTCTGGGATCATTGGGCCAGTTCTTTTCAGCTGCAGATTTTGCAGAAGTGGATTCTGCTAGGCTGCCCAGAGAGACAGTTGTGTGCACAATCCCCTGAGAAACTGCAGTCCAGTTCTTTTCAACTGCTGCATTTTGAAATTGTTGTATGAGCTGTCTGTGGAAATGTCTATAATAAACCTGTCTGAAAGTGTGTGTTGAGTAGCTAACACCGAGATATTCCGTAATGTTTTACCAAGAATATGAGCACCAAAACGATTTACGAACATCATAAAGTGTTAAATATTACAATAAAAGAAAGCTGTAAAGGTTTCTTCCCAGCAAAACAATTTACAAACAACATACATAGATTGTTCACTGTCATACATCTTACGCGCAAAACACAAATGCTTGTAGATCCATGTGTTGTTGGAACATAAAAATTGCCAACGAGATTTAGAAAGAGAGCAAAATGCTTGTGCATCCATGTGCTTATACAGTCATTACATGCTCTCGGCCTAGTAGTTCTCTCTGTTGCTCAGAAGCAGTGGCGTATCTAGGATTTAAAACAGGGTGGTCCATTTAAAAAAATGACAACAAATATGGCATGCCAACGTTCTAATTAATTTACCAACAGCACATAGAAATAGATCAGTATGGTCTTACAGACATACTAACCATCTCAATTTTGCGTAAGAGAAGCCTACATAATACATACCTTGAGAGATTCAAAGAAGAATGTGTGGCATTGCTAATTTGTTAGAGTGGCATTGTTAGGGCCAGTTCTTTTCACCCTGGATTCTAGAGAATCAGGATTATGGGAAATTCTCCCAGAATCTGTAGTCGAGTTCTTTTCAGAGATTGTAGTTTGAGATTCTGGAAAGTGTTGTGTGTTGAAATGTGTTGTGTGTTGAAATGTCTGTACTACCCTTAGACAGAAGTTGTTTGATGAATTGTTAACAGTTTGTTGTTTCTAACAGTAACGAAGGTGTATTTTACGACAGTCCATAAAAAGTGCTAAATATTACAATGGGTTCAAAGTTTTGTTCATGACAAAAAAGTGCATAAACTAAAAAAAAGAATACTCTCAAGGTACGAGACTAGCAGCAATCGCCTCACATGTTGCGTTCATGGTACCATCATCTAACAAATTCAAACATCAATCCATCCATCCATCTAACAAATTCAAGCATCAATCCATCTATCTATTTTATCTATCAACAATAGCTATTTTATCTATCACCAATAGCAGACAGAATGAACAGGGAAGAAACAGAGATGGGAAAAGGAAGGCTCACCGTGAGCGTCGGCGCGGCGTGCTGGCCAGCAGGGGCAGGCTGCAGGGTGGGGCGGACCTGAGGAGGGAGGCTGGCCGGCGGCGCCGCCGTAACCCTAGCCGCGGGGCAGGGCGAATTGTGGGGCGGGGCGGGGCGGGGCGAACTGCGGGGTGGGGAGGGACTGACGGGGCGGGGCGGATATGGCCGGCGGGGTCGACGACGGCTTGGCCGGCAGCGACGGCGAGATGGGCGGCGAGGTGAGACAGGAGCGGAGCGACACCCCGATGCGGAATCGTGCCAGCGACACCGCGATGCGGGAGGCGCTCGCTCGTTTTCGGGTCCAGTGGATGATAGCTCGGTGGCAGTTTGCACGTAATTACGTGATACTACAATATTTCGGAACGTTTTTTTTTTGTGGGACTAGGCAGAATCTTGAGATTGTGAGTGAAACCAGGTTTTTCAGAGATTTTAAATTACACTGAAATTCTACACATTCTGATTGAGATTTTGGAAGTTCATTTAAGAGGGTGTTTGGATACGTTTTAGTCCCATGACTAAAAGTAGTGAGACTAAAACTTGCTAGCCTCATACATGTTTGGATCCAAATACTAAAGAGACTAAAATCAAGTTAATGAGCATTTATTATCCTTCAAACCCTCCAATCCAGAACTCGTCTGAGGAGTTAAATGAGGAGAGAGAGGACTAATGCACATTTTAGTAGGGGTACACCTGACTAAAAGATTTTAGCCTCAAGACTAGTTTTAGCCTCTCTTTAGTCAGGGATGCTTGGAACTTTAGCCTCTTAAAGAGACTAGTTTTAGTCAGACTAGTTTTAGTCCTTTGGATCCAAGCACCCTCTAAGTTATTTTGGCTCGGGATTTTCAGACTGAGATTCTCTAGAATCTGCTAAAAAGAACTGGGCCATATATGCCGATGGAGTGAGTAATGATGTTGTCATGTGTCTATTCTAAATGCTTTTTTCCGAGTGTAGTGTTTCGGTGATCAGGCTCATCTGCATCCGTTCAGAAGAAAAAAATATTAAATAAACTAAAAAAACAATTTTCTTTCGTGATAGATAATTTGATGCGTGAGGTCCGCTTCAATTTTTTAATTATTTGGACATCTGAGAAACTCTCATAAAAAAACAAATCAGATCAAAATAGTGCATGAAGAGTAAACTTTTTTACACACCCTCGATTTGCCTTTTTTGCCGAAAGCTGCCGAGATGTCAAAATGATTTAAAAATTAAAGCAGACATCAAGCATCAAATTATCTTATCACCCATTTTTTTTAAAAAATTATTGAATTTCTTTATTATTTGTTTTAGTTTTTTTATTCAGCGCGGGTGCATAAGCCTGGGCTCATAAATGGATTTTCACTTCTTTCCCTTCTAGTTGAAGTTAAGAATTGACAGGGCATGGCTGTGAATAACTGAAACTCACATTAGATGTGCCCCAGAGCCATCAATGATGAAACGAATGACATGAAATGAAACGTGCATATGGAATTAATTTAACCGTGCCGCAGCAGCAGTTACACCGTGTTACAAACTTGTGAATTGCAGTTGCCTTCATACTGAATGTTTGCACCTAGATCTGACATTCACAGCATGCAGGCTCTGACATTGCAGCATGCAGAATCCAGCTTTCATTCTGAAAATAGGCTGATAGCTTTTGGTGGTCTTGGACTACCTGATCGAACTGTAGCTAGCTCTTCTCTTTGCTTTGGTGCAAGTAGAGCTGCTCTGGAGTTGATTTATGTCGACCCATCTGTCATGCGTGCGCCGCATCTTGAAGAAATCCTTCTCTATTCCAATCATCACCAGCCTGAAATCAGCCAAGGAGATAAGAGGATATGTACGTAGCTGGTAGTGGGTGGTCGTCATGTATCGCCGAAGCTTCATCGATGCTCAGTTGAATTGCAGAGCAAACAAGCTTTACTTTGCACAGTATCTATGCATGCTCGTGCGCCGGTCCGCCGGCTCAATGTCTGCTGCAGTTTGCTACCAGAGCAAGTCCACTGCAGCAGCCACGGCAGAGTAGAAAACAGTAGTATCTGGCTGCAGGCATGGGGAGTACTGTTACCTTCGCTAGCTGCAGGCAGGCATGGGGAGTACCGTCTGTTTTGTTTCAGACCACATGGACAGAAGCACAGGTGGAGCTCACAAGAACACCGGCGATGCCGAGTCCGTGAACCTGAACCATGATGGAGTCATGGGGAATGAAGCCTGGTCCGAAACGCACCACGCGCACGCCATGCGAGCGTCTCTCTTTCGGACCCGGCGTCATTCCCCTCGACAACCATGACGCGAAACGAAGAAGATGACGCTGTATTTATCTTGTTTCCGCGCGCGTGTCAGGCCATGAACTGCCTGCCCTGCCATGTATGCGCACCAAGGCGCAGCTCTATATCTAGCGACGGGAAAGGCGGGCGGCGACGGAAAGGGTGCCGCGCGCCAGGCGAAGGCGACAAAAGCGGCTGAGGATTAGATGCCCGAGCCGTCGTTTTCGTCGGAGATCGTCGGCGATCCGGGTGGTGGCGCCGGTACGCGGCAAAGCGAGCGACCGGTTTGTGTGGTGGTTAGACCAGCTACGACTACTTCTACTACGATGATGATGATGATGATGATGATGATGATATTCCGGTGAGACTTTCAGATTCTTTGTTCCTACTCCGGTAGGGAGAGAGAGGGAGGCAGGTCTTGAGCGGGAGGAGGAACCGAATGGTTGCGATGCCAAGCTTAAGGATCAAGCTACAGAGAACTATCGGATTCTTTGTTCCTACGTACCTTTCCGTCGGTTCTTTCCATGATTATTACATCAGTTGATTTTCGAAAATTCAAGGTACACGCATCCTTCCACGCCTTTGTTCAAGTTCAGAATAAGATGGCGTTCGCAAGTCCTTTTCCTTAGAGCATCTCCAACACACGCGTTGCGCGCGCAAAAAAAAGCTTTACACCTCTGAAATAGTCAGTTTTTGCACGTAGCTGAGCGTTGGCTCCAGTAATCACTGCAAAATATAACGAGCGCAAGCCGCTCGAGCAGGCGCAGTAAAAAATGACGCGTGTGCCCAATACATAGTTCAATTTTATTACAACTCAACAAATAGTTTATCTTTCAATACAACAAACAGTTCGACACTATAACATCAAACATACAAATTATCATGTGTTTTGCCGGTCATTCCATGTCCATCACTCCTCGATTAGATCCTTCTGAAGATCATCATGCGTTTCGGCACGTCGAATGGAATGATAGGAGACAATAAGTCGGGTCACCCTCGCAGCCCTCCACCGCACTCGTATGGGATGTCACATGAGCTCATACTGAGAGTAGTCTAAATCTTGACCACGCTCATTCTCGATGATCATGTTATGCATGATCACACAAGTGTGCATGATGTATCAAAGGATCTTTTGATCCCAAAATCTAGCCGGTCTTCTCACAATAGCAAATTGGGCTTGCAAAATCCCAAAAGCTCTCTCCACATCTTTCCTAGCCGTCGCCTGAGCATTGTGGAAATCTAGATTTTTATTACCTCCGATTTTTTCAACGGCTTCACAAATGTTTGCCACTTTGGATAGATGCCATCTGCAAGATAGTAGCCATAGTTTTATGTATGACCATTTGCTACAAACTACACCGGTGACAGTTCATCATTTGCAATATTATTCATGAGTGGTGACCAATTAACAACGTTGATATCATTCAAAGATCCAGACATTTCAAAACAAGCATGCCAAATCCAAGTCTCTTAATCGACCACCGCTTCAAGGATTATAGTAGAACCCTTTTTTCGCCGTGAAATTGCCCATGCCATCCCTTAGGACAGTTCTCCCAACTCCAATGCATGCAATATATTGAGCCAAGCATACCTGGGACAGTTCTCCCAACTCCAATGCATGCAATATATTGAGCCAAGCATACCTGGGAACCCGCGAGCTTTGTTCATCTCCAAAAGCCTTGCGGCGTCTTCAACATTGGAAGATCTCAAATACTCTGGGCCAAACACTTGCACAATTCTGAGTACGAAGCGCTTGACATACATGACGGCTTGACTCTCACCATGGCCAAGTGGTCATCAACTAGATCAGTCGGAAATACCGTATGCCAACATACACAAATCGGTTGTCTTCTTTTGAAAGTTGCTATGCTCGAGTTCTCCTGCGGCATTCCTCCTTTGCTGAAAAAACCGATCATGGCTTGCCAGTTTCTCTGCAATGCGCCTGAACAACTCGGTGTTCATCCTAAACCGACGCTGGAAGTACGACGCAGGGTACACATGATTATCCATGAAATAGTGCCTCATTAATCTGTTGTCGGCATCGATCTTATCCCTCCAAATTTGCTACTGACCCATAACCGAACCACCGTGCTTTGACTTTTTATTAATGTGCATAGCTAGTCATTTCAAGGTCCTCCTTTTCAATATCAAATTCTTCTTTGAAAGAATCATATGACGAACTCATCAACAATATTGAATTTAAATTAGTCTATAAAAACTATAAAAAAACATGGACCAAATTCATGTAAAAATGTAAAGTTGAAGCAATACATACCTTGCAAGCATTTTGTCGAACACCTTGTGGGCGTCGAGCGGCAGTGGGCAGCCGAGCGCTCTTCGTCGAAGGACTGGCGCGCGCAAGAGGCAGCAGCGACTAGAGGGAGGTGAAGGAAGCAGCGGCGGTGCGGGGATAGGTCGGGGAAGCGTCGTCGAGTTTTTGGAATAAATGGGGTGGTGCGAGCGGCAGCACCAGCGACTGGCTTGGCGGTGGGTGGAAGTCGTGGCCCGGGCGCTCAAGTGTGCAGCGTGCGGGAGCGGGTTGATACGTCTCCAACGTATCTATAATTTTTGATAGTTCCATGCTATTATCTTGTCAAACTTTTGATGTTTTGTATGCCTTTTATATCTTTTTGGGGACTAACTTATTAACTCAGTGCCAAGTGCCAGTTCCTGTTTTTTTCGTGTTTTTACCCTTTTCAGAGGAGGATTTTAAACGGTGTCCAAACGGAATAAAACTTCCGAAAAGATTTTTTTCCGGAACAGAAGATACGCGTCAGACTTGAGAACCAAGGCAGTGGCCAGCAGGGGACCCCACAAGCCCCCTAGGCGCGGCCAGGGGGCCCGCGCCTAGCAGGCTTGTGGGCCCCCTGTGGCACGTCTGCCCTACTTCTTCCGCCTATAATTTCAGAAAAAAAAATCCAAAATTGCGCGAGAGACCCACGAAAATACTTTTCCGCCGCCGCAAGCTTCTGTCTTCGCAAGATCCCATCTGGGGCACGTTCTGGTGCCCTGCCGGAGGGGGGATTCAGATACGGAGGGCTTCTTCATCAACACCATGACCTTTCCGATGATGCGTGAGTAGTTCACCATAGACCTTCGGATCCATAGCTAGTAGCTAGATGGCTTCTTCTCTCTCTTGGATCTTCAATACAAAGTTCTCCATGGTCTTCATGGAGATCTATCCGATGTAATCTTTTTTTGCGGTGTGTTTGTCGAGATCCGATGAATTGTGGATTGATGACCCTCAAGTGTAGGGGATCGCAACAGTTTTCGAGGGTAGAGTATTCAACCCAAATTTGTTGGTTCGCCAAAGGGGGAGCGAAAGAATATTCTCAAGTATTAGCACCTGATTTTGTCAGATTCAACCACACCTAGAAGATTAGTGTCTGCGAGCAAACTATCAGTAGCAAAGTAGTATGATACTTTGTTGTATCAATGGTGCCAGTAGGTTGCACGTGGGCGAGTAACTATTCTTCCCCGACAATAGTGTCGGAAAAGATCTTGCAACAAGTAACAGTGAAGTAGCAAGGAACAGCAGCAGCAGAGTAACAACAGTAGCAACAGTAGTACAAAGTGGCCCAATCCCTTTTGTAGCAAGGGACAAGCCTAGACAAAGCAACGTAGCAAGGACCAGTAGTAAAAGACTCGTAGGCAGTGGATCGGTGATGGATGAGTGTGACGGATGTGATTCATCATGTAACAGCTATAACACGGAGAGATATGTAACTATCTCCCGTTCGTCAATCTAATGTATGCATGTATTCCGTATGTAGTCATACGTGCTTAGGGAAAAGAACTTGCATGATATCTATTGTCCATCCCTCCCGTGGCAGCGGAGTCCTAATGGAAACTACGGGATATTAAGGTTCTCCTTTTAATAAAGAACCGGACCAACGCATTAACACGTGGTGAATACATGAACTCCTCATACTATGGTCATTTCCGGGAGTGGTTCCGGCTATTGTCACTCCGGGGTTGCCGGGTCATAACAATAGTAGGTGACTACAACTTGCAAGATAGGATCTAAAACACACATATATTGGCGACAATATAATAGGTTCAGATCTGAAATCATGGCACTCGGGCCCTAGTGACAAACATTAAGCATGGCAAAGTAGTAGCAACATCAATCTAGAACATAATGGATACTAGGGATCAATCCCCGTCAAAACTAACTCGATTACATGATAGATCTCATCCAACTCATCACCGTCCAGCAAGCCTACGATGAGATTACTCACGAACGATGAAGAGCATCATGGAATTGTCGATGGAGGAAGGTTGATGATGACGATGGCGACGATTTCCCCTCTCCGGAGCCCCGAACGGACTCCAGATCTGCCCTCCAGATGAAGAACAGGAGGTGGCGGCGCCTCCGTATCGTAAAACGCGATGAAACCTTCTCTCTGATTTTTTTCCGGGCGAGACGGAAGATATAGAGCTGAGTTTACGGGCGGTGGTGCCACGTGGGCCCCACAAGCCCTCACGGCGCGACCTAGGGGGGTGGCCGCGGCCTGTGGGCTTGTGGCCCACTGGCACGCCCCCTCCGGTGGATCTTTGCGCAGGTATTTTTCTTTTATTCCAGAAAAATTCTCCGTAAATTTTCAGGACATTCCGAGAACTTTTATTTCTGCACAAAAACAACACCATGGCAATTCTGCTCAAAACAGCGTTAGTCCGGGTTAGTTCCATTCAAATCATGCAAGTTAGAGTCCAAAACAAGGGCAAAAGAGTTCGGAAAAGTAGATACGTTGGAGACGCATCATGGATTTATGATCAGATTATCTATGAATCTTATTTGAGTTTCTTCTGATCTCTCTTATGCATGATTTCATATCCTTATAATTCTCTTCGAGTCGTGGATTTGTTTGGCCAACTTGATATATGATTCTTGCAATAGGAGAAGTGCTTGGTTTTGGGTTCATGCCGTGCGGTGACCTCACCCAGTGACAGAAAGGGTAGCGAGGCACGCATCGTGTTGTTGCCATCAAGGGTAAAAAGATGGGGTTTTCATCATTGTTTTGAGTTTATCCCTCTACATCATGTCATCTTGCTTAAAGCGTTACTCTGTTTGTCATGAACTCAATACACTAGATGCATGCTGGATAGCGGTCGATGTGTGGTGTAATAGTAGTAGATGCAGAAAGTATCGGTCTACTTGTCTCGGACGTGATGCCTATATGTATGATCATTGTCTTAGATATCGTCATGACTTTGCGCGGTTCTATCAATTGCTCGACAGTAATTTGTTCACCCACCGTATTATATGCTATTTTGAGAGAAGTCTCTAGTGAACACTATGGCCTCCGGATCTACTTCACACCATATTTTCAGCCTTACTCTTTTACTTCGTTGCACTTTCCGCCTTCAGATCTCACTTTGCAATCAATCTTGAAAGGATTGACAACCCTTTTATAGCGTTGGGTGCAAGCTCGTTTGTGTTTGCACAGGTACTCTGGACTTGACGAGATTCTCCTACTGGATTGATACCTTGGCTCTCAAACTGAGGGAAGTACTTACTGCTCCTGTGCTGCATTACCCTTTCCTCTTCAAGGGAAAAACCAATGCAAGCTCAAGAGGCAGCACGGGCGCACGAAATAAGCGACGTGGCATGCCGTTTCGCCCCGCGCGCTGAACCACTTATGCCGCGCGCATGTTTTTTGCGCCTTCGGTGGAGCACCTAGAGCGGCTGCGCGCGCGCAAAAACTGTATTTTTCCAGCGCGGCACTTATATCGCGCGACTGTTGGAGATGCTCTTAATCTTTGTTTTTTGAAAGGTTCCAAGGCCATTATACTCCAAATAAAGGATGCTAGAATACCCTCCTTCTAGGAACCTCACTGCGTGAGAGTGCCTTCCGTGCTGTCTGCTGTGCCCGGGACTCGCGCCGATGGCTCCTCGGCGCGCTCATGTTCGTTCGATCTCCGTGACCGCCTCGCACCCAGTTGATTTTCGTGGGGTCCATAATGTGTGTGCCGCGGGCGCAGCCAGGGCTACCTTTCTTTAGCATTCCGGTCGAGCCCTCATGCGGTGTCTCGCGCGCTGGCCAACGCGGCTAGGATGACATGTCGGTCTGTTTCGCTCGTACCAGGGGTGCATCCACACATCTAGCTCGGCATGGGACATCTAGGTGGCTGGAGAGGGTCATCCGACCAGTGATCACGATGGCATGCCAGTCGGCTCTGTTCGACTGCTCTGCCCGTCCTGCGTCCTTTGCCTCTGTCGCGCTCCTTCGTATGTGTGTACCCAACTCGATGTTGCGGTGATGCATGCCCGACCTTGCTCTTCATGTGAGTGTGTGTATGTGATTGTTAGGGGCTTTTCTAGCCAGCTTTGTCTATGTGCTTGTCTGGTCGACCTTGTCTACATGCTTGTGTGACCGACATTTTTTGCGTATGCTCGGACAATGGATGTTGTCACGACGGGCCATGACGGCTGGTATGGGTCGTTGTTGCTCGACTTTTTCGCACGTACTTGGATGTTGAACGTTGTCGCCGGCTCCATACAAGCATGGGCGTGTTTGTGAGGGGAGCGACATCCCGGTTCTACGAGAGGTGCTTGCTCGGGCTTTCCGACAACCCAACCACTAGCTTACCCTGGTTAGTTGGTTGCTCAACGCTGCCGAATTACCACACAGTGTAGCCGAGCTGGCTTCCCCTGCCCGCTGTTCTGCTCCTTGTTCTTGGGGTTACTCGGTTGTTTGTGGCTGTTTTTACCCGGATGCTAAGGTTGCCCTTCCGTGGAGCGGTTGTTGCTAGTTTGCTTGATGAGTGTTATATTTACACCCGCTCTAACATGTTTAAACGGATTTTTCAATAAAACTGAGGTATTCGCTACGATATTGTCACTAATGAGTAATGAATGCAAATGATTCTAAATGTCTGGTCTTTATTTTATTTTCACAGGAAATAGACTATTTATGGACGAAATCAAGCTAATACATGGAAAGGAAGAAACTCGAAGTAGATGACATGAAGTGGGGGGCGCACCATAGGAAACATAGCAAAAGACGACCTTCCATATGACAGCAATAATTAGTTTAGAAATACAAAGTTGAAAGGACGCTTAACAACGGTATCGTGTTGGTCCTAGGCTAGACCGTACTAGAGACGCGAGCCTAGAACACAAATAAAATTATGACGCTACACGTAATCAAGGGAAGAGACACTATGATTTTCTTTCTTTTCTTTAGTTTTTTGTGCTCTTTTTTTCTTCAGAAAATCACTATAAGGGCGAGTTTCTCAAAACTCTTTCGAAGGACTAAAAACAGGATAGGCACGAAAAAAAAATAGTCAATTTTTTTCGAAGTAATTCGGGGCTGCGACAACCAAAAATTACGACAAAAATCACTATGATGGCGAGTGTCTCAAAACTCTCGAAAAAGCCAAAGAACACGATAGGGAAAAAATTCAGCCTCCGAAGTTTTGGCCGAAAAAGTGCTCTGAAAAGCGTGTCAGACTCTTTTTTCTTTTCTTTTCTTCCGAAACCTACTCAGGTAAGAAAACGCAAAACCGAAAACAAGAGATATCTCAATTTTCATTATTTGCAAGCAAATGAATTATAGACCAGAAAGTATAATACAAGAGATATCTCAATTTTCATTAGAAAAAATCTTCTGAAATACTGTTAAATGGTACATTCTTCCAGCTACTATTATCCCAATTAACATTAATATCAATATGGCCCTGTCTTAATTGAATTTTATCAGTATCAAAGTAATTTCCAATGCCAAAATTATCATCACCCTCAATACCCGAATAGAAGTTATTTATTCTAATTAGTCACCATGTAGATAAGAGGTTTCAAATATCATAATCACGTCACCATGGGGATAAGAGGTTTCAAATATCATAAATCATATTTAGCCTCTATCTAATGATTAATTCCCCAACTAGATGAATCGACATAGGGGAATCACACCCAACATCATGCATATCTCTATGACTGTTCGTGTGAGAGCTCTTATCAGTTTTAAGAAACAACCTCGTAACATACTCATCATCAATAAATTTTTGGCACAACTCAGTTAGTCGAATTCGATGATGACGATCACTTTTTTTCCATTAGATATGCATCAGTGCATACATGTCATACAAATTGTGAGAAGGCAAAGGAGTCATGCCAGGTTGAGGAGGTACAACATACTCGTCGGAGACTCCCCCCCCCCAACAAACATAAAGAAGTGATTGCCTATTAGGGAGGCCTTGGTATCTAAATCTGGCTTGAAGAACCGTTGGGCGGGCGCCAAGAGCGACAGTGAGCGACAAGGAGCCATTGTAGCTCCGTTGCTCCTTGGCCTCCCACTCAAGCGATCAACTTGTTATCCTACTTCTTCTTTGCTTGTTGCGTCATCTCCTCGTTGTCTTGGATCATAATCGACATTAGACGTGAATCTGACGACGACAACCGACATTACCACTCCCACCGCCTCCTCCATTGGTGAGGGATTTGAACACCCACTTCTTTTGTTGTGTAGGGTTTGTCGAGTCCGCCTCCTCCATAGCCCGAAGCAACACATTGAGCAGGCACTTCGCCATGGCATCCGGGAACAAATGTGTTTCCTCCGCCACATTCACCTCCTTAGACACTGCAAACGCCTCCTAGCCCAACTCGCTCAAGGTCGCATACCATGAGCAGATTCCACGATGTCGCGCCAGCTTCTACACATCTCCGCTTGCAACCTGCACAATCCTTGCTTCCCCTGCCGCCATTGCTACCCTCGATCGGATAGCTTGGCCAGGAAACTCCCGCGAGACGAAGTGGATCTGGCGAGGAAGGAGGAGAGGGATCGGGTGCAATGAATGCGAGAAGGTAGAAGCACCAATTAGTGGACGAGGAATAAATGTCACAAAAAAATCAAAGAAACAATCCCGCTTCTCGATCGAAAAATACGTAAAGAAGATAATCTCTCTCAGAAAAATCGGGGCACAACCAGTTGTAAAAAAATAAACGAGGTTGTTATTGAACAATGGTACCATATTATTGTTTTTTGGGCCATATCTACGATTCTCCCTATTGGGCCATTGGGACACCTTTTGGTTCTATTAAAAAATACTTCTTATTGAACAATGGTACCACCTCGCTAATTTACACCGGATTCCACCAATTTATATATGTTCCCACATAGACAACGAACAAGCTTCTTGGAAAATAAACGTGATGTGTGGCTAGAATCTGACAATGACAGACCCAATAAAGAAGGAACATAAGTTGCGTAGAGGATTGAGGTGTCTAGGTTGTCTAAATAGAAAACTGAGGGCTCCTTTGATTCAAACGAATTCTATAGTGGTTTTGGAGGATTGAAATCCTTAAGAATTTTTCCTACCTTGGTCCTTTGATTCATAGGATTGGATCCCATTGAAAATTTTCCTGTAAAATATTTTGTACTACTATATTTTATACTAGCAAAATGGCCCGTGTGTTGCAACGGGAGAAAAAAAAACATAATCTTCAATGATGATGATCACATTATGTTCACACATCATCGCTTGATTTTGAAATTTTGTGCACAAACGCAAGAAAATGTTTCTTTTTTAAATTTATTCACAAGTTAAAGCAATTTTACAAATATGAGAACAATTTTAAAATCAAGAACATTTTTTACAATTTACAAACATTTACTAAAAATCGTGAATATTTCTTATATTTCAAACGGGTTTAAATATATTTTTTTGCATTGGCGACCAATTCTAGAAAAGACGAACATAATTTTTGATGTTGGAGGATTTTACTTTAAATTCACAAACATTTTTGAAACGCATGAAGTTTTTCTGAATAAACAAACATTTTTATAAGTCAGTAATATATATTACATTCATGGACATTGTTTTGAAATTTGCAAAAAAAATTATAAAAATCCGGCGCCTTTTTTGAATCCACAAACATTTTATGTTTTCGTCAACATTTTAATTAAAAATTCCTACTTTTTAATATGCAAATGATTTTGTAATTCTAAATTATTTAAATTACAAGTAAACAAAAATGGAACGGAAAAATTTAAATAAAAAACTATCAAAACAAGCATTAGCTATTTTTAATTTTTTAGGGCATTTTTAAATGCATTAACATATTTTGAATTAGAAAGCATTTTGTTAAATGCTTTTATTAATTTTTAATACATGGGGTTTCATTTGAAATCATGGACTTTTCTTATTTTACAAACATTTTTTTAAACTTGCAAACATTTTATTGTAAATGTGAGCATTTTTTACAAAAACTCCGAGCAGTTTTTGAAGTAACAAACATTTTTTAAAAATATGTTGATTTAAAATTTTAAGATTAGTAAAAGTTTAAAGGTTATTTGAAGTTTTAAATTATTTAAAATAGAAAAATAAAATGGAATTGAAGATAAATAAATTAACGGAACTAAAAAAACTGGCGCCTGAGCATGGGCTGGCCCATACTGTGTGCTGTATATTGTCCCAGGGTGCAGAGCGTAATATAGGAGGTTGTTACATGGGTCGGCCCAGTCTGAGATTTTTCGCTTTGTGAAACATTTTCTATTATTTACCGGTGGCATGATGGGTAATTTATGCAAACTTTTGGGGCAATTTTAATGACGTACCACAGAAGCAATATGTGTTTTATTAATATAGCAAATAGCAAATATGTCCGTGCGTTGTACGGGAGAAATATATACATTATACGCTAGCCAAATAAGCGTAATATTTTTTTAAGGATTGACACAATACCCTCACATATAAGCATCCTCTGTTTTTAACATGGTGACTCATCATGTTGCCATTTAACTTTCTCTCCCACCCTCGTTGATGATGGTCGCGATGTTCACGTGATGGCAATGCATTCAACGTGCTAAATCCAAGGGCTATGAGCTTGCTACTGCATGTCACATTTGTCATTATGCTGCGTAAGAGAATTTTTTTTAAACAAATCTCATCGGTCATGAGCTACTTCCAATGTCTAGACATATAAAGACTTTCGAAAATCTAATCAAATCCTAGACATAAAAGGCTTTGAATCGGTGAACAGTTTTTGAATTGACATTTTTATTTGAAAATCACCAACATTTGTTTTGTGTACGAACATTTTCTGAAATGCAAGAAAAGTTTTTGAATTCATGAGCATTTTTTACTCAATAAACATGTTTTGGATCGCATAACTTTTTAAAAAATTCAGGAACAAATTTTAAAATTTGTTTTTTTTTACTTTTTTGTGAACATTTTCTAAAATTTGATGTACAATTTTTGCAGATTCCCGAATATGTTTTGTGTATATATTCTGCAATGTATTTTCTGTACGAACATTTTTTGACTTTTTGTTTTGTGTACTAACATTTTCTGAAATGCATGAAAAGTTTTTGAATTCATGAGTATTTTTTGACTCAACAAACATGTTTTGAATCGCTTAACTTTTTTGAAAGCGCGGGAACAAATTTTAGAATTTGTGTTTTTTTACTTTTTGTAAACATTTTGTAAAATTTGATGGACACTTTTTGTAGATTCCCGAATATATTTTGAACAAATGATCATTTTTTCAAAATCAAGAATATGATTTTATTTCCCGACTATTTATTTTTCAAATTGTGATTTTGTTTTGTAATTTCAAACAGTTTTACAAATACACCAATATATTTTGAATCCATGAAACTTTTATAATTTCCTTAGAAAATTAAATTCTGATGCATTTTATAATTTCTCAAACGTTTCTTTAAAACTTACCATATTTGAAATTTAGAAACCCCGAATTAATATAAAGAAGGAAGAGAACAGAATATGAGAAGAAAAAAATGAAAAAGAAGAACGGAGTCATGTGCAAGATGGGGGACCGAACCCTGCTCGCGCCGCTAGAAGTGCAATGCCTCAACCACTAGAGTGCTAGTCCGTTGCTGCTTCTATAGTAACATCTCCTTGGAATAAAGCACTACTCCCCGACTTTTGGAAAAAAAATCAAAGCGTTTTTCTTTACTTTTGGGTGGCAGAGTGGGTAATTTAAATCAACTTTGTGGGAAATATTAATGACGGACGGCAGAAACACTAATTGCTTTATTAGTACTAGCAAAAGAGCCTGTGCGTTGCAACGGAAGAAAAAGAATACCATCCATTCTAACTCTATAAATTAAATCAATGACGTCGCAATAATTTTATTTTCTTTGAAACCAGTTGATTGCTTTTTAGTTAGCTAGCTTTGGTATATCCACCTTGTTGCGGGTATCACGACCAGAAGAATTAATACAACATGTAGCCAGTACCTCGGCTCACATATGTATTTTCATGTACTTTCATGTACAAGGTTTAACCAACAGCAAACAAAGCCGAGGAGCAGCAAACAAAATCGAGCAGCACAAAAGGCAGCTGCAGCATGCAACACACACAGAAATCAGCATTGCTATCTGACCATCTTACCGTATGGAGAAAATATGCTTAAATGGATGGGGACAAATGATATTCCCTTTCCGTTGCCGGTTTGTGTGTCAGTTTCATTAGCAATCTCCTTCCTCACCATAGCTGCAATGATACAGATTTCATCTTGTGCCAAGTAGCATCAAGATAAACTATAAGAAAATGAATTAAAAGAAGCACCTGACAGATAATTTTGACAACAATTGCAGGACTTCACTTACGTTTCAGGAAATAAAAGCTACGACTTAGTGCAACAGTTTGATAACAGTGGTTCTGGCATGAAATTGTATGTTTTGATGAGCCTCGCGAACTCAAATTACATTCCATATATATACCAATATGGTTCAACATTATCACGATAACCCCTCAATCATGCATTAATCTTATCATCGTCATCATCATCATAGCACTTGAAAGTAATACGAAGAATAGAGGAATTACTGAAATCGGTGAATCTCTTCCTGGGGACATGCATGAACTCCGCATACTCTCTGTCTCCATCTATCCTGTGGAATTGCAGAACTAGTGGGCGACGGGTGACAATGCGTGCAGAAGCAACCCAAACAGAACAAATTAACGTGTGAGAAAAACAAAACAGAAGGCCAAAATCGACAGGCTCTTACTGCTTGAATAACCATACATGTACCCCGGGACGCGGGTGAGGAACATGAAGGTCACCTTCGGCCGGTGCGGCTTGCCGGGAGGCCGCCTACGGTGCTGCACGCGGGGCTCGGAGGACGCCGCCCACAACAGCTCCTCCTCGCTCATGTTGTGCCACGCCCTCCTGGGTGGCGGCCACGCCCACCACCGCTCCGCCGCCCCTCCTTGTGCTTGGTCCTCCTGCTGGCTGCACGCCGGCGCGGGGCGCAGCACGTCCGGCACGGCGAGCCTCGAGTGGCGGTAGTAGGAGGAAGCCCCGTCGAGGAAGATGACCAGGGCCGCAGCGAGGAAGCCCGTGGCGAGCACCGCCGAGAGGAGCACCCACCGAGCCTCCCGCGAGCGCAGCGGCTCCTCCGGCCATCTCCGACGTCCCTTGCACGCTCCGTGCAGCCGCCGCCTTTCGTCTATGGATAAGAAGACGCCGCATGGAGGGGTGAATTTACAAAGCCAAGATGCGGTCACTGGGCGCCGCCCTCGCCAAGTCCTTGTTGGAGAGCCGCCGTCTCGCGTCCTCCTGCGCCTCCTCGTGCCCGTGCGACGCCCCACGCCCTCGCCAAGCCCTCGACGGAGCGCCGCCGGCAGGCGTCCTCCTGCGCCTCCTCGTGCCCGCGCACTGCCCCCACAGCCTCGCCTCTCCTCGTGCCCGCGCACCGCCCCCACAGTCTCCCTCGCCGGCGGGAAGGCCCGCGCGGGACGTGGAAGGAGGTGGCGGCGGGATGGGATCGAGATGGGATCGGTGGTGACGGAGGTGTAGTTGGTTATTGTTTTTTTCTTTCTCTCGTACGTACCGTTTCTGGCTGAGTTGAGGACTGCGGGTTAATTACCTTAAATGACAGGGACTTTTTCACAAAAACGCCGCGACAGACGACAGAAGCGCTCCGTTTTTTTTACAATTTCAACATTTTTTTACAATTTCTTTGTTTTTCTTGTGACATCAAACACTCCTTGCTAATCTTAGTAGAATTCAAACGGACATGTCACTCCAACCCTTTATTTTTTCTATTCCTGCATTTTTAAAATCCTTCGAATCGAAGAGGCCCTGGACCTGTGAAATCTTGAACCAGGTGTGTGATATTTGTATCTGTTGCAACTCACGGGCCTTTTGCTATTTATTTGTTTTAGAAAAATAAAAGAACATAGGCAGCCAACGGCAGGGGCGTCCAGCGCCTCCGGAGCCTCAACGGCGAGCGGCGGCGGTGCTCTGTTTTCCTCGCCTTCACACCGCCGCGTATCCCCGTCCCTATCTTCCACCTTCCATATCCATAGTCCATAGGACCACTTTTTTCCTTGCCTTGCCGCGTCTCCTTGTTGACCAAGACCCAGGCAGAGATTTGCTACGGTTCGTCTCGTCCGCCCGTCTGCTCCTCTCCATCCTCGAGCTGCTCTGCGTGACAGGGGAGGGGAGGCACGCAATCGACAAGGGATGGACGGGGGTGGCGGGATCATGGCGAGCGCCGCGACGGGGGCGATGAGCTCCCTGCTCGCCAAGCTGGCCGAGCTGCTGGGGGAGGACTGCTACCAGCACCAGATGCAGAGGGGCACGCGGCGGGAGGTGGCCTTCCTGCGGGACGAGCTGGGCAGCATGAACGCGCTCCTCGAGCGGCTGGCCGACGCCGACGCCGCGGCGCCGCTCGACCCGCAGACGAGGGAGTGGAGGGACCAGGTGCGGGAGATGAGCTACGACATCGAGGACTGCGTCGACGAGTACATGGGCCAGCTCCGCCGCCGATCCGGAGGCGGGGGCGGCGGTGTGGTGGGGCTCGTCCTCAGCTACGTGGGCAGGGTGAGGGAGATGGTGTCGCGCTGCGGGATCGCGGAGCAGATCCAGGAGCTCAGGGCCCGCGTCGTCGAGGCCGGCCACCGGCGGAAGAGGTACAAGATCGATGCGGCGGCGGCTAGCCCTAGTGGCGCCGGCGTGGTGCCGGTCGACCGCCGGCTGCCGGCGCTCTACGCGGAGTTGGGGGGCCTTGTCGGCGTCCACGGTCCGAGAGACGAGCTCGTCAGGTTGCTGGGCGATGGAGAAGAGAGGATCAAGGTTGTGTCGGTTGTGGGGGCTGGAGGATTGGGCAAGACCACTCTTGCTAATCAGGTGTACCGAAACATCGGAGACCGGTTCGATTGCAAATCCTTTGTTTCCCTGTCGCAAAATCCAGACATTGGGATGATCTTTCGAACAATGATTTCTCAAGTCAAAAAGGATGAATGTGAGCTCACTGGATCAGGTGATTTGGAGCAGCTCATCAATGAATTGAGGGATTTCCTGCAGGATAAGAGGTATCTAAATGAGCTGTCTTCTCATGAACATTTTGATTGTGTTGATGAAATACGGAGAGATAGCATGCTTGTGTTTCTGTTTATTTAATCATAATTCTCTATCATGTGTTAGATATTTGATCGTAATCGACGACATATGGAGTACCCAAGCCTGGAAGATTATCAAATGTGCTTTCAGCGAGAATACTTGTGGTAGTAGAATCATCGTGACAACAAGAATCGGCACCGTTGCGAAATCATGCTCCTCCCCTGATTGTGATCTTGTATACGAACTGAAGGCGCTGAGCGAGGATCACTCGAAGATGTTGTTCTTCAGAAGAATTTTCGGCTCTGAAGATAAATGTCCACACCAACTCGAGGAGGTTTCAGTTGAAATTGTGAAGAAATGTGGTGGTTTACCTTTGGCAATCATTACCATGGCTAGTCTGTTAACCACCAAGTCAGACACAAGAGAAGAGTGGATGAAGGTTTGTGGTTCGATTGGTTTTGGACTCGAGAAAAACTCCGATGTGGAGGAAATGAACATGATACTATCTTTGAGCTATAATGATCTTCCTCGTCATTTAAGGACATGTTTATTGTATATGAGTATGTTTCCTGAAGATTACGTGATCAAGAGGGATTATTTGGTGAGAAGGTGGATAGCAGAAGGATTCATCAAGGTTTATGGAGGCAGGAACCTGGAGGAGGAGGGGGAATGCTATTTTAATGAACTCATAAACAGAAACCTGATCCAAGTGGTGGATTTTCAATACGACGGTAGGGTATATGCATGCCGGGTGCATGATTTGATTCTCGATCTTATTGTATCCAAGGCAGTCGAAGATAATTTTGTCACTATAGTTACAGACAAAAGACAAGTACCGCGCATGCAAGGCAAAGTTCATCGACTCTCATCTGACTGCACCAATGTAGAGAACATGTTAACACGTTCTTCCATGGCTGTTGCTCATGTTCGATCCCTCAACATATTCAGGTACTCTGAACAAATGCCTCCTCTTTTGAACTTTCGGGCTCTAAGAGTGCTAGATCTGGATGGTAATGAGAATTTGGAAAGCTCCTACCTTGAAGATATAGGGAAATTGTTTCAGTTGAGATACCTAAGGATTCGAGCAAGTAACAACATTACACTTCCGGAACAAATAGGAGAGCTGCAGCTATTGATGATATTGGACCTTCTTAACTGCTACGGTACAAGCGAATTGCCTGCAAGCATTGCTAAGCTTTTGAATTTGAAATGGCTAATGGCTCATCGCGTGACATTGCCGAATGGAGTAGGCAACATGCAAGCTCTAGAGTCGCTGTCACTTGTGGTTGTGGACTACACTACCCCGGTAACCGCGCTACAAGAAGTTGGCAGCTTGACCAAACTAAGAAGCCTTGGATTGGATTGGCGCATCAGTAATGCACACAAGGGTAGAATGACATACGCAGATAGTCTTGTTTCATCGCTTGGCAAACTAGGGGCCTCTAACCTTCGATGTTTGACGCTCATAAGCCCATGGTCATTGGACTTCTTGTTGGAGTCCTGGTCCCCTCCTCCTCACCACCTTCAGGAATTGTCAATCAAAGGCTGGTGCCTCAGGAAGATCCCAGTGTGGATGGCCTCACTGGCCAACCTCACCTACCTAGACATCGACATTGACGTTGTACAGGAAACTGTCGAGATGCTTGCGTCCTTCCCTGTCTTGCAGTTTCTCAAGTCATACTCAAATGCACCAGACCCCCAAGAAAGATGTCTCGTTGTCAGCAACGGTGGGTTCCGATGTCTGAAGAAACTCAACTTTGTCGGCTGGACGAACCTGATGTTCTTGGAAGGAGCGATGCCGATGCTTGAAGCGCTCGAGTTTCAGATTGTTGTGCATATAGTGAGAGCTGCATGTGGACTTGGTTCTCCTGCTGATCTTGGCATCCGCCACCTCTCTGCCCTCAAGAGCCTTGTTGTCAAGATCTACTGTGAGTGTGCGAGAGTAGAGGAGGTCGAGGCATTGGAGGCTGCTATTCTGGTTTCTGTCAGTATGCTTCCCAACAATCCGACACCGACATTACATAAGTTCCGTGAACGGGAGATGCTAGCAGATGATGCAGAACAATAAGCAACGTTTACACGCCCTACCCGTCCTAGTCTGCTGCATCCACACATTAAGGTATTGATTCACTGGTGGTTCCTTCAAACCAAACCAAAATGTCTGCTCATCTGGGTCTCGAGTCTGCTGCACAAATTGGATTAAGCATAGTAATTTATTTTTTATCATTCCAGGCAATGCACACACTTCTCATTAGGAGCTAAATTATAGTTATGGTTTGCAACTATTACTTGAGTGAGTCCCTTCCTTTTGTCTTTGTCTTGGTGAACCGGTGAAATAAATTTTGAAACATCCAACTTCTGGGGGTGTCAGTACATCTGTCTTTGTGGACAAATGTCTATAGTGATGACCGCTGTAGCCGAAATAATTTTTGTTTACCAGCTAGTAGCAATTTTCAAGACAAATTTTGTTGTACTGTACTTAATCCAAAAGTGCATGGTTTTTCTTCTTCAGTGGTCCTAACGGGACATGTACTTATTAAGGACGCGCCACAACTTAATTCCATTACAGTATTCTTTATTGTTGCAACTTGCAAGCCTTGCATATTCAGTTACACAAAATTCATGGACATGATATGCCATCTCTACTGTTTGGTAGATGAATCACCTTTCCTTTGTTCTGCTGTACTGAGAAATATGATATGACTAAATGTCAGTTCTTTCCCGTGCCAATATCCTTTTAGGCCATTCCCTTGATTATTAACACAAATTCCTCTATACATGGATGAACGGGTGCGCTGAAGCTTTTGAGAAATCGACACAAATTGGTTAGAAATAATTCTCTATTTTTTTTTCATTTCAAAACGGAGATTCTCTTAAGTTACGTGTAGCCATCCCTCTGTCTGGTTAAGTTTTTTATGTTTCATATACTAATGTATAGGGAAGCACATTTATAATTTTTAGCAAGTTCGAGAAAAAGCTTTGGTTATGGTTGTATATATTTCGATCCTTTCTTCCAGAATCAGAACATGACCTGAGACGAGGCTGAGATAGCCCAAAACGAAGGGTCGCTTGTTCTTTGTTTCAAATCACAACAGTTGCTAAAGTGAATCAACCTAGTACTCATCGGAATATTCAAACTTACTTATTATGCTCCTGACTGTAAACTTGTCATTTTTTGAATTCGCCAACATTTTTAAAATTTGCAAACATTATTAGAAACTGAGAAAAAAAATTGCGAACATTTTTCGAATTCACCAACTTTTTTCCTATTCGTGTTTTTTGAAATTTGCCAACAGTTTTTAAAAATGTTGATAAATTGTAAAAAGTATGCTGATTTTACAAAGCATTTGTGATTTTTGGATAAAGTGGTCATGAATTAAAAAATGGGGAAATGGAGAGAAGAAAACAAACAGGAAAAGAGGGAAAAATACAGAAAACAAGAAAGCCAATAAAACCAGTAAGAAAACAAAACAAATGGAAGCCTTTAGAACCGTGCGAAAGCTCACTAAGAGCATGGTTAATAGTATAGCCAACTGCTGGCTATAAGCAGTCTTATAGCACATCTTATAGCTAACTTGTATAATAGTTAGCTATAAAAGAGTACTACTTTTATCATATATGGCCCACCTTTCATTCTCACAAAGCACATAGGAGCACGTGCTAGAGCTGTCTCTTCACGAAGAGCCCGCTTTCCTTCTCTCTCATCCAACTCAGTAAAATTATAGTATTTTAATCATTACAGTCTGCTGACTGTACCTTATTGTACTTGTTCTAAAGCAGCACAAGAAGAGGGAGCAGACGCGCTCGTCGACACACATGTCGCGCTCTGCATGCTCCCTCCAGATTTTTTCTCATGCACTCATTTTGTCTTTTAAATGTATTTTTGGTTTTTCGTTGGTTGTTTAGAGCATCTCCAACAGACGCACAAACGCGCGGCGCGCTAAAATAAGTTTACAACGTGAGAATATCAATTTTTTGCATGCTACAAAACGCTGGCTACCGCCGCTCCAGCAGAAACGTTAAAATTTAAAGCGCGCGACACACATTCTACGTGAAAACAAGATGATAGGCATAATAAAAAACGAAAAAGGATGGTATAGATAGTTCATAGATAGAAGCTACTCCTCGTCGATAGTTCATCAAAGATAAAAACATACATAATAAAAAACTATAAAAATTACTCCTCGTCGTCTTCCTCCGACGCTCTGGTGTCTGACTCCTCCGTCGTGATGAAGGCGTCAATACACCGTTCATCGCCGGAGTCCTAATTCGACGCTCCCTTGAGCTTCATGTTGAAGAGTGCGGCTTGCTTTCGCATACGCCTATCCTTACGATAGACGGCTCGCTCCGCCCTCCTTTGCGCGAAGAATGCGCGCTCGTCAAGGACGTTTTGCGGGAATTGCGTCATGGCATGTTTGTCCATCTCAGATGCCGAGGCGGTGCTACCGCCTCCGGTTCTGGCAACGGTCCTCTTCGGTGACAACTCGCGGGGGAGGCGCGAGCCCCTGCGCCTACCCCCGCGTCATCATCTCGGGGAATTCATGTCCCTACGAGGCCGACCGAGGCGCCATGCCGCCGCATCGTACGCGTGGGCGGCCTCGTCGGCTGTGTCGAGGCCGAGGCGCATGCCGTCGGAGCGGATCTCAGTGTAGAAGGTAAAGGAGGGGCGCTCGCGGACACCGCAGAAGCCTGAACTACCCCGACGGCGCGACAGCATGGTGGTGCAGCGGCGACGAGGCGAGAAGAGACGAGAAAGAGCGGTGGGAGGACGCGTGGTGAGGCACACATCGGTGAGAAGGGCGCGTGGAGGGGCGTTGGATTTATAAAGTGTGCCGAACGCCACGCGCCAAAGCTAGCGCACGCCGGGCCGATTTTTCGCACGCGCGCGATCTTTTCCCGCGCGCCAAAATCTCCCAGGCCCGCTAGAGCGCGTGAAACCTCTCCGCGCGCGTTAAAATCCACGATTCCCGCGCGCGCGCGTTTTTTAGCGCTGTTGTTGAAGATACTTTTATAGGTTTTGGAATTTAAAATTTAAAATTAATTGAAAAAATGATTACCTTTTCTTTTCCTTTCGCAAAAGGACAAAAAATATGTTTTCTTTTTTCCTATCACCAGATGCATGGATTTACTACTCTTGAAGGCACAGATTTGATTCAGTAAAAGTTATGATCGTGCTTGAAAAGGAAAAAAAACACGAGAGGCACGGATTTATTTCTCATGAAGACATGAATTTGATTACACAAGAGACACGGATTTATGTCTCATGGAGACACGGATCTTCTTTCGCGAGAGGCTCGTGCCTCTTAAATTTTTTTCGTGAGAAGCACAAATTTCCCTCTTGTGAAACCATGTTTTTTTTCATGAGGCATGACTGTGCCTCTCACGAAATCTAGTCTATGCCTTCCCAAGAAGTAAATATGTATCTCTCGCAAAAAAAACATATTTTTTTTCTTTTTTCAAGAGGCATGGATGTGCAGCTAATCCATGGCTCCACGAAAAAAGAAATTTGTGCCTTTCACAAAAAAAATGTTTGATTTCTTTTTTGAGAGGAAAAAGAGAAAACATGTTTTCTTTTTCTTTTTCGAGAGGCGTGCCTCTCTTGTAAGCAAAGTGTTGCCTCGATGAAAAGTAAAATATGTGCCTTCCATAAGAAAAAAAAATATGTTTTTTCAAAAAGAAATCAATTTCTTTTACACAACCTAAGAAAAACAGTCGAAAAACGAATAAGTCAAAAACAAAACAAAACAGAAAACATAATCTAAAAGCCAAAAACGCATACAGTAAAAATAAAATAAAAATCCAAACGAAGCGTCCAACACGCGATACATGGTACCAGCTGAGAGCGCCTCAAATGACATGCTTTCTATCCTCCCAAACCGACCCTTGCGGGGTACTCGTTGATTAGTTACTCTCTTATCAGGCGCATCAATCCTACACCCAGCGTATACAGTGAATACTACGCACTCGTGCAGACTAACAAAGAATTGGGCCTACCCATTTACACTTGCTCCCACTTATTTTGGTAAGGTTCTATAATCTTTTCTAAACTTGTTTTTCTTCATGACTTTTCAAAAAAATAATCATTTTTTGGTTGTGCATTTCCAAATTCGTGAATATTTTTTAATTTGAAGCAATTTTGTAATTCAAAACATTTGTTATATTTGAGAACATTTTCAACTTCATTTTTTTAAAATATTGGACCATTTTTCTAAATCTGGGAACATTGTTCAAATTTGGGAAATGGTAGTTTTGTAATATTTTTCAAATTCATGAGAAGTTCTTAATATATGAAATCAAATATATATTTAAACTATTTAACATATTTTGAATTCAATACTTTTTAAAATTTGCAAGATTTACTCGAAATACGTTTTTTAAAATTAAAATCATTTATTGAAATTTGTAAACATTTGAAATTCAAAACGCTTCTTATAAATGTGAGAATAATCTTAAAATTCACTTGTAACCTTGTTCCTATTCCTGTGTGTGGGATCAAACTCTTTGGGCACAATAACTTCAATGTGTGTTTCATCTATGGCTCCAATATCATTTTTTAGTGAGGCCATGACTTTTTTTTCTTAATACTGGGTGCAGTTCGCAGAAAGATGGATCAATAGGCCTAATGAAATCACCAGCCATGAGGTATGCACACTCGAGAACCTCATAATTTGTTTTGTTAATGACAGAACAAATATGCCCAAAACGATCTGCTACATTATCAGTGGTCTGGCATGTCTCCAAAGCCCATAAAAATTGTACCAGTGCTTCTTTGGATAATATGTTGCTAGTTAACTTAAGCATGTACTTCTGAACCAACAATTTATGCAATGAATAAAACACTACCTCCTCATTCCGAACATAGAGTAGCGATCAAGGTGTCTCACCGAGTCAGCGACGGAAAAAGAGTTGCGGCAACGATGTGGATACATCTACATACCTAAATAAGAATACACGCGAATTGCATGAGTGCTTCTTTGGAGAATTTGTAGAACGTAACGTCAACTCTATTACGGATTAATTTTTAAAAACTCTATTAAGGCTGGCCCAGAAAGTTGGGACAATGTGTCGTTGCCCGTTATCACCACACGATACATCAAACACATTAAGCATCGCTAGAATGGTGGCCAAGCAGCTACGTCATGTGGCTTATGTTGGTTGGTCGTAGTGAGAAAGTTTTTGATTTTTTTAGAGTTCTTTTCAAAACGAAAGTGAGACTATTTTCAAGAATTTTTTTTTAGGTTAATCTTTTCTCTTTGAGATGGATGTGATGTTCACACGACAAACATATCAAGCATCGTTAGAATGGTGGCAAACCAGCTATGTCATGTGACGCATGCTGGTTGATCGCAGTGAGAAAGTGTTTGATTTTTTTGGAGTTCTTTCTAAAATGGAGTTTTTTTTGAAGAAAAAGTTTTTGTAGGTTTAATTTTTCTTTTTGAGATGGATGTGATGTTCACACGACATAAGATTTTTTTTAATTTTAAGATAAAAGTACGATGTGCACAGTTCCATCTCAAACGGTCCGCAACGACGGACCGCAACCACTAGTTCAAATCAAACATGGCAACTACTAGTCCTTGGGCACCCCTTTGCGGGGAAATGCAACGGACACCACGGAACAGCCCCAACGCGCCACTGCGTCCTACTATCGCCACGTATCACGCTTTGGATGCACCCATGACAGTACTGTTTTTGTTCCAGGCGTTTTCTGGGGTAGGGGGTGGTGGTTAATCTTTTGTGTGTTTTTGAATTTACGAGAAAAGCATAAAATTCTTAGGTTGACATGTTGTTATATCTTATATGTGTCGACATGCTCACATGCAGTGTCCCACTTGTCGTTAACAATTTTTTTATTTAAGAAAAACATGTTATTTTGCAGAGGGTACCCCCTTAATTAATGATTTTGACACCAGTACACACACCACCAGCATGTCTGTGATGTGTTTGTTGTTGGGCTTGCTTTCTTCAGCTTTCAACACAAAATGTTGCCGGTGCGCATGCATATCCAGCCCTAAACTTGAAGGAAGCAGCCCAGGGGGCACAGGCCCGCTAGACCAACATAGCCCACAGTCAGCCCTTCCTCTCTGCCCGTCGGTGGTTCCTCGTGCGTTGACCCAAGGGCCGCCGATTTCCTCTTGCTCGGCGACCATGGCAACCGCGGCGGCGGCGCCGAGGCACAGCTGCGCGAAGCTCTCGGTGGCGGTCGAGGACCCCAAGGCGCCGGGCGGCGGCGGCATATTCGTGAAGGCCACGTGGCTCCCCACCCGCTTCTCCCTCGCCGTCACCGACGGCGCCGGCGCCTGGGTCGCCGACGCCTCCGACGCCGAGGTGCGCCTCCGGGCCGAGCAGTGGGACCAGCCCGTCTCCGAGTACCTCGCCCTCGCCGAGCGCTACCTCGCCTTCCACCAGCCCTCCTCCACCTACTCCTTCCACGAGGCTGGCGCCGGCCGCAGGGTGCGTTCGGCTAATCCTAAAAGGCTCCTAATTTTTTTAAGATAATTCGTAATGACTTCATGTTGCTTCATGTGTGAAGTGTCACATGTCTTCACCGCTAATTTTGTCTATTATATAAGTATTTCCCATGTACCACAATATCCCTCATCCAAGTAGTGTATTCGGAATATTAACCGGTGACCCCCAAAACCAAAAGTAATTAGTGTTGACATGTGTTGGGTTTCATAGTAGTGATGGTGATGTTCTTCTTTTGCACCCAATTTGGGAAGCAATTTGTGATGTTGCCGTTGGCAATGAGAAAAGACTTGTCTCTCCCCCACACCACCTGAGTACTGACCTTCATTCAATTTTTGGATCTCGGTCTTCCTAGTCTGCGAAGCAGTTGCAAAGTTAAACTATACTTGCTTGGTTTCATGGGAAGGACGGTCACAGATATAGATGAGTTGGAATTTGAGAAAAATGCCGATTTGGTATTAGCTGTATGTCGTTGCCAATACAAGTGTTTAACCTAATATATTCTATACTAACTATGTATACACTGGAATGATTCGCCAGTCCTTTCTAAACATATCATATAAACCAGGACTTGTTCATTAACAAAAAAAAGTTAATCTAAAAAAGGCCTCGGTAGTGTCTGCTCATCACTTCCTTTAAGAGTGATGTACATTCTTCTTTTACCGTTGTCTTGATGCCTTAGCAATCTGTTTGAGGCTTTGAGGTACTGTTATTTTCAATTTACTCACATGGTATGTGCAAATTGAACTTTTATTGAGGTACTTGCATACTGCCATCCTGGGCAATGACGAAGATTAATAGGTTTGAATCGGATGGAGGTTTATACGATCGTTACTTATGTTGAGAGGGGGTTCTTCATGCTTTTTAGCTTATGGAAGGACATCCACTTGTCCTGTTCCTCTTTTATTTTCTGACATATCGCCCTTTTCAACCATTTAGTTGTCATGGACATTCGAAAAACAAGGCACAAAGCTGGAATGGCGTTGGAAACTGCAGCCGGCACCCCACCCACAACAGACTATAGCTGATGTCTTGGATTTCCTTATGGATGCAAATATACGCTTGAGTGTACGTCCCTTTGCTCTCCATCTCTTGCATTTATAGTCCTGTGGTCTTCTCTGAGTTCTTGCCAACCTATGTCGGGGTGCAAGTGGGCCGACCGACGACCCATTTACATGCAGTTCATTCACTTTATGCAAATAGCAAGTAACTAGATTTTGTAATTAATCCTACAGTAGGATTAATTATCTACTCCCTCCGTTCCTAAATATAAGTCTTTTTTAGAGGTTTCACTAGTGGACTATTTACAAATGTATATAGACATACTTTAGAGTGTAGATTCACTCATTTTGCTCCGTATGTAGACCCCTAGTGAAATCTGTTAAAAGACTTATATTTAGGAACGGAGGGAGTAGCAGTTATGGCTGAACTTGATTAAGCCTGTATTATAAATGGAGTGTTTGAATTTACCAAGGTGTTAGCTTTCTTATTCAGGAAGAGGTTGTTAGGAAGACACAATCATTTGAGAAGCTCAAACAAGAAGCTGAGAATTGCTTGCAACAGAGTGACAGATTTAACAACGAGAAGGCTGAGTTTGAGCAAGCTTCCTTTACAAAGGTACAGTTCCTTGTATCGACCTGTTTCATGCGTGCCCGTCGATGTTCTGGTATTCAATTTTGTACGGAATTCGCATCACTCTACATAGCCATGCTGCTTCTAGAGGAAGACTACTAGTCCGCCATCACAGGTCGTTGAGCACCACGTTTGCCTAATCAATTAATCAGAGTTATCTAGTACTTTCTACTGTATTGACTTTTAAACTGAACTCCAGCCCTGTTCCCATTCCGTTCTGTTAATTAATTAAATCACCTGAAGGCTTATGTTTTGGTCTTGTTATGCGCTGCTCAGTAGCACTAACTGACTGCTGTGCCGTTGCTTTCAGTTCGTGGCCGTTCTGAACTCGAAGAAGGCCAAGCTGAGACAGCTCAAGGACAAGATCGCGGCGCTCGAGTCCGCCGACAAGGCCCCGAAGGAGGAGGAGGAGGAGGAAGGCAACTCGACCGACAGGACAGAGCCTATCGAGGAAGGGAGCGACAAGGACCAAAGCGTGAACGACGAGCCCTCGGAGACGGGCAGCGGCGGCGACACCCACAGCTCCCCCGAGAAGTCCGCCGCCGCCGCGGCCACCTCGAGGGGCCGGAGAGGGCGCAAGAGGACGAGGAAGTGAGCGACCCGAACCAAGCAAAGCCAGCCGCCGGATGTTTGACGGCCCCTGTCACGCAGCTAGTTTCTTTTCGTTTCTTTTCCTCCAGTGTGCTAGTCATGTAGCAGCACCTTCGTCAAAATGATCTTCACGTGTTTCGTGCTTTGCTTAGAGGACGGATAGGGACGAACTTAAATTTTGCGTGATGATGATGATGGATGGCCCGATGGCGGCAGCAGCTGTATTACTCTAGTACTCGTATTGTAGTTGTTTTAGTGCCACTAGTAGCTCGTAGTTACTAATGGGGAACAGATGCATTTCTCCACGTTTGCTTTGTCACATGCTACTCTACTAGCAGGGTACCATTTTCATTCCTGAGGTTGTGCTCTTGCCTGAAGCCGTGTGGAAAGTCATGGAAGGCATGTGTTTCTCATTGCGCGACGGCTGAGCTCCACATGCCTATGCCTGGTGGTGGTGGCGCTTTCGCTCTCTGCCCGTCTCTTTCAGGCCTGTGTGGAAAAGAGAAGGAAAAATAGTACTAGTAGAAGAAGGCGGAGAAGAGTCTTCGGCAGCGTGTTTTCCATGCGGTTTTTTGGGTGGTCATGGCAATCAATCAGCGGGTCTCCGTTTCCTGGAGTCAAAGCTTCCCTCGCGCAGAGTTCAGACCCTTTCCCCTCTTGCCGATCCACGCGGGGAGTGAAGAAACACCCCCTGCTGTTGACCGCCTCCTCCCGCCATCCGGGGAAGGAAGGAAGGAAGGAAGGAAGAACCCAAGGAGCATGGCGGAGCAACGGAACGGAGCCGGGGACAGAGACAAAGGAAGCAAGGGATCAGGTTAGGCTTGCGTCTTCTTCCGCGCGAGAACATGGTTCTCTTTGTTGCTGGGATCATGGTGTTTCTTCAGCTGATTTTTTCTTCTTCTTTTTCTGCGGCGTGTTCCTTCTTCATCGTGTTTCTTTGTTTGGGCTCCTCAGGTGCTCGATCGCTTGCCGGACCGGGGATTCATTCAGCGGCTTGGAGGGGGACCGCCTTCACGATCCGTCGCCTGCCTTGGATCGGATGATACTCGGTGAGAGCTCTCTTTTTTCTTCCGCCATCACCATGTGGTTGTTGCTTAATTAGATTTTCTTTTAGATGAATAGGGAGGCAACCTCCCCGGCTCCATTTCTCATTGAAAAACGAAACCAGCATGAGAACAAGCAGCCTAAGGCTGCCAAGAAGATTAAAGACTGAAAAAATAAAATCTAGGATGTACATAGTGGTGCTCAACCAAACTATTTCCACCTAACAAAACAGGGAGTGCTGCACGCAGGCAAGCAAAAGGATTACAGAGAAACAGTTCATTCCCAAACTCCAAAGATAAGATGCAAGACCTCCTAGAACAGTTGGGCTTGTTAACTCGAGCTACAGGTCCTGCCAAGATGCATGGTCAGAGGAACTGAAAATCAGACTGAGGCCTGAAGGTGGAACCACCAGAGAGGATTCCACGACAAGTCCGTCATAATCCAGGAGCAGAGATAGCTAAAGGCAATGCAAGAGGAACCGCTGGAGGAACAAAGCTTCACCATCGCTTGATCCTGCCAGGTACGAGATGAGGAAAGGGGAAACTGCCCGATGACGAGGGCACCACGAGCGAGCAGAAGACGATCCAACCGCCCCACCTTGCCCAGGATTGCGCAGGTGCAGGTTCCTTAATTACATTTATTATTATGTTCTTCTTTCTTGGGATTCTTTCGGGGGGTTGGCTCGTTTCCAGCCCTGTTTGCTTTCATTGGGATGGGCCTTTCTTTGATTTTCTTGGCTGGAATGCACTCTCGGGTCTCTCATCTTCATCAAAATTTCGGGACGCTCCAAGCGCAGCCTCAAAAATCATTAGAACGTCTAGAGATTTGGATTTCCGAAGGAAAAATTAAAGGCTATGTTTTGCTACGAGGATGCAGTGTTCTCTCTGCCTTTTCACAGGCTCGGCAGTTGAACAACACCGCAGTAAACTTTGTTCGAAATACTAGTTGTTTTCTTCAATTTAAGTATATATGCTTTTGTTATTTCCACTGAAATCCATCTCTCCCGACATACTAGCTTGTGAGAGAAAACACCATACAACATACTCCCTCCATCCCACAATATAAGAGCATTTATAAAGCTAGCTAAAGCTTGAAAAATGCTCTTATATTGTGGGACGGAGGAAGCATTTTTTTGGGTCTCCGTCTGTATAACTCTCCTGAATTTATTTTCTTGTTTTGATCCATCATTTCATTTACAACAAAAGCAAGATATTTCCATTGTTATGCTGATCTTTGTATCTGATTACATCTTTGAAAAAAAAATACCAGAGTTGAAACCTGAAATGGGCACGAGTAGAATCGCTCGGAAGGAACTTCGCTCAGGGAGTTCACCACTTCAGCCTGTATCGTTGGAGCATATGTCTTGTTCAGGTACTTCCAAGTTCCAACTCTAAGAACTTCTACTTCATGTGTGCTTTGTGACTCTCCTCCTCAGATATGCCATCTGACTGGATACTGCTTTTGGCTCCCAAGCTTTAGTTAGCATTTTCTTCAAAAAAGAAATAAATCAAAGAGTTACGAGTTCCAGAAAATTCAAGAAACATTTTAATATGTAAATTTTCTAATAGACTATGAATCTGCAAATTTTCACTGAAAATCATTTGCGGTCTTGCACAAAAACACAAAAAATGTGATTATATGCGATAGCAGGTACACATAGAATTGTGTGGAATGATATTGTGTTCTAACGTGTACATTCCAGATTATTTTTGGAACTACAAATATATCTTTTGATTTTTTAGAATAAAATGCTCATAGTTGGAGAGCCCAAAACCTTTACCCCCATCTGGTGCTCTTTGCTAGTGTCAAGTTTGCTTGTTTTAGCAGTTTCAAAGAAAAAATAGCTTATTTTAACAATTCAAATGAACAATATGACGAGTCTTGTAATCAATATTTTAAGACAAATGGATTTTCATCAGACTTTAAACAATAAGGTCCAATGTGTATAGTTGGGTAGCATCCGATCTTGGTTGTACTACATCCCTTTTGGATACCTCCTCATGAAGATGGAGCACATAAACACCACATTTCCTCGTTATCTTCGGGGCATTCTGGGCGATCCTCATGTGAACACTCTTTGGCATGAAAATTAGGTTCAGGCTAGGTTTAGTTGGCATCTTGTTGGCTAGCATCTCACGAAGGTGGCGATGTCACGCCGAATAAAAGTCTTCCTGCTCAGTCGTCATCTAAAAGAGCATCTAGGCCCCTAAGTGGATTTTGGTATTAATGACGGTCAACTAAGAGACTAATGCGCACACCGAGTGTTAAAACATATTTAGTCCCAAGTGTGTTGGTTTGGGGCGTCGGTGACCCCCCTCCCCTTCAAGGAAAAAGAGATGGAGTAGCTCATGGAGGTTATTTTGTTATTCTCCGTTGTTTGGTGATTTTGTGATATCACCATTGAGTATTTAGAGAAGTCTCACTTTTAACAGAGGACAATGATGGCAAAGATGTGTGTTCCATGCTAATCGTATTTGTCTTGCCACCAACAAGCCCCAATGAAACTATGCAGTAAGCGGAGAATTGCTACGTCTAAAGGTTCAAGTTCAGGGTAGTTTGGACTGTCCGGGGTAGCAAGTCCTGACAGTCTAGATGTACACCAGAATGGGTAGGATCAGTCCAAGGAGACGAACAGTTCAGGAGAGTGTACTACCTCTGCTTGGAGCCGCTCGGTTTCTAGCTCGTACCATCCGAAGTGACTATTGGGACTATCTGAGGCTTGGCATGTTGAGATAGGGTTGGGTTGGGGTGAAGCCCCGGCTGGACCATGTAGCTCTCTATCTGTTTCTGCCCCAAAGCAACATGATTACTATCCCAGGCTGTCTGGCAACCCGTTTCACTTGAACATTTTGAAAGCATTTACTAGTTTGAATCCCTGGTAATAGGGGTTCGTGGGACGTCTAGGGCTAATATACCCCCCCCCCACGGGGTTGACTAACCCCTGCAAGCCAAACTTCAGATCTAGGACCCATTGCTATTCTCCACTATCCCCTGGACCCATTTGAGCTATTCTATAAGATTGGGAGATATTTTTGAGGGGTTGAGAGGGAAGTTAATCCAAGTTGAGATCTAAGCTTTCCCCCTCCCTTGACCAAAAGATTTTAGCATTTGAGCAAATTTCCAAGCCTCCCTTGATCTTGTTACTCTTGAAGATTCGAGATTCCTAGGAGGTTGGTGTCACTAGTGAGCTTCCAAGTTGTGGATTGCCCCCAAAGTTTGTGAAGGTTGGAAGTCACCTTCAAGACCTACCCTAATTGCTTGAGCTCGGGCTTTGTTGGACGAGGCTTAGGGAGAAGAAGATGATACATGGTATCGCATGATGCCTTGTTTGATATCCACCTCTCGAGCAGAGTTTGCGTCCATTGAAGGACGTGAACTTCGGGTACATCTTCATCTCCATGCCCACTTTGGTTATCCTTTTCCTAGCTCTTAGCATTGCTTGGAGCAATTGTGGTCTTTCACTTAGTTGTATTTCTAGAGAACTCATAATTCTATGACCCACAAATGACACCTTTGATACTTCTTCATCCTAGTGTGGCCATTGTGTCCAAGGCCGAAGAATCCATGGTGCTTGTCTCCTATGTGTGGAGTCTTGCTTTGATGAATTGTTATCAAGAACTCCAGTCTAAATTGATGGCAGCGAGGGTCATGGTGACATTGGGTTTGTTTTGGTTAGTAGTTCTCCTCTTTCATAGCTATCGTGCTTTTGATGTTCTATATTTGGGCCACAACCAGTTTGGCTAACTTAGGTTGCCATTTGTTGGGATGGTGGGCTCATGTGGCTCTTAGCTTTAATGACATACAACTTGTGATATTTGGACTACTACAACCTCCTCAATGGATGCTAAGAGGACTAATGAGATGCAAAGGACAAAGTTGGAGACCCCGACTTTTGAGACCAGAAAATTTTGGAATGACTTCGATCGGGGCCACCATCCTCTCCCTATCACTATCATCATGCTACCGTGCAACTTTAACCTAAAACATGGTCCCATCCTTTTCCTGTAACCTAGTTTCTCCTCTACGCAAGCAGTCATAATCCAAAGTATAGGTGGCGGAAATAGACAAGAACCAAGGTGAAAATCACATGAGTTGGAGAGGAGACCAAAGGATGGTGGTTCATCAATGCACACTGAGCATGTTTGTGACTACTCTACTTCATCAAAACCAGTTCCGCTCCACCAAATTTATTGTGGAGCAGTTTCATACACAAGTTGTAACTCTTCCAAAGAGAATATTTAGCGTTCATCTAGCTCCAGGTTCAAGAATGGAAAATTTGGTGGAAAGAATCTATCTGATTGGATGAGAGGGGAGAAACGAAGGGGTATCCACTTACTAGTGGCAGTGGTGGGTAATTTCCTGTTTAACTCCAACTTCTACATTTTTTGGAGCACCTTCTAAAAAGCTTCACAAAAAACATGGAGTTGTATCCCAGATTCTAGTTTTTTGGAGCGTTATGTGATGGAGCTACCCCATTTGGCTTGCGTTTCTAGAACGGAGTTGAATTTCAAGGAGCGAGGTAGTCCCAAACAGGTCCTTAATGGTGTTTCTAAGTGTATTTAGATGATAGTGAAGGAGGGTGCAATGATGTATATATGATTTCTAGCTTTCCTCTTTAAGATGAAAGTTATCCCTTGTTTGACAAGAACATCGTGTATCGCACATTCCCACACCACATAATTTCTCCATTAAATTTCCTTACTTCACTCGATCATCATCCATAAATATTGTGTGTGATGGTGTTTTGGTGACTACATCGTGAACTAGGTTAGTCTATCTCTCTATGTCTTTAACTTATACTTTGATACACATTCAGCCTTTTGGTGAGTGAACCTCATATTCTTTTGCTTATTGGTCACATACCAAATTCGATACTATGGGATAGAAGACAAACATGCAACAAAAAAATCTCATGAAGAATTATGATGCCAATTCAAATGCATATGTGACAGATATATCTCGTTTCAAATGATGTATGTTCTTGGTCTAATGTTGGAGGAAAGAAAACACATATAAGTAGGAGATCTACCTTAATCAAGAGGCTCACATTGATGATCGACCCTTAGACCCCCTCACATACAAACCAAGTATGGACCAAGGATAGGACAATGCCATTTGGTTTGGGATAACCATTTATAACTCCTTGCACCCATATTCTCAAGGTGTAAATTGTAGGGCATAGATTGAAGGGTTTGTGATCACAGTTGTGCATCTACGGAAGGTCCTATAAGATCCACAAACTAACACATGGACTATGGCAAGGACAACATCAAAGAGGGACTGCATCGTAACAAGGGGATGAGAATATTCAAAAATCCACACTCAGTTAATGGCTGCCATGTGGTAAGAGGAAATGCTCATGATTCGGTAGACGAGGATGTCATGGTTGCGCATGCTTGCCCCTAGTTGAGATATGAGGCTGGTGTACGAGGGATCAAGGACACCATGGTTGGGCATGCTCTAAGATAGATTGGTGAGAGTACCCATAGAAGAACATGTGGGATCTCAACATGGCCAAGAACACATATGAATACACAAACTCGAGAGAGACGGGCGCATATGACACATGGACCCTATGTCAAGGATTAGACCTAATCCACACCACTCGCAACTTATGAACATCGTCGTGTGTGCAATTGTGCATGTATGTATAGATCTTTATTTTGTGGAGAGTGGGTGTTGGACTAATTTGTCTTGTTAGAAACTGCATCCAACCTCTAATTCATTTGATAAAGCAATACAAGTCCTTATTAGGTGGTGACTTTGTGTATTGGGGTTCTTCTAATCCAATGTTAACTATTAGTTATATGTTTTATTAACATAATTCCTTCATATAAGTAAAAATATTTTTCTATGTGGGAAGTTTCGTGGCTCTAAGAGCATCTACAATTGGACTGGGCAAATTTGACCCCCTAAATGTTCATGGGTGCGCCCGGACGCGTCCGCAAATAACACTAGCCGGCCCCTCATTTATCCTCCCAGACAACCATACCCCTCATATCCAAACCCTCATGTTCATGCAAAGACATGCACGTCCATCGTATAGCATCACTTCTCACCAATTCAATAATCTGACAAAGCAAAATAAACCACAATTCAACATATGGTAAAATAAAATTTAACAACTCATAGATAGGTGATGCAAGAACGAATCATTCACCTCTCTCTTTGCACGCGTTGATCTCCTTCTTATTCATGTGTAGACACTTCTTGCTTTTCTCGTCCAAGAGGCTATTGTCCTACAGTATGATCCTCGAACCCTCTGTGTCCCTCGGAAGTTTCATTCTCTCTCTGTTGAGCTTAATTGTTTGTACCGTTTTCTCCTTTTCAAGCTCTCATTTCGCATATTTCGCTTGCTTCTACAAGTCTATCTTCTCCCTCTCAATGCTCAACTTCTCTTTCACCCTCTCCCGGTCGAACAACATCATCTCCCTTTTAGCATCCAATAAGAGTTTGTACCTCTCCCCCTTCTCCCCTTTGGTGAAAAAATGAACATCCATGTCACAGACATTTTGTTTCTCGCGCCGTCAGGCGCGCCAATCTCCTTCTCCCATTTGCTTGCTATCACATGCCAATTCCTCTTTGGCACAACCGCTTGTCTATTCTCCACTCCACTTTGCTCGTTGCCGTCATCCAATCTAGTAGATTGTTGGGAGCTTGAGCCAGTGTTTTTCTTTAACTCCTTGGTGGGGTTTTTCAGCTCTGTAACAACGAGTTACCACTTTGGTTTTACAGTCAATTTCAACAACAATGCGAGTGGTTAGCCCTAGGTTTGGTTGTATAAATTGGATCCATACTTGTGGCCAACCGAGATTCACACAATAACACATCTTCATGGCTTGTGAATGTCGTACTTATTGCCTTTACTACCTTCTTTTTTAGTGCGCGATGTTTTCCCAACATCAAATATAGGGGAATTGGTATCACCCAAGCCATAATGTGTAGGATCTTGACCATCATTTATCATATTCATAAAAACTATGCATCAAAATGAAGCTACCATCCCTAAATTGATCTAATGATATGTACAACAACCGAAGCAAGCAATACAAATGACATATGGGACAAGATTGTATTGTTTCTTGGTCGGCTACTTCATCGAATAACACGTGGGGCAATGCTATTCGCTGCTTTGGAGTTGCGGCGAGTCGTACGCCGTGTCCACGATGGTGTCCTCCAGCATCTAACCATCGGGATGGCCCATTTGGATGTTGGAACCTACTCGAGAACACCCGATGGCTTGCTCCCTCTCGCGGGTAGGACATACGATGCAGAGGCGGTCACCAGATCAAATGTGTCCAAATCCATGCCCGGGGCTTCTTTCTCCGCAACCTCCTTTCCGCAGCTTCCTTCTTTGCAGCTTCCCGGACGTGTTGTCGGGCGTGCTGCTCCCTCCAGGCGATGTTTTCCGTGTTGCAAAGTGACGAGTCAGGACCGCCAAAGACTTCATCGAGCCATCATCCATGACGACGGTGGGAGACATGGCACTCAGCGTCGAGATCAAAAGACGAACGAGGACAATGGCACAGACGAAGAGCAAGGGTGGGGGAGTGTGACGACTTGGACGAGGGAAATGGATGGTGGACACGGGAGTAGTGCGCTTGATTTGATGAACTTGGTCAATTTCAAACAGATCCAGGGTAGGTCCGACCTATCGGACAAGTCGTGCGTCCATATCCACCCCACGTATGAGCTTAAATTGAAGGATGCTAGACAAACCGAACCGTTTGGGCTAGCTTTGTGGAATATATTGAATGGCGTTTTTCAGTCCGAGCAATGACCGGGTTATCCGATCGGACATTTGGGGAGAGCGAGGGTACATCCGAGAGCTTATTTGTAGAATACTGAAACAAACAGGAGTATAAAATCATTGGAAGCCCATCAAGAACCTTTTCAACATGAAGAGCGAGGAGGCTATCACGGGAAACACGTGGAAGGTGGACTACATGCGATTCCATGAATTCGGCCACGACCTCGCCACGACCATCCTCGGACCTTGAACAGAGAACGACGCCGTCGCCATCGGTGCACACATGCCACAAAGCGATACAGATATGTTCATTAAATGCGAGGTCCCAGCTCCCAAGCTCCCAATAGTACTACTACAACATGGACTAAAATAACACGTTGCTAAATTCAACACACTTGCTGACACCGGCGCCAACAACTCGCCGAGCGACCGAAACTTCAGCGAAACCGTGTCCAAGTGCTGCTAGGAGACCACGGTCCGGGCCGGGTCCGTACTCGCTTGCCTGAAAAGAAGTCCAAGTCTCTACTCGTCGTTTGCCGTTCAAGCATTTTACCGTGGACAGCATGCTTCCCCCGGTCGCTGGCTACGTGGCTCTGGTTCTGGTTCACACCGGCATGGCATCTCCTGTTCAATTCAATCCACTCGTCATTGAAGTTTTCCTCTGCTTGGTTTCCCACACCGGAGAAATCTTTGATTCTAGATGCCTTTGGCCTGCGTATATATAGGATACTATTAATTAATATGTCATATGCTAGTTGTGACGTGAGAATAATAACATTGTTTTTGACCCATACCCTTTCTAGCATTCGTTTGTACTCTCTTCGTCTTAAAATAAGTGACTTAAAAATAATTTATTTTTATAACTTTAATACAAAATCAATAACTTTTAAATCACTTATTTTAGGAGAAAAAGAGTATTTATTATAAACTGTCCTGGAAGATGCTTAACTATCGCATACACCAAATACCTCCATTTAACTTGGAATTTTGCTAAAATATTTTTTTAGAATGTCCTAAAATATAAGTCAAATTTTAAGTATCTAAAAGCATCTACAGCAGGACATTGTAAATATGACCCCCCTAAACGCAATTAACGGGCGTGTCCCCTGTTTGTCCGTCCGCGCAGCAATACTCCTCATTTTCTTCCTCATATGTCCGGTCACTTATACGTGATTTATAGAGAGGAAGAGAGAGAGAGAGAAAGAAAGGAATGGATAAAAAAAAAATTGGTCTGGGATAGGGCTGCGTCCTATGTGGCAGACTGACCGGGCGCGTCCGCGAGCCCTCGTATCCTCGTATTTAAGATGGATATGAGGGTTCGCGAACAGCTCTGACGTATAAGGATGGTATGAGGGGTCCGGTTAGACCATTCTTTTCCTTCTCTCTCATGTTTGGTCACTGACCGAACGCATCCGCGGACATATGAGGGGTCATTTGAGTCGTCCAACTGTAAGTGTTCTAAATGGATCTCATCCCTTTCTTAGGTTTAAACCAATGCCATTTAGACTCGTGCATTCTTCCCATCCCTAAAATCCCATCTAAACTCGTGTTCCTCCCTAGCCCCCCCACCCCCCCCCCCCCCCCCACACACACACACAAAGAACAAATAACAACATTCTTTCTATTTTGAAATATCATTTAATCATTTCTTGGATATATGAATACATCGTTATGCCTATACATCTATTAAATCCTAGTTTTGTGATATTTTGGGCTTTTTGTCGGGCTTTTTGGCCAGGCTTTGAGGAGAATAGTGGAGCCAGAGCCCGATCGGCTCGTCCGACTTTTGTGCTAGGACATGCTTAGTTCTAGCCCCATCCATGAGATAAAGAGAAGGGTTAATTTGACAAATACCATTGACAACTCCTTAAAATTGAAAATACCGCTCTAATTTTTGGATACTTAAAAGAAGAAGATATTTTAACCATTTGAGCAGAATATATACATGTTAATATCGTTGACATATGTGTGGGAAGCAAAAGCTAAACCTTAGCCAAACAATCCATGAGTCTAAATTTCACCAAGGTTTATCCATAATCTAGCAAGCACCTCCCTCATGGAGTGCCCCGATGTAAATTGTATTTTGATAATCTAATTTGAAAGGTATTTTTGTTTATGGAAAAAGAGAGGAAAAAATTGCTTTTTGTTAGTCTGTCAGACACCTCTGCATCACTCTATAAAGGGAGGAGCCAATTTAGAAACGATTGTCAACATCCCTTGGATAGCTCCCATCAAAAGAATCTTGGTCGTTAATCAGGCTCTCGCCTAGTGGTCAGAATGCATAAATCAAAAGTTCTTGTCTCCTTATTGGTAACAAATGTGGCGGTACAAGCCTACAAAACAGATTTTGCTAAAGCGAATTGAAAAACCAAGGTTCTATTTGGAACCGGTGTAAAATTTGTATGTTCACAAGCATTTTGCTCAAAGTTCAGATAAATGCCGGGTTACCTCACAGATTTTACGTTATTTCTGTAAATGGTGCCACAAAAGAAGTTAAGGCTATCCGAATGGACCTCTAATGGTATCTGAATGTACTGCTCTGTCTTGAGTAGGTTTCCTACTCGTTCCCAAAAAGAGAGAGAGAGGGGAAAACATTTTTAAACCCACACATGCATACTCTATCGTATAAGCACCTCCGAGCGACTGAGCCATCGTATCATTTTTAAATTTATGAAGTCACCGCAACCACCTCGTAGTCGACGGAAACGCCTGTGCATCTTTACAAATTCTAAAATAAATACAAACACCAGAATTTAAACGGGCTGAGGATACCACACTCTCTTTAATGGTTCACGGGCAGGAAGAAGTTAATGCGAAGGATGTAAAAGGAGAAGTTTGGATAAACGGGCATGCCGAGGAAGTGGACGTGCCGGCGGCCGGCAACCGCAAATACTACCGCGAGAAAAGAGCGCTCTCCCGCGTGGAACCTTCTCCGGCTGCCCCTGCCTACGTGTGCGACGCCATCGCCCCAATCGCGTACCGCGTTGCCCCGAGTAGGCCCATCACTACCTCGTGCTCATTCCCACCCGAGCTCACAATAATTAAAAAAAAAACGAAAAAAAATATTCGCCCCGGCTTTGACCGTCTCGCTCCCCTCCTCCCTCTTCTGCTCCCTCCGCCTCTCAATCGGACCGTACGGGTCCATTTGACCACGTGACCCAAATCCGCCACCCGCGGCTATATAACCGCGTCCGGACGTTTCCCCGGCAACACACTTCACCAAGCACTGCAGACAGCGCGCGGCATCAGCTCAGAGCAGAACCAAGGAGGCTCAGAGCACGGAGGAACCAAGGAGGCCGGCGAGATCGACGCAACGCAAATGCAGATGGACTCCTACTACTTCCACGACGACGCCCACTTCTTCGCCGGCTGCGGCGTCCCCGGCTCGCCCTTCGCCGACCTCATTGCGTCGCTGTCGACGGAGCCGCTGCCCGCGGCGGCGGCGAGCCAGAGCGCGTTCCGCGAGTACCGCGGCGTCGGGCTGGAGCTTCCGGGCGCGGCGCGGGGCGGGATGGCCGGGGTGGGGAGCAAGGGCAACATCCACCGGAGGATGATGGGCGTGCTGGCCAGGATGGGCCCGAGCGCTGGGGGAAGTTACTGTGAGGAGGACGGGCAGGAGGAGCGGCCGCAGCAGCAGGCGGCCGGCGCCGTCGAGAGCAGCCGCGGGTTCCGGCACATGATGCGCGAGCGCCAGCGCCGCGAGAAGCTCAGCCAGAGCTACGCCGACCTCTACGCCATGGTCTCCTCCCGATCCAAGGTACCTACTATGGCTCCATAGGCCGCGCCCACGGCACCGTGCTCCCTCCCACATTCCGTCTCGCTGGCGCTCGAATGCCATGTGCCGAAGCTGACTGATTGATGCCATTGCCATTGCAGGGGGACAAGAACTCGATCGTGCAGTCCGCGGCCGTCTACCTCCACGAGCTCAAGGTCGCCAAGGACCAGCTCCAGAGGAGGAACGACGAGCTCAAGGCCAAGATCCTGGGCCACGACGCGCAGCAGCAGTGCGTCAAGGTCCAGTTCGAGGTGGACGAGCCCTCCTCCTCCATCGACTCCATGATCGGGGCCCTCAGGCGCCTCAAGAGCATGAATGTCAAGACAAGGGGGATCCACTCCACCTTGTCCGGCCAGCGGTTGACGACGGAGATGAATGTTGAAACCACGGTGAGCTTCATTTTCCTTCTTAACTTAGTCCTCCTACCTGCTTTGTTGACGATAGTAAACCGGACTAAACTTTTAACAAGTTGGAAAAATATACTACAGTTGTGTCACCTACAAGATTTTTCCGAATTTCCGTGTTCTTTTAGTGCACTACCACATCATGGATATATATACACTACTAGTATATTATTGGACTGTTAGATAGGGACGGCATCATCGATAGGATAACGATGATGGTTCTGAATTAATTATATAAAGGACTGTAATATGATCAAGTCTTTTGTTCTTTACTGAAAGCTGCAAAACGTCTTAACTGTGACAATTCGGGTTAAACAATGTGAAGATCAAAGCATATATATTGCTGAAAGGACATATTAATATACCATATAATTCACTCGACCGTTTATAAGATTTTCATCAAAGTTCAAAACACAGTCCTTCCAATACAAATCCCAAAGAAAGTAAAAAAATAAAATAGAATTGTGAATAATACAATTCACAAAAAATTTGCCATCGCCAAGGAATTGTGTCAAAGTTCCGCTAGTAAACCTCGGAACTCTGATGACATCATTTGAGCATATCCTTTGCCCGTTTACGTGTTATAAAACCTACAGGCCAATCCTTGTCTAATTAATCTGCATCGGCTGTTACTGTCAAACGAAATAAATTCTGCAGCTACTGTTAGGTTTATTATTTTCCACAAGAATCGAGCTCGAACAATCATGCCCTTTTTAAATAGTAATCACCAAATGAAGCAAGTCAACGGATCCCTAATCTGAATAATACTGTGTCAAGCTTAACATATACTCCTCCGTAAAGAAATATAAGATCGTTTGGATCACCGCTTTAGTGATCTAGACGCTCTTATATTTTTTTTACGAAGGAAATACTAAAGTTTTCATGATTGATAATCAATCTCATTTACTGTATATAGTAAGCCACTTGTACAACCTTAACTAACCACGCTGCTTTCCTCACGTGTCCTATTCACAGATTGCGGCCGGCGAGGTAGAAAAGGCAGTGGAGGAGGCTCTCCAGGAAGTAGAGAGGAATCAGCTGCATGACAGCGAGGCCTCGTTTCCCGGAAGCAGGAGCGGCTGGCCACAAACATCACACGTGCAAAATGTGTTCTGAGATGGTTCTGAGCACGAGGGCCATGAGACACATTTCTTCATTGTTTTTTCTCCTCTCTTTTTTCCGTTCTCCTTCTGATGATGGAGCAAGTGAAGATCTCCACATGCCCATGCCCTTGCCCTCGTACCTCGTGTGTGGTCCTAGTGGTTTGTTAGAGGCTGTCAAGATGTAAGTAGCTCTTCAGATGTGTAGGTAGCGAGGTCAACTTGGGATCGAATGGGTTGGAACAATTTGAAGAGGGTCAACTTGCACGGTTTGGCTTGGCGCTTATGTATGGCCGTATAGCAAGCAAGAGAAAAAGGATATGACAACTTGACAAGGATACATGTCAGCCGTTTGGAACAAGAGGGACCAGGAAGCCTTGGCTGCTGGGACTGTAAATTTGTAACTGCCCAATGTTCGAAATCCAATTAGATTTTTCTCGGAACGGGATCATTGCGTTTCGAGCAACGTTTTTACTAAAATCTCATTGATTTGTTTTTTGATAAAGGTTGAATTTTATTGGTTTAAACTAAAGCATCAAAAAGATACATAATACAATGAGCACACAATCAACATCAACTCACAAACACGCCAACAACTAGAAAAGTCAATGTAAGATCAAAGTTATTAGTAGGCGAGAAAAATAGAAAGAAAAAAAAGCCTCAAAGTGATCAGATCTGTGATTGGCAAACTGCAACAATAACCATATCCGCATCAACCATCCCATTACGCCATATGAATAACGAGGTTTTTCAACAATAACACCTTGAGAAAGGAAACAACACTCAAGCACCGCTATCATCAGGCCAACCAAATTGACTCTAGCTTAGAATCTTTTGAGAGTTGGACCCCGTCTCCCTCCTGTGATGCTCTCATGGGCGCCCTTGGGGGGAGGGGGGGGGGGTGATGTCAGCTGTGCTTCCCTTGCAACGGCGTCAGAAATTGTCGTGTTGACGGCACCAGGAATCCTTCAGTTGCGGCTGTGCCTTAAGGGACTTACTAGGCACGTATGCAAAGGATTTCCCCCGTGGCCTTGGAGCCTTGCGTTGGTGTTCCCTCGAAGCAGAAAGGGTGATGTAGCACATCGGTGGTGGTAAGTATTTCCCTCAGTTTGAGAACCAAGGTATCAATCTAGTGGAGGAGTATCACAAGATCCTGCACAAACACAAAAGCTTGCTCCCAACGCTATGAAGGGGTTGTCAATCCCTTATAGATTGTTTGCCAAGTGAGGATTGAAAGCAACAAAGTAACAAAGCAAAGTAAAAGCGGAGATGTAAACGATGGATGTGAATAGACCCGGGGGCCGTAGTGTTTACTAGTGGCTTCTCTCAAGAAAGCAAGTAGACGGTGGGTGAACAAATTACTGTCGAGCAATTGATAGAAGGGCTTATTCCATCTGTGCCCCCAATTCCTTAGTTGTGCTCAGTTTTCCCCACGCTTCAAACTTTTGCTCACTTTTCCCCACTCCCTTAGCTGAAACTCTCACAAATGTTCATAACAGGCGTTTGCCGTCTTGGCCGTTAACTGACTTGTGGGGCCATGTTGGACTCTGTTGACTGTGGTTGTGGCTTCGCTGGTTGGGCCGTGTTTGTGTTCATAGGACGGGCCCATTAGTTTGTTGGTAATAAATTAAAAAATCCTACTATCGATGGATGCAGCCTGCTATGCATGCCCGGCTTTGGCATCGATGTAGCCTGCTATGCATGCGAACACCGCCACACACGCATCTAGTGACCTAGACCTAAACGCATGCATGCACGCCGACACGCACGCATCGATCCGTGCCGCACGATTGCCGGTGGATTCAGTCGCTCCGCAACGTCGTTTCACGCGTCGCAGGCATACGTGCCGGTGGCAGAAGGGGCAGGCTGCACGCACGCTCGTGTCCATATGACGAGGCATCGGTTCACGCCGCACGGCTGTCGCTTGATTCAATTGTGCCGGTGGCAGAAGGGGCAGAGCACGCAGAAGGGGGAGGCAGGCAGCCGCCAACGCAGAGCACACAGAAGGGGGAGGCAGGCAGCCGCCAACGCAGAGGATGCAAAGCACGCTCGCTTCGATTCACGTTCACACATTGATGATCGCATCGGTTCACACACGCACTGAGTCACGATCTACGCCGTTTGCGTGTGTACCCACTTCGTCTCCCCCGGCTATTTAAACTGCCCTTCATTGCCTCTTCTTCTACAGATCCATCTGCGCCTCCCACTTCTCTTCTTCCCCCAAAAGCCAAAGCCGTTCCACTCAGCGAAGCGTTCAAGATGCAGTACAACGGGCCGACGTTCCAAGAGCCTCCCACCGTGCCGGAACGGCGGTACCCCGCCAACGTCGTAGTCGAAGCATCGCTCCGCGTGTGGGCGTTCTCACACTGGAGGGGTAGCACTGAGCTTGCACGGGGGTTCCTCCGTGCGGGCTTCCACCACCTCCCGGCGGGCTCGCTGCCCATGTTCAACCTCGTGGAGCAGCGTCCCCACGCCAACGCTCCAGTGGTAGGGCTCGTCGTCCACTTCACCAATAGGTTCAATGCCTACTACCTGCTCGCCAAGGTGTATTGGTGTGGGTGCGAGTTCATCGCATTCACCACCTATAACATCTTCACCGACTTCGAGAGTATCTTCCCTGCTCGCAACCGCATGCACAGCCTCCCGTACTACCTCGGCGACAACGGCCTTGAGGAGGAGCAGTACTGAAGCCGGCGGCGAAGAAGACGGTGGAGCCGGCGGTTAAGGTGAAGACGACGATGAAGACATGGCGGTGTTGCCCTAGCTACCCTATCTACTATGTAGTGTGAGTTTGGTGTGTGTGTTGCCCGACCTAGCTACCCTATCTATGCATGTAAGGTTAATTATTATTATCTATGTAAGAACTTATGTTGCCCTAGCAATTGGCGTGTCGTGTTATATGTAAGAACTTATGTTGCCCTAGCAACCCTATCTAAGTTCAATTATGTGTGTTATATTAATGATTTGTTATGTTTGTCCCAAGTTTAGACACGGCTAATTGGCGTGGGAAAAATTAACCAAACTAACTAAAAATGATGTGTTTATAGATGCCTTCTAAAAATAAGAACATATTGTACATTTGTACACGACTTTGGTTTGCTCAGAGCTCTGTATTTTTTAGGTATTTCAAGAATACTTTGGTTTTCAGAAATATTGAAGTATCAAATACTTTGAGATGTTTGGCTTTATCAAAAGTGTAGTTTTATATACTTTAATTCCTACTTTAATATGTAGAAAACTACACTATGTTTGAAGTATATAAAAAAGAGGGTTGGACCTCTTTTTCCAATCATGAAGTATAAATTACACTATGTAGAAAACTACACTTTGAGATGTTTGGCTTTAGTCAAAAGGATAAATGAAGGGACCCATAAAGGAAAGCCAAAAAAATTCCTCAATGAGATAGAAGAGATTGGGCAATCAAATTAATGAAAAAAGCAATCAGAAACAAAAAAGGACAAAGCAATCGTTCCTAACCAAAAAAAGAAACATCGCTTCTTTCTGGGCCTCATTTATCCTTTGTGGGCCTATTGCATCTTGATTCTCTTTGGGCCCGTGAACTAGGTTTTTTTTTCTAGCAGAACTGACGAACTCGAGGACAAAAGTTTGGCAAGTGCGAGAGAGAAGAGATGAACTTGATGTATATCCCTTGTGCTGCTCAAGTACTGCTTACTGTCATCTGACGAGCTAGGGTATGATCCAACACTCGAGGTTATTAGCTAACAAAATAATCCTATCACTGAACTGGTAGTTGTCTTCTGTCGAATCTGAAAGTGTCGAAACTTAACAGTAAACTTCATACATTCAGAGATCGACAGTTGCACTAAACAGAGTTGCATTTGAGATAACAGACGAGGATTGCTAAACAGTGGCAACAACAGTAGACAAACATCTCTAACGAGAGATGGCCATCAAGTAAAAAATTCCTAGAGCAAGTATTCCTAAAGCTATCAGATTGGATTGCTTCTTCAACTCAATCAGCTGCTTGAAGTTCTTGTTCATCTTCTTCAATTCCGTCTTCAGTTCGACATCTACCACCGTCGGGTATTCCGGACGCGCTGCTGCTGCCGGAGCAGCACCGTCATGGGGCAGATTGAACTCGCGGATTGCATTCCCCCTCGAATCCAGCAAGCCCAGCCCTTGAAGCCTCTGGATGTAATCATCCATCCACTCGGAATGGTGGCATTTCTTCACGATCTGAGAACGAAATCATGTAACCTAAATCCAAATCTGACAGATTTTTTGAGAAATTAGAGATAAAGGATGCGAGGAAAACTCAGATCTAACCTGCCCCTCCGGCTTGCTCTCGCATTTGACGAACTCGCACCCAAAGTTCCCATTCTTCTCCTCCTTCGAAGTCAACCGCTTCATTTGTTGCTGCATTCTCCACTGCATCTTCAGTCTCCATTGCAGCTGCATTCTCCACTGCATCTTCGGTCTCCATTGCTGCTGCATTCTCCTCAGCATTGGCTGCTGTCCATCTTTCCTCCTCTCCAAATGATGCATCCACTGCATTGGTACAAAGCCTAGCAATATGCCCCAGAACTCCACATTTTTTGCAAGCACGCTTCTTTGGTAGACGACCCTCCTCACCTGCTCTAATCCTCTGGTTCCTTGGTGTTCCTAGTGGTCTAGTAATGGCAGGAGCGTGGAGTTTGAACCCTGGATCTACTATGTTCCATTGATATTTCCCCAATAGTGCAGGCACATTGTCAGCATAAGCAGCCATAAATTTGGCAATAGAGAAATACTTAGAGCAATATTGATCAACTTCACCATCTACACCCCCAATAACGGTCATCAGATGTAGGGCATGTATGCATGGCTTCCCACGGATCTGCCATTGCCTACAAGTACATTCTCTAGTACTTAGGTTCACAGGATACCTCCATACCCTATTTTTAGTGTCAATATAGGTAACCTCTCCCTCATATGTACCAGATCGAATACATTTCATCTTCAGTCCTCTTGCCTTCAAGTGCAATGCCTTAATTAGTGATGGGAGCATTTCATGACCAACATATTGTGTTTCTGCAATTCTTTTGCGAAGAGCCATCTTTATCATGATCATTTGCCTCATCTTTTCAAATGCTTGCCACAACAAGAGCCCTTTCACTGACTTGAACTTTGAATTGAAGCATTGTGCAAGGTTACTGGTCACATAATCTACTTTGCAGATTTCGTTGAATTTGCTTCTTGACCACACCTTACCATGATGTGCATCCATGTACTCCTTCACAAGAGGATTTTGAGCATACAACACTCTCAAATGGTGTTCATGCTTCCTTTTGCTGCATGTGTATGATGCTGGCCATAAGTTCTCATCATAAACTTTACCTTTGAACTTCTTTTTGAAATTATGCGCTAGGTGTCGCATACATTCCCTATGCTCCACTCCAGGGAATACAATTTCCACTGCACTCTCTAAACCCTTGCAAGCATCTCTGTGTATAGCTAAACCTGGGGGTGTGCCTATATTGTTGCGCAACTGCTGCAGAAACCAGACCCAACTTTCCTCAGACTCTGCCTCCACCACACCAAATGCAACTGGGAATAGCCAGTTGTGTCCATCAACTGCAGAAGCTGCTACTAGCTCTCTTCTCCATCTTCCAGTCAAATGTGTAGCATCTACAGCCAAATAGGGCCTGCAACCATCTAGAAACCCCTGCCAGCAAGCCTTGAAACAAACAAAAGCCCTTCTGAAGCACTCCTTCTGAAATGACTTCCTTTTTATTTTGAATTGAACTGTATGCTTGTCAATCTCTACAACACTACCTGGACTTGCCATCTCCACTTCATCTTTGAAAGTGTAAAGCAGCTGAAAATTGTCATTCCATTGACCATTAATTCTGTCAAGAGCCTTTTCCCTAGCATTGATAATTCTCATGTAAGGAATTTCTATCTTTTACTTCTCAAAAAGCTTCCCATGGAGTGCTGTTGGACCAAGTCCAAGTTCTTCTCTCAGCCAATCCAATATAGCATCTGCCACCCACCTAGTTTTTGCTAGCTTGATTTTGGCCTTCCCCCCTCCCCCTCCAGGTGGACAGGTGTGCTTGTGTGGGTTTTTCTTTATCTGAAACAAAATAAAAGGGTAAAAAACAGTTAAGAAACCTTACTCAACAATCTTAAACTAAATTACTAACTGAACTTGGATTACCTGAATATATTTGCTCTTTCTCATACGAGATGCATGCAACTTCCACCTACACCTAGGATATGGACAAAAAACTGTGAACCTTCGTGGCTCACTCCTTTTAATCTTATGGGTGTTTTCAGATATAATGCACCATGTTGTCACTGCATTCCGACAGTCCACCATTAATTGGAAAATGGTACCTACACTAAGCTCAGGTTTTCCTTGTTCCACTCAATTGTTGGCATGCCATCACCATCGTATTCATCCTCGATTAAGCTGTCCATGTTCTCCACCTTCTCTTCATCGTCAGTGTCATCAAACCTAGCTTGGCTGATGGGCTCCTCCATATATTCGTCATCCACTGCTTGCTGAATGGCTACATCGACCAGTTCAGGAAACATCATCTCGTCTTCATCATCATTTGTAGGCACTGCCTCATCAGGTTCTGCATCCTCTTCTACACCAACTGCAGAAGGTACACGAGAAGCATCAGCTGAATCAGAACCAGAATTGGCAGCACGCATGTTGTGGCTCCATGAACCACTTGCTTTACTTGGTGTCGACCTACAAGGAGTGCCGGGGTGCTGGCTATTAGCACAGACAGATGATGTCTGAACTCCCTTCCCCTTCACCCGTTCTGCGCGTGGCTGAAGCACATCGATTTGGAGTTTACCGAATCGGCAGCCAGCAATCCCAGCAAAAAGCAACGGCATATGATCGTCGCAAGTTAGTGGGAGAAATCTTTGCTCGTCACTGCTGAAGTAATTCAGTTCAACAGCATCGGCATCACTCCAGGGATAGGTGTTTCTGAGCTCAGCTTGCAAATCTTTGAAAGATATGCTGGTTTCTACCACTTTGGGATAGAAAAATGATGAAATCAAATGCGCTTTAGTACCACGCAACACACTAGTTTCCATTCTAATCGCCAGCCGGAAAGCCAGCGCGGGATCAATCCTATTTTGTTGAAGGAAATAAAGGCTTCAGTAAAATCGAGCACAAATTCGAACGATTCAAGCAAACAGAAGTCAAATACGGCCTACAATACGACTTAGAACGTCAATTCGAGAGGAAACAATGCTTACCCAGGTTTAATCCATGAATTATCTGCCGCGGATTCGACCCAATCCTCTCCACGGTCGACTGCATTCCTGGCGTCCTCACTCAACATCGCTATGTAATCCTAGATGAGGAGGTGGACTATATCTGGCGGAGACGCGGCGTCGCCGACGAATGGAATAGGGGCATAGGGTGGAGGAAACAACTGCGGTGGACGCGACACGACGCCGGCGGAGGGGGCGGGGCGGCGCGGTGCAGTGCGGCCTGTCTAGATCTGTTTCAGATTCAGACAAGCTGCCCAATACGTGTCTCCTTGCAGTCCCACCCATCAGCAAGCAACAGTCAGACGAAGACTCGGCCCCAACCGGCTAAGATGGCCTGACGTTGGCGAGCAGCGTGGATGGGCTTCCCGACGAGCGGCATAGATGGGCTTCCCAACGAGTGGTCTTTGTGGTAGGTGGCGGTCTTTGGGGTCCCCTAGTCGGTGTATGGGCAGCATTGGTGGCCTTGCGTTGATCTGCTTCGACCGCCGCGGTGGCGACACAATCGGTGTCCGTGGGGGTTGGTGGGAGGGATGGGCGGCGCCGACACTATGGCTGCCCATCGCCGGCACGGTGGAGTGCCACTCGTGGATGCATCCGCTCCCCTCCTTCCCATTCCCGATCATTTGTGTGTGGCGGCGGCTCCGACGAAGTTTAAGGCGGGATGTGGGTTGTAGTTTCGTCGCTAGTGGGCGCACCCTCAGACCAGAGCTGGCCACTTTCTCTGTTCTTGTAGATGTCTGGATGTCGGGCGGCGGGAGGCATGGTCTTCATGGCAGAACATGCGCCTAAGGTGCGACCGAACAACCATGGCCACATGGGTGGCTTGGTTGTGGGTGGTTGGTGAAGCAAGGGTGCAATGGAGGGGTGTGAGCATCGGGGTACATCACCTGTCCAACACTTGTTCTGGCCGACGGTGGCAGCGTCGGTTGATGCCATATCCTTCCTGAAGGCTCCGTCATGGCGTTCTCATATCTTCTATCTTGCTCTGGGTGAAAACTTGATTTGCGGGATCGGACGATGGCGGCTATATGTGGTCGTATCCTTCTCGGAGGCACCATTTTGGAGTAATGGATTTGTTGGAATCCACCTCACCTCTCCGTTGTGGATTGCTCATGGTGAAGGTCATCGTTGGCTCCTAGCATCGCACATCTGTGTTTGCCTGGTTATTGGTGGTGTGGTGTGTCGATGCCCGACACCTTTGTATCTTGCCTTGGGTGTGTGTCGTGTGTGGTGGTGATGTGTGTTTGCATCGGTGCCTCAGTTGTTTGCGGTGATGATTGCTTTATATATAAAGCGAGGGGAAACCCTTTTTCATCATCATCGGGCCAACCACAAGGCCATAATCTATGTTTTCACCCTGAAGAATTAGTCCGATCATATTCTAGCAATGCCTTCAACAAGATAATGACTTAAGAAAAACATCATCTTTGCCAGGTATAACCACTCTAGTCTGACATAGGCTTTCGCACCAGAAGCTCAAGACTGGATGCTCGAGTAACACTATCATTGAAGTCACTCATGTGTTGTCGCCATCACCTTTCTCTGATCCCAGCAGCTATATGTGATGTGGTTGCCTACACTGCATAACCATCCTTCTACGTCTACCCGTCGTCCATAATTAATTTGTATCTCACCTAGAAGTCAACCACCGGATAAAAAGAGATGACCCCTCCGAAGGATCTTCCGTTGAGCATTGCTTTCATGGATTCGTAGGAAGTCACCATATTATAGTTCGTAGTCACCGCCATCCGACTGATTGGATCTGGTTCACCACCACCAATCTGTGGACTGTAGCACCAGTGAATTTAATCATTGAAATTTGTTATAGTTTTCATAAATTGCATTCAATCTTTCTTGTGTTTGTAACCTAGGAACATTGTAAGCAGCACAGTTGTTTTCATATTTGTAACCTATGAACATTGTAAGGAGCTCAACACGATATTTTTCAACCAAAAATCTTCACCCATGGTCATTCTCATCTCGCACATCCATGTTACAATGCATACTGAATTTGAGTACCATTATACCAAGAGTGTAGGCTTTAGATAATTTTAGCTTTCTTTTTAAGTAATGTTATGCCGAGAGAGTAGGCTTTCGGGATAGAAATTAGCAATGTCAATGTGAAAAAATGCCCACACCCACCCCCTAGGGCGTGTTTGGTTCCACTGGTGAATAGTAGTTGCATTGCATAGCCTTCTCAATTCAGCCTTGTTGAGCAAAAAAAGGCCCAAATGCGCCATCTACAAGTTGTTTGGTTGCATTGCATAGCCTTCTCGATGGTTTTTTATAATTAAAATGTTTTATCTCATAAATGAAAAATCCAATTAAAATTCTATTTTCACCATTAAATTCGTCTCGACGAGATCTTTAAAACTAGATCTCATATTGATATGTTTCGACAATTTTTTCTTGAGATACAAGTTGGCACATGTTTACACTTAAGTTGTCGTATGGTTAACAGTAAAGTTGCCACTACATGTTTCATCTAGTTTTTTTTCTATATTTAAAGCTACCATTGTATTTCAACTACTTTTCACGCTATTTTTATTAGGGCTAATTCCATTTTTGCCCCTAACTTTGTCCCGAGCTCATCTTTACCCCTAAAATAAAACGGTGCTCAACTATACCCCTCTTCCGTTAGATGGCGTTATGGAAATACCCCTCCGCACCATTTCCGTCCAGTCAAAGGAGTTTGACTGTCTTTGGGACTTTTTCTGGACAAGTATGCCCCTCCTTACAAGTGGGACCTGACCGAACAGTTATCTATCTCACTCGTCTTCTTCAACCTCCCGACGACCAAAGGAGACAGGAAGGTGGAAGAGCATCGGTGATTTGGAGCTCCGGGAGGGAGGCACGACTGGGGCCCGTCCATGTGTACGTCCGCAATGTCGTCTGCAAGCTCTTCCGCAGACAGTGAGGTAAGTCGATTTGGATTTTCGTTTGACATTGGATTTGGGGATTTCTCATCTAGGGTTTCGCGGGATGGGCCGTAATATGCGCCTTTTTGGCTCGTAGGTGGATGGTTGCGGGATTGTGCAGTTCCAATCCGAGTTTTTCATTCTCAATCCAATTTTCTACGACCTTGAGGAGCGTTCGAAGCACCGTTGCCCGGGGCATGGGCTAATTCCTGCTCGCCGTGTTTCTTGGGGTGGAGCAAGCACGGGAAGAAGGTTTTTGGGTTGTCCACTCGATGTAATTGATCTGACCTCAAAACATCATTTGGTACTCTATTTTCGTTGATTTATTGCAAAGTTATGAATTTCACCTAATTATGTGAACTCTGATTTAACAGCTTCCTGATGAGTGTGATTGGGTTGTTTGGATTGACCCCCTCCACTGAACTAGTGGGGCAAGCTTTTGAGGAGCTCCATGGTGGCCTTGAACGTAGTTGGATCAAAGCTACTAGGATGGAGAGGAGGGTTATGGATCTGAACAATGAGAACAAGAAAATGCAATTGAAGTTGAAGAAAAGGAATGAGCTCATGGAAACAATGGGTTTTCTCTTTGTTCTTGGTATCAGCATTGTGGCTAGTTTAGTTTCTATTTGGTCTAAGCAAGCCAATTAAGTGGCAGTGTGTGTGCTATGTTTCTGCTAGTGTGTTGTGCCCTAGATGTAATGTTGTGAACTTGAGCAGATGTAATTCTATCATTTGTGCACTGTTGGAGCTACTTTCTCTTGGTAATACAAAATTTGTGTTAAAATTTTCACCAATGCTTTAATTTGGTATTTAGGGGCAATGTTGCCTGGTAGTAACAAAACAGGTGTGGTCCAGTGTTCAGCACAGAATGACAGCAAAAGGTTCACATGAGAGAATATAGTTCCTTCTCCCAAAGAAGGATCATCTCTGTTAAATTGCACTTCTGCCCTATCCTCATCAGAACTCTCAGAATAAGCCATGTCATAATCCTCCTCTCTCTCATCTGAATCTGTCTCTTCAAATTGAGGGAGGGGGATAGAATCTTCATCTTCTGGAATTGCCTCTTTCCCCTTGGGCACTTTCCCAATTACAAATTCTGGATGCAAGATTTCATCCTCATCATCTGTGGGAACATCATCATGAGCTTCCTCTTCTATGATAGGAGCAACATCTGATTGTTTGCTACTGCTAGGACCAGCTCCAGTTGGTTCATGTACTGAACTAGAACTACCTCTGAATTTCCTGCATTCCTACCACCAGAAGTACCTCTCTCACCAGAACTACCTTTGCCACCAGAACTACCTCTCCCTCTTGTCTGGCTGCACCTAGCTTGAGAACTATTACCTTGTGATCTAGTACTTCTCCTCTCAATCTCTCTTCTGATTCTTTGTATTACATTGATTTCAATCTCTGCACACTTACTTTCTGCATATGTTCCAAACATGATAGCTAGCTCATCATCACACCGGACATGCACCCAAGCAGTATTTGCCATATCCCAATACCTAATTTCAACACCATCATATAACCCCCATGGATATTTCTCTGATATAGCACTTCTAAACTTGATAAAAGTTGATGTACAATCAACAACCAATGGGAAAGAAAACCCTGTGCCAGATCATTTGGTACCCGAACTGCCTAACACACTTGTTTCCATTCTACAGTTCATATTAAACGCTCTAGCTGAGTCCATCCTACGACAAATATTCAGAAAGAAAAAGCAAGTTCATGAACAGCGCACAAGCACGGGAGCCCTTGACGAAATTACCCTAAACAAGCGCGCATGCAAGCAAATGATGAGTGCGCATAGAGACATACCCTCTTGGAACCGCCCTTGTAGTCGCCGTCATGCCGCCCCCGCCGCTACCATGAACATCGGCCATTCCGTCTGGTCGCCGCCGCTTCTACCACTTCTAAAGACCGACGATGAGCGGGGCAATCAGATCCACCGCCTCCACATCTGGATCCACGAGCTCGCCCTCGGCAGCCACCGCGATAGGGGAAATCGATGAACTAGGGTTAGGGTTTGTGTCGCGAGAGAGAACAGAAGAGAAGAGAAGGGGGGAAATGAGATGGGGTTGGAGAGATGCGTGCAGGCCCCACATGTAAGAAGGAAGGGACAAAGATGTCCAGAATAACCACCTAACGTGGTCAAAGCACTTTGACCAGACGGAAAGGGTACGGAGGGGTATTTTCATTAGCGTCATAGACGGAAGAGGGGTATAGTTGAGCACTGTTTTATTTTAGAGGTAAAGATGAGGCCGGGGCGAAGTTAGGAGGGAAATGTAAATGTCCCTTTTTATTAATTGGCCATGAAATTTTTTAAACATTAATCACGACAAATTTAATTCATGGATCATGGCAATTTTTGGTAATTCATCATGCCAAATTGAGTGTATAGATCATGGCAATTTTAGTATTTTGACCATGACAGTTCTAGCATTTTGAACATGAAAAATATTTTTTGTACGAACCATGACAAATTTTAATTCATGTATCATGACAAATTTAAGTAATTCACCATGACAGTTTTAGTGTATGGTTCATGGTAAATTTGAGCCAGTAACCATGCATTTTTAAAATAACCGACGACATATTTCTTTTTTTACTTATGAACAATGTCAGAATTGTTTCATGGATCATCACAAATTTTAGTAATTCATCATGGAAAGTTTAGTTTGTTACTTCCTTTTTTTATAACATGTCAAGATTTATTTTAAACATAGAAGAAAAAGTAGTTGAAAAATATCATGACAACTTCAGTATAATCATGATGGCAATTTATGTGCAATAAACATAGCAACTTTTAATCAAAGAAATCATCAAAAGATACCAATATGAGATCTTGTTTCGAAGATCTCCTCGCATCGAATTTAATGGTGATTTTTTTTCATTTGAGTTTCTATTTAAGAGATAAAACATTTTAAAATTTAAAAAGACAAAAAAATTATGTTGACAACATCAGTTTCGTCACTTGTGCATGCATGCGGTGACGTGATGCAACGATGATCATTGAGCGTGTGGCTATTGTTGCTTCTACCACACACGTAAGCGTTATCGCGACCCTATTTTTTAGTTTAATCAAAATATCTTTCCGTGTCTGCTAGTAATATTAGTCGCACGTGCAATGCACGTGCATATTTACTAGTAAAAGTAGGAAGAAAGCATGTTTTGAGATAGTAGTTTTTTTTTCACCTTTGACCTTGCCAATTGGGCAAACTCTCTTGTAATTAACATAAAAATTGTGACAAATCAATACTACTGAATAAAACCAGCAAGGAAGAAAGCTTCCCATGTATATAGGAAAAATAATAAAAGCAACCCACAACATGTCGTGTGGTCGTCTGATCCGAGGTGCCTAAGAAGTTTGAAAGCAAATCAATGTCACGGCAAGATACCTGTGAAGAATGACGGCAAGATTTCATGGGTTGTGATCGGGCTGTATCTCGGCCCAACATGCTCCCCCAAAAAATTAGCTGACGACGTGGGTCGAACGCCAGGACCGTCCGGTAGGCTCATTCGACTGTTTGGCGACTGCCTGTGGGTTCCTGGCGGCTGGCGCTGCTGTTGAATCATTTGCATCGCGCAGAGCGACAGCAAAGCTCCGTGCTTTGAGGCAATGATGCAAAACATCGTACTCTCAGGCTGTAGGCCACCACTAGCAAGATGGACACGATGGCCCAAATTATACAGGTTGCCCATGATATATACTCCCTCCGTCCGGAAATACTTGTCGTAGGGATGAATGTATCTATATGTATTTGAGTTCTAGATACATCCATTGGTATCCATTTTTATGACAAGTAATTCCGGACGGAGGGAGTATATATTTTTTTGAAACTGCGGCAAAAGACTCCTCTCTTAATTAATACTGCTGATATATTAAGCAAGAGAAAACAAATCACAAGAGTTTTACTATCAGTGTCAAAAATGGTCTTACATTTCGGGACGGATAGAGTGCATTGCAGGGTACATGAAAAATAAACTAGTCCTGCTTCGGTTATGGAGTGTTTTCGCACTCAAACAACCAATGCACAGAGAGACCAGGTTGCATTATGCCCATCTTGACCAGATGCAAGACGCTTGCTTCAGGGAGATTCTTGTGCTCGGAAATACTCCAGCAAGTATATATCGCTGAAAAACCTGCATGAATTGCTGAGAAATTTGATCCAACGGCTGATGGCGTGAATGAGGAATAGTTAAAACACATATTGTCACTTCTTTTTCTAAAATAGCACAAAAAAATGAATATGAACAAAGATAAAAAGAAGAAGAAATCAATAATGAAGAACCGAAATAGAAAATAAAAAAGGTCAAGGAAAAAAAATGAAAAATTAAGCTAAAAAACTGGACAATAAGAAGATACTTCCTCTTTCCCAAAATGTAAGACCATTTTGGACACACCAAAATGTAAGATCATTTTTGGCTCTGTGCCAAAAATTGTCTTACATTTTGGGACGAAGTCAGTATTAGAAAAATATACAAAAACAAAATGTATAACAGCCCAAAAGAGAGATGGAATGCGGCCCGTGTAAAGAAGGAAAGAAACCCATGTAAAAAAATGAGCAGCCTCCTACCAGACAACGCAAGAACAAAAGAAGGAGGATAATGGGCCGCGCCCGCATCGCTATACAAAGCCGCAGTTCTCTCTCAAAAACAAAAGATCCTGCACAAATTACTGTCTCTAAAAAAAATCCGGCACAGATCACAGAGAAAAAATATAACTGACAATACATTAGCGTGAATGAGACATAACTAACACTCAGCCACCTGAGTTTAGTAAAAAACGTTAAAATATCAATTTGATATCATATAGCCATGTCTCCGTGTTACCGTATTTTGAAAGGGGAAGGAGATGCTGACGTGCATGCTGCAAATAAAATCATGCAAACCAAACATATCTTCCGGTGCCTGATAGCGTGAGCTTTGATCTGCACTGCAGCTGCCGATCAAACTTGAGTTGTCTTTGCTATTCGTCACCATTTCATCTTGGTCACAACCAAACCTCCAATAAATTATGGGTCCAAAAAATCGGCCATACAGCGTCCACGCGGGTGAAAGCAGCGCTCTAACAGCGACGCAATAATGTCGCGCGTGGTAAAAACGCGCTCCTTCCGTCGGCGTTGCTTCATCTACCTACACTCCTCGCCGCCGTTCCTCAAACGCTCCGTTTCTTCGACGAACAGCGCCCGGCGGCCATTTGCAGTTCGACGCCCACAAGGTGTTTGACAAAAGCAAGCTATGCATTGCTTAACTTTATATTTGTAGATGAATTTGGTGCATGTTGTTTGTAGTTTTTAAATTAGTTTTGAATCAAATTTATAGATGGGTTCGTCTTATGATTATTTCTGTGAAGAATTTGATCTTCAAGAGGAGGAGGATAGCTTAATGATCCTAGCTATCCATGTCAATAAAAAGCCGAAGCACGATGGTTTGGTTTTCGATCGTCGGAAACTGTGGAGGGAAAGGATTGTTGCCCATAACAGATTAATGAGGAACTACTTTGTGGAGAATCCCACATACCCCACATCATACTTCCGGCGGCATTTTAGAATGAGCATTAAGTAGTTCAAACTCATTGCGGAGAAACCAGCGAGGCATGATTGGTTTTTTCAGCAAAGGAGGAATGCCATCGGAGAACTTAGGCATAGCACCTTCCGAAAGGCGACCGCCGCCTTGCGTATGTTGGCATACTATATTCCAGCGGATCTAGTTGATGATCACTTGGTCATAGGTGAGAGTCAAGTCATCATGTGTGTCAAGCGCTTCATACTTGAAATTATGCATGTTTTTGGTCCGTAATATTTGAGAGCTCCTAAATCTGTAGACACCGTCAGGCTTTTGGAGTTCAACAAAGCTCGCGGGCTTCAAGTTAGGCTTGGCTCAATAGATTGCACGCGAGTTAGAAGAACTGTCTTGCTGCATTGCATGGGAAATTTCACAGTCAGAAAAAGGATTTCACTCTAATCCTTAAAACGGTGGCCGATCACGAGACTTGAATGTGGCATGCTTTTTTCGGAATGCTTGGATCTTGCAATGACATCAATGTTATTCAACGGTCACCACTCATGATTAGGATTGCAAATGGTGAAACTCCACCGATGGAGTTTGTAGCGAACAACCATACATACTATCCTGTGGCTGGCATCTACCCAAGCTGGTAGACATTTGTGAAGCCGTTAAAGGCACCGCAAGGTAAGAAAAACTTGATTTTCAAATTGCTGAGGCGGCGGCTAGAAAAGATGTGGAGAGAGCTTTTGAGATTTTGCAAGACCAATTTGCTATTGTGAGAGAGCCAGCTAGATTTTGGGATCAAAATATCAGAACACTTGTGTGATCATACATAACATGATCATCAAGAATAAGCATGGACCAAATTTAGACTATTCTCAGTACGAGCTGATGGCAAGACCCGTGTGAGTCCGAAGAACGTTGCGAGGGTGGCCCATTTTGTTGCCTCCTATCATGTCATTCTACGTGCCGAAACGCATGATGAGATTTAAAATGGTCTAGTCGAGGAGTGGTGGTCATGGAATGGACAACGTATGAGTTGATGTTACAAATTATTTGTTGTATTAAAAATAAACTATTTATTGTATTTAATCATGAACTATTTTTTGTATTATTCATGAACGATTTGTTTGGATTAAAATAATAATTAAATTATTTATTATTGATTTATTTTGTATATGTTTGATTTTCTTGGTTATGTGTTTAAGTGAGAAATATGTTTATGTTTTATTTAGTGCCACAGCTGCAGCGCTATCTGCGCTGCCCTAAATTTTACATCTTGTGTTAAAATTAACACATGTTTGCTACTCCCTCCGTTCCAAAATATAAGACATTTTAGAGATTTTACTAGGAGGCTACATACAAAGCAAAGTGAGTGAATCTATACTTAAAAATATGTCTATGTACATCCATATGTAGTTCATAGTGTAATCTTTAAAATGTCTTATATTTAGGAATGGATGGAGTATTTCGGAATTCAAAAAAATTTAGCACACCGTGCTACGGTTCGTCTGTTAGAGATGCTTTTATACTGCACAGCCAGCTACCGATGCTGGTGTGTTGGAGTGAAATGGATGAAAGATACGGAGCTGAGATTGGATGGTTGCCAATATATATCACCGCCTCAGCACGGTTTCATCGATACTGTTGCGGTGTCTATGATCATCTGCTGCTCGTGGTTGGCTCCGTGTTCACAACCGGTCGACAGTCACACTGCCGGCACAGTCACTTTTAGTTTTGATTCTTAAAGGATTACTAGAATGGACCTTAGCCATGAAGCGAAGAGCAACCGACAAATGAAATGGAAGCGAAGCGAGCCTCGCCGGAGCGCACTAGGAAGAGAACCAGACACACTTTGTTCTACAGCTCCTCCCTAGCTACGCTAGTCGCAGTCATCCAATCCAGCCCGGTCATTCAGTCAAGATCTCAGACCAGATTTCTTCTGGAATAACTACTTTTAAATAAAAACCGAGATTAGATCACTTGTATCGAGCTCCTCCTCCTCCGGGCTCGTCGCCGGTGGAGCTCAGCTGGGTGGGCCACGCAAGCCCGCAACAGCGACGGCGGCGTCAAACATTCCTGCATGCACCAACGACCCCAGAGACCCCAAAAGATGAGAGGGAGAGGGACGCCGATGGATCCCAAGAGGAGGAGGAGAAGAAAGCAACCGGGATGGAAAAGCTTTGGTCGTCCATCCAATCTCGCATCCTTCCTTTGGCCTCCTTTTTTCCTTTCGTCCCAAGTGGAAGACATGATAGGATCCGGGGATCGATGAGACGATCACCACGCGCGCCCGGCCGGGCTGGCCATCTCCTTCTCCGGGCACCTTGTGCGGATCGCGTCCTCTCTTTTAGTCTTTTTGCGACGAGATCCAAGGGTCCCGTCGGTACTTCAGGTGGCCGTACTGCCCACCAATGCATGCATGACGCGGCGGCCATCATCGATCGTCGGCCGAGTGGGTGTCGACGGCGACGAGCTGGCTGGAGGAGGAGGGCGGCCGGCCGGCCGGGTAGCTAGTGGTGAAGCGAAACGAGGTTGTGCCGGAAAGTTTGTCTTGTCTTTGGTTAAAAAAGTTGGGCGTTTTGCGTAGCGTGGCGCGTCCGCGTGGTTGGGTTGGGTACATTGGATGGATGGGGACGTGGATATCTACTCTACTCTACGCGGTGGTGCGGTAGTGGGAAATCCGTCAGGTCGCGGAATCGCTTAGACGACACATGTTCTTGTCCCTCTCACGCTCATCAGATAGTGCGGCCGCACAATATAGCTATGTATCCCCTTCGTCCCGTAATATAAGACATTTTTTAATATAAATGTAGTGCCAGAAAAGTCATACGTTATGAGACGAACCACTCCCTTCATTCCATGATATAAAAGATAAAGGTGCAGTGTCAAAAAATGTCCTGCATTACGAAACAGAGGGAGCAGTTGTTTCACCGGAAGTGATACATACCGGGTGCACAAATTTGTTTCACGAATACAAAAGGTGAGCACGTCATGCGTGCTCCCGAAACGAGTTGATCGATAGATACCACAGATCTATCTATCTGTGGGCTGTGACAAGCTCGCTAAGCAAAGCAGCGCAGCTAGCTCTCGATCGATCCACTGGCTGGCAGTGGCAGATGTTACATCGCACGCGTGGGGGTTGGATGGGCGACACCAACACGTACGTCTGCAATGGCTAGGCTGCAGGACGGGCGTGCTGCGGCCGAAAGCCTAGGGCCGGCCGGACGGAGTTCCTGCGGATGGCGACGTGCATGCGTGTGCCAGGCCGCACGGGAACGGAGTGGAGTCGACCGGTTCACGTCACGGATCGCATTGCAAGCCCGGAAGATCTATGTAGCAGATCAGATCATGCCCGCCAATCACCGGGTTGCTTTTTCGTGGCAAGTCACTGGTTTACTTACTGTTCTGGTTAAGAACGACAGAAACAGCAGCTGCATGCGGGCCTAGATAGTCTACGAGCACAGTGAATAAAGAGGGGAAAAAAGTACGGTGAGCATGATTGGTGTGGCCGTTCAGATCAAGGAAATCACGTCATTGGTGTGATCGGTCAAAAAATATACTCCCTCCGTTCCAAAATAACTGTCTCAAACTTAGTACAACTTTGTACTAGAGCTAGTATAAAGTTGAGACAGTTATTTTGGGACGGAGGGAGTATCTTATACCGCCTCTGGAAAATTAACTCGGCGCGCTTGTGCTTACCGATTGTACGGTTGCGTTAAGCTTGCTTACTAGTTACTTATACTACATGATTTGTTGTGCACAAATTAATAGTGCACAATAAAACTCCAAAAAATAGACTAGACAAAATATGCAAAACCTGTCTAAGCAAGATCATCATTACCTCTCGTAACTCCAAATGCAGCCTTAGTCGGATCAGACGTCAGAGTGTATCCAAGCAAACCTACCTTGATCGCCTTCTATGAAGTTAAGCGAGTTGGCCTAGGCGTTGTCGGTCCCATCTTCGTTAAAGATGGGAGCCATGACCTAACCCACAACCCACGACCTAACCCGCGCGGCTGTGCCGCCCCGTACCGGGGAGACCTCCGGATACCTCGAGCAGTGGCGGAGCTTGAGCGAAAAATATGGAGAGGTCATGGGCTTGAGGGGGCAAACCTCATTATTTTTAACCGATTTGGAGTAAAAAATGAATCTAATATAAATAAATATAGGCTTATTTGTTTTTTAGCTGGGGGGGGGGGGGGATGGCCGAGGTTGGCCCCCACCAAACTCCGTCACTGCACTCGAGCCCCCCTCCCTCCGCTGCCCCCGGAGGCGTTACCGGGCAAAGCCCGCGTGGCGTGGCGCCAGCTGGGCTCCCGTCAGGTGCGGTCGAGGGCATGTAGGCGGCATCGGCCCTCGTTCCTACAGCCACGGTGATGTGCGGTGGTGGCATCGGAGGCGCGTAGGCGACAAGCGGCCGACAACAACGGCGGGGTAATTGGGCTTTATATGGATACTTTCCGCCAGGAGGGTACTAAGTGCCTGCACCGTGTTGACGACGGTCTGCGACTCAAACATGGCGATGGTGGCCTTCTCCTTCCGCCAGAGGTAGGCATTGAGATATGGTTGATCTTGGGATTTCATGTCTCACAAAAAAATTGACTAGGCGGTGGCCCTAGTGGTCTTTGCATGAAGTTGCCGTCCTACATGTGCCCAGTCCTCTTTGATCTACCCATCGACGAGGTCCAGATTTTTCCTTCGAAGGAAAACAAAGACTGACATGTATGGCGTTATTTGGGCACCTTGGTTAGATAGGGGCCGATCGTGTGCACCCGCAACATCAGCATCCAGCTTCACCAGGGTATCGCGAAGCTCTATATTTGTTTATACCTTGGGACATGCCTGCACCAAGATTTCCAACAGATCAAGACATGCTGAGAATGCCATGGCATGATTGAAGGATTTGTAAGGGGCGAAGGAGGGGTATTTGAATGTGATGGAGACTTTGCTTCATAGGAAGTTGTTTAGACTTTGCTTGCGTGATATGTTCACATCTAGACCGAACACGGGTTCCTATGAGCATAGTAGTACATAATTCGTATTAGTAGTCTCCGCAAATGGGGGCGGCAGCATTTGAGGACTTCTTTGTTGGTGGTGCTCCTTTGAGTACCGAGTTGTGATTTTTAGGGTGAAAATCTAAGGTCTAGCCTTTATTGGTTGTGTATCGTAGTGGCCTTGTTGAATGCATTGGTTTGGAAGCGCGGTCTAATCTTTCTGCAGGGTGAAAACCTACGAACTTTGATCGGCCAATGACAATGCTTGTGCATTGTTTCCTTCCCGGAGGCGTTGATTTGAGAGCTTCTTTCTAGTCTAGGTGTTGTTTTGGGTGGTGGTTAGAGTGTTGCTACTGCGGGTGATTGATCACCATTGTAGTGTCATTTTTTCCCTCTCTTTTTTTGGGTTGCGTGCATCGTGAATATTTTTTACATTTTCTTGGTGTAGAGGCTAGGTGTAATAGGTATATGTTTGATATTAATATATTCCCCTTTTTACAATCTTCACTAAAGAAGACTCAAATAATTTTATTGGAGCATCTCTAGCACACCCCGTATAATGCCCTCACCCGCAAAATAACCGCCAAAATGCGGGTTTGCGCGGAAAATGTTGCCCGATCATACCCCACAAACGCGTCCGACCCGTAAACTTTTTTGAGGGGGGCGACAAAGTCCCCTCCCCGACCCGCGAAGACATAGGTTTCCGCCTCGCCTATACGGTTCCATGTATCCCAGGGAAACGGTTGGCGGGATGGACATTTCAGCCTGCGCCCTTTCCCCACCGCCCCCACCGGCTCCCCCGGATCCGCCAAACCACCGCGGTCGGAGAGCCACCACCAGAGATGGAGTTGAGCTTGTGCGAGAAGTTTCTGCTCGAGGATTCATCCGATACGGATGACTCGGATGTTGAGACGGTGCTTCTCACATTTCGCCAGCAAAGTTTGGTGATGGCCCTTGCCGTGAAGGAGCACGAAGACGAGAACCGAAAGAGGCGGCGAGGATCAATCGTCGGTCGTCTTTGCATTCCTCGAAATCGGCATCTCGGAAACGAGATGCTGATGCAAGACTACTTCACCGCCAATCCAACATACCCGCCACACCTCTTCCGGAGAAGGTATTGTATGCGTAGATCCCTCTTTGTAAAAATTGTTCAAGCTTGTGAGGCGAATTATCGATATTTTACTCAAAGATGGAATGCCGTAGGCTTGAAGGGATTTAGTGCATATCAAAAAATCTCGACAGCTATATGGGTAATTTCTTACGGTGTTTCGGCTCACTATACCGATGAGTACCTTCGCATTGGGGAAGATAGTACAATTGAGTCTATGTGTAGGTTTGCCAAAGTGATTGTCCGTGTCTTTGGTCCTGAATATCTTCGGGCACCGAACGAGGAAGACACAAAAAATGATGGTATTTAATGAAAGAAGAGGTTGGCCTCGCATGCTAGGATGCATAGATTGTATGCATGGGACTTGGAAAAAATGTCCAAAAGCACGGCAGGGAATGTATTCTGGCAAGTCTCGTGATACAACAATTGTGCTAGAGGCCGTATCTTCACATGATTTATGGATTTGACATTGATTTTTTTGGTATGCCGGGTACTCTAAATGATATCAATGTGTTGCAACGGTCTTATTTGCTTGCTAGGCTTGCTGGTGGTGATGCTTCAGCTTGCAACTACACTATCAATGGGCATGAATACACAAAAGGGTACTATCTTGCAGATGGTATATACCCTCTTGGTGCACATTTGTGAAGAGCATGAAAGACCCTCAAAGTAGGAAAGAGTCTGAATTCGCAAGGGCACAAGAGGAAAAGACATTGAAAGAGCATTTGGTGTTTTGCAATCTAGATTTGCCATTGTTCGTGGTCCTCCTCGGTTTTGGGACAAGTGATCCTTGAAAAACATCATGACATGTTGTGTTATTCTTCACAATATGATTCTCGAAGATGAGAGAGGCATGAACTTGGAGTTCTTCTATGATAATGTGGGTAGCCGTGTCAAACCAGCTAGATATCCTAACCGTTTTAGAGCTTTTCGCCGGACCTACACTGGGATTGAAAATACAAACATCCACTGTCAACTTGAAAAGGAATTCATTGAGCACCATTGGCAAATGGCTGGGCAGTAACACATTCTATTTTTTCATTCATGCGTGATTTGTATACGGAAAAGGTTTTATATTGAATTATTTAGTTTGCTACGATGATTTGAATAATTATTGTATTTTAGATGATTATTGTATTTGTAATATTGATATTTTACTTATATTGCACATTTATAATTTTAATTTAAGGGGTCGACGCGGTGCCGCCCGAGCAGATCCTGCATTACCGACCCGTAAAGATGTATCTTCTGCGAATATCTATTTTACGAGTCCGATTTGCGGGATCTGACTCTGTCCGCGTCCGCACCGGTCCGTAAAACCTTTTTTCATGGACCGTAAATGATTTCTACGAATTTACTTTATACTTTATACGGGGTCTGTTAGAGACGCACTTAGCTTTTGCGAAACTAGGAGAATATATCATCACCTTTAAGGAATCAAATAGTGGTGAATTGCAGCAAATCCGAAGAAAGTGAGCTGATCAAGCCCATCAACATTATCCATTTTAACAACCCGCAAAAAAAATGTTATCCATTTTAACTGATCATTCTACTAGGATCAAATCAGTGGCGTAGACAGTTAGTAAAAGGAAACTGCAAACCTAGGTAAATTAGTCTAAATAAGTACTCCTAGCACTTCCGACAATTAACAGAGCACGTACGTAGCTCCTAAATAAGTGCCTCATGGCACTCCGCAGTACACATATCTCGGAGAAAAGTGTAGTCGTCATCGTCATGCCGATCCTCCACCTGCTTATTTCTTCAGAGAAACACCATCATTGCCTATTCATGGCCATATCCCATACGAACATGAACACCGTAGACAGGCCATGATGAGAGGTTGGATGAAATTGTCATCATCATGGCGAGCAAATTGTGACAACGACGGTCACACGTGCGCACCGGGAGGGGAGGGTAGGATTTGTGGGGGTGACTTGGAGGCAACTATGATCGTTTTTTCAGACCACAACTATGATTGCTCGGTAGCACATACTACTTGCGGATCTTTTTTCTGGTTGCCGCAAAAATAAGTTCGTAAACAAGTGCATGTAGCTGCATTGTTCAAACTATAAGTTGGTCGTTTTGTCCCTTTTTATTGCTCACTTGCTATTTATTTTGTAGAGACAACAAGTTCAGTGTTCCCGCAAAAAATAAAACGATAAAAAATTCAATGTGCGCGCCCACGTGCCTAATATCTGCTTTGTATGGTTTTCAGGCACTATTATGTCCTGCGTGGAGTATTATGTTAATCGAACTATAGAAAAGGAAAGTATGCAGGATCTTGCCCTCAAAAAGATGGAAGATCTGATCTTAGTAAATCTTATTCCGGATATCAGTTTGAAATTCCATAGAAAAAAGATGTAGTCACGGCAGGCAGTATTGTCCTCATTGATACGATCGATGTGTGTGCAATCCAAAATTTAGTAGTACGTTTCTTTGTGATGGAACGTGTCCATTCGAATTTAAATCCTATAATTTACATTGATGGTCGCACATTTCCGAGTTTGTTTTAGATTTTTCAGCGATATTCATTCATCGCTATGGCATGTCCGTCAACTATAAATCGTTTGGGGTGACTTGAACTATCTCAAGTTGTGAGATCTTAATCTCTAAAAAATGCTCATCAAGTGGAACATGCTTGCGTACGTTCGTAAAGAACGATCACGCGTGTGCGTGTGTATATAAACTCCAACTTCTGCCACCACTCCGTGACGTGAACAGAGAACAATAATAAACAAAACAACAGAATATGCCACCGCTGGCCCCATAATAATAATTCCCATGGAAAAAAGCCATCGATCGGCATATAACCGAGACACGCACGATGGTCATTTCGAGCCGGCATGCTAAAAATGGTTCGCCCTTTTGGCACACAAACAACTTGTTTATACTTGTTTTCTCCACGTAGAATCATTCGATACCTCATATCGGCCGGTGCATCTTTCTGGCGTTGCCTCTCGCTTTGTAGGTTCCTAGATAACCATGTCATGACACATGGAAATTCATATCACGCATCATTATTCGCATCACGGCACACCTGCGCGGTACGATCGGATCGGAGAAGCATTAGCATTTGGGAAGGAAGGAAGGAAGAAAGAAAGGAACTGCGGCGAGTGGAGGACACGTACACGCGCACGAAGCCCGCCGGGGAGGCCGAGTGGGGTGACGATGCGGCGTGCATGGGGCCCGGCCCGGCCCGGCCCGGCCTCCTGCCTGGCTCGCTCGCGTAGGGAGGTCGCGGTCTGGTGGGAAGGCGCCGGTCGCGGTCGGCCGGGCTCGGGCGCGAGCGTGCGCCAGGTCGGCCGACGGGAGCGAGGCATTGACCATTGGCATTGGGCCCGCATGGCGGCGGGCGGGGGAGGGATGTGGAGGACCGCACGCGCTTCGGGGCACTCCCTCGCGGCCCCACGCCCTGTCGAGGGAAGACGTGTCGCCGCGCGGTTGGTTGAAGCCTTCAACGGCCATCACGGGTAGGGGACCGGGGTCTTTTACGACGGCGCGGCTTCGCAGTTTTTTTTCTTATAAACTCGACGAGATAGGCCCTGTTTTTTTAAAAAGTCCTACGACTTTTTTTGTCCCAACTAAAAAGTCTCTAGTCCCTATCTGTTTTTTTCCAAAGACAAAACATGGACTAAAGGTCATTAAATGACATGCAAAAAGATCATGTTACCCCTAGTAATGTACTAGAAGTTATTAAATGACATGCTAAAAGTAGGGGCACTGTTGGAAAAAGTGTCAAAAAAGTCCCTCCCATAGGGACTTCTTCCTTTAGTCCCAAATACCCTCTTTTAGTCCCTAAAAATCCCTCATGTTTCTTTCACATGAAACTAAAAGGGACTTTTTTTAGTCCCTACACCAAAAAGTCCCTGGAAAGAAACACCCCCATAATTACCCGTGCATTGCGACGGTATACAAACATCATTTACGCCCTGTTTAGATTGTAGTTTTTCTGCTAAATACACTCGTAAAAAATACAGACGTCCCCTGGTCGTTTTGGTTTCCAGCTAAGAAATGATCTAGCCCAATAATTTACACAGGTAAATTAAATACATAGTCTGTAATTAAACATCTATAATTACGTTGGTGCATTTTTTTTATCAAGTTGTTTATGCAACTGCCATGATTTATCAGCCATCTTATTGATAAGCACTTATGTAATACTTCCCTCTTTTTGGTCTATAGGATTCATCTTTAAAAAAATAAATTTTTCATTATATTAGGCTCATTTTAAGTTCAGTTGAGTTAAAGAGTTTTGAATCTCACGTCACACTTTATGAAAGTGGGAGAATTATTCTACATGGACCATACAAGTTCAACGAGTAGAAAATATTGCTTCACTTATTGCTTCGGGAGTTCAATAGGTGGGAAATATTTCATTAGGCAATTTTGTATCCATAAAATTCGTGTCATCCACTCATGGTGTATCGTGATTAATAAGATTTCATATTTGAGCCCTCTAAAGGAGAACGGAGGGAGTAAGAATTTATTAATTTTCCAAAGAAAAAGATTATTACGAGAAAGATCGGAGATGGAAGAAAAATACTATCTTACTGTTAAGCATCTAGTTGGCAATAATTTATTCAGTTACTAACAAATATTATTATTTGGGAGAGGATATCAGATATAGATAGAGCCTGGATGAAGGAGAGGGTAAAACGGGAACCTTATGTTCTTTTCAAGTAGTGGAGATAGTTTTTATTGCATTTGCACTTCGTCTCCCCGTACGGTTTATTTGTCTCTCAAAGCCCAGTACGGATGACTGTTATCGACTACTCATGCGTTTCTGGTGAGCTGGAAGGTAATGTGATTAGAGCATCTCCAACGTTTGACTTCTACATCTACATCGATGCGAGAGTCGGCCATCCAACCACATCTCCTAAAGGTACATTAGGTCCATGTAATTCGAAATTCAAATGCATCACGCGTGATCATAACAAAAAAGAGACAAGCATGCATATTGTTTACATGTCCGGTCACAAAAGAATACCAGTCCGACAGTCCGTGCAAAAAATTAAACATTCTCTCATGTCGGACCGGCAATCCAAGCCTTCACGCTTACTCTATTGACATTGCCTTCTCCCTCACCGTCACCTCCTTCTTCGCCCTCTCAAGCCGAGCCTTTGTGCACATTGATACATCTCCAACGTATCGATAATTTATGAAGTATTCATGTCATATTTATCTATGTTTATAATACTTTTATATGACTTTAACACACTTTATATGATTTAATTAGCAATGGAACTAACCCAGACTAAGGTTATTTTTCGTAGAATTACGTGGTGTTGTTTTTGTGCTCAAAATAAAAGTTCTCAGAATCGCGTGAAACTTTTTAACGATTTCTTCTTAAACAAATAAGAAATAATTTAGCGAAGAACCACCGGAGGGAGGCTATCAGGTGCCCCCAAGCCAACAGGGCGTGCCTAGGAGGGTGTACATGCACTGATGGCTTGGCACCACTTCGTGTCTCCGTTTGACGTAATTCCAACGTTGAAAAATCATATATATTGAGTAACCCCCAGAAGTTAACCTAGAACTCCCGCTTCGCCGCCACAAGCCTCTATACCGAAGAAAAGTCATTCGAAGCCCTCTTCTGACACCCTGTCGGAGGGGGAAATCATCACCGGAGGTCATCTTTATCATCCCGACGGTCTTCATGTCGAAGAGGGAGTATTTCACCCTTGGGGATGAGGGTATGTACCAGTAGATATGTGTTTTATATCTCTCTCTCTCGTGTTCTTGAGATGTCACGATCTTGATGTATCATGGGCTTTGTTAATATAGTTGGATCATATGGTGTTTGTCCCTTGATATCATCATGTGCTTTCCCTTCGAGATTTTGTTTTGTGGGATTGAATATTGTATTTAAGATAACTTGATGTATGTCTTGCATGTGGATACCCATGGTGACAACGGGGTGTTCTATTGATTCACTTGATATATGTTTTGGTATTCAACTTGCACATTCCCGAGGTGACAATGGGGTAATCTATGCATATGTTGATACACATTCTTGTCCTACTTTTTCCGATAGAAATCTTGGGGTACCCTTTGAAGTTTTTTTGAGTTGGATTGAATATCAAGAATCTGAAATTGTTTGATGCATCTCGAATAATTAACCCGCTCATACTTGAGATGACATTGAAGTATCTATCTGACATTATGGTTGATTGATGTGTATCATAGGTGTTATTCTAGTACGAACTCTAGGGCTATTTGTGACACTTACAGGAATAGGTCAATATTTTGATCCAAAAGAATAGCTTTGAGGTCGTTTTACTACCTACACAAATTTCACCTTATGTTCTCCGCTAGATATGAACTATGCAGTGATTCTTTGTCGCATGTTGAGGGATGATCATATGATTCTATTATGTTACCATTGTTGAGAGATTGCACTAGTGAAAGTATGAATCCCGGGCCTTATTCCAAGCATTGAAATACCATTTATGCTCACTTTGCTGCTTTCTACCTTGTTGTTTTTATATTTTCAAATTACAAAAACGTATATCTACTATTCATACTACACCTATATCACAATCTCTTCGCCGAACTAGTGCACCTATACAATTTACCATTGTATTGGGTGTGTTGCGGACACAAGAGATTTCTTGTATTTGATTGCAGGGTTGTCCGAGAGAGACCATCTTCATCCTACACTTGAAGGAAATTTGTTGTTGTCCTACAAAACTGTGGACTTGGAGGCCCAACAACGTCTACAAGAATGAAGTTACATAGTAGACATCAAGCTCTTTACTCACGCCGTTGCCGGCAAGGTATGTGCTTGAAGGTAGATCTTTAGATCTTGCTATTGAATCTTTTAGTTTCTTTTTTGTCACTAGTTTGGTTCATAAAAAATAAAACTAGAAAAAATGTCATTGAGTTGGCCTCAAATGCTTCGTCTTTATAGTGTCTTTCGGGAAAATGATGGTTCGGAAAATTGTGCCAAACTGCTAGAAGAAGAACTCAATAAAATGATTGACATTCAATCCTGGAATGATGATCATGATTAAAATTTTGTTAGTATGAATTCTATGAATATCCATGATGCTAATGATATGCGTCACAAGCTTGGGGATGTTATATTTTATGAACATGATACTTTTAGTGGCCCAAGCTTGATGAGCAAACTTGTTATGATGATTATGTGCCTCCTATTTATGATGATTATGATGACGACATGTATGTTATAAAGAATAATGATAACCATGAAATTTTTCATCATGATTTTAGTTTTCAATGGGATTATGTCAATCAAGTACCATATGATAGTTATTTCGTTAAGTTTACTCCCACTATTATGAATGATAAGAAGTATGCTTTTGTGGGTAGTGATGAAAATTCGACGCTTGTGCATCATGAAAGGAATATTTATGTGATGGTTATATTGTTCAATTCCTTCATGATTCTACTGAAGTTATTATGAGAGGGGAATATATGCTTATGTGTATTTCAATAATATCAAGTTTTCTTTCTATGTGTTCAAAGTTTTGAAGCTATGCTTGTTTTGCCTTCCTCTGCAAGTTGATTCTTGCTACAATAAATTGTTTGCTTGCAACATACCTATACATAGGAAGTGGGTTAGACTGAAATGTGCTTGCCATGTGAATCATGTTGCTCTTTTGCATGTTTCAATTACTATTCTTATGTGAGCATCATTGAAATCATGATACCTAGCTAAAAGGCATTAAAGAAAGGCGCTTGTTGGGAGACAACCCAACACTTATCCTTTTATTTTTCTGTGTTCACATGATTAAGCTACTATAATATTCATGTTTTGTGTCTTTTATTTTAATTATTTGTCAAGTAAAGTCTTTGGGATAGTGTGGATACTTCTTGAATTAATTTTGTGCAAAAAAATGCATCCAGTATATGAATTACGTGATTTTACTAGAGCATCAAAATACTCTAATTTTTTTTACACAATTTTAACCTATAAATTCTCTATGATTTCCTAATTTTTCATAATTGTCAGTGATGGGTAAGTAAGGTTTTTGTGCAGATCTTTACAAACTGTTCTGTTTTGACACATTCTGTTTTGCATGCATAGTTTGCTTGTTTTAGTGTTTCCACAGATTATATTTATTGATATAAATTATGGTACATTACAGTAGGTATTATGCGAGAAAAATTATGAATCTTGGCTTGACAATACCTAAGTGAATGATCTATCTCTATTACACTAACCCATCTCATGAAGTTTCGTTAAATTTTGTGTGATTGAATTTTCAAGTTTTGGGTGCGATACCGATATGAGGTGAATAAGGAGTGGCAAGAACCTAAGCTTGCGGATTCCCATGTCACTCCCAAGGTAATATGCAAGGAAGACTCAAGCATCTAAACTATGGAAATGTTAGCTTACAGTATTTGATGTCTTAAAATTATTATGAACCTTGTATTTACACTACATGAAGTGTTGATTTATTATTTTGTGTACTAACCTATCACACGAGTTATTTTCAAGTTTTGTGTGGATGAAGATTTTGAGACTTAGGTAAAACCGGGATATGGGAGGAATTAACGAGACACAAACACTCGAGCTTGGGGATTTCCAAGCCTCCCCAAGTCAATATTACAATAAGACTCAAGCATCTAAGTTTGTGAATGCTACACATCCCACCTCTTTTCGTCAACAAATATCGGTTAGCCTATGTTGATCCTAAGTTTTTATTTGTGCACATGATATGTGCTATTCTTAGAGTGCATATTTGTTTCCTTTGCTATTTGAAATAAAATATCAGATCTGAAAATCTTTATTGAGGGAGAGTCCTCACATAGCTACTTGATTGTTTGACTACTCATTGATCTCCACTTATGTCCTTTGAGAGTAGTTTGATGTTTACTCTTGTGCTTCACTTATATCCTAAGAGTAAATTGTGGCTGAATGAAATATAATAAATCTGAAATTATCAATGTGTTTTATTCTTAGTAGTAGTTTCACATTTGGTTTAGAAAGTAAAATCTATTGAAGTTTTATAATCACAATATTAGTCATACAAGCAATTCATGAATGAGTAGTATAAGAAAGAGAACTTTCACATACAAATATATTATCTTGGACATCTTTTATGATTGTGAATACCATTAACTATTTTCAACCCTGATCAAATTGTGGAACTTGTACAAGGAAGACAACATAATGGTTATGTTTGGGTGTATTTGCATAGAATTTATATTGTTATGGATCCTCCAACATGTGGGGCTTGTTTAGAACCTTTTGCTAGCCAAAACTTCATACTAAGTAGAGATACTACTAGTGCATCTAAATCCTTGAGCCAAGTTTATTACATGAGAGTCCACCATACCTACATATATATGGTATCTCACTGTCATTCCAAGTAAATTTGTATGTGCCACCTCTAAAACCTTCAAATAAACATTCGTTTTGTGTGTCAGTACCGCTCATGGAGCAATCGGGACGTACAATATCTTCCATCCTAAGTGGGTTATCCTCATGATGAGTGTTTATTCACTTGTCATTACACGAGATAGGCTAGTAAAAGGGTGCCCAATCCTGCATAATATAAACTAAATAAATAAACAAGAACCCCCTAGAATGTTGATTGTTTGGAGGGCACCCGTGGATACGGTTAGCCATGGAATGTATTTGAATGGTTGAGGGGGAGTAAAATTTCAATTCTGTTTGGGAACCGCCAATAATGTGATTGACATGAAATATGTCAAAGTCCCTTGTCGTAACATTGAAAGGAAAGGCACACCACCCAAAATATATTCATCTCTGTTTTAAGCAATGAGCTCTGGCACCTTTGCAAATCCCTCCTACCCTCTCTGAAGGCACTATCTATTTACTTTTATGTTATTTACTTTTCATGTTGAGTCAACTTCTTATTCCAACCTCAATCTATTAGTTGGTAAGCATCATGTGGTGGGGAAAGATCCAAGCATCTATATCCAGTCAAATATATTTGATCATGATTCATTATAGTTGACAATTATCTTTATGATAAGTGTGTTGGAAGGCGAAACATTAAGCCCCTATGTTTCTCTATGTTTGATGAACATTGTTTGTTCTAAAAATATGCTTTGAGTATTAGCAATCATAGAAGACTATATGATAATTGAGTACGTGGAGCTCTGATGACACACAAGTATAGGGGATCAATCATAGTACTTTTGATAAGTAAGAGTGTTGATACGTCTCCATCGTATCTACTTTTCCAAACTCTTTTGCCCTTGTTTTGAACTGTAATTTGCATGATTTGAATGGAACTAACCCGGACTAACGCTGTTTTCAGCAGAATTGCCATGGTGTTGTTTTTGTGCAGAAATAAAAGTTCTCGGAATGACCTGGAAACTTACGAGGATTTTTTGTGGAATATATAAAAAATACTAGCGCAAGAATTACCCGAAGACACGGAGCCAGGGGCCCACAAGCCTAGGAGGCGCGCCCCCTGTTCTTCCTCGGGAGGGCAGATCTGGAGTCCGTTCTGGGCTCCGGAGAGGGGAAATCGACGCGGTCGTCATCATCAGCCATCCTCCATCGCCAATTCCATGATGCTCTCCATCGTTCGTGAGTAATATCATCGTAGGCTTGCTGGACGGTGATGGATTGGATGAGATCTATCATGTAATCGAGTTAGTTTTGAGGGGGTTTGATCCCTAGTATCCACTATGTTCTAAGATTGATGTTGCTACTACTTTGCTATGCTTAATGCTTGTCACTAGGGCCCGAGTGCCATGATTTCAGATCTGAACCTAATATGTTTTCATCAATATATGTGTGTTCTTGATCCTATCTTGCAAGTTGTAGTCACCTACTATGTGTTATGACCCGGCAACCCCGGAGTGATAATAGCCGGAACCACTCCCGGAGATGACCATACTATGAGGAGTTCATGTATTCACTATGTGCTAATGCTTTGTTCCGGTTCTCTATTAAAAGGAGACCTTAATATCCCTTAGTTTCCATTAGGACCCCGCTGCCACGGGAGGGATGGACAAAAGATGTCATGCAAGTTCTTTTCCATAAGCACGTATGGAATACATGCCTACATTACATTGACGAACTGGAGCTAGTTGCACATCACCCTATGTTATAACTGTTACATGATGAATGCCATCCGACATAATTATCCATCACCGATCCAATGCCTACGAGCTTTTCCTATACTGGTCCTTGCTAAGTTACTTTACCTCTACTACTGTCACAATTGCTATACAAATTACTACTGCTACTGTTACCGCCGCTACCGTTAGTGTCATACTACTTTGCTACTAAAACTTTTCTGCAGATACTAAGTCTTTTAGGTGTGGTTGAATTGACAACTCAACTGCTAATACTCGAAAGTATTCTTTGGCTCCCCTTGTGTCGAATCAATAAATTTGGGTTGAATACTCTACCCTCAAAATCTGTTGCGATCCCCTAGACTTGTGCGTTATGAAGTGTCGAGCCCAACAAGGAGCGGAAGGAAATGGCAAGCGGTTTTCAGCAAGGTAATTTCTGCATGCACTGAAATAACGGTAACAAGGTGTTTGATAACAAGATAATTGTCACAAGTGACAAGTAGCAATAGTAACAATAGGTGCACAAACGTAGCCCAATCCTTTTGTGGCAAAGGACACACCAGAATGTTTTCTTATAATAGGCAAAGCATTGAGGGCACATGGAAATTTCATCTAGTCACTTTCGACATGTTGGATTAATTTGCGTTCGGTACTTTGATAATTTGATATGTGGGTGGACCGGTGCTTGGGTGATGTTCTTACTTGAAAAAACCTCCCACTTATGATTAACCCTCACGCAAGCATCCGCAACTACGAGAAAAAATATTAAGAATAAATTCTAACCACAACATTAAACATAGAGATCCAAATCAGCCCCTTACGGAATAGCGCATAATCTGGGGTTTAAGTTTCTATCACTCTCGCAACCCACCATTTATTTACTACTCAACAATGCGTTCCCTTATGCCCAAAGATGGTGAAGTGTTATGTAGTCAACATTCACATAACCTCTTTTCACCAGCAAGTTTGAAATCATAGTTGAGTTCTTTGATTGCTCAATATGCTTTATGTTCTGACTCAAGAGGCAAATGACAAGCTTTTCCATAAACCATTATATAAGGAGACATACCCATAGGATTTTTATATGTTGTTCTATAAGCCCAAAGTGCATCATCTAATTTCTTAGACCAATTCTTCCGGGATCTATTGACAGTCTTTTGTAAGATTAGTTTTATTTCTCTATTGCTAAGTTGAACTTGACCACTAGACTGAGGATGATAAGGTGATGCAATTATATGGTTAACATCATACTTAGCAAGCATTTTATGGGAAGCACCATGAATAAAGTGTGAACCACCATTAGTCATTAAATATCTAGGGGCTCCAAACCTTGGGAAAACAACTTCCTTAAGCATTTTAATAGAGGTGTTGTGATCAACACTACTAGTTGGAATAGCTTCTACCCACTTAGTAACATAACCCACAACAACCAAAATATGTGTATACCCATTAGAGGAAGGAAAAGGTCCCATGAAATCAAATCCCCAAACATCAAATGGTTCAACAACAAGTGAATAGTTCATAGGCATTTCTTGATGCTTACCGATATTACCTATTCTTTGACATTCATCACAAGATGAGACAAACTTACGAGCATCCTTGAAGAGAGTAGGCCAATAAAAACCAGATTGCAATACCTTATGAGCGGTTCTATCTCCCGCGTGATGCCCTCAATAAGCTTCGAAGTGACACTTACATAGGATTTGTTCCTGATCATGCTCAGGTACACAACGTATAATAATAACATCTACTCCTTCTTTATAAAGATGTGGGTCATCCCAAAAGTAATGTCTTAAATCATAGAAGAATTTTTTTTCTTTTGTTTTGGTATGTGAAGCTAGGTGGTATGTATTTAGCAACAATATAATTAGCATAATCAGCATACCAAGGTGTACTATTAGAAACATTTATTGCAGCTAATTGTTCATTAGGAAAGCTATCATTAATAGGTTGTGGGTCATCAAGTATATTTTCAAGCCTAGACAAGTTATCAGCTACGGGGTTCTCTGCTTCTTTCCTATCAGTGATATGCAAATCAAATTCTTGTAACAGAAGAACCCACCTAATGAGTCTAGGTTTAGCATCTTTCTTTTCCATAAGATATTTAATAGCAGCATGATTGGTGTGAACAATAACTTTAGAATCAGCAATGTAAGATCTGAATTTATCACAAGCAAACACTACTGCTAAGAATTCTTTTTCAGTAGTAGCCTAATTTCGTTGAGCACTGTCCAGAGTTCTACTAGCATAATGGATAACATTCAATTTCTTATCAACTCTTTGTCCTAGAACAACACCAACAACATAATCACTAGCATCACACATAATCTCAAAAGGCAAGTTCCAATCAAGTGATTGAACAATTGGTGCAGTAACTAAGGCTTTCTTTAGTGTTTTGAAGGCTTCCAAACAATCATCATCAAACACAACAGGAATATCATTTTGCAAAATATGTGTAAGAGGCCTAGAAATTTTAGAAAAGTCTTTGATAAACCTCCTATAGAAACCAACATGACCAAGGAAACTATGAATGCCTTTGATATCTTTAGGACATGGCATTTTCTGAATTGCATCAACCTTGGCTTTGTCCACCTCAATGACTCTTTCAGAAATTTTATGGCCCAAAACAATATCTTCGTTAACCATAAAGTGGCACTTCTCCCAATTCAAGACAAGTTTTGTTTGTTCACATCTTTGCAAAACTCGATCAGGATTGCTTAAATAATCATCAAAAGACTTCCCATAAACAGAAAAGTCATCCATGAAAACCTCAACAATAAATCAGAGAATATAGCAGTCATACATCTTTGAAAGGTAGCAGGTGCATTACATAAACCAAAAGGCATACATCTATAATAATAAGTTCCAAAAGGACAAGTAGAAGTGGTATTTTCTTGATCAGGTTGTGAAACAAGTATTTGTGAAAAACCAGAATAACCATCAAGAAAGCAAAAATGTGTGTGCTTAAATAGTCTTTCTACCATTTGATCAATAAAATGCAGAGGGTAATGATCTTTTCTAGTTGCTTTGTTTAATTTCTAAAATCAATTACCATTTTATAGCCTGTGAAAATTCTTTCTGGAATAAGTTCATTCTTATCATTAGGAACAACAGTAATACCTCCCTTCTTAGGGACACAATGAACATGACTTACCCATCTACTATCAGCTATAGGATATATTATACGTGCTTCCAGAAGTTTCAATATTTCCGTTCTTACCATTTCTTTCATCTTTGGATTTAACTGACATTGGTGATCAACAACGGGTTTAGCATCAGGTTCCATATTAATCTTGTGCTGACATAGAGTGGGACTAATGCCCTTAAGATCATCAAGAGTATATCCAATAGCAGCTCGGTGCTTCCGTAGAACTTTCAATAATCTTTCTTCTTCATGTTCTGAAAGGTTAGCACTAATAATAACAGGATATATCTTTTTCTCATCAAGAAATCATATTTCAAAGTGTTTGGCAATTGTTTTAATTCAAACAGAGGATCACCTTTAGGTGGAGGGGGGGCTCCTAGAGTTTCAATAGGCAAATTGTGTTTAAGCAGAGGTTGTTGTTTGAAAAAGATTCTATCTATTTCATTTGTTTCACGCATATGCAAATCATTTTCATGGTGTAGCAAATATTGTTCTAAAGGATCAGTAGGACGTACAACAATAGAAGCAAGACCAATAATTTCATCCTTACTAGGCAAATCTTTCTTATGCAGTTGTCTACTAAACTTGGAGAAGTTAAATTCATGAGATTCCTCACAAAAACTAACACCGACAATTTGTTTCTTACAATCTATTTTGGCATTGACGGTGTTCAAGAAAGGTATACCAATGATAATTGGACAAAAGTCATCTTGTGGGGAGCCAAGAACAAGAAAATCAGTAGGGTATTTTATCTTCCCACACAAGACTTCAACATCTATGAGAATCCCAATTGGTGATATAGTATCTCTATTGGCAAGTTTAATAGTAACATATATGTCTTCTATTTCAGCAGGTGCTATTTCATTCTTAATTTGTTCATATAAGGAAAAATGGAATAGCACTCACACTAGCACCTAGGTCACATAACCCATGATAACAGTGATATCCTATCTTTATTGAGACAACACGCATGCCAACAACTGGTCTATGTTTATCTTTTTTATCCGCTTTGGCAATTCTAGAAGCTTCATCACAGAAGTAAATAACATGTCCATCGATATTATAGACCAAGAGATCTTTAATAATAGCAACACTAGGTTCAACTCTGATTTGTTCAGCTGGTTTGGGTGTTCTAACATAACTTTTGTTAACCACAGTTGAAGCTTTAGTATGTTCCTTCACCCTAACAGGGAAAGGTGGTTTTTCAATATAAGCAGTGGGAACAACTAGATCAACATTGTAAATGATAGTTTCTTCTTTACCTTTTACCAGTTCTTTAATTTCTTATTTAATAGGTGGGTGATATTTAAACCACTTCTCCTTAGGGAGATCAACATGAGTAGAAAAAGATTCACAAAAGGAAGCTACTATCTCAAAGTCAAGTCCATATTTAGTGCTAAACTTTTGAAAAGCATCGGTATTCATAAAAGATTTAACACAATCAAACTTAGGTTCAATACCTGACTCTTCACCTTCATCGAGTTCCCAATCTTCAGAGTTTCCTTAAAAGATCCCACCGGAATTCAATAGTCTTCTTCATAAAAGAACAAGTACAAGAAGTATCGAGCATGGATTGATCATTACGAGAGAGCCGAGCATACAAATTTGGAATAATAATTTCTCTTGAGAGCTCATGATTGGGGCATGAATATAACATTGACTTAAGCCTCCTCCAAGCTAGAGAGATACTTTCTCCTTCACGAGGCCAAAAATTATATATATAATTCCGATCACGGTGAACTAGATGCATAGGATAATTTTTTTGATGGAATTCCAATTTCAATCGATTCCAGTTCCAAGATCCAATATCATCACATAGCCTATACCATGTCAATGCTTTTCCCTTCAAAGATAAAGGGAAAACCTTCTTCTTAGCTTCATCTCCGGGTAAACTTGCAAGCTTAAACAATCCACAAATTTCATCACATATATCAAGTGCATATCAGGATGTTCGGTTCCATCTCCTACATAAGGATTAGCTAGTAGTTGTTCTACCATACCCGAAGAACTTTAATATTCAATATTTTAAGTAGGTGCAGTAGGTTGAGGGGCAACTAATTGTGGTTCCGGTCGAGGTGAAGATACCCCGAACAAACCCCTCAAAGGATTGTTTTCCATAGTAGCAAGTGACAATAAATTTCAGCACATAGTAATAATGTTTCCTTATGAGTTTCCACTTACCAAAAGAGCTTCACTCCCCAACAATGGCGCCATAAAATAGCCTTGATGACCCACAAGTATATGGGGTCAATTGTAGAATTTTAGATAAGTAAGAGTGTCGAACCCAACGAGGAGCAGAAAGAAATGACAAGTGGTTTTCAGCAAGGTAATGTGTGCAAGTGCTAAAATTGTAAGTAGCAGAGTAGTTTGATAGCAAGATAATTTGTAACGAGCAAGTAACGATAGTACTAACAAAAGTGCAGCAAGGTAGCCCAATAATTTTGAGGCAAAGTACAGGCCAAAACGGTCTCTTATGATAAGAAAAGTGTTCTTGAGGGTACATGGGAATTTCATCTAGTCACTTTCATCATGTTGGCTTAATTCGTGTTCGCTACTTTGATAATTTGGTATGTGGGTGGACCGGTGCTTAGGTGTTGTTCTTACTTTAAAAAACCTCCTACTTATGATTAACCCTTTCGCAAGCATCCGCAACTACGAGAAAAGTATTAAGAATAAATTCTAACCATATCATTAAACTTTTGGATCCAATCGATCCCTTACGGAATAGCACATAAACTAGGGTTTAAGCTTCTGTCACTCTTGCAACCCATAATATAATAACTACTCCAAAATGCATTCCCTTAGGCCCAAATATGGTGAAGTATTATGTAGTCGACGTTGACATGACACCACTAAGGGAATCACAACATACATATCATCAAAATATCAAACACATATCAAGTTCACATGATTACTTGCAACATGATTTCTCCCGTGACCTCAAGAACAAAAGTAACTACTCACAAATGATAATCATGCTCAAGATCAGAGGGGTATTAAATATCACAATGGATCCGAACATATAATCTTCCCCAAATAAACCATATAGTAATCAACTACAAGATGTAATCAACACTACTAGTCACCCACAAACACCAATCTAGTTCCGGTACAAAGATTGAACACAAGAGATGAACTAGGGTTTGAGAGGAGTTGGTGTTGTTGAAGATAGCCCTCCCCAAGATGGGAGAGTTGTTGGTGATGATGATGACAATGATTTCCACCTCCGGGTGGGAAGTTCCCCCGGCGGAATCGCTCCGCCGAAGGGCAAAAGTGCTCCTGCCCAAGTTCCGCCTCGTGATGGCGACGCTTCATCCCGAAAGTCATCTCCTACTTTTTCAATGTCAAAGTGACTTATATACAGAAGAGGGGACCGGAGGTGGGCCTGGGTGAGTGATACGTCTCCATCGTATCTACTTTTCCAAACTCTTTTGCCCTTGTTTTGGACTCTAATTTGCATGATTTGAATGGAACTAACCCGGACTGACGCTGTTTTCAGCAGAATTGCCATGGTGTTGTTTTTGTGCAGAAATGAAAGTTCTCGGAATGTCCAGAAAATTTATGGAGAAAATTATGGAAAATATGAAAAATACCTGCGCAAAGATCCACCAGAGGGGATGAGCCAGTGGGCCACAAGCCCTGTGGCCGCGGCCTCCCCCCTAGCCGCGGCCACCAGGCTTGTGGGGCCCACGAGGCTCTGCCGCCCCCCAATTCCAGCTCTATTTATTCCCTTTCATCCCGGAAAAAATCAAGAGAGAAGATTTCATCACGTTTCACGATCCTTAGGCACCGCCACATCCCGTTCTTGCCCTGGAGGGTAGATCTGGAGTTCGTTTTGGGCTCCGGATCAAGGAGATCGTCGCCATCGTCATCATCAACCTTCTTCCCTCTCCAATTCCATGAATCTCTTCATCATTTGTGAGTAATCTATTCGTAGGCTCGCTGGGCGGTGATGAGTAGGATGAGATCTATCATGTAATCGAGTTAGTTTTGACGGGGATAGATCCCTAGTATCCACTATGTTCTGAGATTGATGTTGCTACTTCTTTGCTATGCTTAATGCTTGTCACTAGGACCCGAGTGCCATGATTTCAGATCTGAAATTATTATGTTGCCACCAATATATGTGTGTTTTAGATCCGATCTTGCAAGTTGTAGTTACCTACTATGTGTTATGATCCGGCAACCCCGGAGTGACAATAACCGGAACCACTCCCGGTGATGACCATAGTTTGAGGAGTTCATGTGTTCACCAAGTGCTAATGCGTTGGTCCGGTTCTTTATTAAAAGGAGAACCTTAATATCCCGTAGTATCCATTTGGACCCCGCTGCCACGGGAGGGATGGACAATAGATGTCATGCAAGTTCTTTTCCCTAAGCACGTATGACTACACACGGAATGCATGCCTACATCACATTGACGAACGGGAGCTAGTCACATATCTCTCCGTGTTATAACTGTTGCATGATGAATGTCATCCGACAAATCACCGATCCATTGCCTACGAGTTTGTCCCACTACTACTGTTACTTGCTCTGCTGCTACTGCTGTTACTTGCTTTGCTCTGCTGCTGTTACTACTATTGTTGCTACTGTTACTTGCTTTGTCCTGCTACTTCTGCCACTACTGTTGCCACTACTGTTACTTGATGTTGCTGTTACTTGCTACTGTTGCTACTTGCTACTGCTGTCACTACCGTTGTTCCTTACCACTGTTGTTACTCGTTACACTGCTGCTACGTGCTACAACACTTTTCTGGCGCCATTGATACTTCAGTTGGGAATAATCTACCTTGTCAACAGATCGTTTCTGGCACCGTTGCTATCATACTACCTTTGCTACTGATACCTTGCTTGAAGACACTAATCTTTGAGGTGTGGTTGAATCTGACACATTCAACTGCTAATACTTGAGGATATTCTTTCGCTTCCCATCGTGTCGAACCAACAAATTTGGGTTGAATACTCTACCCTCGAAAACTGCCGCGATCCCACACGCTGGTGGGCCATTGCAAGACAATTGCTAATTGTTGAGCAACTGGAAGCAACTCTTTTACTAGCGTCGTTGCCGGGGAGGCATCAAGTCAGGAATAGTTGCACGTCAACAGCATTTTTCTGGCGCCGTTGCTGGGGAAGGATAGTTATATTCTCTGAGTCACTTGGGATTTATATCTGCTGATCACTATGAAGAATCTGAAAGATCCAAGAACCAAAGTCTTGCCCTCAACTACGAGGGGAGGTAAGGAACTGCCATCTAGCTCTGCACTTGATTCACCTTCAGTTATGAGTAAGTTTGCGACACCACCTCCTGCTAGAAATCTTGATATGTCGCCTGTGCTAGATGATGCTAGAGATGCCACTGCTATTGATGATGCTTATGATGCTACTCTGCTTGATGCTGCTAGAGATGCTATGCCTGATACTGCTAGAGATGCTATGCTTGATACTGCTTTGCCTGATGATGCTAGAGATGCTATTTTGTGTGATGATGCTATGCTTGATACTGCTTTGCCTGATGATGCTAGAGATGCTATTTTGCCTGATGATGCTATGCTTGATACTGCTAGAGATGCTGCTTTGCCTGATATGCCACTAGGGGTATTCCTTGATGCTCATATTGCTAGAGTTACTGCCAATGCTCGTGATGCTTCTGAAAGTGCCGATACTATTGAGATAGAACCTGCTTTTGCTCCTGCTAGATCTAGCTCTCCTAGATATGAATTGCCTGATATACCTGAGGGTTATCTTATGGAGGGAGAGATAGCTGAGGATTTTTCTTGCATGTAAGAATGCCTATGACGCTGAGAAATTACTTCTCAAGTGGAAGGAAAAATCTCTAAAAGCTAGGATGAAATACGACCCGAAGTTTGCCACTTCACCTATCTTTATCACCGATGAGGATTATGAATTCTCTGTCGACCCTGAGATAATCTCTCTAGTCGAATCTGATCCTTTCCACGGTTATGAGCCTGAGACGGTCGTAACCCATCTTACCAAACTACACGATATAGCCACCCTTTTCACTAGTGAGGAGAAGATCTGCTACTACTATATCCTTAAGCTGTTTCCTTTCTCTCTAAAGGATGACGCTAAAGACTGGTTCACTTCTCTTGCTCCTGGATGTGTGAGTAGTCCCCAGGATATGGTCTATTACTTCTGTGAGAAATATTTACCCGCCCATAAGAAGCAAGCTGCCTTGCAGGAAATATACAACTTTGCTCAACTCAAAGAAGAGAGTCTCCCACAAGCTTGGGGGAGTCTCATCCAGCTACAGGATGCTTTGCCTGATCACCCTCTTAAGAAGAACGAGATACTTGATATCTTCTATAACGGACTTACCGATGCTTCTAGAGACCACCTAGATAGTTGTGCCGGCTGTGTTTTTAGGGAACGAACTATAGAACAAGCTGAGATTCTACTGAATAACATCTTGATCAACGATAATGCTTGGAATATTCTCGAACCACCTCCTAAGCCAACTCCTAAGAAAAGAGGTATTCTATTCCTCAGTCCCGAAGATATGCAAGAAGCCAAGAACTCTATGCAAGAGAAAGGCATTAAATCTGAAGATGTCAAAAACCTACCACCTATCGAAGAGATCCATGGTCTCGATAACCCGATACAAGTAGTAGAGGTGAATTCTCTGCGTAGATATTCCTTTTGACAAACCTGCTAGCCTATGCTTTGATGAATTTGACAACTTTGTTGCCAAACAATAGAGTTTCAATGATTATGTTAGCAGACAATTGGAACAAAGTACTCGTATGCTTAGTCATTTAAGTGCTTGTGTAGACAGAAATGTCAACGATCTTAAGCTTCTGGGTAAACATGCCTCTATGGTTACTACTCAGGTAGAACAAGTACTTAAAGCTCAGAATGACTTGCTCAATGAATTAGATGACAACTCTGTCAGAGTCATTACTAGAGGAGGCAAAATGACTCAGGAAGCTTTGTATCCTGAAGGCCATCCTTAGAGAATTGATCAAGATTCTCAAGGAATTAATGCTGATACACCCAGTCATCCTAAGAATAAGAAGAAGGATGATAGAAACCTACATGTTAGTTCACCAAATACTGTCACACCTGAAGAACCAAATGATATTTATGCGTCTGATGCAAAAACACAATCTGGTGATGAACATGAACCTGGCGACAATATGGACATCGATGTTCATAATAATGCTCAACCTAGCAATGATAAGGATGTGGAGATTGAACCTACGGTTAATCCTGATAACCCACAACCTAAGAGATACGATAAGAATGACTTCACTGCTAGGAAGTGATACGTCTCAAACGTATCTATAATTTTTGATGGTTTCACGCTATTATCTTGTGTTCTTTGGTTGTTTTATGTACCTTTTATATCTCTTTTGGGACTAACTTATTAATTAAGTGCCAAGTGCCAGTTCCTGTTTTTTCCGTGTTTTTGACTCTTTTCAGATCTGATTTTGGAACGGAGTCCAAACAGAAGAAAAACCCCGAAATGATTTTTTCCCGAACGGAAGAAGACCAGGGGGCTTTTGGGCCATGCCAGGTGGGCTCCAGGGAGCCCACAAGCCCCCACTCCGCCACCAGGGGGAGGCGGCGGTGGGCAGGCTTGTGGCCTCCCTGGCCGCCCCCTGACCTAGGTCTTTGGCCTATAAGTTCCCAAATATTCCGCAAAAAATCAAGGGAGCCTCGAAAATACTTTTCCACCGCCGCAAGCTTCCGTTTCCGCGAGATCTCATCTGGAGACCCTTCCCGGCGCCCTGTCGGAGGGGACTTTGGAGTTGGAGGGCTTCTTCATCATCATCATCGCCCCTCCAATGACTCGTGAGTAGTTCACTTCAGACCTACGGGTCCGTAGTTAGTAGCTAGATGGCTTCTTCTCTCTCTTGGATCTTCAATACAAAGTTCTCCATGATCTTCATGGAGATCTATCCGATGTAATCTTCTTTGGCGGTGTGTTTGTCGAGATCCGATGAATTGTGGATTTGTGATCAGATTATCTACGATATATATTTGAGTCTTTGCTGATTTCTTATATGCATGATTTGATATCCTTGTAAGTCTCTCCGAGTCTTGGGTTTTGTTTGGCCAACTAGATCTATAATTCTTGCAATGGGAGAAGTGCTTGGTTTTGGGTTCTACCATGTGGTGACCTTTCCCAGTGACAGTAGGGGCAGCAAGGCACACATCAAGTAGTTGCCATCAAGGGTAAAAAGATGGGGTTTTATCACTGGTTTGAGATTATCCCTCTACATCATGTCATCTTGCTTAAGGCGTTACTCTGTTCTTATGGACTTAATACACTAGATGCATGCTGGATAGCGGTCGACGTGTGGAGTAATAGTAGTAGATGCAGACAGTATCGGTCTACTTGTTTTGAATGTGAGGCCTATAGAAATAATCATTGCATAGACATCGTCACGACTTTGCGCGGTTCTATCAATTGCTCGATAGTAATTTGTTCACCCACCGTCTACTTGCTTTCATGAGAGAAGCCACTAGTAAACACTACGGCCCCCGGGTCTATTCACATCCATCGTTCACACCTCCGCTTTTACTTTGCTTTGTTACTTTGTTGCTTTCAGTTCTCACTTGGCAAACAATCTATAAGGGATTGACAACCCCTTCATAGTGTTGGGTGCAAGCTTTTGTGTTTGTGCAGGATCTTGAGATACTCCTCCACTGGATTGATACCTTGGTTCTCAAACTGAGGGAAATACTTACCGTCGCTGTGCTACATCACCCTTTCCGCTTCGAGGGAACACCAACGCAAGACTCCAAGGCCACGGGGGAAATCCTTTGCATAATTGCCAAGGAAGTCCCTTAAGGCGTAGCCGTAGCTGAAGGATTCCTGGTGCCGTCGACACAACTATTTCTGGCGCCGTTGCCAGGGATACACATCAAACATCAGGAAGCATGGTAAAGAAAGGGAGCCATGGGTTCAGAGACCTATGCCCTTTCCTCCTAAGCCATCCAAGAAAAAGGACGATGAGGATTTTGAGCGCTTTATTGAAATGTTGAGACCCGTCTTTCTGCAGATGCGGTTAATTGATATGCTCAAAATGTCTCTATATGCCAAGTACATGAAAGATATCGTGACTAATAAACGGAAGATACCAGATCTTGAGATCTCCACCATGCTCGCCAATTACACTTTCAAAGGTGGAACTCCTAAGAAACTTGGTGATCCCGGAGTGCCCACCATACCTTGCTCCATTAAAGGAAATTACGTAAGAACTGCCTTATGTGACCTTGGAGCCGGTGTTAGTGTTATGCCTCTCTCTCTTTATCGTAGACTTGAACTCGATAAGTTGACACCCACTGAAATTTCTTTGCAAATGGCCGACAAATAAACTGCTTTCCCTATTGGCATTTGCGAGGATCTGCCTGTTGTGATTGCTAACACCACTATCTTAACAAACTTTGTTATCTTGGATATTCCCGAGGACGATGCCATGGCTGTCATCCTCGGAAGACCCTTTTTAAACACTGCAGGGGCTGTTATAGATTGCAACAAAGGCAATGTCACTTTCCATGTCAACGGTAATGAGCATACAGTGCACTTTCCGAAGAAACGATATCAAGTACATTGCATCAATGCTATCAAAAAAACTTCATCGATTCTTATTGAGAGCTTTGAATGCCCTATTCCTCGTGTTAAGATGAAGTATGATTTGCTTGTTGGGGAGATTCATATCCCCATTGAGGTGACTTAGTGGCTATTCGACAATTCTCCGTTTCCTTTTGCGATTTGAAAAGGTTTTGTCATGAGGATTAGATCAACCCCATTGACGGATTTCTTTCGATGACCATGAAATGGATGAACCAAAGAGTCACATACCTCTGTTTTAAGCTTTCACTTTCTGTTGCTTAGAAGAAAAATGATAGATTTAGTTTAGTTTTCCCTGTTTCCTGTTTTAGCGTCCCGGAGAAAAGTACGCCGAAAATAAAAGTTCTCCGATGGTCCTGAAAATCAAATATGATTTTTTCTGGATTTTTTTGAAAAATACTGGGACTCAGAGCTGGCCTGGGGGCCACACCAGTGGGCCACAAGCTCTGTAGCCGCAGCCTCCCCCTGGTCGCGACCACCAAGATTGTGGGGCCCACAGGGACCCCCTCCACTCATTCCAGCTCCCATCCTCTTCTTCTACCTCCAGAAAAAATCGTTTCGCAGCTCAAACCCGTGTTCTTGCTCATTTGGCTAAGATTTTTGATCTCCTTGCTCAAAGCACCATTCTCCGAACCGTTTTGGGGAAATTACTCCTTGGTAAGTGACTCCTCCATTGGTCCAATTAGTTTCTACTCTAGTGCTTTATCCTTCACGTATTCTTGCTACCTTGGTGACCCTATTCTTGAGCTTGAAATGTTGATTTTAGCTGGTCCCAAGTAGTTTTAGCGCGTGATACGGTCTCTAGGCACTAGTAGGACTAGTTGCTACGAGTTGGGTTAATCCTTACTCACTTTTCTTTCGAAGTCTCTAAAAATTTCAGAATTTTTCAGAGCTAGAAAAAGGAAAAGATGAGGAGGTTCTTGAGAGGCTCTTCAGGCCGTAATCCCAAGGAGGATGACAAGAACCACCCCAAGTACGTGGTTCCTCGAGTCACAGAAGTTCGAGCGTGCGAGTGGCCAAGTGATGAATTTTTGCGCGTCGCTGGGCTTTATGAAGACTTTTATTACTTGGTGGAGAACGCAGGTCTTACCGCGTTCGTTGAAGATAAGTGCCCACAATACCTCCTCCTCACCAATATTTTCGTTCAAAGTTTCAACTTTTATCCGAGGAAGAATCCTCCTATGGTTGAGTTCATGTTATACGATATCCCCCATCGCATGACACTACAGGATTTTTGCAATGTGTGCATATTTCCTTATGTTGGGGATATTCATGATCCTCGTCCACGGGACTTGGAGGCTTTCATAGGTACTATTGCTGTTGGAGAGGAGAGAGGAGTGTCCCGCGCTAGAATTGCTAGCATACATTTTCCTGTGCTTCGGTACTTCTCATTATTTGTGGGAAAATGTTTGATTGGCCATGGGGAGGCTAGATCACTTAGCTCTCCAGACCTTGCGGTTTTGCGCGAAGGCCTTCATAACAATAAGACTTATAGCCTAGGTGCTATAGTAGCTCAGCGGTTGAACACAAACCGTTCCAAAGGTGTCGTCTATGGAGGTATCTATGCTACTTGTCTTGCTAGACACTTTGAGATACCTATTAGACTTCGCGAGGAAGAAGAAATGCTTCTTCGTGAGAAATATCTGGATTATGACAGCATGGTTCGCCATGATTTTCTGGATAGAGATGCTAGTAGACGGATGATTTATAACCTAGTATTTAGTGAGGGTACTCGAGAGACTATTACTTTGCCTGCTCCTTCTTTGTTCAACCTTTATGCAGGCAGGTACATTATTATGCCCTCAGACATCTATGCGTATTGGGGCTTGGCCCAACCACAAGTGCCCGTGCTCGAGCCGCCAGTCGAGTACCAGACACCAGTTTATCAGTGGGAGCCACAGGAGCTCACACAACAGTGGCATCCACAGTCCGCTCCGGAGTATCCCGGAGCTAGTTATTTCCCCCCTTGGGAGTAGACCAAGCTAGGCCAAAACCCTAATCTTGGGGGAGTACGTGTTCTCACCGACTTTACATTCTTACTTATGCTTCCACTTTGTTAGTCGATGTTTACACTTTCCCACTGTATTATCCATCCTAGTTTATTTTTGTTTTCTTGTTTTCTTGTTTTGTGTCCTTTTGAGAAAACCCAAAAAGATTTTCCTTTCTTCTTTTGCTTGTCGGGAGCTTTCTCATGTAAATAGTTTTCTTTTTCTTTGGGTCAAGGTAGAAGATATTGGTTACAATGTTTAGTGGCTCTTGCTTGCATACCTGTTTAGCTTTCAAAGAGCCATATTACTTTGTCTTCTCCTTTGTGTTTGCCTGCAGATTCCAGCTTTAGTCCAATGCACGAGCACTCTTATTATTGTTCACATCGTTCGATCGTGCAAGTGAAAGGCAATAATGATGATATATGATGAAGTGACTGAGACTGGAAAAGCTGGTATGAACTCTATCTATTTTGTTTTTGTAAATATGACTAGCTTGTCGTCCCAGATTCAGCTTTGTTGAGAGAGTACCATGTTTGCAATGACAACTTAGAGATCATAGTTTCTGATGCCATGCTTAATTAGCTAGATCTTATAATGGTTTGTCTTGAATGCCAACATAGATTTTGAGACGACTATGATGTAGTATGATAGGATGGTATTCTCCTTTGAATGATTCAAGTGGCTTGACTTGGCGCATGTTCATGCATGTAGTTGAAACAAAATCAACATAGCCTCTATGATGTTCGTGTTCATGGTGATTTATATCCTCCCAATGCTTGCACTCAATGTTAGTCAAACTCATTGCATCTTGATGACCGTTGTCGCTCTCTAGTTGGTCGCTTCCCAGTCTTTTGCTAGCCTTCACTTGTACTAAGCGGAATACTGCTTGTGCATTCACTTCCATAAACCCAAAAGTTTTTCCATGAGATTCCACCATACCTACCTATTTGCGGTATCTATGTGTCGTTCCAAGTAAATTTGCATGTGCCATTCTCTAAACCTTCAAGAAATAATCTGTTTTGCTTGCCCGAACCGCTCATGTGGTGACAGGGGGCTATTAGTATCTTCCATGTTAGGCGTGTTATCCTCGACATGTGTTTATTCACTGTCATTCACGAGAAAGGGGTCGGTAATTGGAATGCCCAGTTCCACGCTTAAATCGAAAAGATAATTGCAAACAAAACTCCCCCAGGATTGATGTTGGTTTGGACAGTACCCGAGGATTCGGCTAGCCGTGGAGTGTGATTGATTGGTGGTGGGGGCGTCAAAACTTTACTTTTCTGTTTGGGAACCTCCTATAGCATGCGTAGCGTGGATGATATTGAGAACTCTTGGTCATTCCGTTGACAATGAAAGCATGCCACCCAAAATTATTATCTCTGTTTTCCAAGCTGGAGCTCTGGCACCTCTACAAATCAATGCTTCCCTCTGCGAAGGGCATGTCTATTTATGTTCCTGTTTAGTCATCCCCTTCTTATAAAAGCACCAATTAGAGAGCACCTCTGTCATTTTTATGCTTTGCTTTTAACTATGATTGAGTATGACTCTGAATGGATCTTTTTTGCCATGAATTACAATGTTTAGTCAGCCCTTGGTCTTTGAAGGTGCTCTGCATTTATGTTTTGCGGTCTCAGAAAGAGCTAGCGAGATACCATCTGTTCGTACTACTTCATGATTGTTTTGATTGAAGTGTTGACATTTGAAACTTATTATTATTTGCTCGCTAGTTGATTATGCCATTGATATGAGTTTACCGTGAGACCTAGATGTCATTTGCTTATGTGGTTAGCTTGTGATCTTGCTGAAACTCTGGATATGAGTTAAACATTGTTGCAACAACAAGATCAGACAGAGTTCGTAAAAGTTCCGGTACAAACACCAATCTAGTTCCGGTACAAAGATGTAATCAACACTACTAGTCACCCACAAACACCAATCTAGTTCCGGTACAAAGATTGAACACAAGAGACGAACTAGGGTTTGAGAGGAGTTGGTGTTGTTGAAGATAGCCCTCCCCAAGATGGGAGAGTTGTTGGTGATGATGATGACAATGATTTCCACCTCCGGGTGGGAAGTTCCCCTGGCGGAATCGCTCCGCCGAAGGGAAAAAGTGCCCCTGCCCAAGTTCCGCCCCGAGACGGCGGCACTTCATCCCGAAAGTCCTCTCCTACTTTTTCTATGTCAAAGTGACTTATATACGAGAAGAGGGGACCGGAGGTGGGACTGGGTGAGTGATACGTCTCCATCGTATCTAGTTTTCCAAACTCTTTTGCCCTTGTTTTGGACTCTAATTTGCATGATTTGAATGGAACTAACCCGGACTGACGCTGTTTTCAGCAGAATTGCCATGGTGTTGTTTTTGTGCAGAAATGAAAGTTCTCGGAACGTCCTGAAAATTTATGGAGAATATTTCTGGAAAATATGAAAAATACCTGCGCAAAGATCCACCGGAGGGGATGAGCCAGTGGGCCACAAGCCCTGTGGCCGCTGCCTCCCCCCTGGCCGCGGCCACCAGGCTTGTGGGGCCCACGACGCTCTGCCGCCCCCAATTCCAGCTCTATTTATTCCCTTTCATCTTGGAAAAAATCAAGAGAGAAGATTTCATCGCGTTTCACGATCCAGAGGCGCTGCCACATCCCATTCTTGCCCAGGAGGGCAGATCTGGAGTCCGTTTTGGGCTCCGGATCAAGGAGATCGTCGCCATCGTCATCGGCAACCTTCTTCCCTCTGCAATTCTATGAAGCTCTTCATCGTTCGTGAGTAATCTATTCGTAGGCTCGCTGGGCGGTGATGAGTAGGATGAGATCTATCATGTAATCGAGTTAGTTTTGACGGGGATAGATCCCTAGTATCCACTATGTTCTGAGATTGATGTTGCTACTACTTTGCTATGCTTAATGCTTGTCACTAGGGCCCGAGTGCCATAATTTCAAATCTGAAATTATTATGTTGCCACCAATATATGTGTGTTTTAGATCCGATCTTGCAAGTTGTAGTTACCTACTATGTGTTATGATCCGACAACCCCGGAGTGACAATAACCGGAAGCACTCCCGATGATGACCATAGTTTGAGGAGTTCATGTGTTCACCAAGTGCTAATGCGTTGGTCCGATTCTTTATTAAAAGGAGAACCTTAATATCCCGTAGTATCCATTTGGACCCCGCTGCCACGGGAGGGATGGACAATAGATGTCCTGCAAGTTCTTTTTCCTAAGCACGTATGACTACATACGGAATGCATGCCTACATCACATTGACGAACGGGAGCTAGTCACATATCTCTCCGTGTTATAGCTGTTGCATGATGAATGTCATCCGACAAATCACCGATCCATTGCCTACGAGTTTGTCCCACTACTACTGTTACTTGCTCTGCTGCTACTGCTGTTACTTGCTTTGCTCTGCTGCTGTTACTACTATTGCTGCTACTGTTACCTGCTTTGTCGTGCTACTGCTGCCACTACTGTTGCCACTATTGTTACTTGATGCTGCTGTTACTTGGTACTGTTTCTACTTGCTACTGCTGTCACTAATGTTGTTCCTTGCCAATACTGTTACTCGTTACACTGCTGCTACCTGCTACAACACTTTTCTGGTGCCATTGATACTTCAGGCGGGAATAATCTGCCTTGTCAACAGATTGTTTCTGGCACCATTGCTATCATACTACCTTTGCTACTGATACCGTGCTTTCAGACACTAATCTTTCAAGTGTGGTTGAATCTGACACATTCAGCTGCTAATACTTGAGGATATTCTTTCGCTTCCCATCGTGTCGAACCAACAAATTTGGGTTGAATACTCTACCCTCGAAAACTGCCGCGATGCCACACGCTGGTGGGCCATTGCAAGACAATTGCTAATTGTTGAGCAATTGGAAGCAACTCTTTTCTGGCGCCGTTGCCGGGGAGGCATCAAGTCAGGAATAGTTGCACGTCAACAGCATTTTTCTGGCGCTGTTGCTGGGGAAGGATAGCTATATTCTCTGAGTCACTTGGGATTTATATCTGCTGATCACTATGAAGAATCTGAAAGATCCAAGAACCAAAGTCTTGCCCTCAACTACGAGGGGAGGTAAGGAACTGCCATCTAGCTATGCACTTGATTCACCTTCAGTTATGAGTAAGTGTGCGACACCACCTCCTGCTAGAAATCTTGATATGTCGCATGTGCTAGATGATGCTAGAGATGCCACTGCTATTGATGATGCTTATGATGCTACTATGCTTGATGCTGCTAGAGATGTTATGCCTGATACTGCTAGAGATGCTATGCCTGATATGCCTTGCCACTGATGTAACTCTTTTCTGGCGCCATTGCCGGGGAGGCATCAAGTCAGGAATAGCTGCACGTCAACAGTGAGCACAACCCACCGGGGCGTGCTTTGGCTCCCTGGCTTGCCCAAGTGGGTTGTGCCCACCCGGTGGGCTCCCTCTAGTACTTATTTGTTCCGATATTCCTAAAATATTCCATAAAAGTTACTCGTAAATTTTCAACTCATTTGGAGTTGTGCAGAATAGCTAGCCTGACGTAGCTTTTTCAAGTCCAGATTTCCAGCTGCCAGAATTATCCCCCTTTGTGTATACCTTGCATATTATGAGAGAAAAGACATTAGAATTACTCCAAAAAGCATTATTATACATACAATAAAACAACATAAATAACAGTAGGAAAACATGATGCAAAATGGACGTATCAGTGCCCGACTGGGTGTATGTGCCGGACCGGGTGTACCTGCCCGGTTGGGTGGACTCTGAGTCATCCATTTGTGAATCCATGTAGCAGCCGTCATCGTGCCACCTCCTTGGATCATCTCAAACATATGCATGTCTGTGTCATCGTACATAGGCTCGCCCCGTTGAGACATACTCGCGAGCGGAGTCCATGCACCGAGCTGCTCCAGGCCTGGTGTCCATGTCCCAACAAGCTACGGCGATGCGGACTTCGAGAAAAAGCACCGGCGGCGCATTGACATCGACATAGAAAGGCATGCACGTTGAGCTGCTTGATGTCGGGGATTTCCTAGTGCTTATCGAGCTAGTGGTCGGTGTGCAGGTAGGGAGGCTTGTATTGCCCGGACCAAGATGGTGTAACTGCGCGAGGCCGATTATCTATATTCTTTCAATAGTTGGCATTATAACATTTGTTCCATATTATTTTACTTGTCATGTTGTCATCATGTAATTTGAAATGAGGTTATTTAAACCTTCACTTGAATTTTAGAAATTTGCCAACCCAAATATGAAATGGGAGCATCGTTGTAGACATCTGTTTTAGGGATAAACCCTCATGGAGCGCTCCTCGGATGACCCTAGTAAAATCATTGACCCTGTGGTACTCCAACATCGGATGGACCCCCTACTAGAGGGGTTGGATTCTGCCAAGTAGAGCCACCACCATGACATTGGCTAAAGTCGGGCCAGTATGATGTACTCGGGCCACTTGATCCACCAATTTGTCCATGGACAAGGAGTGCTACTTGTATCGGGTCAATAAGATATAGAGTACCACTTCTTAGGAGGAGTTGGAGAGAAGGGGTGACAAGGACGTCCCGAGGAGGGTTATCATGTGGCATGTCGAGGAGATAAAACCATTCTTCTTGCCAATTCTTGTTTGTCTCCAATGAATAACCGTCAAGTTAACCAGATCCAACAATCTGATAGATGACTACCCCGCCACATCCAGTAGCCTGCCACCGTGTGTACATGGTTGAACGTAGAAACACCTACACCACAAGCCGATGTACGACATGCTGATATGTCCATTTGCATCTTTTTCCTTATGTTGTTTATAACGTTTTAGAGTTATATTTCACTTTATTATGCAATTATAATATCTTTTCTCTCTTAAATTGTAAGTTACACCACAAGAGGGAGATTGCGGGTAGTTGGAATTCCGAGCCTCAAAAAACTACATCACAGATAGCTATTTTCCAAAGCTCCAAATGACCTGAAGATTTGCAGAAATTTGTTTTGGAATATTAAAAAATAATAGAATAAAAATACACCAGATAAGCCCCTTGTGGGTGAGGGAGTCCGGTCTTAAGGGGTCCTCAGGTAGTCGGCTTACTACGGAGAGGTCAGCCTGATGCGCTATGCCTATGATGGGTCGGGCGGTGCGATTGTCTTGTATTCAAGAAAGAGAACACCGAAGACCGGCATGGCGACTAAGTAAAGTAGACTAGGTTGGTTGCATGTAACCCTGCTCCCCCGGTGACTATATAAATCGGGGGTCCTCATCCATGTAGAGGGATCATTCCACCTAGGGTTTAGTATACACGATCCCGAGGTAGACTCTGTAATCATCATCCACATCAATATAATCAAGCAGGACGTAGGGTTTTACCTCCACAAGAGGGCTTGAACCTGAGGTCCACAGTTCGGGACCCCCCTACCCGAGATCTGTTGGTTTGATAGTGATAATGGGCCCACAAGCCGAAGGGCGCGCCTACTTAGCTTGTGGGGCCCACGAAGGTGCACCGACGTCCATATTCTTCTATATGAAGCCATTTACCCTAGAAAAATAGGGAGACGACTTTCGTGAGCAACCGCTGCCGTCTTGAGGCGAAATCAGAGGCGGAGAATTTTTGCTCTCTTTCAACTCGATTCTGTCGGGGATACTTCCCTCCGGGAGGGGGAATCAAAGCCATCATCATCACCAATGTTCCTCTCTGGGAGAAAAAAAACCCTAAACCCGAGTTTATGAGTTGTTCCATAAGGGACTGATTTAGATCCATATGTTTAAGGCTATGATTAGATTTATCATAATAATTCTATTATAGTTATGGATGCTTGCATGGAGAGGTTAATAATAAGTAGGATATTGCCGATTATATCAATGGCATATCTATATTATGCTATAAGTGGAGATTATGAATTTATGACGGATATTGCGGTTCCATCTATACTAAACAAATGATTCACTAAGCCACATATATATCTTTCCAGCTAATGTGTGGCGTCACTTGTAGTAAACGACAACGTTCACCCAGTGCCTAATATCACCTTTAGCTGTCTCTTATCATGCTATGAAATAGCAAGTTGTCTAGTGTTATTACACTTGCACTACCAAATAGCTAGTTGTCTAGTGCCGCTACACTTGCACTACCGTGAACTCCTCTGAAAGACGTTGCAAATTCACATTATTAAAAGTTATTCCATGTATTATTAAAAGAAACACTCACACTTCTAGGGAAAAGCCTAGTACTAACGCGGGTTTAGTGCCTACTAGTAGCGCGGGTTACAACGCTACGAGTAAGGCGCTACACCTATTACTTACCAGCAGCGCGTGTAAGACACGCTACTGCTAAGACATATAGCTGTAGCCTGTATCATACCAACGCTACTGATAAGACAACTATTAGTAGTGTTCTTGCAAACCCATGCTACTAGTAATTTGTTCTTCATTATTTTTTATTTTTTAGTGTATTAATACGCCGTTATACAAATTTTGATACAATACCAATTAATAGGTTGTTATATCATTATGTTCATGATGAATTATTATATTATTGTGAGGAAGAAAAATGGATTTTATTCATCCAAATGAATCAATAGTGATCAAAAGTTGAATTAGTAGGACGACGATCCTACTAATTCAACTTTTGGTCACTTTTCATCCACCACATGAATCTAATCCGCTTTCCTTCCCCCAATGATATAATAACCAACCATGATCATAATAACAAATCATCATGATAATCATGATCAACATCATCATCATATTAATATAAGAACTCTTGCATCATATCATCACCAACAACACTATAGCTAATAATCATAATAGTCATTACCACCAACACTATTTAATCGTCATTTTCGTCAATGAGACATCATGTAACAAGTTGGTCACTAGTCATAACCACAACTCTTCCTCCTCATCATCATCAACTCTAACGCATTGTAGCACATAATAACACATTGTACCTATGACCTACTCCTCTCTCATAGGACCTACACTACCCTTCCTTAGGTACAATATCATAAAACAAGATAGGCCCTGACTATCCATTATGGAGAATGGAGATCATCTTGTCTCCAATTCTTGGCGCACAATGTTTCTTCCAAGTAGCTCTCTACGATTGACCATACATTTTTTCCAATCTTTGATTGCCATGTCTTCATCGGTTTTAGAAATCCGGTATGGACAGGAGTGAAGCATAGGCTGACCTGGCCGTTCTGGCCGTAAGATCATAACAACAACGCGACCTCTCAGAAACATCAGCTAAGGCACACAATCCTTCGGGATTTTCTGTTGAAAAACATAGTAATAACTTTGTAGTTAGCAATGTATTTTAGTTTTAGAAGAATTTATGCAAAAGATGCATGGATGTCGTAATAGTAGAAAATCTTACCATGCAATCTCCATGGATGTTAACGTAGTTCACCACGTGCACTAGTTGCTCATATTGACCATAATGTGGAGGAGTTTGATAATAGCTATTGTAATTCTCAAGATCATTATTAAATGCGTTAAGATGATTTTTCTCCTTATAAGTAAATTCTGCTTCATCATTGTATTAGTAGGTTATGTCTACCATCTTCCGTACATTTTTCGAAGAATGAAAATAAGTTGTCAACGGAAATAAGTTGTTGATAACTGATAACCCACAAGTATAGGCGATCGCAACAGTTTTTGAGGGTAGAGTATTCAACCCAAATTTATTGATTCGACTCAAGGGGAAGTGAAAGAATATTCTCAAGTATTAGCAGTTGAGTTGTCAATTCAACCACACCTGAAAGATTTAGTGTCTGCAGCAAAGTATCAGTAGCAAAGTAGGGTGATAGCAGCAGTAGCAACAGTAACCAGTAGCATCAAAGTAACAACAGTAGCAACAGAGCAACAGTAGTAGCACTGACAGCAGTAGCGGTAAAGTAACGTAGCAAGGACCAGTAGGAAAAACTCGTAGGCATTGGATCGGTGATGGATGATTATGCCGGATGCTATTCATCATGTAACAGTTATAACACGGAGAGATATGTAACTAGCTCCCGTTCGTTAATCTAATGTAGGCATGTATTCCGTATGTAGTCATACGTGCTTAGGGGAAAGAACTGGCATGACATCTATTGTCCATCCCTCCCGTGGCAGCATGGTCCTAATGGAAACTATGGGATATTAAGGTTCTCCTTTTAATAAAGAACCGGAGCAACGCATTAACACTTGGTGAATACATGAACTCCTCATACTATGGTCATCTCCGGCAGTGGTTCCGGCTATTGTCACTCCGGGGTTGTCGGGTCATAACACATAGTAGGTGACTACAACTTGCAAGATAGGATCAAGAACACACATATATTGGCAACAACATAATAGGTTCAGATCTGAAATCATGGCACTCGGGCCCTAGTGACAAACATTAAGCATGGCAAAGTAGTAGCAACATCAATCTCAGAACATAGTGGATACTAGAGATCAATCCCCGTCAAAACTAACTCGATTGCATGATAGATCTCATCCAACCCATCACCGTCCAGCAAGCCTACGATGAGATTACTCACATACTGTGAAGAGTATCATGGAATTGGCGATGAAGGAAGGTTAGTGATGACGATGGCGACGATCTCCCCTCTCCGGAGCCCAGAACGGACTCCAGATCTGCCCTCCAGATGAAGAACAGGAGGTGGCGGTGCCTCCGTATCGTAAAACACGATGAACTCTTCTCCTTGATTTTTTTCCGGACGAAACGGACTAAGTTGAGCTGAGATTGGAGGTGGTGGAGCGTTGTGGGCCCCACAAAGCTTGCGAGGCGCGGACAGGGGGGGGGGCGCCTGGTGGGCTTGTGGGCTCACAGCTCCACTCCCTCCGCTGATTCTTGCACTAGTATTTTTCATATATTCCAGAAAAATTCTCCATAAATTTTTAGGTCATTCCGAGAACTTTTGTTTCTGCGCAAAAACAACACCATGGCAATTCTGCTGAAAACAACGTTAGTCCGGGTTAGTTCCATTCAAATCATGCAAATTAGAGTCCAAAACAAGGGCAAAAGAGTTCAGAAAAGTAGATACAACGGAGACGTATCAATAACCCACAAGTATAGGGGATCGTAACAGTTTTCGAGGGTAGAGTATTCAACCCAAATTTATTGATTCGACTCAAGGGGAAGCCAAAGAATATTCTCAAGTATTAGCGGTTGAGTTGTCAATTCAACCACACCTGAAAGACCTAGTATCTGCAGCAAAGTATCAGTAGCAAAGTAATGTGATAGCAACAGTAGCAATAGTAACCAGTAGCAGCAAAGTGACAGCAGTAGTAGCAAAGTAAGAGCAGTAGCAGTAGAGTAACAGTAGAAGCAGTGAAAGCAGTAGTAGCAAAGTAACGTAGCTAGGACCAGTAGGAAAAGACTCATAGGCATTGGATCGGTGATGGATGATTATGCCGGATGCTATTCATCATGCAAAAGTTATAACACGGAGAGATATGTAACTAGCTCTAGTTCGTGAATGTAATGTAGGCATGTATTCTATATGTAGTCATACGTGCTTAGGGAAAAGAACTTGCATGACATCTATTGTCCAACCCTCCCATGGCAGCGGGGTCCTAATGGAAACTACGGGATATTAAGGTTCTCCTTTTAATAAAGAACCGGAGCAACGCATTAACACTTGGTGAATACATGAACTCCTCATACTATGGTCATCTCCGGGAGTGGTTCCGGCTATTGTCACTCCGGGGTTGCCGGGTCATAACACATAGTAGGTGACTATGATGACCCACAAGTATAGGGGATCAATCGTAGTCCTTTCGATAAGTAAGAGTGTCAAACCCAACGAGGAGCAGAAGGATGTGACAAGTGGTTTTCAGCAAGGTAAAATCTACACGCACTAAAATTGTCGGTAACAAGTGATTGTGTGGTGAGATGATTCGTACCAAGAAACAATTAAGAAAAGTAGCAACGGTGCAACAAAGTGGCCCAATCCCTTTTGTAGCAAGGGACAAGCCTGGACAAAGTCTTATAGGAGGAAAAACGCCCCCGAGGACACACGGGAATTTCTGTCATGCTAGTTTCATCATGTTCATATGATTCGCGTTTGTTACTTTGATAGTTTGATATGTGGGTGGACCGGCGCTTGGGTACTGCCCTTACTTGGACAAGCATCCCACTTATGATTAACCCCTCTCGCAAGCATCCGAAACTACGAAAGAAGAATTAAGACAAAGTCTAACCATAGCATTAAACAAGTGGATCCAAATCATCCCCTTACGAAGCAACGCATAAACTAGGGTTTAAGCTTCTGTCACTCTAGCAACCCATCATCTACTTACTACTTCCCAATGCATTCCTCTAGGCCCAAATAATGGTGAAGTGTTATGTAGTCGACGTTCACATAACACCACTAGAGGAAAAACAACATACAACATATCAAATTACCGAACGAATACCAAATTCACATGACTACTATTAGCATGACTTATCCCATGTCCTCAGGAACAAAAGTAACTACTCACAAAGTATAATCAAAATCATGATCAGAGAGGTAATGAGTAGCATCAAGGATCTGAACATAAACTCTTCCACCAAGTAATCCAACTAGCATGAACTACAAAGAGTAATCAACACTACTAGCAACCTTACAAGTACCAATCGGAGTCGCGAGACGGAGATTGGTTACAAGTGATGAACTAGGGTTTGGAGAGGAGGTGGTGCTGATGAAGATGTTGATGGTGACGAGTCCCCTCCGATGAGAGGAGCGTTGGTGATGATGATGGCAACGATTTCCCCCTCCGGGAGGGAAGTTTCCCCGGCAGGATCGTCCTGCCTGAGCTCTAGATTGGTTCTGCGCAAGTTCCGCCTCGTGGCGGCGGCGAAACCATGAAAAAGCTCCTTTGTGATTTTTTCCTGGACGAAACCCTCGATATAGCAAAAGAGGGGGGCTAGTGGGCCAGTTGGCTGCTCACAAGCCCCCATGGCGCGACCTGGGGGGTGGCGGCGTCGTGCAGGCTTGTGGGCACCCCCTGGTCCCCCTTGATACGTCTCAAACGTATCTATAATTTTTGATGGTTTCATGCTGTTATCTTGTCAACTTTGGATGTTTTATATACCATTTATATCTTTTCTGGGACTAACTTATTAATTCAGTGCCAAGTGCGAGGTCCTATTTTTTCTGTGTTTTTGACTCTTTTCAGATTCGATTTTGGAACGGAGTCCAAACGGAATAAAATCCCCGAAATAAATTTTTCCAGAACAGAAGAAGATCGGGGGACTTGAGGGCCAAGGCAGGAGGCCCACAGGGGGCCCACAAGCCCTGTAGCCGCGGCCAGGAGGGACCCACGGCTACAAAGCTTGTGGCCCCGTGGAGCTCCCCTGCCCTAGCTCTATGGCCTATTTATTCCCTAAAATCCGAGAAAAAATCACGGGGTCCACGAAACCACTTTTCCGCCGGCGCAAGCTTCCGTTTCCGCGAGATCTCATCTAGAGACCCTTCTCGGTGCCCTGCCGGAGGGGACTTTGGAGCTGGAGGGATTCTACATCAACATCATTGCCTCTCCAATGACTCGTGAGTAGTCCACTTCAGACCTACGGGTCCGTAGTTAGTAGCTAGATGGCTTCTTCTCTCTCTTGGATCTTCAATACAAAGTTCTCCATGATCTTCATGGAGATCTATCTGATGTAATCATCTTTGGCGGTGTGTTTGTTGAGATCCGATGAATTGTGGATTTGTGATCAAATTATCTATGAATTATATTTGAGTCTTTGCTGATTTCTTATTTGCATGATTTGATATCCTTGTAAGTCTCTCCGAGTCTTGGGCTTTATTTGGCCAACTAGATCTATGATTCTTGCAATGGGAGAAGTGCTTGGTTTTGGGTTCATACCGTGCGGTGACCTTTCCCAGTGACAGAAGGGGCAGCAAGGCACGCATCATGTTGTTGCCATCAAAGGTAACAAGATGGGCTTTCATCATAGATTTGAGATTGTCCATCTACATCATGTCATCTTGCTTAAGGCGTTACTCTGTTCTTATGAACTCAATACACTAGATGCATGCTGGATAGCGGTCGGCGTGTGGAGTAATAGTAGTAGATGCAGAAAATAACGGTCTACTTGTTTTGGACGTGATGCCTATATGTATGATCATTGCCATAGATAACGTCATGACTTTGAGCGGTTCTATCAATTGCTCGACAGTAATTCGTTCACCCACCGTCTACTTGCTTTCATGAGAGAAGCCACTAGTGAACACTACGGCCCCCGGGTCTATTCACAACTATCATCTCAGCTTTTACTTTTACTTTGCTTTGTTTACTTTTTGCTTTCAGTTCTCACTTTGCAAACAATCGATAAGGGATTGACAACCCCTTCTTAGCATTGGGTGCAAGCTCTTTGGATTTGTGCAGGTACTTGTGACTTGACGCGATCCTCCTACTGGATTGATACCTTGGTTCTCAAACTTAGGGAAATACTTACCGCCGCTGTGCTACATCACCCTTTCCTCTTCAAAGGAACACCAACACAAGGCTCTAAGGCCGTGGGGGAATCCTTTGCATACTTGCCAAGGAAATCCCTATAGGCGTAGCCAGCAGCAGAAGGATTTCTAGCGCCGTTGCCGCGGAGATCAAGTCAAGATCTATCCAAGTAAGTGTCACAAACTCATCTCTTGCATTTACCTTTTTTCCCAGTTGCATCTCGTTTTCCTCTCCCCCACTTCACATTTGTCGTTTTCATTTGCCTTTCTCCTTTGCCGTTTTCATTTGCCTTTTGCCGTTTTCCTTTGCCAGTTTTCTTGCTTGCTTGTGTTGTTCTTTGTTTGTTGAAGTCATCATGGCTGAAAACACCAAACTTTGCGACTTCTCGAATACTAATAATAATGATTTTATTAGTACTCCGATTGCTCCCGCCACTAGCGCGGAATCATATGAAATCAACGCTGCCTTGTTGAATCTTGTTATGAAAGAGCAATTTTTTGGCCTTCCTAGTGAAGATGCCGCATCCCATCTCAATACTTTCATTGAACTTTGCGATATGCAAAAGAAGAAATATGTGGATAATGATGTTGATAAATTGAAGCTTTTTCCGTTCTCTTTGCGAGATCGTGCAAAAACTTGGTTTTCTTCTTTGCCTCAAAATAGTATCGATTCTTGGAATAAGTGCAAAGATGCTTACATATCCAAGTATTTTCCGTCGGCTAAGATTATCTCTCTCTGTAACGATATCATGAATTTCAAGCAACTTGATCATGAACACGTTGCACGATCTTGGGAGAGGATGAAGTTAATGATTATAAATTGTCCCGCTCATGGCTTGAGTTTGTGGATGATTATACAAATCTTTTATGCTGGTTTGAATTTTGCTTCTCGCAATATCTTGGACTCCGCCTCAGGTGGAACGTTCATGGAAATCATGTTAGGAGAAGCTAAAAAACTCCTAGACAATATCATGACCAACTACTCTCAGTGGCACACTGAAAGGTCACCTGCTAGCAAAAAGGTACACGCTATAGAAGAAATTAACTCGCTTAGTGCTAAGATGGACGAGTTGATGAATTTGATTGCTAGTAGAAATGCTCCTTTAGATGCTAATGACATGCCACTATCTTCCTTGATTGAGAGTAGCAACGCTAGTTTGGACGTTAATTTTGTTGGTAGGAACAATTTTGGCAACAACAATGTTTTTAGAGGAAACTATGTTCCTAGGCCTTTTCCTAGTAACTCCTCTAACAACTATGGCAATTCCTACAACAACACTTATGAAAATCACAACAAATTACCCTCTGATTTAGAGAGTAAGATCAAAGATTTCATCAACTCTCAAAATAATTTCAATGCGTCCATAGAGGAAAAACTACTCAAAATAGACGATTTGGCTAAGAGCGTTGATAGGATGTCTTGTGATATTGATGCTTTCAAAGTTAGATGTGCTCCTCCCAAGGTTAACTTGGATGAAACTTTAAAAGCTATGCGTGTCTCCATGAATGAGAGCAAAGAAAGAAACGCCCAAATTCGCGCTAAGCATGAATGGTTTAAAAGGGTGCGTTCTAGTGATGCAAATCACGAAGATCTTAAAGTGCTTGGTGTGACTCCTCTTGAATCTTTGTTTTCGCGTGTCAAACCTATTGATGAAGGGGCTGGATATGAATCCACTTTGGTTGAAAAACGCCCCAATGATTCGGAGTCCACCTATCTTGATGATAAAGGTGTGGAGAGTGGAGTAGAAGAAATCAAAATATTGGGTAGTAATGAAACTCCCACTTTGGATTTCAAGGAATTCAATTATGATAGTTGCTCCTTGTTTGAATGCATTTCCTTGATGCAATCCATTGCAAACTATCCACATGCTTATATCCAAAGCAAAGCCTTTACCGCACATATCGTAGATGCTAGGATGAAATCTCTTGAAGAGAAACTCGAATTAGAAGTCTCTATACCTAGAAAACTTCATGATGAGTGGGAACCTACTATCAAAATCAAAATCAAAAACTATGAATGCAATGCTTTGTGTGATTTGGGTGCTAGTGTTTCCGCGATTCCAAAGTCTTTATGTGATATTCTTGGTTTTCATGAGATTGAAGAGTGTTCTCCTAATTTGCATCTTGTGGATTCTACTTTCAAGAAACCCATCGGAAGGATCAATGATGTTCTTATTATTGCAAATAAGAACTATGTACCCGTGGATTTCATTGTACTTGACTTAGATTGCAATCCTTCATGTTCCATTATTCTTGGTAGACCTTTCCTAAGGACTATTGGTGCTATCATCGATACGAAGGAAGGGAATATTATATTTCAGTTTCCTCTAAAGAAGGGCATGGAGCATTTTCCAAGAAAGAAAATAAGATTGCCTTATGAATCTATGATGATGGCTACTTATGGTTTGAGCACCAAAGATGACTATACGTGATTCCATCACCTTATGCCTAGCTAAGGGCGTTAAACAATAGCGCTTGTTGGGATGCAACCCAACGAATCTATCCTTTTTCTTTCTGTTTTGTGTTTTTCACACTTTCATAATTCTGTTATGATTGTGTTTTTTTTGTTTCTTTTGCGTTTGTGCAAAGTAAAACCGTTATGATTAGTCTTGGGGATGATCGTTTGATCATGCTGGAAAAGACAAAAACTTTCTGCTAAGGAAAAAAAAATTCATTTTTTTTGTAAGAGCTTTTGAGTTGATTCTTTTTGCTGCTAATTTCTACGCAAATTCTTCAGACTGTCGTAATTTTTCCGAATTTTTGAAGTACCATAAGTATACGAAGTATACAGATTGCTACAGACTGGTCTGCTGTTAACATATTCTGTTTTTGTTGAGTTGGTTGCTTATTTTGATGAAACTATGGATAGTATCGGGGGGTATTAGCCATGGAAGATTGAAAATACAGTAACCCAACATCAACATAAGTATAATTTAAGTTTGCTACAGTACCTAAGGAAGTGGTGGTTTGCTTTGTTATACTAATGATATCACGAGTTTCTGTTTAAGTTTCGTGTTGTGAAGTTTTCAAGTTTTGGGTGAAGTTCTTATGGACAAAGAGATAAAGAGTGGCAAGAGCTCAAGCTTGGGGATGCCCAAGGCACCCCAAGTTGATTCAAGGATGCCGAAAAAGCCTAAGCTTGGGGATGCCCCGTGAAGGCATCCCCTCTTTCGTCTTCAATCCATCGGTAACGTTACTTGGGGCTATATTTTTATTCACCACATGTTATGTGTTTTGCTTGGAGCGTATTGTATCGTAGGAGTCTTTTATTTTTGTTGTGTCACAATTTTATTTGCTGCACACCTGGAAAGAGAGACATGCAGTCACCGTGATTTTTTCGAGCTTCACTTATATCCTTTGGTTAGGCAATCCAGCTCACATGTGTTTCGCTTATATCTTTTGAGCTAGTTGATTTTGCTCTATGTGCTTCACTTCTATCTTTTGGAGCACGGCAGTGCGTGGCGTGGTAGTTGATCTATGCTATGAAAGTAGTCCCAAAAGGGGCAGTTATTCAAAGGGATATGAAAACTTCCACCTTCATGTGCATTGAGTAATTAGAGAAGTTTGATTCATCTCAATTAGTTTTGAGTTGTGGTTGTGGTAATATTGAAGTTATACTAGTAAGGTGTTGTGGATCTAGAAATACTTGTATTGAAGTTAGTGATTCACGTAGCATGCACGTATGGTGAACCGCTATGTGATGAAGTCTGAGCATGATTAGTTTATTGATTGTCATCCTTTGTGTAGCGGTCGGGATCGCGCGATGGTTTATACCTACCAACCCTTCCCCTAGGAGTATACGTTGAATGCTTTGTTTCGGTTACTACTAAAAAATTTGCAACCAGTATATGAGTTCTTCATGACTAATGTTGAGTCCATGGTTTAGATGCACTTTCACCTTCCACCATCACTATCTTCTTTAGTGTCGTGCAACTTTCGCCGGTGCATAAAATCCACCATTAGCCTCCCTCAAAACAGCCACCATACCTACCTACTATGGCTTTTTCAAAGCTATTCCGAGATATATTGCCATGCAACTACCACCATGACATGTGCCACAGCTCCTACATTGCCATTGCATGATCATAAGATAGCTAGCATGATGTTTCCATTGATGTCTATGCCTTACTAGATCATTGTCACGGTACACTGCCGAAGGCATTCCATATAGAGTCATCATTGCTCTAAGTTTTGAGTTGTAAGTGTGACGATCATCATTGATGGAGCATTGTACCATGTGAGGAAATAAAAGAGGCCAGCGAAGCCCATTTACAAAAATAGGCCAAAGATGCCCACCAAAAAAAGAGGCCAAAGAGCCCACCAAAAAAATTGAGAGAAAAAGAGAGAAGGGACAATGCTACTATCTTTCCACACTTGTGCTTATTAAGCACCATGATCTTCATGATTGAGAGTCTCTCGTTTTGTCACCACCATATAGCTAGTGGGAATTTTTCATTATATAACTTGGCTTGTATATTCCAATGACGGGCTTCCTCAAAATTGCCTTAGGACTTCGTGAGCAAACAAGTTGGATGCACACCCACTAGTTTTCTTTAAGAGCTTTCACATACTTTTAGCTCTAGTGCATCATTTGTATGGCAATCCCTACTCATTCACATTGATATCTATTGATGAGCATCTCCATAGTTCATTGATATGCCTAGTCAATGTGACCATCTTATCCTTTTTTGTCTCACAACCTCCACCACTCCATTCCACCTATAGTGCTAAAACCATGGCTCACGCTCATGTATTGCGTGAGAGTTGAAAAAGTTTGAGAAAGTAAAGGTGTGAAAACAATTACTTGGCCAATACCGAGGTTGTGCATGATTTAAATTCGTTGTGCAAGGATGATAGAGCATAGCCAGACTATATGATTTTGTAGGGATAACTTTCTTTTGGCCTTGTTATTTTGAAAGTTCATGATTACCTTGCTAGTTTGGTTGAAGTATTATTGTCTCCACGTCAATGGCAAACTATTGTTTTGAATCTAACGGATCTGAACATTCATGTCACATAAAAGGAGTTACAAAGGACATCTATGCTAGGTAGCATGAAAGCATCAAAAATTCATTCTTTATCACTTCCCTACTCGAGGATGAGCAGGAGTTAAGCTTGGGGATGATTGATACGTCTCAAACGTATCTATAATTTTTGATGGTTTCATGATGTTATCTTATCAACTTTGGATGTTTTATATACCTTTTATATATTTTTTGGGACTAACTTATTAATTCAGTGCCAAGTGCCAGTTCTTGTTTTTTCTGTGTTTTTGACTCTTTTCAGATCTGATTTTGGAACGGAGTCCAAACGGAATAAAATCACCTCAATAATTTTTTCCAGAACAGAAGAAGATCGGGAGACTTGAGGGCCAAGGCTAGAGGCCCACATGGGGCCCACAAGCCCTGTAGCCGCGTCCAGGGGGGCCGCGGCTACCAAGTTTGTGGCCCCCCTGGAGCTCCCCTGCCCTAGCTCTTTGGCCTATTTATTCCCTAAAATCCCAGAAAAAATCAGGGCGTCCACGAAACCACTTCTCCGCCGCCACAAGCTTCTGTCTTCGCGAGATCTCATCTGGAGACCCTTCCCGGTGCCTTGCCGGAGGGGACTTTGGAGCTGGAGGGATTCTACATCAACATCATTGCCTCTCCAATGACTCGTGAGTAGTCCACTTCAGACCTACGGGTCCGTAGTTAGTAGCTAGTTGGCTTCTTCTCTCTCTTGGATCTTCAATACAAAGTTCTCCATGATCTTCATGGAGATCTATCCGATGTAATCCTCTTTGGCGGTGTGTTTGTCGAGATCCGATGAATTGTGGATTTGTGATCAGATTATCTATGAATTATATTTGAGTCTTTGCTGATTTCTTATTTGCATGATTTGATATCCTTGTAAGTCTCTCCGAGTCTTGGGCTTTGTTTGGACAACTAGATATATGATTCTTGCAATGGGAGAAGTGCTTGGATTTGTGTTCATACCGTGCGGTGACCTTTCCCAGTGACAGAAGGGGCAGCAAGGCACGCATCGTGTTGTTGCCATCAAGGGTAACAAGATGGGCTTTCATCATAGATTTGAGATTGTCCATCTACATCTTGTCATCTTGCTTAAGGCGTTACTCTGTTCTTATGAACTCAATACACTAGATGCATGCTGGATAGCGGTCGACGTGTGGAGTAATAGTAGTAGATGCAGAAAATATCGGTCTATTTGTTTTGGACGTGATGTCTACTTGCTTTCATGAGAGAAGCCACTAGTGAACACTATGGCCCCCAGGTCTATTCACAACTATCATCTCAACTTTTACTTTTACTTTGCTTTGTTTACTTTTTGCTTTCAGTTCTCACTTTGCAAACAATCTATAAGGGATTGACAACCCATTCTTAGCGTTGGGTGCAAGCTCTTTGTGTTTGTGCAGGTACTTGTGACTTGACGCGATCCTCCTACTGGATTCTACCTTGGTTCTCAAACTGAGGGAAATACTTACCGTCGCTGTGCTACATAACCCTTTCCTCTTCAAGGGAACACCAACACAAGGCTCCAAGGCCGCGGGGGAATCCTTTGCATATTTGCCAAGGAAATCCCTATAGGCGTAGCCAGCAGCACCCCTCTGGAACTTCTTCGGCCCAGTATTTTTGATAAATCGGAAAAAAATCACCGTTGATTTTCACGGCGTTTGGAGTTGCGCAGAATAGGTATCTCAACTTTGCTCCACTTTCAGGCCAGAATTCTAGTTGCCGGTATTCTCCCTCTTCATATAAACCTTGCAAAATAAGAGAGAAAAGGCATCAGAATAGTACCGTGAAGTGAAATAACAGCCCAAGAAGCGATAAATATCAACATGAAAACATGATGCAAAATGGACGTATCAACTTCCCCAAGCTTAGACCTCGCTTGTCCTCAAGAGAAAGTCGAGCTCAATAAATATGTCCACATGTTTAGGGAGAGAGGTGTCGACAAAACAAGATACGAACATGCATGCATCATGATCATGATGAGAACAACAATACCAACATATAATCTCTCATGCTAAAGTGATAATTCCTTCACAAAGTAAAGCATGGATCAAGAACCTTACCGAGAAGTAACAACCGAATAGCCTTTAGTCATTGAAGCAATTGCAATTTATCACAACATCAGAAAGAGTCAAATAAGAGCTTGTAATGCAAATCCACATACTCAATCCTCCTTTCATTCTCTACAATTGCTACAACTCACGTGGTACTCATGAGATCAAAGTTTCAGCTGGACACAGAGAAAGATAGGGGCTTATAGTTTTGCCTCCCAACTGCTTACCTCAAGGGTAATGTCAACAATAATAATTCATGAATGCCTAGATCCAAGTTGACATATGAATATAGATCTTTCCCAAGCATATGACAACAGCCAAAATAAAGGCGGAATAAGGAATTGGTGAAGATCACCATGACTCTTTCAAGAGCCAAAAGTAAAGGTGCAAGATAGGCCCTTCGCAGAGGGAAGCAGAGGTTGTCATGCACTTTTGAGGTTTGGATGCGTGTCCTCTTAGTGCGGAGGAACGTCACATTATATTGCCCCCTGTGATAAAGAACTTTATTATGCAGTCCGTCGCTTTTATGTCTTCCTCATCACAGGTTCATATGAAGCTTATTTTCCACACACTAATAGATCATACATAATAGAGAGCAATTTTTATTGCTTGCACCGATGACAACTTACTTGAGGGATCTTATTCAATCCATAGGTAGGTATGGTGGACACTCATGGCAAAACTCGTTTGAAGGTTTATGGATGCACAAGTAGTATCTCTACTTGGTGCGGGAGTTTTGGCTATTGTGAGGTGGAAGAAATCGTCGCATGCTAAGGGATCTCTAATCATATAACATTGTTCAGAGCCAAGCAAACACAATTCATTACGTTGTCTTCCTTGTCCAACATCTACTTCTAGGCATGTAATAGTTTAGTGAGTGTTCACAATCATAGATGGTGTCAGAGATGATATATTTATATGTGAACCTCTCCTTCTTTATCACTTCCTATTAACTGCAACAATGACCAAGGTCTACATTTGTCTACGCTCAACAAGTTTCAATCCTCATTCTTTTTATATGTGAAGCCATCACTTCCCATAATATCATTATATGATCTTTCATGCTTTTGTTCTATTCTCACTCTTTTGATCATGGCAAGAGGCAAAGCCCTTCAACTAATACACTCTTTATTATATGGCTCACGAGCAAGAATACATCGGGGGTGACACAAAGCAAAACTCAAGACTAAAACACTAAGACTTTTACTCTACTAGCAAAAAAAGAGAAAACTGGAAAGGAAAACTAAAACAAAGGTAAAGGCAAAAGATGTGATGGTGATACGATACCGGGGCAAGTCCCCCAAGCTTGGAACAAGCCAAGGGGATTGCCCATACCCATGCTCAGTTGTCTTCCTTTGGTGGTGGTGGAGGAGTTGTTGCAGAGGTCTTGAGCTTGTCTAATTTCCACTTGAGCATAAAATTCTGCTCTCTCAGATCATCATTTTCCTCCTGAAGCTTCAACACCCTTTGGCATAATTCCTGCTTACTCTCCTGCAAGAAATGGGAAGGGATAAACAAGGTCTTAGGATTCTTCCTTGAGTCAGGGAGGCTTGACTTCTTGAACTCCACATGAGTGCGTCCAGGTTGAGGTAGAGGAGCCCCCTCTTCATAGGAACTCGTTTGTTCCTTCCCCTTAGGATCATAGTCTTCTTCCTCCTCAGTGGTCCAGCCATATGGTTCCAAGTCCCCATAGACCTTGGGGTTAGCAAGGTAATATGCTACATAGCTCTCCCCCTCTGAATCCTGAGAAGACATCTTGACCTAGACCTGCGGCAGAAAACAGGCTCGAAACGAAAAACAGAGGAAATCTGCGTGATACAGATGTCACACCAAACGGAAGTATATATAATAATTTTTTCAGACCGGAAGGAGTGTCGTGCACGAAAACGGAGTCCGGGAGGCGCACGAGATGGCCACAAGCCCTCACGGCACGGCAAGGGGGTGGGCCCGCGCCGTGCAGGCTTGTCGCCTCCTCGCGCACTTTCCGGACTACTTCCATTTTTTGTATTTATTCAAATATTCCAAAACGGAGAAAATTTCCTACTGGAAAAGTTTTGGGCTTTGTTTTCTTACCGAATCACATACCTCTTTGTTTTCGGAGTCTGAAACAGGCTCATAAACATCCCTTAGGTATTCCTCCGGAGTTATGGTATTGATGATATTGCTCTCAACATTTATGGGAGTACCTGAGATATAATGCTTGATTCTCTGCCCATTTACCACTCTCGGACAATTACCTTCCGTGTTGTTGATCTTGATAGCACCGGAACGATATACTTCCTCAACAACATAGGGACCTTCCCATTTAGAGAGAAGTTTGCCTGCAAAGAATCATAAACGAGAGTTATATAGCAAGACATAATCACCTACATTGAACTCACGCTTTTGTATCCTCTTATCATGCCACCTCTTAACCTTCTCTTTGAACAACTTGCCATTCTCATATGCCTGAGTTCTCCACTCATCAAGTGAGCTAATGTCAAATAACCTCTTCTCACCGGCAAGTTTGAAATCAAAGTTGAGCTCTTTGATTGCCCAATAAGCTTTATGCTCTAGCTCAAGAGCTAAATGACATGCTTTCCCATACACCATTTTGTATGGGGACATGCCCATGGGATTCTTATAGGCAGTCCTATAAGCCCACAATGCATCATCGAGCTTCTTAGACCAATTATTTCTAGACCTGTTGAAAGTCTTTGAGATGCAGTGGGTATAAGCCTCACAGTAGATGTGTAGGGTACGAAAAGGATGGGCAGAGTCCCAGCTACGGCGAGGTTGTATGAGTTCAGGCCCCTCTGCGGTGGAGGTAATAGACCTACGTCTCAGTGCTCAGGGAGCTTGTTGTCGAGTGGAAATATGGAATACAATGAGTTGCTAACCCCTCTACCAGCGGGGGAGGGTGGCTTATATAGAGTGCGCTGCCCTCCACAACGGTTCCGGTACAGGGGTGGAGTAGTGGCGATTGAATGCATACGTTACATGTAACGTACGTCCTAAATGCTAATAAATGCACCTGGAAACGTACGACCGTTTCCCTCGAGGGGGGTTACGATGTACCGAGTGGTATCCAGTCGGTTAGCTTGATATCCTCCGAATGCTAGTCTCCGACTGGGTGATCGAGGACCTGTTACCGACTGGATGATGGGGACTCCTTAATTCAGTCGGAGCTGACTAAGGGCCTTGTCCTTTGTGAGGGGTAGTCCTTGGGTAGGACCTACAGGGCAGGCCTATGACCCTACCCTAGGACTATAACCCCATCATTAGTCCCCGAATGGATTGGGGTTGGAACGATGAAGCGATGTTTGAAGTTTGGATCCGACTGGAGCGGACTTGGCTTGGGTGTTGCTTGCCTCGATCCATTTTATCTTTTCTGACCAACGATCCGAGTGGCAATCTCCGTGTAACAAACTGTCGGAAACCGAGTGTATTCAGGGTATCTCTTGACGCGACCCGTCAACTAACAGCAGCGGATTTTCCGGGATCCTCAAATTTTGGTTTCTGCGCGCTCAGCGGGGATGACGCCAGCGCGCTCGAGTAGCGCCTGACGCCTCGATTCTCATGCCTTCAACTTCTCCACTGATATCGCCGCGGTCGGTCGGGGGATAAGGTTTCGGGGCCACTTGCCAGCGGCCCAGTCGGAACCTTATTTAAATCCCAACGGCGAGGGTTTTTCGTTACGCCCGCCGGATCTTTTGCCTTTGCTTCGTCCTCCTCGCCGTCTCCAGCGCACCTAATCTTGCTTCTGCTTCGTCCTCCTCGCCGCCTCCAGCGCACCCAACCTCTCCACTCCTCCTTCCCCTCTGCGGATTCGCAACTTCCGCCATGACCAAGGGTCAGACCAGCAAGACGGAGGAGAGGAAGAAGAAAGGGAAGGCGGCGGCTCCTGCTCAGCGGCGGCATCGGCCGTTGCCGGCGGGGTGGATTCAACGCGACTTCCTCCCCTCCACGGTGACGGAGGGGGATCTATTGCAGCTGGTGGAGGACGGGATGATCGTCCACAAGTCTTGGAGGCTGCCGGCTGAGAACGAGGTCGAGCCGGCACCCCGGGAGGGGGAGCGCGTCTTGCTGCTCAGCCATGTCTACCGAGGTTTCTCCCTGCCCCCGCATCCTTTCTTTAAGGGCATCATGAACCACTTCGGGGCACAACTTCACCACTTTCCTCCGAATGCTATTGCCCATCTCTCTGCTTTCATCGTTATGTGCGAGTGTTTCATCGGCTGCCCCCCCATTGGGGGTTGTTCAAACACATATTTTCTGCTAGATCCCAAACCATCAAACGACTCAGCCAGTCGGATGATAAGACACATCTTCTCCAGCTCTGCGGGGGCTTAGGTTTCCAGAAAAAGAATCGGAGTAGTTATCCTGCTCTTCAGCTGAGCGAGTCGGTGAGGAACTAGCAGTCGACGTGGTTCTACTGCCAAGACGTTGCCTGTCCGAACGCCTCTTCAGGGTTGCCCCCTTTTAGCCTTGATCGTCCCGCTCCACCTAAGCAGCTCGCGCTCACGAAGGCGGAGAAGCTCGACATCCAGCCCTTGGTCGACGCACTCGTAGACGTCGTCAGGAGGGGAGTCACTGGCATGGATTTGCTGGAGACTTTCCTTGGTCGGCGCATACAACCACTGCAGGCTCGCGACCACGCCATGTGGCACTACTCGGGGACCGAGGATTGCACTCGGACTAACGTCTTGAGCGTGACCGAGGAGAAGGTGGCGTCGTGGGTGCTCCAGATCACGGGCGCCTGCGAGAACCCCACAGGGTCTTGGCGTGTGAGGACTTTCAGCGCGGACAATCCTCCTCCGAATCAGGTGAGTACCATGTGTCGAGTGCACGTATCTGTTTTAGTTTCATCGCTTTCTTGAATCTCTGCTTGTCGCTTGATGTCGCCGACTGTATTTTACGCAGAAGTGGACCAACTGGTTTTCTCCTGTCTGGAACGGGAACCCGACCGAGGAGGAGGAGGAAGGCAGCCAGGAAGGCAGCGTGGAGAGCGCTGAGTATGTCTCCGACAGCGGGGAGTCGGAGGAAGAGACTAGCGAGGAAGAGGAGGAAGACGAAGAGCAGGACTCGCCGCCTCCGCAATTAGAGCATCAGACCAAGCGCCGACACGAGCCGGCCGCTCCCTCGGTCCCTCTGGCATCTTTGAGTGCTCCACCCACTGCCCCAGTGGTCCCGAGTGCTCGGAGCACAAAGAGGGCCAGGGATGCTGCCGCTGAGCCTGCGGGTCAGTCTTCCAAGGCGGCCAAACCGAGTGGGCTCAAACCTCGGAAGGCTCTGCCGCGGATGAGGGTTGCTGTACCCGTCACCTCCACGTAAGTGTATCGATCTTCTAATTCCTTCTGATATCTGAGTGAACTCCTGTTTATTGGTCGAATGGATTTCACTCGACAGAGTCGCTACTTCCGCCACCTCTCCGGCGCGCCAGGAGGATGACCCCATGGACACGGACAACGTCGTCTCATCCCAGCCAGGTGCGCTGTAGTGACTTCGAGTGTTTTATACTATCGCGTCTCGAATTCTATCATAGGTTCTGCCTCTTTCTTTTTCTGAGATCTCGCGCCGTTCGGTCTATCAGGGGCGATTTGCGTGGACGAGGGTGATCAGGGGAGAGCTGAACAAGCTGCGGAGCCTATTCTTGAGGCTGCTCCGCCTGTTGCTGCTCTCGCTGCTGACGTGCTGCCGACTGGACCGGCGTTGGTGTTTGAAGAGCCGACTTGAGCGGACCTTGGGATGCCTCAGGAACTTTCGACGATGCCAGGCTCATCGAATGTCGAGTTCAACATCCAGCGTCTCCCGGAGGAGCAGGTGGGAGCAGCCAAGGGAGCCATGGTGCAGGCGGAGCTGATGCTGGGGAAGCCAAGAGGGCCTACGACTCCGTCGCATCCTTGTACCAGCGGAGTTTGGAGCTGCGGGAAGATATCCGAGTAAGTGGGCTAGTAAGTATTTACTTTTCTCTTGTAACCCACTGGGTGTTCTCGGATATCGGATGATGTTTGCAATGGGTTCACTCTGAGTGAACCCAGTGGGTGTAGTCTCCGAGACTTCTGTCGAGTGCTTGCACCGGCACTTGTCTTTATACATATTGTTTTTGCCTTGGTCAGATCTTGAAATAGTATGGTCGACTGCAAACAGTTGTGGCAGTCGGGGTGCACTTACTGTAAGAGTCCCCAAGAGTAATTATACTCAGGTCGGGTAGTATTAGCCTCGTAGGCGTGGGTAGTAACATGTATCTCAATAGGGCGGGCCTGCTTGAGTTGCATGCGAGTGGGGTCACTCTCAGTGAACCCACTGGGTGTAGTCCCCGAGACCGCTGTCGACTGCTTGCGTCGGCAGGGGTCTGAAGAATTTAGACTTCTATTGCTGAATTATCTGATTGTCTCTTGGTGCTGGCCGGCAGAAAACTTGTGAAATGGGGACAGCATATGAGACTCTGAGGGCGGAGAAGATTCAGTTTGCCGGTGAGCGGGATGCGGCACTGCTTGCAATGGATGGTATGAAGGTGGTTCTGGCGGAGCGAGAGAAGTCATTGGAGGAAGCTCGTGAAGCGAACAAAGTGCTGACTGAGGAAGTTGAGAAGATTGGGAAACAAAGGACTGCTCTGATGGGACAAATGGACGTGTTGAACAAACGGTGCAGAGTGCAGGAGAAATATGTCAGCGACTGGGCTCGGCAGATGATGACGCGTCTGGCTGGTAAGTCCTGCTTTTTCCGAGTGCTTGTGTTATGCGCGTCACACTCGGCGCTTATTGTTTGCTTGTCCTGTTGTCGCAGATTTTTTCTTTGACGCTGAAGCTGAAGCAGCTGATGTGGAGCGGTCGATTCTCGAGAACGTTCCACTCGGCGAGGACGCCAATCGGGATCTGCTCCGGGCGCACATCCGCGTGGGCAAAGTTGGCCCTTTCATCGGTCGACTGAGAGAAGTCGTCGGCCGAATCGACAAGGATCTTTGGCTAGAAGATGAGTCGCGGCAGGAGATGGAGAACCTGATGGCTCGACTGGAGGAGATTCCGAACCGAGTGCAGTCGTGGAAGAAATCTGCAGCTCGTTGTGGTGCAGATGTTGCTCTGTCCCTGGTCCGAGTCCATTGCAAGGAGGTGCGCGAGGAGAAGCTGAAGACATTGAAGGTGGCCAACACGAAGAAACTTCGATTCGAAGACTTCATGGAAACCTTCCTTGAAAGTGCCACCCGCGTCGCCGACGGAATCGACCTGGACACCTTCGTGGAGCCCTCCAGTCCTGGTGCTACTCCAGACGACGCGTAAGAAAACTTGATCCTCGGTATGCCGAGTGTTGATTTGTAAAAAACTTTGGCCACTGCTGTTGGCCGTCACATTCTTGTTTTGGTGTGGGTAAGCTTGATCCACACCGAGGCACTATCTTTGGTTGAACTTTGAATCGAATCTTTTGCTCTTCTATTGCAATTTTGACTCGAGTTTTTGTTTGGCGTTTCTTGGTGAAGCCAAAGGCAAATATTCGGAACATGTCAGTTGTCTTGACATCTGCATGAGCCTCGTTGAGGGTCCGTGGAATTTTCGATTGGATCTGTATTGTCACCGAGTGGAGCGGTAGGATCGCCGCTAGGTTGTCGAGTGCGACTATCAGGTCGCACTCGGGGCGAGTTGGTACTGATGTAGTTGTCAGTTGTTTTGACATCCACATGAGCCTCAATGAGGGTCTGCAACTCATGTAGTTGTCAGTTGTTTTGACCTCCACATGAGTCTCAATGAGGGTCTGCAACTCATGTAGTTGTCAGTTGTTTTGACATCCACATGAGCCTCAATGAGGGTCTGCAACTCATGTAGTTGTCAGTTGATTACCCGAGTGTACCTGTAGGATACAGTTGAAGGCATGTGGGTGCTTAGGCGATTCTGCATCGCATCTAAGTCCCCGAGTGTGGCGTTAAGTGCACACTCGAAGAAAGTTAATACTTAGGCAATTCGTGATCGCAGCTAAGTCCCCGAGTGTGACGTTAAGTGCACACTCGGAAAAAGTTCATACTTAGGTGATTATGGATCGCAGCTAAGTCTCTGAGTGTGACGTTAAGTGCACACTCGGAGAAAGTTCGTACTTAGGCGATTCTGGATCGCAGCTAAGTCTCCGAGTGTGACGTTAAGTGCACACTCGGAGAAAGTTCATACTTAGGCGATTCTGGATCGCAGCTAAGTCCCCGAGTGTGACGTTAAGTGCACACTCGGAGAAAGTTCATACTTAGGCGATTCTGGATCGCAGCTAAGTCCCTGAGTGTGACGTTAAGTGCACACTCGGAGAAATTTCATACTTAGGCGATTCTGGATCGCAGCTAAGTCTCTGAGTGTGACGTTAAGTGCACACTCGGAGAAAGTTCATACTTAGGCGATTCTGGATCGCAGCTAAGTCCCCGAGTGTGACGTTAAGTGCACACTCGGAGAAAGTTCATACTTAGGCGATTCTGGATCGCAGCTAAGTCCCCGAGTGTGATGTTAAGTGCACACTCGGAGAAAGTTAATACTTAGGCGATTCTGGATCGCAGCTAAGTCCCCGAGTGTGACGTTAAGTGCACACTCGGAGAAGGTTCATACTTAGGCGATTCTGGATCGCAGCTAAGTCCCCGAGTGTGACATTGAGTGCACACTCGGAGAAAGTTCATACTTAGGCGATTCTGGATCGCGGCTAAGTTTTTTTTTTTGAGACCGGAGTCTGCGACCGTGGAAGAACTTTGAACCTGCAAAAAAACTCAATCTGCTTTATAGTATTTCACCAATACTTGTTCTTTACATTGCTTTAGTCGACGGTCACGTGTAGAAGCGCTTCAGGAGGTCTCCGTTCCATGCTCGCGGCTCGTCTATCTCCCTGTCGACGTTGTAGAGTCTGTATGCTCCATTGTTCAGCACCTTTGAGATGATGAAGGGTCCTTCCCATGCAGGAGCCAATTTGTGAGGTCTTTGCTGATCCACTCAGAGCACCAGGTCGCCTGCTTGGAACGTACGACTCCTGATGTGGCGCGCATGAAAACGCCGCAGATCTTGTTGATAAATGGTTGAGCGAGTCAGTGCCATCTCGCGCTCCTCCTCTAGAAGGTCCACTCCGTCTTGCCTTGCTTGTTCTGCTTCAACTTCGGAGAAGAGTTCGACTCGTGGAGCGTTGTGAAGTAAGTCACTCGGAAGGACTACTTCTGCTCCGTAGACGAGGAAGAACGATGGTCGCCCTGTAGATCTGTTCGGGGTTGTTCGAAGACCCCAGAGTACTGAAGGTAGCTCGGTGACCCAAGCGCCAGCGGCATGTCCTATCTCTTGCAGGAGTCGGGGCTTCAAACCTTGCAAAATAAGTCCGTTCGCCCGCTCTCCTTGTCCATTGGACTGCGGGTGCACCACGGAAGCAAAGTCTACTCGGATACCTTGGCTTGTACAGAAACCTTTGAATCTGTCCGAATCAATGTTTGTCCCGTTGTCCATGATTATGCTGTGAGGTACACCGAATCTGAAGATGATGTCCCTGACAAACTTGACGGCTGTTGAGGCGTCGAGCTTCTTGATGGGCTTGGCTTCGATCCATTTCGTGAACTTGTCGACTGCCACCAACAAATGTGTGTATCCACCTTGGCCTGTCTTGAATGGACCGACTGTATCTAATCCCCAAACTGCGAACGGCCACACAAGAGGGATTGTCTTCAACGCAGATGTCGGCTTGTGGGACTTGTTGGAGTAGAACTGACAACCCTCACATCGGTCGACCATATCTTTAGTCATCTTGTTTGCCTGCAGCTAGAAAAAACCAGCCCTAAATGCCTTGGCGACGATTGCTCTTGAAGAGGCGTGATGACCGCAGGTCCCCGAGTGAATATCTTCCAGGATCAGCTGCTCCTCCTCTGGGGAGATGCATCGTTGGAGAACGCCTGAAACGCTCTCCTTGTACAATTGGCCATCAATGACAGTGAATGACTTCGACCTACGGACTATCTGCCTGGCCTGGACTTCGTCTTCTGGTAGTTCCTGTCTCAGGATATATGCAATGATCGACGCAGTCCAATCGGGGATGACATCAAGAATCTCCATGACCAAATCAACCACAGCAGGTACATCGACTTCAGTCGGATCTGTTGAACTCTTTGGTTGTACTGGTTCTTCTGTAAAAGGATCTTCTTTGACTGAGGGAAGGTGAAGGTGCTCGAGGGAGACGTCACTCGGGACTGGTCTCCGAGTGGATCCGAGTTTTGCCAACTCATCAGCTGCTTGGTTCTTCAGTCTCGGGACATGGTGAAGTTCTAGACCTTCAAACTTCTTCTCAAGCTTCCTCACTGCATTGCAGTATGTGGTCATGGTGGGGTTCCTGACGTCCCACTCTTTCATCACTTGATTGGCCACCAAATCCGAATCGCCGTAGACCATTAGGCGACGGACGCCGAGTGAGATGGCCATACGCAACCCGTAGAGGAGAGCTTCATACTCTGCCTCATTCTTAGAGGAATCGAAGTGTATCTGTAGCACGTACTTGAGCTTGTCGCCCTTTGGCGATATGATCACAACGCCAGCGCCGGAGCCATTCAACATCTTGGACCCATCGAAGAACATTGTCCAATGGGCCGAGTAGAGGTGGGTCGGTTGCTGTTGTTCCACCCATTCTGCTATGAAGTCAGCCAGAGCTTGAGACTTAATAGCTTTCTTGGCCTCGAACTTGATATCGCAGTAGAGCATCTCCATCGCCCACTTCGCCACTCGGCCTGACGCGTCTCGATTGTGGATAATTTCTGACAACGGAGCATCAGAAACGACAGACACCGAGTGGTCTTGGAAATAATGGGCCACCTTCTTCGCAGTCATGTAGATCCCGTAGATAAGCTTTTGATAGTGGGGTTACCTCTGCTTGGAAGGAGTCAGGACTTCGGAGACGTAGTACACTGGCCGCTGAACTTTGTATGCTTTGTCTTTTTCTTCTCGTTCGATTGTAAGAACAGTACTGACGACTTGATTTGTAGCCGCAATGTACAGAAGAAGGGGCTCTTTACTGAGCGGAGCAGTAAGAACCGGCTGGGTGGAAAGTAGGACTTTGAGGTCGTCGAATGCGACTTGGGCTTCGTCTGTCCACTCGAAAGTATCTGATTTCTTCATGAGTCGGTACAGAGGAAGTGCTTTCTCGCCGAGTCGACTGATGGACCTGCTCAAAGCCGCTAGGCAACCTGTGAGCCGTTGAACATCGTGTATTCTGACCGGCCTCTCCATTCGGATGATGGTCCCGATCTTTTCGGGGTTGACATCGATCCCTCGTTCGGAAACGAAGAAACCGAGTAACTTTCCGCTGGGAACGCCGAATGAACATTTGGCGGGGTTGAGCTTGATATCGTACCTACGAAGGTTGGCGAATGTTTCTGCCAAGTCAGTCAGCAGGTCGGAACCTTTGCGTGACTTGACTACGATATCATCCATATACGCCTCCACATTCTGACTGATTTGGTCGAGGAGACATTTTTGGATCATGCGCATAAAGGTAGCTCCTGCATTCTTCAAACCGAATGGCATAGTGATGTAGCAGAAGCACCCGAATGGGGTGATGAAGGCTGTTTTTAACTCATCGGGACCATACAGACTGATCTGATGATAGCCCGAATAGGCGTCAGGAAATGACAGACGCTCGCAACCCGCAGTCGAATCGACAATTTGATCTATGCGGGGGAGCGGAAAATGGTCTTTCGGGCAGACCTTATTGAGATGCTTGAAGTCGATGCACATTCGGAGTGACTTGTCCTTCTTGGGCACCATGACAACATTGGCGAGCCACTCGGAGTGGTGAACCTCGTGAATGAAGTTGGCTGCCAGCAGCTTGGCCACCTCCTCCCCGATTGCTTTCCTCTTGTGCGCGGCGGACCGGCGCAAGCGCTCTCGGACGGGCCGAGCGACGGGGTCCACATGCAGTCGGTGCTCAGCCAACTCCCTGGGTACACCTGGCATGTCAGAGGGTTTCCATGCGAAGATGTCCCAGTTCTCACGGAGGAATTGGGTGAGCTCGGCTTCCTATTTAGGATCGAGGGTGGTGGAGATGTTCGTCGGGGCAGCTGTGGCGTCCGTCGGGTGGATGCTGACCTTCTTCGTCTCTCCCGCCGACTGGAATGCAGACTCTGAAGCTGGCTTCTTCGAGCGCATCAAGTCGGCGGGGTCGACTGTTTTCTTGTACTCGTCAAGCTCGAGGACGGCCATCTGCTGGTCGGCGATTCTTGATCCCTGCCGCAGACACTCTTCGGCTCGCTGCCGATTGCCTCTGATGGTGATCACACCCTTCGGGCCTGGCATCTTCAGCTTCAGGTATACGTAACATGGACGGGTCATGAAACGTGCATACGCTGGGCGGCCCAGAATTGCGTGATAAGCGCTCTGGAAGTCGACCACTTCGAACGTCAGCTTTTCCTTGCAGAAGTTCCTGTCGGAGCCGAAAACGACGTCCAACGCGATCTGGCCGAGTGACTTGGCCTTCCGTCCAGGGACGACTCGATGGAACTGCATGCTGCTCTCGCTGAGTTTGGACATCGGAATGCCCATCCCCTTGAGAGTGTCGGCGTACATGATGTTCAAACCGCTGTCGCCATCCATGAGGACTTTGCGCAGTCGGACTCCTCTACCACCGGGTCGACGACCAGAGCTTGTCTTCCTGGGGTGGGTACATGTGCTGGATGATCCGACTGGTCAAAGGTGATCGCAGTCTGAGACCATTTGAGGAACTCGGGGCTGGCAGGGTTGGCCATGTTCACCTCCCTGTTCACCAGCTTCAGTCGACTCTTGCTCTCGACGTCAGCAAAAATCACCAGGGTTGCATGGACTTGGGGGAACAGATCCTCCTTATCCTCCTCATCCTATTCATTGTCCTTTTCACTCGGTTGCCCTTCGCCGAACCCCTGGATCAGGAGGCGACACTGTCGAGTGGTATGCTTTGCATATATGGGGTTGCCCTCTTCATCCATCTTCGTATGAACCGGACATGGCTGGTCCAGGATGGGGTTATTGAACTGCTTCTTCTTGGGGGTGAACTGAGCCTTCCCTTTGCCCTTGAACTTGGCATTGGTTACGGCTGCGGCTTCTGCTTGCGGAGCAGTCGGAGCTTTCTGCTTCTGCTTCCGAGTGTTCCCTCCATCTCCATCAGCGACTGTTTTGTGCTTGCCGCTTTGGATGCGGTCTTCTTCTTCGCCATTAGCATAGCGCGTCGCTATTTCCATCATCTTGCTCATGGAGATGTCGCCTGTTCGGCCGAATTTCAGATACAGATCTGTGTACTGCACGCCTGCCCTGAAGGCGTAGACTGCTTGATGCTCGGTGACGTACTCCACCGTGTGGTAGAGAGTTGTCCAACGCTGGATGAAGTCTCGCAGGGGCTCATTCTGCTTCTGGACGCAGTGCTGGAGCTCCACGAGGCCAGCAGGGCACTTGCACGTCCCTTTGAAGGTCCCGATGAACACCCGGGCCAGATCTGCCCATTTGTAGATGCTTGAGGGGGCCAACTGGTTTAGCCATGCTCGAGCCGAGCCGTCGAGCATCAGAGGGAGATGATTCATGGCGACATGGTCGTCCCCTCCTCCGATCTGGACTGCCACTCGGTAGTCATCCAGCCACGTTTCTGGCTTAGACTCTCCTGTAAACTTGCTGATTCCCGTCGCCAATCTGAAGTTTGGCGGGATGTCCGCCGAACGGATGGCTCGACAGAAACACTCGGGACCAGACACGATGGTCCTGCTTCCGCTCGGACGGTCCATATCATAACCCTCGCGGTGGGCACGGCCCCTGTCGACCCTTCGCTGGGCGATACGCCCTCTTGCGTCGGGCCTTGGGTCGTAAGTGTCACCGACTGAACGCCGATCATCATGATGTCGGGGCCCGTAGGGCCCACCCCGCGGAGGGGTGCGTGAAGAGCGGCGATCTTCGTGATTTATGGAACGGCTGCCTCCTCTCTGCCGCTGATGGGAACCAGGGCTGTGAACCGACCGATGCGTATTCGCATGAACGGAACTATTATGGATCATGTTATGCAACTGGGAGACTGCCGAATTCTGCTGCTGCGTCGTGTGCAACAGGGCTCGGATCTGCTCGATTCCCCTACCAGCCTCTGAATCAGTCGGCTGGAGGGAATCGGCTATCTTGGCAGCTGCAGCCAAGTTGAGGAGGGGTGTGCGGAACAACTCCATGTTGCTCCGCCGAGTGTGTCGACTGGCAGAACGGCGAGGCGGACGACGCGCGTCGGACGTTTCGCCGATCTCGTGCTCGTTCAGGCCAGCTTGACACGGATCTTCATGGGAGTTGGCCATGTGTACTTCTGCTGCAGGCCCGCGACCCGCGTATTCGGAAGGAAACTCAGTCGGAACCGAGCTCGAGTGCTGGGACTGCGGGGCAACCACAACAGACTCTAAAACCGCCACTTGTGAAGACGCGTTCTGGCGCGCCTGGGCGTGTTGCACCCAATTTTGGAGCCGCGGACGGCGAGACCGCTTGCTGCGGCGCGTGACGGCGGTGCAGGTCGACACCGGAGCCGACTGTTGGAGAAGAAGAATGCCGCGGGCGCCGGCACGGAAGTGCGTAGCCCCACAACGGGGAAGCGCCTCGACGTCGAGAGGAGCATCCCGAAGCCACGCCGAATCGTAGATGATGAAGGAGAGAGCCCCGAAGAAGATCTGGTGACCCATGCTCGAACCTCCACCGGACGACATGACGAAAGGAAGTAGTCGCAAACTCGCCGGAAGTCGCTTAGACGCCTGCCCCACCGTGGGCGCCAACTGTCGTGGGTATAAGCCTGATAGTAGATGTGTAGGGTACGAAAAGGATGGGCAGAGTCCCAGCTACGGTGAGGTTGTATGAGTTCAGGCCCCTCTGCGGTGGAGGTAATAGCCCTACGTCTCAGTGCTCAGGGAGCTTGTTGTCGAGTGGAAGAGGGAGTTGCTAACCCCTCTACCAGCGGGCAAGGGTGGCTTATATAGAGTGCGCTGCCTTCCACAACGGTTCCGGTACAGGGGTGGAGTAGTGGCGATTGAATGCGTACGTTACATGTAACTTACGTCCTAAATGCTAATAAATGCACCTGGAAACGTACGACCGTTTCCCTCGAGGGGGGTTACGATGTACCGAGTGGTATCCAGTCGGTTAGCTTGATATCCTCCGAATGCTAGTCTCCGACTGGGTGATCGAGGACCTGTTACCGACTAGATGATGGGGACTCCTTAATTCAGTCGGAGCTGACTAAGGGCCTTGTCCTTTGTGAGGGGTAGTACTTGGGTAGGACCTACAGGGCATGCCTATGACCCTACCCTAGGACTATAACCCCATCATGAAGCATTGATGACATTCAGTTGCTCACCGGGAAAGCTATCATCAATAGGTTGTGGGTCATCAAGAACTTTCTCCAACCTAGACAAGTTATCTGCTATGGGGTTATCAACACCCTTTGTGTCAACAACGTGCAAATCAAATTCTTGTAGCAAGAGAACCCATCTGATAAGTCTAGGTTTAGCATCCTTCTTCTCCATGAGGTACTTAATAGCAGCATGATCAGTGTGAATAGTGACATTGGAATCAACTATGTAAGACCTGAACTTTTCACATGCAAACACGACTACTAAAAAATCCTTTTCCGTAGTGGCATAGTTTCTTTGGGCACTGTCTATAGTTTTACTAGCGTAGTGAATAACATTCAACTTCTTATCAACTCTTTGCCCTAGAATAGCACCAACAGCATAATCACTAGCATCACACATGATCTCAAAAGGCAAGTTCCAATCAGGTGGTTGAACAATAGGTGTAGTTATCAAAGCCCTCTTAAGTATTTCGAAGGCTTCCTCACAATGATCGTCAAAGACAAAAGGAATATCCTTTTGCAAGAGATTGGTAAGAGGCCTAGAAATCTTAGAGAATTCTTTAATGAACCTTCTATAGAAACCAGCATGACCAAGGAAACTTCTTATACCTTTGATATCTATGGGGTATGGCATTTTCTCGATTGCATCAACCTTAGCCTTATCGACTTCCATACCTCTTTCAGAAATTTTATGTCCTAAGACGATTCCTTCATTAACCATAAAGTGGCACTTCTCCCAATTCAAGACAAGATTGGTGTCTTTACATCTCTGTAAGACTCGATCAAGGTTGCTCGGGCATTCATCAAAAGAAGACCCGTAAACGGAAAAGTCATCCATGAAAACCTCGACAATCTTTTCACAAAAGTTAGAGAATATAGCCATCACACATCTTTGAAAGGTGGCTGGTGCATTACATAAGCCAAAAGGCATATGTCTATAAGCAAAGGTACCGAAAGGGCAGGTGAAAGTGGTTTTCTCCTGATCAGATTGTGCAACTGGTATTTGGGAGAAACCAGAATAACCGTCTAGAAAGCAGAAGTCGGTATGTTTAGACAGCCTTTCTAGCATTTGGTCGATAAAAGGCACAGGGTAATGATCTTTCCTAGTGGCTTTATTCAATTTCCTGAAATCGATCACCATCCTATAGCCAGTAATAATCCTCTGTGGGATCAATTCATCCTTATCATTAGGGACAACGGTAATGCCTCCCTTCTTAGGGACGCAATGCACCGGACTCACCCAATTGCTATGAGCAACAGGATAGATAATACCCGCTTCCAGGAGCTTTAGTATTTCTTTTCGCACTACTTCTTTCATCTTAGGATTCAATCTCCTTTGATGATCAGCAACTGGTTTGAAATCAGGATCAGTTTTGATCTTGTGCTGGCATAGAGTGGGACTAATGCCCTTAAGATCATCAAGAGTATATCCAATAGCAACATGATGCTTCCTTAGAGTTTTTAGTAACTTGTTTTCTTCATGCTCCGAGAGGCTAGCACTAATTATAACAGGATATATCTCTTTTTCATCAAGATAGGCCTACTTAAGAGTATCAGACAACTATTTAAGCTCGAACACAGGATCACCCTTTGGTGGAGGTGGATCCCCAAGCAGTTCAACAGACAAGTTATTCTTAAGGATAGGATATTGTTCTAAGACAACTCTATCTATCTCATCCCTTTCATCCATTTGCATATCATTTTCATGCTCAAGCAAGTATTGCTCTAAGGGATCAGTAGGAGGAACGACAATAGAAGCTAAGGCAATAGTTTCATCCCTACTAGGCAACTCCTTTTCATGAGGTTGTCTACCAAACTTGGAGAAATTGAACTCATGTGACACACCTTCAAAGCCAACAGTGACAGTTTGCTTCTCACAGTCGATATGAGCATTGACGGTATTGAGGAAGGGTCTGCCAAATATGATGGGACAGAAGCTATCTTGAGTGGTAGCAAGAACGAGGAAATCAGCAGGATACTTCATTTTACCACACAAGACTTCAACATCCCTAACAATTCCCACAGGGCAGATAGTATCTCTATTGGCAAGCTGAATAGTGACATCAATAGGCTCTATCTCAACAGGTGCAATCTCATCTTTGATTTCATCGTGTAAGGATTGAGGTATTGCACTAACACTAGCACCCAAGTCACATAAAACATGATAGCAATGATGTCCTATCTTAACAGAAACCATAGGCATGCCAACAACATGCCTATGTTTGTCTCTAGCGTGAGGTTTAGCAATTCTAGCAACATCTTCACAGAAGTGAATATTATGTCCCTCAACTTCTTCAGACAGAAGATCTTTGATAATAGCAATGCTGGGTTCAACTCTAATTTTCTCAGGGGGTGTAGGTGTTCTAATATAGCCTCTAGGTATCACAGTTGAAGCTTTAGAATGATCCTTTATCCTAACATGGAAAGGTGGTTTCTCAATGTAAGCACTGGGAACCACAGGATCATTATAGGCAATGACTTTCTCTTCAACTGGAGTGGGTTTAACTACATTGACTTCTAAAGGAGGATGATATTTAAACCACTTCTCTTTGGGGAGATCAATGTGAGCAGCAAAGGATTCACACAATGAAGCTACTATCTCAGAGTCAAGTCCATACTTAGCGCTAAAGTCACAAAAAGTATTTGTCTCAACAAAGGATTTAACGCAATCAAAAGTGAAATTCATACCTGACTCCTTACCTTCTTCAAGCTCCCAATCTTCAGAGTTGCATTTAATTCCCTCCAACAAATTCCATTTGAAGTCAATATCTCTCTTCATAAAAGAACCGGTACAAGAAGTGTCAAGCATGGTGCGATCATCATGAGAAAGCCGAGCATAGAAGTTTTGAATGATAATTTCTCTCGAGAGCTCATGATTGGGGCATGAATATAACATTGATTTAAGCCTCCCCCAAGCTTGAGCGATGCTTTCTCTGTCACGAGGCCAAAAATTATAAATATAATTCCGATCACGATATACTAAATGCATAGGATAAAACTTTTGATGAAATTCCAATTTCAACCGATTGTAGTCCCATGATCCAGTATCATCACATAGCTATACCATGTCAATGCCTTATCCTTCAAAGATAAAGGAAAGACCTTCTTCTTGACCTCATCCTCGGGCACACCTGCAAGCTTAAATAAACCACAAACTTCATCTACATAGATCAGATGCAAGTCTCGATGTGATGTTACATCTCCTGTAAAAGGATTAGCTAGCAGTTTCTCAAGCATACCCGAAGGAAATTCAAAGAAAATATTTCCAGTAGGTGCAGCAGGTTGAGGAGAAACTCTTTGTGCTTCCGTTCGAGGTGAAGATACCCTGAACAAGCCCCTCAAAGGATTAGTATCCATAGTGACAAGTGACAATAAATTTCAGCACACTATATGAATGTTTCCTTACCAAGTTCCACTTACCAAAGGCGCTTCACTCGCCGGCAACGGCGCCAGAAAAGAGTCTTGATGACCCACAAGTATAGGGGATCAATCGTAGTCCTTTCGATAAGTAAGAGTGTCGAACCCAACGAGGAGCAGAAGGATCTGACAAGTGGTTTTCAGCAAGGTAAAATCTGCAGGCACTGAAATTGTCGGTAACAAGTGATTGTGTGGTGAGATGATTCATAGCAAGCAACAAGTAACAAAAGTAGCAACGGTGCAGCAAAGTGTCCCAATCCCTTTTGTAGCAAGGGACAAGCCTGGACAAAGTCTTATAGGAGGAAAAACGCTCCCGAGGACACACGGGAATTTCTGTCATGCTAGTTTCATCATGTTCATATGATTCGCATTCGTTACTTTGATAGTTTGATATGTGGGTGGACCGGCGCTTGGGTACTGCCCTTACTTGGACAAGCATCCCACTTATGATTAACCCCTCTCGCAAGCATCCGCAAATACAAAAGAAGAATTAAGACAAACTCTAACCATAGCATTAAACTAGTGGATCCAAATCAGCCCCTTACAAAGCAACGCATAAACTAGGGTTTAAGCTTCTATCACTCTAGCAACCCATCATCTACTTACTACTTCCCAATGAATTCCTTTAGGCCCAAATAATGGTGAAGTGTTATGTAGTCGACGTTCACATAACACCACTAGAGGAAAAACAACATACAACATATCAAATTACCGAACGAATACCAAATTCACATGACTACTATTAGCATGACTTATCCCATGTCCTCAGGAACAAAAGTAACTACTCACAAAGCATAATCATAATCATGATCAGAGAGTTAATGAGTAGCATCAAGGATCTGAACATAAACTCTTCCACCAAGTAATCCAACTAGCATCAACTACAAAGAGTAATCAACACTACTAGCAACCTTACAAGTACCAATCGGAGTCACGAGACGGAGATTGGTTACAAGTGATGAACTAGGGTTTGGAGAGGAGATGGTGTTGATGAAGATGTTGATGGTGACGAGTCCCCTCCGATGAGAGGAGTGTTGGTGATGACGATGGCGACGATTTCCCCCTCCGGGAGGGAAGTTTCCCGGCAAGATTGTCCTGCCGGAGCTCTAGATTGGTTCTGCTCAAGTTCCGCCTCGTGGTGGCGGCGAAACCACGAAAAAGCTCCTTTGTGATTTTTTCCTGGACGAAACCCTCCATATAGCAAAAGAGGGGGGCCAGTGGGCCGGTGGGCTGCCCACAAGCCCCCATGGCGCGGCCTGGGGGGTGGCCGCGCCGTGCAGGCTTGTGGGCACCCCCTTGTGCCCCTCTGGCACATCTTCGGCCCACTATTTTTGATAAATCGGGAAAAAAATCCCCATTGATTTTCACGGCGTTTGGAGTTACGCATAATAGGTATCTCAACTTTGCTCCACTTTCAGGCCAGAATTCCAGTAGCCGGTATTCTCCCTCTTCATGTAAACCTTGCAAAATAAGATAGAAAAGGCATAAGAATAGTACCGTGAGGTGAAATAACAGACCAAGAAGCAATAAATATCAACATGAAAACATGATGCAAAATGGACGTATCAGACTACAACTTGCAAGATAGGATCAAGAACACGCATATATTGGCGACAACATAATAGGTTCAGATCTGAAATCATGGGGCTCGGGCCCTAGTGACAAGCATTAAGCATGGCAAAGTAGTAGCAACATCAATCTTAGAACATAGTGGATACTAGGGATCAATCCCCGTCAAAACTAACTCGATTACATGATAGATCTCATCCAACCCATCACCGTCCAGCACGCCTACGATGAGATTACTCACGAACGGTGAAGAGCATCATGGAAATGGCGATGAAGGAAGGTTGGTGATGACGATGGCGACGATCTCCCCTCTCCCGAGCCCAAAACGGACTCCAGATCTGCCCTCCACAAGAAGAACAGGAGGTGGCGGCGCCTCTGTATCGTAAAACGTGATGAACTCTTCTCCTTGATTTTTTTCCGGGCGAAAGGGACTAAATAGACCTGAGATTGGAGGCGGTGGAGCAACATGGGCCCCACAAGCCTGCCAGGCGCGGCCAGGGGGGCCGCGCCTGGTGGGCTTGTGGGCTCCACGCTCCACTTCCTCCGTTGATACTTGCGCCAGTATTTTTTATATATTCCACAAAAATTCTCCGTAAATTTCCAGGTCATTCCGAGAACTTTTATTTCTGCGCAAAAACAACACCATGGCAATTCTGCTGAAAACAGCGTTAGTCCGGGTTAGTTCCATTCAAATTATGCAAATTAGAGTCCAAAACAAGGGCAAAAGAGTTTGGAAAATTAGATACGACGGAGACGTATCAACTCCCCCAAGCTTAAAACCTTGCTTGTCCTTAAGCAATTCAGTTGACAAACTGAAAGAGACAAAAGAAAAACTTTTACGAACTCTGTTTGATCTTGTTGTTGCAACTATGTCTAACTCATATCCAGAGTTTCAGCAAGATCACAAGCTAACCACATAAGCAAATGACATCTAGGTCTCACGGTAAACTCATATCAATGGCATAATCAACTAGCGAGCAAATAATTATAAGTTTCAAATGTCAACACTTCAATCAAAACAATCATGAAGTAGTACGAACAGATGGTATCTCGCTAGCTCTTTCTGAGACCGCAAAACATAAATGCAGAGCACCTTCAAAGACCAAGGGCTGACTAAACATTGTAATTCATGGCAAAAAAGATCCAGTCAGGGTCATACTCAATCACAGTTAAAATCAAAGCATAAAAATGATAGAGGTGCTCTCTAATTCGTGCTTTTATAAAAAGAGGATGACTCAACAGGAACATAAATAGACATGCCCTTCGCAGAGGGAAGCATTGATTTGCAGAGGTGCCAGAGCTCAAGCTTTGAAAAGAGAGATAATAATTTTGGGTGGCATGCGTTCATTGTCAACGCAATGACCAAGAGTACTCACCATCTTCCACGCTACACATGCTATAGGCGGTTCCCAAACAGAAAAGTAAAGTTTTGACTCCCCCACCACCGATCAATCACACTCCACGACTAGCCGAATACTCGGGTGCCGTCCATACCAACATCAATCCAGGGGAGTTTTGTTTGCAATTATCTTTTCGATTTGAGCATGGAACTGGGCATTTCAATTACCGGCCCCTTTCTCGTGAATGATAGTGAATAAGCACATATCGAGGATAACACGCCTAGCACGGAAGATACTGATAGCCCCCTGTCACCACATGAGTGGTTCGGGCATGCAAAACAGATTATTTCTTGAAGATTTAGAGAGTGGCACATGCAAATTTACTTGGAACGGCAGGTAGATACCGCATATACGTAGGTATGGTGGACTCATATGGAAAAACTTTGGGTTTATGGAACTGGATGCACAAGCAGTATTCCCGCTTAGTACAAGTGAAGGATAGCAAACGACTGGGAAGCGATCAACTAGAGAGCGACAACAGTCATCAAAATGCATTGAGATTAACCAACATTGGGTGCAAGCATGAGTAGGACATAAATCACCATGAACATGAATATCATAGAGGCTATGTTGATTTTGTTTCAACTACATGTGTGAACATGCGCCAAGTCAAGCCACTTGAATCATTCGAAGGAGGATACCATCCTATCATACTACATCATAGTCATCTCAAAATTCATGTTGGCATCCAAGACAAACCATTATAAGCTCCTAGCTAATTAAGTATGGCATCAGAAACTATGATCTCTAAGTTGTCATTGCAAACATGTTTCTCTCACAACAAAGCTAAATCTGGAACGATGAGCTAGTCATATTTACAAAAACAAAATAGATCGAGTTCATATCAGCTTTTCCAGGATCAGTCACTTCATCAAATATCGTCATTATTGCCTTTCACTTGCATGACCGAATGATGTGAACAATAATAAGAGTGCTTGTGCATTGGACTAAGCTCAAATCTGCAAGCAAACACAAAGGAGAAGACAAAGTAATATGTCTCTATAACAGATAAACAGATATGCATGCGAGAGCCACTAAACATTATAACCATGGTCTTCTACCTTGACCCAAAGAAAAAGAAAACTATTTACACGGGTAGGCTCCCAACAAGCAAAAGAAGAATGGAAAATATTTTTGGGTTTTCTCAAACTAGACAAACACACGAAAAGAAAACGAGAGAAACAAAATAAACTAGAATGGATGATACAGTGGCAAAGTGTGAACACCGACTAACAAAGTGAAAGCGTAAGCAAGAATAAAAGTCGGCGAGAAACACGTACTCCCGCAAGCTTAGGCTTTTGGCCTAAGTTGGTCTACTCACATGGATGGTCCGGGCGATACCCAAAATCATAATGAGGGTTGTACGGGAGCATTGTAGCCACTGCCTGAATAGCTGCCTCACGGAGACGAGCAGCCTTTGCCTCCCTCTCATACTCCTCTGCCTCTCCTCTGGTTATGTAATATCTCCTTTTTACCTAAAAGTCAAAGAAGACAGGAGCAGGAAGGGTAATATGGAAAACACGGTGTCGGTTAAATATTAAATGGTATAGGAGGGATTCATCATCCCTCTCAAGGAACGGATAGTGTGTCAAAGCGGTGCGATCAAGGAAAGCTGTATGGAGCGGGGAATCTCCTTCGCGGATGGGTACCCCAAGAAAATTTGCTATGCGAGTCGCATATATCTCACCAAAGAAATCCCCTTCATTAGCATTATTATTCAGCCTCCTTGCTATTAGAGCTCCCATGTTGAAACTTCTATCACCCATTATTGCGCTCTTAAGAATACTAAGGTCGGGTGCGCAGAGGAGACAATGCTCAATCTTGTCATTAATGCATCTGCCTATGAAGAGGGCAAAGTAATGCAAGGCAGGAAAATGAATGCTCCCCATGGTAGCATGTGTAATATCTCTAGTTTCTCCAACAGTTATACCAGAGAAAAAATCTCTAACCGAAGATTTAGGAGGATCATTGAGACTACCCCAAATAGGTATCTTGCAAATTCTATTGAAATCCTCTAAATCCATGGTATACGATTTGTCATAGAGATCAAACAGTACAGATGTATCACGGCCAACTGAAAATTTGAATCTACGAACAAAAGAGGCAGTGAGAGCAACATACTGTTCACATTTATCAGAGATGAATTCTTCGAGTCCTACGTTGTGAACAAGTGTATCAAACTCGTCTTTGAAACCTGCCTCAATTATGAATTCATCAGAAGGCCATTCACATGGTTGTACCTGTGCATTCCTCGGTTGGTAAGGATCGGGCTCCCGAATCGCAAGACGGGGACCTCTCTTGCTTGAGGAACCACCATGATAGTTTCTCATAAACATCTTCATTTTCTGAAATTTCCAGTGACTGATACGTCTCAAACGTATCTATAATTTTTGATGGTTTCACGCTGTTATCTTGTCATCTTTAGATGTTTTATGTACCTTTTATATATTTTTTGGGACTAACTTATTAATTCAGTGCCAAGTGCTAGTTCTTGTTTTTTTCTATGTTTTTGGCTCTTTTCAGATCTGATTTTGGAACGGAGTCCAAACGGAATAAAGGCCCCGAAATGATTTTTTCCCGAACAGAAGAAGATCAGGGGGCCTGTGGGCCAAGCCAGGAGGGCTCCAGGGAGCCCACAAGCCCCCACTCCGCCACCAGGGGGGAGGCGGCGGTGGCAGGACTTGTGGCCTCCCTGGCGTCCCCTGACCTAGATCTTGCGCCTATATATTCCCTAAAAAACAGAAAAAAAATCAAGGCAGCCTCGAAAATACTTTTTCGCCGCCGCAAGCTTCCGTTTCCGCGAGATCTCATCTGGAGACCCTTCCTGGCACCCTGCCGGAGGGGACTTTGGAGTTGGAGGGCTTCTTCATCATCATCATCGCCCCTCCAACGACTCGTGAATAGTTCACTTCAGACCTACGGGTCCGTAGTTAGTAGCTAGATGGCTTCTTCTCTCTCTTGGATCTTCAATACAAAGTTCTCCATGATCTTCATGGAGATCTATCCGATGTAATCTTCTTTGGCGGTGTGTTTGTCGAGATCCGATGAATTGTGGATTTGTGATCAGATTATCTATGATATATATTTGAGTCTTTGCTGATTTCTTATATGCATGATTTGATATCCTTGTAAGTCTCTCTGAGTCTTGGGTTTTGTTTGGCCAACTAGATCTATGATTCTTGCAATTGGAGAAGTGCTTGGTTTTGGGTTCTTACCATGTGGTGACCTTTCCTAGTGACAATAGGGGCAGCAAGGCACACATTGAGTGGTTGCCATCAAGGGTAACAAGGTGGGTTGTGTCGTTGATATGAGATTTTCCATCTACATCATGTCGTCTTGCTTAAGGCGTTACTCTGTTCTTTTGGACTTAATACGCTAGATGCATGCTGGATAGCGGTCGACGTGTGGAGTAATAGTAGTAGATGCAGAAAGTATCGGTCTACTTGTTTTGGACCTGATGCATATAGATATAATCATTGCCGTAGATACGTTCACGACTTTGCGCGGTTCTATCAATTGCTCGACAGTAATTTGTTCACCCACCGTCTACTTGCTTTCATGAGAGAAGCTACTAGTAAACACTATGGCCCCCGGGTCTATTCACATCTATCGTTTACACCTCCGCTTTTACTATGCTTTGTTACTTTGTTGCTTTCAGTTCTAACTTTGCGAACAATCTATAAGGGATTGACAACCCCTTCATAGCGTTGGGATCAGGTTCTTTGTGTTTGTGCAGGCACTTGTGATACTCCTTCACTGGATCGATACCTTGGTTCTCAAACTGAGGGAAATACTTACCACCGCTGCGCTACATCACCCTTTCCGCTTCGAGGGAACACCAACGCAAGGCTCCAAGGCCACGGGGAAATCCTTTGCATATTTGCCTAGGAAGTCCCTAAAGGCGTAGCCGTAGCAGAAGGATTCCTAGTGCCGTTGCTGAGGAGAATCAAGATAAGAACAGTCTCCCGTCAGCACGTGTTTCTGGCGCCGTTGGAAGGTCTTTTGTTGCAGTAGAAGTGACCAAAAGGAAAAGTGAACAAGGCTCAACTAAACGCGTAGCAACTACTCCCTCAAGTGCCTAGAGGCCATATTACGCATCAAAACTACTTGTGACCAGCTAAAATTAGCATGCAAAGCTCAAGAACAAGGTCACCAAGGCAGCAAAAATACGTCAAGTATAAGGCACTAGAGCAAAAACAAATTGGACCAATGGAGGAGTCACTTACCAAGGAGCAATTTCCCCAAAACAGCTTGGTGAATGGTGCTTTGCACAAGGAGATCGAAAATCCTAGCAAGAAGAGCAAGAACACGGGTTTGAGCTGCGAAACGATTTTTCTGGAGGTAGGAGAAGCAGATGGGAGCTAGAATGAGTGGAGGGCGTGCACGTGGGCCCCACAAGCCTGGTAGGCGCGGCCAGGGGGCTGCCCGCTCCTCTAGGGCTTGTGGCCCACTGGTGCAGCCACCTGACTAGCTCTTCGTCTCAGTATTTTTCAAAAATTCCAGAAAAAATCATACTTGATTTTCAGGACGTTCGGAGAACTTTTATTTCCGGGGTACTTTTCTACGGGACGCTAAAAGCAGAAAACAGGGAAAACTAAACTGAATCTATCATTTTTCTTCTAAGCAACCGAAGGTGAAAGCTTGGAACAGAGGTTTGTGACTCCTCGATTCATCCATCCCATGGTCATTGAAAGAAATCCGTCAATGAGGTTGATCAAGTCTCCTTGACAAACTTTTTCGAATCGTAAAAGAGAACGGAGAATTTTCAAATAGTCACTAGGTTACCTCAATGGGGATGTGCATCTCCCCAACAAGCAAATCATACTTCATCTTAACAGGAGGTATAGGGCATTCAAAGCTCCCGATAAGAATCGATGAAGTTTTTTCGATAGCATTGGTGCAATGTACTCGATATTGTTTCTTCGGAAAGTGCACCGTATGCTCATTACCGTTGACATGGAAAGTGACATTGCCTTTGTTGCAATCTATAACAGCCCCTGCAGTGTTTAAAAAGGGTCTTCCGAGGATGACGGCCATGGCATCGTCCTCGGGAATATCCAGAATAACAAAGTCTGTTAAGATAGCGACGTTGGCAACCACAACAGACACATCCTCGCAAATGCCGATAGGGAAAGCAGTTGATTTGTCGGCCATTTGCAGAGAGATTTCAGTGGGTGTCAACTTATCCAGTTCAAGTCTACGATAAAGAGAGAGAGGCATAACACTAACACCGGCTCCAAGGTCGCATAAAGCAGTTCTAACGTAGTTTCCTTTAATGGAGCAAGGTATAGTTGTCACTCCGGGATCACCTAGTTTCTTAGGAGTTCCGCCCTTGAAGGTAAAATTAGCGAGCATGGCGGAAATCTCAACCTCAGGTATCCTCCTCTTATTAGTCACAATATCCTTCATGTACTTAGCATACGGAGACATTTTGAGTATATCTGTCAAACGTATTTGCAGAAAGACAGGTCTAATCATTTCAACAAAGCTCTCAAAATCCTCATCATCCTTTTTCTTGGATGGTTTGGGAGGAAAGGGCATGAGTTTCTGAACCCATGGTTCCCTTTCTTTACCATGCTTCCTAGCATCGAAATTGTTCTTATCGTATCTCTTATTCTTAGGTTGTGGGTTATCAAGATCAACATGTTCAATCTCCACATCCTTATCATTGCTAGGTTGAGCATCTTCATGAACATCACTATTGATATTATCATTAGGCTCATGTTCATCACAGACTGTGTTTCGGCATCAGAAACAGAGACATCGTTTGGATTCTCAGGTGTAACAGCATCTGGGTTGCTAGCGTGCAGGTTCCTATCATCTCTCTTCTTCTTCCTAGGATGACTAGGTGCATCAGTGCTAACTCCTTGAGAATCTTGTTCAATTCTCTTAGGATGACCCTCAGGATACAAAGGTTCCTGAGTCATTCTACCGCCTCTAGTGACGACTCTGACAGAATTGTCATTCAACTCATTGAGCAAGTCATTCTAAGCCTTAAGTACTTGTTCTACCTGAGTAGTAACCATAGAGGCATGTTTACTCAACAGCTTAAGATTATTGACATTTCTGTGTACACAAGCACTTAAATGACTAAGCATACGAGCATTCTGTTCCAATTGTCTGCTAACATAATCATTGAAACTTTGTTATTTGGCAACAAAGTTATCAAATTCATCCAGGCGTAAGCTAGCAGGTTTATCAAAAGGAATATCACTCTCATCGAATCTACGAAGAGAATTTACTTCTACTACCTGTATCGGGTCATCAAGACCATGGATCTCTTCGATAGGTGGTAGATTTTTGACATCTTCGGATTTATTGCCTTTCTCTTTCATAGATTTCTTAGCTTCTTGCATATCTTCGGGACTGAGGAATAGAATACCTCTTTTCTTCGGAGTTGGCTTAGGGGGTGGTTCGGGAATAGTCCAAGCATTCTCATTCCACAAGATATTATTCAATAGGATCTCAGCTTGTTCTACAGTTCGTTCCCTAAAAACACAACCAACACAACTATCTAGGTGGTCTTTAGAAGCATCGGTAAGTCCATTATAGAAGATATCAAGTATTTCATTCTTCTCAAGAGGGTGATCACGCAAAGCATTTAGCAGCTGGACAAGCCTCCCCCAAGCTTGTGGGAGACCCTCTTCTTCAACTTGCGCAAAGTTGTATATTTCATGCAAGGCAGCTTGCTTCTTATGGGCAGGGAAATATTTCCCAAAGAAGCAGTAGATCATATCCTGGGGGCTACGCACACAACCAGGAGCAAGAGAAGTGAACCAAATCTTAGCATCATCCTTTAGCGAGAAAGGAAACAACTTGAGGTTATAGTAGTGGCGGATCTTTTCCTCACTCATGAATAGGGTGCCTATATCGTGCAGTTTGGTAAGATGGGCTACAACCGTTTTAGACTCATAACCGTGAAAAGGTTCAGATTCGACCAGAGTAATTAACTCAGGGTCGACACAGAATTCATAATCCTTATCGGTCACAAAGATAGGCGAAGTAGCAAACTTCGGGTCGTATTTCATCCTAGCGTTCAGAGATTTTTGTTTCCACTTGCGTAGTAAATTCTCAACATCATAGCTATCCTTACAAGCAAGAAAGTCCTCAGCTATCTCTCCCTCCATAACATAACACTCAGGCATATCAGGCATAATAGCAGGTTCTACTTCAATAGTATGAGCAGTTTCAGAAGTATCATCACATCTAGTAGCAACTCTAGCAATTTGTGCATCAAGGAATGCACCTAGTGGCAAAGCAGTATCAAGCATAGCATCATCATAAGCGTCATGGGCAGCAGAAGTAGCATCATCAAGCACAGGCGACATATCAAGATTTCTAGCACGAGGTGGTGTCGCAAACTTACTCATAACTGAAGGTGAATCAAGTGCACAGCTAGATGGCAGTTCCTTACCTGTCCTCGTAGTTGAGGGCAAGACTTTAGTTCTTGGATCTTTCGGATTCCTCATAGTGACCAGCAGACGTAAATCCCAAGTGACTCAGAGAATATAGTTGTGCTTCCCCGGCAACGGCGCCAGAAAATAGTCTTGATAACCCACAAGTATAGGGGATCGCAACAGTTTTCGAGGGTAGAGTATTCAACCCAAATTTATTGATTCGACTCAAGGGGAAGCCAAAGAATATTCTCAAGTATTAGCAGTTGAGTTGTCAATTCAACCACACCTGAAAGACTTGGTATCTGCAGCTAAGTATCAGTAGCAAAGTAGTGTGATAGCAACAGTAGCAACAGTAACCAGTAGCAGCAAAGTGACAGCAGTAGCAACAAAGTAACAACAGTAGCAGCAGAGTAACAGTAGGAGCAGTGACAACACTAGCAGCAAAGTAACGTAGCAAGGACCAGTAGGAAAAGACTCGTAGGCATTGGATCGGTGATGGATGATTATGCCGGATGCTATTCATCATGCAACAGTTATAACATGAAGATATATGTAACTGGCTCTAGTTCGTCAAGGTAATGTAGGCATGTATTCCGTATGTAGTCATACGTGCTTAGGGAAAATAACTTGCATGACATCTATTGTCCATCCCTCCCGTGGCAGCGGGGTCCTAATGGAAACTACGGGATATTAAGGTTCTCCTTTTAATAAAGAACCGGACCAACGCATTAACACTTGGTGAATACATGAACTCCTCATACTATGGTCATCTCCGGGAGTGGTTCTGGCTATGGTCACTCCGGGGTTGCCGTGTCATAACACATAGTAGGTGACTACAACTTGCAAGATAGGATCAAGAACACACATATATTGGCGAGCACATAATAGGTTCAAATCTGAAATCATGGTACTCGGGCCCTACTGACAAGCATTAAGCATGGCAAAGTAGTAGCAACATCAATCTCAGAACATAGTGGATACTAGGGATCAATCCCCGTCAAAACTAACTCGATTACATGATAGATCTCATCCAACCCATCACCGTCCAGCAAGCCTACGATGAGATTACTCACGAACGGTGAAGAGCATCATGGAATTGGCGATGAAGGAAGATTGGTGATGACGATGGCGACGATCACCCCTCTCTGGAGCCCAAAACGGAGTCCAGATCTGCCCTCTAGAGGAAGAACAGGAGGTGGCGGCGCCTCCGTATCGTAAAACGCGATGAACTCTTCTCCTTGTTTTTTCCGGACGAAAGGGACTAAATAGACGTGAGATTGGAGGCGGTGGAGCAACATGGGCCCCACAAGCCTGCCAAGCGCGGCCAGGGGGCCGCGCCTGGTGGGCTTGTGGGCTCCACGCTCCACTTCCTCCATTGATTCTTGCACCAGTATTTTTTATATATTCCACAAAAATTCTTCGTAAATTTCCAGGTCATTCTGAGAATTTTTATTTCTGCGCAAAAACAACACCATGGCAATTGTGCTGAAAACAGCGTTAGTCCGGGTTAGTTCCATTCAAATCATGCAAATTAGATCCAAAACAAGGGCAAAAGAGTTTGGAAAAGTAGATACGACGAAGACGTATCAGTTGTCAACTATTTTTAAATAAACAATATAAATTACTTAATAAATATGGTTGATAAACTCACATAATGGTAGAATTGGAGGCGTCTGCACATTGACACAGATGTCGATGTTACCTTCAAATTCATCTTCCGGACGAATATCAAAGGTGATAAGCATATTAGGCTCAAATGCATAAGGCTTGCATAGTGCTTGCCAATTTGTGCATTCAAAATAGGAGTAGGTGTCTGCATTGTACAACTTTACGACAAAAGTATAACCTTGCTCGGTCCTCAAGTGAACTCTCTTTACCTCCATAGTTTTTTTAGTACTAAAACCAATCTTATCCAACACATAAATTCTTGCGTGGCACGAGATACGCTAGTAGAATAGTAAAAAATAAAAATTATAAGTTAAAGCAAAAGAAGTCATGCTTAATTACGAAAAAAGACTTGTCGTTGTGACATACTGTATCCACTTCGAAGTTCTCATCCAACATGATGCTGAAGCGCCTACCACCAACTAGGTGAGGCGTGTGTTGGAATTATGCCCTAGAGGCAATAATAAATATAGTTATTATTATAATTCCTGTATCAAGATAATCGTTTATTATCCATGCTATAATTGTATTGAATGAAGACTCATTTACATGTGTGGATACATAGACAAAACACCGTCCCTAGCAAGCCTCTAGTTGGCTAGCCAGTTGATCAAATATAGTCAGTGTCTTCTGATTATGAACAAGGTGTTGTTGCTTGATAACTTGATCACGTCATTAGGAGAATCACGTGATGGACTAGACCCAAACTAATAGACGTAGCATGTTGATCGTGTCATTTTGTTGCTACTGTTTTCTGCGTGTCAAGTATTTATTCCTATGACCATGAGATCATATAACTCACTGACACCGGAGGAATGCTTTGTGTGTATCAAACGTTGCAACGTAACTGGGTGACTATAAATATGCTCTACAGGTATCTTCGAAGGTATTAGTTGAGTTAGTATGGATCAAGACTGGGATTTGTCACTCCGTGTGACGGAGAGGTATCTCGGGGCCCACTCGGTAATACAACATCACACACAAGCCTTGCAAGCAATGTAACTTAGTGTAAGTTGTGGGATCTTGTATTACGGAACGAGTAAAGAGACTTACCGGTAAACGAGATTGAAATAGGTATACGGATACTGACGATCGAATCTCGGGCAAGTAACATACCGAAGGACAAAGGGAATGATATACGGGATTATATGAATCCTTGGCACTGAGGTTCAAACGATAAGATCTTCGTAGAATATGTAGGATCCAATATGGGCATCCAGGTCCCGCTATTGGATATTGACCGAGGAGTCTCTCGGGTCATGTCTACATAGTTCTCGAACCCGCAGGGTCTGCACACTTAAGGTTCGACGTTGTTTTATGCGTATTTGAGTTATATGGTTGGTTACCAAATGTTGTTCGGAGTCCCGGATGAGATCACGGACGTCACGAGGGTTTCCGGAATGATCCGGAAACGAAGATTGATATATAGGACGACCTCATTTGATTACCGGAAGGTTTTCGGAGTTACCGGGAATGTACCGGGAATGACGAATGGGTTCCGGGAGTTCACCGGGGGGGCAACCCACCCCGGGGAAGCCCATAGGCCTTGAGGGTGGCACACCATCCCTTAGTGGGCTGGTGGGACAGCCCAAAAGGGCTCTATGCGCCAAGAAGGAAAAATCAAGAGAGAAAAAAAAGGAGGAGGTGGGAAGGAAGGGGGACTCCCTCCCACCAAACCAAGTCCAACTCGGTTTGGGGGGGGAGTCCTCCCCCCTTGGACTCGGCCGACCCCCTTGGGGCTCCTTGAGCCCCAAGGCAAGGTCCCCTCCCTCCCACCTATATATACGGAGGTTTTAGGGCTGATTTGAGACGACTTTTCCACGGCAGCCCGACCACATACCTCCACGGTTTTTCCTCTAGATCGCGTTTCTGCGGAGCTCGGGCGGAGCCCTGCTGAGACAAGGTCATCACCAACCTCCGGAGCGCCTTCACGCTGCCGGAGAACTCTTCTACCTCTCCGTCTCTCTTGCTGGATCAAGAAGGCCGAGATCATCGTCGAGCTGTACGTGTGCTGAACGCGGAGGTGCCGTCCGTTCGGTACTAGATCGTGGGACTGATCGCGGGATTGTTCGCGGGGCGGATCGAGGGACGTGAGGACGTTCCACTACATCAACCGCGTTCACTAACGCTTCTGCTGTATGATCTACAAGGGTACGTAGATCACTCATCCCCTCTCGTAGATGGTCATCACCATGATAGGTCTTCGTGCGCGTAGGAAAATTTTTGTTTCCCATGCGACGTTCCCCAACAGTGGCATCATGAGCTAGGTTCATGCGTAGATGTCTTCTCGAGTAGAACACAAAAGTTTTTGTGGGCGGTGATGTGCATTTTGCTACCCTCCTTAGTCTTTTCTTGATTTCGTGGTATTGTTGGATTGAAGCGGCTTGGACCGACATTACTCGTACGCTTACGAGAGACTGGTTTCATCGTTACGAGTAACTCCGTTGCTCAAAGATGACTGGCAAGTGTCGGTTTCTCCAACTTTAGTTGAATCGGATTTGACCGAGGAGGTCCTTGGATGAGGTTAAATAGCAACTCATATATCTCCGTAGTGGTGTTTGCGTAAGTAAGATGCGATCCTACTAGATACCCATGGTCACCACGTAAAACATGCAACAACAAAATTAGAGGACGTCTAACTTGTTTTTGCAGGGTATGCTTGTGATGTGATATGGCCAATGATGTGATGTGATATATTGGATGTATGAGATGATCATGTTGTAATAGAAATATCGACTTGCACGTCGATGGTACGGCAACCGGCAGGAGCCATAGGGTTGTCTTTATACTAACGTTTGTGCTTGCAGATGCGTTTACTATTTTGCTGGGAAGTAGCTTTAGTAGTAATAGCATGAGTAGCACGACAACCCCGATGGCAACACGTTGATGGAGATCATGGCGTGGCGCCGGTGACAAGAAGATCGTGCCGGTGCTTTGGTGATGAAGATCAAGAAGCACGTGATGATGGCCATATCATGTCACTTATGAATTGCATGTGATGTTAATCCTTTTATGCACCTTATTTTGCTTAGAACGACGGTAGCATTATGAGGTGATCTCTCACTAAAATTTCAAGACGAAATTGTGTTCTCCCCGACTGTGCACCGTTGCTACAGTTCGTCGTTTCGAGACACCACGTGATGATCGGGTGTGATAGACTCAACGTTCACATACAACGGGTGCAAAACAGTTGCGCACGCGGAACACTCGGGTTAAGCTTGACGAGCCTAGCATGTGCAGACATGGCCTCGAAACACATGAGACCAAAAGGTCGATCATGAATCATATACATGATATGATTAGCATAGGGATGCTTACCACTGAAACTATACTCAACTCACGTGATGATCGGACTTGAGCTAGTGTAAGTGGATCATGAACCACTCAAATGACTAGAGAGATGTACTTTTTGAGTGGGAGTTTAGCGAATAATTTGATTAAGTTAAACTCTAAATTATCTTGAACATAGTCTAAGTCCACTTTGAATATATTTGTGTTGTAGATCATGGCTCACGCGACAGTCATCCTGAATTTTAATACGTTCCTAGAGAAAGCTAAGTTGAAAGATGATGGAAGCAACTTTGTAGACTGGGCTCGTAATCTTAAGCTAATCTTACAAGCTGGGAAGAAGGATTATGTCCTTAATGCTGCGTTAGGAGATGAACCACCCCCTACGGCTGATCAGGATGTTAAGAACGCTTGGTTAGCACGTAAGGAGGACTACTCAATAGTTCAATGTGCAGTCTTGTATGGCTTAGAACCGGGACTTCAACGTCGCTTTGAGCGTCATGGAGCATTTGAGATGTTCCAGGAGTTGGAGTTTATCTTTCAGAAGAACGCCCGGATCGAGAGGTATGAGACCTCCGATAAATTCTATGCTTGCAAGATGGAGGGAAACTCATCTGTCAGTGAACATGTGCTCAAAATGTCTGGGTACTCAAACCGTCTAGCTGAGCTGGGGATTGAACTCCTGCAAGAAGCTATCACTGACAGAATCCTTCAATCACTGTCGCCAAGCTATAAAGGCTTTGTGTTGAACTACAACATGCAAGGGATGAACAAGTCTCCCGGCGAGTTGTTTGCGATGCTGAAAGTCGCAGAGTCTGAACTCCGTAAAGAGCATCAAGTGTTGATGGTGAATAAGACCACTAGTTTCAAGAGAAACGGCAAAGGCAAGAAGGGCAATTCAAAGAAGAGCGGCAAGCCTGTTGCCAATCCGACGAAGAAACCCAGAGCTGGACCTAAGCCGGAAACGGAGTGTTACTATTGCAAGGGTATGGGTCACTGGAAGCGCAACTGCCCCAAGTATCTGGTAGATAAGAAGGCGGGCAAACAAAAATCAGGTATATTTGATATACATGTTATTGATGTGTACTTAACCGGCTCTCGTAGTAGTGCCTGGGTATTCGATACCGGTTCTGTTGCTCAAATTTGCAACTCGAAACAGAAACTACGGAATAGGCGAAGGCTGGCGAAAGATGAAGTGACGATGCGCGTAGGAAATGGTTCCAAGGTTGATGCAATCACCGTCGGCACAGTGTCACTTCAGTTACCGGCAGGATTAGTGATGAACTTAAATCATTGTTATTTAGTGCCTGCGTTGAGCATGAACATTATATCTGGATCTTGTTTATTACGAGACGGTTACTCTTTTAAGTCAGAGAATAATGGTTGTTCTATTTCTATGAGTAACATCTTTTATGGTCATACACCAAATGTGAGAGGATTGTTCATATTAAATCTTGATAGCGATACGCATATACATAACATTAAGACCAAAAGAGTTAGAGTTAACAATGATAGCACCATATTTTTGTGGCACTGCCGCTTAGGTCATATTGGTGTAAAGCGCATGAAGAAACTCCATGCTGATGGACTTTTGGAGTCACTTGACTTTGATTCACTTGACACGTGCGAACCATGCCTCATGGGCAAGATGACTGAGACTCCGTTCTTAGGAACAATGGAGCGTGCGAGTGACTTGTTGGAAATCATACATACCGACGTGTGTGGTCCGATGAGCGTTGAGGCACGCGGCGGATATCGTTATTTTCTCACCTTCACTGACGATTTAAGTAGATATGGTTATGTCTACTTGATGAAGCACAAGTCTGAAACATTTGAAAAGTTCAAGCAATTTCAGAGTGAAGTGGAAAATCATCGTAACAAGAAGATCAAGTTCCTACGGTCTGATCGTGGGGGTGAATATCTGAGTTTCGAGTTTGGTGCTCACTTAAGACAATGTGGAATTGTTTCACAGTTAACACCGCCTGGAACACCACAGCGTAATGGTGTGTCCGAACGTCGTAATCGTACTCTATTAGAGATGGTGCGATCTATGATGTCTCTTACTGATTTGCCGTTATCATTTTGGGGCTATGCATTAGAAACAGCTGCATTCACTTTAAATAGGGCACCATCAAAATCCGTTGAGACGACACCATACGAACTGTGGTATGGCAAAAGGCCAAAGTTGTCGTTTCTTAAAGTTTGGGGATGTGATGCTTCTGTCAAAAAGCTTCAGCCTGAAAAGCTGGAACCCAAAGCAGAAAAATGCGTCTTCATAGGTTACCCAAAAGAGACAGTTGGGTACACCTTCTATCTCAAATCCGAGGGCAAAGTGTTTGTTGCTAAAAACGGAGCTTTTCTCGAGAAGGAGTTTCTCTCGAGAGAATTGAGTGGGAGGAAGATAGAACTTGACGAGGTTGTCGAACCTCTCATCCCTCTGGATGGTGGCGCAGGGCAAGGGGAAACCTCTGTCATTGCGACGCCGGTTGAGGAGGAAGTTAATGATGATGATCATGAAACTCCAGTTCAAGTTTCTGTCGAACCACGCAGGTCGACGAGACCACGTGCTGCTCCAGAGTGGTACGGTAATCCCGTCTTATCAATCATGTTGTTAGACAACAATGAGCCTGCGAATTATGAAGAAGCAATGGTGGGCCCAGATTCCAACAAATGGCTGGAAGCCATGAAGTCCGAGATAGGATCCATGTATGAGAACAAAGTGTGGACTTTGGAGGTACTGCCTTAGGGCCGCAAGGCCATTCAGAACAAATAGATCTTTAAGAGGAAGACGGACGCTGACGGCAATGTGACCGTTTATAAAGCTCGACTTGTGGCAATGGGTTTTTCACAAGTTCAAGGAGTTGACTACGATGAGACGTTCTCACCCGTAGCGATGCTTAAGTCCGTCAGAATCATGTTAGCAATAGCTGCATTTTTCGATTATGAAATCTGGCAGATGGATGTCAAAACGGCGTTCCTTAACGGTTTCCTTAAGAAAGAGTTGTATATGATACAACCCGAAGGTTTTGTCGATCCTAAGAGTGCTAACAAGGTGTGCAAGCTCCAGCGATCCATTTATGGACTGGTGCAAGCATCTCGGAGTTGGAACAAACGCTTTGATGAGGTTATCAAAGCATTTGGGTTTATACAAGTGGTTGGAGAATATTGTATTTACAAGAAAGTGAGTGGGAGCTCTGTGGCGTTTCTAATATTATATGTGGATGACATATTACTGATTGGAAACAACGTAGAGTTTTTAGAGAGCATAAAGGATTACTTGAATAAAAGTTTCTCTATGAAGGACCTAGGAGAAGCTGCTTACATTCTAGGCATTAAGATCTATAGGGATAGATCAAAACGCCTGATAGGACTTTCACAAAGCACATACCTTGATAATGTTTTGAAGAGGTTCAAAATGGAACAGTCCAAGAAAGGGTTCTTGCCAGTTCTACAAGGTACGAGATTGAGTAAGACTCAGTGCCCAGCAACTGATGAAGATAGAGAGCATATGCGCTCCATCCCCTATGCTTCAGCCATAGGTTCTATCATGTATGCGATGCTGTGCACTAGACCGGATGTTAGCCTGGCCATAAGTATGGCAGGTAGGTTCCAGAGTAATCCAGGAGTGGATCACTGGACAGCGGTCAAGAATATACTGAAGTACCTGAAAAGGACTAAGGAGATCTTTCTCGTGTATGGAGGTGACGAAGAGCTCGCCGTAAAAGGTTACGTCAATGCAAGCTTTGACACAGATCCGGACGACTCTAAGTCGCAAACCGGATACGTATTTATTCTTAATGGGGGTGCAGTAAGCTGGTGCAGTTCCAAGCAAAGCGTCGTAGCAGATTCTACATGTGAAGCGGAGTACATGGCTGCCTCGGAGGCGGCTAAGGAGGGTGTCTGGATGAAGCAGTTCATGACGGATCTTGGAGTGGTGCCAAGCGCACTGAATCCAATAACCTTGTTCTGTGACAACACTGGTGCCATTGCATTAGCAAAGGAACCACGGTTTCACAAGAAGACCAGACACATCAAACGACGCTTCAACCTCATCCGCGACTACGTCGAGGGAGAGGACGTGAATATATGCAAAGTGCACACGGGTCTGAATGTAGTAGACCCGCTGACTAAACCTCTTCCACGGCCAAAACATGATCAACACCAGAACTGTATGGGTGTTAGATTTATTACAATGTAATTCACATGGTGATGTGAGGGCTAGATTATTGACTCTAGTGCAAGTGGGAGACTGTTGGAATTATGCCCTAGAGGCAATAATAAATATAGTTATTATTATAATTCCTGTATCAAGATAATCGTTTATTATCCATGCTATAATTGTATTGAATGAAGACTCATTTACATGTGTGGATACATAGACAAAACACCATCCCTAGCAAGCCTCTAGTTGGCTAGCCAGTTGATCAAAGATAGTCAGTGTCTTCTGATTATGAACAAGGTGTTGTTGCTTGATAACTTGATCACGTCATTAGGAGAATCACGTGATGGACTAGACCCAAACTAATAGACGTAGCATGTTGATCGTGTCATTTTGTTGCTACTGTTTTCTGCGTGTCAAGTATTTATTCCTATGACCATGAGATCATATAACTCACTGACACCGGAGGAATGCTTTGTGTGTATCAAACGTCGCAACGTAACTGGGTGACTATAAAGATGCTCTACAGGTATCTCCGAAGGTATTAGTTGAGTTAGTATGGATCAAGACTGGGATTTGTCACTCCGTGTGACGGAGAGGTATCTCGGGGCCCACTCGGTAATACAACATCACACACAAGCCTTGCAAGCAATGTAACTTAGTGTAAGTTGCGGGATCTTGTATTACGGAACGAGTAAAGAGACTTACCGGTAAACGACATTGAAATAGGTATACGGATACTGACGATCGAATCTCGGGCAAGTAACATACCGAAGGACAAAGGGAATGATATACGGGATTATATGAATCCTTGGCACTGAGGTTCAAACGATAAGATCTTCGTAGAATATGTAGGATCCAATATGGGCATCCAGGTCCCGCTATTGGATATTGACCGAGGGGTCTCTCGGGTCATGTCTACATAGTTCTCGAACCCGCAGGGTCTGCACACTTAAGGTTCGACGTTGTTTTATGCGTATTTGAGTTATATGGTTGGTTACCGAATGTTGTTCGGAGTCCCGGATGAGATCACGGACGTCACGAGGGTTTCCGGAATGATCCGGAAACGAAGATTGATATATAGGATGACCTCATTTGATTACCGGAAGGTTTTCGGAGTTATCGGGAATGTACCGGGAATGACGAATGGGTTCCGGGAGTTCACCGGGGGGGGGGGGCAACCCACCCCGGGGAAGCCCATAGGCCTTGAGGGTGGCACACCAGCCCTTAGTGGGCTGGTGGGACAGCCCAAAAGGGCTCTATGCGCCAAGAAGGAAAAATCAAGAGAGAAAAGAAAAAAAAAGGAGGAGGTGGGAAGGAAGGGGGACTCCCTCCCACCAAACCAAGTCCAACTCGGTTTGGGGGGGGAGTCCTCCCCCCTTGGACTCGGCCGACCCCCTTGAGGCTCCTTGAGCCCCAAGGCAAGGTCCCCTCCCTCCCACCTATATATACGGAGGTTTTAGGGCTGATTTGAGACGACTTTTCCACGGCAGCCCGACCACATACCTCCACGGTTTTTCCTCTAGATCGCGTTTCTGCGGAGCTCGGGCGGAGCCCTGCTGAGACAAGGTCATCACCAACCTCCGGAGCTCCGTCACGCTGTCGGAGAACTCTTCTACCTCTCCGTCTCTCTTGCTGGATCAAGAAGGCCGAGATCATCGACGAGCTGTACGTGTGCTGAACGCGGAGGTGCCGTCCGTTCGGTACTAGATCGTGGGACTGATCGCGGGATTGTTCGCGGGGCGGATCGAGGGACGTGGGGACGTCCCACTACATCAACCGCGTTCACTAACGCTTCTGCTGTACGATCTACAAGGGTACGTAGATCACTCATCCCCTCTCGTAGATGGTCATCACCATGATAGGTCTTCGTGCGCGTAGGAAATTTTTTGTTTCCCATGCGACGTTCCCCAACAGCGTGTCACACAGGCCGCGCTCGTCTTCGCACATAATGAATTCCCTTTTATCGTCAGACATTTCCTTCCTAAAATTGATCAACACGCAGATCACTATTACTCAATATGCAACGGGTTGACTTTAGGTCTGTCGAGTCGTTCCTTTCTAAACTCTCATCTCACGTATATGGTGGGCACTCCCTCTGATATTTCGGCCATTGGTGATGGTCGCTACTCCTCCTTTTCCTAGTGCATTACAAATATCTAGCACAAGGAAAAGAAGGAGAAGCGACCCCCACGACAACAGTCGGGATTCTTCCTCCATCTAGCGCACAAGGAAAAGAAGGAGAAGCGACCCCCACGACACCTAAAGTCAACTCGTTCCATATATTGAGCAATGACATAGAAAAAATGCCCTATGTTTTGCCGGAATATCATTGAATTCCCGTTCTGGCAAATCACAAGCACTCGATATGTCCTACATTGTAGCACAAGTCATGCTAAAAATCATGAAAACAATTCGGCATGAACTTTACTAAAAATAGGACATATCGAGCGCCTAAAATTTGCCAGAACGGAAACGAATCAACATGCCGGCAAAACATAGGCCACTCGGAGGTACATTGCAAATAAGAACACCAAGACATCCTCTATATTCAGAATGCATCATCATCGACATCAATGACATGGCGACTAGCACTAGCATTTTCATCATCGACATTTACAACAGATTATCATCTATATCAACAACATGGAGATTTGGCTATTCTCACCTAGAGGTCTTAGGGGGTCGGCGATGGCGACGACTGCGGGGATGAGGCAGGGGCAAATACTTGATTTCTGCATAAAAAATATAAACAAAATATATTCTATCAGCATGTATCTGAGTAGTATTAACAAATATGACATGTTCATTCTAGCAAATGAGTAAATAGTTTCACGATCACTAGAAACTATCAACTATGTCTAAAAATAATATACTAAAACCCTAGTAATAATTCAGTTAACTCGAAACTATCAACTAAACCCTAGAAACTATCCTAAATCTAAGTGTTATATATGAACAAAGGCTTATATCAACTAAAAACTATCAACTATGTCTAAATTTTTACTAATCAGTTAATCATACTAAATCAAAATTGTTATATATCAACTACAAACTATTAAGTAAATCAAAATGTTGCATATCAACAAGAAAATATCAACTAGCCTACCAAATCAAATGTAGCAGGGAGGAGGGGTTGTGGATGGAGGAGGAAGGAGGGGTTGTGGATGGATGAGGGAGGAGGGAGAAGGAGGGGCGACTGAAGGAGGAAGGAGGACGGAGGAGGAAGGAAGAGCGAGGAGGGGCCGACCGACGGCGAATGGAGGGGCGGAGGGAGGATAGAGAAGGTGGGCGGGGAGGAGGGAGGAGGGAGAAGGAGGGGCGACTAAAGGAGGGAGGAGGAAGAAGGACGGATGAGGAAGGCGAAGCGAGGAGGGGCCGGCCGGCGGCGAATGGAGGAGTGGAGGGAGGACGGAGGAGGTGGGACGGGAAGGAGGGAGAGGGGGAGGATTACCGAGTCCAGGGAGGAGGGGGAGGTGACGGCGGCGGAGGGAGGATGGGTAGGCGACGACGGCGGCGAGCGGCGGGGGCAGAGAGGGAGTGACAATGTGAGGGGGGGAGTGAGGGGCCGGGGGTGAGGAAGAGAGAGGGAGCGCACGGGATGGATAAGGTGGGCATAGCAGCAACGCGGGTTGGTGCAAAGCGTCATAGCTAAGTAGAATAGCAGCAGCGCTGGTTTAGGAAGGGCGCTACTACTATACCTAGCCTGTCGGGAATGGTGTGGCAATTATAGTAGTAGCGCATTTTATAACTGCCACGCTACTGATATGAGTTTATTAGTAGCGCTGTTTTTTACACGCGCTACTGCTAAGTAGCAGCAACGCCTCCTTTTAAAAAGCGCTACTGGTAAGCTTCTGTGTATAAGGTTTTCCCTAATAGTGTCAAGTTATAGTGATATGGTGGGAGTATGTACTCACACACCACGGCGACCTAGATATAGGCATAGACAAAGAATTGCTCAGGAGCATAAAGATCAATGACAAATCTGTATTGTGCTATAAGTGATGATTACATGTTTCTGACATATACTATGTTACCATCTACATTGAAGAAATAACTCATTAACCACATATATATATTTCCAGCTCATGCTAGGCATCACCCACAATGAACTGGAGCGTTCACTCACCACTTATAGTAACACCTATAGTTGTCCATTGACATACTAAGAAATAACCGGTTATCTAGTGCCGCTACAGTTCCACTAATGTGAACTCCTCTCAAGGATGTCACTTTTCACATCATTAAAAGTTATGACTTTGAGTGTCATATATACCAATGCAACAACAAATAATCATTAAACCACATATATCCCTTTCCATCTGATATCCCTACCTAATGGTTCAAAGTCGTCATACGAGTTTTTAACACCAACCCGCATAAAAAGCACCACACCATGCAACCAGCCACATGAGGAGATCACACACAACACGCCACATCATGCAGCTAGTCACTTCAGGACATCGTACAGAAGGTGTCACACTTTGCAGCCACCCACATTAGGATATCCTACAAAAGGCGTCAAACCATGCAGCTAACCACGTGAGGATATATATCGTATAGAATGCGCCACACCGTGCAGCCACCCACATTGGGATAGCCTACGGAAGGCTCCACACCATGCAACCAGCCACCCACATCAGGATAGCCTATAGAAGTCGCCACACCGTGCAGCCAACCACAAGGGGGACACCATACAGAAGGCGTCACACCGTGCAACCACTCACACCAGGACAACCTACACAATGTGTCACATCCTGCAGCCGCCCACACCGGGACATCCTACAAAAGACGCCACACCGTGCAGCCAGACACACGGGGACATCCTAGAGATGGCGTCACAGCATGAAGCCACCCACACTAGGGCACCCTACACAAGGTGTCACACCGTGCAGCCCCTCACACCAGTACAACCTATAGAAGGTGTCACATCTTGCATCCACCCACACGCCGACAAACCTACACCAGGCGTCACATCCAGACAGCCTACAGAAGACGTCCCAGCGTGTAGCCACCCACATCGAGATGACCTAGAGATAGAGATAGACAGATAAACACTCACCGACGATACATGAATGGCATATCTATATTGCGCTATAAGTGAAGTGAATTTATGGCGGATATTACGGTTCCATCTATACTAAACATACGACCCACCGAGTCACACATATACCTTTCCAGCTCATGCTCGGCGTCACTCATAGTGAACAGTAACGTTCCCCCACCGCTTGATAACACCTGTAGATGTGTGTCGTCATGCTAGGAAATGGCGAGTTGTCCAATGCTGCTACACTTGCACTAGTGTGAACTCCTTTCGGAGACGTTACAAATTCGCATTAACAAAAGACATGCCATATGTTACATTGCCATGCATATCATAAAAAAATAATGCATGAACATGTATTTTTTTCATCTCGTTCATAATTAATTAGATAGAAACGAAAAACGTTCGTCAACACTAACTCATCGATAAAGAAGACGCCACACCCTACAGCCCGGCTACCATGCGCACCCGGATGGCCTGCACATAGCCAGGGGGAGTGAGAAACGCTCACGAGCGCGGCCAGGAAGACGAGAGGGGGAAGAGAGATAGAGAACGTTGGCGGGCGGGGCCCAGGCGGGGGCACAGTGGCCTCTGACACAGCTCACGCCTTTGACGAAACGGCAGCCCCGGGAAGGCAACCCCACCCAGAAACGGATTAAAATAAAAAGAAACCGGCAGGGAGAAAAAAGCCGGGACAGGGCAAAAGTCCATACGCAGGACAGGGACGGCCGCGATGGACGGCCCGGATCGCCCCCTCGGTGGCCCCGCCCCCGCAGCGTCCCGGCCCCCGATGAGGAATACGAGAGAAGAAAAAATTGAAAGGCGGGGCGCAAAAGCGATAGAGCACTGCCCGCTGGCCCCCACCCCCCGCCCCCCGCCCCCGCTTCTTTATTTATTTTCCTCACTCCCCTGCCTCGGACTAGCACTCCACTGCTCTCTGCTCGTCGCTTCTCCTCTCTGCCCGCTGTACCAGCCGAGGCAGAGCCACCCCTCCTCCGCTCACCTCACCTCCGCTCCAGCGGTGGTGGCGCCGCCCGCCTGCGACCGCCGCGAGGTTTGCTCCCCCCCTGTTTCTCCCTTCTGTTCCGCTTCTTGCTCCCGGTAGGGTCGTCTTCTTGTTCCGGCGATTCGGGCGCGTTCGTTTCCGTTTCGTGGATGGATCGAGGGGGATGCCCGGGCCGGCGGGCGGCGCTTCCTGTTTCTTGTCTACCGGGGTGGCGGATTCCGCGCCGGATTTTGCGAGGTTTTTTTTCTCGGGGGAGCGGGGGTGGCGGTCACGGGCGGGTCGGTAGGCCTTTTTCCGTTCTTGTATGCTCAGCTCAGGTGCTCCCCTGGATTGTCCGGCGGCCTAGTTTTGGTAGCGATTAAGGGCGCCCGAAATGCCGAGCCCCATGCCCGCGTGCCCAATTCTGGCCTGCCGGGTCGGGGAATGATGCCCCATCATGGCGGAGGCGGACGAGAATCTCCTAGCCTGCATCCGGCCGCCGTTTCTTCCTGGGCCTCGGATGAAATCCATGGAGGTGTCAGTGCTTTCTTACGGGGGCGGAATGATTAGAGCCATCGGCACATACATATCTACTCATGGCTCGCTTCCGTTATTTTTTTTTTACTGTAGATAGCATATCCTCGTGCCGTGATGCCTGTTTTAGATATTTTTTCCCTGAAGAATCTTCTACTGGAGTCCAATTATTGCAGGTGTTGAATCCTTTTTTATTCCAGATGCGTGTTCGTAGGGAGGGCTGAAGAAGTTCTTGATTTGTGCGTGTGTGCCCGTGCAGGTAGGGGGAGGGAGTGAACGATGGATGGCATGGAGGAATCCAACAGGGAGGCGGTGCAGAGCTGCTACAAGGTGCTGAACCTCCTCTCCAACCCCCGTGGCCAGCTCGTTCCCCACAAGGAGCTCGTGGAGGCCACGGGCGCCGCCGTCGCCAAGTTCGGCTCCCTAGCTTCCAAGATCGGCGACGGCAATGGCAGACAAGGCCATGCTAGGTTCAGACAAAGGATCAAGAAGCCCATGCCTCTCTTTGACAGCAACCTCTTCCGGGAGAGCCCTGCATCGGCTGCGGCTGCTGATGCTGCAGCTGCACCTAAGACATCCAATCCTGGCCCGAGCACTAGTCTCCAGCTCTTTCCTAGGTACCAGCAGATGGAGGGCTCCTCTTCGAAGGACCCTGTCAGGATCCCAGCCCAGTTCCCCCAGAGGATGGTTGTGGAGAACCCGTCGGTCGGTTCGAATGGGCCGGCTCGCGGGCCGCCGCTCCAGCTCGTCCAGCCGGTGTCTGTTGCTCCGCCGGCAGGGACGCCGACACCGGCATTGCCGGCGGCGCATCTTCATTTCATCCAGCAGCAGCAGAGCTACCAGAGGTTTCAGCTCATGCACCAGATGAAGTTGCAGAGTGAGATGATGAAGAGGGGCGGCCATGGTGATCAGGGACAGGGTGGCAGCACTAGTGGTGGCAAGGGTGTCAACCTCAAGTTTGATGGTTCTAATTGTACGGGGTCATCCTCCCGTTCATTCCTGACATCTCTAAGCTTGGAGGGGAGCATGGCGAGCATGGATGGCAGCCGCTCCAGCCGTCCCTTCCAGCTAGTTAGTGGCTCGCAGACGTCGAGCACCCCGGAATTGGGCCTCATGCAGCAGAGGAGGAGGTGTGCCGGCAAGGAGGATGGGAGTGGACGCTGTGCAACTGGGAGCAGGTGTCACTGTGCAAAGAAAAGGTTGGAGTTCAGTGTGATACATTCATATCTGACTACTGATGTTCTGGTATTTTTTTATGTTTTCTAAACAAAACATTCTTTGTATGCAAATGCAGGAAACTAAGGATAAGGAGGTCTATAAAAGTCCCTGCAATCAGCAATAAGGTCGCCGACATCCCGGCTGATGAATTCTCGTGGCGGAAGTATGGGCAGAAGCCAATAAAGGGATCCCCTCATCCTAGGTATGGCAAAATACTTGAATCATTTTCACCCCCTTTTATGCATTTGTCTGCTTATATACTTGTACTGCACCTACTCTTTGCTGGCTTTGTCATTTTGTTATGTTAGGAAGCAAGTAACAGTTGGTTTAATTTTCCTTTGTTCAGAGTTAGAGCTTCTTTTTACATTTTTTTTCCTGTATAACTAAGTATATACCCATATCACTGGATGCATGATCTTCCAAAAAGTATTCATCCACATGATTTACCGATTTGGATAATTTTAAAAGTTGATAGCCCTGAATTAATGGGTTGAAAATTCTAACTTCTAAGGCTAGATTTTATGCCCCAGCTGTTTAGGTAATATATACCGCTTATAGCAAAGTGAGGTTCAGATATCCTTCCCAAAAGGGTTGCTTTTCTTTTCAATCAAGTCAGTGTAGTTTCATTCTCAAGTTTGCTATAAGCATACATGCAGTTAAAAGATCTAATTCTGGTAGTGTGCCTATTGCAATCCAAGAAAGGTTACAGCTGATATCCTCTTCACAGCCGACCTTACCTGCTTGTTCTTTCTTCAAACAGGCCACTTAAGAATGTACGTGTGTGCATCATTGTCTTGCAGGGGTTACTACAAGTGTAGCAGCGTGAGGGGCTGCCCAGCGAGGAAGCATGTCGAGAGGTGCGTCGACGACCCCGCGATGTTGATCGTTACCTATGAAGGCGATCACAACCACAACCGAGCTGCAGCAGCCCAACCAGCCTGACCTTTCGGCTTTCATCGTCGTCGCAGACCGCTTTCGATAGCCTCCGTTTCTGGAAAAAGAAGATGAAAAAAAAGAAGAGACTAGCCTGTACATACTCTTTCTGTTCCTAACTGCTGGGGAGGGGGTGGGGGAGGATGATTCAGCTCTTTCAGGAGAATCCATGGCGAAAGGGATTTATCGCGTAGATGGTCGATTTAGTGGTGTTTCTCATCAATTCAAACTCATAAATTTTGTAGCCTTTTTTTCTGTTCTTTTTTTTGCCCCTGTTGTCTCTGTGTATGTTGGTCCTTGGGACTGTCCTGTGCTGTGTTGTGCAGTGTAAGATTGAGCTGCAGTTATATGTCGGGGGTTGGTGTTACTGTAACTGTGCAAGGGGGGTTGGAGAAGGCAGGGTAGCTGGCAGTGCCTGTTAAAGTTGCGACACCTAGGAACAAAATGTACCCCTCATCTTTCGGTCAATTGGATTGGTGGATCACCTGATACCTTTGACATGTGTTCCTGTTTGGCACAAGTGCTGTTTCCGTGCGTGGTATCATTGCAGGTCGCTTGTTCTGAAGCATTTGAGGTGTTTCCCTTGTTTTTTTCTTGCATGAATCGTTTGTGCTTCTTGATACTAACAGTGCAAGGAAACTTGGTCTATTTTCTCTACATCTAATGCACTACCGCACAAGGTTATACTTAATTTTTACTAGGTGACTACATACGGAATAAAATGAGTGAATCTAAACTCTAAAATATGTCTATATACATCTGTATATAGTATTTTAGTGAAATCTCTTAAAAAACTTATATTTAGAAACGGAGCGAGTATAATATAAGTGGCCGTCTATTATCAGGCACATGAAAAAACATGTTTAGTCACTTTCATCAAAGAGCATTGAATCTTCATCCAACGGCTGAAAATAGATCATGCACTAAACATCTTCAACCTCCACCTTCTTTTTACTCACGCAGTCACCGACCAACCTAGCCATAACCGTCTCTAAGATAGATAATTTAGTTGTGGCCTCAACCAGCACTCTAACCCCCCACTGTCGTGCTGGTCGCTGCCTCAACCAGCCCTCTAACCCCCGTCACACCAGTGAACAACTTCGGCTATCCCCTGCACCCCATTCTTAAGATAGATATAATTGAGTTGTGGCTTCCCCTAAGATAGATAATGAGGCTATGAATTCTCCCTAAGATAGATAATGGAGTTGGTTATTCTCCGACGCGTACGCTCGGGAAGAAGGAAGAAAGAAAAGGAAAATGGCTGACACAACAACAAAAAGTTAGGTACCTGAGAAATAGAAAAATCAATAATATAGTCATCATCATCATCAACAACAAGCCTTTCAGTCTCAAATAAGTTGGGATAGACTAAAGTTGAAACTCATCAGATAGCAAAACCAAACATGATGCTGTCACATGTGAATAGCTAACTCCACAAAACAGCTAAATCTTTGGTGATATTCTAGTTCTTAATATCTCTCTTTATGTCTTCATGTCGAGTTTGCTTTATCCCGACCTCTTTTGACAATATCAATACGCTTTTACTGCCTGCTATGCATTAGAGATATGTTTTGAATATGCCCAAATCATCATCTCAAACAATGTTGAACAAGCTATACGGGTCAAGAAATTGTTGCTTCTAGAGGCATGCACCGAATATGCCCACACAAGATTATATAATGAAGTTAACATCGTAAATATCTAGTGGGAAATTAACATAATGTTTAGTATGTAAAAATATAAATATGCATAAACAAATGGGCTCCAGCAGAAGTGTTTTTTTTTTCTTTTTCTAAGGCTGGCTCTGGTGAACGAGTGCTTCTAGATTCGGCAAATCCTAAACGGTGCCTTAAGCGTCCATTCCTTCCTGTTTCGCAAACGGACACACACCCTCTCCTCCGCGCTGGGCCGGTCCATCTTTTCTTCTTCTGCTTTTTATGCCAAAAAACTGCACATCCGTTGTGTTTCAAACTAGCTACCTCCCCATTCTACGTAAGCTGCGCTAAACACCCCACCACCCACACCTTATAGGTTCAGTTACATCATTTTCCTTCTTTTCTTTGTTTATTATTTTTTCTTGTTCCTTTTTTCTTTTGTTGGAATGGTTTTCTTCATTTTTTTTTCTAAATTGAATGAAGTTGTTTCAAACCAGTGAACTTTAAAAAAAAATGATGAAAGCTTTAAGTTCGCAGCGCTCGCGTTTCATCAACCGGCCCAGCAGCTGAGCACTGCAGTGAGCGCCAGTTGATTCCATTCAATTTTAGTCACGTTTCATGCGTGCTACTGCAACAGAGAGTTGGAGAGTTTTCTAAAAAAAAAGGGTTGGAGCTCCCCCCCCCCAAAACAATTTAAACATTGGCTCCTACATGATTTATTCAAGAGGTTCACGAATTCAAAAAATGATTGTAATTGTTTCAAAAAATCTTAACTAGAAAAACATTCAAAGTTCAGAAAACATTTGCAACTCTACAAAATTTCAAATCTAAAAAATGTTCATTAATTCAAAATATTGTCGAAAATTTAAAAATGTTCACAGGTTTTAAGAAATCCATGGATTTTAAAATTTAAATAAATGTTAGAACTTCAAAAAAGATTTTTTAAAATTTTAAAAATCAGAAGGTCGCGAATTTGAAAATGACAATAAAGAACACAAAACACCTGGTGATAAAGAAACACAGAAGAAGGAAAATATCAGTTGGGGAATGGTGAGCTTTCCCAGATCGATGAAAAAAAACAAAAAACAAAGCAATTGGCCGGCTCATATAACTTGAGAAGTCCCGAGGGCTAGTTGTTTGCTACGCAGTAGCTACGTCGTGAGTAGAATAGAAAATTACCCGACAAGCTTTGTCAACTTATTTGGTTAAATTTTGGTAGCTTATTGAGGTGTTTATGTATGTAGGAAGATGGGTGCTCATTTTGGTATTGGAAAAAAATACATCGATTCATTAATAGAAAAAAAACTTAATAGATGTTTGTGCACTTTTTAGTATAAATGAGGTTAATGATGCAGCTGTATGTGCAATTAGAAAAGAAAATAGATGAGAACCAACCTCTAGTTCTTTAGGAACAAAGTCAAAAAAAGAAGAAGAATGTAAGATCAAGAATCCGCAGATCAACAACGAATGCATGAAGAAGATGTTGATCCAACCAGTGAAAGCAGTTATGAAAGTTGGATATCTTCTAAAATGCCTAAGTGTGATTATTGTTTTCTTTGGTCTTGCTATTTTAGCAAAGATTTGGTGAATTATTATGTATCCAATGTCTTTGAAGAAAATAAAGAAGCAACTAAATGTGTTTTCATGCTCGAAATTGAAATGTCGTTGGTTTTTATTTTTTATCTTTACTCCTAAAGACTTAGTCCGTAGGTTGTCGTTGGTTTTGGTTCGCTCCATCTAACCAACGAAGACCCCACATGTTTTCATCGCACCATTCCATTCCTTTGATATCACCTTCCCTGATACAAATTGGTTGGTCCCACCCTTCCCTAATGCATAATAAAAAGCAATCAAGGGAATTAGATCCTTTCCAAACCGCGTCAGTCCACAATGAAAAGCAATCAAGAAAATTGAGGGAACCAAATCATTTCCAAACCGAGCGAGTCCACAATAAAAAGTAATCGTGGAAATCCTTTCCTTCCATAAAGAACACCAATCAATCTATTTGGTCTTTTCCATGTCACACCTCCAACGACAAACATCAATAATATGGAAATGTCGCAACCTTCCACATACCAGCCTTGATTATAGGAAGACCCAAATTTGATTGATTACTAAAAATAATTAAATATGTTTGTTAGGTTGCCAAATATTGTGCTAATGATGAATTGGGAGGCTGGCCTTCATTTTAGTAATATCCAAATTTATTGTGTTACTACAGATAAATAAACTAAATTTAATAGGTTGCCAAAGATTGATCAAATAACTTGCGATTTTGCTGGTTAAATGGAAACCATGCTCAATGAGTGATACTCGCCTTGATTATAGGGAGATCCGCGAATTTGATTGGTTACTAAAAATAATTGGCAATATTTATTAGGTTGCAAAAGATTGATGAAATGACTACTGCGGTCGCTGGAGGAGTGGGGGTCGTACAACAAAGATTTTTCATGGACTGGCACCTAGACCGCCAAAACCAATTTTTGAAAGATATTTCATTTTCTCGCCGCCCAGTGTGCTTATATAAAAATATCCCGCACCACCTATATGTCCCATATTTCTACATAGGCTCAACCATCTCCTCCACGACCATGGTAATCTCATACAGATTGAGGACCTCTAAGAGGGTGATGGCATCGCCACCGGTTCCTGCCATCCCTCGACCAATCACCTCTTCGTTGAACATGCAAGATAGATGAATCAGCTTGTACGACAATTTGCCACCATGCTCAATTATTTATCTCATCCATTTATTCTATTCTATCACATGAAGTTGACTTTTCAGAGCGTCCAGATGAAGCATATTTATTAGAATTGTTGGATCATTCATGCTAGGGTCATATGGAAGGCCCAAATCAAGGAGAATGAAATGATAAATGTTTACCTTCATCTTATACTGCTGGATCAGGATGTAAGGCATTACATGTTTTATTATATACACATTTGACAAACAGTTTTATTATCAGATTATTTTTATGATTCATAAAAAATATTACGGAATAAAAATAGAACCTATCGTATACAACAACCTATCAGTTTGCTTCAACACCATGCTAAAAAACGGTGTGACCTATGACTTCACTTGCGTTGGTTCAACCCCACGGAGACACCGAATGGACATTTTGGGTATCTAGCCATGTAGTTTGTAATCACACTAAATGCTAGGACTGAATTTGGTATGTCGTCGCACATGATAGCGTTGACAATTTTATCCACCGCGCTTCCCATAGTTTGAGGCCATATTCTCGCTACAGGACAAAAGTATCACCGGTGCACCTTATTTAACTTTGTTTTTCATATTACTCCATACAACTCAGTGTCTCACTTTGATTAATTTTTGTAGATGTTGTTGTTATTCTTGCCTACGTTGATAAGATACAACGTCAGTGGGATTTAATATATAGACACCACATCCTTTTCCTCGAGATTGGCCTCATGATATTTCGGCATGCACCATTTAGAATTTGAGATCACTAGTGGAGAAAGGGGTATTAGAACCGGTTGGTAAGGGCCTTTGGACCCGGATACACATCCGGTGCTACGTATCCGGGACTAAAGGCCCCCCCCCCCTTTAGCACCGGTCTCTTACAAACCGGTTCTAAAGGCCTCCACGTGGGCGCCGAAGAGTGTGCGCAGGCGGAGGACCTTTAGAACCGGTTGGTAACACCAACCGGTCCTAATGCTATTTTTTTCTTTTTTTTCCTTTTCTTTTCAGGGTTTCCGATTCCGTATTTCGGTGTTTCCGTGTTCCGTATTTTCAGGGTTTTCCTTTACATGTTTCCGGTTCCGTATTTCCGTTTACGTCTTTCCGATTCCGTGTTTCCGATTCCGTGTGTCCGTGTTCCGATTTTTACGAACACGGAATCGGAAACACGTATCCGGAAACACCGATTCCGTGTTTGCGGTTAAGTGTTTCCGATTCCGTGTTTGCGGTTAAATGTTGATGCACCAAATAAAAGTACATATATACATGTAACACGAAGTACTGGACCGATTATCATTACATAATTTGAAGTTCGTTTCCTATAGCTGTATACTTGCATAGAGAAGGGAGCTGGCTATTGGTTCATAGGATGGAAAAATTCTCCCCACAAGGAAACTTGGTCTATTTTCTCTACATCTAATGCACTACCGCACAAGGTTATACTTCCTCCGTTTTTAAATATAAGTCTTTTTAAAAAATTTACTAGGTGACTACATACGGAATAAAATGAGTGAATCTAAACTCTAAAATATGTCTATATACATCTGTATATAGTATTTTAGTGAAATCTCTTTAAAAACTTATATTTAGAAACGGAGCGAGTATAATATAAGTGGCCGTCTATTATCAGGCACATGAAAAAACATGTTTAGTCACTTTCATCAAAGAGCATTGAATCTTCATCCAACGGCTGAAAATAGATCATGCACTAAACATCTTCAACCTCCACCTTCTTTTTACTCACGCAGTCACCGACCAACCTAGCCATAACCGTCTCTAAGATAGATAATTTAGTTGTGGCCTCAACCAGCACTCTAACCCCCCACTGTCGTGCTGGTCGCTGCCTCAACCAGCCCTCTAACCCCCGTCACACCAGTGAACAACTTCGGCTATCCCCTGCACCCCATTCTTAAGATAGATATAATTGAGTTGTGGCTTCCCCTAAGATAGATAATGAGGCTATGAATTCTCCCTAAGATAGATAATGGAGTTGGTTATTCTCCGACGCGTACGCTCGGGAAGAAGGAAGAAAGAAAAGGAAAATGGCTGACACAACAACAAAAAGTTAGGTACCTGAGAAATAGAAAAATCAATAATATAGTCATCATCATCATCAACAACAAGCCTTTCAGTCTCAAATAAGTTGGGATAGACTAAAGTTGAAACTCATCAGATAGCAAAACCAAACATGGTGCTGTCACATGTGAATAGCTAACTCCACAAAACAGCTAAATCTTTGGTGATATTCTAGTTCTTAATATCTCTCTTTATGTCTTCATGTCGAGTTTGCTTTATCCCGACCTCTTTTGACAATATCAATACGCTTTTACTGCCTGCTATGCATTAGAGATATGTTTTGAATATGCCCAAATCATCATCTCAAACAATGTTGAACAAGCTATACGGGTCAATAAATTGTTGCTTCTAGAGGCATGCACCGAATATGCCCACACAAGATTATATAATGAAGTTAACATCGTAAATATCTAGTGGGAAATTAACATAATGTTTAGTATGTAAAAATATAAATATGCATAAACAAATGGGCTCCAGCAGAAGTGTTTTTTTTCTTTTTCTAAGGCTGGCTCTGGTGAGCGAGTGCTTCTAGATTCGGCAAATCCTAAACGGTGCCTTAAGCGTCCATTCCTTCCTGTTTCGCAAACGGACACACACCCTCTCCTCCGCGCTGGGCCGGTCCATCTTTTCTTCTTCTGCTTTTTATGCCAAAAAACTGCACACCCGTTGTGTTTCAAACTAGCTACCTCCCCATTCTACGTAAGCTGCGCTAAACACCCCACCACCCACACCTTATAGGTTCAGTTACATCATTTTCCTTCTTTTCTTTGTTTATTATTTTTTCTTGTTCCTTTTTTCTTTTGTTGGAATGGTTTTCTTCATTTTTTTTTCTAAATTGAATGAAGTTGTTTCAAACCAGTGAACTTTAAAAAAAATGATGAAAGCTTTAAGTTCGCAGCGCTCGCGTTTCATCAACCGGCCCAGCAGCTGAGCACTGCAGTGAGCGCCAGTTGATTCCATTCAATTTTAGTCACGTTTCATGCGTGCTACTGCAACAGAGAGTTGGAGAGTTTTCTAAAAAAAAGGGTTGGAGCTCCCCCCCCCAAAACAATTTAAACATTGGCTCCTACATGATTTATTCAAGAGGTTCACGAATTCAAAAAATGATTGTAATTGTTTCAAAAAATCTTAACTAGAAAAACATTCAAAGTTCAGAAAACATTTGCAACTCTACAAAATTTCAAATCTAAAAAATGTTCATTAATTCAAAATATTGTCGAAAATTTAAAAATGTTCACAGGTTTTAAGAAATCCATGGATTTTAAAATTTAAATAAATGTTAGAACTTCAAAAAAGATTTTTTAAAATTTTAAAAATCAGAAGGTCGCGAATTTGAAAATGACAATAAAGAACACAAAACACCTGGTGATAAAGAAACACAGAAGAAGGAAAATATCAGTTGGGGAATGGTGAGCCTTCCCAGATCGATGAAAAAAAACAAAAAACGAAGCAATTGGCCGGCTCATATAACTTGAGAAGTCCCGAGGGCTAGTTGTTTGCTACGCAGTAGCTACGTCGTGAGTAGAATAGAAAATTACCCGACAAGCTTTGTCAACTTATTTGGTTAAATTTTGGTAGCTTATTGAGGTGTTTATGTATGTAGGAAGATGGGTGCTCATTTTGGTATTGGAAAAAAAATACATCGATTCATTAATAGAAAAAAAAACATAATAGATGTTTGTGCACTTTTTAGTATAAATGAGGTTAATGATGCGGCTGTATGTGCAATTAGAAAAGAAAATAGATGAGAACCAACCTCTAGTTCTTTAGGATCAAAGTCAAAAAAATAAGAAGAATGTAAGATCAAGAATCCGCAGATCAACAACGAATGCATGAAGAAGATGTTGATCCAACCAGTGAAAGCAGTTATGAAAGTTGGATATCTTCTAAAATGCCTAAGTGTGATTATTGTTTTCTTTGGTCTTGCTATTTTAGCAAAGATTTGGTGAATTATTATGTATCCAATGTCTTTGAAGAAAATAAAGAAGCAACTAAATGTGTTTTCATGCTCGAAATTGAAATGTCGTTGGTTTTTATTTTTTATCTTTACTCCTAAAGACTTAGTCCGTAGGTTGTCGTTGGTTTTGGTTCGCTCCATCTAACCAACGAAGACCCCACATGTTTTCATCGCACCATTCCATTCCTTTGATATCACCTTCCCTGATACAAATTGGTTGGTCCCACCCTTCCCTAATGCATAATAAAAAGCAATCAAGGGAATTAGATCCTTTCCAAACCGCGTCAGTCCACAATGAAAAGCAATCAAGAAAATTGAGGGAACCAAATCATTTCCAAACCGAGCGAGTCCACAATAAAAAGTAATCGTGGAAATCCTTTCCTTCCATAAAGAACACCAATCAATCTATTTGGTCTTTTCCATGTCACACCTCCAACGACAAACATCAATAATATGGAAATGTCGCAACCTTCCACATACCAGCCTTGATTATAGGAAGACCCAAATTTGATTGATTACTAAAAATAATTAAATATGTTTGTTAGGTTGCCAAATATTGTGCTAATGATGAATTGGGAGGCTGGCCTTCATTTTAGTAATATCCAAATTTATTGTGTTACTACAGATAAATAAACTAAATTTAATAGGTTGCCAAAGATTGATCAAATAACTTGCGATTTTGCTGGTTAAATGGAAACCATGCTCAATGAGTGATACTCGCCTTGATTATAGGGAGATCCGCGAATTTGATTGGTTACTAAAAATAATTGGCAATATTTATTAGGTTGCAAAAGATTGATGAAATGACTACTGCGGTCGCTGGAGGAGTGGGGGTCGTACAACAAAGATTTTTCATGGACTGGCACCTAGACCGCCAAAACCAATTTTTGAAAGATATTTCATTTTCTCGCCGCCCAGTGTGCTTATATAAAAATATCCCGCACCACCTATATGTCCCATATTTCTACATAGGCTCAACCATCTCCTCCACGACCATGGTAATCTCATACAGATTGAGGACCTCTAAGAGGGTGATGGCATCGCCACCGGTTCCTGCCATCCCTCGACCAATCACCTCTTCGTTGAACATGCAAGATAGATGAATCAGCTTGTACGACAATTTGCCACCATGCTCAATTATTTATCTCATCCATTTATTCTATTCTATCACATGAAGTTGACTTTTCAGAGCGTCCAGATGAAGCATATTTATTAGAATTGTTGGATCATTCATGCTAGGGTCATATGGAAGGCCCAAATCAAGGAGAATGAAATGATAAATGTTTACCTTCATCTTATACTGCTGGATCAGGATGTAAGGCATTACATGTTTTATTATATACACATTTGACAAACAGTTTTATTATCAGATTATTTTTATGATTCATAAAAAATATTACGGAATAAAAATAGAACCTATCGTATACAACAACCTATCAGTTTGCTTCAACACCATGCTAAAAAACGGTGTGACCTATGACTTCACTTGCGTTGGTTCAACCCCACGGAGACACCGAATGGACATTTTGGGTATCTAGCCATGTAGTTTGTAATCACACTAAATGCTAGGACTGAATTTGGTATGTCGTCGCACATGATAGCGTTGACAATTTTATCCACCGCGCTTCCCATAGTTTGAGGCCATATTCTCGCTACAGGACAAAAGTATCACCGGTGCACCTTATTTAACTTTGTTTTTCATATTACTCCATACAACTCAGTGTCTCACTTTGATTAATTTTTGTAGATGTTGTTGTTATTCTTGCCTACGTTGATAAGATACAACGTCAGTGGGATTTAATATATAGACACCACATCCTTTTCCTCGAGATTGGCCTCATGATATTTCGGCATGCACCATTTAGAATTTGAGATCACTAGTGGAGAAAGGGGTATTAGAACCGGTTGGTAAGGGCCTTTGGACCCGGATACACATCCGGTGCTACGTATCCGGGACTAAAGGCCCCCCCCCCTTTAGCACCGGTCTCTTACAAACCGGTTCTAAAGGCCTCCACGTGGGCGCCGAAGAGTGTGCGCAGGCGGAGGACCTTTAGAACCGGTTGGTAACACCAACCGGTCCTAATGCTATTTTTTTCTTTTTTTTCCTTTTCTTTTCAGGGTTTCCGATTCCGTATTTCGGTGTTTCCGTGTTCCGTATTTTCAGGGTTTTCCTTTACATGTTTCCGGTTCCGTATTTCCGTTTACGTCTTTCCGATTCCGTGTTTCCGATTCCGTGTGTCCGTGTTCCGATTTTTACGAACACGGAATCGGAAACACGTATCCGGAAACACCGATTCCGTGTTTGCGGTTAAGTGTTTCCGATTCCGTGTTTGCGGTTAAATGTTGATGCACCAAATAAAAGTACATATATACATGTAACACGAAGTACTGGACCGATTATCATTACATAATTTGAAGTTCGTTTCCTATAGCTGTATACTTGCATAGAGAAGGGAGCTGGCTATTGGTTCATAGGATGGAAAAATTCTCCCCACAAGGAAACTTGGTCTATTTTCTCTACATCTAATGCACTACCGCACAAGGTTATACTTCCTCCGTTTTTAAATATAAGTCTTTTTAAAAAATTTACTAGGTGACTACATACGGAATAAAATGAGTGAATCTAAACTCTAAAATATGTCTATATACATCTGTATATAGTATTTTAGTGAAATCTCTTTAAAAACTTATATTTAGAAACGGAGCGAGTATAATATAAGTGGCCGTCTATTATCAGGCACATGAAAAAACATGTTTAGTCACTTTCATCAAAGAGCATTGAATCTTCATCCAACGGCTGAAAATAGATCATGCACTAAACATCTTCAACCTCCACCTTCTTTTTACTCACGCAGTCACCGACCAACCTAGCCATAACCGTCTCTAAGATAGATAATTTAGTTGTGGCCTCAACCAGCACTCTAACCCCCCACTGTCGTGCTGGTCGCTGCCTCAACCAGCCCTCTAACCCCCGTCACACCAGTGAACAACTTCGGCTATCCCCTGCACCCCATTCTTAAGATAGATATAATTGAGTTGTGGCTTCCCCTAAGATAGATAATGAGGCTATGAATTCTCCCTAAGATAGATAATGGAGTTGGTTATTCTCCGACGCGTACGCTCGGGAAGAAGGAAGAAAGAAAAGGAAAATGGCTGACACAACAACAAAAAGTTAGGTACCTGAGAAATAGAAAAATCAATAATATAGTCATCATCATCATCAACAACAAGCCTTTCAGTCTCAAATAAGTTGGGATAGACTAAAGTTGAAACTCATCAGATAGCAAAACCAAACATGGTGCTGTCACATGTGAATAGCTAACTCCACAAAACAGCTAAATCTTTGGTGATATTCTAGTTCTTAATATCTCTCTTTATGTCTTCATGTCGAGTTTGCTTTATCCCGACCTCTTTTGACAATATCAATACGCTTTTACTGCCTGCTATGCATTAGAGATATGTTTTGAATATGCCCAAATCATCATCTCAAACAATGTTGAACAAGCTATACGGGTCAATAAATTGTTGCTTCTAGAGGCATGCACCGAATATGCCCACACAAGATTATATAATGAAGTTAACATCGTAAATATCTAGTGGGAAATTAACATAATGTTTAGTATGTAAAAATATAAATATGCATAAACAAATGGGCTCCAGCAGAAGTGTTTTTTTTTCTTTTTCTAAGGCTGGCTCTGGTGAGCGAGTGCTTCTAGATTCGGCAAATCCTAAACGGTGCCTTAAGCGTCCATTCCTTCCTGTTTCGCAAACGGACACACACCCTCTCCTCCGCGCTGGGCCGGTCCATCTTTTCTTCTTCTGCTTTTTATGCCAAAAAACTGCACATCCGTTGTGTTTCAAACTAGCTACCTCCCCATTCTACGTAAGCTGCGCTAAACACCCCACCACCCACACCTTATAGGTTCAGTTACATCATTTTCCTTCTTTTCTTTGTTTATTCTTTTTTCTTGTTCCTTTTTTCTTTTGTTGGAATGGTTTTCTTCATTTTTTTTCTAAATTGAATGAAGTTGTTTCAAACCAGTGAACTTAAAAAAAAAATGATGAAAGCTTTAAGTTCGCAGTGCTCGCGTTTCATCAACCGGCCCAGCAGCTGAGCACTGCAGTGAGCGCCAGTTGATTCCATTCAATTTTAGTCACGTTTCATGCGTGCTACTGCAACAGAGAGTTGGAGAGTTTTCTAAAAAGAAAAGGGTTGGAGCTCCCCCCCCCAAAACAATTTAAACATTGGCTCCTACATGATTTATTCAAGAGGTTCACGAATTCAAAAAATGATTGTAATTGTTTCAAAAAATCTTAACTAGAAAAACATTCAAAGTTCAGAAAACATTTGCAACTGTACAAAATTTCAAATCTAAAAAATGTTCATTAATTCAAAATATTGTCGAAAATTTAAAAATGTTCACAGGTTTTAAGAAATCCATGGATTTTAAAATTTAAATAAATGTTAGAACTTCAAAAAAGATTTTTTAAAATTTTAAAAATCAGAAGGTCGCGAATTTGAAAATGACAATAAAGAACACAAAACACCTGGTGATAAAGAAACACAGAAGAAGGAAAATATCAGTTGGGGAATGGTGAGCCTTCCCAGATCGATGAAAAAAAACAAAAAACGAAGCAATTGGCCGGCTCATATAACTTGAGAAGTCCCGAGGGCTAGTTGTTTGCTACGCAGTAGCTACGTCGTGAGTAGAATAGAAAATTACCCGACAAGCTTTGTCAACTTATTTGGTTAAATTTTGGTAGCTTATTGAGGTGTTTATGTATGTAGGAAGATGGGTGCTCATTTTGGTATTGGAAAAAAAATACATCGATTCATTAATAGAAAAAAAAACATAATAGATGTTTGTGCACTTTTTAGTATAAATGAGGTTAATGATGCGGCTGTATGTGCAATTAGAAAAGAAAATAGATGAGAACCAACCTCTAGTTCTTTAGGATCAAAGTCAAAAAAAGAAGAAGAATGTAAGATCAAGAATCCGCAGATCAACAACGAATGCATGAAGAAGATGTTGATCCAACCAGTGAAAGCAGTTATGAAAGTTGGATATCTTCTAAAATGCCTAAGTGTGATTATTGTTTTCTTTGGTCTTGCTATTTTAGCAAAGATTTGGTGAATTATTATGTATCCAATGTCTTTGAAGAAAATAAAGAAGCAACTAAATGTGTTTTCATGCTCGAAATTGAAATGTCGTTGGTTTTTATTTTTTATCTTTACTCCTAAAGACTTAGTCCGTAGGTTGTCGTTGGTTTTGGTTCGCTCCATCTAACCAACGAAGACCCCACATGTTTTCATCGCACCATTCCATTCCTTTGATATCACCTTCCCTGATACAAATTGGTTGGTCCCACCCTTCCCTAATGCATAATAAAAAGCAATCAAGGGAATTAGATCCTTTCCAAACCGCGTCAGTCCACAATGAAAAGCAATCAAGAAAATTGAGGGAACCAAATCATTTCCAAACCGAGCGAGTCCACAATAAAAAGTAATCGTGGAAATCCTTTCCTTCCATAAAGAACACCAATCAATCTATTTGGTCTTTTCCATGTCACACCTCCAACGACAAACATCAATAATATGGAAATGTCGCAACCTTCCACATACCAGCCTTGATTATAGGAAGACCCAAATTTGATTGATTACTAAAAATAATTAAATATGTTTGTTAGGTTGCCAAATATTGTGCTAATGATGAATTGGGAGGCTGGCCTTCATTTTAGTAATATCCAAATTTATTGTGTTACTACAGATAAATAAACTAAATTTAATAGGTTGCCAAAGATTGATCAAATAACTTGCGATTTTGCTGGTTAAATGGAAACCATGCTCAATGAGTGATACTCGCCTTGATTATAGGGAGATCCGCGAATTTGATTGGTTACTAAAAATAATTGGCAATATTTATTAGGTTGCAAAAGATTGATGAAATGACTACTGCGGTCGCTGGAGGAGTGGGGGTCGTACAACAAAGATTTTTCATGGACTGGCACCTAGACCGCCAAAACCAATTTTTGAAAGATATTTCATTTTCTCGCCGCCCAGTGTGCTTATATAAAAATATCCCGCACCACCTATATGTCCCATATTTCTACATAGGCTCAACCATCTCCTCCACGACCATGGTAATCTCATATAGATTGAGGACCTCTAAGAGGGTGATGGCATCGCCACCGGTTCCTGCCATCCCTCGACCAATCACCTCTTCGTTGAACATGCAAGATAGATGAATCAGCTTGTACGACAATTTGCCACCATGCTCAATTATTTATCTCATCCATTTATTCTATTCTATCACATGAAGTTGACTTTTCAGAGCGTCCAGATGAAGCATATTTATTAGAATTGTTGGATCATTCATGCTAGGGTCATATGGAAGGCCCAAATCAAGGAGAATGAAATGATAAATGTTTACCTTCATCTTATACTGCTGGATCAGGATGTAAGGCATTACATGTTTTATTATATACACATTTGACAAACAGTTTTATTATCAGATTATTTTTATGATTCATAAAAAATATTACGGAATAAAAATAGAACCTATCGTATACAACAACCTATCAGTTTGCTTCAACACCATGCTAAAAAACGATGTGACCTATGACTTCACTTGCGTTGGTTCAACCCCACGGAGACACCGAATGGACATTTTGGGTATCTAGCCATGTAGTCTGTAATCACACTAAATGCTAGGACTGAATTTGGTATGTCGTCGCACATGATAGCGTTGACAATTTTATCCACCGCGCTTCCCATAGTTTGAGGCCATATTCTCGCTACAGGACAAAAGTATCACCGGTGCACCTTATTTAACTTTGTTTTTCATATTACTCCATACAACTCAGTGTCTCACTTTGATTAATTTTTGTAGATGTTGTTGTTATTCTTGCCTACGTTGATAAGATACAACGTCAGTGGGATTTAATATATAGACACCACATCCTTTTCCTCGAGATTGGCCTCATGATATTTCGGCATGCACCATTTAGAATTTGAGATCACTAGTGGAGAAAGGGGTATTAGAACCGGTTGGTAAGGGCCTTTGGACCCGGATACACATCCGGTGCTACGTATCCGGGACTAAAGGCCCCCCCTTTAGCACCGGTCTCTTACAAACCGGTTCTAAAGGCCTCCACGTGGGCGCCGAAGAGTGTGCGCAGGCGGAGGACCTTTAGAACCGGTTGGTAACACCAACCGGTCCTAATGCTTTTTTTTTCTTTTTTTCCTTTTCTTTTCAGGGTTTCCGATTCCGTATTTCGGTGTTTCCGTGTTCCGTATTTTCAGGGTTTTCCTTTACGTGTTTCCGGTTCCGTATTTCCGTTTACGTCTTTCCGATTCCGTGTTTCCGATTCCGTGTGTCCGTGTTCCGTTTTTTACGAACACGGAATCGGAAACACGTATCCGGAAACACCGATTCCGTGTTTGCGGTTAAGTGTTTCCGATTCCGTGTTTGCGGTTAAATGTTGATGCACCAAATAAAAGTACATATATACATGTAACACGAAGTACTGGACCGGTTATCATTACATAATTTGAAGTTCGTTTCCTATAGCTGTATACTTGCATAGAGAAGGGAGCTGGCTATTGGTTCATAGGATGGAAAAATTCTCCGCCTTCATCTATGACTTGCGTCAGGAGAAATCCTGCCAATTCCTCTGCAAGTGCCTTGCAACGTTGGATTGGTCTTAGCATTGCCCGCTTTCGTTGCAGATTTAAAAGAAGTAGATGAAAACAATTAAGTTATGAACAAAACTAACATAATTGATGGCAACATAAATAAAGTTGTGAAGATCCGGTTACGTACCTCTAGATTTCTGGAAGTACGAGATTTCTCATTGATAATCCTGTGAATGTACTCGCAAACGTAGTATCCACAATAATCAGTGCCCTGTGGTTGTTGCGGGACGCCCTATATACGAGAACATAATTCAGTCAAATTAATAATAATCAAGAGAATGGTAATGGTATTGAAACCAGGGTACGTAGTACTACTTACTTTGTTAATCTGAAAGTGGAGCTTGTCTGCCCATGTACCGGGTTCTTCCTTGATGAACATTTGCCAAACCCTGGACGACAAAGAAAAATGAATACAAGAGTTAATTATTACTTACTTGATATCAGGAAATGAACGAAAAATAGGCCGATGAACGAAAGAGGCCGATATATATATATACCTTTGAAGCATCTGACGCGCGCTCTTCCATTTGTCAGCGTCCCAGGTTAACGGGTCCCAGACTTCAACTTGTCCTTGATCGATTCTAATGATGAACAATATGAAGTGGGACCTGCGCACGTGTACACACGCAGTCATGCATACTCATCAATTACACTTAACATCAGGTAAGCAAAATGGAATGTGTACAAGACAGTAACACTCACTTGAATCCGTAGGGCCAAAGTATTTCTTTTTTGGTACTTTGTCGCTTCAAAAACCTTAGCAAATCATCCGGTGTATCCTTGTTGAACTTTTCTATTGTCTCTAGATGAAACGAATACGGGTCAATGAACCCAAAGTCCCAGATTCCTGCCAGCCTGCATTCACGAATCTTCATTCTGCATAGTAGCATACAAAAAGAATGTCTCGTGAGTGATAATTATACGGGCAATGAACGCGAGCTTAACTAAATAATTAAATTACACAAATAAATCACTTACAAACAGTAGCAGCTGACGATAGCTTTGTCGAGGGCACGTTGATTGTACATCTGGAAAAAATCATCGAACCCAACCTCCACACCGTACTCTCCGAAGTAGTGTTGATCCTGAACTGCCGCCATGATACAGTCTCTCTTTTGCCTTGCGGCCTCCAAGTACCAACCATGTAAATTCCATAGTTGGGTTGTTAGAGCACTAGGATTTTCGATCAGAGGGTGCTCGGGCTTATATTTATATACCACATCAGCAATAGCGTAACCTACGTCTCCCATGCGTGGACCGGACACTGAAGCCTGGTAAGATAACACCTTGAGCGGGGCAATTGACTGTGCTTCTTGTTGTCCGAGCTGGGGAACTTGTTTCCCGCATTTCGTCTGCTCTGCCTGCTTCATCTGCTCCGCCTGCTTCATTTGTGCGTTTTGCATCTTTTCAATGAACCGTTCATAGTCTGAAAGGGGCGGCGGTGGCGGCGGTTCAGGATAATATAAGTTGTCGATGGTGCGCTCAATTTTCCACTTTGGTACGTTCTTCAGAGTTTCCTTCCAGATGTCTGGAGGGGGCTTCAGGGGAAACCGTGCGAACCATGCTTTGTTTTTGGCTTTCACGGCCTCATCTAGTTCCTCCGGAGTCACCAGGCCTGGTAACTTCGGGGGAGTCTTGACTTTATTGGGTTTCCTTTCTCTCTTCTTGGGAGGAGTCCCGTTTCTTCTGAACTGCAGCTTCCGCTTTGCCGTACCCGTAGTGGGCGCATCCGTCGGCTCACTGGAGTGCACGGGCGATGGACTCTCGGCCTCGGGCTCCCTATCTTCGTTGTGGGGTGGACTTGGAGGTGCGTTGGGGGGTGGACTTGGAGGTCGTGCATTCTCTGTACGAAAGTGAAAAAACTATTAAAAATAGGCTTACATGTGGTGCAACATTCAGTAATTGTTGGAGGTGGTGCATTTGTACCTGGAGGAGTCGGTGGCCTTGGCGCCGCGTTAGGAAACACGATGTGTTTCTTCTTCCACAAGATGATACCAAGTTCCATTTCTCCCGGTGTCTTCTCGCCTTCACCTCCAGGAATATCAAGCTCAATTGACTGGCATCCCGGCGTAATTGTTGACAACCCGACACGAGCATGGGATGCTGGAATCTGACCACCATGGTAGGTTGCTCCAGGTTGATTCGGTAAAGCATAGCCTGACGCCACCATGAAGGATATGTTCCCCATTGGCATATGTATCTCACAGTTTGTCTTCTCCGTGACATCATCCACGGGGTAGTGAGGCGCCGACGGTTCGACTGCAGGACCGTCTTCTAGTTGCAGCTGCGTGGAACCCACGCTGCTTCTATGCTGAGATGGGACGGCATCTGCTACAGGATCGTCTTCTAATTGCTGCTGATCAGCGTCAGGTGCAGGATCTTCTTCCTCCTCTTCAGTGTCAGGTACAGGGTGTCCCCCTTTCTTCAAGAGAAACGCCACCTTTTCTTCTAATGTCGCTATCCGTTCCAGCGCCTTCCTCTTGCTTCTACCACGGCTTCTGTAAGTGCCAAGGTCCGCCGGAAACCCTTGGTTCCACGGGGTAGTGGCTCCAAAGCCTCGTGTTCGTCCCCACTTTTCAGGGTTCCCGAGTGCCTTCGTCAACTCGTCGTTCTCTCTATCGGGAACAAAAGTTCCTTTTCGAACAGCTTCTATTGCCTTCTCTAGATCTGATACGACTTGTGTTATTTTTTCCGACCATGGTCCCTCCGCAACAATCATCCCAGTCTCAGCGTCCAACGTTGCCCCATGCGCGAACAACCAGAACTTGGACCTATCGGGCCAGTCATGTGTCTGTGGAATGATATTTCTTTTCAGAAGCGCATCTTCATAGCGTCGCCACCTAGGCAGGGCAGTCATGTAGCCACCTGACCCCAAAATATGGTGATATTTCTTCTTCTTCGCATTCTCCGTATTTGTGGCTGATCGGGATGTAAAGACACCCGATTTCTTGTAAGCCTTAAAATCAGGCCAAGCGTCTCTTATTTCACTAGGTTCCCAGTGAAAACTGGATCTTCGTCCTTATATTTCTTCCAAAAGTCTTTCTTCCACCTCTGGAATTGTGTGGCCATCTTCTTCAAAGCCCACTCCTCGACTTTCTTCTTCTTATCTTCCGCTATGCTGAAATTTAGCCAGACCGTGTCGCAAAGCACTCTTTTCAATCTGTCATCGACATAAGTAGCTCCAACGTTGGCGCCGGTCTTCGGCTTATTCCATTCTATTAAGTTGATCGGGACCAGGTCTCTTACAACAACTCCGCACTGATTTACAAATTTGCGATAAGTTTCTGGGGGTTCGAGTGGTTTGCCATCAGCAGCAACTTTATCGATCGAGTACCTTGCAGTATCTTTCAACCTTGCGGCCGGGCCTCGTTTCGACTTTGTCTCAGTACTTGCGCTAGGTGTTCCGGAGGGCACCTAAACGGGAAAATAATGATTCGTTAGTAAGTGCAATACAAATTAATTGTTGCGTCAACAGTGACTTGAGACATACATTGGCAGAGTTTGTTCCGGAGGGCACTTCTGCATCTACTACATCTTCTATATTCTCAGCTCCGTCACCAGAGTCGTTCAAAAATTGATTGCTAAACGCATGTCCACCGTCGTCATCATGATATATGGCCGTTGCATCTTCAAAAATCATCTGGCACATGTATCTTTCCTTCTCCGCCTCACCCATTCCCGCGAGCTGATCGGCGTGCTGATCATGTGGTTCTTGGGGATCCATAGCTCAACACCTGCTAGTAACAAGAATTTAACTTAGCAAAATTATTTACGGAAAAGTTTTACGGAACCGGAAATTTTACGGAAAAGTTTTACGGAATCGTCGGAGTCGTAATCGTCGGAAAGTTTTACGGAATCGTCGGAGTCGTAATCGTCGGAAAGTTTTACGGAATCGTCGGAAACTTTCCCCGCAGTTATGGAATCGTCGGAATCGTAGGAAAGTTTTACGGAATTGTAATCGTCGGAAAGTTTTACGAAATCGTCGGAATCGTCGGTTCAGGGTTTTACGGAATCGTCGGAATCGTCGGTTTAGGGTTTTACGGAATCGTCGGAGTCACCTCACGTTGCACGAATGTTGACCGACTTCGTCTATAGGATTTGTACGTCAGAAAGTTTTGAATGTTGACTGAAAAAGTGGGTCTACTAGAATCGTCTTCCTCGCTTTAGCGACATAAATGATGAAGGCGGCTTCAAATCGAGCCGTGAGAGCATCTCTAGCAAGTACGATTTGTACGTCGATAGAACAAATCCCATATAAACCAATTGAATTTACGACAAGGTCCAACAAAATAGCAGCCTCTCCCGTAGAAATGGCCGAGAATATGCATGATCACGTAACTTTTTTTTATAGGATGTCCTATTCGGGCCGGAAAAAAACTAATATCGACGGTTATAAGTACAAGCATACAACAATATGGATATACGAAAATATGGATATACCGTACGTGAAGAAGACGAAGTGGGGCGGCGAGGAGGCGGCGTGGGGCGGCGCGCGAGGAGGCGGCGAGGAGGCGTTGCGAGGAGGCGACGGCGCGGCGAGGAGGCGGCGCGAGGATCGGCGAGGAGGCGGCGCGAGGAGGCGGCGAGGATCGGCGAGGAGGCGTCGGCGCGGCGAGGAGACGGCGAGGATCGGCCGGCGAGGCGGCGCGAGGAGGCCGCGCGCGAGGAGGCGGCGCGCGGGAAGGCGAGAAGTTGGCGACCCCGGAGAGGTCTAGACCCTTTAGCACCGGTCTGTGTTAACAACCGGTGCTAAAGACCCTTTAGCACCGGTTGTTAACACAGACCGGTGCTAAAGGGTCCAAAAATTGGGCGCGAACCGAACCCACCTTTAGGACCGGTTGTTGTTACAGACCGGTCCTAAAGGTTTTTTTCCTTTTTCTTTTTTCCTTTTTTCTGTTTCCTGTTTCTTCTTTTATTTTTCTTTTTTCCTTTTTTCTGTTTCCTGTTTTCTTTTTCTTTTTGTTTCCTTTTTATTTTTCCTATTTCTTCTTTTATTTTTCTTTTTTCCTTTTTTCTGTTTCCTGTTTTCTTTTTCTTTTTGTTTCCTTTTTCTTTTTCCTGTTTCTTCTTTTATTTTTCTTTTTTCCTTTTTTCTGTTTCCTGTTTTCTTTTTCTTTTTGTTTCCTTTTTCTTTTTCCTGTTTCTTCTTTTATTTTTCTTTTTTGTTTCCCTTTTCTGTTTTCTTTTACATTTATTTACAAATTGTCAAAATGTCATTTTAACACTTAAAAAATAAAAATGATATTTATCAAAATGGTCAAATTTAGTGGAAACTGGTCAAATTTTTGATATTTATCAAAATGGTCAACACAATTACATAAAAGGTTTAATACATTATTACACATCACCAACAACACCCCCTATCTATTTTTCTTCTTGCCTTTCTTCTGATTGCGCCGTAACCATGGACTATCTTCATCATTTAACGGGATGCTTGGATCATCTTTGACTTTGAAGGGAGGAATTTCATCAAATTTATTGTAATCTTCTGACATGTCTGTCTTGTCCTCGACTCCCACGATGTTTCTTTTCCCTGAAAGAACTATGTGGCGCCTTGGCTCATCGTCTGATGTATTCGCTTCCTTATCTTTTCTTTTTCTCGGTCTGCTAGACATGTCCTTCACATAGAAAACCTGAGCCACATCATTGGCTAGGACGAATTGATCATTGCCGTACCCAAGATTCTTCTGATCCACTGTTGTCATTCCGTACTTCGGGTCTACCTTCATGCCTGACAGGTTGAACCATTTGCACCAGAACAAAGGGACCTTAAAGGAAGGTCCGTAGTCAAGTTCCCATATCTGCTCTATGTAACCATAGTATGTGACCCTTTGCCCGTTGTCGTCTTTTGCATCAAACCGGACGCCACTGTTTTGGTTGGTGCTCTTTTTATCTTGGTCTGCCGTGTAAAATGTGTTACCATTTATCTCGTACCCTTTAAAGGTCAATACAGTCGAAGATGGTTGCTTGGCCAACAAGTATAGCTCATCTTCAACAATGTTGTCATTAATGAGACGTCTTTGCAACCAACCGCCGAAAGTCTTCGCGTGTTCTTTAGCAATGAAATCTTCAGGTTGCTCCGGGTATTCCGAGCGTAAAATATCCTTGTGTTCCTGGATATATGGAGCCGCCAAGCTGGAATTAACTAGAACTGTGTAGTGTGCTTGAGTGAAAGATTGCTCGTCCATACATGTTGTTGATTTCTTTCCTAGCGTGCCTTTTCCACGCAGTCTCCCCTCATGGCGCGACTGAGGAACACCGATCGGGTTCAGGTCAGGAATAAAGTCAACACAAAACTCAATGACCTCCTCTGTTCCATAGCCCTTGACCATGCTTCCTTCTGGCCTAGCACGGTTTTTAACATAATTCTTCAAGACTCCCATGAACCTCTCAAAGGGGAACATATTGTGTAAGAATACAGGACCGAGAACGGAAATCTCTTGGACTAGGTGAACTATGAGGTGCGTCATAATATTGAAGAAGGTTGGTGGGAACACCAACTCGAAGCTGACAAGACATTGGACCACGTCCTTCTGTAAACTTGGTAGAGTTGCTGGATCGATTGCCTTCTGAGAAATTGCGTTGAGGAATGCACATAGCTTCACAATGGGTACTCGCACGTTTTCTGGAAGAAGCCCCCTCAATGCAATCGGAAGTAACTGGGTCATGATCACGTGGCAGTCATGAGACTTTAGGTTTTGGAACTTTTTCTCTTCAAGGTTTAGTATTCCTTTTATGTTCGACGAGTAGCCAGACGAGACCTTGATACTACTCAGGACTTGGAAAAAGATCTCCTTCTCTTCCTTGGTAAGAGCGTAGGTGGCAGGACCTTTGAAATTCTCTGGATTCATCAGGTCGTCTCGTTCGTGCATACGTTGGTGGTGCAGCCGTGCTTTTGGTGTATCTCTCGACTTCTTCCCATGCACGCCCAATAAGTTTAGCAGGTTCACGCAAATATTTTTTGTCACGTGCATCACGTCGATCACAGAGCGAACCTCTAGGAATTTCCAATAGGGTAGTTCCCAGAATATAGATTTGTTCTTCCACATGGCTACGTGGTTGTCGGCGTCATTCGGAACAGATTGTGCGCCAGGACCCTTACCAAAGATTACTTTTATATCTTTGACCATGTCATATATATCAGTACCTTTAGGGAGGGTTGGCTTCCTCCGTGTATCTGCCTCGCCTTTGAAATGCTTTCCTTTCTTTCTTACGGGATGCATGTCTGGAAGAAATCGACGATGCCCCGGGTACACATTCTTGCCTATATGTATACTTTCAGTCTCGCCTAAATAATGTGTGCATGCGCTGTATCCCTTGTTTGACTGTCCTGAGATGTTACTAAGAGCGGGCCAATCATTGATGGTTACAAACAGCAACCCTCGTAGGTCAAATTCCTCCTGTTTGTACTCGTCCCACACACGTACACCTTCGTCAACCCACAACTCTAAAAGTTCATCAACCAGTGGCCTCAGGTACACATCAATGTTGTTGCCGGGTTGCGACGGGCCTGGGATAAGCACTGGCATCATAATGAACTTACGCTTCATGCATAACCAAGGAGGAAGGTTATAGATACATAGAGTCACGGGCCAGGTGCTATGACTGCTACTCTGCTCCCCAAACGGATTCAGGCCATCTGTACTTAGACCAAACCTTAAGTTTCTTGGGTCACGTGCAAAGTCCTCGTACTTATCGTCGATGTTTCTCCACTGCGACCCATCAGCGGGTTGTCTCAGCATATCGTCTTCCTTACGGTCTTCTTTGTGCCATCGCAGCAACTTGGCATGATCTTTGTTTCGGAACAAACGTTTCAACCGTGGTATTATAGGAGCATGCCACATCACCTTGGCAGGAACCCTCTTCCTGGGGCGATCGTCGCCCTCAACATTACCAGGGTCATCTCGCCTGATCTTATACCGAAATGCACCGCATACCGGGCAGTCATTTAAATTCTCGTGCTGACCGCGGTAGAGGATGCAGTCATTGATGCATGCATGTATCTTATGCACTTCCAATCCTAGAGGGCAGACAACCTTCTTTGCTTCGTACGTACTGCAGGGCAACACGTTATCTCTTGGAAGCATCTTCTTCATTATTTTCAGCAGCTTTTCAAATCCCTTGTCAGATATTCCATTCTCTGCCTTCCATTGCAGCAATTCCAGGGTGGTGCCCAGCTTTTTCTGGCCATCTTCGCAATTTGGGTACAACAATTTTTTGTGATCTTCTAACATGCGCTCCAACTTCAACCTCTCGTTTTCACTTCCGCAGTTTATGTGTTCTTCACGAATGACCTGACGAAGATCATCATCAGACTCATCAACAATGTCCTCAAGTTCAGGCTCGTCTTCCCCCATTTCAGTATCACCGTGTTCACCGAACATAGGATAGTTATCATTATCCTCTTCTTCTTCATTGTCTTCCATTACAACCCCTCTTTCTCCGTGCTTGGTCCAACAAAAATAACTGGGCATGAAGCCTTCTTGCAACAGGTGGGTGTGTATGGTTCTTGAGTTAGGGAAATTCCTCTTATTCTGGCATTTTTTACATCGACAAAAAATAAATCCATTCTGCCTGTTTTTCTCAGCCACATTGAGAAAACTATGCATGCCATTAAGGAATTCGGGACGACGTCGATCACTGTACATCCATTGCCGGTTCATCTGCATTATATAAATTTATCAAAAACCATTATGCTAAATCATCATGACTAAATTAATTAATTAATACAAAAAGTTCATCACACGTTAAAACCAAACTAGCGTAGTGACCGTACATATATAGTTCTCATAAAAACACACACTGAAACCAACCATAAAAACTCTCTCTAATTAATGCATTTAAAAACAACAACAAATGCGATCAAAATCGCAACAAAGGTAACAATTGACCCGACGGCATAATGATACCAAGCCTCTTTACTAATTGCATATTTTCTAATCTTTCTAATCTTCAGACGCATTGCGTCCATCTCGCTCTTGTGACCATCGACGACACCGGCAAGAACCTTTTCCAAGGTCATCTTCTCTCTTTCAGTTTTTTCCAACCTTTCTTCAGTTTTTTTCAATCTTTCTTTCAGGCCAACATTTTCTTGTTCAACTAAGTGTAACTTCTCAACAATAGGGTTGATTGGCATTTCCGGTTTCACTACCTCCTAGATAAAAATATCTATGTCAAGTTGGTCGGCGTAATTAATTGTCATATAATCAAGAAATGAAAATATGTAGTTATAAAAGATAATATACCACATCTGAATCATAGACTGGACGAGGGCCAACGGGGACGGATATCAAAACCATGGCGCTATACATATAAAAATCTTACACAATAAGAAAATTATATACAAGTAAATATGTAAATCATACAAATCAAAATTTGTTTTGGTAAATAAAAACAATAGGGTCACCAAGGTTGTGTCGGTGACGGGGCGATCGACGGCGGTGAGGAAGGGGACAAGGCGCGCGACACTAAAAAAAACCACAAATCATAATTAAATTTGAGCTCAAATTGCATATGTATACATAACAAATGATGAACTCTCTCTAGCTTAGGCATTTCATCAAACACCTAGCTAGCACAACAAAAGTGAAATGAGCAAGAAAACGAGCAAAACTTGCAATGCCGGAAGAGGGAATGTTGATGCTAACCATAGGACCGATGGGTGCCAACAATCTTGACAAATGGTGGAGAAAAATGGGGATGGATTAGAGCTCCCAAGAGGAAGGAGAGAGCAAAAATGGAGTTGAGCTCGAGCTAGAAAAAATGGAGCTAGAAAAAAATGGGGTGGAATATAGGGGTGCTCGGGGAGGAAGGAGAGGAGGGCTTTAGGACCGGTTTGTGTTAAAAACCGGTGCTAAAGGGTCTGACAGCGGGGCCCCGCAGTTGCTGCAAAAATGAGAAAACCTTTAGCACCGGTTTGTGATACAAACCGGTTCTAAAGGGTCTGTCCGCTGGGCCCCCCTCCCTGCAGCAAATGGCCGCAAGGCCTTTAGGACCGGTTTGTAACACAAACCGGTCCTAAAGGTTTTTGGACCGTTTGCTGCAGGGAGGGGGGTCCAGTGGACAGACCCTTTAGAACCGGTTTATATCCAATCCGGGTCCAATGTGGTTGGCTCAATGCCTTGTTTTCTACTAGTGGATTTTCATATGTTCATTTTAATTTTGTTGTTTCAAACATAAACTAACATTGGTTTTTTTTTTGTAGATGACAGATAATTTTCCTACGTATATGTGAAGAGAACGTAGGGCGTCACTTCTATCATCCGCAACACACCTAAAGTGTGTTCAAAAAGCTTATTGTTACTTACGTCCGAGGCGTCAATGCTTGCAGACTTTGAGGGAGAGCACATTCTTCTTCTCTCCTTACATTAATGATGATCATAATCATCTATAAAGTAGGGGTTGCGCAATATTTTAAATTTGTTGTCATTGCATTATTTTTTATAATATTTTGTCGTTACTCACATTGATCTTTATCGTAGATATCCATGAAGCTGACCTTATGACATTTGATAAAACACATACATTAATTATATTGCTCATGCTAGGAACAATGGACATTAGAATTATCTATGTGTACACAAGTTCAATTTCTCTTTAATATACAAATGTATCAACATTGTGAGTGCAACATTTCGTTGCCAAATGACATGTTTTGAACTATGAGGATATCTTTTTTTTGATTTAATAATGTATTATATTCAATAAAATATGTATGAAAAAGTTATAGCATATTTCATTGCCCAGTATGAGAGGGGCCCTTTTAGTAGCATATATCAATGTATGATACACGTACTCTGGACAACCCTTCGGTGTATATATTATATATTAACAAAATTGAAATATTTGTTTTGGCTGGGATAGAAAAATAAGATATGATGCAATCAGGAGATATGATTTTTCTAAGAAAGAGATAATGCTTGTACAATCAGAAAATCAATCATTTCCATATGCATCAGATAGAGAGGAAAGGGAAAGAAAGTTCCTTCTAAATTTTGGGACGTCGTCACCAAATATATTTCTTTCCTTTTGTGGTTTATTCACAAGGCGATTTTGACCAAATTTTGGGCGACGTCATCAAATAATTTCTACTTGGAACCAAACAATGACTTTAATTAGATGGAGGTCATCATTTGGAAGGCAATATTAAATCTCCAAAAATTATATGCTAAGTAGGACAAAATGTTAAATATGTAAAATTCGTCGACCTTCTATTTCAGTACCCACCCTAGTTCACATATATTCCATCAGCATTGAAACAATAAATGAATAATTAGGTAATATATTGTCTTCTATATACGTAGAATCTTTATGGTGTTTTGCTATTATTGAATTTTGGTTTTGCTATCGTATAATTGAATTATTAATTGATTTTGTTGCAATGTTGTCAATAATTTTTTTGTTTGTCTGTCATGAATGTGCAGTGAGCCCCATTCGAAAACTGATACGAGGCTAATATGTAGGCATGCACATTTTTGTCACGGGTCATGATGCAAGATGGTATAAGTCGCCATGGTTTATAATTTTTTCCTAAAATAGGCAAATGCGTGTGCGTGCAACGGATATTTACATCCTTTGACGACATCATTATATTTTGCAACCATTATAAACCATTATTGTTCTTGTTTTTCCAGCTACCGTCTTTGCCTCTCCTATATACAGATCGGAGTTTGTCGCATATATCAGTGCCGCATCCAGCTCGTAATGCCTAGAATCACTTCTAGTGCCATTGTATTTCATGGTCTGATTGGTTTTGAGCAATAAGTTGCCAAGCCAAAAAATTACCGCTTACCAAACACTAGGAATCTATCTGGATGATAGGCAATTATTTGGCTTGCCAATGCTTCATCCATGCCTCCAATTCATTTTTAGCGCAATCGTTGGCAAAGGCCAGGGTGACCAAATGGCTTGCCAATTTTTTGGATTGCCCACGAGTTGGCGTGGCTGCCATGGCCAAGATCCAAACAACCCGTTAGACATGCTACCGTCGTTATACCATTCAAAAAATATACAAAAAACTTTGGGCAAACACATTAATAGATTATATTTTTAGAAATCCTAGAACTTCCACATGAAGACTGAAGCAACCCGAAGTATTATTATATATTTTTAAAACGTAGCAGCCCTTCTTAAACAGTAAAATCCTAGCTCGTTCATTATGTTCAAGCTGTCTGTGTTAATGTGACTAGCAAAAGGCCCGTGCGTTGCAACGGGAGAAAAAAATACCACATGCTTTTAATCTTTTATAATCATTTTGATTTATTAAAATAATAAGCTAACTAACTAATGTAGTCAGTCCTATCCTATTTTGTTGAGAAATCAACCCATCCATTGTTAATTCCACCATGATGAGAAATTGAGCGGGACAAGCAAAGCAAAACAAAGAGGCTACGTGAATTGATCAAGGGACTGTTATCTTATTTCACTCATGGGGTAGAGAATGTGGGATGAGATGACAAACTGAAGGTGGTGTTCCATTCTCTCTCTCTACAACAATGCAATCTTACATTCAATACATTCATTCAACAACAAACAAATTCCCACAAAACAAAATTTCTTGCCGGTGCTTGGCACATGGTTGGAGGCATGGCGAGGGGATCTCACCAGATGATGAGTTCCTGCCGGAGGAGGGGATACGATGAGGGGAGCAAGGGTTAAGCGCCTCTATCTGGCCATAAGGAGTCGCCGTTGCCGCGCCATAACCTCGGAGTTCCCCGTGTGAGCCATGGAGGTCCGCCTCCACCTGCAAGTACTTCGCTCCGCCGCGCCTTATCCGCGCGCCGCCGCCGTTCTGCATCGAGCAGACGCATCATCCAAGTCGTTGTAGCTGTCGCGTTGATTTGATCCAGAAGCTGTGCTCGAGCGCCGAAACAGGGGCAGCAAGCGGGCAGAGGTACGACCGCGGAGGCGGGCGGGTTGAGATCGACAGCGGTGGTGGTTGAGGTCGGCCGCGGCGGCGAGTGGTGTGGCAGCGGCGTGGGCACAGGCCAGGGTGGACCAGGGTTGACGCGATGCGCTCGAGCGCCGCAACGGGGGCAGTGAGCGGGGAGAGGTACAGCCACGGAGGCGGGTGGGTTGAGATCGGCAACGGTGGCGGTTGAGGTCGGCCGCAGCGGCGAGTGGTGTGGCGGCGGCCTGGGCACAGGCCAGGGTGGCCCAGGATCGACGGGAGGAGGCGATGCGTACGGGTATAATTTTTGCAGTGAATCATTTTTTCCTTTTGCGTTGCAGATAAATGATGGAGCGCGGGTTGAATAACAAAATTATACGGACTTTTTTATAAAAATGTCGTGGTGGGTTTTCCGACGGAAGCAATAGCCGCTTTATTATTAGGTATAGATGTACATTTGAATTTTTAACGATAGATGTACATTTTTTAATAATAATTGTACGTGAAGAGTACATCCTCGTGCTTGCCTTATTTGATTTCAACTATTTTCACGGAAGCTTTACAAATCCTACATATTGCATCAAATATGTCTTTCTGGTCAAAAGTTTTAAGTTGACAAAACAAGATACTATGCAATTTCTCCTCAACCCCTCTGATGGGTGTGACAGACCACATAATTGATAGGTGTTCCAAGTTCATAAACAAAATGACCCTTCTAGGAACAACCATGAAAGGACATTTCATGCGGGGATGAAAAGTTAGTAGCCTGTTTAAACACTTAGAAACTATGACAAAAAAGGGAGAGTGTGAATTTTGAAATGATAATTAATCTGGTGGCACATAATTGTACTATAGAGTGACAACCAAAAATCACCTTGGAGGGAAATAATGGTCAGACACATTAACGAAGCAGCACGTATATGAGGGTTTTCCTCTAAACCCTAAAACCTCTCTGGCGATTAGGGTTAGGTGGACTTGACGGCGCCCGTCTATCCCATCGGCGGGGTGATCGGCTTGGAAAGCAACCGGCGATGGCTTCATCGTCCGTGAACAAGGATCGGCAAGGGAGTGGTGATCTCTCCCCGTGCTCGGCTAGGGCGACGATGGAGGAGGCACTGGGAAAGCTGGATATCTCGGAGGAGGAGGCAACGCCGCTTGTCATAGACGACTCTGAAGAGGGATCACAGCCGAAGTGGTTACTCGCGGGAAGGGTTCTGTGTCGCAATCTCCTTCATATTCAAACGATTCAGAGTGCCCTACGCCCGGCTTGGGGAAACCTTAGAGGTCTACTCTTCCGATCTCTGGGAGAAAATACTTTCGCAGCGGAGTTTGAGTCTAAGAGAGATCGCGATCGAGTGTGGGACGGCTCTCCGTGGCACATCAACAAGCATGCAGTGATATTGCAGAATCTTGAGGAGCATATGCAGCCATCGGAGTTGGTGTTTGAGACTTTGCCAGTATGGGTGCGGGTTGTCAATCTACCCTATAATCTTCGCAACAACAAGTGGGGGTTGGCGATCGCGCGACAAATCGATAAAACGGCTACGGTGGTGCAGATCGATCCAGTAGGGGGCTTCCTACGTGCTCGAGTGTCAATTGATGTAAGGAAACCGCTACGAAGATGGATTTTGATCGAATCAGCCAAGAGGAAAAGTACGGATAAGTATGATATTGAGTATCACCATATCCCACACTTTTGCTTTTCGTGTGGTAGATTGGGTCATGCCGATCCCTTCCGCCCCTCTCCTGGGACCAGGGATGAGAAGGGTGAATTAGCGTTCAAACCAAGTTTGCGGGCAGGGGAGGATCGCAGGAGGACAAGCTCTGGAGAACATCAGCCTAAACCTAGCAATCAAAACAGTACCAGAGAGTCGAGGGCGTCGAGTACTAAGCAGAAGGAAGGGGTGGAGATTTCTTCCCCAGTGAAAGCACCAGCTCAACAGAAGCGCAAGGGAGTTCCCCAAGCTACACACATCTATAAACCGGTTGTTAAACCCTTGCTTGCTCTTACTGAGCATGGTGATGCTATGGTTTGTGAGACAGATGAGCTACCCCAAGAGCAACCTGTTGATGTGGAGGAAGAAGGGGGGCTATGGAGAACTTGGAAAGAGACACCATGAAGAAGAGGCCTACGCCTCCGTCTTCGGAATCTTCGGCAGCGGCTGCTGGTCAGCCCTGCCCGGCCCCAATGAGTTGTTTAAGTTGGAACTGCCGAGGGCTTGGGAACCCTGGGGCAGTTCGTGAGCTTCGCAATGTTGTGAAGCAGGAAGTCCCCGGTCTCCTGTTCGTTATGGAGACGAAAATCGCGGCGTCAAGAGTGGAGTGATTGCAGAACCAGCTGGGTTTTGCAGGTTGTTTTGCCGTCAGTAGTTTGGGTCTTAGTGGAGGGATTGGTCTGTTCTGGAAGGCAGAATTCGAGGTTGATCTGATGACTTTTAGTGCCGGCCACATTGATGTGAAGGTGCGGCGAAAGGGTGATGCTAGCAGAAGCTGGCGTCTCACTGGGATTTATGGTGCTCCCCGTGTGGAGGATCAGCATATCACGTGGAATTTGTTGAGAACATTGCATGCAGTTCAGCATGAGAGCTGGTTGTGCATTGGCGATCTTAATGAAACAATGTATGCTTCAGAGCATTTTTCGCGATCGCAGCGCTCTGAGCGACAGATGCGGGCTTTTCGTGAGGTTTTGGATGACTGTGGACTTCAAGATTTGGGGTGGTCCGGGATGGCATACACATGCGATAATGCTGAAGCAGGTATAGCAAATGTCAAGGCAAGGTAGGATCGTGGTGTTGGCAATCTAGCTTTGTTAAACCTTTTTACGTCTATCTCGGTCAAACATGTGGCGGCCGTGGAATCAAATCATTGTTTTGTGATGATTAAGATGAGAGAGAATGTTGATCAGGGAGCGCGGGGATAGCTCGATCTTTTCGTTACGAGGATGTTTGGCAGACTCATACGGACTATGATCAGCTAGTTCTAGCAAAATGGAGATGCGGACAGGAAGGGCAAAGGTTGCAAAACGTTACTGACGCCTTGTGAGTGCTCCAAAAGGATCTTTCGTCATGGGGAGCCAAGGAGTTTGGTTGTCTCTCTAGGAAGATAAGGAAACTACGGGATCGGTTGAACCGTCTGCGTTTACGTTCTATGGGGAGGGCCCCGTCAGCGGAGGATAAGGATCTCTCTGCCCAGCTCAAAACGGCGCTGAAGCGGGAGGAAATTTGGATGCGTCAAAGGTCACGGGTGTTGTGGTTGCGCGATGGTGATCGGAATACGGGTTACTTTCAAGCCCAAGCATCCCAGAGACGCAGAATTAACAGAATAGAAAGCTTGTTGAGAGCGGATGGATCGAGATGCTCACAACCTGATGAGATTCAGGAGGAGATCTACTCGTTTTATCGGCAACTATATACATCGCATGGACACTACCCGATGGATGAGTTGCTGGATTCGGTTCCTGTCAAAGTCACATGGGACATGAATGAGGCGCTGACAAAGCCCTACACAGAAGAGGAAATTTCGTTTGCTCTTTTCCAAATGGCGCCTTCCAAAGCAGCTGGGGTTGATGGTTTCACGGCGGGGTTCTTCCAAAGGCATTGTCAACTTTTAAAGATTGATATTGTGCCAGCTCTATTGGAATTTCTGAAGGGGGGAGACCTCCCTGAAGGTATGAATAATACTTCGATCACGCTGATCCCAAAAGTACCGTTTCCCCAACGGATTACTCAGTTTCGTCCTATCTCTCTTTGCCCAGTTTTGTATAAAATTGGGGCAAAGGCTATTGCTAATCGGTTGCGGGTGTGCTTGGATGAAGATATAGGGGAGGAGCAAAGTGCTTTTGTCCTTGGCCGGCTTATTACAGATAATGTGCTGATTGCATATGAGAGTGTGCATGCGATGAGGCGACGGAAGAAAGGGAAAAATGCGGTGTGTGCTGTCAAGTTGGACATGATGAAGGCATACGATCGCGTGGAGTGGCACTATCTGGAGGCGATTATGCTACGGCTAGGGTTTAATGTGGAGTTCGTCGAGCTGATCATGAAGTGTGTCTCCTCGGTGCGCTTCTCAGTACGAGTCAATGGGGATCTTCTCCCTTTTTTCACTCCCACATGTGAGCTACGACAGGGCGACCCCGTGTCGCCATATCTCTTTCTACTTTGTGTAGAAGGCTTCACCTCTCTACTGAACTTTTATGGAGGGGCACAAGTGGATCGGGGAATCAGGGTTAGCTATCAGTCTCCCTGGATTAATCACCTTTTGTTTGCGGATGATAGTCCCATTTTTATGCAGGCCTCGGTACCCAGTGGATGCAGGTTGAATGAGATTTTGGGGATCTATGAAAAGTGTTCTGGGCAGACCGTGAACAAGGATAAGAGTTCTATTTATTTCAGCCCTAATACTCTTGATACGACTCGCCAACAAGTTAAACTTTGTCTCAGTATTGGGATGGAAGCCTTTAGCGAAAGGTATCTTGGCCTTCCAACGGTGGTTGGTCGAATCACTAGCGGAACCTTCGATCATATCCGAGAGCGAATTCGAACGAAGTTGCAAGGTGGTGTTGAACTGATGCTTTCTTGTGCAGGCCGTGAGGTGAGACTAAAAACAGTTGCCCAAGCGATCCCGACGTATAGTATGTCTTGCTTTAAGTTGACCAAGAAGGTTTGCAAAGGTCTTGTTTCGCTTATGGCGAAGTACTGGTGGAGTTCATCCCTGGATCGGCGGTCTCTACACTGGCTGTCATGGGATGCACTGTCTGAACCTAAGCGAAGAGGGGGCATGGGCTTTCGCGACCTGGAGAGCTTTAACTTGGCGCTGTTGGGGAAGCATGGTTGGAGACTTATGACAAACCCTACCTTGCTGTGTGCTCGTGTTCTAAAGGGTAGATACTTCCCGAGGGGTGATTTCATGCAGGCCACGGTGCCAAAGAGTTCTTCAGCGACTTGGCGTGCTATTATCGAAGGGAGAAAAGTGCTGCAACTAGGACTGATTAAGAGAGTTGGGGCGGGGTCTACAATTTCTATTTGGGATGATTGTTGGATCCCTTCCCTGCGAGCAATGAGACCTGTTCGCTCGGACAATCATCAGTTACGACAGGTTTCTGAGTTGATCGATCAGTACACATGCACATGGAATATTGATCTCGTTCGGCAGGTGTTTCCTACTGTCGAAGCGGATGCAATTCTGAATATTCCCCTCCGATCGGAGGGAGGGGAGGATGTGTTGGCCTGGGCTCCTGAAAAATCTGGTCTATACTCTGTTAAAACAGCTTACCGATCTCTGATGACCCAAGTTGAGCTTCGGGCTCGAGAAGAGGGGACGGTAACAGATACTCCATTGTCAGAACAACAGATGTGGGCAATATTATGGAAGCTCAAGGTGCTTCCAAAGGTGAGAGTATTTTGGTGGCGGGTTTTGCGAGGAATTCTTCCTGTTGAATCCGTCCTCAAGTACCGACATATAGCTAATGATAGTGCATGTAAGCTTTGCCTTAATCCAGATGAGACTCTCAGACATGCTTTACTGGATTGCTCCCATGCAAGGAAATTCTGGGACATAGGTCCAGATTGGTTGGAAGTATCTCGACCTGATGTGAAACCCCAGACATGGAAGATTGATATTCTATGTGACCAGCGGTATTCGGAGTCGGAGAGGGCCAAACTGGTGTCGATCATGTGGTCTATTTGGACTTCGCACAACAATATTACTCACGACAGGGGTCCTGTTAGCCCGAGCCAGTCGATGATCTTGACTAGAGATGCCCTAGCGATGTTGGACATCCCTCGCAACCAGGCGCTCACCTTACCTGGGCATGGGTGGAGGCCACCAGATCAAGGTACTATCAAGATTAATACTGATGGCAGTGTGGCATCTCAGCATAGCATAGGTGGAGGTGGAGGGGTTGCTCGCTCGGAACAGGCCTTTATCGCCGCCTGGTGCAAACCTTTTAGAGGAGTAACAGATCCGCTGGTAGCTGAAGCCTTGGCATTGCGGGAAGGTGTCCGTTTTGCTCGCCTGCGAGGTTTTTCAAAAGTGGTTTTGGAGACAGATAGCTTGGAACTGGTCCAGCTATGGCATTTGCGCGACAATTCTCGTTCAGTTGTGGCGCCTATCATGGATGAAATAGGGGAGAACGTAGTTTTCTTTTCTTCTTTTTGTATTCAGCATTGTAATCGTGCAGCTAACACGCCTGCCCACTTGTGTGCAAAACATGCTAGCACTCGAGAGGTGACGGAGTGTTGGATGCATGTGCAACCTAGCTTCCTTGTAACTTGCCTCCAGGCAGATTTTGCCGGGGCTTCTGCTGAATAAATCCCCATATTTCAAGCTCAAAAAAAAGACACATTAACGAAGCATGCAATCAGGAGTTATGATTTTCTAGGAAAGAGATAGTGAAAATTTGTCCATGGAATCAAGGGTTGCCATATGCATCAGCTAGAGGATAATGTCGAGGATGAAAAGGAAAGAAAATTATCTGGTGTATCTTATTAATTGATGGACACGACAATTATATCAAGAGGAAGATCAATTATTGGAGATATACTTAAATCCGCCGGACTTGAAAATAAGATGAAAACAATAGTTGATTTATTATTTGGAAGGCACTTTAATCTCGAAAACTTAGCTGTCAATCAGGACCTCAACCCTTCATATAAACTCCGTTCGGAATTGTGGAACAGTAAAGACCTGGCGAAATAGGTTTGCGCGGTAAGAAATGAAACATTACACATGTTTTTAGACCTTTCATGTGAGTATTCGTGCTAACTATAATTATTCCTTTTGCAGGATAGGTATGAGTTGAGGAAGCAATTTTTATTATACTTGATCAAACATGGTCAAATGAAGCTAAAGACAACTTTCCAGATATTGTGCGAGAATTTTTTAAGCGCGTCAAGTAGATCTCAATCATTTGTAATATAGTTTTAGTTGGACCATCACTTCATATGTTACATTGTCAATTTGCTATTTAGTTATCATACCGGAAGACTTCAATTCTTATGCAATTATGACGATGTTATTTTCCCTCTACCTATGAAATTTGATATGCATTAATTTTATATAACCTAAGCAAAATATTTCAGAAGCCCATGGCAACGCACGGGCATTCTACTAGTTTTTTGGGTATCAATTTTTTCATTAAGAAAATTCGTCCAAACCTATTAACATAAGATGTAGTTTTAAAGATCTCGACACGAGAAATCCACTGGTGAGAACAATTCATGATTTGGATGCACGATTCAAGAGATAAACCTTTTAAAAATATGAATCTATAAAAATTATACAAACTCTCAGTTTGCGAGACATACATGTAATGCGTCATTTATAAGCACCAGAGAATGTGAGAGTGACATTTGTGAGGGGCACCCTTAATTAGTAATTTCGGCAAGCAGTTGCTTTCTTTTGTATCATCTCAGCCATTTGGGTCGTATTTATTGGACAACCTAGTACTTACTCCCATTGTAAAAATGATGGATGTATTTGAATGGGCTAAGGTTATTGCTTTTTGTGAATTCATACCTCACATTCTTAAGTTGGAGGAGGGATACCCATGAGGCTATTTCTCTCTCTTTTTTCGAATGAACTTTGCATTACTCAACTGGTACGGCCAGATTCTGCATTACAAAGATCAATAATCTCTGACAAACCAGAGTTAAGCCAAATGACAGTCCTCTTATGAGTCCTAGCAAACTTAGCTAAGTAATCGCTAACAGAATTTTGGCAACGAGGGACATGAGTAACTTTTGTATCACGCAGCTTCATAAGATACTTGATTTCTTCCACCAGCGAAGAGTAGAACGAGCGATCAGTGGATCCGTCGTTTATCATTCTCACATCTTGACATGAATCCAACTCAATTTGAATAGGCAGCTCTGTTCTTTGAATTGAAAGTGACAGCCCCTCCATGCAAGCAGATAGCTCGGCTTCTAGGGCTCTGGTGCAGGAAAACAACACCCTACAAGATGAGAAGATGATCTTACCCTTAAAATCTCGGAGGATCATACCAGCTCCCGCGCCACCCAGAAAAGACCAGACACCATCCATGTTAAGTTTAGTACAACCCTCCACCAGCGCCGACCATGGAACAAAACTATCTGGGTTCTTTTTTATGACAGTCGAGGTATCATGTTCATAAGTTATTGAATGTTTCCCTTTAAGACGATCCTCCTCCGAAAGATTTAGAGTTAAAAGAGAGTCAAGATAGCCCATCAGGAATCTTTTAGACACTTCCAGTGGTGGAGGTTCCTTGTCGTGGGTCATCTCATTCCTGTTATGCTAGATTTCTCATTGGGAGTCTTTATCGGATTTGGCGCGGGTTGAGATCCCCCATAAGAAGCTATATTCAAATGACATTTTGATAGTTTCGTAATAGTATGTTTTGGAGATGTAAAAATACATAGATTTTATAACATACGTGGAACAATGGTGATAAATGAGTTTCAAATGCTAAATATTATTAAAATTTTAGTACTACACTAGGGACAATACTATGACATTCATACATATTAATCCATCCTACTATTTATGAACATTTAATTTCGTATAGCTGGGAATGGGGATGGTACATGATCAAGTCTTTGCATGCACCCCCCCCCCCCCCCCTTAGATGAATTCCCACGGGATTGCGAGGAACATAGCCCCATTGACATCCTAATGTTGGAGGGAACCCACCATCATCCGAGGGAAACACAAAAGGATAGACTGCTAGCAGGAGTAAACTAAAACATATCTTTCGTATTTTAAGAAAATGCATATCTTTTGAACTGTTAAAAAAAACTTTAATAAAATATGAAAAATGCATTACATATATTTTCTAATTTTAAAAATTTCGTAAAACTTTGACGATTTTTCCATGTATGCCCATTGCCACCCCGATGTGGGAGGGAAGTTGCCACTGCCTAATGGGCAAAGAAAAAATTGTACCTTTTCTATTTGAAGGAAATGCATGTATTTTAAATACTTGAAAGTATTTTAATAAAATACTAATTAAAATATATTATTGGACTAAATCAGCGATAATTAATATGGATAGGAGGGAGTAGATTTCTTTCCTAGTTTTGAAATTTATCAATACAATTTGGAAGTTTTTTTTCATGTATATTATTACATAGTATGTACACTTCAAGAGAAAAACATTATGTAAAACGCCAAAAAAGTATAATATTTATGCATCATATAAAGGAAAATGATTAGGATCATCCGACAGATAACGACGCATCAGTCCGCCACCTCCATGGTCGTTTCATCCAATTCTAGATGGCTTGGAGCAACATATTAATTAAACTACTTTTTTGCAACCGAGTCATTGTTACGTCTTGCCCCACAACAACTGGTGTGTTGCGGGATCTAGATCTGGATCATGTCAAGAATAGTCGTCACCCCGTGCTCCTCTTGAGCTACTCGTCAAGCCGCGCCTCTTGTTGGGGAACGTCGCATGAGAAACAAAAATTTTCCTACGCGCACGAAGACCTATCATGGTGATGTCCATCTACGAGAGGGGATTTCCGATCTACGTACCCTTGTAGACCGCATAGCAGAAGCGTTAGTGAACGCGGTTGATGTAGTGGAACGTCCTCACGTCCCTCGATCCGCCCCGCGAACCGTCCCACGAACCGTCCCGCAATCCGTCCCATGGTCCGCTCCAATCTAGTGCCGAACGGACGACACCTCCACGTTCAGCACACGTACAGCCCGACGATAATCTCGGCCTTCTTGATCCAGCAAGAGAGACGGAGAGGTAGATGAGTTCTCCGGCAGCGTGACGGCGCTCCGGAGGTTGGTGGTGATCTAATCTCAGCAGGGCTCCGCCCGAGCTCCGCAGATATGCGATCTAGAGGTAAAACCGTGGAGGTATGTGGTCGGGCTGCCGTGGCAAAAGTTGTCTCAAATCAGCCCTAAAACCCCAGTATATATAGGAGGGAGGGAGGGGAGGAGGCAGCCTCAAAACCTAAAGGTTTGGCCGAAATTGGAGGTGGAGGAGTCCTACTCTAATCCTACTTGGAGTAGGATTCCACCTTCCCACTTGGAAACTCTTTCCACCTTGTGTTTTTTCCTTCTCAAACCTTATGGGCCTTAGTGGGAACTTATTCCAGCCCACTAGGGGCTGGTTTATCTCTTCCCATAGCCCATGAGACCCCTTGGGGCGTGACACCCCTCCTGATGGTCCCTGGCACCCCTTCCGGCACTCCTAGTATACTACCGATGAGCCCGAAACTTTTCCGGTAACCAAATGAGGTCATCCTATATATCAATCTTCGTTTCCGGACCATTCCGGAAACCCTCGTGACGTCCGTGATCTCATCTGGGACTCCGAACAACATTCGGTAACCAACCATATAACTCAAATACGCATAAAACAACGTCGAACCTTAAGTGTGCAGACCCTGCGGGTTCGAGAACTATGTAGACATGACCCGAGAGACTCCTCGGTCAATATCCAATAGCAGGACCTGGATGCCCATATTGGATCCTACATATTCTACGAAGATCTTATCGTTTGAACCTCAGTGCCAAGGATTCATATAATCTCGTATGTCATTCCCTTTGTCCTTCGGTGTGTTACTTGCCTGAGATTCGATCGTCAGTATCCGCATACCTATTTCAATCTCGTTTACCGGCAAGTCTCTTTACTCGTTCCGTAATACAAGATCCCGCAACTTACACTAAGTCACATTGCTTGCAAGGCTTGTGTTGATGTTGTATTACCGAGTGGGCCCCGAGATACCTCTCCGTCATACGGAGTGACAAATCCCAGTCTTGATCCATACTAACTCAACAAACACCTTCAGAGATACCTGTAGAGCATCTTTATAGTCACCCAGTTATGTTGCGACGTTTGATACACACAAAGCATTCCTCCGGTGTCTGTGAGTTATATGATCACATGGTCACAGGAACAAATACTTGACACGTAGAAAACAGTAGCAACAAAATGACACGATCAACATGCTACGTCTATTAGTTTGGTTCTAGTCCATCACATGATTTTCCTAATGATGTGATCCCGTTATCAAGTGACAACACTTGCCTATGGTCAGGAAACCTTGACCATCTTTGATCAACGAGCTAGTCAACTAGAGGCTTACTAGGGACAGTGTTTTGTCTATGTATCCACACATGCACTGTGTTTCCAATCAATACAATTATAGCATGAATAATAAACGATTATCATGAACAAAGAAATATAATAATAACTAATTTATTATTGCTTCTAGGGCATATTTCCAACACCTCTTCGCGTGGCTCTGACCGCCGAAGCACGCCGACGAGGTCATCCACGACTGCTGTTGGCCGCCTTCACCATGAATGTCATCCATCCGGTGCGCCCAAGCTCAAGCTACATCCGCCGTCTCGGGGGAGTACCAATGTCCACCTCCATCATGAGTTCCTGCGTCCAGCTTTGGTGTGTTGCTGCTCATTGTCTGACACCATCATATTGTTGCTTGATGTTGGGCGTCGACATGCTGCTGCTTGTACTCCCCCTCCACCGTGAGTTTACTCGTCCGGCGCCGGCGTGTAGTGAGTTCCTGCAACAAGGTCTCTGTTGCAAGAAAACTAAAACAAAAACTCTCTTGCAAAAAAATATATTCAACAAGACCTTAGTTGTAAAAAAACAAAAAATTGGGACAAGACATTTGTTGAAAAAAACTAAAACATGACCTGTGTTGCAAAATAGTATGCATGACCAATGTAATTTTTTTGTTTCTGCGACACAACATGTATTGCAGTGATAGAAGGTGATGCTCGACCATTAAATCCACCAGATTTGATGGCTCGTGAGATGACGGATATCTTAAAAAAAATCCGTCGACCCACGCGTAGCAATGCCCCTATGTAAAACTAAATCATTGGTATTAATTTGAAAGGTAAACAACCAATGAGGCATTTAGGACTGATGAGTATTTAGCACTGTCACACGACACATTATTTATCAGTTTTTTAACATAGTACAGACGCAAGCGATAATATACACGTGCATACACTCACTCCTATGAACGTCTTCCTCTCTGAATGCGCATCGTCGGAAATTTTGAAATAAATACGAGCATCATGACTTAAACTCTGGTGAGCCAGGATACCAATATTCCTATAACGATCCAAGCACCAGTTGGTTTGCACATTATTTATCAATTTTAGGAAGTGAATCATCGTCTTTAAACCTGTAATATAAATACAGGATGGGTGCTGCTTGACCTCCCTTGTTTATGGCGGTTTATGGATTTCAAGAAGTATGGTATATTTAGCATTGCTATTTTTCACGCCTTTTAAATGAGCTGTAATGCTGTATTAACACTAAAGATAAGGCCTTGATCTCTCACATCACCACCATTATATACATACCTAAAGGCTATATATACATATGATTTCCTCACGTAACACAAAAAAAGCATCAAGCACCAGCAATACATACACACAGTATCGGCCCCAACACACGCATAACCACCTATACTAGCTTGAGAAGCTGAGATCGATGAGGGCGTCAATGGGCAAGCTCCTCGCGGTCGCTACTGCCCTAGGCGCCGTCTTGATCATGTCGGCCGGAGCCTACGCGAACGTGGAGGCGACGTGCATGGCGGCGACCCCCAAGGACACGCTCTTCAACTACAGCTTCTGCGTGAAGGCGCTGTCGGCAGTGGCGCACACCGGGGATGGCGCGCGGGAGCTCGCCAAGGCCGCGGCGAGCATCGGCGGCAAGCTGGCCGCCGCGACGGAGGCCAAGGCCAGGGCGTGGCTGGAGGACCCGCGCACGGAGCGCAGGGCGTGCGACCCCTTCCAGCAGTGCTACTACATCTACCAACGCGCGAGCAACTTGTTCTCGAGCGCTGAGTACTTGATCGACCAGCGTGCCTACGCTGACGCCAAGAGTAGAGCTAGGGACGTACGCTCGGCCGTGCGCGACTGCAACCGCTTCTTCAACGAAGCCGGGCTGGGGGCCCCGTTCTTGGAGCAGAGCGCCAAGTGTGAGCAGTTGGGGATCATCTGCGCCGCCATCACCGAGCTTTTGTGATTTTCGACGTGGATGACGCCCGGAGATAGAAACCAATCTATTGAGTTAATTCTTAGAAAAGGATATATTGAGTTATAAACAGGACAATCTAATCAATCTAATAATTTGATGTACTACGGAGGTTATTCGTTCAGCTTTGAGATCTCCTGCCTTCACGCCCTGCATGACCTCCCTATTATCCGTTTTACGTTGGTGTGACTTTAATCTCCGTTTCGTTTCTTTCGGCTGGTTTCATCTCTACCAATATACTAGTATATAATTTATTTCTATATCTATAATCTACAATTCCTATATTAAAGATAGGATAGTTTCTTCATTTTTTTCGCAGTTCATGTTTGCTTCATCAGTTTTAGTCCATTTGAGCATAGAAAAAATAATTTAAAAAATCAGTACAGGAATCAAACCATGGTTTATCCAATAGACATAGACCATTACCACACAAACCAAATGATCAAGGACGCGGTTGTTGCTCGAAAGTAGGAACTTTGGGTTATTGAGTTCGTCCCACCCGCATGGCCTACTGGGCCAGCCCATGACCAGGGAGGGACGCCCCCTATTAATTTTTGTTCTTGGCTTTTTTTTTTGGTTTTATTTTTTCTTCTTTAAACTAATTTAAGATTTAAAAAAAGAAATTTCAAAATCAAATACTCCCTTCGTTCCAAAATTTTTGTCCTAGCTTTGTCTAGAAATGGATGTATCTAAGTACTAAATTTGACTAGATACATTCGTATCTAAACAAATATCAGACAAGAATTTTGGGACGGATGGAGTATGAGTTTTGGAAAAATGTTTTAGAAATAATAAAATTAGGTGGGGGTTGATTGCTTTGATCTCCGAAAAAACCTGATGTTGTGTTCGTACAAGATTTATTTTTTCAAATGAGGCAAAAGATTTGTTATTTTCGTTAAATGAGGAGAAGATTATGTTTTCAGACATAACAACCCTGTCAAAACGGAAATTATACAAAGGCCTACTCTGGCGACATCAAATTACACAAATGCCGAGCGCCCGCAAGTGCCGAGATAGACACGTCAACCTCCTCTTCAGTATTTCACACAATCATCGACACTGACGTCGCCTTGGTTATGAACATGCGGGCTGTTAGAGCATATTTCTTCATGCATGGTTTTGATAATTTATGGCAATCCTTATGGACTAATGGTTGCCTTGAGTTATATTCGAAGGATTTGTTCATAGGCACTTATTGAAGTTCATCTGTTGGTTTCAAGGAGTTTATATGGTGACCAAGGTGGTATTCAAGATTTTATCCAAAGATTGACCATGCGAGAGTTGAGCTTATTGCAAGCATGTCTTGAAGAAGAAGATTGTGTGAACATTCATGTTTACCTTCAAGGCATCATCTTTATGAAGAGAGAAGATAAAATACAAGGTTGATCAAGACTAAGTCAAAGAGTGAATCAAGTTGATCAACACACGAAGCATACAAGATGTACCGAGAGGGATCAAGTGATCCCATGATATGGTAAACATTGTCCATTACGCTTTGTGTACTAACCCATGCTCTACATGACAGTTCTATGTGGGGTTAGGTATGTTTCCACGGGCTTGCATCAAGAGGAATATCTCATACAACCCATGGAGGATGACATCAAGTGGTGATCGTCATCAAGATTGCGGTGTGCAAGTTCAAGTGGAGCATCACGAAGAGATCATGCTTGAAGCTTGCTGTCCATTGTAGTGACAATGAATTTGTGAAGATGTGCCAAAGAGTGGCTCACTCATAGTGGAGTATGGGGGAGCAGTCAACTAGTCTTCATCGAGCTCACACAATCAAGAAAGGTGGTCTGTCTTGAGGAAGTCAAGATTATCATCATCTAGCTCAAGTAGACTACGTGCAAGATATAGGTTTGCCTTTAATAGGTTTTATATTTTACCGGTCTCATGGTGGTGGTTGGGGGGCATGTTATAGGATGGATTGTCGTACTATCAAGGGGGGCTCTAAAGTGAGTAGCTTGATCGTATCGTTCATTGAGGGCTCAAACCATTTGCATCCTTGCATCATCGTTCTTGGTTCTTGTTTGGTATTTCTCTTTGGAAGTTTTGGAGCTTATGGAGTTCATCATGTTAAGCTCAAGGTCATCGAAAAACGGTTTTTGTATGTTTCATATTTGTGTTTTCGGTGTTGGACATTTTGCTGGATAATTCTTGGGAAGGTCATCTTCCTTATCCTATTGGCATTTATTCCCCATTTCTTGACATTACTTGTCGTTATCTATCCAACAAGTTTGAGTTTGGTCATTTTGGAGTCCATATGCTAAAGTTATGGCGGTTTCGGTTTTTGCTTGGGCTGAAGTACTACTTTAAGCCGTAGTACCCCTCAGGAGGTAGTACCTCTTAGGCGGTACTTCCGCTTCCTTCTACCGCAACACTTCTGCTTATTTTCAGCTCTTTGGGTTGCGAGCAATAATAGAGCGGTAGTACCTCTCAAGCAGTACTACCTCTTCCCCCGAGCAGTATTACCTCTCTAGTGGTACTATCTCTCCTCGAGCGGTACTACCTCTGTGGCAGAACTACCACTCGTGTTTTTCTGTCTCTTTGGACTGTTTTGATCGTGCTAAGCGGTAGTACCGCTCCCCTGAGTGGTAGTACCGCCTGAGCACGACTTATGGGCATAAATGTTGGATTCAGAGGGACTCATTTAAGGGGGCCTTCTTCCCCCATGGTCCCCTACCAAAGTTGTAAGAATCGAGATTCTGAATCGGATCGAAGTTCCTATGGTAGGATCGTGAGTCGTAGTAAGTACCAGGATCGTAGAAACTTAGATTCTGTGAGCAAAATCATAAAATCGGAGGGGCTAGTTTGGATCGTAATGTGGTAAGATTCCAAGACTTGAGTCGCGATTCTGACAACCTTGTCCCCTACACTTGAGCTCGTGTTCTTCCCCCACTGTTGACCTTCTTCAAGCTCGCTAACTCTTAATCCCTCCAATGATTCTTGCTAGTTCTTGAGGGAAAAGAGAGAGGAGATCTAGATCTACGTTTCCAGCAAACACTTTCTCCTCGGGGGACCCTTTGGATCTAGATCTTGGAGTTCTTTGAGAGCTCCTTGTTCTTCCACTCATATTCCTCCATAGCTTTTGTTGTTGTGGAAGGATGTGAGTGTGAGGGTCTTGACCACTTCGTGTCTTCTTGACATTGCATTATTTGCATCGGTTTGAGCTCTCCACGATGATATGTGGAAGTGAAGTTTGAGAAGCTTATTACTCTTGTGTGCTTGGTACCCTAGAACTTTTTCATATTGGGTGCTTTAGTGTCTTAGATGCTCGGTGGTTCCTCAAAGCTCAGTCATTATGGTGTAAAGCTCCGGGAAAGTGTCGGGTTCTCCAATTAGGTTGTGAAGATTGGCTATGTGTTCGGTGACCTTCCCCAAGGGTTGCCATTTGTACAGGTTCAATGAGCGCCCTCAAGGGTCCCTTAGTGAAATCACGACATGTTGCATTGTGCGAGGGCGTGAGGAGATTGCGGTGTCCCTAGTGGTTTCTTGGGGAGTATTGTGCCTCCGCATCGCTTCAAATGGAGATTAGCATCCGCAAGGGTGTGAACTTCGGGATACATCATCGTCTCCGTGTACCTCGATGTCTCTTACCCAAACCCTTTACTTATGCACTTTATTTTGTGATAGCCATATTGTTTCTTGTTATATATCTTGCTATCACTTTGTTGTTTATCTTGCTTAGCATAAGTTGTTGGTGCACATAGGTGAGCCTAGTTGTTTTAGGTTTTATGTTTGACTAATTAAATGTTAGTTTTATTTTGCATTTGTTCAAGCCTAAACCGTAATTATTTTAAAGCGCCTATTCACCTCCCTCTAGGCGACATCCACGTCCTTTCATGGGCATTCCTCTCCTTCCAAATCTCCAAGATAACAAGGTGAAGTAAGGAGGCCAAGGCTTTCCTCGGTTGCACATTGTTGGTGAGAACACCATCACACCAGGATTTCATCGTGTCATACTGCATCCAAAGGGCGGTACCAACATGAAGATGTAGCCATGCAAGGAACTCACTCCAAACCCGAACGGAGAAGCAATAGTGGAAGAGAAGGTGCGACGCAGACTCTAGCTCTTGACTACAAAGTGGGCAACACTCACAATTTGTCCATACTGGTCCTTGAAGCCTATCCGCCGTCCAAATCATGTTTTGCATGACCAACCATGAAACGAAAATACATTTGCGAGGGGCCCAATCCTTCCCAACATTAGCTTGTAAGTTGGATCGAACAAGGCCGACAAATTGCACCAGGTAGGCCGTCTTTACAAAGTAAAACCCATCATTGAAGAGCTTCCAAAGGACGGTTTCTCGGACACCAGGTTGGATAGTGACATCGGAAAGCTTGTTCCAAAGGGCAATAAATCATTTGATATGAACATGAGATAAACCGATGCACGTATCAATCAAATTAATCGAGTGATCATCTTTGAGGACGGAATCAAAAGTGCCATGCTTCTTCCTTGATAGCTCGATTTTTTGGGGCGATGTCTTTCGGGCGAATTCCATCTAACCAAGAGGGTTCCCATACCTTGGCTTTGGAGCCATCACTGAGCATGACCGTAGTGGCGGCCACAAAGATGTCCCGATCCGCCTTACAAAATGGAATCTCCAAGCTGCACCAGACCCTTGGTGGGTCATCCCACTCCAACAAAAACCATCTAAGACGAAGCGCGGTGGCAAACATTTGCAGATTGAGGGTTCCCATGCCTCCAAACACTTTGGGCCTACAGACATGTTCCCAACTAATTTTGCATTTGCCACAAACATATTGTCAGGACCAGCCCAAATGTACGCCCTTCACAAACTATCCAATTTTTGAAGCACCTCCACAAAACGATCAAGAGTGTTATGGTAGATGGTCACCGTCATGAGAACCGTCTTGACCAGGGCCATGCGATCCGCAATAGCCTCACGTCTCCATCTCTATGGTGCAAGCTTCCCGACAACATTGTCTTCAAGGTGCTGAAAGTGGATCATTTTAAGTCATCAAATCGCAAGTGGAAATGCTAGGTATCGAATTGGGAAGGATGATCCCGGGAAATGATGTAAAATGTCTTCAAGGTCCACATTAGCGCACTCGATGGAAGCGACCAAGCCCTTCGCCCAGTTAATGACAAGCCCAGTTGATTCAGCAAAGGAGAAAAGCATGTTGCCAATAAAACTGACATCCTCCTTCATAGTGGCGTAAAAAACTGTCGCGTCGTCAGCATATAAATAAGCCTTGGATTGAAAATTATCGGATTTGCATGCAGTTCGTCCGATTGATTGAAATCAAGTTTGAGATGTATACGGATACAGTTGGATGGTCGGCTCACGCATTACAACCTTTCGTGGATAGATACAACATGTGTCGCCCTCATCCCTACTCTCCCCCTTAGTGTCTACTTGGGCCTTAGGCCGCGGGCGAGTAATCTCCAGCGAGCGGGAGACAAGATTATACACATAATTTGTGGTTTGAATTCCTTCTAATCTTTCAGGTATGTTTTCCCTTCTGGTTTTCTTTTACTATTTTGTTCTTTTATGTACGACAAACATTTTTATCAAATACATTGAACATTTTGCAAAATACACCCTTTAACATGGTGATTTTTTTCTCATATACACACCAAACGCCTTTTTAATACATCTTAAACATTTTTTAATATACAATGAATATTATTTCAAATACACACTGAACAAACTTTAAATATACGTGAACAATTCTTCAAATACACACCCAACAACTTATAGTAGATACTGAAGATTTTTTAATACATGTTGAACATTTTTGCAAATACACACAATGAAGAAAAATATTATGTAGGTAGAACATTTTTTAATATATGGTGGACAATACTTCAAATAAACTACACAATCTTTTAATGTATGGTGATTATTCTTCAAAAATACACACTTAGCAGAATATTTTATGCAAGATGATTTTTTTTGTATGCATTGAACTTTTTTTTGTTGAATAGTGAACTTCAAAATAGGGTTGGGGGGGAGGAGAATCAGTCACAAACCAAAAAACGCGGCAAAAGAAAAGTGTGAAAAGAACAAAAAGGAAAACACAAACGAAGAAAAACTGGGAAACCGATGAAAAAACAAATAGAAAGTTCCTAGAAACCATCTTGAAAAGTTTTAAAAATACCCAGTCAGAATTGAGAAACCCGAGCTGGAAACCGATGAAGATAACAAAAGGAAAAAGCATGAAAAATCTGGTGAAAAAAACCAAATCGAGTCCAGAAACCAGCATGCAAAATAACATTCGACACCCTGCTGACGCGAGTGAAAGATATCACTTAGAGCGATACATACTCCCTCCGTTTCAAAATAAGTGTCTCAACTTTGTATTAACTCTAATATAAAGTTATGCTCAGTTTGAGACATTTATTTTGATGCAAAGAGAGTATTATTTGCAGGGGCAGGCCAGCAAGTACAGACTGGTACATTGTTTGCAATAAAAATAGAATGGTCCAGAAATTAACTTGAGAACCCTATAGGCCGTCATTCTTTACAGGCCCAACACGTTTCAGCCATGAATCAAGGAGGAATGCACATGGACGCACTATAGGGACATACCTTGAAAAGGTAGCTGGACGTTCTCCCTTTGCTGATCCCGGTATTGCCACCACCTCATAATCTTCTCCGGGCGTGCGGCATCATCGCTTAATGCAGGAAGGGGCAGTGTAGCATAAGCAGAGATAGTGACGTTTGAATCAAACGTGGGACAAACAAAGGGTTATACGGCAACCAGGTTGCACAAGTGTGCAACGCTTATCTACTTGATGTAGGAGATTTCCTATTTGGCGCTTATACGCCCGTTTGTGAACGGGCGCCTGTAGCGCATCCCCATTGGTATGAGCTCGACCGGTCCATCCATCGTTTATTTTATTTGTTAAAACGTTCAAAAAAGGAGCGTAGTGGGTGTTCAAACCTGCAACCAGTTCCTTGGATGCAAGCGACACGCACCACTATGGCATTGACGACTACTTGTTACATACATGTTTTTTATTTCTATTTGCTCCTCTCATAGCGGGAATCCTTTAATTGTGGGAAGCTTCCAGAAGCTTTCCAAACCATTTTTACCCAATTTGCTGGTCATTTGCGGGGCTATTTTATTCGGGTTTTATTTTTTCATTTTATCTTTTATTTTAACACATGATTTAAAAAATCATATCTTAATAAAAAATTGATGATTTTATTTATTAAAAAATTTAGATGAACTTTTTTGACATGTGGTGAACTCTTTCTGAATTTGATTAACAATTCTAATATTTTATGAACTTTTTCCAAAATTAGATGAACTTTTTTCAAATGTAATAAACTTTTTGCAAAATTCAATAAACTGTTTTCGAATTTGATGAAGTTTTTTTCAAATTTTGATAAACTTTATTCAAAATTCGATGAACTTCTTAAAATTCGTTGAACTTTTTTAAAATTGAATGTGTTTTTAAATCAGTGTGCTTTTATCAAATTTAATGATTTTTTTTTCAAATGTAATGATCATTTTCCCATCCGATGAATTTTTTATAATTGGTGAACTTTTAAAAATAAACAGTAGAACGAAATAATAAATGTGCAGGCGCCAGACTCGAAACAGTCAGAAATGGATCAGACTTGAAACCGGCCCAAATAATAAACATGCAAGCGCCAAGCTGCCTAATTGGCGCTGAAGGCGCCGACTAGGGGCTCCCTGGTGTAGATCGTTCTTCTCCGTGGATTGAATGTAAGCTTGGGCCATAACCTCGTAAATTCCATGGTCGGGAGTATTTTGTGTCAAGTTAATGTTGTAAATTCCAGCTTTCTAGAGGCGCACGTGCTATGTGGCTAAATCCAGTTTTAAAGACTCGAGAGCTCCCATCTGACACTCTTTATATTTTTCTGAGACAACCTCATGAACGTTTGTTAAATCGTCACAATGTTTACAGAGACAAAAGAAATATCATCGGGCTGGCCTAATCAAACATGACGGTCAAGACCCAAATTTAATGCATGCTCGCGAAGTTGTGAGTCTCAATATTTGAGATCCTACACTCATGAACTAAACAACAAGAAAAACGGATAATTGTTCCTTGATCTCATTGATGATCGCCCCCATAATTAGCTCCACTTCCCTTTGCAATTTCAGCAACAACCCCTTTGCAATCAGATGCGAGCTGGATGCAGCTCAAATTCAGCAGCAACACCTTCTCGAATTGCCAAAGTCTCCCAGGTCGCTGGGTCAGCAATATTGAACACCATGGCAGAAGCTCCAAGGAAAAGTCCATCCCGATCCCTGCTTACCACCCCAACTGACCCAAAATGCCCTCCCCGGCAAACTGCAGCCACATTCACTTTTGAGTGATTATCTGGTGCTGCAATCCAGCCCGTAGTTCGAGCAACAGCCCCATAGTGACCTGAGGCTGATATATCCGACCCTTTTATTTCCACCAAGTAACTAGCAATGAAGCAAGGTTGCTTCCACATTATCACTCCATCAGGAGTGCTTTGCTTCGCTCTCGCTCTCGCTCTCGTTCTCGTCGCGTGCCGCGGAACCGGCTCTCGCCTCGCCTCGCCTCGCTTGGGGGGATGGCGAGCTCGAGCAGACCGAGTGAGGGAGGGGACACGAGATGGCGCGTCTCCTTCGCCGCCGACATCGGCTCGCGGCAACTCCGGTTCGCCGACGGCGAGCTGCTACTCCGACGGGAGGCGCTCAGGTTAGTCCTACGGGATGCGAGAGGAGAAATTATTGATGCGAGATGCCTTCGGGAAGGGGAAACCCTAGATATCGGTGATATGGTGGCTTTTCCCTGTTTTTCGCGCGGATTCGGGACCGGCTGCCGGAGATTGGAGCTCCGACGAGGGCGGCCGGGGATGCAGCGTCGGGCTTGACGAGGGGAACGATGGGTGGTGATGGTGGCCCGACAAGTGGGTCCGGTGTGGGTTCGGCTCCCCCACAGCGCATCAATGGCGGATGGCCGACACGTGGGAAGAGATCGGACCGCTCATCTCATTTCGGAAGGGGGTATAAGTCCCTGAGCCGCACCGCGGCTTGACCTAGAGGAGGCATTCTCCCACTTTTGGTCGGCGCCGACGAGAAACCCTAGATCGAGAGAGAGAGACTCCTTTGGCTGGTGGAGAGGGAAAGTTGGGGAAGATCCACGTTCCTTTGCGGCGGTGACCGCGTCTTCTTCGCCGATGGGAGATGGAGACCGAGGCTTCCGCGGCGGCCGACGGGGGGAGCCTGGTCGCGGGGCACGCGGGCCTGGTCCTGCTCCTGGACGGGGCGGCGGCCGTGGTGGTGACCGGAAGTTTTCCTGGAAGCGGGATGACGGCGGCAACAACAACTCCTCTACTTCTAATGTTGCCTCCGGATCTGATGACACCTCGCGCTGGGAGGAAGCTGCGATGGGGAAGCAGACGACTGAGAGTGGGATCTGGGTTCCCAAGAGCCAAGGATCCTCTGGATCCGCGGGTGAGGGAACGGAGCGCCAGATCTCCACACCTTTGCGTCGGAACCAAGGGTCCAAGGCAAATCAGGTGAATCCTTCCAGTGCTCATGATCCATGCCCTATATGCAAGTCTCGAGAACATGCTCCTACGTTCTGTGTTCAAGCCTTTTGTGAAAGATGTGGTCGATTAGGGCATCTAGCTTCTGTTTGTTGTGAATTCCTGCCTTGGAGTTGTGCTGCATCTATGTGTGCGTTCCAATCAAGGGGACAGGGGTTTTACTACATACATGATTCGTGCTCTGCTAACCCGATGAAGGAGAGATCCAACAATATTGTTGTGAGCATTGTTGAGGGAGAGACGTCTACTAGGCAGATGGAGCTATATTTAAATGATTATCTTGCCACTGGATGGCGATGCTCGGCGCATGCTATTGGACCAGGAGTGTTTGTAGTGAGATTTCCTAACCCTAGAGCTGTTGCTCAAATTTGTTATGTGGGTCGCATTGTGCTTAAGACTAGTGGTGCTGTTGTGAATGTAACTAAATGGTCCTCTGCGGTTGGATCTAAGGGGGTGATGGAAGTGGCCTGGGTTAGGGTTAGCAATGTTCCTCTGGATAAAAGAAGTGAGAGAAACATGGCTTATGTGGCTTCCTTAGTTGGTGTTCCCTTGGAAATTGATTATGCTACTTTACATCGTCCTGCTTCTGCTAGAGTGAAGATTGGATGCAGAAGTGTGGATGAGATTCCCTCTGTAGCTGAGGCTGTTTTAGGGGAGCACTTTTATGATTTTTATTTCGAGGTGGATCAGGTCCTGGTGAGAGACCCTAACCGTGGTGAATCTCTCCTTAGTGCTGGTAAGCACATGGATAAGGAAAAAATGATGATGTGGATGCTAATAAAAATAAAAAACCTAGAATTGATGCAAGTCCCAGGAGGGCTGTGGAGGGAAAAAATGAGAATGAGCAAACTGGGAAAAAAAGAACAAATCCAGGAATCTCAAGAGAGCATAGAATCTGATGTATCCTTACATACCTCTCCGTTGATTGATTCTATGGCTATGGAGTTTATGGAAGAAGAAAAACTTGTAAGTGTTAATTGTTCTGATGATGATATGAATAAAAAATGAGATCTCCTGTTAGTGAAAAAAAATCCTTTGCTGATGTGGTGAGAATTACTCCTCAGGTGGTATCTGTTGATGCTGAGAGGGGGGAATGTGATGCTAGAAAGGTGGAATATATGGTGGAGTCTCCTGACAATGATGTGGAAGTGGAGGTGATTCCTACTCCTCCCTTGGCTACTGAGGAAAATTTGAGATTCAGTCTCCGTAATGTGCAGAGCAAGATGGAGGATGTGCAGTTGAAGGCTGATGCTGTTGTCAAGAAAAGGAATGCAGAAGGTACACTACATTCTCATAACTCTTTTGATGCTTTGTCCAATCAAAACATGATGTTAGTTGCTTCTAAGATGGGGGTTATTATTCCTGATAATGATTTTGTTAATATTGATATTATTAGGGAATTGGATAAATTTAGGAATAATAACTCTAGGGTGGAGAGAGAGGATGTAGTGGAAGGTGAGGAGGATATTAATAATATGTCTTTGATCAATGCTAATGGGGTAGTTACTCCTTTAGAGTTGGGTTGGATGGAAGAAGGCAATATGGAAGAGGATGCTTTTACAATTGTGAGGTCTAGGAAAAAGAATAAAATTAAAAAAAACCTGTTGTGATAGCTAGACCTGTTACTAGAAGTCAGAAAAGTGATGCATCCTTGGATAAGAAAGTGGGTGCCCCTACTGTGATTCCTAATAGGGGCCCGAGAGGGAGAAAAGATTCAAAAGGAATTATATGAAAGGGGTCTTTTGGAATTGTATGGGGGCAGGTAGAAAGGGGATGGCTTCCTGTTTTGCTGATATTATAAAAGATCATTCTCTAGATTTTGTTGGTATTCAAGAAACCAAGAAAAAAGAGTTTCCTGCCAAATACTTAAGTAGAGTGGATCCTGGTGGTTTCTTTGTGTGGAATTGTTTACCTTCGGTGGGGAGATCGGGGGGTATCCTTTGTGGGGTTAAGAAAGAGAGCCTGGAGTTGATTTCTTGGAAGTTGGGGAACTTTATGGTGCAGGCCCGTGTTTTTGATGTGAAGAACAAATGTATCTCGGTATCGATTGTGGTTTATGGTGCGGCGCATGATGACCATAAAGAGGATTTCCTGAATGAAATGCTTTCCACATGTAGTAGTGTTGATGTCCCTTACATTATTGGGGGGGGGGGTATTTTAATATCATTAGAGGGATGCAAGAGAAAAATAAAAAACGTGGTAATCTTAAGTTTGTGGCGAAGTTTAATGATGTTATTAACTCCCTGGGCCTAAGAGAGGTTGATATGGGAGGAGGGAAGTATACGTGGACTAATAAGCAACGTCACCCTACTTTGGAGAAATTGGACAGGGTTTTAATGAGTTTTAGCTGGGAAGATCTGTATCCTTTGGTTTCCGTCCGCAAGCTGGTGAGGGAGGTTTCTGATCATAATCCCTTGCTGTTGTCCACTGGGATGGAGGAGAGAAGTGCTCCCGGGCAGAGGGAATTTAGATTTGAGCTTTCCTGGCTTAAGAATGAGGAATTTTTTCCTAAGGCCAAGAGCATCTGGGAACAAGTTGTTAGGGCAGATGATCCTATTGATATTCTCAATATAAAATTGAAGCGTATCAAGAAATATTTTAAAGGGTGGGGATCAAACAGATTTGGTCATAGTAGGAAGAGGAAAGATGAGATTAAGAAAGAATTGGAAGAGATTGAAAAGTTAGAAGAGATGGGACCTTTGGATCCTGAGATTTATGAGAAAAGAACTTTGTTATGTGCTGAATATAATGAGATCCTTTATAATGATGAATTGTTTTGGCTCCAGCAATCTAATGAGAGATGGTTGTTAAAGGGGGATCGAAACACATCATTTTTTTCATAGAGTGGCTAATGGTAGAAAGAGGAAAAATACTATACATTCTCTTGTTAATGGAGAGGTGGTGATTGAGGGGATGCAAAATTTACTGAGACATGCAACTGACTTTTATAAGGAGTTGTTTGGTCCTGCGAATGGGAACATGTTCCACCTGGATCCTAATACTTGGTCCAGTAGGGAAAAAATCAGTGTTGAGGATGATGATTTTATCACTGGTAAATTCACGGAGGAGGAGGTTAAGAAAGCCTTATTCTCTATGGAAAGCAATAAAGCCCCAGGTCCTGATAATATCCCTGTTGAATTTTATAAACACTGTTGGGAGTTTGTTAAAAAAGATCTGATGATATTGTTTGATGCTTTCCATACTAATTCTTTGGATGTGGCTCGCTTGAATTATGGGGTGATCACTTTGCTTCCTAAGCTGGATGGAGCTAAGAAGATCCAACAATACAGACCTATTTGTTTGCTTCGTTGCCCATATAAGTTGATAACTAAGGTTTTAAATGACAGGGTGGCTCTGTACTCTGATGTGCTCATTAGCAGACATCAAAATGCTTTTATTAAACATAGAAATATAATGGATGGTATCCTAACTTTGCATGAGGTTTTACATCATACCCAGCGGCAGAAAAGATGTGGCGTAGTGCTAAAACTGGATTTTGAAAAAGCCTACGATAAGATCAACTCGGAGTTCCTTTTGGAGTGCCATAGGAACAGGGGTTTTGGAGAAACTTGGTGTGGTTGGATTAAAAAGATTCTATATGATGGCACGGTGTGTATTAAGTTGAATAATGAAAAAGGCCCATATTTTCAAAGTCATAAAGGGGCCAGACAAGGTGATCCTTTCTCCCCCTTCTTATTCAACATTGTTGTAGAGGCCCTGTCTAAGATGGTGAGAAATGCTCAGAAGGAGAAACTGTTCACAGGTTTGGCTTCTGATCTCGTTGAGGATGGTGTTGCTATTCTGCAGTATGCAAATGATACAGTTATCTTTTTTGAGCATAATGTTGCTGCTGCTGTTAATATGAAACTCCTGCTGTATATATTCGAGATGATGTCAGGTTTAAAGATCAATTTTGAGAAAAGTGAGGTGTTTTGTGTGGGTGGTGATGACATTGTCCTAAATACCTATGCTGACATGTTTAACTGTCAGATTGGCCATTTCCCTATGAAATATCTAGGAGTCCCAGTAAGTGGTGCTGGTCTCAGGAATGTTGATTGGCTGTTTTTAGATGAGAAATTTCGTAAATGTTGTGAATCCTGGATTGGGAATGCCGCATCTTCGGGGGGCAGGTTGATCCTGATGAACTCATCCCTAACTAGCATAGTATATTACTATATGGCTATGTTTCTGCTTCCTAAGATGGTCATTTACAAACTAGATAAGCACAGAAAGAAAATTTTTTGGCGAGAATTCGAAGGAAATAAGAGGTATCATCTTGTTAAGTGGGATCGTATTTGTAGGTCCAAGAAAAAAGGGGGCCTGGGGGTGAAAAATTTACATGGGCAGAATGTGAGCTTGTTAGCTAAATGGTGGTGGAAGTTGGAGACACAACAAGGGTTGTGGCAAGATGTGATTAGGGCTAAGTACTTTAGGAGAGTAGATGTGACATCTATCTCTAGTAAGTTTTCTAATTCTCCCATCTAGAAAGCTATTATGAAGGTTAAGCCGCACTATATGGCTGGTAGAGAGGTGATTTTGAGGTCTGGTAATATTACTAGATTGTGGCATGACTCGATGAATGCTACCCCACCTTTCAAAAATTTGTATGCGGAACTATTCTACATATGTAATAACCAGGACATTACCGTGAGGAATTTTAAAACCTGGGAGGGAGGTGATCTGTTTAGGAGACAGTTGACGCCTATGTTGGCGGACCAATTGGCAGAGTTGAATGCAGTGGTTGACCAATGGGTCTTGTGTGATGATCCAGAACAGATTAGATGGAAATTTGGGGGTGGAAAAAGGTTTTATACTAAATCTGTATATGAGCATTTGGAGAATAATATTGCTGGATGTGATTTTCGTTGGATCTGGAGTGCAAAGTTGCCTCTTAAGATCCAAATTTTCTTATGGCAGCTGTTTCAGGATGCTATTCTAACACGAGATGTGATGAATAGGAGAAAATGGAAAGGTAACCCTAGATGCTCATTTTGTTCAGAAAGGGAGACTTCACAACACTTGTGTTTTTCTTGCCCTGTGGCTAGAGTGGTTTGGAGAACGGTGGGGTGTATGCTGGGGACTAGTGATGGCCCTGATAATCTGTGGCAATTTTACGCCTGGTGCTTTGCCTATATGCCTAATGGTGTCAGGTTTTATACTTTTGGTTTAGCTGCTATTTGTTGGGCATTGTAGAACTGCCGCAATCGCGCGACGTTTGAGAAGAAGAAGTTGGGTTCTCCTTTTGATGTGGTTTATTCTGCCTGTGGATTCCTGACATATTGGGCAGGACTCCTAACAGGGGACGACAAACTGGCGATGGAGCGGGACGCGAAGATGCTGAAGAGGAACGCGTCGAACATGCTGAGGATATGTGCGGCCCCAGAGGATGGTTGTTGATTGTTGTAGCTGGTGTCTCTCAGTGTTTTGGTGGTGGCCTCCCTGCGTGGAGTGTTCTCAGACGATGACCTGTGTATTATATACTTGCAGCTCTCCCTAAAACTTTGTAGTTGTTCTGTGCGTGGTATGGGTGTTCTTGGATTTTTGCCCTACGATAGGCTGCTCGATGATGAGTTTCTATGTGTAGGTTTCTCAAGAATGCTCTGAACTCGCACCCCTTTTCTGGTTTTCCTTTTCTGAAAACTGAACTTTGTATTTCCATTATGTGAGTAATGAAAAAGGGGTTGCCCAGTTTAAAAAAAAGCAATGAAGCTATGAACTGCATGTGGAATCTTATGAATATCCTCGTAAATTGCTTTCCGGCGGGCATTCCAAATGGTCAAAATAGTGAGTGCAAACTCGACAAACTCCGCGGAAGATAAAGATTCATGCATAGCAAAGAGACACTTCTTAGCGCATTCCTCCTGATGAGAGCTTAGTTGGTCAAGAATTAGTTCCGAGGACAATGCCTAAGTGCTCCGAGACGACATGCAGTTCAGGAGTGCGTGGGCGCCAACTATCCTGCATTCCACAAAGGTGGCAGCTTGAAGTAGTTGCCATATTGCGTCGGTGCAGTAGCTCTCCCGTCGGCAGAGTGTTTCGCCAAATGCCAGAGGAACACCCTGATTTTAGAAGGGACCTGAAGTTTCCACATTGATTTCCACTCCCTTCCCTCTGCATGAGTGCTAGATGGTTCATCCCGGCCTTCAAGCCAATTTTCGTGATTCAACTTTATACGAACGAGCATACGATAAGCAGAGCTAACAGTGAAGTTTCCTCGGGGTTCCTCGCTCCATGCCCAGAAGCCATCAATCCGCCGAGTGCATAAAAGTATTCTGAGAATTACCTCAGCATCGAAAGGCGGTGTGAAGACAGACCGAACCAACTCTTCACGCCAAGATGCAGTAGCGGTCTCGATGAGTTCAGAAACCATACTCGGTGGATTTTGGACGAGGGCTGTGATTGGTCTTCTGTAGCTTTCTCTAGGTATCCAATTATGCTCCAATATGTTGGTGGTCTCACCATGATCAATACTGTGTATAATACCTTGGGTCATAACATCCCGGCCATCAAGGACAACCCGCCAAATTTGAGATGGATGAGTTCCCAATTCTGCTTCCAGAATAGAGCACTCTGGGTCATATATTGATTTCAACAACCTTGCACTCAAAGATACAACCTCGTTCATTATCCTCCAAGCTTGCCTAGCCAAGAGCGCTAAGTTGAACAGTTTTAAGTCACGAAAACCAAGACTTCCCATATACTTTGGCTTTCTCATAACATCTCATGCTACCCACGCAGGCTTGCGCTTCTCTCTTTTGCTGCCCCACAACTGCCTAATGAGTGATGTAAATTTTTTCACACAAATGGGGCTCGCCTTCATGGGTCGGCCCGTTAGCATGCTAGGTGTCGTTACCTACTCTAGTGGTTTTCCTCAGTTCAGTTTCCTACGAAAACGATTGTGTGTAATATTTTAATGTTTCAAAGTCATAAAATATTATTATATTAGCCATTATTAAAATTCTGTGAAAGTGAAATGAGTTCTCGAAAAATAAATGTGTAGAATTTAGAAATGTTCATAAATTGAAGATATGTATATTTTTGCGAGGAAAAGATATATATATTTTCTAAATGTTCACAAATTATAGTTGATATTTTCACGAAGGATAATATTGTCGCCAACTTTTAAAATATATCTTGTATTTAAAAAATATGTATTATAATTATTCTCAAACTTTCTAAAAACTTTTAGCAGTTTGAATTTATTTCCATTATTTTCCAACTATTAGTAAATTTCAAAAACACATCAAGAAATTTCAAAATATTTGTAACATCAAACTATTCGGGATTTTCCAAACTTGCATATATTTTATTTTATTTTCAAAATTATGTCGGAAAAAAATAAAAATAATAACTCCAATGGAAAACATATTCATAAAAATTTCAAAATTTGCAAATTTTATTTTATCCTTGATTTTAAATTGTACTCCCTCTGTAAACTAATATAAAAGCATTAAGACCACTATTTTAGTAATCTTAACATTCTTATATTAATTTACAAAGGGAGTACATGAATTAGAATAAAAATGGGTGGAATAAAAAAATAAAAATAAAGCTAAAATTGAAAAAAACTACTGATGAAAACTAAAACAAAGCTAAAATATTAGAGCCTAAAAGTATAAACTGGCAAAAGGAAAAATAAGATTGTGTGTAACTGCCCACGAAAAAACAGAAGAAAAACCCGTTCGTGCTCACCGTTTAGTGGGGAGGCCATGGATAGGATCTATGAGTATCATGCTGACATTTTGACATAGAGCGCGTCAAATAGGATTTGAATCAACACTCTCCCCCAACTATGATCTGAAGAAAAAGCTGTACCACAGATGGTTGGCATATCCTATTTGCCGCACAATGCCGCAATAGTAGATATCTCTCACAAAGCCGAGTGAGCTAGCAACTACACTCCACTGAACATCTAGTACTCCTTCCATCCCACAATGTAAGACATTGTTGTAAGGTATGTTAGCTCGCAAAAACGTCTTACATTATGGGTTGGAGGAAGTAGTTTTATTATTTTCTCTTTATTTTGCCTTTCCCCCCTTTTTAAGATTTTTGAAAAATGTTAGAAATTTCAAAAAATGTTTGGTTCAAATTTTTAAAAATAGTTTGTGTTCCGTTCATAATTTCAGAAAAGTCCTGTTTAAAAATATTTTATGTTTACAAATATTTGTGTTTTCAGTAAGGCTTTTAAAAATTTAAATATAATCACTAATTAAAGAAAATTATATTCATACTTATGTAGTAAGTAAAATATTATAAAGAAAAACCAGATAAAAGGTATAATATGTTGCTATATGGGCCTGTTCATCCGAGAACGTGTCCAAGCAATTAACCGCTTATTTGACGTGGTAAGCTTCAAATAGGGGGCGTGGATGTTCAAATTTTTCTTCGAGGGTTAGAGCATTTATAGTCGGACTCCTCAAACCCTCATATGTCCGCATAGGCCGTTCAATTACTGTCCGGTCACAAAAATAATAATTCAGACGGGCATTTCAAACCGGGCTCAAACGCGTGGGCTGACCAGCAACCCCATTTCAATCCTAAATATGGGGCGGATATGGGGAGCCCGGGCGCGCTCGGGCACACACACCTGATCCGCACTGGCCTGCACTGGCCCATATCTACCCCGCATATATTCGTCCCCATCCGCTTGTTGGACCAAACCCTAGCTACTTCACTCCACTCCCATCCGCCACCCAAGCTCACATTCGGCATGGCTGGCAGCGGATCTGAATCCTTCACCTCAAGATTCGTCGATTACGAGCTCGTCCCACGCGCTCCCGAGGAGGAGATGGCCATATGACTTGCGCTCCGCCGCTCTCGACAGGCGGCCGCACGACGGCAGCGCTCGGACTCGCAACACCGGGAATTCATTGCTTCCGCACAACTGATGCTTGGATCCGGCGTTGCTGCCCCACCGGAGGTGGTGCGATCCGTCTGGCGTCCAAACGCTATGGTGTAAGCGCAACACCTCCGTTGGCTCGTCGAGCACGAAGCATGACCGACCTCGGACTATGTCATGGCGCGGCGTGCCCGCCGGGCGAGGCAGCGGTCACGGGATGCGACGGAGGCCCTCGCGGCGGCGGATGTTGGAGAGGCGGAGTCACACTCTCCGGTGCATCGTAGGGTGCAGCAGTGCGCTCGACGCAACCGCGTCATGGTGGACGTCGGCTCCTCTGAGGAAGGATCCATCATTGACCTCACGTTGACTAGCACCGTCTGGGTTACAGGCTCCGACGAGGAAGAGTAGGGCATGGGAGACGACGGGAGCTCAACTCCCGTTAGACGGCTAGTGTCTAGTGTCTTACTCTACCTCGTCGGCAACCGGACCGGCACTATGAGGGGCGCGGCCAGCTCCCGGACATGGGCACGGCGAACTGGACGAGCTCTGCTTAGTATTAGGTTTACGTTGCATGTAAGAATATGTATTTGAGATATCCGGATGTAGAATGCAATATTTAAAGCTTGACCGCTTAGTGTCCGCGGACGCGTCCGTGCGCCTCCACATGCATTTGAGGGACCGGATTTAAGAGGTCCGACTGTAGATGCCATTAGATGATCTAGTTTGGGTACAGGCTGGGATAGATAAGATCTGTGCTGAAAAGTCCATTTTCTCATGAAAATACCATGAGCTGATTCGTGTCAAGAATATATCCCAATGCCCAATATTAGGCCAACTCCAGTGCGCGATCCCATCCGTACGTCCGTTTTACCCGGATTCTGTCCGTTTGGGGAGGGTGATGGGTCGTGTCCGGGCCATTTTTGGGATGCGGTGGCCGTGCGCCCAACTCGTAGATTCATCCTTGGCCGCATCCTGTCCGCCTCATTTTCAAACACAAGCATTCGAATAGCCACGACCCATAGTTCATGCAAGCGGTCCTAGGTCACGCCGGCAATATAGCCAGCCTACACGTCCTCACCGACAACAGAGCCAGCAGCCGACAACGCAGACGGCCTCCAAAAAAGAATAGGTCGATGACGGCCGAGGGGCGCGGCATGGACAGTGCGATCATGCTGACTTCCGGCGACCCCGACAAACGGGTCTGGGCTTGGCACCTTGGCGGAGGGAAACCGAGCGACAATGGAGTGGTCGACGACGTCGGGGAGGGGCACTGCGGAGGCTGGACGACCGACGAGCCTGTGCTCGTCGGCCCGACGGGCGCAACCGCGAAGCTCGTCGAACGGCACAACCCCATCATGTGGAGGGCGTGCGCTTTGCTGACGATGGTCTCCTTCTCTTGAGCATCGGCCTTCTGCCGTGCGGCCTCGAACGCAGCGCGCTCGATGGCGTACGCGGCGTCCTTCCTCTTCGCCTCCGCCCACCGGTTCCGCCTCTTGGCCGATTTTGCGTCCAGCTTTGCGATCTCCTCCAGCGTGAGTTTCGATCGCAGCTTCTTCATACCCTTGGGCGCCTTCTTATTCTTCGACTTGGTGGCCGGGATGACGATCAGGTCACCAAAATTCGGCGGGGGATCGGCCATGGCGGGAGGGTGGCGGGCGGAGGGGAGGGCGGGGCGTGGGAGGGTTTTGGGGGGAAATGAAATGGAATGGGGCGTGGCGGCCGGAAGGCCGTGCTGCTTTGTGCCATCGACGGACGGGCCAGGGAAGGACAAGTGCGCGCGTCCCGCCTGTCCGTGCGGCGTCCGCCTGCTGTTCGTTTCACCTCAAAACCGAACCAAGTTTAGGTCGGGAACTGGTAAAAAACGGACAAACGTTTGTTTGCGCCTGCGCGTTGGGCCGCCTCGTGTGTCCTTTTACCCCAAACGGACGTGGACAGACCGAATAGGATCGCGCGCTGAAGTTGGCCTTATGGTTGAATGAGACCGGCATTGCTATCTATCTCCTTCAGCAAGAACTATGGGATGGACCACCCACAACTAATCAAGGATTATTTTTTCGAGAGCACTTAGGGTGAGTTAGGGTGTGTTCACAATCATCTTCATTCTGTCCAATTTTTTGTATATTTTTTAATTTATTTATACATAATTTTCGGCTTTCCAATATTTTTTTCTTCGATTTTTTACTTTTTTGAGTTTTTTAAAAAATGACGTGTAAAAATAAATTTTCTTCTTTCAACGAGATGCACGGTGTTGCATCTCGCAAAAAAGGAAAAACATGTTTTTTTCTACCACGAGAGGCATGGATTTACCTCTCGTGGAGGCACATATTCACTTCTCATATCTGCGAGAGGCATTGTTGTGCCTTCCGAAAAAAAACATATCAGGTTTTTCCGTCTAATTGTTTTTCGTGAAATAAAAGTTCGTCCAAACCTATCAATGCGGGATTTATATTTGAAGATCTCAACGCGAGTAATCCAACGATGAAAATGATTTGAGATTTGGACACGTGGTTTGAAAGATAAAATGTTTTTGGATAAATGATTCCAGAAAAAAATTCCTAGACCGTGACAAATGATCTACATACTATTCAACACTTGTCGCAACCTAAGAGAGGTGAAAGTGACCTTTGCAAAGAATACTCCTTAACTAAGTGATTTCGTTCTCTCAGCATTGCTCTCACGCCAACGAGTGTTTGCCAACATGGGCCGGGCCCAGCCAGCTAAACACGAGAACCCAATGAGCTCTTCCAAAAACCGAAAAATAACAAGCATGCTCACCGAGAAAATCTAGTTGGCGAAAGTTCTTCGGGAGCCTCCCAACAATCACTCTCATACATTGCTATTTGGCGTGTTTTCAGTCACCGCCATTTTTCTTGCTCTGAGCATTCCCTTCGGATTTTGTTTTTATTTTTTCCACACACATTTCCTCCTTTTTAGGTGGGTTTTTCCAGTGTTCTGGTTTTCCACCGGTCTTTCTTGCTTTTGAAAGAAAAAAATCAAAACAAAAATTTGTGCGGAACAACACATTTCCTCTTTTTTCCCGAAAAATACGGTTTTTCTTGCGCAAGAGGCACGCCCGTGCCTCTTGAAAATGAAAAAAATGTGTTCTCTGCTTTTTTTTTCTTCGTGAGAAGCACAATTTTCCTTTCACGAGAGACACGGATTTGCTTTTGCAAGAGGCAGGGCCATGCCCATCGAAAATGAAAAAACACGTTTTTTTTCTTCGTGAGAGGCACTGTTTAGCTTTCACGAAAACGGAAAAAACATGTTTTTTGTTTTTTCCCTTTCATGAGAAGCACGTTTTTGCTTCCGCGAGAGGTACGGCCATGCCTCTAGAAAACGAAAAAAACATGTTTTTTGTTTTTTTACGAAAGGCATCGTTTTGCTTCCACGAGAGGCATGGATTTGTTTCTTTGAGAGGCATGACCATGTCTCTCGGAAATGAAAAAAACGCGTTTCCTTTTTTTTCCTTCTGCGAGAGGCACAATTTTTTTGTCCGTTTTTTCATTTCATCCGTTTTTTTGTGAAAAGGAAAGATCATTAAAACCTATCAACATGGAATCTAGTTTTGAATATCTCAATGTGAGGAATCCAGCGATGAAAACGGTTTGAAATTTGGACGCACAATTTAAGAGATAAAATGTTTTGAAATATGGATCCACGAAAAAAGAAAAACTCTCAGATTACGACAACTGACACATATACAGTGCACTACTTATCGCAACCTCGAAAGGTGAGAGTGGTCTTTAAAAGAAGTACTCTTCAATTAGTGATTTTGGTGCTCACCTAAATAATGTCAGCCTCCCTAAAACAATGTCAGCCAACGGGCATTTCTTTACTCATTTTTATTTCTGTAAAATTATATCTCAACTGAAAAACATTCACGTTTAAAAAAATGAATTATAATAAGTCCATATTTCTACCAAAATATTTTTGAATTCAAATAATGTTGACGAATTCGAAAATAAAAATTCATGAATTCAAAACTGCCTGAATATTTTGAAAATGGTTTTTAGTTTAAAAAATACTAGCAAAATGGCCCATGCGTTGCCACGGAAGAAAAAAACATAATCTTCAATGATGGTGACCACATTATATTCACATATCATCGCTTGATTTAGAATTTTTGTGCACAAATGCAAGAAAATGTTTCTTCTTTTAAATTTATTCACAAGTTGAAGCAATCTTTACATGTTCAAAAAATATATATCATGGTTGTCAAAAATCTTGGTAACTCAAAGATTTATTCTGAATTTCAAGATTTTTTTTTAGAAAACATACAATAATAATCCGATCCATCCAACAGTTAATTCTTCAAAATTCACACAGGTATATTGTCACATAGACTTAGAAGCATTAATGTTTAACTACATACATTAGATCTTTCGTGAAAATTTTAAAAATATGGGAACAATTTTAAAATCGAGATTTTTTTTACAATTTACAAACATTTACTAAAAATCGTAAATATTTTTTATATTTCGAACGGATTTAAATATTTTCTTTTGAATTGGCGACCAATTCAAGAAAAGATGAACATGATTTTTTATGATGGAGGATTTTATTTTAAATTCACAAACATTTTTTGAAACGCATGAGGTTTTATTGAATAAACAAACATTTTTATAAATCAGTAATATATTTATTAAATTCACGGACATTTTTTTGGAATTTGCAAAAAGAATATAAAAATACGGCAATTTTTTTGAATCCTATTTTTAATTCAAAATGAAATTCGTCAGCATTTTAATTCGAAATTCCTATTTTTTAGTATGCAAAACTTTTTGTAATTCTAAATTATTTAAATTATAAATAAACAAAAATGGAACGATAAATTTTAAATAAAAAGAAGAAACTATCAAAACAGGCATTAGCTATTTTGAAAATTTTAAGACATTTTTTAAATGAATTAACATATTTTGAATTAGAAAGCATCTTTTTAAATGCCTTTAATAATTTTTAATACGTGAAATTGTATTTGAGATCATGGACTTTTCTTATTGTACAAACATTTTTCTAAAATTGCAAACATTTTATTGTATATGTGAGCATTTTTTACAAAACTCCGAGAATTTTTTGAAGTCACAAATATTTTAATTTTGTAAATATGTCAATTTATAATTTTCAGTTTATTAAAAATTTAAAGATTATCTGATATTCTAAATTATTTAAAACAAAAAAATATAACGGAAATGAAAATAAATAAATAAACGGAACTAAAAGCAGGCGCCTGTGCATGGGCCGGCACTTACAGTGTGTTGGATATTCTCCCAGCGTGCATAACGTGATATAGGACGTTTTTACATGGGCCGGCCCATTCCAAGATTTTTCGCTTTGTGAAACGTTTTCTATTAATTACCGGTGGCATGGTGGGTAATTTATGCAAACTTTAGGGATAATTTTCAAGACGGAGGACGAGAAACCTTATTTGCTTTATTATTAGGGAGAGATTGTATAAGTTAAAATTTTAAGAAATTCATTAAAGTTTCATGATTTCAACAATGTTCATAAATTGAAAAAATGCCTGTGAATTCAAAAGATGTATGTGAATGCCCAAAATGTCCATGAACTCAAAAGATGTGGGTAAATTAAAAAATCATGAATTAAAAAATCTTCGTGAATTCTAAAAAATCTTCATGAATTCACAAATTCAAAGATGTTGATGAATGAAAAAGCATGAATATAATAAACGTTCATGGATTTGTTTTAAATGGCATGAATTTAGAAAATTACCATCAATTTAGAAAATGTTCAAGAATTTATAAAACATCACGAGTTTGAAAAATGTTCATGAATTTAAAAACGTTAGTGAATCATGAATTAAAAAATCTTCATGATTTATGAATGTTTGTGGATTCAAAAAATGGTCCATATATTCCAAAAGGTGCACCAATTTAAAAGTTCTCTATTACTTCAAGAATGTTTGCAATTACAAAAACTGCTCGAAAAATCAAAAAAATGCTCACGAATGTTAAAACATTCCAAGTTTTTTGTACAAATGGGGAAATGTTCAAGAATTTGATAAATATTTGCAAATTGAAAAAAATAAAAAAAAGACAACAAACAATAAAAGGGAATAAGAAAGAAAAATAAGGAAAAATAAAATAAAGGACCAATCATTGGACTAGAAAATTGGCTAAAGAGATAAGCCTGATAGGAAGCTTTCGAAAACCGCCTAATGATTTTTTAATGTTGTCCGAACCGACTAGGACACTTATTCTAATGGTAGCTGTGTTGTCATATAGAATGAAGTTAAGGGTTCTCACCATTGCTCACAAAATAGGACAATTTAGTGATTTATCACTACCCGGGAGGTGTCTGGTAAGATTATATTATATCTTCACCGTGGACCGATTTATCAGTCCCATAAGTGATTTATCAAGAATCCATTGATAAATTGGACATATTACTAGCATTGTGTACAATGTTTAAGAAATCGGTAACCGATAACTACTCGGTCGACTTGGGAGTAGAGATTAATCCGTGAATCGGCCTATTAACTGGATTAATCGATCGACCATTAATCGGTAGATTAAATAGAAACTTTTCAACTTATATCTTGATTTTAATGTATTATACCATAATTCCACGCACCTAGCTATGTAATATACCAAAATATTCTAGTGTACGCATATAAAAAATAGACAAGAGGTAAAATTAATAATCATTATACATCCAAATATATAAAATCTCAAAATTCAAAATTATCAATTAAACATTTAAACTTATCCATATACTTGCTAACATACATCACATGATATACTAGAGATAGCAACAAGAATCAACAGTTCCATCCACCCATATACAAAATTGTAATTCATAATATACTAATATATGAATGTGGATTCTCCTTTAAGATAGGGGGAAGATGGTAGTGCCTTGCCTACTGGTGATGCCATGGAGGAAGAGATTGGGGAGCATCCCATGGGAGATGATGGGAGTGGCCAAGGGGGCTGGGGTCGAGGCACGCGACCAAAATGGCGGAGCAACTAGATCTGGGAGGTGTATTGTAGTGACTCGCACTGGTAAGGACACGACTAGCCACCAACAAAGTTAGGAGGGGATGAAAGGAGCATGAGGAAGCGGGAGGAGTGCCAAACCCTAGGTATTTAGTAGCAAGAGGAGGTGGCAGGGGTTATGTGCCAAAATTTTGGGATTCGTTTGTCCATCAGTTAATGGGCCAGTAGTGATTAATTGGTCTCGCAACTGATTAATCGGTATGACAACTAATTAATCGGTCTAACCGGCCAATTAATCGATATGACAAGTTAACACGATGAATATGTGTTATTTGATTTAGTCACCCTAAGAGCAGCGATTAACTCGCAAGTTAACTGGTTAATCAGACGAATTCTTGAACAATGATTGTGTATAAGAATTATGTCTATTTGTGTGTTTTGGACCTACTTATGTAATATCTATTGTTTCCCCATTTTGTTTGTCATTATACAAGGAATCAAAGGCAAGTAATTAAGTTAACACTTCTGTCTAGTATTGTTTGTGTGTAAAACATAACATATTTTGGGAACCAGGGATTTGCAAAACAAAAATGACCGATTATTAGTCAACCAATAAATTAGGGTTTAGTCCACACGAAAGATCATGTTCTCAATTTCAATGCACATCGAGTGCTGAATTAGAAGAGGAGACAAACACACATGATGTTGATTGATGACTAATTTGTCCGTGGTGCGCTATTCGAGTCTTTTTTCCATCATCAATTTCAAATGAGCCAAACTATGCTTGATCGCCTTTGCAATAGGTGTCTGAGCCTATGATGACTACTTCATAACGAAGAAGGATGCCATTGGAAACATTGGATTATCCGGTTACTAGAAGGTGGCGGCAGCCTTGAGGATGATCGCTACTTCCTCTGAACTAGGAAGTTGTTGGCCCCCAAATACAAGGATTTATAGCAAGCATCATGACCTTAAGTCTTATTGAACCAACATGAGTTTGGAAACACATACAATGATGAACACCTGCACACACAGATTAAAAAACTACCTTGGCCTCGAACACAACTAATGAGATTGTCAGTCTCACTAGTTTGACTAGTTACAAGGACTAAAAGCGTAGGTGTACGGAAAAGTTGATTGTAACAAGAAAGTAAAACTAAGGAATTAAAAAGAGTGTTTGGTTGAGGTTGAAGAATGTAGGAAGAAGATGGTTCGGGAACCATAGGTTCACTAGAGGGTTCTCTTCAAAAGAAAACATTGTGTGGTGAACATCCATAGACTGTTATCCAACTGCATCTATGGCTAATACTTCACCGAGGACCGTTATCCAACATGCATTTTAAAGTATTAAACAAAACAAGTATTATAATAAGTATGATGACATTACATAGATGATATATTGTCCTCACCATGGGTTCAAAGGACAACTACACATACATTTTTCTATCCCTTGTGTCAACACAATACAAGTCTTTTTCTACTTTTTATCATTATATTACTTGTAAGATTGAACCCAAATATCATACACAACCCCCTTGTGGGATCAATATAAGGGGTGTCTAGAGGGGGGGGGAGGTTAACAGACTACTTGCATATATTAAAATCCTAACCTTTTCCCAATTTTAATGGTTGTCAGATTTTAGCAATTCTAACAAGTCTAGTGCATCCTATACATGCTAGTCAACATATATGGCAGCGGAAAATAAAGACATTGCACATGTAAGTAAGGTGTGGAGTTTAGGAAGATCAAACGCAAAGATAAACACGGCGATATTTGGCGTTGTTTCGATAGGTGATGCTATCGTACGTCCATGTTAGTGGAGACTTCAACCCACGGAGGGTAACAGCTGCAAGAGTCCACGGAGGGCTCCACCCATAAGGGTCCACGAAGAAGCGGCCTTGTGTATTCCATCATGGCTTACGTCCACACAGGAGTAGCCTCACTCACGGTAGACCTTCATGAAGTAGGCGATCTTCTTGACCGTACAAAATTCTTGGTTCAACTCCACAACACGAAGTAGGAGGATCCCATGCGACACCTAACCAATCTAGGAGGCACCACCCTCCAAAAGGTAATAGGTGCGGTAGAATGATGAACTCCTTGCTCTTGTGCTTCAAAAGATAGTCTCCTAAACACTCAATCACTCTCTCACAAATTTGGCATGGGTAGGAGAGATTAATTTTGTGGAAAACAACTTGGGGACGCTAGAAATCAAGTTTCAAATGGATGGATTGGAATCTCTTGGTCTCAACACATGAGTAGGTGGCCGTCTCTCAGAAAAATGGATCTGCCAAGTGTGTGTGTGTGTGTGTTCTGAGTGCTTCCCCTACGAAGGAGAGTAGGTGGAGGGGGTATGTATAGGCATCCCCCAAAATCCAACCATTACAACATTATTTACCAACTCGGTGACACCGAAATGAATCTCGGTGGTACCGAGTTGTACTAAATGTGGCAAATTTTGAATTCTCGATGAGGCCGAAATATTAATCTCGGTGGTAACGATATGATGACCTAGGGAAGTTCTCAAATCTCGATGGTACATATTTCAATCTCGAAAATTCCGGTTCTTGAAATAGAGATAACAGTAAGTTGGTCACTGTCTTTCGGTGGCACCGATATGAAACCTTGTGGTATCGAGAGATTAAGGTTTGGCAAAGGATCTGCCACTAGGAAAATCGATAGGGCCGAATGGGAAAACTTGGTTGCACTGATTTTTATATTTTGGCTTGGGACACAGATTCTTGTGAGAGAAATGTTGAGTATTTTTTGAGGCTATCTCTAAGCACTTGAGCAACCAATTCATCGCAATACCTCACCCCCTTTTAATAGTACTGGCTTTCCTAATGGCTCAAAACTGATTTCTCACAAATGTAAAATATAGAGTCCTCTTGCTTGAGGCTTGAGCCAGTCCTATTCCTTTCCTTGCATCAAGGGGTTTCTCCTCACAATCCTTTAGCCAATGCTCTCTGTGGACTATACCTAAAATACACTAGGTAAAAGTGTTAGTCCAAGAGACAATGTATTTTTTCATGAAATGTCAAAACCACCAAGGGAGCATATGTGCTCTCAATCTCCCCTTTTTGGTAATACGACAACATACAATCAAAGCTTCAAATAAAGATATGCATTAGAATATGTCAGCTTTGAGAGATACATGACTAATACAAACTCCCCCTAAATGTGCGCAATCCAATTTTAAAGGATAGTTGCTTTGGACTTCATGGGCATACATATGGTAGAAGGACAAGACAAGTCATGTAAATCTTGGCTATATGCATCAAACATATGTGAATGAATGACTTCCATGTTCAAGACTCACTCTTGCAAACAACATGTGTAAGAGACAAGAGATCGTCCTGAACAAGGATATGATGCATATACTTACCTTGAGGTTCTTGAGCGTCTTAGCACTAGGAGTACACTTGGGAAAAAAAATGTTAGATAACACAAGTGTACTCTATTGTAAAGATGCAAAGAGCTTTAAAAGTACCAAGATATGGAGAACATATGAGAAATCTGATTTGATGATAGATATGTGTCCAAGAATATTTACAAATTTCTCCCCTTAGAATGAGTATGTAAGATTACCTCTCCCCATGAATCATAGCATGTAGATATTGGGAGTAGGTAGGGTGAGACAAGTTCAATCGACACAAGGCAATAAAACAATTTATTTAAGTTTTATATCTCCCCCCCTTAATAGTATTTCTTCCCCTAAGTATATATCTCCCCCTTTGACTGGAGCTCATTGGAAGCTTTGATATTTCTCCCCCTTTGGCATTAATTTCCAAAAAAGTCTAAGGGTAAGGGCTCATTGAGAGTAAGGGATCATGTATTCTCCTCTCTTTGATAAGGGTTCCTTGAATTATATCCCACTTTGTTAGGGATCATAGAAGTTTCCCCCTCTTATATTGTAGGATCACTGAAGTGTTCTCCTCCTTAGAAGTTTTTCTCCTCTTTGAAAATTTTGGGAAACAAGATTATGTCCCCCTTTGGTATGAATGGAAATGATTAATAAGAGCTGAGGAGGTAACAAAGCTCGGGATCATTGAAAACTTTCTCCCCCTTTGTGTCAAAAATCGAGAAATTCCAAAAGATCATAGGTAGTGATAAAATTCTGAGTCACCGAGGCAATATGGTTTGGTATAACCGATAATGATAATAGGCCTCTGGAAGAAATCGGCTAGGCCGAGTTCCCCAGATCGGTGAGACCGAGTTGTAATGAAAATCAACTTCTCAACTCAAATATAGAGAAAATATCCACAAACTTTTAAAAAGAAAATAACAAAATATTTGAAAAGAATAAGAGAAAATAGTTTTTTGTTAAATTTATACATCCATATAAATGAGAGTTGAATGGTTCCAAGAAAGCATGCACCAAAGATATGAACCATACAAGAATCTCCATCTAGATGTTGGGCGGTGACTAGGTAACCTATATTAGAGTATATTGACTTAAGGAGTCAAGCAAGAATGCTTGATCATAGGCCATACTCATTGTTAAGTGCAAAATGGGGTTACCATTTTTTGATTAAACATTTTAATGTCTTCATATCACTTGAGTTGCTTTACCTCATGACTTGGTGCAAAGCTTTATCAAGGATATGAGTACATACCGTCGAATGATGTTGATGACATGGCATGTAGGTGAACTTGTTGTGGATGCTTAATGTTGACGAAGATCATCTCGAATTTGGAGCAATCCTTGTCGTTTTGGTTCACTTTTCACCTACATTGGTTAGTCATGCAAGGAAGACCATAATATATCCAATTGACAAGAGTGATTGTATTCGTCAAATAGTTGTCACGGATATGATTTTGTTGTCTTCTTCCTTCATATCTGAAGAAGGGGTTGTTGATAGTCGGCTATGTCAAGATTGCTTTTGATGCGAGTTGATGGCAATCTTGTGAAGTGTAGTTCTTCCAAGTACCTACGCAAATTTAGATGCAATATGAGGAAGCATAGTTTTCCAAGATATAAGATAGTATCATATCAATAGCATCATGGAATAGTCAAGTAAGTTCATGCCCTTGCATGCATCCGAGTGAGTCTAGCTCAAGTTTGAAGCATCCATGATGTTAAACTCACTCCTCAAATGACAAAATACTTTCTCATCAACTGGTTTGGTAAAAATATCGTCCAATTGTTTGTTCGTACAAACATGCTTGATATTTATATCTCCTTTACCAACATGATCACGAATGAAATGATGTCGCACTTGAATATGTTTAGTTCAAGAATGTTGCACAAGATTTTAGGCAATTTTAATAGCACTTTCATTATCACATAATAATGGAACATTTCTCACATGGATGCCATAATCCTTAAGAGTTTGTGTCATGCATAGTAATTGCGCACAACATGACCCAGCGGCAATGTATTCTGCTTCGGCAGTAGATAAAGATACCGAGTTTTATTTCTTGGATGACCAAGAGACAAGAGATCTCCCAAGAAACTGACATGTACCCGAGGTGGATTTTCTATCAACCTTGTCTCCGGCATAGTCCGAGTCGGAATAGATAACAAGGTCAAAGGAAGATCCCTTGGGATACCATATGCCAAAGTTTGGTGTATGTATCAAGTATCTCACAATTGTTTTCAAGGACTTTAGATGACACTCTTTGGGTGCTGCTTGATATCGGTCAGACATGCAAACACCACATGATATCGAGACGTGAGGCACATAGATATATCAATGAACCGATCATTGATCGATAAAACTTCTTATCAACCGGTTCGTCCTCCTTAGTGAGGTCAATATGTACACTAGTAGGCATGGGGGTTCTCATACATTTGCACTCTTGCATGTTGAACTTCTTGATTAAGTCCTTGGTGTACTTGGTTTGAGAGATAAATGTACCTCCTCTCGATTGTTTGATTTGCAAACCAAGGAAGAATTTCACCTCACACATCATAGACATCTCATACTTCTCGGACATCAACCTTCCAAATTTCTCAGTAAAATGTGGGTTAGTAGAACCAAAGATAATATCATCCACATTTATTTGGCACACGAATAGTTCACCATTAACTCTTGTAGTGAATAAGGTTGCGTCAATTTTACCAATCTCAAAACCCTTTTCAATGATAAACTTCGTTAGGCATTTGTACGAAGCTCTAGGGGCTTGCTTAAGACCATATAAAGATTTACGAAGTTTGTAAACATGATTAGGTTTCTTAGGGTTCACAAAGCCGAGAGGTTGTTTGACATAAACTTCCTCCACTAGTGGAAAACGAGCCTTTGGCCGGGACCCTTTAGTCCCGGCCTGCCTCTGGGCCGGGACTAAAGGCCCGGCCACGTCGCCCCAATTCTCAATGCCTCCCTCGAGGCTTTAGTCCCGGCCCGTAAGGAGCCTTTAGTCCCGGTTCGTGTCCCAAACCGGGACTAAAGGGCTACGCGGTGGGCAGCCCGCATGTGCGCCACCTTTAGTCCCGGTTTGTGTCTCAAACCGGGACTAAAGTCCTCTGCCTATATATAGCACAACCCCCCTCTCCCCTCTTCCTTGCATTTTTCTTGGATGGAGGATTATGGGTGGGTGCTAGCTCTCCACTTTTTTTGATGCACTAGAGGTGTTTGTTGAAATGTGTGTTAGAGCGATGCCGCTTCAGTTCACCGAACACAACTACGATATGAGATGCCTGAGCCACGCTTAAACCTCTTCCTCTTTATTTCTACTTATTCTAAAAGGTTAGCAACTATATTTCCTCGCTTAGACCGTGCGGTACTCATTTTTAGGATCGTGATTGTATTTGATATACTGTCGTATAACACAGATGAGCCATCCATGGATGTACAGTGATCGACGCACAACAGCTTACAGAGAAGGCGTGCATTCTTTTCGAGATGCAGCCGATGCGAACAAGCATGGTGGTGGCTATATGTTTTGTCCATGTGTTGAATGTCGGAATGGGAAGGATTACACTTCCTCAAGAGTCATTCAGAGCCACCTGCTTCGGTCCGGTTTTATGTCGGGCTATAATGTTTGGACCAAGCACGGAGAAAGAGGGGTTATGATGGAAGACGACGATGAAGAAGAAGAGAACGGTGATGACAACTACCGATCTATGTTCCCTGAGTATGCTGATACCGCAATGGAAGACAATGAAGAAGAAGATCAGGATGAAGAACGGGAACCAGATGAGCCCGCTGATGATCTTGGCTGGGTCATTTCTGATGCACGGCGAGGTTGCGACCCTATGCATCCTACTGAATGATGAAGATTCTCCATGGCTACGACCCAGAAGAAAACAGAAATAATAGATAGGAATATTGGTGCAATAATGTAATAACGTATTAAACCTTTTATGTAATGCATGTATGGAATGTACTAAATTTCAAACACTTTTCATTTTCATAGTATCCATGTAAGAGATGAGTTCTCGTTCGAAACCCTGATACTTCGAGAGAGATTGTCCGTTTTGTACACGAAGTGCATCCAAATTTTGTCGTAGCCCTCTCAACTTTTTAACACATGCTATGTGGGTGAAATGATGATAGCATGCCAAATTTCAACATTTTCAGAGTTCATCTGTAGTGCTTTTCAATTTCAGGGTCAACTAGCTCAAAAAAATAAGTAAATGCACGAAGTATACCAAATGAAGTCAGAAATTATTGAAATTTTCTGATGTGCCTTTGAATGGTGCATTTTGAACACACAAAAAGTATGGAGTTCAAATAAGTTCAAAAAAATGAAATCCCTTTGTAAGAGATGAGTTCTCGTTCGAAACCCTGATACTTCGAGAGAGATTGTCCGTTTTGTACACGAAGTGCATCCAGTTTTTGTCGTAGCCCTCTCAACTTTTTAACACATGCTATGTGGGTGAAATGATGATAGCATGCCAACTTTCAACATTTTCAGAGTTCATTTGTAGTGCTTTTCAATTTCAGGGTCAACTAGCTCAAAAAAAATAAGTAAATGCATGAAATATACCAAATGAAGTCAGAAATTGTTGAAATTTTGTGATGTGCCTTTGAATGGTGCATTTTGAACACAAAAAAAGTATGGAGTTCAAATAAGTTCAAAAAAATGAAATCCCTTTGTAAGAGATGAGTTCTCGTTCGAAACCCTGATACTTCGAGAGAGATTGTCCGTTTTGTACACGAAGTGCATCCAGTTTTTGTCGTAGCCCTCTCAACTTTTTAACACATGCTATGTGGGTGAAATGATGATAGCATGCCAACTTTCAACATTTTCAGAGTTCATTTGTAGTGCTTTTCAATTTCAGGGTCAACTAGCTCAAAAAAAAAGTAAATGCACGAAATATACCAAATGAAGTCAAAAAGTATGGAGTTCAAAAAACCATATTATGAAATTAAATATTATCATTGGCGATTCATCTCTATTATGAAATTAAATATATCAAAAAACCATTGCAGAACATATGACCAAATTAATACAAGTTCATCATCACATTAAAGCCAAAGAACAGTAGTGATCAAATGTTATTATTGCAAAAAATAAATACATAAAGTTCTCTCATAAATCAACATACAACTATGTAAAACATTTAAATGCAACAACAAACGCGATCAAAATCGCAACTAAGGTAACAATTGACCCAACAACATAATGATACCAAGCCTCTTTATCAATGGCATATTTTCTAATATTCCTAATCTTCAAGCGCATTTCATCCATCTTCAAGCGCATTGCATCCATCTTCAACCGCATCGTATCGATCTTCATCTTGCGATCATCGATGACATCGGCGACATGCAACTCCAGTTCCATATTCTTATCCTCAATTATTTTCAATTTTTTCTTCAAGTATTTGTTTTCTTTTTCAACCAAATTTAACTTCTCGACAAGAATTTTTATGTGGGTTGAAATTTCCGGTTCACATACCTCCTAGATTAAAAAAAATATGTCACGTTGGTCGTCATAATTGTCATAAACACTAAATAAAACAAATAGTTATAAAAGATAATATATACCACATTCGAATCATAGACAGGACGAGGACGGACGGAGGCGGATACCAAAACCATCGCACTATATAATAACAAAAAATAATGAAAGTGAGTAATTTATACAAGTATGTATCTAAATCATACAAGTAAGATTTTTTTCTTTTAAAAAGAAGATAAGAACAAGAGGCTCACCACGGTGGTGCTCGCGACGAGATCGGCACGGGGCGATCGACAATGGTGAGGACGGGCACGGGACGACACCCTACGCATGTGCAGACTCTAAGAAGTTAATTTGAGCATTTGAAATGAGCTACACTAGCAGTGACAAATGAAAGGATGAAGTAGCTAACCTTTTAAAACACTTGTGCAGTTGGTGCACGGCCAACCTAGACAAATATTAAGGAAAATGGAGCTTGGAGGTCGAGCTTGGAGAGGAGAAAGCTTAAGTAGAGTGGCTCGGGCATTTCATCGAACACGTCATGTGCATGAACTAGAGTGGCAAGAGCATGGCATGGTCACACTTCAACAACTAAAAAACAGGGGATATGGTGGGCAAGGCCGAGGGTTTATATAGGCAACACTTTAGTCCCGGTTCTTGCCACGCCCCGGGACTAAAGGCCCCTACTTCCCGCCTTCTAGTCTGCCGAAAAAGGGCCTTTAGTCCCGGGTCGTGGCTCCACCCGGGACTAAAGGGTGTCTTTAGTCCTGGTTCGAGCCACGCCCCGGGACTAAAGGCCCCTGCTTCCCGCCTTCTGGTCTGCCGAAAAAGGGCCTTTAGTCCTGGGTCGTGGCTCCACCCGGGACTAAAGGGGTCTTTAGTCCCGGATCGAGCCCCGAACCGGGACTAAAGATCCCCTGTATAAGCGGGAGTTAGAAAATTTCGAACCCGAATCGTCCATTTCTCTTCTTCTTCCTCTCGTTCTCCTGCCCGGCGCGGCACATCAACGAACTCGGCGACGCCGTCAGGCTGCCCGCCGTCCTGCTCGCCGCCGCCTGCCGTCCTCCTCGCCGTCGCCGTCGTCCTGCTCGCTGCCGCCGTCCTCCTCGTGTTGGAAATATGCCCTAGAGGCAATAATAAATTAGTTATTATTATATTTCTTTGTTCATGATAATCGTTTATTATCCATGCTATAATTGTATTGAATGAAGACTTATATACATGTGTGGATACATAGACAAAACAATGTCTCTAGCAAGCCTCTAGTTGGCTAGCCAGTTGATCAAAGATAGTCAGGGTCTTCTGATTATGAACAAGGTGTTGTTGCTTGATAACTGGATCACGTCATTAGGAGAATCACGTGATGGACTAGACCCAAACTAATAGACGTAGCATGTTGATCGTGTCATTTTGTTGCTACTGTTTTCTGCGTGTCAAGTATTTGTTCCTATGACCATGAGATCATATAACTCACTGACACCGTAGGAATGCTTTGTGTGTATCAAACCTCGCAACGTAACTGGGTGACTATAAATATGCTCTACAGGTATCTCCGAAGGTGTTCGTTGAGTTAGTATGGATCGAGACTGGGATTTGTCACTCCATGTGACGGAGAGGTATCTCGGGGCCCACTCGGTAATACAACATCACACACAAGCCTTGCAAGCAATGTGACTTAGTGTAAGTTGCGGGATCTTGTATTACGGAATGAGTAAAGAGACTTGCCGGTAAACGAGATTGAAATAGGTATGCGGATACTGACGATCGAATCTCGGGCAAGTAACATACCGAAGGACAAAGGGAATGACATACGGGATTATATGAATCCTTGGCACTGAGGTTCAAACGATAAGATCTTCGTAGAATATGTGGGATCCAATAAGGGCATCCAGGTCCCGCTATTGGATATTGACCGAGGAGTCACTGGGGTCATGTCTACATAGTTCTCGAACCCGTAGGGTCTGCACAATTAAGGTTCAATGTTGTTTTATGCGTATTTGAGTTATATGGTTGGTTACCGAATGTTGTTCGGAGTCCCGGATGAGATCACGGACGTCACGAGGGTTTCCAGAATGGTCCGGAAACAAAGATTGATATATAGGATGACCTCATTTGATTACCGGAAGGTTTTCGGAGTTACCGGGAATGTACCGGGAATGACGAATGGGTTCCGGGTGTTCACCGGGGGGGGGGGGGGCAACCCACCCCGGGGAAGCCCATAGGCCTTGGGGGTGGCGCACCAGCCTTTAGTGGGCTAGTGGGACAGCCCAAGAAGGCCCTATGCGCCATAGGAAGAAAATCAAAGAGAAAAAAAAGAGGAGGTGGGAAAAGGGGGAAGGACCCCTCCTTCCAAACCTAGATGGATTCGGTTTGGAAGGGGAGGACTCCCCCCCTTGGCTTGGCCGACCCCCTTGGGGCCCCTTGAGCCCCAAGGCAAGGCTCCCCCTCTTCCCCCTATATATACGGAGGTTTTAGGGCTGATTTGACACAACTTTGCCACGGCAGCCCGACCACATATCTCCACGGTTTTACCTCTAGATCGCGTTTCTGCGGAGCTCGGGCGGAGCCCTGCCGAGATAAGATCATCACCAACCTCCGGAGCGCCGTCACGCTGCCGGAGAACTCATCTACCTCTCCGTCTCTCTTGCTGGATCAAGAAGGCCGAGATCATCGTCAAGCTGTACGTGTGCTGAACGCGGAGGTGCCATCCATTCGGCACTAGATCGTGGGACTGATCGCGGGACGGTTCGCGGGGCGGATCGAGGGACGTGAGGACGTTCCACTACATCAACCGCGTTCACTAACGCTTCTGCTGTGCGGTCTACAAGGGTACGTAGATCGAATATCCCCTCTCGTAGATGGACATCACCATGATAGGTCTTCGTGCGCGTAGGAAATTTTTTGTTTCCCATGCGACGTTCCCCAACAGTGGCATCATGAGCTAGATTCATGCGTAGATGTCTTCTCGAGTAGAACACAAAAGTTTTTGTGGGCGGTGATGTGCGTTTTGCTTCCCTCCTTAGTCTTTTCTTTATTCCGCGGTATTGTTGGATTGAAGCGGCTTGGACTGACATTACTCGTACGCTTACGAGAGACTGGTTTCATCGCTACGAGTAACCCCGTTGCTCAAAGATGACTGGCAAGTGTCAGTTTCTCCAACTTTAGTTGAGTCGGATTTGACCGAGGAGGTCCTTGTATAAGTTTAAATAGCAATTCATATATCTCCGTTGTGGTGTTTGCGTAAGTAAGATGCGATCCTACTAGATACCCATGGTCACCACCTAAAACATGCAACAACAAAATTAGAGGACGTCTAACTTGTTTTTGCAGGGTATGCTTGTGATGTGATATGGCCAACGATGTGATGTGATATATTGGATGTATGAGATGATCATGTTGTAATAGATAATATCGACTTGCACGTCGATGGTACGGCAACCGACAGGAGCCATAGGGTTGTCTTTAAACTGACGTTTGTGCTTGCAGATGCGTTTACTATTTTGCTAGGATGTAGCTTTAGTAGTAATAGCATGAGTAGCACGACAACCCCGATGGCGACACGTTGATGGAGATCATGGTGTGGCGCCGGTGACAAGAAGATCGTGCCGGTGCTTTGGTGATGGAGATCAAGGAGCACGTGATGATGGCCATATCATGTCACTTATGAATTGCATGTGATGTTAATCCTTTTATGCAGCTTATTTTGCATAGAACGACGGTAGCATTATGAGGTGATCTCTCACTAAAATATCAATAAGAAATTGTGTTCTCCCCGACTGTGCACCGTTGCGACAGTTCTTCGTATCGAGACACCACGTGATGATCAGGTGTGATAGACTCAACGTTCACATACAACAGGTGCAAAACAGTTGCACACGCGGAACACTCGGGTTAAGCTTGACGAGCCTAGCATGTGCAGACATGGCCTCAGAACACATGAGACCGAAAGGTCGAGCATGAATCATATAGTTGATATGATTAGCATAGAGATGCTTACCACTGAAACTATTTTCGACTCACGTGATGATCGGACTTGAGATAGTGGATTTGGATCATGTACCACTCAAATGACTAGAGAGATGTACTTTTTGAGTGGGAGTTCTTAAGTAATATGATTAATTGAACTAATTGTCATGAACATAGTCTAATGGTCTTTGCGAATTACGATGTAGCTTGCGCTATAGCTCTACTATTTTTATATGTTCCTAGAGAAGATTTAGTTGAAAGTTGACAGTAGCAAACTTTGCAGAGGATTGTCCTCGTTGCTGCGTAGAAGGCTTATGTCCTTAATGCACCACTCGGTGTGATGCACCTCGAGCGTCATCTGTGGATGCTGTGAACATCCGACATACACGTTTCTGATGACTACACGATAGTTCAGTACAAAATACTTAATGGCTTAGAAGCAAGGCGTCGAAGACATTTTCAAACGTCACGGAACATAAGAGATGTTCTAAAGAGATGAAATTGTGATTTCATGCTTGTGCCCTTGTTAAGAGGTACGAGACCTCTGACAAGATCCTTTGTCCATAAAGTAAGGGAGAAAAGCTCAATCGTTGAGCGTGTGCTCAGATTATCTGAGTACGACAATCGCTTGAATCAAGTGGAGTTAATCTTCCAGATGAGATAGTGATGGTTCTCTAAAGTCACTGCCACCAGCTGTGAGAGCTTCGTGATGAACTATAACATATCAAGGATAGATACAATGATCCTTGAGCAATTCGCGATGTTTGACACTGTGAAAGTAGAAATCAAGAAGGAGCATCAATAGTTGATGGTTATTAAAACCACTAAGTTTCAAGAAAGGCAAGGGCTAGAAGGGATACTTCGTGAAACGGCAAAACAATTGCTGCACTAATGAAGAGACCCAAGATTAAACCCAAACCCAAGACTAAGTGCTTCTGTAATGAGGGGAACAGTCACTGAGGCGGAGCAACTCTAGATACTTGGTAGATAAGAAGGCTGGCAATAGTCGAAAGAAGTATATTTGATATACATGATGTTGATGTGTACTTTACTAGTACTCCTAATAGCACGAGGGTATTGGATACCGGTTCGGTTGCTAAGTGATTAGTAACACGAAATGAAAGCTACGACATAAACGGAGACTAGCTAAAGGCGAGGTGACGATACGTGTTGGAAGTGTTTCCAAGGTTGATATGATCAAACGTCGCACGCTCCCTCTACCATCGGGATTGGTGTTAAACCTAAATAATTGTTATTTGGTGCTTGCGTTAAGCATGAACATGATTGGATCGTGTTTATTGCAATACGATTATTCATTTAAAGAGAATAATGGTTACTCTATTTGGTTGAATAATCACCTTCAATGGTTTATTGAATCTCGATTGTAGTGTTACACATGTTCATGATATTGGTGCCAAAAGATACGAGGTAATGATGATAGTACCACTTACTCGTGGCACTGCCGCTTGAGTCATGTTGGTATAAATTGCATGAAGAGGCTCCATGCCGATGGATCTTTATACTCACTTGATTTTGAATCACTAGTGACATGCAAATCATACCACATGAGCAAAGCCTTGTTTTCATTGAGATGAAACAAGATAGTAACTTGTTGGAAGTGATACATTTTGATCGACATCGATACTCTCTAGGTCGTGAAACCTAATTAAAGAGAGACCTAGCTCTGATACCAATTGAAAATACCTCAATGACGCCTAGAGGGGGGGGGGTGAATAGGCTATTTAAAAACTTCTTCGGATTTGGCTTGAAACTAATGCGGAAATAAACTAAGAGAGTACTTGTCAAGCACAAATCCTAAATGCACTAGGCACTGCAATGTGTAAGAACAAAACGATCTACCAAGATGGACACAATACAGTTACTAACGAGCACAAGTAAGTTACACAAACTTACTTGAGCTATATCACACGACAAGTAGGTGAACAACACAAGATACTAGATCATACTATATCACACGATGTATCAAAAGCTGCAAGTATGAACGTGTGGATATAGAAGGTATGCTTGAATGATTAATCTTGTACAAGAAATAGCCAACACAATATAATGAGCACAAACAATATGCATTGTATGTATGCTCAAGTAACACAAATAAACCACAAGTAAGGAGTTAGGGTTAAGGATAACCAAGGTCACTGAGACGAAGATGTATCCCGATGTTCACTTCCTTGGAGGGAAGCTAGTCACCGTTAGAGAGGTGGATGTTACCACGAAGGCACACCAACGCCACGAAGGCTTACCCTATTCTCCCTTTGAGATAACACCACGAAGGCGTTTCTCAACCACTAGTGGTAAGCCCTTGAGGTGGCTTCCAAACCCTCACAAGCTTTTCCAGGGGGGGGGGGGTAATCACACGGATTGATTCCTCTCCAAAGAACTCCTACCGCCTAGGAGTCTCCAACCTCCAAGAGTAACAAGATCACGGGGAATGCTCAAAACTTGCTCAAATCTCAAATAGCTTGGGTTGAGAGGAGGAGAGGGAGACGATCTATCTTTTGATTGGAACAACTCTCAAAGGGGCTCACAAATGCTCTTGGGATCTAAGATTTGGTGTGAGAAAATGTGTGTGAGGTAGAAGTGTGTTCTTATGAGGATAAGGCTGTGTTGGGCTACCCTATCACGAAGTGGGAGGGGGGTATTTATAGTGGGGAGAGAAAAACAGCCGTTGGGGACACTTTAAGTCACACAGGGTCCGGACGTCCGACAGTTTCCGGAAGTCCGGGCGTCCGCGAGGGGTCGGACGTCCGACAGGGGTCGGTCGTCCGAGGCCTGTAGATATCACTGAAAATACTGTGAATTGAATAGCGGCCGGACGCCCGGAGAGGACCGGAAATCCGAGTTATTCGACTCAATTTCTTCTGGTGGGAGGTTCTGGATTTCCGAAAGGGGACGGACGTCCGGCCCTCGGACGTGTGGAGGGAGCCGGAAATCCGAGTTAATGTCTGGAGGGAGCTGGAGGGTTAAAAATCCGATGATATTTTCAGGTATATTTAGAGTTGAGTTGTGGGCATAGTGCGTTAGTGTATCGAAGGTCCATGTCCCCCATGTGGCCCTTCCGCGCACACATAGCCATGTGGTGGGGGCACATGGGGATTGTGGGCCTTCCTGGCTGCTTCTTGTGGCATTTCGAAGCTTCCCGAGGAAAAATACTTCTCAGCATTTTTCAGATTTGCTGGAGGTCCAAAAATTTGATTTTCATGAAATTCCAAAAACATGCAGAAAACATCAACTCGCACTGGGCACTAAACTAATAGGTTAGTCTAGAAAACTAATAAAATTGATGCCAAAACTATGCGAAAGTGATATAACATAGCTTGAAACAATCAATAGTTAAATATACAACTAAGATATAGGACTTGCCTAGAGCAAGGCTAAAGATTTGTGGCACGGCTACGATCGGATCTTTGAAACCACCTGTCTCAAATCCATGGTTGAGTTTTACATTGTGGTGGTCAAGGTGTTTGGAGTGGACTACTTGACGAAACCAACTGCCCATGACATCACAAGGTCCATGGCATTGTCGGAAGCAAGAAGGTGAATAGCTATGCTCGGATCCCGGAATTGCATGCATTAGCTTTGGAACAATTTCCCATATGCTCTACAAGGGAAATATCAAGGACATTAGAAGAAGCTCACCATCATTTTTAAGCAGTTGCATCAAGCGACCTATAAATTTCGCACTCCTTCTTTGATATGTCTAGGTCTTAGAGTGACATCAACATGTTGTAGCGGTCTCCTTTGTTTTTAAGGTTGTGCGCAGAACAAGCTCCTAAATGCAACTGTACCATCAATGGTTATGATTACAACATGAGATATTATTTTGGTGATGGTACCTATCCTTCATCGGTGACCTTCGTGAAGACCATCTATGAAACAAAGGGTGAGAAAAGATCTCAATTTATCCAAAGCCAAGAAGAAGATAGAAAGGATGTCCATAAGGCATTTCGGGTGCTCCAAGCCTGTTTTGCAATTGTTTGAGGATCTGCAAAAATACGAGATCCAGAGTCATTGGGATGTGATGGCAGTTTGTGTGATTATCCACAACATGATTTTGAAGGAGGAGGATGCCAGAGTATGACAATGCCTGAATTTGGCAAATGGGTGGTCCTATCGAACTTCCAGAGGAGCATGGAGCAATGTTCGAGGAATTTATCTAAATGCATCAACAAATTCACAATCGAGCAACTTATAAGAAACTTCAAAAATGAAAGGGATTCACTAATAGAAAACATACCTTACATTTGGATCATTAGTCCCGGTTTGATTTTGGCTTGGGATTAATGTGACCATTAGTCCCGGTTCCAACGGCTAGGAGCGGTCGGGGGCACGGGCATCTTTAGTCCCAGTTCACTTTATACCTATACTCCCATTTTGTGATACAAACCGGGACTAAAGGTATGGTGGCAGCTGACGTCAGGATGAGCCCCCCACGAGCCCATTTAGTCCCGGTTTGTATCACAAACCGAGACTAGAGGTATCCATTTAGTCCTAGTTTTTATAACCAACCGGGACTAAAGATTTCCCTATATAAGCCCTTCGTCCAGACCGAGCCCATTTCTCTGTTTTCTCCATTCCCCTCTATGTTCTTCCCCTTAGCTCGAGCTCGTTTTCCATTTTTTTCCAAGATTTGAGGCACCCAATCTCTCCAAGTGTTCACAAAGGTTAACAACTTTTTCCTTTCATGTCTCATTGCTAGATTAGCTCATGCAATGCTCTATAAGTATAGTGATTTGTGGGTTTTAGTTTGGGAGTAATTTGGTGGGAGTTTATTTGATTTATATGCAATTTGAGCTCAAGTTAACTTCTTAGTTTGCATATATGTAGGTGTGGTTTACTTAGTGCCTTCTCGTCCCCGTCCTAACCACCATCGATCGCCGACACCACCTTGGCGAGCTTCCTATTCTTATCCTTTTTATAAGAAACTCGTATTTGTATTATTTCGATAGTTTTCTTACTTGTATGAGTGTTTGTTATACATAGTGCCATGGTCTTGATATCCGTCCCCGTTGGCCCTCATCCGGTTTATGATTTATATGTGGTATATTCTCTTTTATAACTATTTGTTTTATTTCACGTTTATGACAATTATGCCCATCAAGTTGACATAGATATTTTTACCCATGAGGTATGTGAACCGGGAATTGCAACCGATCCTCTTGTCGAGAAGTTAAATTTAGTTGAAAAAGAAAACGAGTGTTTGAAAGAAAAATTGAAATTTTTTAAGAAGAGAAGATGAAATTAGAGTTGTATATCGTTGCTGATGTCGTCGATGTTCACAAGATCAAGATGGATGAAATGCGCTTGAAGATTAGAAAGATTAGAAAATATGCCGTTAATAAATAGGCTTTGTATCACTATGCTGTTGGATCAATTGTTATCTTAGTTGCGATCTTGATCGCATTTGTTGTTGCATTTAAATGCTTTAGCTAGGTACTCTTGTATGTTGTTTTATGAGAATAAGTGTGTATGAACATGTATTAATTTGGTCTTTTTGATCTTGTCTAATGAAGATGAACCTACAATAGATGTACGATGACTGATGCTCTCACTAGTTCATTAATGTCAAGAGTTTTCTTGTGCGGCCGAGGCAAACCAGCGGGATGGTTTTATGTGTTGTCCATGTGCTGTCTGTAAGAGTGATAGCACTTACTCTAAGTCAAGGGTCATTCACATCCACTGATTACGTCCGATTTCATGTCTGGCTATACCTATTGGACCAAGCACAAAGAAAGAGGGGTTCTAATGGAAGAGAATTAAGAAGAAGAGGATGATGATAGCTATCATGTGTTCCATGAATACGATGGTACTAAAATTGGGGAAAAGAGGCACCAGATGAGCCCGCTGATGATCTTGGTCGATCCATTGCTGATGCTAAGACAAACTGTGCAAGTGAAAAGGATAAGTTGAAGTTGCAGCGCATGTTAGAGTATCACAAGAAATTGTTGTACCCAAATTGTGAAGATGGCAAGAACAAGCTTGGTACCACACTGGAATTGCTTTAATGGAAGGAAGAGAATGGTGTATCTGACAAGGGATTTGAAAAGTTGCTGAAAATGTTAAAGAAGATGCTTCCAAAGGACAACGAATTGCCCGGAAGTACGTACGAAGCAAAGAAGGCTATTTGCCTTCTAGGATTAGAGGTGCAGAAGATACATGCATGCCCTAATGACTTCATCCACTACCACGGTGAGGAGTACGAGAATTTGAATGCATGCCCGGTATGCGGTGCGTTGCGCTATAAGATCAGCCGCGATGACCGTGGTGACGATGTTGAGGGTCAGCGCCCCAGGAAGATGATTCCTGCCAAGGTGATGTGGCATGATGCTATAATACCACGGTTGAAATGTTTGTTCCAATACAAAGAGTATGCCAAGTTGATGCAATGACACAAAGAAGACCGTAAGAAATACGGGAAGTTGAGAGTACCCACTAATGGGTCGTAGTAGAGGAAAATCGAGAGAAAGTGGGAGGACTTTGCCGATGACGCAAGGAATGTATGGTTTGGTTTAAGTGCAGATGGCATTAATCCTTTTGGGGAGCAGAGCAACAATCATAACACCTGTCGTGTGACTCTATGCATCTATAACCTTCCTACTTGGTTATGCATGAAGCGGAAGTTCATTATGATGACAGTGCTCATCCAAGGCCCCAAGCAACCCGACAATGACATTAATGTGTACCTAAGGCCATTAGTTGAAGAAATTTTACACTTGTGGGATAAAAAAGGTGTACGTGTGTGGGATGAGCACAAACAGTAGGAATTTGACCTACAAGCGTTGCTCTTTGTGACCATCAATGATTGGCATGCTCTTAGTAACTTTTCAGGATAGACAAACAAGGGATCCCATGCATGCACACACTGTTTAGATGATACCGAAAGTATATATTTGGATAAATGTAAGAAGAATGTGTACATGGGACATCGTCGATTTTTTCCGATCAAGCATATCTTAAGAAAAGAAGGCAAGTATTTCAAAGGTGAGGCAGATCACCGGAAGAATCCCGACCACCGTACCGGTGATCATATACTTAATATGGTCAAGGATTTAAAAGTAGTCTTTGGAAAGGGCCCTCGCGGACAATCTGTTCCGAATGACGATGACGGACACGCACACATCTGGAAGAAGAAATCTATATTTTGGGACCTACCTTGTTGGACAGACCTAGAGGCCCGCTCTGCAATCGACGTGATGCACGTGATAAAGAATGTTTGCGTGAACCTGCTAGGCTTATTGGGCGTGTATGGGAAGACAAAAGACACACCGGAGGAATGGGAGGACCAGCAACGTATGCACGAAAAATACGGCATGCATCCAAAGAAGTATGAAGGTCCTGCGAACTACGCTCTTACCAAAGAAGAGAAGGAAAACTTCTTTGAATGCCTGCTCAGTATGAAGGTCCTGTCTGGCTACTCGTTGAATATAAAGGGAATAATAAGTATGGCAGAAAAAAAAATCCAGAACCTAAAGTCTCATGACTGCCACGTGATTATGATGCAATTTCTTCTAGTTGCATTCAGGGGGCTTCTACCAGAAAACGTTCGATTAGCCATTATATTTCTATGTGCATTCCTGAATGCAATCTCTGAGAAGGTAATCGATCCAAAAATCCTACCAAGGTTACACAATGATTTGGTGCAATGTCTTGTCAGTTTCGAGTTGGTGTCCCCACCATCCTTATTCAATATCATGACGCACCTCCTAGTTCACCTAGTTGAAGAGATTGCCATTCTGGGCCCTGTATTTCTACACAATATGTTCCCCTTTGAGAGGTTCATGGGAGTCTTAAAGAAATATGTTCATAACCATGCTAGGCCAGAAGGAAGCATCTCCAAGGGCCATGAAACAGAGGAGATCATTGAGTTTTGTGTTGAATTTATTCCTGATCTTAAGCCGATTAGTGTTCCTGAATTGTGGCATGAGGGCAGACTGGGTGGAAAAGGCACGTTGTAAAAGGATTCAGTAATATGTAGGGACGGGCATTCTTGGGCGCAAGCACACTACACATTTCTACAAACTCTACCTTGGTGGATCCATATATCGAGGAACACATGGATATTGTACGCTCCAAGAACCCAGAGCAGTCTGAGCCCTGGATCAAACGTACACACATGGCGTCATTTGGCAGTTGTTTACAAACACGTCTCATGCATGACGTTGTTGGATATGATCCATACTTGCTAGCCAAGTCACCATCTTCTACTATATTGACTTTCAAAGGGTACGAGACAAATGGGAATATATTTTACACGATTGTCCAAGATAAAAAGAGCACCAACCAAAACAATGGTGTCCGCTTTGATGCAACAAACACCAATAGGCCAAAGGACACATATTATGGTTACCTAGAGGAGATATGGGAACTTGACTATGGAAAAAATTTGAAGGTACCTTTGTTTCGATGCAAATGAGTCAATGTGAAAGGAGGCGGCGTAAAGGAAGACCCGCGGTATGGAATGACAACAGTGGATCTCAACAATCTTGGGTACACAGACGAACCACTCGTCCTAGCCAATGATGTGGCGCCGGTTTTTTATGTGAACGGCATGTCTACCAAGCCGAGAAAAATAAAAGATAAGGAAGCGAATACATTATACGATGAGCCAAAGCACCACATAGTTGTTCAGGGGAAAGAAACATCGTGGGAGTGGAGGACAAGACAGACATCTCACAAGATTATGAAAAGTATCATGAAATTCCTCCCTTCACAGTGAAGACTGACCCAAGCATCCTGTTAAATGATGAAGATCGTCCACGGTTATGGCGCAAAGGAACACACGCGAAGAAAAAGTTTTATAACCCAAGATCCCACTCTTGGATGTGATCGGCTTCACTGTCATCACTTTCTTCTCTAGTGAGTTTTCGAACTTATCTGGAAAGTCCCACTTCTGACAAACCAGAGGAAATCTTTGTGTAAGAGTTATGGTATATATGTGTGTATGTGTTTTGGCATTTGAAACACAAAGAAACAGTATGTAGGAGCTAATCAATGCAATTATGTGCAAACACAATATTTTTCATGCATTTAACGATTTTTTCTGAGCTAAACGACCCTGAAATTGAATAGCACTACAAATGAACTCTGAAAAGGCTGAAAGTTGGCATGATATCATCATTTCACCCCCATAGCATGTGTTAAAATGTTAAGAGGGTTACGACAAAAACTAGATGCACTTCTTGTACAAACTGGACAATCTGTTTCGAAGTATCACTGTTTCGGACGAAAACTCATCTGTTACAAAGATATTTAATTTTTAAGCTTATTTCAACTCCAGACTTTTTGTGCGTTCAATATAGACCATTCAAAGCAACGTCATCAATTTTCAGCGCTTTCTGACTTTATTTGCTATTTTTCATGCATTTAATGATTTTTTTGAGCCAAATGACGATAGAATTGAAAAGCACTACAAATAAACTCTCAAAAGGCTAAAACTTGGCATGGTATCACATTTCACACGCATAGGATGTGCTTAAAATTTGAGAGGCTTAGAGCAAAAACTAGATGCACTTGGTGTACAAGTTGGACAATCTATTTCGAATTATCACAGTTTCTCACGAAAACTCATCTGTTAGAAAGGCATTTAATTTTTAAACTTATTTCAGCTCTAGACTTTTTGTGCGTTCAATATGCACCATTCATAGCACATCATCATTTTTCAACCCTTTCTGACTTCATTTGCTATTTTTCATGCATTTAATGATTTTTTTGAGCCAAATGACCATGAAATTGAAAAGCACTACAAATGAACTTTGAAAAGGCTAAAACTTGGCATGGTATCATCATTTCACACACATAACATGTGCTCAAAAGTTGAGAGGGTTACAGTAAGAAATGGATGCACTTTATGTATAAATTGGACAATCTCTTTCGAAGTATGAGGTTTCGAACGAAAACTCATGTGTTACAAAGGCATTTCATTGTTTTAAACTTATATTAACTCCACACCTTTTGTGCATTAAATATGCATCATTTGAAGCCACATCATTAATTTTCAACCCTTTCTTACTTCATTTGCTATTTTCATGCATTTAATGATTTTTTGAGCTATATTACTAAAAGAGCTAAACAAAATCTACTTTTGATTAAGAAATCCATTTAAAATAACCTAAAAATTACCAAATTTAATGTAAGTATAAAAACACTAATATTAAACATCAATAAAAAGAATCACTCAAAAATCTATTTTTAAACTAAAGTTATTCGCAAACTAGTGATTCACACAAATTTCAAATGAATTCAAATTTAAACTATTTAAATTTGAAAACTACTAGCACTAACAGAAAGTTTGTAATTTTTTTACCTAAAGAAAAAATATTCATTCAAAAACTATAAATATTCTAACAATTGTTCCAAATCTAAAAACAGAAATTGTCTTGTTTAAAAAATCAAAACCAACCAAAAAAAAAAGAAAATAGACCTTTAGTCCCGGCTGGAGCCACCAACCAAGACTAAATGTCCCTTCCTGCACGATATTTGGGCCGCCAAAAAAGAGACATTTAGTCCCGGTTGGGGGGACTTAAGGTTAGTGCGAGTGGGCCACGCGCACCACCTTTAGTCCTGGCTAGTGGCTAGAGCCGGGAATAAAGACCCTTTAGCCCTGAGTCGTGGCTCCAACTCGGACTAAAGGTCTATGGTATATAACACCTCGCCTTCATGTCCCTGTGCCAGCCGCTGTCCGGGACACACATTTGGATCGAACCACCGACGACTCCGACGAAATCGACGCTCCCAGCTGCTCCTAATCACCGACGAGCCCCACAGTGAGCCCTCCGCCTGGTTCCTCCCTCTCCTTTCCACCTCGCCCAGCTGCGTGCGCCGCTGTGGTGATGACGGTAGCGCTCCTCCTCATCACTGCCTGCGGCGCCAACTCCACACTCGACGCCTTCCACGTCCCCCCTTGTCGAGGCCCAAGCCCATGTATGTATGGCGTCCGCCCCTCCCCTCTCTTGGCATGTCTTTACAACAGTCGTCTGCAGCTAGGCCTAAATATGTCAGGCGATTTGCAGAGGCGTCTCCAGTAGTAATGCCGGAATTTCGCAATCCTCTGAGGAGTCCTGGTAGGGTTCATGGCTCGACGTCGCCGGTGGTGGGCTTTTGGGGATCTATCTGGTTCTGTGTCCGTGAATTCGATGATCTGTCCGGATGCAGCTTAGGAGGGCAGGGTCATTGTAGGATGGTTCAAGTATTTGTATGCTGATTCGTTTATCTAGTATTCTACAAGTAAAAGTCCTTAGGCTTTTGCAACTTGTGTAAAATTTGGGTTCAAGTTCATTTTAGAAACTTCTATGTTTTATTGTTGTTGTTCATCTTAACAACTTATGCATGTATAGCTCCTGGAAAACAAAAAATAGATGTTGAAATCCTTAATTTGTGTGATACATTTGGCATTTATTTTTAAATGCTAATTTGAATATAGCATGTTATAACTTGTATAGCATTTGGGGAAGGGCCGCGCTATTTTAGATAGCACGACATGCCAGTGTATTTTTTGCCTATGAGAGCAACAAGTTCAACTGGCATGATGCCAATCTGACTCCTAGTGAAAGCCGGTGAGGAGTCCCCGACGATCGCCGCTGAGGAGTCCTCGATGATTGCCGGAGGAGTCCCCGATGATCATCGGTGAGAAGTCCCCGACGATCACGGGAGGAGTCCCCGACGATCGCCAACGAGGAGTCCTCGAGGATCGCCAGAGGAGTCCCCGACGATCGTCAGAGGAGTCCTCAACGATCGCCGGTGAGGAGTCCTCGACGATTGCCGGAGGAGTCTCCGATGATCGTCGGTGAGGAGTCCCCAAAGATCGCCAGAGGAGTCCCTGACGATCGCCGGTAGAGTCCCCGACGATCTCCGAAGGAGTCCCTAATGATCGTCGGTGAGGAGTCCCCGATGATCGATGGAGATCGAGGAGTCCCCGACGATCGCCTGAGACCGATGATAATGTTATATATGATCATATTGTTGCATTTACTTGTATTGATTGCATATCTCCGGTTTTTCTTATTGAATGCATTCTAATTGTTTTATATTTCTTCTTGATTAGTTAAGCTATAGACGGTAGAGAGAGAACCATGATCAAGAGTATGTCTTGTTCGACATGATACGCTTCAAAAACGAAGAGAATGAAGAAGCAGATGATGTCTCACAATATCTTAACCCATCCGGTGAGGGAATTGAGGAAGAACAACCAAGAGATGAAGTGGAACCACACAATGATGGCGAAGAATGTTTTCTCCAAATAACAATGTCCGGCCAGGTATATACATTTGGCCTCTAGTGATCATTATATTTATTAATGAATTTGTATATATATTAATGAATCTTTCTGATTTTATCCCTCCTGATCGAGCAAATCTTCTACAAGCAGGGCAGTAAGAGGCCCCTGCCAAAAAATTTCCCGAGGGCATAAAGTACAACATCGACGAGATCACACCAGGTGGCGAACCGATTGCTCCCAAAAAGAATGCGGACAAATTTGTACATCAATGCAAAGTTCTTATCACGGACCAAATCCCAATCTCCTTTCAAGAATGGAATAGGCCAAAGAAAGATCGAAAAGTTAGTTTCATGGACGAAAGAGCAAAAAATCTGCTTTGGGATACACTCATGTCACATTTCACCCTACGAGATCATTTCTTAGATGCACAACGGGAGAAAGTCAATAAGTTTGCTTAAGAAGATGTCCACACAATTATGCAACTGGAAGATAAGGTTATGGGGTGACTTCGGCAAACAAGACAAGAATATAGAATTCAGTGGACCATACGAGAAGGTAAAAGATCACTCGGACTTATTTGTGGAGTTCAAGCAATTAGAAACAACTAAGGACCGGGTGAGGATAAACAAGCTAAATGCTCAGAAAAAAAGAGTGGCACCATTTTGTGTGGCCAGGTGGCTACAAGAGTGGAATGCCTAAGTGGGATGAGTCTGAGCAAAAGATGATTGATGCAGGGGTCATTTCAAAAACATTGGCTTGGCCCGATAGGTGCAGGAATTGGTTTTATGCGCTTGGGGGAAAGTGGGACCCAAAGACATGGGAGATTCTGGAGTAGCAAGTCTTAAATATGCCTCTAACGCTTTAATTGTTGCAATACAAGATGCTCGAACGGGGGTGTCCCATCCTGGCAGAGAGAACGACGAGCTTACACGTGCCCTCAAGAATCCTGAACACCCGGGACGAACACGAGGCAAAGGCGTTGTTCTGTGGGTTGAGTGGTTTAAGGGCTGGAACGCCTTTTACAAAAGCCGTTCGAGAACATGGAGACAGCCAAGAAGAAGTAGGATGCTGGCCGGCTTGAAAAGGTAGAATCAAAGAACATAGAGTTGGAACGCAAATTCTTGCGGCAGCACGACCATATCGACACACTTAGCCAGCAAAGGGCGTCTCAGCGGCTGGAGCAACCAGATCCAGCATTGGATAGTATCGACCCATCGATGCCGAAAAGCAGCGTCGGTTCCATGGGGGTCCTGGCCGACGATGCACTGCTGGCTCGCTACCCCGTGGATGAAATCACAGGGTCAAAAAGTTGTGAGATACACATCAAACTGAAGAACATGTCCATGAAGGTAGTGGCCAACTATGCTTTACCAAATCCCCGTGAGGCAACCTTCCATTGCAATCCAATTATAGCTGGCTATGCCCGTGTCGGGGTGGATGAAGTGATGCGGGGATATGAGTCACTAGAGCTCGACATTCTTGGAGGTGAAGGGCAACAAACACTCCGAGAAGTCTTATCTGGTCTATGCTTATGGAGGAAGGACTGCATCGACTTTCCAAGGCCACCGACTCCTCCTGCAAGTTTGTCGCGTTAGCCGACTCCATCCCACCCCGACACAGAGTGCAGTGCTAGTCCGCCACCACGTCAATAGACTCCATCCCACCCCGACGCGGAGCCAACGCGAGTCCGCCACCATGTCAGCCGACTCCACCCCGCCACCCTGAGACGGAGCCCAGGCAAGTCCGTCGCCATTTCGACTTCTGGAGCGTCAGCAGACAACAAAGCAGAAGAGAGAACCAAGGAAGAAACCCCCTCCTGCCAAAAAGAAGTTGGCTTACGAGATGTACGAGGGGGAAATCAAGGCCCAAACGACTTTCGAATTGAAGGCACATTTTGGACCGAAACCGCCCCCGCCGCCAAAAGAGATAGTACCTCTCAAAACCATACAACATGTTGTGGAGAATCTTGCTAAACCACCTCCGGAGAGAATGCGATCAGACTATGAACGCTCTATTAGCAAGTCATATCATGAACAACAAAAGAAGGAGTCGAGCGGTAGTAATAAAAGCGGGAAAACTGTCCCCCAGCTGGGAGAACATGCAGTGCAATCGACCCCGCCGCTCAAGGTGAGTATCAAGGTAACCGACGCTGCTGATAGAGATATGGATAATTAGGTTAGTGTCACTATTGAACAACTCCTAGGCACTGAGGAAATGCCCAGGGTGGAAGAGGATAAGTTAACATGGAAATATGTCGTCGGGCAACCTCTTGTCAGGCCTGAGGAGGTCCCGCTTCTATCAACGCAAATGTACAAATTGCATAACTGGTACGTGAGGGAAATAAAAGTCGGGCGAGAGAGCCTCATGGTGAAAGTCAAGCCAGATCATTTGTTCAATGAAAAATATTTGTGGATAGAGTTTCCAGAATTGTTTCAGTTATTCAATCAAGACGCACTCGACAAATCGCTCATCAATTGCTATTGTGTGTAAGTGATTTCTTTCTGTAATTGAAGTCTCTAGCCCATCAGCTCGTTCATTGCCTGTAATTATCCTCACTATATTCTTTTCTGTGGTGTTATGCAAAAAGAAGATGTTTGAAATGAAAAGAGATGGAGTCTTTAGCATTGGCTTCACTGACCCAAATATCATTTATGAAAATATGGTAATAGAGTACAAAGATGAAACTGAGGATAACTTGTATACGTTTTTGAAGGTACTAAATACCCAACCAGAAATACCATTTCCTTACAACTTCAGTTGAGTGTTACTGTCTTGTACTATAATTTCTATTCTGCTTACTCGATGTTAAGTGCACATAGTAGTTGATGAGTTATCTATGCCCGCTTATACAACGCAGGTTCCACTGGATCCTGGTAATCATTAGTGTTGACGAGGGAAAAGTTGAAGTACTCGACTCACTAAAAAAAGACCCTAAAGAGTACATGAACCTAAAGTATGCTCGATAGGTAATTTCATTCATTATCACATTATGTCGGCCTCTTTAGTTCATTTACTAATATCAAGTAATCAATGACTTCTTTATTCTTTTTCTTTGTCGGGTAGGGTTTGGACATGGTTCATCCAGAGATTCCCGATGAATGAAAAAAGGAGCTCACATGAAAATGGCCCAAGGTAATTAAGTAGTACTAGCTACGTCTGCGCATCTCTTTAGTTCTACTTTTAATACCATTATCATGCTTGATTATTATCTGACTGAATTCTATTCTCGTAAAGTGGTGCGTGCGGCAGGATCAGAGGAATAATCTCTGTGTATACTATGTTTGCGAGAACATTCGCTTTATGACCGAACGGTGCAGAGATAAAAGACATCTTTGGATATGTAAACACTATTCATATTTTTTATCATGATCTACTATATATACACACAACTAATATGTTCATATTGGTCTCCTTTTTAAAGATGGCCAAGATGCGGAATAGGCTTCTAGCAAAGGACCGCATACAAACACTTCAAGAGAAAATGGCGGAATTTTTGCTTGAGTAGGTCATATCTCCCACGAGAAATACCACTACACCTAATACTTGCATGTAATGATCTGCAAGTTGTAGGAGAAATTTAATCATAGAATTTCTCGTACAACCATATGCACACACACACACACGCACATAGGGTAAAGTATGTAGAGCGTAAAATGTGTTTGAAATGAAAAAGAATTAAATGGAAAACACAAAATGAAAAGCAAAAATAAATCCTTAAACCCCAAAGCATTTAGTCCCGGTTGATGTCACCAACTGGGACTAAGGGTCCCCCCTCCCCCGGCGCGCGTTGCCAGCCACGTGGAAGGGCTTTAGTTCCGGGTCATGGCCAACCGAAATAATGTCCGTTTTAATGCACATTTCTGGAGATGCCCTTATATTAGATAGCAACATGTGCAGTATACAGTGCACGAACCTTAAAGCATCTCTAGCAAACCTCTTATATCACGTCGAGCTCTAAAATAACTATCATTTTACAGCTTTAGGCAGTAAAAGCGACCCAAACATACCCCTTAAACGCCCCTGACCTTTCAATTTTTATGAGGGACGCGGTAAATTGCCTCCGACCTGACCCGCGAAAACATAGGATTTCCTCCCGTCCCGTCGATGCTCTGTATACTACGAAAGAAGTTGGCGGGAGGGACATCTCAGCCCGCGCGCGTTCCATCCCCATTCCATAGCCAACTGCCGTCGTTGCGGCCCGCTCATCGCCTTTGATTCTGGCGCACCTCTTTGCTGATATCCCGGATCCGTCGTGCCCAGCCACCCTAGGTCCCCTCCGCCCCATATCCGCCACGCCCAGCTGCCCCTGATAAACCGCTGCCCGCCTCGAGTCGCTCCCTGTCCCGGATCCGTCGGTGAGTCCTTTTATACCACTTCAAGTTTGATTTAACAAAGGACTTCCATTCATGCGAGCTCTGTTGCGATTTGTAGATGAATTTGAGCCCTTGCGAGCAATTTTTTCTTGAGTATTTGTCCTTGTCTTACGACTCGTACATAAAGACGTTGCTCGAGAACAACCAGTAACAGATGGTGGTGGTGATCCTCGCCGTGAAGGAGCTTGAGGATAGGAACATAATGAGACGGCGAGGATCGACCATTGGTCGTCTTTGCATCCCTCACAACTGCCATCTCAAGAATGATATTCTCATGCAAGACTACTTCACGGCGTCACCTACGTATCCGCCAAACTTCTTCCGAAGAAGGTTTCGAATGCATCGATCCCTCTTCATAAAAATAGTACAAGCTTGCAAGGCCAATTCTCGTTTTTTTACCCAAATGATAAACTTTGCGGGGTTGAAAGGTTTAAGCACATATCAAAAAATCTCGGCATCTATGCGGGCGATTGCATATGGCATTCCGGCTGACTATGTCGATGAGTATCTTTGCGTTGGCGAAGATACTACAATTGTGTCAGTGCATAGGTTGGCCAAAGTGATCGTCCGTGTCTTTGGTCCTGTCAATCTTCGTGCACCGAACGAGGAAGACACTAAAATATTGATGAGAACAAATGAGAGACGAGGTTGGCCGGACATTCTGGGAAGCATTGACTCCATGCATTGAGCTTGGAAAAATTGCCCGAAGGCATGACACATGCAATATTGTGGCAAGTCTACCGATGCAAATATTGTGCTAGAGAGCGTTGCATCAGAGGATTTATGGATTTGACATTGCTTTTTAGTATGCCGGATACTCTCAGTGATATCAATGTGTTGCATCAATCTCATTTGTTTGTCAGACTTGCTAGTGGTGATGCTCCTGCTTGCAACTACACGATGAGTGGGCATCAGTACACGAAGGGCTGCTATCCTGCTGATGGTATTTACCCTTCTTGGTCTACATTATTCAAGTCCATCAAGAAACCCGAAACTAGGAAGGAAATTGAATTTGCAAAGGTACAAGAGGTTGCCCGAAAAGATATTGAAAGAGCCTTTGGGGTTTTACAAGCTAGGTTTGTCATTGTTCGTGTACCTCCTCGTCTTTGGGACCAACAAATCATGAAGAACATCATGACATATTGTTCGATTCTTCACAGCATGATCATCGAAGATGAGAGAAAACTGAACTTGGAGTTCTTCTATGACAATGTTGGTAGCCATGTGAAGCCTTCTAGAGACCCTGTCCGCATGCAAACATTCGTTCCGATATAACGGGAAATTGAAGACTCAAACACTCACCACCAGCTTCACGACAATCTCATTCAGCACCATTGCCAAATGCATGGGCTGTAATAAAACCCGCCACTTTCAAATTTACTTAGTTGAACTCATGCTTGATTTTTTTTATCATTGTTTGTATTCAAAACAATTCCTGTATTAAATTTTAAGCTTAATTCTTAAATTTGAATGCTTATTTGGATAACTCTTGTATTATAATATTCAGATTTTAATTTTCGTTTTATTGGTTAAAATCGCAGTCAATTGCTTTCGTGTGGTTTTACGGTTTTAGAACCAATCGATTGCGATGGAACAGAGCCCGTAAATCCGAGCTGTAAAAGAGAATATTTACCGCTTGGATTTGCGGCCTCTATTCGACCGCAACCATTTGGTCCTTTAAACCGTATTTTTCTTAGTCTTTATCCACAGTTTAAGGGTCGCGGCTTCTAGAAATGTTCTTAGATATTTTTTGTTTTTTAAAACAAACCTTACAAAAAGTTACTACTATATACAACAACCAGAATCACCATCAAGAAACTTTGTTTTTAGTTAAATTAACCCTACGACGCGGCTCCGACGGGTGTTTCTACTTTGTAGATGTGTTGGCAAGCCAACAACACAGAAGCGATGTTATCTAGTATCAGTTCACATACGAACCAACCTGTGGTTGGATGATTAAAATCTCTGGGTCCAGACGCATGTATATAAATATTTACGTCTGTACTGTGTAAAAAAAAATACTAGTCCACATGTCATGTCACTTGTAACTCATCCAGTCCGTAAGTCGTTCAAACCACAAAAATGGACGAGACGTTGGCTTGAGTGAAAACTAAACTGGTTTTGCCAGCTATAGGCCTATAGCTTACCTCCGCAAATGTACACGCGCGCTAAGGGACAGGAAGTGGATAACTTAGTTATCTTGACCATCGGTGCATGTGTTGCAGAGAATCCCTTTGACCCGTAGCATAAGTACGTACACGACGGCGAACTCGTGTTCACACTCCATTTCTTTTGTTGCGAGATGCTCATGGATAATGGATCACACGTCAGTCGGAGCCGTCACTGTTTTCCTTTTGCTCTCGCAGGAGCCGTTCGATCTGACATCCAAGAGCTCGTATCATGATATCACCTAAACAATAGTAGATTATTAGCTAGCTATAGTATCAACCATGCTCTAAGTGCACATACCTCCAAGTACAGAACAACTCCATTGTTTTTGGACAGTTCTCCAAGCAGCTAGCTGTGCAATAAAAAGAAACCTCTGTTGTGGCGACACGTGCATTTCGTGTCTACTTACATACATCATGCAACATTAGTTTACGTGAGCATGGATGGACGATTCAAAAGGAACGTGCATGCGACCAACAGCTCGCGGAGAGTAAAACAAAACCATCGACAGTGTGTGTGAACGCCCGACCGCCTTCTGTTGCGAGTCAAAACTTATATCACTCAGCGGAATATTTGGCGCTCGTCAAGCTAAACTATTCGCCGGTGGTCAAGTTAACTTATCCTGCACCTGCTTGCCTGTCGTTAGTCGAGGCGGAGAACGATCAAATAATTGAACCGACGATCATATAATTGAACCGCGCGCACGTTTGCACTGCAAACTTCGCAGAGGTAAGCTAGCCGGCCACTTATTTTTCAGTGAAACTAATCAGTGCAAACACATCAGTGTTATTCCGTCAAAAAAAAACAACAACAGTGTTATGGTTTGAATGAATGGCCGTAGACTGGTTGACTGAATGAATAAGTTGCACATGCAGAGGCGAATTCATAAACAGGCCTGGTGGCTGTGCTATGGAATGAACATACCGTGCATGAGTGTGTGTGTGCGCGCGCGCGCGTGTGTTGCCTTGTACTCCCTCCGTTTCTAAATATAAGTTTTTTAAGATATTTCACTAGGTGACTACATACAAAACAAAATGAGTGAATATACACTTTAAAATATGTCTACATACATCCGTATGTAGTCCTCTAGTAGAATATCTAGAAAGACTTATATTTAGAAACGGAGGGAGTATTATTTGGTCTACAGGCTCGTTGAAAAAAAAAGGAAAACTTTGTACGGTTTTGGCACTCGTCACGATTGTGATGCAAGGCATTAGGGATTTGATGCAAATCCAATATTATATTAAGCTCTTGGCATTTGGCAAAAGGCAGCGTATCACCTCAATACAATACAATACAATACTACAATACTCCGGATTAAACACAATGTATTTCACGAGCGAGCACATGTGCGCGCGTACTAGGACGGTGGTCACCGTGCTTGCATGGATCGCCTCCATTGCATGCATCTGCACAAATTCATTGGTTACAAGCAGCAGTACGCCGACCACATGTCGTGTCATGCATGGCTTAAGATGAGAGTATCGGAATCAAATCATGGCGGAGGGCCCGGCCGGTGTCGACAAAATCAGGCGGCGGTGTACGTATATGCATGTGAAGACAGCTTCAGGGGTCGATAGTCGTTACTGTCAGTAGCGTCAGTGTATATGCATAGTTACTGTCTGATGCCACGTTGTTCTCACAGAAGAATTCGACTGGGTCGTCATTTTCATGTAATATTTGTAGCACTCTACAAGTATTTTCATGGATCTGGGGCCGTGCTAATTGGCGGTTATCTATCCTCTCGGCAAGACAACGGCGGTCGCTTTCCGCCAGGGCTCTACCCGTGAATGCCGGCTGTGTGTGGCTACTACGTGAAAGCGATTTTCCATTTTCACATTTACACGTGGAGCAACTTCTGGCGTATTTTTACCGCATGAAAAACACCGAGTCATCTCTCTTAGAGCATGTACAGCTAGACTTGACAAATCCAGCCCTCAAGATCGCCTTGAACGGGGCATTGACCGATCGTACCTTAAATTCCCTTCTTACAACCACACATCTCAATTAACATACCTAAAATTCATATAAAATAATGCAACCACGTAAATGATCTAATACACATATTGTCCGGCTGCTATATCAGGATATGTCATCGGACTATCAAAATTTAACATGTTCTACATACATACTATGTATCTAGAATATCATCCACGGCTATCCTTGTCCTTTCCGACGCCCTTGTCGTCCTTGTCGTGAAAATAGCGGTCGAAAATGCAGTACGAATCGAGCTGAATTTACTCATCGCCAAAGTTGTCCGACCCATTGTTGTCCTCCTTCTCTTCCTTGAGGTCAATCAGGCCATGGAACGGACCGCCCGATTCTGCTCACGAACGAGGACGCATATGTTCCTCTGATGCCTCTTCTTTACAATGCATGCGTATATGGCTTCCTCCTCCACGGTAGCCTGCGCCGCCTCATCAGCTGCCTCCGCCACCGCCATGTCGGCAGCGAAGCAGGCCTCGGCCACGCTCATCCTTTCCTTTCCACGACAGGAACACCAATCCGGTAGCACTCATACTCCAACAGGACGGTGATGAGGAAATGAAGATTGGAAGGGTCCCGGGACGACCGTGATAATCCATCCCAGAAAGATCCGAGCGTCCGATATGTTGACGCGTCGAACTCATGTCGGACATATCCTGCCATCGGTCGGATGCAATCCTCCCGGGAGCGGCGGACGACCATCGCCTCCAAACCTCAAGGGGCGACATCCTAGTCGACGAATCCGGATTGGTCAGACTTAGATTCGATGTCGGTCATGTGAGTGAAGACCGGTCGGGAGATTGAATGGCGGAGTGAAGTGAAGTAGTTAGAGTTTGGTCCGGAAAGCGGATGGGGTTTAATATATATGAGGTCGGGTGGCCCAATGTGGTCCAGATCCGATGTGACCAACGCGCCATGACTTTTTTGTATTCATTCCATATTTAAACTATATATGAGGTAATGCCGGTCAGCCTGAATATTTAAGGCCGGTTTGAGGCATTCATTTGGACCGTCGTTTTTTTTGACTCGTCTTGGCCATTCATCCGGACATATAACGAGGGTTCGAGGGGTTCACTTGTAGATACTCTTGTTGACACAAGCAAACTATCTTTCTCTCGATGTGAGGTAGACCTCGGTAGATCAACTGGTTAAATACAATCTACCCAAAAAATGGAAAAAGAAATGGTTAAACCCAAAAACTCCGTGGCAAGGAGGGGATAAGATAAGTGCGGATGGTAGGAGTTTGTAGCCCGCGTATTCGATGCAAGTTGGACGTACGTGCTGTCCAGAAAAGGAAACAAGCTAGTATACCCCAAAGGTTTTATAAAAAACAAGCTGTCTTATATAAGCCAACCAACCGGTGGTTGAATGATTAAAGAAACAATGGTATCTTTAGCCTATCAAGGTTTCGGTCCTGTTGTTTGCATTTTTTTGAATTTATTTAAAAGAAATTGGCGATGCATATTTAGTGGAAAGAGATGTTCCATCGATGACGAGATGCCTACGGTGACTTCGTAAACCTTAAGAAAGACGTTCATAAGAGATAAAGTGTGTGTGTGCATTTATAGGGATGAGTCTATATATAAACTGTCTCATGTGATATAAACCTCCACATACAAGATTAGTAAAATTCGCATTTTCACAGGAAATGTTGGGTTTTATACGGTGGCGCTCTTAACCCATAACCATCCTATTTCCTTTTGGCAGTAAAAGCGGCCTTTTTGTAGTATCACACAATAAATTGAGGATGGACGTAAATTTGAAATAGAAAAATACCATAGTAGCAATCAAAGTTGTCGCTCACATACACTCACACCGCTATCAACACATATATGCATACTTTTATCCTTATGAACACTTTTGAGAAACTCAGTTGGCATATCATTTTGATATAGATGAAGTCATCACAAACATCTTTGTAGTCAACGAGAATGTCTCCTCCCACTAAATGCACATCACCGAAGGGCTTGCAATAAATTCAGAAAAATACAAGCATCAGTGTTAAGTTCGATACTTGAATGCTGGTGGACAGTGGATACCACTATCCTTCTAAACATTCAACCACAGGTTGATTCACAACGTAAATTTCAATTGGTTGAGCGTAAAAGGTTTGCATTTTAAAACCAGTGATCATAGTTAAAATTAGTAGTTAGGAGTACAAATATTGTGTCATTTGCAAAAGAATTTCTTACGAGCAAGTAAATAGCTATTTTTACGTTCGGAATTACTTATCACTCAAATGGATGTATCTAGATGTATTTCAGTACTAGATACATACGTTTGAAGGACTAGTGATTCCGGACGAAGGGACTACTATTTTTTTTATTGAACCTATAGGAATTATTTGCTCCAACAAATTTTCATATAAATTTACGATATAAGTTATTTACAATAAGATGAGAAGGCTAAGGCAAAGGCTAAAAGTGTATCAAAAATACATACAACAAAGATCAAAGAACAATTGCCATGGCATAGGGATTATCTGAACTCTTGCACCCAGTCTAATGGAGTTTATCTTTGGACCTTCCAATGGAGTTTATCTTTGATTTTGTGCCTGCAAGCATGTAATGCTGGCGTAATACGTCTGAAAATGAAATCATTTCAAGTGTTCCAAAGTGCCCAAGACACCAAGATGATGATGTCCATTGAGGAAGGTAGAGATATCGGGATCGCAAGTGATCAAGTTGTAACTAAATATCACCATGCATGGGAACCAAGTAGGACATATGTATTGCTAGCACATCTTTGCAAATCTGCAATGGAAGAATAGATGATCTTGTGTTTCCAAATGATAGTTATCACACATAACACATGTGTAGTCCTAAATGTATATTTTCTCTAGAACAACTCCCTAGTGTTTATTCTGCTAAATATTAGGAGCCAACAATACTCTTATGCCTTAATAGGGAACAAGATTTCTAGAGCCAAGTGATGGCTGGAATGATTGGCTTTTCACCAGTTTTCCGAAGCATAGACCTTTCTTACATGAAAAGTTTGGGAATCTTCATGATATTGCCAAATGTCAGCTCGGTCATGTCTCTCTCAAGATTGAATAAGTTGTTGCAAACCTTGAAACCGAGCATATGGTTCCTATGATAAAGGTAGAGGTAACAAAACAGACAAACCATCAATATGCAACACCTTAGCTAGTGAAATTTCACATTATTTACAAATGAAAAAGGGTTGGCCCATGTTGTATCTGTGTTGTTACAATTCCGTTTTCTTTCCAAAAAAAGTGATTAACTGGCTAGAACTAGCAAAGCATACTACATTTATCTTATCAACTTGGAGGAGCTTCAAGAAATCGCTCCACCAGAATGAGCACCAAGCTATCTAACTAGTAGGTGGTATATACTGATAATAAGAGCTGGAACTTGTTGCACAGAGGAGATGTCATGACCATTCAGAAACATGTGGACCATTTTTAAGAGTAAGTTGTCATTCCGGGCCTCAAGGTTTAAAATATCGAACCCTCCTTGTAACTTAAGTATGCAGATAAAATCCCAAGCTGCTAGAGGTGGGTTCTTTTTATATAGGTATTTGCCGCTCCAAAAGTATCACCTCTATATTTATCAAACATCAAAATAGTTCCGTTAAGATTTTGACACATCTCATAATGAAACGGGTAGAGAAGAGAGGACAAAATTAACCCCCAAGAGTATGTCACCATACCTTAGGAATTGAGAGTAGATGCTCAATCTTTGTAGAATCTCTCGTTTAGTGGGATAAAGCAATCCATCCTTGGCTTCAATATGCTCAAAGGCATCCCAAGTAGTATTTAAATGGGAATGATCCAACTTTGCAATTCAGAATATCAAACATGTTGTGGTTGTGATTATGAGGAATAGTGACCGGAACTAGATTCTCGATATCAAACTTTGAGGCCCAAACATGCAGAAAAACTACTGACAAAAAACATAAAGTGAGTCAACTATAAAGGGTATTCCTATAACCATAATTAGTATGTCATTTCATATTGGATCACATGATAATCTCTCCATGATTGTATGATGATAGTAGCATGCAATCTACCATCTGCATTGCATTATGTTGGATAGTTTGTAAGAAATCAGCAGTCGTGACAGAAAAAAGTGACAAAGAATCTAATTGTATTACTCCTCTCCTAAACTGAAACCCACAAACTCCATTACCACCAATGTGAAGTAGCATAGGAGAGAACTAAATCAACCCAGTTGCACCATTTTAGTACCAAATCCATTTTTCTGATGATGGTTACAATCATCTGATGTTCAATTTTATCAAAAGCTTTCTCAAAATCAAGCTTTAAGACAAGAATGGTTGTTTTGTATTTGTGACATTGATGTAGATACTCATAGGCACATGCAATACTGTCTTGAATGTATATAGATTTTAGTAACCATGTTGATTGATTTTAATCCATTCCAGGATGGTAGTAATGTTCAACAATTTTTCATGATGTGTTTATCTCTACATGTGAGTGTCCTCGAGGAGATTAACAAGCATAAGCAATTTTTTCCGTCTAACGATGAGGGTGTTCGGCTTGCCCTTCTACCTTGACCGGCTCAACATCCAGGCAAACCTTCACCGCAAGTCCATCATCGACTCTGCCACGTGCCCCCGATGCGCAGCTGCACCCGAGGACCGAGCTCACATGTTCTTTCACTGTGTGGCATCTCATGCCATTTGGGATGACATACTCTCCATCCATGCTCTACCCCCTTCGCAGATCTGTGGACCTCGCATGGGCACTCGAGTCTCCCTGAGTCTGTGTGGCCTTTTATTCTTCTCCTTGTCATTTGGAAAATTTGGAACGCTCGTAATGCAAAAACATTTAGGAACTTAGATGTTCCTCCTTTCGATGTAATCAAGGGTATCATTGCGGATCTCACATTATGGTCTCACCATCTGAAGAAGGTGGAGGACAAAGTTCAAGCCGGCTTGTGACGGGACTTCTTGCCTCCGGGAGTAGCAAATCAACGTATAAAGTGGTTCGACAAGTGTTGTTCAACCTTCATGGTGGGGCCCTTTATCCCTTGCCCGACGATGGTGAGGATGCTGCTATAGATGGTGGCAAAGGTAGCTAGCAAGGTTATTAATTGCAGCATGACTATACGTACTGCAATCTAGTTTCTATTTCCAGGATCTCGTTTGCAAAAAAGGAGGACATGTATGTAATTTTGATTCCTTCCACGGTCTTTCTTAGGCCTCCTTTGGTTTATATTTCTTTTGCAGGAATTGTATAGGACTTATGTAAAAAAACTATTTTAGAGGCCTTTGATTTGCAGGATCATAATTGTATTCCTTTATGGGATTGATTCCTATCATCCATATTTCAAAGGAAAAGAAATGTTATGTCAAACTCAATGGCGAATAGATCCTATTATATGAACCAAATGACATTTCTTTTTCTATCCCACTCATATGATTTGAGATACATGTCATCTCACTTACTATAATTCTCCTATTTTTTATGATATTCCTGTCATATGAACCAAATGAGGCCTTTGTGTTGTATTACTTTTGACTTTAATCTAACAGATACTCGGTTGGTCCCGTTACCTTGTAAACAATCAGACTTTTTTTAAGGTTTAAATCATGGACGGGTTCGGCCGACGTCACGAACATGACGCAAAGCCATTAGGGTCGTGAACTCTTGATGCCATGCTACTACTCCCTCCGTCTCGGTGTATAAGTCATCTTAGGTTGTGCACCGTGACCAAGACGGAGAGGAAAATGAGAGAAATCAATGCTAATTTGCTAATTAATACCATTGCATGCAATGAATTGACCAATGCATGTTGTGCTAGTTAGTCTCAAGTCATTAAAAACATACATGCCCCACGTCTCTTAGGCTGCCCGTAATGGTAGTATCATAGGTAGTATCATGCATGCCAACTAGGCATTTTCGATGAGGTGACATAGAATTAAATGAAGAAAGAGAGGGTTGAGTATCATATCATGATACCGTATCATATTAAATGATGTGCTACTATGTGTCTTGCATGACAATAAATGAACTACACTATGATACTAACATATGGTACTATGCATTACGGATGTGGTATCATACACTACTATCATATGCATGATACTAACCATTACAACTAGCCTTATTGGTTGATTCCTTTATTCATGTCAAAAAATAAGAAACCAGGTGAAAGTTAATGCATCGTGCCTAAGTGTTTTGGGATTATTTGATTTTCGTAAGGTGACTTATTCACCGAGACGGAGGGAGTACTAATTTATCAGCAGCCTGTATCCTATCTCCTTAATCACTGGATTGAAGACAATGTATTTCACGAGAGTGAACACATGTGCATACACGTGGTACTTACTACGACGGCGATCTCCGTGCGTATTACCTTCATTGTATGTATCTGTGTAACTAACATGCGTTGCATATCAGAATCAAATCCTGGCGCAGGCCTCATCCGGTCTCGCCAAAAGCAGGCAGTGGTATACGAGTGTCAGGGATGATGCGGTGTTCTTTTACACAAAATTATGCGTGTGTCAGGGATGATGCCGTTTTCTATTTCTTTTTGTTTTTTAATACGTTATTCACTAAGTAATATCAGAAGAGTTTAAATTTCCTGGCAATAGAAGAGAATGAGAGTTTAAATTGTCAATTCGTCATGGTAGATGATGAGCAAGACAGATTCAAGAAGATGGCCGAACAAGACATCATCTACACCCTGATTTCTAGCTAGCCAAGCTAGATGATGAGCACGAGTATCTTTTATCTCTTACTATCTCTTACTAGGTACCATGGGGCTTGTGTCATTTTTGTGTCGTTCTCTCTGGATTCGGATTTTGGACGTCCGTTGATTCCTTCCTGCCGGAAGGATGGGTTCTGTGAAGCTAGGCTCCAAGTTGGATGCTCCTCTTTCATGAGGCGAAGCCAATTAAACTATGCTAGCTAGTAAAGTCCCTTTTGCCGCCCATGGTTGCCACTTGACTACTTGAGACATAAATGATTCATGTACTTGCAAATTAGAAGCTTCTTAGCCGACACTAAATAGTTCCATATGATTCTCTCACCCTTTTATATTCGATCGGTGAAAAGGCCTATTTCATTCGGTGAGTTGTTGAGAATTTAGATTCCTGTCGCAAACAAGCCCCATGTAAATATTACTCTGATTTATTCTGAGGTTCTGAAGAAAAAAACGGCAAGTGTAAATATTGTGTTGGCTGCTTTTTAGAGGCATATGATAAAAGTGGGGAAACATTAGAATCCTCTAACAACAGAGTGTTACGGTTTACTGTATACTTCCTCCGTTCCTAAATATAAGACCTTTTAGATATTGCACTATGAACTACATTCGGATGTACATAGACATATTTTAGGATATAGATTTACTCATTTTACTCCATATATAGTCTCCTAGTGTAATCTCTAAAAGGTCTTATATTTTAAAACGGAGGAAGTACATCATCGGCTCATTTATAACACGACTTTGTGATGGATGCATGTTTTTTTTTTTTTTTTTTTTTTTTTTTTTTTTTTTTTTTTTGCGGGTGAAACATTTGTGTTACTCAACTCATAAGGTTCATACAATCTATCACAGCTAGCTCCATAGCAGCGTCAGGCTCCGAACCTATCCAAGTTATGGTTCTGCCATCTAAACGAGCAAACTTAGCTAAATTATTACTAACTTTTATTTCGACTACGATTTACGTGAATACTTCAAGAATCATGGAGAGAGATAAAATATCTTATTTCCTCAACAAGCGAAGAGTAGATCGATCTGTCCACCCCCTTAGAATGAGCCAACTTAACTGCAACAATAAAATCCATCTCAATTTTAATTGGTAGGTCACTCCTCTGGAGAGAAAACGACAAATCTTTCATACAAGTGCATAATTCAGCTTCCAGGGCATCACGACATGAGAAAAATTATTATGTAATCTCTCTGGTCCTTTTTGCTCTTCGCATATAAGATTTTTTCGAAGTCAAATTCCGTAAAGTTTGACCATAGTTGTATGAAAATATATCAATAAATATTTACAATACTAAAGTTATACAATATAAAAATCAAATTCATGACGCATCTAATGATATTGATTTCATATTACTAATATTTATTTATTTTCTTATAAAGTTGAAACAACTTTACAAAGTTACTTGAGACAAATCTTATATAGAAGTATAAAAAGGAGTACATCAAGAATGCAAGAAATTGTTTATATCTTTATATCGAATTCATGACGCATCTAATGATATTGATTTCATATTATTAATACTTATTTTTTTTCTTATAAAGTTGAAACAACTTTACAAAGTTACTTGAGACAAATCTTATATTCGAAGTATAAAAATGAGTACATCAAGAATGCAAGAAATTGTTTATATCGCCCCTTGTACGTTTGTCCCGCGCACTTCCTATATGCTTACACATTCTTCCAAAGAATGCATAGTCTTCAAATTTATATACATAATTTCCACTTGCAGTGTGGAACTGTATAGATGCATGCATGTGCATATATACTGAAATTATATGGCTGAGGTTGGGGTTGGGGTTGGGCCATTGGACCACACAATAGCGAAGGAGTCTCTATCCGACCTTACTTGCGGTAACACAATATACTACTGGTGACTGGTGAGCGAGCTTGGAGAATACAACGTTGCACTAACCATCACATTGTGTTAGCAAGTTAACATGTCGCTCTAAACTAATGGCCCCGCATCACGGGCAGCGTCACCATCATGACGTGGGCCAACTCGTCCACCCCCCATCGCCAAGTTGCCCCTACTCTACTCCTCAACATGGACTGCTATATATACCCTCTCCAGCAGCAGAGCAACGCACACCAGTCACCACCAATCACCACCAGTTCCAACAATCATCGGAGATAGCCCTAGCTAGCTAGCTAGCTTGTGGAGGCCTAGTGAGTGAGCTTTGGTAAGCGCAGGCATGGACGAGCTTTACGTCCAGTCACTGGTGCTGGCTGCGGTGGCGGTGGCGCTGCTGCAGGTGCTGAAGGTGTTCCTGAACCCTGTGAGGGAGAGGGCGCCGCCGGGGCCGTGGAAGCTGCCGGTGATCGGCAGCATGCACCACCTGGTGAACGTGCTCCCGCACCGCAAGCTGAGGGACCTGGCGGACGCGCACGGCCCGCTGATGATGCTGCAGCTCGGGCAGACGCCGCTGGTGGTGGTGTCGTCCAAGGAGACGGCGCGTCTGGTGCTCAAGACCCACGACACCAACTTCGCCACCCGGCCCAAGCTCCTCGCCGGCGAGATCGTCGGCTACGAGTGGGCCGACATCCTCTTCTCCCCCTCCGGCGACTACTGGCGCAAGCTCCGCCAGCTCTGCGCCGCCGAGATCCTCAGCCCCAAGCGCGTGCTCTCCTTCCGCCACATCAGGGAGGACGAGGTAATTAATTAACTGAACGTGGCAACAAAAAACGCCACACTGATAATGGAACTTGCAAGTAGGAGAGTACTAGTCAAGTGCAGTTGTACGTACAGCTACACCTACACGTACGGCCGAAAAGTTAAGTACGTAACACAGAACCGTCACGTGAAAAAAATATCGGCACCACAAGTACTTCGGCATGTGTTAGTGTGTGCGAAATTATGAGACTTGCGAATGAACAGTGTTTGATTCGTCCGCTCGATTCGTGTTGACGCATGCTCACATGCAGGTGCTGATGCGGGTGGAGCAGATCCGCGAGGCGGGGCCGTCGACGCCGGTGAACCTGAGCGTGATGTTCCACAGCGTGACCAACAGCATCGTGGCGCGGGCGGCGTTCGGGAAGAAGCGGAAGAACGCGGCCGAGTTCATGGCGGCCATCAAGTCCGGCGTGGGCCTGGCGAGCGGCTTCAACATCCCCGACCTCTTCCCGACGTGGACCACCATGCTCGCCACGATCACCGGCATGAAGCGCAGCCTCGAGGGCATCTACACCACGGTGGACGCCATCCTGGAGGAGATCATCGAGGAGAGGAAGGCCGCCCGCGCCGAGAAGATCAAGGCGGGCGCCGAGAACGTGGACGAGAACTTGGTGGACGTGCTCATCGGGCTGCAGGAGAAGGGCGGCTTCGGGTTCGACCTGAACGACAGCAGGATCAAGGCCATCATCCTGGACATGTTCGCGGGCGGGACGGGGACGTCGGCGTCGGCCATGGAGTGGGGGATGTCGGAGCTGATGCGCAACCCGAGGGTGATGAAGAAGCTGCAGAGCCAGATCCGGGAGGCGTTCAAGGGGAAGGCGACGGTGACGGAGGCCGACCTGCAGGCGAGCAACCTGCAGTACCTGAAGCTGGTGATCAAGGAGGCGCTGCGGCTGCACCCGCCGGCGCCGCTGCTGGTGCCCCGGGAGAGCATCGACCACTGCGAGATGGAAGGGTACACGGTCCCGGCCAAGTCGCGCGTAGTGATCAACGCGTGGGCCATCGGGCGGGACCCCAAGTACTGGGAGGCCGCCGAGGAGTTCCAGCCGGAGCGGTTCGAGGACGGCGCCTTGGACTTCACCGGCAGCAGCTACGAGTTCCTCCCGTTCGGCGCCGGGCGCAGGATGTGCCCCGGCTTCAACTACGGGCTGGCCAGCATGGAGCTCGCCCTCGTCGGCCTGCTCTACCACTTCGACTGGTCGCTGCCGGAGGGCGTGGCCGACGTCGATATGGAGGAGGCCCCCGGCCTCGGCGTGCGCCGCCGCACCCCGCTTATGCTCCTCGCCACCCCCTTCGTCCCGGCGGCCGTCGCATAGCCACGTTTGGCTGCATGCATGCATGCATGCATACGCATGCTGGCTTCGTACCAACCTATGTCCTATGGTGTGTGTGTGTCCGTCGGTCCGTCCCATCTATTATCTGCTACCCACGAGCGCTGTGGTACCAGTAAGGGTGTGTATCAGTTGAGTACGTTTCTTGTATTGATGTATGTGCGTCACGTGCAGTGTAATTGAGGCCCTAATAATTGAGGCCGATCGATCTGTAAGTAAACTGTATCTGCATATCTGCATGAATAATTGAATTGTTAGAGCATACCATACGCCTATAACGATACGTCAATAATGCTACACTTATGGACAGTTTATATGCTTTGTACTTATAGATCCATCGTGGCATCACGTGATTGGAGCAATTAAACGGCTGGTTCCACATCTTCCCTCCATGAACCACAACTTTCAAGCCACACACGTGTGTAAGATGGTTTTGTATCAAACCATCCTTAAGTGTAGAATTAATTCTCAAATATGCAAAAATAATTTTAATAAACCTTTGTAAGAGATGAGTTCTCGTTCGAAACGCTCATACTTCGAGAGAGATTGTCCGTTTTGTACACGAAGTGCATCCAGTTTTTGTCGTGGCCCTCTCAACTTTTTAACACGTGCTATGTGGGTGAAATGATGATAGCATGCCAACTTTCAACATTTTCAGAGTTCATTTGTAGTGCTTTTCAATTTCAGGGTCAGCTAGCTCAAAAAAAAAGTAAATGCACGAAAAATACCAAAAGAAGTCAGAAATTGTTGAAATTCTGTGATGTGCCTTTGAATGGTGCATTTCGAACACACAAAAAGTATGGAGTTCAAATAAGTTCAAAAAAATGAAATCCCTTTGTAAGAGATGAGTTCTCGTTCGAAACCCTTATACTTCGAGAGAGATTGTCCGTTTTGTACACGAAGTGCATCCAGTTTTTGTCGTAGACCTCTCAACTTTTTAACACATGCTATGTGGGTGAAATGATGATAGCATGCCAACTTTCAACATTTTCAGAGTTCATTTGTAGTGCTTTTCAATTTCAGGGTCAACTAGCTCAAAAAAAAAAAGTAAATGCACGAAGAATACCAAATGAAGTCAGAAATTGTTGAAATTTTGTGATGTGCCTTTGAATGGTGCATTTTGAACACACAAAAAGTATGGAGTTCAAAAAAATGAAATCCCTTTGTAAGAGATGAGTTCTTGTTCGAAACCCTAATACTTCGAGAGAGATTGTCCGTTTTGTACATGAAGTGCATCCAGTTTTTCGTAGCCCTCTCAACTTTTTAACACATGCTATGGTGGTGAAATGATGATAGCATGTAAACTTTCAACATTTTCAGAGTTCATTTGCAGTGCTTTTCAATTTAAGGGTCAACTAGCTCAAAAAAAAAGTAAATGCACGAAATATACCAAATGAAGTCAGAAATTGTTGAAATTTTGTGATGTGCCTTTGAATAGTGCATTTTGAACACACAAAAAGTACGGAGTTCAAATAAGTTCAAAAAAATGAAATCCCTTTGTAAGAGATGAGTTCTGGTTCGAACCCCTATTACTTCGAGAGAGATTGTCCGTTTTGTACACGAAGTGCATCCAGTTTTCGTCGTAGCCCTCTCAACTTTTTAACACATGCTATGTGGGTGAAATGATGATAACATGCCAACTTTCAACATTTTCAGAGTTCATTTGTAGTGCTTTTCAATTTCAGGGTCAACTAGCTCAAAAAAAATAAGTAAATGCACGAAGAATACCAAATGAAGTCAGAAATTGTTGAAATTTTGTGATGTGCCTTTGAATGGTGCATTTTGAACACACAAAAAGTATGGAGTTCAAAAAAATGAAATCCCTTTGTAAGAGATGAGTTCTCGTTCGAAACCCTGATACTTCGAGAGAGATTGTCCGTTTTGTACATGAAGTGCATCCAGTTTTTCGTAGCCCTCTCAACTTTTTAACACATTCTATGTGGGTGAAATGATGATAGCATGTAAACTTTCAACATTTTCAGAGTTCATTTGCAGTGCTTTTCAATTTGAGGGTCAACTAGCTCAAAAAAAAAAGTAAATGCACGAAATAAACCAAATGAAGTCAGAAATTGTTGAAATTTTGTGATGTGCCTTTGAATATTGCATTTTGAACACACAAAAAGTATGGAGTTCAAATAAGTTCAAAAAAATGAAATCCCTTTGTAAGAGATGAGTTCTGGTTCGAACCCCTATTACTTCGAGAGAGATTGTTCGTTTTGTACACGAAGTGCATCCAGTTTTTGTCGTAGCCCTCTCAACTTTTTAACACATGCTATGTGGGTGAAATGATGATAACATGCCAACTTTCAACATTTTCAGAGTTCATTTGTAGTGCTTTTCAATTTCAGGGTCAACTAGCTCAAAAAAAAAGTAAATGCACCAAGAATACCAAATGAAGTCAGAAATTGTTGAAATTTTGTGATGTGCCTTTGAATGGTGCATTTTGAACACACAAAAAGTATGGAGTTCAAATAAGTTCAAAAAAATGAAATACCTTTGTAAGAGATGAGTTCTCGTTCGAAACCCTCATACTTCGAGAGAGATTGTCCGTTTTGTACACGAAGTGCATCCAGTTTTTGTCGTAGCCCTCTCAACTTTTTAACACATGCTATGTGGGTGTGATGATAGCATGCCAACTTTCAACATTTTCAGAGTTCATTTGTAGTGCTTTTCAATTTCACGGTCAACTAGCTCAAAAAAAGGTTAATGCACGAAATATACCAAATTAAGTCAGAAATTGTTGAAATTTTGTGATGTGCCTTTGAATGGTGCATTTTGAACACAGAAAAAGTATGGAGTTCAAATAAGTTCAAAAAATGAAATCCCTTTGTAAGAGATGAGTTCTCGTTCGGAACCCTCATACTTCGAGAGAGATTGTCCGTTTTGTACACGAAGTGCATCCAGTTTTTGTCGTAGACCTCTCAACTTTTTAACACATGCTATGTGGGTGAAATGATGATAGCATGCCAACTTTCAACATTTTTAGAGTTTATTTGTAGTGCTTTTTAGTATCAGGGTCAACTAGCTCAAAAAAAAAGTAAATGCACGAAGAATACCAAATGAAGTCAGAAATTGTTGAAATTTTGTGATGTGCCTTTGAATGGTGCATTTTGAACACACAAAAAGTATGGAGTTCAAATAAGTTCAAAAAAATGAAATCCCTTTGTAAGAGATGAGTTCTCGCTCGAAACCCTGATACTTCGAGAGAGATTGTCTATTTTGTACACGAAGTGCATCCAGTTTTTGTCGTAGCCCTCTCAACTTTTTAACACATGCTATGTGGGTGAAATGATGATAGCATGCCAACTTTCAACATTTTCAGAGTTCATTTGTAGTGCTTTTCAATTTCAGGGTCAACTAGCTCAAAACAAATAAGCAAATGCACGAAATATACCAAATTAAGTCAGAAATTGTTGAAATTTTGTGATGTGCCTTTGAATGGTGCATTTTAAACACACACAAAGTATGGAGTTCAAATAAGTTCAAAAAATGAAATCCTTTTGTAAGAGATGAGTTCTCGTTCGAAATCCCTTATTTATTCAATTTCAAACACTTTTCATTATCATAGTTTTGTCAAATTCTCAAATATGCAAAAAGAATTTTAATAAACATAGTTTTTAATTGAAAATAACAAAATAGTTAATAGTTTGGATAGTCAAAATAATTACTTTTGAAAATAGAAAATAGTTTTGAATTATTTATTCAATTTCAAACACTTTTCATTATCATAGTTTTGTCAAATTCTCAAATATGCAAAAAGAATTTTAATAAACATAGTTTTTAATTGAAAATAACAAAATAGTTAATAGTTTGGATAGTCAAAATAATTATTTTTGAAAATAGAAAATAGTTTTGAATTATTTATTCAATTTCAAACACTTTTCATTATCATAGTTTTGTCAAATTCTCAAATATGCAAAAAGAATTTTAGTAAACATAGTTTTTAATTGAAAATAACAAAATAGTTAATAGTTTGGATAGTCAAAATAATTACTTTTGAAAATAGAAAATAGTTTTGAATTATTTATTCAATTTCAAACACTTTTCATTATCATAGTTTTGTCAAATTCTCAAATATGCAAAAAGAATTTTAATAAACATAGTTTTTAATTGAAAATAACAAAATAGTTAATAGTTTGGATAGTCAAAATAATTAATTTTGAAAATAAAAAATAGTTTTGAATTATTTATTGAATTTCAAACACTTTTCATTATCATAGTTTTGTCAAATTCTCAAATATGCAAAAAGAATTTTAATAAACATAGTTTTTAATTGAAAATAACAAAATAGTTAATTTTGAAAATAGAAAAAAATTGAAACTATATGAGAATTTGTAAAGAAAATTAAACCTAAATTCAAAGTGACCTCACTTTGAATTCAGGTTTAATTTTCTCCACAATTTCAAATATAGTTTCAATTTTTAAATTTACACTCAGTTTAGACCCGTAAGCCTGCTTTAGAGAGGAGCTCGATGGAGATGCTGCGACGGGCTTATAAACAAGTGTTAGTCCCCCTCGCTGGGCGTTAGAAAATTTCCAACCCAAATCGCATTTCCTTCTCTCCTTCTTCCTCGTTCTCCTGCCCGCGCGGCACAGCGACGAACTCGACGACGCCGTCAGGCTGCCCGTCGTCCTGCTCGCTGCCGCCGCCTGCCGTCCTCCTCGCCGTCGTTGTCGTCCTCCTCGCCGCCGCCGTCCTCCTCGCCGTCGTCGACGCCTCCGGCCGGTAAGCCCCCCCCCTCCTCCCAACACTCCGACCGGTAGAAGGAAAGAAGAAAAAGGAGAAGAAAAGAAGAAAAAGGAGAAGAAAATAAGAAAAAGGAGAAGAAAAGAAGAAAAATGGAAGAAAAGAAGAAAAAGGAGAAGAAAAGAAGAAAAAGGACAAGAAAAGAAGAAAAAGGGAAGAAAAGAAGAAAAAGGGAAGAAAGGAAGAAAAAGGAGAAGAAAGGAAGAAAAAAGAGAAGAAAAGAAGAAAAAGGGAAGAAAAGAAGAAAAAGAGAAAGATTTTTTTGTCATTTAATTCCTATTGTTATTAGGTTTGTGCTAGATTATTAGGGTTAGTAATATTTAGAATTAGGTTAGGGTTACAAGAAGAAGAAATATGAACAAAAATAAGAAAATAAGATTAGGAAAAAGGAAAATAAGAAGAGCAGGAGAAGAAAAGAAGAAAAAGGAGAATAAGAAGAGGAGGAGAGGAGAAGAAGAGGAAAAATAGAAGAAGAGGAGAAGTAGAAGAAGAGAAGTTGAAGAAGAAGCGGAGAAGAAAATAAGAAAGAAGAAGAAGAAGAAGAAGAAGAAGAAGACACTTCTACGTATATAGATGCTTAATTAGTGTTTCTTAGATTATTGCTTAATTTTTCTATTGTATATGCTTAAGTGTTAATAGTTTAATTTTGCTATTGTATATGCTTAAGTGTTAATAGTTTATTTTTAGCAAGAAAATTAATAGAACTAGTTTATTTTTTAGTTCATTTTACGATGCCTATCCCGCATCCTCGTCGTCGACTCGGCGGAGGACACCTGCTTGATCAGAGGGGCCCTGTCCGGGACTGGGCTCCGGCCGGCTGGTATTGGGAGGTTCTACCTTCCGGGGGGCGTAGGTTGGTGAGGAGCCAGCCCGTTGTTGACCCGCTCCTTGTTTGGTGGCGGTCGCGTGGGCCACTGACGGTGCCGAGGCTTCCGGACACCGCGGAGGTGGTACGTCACCGTGTCAGCGAGGAGGATGAGCACGTCCGTCGTTACATGGTTGCGTTGGAGGGCAGGTTCGAGCATACCTGGCAGGTTCTTCGGGGATCTCACTGGAGCTATGATCCTGTGATGGTTCCTTCTCTTTGAATGTCCACCACCCGCGACGATACCCGTCGGGCGCTACGGTTCTAGCTGTATCAGTGATGCTATATGTATGATAGTATTCGAGGAGTATTAATGATAATATTCGACGATGTACAAACAAAAGAGATGATGTAGTTTTGCATATAATTGAATGCATGCTAATTTGAATACTACTTTATTTTACGATTTGGTTTTTCTTATTGAATGCTCAAATTGGAAAAGTACTCCTACTTTGAATACTATGCAGAAATCTAGGAGTCCCGGGTGGAGCCACGACCCGGGACTAAAGTTGTTTTGGAACGGAGTTCCTGATAGAATAATTCTTTTTTGGTACAAAGTTCAACAAAGTCCTTTGACACTACACAATGTGACATATAGAAGGGTAGATGAGATCAGGAAAAATAGGATCATTTTCTACACATCTAGAATGTCGCCATTTTGTTAAATCCTTCAAGGTTAAGAGAATCCGTTAGACATATTTTAGAGTTTAGGTTCTAGCCAAGACCCGGGACTAAAGGTCCTCCTATATAAAACGACACTTCGAAGTTTCCAACCCCTCTTATATAGTTTGTTAGTTTATTAGTTAATCAAATGTCCGTTTTTTGCAGAACTATGGATCCACATATCAGGAACCTCGAAGAGGAAGAACTTCTCGAAGATATAATCAAAGACGGCCCCGACGTTGAACCAGCTGAATCTCCGTCGTCATATCTAAACCCCTCCGGATATGGAATGGAGGTCGACCGACACGAAGATGAAGCCGATGGGGCAGGAGATAGGTCCAATGACGGAGAAGGTGATAGCTCCACTGATGGAGAAGCCGGTGGAGAAATAATAAAGTCCGGCGAGGTATACATATGAAGTTCGACAATCACTTGTAATATGTGAAAAATATTGGAGATAGCTCTATATTGTATACATATACATTCATTTGACGAATGTTTCTCCCTCTTAGGCCTCCACATCGAGCAAAGCTACGAAACGAGGCCCGACTAGAAAGTTGGATGCACGGACGCATTACACCTTTGAGGTGATATTGCCTACGGGCGAACCCAAGCTTCCTAAGAATGCTGCTGACACATTCAAGAAGCAATGCGGAGTTCTCGTTAGGGATCACATCCCGATTAGCGTTCGGGAGTGGAACAAGCGCAAAGGGGCAGCCGATAGTGACTATGTCGCTGAAAGGTACAATGATAATCTTTGAAATGATCTCATGTCACATTTCAACCTGCCAGAATGTGAGAATGAAGATGCCGCAGACAAACTGAGGGCCAAAGTCAAGCAGTGGACTCTAAAGAAGATGGTCGAACTGTTCCGTAGCTGGAAGAAGAAGCTATGGAAAAACTATCTGAAGACAAAGAAAGTGCCAGTATTCAAGGGGTATCTAGCCAAGCAGGCGAATCACTGGAAGGCATTTCAAGAGTACAAGGAGTCAGAAGATGCCCAGGCATTATCAGAAAAGAACAAGATAAATGCCGACAAGAAGAAATATCACCACAAGCTGGGGCCAGGGGGCTATGAGACTGCCATCCCAAAGTGGGATAAGAAAGAGCAAGATCTGCTAGATAAAGGCATCGTACCTGAACCACTCCGTGATGAGTGGGAATTAAGAGCAACAAATTGGTTCCTTGCGCATGGTGGTTCGTACGACGAAGAAACAGGGGACCTCATCTGCAGTGACGGTCTTAGGATAGCCAGGGAGAATTGGAAAAAGATAGTGAAAGAAATTAAGGAGGGAAAAAGAAAGTTCACTGCAGATAGAGAGAAAGATTTGCTCACACTGGTCCTCGGCAATGATGAACATGGAGGACGAACGCGAGGCTTCGGTCCTTCTTACCCATGGTGGCTTGGGTTTGCTAGAGACCAAGACACTTACAGAAGCCGAGCGAGAGCAAAGAAGCGGCAGCAGGATGAGGAGAATGACAAGTTCAACCAGTTGCTTGCCAGGATTAACGAGCAACAGAAGCAGATTGATGAGCTTAGAGGAGTAGCGCGCCAGGAAGATCCTGCATTTGATATTACCGGCGCCCCATCTAAGCGGAAAAGAAGCGTGGCTGAATCTGAGGCCCCGCCCGACGATGCACGAAGAATGATAGAGGGCGGTCCCGGCTACCCCGTGGATGGAATCAAGGAGTCAACATCATGTGAACTCCATCATAAATTCAAGAACATATCCATGAAGGTGGCCGCCGGACAAGCTTTACCTTCTGACCCTAATGCACGCTGGCATGGCTGTGAGATTCCAGTTGGCTTTGCTAAAGTCAGGGTGGATGAAATCATGGCGGGGTTTCATGATATGGAGCTCGACATAGCTGGACCCGAAGATAAGAGGACACTCAGAGAAGTACTGGGTGGAGTCATCCTATGGGACAAGAACTACATCAAGCTTCCAGGCTCGGCCCCAAGGACAACACCGCCTCCGAGTCGTCGCAGGTCACCTACACCTCCATTACCTCCAAGCCCTCCACATGACGTCGGCCAGCACAACACGAGTCCATCTCGATCACCGCCGCCGGACTTGGGTCGTCCGTCTCCGCCGCCGCCTGCTCTGGATACTAAGCGGAAGCGTGCCAGCAAGAACGCTCTGCCGATGATTTCTAAGCGACGGAGCCTCCCAAAGCGCAAACTGTCGCCCCTCCCAAAGGTACCTCATGCTAATCTTCCTATCAGACCTTATGATCGTACCCCCGAGGAAAACGCCACGATAGCAAAGGAACATCATGATAAGTTCCTGACACACATATATATATACATGTGCAGCTTCCATTGGATTCTGTTGGACATTCAAATTGATAAGGGAAGAGTTGATGCCTTCGACCCATTATCGAGACCCTTGGAACAGTTCCAAAGCCTGCAGGACATGCTCCAAGGGTAATTTCAATCATTCTTGCGCTCTATCGGTCTCTTTCGATGATTTTCTGATATATCAATTAATGAAAAACTTAGCAAATCATTATCCTTGTTGGGCAGGGTTTGGAAGCGGTTCAAGTGTGTGACTCCCGGTATCGAGCCTGAGAAGCTGACCTTTAGAGCGGCTCGGGTAAGTAGTAGTATGATATACTTCTATTTTCAATACATTTATGATGCTAGATTATTATTTTAATTATATATATTCTATTCTCGTAAAGTGCGACCAGCAGCCATGGGGGACGCATCTATGCAGATACTATGTTTGCGAGACCATTCGCACGTTTACCTCTAAGCACAAGGATCACAGATTCGACCTAAGCAATGAACATTCACACCTCTATTTTCCCTTTCATTTCTTTGTTATCATGATTGATATTCATATTCATCTCCTCTTCTTATATAGTACACGGCCATGAGGGAGAAGGTCCTACCAGAGCAACGCGCGATTGTTGTTGCAGAGGAGCTTGCGACCTTTCTGAGGACGGAAGCTATAGATGACAAAGGACGATTTAGTGTAGCTAGGGGCCATTACTGATGTTCGTCCATGTAATCGAATAGACGGGCTCTAGTCCCGATAATTCAGATCTCCATATAATTGTATATATATGCTCGCTTGTAAGATAAGTTAACCTTATATATATATATGCATAATTATTTCTATTTAGAATTATATGAAAACTAATTCCCGAACACCAAACGAGGCATCACGTTAATCTCCCGAACACCTAAGCCCTAAAACCCTAAAACACAAAAATAAACAAAATCTGAAACTCTTTAGTCCCGGTCCGTGTAAAGAACCGGGTCTAAAGGGCCTGCCCCTGAGGGCGCTCCGAGGCGCCCACGTGGAGCACCTTTAGTCCCGGCTTGGAACAGGGTCAGTACTAAAGGTTAGGCCTTTAGTCCCGCCCCTTTAGTCCCTGTTACTGAATCGGGACTAAAGCCCCTTATGTGGTAGGGTATCTCCAATGCTGATCCACAAACCCTCCGCATTCGTGTGGAAGCCATTCAACACGGGTTTGTATCGGTCTGCGGACGGGTCGGACACAATTTCTCGCGCAAACCGAAGAAAAAAATAGAAAGAGGTTTGCGGAAGTTCGGACACGAGAAACATCGGCATCCAACATCCCTAGCCCACCCAAAACCCTTCTCGAACCCCGTGACTCCATCCTTCTTATTTTCTCTCGGTCATTCTTTCTGTCTTGCCTTCGTCATTGCTCCACCACCTCGAACACCATGCCACACCCCTTAAGGAATTCCGCTTCTTCGTCACCATCATCGACGCGCGAAAAAGAAGGAGCCACCGTCACCTCCGCGGGTCCACGTCAAGCACGAGCCGACACCCCCCTCCAGCAGGTGAAGGACGAGCCGACGTTCCCGCCGCATAACCGCGACCTCCACATCAGTGATCACATGAAGTAGGAGCATGCATCCCAGTGCCTCCGCCGCGTGAAGCTGGAGCCGGCGTGCCCCCCGCACGCCGCACGGCTGCTACGCCTGGATTGATGGGCCATCGTCGCCACCTCGACACCACTGCCACCTGATAAAGGAGGAGATGCCGCCCACGATCGCCAAGGCGCGTGGTCACATCCTCCACTATCTGCGAGGTGGAGATTTTGATGGGGCACGTGGCTCTCATGCTGGTGTCCAAGGCTGACCGTGCGGCGTAGCAGTAGGTGAGGTACGACCTGAGGAATGTCTGTCGTCACTCTAAGTTCACCAAGACGGACGTGGCACCAAAATGGATCTGCAATGACTCGGAACTCACCGCGGCGTAGGTGCTCAACCATTCCGTGACCACCGCGGAGACGACCGAAGGGCATCACCGCCTCCTTGATGCCGAGCTCATCGAGATAGGCGAGGAGTGGTTGCTTAGTGACTGCTCCCCCAACGTTCGTTGCGGCAAGGCTGTCGCCTGGGCTCGGAAGGTCACGTCGGCAGTGGCCGTGGAAAAACTCCACATGGCGCAATAGGAGGCGGAGAGGTTCCTCCACGGGCAGCAGGCAGCTTCCGGACAAGGTTGTCGCAGCCCTCCGGTGCCATTCCGCCACTAGAGGGACCACGATAACAACAACGACAAAGGCACCGACAGAGACGATGGTGCGGCGGGGGAGGGCGGCCACGCGTACGATGTGATCATCCGGTATAGGATTTAGTTTTTTTATTTTAGTCTTTAGTTAAACGGTTGAAATATCGACCTTTTTATGTAAATTATATTTAAACTTGAATTAAATCCGGTCAGTTTATTGAATTTCATCCGGTTGGTTTGAATTGTTGACCAAATGTATACCACTAATCGTTGCATGTGGTCCTCTCGCATCCGAATTTGCGAGTGACTGATGCCCTTATAAACCATGGTTTACTCAAGAGGCACTCTGAAATCCTCTTCTTAACGCTGAATTTTGAAGTGTGATTCATTCAATAGGGTAGAAGAGAATTGTCGGATTAACGAAGGAAAAGTCGGACGAGAACATAGGGGACACACGGGCTGATCTGCTTACGCATAAGACCCGCACACATCGCCTAAGAGAGTTGCACTCTGAAATCGTGATTTAGAGCATCTCCAATAGACGATTTGTATGTAAAAATAATCAATTTGTGGACCTTTTAAGGTAAAAAAGCAGCTCTCCAACAGATGATTGATATGTAAAAAAAATTACATCTCCGCCTCCCGGAGATGTAAAATACAACACCTTACGGTGCAAATTATATCTCCGGAGGCACGAGATTTAAAAACTATGGCCGCGTGCCAACGCCCAAGAGCCCTTCAGTTCATTTCCCTCCCCCTTCTTCCTTCCGCCCGCCGCAGCTCCTCGCTCGCCGCCGCCCCGCCGCAGCTCCATGACACCGCCCCGTCACAGATCCAGCCAAGCCTCCGCCCCGTCCCAGCCCCGTCCACCTCAGCCCCACTCCGGTCCCGTCTGCCTCTACTCCGCCCGGCCCCACTCGCTCCGCACACCGTCGCCCGCCCTCGCCCGAACCCATGCCGCCTCCGAGATCCGTCCGCCACCGCCCCGTCGCATGTCGTCGCCTTGTCCTCTCTCCACTCGCCGCCGCCCCGACTCGCTTCGGTCGCCGTCGCTACCCGATGGCGCCGAAGAAGACGCCGATGGGTAAGTCGGGTTTCTTAGGCATGAGGGCAAAGCCATCTGGGAACTTTGGAGTGGAGTTCTCCGATGCGGGCGGTTTTGGTGGCTCAGCACGTATCCCACCGCTGATGAGGCCGTGCGTGCCTACGATGTGGTGGTATGGCATGCCAGACGACCGAAGACGGACCTCAAATCCCTGAGATCGAGAACCGGTCGGTGGCGGAGAGGCTCCTGCCGCAGGGCATCCGGATGGAGGAGATGCCGTGAAGAAGAAGAAGAATAAGAGACTGGCGGTTGTCGTCACTCCCGGCGAGAGCGACGAGGCGGCGATGGCTCAGTTTGTGCGGGAGCATCCCGAGTACGTCTAGGCCGAGCAGGAGTAGTACTCGAAGCGTCATGCCGAGGAGAAGAAGAAGAAGAATGAGGTGAAGATGGAAGATGAGGCCGGCCCCTCTACGGTGATTCCCATCAAGTCATTGTCGGAGGAGGTCAGGAGTTTTGGGGGCTCTCAGATGACTCCGAAGAGTCGTACTGGATTCCCTCGAATGACGAGTAGTTCTGCTAGTTTAAATTTATGTCATCTCTGTTTGAACTATGTTTGAATTTGATGTTTGAAGTATGTTGAGATGAAGTAGTAGTTGGTCGTTTTCAGAATTTTACATCATTGTTTTGGACCATCTGTTGGAGTTGCTCTTTTATATCTCCGTTTTGAATTATCCGTTGAAGTTGAGCCTTTTTCGAAGACGTAAAAAACATTTTTTTGTGATGTAAAATTTTACATCACCAATTTGAAGCAGCAAAATGTACATTTTATTGAAGATGCTCTTAGACCGGTAAGTAAATAGAAGGAACCCTAGCTGCTCGTTTGGTCGATCATGGGCCGACGTAAGAGACACTGTTACTGTTAGACTGATCTGGGATCACATGTAGTACTACATCGCTTTTCGGAGAATCATGCACTCTTGTATCTTCTATATTTAAATAGTTAGAACTCGTTACCCAATTTTTCTCTCCATGTAACCATACCATATCATTAAGTTATGCATGTAATTTATAATTTTCTATTCTTAAATAGCTAGAACCCACTACCCAATTTTCCTCTTCATGCAACAATGCCACATCATCAAGTCATGCATGTTGTTAGTTACTTTTTTCATTAATCTTTTCATGCAAAACATACCCTCATGCATAAATTTGTTCTAGGTAATTAAGCAAGACATTTTTATAAACATTATTGCATTAATTAGTTTTTTTTTACATTTATCATAAAAAAATTAATAAATTTTCCGCAGCAACACGCAGAGCATCGTCTAGTATGAAATAGACCCTATGTCTACAGTAGGACGCTTTAAACCTATCTGTGAAATAGACCCTGTGTCTACATTCGGACAGTGTAAAACCGTCTCAAAGGTCCGGTCGGACGATGTGATCATTGATCGATCATAAAAATATGACTCGTATGGCTTTTTTAAACGGACCTCAAAAGTTCTGGTTACTCAACATCCATCATATCTAACATAAATCTAGGACGGATATGAGACACCTTTGTGCGACCGAGCGGGTCAACCACATTAGACTGATGATGGGTCTTACACGGAATCATCCGTAAACCGACGGTCCGACGACTGTCTCCTCCATCGCCGTGTGGCGCCACTCCGGTGGGCCACGTACTGCCCTATCCCGACTATTTATGTCAACCACTCGCAGCGAAACCTAACCATCCACATTCCTCCCCCCGCCCGTCCGTCGCTGCCGCCACTTTCCTCTTGCCGTCCGCTACTTAAAGCTGGTCTTCCACCAATTTCTGCTAGTAGCTATGCCCCCATGTCGCCTGACAACTTATTCAACGCCTGAGCACCGATTGCAGCTTCTTTAGCAGGCCCTGGCAAGGCACGAAGTCCAGATAGCCATGGGACTACCTTTGTATGTGGTAGATCCGCTGGAGGAGGAGCACGAGGACGGGAAAGAGGAGGAGGAGGAGGCGGCGACGAAGGAGGAGGAGGACGTGGGGGGTGCTGGGCCATGGATCTGTAGGCAAAGCAGTAGGCGATTCTTGATTCCCTCCAGACGGAAGTGACGATAGAGCCGAAGCGGCAGAGGCGGAGGTGGAGCACGCCGCAAACGGCGTCGAGGTACCTGCGGCTATGGATGATGATGATGAGGAGCCCGAGTCCCCCTACATGCCCGTCTACCCGGCTGCCGACATAGATGCGTCGATATTTCCGACGATGAAGCTATATTTAGGCATGGTTTAACATAGTAGGTAGGAACTCTTCTAAATGATTTATATGAATTTAGACCATCTCCAACAGCCGCGTCCGCGCGCCCGCGCCCTAAAATTCCATTTTAGCGCTCGCGGGATAGTTTCACGCGCTCGAGTGGATGCGGCAAACGCTTGCGCGCGGGGGAAAAGGCGGTCGGGCGCGCGGCGTCTAGCGCGCCTATAAAATGCAGCGCTCGCCACGCGCACTCCCATCGAATCTCAGTCACCCATGTCCCGCCACACGCCCTCTCTCGCCTCGCCACACGCCCCTCTGCCTCCTTTCTCTCCTCGCCGCCCTGCGCCGCCGTGGAACTTCTCGCTACCGCAGCGTTCGCGCGCCCTCCTCCGTCATGTTCTATTCCGAGATCCGATCCGACGAGATGCGCCTCGGCCTCGGCACGTTCGACACCGCCGAGGAAGTCGCCCGCGTGTACGACGCCGCGACGTGGCGCTTGAACAGGCCTTGAAGGGAGATGAACTTCCCCGAGCTGATGACGATGGAGTTAGCGCAGAACCTTCACCTCGTCCACGGGTAGTCACCGACAAGGACCGTCGTCGGAACCGGAGGCGGGAGCGTCGTCTCAGCATTGCTGAGATGGACGAGAATGCCATGGAGGCATGGCGTCTACAGTTCCCGCATGACATCCTCGACGGGCGTCAATTCTTCGTGCAAAGGAGGGCGAAGAGGGCGGAGCAAGCTGCCTATCATGCAGATAGGCGCACGTGGAAGCAAGCCGCACTCTTCGAGATGGAGCTGAAGGAAGCGTCGACTTGGTCCTCCGACGATGAACGCTGGTATGACGCCTTGATCACGTCGGAGGAATCGAACACCGGCGTATCGGAGTCTGACGACGATGATGAGTAGTTTTTGTATCGGTTTTTTTATTTATGTTATGCTTTGTAGATTTTGTAATTATCTAGACTATATAAGCAACTATGTTTTATGTATCTTTTTATCCTATGTGATAAAAAATGTGATAAAAATTGTGTTGAATTTTGCCCCGGCGCGCCTCATTTTCGGGCTTCCTCTAGAGTGCCGCGCGCGCCTAATTTTTGGGCTTTCGCTGAAGCCGGCGTTCGACGACGCGTTAAATTTTGAAATGAACGTGCTGTAAACAAATATTTGATGCGCGTCGGGTTGGACGCCGGTTGAAGATGCACGTAGAGAATGAAATATGAAGTTCCAATGTCTAGGATCAAATATGAAGTATGACTGGACAGTACATGCGGACGTGTCCATGTGATCGTATGAGTGATCGGATTTACATGCGGACGTGTCCATGTGACGTTTGAGTGATCGGATTTGCCGTTGTGGATGCTCTTAGCTGTATGCACAGTAGACAGGTGCTCCATGTGTAACGCGTGCAGCTACAGACTTTTCGTCTAAAGGATCACAATCTTATACTATGCGGTGGTGCCCAGCGTCCACACCAGAAGAAATAATCGTAGTGCTATCTTGTTTCGCAAGCGAATATATCTATTAATTTCTATAGTCTATTTGGTACACCCAGAATGCGGCAGGTCTAATGATACCAATATCTAAATAATACAGTGATATCGATTCAAATGTCCCGCAGGAGTATAAACGATACGAAAAGATACACAAATTTGACATAGATACAACATATATGGTATATAATATACTTGCACATAGACTCGTAAAAGAAAATAACATGTTGACAAAGAAGAGGAAAAGAGATGTACTCCCTCCATTCCTAAATATAAGACCTTTTAGAGATTGTACTATAAATTACATACGGATATACATAGACATATTTTAGAGTATAGATTCACTCATTTTGCTCCGTATGTAGTTTTCTAATGAAATACCTAAAAGGTCTTATATTTTGAAACGGAGGGAGTAGTTCACAGTTTATCCTGAAGTGTGTATATGCATTGCATTTTCGTTGAACTGGGTATATGTACATCTTGTTTTTCATTTTTTTGTCTCGTGTTTGCTTGCATTTTAGAAAACTAATTCATTCTGCCATATTTTAAGACATCTTCAATACCAATCCTTAAACTGTTCACATACATTTGGACTCAATGTGTTCACTAAGCGATCCTTATGCACTTTTTTCCACAAAACAAAATTAGGGATGGACGGTTGTGCCGGAGTCCGGACAACAGCCATTAGGACCTCCACATCCTTACGTACGCAAAACCGCCTCCGGATCCATTTTCTTTCAATTTGCCCCTTTCTCCTCTCTTGCTTTGCATCCGCACCCTCCTTCTTTGATGCCGTCATTGTATCTCTTTGACTGACACACAAGCATTGTCGGACCTCCGTAACCAGCACTAGCGCGTCACTTGCCTTTCACGACGGCGTCGTTCATTTAGGACCTGTCCGTCGCAGGTACACTCCACCCCCACTACAACACGTTAGAGCATATAAGGCGTTCTAAAATGCCTCTACAACGACATAAGAGAGAAAGGAAAAAGTGACCCAACCGAACCCCTCATATCACCTCTACACGTCTGGGTTGTCCGAGAACTCTCATATCCTTCTCAAATATGGGATGGATGCGGCTGGGCGCGCCTAGTCAGTCCGTCACATAAGACGTGACCCCGCCTCGGATCACCATTTTTTTATTTATTCAATTTTTCTTTCTCTCTCCTCCTCTTCACCAATCACGTGAAAATGACCGAATATATAAGAAAGAAAATGAAGAGCGTGGCTGCGTGGACGGACAAATATGAGACATGTACGGTCACTGATTGGACGCATCCGCAAACATTTAGAGGGTCATATTTACAATGTACAGGTGTAGATGCTCTTACAATTGGAGGTATTGTGAGTGCCTCCAAAGCTATTCATTTTTTCAGAGTGTCTCCAAAGCTACCTCCAATCAGGTGCACGATGAAATGCCATTGAACTTGTTTTCGAACGCATGTAGTTTTTTTAGAGTACGAAGAATGGCGGGATTCGAGCATGGATGATGAGTTGTTGTGTGATGCGTGGTTGGCCGTATCCGCGGATTTGAAGCATGAGCAGAGGAGATCCCTTCTGGTAGCCCGTGCATGATTCGTTTCACGTGCGAAAGCTCATTGCGCCCTACAACATGCACACCATCCAACAATGCAATATGAGGTCGTTGGTGTATGGAAGGTACGCCATCGAGACCTCCTTCGCCAGGTTTTGTGACGTGGTTGGTCGGCTGGAGGCAAGGTAGCCATTGCATGCAACAGAGGAAGAGATCGTAAGTTTTGCTTCTTCTTTCTCATCTTGTCGATTGAATCATTAATTCACTCAATGTTGCTTTAAACATTGTGTAGCTCGTATGTGTTGTCGGGATGTATCACAGAATAGATGGCTGGCCTTTTAGGTACATACACTGTTGGATGAAATTGAAGGGACAATATATGCAATCCGTTTATGAAAAACTTGTTGAACATCCGGTTAATCTCATTGAATTTAAAATATTGATGTACTAGACCTATTTGCATGTTTGTATAGATTTTTTTATTATTTTCTATCCAAAATTTGATGAACACTACAAGAAATATGCTAATACACGACACTATTTTTTCGTCGCTACATCGTCATAGTTTTTAATTTACGACGATCCCACGACGAAAAACCAAGCGTCGAAAACGGAGCGTCACAAATGAACAGCAGCGACGTTTTGATCAAAATCGTCGTACCTTTTACGATGATTCCTGGATCAATCCTAAATCATCCTTGGCAACCAAACCCAGTCCTACGTGGCAAAATTACGACGAAATCAAAATGTCATGGTTGAAATCAGACCAACCCATTTCAATTGATCACATGAGCTGATTTTACTTTTTGGGGTTTTTTCTTATTGGGCTTCTTTTTGGGCCTTAGCCTATTTACAACCACTTTGGTATATATATTTTTGAATTTTTTTGTATCATTATAATTTGGGCCCTGGCCTTTTAGTGTCCAAATACATTTGGTTCAGTTTCAGTTTTGGCCTTTTTCATTTTTGAATTCAACAACTTTTTGTTTCAGAACTTGGTTTCATTTCTATTTGTTGAGCCTTTTCAACCCAATTATTTGTTCAATATAAAATCCAACACTATTTCATATTCAAATCAAGAAAACTCCAAGTCGAATTAAAATCATCCATCATATAACATGACATAATACATCTCCCAAGTTTACATAACACAATACATCTCCCAGATTCACATAATACATCTTTCAGGTTCACATAATACATCTTTCAGGTTTACATAATACATCCAAACTCCAAGTCGTTCTCTTCCTTGGGCTAGATGGCGCCTGCAGCAGCAACATGCCTCTGCATCTCCTCGGCGATCCTCTTCAGGTGCTCCATGTTGTCAGGGCCTACAACAAATAGACAGATTTTAGAACCATGCTGGTGTTTCTTTTATGCTGCCTACAGTACATAACAGGAACTAAACAAGCATCGATGTGTCAAAGCTAGAGAAAGAACAACACCAGAGAGGTAATAAACTGGATGACTATCAATTGCCAATTGACGAGCATAAAAACACTAACCGTCAGCTCATGTAAACTGAGCTGAGCAAAGGAAGGAGAAGTATAATGTAAGAACTAGCAGGCAGAGGCGCGGCGTGCAAAGTGCGGGTTAATAATGCAAGTGAACCTGATACTACTACAAAAAGGTCTATAACTAATATGGATATTAATGGCGCACCATGTATGTGGTGCGTCATTAATGTCCATATTACTAATGGCGCACCTTGTGTGTGGTGCACCATTACTATCTTTGTCCTGGCCCCACACCCTTTCCTAGACATATTAGTGGCGCACCAGGGGAAGTGCGCCATTACTAGTTTTACCTAGTAATGGCGCACCACATCCAAGGTGTGCCACTACTAACAATTTTTTTCAGTTTTTTTTTCAAAACTACTAATGGCGCATTCTTACCAGGTGTGCCATTAGTAACCAGGGTTACTAATGGCGCATTCTTACCAGGTGTGCCATTAGTAACCAGGGTTACTAATGGCGCATTCTTTTGGTGCGCCATTGGTAACCTGGGAGCAGTAGATATTTTTGAGAGCCCACTTCACACTCACTTTCCCCCCACTTCATTCTCTCCACCACTGCACACTCATAGTCTCGGCTGCCTGCTCCTCCTCACCTCATTTGCACCATAGATTCACCCAAATTAAATGGTTAAATTTCCTTTTTTTGATAGGTAAGTAAGGGGAAAGCTTTCTTTATGTTCTAGATCTACTTTTTTCTCCCTCCAACACGTGTACACACTTTTTATGGCCTAGATCTACGTATGTTTGTGGTGTTGCATATGTTTGTGTTTGCAGGTACCGGTATTTGAAATGCGATAGTTGCCAATATTTTCCCGAAGTGTTGATTCATTTCCGTTTCGGTGAGAATTTGGCACTATGCATTCTTTTTGGTCTTATTTTTAGGCAAAGTCATGCCAAATCGTCCTATTAATGTGTTGGTTTTCTCTTCCGATCCTTTTCTTGCATACTTATATATTGCTTATATATTATCTGTGAATTGCTTTTGTTTGTCTAGTGCATAGAGATGCTGTCGTATGTCGTGTACAATGGTGAGGTTTCCGGAGTCTACGACGACTGGGAGGAGTGTCGGAGACAAGTTCACCATTTCAGCGGTAACAGTTACAAAGGGTACACCACTAGGGCGGAGGCGGAAGCTAGATACGCGCGCTATCTAGCGGGAGAGAGGAGGGAGCAGAGAGGATGAAGATCAGTTTCATCGCGATGATGCTCATCGTGACCGCAACCCTCTTCTATGTGATGATACTTTAGATATTGACTTGTAATGTGAAGACAAACTCGCTACTCGCGGTCTCGAGACTTGTAATGTTCTAACTTTGTTCGGTATTTTGAATTCGGAGACTAATATGATGAATTGTATTCGGAGACTAATCTTCTATTGTATTCGATAAATCTGTTGTTTATATATATATATATGTTGTGCTGTTTATATTCTGTGCTATAATGTATATTTTAACCTGTACAAATATTAGAAAAGAAAAAAAATCCTAATATTCATAGTAGTGGCGCACCAAGTTACACTCTAGTGGCGCGTCAGGAGGTGCACCATTAGTATCTGGGATAGTAATGACGCACGAGGTGGTGCGCCATTATTGTATTGGATAGTAATGGCGCACCAGGTGGTGCGCCACTGTTATGTATATTAACAGTGGCGCACCAGGGATGCGCCATTACTATTTATTAGTAGTGGCGTGATAATAATGGCGCACCTATAGTGCGTCATTAATAGATAAAATAGGTGCGTCACTAATAGCTCTTTTTCTAGTAGTGTGACTATCAAAAATCCAAATTTTCTGACAAAGGGTTCTCAAAGCAATGCCCCAAAGCAATGCTTATGTATGCACCACAAATACCAAGTAGTTTAGTATTATGAAATAGTCAATCATAGAACATCAATGTACTTTATTATAGACTGATGGAACTGTTAAGAGCTACATGGAGATACATGGGAGCGCATTGCGCTAGCTACCAAATCTCTGAGAAAAATATTGCAGTAGCAAAATCATCCATTTTCAGTTATATGAGGCTAACTTGCTGCCTATATGATGTGTTTGTCATGAGCACATACCCCCCTAACAAAAGAAGAGGAAGAAGAAGATCCGTTTGCAGCTACCGAAGCTAGATCTAGAGCTACCTAGATGGACACTCAAAAGAAGAAGAAAGAGAAATTACAGCCGTAGTTCACATAAGACAGCAGGTCCTAAAATTGTTGAGCTGCAGAAGAAAATGCGGCGGAATACCTGCCCTACCCTCCACCAGGCTCACAAGAAATCCCTATGTACAATATCCATGCATGGGCAGATAGTTTGAATGCATCAGCTGGCAATTCGCCCCGCTGGTTCACCAAAAGAATGAGTAGGTTAATTATGAATTGTTTCTCTAAAATATATCACCAAAAAGGAAAAGTCGAACCACACGGAGCCAATTAGCCAAAAACGAAAATGTATAAGTGAATCAAAGCATGTATGTCCAGTTCCTTGTCGAGTTCATTTTGAATAAAAAAAGTAAAGTAGAAAACAGGATAACTCAAGACACATATATTATAACAACTGATTCATTGCTTAGTTACAACACTTGAAAGAGCACATTGCTCTATCAAATGGATTGTAAACAGGTGGAATTTTAATTGATTTAGCTCAAGTTTACAGCAAAGAAAATGTAAATTTCGTAAATATTCAGTGGTATACATTTTTAAAATCATCATCTATTCCTTTGAAGAAAAAGTATAGTAACAATGTGCATGCTAATTGAATTAGCTTATTGATAATGAGATCATGCTTTCTTGGTTGGCATAGAAATTTGCAGAAATTAAATCATACAAACAATACATTTATGCAATGTAGGACCTAAATTAGAACTTCCTTGTGTATAACTAACAAAGCCCTACATGATAAAGCAGAGGTTTGTGATCCTACAGGATTCCATTTCTTACATAACAACCTCAGACAACATGCATGGAAATAGAAGAGGCAACCTGAACTAACAAATCTCACCTCCTATTATATTTTTGCATGAAACTGAAGTGTTCTCCTCAAATACATTAACACTAAAGGGAATAAGCAAGCGCCTTCTCTATGGATGAATCCCGCCATACAATCTGCACATGAATGAATCTGAGAGTGGAGTGAGGTCTTACTTGTGGACGTTGGTGTCGATGACCTGGCAGACGGAGAGGGAGATCATGCAGGTCTTGCCGATGCCAGACTGGGCCTCGGCGATGACGTCGCGGCCGGAGATGATGGGGATGATGACCCGCTGCTGGATGACGGAGGGCTTCTCGAAGCCGTAGCCGTAGATGCCGTGTGCATGGGTGGTGTCTCAAACACCTCAGGTTCGTCGTCGAGGTCGATGGGGTTTGAAGCTGAAGCCCCCATATGAAGCAGCTCGCCGCGAGTAGGAGGCGCTACCCATCACAGTGGATTCACTAAAACAAAGGATAACCACACATACAGAATTATGTCAGGTAACAACATGATTGGGAAAAGAATATGTATGCATCACATTGCCAAGTCAGTAAAGAAACATTATAGATCGTACGAAGACCAAGAATGATGAATGTAGAACATAGTAAGTAGTCCAACTCATGCACTCGTTCATTGCTCCATGCTCATTTAACAATTTTCGTTGAACGATGCATATTAGCACCACACATGTTCACAAATGGCATTTAACACTGTTACCATTTCCACAATCATACCTGATTTGAAGCATCAACTATCTGATAGTTTAGGGGATTGATAAGAAAATATTTCTAAAAATATATAGCAGAAAGGGATAACCATACAACAAATCTTAGCCTGAATTAACACACCTTCAACTGGCTCAAGAATGTTCGGTAATTGACGAGTTGTTGCTGAATATTTACGCTTCACACAAGGTTGTTTACACCACATAGCCTCAAAATCAGGCAAGCGGAAGCACAAAATCGCTGCTATATCTACACTAACTCACTTCCAATTTAACGTGGTTACCAGGAAAAGAAAACAGAGTGTTTCCTACAAGAACATGCATTCCGATCCAGGGAACAAAGGGGAAAACGAAGAGCAATTATATTCCAAAATGGTGGTGGTCTCCTATGAGAGGAACAACAGATGCCCGTGGTCCACCCTTGTCTATGCAGTACAGTTGCGAGGTACAAAATCAAATTAAGTAACTCAAAAAGTAACTTAGACAGCAGTATGAATCATGCGTCAGAACCCTAAACGAAATCCGTGACCAGAGGCCCAGACCCTCGCCGAAGGATCACGATCCACCAAAAACCGGTCGGAACCCAAATCTACCACGACCACATGGGAGGAATCGGAGAGCAGCAGAAGGCTGCGCGCGCGTGCGTACCCTGAGGAAGAGCGCGTGGGGGAAGTCGACGACGAGGTGGGCGAAGACCTCGTCCATCTGCTTGCAGGCCTCGCACTAGGCCACCCAGAAGTGCACCGCCGCGTCCAGCTCCGCTCTCGCCCCATCTCCCTCACCGCCCCGCCGCCGCTCGCCATCGCCGCCTCCCCACGAAAAACAACAACAATCGACAGCGAGAACGCTCGACATGGTTAGCCACCAGCGGCGGGGTCGATTGGGGTTGGGGGAGAGGGACGATGGGTGATGACTCGTGGCGAGGGGTCCAGCGCGGTGATGCGGCGCGCCAGATCCAGCTGCTCGTAGGGGTCCCGCGGAAGCACCGTCAGCACGCCGTCTGGCAGCGCGAACTCCGACGTCCCAGCCCCGTCGCGCCCTCCGTCGGTGGCGTCGCCCGGGTGAAATCCAGAGCTGCACCTCCGGCTTGTGGATCCAGAACCTCGTCACCATGTGCACGAGCTAGCGTTTCGGGTGCGGGTGAGAGCTGTGGAGGTTGGACTCGACGGCTGGGGAGAGGAGAGGGTTGGGTGTGCCGGCAGTGGGGTAGAGGTCGGAGGCCGGTAGGTCGTCGGTGGGGGTAGAGGAGAGGTGGCCGCCGCCGGCTGGTTGGGTGGATTCGGGGGGAGGAGGAAGAGAGAGGAAAGGAGCTGGTGGTGGTAGTGGAGCGAAGCCTAGGGTTTGGTGGAACAGTGGGTTGGATGGACGGATGGATGGTGAGATAGATGGATGGATGGATGCCATGTCATCGATCTGTGGGAAGCTTTTTCATTGGTTTGGAAAATCAATGATTTAAAATAGATTTCAAGTATTAAAAATAGAGGAAATTTTGTGAAACATCTATCAATTTTTTTTTGCAAAAGAGCACCACACAAATTTTCACTAGAGTTAGACCAAAGAGTTTTCACATATTTGAGGAATATATGATCCAAAGTATTTATGATAATTTTTCGAGAATTTTTGAAATGATAGAATAGTACGTTGCTTCAGAATCTAGGACGAGGTGGGATAGAATGGACCCACGAGTGACATGTCAACATAGTTAGAACATGTTACGACATTTTTCTAATCGTCGTAAAAGTTATGACGATCTCATCTTATGCGGTTACGATGTTTTTTGACTCACATCGTAGTAATTTATATGAAAATTTGATCCGTCAAACGGTTTACGACGATCTCGGATGAAATCGTCATAGATTTATGATAAATTCATCAACGACGTCGTAAAAAACGTCATGTATGAGCATATTTCTTGTAGTGAAAATCCGTCATGTTTGCATGAATCTCGTCCGGTGGTTGAAATATATGCGGTTGAATATCCGCTTTCATGTCCGTTGACAGGTTGGACAAACGCCATGCCATATTTACGGGTGATCGTTGAAAGATGCCCTTATATCACTATAATTTCCTAGAAAGAAATACCATTTATCCCACAATTTTAAGGTGGTACGACGATATGTTTCATTCGTTGGTACCGCCAGATATGTTCTCCAATGCATATATAAATTTCAAGTATTCAATTGGAGAAAAGGCAGCTAAAAGAACCGATCACAAGACTCGATGAATCGTGTGCGCTTATTTCGTGTGTGTGTGTGTGTACCACTCGGTCCAAAGCAGCATGTTCAATTGTTATTTTCTAACATTGGAAATGAACGTAATTGTACGGGGAATCATGGATGGATCGAATATAATCATCGAGTACTGTTCTAAATACTAATTGGCGTTGTTGATGCACATAGAGAGTGCATATTGATTATTTCCGTCCACGGTTTAAATCAAGTACACGTTGCGCATAAAGAAGAAAAGGTGCACGTTGCGCACGCAACAGTACAATACTTCGTGGATGATGAGGAGCACGTTTTTTCTAAAAAAATGGTACGAGCAAGTACGTATGAGGTGCGAGGCCACGCATACGCGGCAGTGCTTATTTTCTGATAACCGTGGAGGGAACTGAAGCATACACAACTCCTTTTCATAATACTAGCAAATTATGCTCGTGCATTGCAACGATAGACAAATAAATTATGCGATAGCTAAATAAGTATGACTCAATACCGTGACATAGAAGAAAGTATGGCTCATACAGTCTAATCTCCCTCCCTCCCTCCCAACCCTAGCCGCCTCCCCCTCCCCCTCCCTTCCTCGCCGCCGCCTGAGGCAGCCGCCGGGCAAGCCCGGGGCACCAAGGATGGTGGCGGCGGGGCCTAGGTTGCCCTGCCTCTGCATGCGGAGTCCCGGATCTGGAGCGGTGGCTCCATTGACGAAGCACGGTAGGCTAGCAGCCGTGCGGGAGGTGGATCCGGCGTCTTGGCCGTGCCGGCGGCGGGATCCGATGGTCGTTGGCGTCTGGCGGCGGCTTTTGCGGTGGCAGGTGCGCGCGATCTGGTGCCTCCCCTCCTCCCCTGTTCGGTGTGCGGGCCAGCCTGGTCGGGCCGCGCTTTCTTGGATTGCCGGTTTTGTACATGAGGTGCTGCTGGTGGTGGGGATCTAGTTCGGACGAAATCCCTGGTCGGCCATGGCCGGCCGCGTCGACGGCGACGCTTGAGGGCGCCGTTCCCCTCCTTGGAGGCGCCGGTATGGACTGATCCCCTCACTTCCCCTTCCCCTAGGTCTCCGGGGCGAAAGCCTTAACTTTGTTGGGCGGCGGCGGCGCTTACGGCGCCGTTCCCTTCTTGAAGGCGCCGCTTTGGGAACCTTGGGGCTTGGTGGAGCTTGTGGATGGTGGGCGACGGCGGTGGTGCGGCCCTATCCTAGCATGGATCTCTGTCTGTTGCTCGGAGATGGACTCGCGTAGGTGGAGGTCGTCGTTTCGCGTCATGATGGCGTCGATGGCGGAGGCACCTGCCAAGGCTGGTACCTCAATCTGATCTGAAGATGGACCAGTGGAAGATGGCGACGACGACACATGTGAGTGCATCGGACCGGTTTGTGCCCCGGACCCGGTATGTGGCTCGGTCAGGGTCTCCGGCTTTAGATGTTAGGTTTAGGTGAGAGGTCTGGGCATTTGGTCCAGCTTGCACCCCTTCATCATATGGATAGGAGTAGCGACAGATGTTGCCAAGATGACAGATTCAGGCATATTGTTGTACTGCTTTGTAAGGTCCTCGAGAATAATCAATAAAATGGCCGCATGCATCTCCCAGATGCAGAGGCCGGGGGTCATCCTCCTTTTCTAAAAAAATACCGTGACATATGAACATCTTCTATTTTACCAGAGTGGCTCATCATGTTGCCACTTATTTTTCTTTCCACCTACGTTGATGATAGTGTGATGTTCACGTGATCATAGTGCATTCGACATGGTAAATCCCAAGGCTATGAGTTTGTCATTGCATGCTATACTTTTCATTATATTGTGTAAGGAAATGTTTAATACTTTTAAGAAAATGTCATCAACCACGAACTACTCCCAATGTGTAGACATATAAAAACTTTCGAAAACTAATCAAATCCTAGACATATCTTTTTTGAATTAGTGAACGGTTTTTCGAATCGACAAATATTGTTTTCAAAATTTATTTTTTCAAAAAAATTACGAATAGTTTGAAATGCATGAACAGTTTACGAATTCATGAACATATTTTTAGTCACCAACATTTTTTGAATTGATCAGCTTTTTTCAAAAAAAAATCTGAACAAATTATATATTTTTTGTTTTTTAATTTATGTGAAATTTCATGGACATTTGTGTTCATATTCCTTAATATGTTTTGACAACACTATCATTTTTTTCAAAATCATGACCATGGTTTTATTTCCTTCCCGTTTTTCCAAATCACGAATATTTTTTATAATTGGTGAATAATTTGGCAAATTACCAACATTTTTTAACCGACAAATTTAATTCTAATTTCCTTAACATTTTTGAATTCACATACATTTTATGATTTCTCGATCATGATTTTGAAAACTTGCAACTTTTAAAATTTCAGAATTCTGAATTGGTTGAAAGATGGAAAGAAAATAAAATGAGAATAGAAAAGACAAAAAAATGAGATTAAAAAAATAAGGGAGTAAAGCCCCGAACATGTGGTGGCCCATTAACGCATATGTGGGGAGGATCGAGAAAAGGAAGGGAGGGAAAAAGGTGAAAGTTGAAAATCGAACCATGATCTCCCGAATAGAAACGCTAGGCTTTAGCCAATCGACTGCTTGTGCATGCTTAATTTTTATCAGTAATGTTCCTATATAGCAACATAGCATGACGCGACTTTGTAAAATAAAAGCGAAACGTTTCCTTCACTTATGGGTGACATAGTGGATAATTTGTCGCAAGTTTAGCTATTTTTTTAGACGGACAATCAAAATTATCATTTGCTCTATTATTATTAGGTAAAGACTAATGGGCATATTACGAGTCTATACAAGTTATCGCTAGAACTATTCTCAATAGAGTGTTACCGTTCTGAGTGAGAATTTTTAGTTGACTACTAAATACCCGTGCGTTGCTACGTGATGAAACAATATTTAAAAAGCGATGACGTTTGACTCATTGTCCTCCATCGTCATCATCATCTTTGTACATATATATGGTCTAAGCCCTAGGCTATTTTTTTAAATAATACATTTTCTTTATTAAATTTAACAAATAATATGCAGTTTGAATTATTTACAAGAATAACGAACCATCGGTCATGGCGTAGCCGACTGGAACCTGTCGGCCGCTGCGTAGCCGACTGGAACCTATCGGCCCTCTCGCCAGCCTCTGTACATTGCTCGTGCATGCAGGGCGCCGAGGTGTGCAGCATCTGCTTCGACCAGGCGTGCGCACATGGATCGATTTGTACTGGATTCTCATTATCATCATCATATCGGGCCAGCCCCTATGAATCCGGGCAAGTACAACCTTTCAACAACTCCACGGCGTGGCTGGGGGGCTATCAGGCAACGATCGCGCTCTTGCTTATTTGGACTGACTGGATTTGGCCTACAACTTGGGATCGAATCTACACAGCTGAGAGGGCATTCATTCCATGGGCTATGGCTTGTCGTCAAGCTGCACCTACAGCTCGCTGCTGTCGGTTTTGTGCGGGTCCATCCTGCTAATGGACAAGGCGATGCTGCCCATGAAGCTGCTGCTGCTGCCGCCGTCGCCGCTGGTGTCGAGGTTCGAGGTCCACGGACCGGCGAGACCTCCGGTGCCGTGGAGACTCCAGCCTGCCTTCTCCCACTTCCTCCTCCTCCTCGTTATCGCCGACCTTGGCCGTGGTGGCCACCGTAGAATGGGCAGGTGGGCAGCGGCTGGCTCTGCGTGACCGAGTTGGGATTGGTGTGGCAGCACAGCGCCAGCGTGCACGCCGCGCACATCTGGTGCCCGCCCTCCTGGACCACGATCACGCATGCCTGGTCGAAGCAGCATGTACACCTCCGCGCCCTACATGCAGGAGCTGAGAGTTAGTATCGGTTCGAACAAGATCCGCGCATCGTCGGACGGACCCGCTGGTTCCGAGGGAGATGTCAATGCAAAGGCGGAATCGCTGGCTCCGGCACCGAGCATGTAAAGAGGCGGGCAAGAGGGCCATGCATCAGTCGGCTACGCAGGGGCCGATCGGTTCCAGGTTCTAGTCGGCTACGCCGCGGCCGATGGTGTATTATTTCTGTATATAATTTAAACTGCATATTATTCATCAAATTTAATAAATAAAATGTATTATTTAAAAAAGTTTAGTAAGCCCTCGACTGTTGGAGTTTGGTCGTCGCGTCTGTCAACCTCGTCCTAAGAGGTATGGTGTTCTGTGAACCATCATCTTGTAGATCTATCGCGGAGCAAAATTGCTACTTATTGAGCTTGCGTTAGTTTTCTTTTGAAGAGGATGTTGGGGAACGTCGCATGGGAAACAAAAAAAATCTACGCACACGCAATACATATCCATGGCGATGATCATCCACGAGAGGGGAGAGTGAATCTACATACCCTTGTAGATCGCTAAGCGGAAGCGTATGTAACGCGGTTGATGTATTGAAACATCTTCGCGATCCAAATCGCAGCCCGTCCCGCGATCTCATCACGATCCGTCCCGCGATCCCATCACGATCCATCCCGATCTAGTGCCGAACGGACGACACCTCCACGTTCAGCACACGTACAGCTCGATGACGATCCCCACCTTCTTGATCCAGCAAGATGTGCGAAGAGGTAGATGAGTTCTTCAGCACGGCGGCGTGAACTGTAGACTAAAGGTACCAAACACGCCGTAGCTAGAAGTACGATGCAAGACATAAGATCGGCCGGGGAATCAACATGCATGCAGACGTGGGCACATGGACAAGGCCGACCCATAGGCAGGGGCAACGGGGCGATCGCCGTGGGCCCCTGGGAGGGAGGGCCCCCATTCCAGGTAGTATTACACAGTATATGTATTAGGATATTTTCTTATTTAGGTCCATAAAAATAAGAGGAAGATAAAGGGCCCAAGCCCATCACATCTCTAGCACTCCCGGACCGAAAGAATCGATTCCTAGTTCGCTATGCTGCTGCAGCACTCCATCGATCTCCTCCGGTAACCTTGCCTCCTCGGCTCCTAAACAAACCTCGCCTCCTCGGCTCCTCCCCCAAATTCTCCAATCCCAGAGAACAGTGTCACCGCTCCCGTTCACTTCCAAATTTGAGGTGGTGCTTCTGTGCATCCATTAATGAAGACCAATGGTGCTATTCCCTTCCCCAATGACCATTCATTGCATCCTCAATGTTGCCCATCAATAGATGTTTGAGAGTCATCACCACATCAGAGATGATACGTCTCCCTCCATCACCTAATTAACTACTCTTTTCATTCGATGGTAAACAACCCGCCTCTCCGCCTCTGATTGTTCCATCTCACATCTTCAATTCTTCTCTTCCTAGTTCCTACTTTTTTGTTGGCCTGTTCTTCAAACCTTCATTGGATCCAGGGATGAAAAGGGGGGACGGGGAATGAGTGTTGCAGCCTTGCAGATCTTGGAAACTATATCAACAATTTGACATCAAGCCATATGCCCATACCCAGATGCTTTTGTTCCCTATATTGACAGTTTTTATGCAATTGTTTGGTGACATGTGTTTTAACAAATGTTTATTTGTAAGAAAAAAAGTAAAAAAAATCATTAATGGTTCAAATTGCTATCAGTTTTGACAAAGTTTTCATACTTAGAAGAGCGAGATGATAGTCTCTTTGTGCAACTTAGAAGAGCACTCTCTTGTAGAACTATATTGTTTCCATACTATTATGATATAGTTCTCTCTACCATTAATCAATGCTACTGAATTGCTTTCGAAATATAATCTATTTTTAATTTTTATTTGTACACAAGGGCCTCATTTTATCATCTCGTCCCAGGACCCCAAATATGTATGGACCGGCCGTGCACATGGAGAGGTACGGCTACCCCCTACCTAGTTCAGTCAAGCTCGAGCGGCCCAGACCCCCAGCACCTTGCCTTAATTTGCAGCTGGAGCAGGACAATCACGAGTCAGGTGCAAGTGGGACGATAAGCCGGACTCCAGCATCCGACCCACAGTTGCTACATAGGTTATGTGGAAGGTCCGTCTAAACTCATACTCCCTCCGTTTAAAAATAATTGTCTCAACTTTATATTAAGTTTAGTACAAAGTTGTACTAAACTTAAGACATTTATTTTGAACGGAGGAGTATGTTTTTATGCGGGATAAGTGTGTACAGCAAGCTTCCTCCGCACGAATTCCCTTAATCCGCAACAGAAAGTACAGTAGCCCGATCGATCGAGATAGTCTTAAAGCCGATCCCTTTCGGTCTTGCATCTGCAGAGATGCCTGAAAAGAGCTCTGAAGCGAACCAGGATCGAACATGATGCGACACCCGGCAGGATTAGGATCGTGCTTGGCTTCAGAGCTGTATACTGATGGATGGCCTGCCCGGACACATCTCCAGCCTCTTTTCGCCTGGACCTCTCGTGCATCAGCATCATCACATCTGATTACTGTGTCGTATGATCAAAACAAAGATCGATCACCGTGGGGCCATGGAAGGTTGGATGATGAGTTGAATTAATCAAGTTAATGCAGGGAGGTAGCTGACATGTTCGTCTCCTCGATCCTTCTTGGCCTCATCCAATCCAGTAGCAACACCACGAGAAACTGAAACAAATCACACTGAAAACAACGCCATGGCGAAATAAATACCGAATTAATCTGCAATGTTCATGATGCAATAAACAATCCCTTTCCAACTGATTTATTTTCCGACTCGTGTGTTACAATACTCAATCGAGTACCCAATGAATGCATCTTTTCTTGGTCGATCGAGTTACAACCTCAAAGTTTGCAGCACTCCTATTCCCACACCTGCATAGCAATTACTAGTAAGATAGACACCATAATATGATTGACACCGATCAAGATCAGAAAAGAAGAAGCAGAGGACGGTGAAGTCGTTCAGAGACAATCAGATTGATGTTGTCTTTATTTATTTGCCACAGATGATACCTCCCTGCTATGAGCATGTTTATGCCAAGCTATCAGCGTGGTTGACAAATAAAGTGATCTTGATTCTCTCTACGAAATCAGGTCAATTAATAATAGATTATTTTGCTGAATTACAAACAAGAACTGTATAGTTAGCACTACACTGTTAATGGATAGATAATGAGGAAAAGAGTTTGACATACATCTGAAATTTGACATATCTGAAATATAGTTAGCACTACACAGTATTTTTATTAACAGAGAACTCTAAACAGAGGCCTCCGTTAGTGATAGTAAGCAAAAAAGAAAAGATTTAGCACCCAAACTCCAAATAAATAATTCTGAAAATACAACACGGAGAACATCTTTCTATGTCTACAGAGTGCAGACCATCGAGAGAGAATGTAAACAAGTAAATTATCATGATGGCATATCATATACCTTCATCTTCTTACTCTGGTTCTAATGATGCGCCTTTGTATCTTTTTGGATCTGCAATACAAAATAAAAAACACGTAAATTATTAGATTAACTATGTTTATCAATTTTCGTGAAGAATAAAAACACAAAATAAAGTTTTCATAACATATACCTTCATTTTCGGTGCCGCTGGGGAGGGCATGGAGGAGATGAACGACTTCTCTGGTCCGGCCGTGGGGGTGTTGGAAGGTGGCGTTGGCGCAGCTGTGGGGGAGGTGGACGGTGGCGCAGGTGCAGCCGTGGGGTAGGTGGACGTCAGCACTTGTGCAGCTGCGGGATAGGTGGATGGCGGCGATGTTGTGGCTACGATGGAGGTTGAAGGTGGCGCTGCACCGTCCATGAAGACGACAGGTGTGGACGACAGCGCCAAGCCGTCCATGGGAAAGGTCGAAGACAACGCCAAGCCATCCATGGGGCCGGCGACGGGGACGGCGGCGGCGGCAGACCTACCCTATCATCACGCGAAAGGGGAACGAGATTAACTGGGTTAGGGAAAAACCTGGGCCAGTTCATTTAACCCACTTTGTTAATCACAGGTTACACGGGCGTCCACGAATACAACTTAAGTGGGCACCGTAAACGGCCCGTGACGCGAGGATGCATGGCCAGCAATAGTAGGAAAATCATGTAGCATGGCCGCATGGGCACATGGATACACAAAGTGCCAGATATACCTGGGTGTTACCTTGTTCCTATAGGATTAGGGCCTTTTGCCTATGTATAATTAACGTGATATTCGTCTCTTTCAACAATATACTATTAAACGCAATATAAGTTCTAGCTTATCTGTTCCTTGAACATGAGATATAACATGTATCATGGTAGTTTAAACCTTTTGGTTACTAGAGATAAAACTGAATGCTTTGTTTATCTCTTGTTATCTCTATCTCTCTTTTATCTTGTACTCCAAGTCATGTATGCCTCTCAGGGATCAGGCCCCTGTTATGTAAACACGCAACCGCCTGTCAGAGAAGGCACGACGCTTCCAGCTATCTTACATGGTAATCAGAGCAATCCCCTTCCATTACATCTAGCTGCCGCATATAGCCTCCATCATCCGATCCCCTACCATGGCCTCCTCCAGCTCCACCTTTGCTGCCCTCTCCGGCCAGATCACCGAAAAGCTAACACGCAACAACTACATCATATGACGAACGCAGATCACGCTGTAGATTAGAGGAGCTGGATTCTTCGGCTATGTTGATGGCTCCATGCCAGAACCAGCCAAGGTCATCGTCACCAAGGATAAGGATGGGAAGGAGGAAACTACCCCAAATCCTCTTCATCCAATTTGGATCAGGGAAGATCAGTAGGTACTTGGATATCTTCTGAATAACCTGTCAAAAGAGGTGCTCGTGTAGGTGACATCGATCGCCCATGCCAACGAGCTCTGGGCGGCGCTTGCGAACATGTTCTCCTCGCACTTATTGTCCCGCGTCAACAACATCCGCATTGCATTAGCCAATTGATACGTCCATTTTGCATCATGCTTTTATGTTGATATTTATCGCTTTATGGGCTGATATTACACTTCACGGTACAATACTTATGCCTTTTCTCTCTTATTTTGCAAGGTTTACATGAAGAAGGAGAATGCCGGCTGATGGGGTCATAGTCTTAGGGTAGGGTCATAGGCCTGTCATAAAGGTCCTACCCAAGAACTACCCCCCCACAAAGGACAAGGCCCTAGTCAGTCCCGAGTGAATTAAGGGGTCCCCATCATCCAGTCGGTAACAGGTCCTCAACCATCCAGTCGGAGACTAGCATTCGGAGGATACCAAGCTAACCGACTGGCTACACTCGGTACATCGTAACCTCTCTGGAGAGAAACTGCCATACGTTTCCGGGTGCATTTATTAGCATTTAGAGCATACGTTACCTGTAACGTACGCATTCAATCCCCATTATTCCACCCCTGTATCGGAACCGTTGTGGAGGGCAACGCACTCTATATAAGCCGCCCTCCCCCACTGGTAGAGGGGTTAGCAAATCATTGTATTCCATATTCCACTCGACAGCAAGCTCCGAGAGCACTGAGACGTAGGGCTGTTACCTCAACCGCTGAGGGGCCTGAACTCATACAACCTCGTCGTAGCTAGGACTCTGCCCGTCTCATTCGTACCCTACACATCTACTGTCAGGCTTATACCCATGACAGTTGGCGCCCACCGTGGGGCAGGCGTCTAAGCGACTTCGGCAAGTTTGCGACTACTTCCTTTCGTCATGTCGTCCGGTGGAGATTCGAGCATGGGTCACCAGATCTTCTTCGGCGCTCTCTCCATCATCGTCGATGATTCGGCGTGGCTTCGGGATGCGCCCCTCGATATCGAGGCGCTTCCCCGTCGCGGGGCTACGCACTTCCGTGCCGGCGCCCGCGGCATTCTTCTCCAGCGGTCGGCTCCGGTGTCGACCTACACCGCCGTCACGCGCCGCGTCAAGCGGTCCCGCCGTCCGTGGCTCCAGCGTTGGGTGCAACACGCCCAAGCGCGCCAGAACGCATCTTCGCAAGTGGCGGTTCTTGAGTCCGTTGTGGTTTCCCCGTCGTCCCAGCACTCGGACTCGGTTCCGACTGAGTTTCCTTCCGAGTATGCGGGTCACGGGCCCGCAGCAGAAGTACACATGGCCAACTCCCATGAAGATCCCCGTCAGGCTGGCCGGAACGAGCACGAGATCGGTGAAGCGTCCGGCGCACGTCGTCCACCTCGTCGTTCTGCTAGTCGGCACACTCGGCGGAGCAACGTGGAGCTGTTCCGCACACCACTCCTCAACTTGGCTGCAGCTGCCAAGATAGCCGATTCCCCCCAGCCGACTGATAGCCCAAGACCCGACGCAAGAGGACATATCGCCCAGCGGAGGGTCGATAGGGGTCGGGCCCACCACGATGGTCGCGATATCGACCGTCCGAGTGGAAGCAGGGCCACCGTTTCTGGTCCCGAGTGTTTCAGTCGAGCCATCCGTTCGGCTGACATCCCTCCCAACTTCCGATTGGCGACGGGAATTAGCAAGTTCACAAGAGAGTCCAAGCCAGAAACGTGGCTGGATGACTACCGAGTGGCAGTCCAGATCGGAGGAGGGGACGACCATGTCGCCATGAAGCACCTCCCTCTGATGCTCGACGGCTCGGCGCGAGCGTGGCTGAACCAGTTGGCCCCCTCAAGCATCTACAGTTGGGCAGATCTGGCCCGAGTGTTCATCAGGACCTTCGAAGGGACGTGTAAGGGCCCTGCTGGCCTTGTGGAGCTCCAGCACTGCGTCCAGAAGCAGAATGAGCCCCTGCGTGACTTCATCCAGCACTGGACAACTCTCTATCACACGATGGAGAACGTCACCGAGCATCAAGCAGTCTGCGCCTTCAAGGCAGGCGTGCGGTACAGGGATCTGTACGTGAAGTTCGGCCGAACAGGCGACATCTCCATGAGCAAGATGATGGAGATAGCAACACGCTATGCAAATGGTGAAGAAGAGGACCGCATCCGAAGCGGCAAGCACAAAACAGTCGCTGATGGCGATGGGGGCAACACTCGGAAGCAGAAGCAGAAAGCTCCGACCGCTCCGCAAGCAGAAGCTGCAGCCGTAACCAATGCCAAGTTCAAGGGCAAAGGGAAGGCTCAGTTCACCCCCAAGAAGAAGCAGTTCAATAACCCCATCCTGGACCAGCCATGTCCGGTTCATACGAAGATGGATGAAGAAGGCAACCCCATATATGCGAAGCATACCACTCGATAGTGTCGCCTCCTGATCCAGGGGTTCAGCGAAGGGCAACCGAGTGAGAAGGACCATGAACAGGATGAGGAGGATAAGGAGGATCCGTTCCCCCAAGTCCATGCAACCCTGATGATCTTTGCTGACGTCGAGAGTAAGAGCCGACTGAAGCTGGTGAACAGAGAGGTGAACATGGCCACCCCTACCAACCCCAAGTTCCTCAAATGGTCTTAGACTGTGATCACTTTCGACCAGTCGGATCATCCGGCGCATGTACCCACCCCGGGGAGACAGGCTCTGGTCGTCGACCCGGTGGTAGAAGGAGTCCGACTGCGCAAAGTCCTCATGGATGGCGGCAACGGCTTGAACATCATGTACGCCGACACACTCAAGGGGATGGGCGTCCCGATGTCCAAACTCAGCGAGAGCAGCATGCAGTTCCATGGAGTCGTCCCTGGACGGAAGGCCAAATCACTCGGCCAGATCGCGTTGGACATCGTTTTCGGCTCCCACAAGAACTTCCGCAAGGAAAAGCTGACGTTCGAAGTGGTTGACTTCCAGAGCGCTTATCACGCAATCCTGGGTCGCGCAGCGTATGCGCACTTCATGGCACGTCCATGTTACGTATACCTGAAGCTGAAGATGCCAGGCCCGAAGGGTGTGATCACCATCACAGGCAATCGGCAGCGAGCTGAAGAGTGTCTGCAGCAGGGATCAAGAATCGCCGACCAGCAGATGGCCGTCCTCGAGCTGGACGAGTACAAGAAAATAGTCGACCCCGCCGACCTGATGCGCTCGAAGAAGCCAGCTTCAGAGTCTGCATTTCAGTCGGCGGGAGAGACGAAGAAGGTCAGCATCCACCCGACGGACGCCACTGCTGCCCCGACGAACATCTCCACCACCCTCGATCCTAAATAGGAAGCCGAGCTCACCCAATTCCTCCGTGAGAACTGGGACATCTTCGTATGGAAACCCTCCGACATGCCAGGTGTACCCAGGGAGTTGGCTGAGCACCGACTGCACGTGGATTCCATTGCTCGGCCTGTCTGAGAGCGCCTGCGCCGGTCCGCCGCGCACAAGAGGAAGGCAATCGGGGAAGAGGTGGCCAAGCTGCTGGCAGCCAACTTCATTCGCGAGGTTCACCACTCCGAGTGGCTCGCCAATGTTGTCATGGTGCCCAAGAAGGACAAGTCGCTCCGAATGTGCATCGACTTCAAGCATCTCAATAAGGTCTGCCCGAAAGACCATTTTCCGCTCCCCCGCATAGATCAAATTGTCGATTCGACTGCGGGTTGCGAGCGTCTGTCATTTCTTAATGCCTACTCGGGCTATCATCAGATCCGTCTGTATGGTCTCGATGAGTTAAAAACAGCCTTCATCACCCCATTCAGGTGCTTCTGCTACATCACTATGCCATTCGGTCTGAAGAATGCAGGAGCTACCTTTATGCGCATGATCCAAAAATGTCTCCTCGACCAGATCGGTCGGAATGTGGAGGCGTATATGGATGATATCGTAGTCAAGTCACGCAAAGGTTCCGACCTGCTGACTGACTTGGCAGAAACATTCGCCAACCTTCGTAGGTACGATATCAAGTTCAACCCTGCCAAATGTTCATTCGGCGTTCCCAGCGGAAAGTTACTCGGTTTCTTCGTTTCCGAACGAGGGATCGATGTCAACCCCGAAAAGATCGGGACCATCGTCCGAATGGAGAGGCCGGTCAAAATACATGATGTTCAACGGCTCACAGGTTGCCTAGCGGCTTTGAGCAGGTTCATCAGTCGACTCGGCGAAAAAGCACTTCCTCTGTACCGACTCATGAAGAAATCAGATACTTTCGAGTGGACAGATGAAGCCCAAGTCGCATTCGACGACCTCAAAGTCCTATTTTCCACCCAGCCGGTTCTTACTGCTCCTTTTAGTAAAGAGCCCCTTCTTCTGTATATCGCGGCTACAAATCAAGTCGTCAGTACTGTTCTTACAGTCGAACGAGAAGAAGAAGGCAAAGCATACAAAGTCCAGCGGCCAGTGTACTACGTCTCCGAGGTCCTGACTCCTTCCAAGCAGAGGTATCCCCACTATCAAAAACTTATCTACGGGATTTACATGACTGCGAAGAAGGTGGCCCATTATTTCCAGGACCACTCGGTGTTTGTCGTTTCTGATGCTCCATTGTCGGAAATTCTCCACAATTGAGACGCGTCAGGCCGAGTGGCGAAGTGGGCGATGGAGATGTTGTACTGTGACATCAAGTTCGAGGCCAAGAAAGCTATTAAGTCTCAAGCTCTGGCTAACTTCATAGCAGAATGGGTAGATCAACAGCAACCGACCCACATCTACTCGGCCCATTGGACAATGTTCTTCGATGGGTCCAAGATGTTGAATGGCTCCGGCGCTGGCATTGTGATCATATCGCCAAGGGGCGACAAGCTCAAGTATGTGCTACAAATACACTTCGATTCCTCCAACAACGAGGCAGAGTATGAAGCTCTCCTCTACGGGTTGCGTATGGCCATCTCACTCGGCGTCTGTCGCCTGATGGTCTACGGCGATTCGGATTTGGTGGTCAATCAAGTGATGAAAGAGTGGGACGTGAGGAACCCCACCATGACTACATACTGCAATGCAGTGAGGAAGCTTGAGAAGAAGTTTGAAGGTCTAGAACTTCACCATGTTCCAAGACTGAAGAACCAAGCAGCTGATGAGTTGGCAAAACTCGGATCCACTCGGAGACCAGTCCCGAGTGATGTCTGCCTCGAGCACCTCCACCTTCCTTCAGTCAAAGAAGATCCTTTCACAGAGGAGCCGATACAACCAAAGAGTTCAACGGATCCGACTGAAGTCGATGTACCTGCTGTGGTTGACCTGGTCATGGAGATTCTTGCCGTCATCCCCGATTGGACTGTGCCGATCATTGCATATATCCTGAGGCAGGAACTACCAGAAGACGAAGTCCAGGCCAGGCAGATAATCCGCAGGTCGAAGTCGTTCACTGTCATTGATGGCCAATTGTACAAAGGAAGTATCTCAGGCGTTCTTCAACGATGCATCTCCACAGAGGAGGGGCAGCTGATTCTGGAGGATATTCACTCGGGGACCTACGGTCATCACGCTTCTTCAAGAGCACTCGTCGCCAAGGCATTCAGGGCTGGTTTCTTCTAGCTGCAGGCTAACGAGATGGCTAAAGATATGGTTGACTGATGTGAGGGCTGCCAGTTCTACTCCAATAAGTCCCACAAGCCGACGTCTGGCGTTGAAGACGATCCCTCTTGTGTGGCCGTTTGCTGTTTGGGGATTAGATACAGTCGGACCATTCAAGACAGGCCAAGGTGGATACACATATCTATTGGTGGCAGTCGACAAGTTCACGAAATGGATTGAAGCGAAGCCCATCAAGAAGCTCGACGCCTCAACAGCCGTCAAGTTTGTCTAGGACATCATCTTCAGATTCGGTGTACCTCACAGCATAATCACGGACAACGGGACGAACTTTGACTCGGACAGATTCAAAAGTTTCTGTACAAGCCAAGGCATCCGAGTGGATTTTTCTTCTGTAGCGCATCCTCAGTCCAATGGACAAGCAGAGCGGGCAAACAGACTTATTTTGCAAGGTTTGAAGCCCCGATTCTTGCGAGAGATAGGACATGCCGCTGGCGCTTGGGTTACCGAGCTACCTTCAGTGCTTTGGGGACTTCGCACAACCCCGAACAGATCTACAGGGCGATCATCGTTCTTTCTCGTTTATGGAGCAGAAGCGGTCCTTCCGAGTGACTTGCTTCACAATGCGCCACGAGTCGAACTCTTCTCCGAAGCCGAAGCAGAACAAGCAAGGCAAGACGGAGTGGATCTTCTGGAGGAGGAGCGCGAGATGGCACTAACTCGCTCAACCATTTATCAACAAAATCTGCGGCGTTTTCATGCATGCCACGTCAGAAGTCGCACGTTCCAAGCAGTCGACCTGGTGCTCCGAGTGGATCAGCAAAGACCTCACAAGTTGGCTCTGGCCTAGGAAGGACCCTTCATCATCTCCAAGGTGCTGAACAACGGAGCATACAGACTCTACAACATCGAGAGGGAGACAGACGAGCAGCGTGCATGGAACGGAGATCTCCTGAAGCGCTTCTACACGTGACCGTCGACTGAAGCAATGTAAAGAACAAGTATTGGTGAAATAATATAAAACAGATTGAGTTTTTTGCAGGTTCAAAGTTCTTCCGCGGTCGCAGACTCCGGTCTCAAAAAAAAAAAACTTAGCTGCGATCCAGAATCGCCTAAGTATTAAGTTTCTCCGAGTGTGCACTTCACGTCACACTCGGGGGGCTTAGCTGCGATCCAGAATCGCCTAAGTATTAACTTTCTCTGAGTGTGCACTTCACGTCACACTCCGGGGCTTAGCTGCGATCCAGAATCGCCTAAGTATTAACTTTCTCCGAGTGTGCACTTCACGTCACACTCGGGGGGCTTAGCTGCGATCCAGAATCGCCTAAGTATTAACTTTCTCCGAGTGTGCACTTCACGTCACACTCGGGGGCTTAGCTGCGATCCAGAATCGCCTAAGTATTAACTTTCTCCGAGTGTGCACTTCACGTCACACTCGGGGGGCTTAGCTGCGATCCAGAATCGCCTAAGTATTAACTTTCTCCGAGTGTGCACTTCACGTCACACTCGGGGGCTTAGCTGCGATCCAGAATCGCCTAAGTATTAACTTTCTCCGAGTATGCACTTAACGTCACACTCGGGGGCTTAGCTGCGATCCAGAATCGCCTAAGTATTAACTTTCTCCGAGTGTACACTTAACGTCACACTCGGGGGCTTAGCTGCGATCCAGAATCGTCTAAGTATTAACTTTCTCCGAGTATGCACTTCACGTCACACTCGGGGGCTTAGCTGCGATCCAGAATCGCCTAAGTATTAACTTTCTCCGAGTGTGCACTTAACGTCACACTCGGGGGCTTAGCTGCGATCCAGAATCGCCTAAGTATTAACTTTCTCCGAGTGTGCACTTCACGTCACACTCGGGGGCTTAGCTGTGATCCAGAATCGCCTAAGTATTAACTCTCTCCGAGTATGCACTTAACATCACACTCGGGGGCTTAGCTGCGATCCAGAATCGCCTAAGTATTAACTTTCTCCGAGTGTACACTTAGCGTCACACTCGGGGACTTAGCTGCGATCCAGAATCGCCTAAGTATTAACTTTCTCTGAGTGTACACTTAACGTCACACTCGGGGACTTAGCTGCCATCCAGAATCGCCTAAGTATTAACCTTCTCCGAGTGTACACTTAACGTCACACTCGGAGGCTTAGCTGCGATCCAGAATCGCCTAAGTATTAACTTTCTCCGAGTGTGCACTTCACGTCACACTCGGGGGCTTAGCTGCGATCCGGCATCGCCTAAGTATTAACTTTCTCCGAGTGTGCACTTCATGTCACACTCGGGGGCTTAGCTGCGATCCAGCATCCCTAAGTATTAACTTTCTCCGAGTGTGCACTTAACGTCACACTCGGGGACTTAGCTGCGATCCAAAATCGCCTAAGTATTAACCTTCTCCGAGTGTACACTTAACGTCACACTCGGGGACTTAGGGAATTCCACGGACCCTCAATGAGGCTCATGCAGATGTCAAAACAACTGACATGTTCCGAATGTTTGCCTTTGGCTTCACGAAGAAACGCCAAACAAAAACTCGAGTCAACATTGCAACAGAAGAGCAAAAGATTCGATTCAAAGTTCAACCAAAGATAGTAGCTCGGTGTGGATCAAGCTTACCCACACCGAACCAAGAATGTGACGGCCAACAGCAGTGGCCAAAGTTTCTTACAGATGAACACTCGGCATACCGAGGATAAAAGTGTTTTTACGCGTCATCTGGATTAACACCAGGAATGGAAGGCTCTACGAACGTGTCCAGATCAATACCGTTGGCGATGCGGGTAGCACTTTCAAGGAAGGTTTCCATGAAGTCTTCGAATCGAAGTTTCTTCGTGTTGGCCACCTTCAACGTCTTCAACTTCTCCTCGCGCACCTCCTTGCAATGGACTCAGACCAGGGATAGAGCAACATCTGCACCACAACAAGCTGCAGATTTCTTCCACGACTGCACTCGGTTCGGAATCTCCTCCAGTCAAGTCATTAGGTTCTCCATCTCCTGCCGCGACTCATCTTCTGGCCAAAGATCCTTGTCGATTCGGCCGACGACTTCTCTCAGTCGACCGATGAAAGGACCAACTTTGCCCACGCGGATGTGCGCACGGAGCAGATCCCGATTGGCGTCCTCGCCGAGTGGAACGTTCTCGAGAATCGACCGCTCAACATCGGCTGCTTCAGCTTTAGCGTCAAAGCAAAAATCTGCGACAACAGGACAAGCAAACAATAAGCGCCGAGTGTGACGCGCATAACACAAGCACTCGGAAAAAGCAGGACTTACCAGCCAGACGCGTCATCATCTGTCGAGCCCAGTCGCTCACGTATTTCTCCTGTGCCCTGCACCGTCTGTTCAGCACGTCCATTTGTCCCATCAGAGCAGTCCTTTGTTTCCCCATCTTTTCAACTTCTTCAGTCAACACCTTGTTCGCTTCACGCGCCTGCTCCAATGACTTCTCTCGTCCCGCCAGAGCATCCTTCATGCCAGCCATTGCAAGCAGCGCCGCATCAAGCTCACCAGCTAACTGATTCTTCTCCGCCCTGAGAGTCTCATAGGATGTTCCCATTTCACAAGTTTTCTGCCAGCAAACACCAAGGGACAATCAGAAAATCCAACAACAAAAGTCTAAGTTCTTCAGACCCCTGCCGACGCAAGCAGTCGACAGTGGCCTCGGGGACTACACCCAGTGGGTTCACTAAGAGTGACCCCACTGGCATGCAACTCAAGCAGGCCCGCCCTATTGAGATGCATGTTACCACCTAAGCCTACGAGGCCAATACTACCCGACCTGAGTACAAATTACTCTCGGGGACTCTTACAGTAAATGCACTCCGAGTGCCACAACTACGCGCACTCGGCCATGTTATTTACATACCTGACCAAAGCAAAGACAATATGTATAAAGACAACTGCCGGTGCAAGCACTCGGCAGAAGTCTCGGGGACTACACCCACTGGGTTCACTCAGAGTGAACCCATTGGAAACAACAGCTGCTATCCAAAAACACCCAGTGGGTTACAAGAGAAAAGTAAATACTTACTAGCCCACTTACTCGGATATCATCCCGCAGCTCCAAGCTCCGCTGGTACAAGGACGCGACAGAGTCGTAGGCCCTCTTGGCTTCCCCAGCCATCAGCTCCACCTGCACCATGGCTCCCTTGGCCGCTCCCACCTGCTCCTCCGGGAGACGCTGGATGTTGAACTCGACATTCGACGAGCCTGGCATCGTCGGAAGTTCCTGAGGCATCCCGAGGTCCGCTCCAGTCGGCACCTCAACCACCAGCGCCGGTTCAGTCGGCGGCACGTCGGCGGCGAGAGCAACAACAGGCGGAGCAGCCTCAAGAATGGGCTCCGCAGTCTGTTCAGCTCTCCCCTGATCGCCCTCGTCCATGGAAATCGCCCCTGATAGACCGAACGACGCAAGATCTCAGAAAAAGAAAGAGGCAGAACCTATGATTGAATAAAACACTCGAAGTCACTACAACGCACCTGGCTGGGACGAGACGACGTTGTCCGTGTCCATGGGGTCATCTTCTTGGCGCGCCGGAGAGGTGGCAGAAGTAGCGACTCTGTCGAGTGAAATCCATTCGACCAATGAACAAGAATTCACTCGGATATCAGAAGAAATTAGAAGATTGATACACTTACGTGAAGGTGACGGGGACAACAACCCTCATCCGCGGCAGAGCCTTCCGAGGTTTGGACCCACTTGGTTTGGCCGCCTTGGAAGACTGACCCGCAGGCTCAGCGGCAACATCCCTGGCTCTTTTGGTGCTCCGAGCACTCGGGACCACCGGGGCAGTGGGCGGAGCACTCGAAGATGCTGGAGGGGCCGAGGGAACGGCAGGCTCGTGTCGGCGCTTGGTCCGATGCTCTGTTTGCGGAGGCGGCGAGTCCTGCTCTTCGTCTTCCTCCTCTTCCTCGCTAGTCTCTTCCTCCGACTCCCCGCTGTCGGAGACATATTCAGCGCTCTCCATGCTGCCCTACTGGCTGCCTTCCTCCTCCTCGGCCGGGTTCCCGTTCGAGACGGGAGAAAAACAGTTGGTCCACTCCTGCATAAAATTCAGTCGGCGACATCAGACGTCACACACATATTCAAGCAAACGATAAGATTAAGACAATTAGGAGCACTCGACAAGTGCCACTCACCTGATTCGGAGGAGGATTATCCGCGCAGAAGGGCTTCACTCGCCGAGATCCTTTGGGATTCTCGCAGGGGCGTGTGATCTGGAGCACCCACGAGGTCACCCTCTCCTCAGTCACGCCCACAACGTTAGTGACCCCCTTCCTGACGACATCTATGAGCGCCCCAACCAGAGGCTGGATGTCGTTCTTCTCCGCCCTCGTGAGCGCGAGTTGCTTAGGCTGGGGCGGGCCGATCTAAGCTAAAGGGAGGCAGCCCTGTCGAAGCATTCGGACATGCAATATCCTGGCAGTAGAACCACGTCGACTGCCAGTTCCTGACCGACTCACTTAGCTGGAGGGCAGGATAACTCCTCCGACTCTTTTTCTGGAAACCTAGACCCCCGCAGAGCTGGAGAAGATGTGTTTTATCATCCGACTGGCTAAGTCGTTTGATGGTCTGGGATCTAGCAGAAAATATGTGCTTGAACAGCCCCCAATGGGGAGGACAACCAATGAAACACTCGCACAGAACTATAAAGGCAGAGAGATGGGCAATGGCATTCGGGGGAAAGTGGTGAAGTTGTGCCCCGAAGTGATTCATGATGCCCTTGAAGAAAGGATGCGGGGGCAAGGAGAAACCTCGATAGACGTGGCTGAGAAGCAAGACGCGCTCCCCCTCCCGGGGCGCCGGCTCGACCTCGTTCTCCGCCGGCAGCCTCCAAGTCTTGTGCACGATCATCCCGTGCTCGACCAGCTGCAGTAGATCCCCCTCCGTCACCGTGGAGGGGAGGAAGTCGCCTTGAATCCACCCCGCCGGCAGCGGCCGCTGCCGCCGCTGAGCAGGAGCCGCCGCCTTCCCCTTCTTCTTCCTCGCCTCCATCTTGCTCGTCTGACCCTTGGTCATGGCGGAAACTGCGAGCCCGCGGGAGGAAGGGGGAGGGAAGAGTGTAGAAGCGCTGGAGGTGGCGAGAGAGACGGAGCAGGCGAAGGCAAGAGATTCGGCGAGCGTAACGAAGAACCCTCGCCGCCGAGATTTAAGTAGGGCTCCGACTGGGTCGCTGGCGGGTGGGCCCGAAGCCTTATCCCCCGACCCATCGCGGCGATATTAGTGGAGAGGTTGAAGGCGCGAGAATCGAGGCGTCAGGCGCTACTCGAGCGCGATGGCGTCATCCCCGCTGAGCGCGCGGAACCCAAAATTTGAGATCCCGGAAAATCCGCCGCTGTCAGTTGACCGGTCGCGTCAAAAGATGCTGCAGAAGCACTCGGCTTCCGACAGTCTGTTTCGCGAGTACTTCCACTCGGATCGTTGGTCAGAAGAGATAAAATGGATTGAGGCAAGCAACGCCCAAGCCAAACCCGCTCCAGTCGGATCCAAACTTCAAGCATCGCTTCGTCGTTTCAACCCCAATCCATTCGGGGACTAATGATGGGGTTATAGTCCTAGGGTAGGGTCATAGGCCTGTCATGCAGGTCCTACCCAAGGACTACCCCTCACAAAGGACAAGGCCCTTAGTCAGTTCCGACTGAATTAAGGAGTCCCCATCATCCAGTCGGTAACAGGTCCTCGACCATCCAGTCGGAGATTAACATTCGGAGGATATCAAGCTAACCGACTGGATACCACTCGGTACATCGTAACCCCCTAGAGGAAACGGTCATACGTTTCCAGGTGCATTTATTAGCATTTAGGGCGTACGTTACCTGTAACGTACAGATTCAATCCCCACTACTCCACCCTATACCGGAACCGTTGTGGAGGGGAGCGCACTCTATATAAGCCACCCTCCCCCACTGGTAGAGGGGTTAGCAACTCATTGTATTCTATATTTCCACTCGACAACAAGCTCCCTGAGCACTGAGACGTAGGGCTATTACCTCCACCGCAGAGGGGCCTGAACTCATACAACCTCGCCGTAGCTAAGGCTCTGCCCATCCTTTTCGTACCCTACACATCTACTGTCAGGCTTATACCCACGACATTTACCTCTTCCTGATGGCCTTGGTAACTTGAAAATCTGCAGTGCCATATTGGCTCCCTCTAGGATATGTTTGGTGGATTGATCTGCTTTAACTAGAAAATAATATTTTTCTACTATTACGAAAAACTGAGCTATCTGCACTCCAAGGAAGTTTGCGAAATACTTAATAAATCCCGTTTGTTTTTGTTGTTCAGTTATTAGCAAATACATGAATCTCTGTCAAGAAGCATAAACCCTCTGAATCTTGCTACGCTTAATTTTTTGGATCTTGTCAATACAGAACATGCTCAAATTTTTACCTCAGGACTAAACCATATTATCACTGTATGCAGCAATAGCCCCACACAGGTTATTGAAGAAGTAAAGTGTGTCCTTGCATCTAATAACCTGCTAACTGTACTGAGCAAGCACCCTCAAGGCGATCGATTTGCACGTGGGCTTGGACCTATTTCATTAGGTAAGTTAGGGAAGATCTTTGAATTCATATGTTGATGAGCCTTTCTTGTTGTTTGTATGCTGATAAGGTGGTCTGTCCTTATGGATTCTTATTTTTTCTTCTGCATGGATTGTATAGCGGGAGAGCATGATCATGATAGGAGGGCTGCTGATCTAAAGACACTTTATAGGGCCTATGCAACAGATGTACTTTCAGATGGACCTGTTGATAATGAGAAGGTGATCACATGTTATTCACATTTTGTTTAGTTAGCTCATGTTCCATATGAAATAAGTAATCAATAATTCCGTTGGTTTCTTATGAAATGGTTAACATAGATACCTATTATTGTAAAGCATATTGATTTAAGTAAACCAGTGCAAGTATGCAAGGCTATAGGATTTGGAAAATACAGTCTGGATTTTATGTGGACAAAGTTAGTCTATTGACCTATTATTGGTAAGCATATTGATTTAAGTAGACCTGTGCAAGCACTACAAGAAATATGCTCATATGTGATGTTTTTTAAAATGTCGTTGACGAATTCGTCATAAATATATGACGATTTCATCCGAGATCATCGTAAACCGTTTGAGGGGATCAAATCTACATATAAATTACGACGATGTGAGTCAAAACGTCGTAACCGCATAAGATGAGATCGTCATAACTTTTACGACGATTGTAGAAATGTCGTAACATGTTCTAACTATGTTGACATGTCACTCTTGGGTCCATTCTATCCCATCTAATCCTAGTTTGTGAAGCAACCTACTATTCTATCATTTCGAAAATTCTCGAAAAAAATCTCATAAATACTTTGGACTATATATTTCTCAAATATGTGAAAACCCTCCCTTCCATAGTTCAAAAATAATTCAAAAATATTCATTTTCCTATTCTGTTCAAAATAGCACTTTGTGAAGGAAGTGCTATTTCTATTTCTTTGATTACCCTCATATTGTTTGGGCACTCTTTCCTATCCAAATCATTGCCTCATGAAAACTTTCGTAACGATTTGCCTAGTAAATCTTTCTCAGCAAATTTCCAAAGTTTGTGTTCAGCTAACAGCTTTGTGAAGGAAGTACTAGATAAGAATATCTTGTTGAGTTAAAAATTTTCCACATCATCTATGTGCCCAAAACATAGCTCTCCATCAAATTTTAGCCACATCTAACAATCCACGTGAGCTCATCATCCAATCTTTGTTTCTGGTAATATTTTCATTTTGTGAAGAAACTAGACTTTATATTGCTTTATAGTTGATGAAAATTTACCACGGGATGACACTGACCATATAACCTCACTCCATCAAATTTTAACTCATTTAATTCCGCCAGTTTCCCTCAATATTTTTCCCAATATTCTGTTCAGTAGAGAGCATTTTGAAGGAAGTATAATTTTTCTTTATCCAAATTTTATGAAAATTTTACAGTACCTTAATGTGCCCAAATTATCATCCTCCTCCAAATTTCAGCTTAATCCAATCATCTATGTGAACCCAGTTTCAATTGCCATTTTTTGTCAAGATTGGCACATTGTAAAGGAAGTGTCACTTTGCATATCCAAATGTTATAATTTTTATTCATACGCCCAAATTAACATCATACACCAAATTTCAGCTCAATCCATTCATTCATTTGATCCCATCTTCAACATCCATATTTCTGCACAATGTGTTAGTTTGCAAAGCAAGTGCCACCTATATTCATCCATTTGAGCTAAAAATTTGCCAAGAGAGTCTCCTTAGTAGATGATCATACTCAGCCAAAATTTAGTCCCATTGTCTATGTGAATTACCCGCACCGCTAATCAAACACTTGGCTGCTAATTTATGTTTGAGCTTAGTTCGGTCTCCTCGTGAGATTCTTCTATTGTATTCTTATTGCTAACACCTACCGAGGGATTGTCCAACCCACCAGACATGCCTATTCCACCTAGAACGCATGGCAACGCAACGGTGAGGCGGTGACCATGTGGCTGACATGCAAGTTCACGCGCTTTGGAGTTGGGGCCCTCGACCACCATCCAAACCTCGACGTCAAGGCACCACACCATGTATTTCTAATTAAATAGATATTTATATACCTATAAATGATTTTTGAGAAAAATAAAGAGCAAACTATAATGCAGCTGCAGTTCAAATTTAACCCGCTTCCAGCTAAATCGACATAAATTTGTCTTTTTCACGAGAGGTGGATAAAAGATTTTAACACCCAACCATTTTGTCAATTGTACATTAAATATGGACTAGTATTTTATAAAAATAATTTGGTCCAATTTTGAAACAAATATATGGTAGGTCCTTCACAAAAAAACTCATTTTGGTCACTTGAAAAATGGAAAATGAATTTTTCATACAAGGAAAATGAAAACTTCCTTAATCAACATTGTTTGCCATTCCAATATGCACCCTTGTGCATAATATTATATCATTTCAACAAACTATGTCATGAATGTGGTCATAAGATTGATCATTTGGCTTGAAAGCCATGAATCTTCACACATGATAGCCTATTTTTAAGAACACTTATTTAAAATAATTGTCGCATTACTTGTTTATTATTTTTCCTGGTAACGTTGTCACATATAATGACACAATGCAATGGTTTTCCATTTTTTTGAATTTGTTTTGAATTTTTCATGGTCATTTCAAAACGCAGTCAAAACATCGGGTATGACCGTTCCTACCTAGTGGTTGAACCTTGACAATATTTTGGTGTTTCTACGATTAAATAGATATTTGTGTACCTAAAATGATTTTTAAGAAAAATAAAGAGCAAACTATAATGTAGCTGCAGTTCAAATTTGACCCGCTTTCAGCTGATTCAACGAAAATTTGTCTTTTTCACGAGAGGTCGATAAAATCCATTAACACCCAACCATTTGGTCAATTGTACATTAAATATGTCCTAGTATGTTAGAAAAATGATTTGGTACAATTTTGTTACAAATATATGGTAGGTCCTTCACAAAAAAACTCATTTTGGGCACTTAAAAATGGAAAATGAATTTTTCATGCAAGGAAAATGAAAACTTCCTTAAGTAGCATTGTTTGCCATTTCAATATGCACCCTTGTGCAAAATATTAGATCTTTTGAACAAACTATGTCATGAATGTGACCATAAGATTGATCATTTGGCTTGAAAGACATTAATCTTCACACATGATAGCTCATTTCCGAGAACATTTTTTAAAAATACTTGCCATATTACAAGGTTATTATTTTACCTAGTAACTTTGTCACATATAATGACACAATGTGAAGGTTTTCTATTTTTTTGAATTTTTTTTGAATTTTAAGTTGAGTGAATACATAAAATGTGGTCTAAGTTGAGTGAATATTTCAGTGATGCCCTTTTGCACAATATTTTTTATAGATGATTCACAAAATCTACTTATTTTTAGCACTTAGAAACTACTCCCTCCATTCTAAAATATAAGGTGTATTAGTTTTTTTAAAAGTCAAACTATGTCTATGTATAAATGATCAAAAATAACTAGAAAGGTCGGAAATGCATACAACTCGGTGATCATACATAAAATGTGATCTAAGTTGGGTGAATATTTTAGTGACGCCCTTTTGCACAATATTTTTTATAGCCGATTCACAAAATCTACTTATTTTTAGCACTTCGAAACTAATATTTAAAACCGTAGATGTTTCCAACCATGTTAAAATTTAAAAATAAAGTTAGGCGATAAAAGTTTTCGAATGTCAAAATAAAAATGTTCGGGTGTGTCGAATATTACCTAAGAGAATTTTACTTTAGAAATTGTTCATTTTAAGGGGTTTTATTGCGCTAAAATAAGAAAATCTGTTAAATAATGAAATAAAAACAGAAACAACTAATAAAAAGGGAAAAGAAACCCCCTCGGCCCAAACTGGGCCGGCCCCATCCAGCCCACCTAACCGGGGGTATTTAACCCCGTCTAACCCTAAATCCACCCACAGCCTCCCAGTCCACCCCACGCCGCCACCCCACGCCGCCACCCCATCCCTCCCACGCATAGAGAGGACAACTCTCTCTCCCACGTTCCCTCCCCTCACGCACAGCGCCACCGCCGACCGCGCCGGCCCTCCCTCCCCTCCTGACCTTTCTATCTCTGTATCACGCAGGAACCCTAGAGCTTTACTCCTCCCTTAACGCCGCCACCACTCCCGTGCACGATCCCGACAATCTCCGTCGTGAATCGATGGCTCCTATCCGGTGAGATCGGGCGGTGCGTCCTCCAGCGGCCTACGAGCTCTCTCTCGCTCTAACCCACCCAACCCAAGTCGCCTCGTCTCTCCGCACGAACTCCTCTCCCTCGCCGCCGCCCGCACCACCGCCACCCACACCACCCGGTTCCGGTGAGCTCCATCCGCACGCAGCACACCGGCGAGATCCCTTTGGTCCGCGCCTCCCTTACCTCCGTGCAGATCCGCGGCTCCCCCTTTTGTTCGTCGGGATCCACCACGGAAGGCCACGGTGAGGTCAGATGTGCCCGAATACAGCACCGGTAAGCCTCTCCCCTCCATCGCCCACCATCTCCTCCTCGGCTCACCTCATGTTCTCTTCCTTCTCTGTAGGTCGTCATTGGCGTGCCGAAAACGACGACAGGAGGGGCACACCTCTGTGGGATGGGACGCCGCCATGGATATGGAGTCCCATTCCCCCCACCATGCAGCGGCCCCATGGAGCCTCTGAGCGCCCCAAACCCTAGCGGAGAGAGAGGATTTGCTCCTAGTACAGCATGCCACGGAAGGTTCTTTTTCTGTTCTGTATTTTTGTTGTTGTTTCTCTTCCCAATCTGAACATGTTGAAGGCCCTTTTCTCACCATCATTTATTCATCTCCCCTACCTATGTTATGTGCAGGTTGCTCTGATGAGGAGAAGGTTCTGCTACAGGACGTCCTCCACCCCTCCCCTGCATCCACCTCCTACTCCACACATTGTGAGCTCCAACCTATCTTTCTACCCCTTCCAAATCTGATCTGAAGTGGACATCAATTGCGATTGTTATGGACACAACATAACAAAAAGTATTGCTGCAGTTTTTGTGTGAAATTTGATTGTCATTCTTCTTTCTTGATGCTTACTTTAGAAAAAGAAAATCATGGATATATAGAAGATGGAAACAGTGAGCTTCCGTTCAAGTTAATAATTCTAAAAATCATTTGGCATGCATGTGTTGATTACTGTACGTGTCAAGTTAAAAATGTTTAGTATCCAAATTATGAAGTGATTAGTTGCCACATACACTAAAATGATTAGTTGCCACGATGCATCATTCATCCAAAATTTTAATTCTAGAGATTGTTTAAAAAAAATTGTAATGTTATCGCTCTTTGCAACAGCAACTGGACATCGCCATCGTCAAGGCCACCAACCATGTGGAGCGGCCTGCAAAGGAGAAGTACATCAGAGGTAATAGCAAACTCATGTTCCTACATGGAGGAGCAAGAAGAGCAAGGAGTATGTCTCACCATCATAAATTTCCTCATATTCATGGTATATAAGATTGAGCCCGAGTAGATGGATCATGGATGGAACGTGTCCTGTTTATGCAGTTCTGCACCGTGTCGTTTTACCCGAAAATTCAGACTGTTGGTTCTGTCCTGTTGCTACTGTCTGGGTGATGTTCAGTAACTAAGGTGGAATGGTGCTTATGATTGACAAACTTTCGTTTCTGATTCGTTAGGTTGCGCTCAAGACGCTAATTGTGATACATCGTGCCCTTCGCGAGGTCGACCCTTCTTTCCGTGACGAGCTCATCAGTAACGGCAGATCTAGCGGCCAGATGCTACACATGTCCTATTTCAAAGATGACTCCAGCCCTGATGGTACTAGCTAGTTGCTGCTAACCCCCAAATAAATCAACCATTTTTTTATACCCGTCCCTCCGGCCGGTGTCCTCTGCTCTGCTGCTCTGCATCCTGTACACGATTTCGATTCTGTCTATCTATATAAAACCGTTATATGCTAGTATTGTTTGTGCATTGCCGTATATCTGGCCTTGATCTACCTGATTGTTAGGACTATGGAGTATCCTTCTGTGGGTCTCTGCACTTTGCTGCACAGATCAACCTCTACCATTTCTGCACTACAATGACAGAGCTTTGTTTTGTTGTAAAACTCCTGCTGGTGTACATGCTTTTGTAGCACAAAAAATAAGTCATCTTTCTTGGTGTGCTTGATTCTAATTATGCTTGTTCAGTGTTGTATATTCAGATGTATTATTTAACACAGCAAAATTGCTGCGGCCAACGATTCTAATTTATACTCTCTCCCAAAATAATAGAAAGAATGTATAGTCTGCACAGCTATGCTTGTTCTATCTAATCAACATTGTAAAATTCTATTAGTAGCATGCAGGATGCAATTATAAACTGAACTATCACCTATCCTACATCATATAAGTGTGAATCATACAAAAAGAAAACCCATTTCGGATGCATTATCCACAAGTCCACTCAGATCTTTACATTTGTGCTTACCTACCTCTCTGTAATAACCTATCATGCTCTCAGTTATCACATCTATCTTGTGTCAAGAGTTTCTCACATGCATGCAGCTTTTGTAATACACAATGAGACACATTTCAATGCTTGATCATTAAAAAAACATGCATGCGGCTACTTCATTGACGCAGGTGATATTATACTTACTAGACCAATGATACATTCCCTTCTCCTGAGGAATACATGCTTGCTTGTATGTGTTATTTACTATTTATTGAGCATATCAAATTGAACTTAAGGTCATGATTGAGTCACTGTTGTAAGTAGATTTTTTTTGTCCTGCATTGCTGGTTTTGTTGATTCTACATTTATCCTTTTCGTGCATGGAAAATTTCATGTCAACTAAATTCCTAAAGGCATGGTGACATTTTTGAAAAGGCATGATGACATGCTTGAATTTAGTGTAGTTCGATAATTCCAGGAGTTTTTATTGGTTGATCTCAGTCCTTGTACACCTCCTGAGCTATTCTTTGAGTTTGGTTCCACCATACAGGATTTATCATTCCTTCCTAACACTTTTCTCCTTTTAAAACATGAATATATATTCCAGAAGCAGTCAATCTCTTCTTTTGCAACAAGCAGTCTACATATTAGTATATTACTGTCTTTGATATGATTGACACAGTAAAGTAAAATGCAGTTCATCAATTTCTAAACTGCCTCTTCCTTCCAGTAGGATCAGATTATCCTATGAATTTAAAATCTAATTTACCTATTGTACTGAAGCACAAGGGCGATAATTTCAGTAATCAATATGTGAGCTTTATATTCTGCATTAATGCATAGAAGTATGTGGTATTATGCAACTTAGTGTAGTTCGGTATTTCGCCACGACATTTTGTTAACTCTCTGATTTGTCTTTCTATTACCTTGGATCCTGTGTATGTATCCCTTTGTTAGAGTCTGGATGGTACTACTAGTCACAAACTATTTCTGCCTCATATTTTGTTTAAACTTACGCTACAGTTCCACCTGAGATGATATTTTGTTCTTTGAAAGACGTTTTACAATTTAGCATTGCCATCTAGTTCATGCCCCTCAATAATACATTACTTTGTTTGAATGCAGGTATACTAGAGCCCATAAAAGCTGGTATCAGGGATGCAAAACTAGGAGTGGGGAAGCAAGAGCAGGATGACTTCTTCACAACGAGTGCTAATTTGTGTATTTTCTTTTGAGATTCTTCTGGGTTGATGCTTTAGCTGTGAAAAACGGTATCTGATTGTCAACTGTGAATGAGATAAGTTATTGTGTTATGTAAACCTGGGAGATGTATTATGTGATGTTATATGATGGATGATTTTAATTTGACTTGGAGTTTTCTTGATTTGAATATTAAATAGTGCTGCATTTAATATTGGACAAATAATTGGTTGAAAATGTCCAATAAATAGAAATGAAACCAAGTTCTGAAAAAAATTGCTGAATTCAAAAATGAAAAAAGGCCAAAACTGAAACTGGACCAAATGTATTTGGGCACTAAAAGGTCAGGGCCCAAAAAAAAATTCGAAAAAGAAAAACTAAAAGTGGCTATAAATGGGCTAAGGTCCAAAAAGAAGCCCAATAAGAAAAAGCTCCAAAAAATAAAATCAGCCCATGTGATCAATTGAAATGGGTTGGGCTGATTTCAACCATGATGTTTTGATTTCGTCGTAATTTTGCCACGTAAGACTGCCACGTAGGACTGGGTTATATTACCAATGATGATTTAGGATCGTCGTAAAGGTTACGACAATCAAGAATCGCCGTAAAGGTTACGACGATTTTGATCAAAACATCGCTGCTGTTCATTTCTGACGCTCCGTTTTCGACGCTTGGTTTTTCGTCGTGAGATCGTCGTAAACTAAAAACCATGACGATGTAGCGACGGAAATATAGCGTAGTGTATTAGCATATTCCTTGTAGTGAAGTGTGCAAGGGTGTAAGATTTGGAAAATATAGTCTGGTTTTTATGTGGACAAAGTTAGTCAGTTAGTTTATTGACATATTTGGATTACAGACAACAGTCTATAGATGGTGCAGCTTGTACTGCTATAGCTTGCACTATGAAAACTGCTGTCTATGTCTGAAAGTGTTTGCACCTGGGTGGAACAGTAACTCCATGCTTGTCTATGTCACACATCTTTTTTGTAATTCATCTTATTGTTCACACCATGTTAGATGCTGAACTAAACAAACCCAAGTGGTACCTGCTACTGTTAAGGAATAATCTGTGTAGCCTAGGGCCACATATCAGTAACACATCAATAGTATTTTCTGGTTCGCATAAATTTTAATACCAAGCCTTGATTATACCAGCAATTTTTGCAAACGAGAGAACATATACTCCGATTCAAGTAGAGTTTATGTCAATTCATGCCAACAAACTGATGCTTAGCAGACTTCCTGTTTTTCACAATAAGAATAACTTAAAAGAGCCTCTCAAATGATGTTCACGCTGGCCCCTTGGACACCTGATTTTTTGAAAATTTATCCATCAGCTGCCCTTTGAGAAATACACAACTTAGCAATATAGATAATAACAAGTACTTTGATTTGTTATTATTGTTCTGCAAAGGTTGTTGACGTGGGTATAAGTCTGACAGTAGATGTGTAGGGTACGAAAGGATGGGCAGAGCCTTAGCTACGGCGAGGTTGTATGAGTTCAGGCCCCTCTATGGTGGAGGTAAAAGCCCTACGTCTCAGTGCTCTTGGGAGCTTATTGTCGAGTGGAATATGGATTACAGTGAATTGCCAACCCCTGCACCAGTGGGGAAGGGCGGCTTAACGGTTCGGTGCACAGGGGTGGAGTAGTGGCGAGTAAATACCTACCTTACAGGTAACGTATGTCTTAAATGCTAATAAAGGTACATGGAAACATATGACCGTTGCCCTCCAGGGGGGTTACGATGTACAGAGTGGAATCCAGTCGATAGGTTTGATACGCTCTGAATGCTCATCTCCGACTGGATGATGGAGGAATCGTCACCGACTGGATGATGGGAAGTCCCTAATTCAGTCGGAACTGACTAAGGGCCTTATCCCTTATGAAGGGTAGTCCTTGGGTAGGACCCATAGGGCAGGCCTATGACCCTACCCTAGGACTATAACCCCATCATTAGTCCCCGAATGGTTTGGGGTTGGAACGACGAAGTGATGCTTGGAGTACGGATCCGACTGGTATGGATGCGACTTTGGCGTTGTTTGCCTCGATCCATTTTATCCTCTTGACCAGTGATCCGAGTGGATGTATCTGTGAAACGAACCGTCAGGGACCGAGTGCTTCCGTGGAATCTTTTGACGTGACCAGTCAACTGTCAGCGGCGGATATTCTGGGATCCTCAAATTTCGGTTGCCGCGCGCTCAGCGGGGATGACGACATCGTAATCGAGTAGTATCTGCCGCCTCGATTCCCGCACCTTCATCTCCTCCATTAATATCGCAGCAACCGGTCGGGGGATAAGATTTCGGGGCCACCTGCTAGTGACCCAGTCGGAACCTTATTTAAACCTCTACAGCAAGGGTTTTTCGTTGCACTCGCCTGATAACTCGCGCTTGCCCTGCTTCTCTCGTGACCTCTTGCACACCCCAAGCTCCTTCCTTCCCCTCCTCCCCCGCGGATCTGCAGCCTCTACCATGATGAAGGGGCAGACGAGCAAGCTCGAGGCGCGGAAGAAGAAGAAGAAGGCGGCTCCTGCTCAGCGGCGGCAGCGAGCACTGCCGCCAGGTTGGATCCAGGGGGATTTCCTCTCCTCCACGGTGACGGCGGAGGACATGCTCGAGCTGGTGGAGCAAGGCATGATCGAGCACAAGACGTGGAGGCTGCCGGCGGAGGGCGAGACGGAGCCGGCGCCCCAGGAGGGGGAGCGCGTCTTGCTGCTCAGTCATGTGTACCGAGGCTTCTCTCTGCCTCCTCATCCCTTCTTCAGAGGTATAATGAACCACTTCGGGGCGCAGCTCCACCATTTTCCTCCCAACGCAATAGCTCATCTCTCTGCCTTCGTCGTGCTGTGCGAGTGTTTTATCGGCTGTCCTCCCCATTGGGGGTTCTTTAAGCACATCTTCTCTGCTAGATCTCAAACCATCAAAAGACTTAGCCAGTCGAATGACAAAACTCACCTCCTCCAGCTCTGCGGAGGCTTAGGCTTCAAAAAGAAAAGTAAAAGTAGCTATCCCGCTCTTCAGTTGTCTGAATACGTTAGGAACTGGCAGTCAACTTGGTTCTACTGCCAGGATGTTGCTTGCCCGAATGCCGCAACTGGACTGCCACCTTTTAGCCTAGACCGACTGGCTCCGCCTAGGCAACTTTCGCTCACGAAGATGAAGAAGATCCAGATCCAGCCTCTGGTCGATGCGCTGGTGGAGGTCGTCCGAAAGGGAGTCACTGGCATAGATTTGCTGGAGTTTTTCTGGGTCGGCGTATCCAGCCTTTGCATGCTCGACACCACGCCATGTGGCACTACACGGGGCCTGAGGACTCCACTCGGACTAACCCCGAGTGCGTGACCGGGGAGCTTGTGACGTCGTGGGTCCGCAACATCACAGGCGCCTGCGATAACCCCAGACGAGCCCGGCGAGTGAAGCCCTTCCGCGCGGACAACCCTCCTCCGAATAAGGTGAGTATAACTTGTCGAGTGCATACAATTGTCTTAGATTTATCGCTTTTTCTGGTATCACTGTCTGACGTCTGATGTTGTCGACTGTATCTCGTGCAGGCGTGGACCAACTGGTTTTCTCGTGTCTCAAACAGAAATCTGGCTGAGGAAGACGAAGGTAGCCAGGAGGGCAGCGTGGAGAGCGTCGAGTACGTCTCTGACAGTGGGGAGACGGAGGAGGAGTCCGAAGAAGAAGAGGAGGAAGATGAGGAACAGAACTCACCACCCCCACCACCAGAGCCTCGAACTAAACGCCGTCACGAACCTGTGGCTCCGTCGGCTCCTCCAGCGGCCTCGAGTGCCCCGCCAGCTCCTCCTGTGGTTCCGAGTGCCTTGCCAGCTACTCCCGTGGTTCCGAGTGCTCGGAACACAAAGAGGACCAGGGACTCTGATGCTGAGCCCGCGGGCCAGCCCTCTAAGGTGTCCAAACCAAGTGGATCTAAGCCTCGGAAGGCTTTGCCGCGGATGAGGATCGCCGTTCCCGTCGCCTCAGCGTAATTGCATTGTTCTTCTATCTTCTTCCAGTATTTGATTGAACTCATGCTTATTAGTCGAGTGAATTTTACTCGTCAGAGCTGTCACCTCCGCCACTTCTCTGCCGCGCCAGGGAGACGATCCATGGATACGGACAACGTTGTCACATCCCAGCAAGGTACGTCGTGGCGACTCCGAGAGCTTACATTATTGTTTCACGAATTCTGTCTTTGGTCTTGCCCTTTTTCCTGTGGTCTCACATCGTTCGGTCGGGCTTCTTTCAGAGGTGATTCATGTGGAGGAGGACGACCAGAAGAGGTCTGAGCAAGCTGCGGTGCCTGTCCTTGAGGCTGTTCCACCTGTTACTACTGCCGCCATGGACGCGCCGCCGACTGAGACGATGCCGTCGACTGAAACGGCACTCATCGCTGCTGAACCGACTACAGCAGGACTTGGGATGCCCAAGGAGTCTCTTGTGGTGCCAGGTCCGTCGACCGTCCAGTACGACGCCCAGCGCCTCCCGGAAGATCAGGTGGGAGCTGCCAAGGGGGCCATGGTGCAGGCGGAGTTGATGGCGGGTTATGCCAAGAGAGCGTACGACTCCATCGCGTCTGTGTACAAGCGAAGCTTGGAACTCCGGAACGATATCCGAGTAAGTGGGCTAGTAAGTATTTGCTTTCCCCTTGTAACCCACTGGGTGTTTAAGCAATATACTCGGATACAGTATGATTATTTTGCAGTGGGTTCACTCTTAGTGAACCGAGTGGGTGTAGTCCCCGAGACTTCTGTCGAGTGCTTGCACCGGCAGTTGTCTTTATATACATTTTCTTTAGGTTGATCAGATCAAAACTAATCTGTTCGAATGTTACCGGTGGGGGCACTCCGAGTGCACCTACTGGATTAGTCCCCGAGAGTAATTTTACTCAGGTCGGGTAGTAGTAGCCTCATAGGCTTGTTTTTGTTATGTATCTCAATAGGGCGGACCTGTTTGAGCTTCATGCCAGTGGGGTCACTCTTAGTGAACCCACTAGGTGTAGTCCCCGAGACCGCTGTCGACTGCTTGCGTCGGCAGGGGTCTGAAGAACTTGGAGTTTTTATTGTTTCCTTGTTGAATTTGTCTGATCTTCTCTTCGCGCTGATTTGCACAAGACTTGCGAGATGGGATCAGCGTACAACACTGTGAAGGCTGAAAAGATTCAGCTGGCTGCGGAACTGGAGGCAGTAGTGCATGACTTGGCTGGTGTGAAGGGCGCTCTGGCTGAACGAGAGAAGTCCTTGGAGGAGTCCCGTGAGGCAAACAAGGCATTGGTGGCCGAAATGGAGAAAATGGGGAAACAAAGAACCGAGCTGATGGGACAGATGAAGGTGATGAACAGGCAGTGCATATCACAGGAGAAGTACGTCAGTGACTGGGCAAGGCAGATGATTGCGCTTCTCGGTGGTAAGTTCTGTTTTTCCGAGTGCTTGTTGACTGTTTAGTTCATTCTGCGCTTACTTGTTGCTCGTCTTGTCTTTGCAGATTTTGTATGGACGCTGAGGCTGAAGCAGCTGACGTTGAGCGGTCAGTTATTCCGAACGTTCCACTCGGCGACGACGCCAATTGAGACATGCTCCGAGCGCACATTCGCCTGGGTAAAGTGGGACCTTTCATCGGTCGACTGAGAGAGGTCGTCGGCCGAATCGACAAGGAGCTGTGGCCCGAAGACGAGTCCCGGCAGGAGATGGAAGGGTTGATGACTCGGCTGGAGAATGTCCCGAACTGAGTGCAGGTGTGGAAGAAGTCTGCTGCTCGCTGTAGTGCGGACGTGGCGCTGTCGCTAGTCCGAGTGCACTGCAAGGAGGCTCGCGAAGAGAAGCTGAAAGCGCTGCAGGTCGCCAACACAAAGAAGCTTCGATTCGAAGACTTCATGGAGACCTTCCTTGGGAGCGCCACTCGCATCGCAGACGGGATCGACCTCGACACTTTCGTGGAGCCTGCCAGTCCCAGTGCCAGTCCTGACGACGCGTGAAAGACCTTTACCTCGGTATGCCGAGTGGTAGTTGTATCAAACTTTAGCCACTGCTGTTGGCCGTCACATTCGTGGTTCGGTGTGGATAAGCTTGATCTACACCGAACCAACTATCTTTAGACGAACTTTGAATTTGAATCGAATCTTTTGCTCTTCCTTTGAGAAAGAATTGTTGACACGATTTTGGCTCGTGGTTTTTGTTTGGCGTTTCTTGGTGAAGCCAATGGCAAACATGCGGAGCATGTAATTGTCAGTTGTCTTGACATCTGCATGAGCCTCACTGAGGGTCTGCTGAGTCTCCGAGTGGATCTGTAGGATACACTCGAAGGCAATTGTGTACTTAGGCGATCCGTGATCACGGCTAAGTCTTCGAGTGCGACTGTAAGGTCGTACTCGGAGCGAGTTGTTGCTCATGTAATTGTCAGTTGTCTTGACATCTACATGAGCCTCAATGAGGTTCTGCTACTCATGTAATTGTCTGTTGTCTTGACATCTACATGAGCCTCAATGAGGTTCTGCTACTCATGTAATTGTGAGTTGTCTTGACATCTACATGAGCCTCAATGAGGGTCTGCTAAGCCTCCGAGTGGATCTGTAAGATACACTTGGAGAAAGTTTGTACTTAGGCGATTCTGGATCGCAGCTAAGTCCCCGAGTGCGACGTTTAGCGCACACTCGGAGAAAGTTTGTACTTAGGCGATTCTTGATCGTAGCTAAGTCCCCGAGTGCGACGTTTTAGTGCACACTCGGAGAAAGTTTGTACTTAGGCGATTCTTGATCGCAGCTAAGTCCCCGAGTGCGACGTTTAGTGCACACTTGGAGAAAGTTAGTACTTAGGCGATTCTGGATCGCGCTAAGTCCCCGAGTGTGACGTTTAGTGCACACTCGGAGAAAGTTTGTAGTTAGGCGATTCTGGATCGCGGCTAAGTTCCCGAGTGCGACATTTAGTGCACACTCGGAGAAAGTTTGTACTTAGGCGATTCTGGTTCGTAGCTAAGTTTTTTTTTGAGACCGAAGTCTGCGAACACAGAAGAATTTTGAATCTGCAAAAACTCAATCTGCTTTGTATTAGTTCAACGATACTTGTTCTTTACATTGCTTCAGTCGACGGTCACGTGTAGAAGCGCTTCAGGAGATCTTCGTTCCATGCTCGCGGCTCGTCCGTTTCCCTGTTGAGGTTGTAGAGTCGATATGCTCCGTATTGTTCAGCACCTTGGAGATGATGAAGGGTCCTTCCCAGGCGGGAGCCAACTTGTGAGGTCTCTGCTGATCCACTCGGAGCACCAGGTCGCCTGCTTGGAATGTACGACTACTGACGTGTCGCGCGTGAAAGCGCCGCAGATCTTGTTGATAAATGGTTGAGCGAGTCAGTGTCATCTCGCGCTCCTCCTCTAGAAGATCCACTCCGTCTTGCCTTTCTTGCTCTGCTTCAGCTTCGGAGAAGAGTTCAACTCGTGGAGCGTTGTGAAGCAAGTCACTCGGAAGGACTGCCTCTGCTCCGTAAACGAGGAAGAACGGGGATCGCCCTGTAGATCAATTTGGGGTTGTGCGGAGACCCCAAAGCACCGAAGGCAGCTCGGTGACCCATGCGCCGACGACATGTCCCACTTCTCGCAGGAGTCGAGGCTTCAAACCTTGCAGGATAAGTGCATTCGCCCGCTCTGCTTGCCCGTTTGTTTGGGGATGTGCCACAGATGCAAAATCCACTCGGATACCTTGGCCTGTACAAAAACCTTTGAATCTATCCGAGTCAAAGTTTATTCCATTGTGAGTGATTATGCTGTGAGGTATCCCGAATCTGGAGATGATGTCCCTGACAAACTTGATGGCCGTAAGGGCGTCGAGCTTCTTGATGGGCTTGGCTTCAATCCACTTTGTGAACTTGTCGACTGCCACCAACAGATGTGTGAATCCTCCTTGGCCTGTCCTGAATGGACCGACTGTATCTAATCCCCACACTTCAAACGGCCAAACAAGAGGGATTGACTTCAACACAGATGTTGGCTTGTGGGACTTGTTAGAGTAGAACTGACAGCCTTCGCATCGGTCGACCATATCCTTCGTCATTTCATTCGCCTACAGCCAGAAGAAGCTAGCTCTGAATGCTTTGGTGACGATTGCCCTTGAGGAGGCGTGATGACTGCAGGTCCCCGAGTGAATTTCTTCCAGGATTAACTGTCCCTCCTCAGGGGAGATGCATCGTTGAAGGACGCCTGAAACGCTTTCTTTGTACAACTGGCCATCAATGAGAGTGAACGACTTTGACCTGCGGACGATCTGTCTGGCTTGGACTTCGTCTTCTGGTAATTCTTGCCTCAGGATGTATGCAATGAACGACACAGTCCAATCGAGGATGACAGCAAGAATCTCCATGATCAAATCAACCACAGCAGGGACTTCGACTTCAGTCGGATCTGTCGAGCTCTTTGGTTGTACTGGTTCCTCCGTGAAAGGATCTTCTTTAACTGAGGGAAGGTGAAGGTGCTCGAGGCAGACGTCACTCGGGACTGGTCTCCGAGTGGATCCGAGTTTCGCCAATTCATCAGCTGCTTGGTTTTTTAGTCGCGGAACATGGTGGAGTTCCAGACCTTCAAACTTTTTCTCGAGCTTCCTCACTGCATTGCAGTATGTGGTCATGGTGGGGTTCCTGACGTCCCACTCCTTCATCACTTGATTAACCACCAAATCCGAATCGCCATAGACCATCAGGCGACGGACGCCGAGTGCGATGGCCATGCGCAGTCCATAAAGGAGAGCTTCATACTCTGCCTCGTTGTTGGAGGAATCAAAGTGTATCTGCAACACATACTTGAGTTTGTTGCCTTTTGGCGATATGATCACAACGCCAACGCTGGAGCCATTCAACATCTTGGACCCATCGAAGAAAATTGTCCAATGAGCCGAGTAGATGTGGGTCGGTTACTGTTGTTCTACCCATTCTGCTATGAAGTCAGCAGAGCTTGAGACTTTATAGCTTTCTTGGCCTCGAACTTGATGTCGCAGTATAACATCTCCATTGCCCACTTCGCCACTCGGCCCGATGCGTCCCGATTGTGAAGGATTTCCGACAACGGAGCATCAGAAACGACAAACACCGAGTGGTCTTGGAAATAATGAGCCACCTTCTTCGCTGTCATGTAAATCCCGTAGATAAGTTTTTGATAGTGGGGATACCTCTGCTTGGAAGGAGTCAGGACTTCGGAGACATAATACACTGACCGCTGAACCTTGTATGCTTTGCCTTCTTCTTCCCGTTCGACTGTGAGAACAGTGCTGACGACTTGATTTGTAGCCGCGATGTATAGAAGAAGGGGTTCTTTACTGAGCGGAGCAGTAAGAACCGGCTGAGTGGAAAGTAGGACTTTGAGGTCGTCGAATGTGATTTGGGCTTCGTCTGTCCACTCGAAAGTATCTGATTTCTTCATGAGTCGGTACAGAGGAAGTGCCTTCTCGCCGAGTCGACTAATAAACCTGCTCAAAGCCGCTAGGCAACCTGTGAGCCTTTGAACATCGTGTATTCTGACCGGCCGCTCCATTCGGATGATGGTCCCGATCTTTTCGGGGTTAACATCGATCCCTCGTTCGGAAACAAAGAAACCGAGTAACTTTCCGCTGGGAACACCAAATGAACACTTGGGTGGGTTGAGCTTGATATCGTACCTACGAAGGTTAGCGAATGTTTCTGCCAAGTCAATCAGTAGGTCGGAACCTTTGCGTGACTTGACTACGATATCATCCATATACACCTCCACATTCCGACCGATCTGGTCAAGGAGGCATTTTTGGATCATGCGCATAAAGGTTGCTCCTGCATTCTTCAAACCAAATGGCATAGTGATGTAGCAGAAGCACCCGAATGGGTGATGAAGGCTGTTTTTAATTCATCGGGGCCATACAGATGGATCTGATGATAGCCCGAGTAGGCATCAAGGAATGACAAACGCTCGCAACCCGCAGTCGAATCGACAATTTGATCGATGCGGGGGAGCGGAAAATGGTCTTTCGGGCAGACCTTATTGAGATGCTTGAAGTCGATGCACATTCGGAGCGACTTGTCCTTCTTGGGCATCATGACAACGTTGGCGAGCCACTCGGAGTGGTGTACCTCACGAATGAAGTTGGCTGCCAAAAGCTTAACCACCTCTTCTCCGATTGCCTTCCTCTTGTGCGCGGTGGACCGACGCAGGCGTTCTCGGACAGGCCGAGCGGCGGAATCCACATGCAGTCGGTGCTCAGCCAACTCCCTGGGTACACCTGGCATGTCAGCAGGCTTCCATGCGAAGATGTCCCAGTTCTCACGGAGGAATTGGATGAGCTCGACTTCCTATTTAGGATCGAGGGTGGTGGAGATGTTCGTCGGGGCAGCGGTGTCGTCCGTCGGGTGGATGCTGACCTTCTTCGTCTCTCCCGCCGACTGGAATGCGGACTCCAAAGCTGGCTTCTTCGAACGCATCAAGTCAGCGGGGTCGACTGTCTTCTTGTACTCGTCAAGCTCGAGGACAGCCATCTGCTGATCGGCGATCCTTGATCCCTGCTGTAGACACTCCTCGGCCCGCTGCCGATTGCCTGTGATAGTGATCACACCTTTTGGGTCTGGCATCTTCAGCTTCAGGTACACATAACATGGATGGGCCATGAAACGCGCATACGCCGGGCGGCCCAGAATTGCGTGGTACGCACTCTGGAAGTCCACCACCTCGAACGTCAGCTTTTCCTTGTGGAAGTTCTTGTCGGAGCCGAAGACGACGTCCAACGCAATCTGGCCGAGTGACTTGGCCTTTCGTCGAGGGACGACTCCATGGAACTGCATGCTGCTCTCGCTAAGTTTGGACATCGGAATGCCGATCCCCTTGAGAGTGTCAGCAACATGATGTTCAAGCCACTGCCGCCGTCCATGAGGACTTTGCGCAGTCGGACTCCTTCCACCACCGGGTCGATGACCAGAGCCTGCCTCCCTGGGGTGGGTACGTGCGCTGGATGATCCGACTGGTCAAAGGTGATCGCAGTCTGAGACCATTTGAGGAACGTGAGGTTGGTCGGCGTGGCCATGTTCACCTCCCTCTTCACCAGCTTCAGTCGACTCTTGCTCTCAACGTCAGCAAAAAATCATCAGTGTTGCATGGACTTGGGGGAACGGATCTTCCTTGTCCTCCTCATCCTGTTCATTGTCCTTTTCACTCGGCTGCCCTTCGCCGAACCCCTGGATCAGGAGGCGACATTGCCGAGTGGTATGCTTCAGAAATATGGCGTTGCCCTCTTCATCCATCTTCGTGTGAATTGGACATGGCTGGTCCAGGATGTGGTTTCCGAACTGCTTCTTCTTGGGGGTGAACTGAGCCTTCCCCTTGCCCTTGAACTTGGCATTGGTAACGGCTGCGGCCTCTGCGTGCGGAGTGGACGGAGCTTTCTGCTTCTGCTTCCGAGTGTTGTTCCCATCTCCATCGGCGACTGCTTTGTGCTTGCCGCTACGAATGCGGTCCTCTTCTTCGCCATTTGCATAGCGTGCCGCTATCTCCATCATCTTACTCATGGAGATGTCGCCTGTTCGACCGAACTTCAGGTACAGATCTCTGTACCGCACGCCTGCCTTGAAGGCCCAGACTGCTTGGTGCTCTGTGACGTTCTCCACCGTGTGGTAGAGGGTCGTCCAACGCTGAATGAAATCGCGCAGGGGCTCATTCTGCTTCTGGACACAGTGCTGGAGCTCCACGAGTCCAGCAGGGCGTTTGCACGTCCCTTCGAAGGTCCTGATGAAGACTCGGGCCAGATCTGCCCAGCTGTAGATGCTTGAGGGAGCCAACTGGTTCAGCCATGCTCGTGCCGAGCCGTCGAGCATCAGGGGGAGGTGTTTCATGGCGACGTGGTCGTCCCCTCCTCCGATCTGGACTGCCACTCGGTAGTCGTCCAGCCAAGTTTTTGGCTTGGATTCTCCTATAAACTTGTTGATCCCCGCCGCCAATCGGAAGTTAGGAGGGATGTCATCCAAATGGATGGCTCGACTGAAACACTCAGGACCAGAGACGATGGTCCTGCTTCCAGTCGGGCGGTCCATATCGTGACCATCGCGGTGGGCCCGGCCCCTGTCGACCCTCCTCTGGGCGATATGCCCTCTCGCGTCGGGCCTTGGATCATGAGTGTCACCGACTGAACGCCGATCATCATGATGTCGGGGCCCGTAGGGCCCACCCCACGGAGGGGTGCGTGAACGGCGACGATGTTCGGGATTCATGGAACGGCTGCCTCCCCTAGCTCATGATGCCACTGTTGGGGAACGTTGCATGGGAAACAAAAATTTTCCTACGCGCACGAAGACCTATCATGGTGATGTCCATCTACGAGAGGGGATTTCCGATCTACGTACCCTTGTAGATCGCACAGCAGAAGCGTTAGTGAACGCGGTTGATGTAGTGGAACATCCTCACATCCCTCGATCCGCCCCGCGAACCGTCCCATGAACCGTCCCGCGATCCGTCCCACGATCCGCTCCGATCTAGTGCCGAACGGACGGCACCTCCGCGTTCAGCACACGTACAGCTCGACGATGATCTCGGCCTTCTTGATCCAGCAAGAGAGACAGAGAGGTAGATGAGTTCTCCGGCAGCGTGACGGCGCTCCGAAGGTTGGTGGTGATCTAATCTCAGCAGGGCTTCGCCCGAGCTCTGCAGAAACGCGATCTAGAGGAAAAACCGTGGAGGTATGTGGTCGGGCTGTCATGGCAAAAGTTGTCTCAAAACAGCCCTAATACCTCAGTATATATAGGAGGGAGGGAGGGGAGGAGGCAGCCTCAAACCCTCAAGGTTTGGCCGAAATTTGAGGTGGAGGAGTCCTACTCCAATCCTACTTGGAGTAGGATTCCACCTTCCCACTTGGAAACTCTTTCCACCTTGTGTTTTTTTCCTTCTCAAACCTTATGGGCCTTAGTGGGAACTTATTCCAGCCCACTAGGGGCTGGTTTATCTCTTCCCATAGACATGAGACCCCTTGGGGCGTGACACCCCTCTCGATGGTCCCCGTCACCCCTCTCGGCACTCCCGGTACACTACCGATGAGCCCGAAACTTTTCCGGTAATGCCCGGAAACTTTCCGGTAACCAAATGAGGTCATCCTATATATCAATCTTCGTCTCCAAACCATTCCGGAAACCCTCGTGACGTCCGTGATCCCATCCGGGACTCTGGACAACATTCGGTAACCAACCATATAACTCAAATACGCATAAAACATCGTCGAACCTTAAGTGTGCAGACCCTGCGGGTTCGAGAACTATGTAGACATGACCCGAGAGACTCCTCGGTCAATATCCAATAGCGGGACCTGGATGCCCATATTGGATCCTACATATTCTATGAAGATCTTATCGTTTGAACCTCAGTGCCAAGGATTCATATAATCCCATATGTCATTCCCTTTGTCCTTCGGTATGTTACTTGCCCGAGATTCGATCGTCAGTATCCGCATACCTATTTCAATCTCGTTTACCGGCAAGTCTCTTTACTCGTTCCGTAATACAAGATCCCGCAACTTACACTAAGTCACATTGCTTGCAAGGATTGTGTGTGATGTTGTATTACCGAGTGGGCCCCGAGATACCTCTCCGTCACACGGAGTGACAAATCCCAGCCTCGATCCATACTAACTCAACTAACACCTTCGGAGATACCTGTAGAGCATCTTTATAGTCACCCAGTTACGTTGTGACGTTTGATACACACAAAGCATTCCTCCGGTGTCAGTGAGTTATATGATCTCATGGTCATAGGAACAAATACTTGGCACGCAGAAAACAGTAGCAAAAAAATGACACGATCAACATGCTACGTCTATTAGTTTGGGTCTAGTCCATCACATGATTCTCCTAATGATGTGATCCCGTTATCAAGTGACAACACTTGCCTATGGTCAGGAAACCTTGACCATCTTTGATCAACGAGCTACTCAACTAGAGGCTTACTAGGGACAGTGTTTTGTCTATGTATCCACACATGCACTGTGTTTCCAATCAATACAATTATAGCATGGATAATAAATGATTATCATGAACTAAGAAATATATTAATAACTAATTTATTATTGCCTCTAGGGCATATTTCCAACAGTCTCCCACTTGCACTAGAGTCAATAATCTAGCTCACATCACCATGTGATTCCAACGAATCCAACACCCATATAGTTATGGGGTCTGATCACGTCTTGCTCGTGAGAGAGGTTTTAGTCAACGGTTCTGAAACTTTCAGATCCGTGCATTCTTTACAAATCTAGATGTCATCTTATAGATGCTGCTACTACGTGCTATTTGGAAATACTCCAAATATCTACTCTACTATACGAATCCGTTTCACTACTCATAGTTTATTCGGATTAGTGTCAAAGCTTGCATCGACGTAACCCTTTACGACGAACTCTTCAACCACCTCCATAATCGAGAAAATTTCCTTAGTCCATTAGTTACTAAGGATAAATTTTGACCGCTGCTAGTGATTCAATCATGGATCACTTTCTGTACCTCTCAACAGACTTTGAGTCAAGGCACACATCAGGTGCGGTACCCAGCATGGCATACTTTAGAGTCTACGACTAAGGCATACAAGACGACCTTCGTCTATTCTCTTTATTCAGCCGTGGTCGAGTTTTGAGTCTTACTCAAATTCACACCTTACAACGCAACCAAGAACTCCTTCTTTGCTGATCTGTTTTGAACTCCTTCAAAAACTTGTCAAGGCATGCATCTTGTTGAAACTTCCATTAAGCGCTTTCGATCTATCTCCATAGATCTTTGATGCTCAACGTTCAAGTAGCTCAATCCAGGTATTCCTTTGAAAACTCCTTCCAAACAACCTTGTATGCTTTACATAAATTCTACATTACTTCTGATCCACAATATGTCAACCACATATACTTATCAGAAATTCTATAGTGCTCCCACTCACTTCTTTGGAAATACAAGTTTCTCACAAACTTTGTACAAACCGAAAATCTTTGATCATCTCATCAAAGTGTTTATTCCAACTCCGAGATGCTTGCACCAGTCCATTGAAGGATCACTGGAGCTTGCATACTTGCTAGTATCTTTAGGATCGACAAAACCTCCTGGTTGTATCACATACAATGTTTGCTCAAGGAAACCGTCGAGGAAACAATGTTTTGACATCCTACGTGCAATATTTCATAAATAATGCAGCAACTACTAACATAATTCTAACAGACTTTTAGCATCGCTACGAGTGAGAAAGTCTCATCATAGTCAACTGTTTGATCTTGTCGGAAACATCTTTGCGACAAGTCGAGCTTTTCTTAACAGTGACTTATCACCATCATCATATGTCTTCTTTTAAAGATCCATCTTTACTCAATAGTCATATGACCATCAAGTAGTTCTTCCAAAGTCCACACTTTGTTTTCATACATGGATCCTCTCTCAGATTTCGTGGCTTCCAGCCATTTGTTGGAATCCGGGCCCACCATTGCTTTCTCCATAACCCGTAGGTTCACTGTTGCTCAACAACATGACCTCCAAGACAGGGTTACTGTACCACTCTGAAGTAGTACGCGACCTTGTCAACCTACGAGGCTTGTAGTAACTTGATCCGATGCTCGATGATCACCATCATCAGCTTTCACTTCAATTGGTGTAGGCGCCACAGGAACAACTTCCTGCGCCCTGCTACACACTTGTTGAAGTGATGGTTCAATAACCTCATCAAGTTCTACCACCCTCCCACTCAATTCTTTCGAGAGAAACCTTTCCTCGAGAAACGATCCGTTAGAAACAAACACTTTGCTTTTGGATCTGAGACAGGAGATGTACCCAACTGTTTTTGATATCCTATGAAGATGCATTTATCCGCTTTGGGTTCGAGCTTATCACACTGAAACTTTTTCACATAAGTGTCGAAGCCCCAAACTTTCAAGAAACGACAGTTTAGATTTCTCTAAACCTCAGTCTATACTGTGTCATCTCAACGGAAATACGCGGTGCCCTATTTAAAGTGAATGCGGTTGTCTCTAATGCATAACCCATAAACAATAGTTGTAATTCGATAAGAGACATCATAGCATGCACCATACCAAATAGTGCGTGGCTATGACGTTCAGACACATCATCACACTATGATGTTCCAAGTGGCATGAACTGCGAAACAATTTCCACATTGTCTTAACTGCGTACCAAAACTCGCAACTCAGATATTCATTTCTATGATCATATCGTAGACAGTTTATCCTCTCGTTACGACGAACTTCACTCTGAAACAGAATTGAACCTTTCAATATTTCACACTTGTGATTCATTAAGTAAATACTCTTGTATCTACTCAAATCGTCATTGAAGTAAGAACATAATGATATTCACTGCATGCCTCAGCACCCATTGGACTGCATACATCAAAATGTATCACTTCCAACAAGTTACTATATTGTTTCATCTCAATGAAAACAAGGCCTTGCTCATGTGGTATGATTTGCATGTCACTAGTGATTCAAAATCAAGTGAGTACAAAGATCCATCAGCATGGAGCCTCTTCATGCAATTTATAACAACATGACTCAAGCGGCAGTGCCACAAGTAAGTGGTACTATCATCATTACCTCGTGTCTTTTGGCACCAATATTATGAACATGTGTAACACTACGATCGAGATTCAGTAAACCATTGAAGGTGATTATTCAAGCAAACAGAGTAACCATTATTCTCTTTAAATGAATAATCGTATTGCAATAAACACGATCCAATCATGTTCATGCTTAACGCAAGCACCAAATAACAATTATTTCGGTTTAACACCAATCCCGATGGTAGAGGGAGCGTGCGACGTTTTGATCATATAAATCTTGGAAACACTTCCAACACATATCGTCACCTCGCCTTTAGCTAGTCTCTGTTTACGCCGTAGCTATCATTCCGTGTTACTAATCACTTAGCAACCGAACCGGTATCCAATACCCTCATGCTACTAGGAGTACTAGTAAAGTACACATCAACATCATGTATATCAAATATACTTCTTTCGACTTTTGCCAGCCTTCTTATCTACCAAGTATCTAGAGTTGCTCCGCCTCAGTGACTGTTACCCTCATTACAGAAGCACTTAGTCTCGGGTTTGGGTTTAATCTTGGGTCTCTTCATTAGTGCAGCAACTGTTTTGCCGTTTCACGAAGTATCCCTTCTAGCCCTTGCTATTCTTGAAACTTAGTGGTTTTACTAACCATAAACTATTGATGCTCCTTCTTGATTTCTACTTTCGCAGTGTCAAACATCGCGAATCGCTCAAGGATCATTGTATCTGTCCTTGATATGTTATAGTTCATCACGAAGCTCTCACAGCTTGGTGGCAGTGACTTTGGAGAACCATCACTATCTCATCTGGAAGATTAACTCCCACTTGATTCAAGCGATTGTCGTACTCAGACAATCTGAGCACACGCTCAACGATTGAGCTTTTCTCCTTTACTTTGTGGACAAAGAATCTTGTTGGAGGTCTCGTACCTCTTAACAAGGGCACAAGCATAAAATCACAATTTCATCTCTTTGGAACATCACTTATGTTCCGTGACGTTTCAAAACGTTTTCGGCGCCTTGCTTCTAAGCCATTAAGTATTTTGCACTGAACTATCGTGTAGTCATCAGAAACGTGTATGTCGGATGTTCACAGCATCCACAGACGATGCTCGAGGTGCAACACACCGAGTGGTGCATTAAGGACATAAGCCTTCTGCGCAGCAACGAGGACAATCCTCGGTTTTACAGACTCAGTCTGCAAACTTTGCTACTATCAACTTTCAACTAAATTTTCTCTAGGAACATATAAAAACAGTAGAGCTATAGCGCAAGCTACATCGTAATTCGCAAAGACCATTAGACTATGTTCATGACAATTAGTTCAATTAATCATATTACTTAAGAACTCCCACTCAAAAAGTACATCTCTCTAGTCATTTGAGTGGTACATGATCCAAATCCACTATCTCAAGTCCGATCATCACGTGAGTCGAGAATAGTTTCAGTGGTAAGCATCTCTATGCTAATCATATCAACTATACGATTCATGCTCGACCTTTCGGTCTCATGTGTTCCGAGGCCATGTCTACACATGCTAGGCTCGTCAAGCATAACCCGAGTGTTCCGCGTGTGCAACTGTTTTGCACTCGTTGTATGTGAACGTTGAGTCTATAACACCCGATCATCACGTGGTGTCTCGAAACGAAGAACTGTCGCAACGGTGCACAGTCGGGGAGAACACAATTTCGTCTTGAAATTTTAGTGAGAGATCACCTCATAATGCTACCGTCGTTCTAAGCAAGATAAGGTGCATAAAGGATTAACATCACATGCAATTCATAAGTGACATGATATGGCCATCATCATGTGCTTCTTGATCTCCATCACCAAAGCACCGGCACGATCTTCTTGTCACCGGCGTCACACCATGATCTTCATCATCATGATCTCCATCAACGTGTAGCCATCGGGGTTGTCGTGCTACTCATGCTATTACTACTAAAGCTACGTCCTAGCAATATAGTAAACGCATCTGCAAGCACAAACGTTAGTTTAAAGACAACCCTATGGCTCCTGCCGGTTGCCGTACCATCGACGTGCAAGTCGATATTATCTATTACAACATGATCATCTCATACATCCAATATATCACATCACATCGTTGGCCATATCACATCACAAGCATACCCTGCAAAAACAAGTTAGACCCTCTAATTTTGTTGTTGCATGTTTTACGTGGTGACCATGGGTATCTAGTAGGATCGCATCTTACTTATGCAAACACCACAACGGAGATATATGAGTTGCTATTTAACCTCATCCAAGGACCTCCTCGGTCAAATCCGATTCAACTAAAGTTGGAGAAACTGACACTTGCCAGTCATCTTTGAGCAACGGGGTTACTCGTAGAGATGAAACCAGTCTCTCGTAAGCGTACGAGTAATGCCGGTCCAAGCCGCTTCAATCCAACAATACCGCGGAATCAAGAAAAGACTAAGGAGGGCAGCAAAACGCACATCACCGCCCACAAAATCTTTTGTGTTCTACTCGAGAAGACATCTACGCATGAACCTAGCTCATGATGCCACTGTTGGGGAACGTTGCATGGGAAACAAAAATTTTCCTACGCGCACGAAGACCTATCATGGTGATGTCCATCTACAAGAGGGGATTTCCGATCTACGTACCCTTGTAGATCGCACAGCAGAAGCGTTAGTGAACGCGGTTGATGTAGTGGAACGTCCTCATGTCCCTCGATCCGCCCCGCGAACCGTCCCGCGATCCGTCCCACGATCCGCTCCGATCTAGTGCCGAACGGACGGCACCTCCGCGTTCAGCACACGTACAGCTCGATGATGATCTCGGCCTTCTTGATCCAGCAAGAGAGACAGAGAGGTAGATGAGTTCTCCGGCAGCGTGACGGCGCTCCGAAGGTTGGTGGTGATCTAATCTCAGCAGGGCTTCGCCCGAGCTCTGCAGAAACGCGATCTAGAGGAAAAACCGTGGAGGTATGTGGTCGGGCTGTCATGGCAAAAGTTGTCTCAAAACAGCCCTAATACCTCAGTATATATAGGAGGGAGGGAGGGGAGGAGGCAGCCTCAAACCCTCAAGGTTTGGCCGAAATTTGAGGTGGAGGAGTCCTACTCCAATCCTACTTGGAGTAGGATTCCACCTTCCCACTTGGAAACTCTTTCCACCTTGTGTTTTTTTCCTTCTCAAACCTTATGGGCCTTAGTGGGAACTTATTCCAGCCCACTAGGGGCTGGTTTATCTCTTCCCATAGACATGAGACCCCTTGGGGCGTGACACCCCTCTCGATGGTCCCCGTCACCCCTCTCGGCACTCCCGGTACACTACCGATGAGCCCGAAACTTTTCCGGTAATGCCCGGAAACTTTCCGTAACCAAATGAGGTCATCCTATATATCAATCTTCGTCTCCGGACCATTCCGGAAACCCTCGTGACGTCAGTGATCCCATCCGGGACTCCGAACAACATTCGGTAACCAACCATATAACTCAAATACGCATAAAACATCGTTGAACCGTAAGTGTGCACACCCTGCGGGTACGAGAACTATGTAGACATGACCCGAGAGACTCCTCGGTCAATATCCAATAGCGGGACCTGGATGCCCATATTGGATCCTACATATTCTACGAAGATCTTATCATTTGAACCTCAGTGCCAAGGATTCATATAATCCCGTATGTCATTCCCTTTGTCCTTTGGTATGTTACTTGCCCGAGATTCGATCGTGAGTATCCGCATACCTATTTCAATCTCGTTTACCGGCAAGTCTCTTTACTCGTTCCGTAATACAAGATCCCGCAACTTACACTAAGTCACATTGCTTGCAAGGCTTGTGTGTGATGTTGTATTACCGAGTGGGCCCCGAGATACCTCTCCGTCACACGGAGTGACAAATCCCAGTCTCAATCCATACTAACTCAACTAACACCTTCGGAGATACCTGTAGAGCATCTTTATAGTCACCCAGTTAGGTTGCGACGTTTGATACACACAAAGCATTCCTCCGGTGTCAGTGAGTTATATGATCTCATGGTCATAGGAACAAATACTTGACACGTAGAAAACAGTAGCAACAAAATGACACGATCAACATGCTACGTCTATTAGTTTGGGTCTAGTCCATCACATGATTCTCCTAATGATGTGATCCCGTTATCAAGTGACAACACTTGCCTCTGGTCAGGAAAACTTGACCATCTTTGATCGACGAGCTAGTCAACTAGAGGCTTACTAGGGATAGTGTTTTGTCTATGTATCCACACATGCACTGTGTTTCCAATCAATACAATTATAGCATGGATAATAAATGATTATCATGAACTAAGAAATATATTAATAACTAATTTATTATTGCCTCTAGGGCATATTTCCAACAGTAAAAGACCTACGTCTCAGTGCTCTTGGGAGCTTATTGTCGAGTGGAATATGGATTACAGTGAATTGCCAACCCCTGCACCAGTGGGGAAGGGCGGCTTATATAGAGTGCGCTGCCCTTCACAACGGTTCGGTGCACAGGAGTGGAGTAGTGGCGAGTAAATGCCTATGTTACAGGTAACGTATGTCTTAAATGCTAATAAAGGTACATGGAAACGTATGACCGTTGCCCTCCAAGGGGGTTACGATGTACACAGTGGAATCTAGTCGGTAGGTTTGATACGCTCCGAATGCTCATCTCCGACTGGATGATGGAGGAATCGTCACCGACTGGATGATGGGAAGTCCCTAATTCAGTCGGAACTGACTAAGGGCCTTATCCCTTATGAAGGGTAGTCCTTGGGTAGGACCCATAGGGCAGGCCTATGACCCTACCCTAGGACTATAACATCATCAGTTGCTTTAATCAATATAAAATAATTTGAGAAGTACACAACTTAGCAATCGTATCATATCGGGCTAACAATTTTGTTTTTTCAACATGAACCATCTTATATTTTTGCCCATGCTCTCTGACCATTGAGTCTAAAAACATATGGTAGTATCTTAACAAGATAAATCTTTACAACAACAACAATTAAGCCTTTAACAAGATAAATCTTTCTGTGATTAGAAATTCCAGCTTACTCCTTTGAACGATCTGAGAAATATATTTGGACTGCGGAAGCGTGAAGCAGAAGCAATCATCTCAGATGTCAAATCTCAAGCATACAGAAAGAGACTTGCAAAATCCGTTAACACTCATTTGGCTGCAGCTCCTACCAAAGCATCGTTCCTCCAAAATCTGTGTGAAGAGCTACAATTTGATCCTGAACTTGCTAGCAAGATGCATGAAGGTACCACCTTGTCACTCCTAGCTCTATATTTGCTACAGCTTGTTCCTTCTCGCTAGCAAGATGCGTACCATCCTGGAAAACCACGAGTCAAATTGAGAATCTGGTTTTAGTAGGTTCTGTATGGTATCCTATATCCTTTTGCTGCATCATACACATAATCATTCATTATACACCATCACGCATTGGCTCTGGGCTGGTACTGCTGCTTATTATTTTAGTTGCAAACATTTTACATTGACTATAGGAAGTAATATGCAGCAAGGCAACTAATTGCATTTACTTAATCTTTACATTGCCGGTCTTGTGTTGTATGAGCACGAATGGATTTTTACTACTCCCTCTGATCCATAATAAGTATCGCGGTTATTGTTCAAACTAAAACTAAAACCACAACACTTATTATGGATCAGAGGGAGTAGGAAAGAAAGACGAATATGATATGACTAAAATTACTGCCTTTGTATTTGTGATTGTCAACGTGTATTAATGCCGCTTCGTACTTCAGACATTTACAGACAGAAGCTTCAGCAGTTTGTAGCTGACGGAGAGCTGAGCAAGGATGAAAAAGAAGCTTTGACGGCATTCCAACACTAGTGGAAAACGGGCCTTTGGCCTGGACCCTTTAGTCCCGGCCTGCCTCTGGGCCCGGACTAAAGGCCCGGCCACGTCGCCCCAAATCGCAATGCCTCCCTCGAGGCTTTAGTCCCGGCCCGTAAGGAGCCTTTAGTCCCGGTTTGTGTCCCAAACCGGGACTAAAGGGCTACGCGGTGTGCAGCCCGCATGTGCGCCACCTTTAGTTCCGGTTTGTGTCTCAAACCGGGACTAAAGTCCTCTGCCTATATATAGCACAACCCCCCTCTCCCCTCTTCCTTGCATTTTTCTTGGATGGAAGAGTGTGGGTGTGTGCTAGCTCTCCATTTTTTTATGCACTAGAGGTGTTTGTTGAAATGTGTGTTAGAGCGATGCCGCTTCAGTTCACCGAACACAACTACGATATGAGATGCCTGAGCCATGCTTAAACCTCTTCCTCTTTATTTCTACTTCTTCTAAAAGGTTAGCAACTATATTTCCTCGTTTAGACCGTGCGGTACTAATTTTTAGGATCGTGATTGTATTTGATATACTGTCGTATAACGCAGATGAGCCATCCATGGATGTACGGTGATCGACGCACAACCGCTTACAGAGAAGGCGTGCATTCTTTTCGAGATGCAGCCGATGCGAACAAGCATGGTGGTGGCTTTATGTTTTGTCCATGTGTTGAATGTCGGAATGAGAAGGATTACACTTCCTCAAGAGTCATTCAGAGCCACCTGCTTCGGTCCGGTTTTATGTCGGGCTATAATTTTTGGACCAAGCACGGAGAAAGAGGGGTTATGATGGAAGACGACGATGAAGAAGAAGAGAACGATGATGACAACTACCGATCTATGTTCCCTGAGTATGCTGATACCGCAATGGAAGACAATGAAGAAGAAGATCAGGATGAAGAACGGGAACCAGATGAGCCCGCTGATGATCTTGGCCGGATCATTTCTGATGCACGGCGAGGTTGCGACACAGAAAAGGAGAGGTTGCAGTTCGAGCAGATGTTACAGGACCACAACAAATTGTTGTACCCAACTTGTGAAGATGGCCAGAAGAAGCTAGGTAGCACACTGGAATTGCTGAAGTGGAAGGCAGAGACCGGTGTGACTGACTCGTCATTCGAAAAGTTGCTGGTACTGATGAAGAAGATGCTTCCAAGAAAGAACGAATTGCCCGCCAGCACGTACGAAGCAAAGAAGCTTGTCTGCCCTCTAGGATTAGACGTGCAGAAGATACAAGCATGCCCTAATGACTGCATCCTCTACCGAGGTGAGAAGTACGAGAATATGGATAAATGCCCGGTATGCACTGCATTGCGGTATAAGATCAGAAAAGATGACCCTCGTGATATTGAGGGCGAGCCACCCAGGAAGAGGGTTCCTGCCAAGATGATGTGGTATGCTCCTATAATACCACGGTTGAAACGTGTGTTCAGAAATAAAGATCATGTGAAGTTGTTGCGATGGCACATGGAAGATCGTATGAAAGACAATAAGTTGAGGCACACCGCTGATGGTCGGTAGTGGAGAAAAATCGAGAGAGAGTTCCCGAGATTTGCAGCTGACGCAAGGAACTTATGGTTAGGTCTGAGTACAGATGGCATGAATCCTTTTGGGGAGCAGAGTTGCAGTCACAACACCTGGCCCGTTACTCTATGTATCTACAACCTTCCTCCTTGGTTGTGCATGAAGTGGAAGTTCATTATGATGCCAGTGCTTATCCAAGGTCCAAAGCAACCCGGCAACGATATTGATGTGTACCTAAGGCCATTAGTTGATGAACTTTTACAGCTGTGGGCCGAACCAGGTGTACGTGTGCGGGACGAGCACAAACAAGAGGAATTTGACCTTCGAGCGTTGCTTTTCGTAACCATCAATGATTGGCCTGCTCTTAGTAACATTTCAGGACAGTCAAACAAGGGATACAATGCATGCACGCACTGTTTGGATCACACAGAAAGTATATATCTGGACAAATGTAGGAAGAATGTGTACCCGTACAATCATCGTTTTCTTCCGCCCAAGCATCCCTTAAGGAAAAAAAGGCAAGCATTTCAATGGCAAGGCAGAACCCCGGGGAAAGCCTGTCATCCGTACTGGTGCTGAAGTATTTGATATGGTCAAAGATTTAAAAGTAATCTTTGGAAAGGGTCCTGGCAGCCAACCTGTTCCTAACGGCCCTGATAAGCGCGTACCCATGCGGAAGAAGAAATCTATATTTTTGGGAGCTACCCTACTGGGAAGTCCATGAGGTCCGCTCGGCAATCGACGTGATGCACCTGACAAAGAATCTCTGCGTGAATATTCTAGGCTTCCTAGGCTTGTATGGGAAGTCAAAAGATACACCAGAAGCACGGGAGGACCAGGAACGTCATAAAGGAAGAGATGGCATGCATCCAGGGCAGTTTCAAGGGCGTGCCAGCTACGCTCTTACTAAGGAAGAGAAGGAAATCTTCTTCGAAGTCCTTTTCAGTATCAAGGTCCCGACTGGATTCTCGTCGAATATAAAGGGAATCATAAATATGAAAGACAAAAAATTCCAAAACCTAAAGTCTCTTGACTGCCACGTGCTTATGACGCAATTGCTTCCGGTTGCATTGAGGGAAATTCTACCAGAAAATGTTCGCCTGGCAATTCAGAAGAAGTGCATCCAGTTTTTGTCGTAGCCCTCTCAACTTTTTAACACATGCTATGTGGGTGAAATGATGATAGCATGCCAACTTTCAACATTTTTAGAGTTCATTTGTAGTGCTTTTCAATTTCAGGGTCAACTAGCTCAAAAAAAGTAAATGCACGAAAAATACCAAATGAAGTCAGAAATTTTTGAAATTTTGTTATGTGCCTTTGAATGGTGCATTTTGTACACACAAAAAGTATGGAGTTGAAATAAGTTCAAAAAAATGAAATCCCTTTGTAAGAGATGAGTTCTCGTTCGAAGCCGTGATACTTCGAGAGAGATTGTCCGTTTTGTACACGAAGTGCATCCAGTTTTTGTCATAGACTTCTCAACTTTCTAACACATGCTATGTGGGTGAAATGATGATAGCATGCCAACTTTCAACATTTTTAGAGTTCATTTGTAGTGCTTTTCAATTTCAGGGTCAACTAGCTCAAAAACAAATAAGTAAATGCACGAAGAATACCAAATGAAGTCAGAAATTGTTGAAATTTTGTGATGTGCCTTTGAATGGTACATTTTGAACACACAAAAAGTATGGAGTTCAAATAAGTTCAAAAAAATGAAATCCCTTTGTAAGAGATGAGTTCTCGTTCGAAACCCTGATATTTCGAGAGAGATTGTCCGTTTTGTACACGAAGTGCATCCACTTTTTGTCGTAGCCCTCTCAACTTTTTAACACATGCTATGTGGGTGAAATGATGATAGCATGCCAACTTTCAACATTTTCAGAGTTCATTTGTAGTGCTTTTCAATTTCAGGGTCAACTAGCTAAAAAAAATAAGTAAATGCACGAAGAATACCAAATGAAGTCAGAAATTGTTGAAATTTTGTGATGTGCCTTTGAATGGTGTATCTTGAACACACAAAAAGTATGGATTTCAAATAAGTTCAAAAAAATGAAATCCCTTTGTAAGAGATGAGTTCTCGTTCGAAACCCTCATACTTCGAGAGAGATTGTCCGTTTTGTACAGGAAGTGCATCCAGTTTTTGTCGTAGCCCTCTCAATTTTTTAACACATGCTATGTGGGTGAAATGATGATAGCATGCCAACTTTCAACATTTTCAGAGTTCATTTGTAGTGCTTTTCAATTTCAGGGTCAACTAGCTCAAAAAAAAAATAAGTAAATGCATGAAATATACTAAATGAAGTCAGAAATTGTTGAAATTTTGTGATGTGCCTTTGAATGGTGCATTTTGAACACACCAAAAGTATGGAGTTCAAATAAGTTCAAAAAAATGAAATCCCTTTGTAAGAGATGAGTTCTCGTTCGAAACCCTGATACTTCGAGAGAGATTGTCCGTTTTGTACACGAAGTGCATCCAGTTTTTGTCGTAGCCCTCTCAACTTTTTAACACATGCTATGTGGGTGAAATGATGATAGCATGCCAATTTTCAACATTTTCAGAGTTCATTTGTAGTGCTTTTCAATTTCAGGGTCAACTAGCTTAAAAAAATAAGTTAATGCACGAAATATACCAAATTAAGTCAGAAATTGTTGAAATTTTGTGATGTGCCTTTGAATGGTGCATTTTTAACACACAAAAAGTATGGAGTTCAAATAAGTTCAAAAAAATGAAATCCCTTTCTAAGAGATGAGTTCTCGTTCGAAACCCTCATACTTCGAGAGAGATTGTCCGTTTTGTATACGAAGTGCATCCAGTTTTTGTCGTAGCCCTCTCAACTTTTTAACACATGCTATGTGGGTGAAATGATGATAGTATGCCAACTTTCAACATTTTCAGAGTTCATTTGTAGTGCTTTTCAATTTCAGGGTCAACTAGCTCAAAAAAAATAAGTAAATGCACGAAGAATACCAAATGAAGTCAGAAATTGTTGAAATTTTGTGATGTGCCTTTGAATGGTGCATTTTGAACACAAAAAAAGTATGGAGTTCAAATATGTTCAAAAAAATGAAATCCCTTTGTAAGAGATGAGTTCTCGTTTGAAACCCTGATATTTCGAGAGAGATTGTCCGTTTTGTACACGAAGTGCATCCAGTTTTGTCGTAGCCCTCTCAACTTTTTAACACATGCTATGTGGGTGAAATGATGATAGCATGCCAACTTTCAACCTTTTCAGAGTTCATTTGTAGTGCTTTTCAATTTCAGGGTCAACTAGCTCAAAAAAAACAAGTAAATGCACGAAATATACCAAATTCAGTCAGAAATTGTTGAAATTTTGTGATGTGCCTTTGAATGGTGCATTTTGAACACACAAAAAGTATGGAGTTCAAATAAGTTCAAAAAAATGAAATCCCTTTGTAAGAGACGAGTTCTCTTTCGAAACCCTCATACTTCGAGAGAGATTGTCCGTTTTGTACACGAAGTGCATCCAGTTTTTGTCGTAGCCCTCTCAACTTTTTAACACTTGCTATGTGGGTGAAATTATGATAGCATGCCAACTTTCATCATTTTTAGAGTTCATTTGTAGTGCTTTTCAATTTCAGGGTCAACTAGCTCAAAAAAAAAATAAGTAAATGCACGAAGAATACCAAACGAAGTCAGAAATTGTTGAAATTTTGTGATGTGCCTTTGAATGGTGCATTTTGAACACACAAAAAGTATGGAGTTCAAATAAGTTCAAAAAAATGAAATCCCTTTGTAAGAGATGAGTTCTCGTTCGAAATTCCTTATTTATTCAATTTCAAACACTTTTCATTATCATAGTTTTGTCAAATTCTGAAATATGCAAAAAGAATTTTAATAAACATAGTTTTTAACTGAAAATAACAAAATAGTTAATAGTTTGGATAGTCAAAATAATTACTTTTGAAAATAGAAAATAGTTTTGAATTATTTATTCAATTTCAAACACTTTTCATTATCATAGTTTTGTCAAATTCTCAAATATGCAAAAAGAATTTTAATAAACATAGTTTTTAATTGAAAATAACAAAATAGTTAATAGTTTGGATAGTCAAAATAATTACTTTTGAAAATAGAAAATAGTTTTGAATTATTTATTCAATTTCAAACACTTTTCATTATCATAGTTTTGTCAAATTCTCAAATATGCAAAAAGAATTTTAATAAACATAGTTTTTAATTGAAAATAACAAACTAGTTAATAGTTTGGATAGTCAAAATAATTACTTTTGAAAATAGAAAATAGTTTTGAATTATTTATTCAATTTCAAACACTTTTCATTATCATAGTTTTGTCAAATTCTCAAATATGGAAAAAGAATTTTAATAAACATAGTTTTTAATTGAAAATAACAAAATAGTTAATTTTGAAAATAGAAAAAAATTGAAACTATATGAGAATTTGTAAAGAAAATTAAACCTAAATTCAAAGTGACCTCACTTTGAATTCAGGTTTAATTTTCTCCACAATTTCAAATATAGTTTCAATTTTTTAATTTACAGTTAGTTTAGGCCCGTAAGCCTGCTTTAGAGAGGAGCTCGATGGAGATGCTGCGACGGGGCTTATAAACAAGTGTTAGTCCCCCTCGCTGGTCGAGGTGGGACTAAACTTATCGTGCAGCCGAGGAGGGCTTTAGTCCCGGTTGGAGCCACGACCCGGGACTAAAGCCCCTCGCCTGCTGCCTGCCGAGCACTTTAGTCCCGGTTCGTGGCTCGAATCGGGACTAAAGACCCCCTTTAGTCCTGGTTGGAGCCCCGCACCGGGACTAAAGGCTCCTGCTTCCCGCCTTTTGGTTTGCCGAAAAAGGGCCTTTAGTCCCGGGTCGTGGCTCCACCCGGGACTAAAGAGGGTCTTTAGTCGGGGATCGAGCCCCGAACCGGGACTAAAGATCCACCTATATAAGCGGGAGTTAGAAAATTTCCAACCCAAATCGCATTTCCTTCTCTCCTTCTTCCTCGTTCTCCTGCCCGGCGCGGCACACCGACGAACTCAACGACGCCGTCAGGCTCACCCGCCGTCCTGCTCGCCACCGACTGCCGTCCTCCTCACCGTCGTCGTCGTCCTCCTCGTCGTCGCCGTCCTCCTCGCCGCCGCCGTCCTCCTCGCCGTCGCCGTCCTCCTCGCCGTCGTCGACGCCTTCCTTGCCGTCGTCGACGCCTCCGGCCGGTAAGCCCCCCGCCCCCTCCTCCCAACACTCCGGCCGGTAGAAGGAAAGAAGAAAAAGGAGAAGAAAAGAAGAAAAAGGAGAAGAAAAGAAGAAAAAGGAGAAGAAAAGAAGAAAAAGGGAAGAAAATAAGAAAAAGGAGAAGAAAAGAAGAAAAAGGAGAAGAAAAGAAGAAAAAGGGAAGAAGAGAAGAAAAAGGGAAGAAAGGAAGAAAAAGGAGAAGAAACGAAGAAAAAGGAGAAGAAAAGAAGAAAAAGAAAAAGATTTTTTTTGTCATTTAGTTCCTATTGTTATTAGGTTTGTGCTAGATTATTAGGGTTAGTAATATTTAGAATTAGGTTAGGGTTACAAGAAGAAGAAATATGAACAAAAATAAGAAAATAGGATTAGGAAAAAGGAAAATAAGAAGAGGAGGAGAAGAAAAGAACTAAAAGGAGAATAAGAAGAGGAGGAGAGGAGAAGAAGAGGAAAAATAGAAGAAGAGAAGAAGTAGAAGAAGAGAAGTTGAAGAAGAAGGGGAGAAGAAAATAAGAAAGAAGAAGAAGAAGAAGAAGAAGACATTTCTACGTATATAGATGCTTAATTAGTGTTTCTTAGATTATTGCTTAATTTTGCTATTGTATATGCTTAAGTGTTAATAGTTTAATTTTGCTATTGTATATGCTTAAGTGTTAGTAGTTTATTTTTAGCAAGAAAACTAATAGAACTAGTTTATTTTTTTAGTTCATTTTACGATGCCTATCCCGCATCCTCGTCGTCGACTTGGCGGAGGACACATGCTTGATCAGAGGGGCCCTGTCCGAGACTGGGCTCCGCCTGGCTGGTATTGGGAGGTGCTACCTTCCGGGGGGCGTAGGTTGGTGAGGAGCCAGCCCGTTGTTCACCCGCTCCTTGTTTGGTGGCGGTCGCGTGGGCCAGTGACGGTGCCGAGGCTTCCGGACACCGCGGAGGTGGTACATCACCGTGTCAGCGAGGAGGATGAGCACGTCCGTCGCTACATGGTTGCGTTGGAGGGCAGGTTCGAGCATACCTGGCAGGTTCTTCGGGGATCTCACTAGTGCTATGATCCTGTGATGGTTCCTTCTCTTTGGGTGTCCACCGCCCGCGACGATACCCGTCGGGAGCTACGGTTCTAGCTGTATCAGTGATGCTATATGTATGATAGTATTCGAGGAGTATTAGTGATAATATTCGACGATGTACGGACAAAAGAGATGATGTAGTTTTGCTTATAATTGAATGCATGCTAATTTGAATACTACTTTATTTTACGATTTGGTTTTGCTTATTAAATGCTCAAATTGGAAAAGTACTCCTACTTTGAATACTATGCAGAAATCTAGGAGTCCCGGGTGGAGCCACGACCCGGGACTAAAGTTGTTTTGGAACGGAGTTCCTGATAGAATAATTCTTTTTTGGTACAAAGTTCAACAAAGTCCTTTGACACTAGACAATGTGACATATAGAAGGGTAGATGAGATCAGGAAAAATAGGATCATTTTCTACACATCTAGAATGTCGCCATTTTGTTAAATCCTTAAAGGTTAAGAGAATCCGTTAGACATATTTTAGAGTTTAGGTTCTAGCCAAGACCCGGGACTAAAGGTCCTCCTATATAAAACGACACTTTGAAGTTTCCAACCCCTCTTATATAGTTTGTTAGTTTATTAGTTAATCAAATGTTCGTCTTTTGCAGAACTATGGATCCACATATCAGGAACCACGAAGAGGAAGAACTTCTCGAAGATATAATCGAAGACGGCCCCGACGTTGAACCAGCTGAATCTCCATCGTCATATCTAAACCCCTCCGGATATGGAATGGAGGTCGACCGACACGAAGATGAAGCCGATGGGGCAGGACATAGGTCCAATGACGGAGAAGGTGATAGCTCCACTGATGGAGAAGCCGGTAGAGAAATAATAAAGTCCGGCGAGGTATACATATGAAGTTCGACAATCACTTGTAATATGTGAAAAATATTGGAGATAGCTCTATATTGTATACATATACATTCATTTGACGAATGTTTCTCCCTCTTAGGCCTCCACATCGAGCCAAGCTACGAAACGAGGCCCGACTAGAAAGTTGGATACACGGACGCATTACACCTTTGAGGTGATATTGCCTACGGGCGAACCCAAGCTTCCTAAGAATGCTGCTGACACATTCAAGAAGCAATACGGAGTTCTCGTTAGGGATCACGTCCCGATCAGCGTTTGGGAGTGGAACTAGCGCAAAGGGGCAGCCGATAGTGACTATGTCGCCGAAAGGTACAAACATAATCTTTGGAATGATCTCATGTCACATTTCAACCTGCCAGAATGTGAGAATGAAGACGCCACAGACAAACTGAGGGCCAAAGTCAAGTAGTGGACTCTAAATAAGATGGTCGAACTGTTCCGTAGCTGGAAGAAGAAGCTATGGAAAAACTATTTGAAGACAAAGAAAGTGCTAGTATTCGAGGGGTATCTAGCCAAGCAGGCGAATCACTAGAAGGCATTTCAAGAGTACAAGGAGTCACAAGATGCCCAGACATTATCAGAAAAGAACAAGATAAATGCCGACAAGAAGAAATATCACCACAAGCTGGGGCCAGGGGGCTATGAGACTGCCATCCCAAAGTGGGATAAGAAAGAGCAAGATCTGCTAGCTAAAGGCATCGTACCTGAACCACTCCGTGATGAGTGGGAATTGAGAGCAAGAAATTGGTTCCTTGCGCATGGTGGTTCGTACGACGAAGAAACAGGGGATCTCATCTGCAGTGACGGTCTTAGGATACCCAGGGAGAATTGGAAAAAGATAGTGAAATAAATTAAGGAGGGAAAAAGAAAGTTCACTATAGATAGAGAGAAAGATTTGCTCACACTGGTCCTCGGCAATGACGAACATGGAGGACGAATGCGAGGCTTCGGTCCTTCTTACCCGTGGTGGCTTGGGTTTGCCAAAGACCAAGACACTTACAGAAGTCGAGCGAGAGCAAAGAAGCGGCAGCAGGATGAGGAGAATGAGAAGTTCAACCAGTTGCTTGCCAGGATTAACGAGCAACAGAAGCAGATTGATGAGCTTAGAGGAGTAGCGCGCCAGGAAGATCCTGCATTTGATATTACCGGCGCCCCATCTAAGCGGAAAAGCAGCGTGGCTGAATCTGAGGCCCCGCCCAACGATGCACGAAGAATGATAGAGGGCGGTCCCGGCTACCCCTGGATGGAATCAAGGAGTCAACATCATGTGAACTCCATCAGAAATTCAAGAACATATCCATGAAGGTGGCCGTCGGACAAGCTTTACCTTCTGGCCCTGATGCACGCTGGCATGGCCGTGAGATTCCAGCTGGCTTTGCTAAAGTCGGGGTGGATGAAATCATGGCGGGGTTTCATGATATAGAGCTCGACATAGCTGGACCCGAAGATGAGAGGACACTCGGAGAAGTACTGGGTGGAGTCATCCTATGGGACAAGAACTACATCAAGCTTCCAGGCTCGGCCCCAAGGACAATACCGCCTCCAAGTCGTCGCAGGTCACCTACACCTCCATCACCTCCAAGCCCTCCACATGACGTCGGCCAGCACAACACGAGTCCATCTCGATCACCGCCGCCGGACTTGGGTCGTCCGTCTTCGCCGCCGCCCGCTCCCGATACTAAGCGGAAGCGTGCCAGCAAGAACGCTCCGCCGATGATTTCTAAGCGACGGAGCCCCCCAAAGTGCAAACTGTCGCCCCTCCCAAAGGTACCTGATGCTAATCTTCCTATCAGACCTTATGATCGTACCCCCGAGGAAAACGCCAGGATAGCAAAGGAACATCATGATGCGCAGATGAAAAAGAAGAAACCCGAGCCCCGCACGGAATACACCGAGAAGCAAATAGCATATGCAAAATACTTCACGACCCTTCCATCACAGTATGACTTACACCATAAGCCTGATGACTATACACGCACATTGCAGAAGGAAGTGAAAAAGAGCAGATCACGTGCAAGTGCAAGTGGGAGCAAATCAAGTTCAACTACAAGCAAAAAAAGATCAGACGTTCCTCAGCTTGGACAACAGGCCAAACAGTCGATCCCACCCCTCAGGGTGTTACCCGAGAATGTCCCCCCTCTGGTGCAGGGGCAAGATTTGGAATTAGCAAAGAAGTGGGCGAATGAATGGGGTATCCCGGTTGAAGACATTCTGGCTTCCCAAGACGACAGGTTACCCAAGGATGTGGTAGCCCCTAAGCCATAGTTTGTCATGGGAGCGCCTTTGGTCAGCAAAGATGATTTCCCAACAAATATGCGTTACTTGCATACATGGTACTTAAGTGAATCAAAGAATGGGAGAACGATGATCGTGGTGAGTGTCCCACGGGAGTACTACGGCCGCCCCGAAGAAATCCATATCGACTTTGATGAACTCTTCCAGATGTACAATGCCGACACCCTCGACAAATCGCTTATGAGTTGCTATTGTCTGTAAGTTTTTCAATTCGTTGTCTACATATAACTTGTTTAGTTATTTCAATTCATTGTCTATATATAACTTGTACTCTATTATGCAGAATGAAGATTCTGGATTGTAAAAATAGGAACATCCTAAATATTGGGTTTATTGACCCAGATAAAATACATATAGCGACGCTAACTGATAAACCCAAGGAGACGGAGGAAAACCTTCTAAGGTTTCTAACAGATCAAAATTTCTGTGACCACATACTGTTTCCATACAACTTCAGGTGAGGGTCTTTACTCTGTTGTGTCCATTCACTTATAAGTGTAATTGATAAGTTACTGACACACACACACACACATATATATATACATGTGCAGCTTCCATTGGATTCTGTTGGACATTCAAATTGATAAGGGAAGAGTTGATGCCTTCGACCCATTATCGAGACCCTTTGAACAGTTCCAAAGCCTGCAGGACATGCTCCAAGGGTAATTTCAATCATTCTTGCGCTCTATCGGTCTCTTTCGATGATTTTCTGATATATCAATTAATGAAAAACTTAGCAAATCATTATCCTTGTCGGGCAGGGTTTGGAAGCGGTTCAAGTGCGTGACTCCCGGTATCGAGCCTGAGAAGCTGACCTTTAGAGCAGCTCAGGTAAGTAGTAGTATGATATACTTCTATTTTCAATACATTTATGATGCTAGATTATTATTTTGATTATATATATTCTATTCTCGTAAAGTGCGACCAGCAGCCACGTGGGACGCATCTATGCGGATACTATGTTTGCGAGACCATTCACACGTTTACCTCTAACCACAAGGATCACAGATTCGACGTAAGCAATGAACATTCACACCTCTATTTTTACCCGTCATTCTTTGTTATCATGATTGATATTCATATTCATCTCCTCTTCTTATATAGTACACGGCCATGAGGGAGAAGGTCCTACCAGAGCAACGCGCGATTGCTGTTGCAGAGGAGCTTGCGACCTTTCTGAGGACGGAAGCTATAGATGACAAAGGACGATTTAGTGTAGCTAGGGGCCATTACTGATGTTCGTCCATGTAATCGAATAAACGGGCTCTAGTCCCGATAATTCAGATATCCATATAATTGTATATATATGCTCGCTTGTAAGATAAGTTAATCTTATATATATGCATAATTATTTCTATTTAGAATTATATGAAAACTATTTCCCGAACACCAAATGAGGCATCACGTTAATCTCCCGAACACCTAAACCCTAAAACCCTAAAACCCAAAAATAAACAAAATCTGAAACTCTTTAGTCCTGGTCCGTGTAAAGAACCGGGACTAAAGGGCCTGCCCCTGAGGGCGCTCCGAGGCGCCCACGTGAAGCACCTTTAGTCCCGGCTTGGAACAGGGCCGGGACTAAAGGTTAGGCCTTTAGTCCCGCCCCTTTAGTCCCGGTTGGTGAACCGAGACTAAAGCCCCTTACGGGCCGGGGCTATATATAGGCCCTGTCCCCACTAGTGCAAGTGCGTCTCTACATTCCTCAAGAAAATGTTAATGCTGTTCATACTAACATCTGAGTTGCATGTGTGCTTGTATCCACTCTTTTTAGGGATTGCAATGCTTGGGCGCCTAAAAATAGCTTTTTTCCAGAGTTGCATACAGGCTACCATAATCATCATTAGCTAGGTAGTCTGACATGGTCTGGTCTTTAGCATAAACTAGAAGTATCAAATGCAGTACTCAAAATTTGTAGTCATTTGAAAAATATGCCGGTGTCTTGTTTGTCACATCCATTTTATTAATCTAGAAGAAACTGAGAGCATACACTCACATTTTGATTGAACCAACATTGTTAACCTAAGATAAATAGATATCAGCTCTACTTAATGGTTATAAATATGGCTTTTACCAATATTGTGCAGGAGCGAGATGTGTGAATACTATCAGTAATTATTAGAGTTTATTACACAATTAAGAAAACTTAACATTTATCTAGGATGGAATATAGAATCAAGAGCTAGAAAGTAAAAAAATGAAAATCATAAATCAATGGTATATGAATTGCAGCTAATTAAAATAACCGGGTGATATTTCTTTTCTTATAGTATTAGAAGTTTTGTTAGTGCCCGTGCAGGTGCATACCCATATGTGATATCTTCCAACTGAAAGGTAGCAATGTGTAAAGTTAAATGTTTTCATACAGTTAACTTCAGTGTTTGTCTAATGGTTATTTTAACTTCACCTGGTAAATGATGCACATCTATTTTCACCCTTTATCCTGAAAAGTTGTTGCATGCTTGTGTTGTGTGTTTACATCTAAAGACATGTACCCGGTGTTCTTTCAGGTTATATTGTCAACGAAATTAGCTCATAGGTACGGACACATCGGTTACTGTTTCTCTAGGTACTTACTTTTCTTGCATTTTTCTTTTATTTGGGTGGATGTCAGGGCTAGCGCCTTGTGCATATCATTGCGAGAAGTAGCAACAGTAGGTTGCTTCAATCCCGATGGTTTGTTTGTTGTTTGGCATTATTCAACCACATATGTTTACCTCTTCCTGATGGCCTTGGTAACTTGAAAATCTGTAGTGCCATATTGGCTCCCTCTGTCGGGCACTATGGAGGAGGTGACGAGCTGTTAGGGAGTAGATCAAACGTTTGACGGGTGCTGCAAGCCCGCACTTGAAGTCATGGAGGTCAGATAACTCTAGTTTATGGTGCCAAAAAATGTTTTATTTTCCTTAATTGCATCTCTAGCTCTACTCATTGCACATGTGATGTTACCTTTCATAGATATATTAGGGGGTGAAATCGATCTCGAAATGGAAAAATGAAGATGCTTCAAATTTTGTGTAAGTACTTGGTATCTGTGTGCTCATGAGGTGTCCATGTAAATGGTACTCTGAAACTGCTGGCGCTGTGACTTTTTTCTAACTGTTTCTCCACCACGAAAGTATTATACTATTTATCTCTGATATATTGTGATGATCATTGAATAACTTAAATACCTTTCAGTAATGACTGTGGATAAAGACGAAGCAGAGAACGAAATCTTGGTGAAGACATCTCAATCGAGATGGGAGAGTGTTGCACAAGTGGATATATTGGGCTGGTGCAATAGGGGAAAAAATCTTGAGGGTTTTTTGTATTCTCTTTCTTATCTATTTTTTTATATTGACGACATGGAATAGATGATACCTCTCAGATAATTTTGAACTTCTATACATTTCATAACACGGTTGGATATTGTTGTCTTATACATTGTGTTTCATTTTTCCTCAATTATGTACCTTTAATTTGTGTTTGTATTGCTTTTATAACTTGTTTATTCATTTATATCAAGTATATTCCTACTCATAGTGTGTTCTGTTTGAAATTGTTTATTTTTTAATAGTTTTGCATGGACAACGAGCTAAGTATCGTGGCTTGCTTAATCTTCAAAGAAGTATTACATATTACTGATCTTGAGTGCATGCTTTACATGGTTTACTTATGTGTGCGTAACTGGGAGTAGGTGATTCTCAGAAAATAAAATTGATGTCTCATCATTTTATTTGCTCATCATATTATTTGTTATTAGTTAAAACGTGCATTGTATGTGCAAGCTTACTAGTTAGATATAGTAATCAACGGTTAATACGTTTATTTGGATCTGATGTGTCCCTTCTCAAATCACGCTGGCCTCTAATTTGGTGAGATATCTCTCTCACGTCACACCATGCAGCTTTGGTGTTTTATTTTCCGCCCACAAATCATTGATTTTGTCAGGTTCCACTCTCATACTCCATCGGTATTTGAATAATTGGCAGCAACGACAGGTGCATTGGTGGTCATCTCGAAATCAAACCGGTGGAGCAGTCTCCGTATTCTACCTCAACTCTACCTTAAGAATTCTGGTTTGGGCTTGCATGTATCCTGGCATATTAGTTGTTCGGTCCAGTTGTCATGCTGGATTATTGTTTTGGATATTCACCTTATTGTTGTATTTTCTTTGGTGACTAAACATTAGTAGCGGCAGTTTATGTTACGTCTAGGATGTATCGTCGTGTTAAATATGAATATAACCTTCACTGGTGGAAAAACAGGCTTCCGTCCAGCCCCATAAGTCGCGAAGCTGTAGGAACCGCGACTAATGGGACCTTTAGTCGCGGTTCTGGAGGTGAACCGCGACCAAAGGCCTGGGCCCAGGGCGCTCGGTGGCCAGCTGGTGCACGTGAGGGGCTTTAGTCGCGGTTGGCCAGGACAACCGCGACTAAAGGCCTTCGGGCACCTTTAGTCACGGTTTGCCAGGCCAACCGCAACTAAAGCCCCTCCCCTATATATACCCATCCAGCAGCCAACACTTAGCCATTTGGAGCCATTCTCTTCACAAGTGGGTGTAGGTTTGCTTTTGGTTCCTCTTATGCACATAAGGTGTTTGATGAAATGCCCCAAGAGCATGAAACAAACATGACATGAAGTGTTGGAGCCACACTCCTCGATCGCGGTTAGCAACTTGATGAACCTTTGATGTGTCATTGATAAAATATGCATGTGTGTAGTTCATTGTTTAATTTATATTGTTTGTAGCTAGTTAGTTTAACAAATGCATGATGGTTAATTATATATTTTATATTATAATAATGCAGATGAATCGGCAATGGATGTACGTTAACCGACTCTCCGGCGAGTTCACTACGGGTTTGAAAGATTTCCTCGTAGTGGCTAATGCGAACAAGCGGGGGGGTTTTGTTATCTGTCCATGTGTTAACTGTAAGAATCAGAAGGGTTACTCTTTCTCAAGAGATGTTCACATGCATCTGCTTCGGCACGGTTTCATGCCAAGCTATAATTGTTGGACCAAGCATGGAGAAAGAGGGGTTATAATGGAAGAAGATGAAGAAGGGGATGATTTCATCGATGAAAGCTATCTTGCTCATTTCGGTGATACTTTCATGGAGGATGCTGAAGGTGAAGGGGAAGGTGAAGAAGAGGCACGTGATGATCCCGTTGATGATCTTGGTCGGACCATTGCTGATGCACGGAGACGCTGCGAAACTGAAAAGGAGAGGGAGAATTTGGATCGCATGTTAGAGGATCACAGAAAGGCGCTGTACCCCGGATGCGATGATGGTCTGAAAAAGCTGGGCTGCACACTGGATTTGCTGAAATGGAAGGCAGAGGCAGGTGTAGCTGACTCGGCATTTGAAAACTTGCTGAAAATGTTGAAGAATATGTTTCCAAAGGATAACGAGTTGCCCACCAGTACGTACGAAGCAAAGAAGGTTGTCTGCCCTCTAGGTTTAGAGGTTCTGAAGATACATGCATGCATCAACGACTGCATCCTCTACCGCGGTGAATACGAGAATTTGAATGAATGCCCGGTATGCACTGCATTGCGTTATAAGATCAGAGGCGATGACCCTGGTGACGATGTTGAGGGCCAGAAACCCAGGAAGAGGGTTCCCGCCAAGGTGATGTGGTATGCTCCTATAATACCACGGTTGAAACGTCTGTTCAGGAACAAAGAGCATGCCAAGTTGTTGCGATGGCACAAAGAGGACCGTAAGTCGGACGGGGAGTTGAGACACACCGCAGATGGAACGCAATGGAGAAAGATCGACAGATGGTTCAAAGATTTTGCAGCTGACGCAAGGAACATAAGATTTGCTCTAAGTACGGATGGCATGAATCCTTTTGGCGAGCAGAGCTCCAGCCATAGCACCTGGCCCGTGACTCTATGCATCTACAACCTTCCTCCTTGGTTGTGCATGAAGCGGAAGTTCATTATGATGCCAGTGCTCATCCAAGGTCCGAAGCAACCCGGCAACGACATCGATGTGTACCTAAGGCCATTAGTTGATGAACTTTTACAGCTGTGGGGTGGTGTCCGTGTGTGGGATGAGCACAAACAAGAGGAATTTGACCTACGAGCGTTGCTTTTCGTAACCATCAACGATTGGCCTGCTCTTAGTAACCTTTCGGGACTGTCAAATAAGGGATACAATGCATGCACGCACTGCTTACATGAGACTGAAAGTGTACATTTGCCAAATTGTAAGAAGAACGTGTACCTTGGGCATCGTCGATTTCTTTCGAAAATTCATCCAGTAAGAAAGAAAGGCAAGCATTACAACGGCAAGGCAGATCACCGGCCGAAGCCTGCGGAACGCACTGGTGCTGAGGTATTTGATATGGTCAAGGATTTGAAAGTCATCTTTGGAAAGGGTCCTGGCGGACAATCAGTTCCGAAGGGAGCTGACGGGCACGCAGCCATGTGGAAAAAGAAATCTATATTCTGGGAGCTAGAATATTGGAAAGTCCTAGATGTCCGCTCTGCAATCGACGTGATGCACGTTACGAAGAATATTTGCGTGAACCTCCTAAGCTTCTTGGGCGTGTATGGGAAGACAAATGATACAAAGGAAGCACGGCAGGACCAGCAACGTTTGAAAGACCCTGATGACCGGCATCCGGAATGGTTTCAAGGTCGTGCCAGCTACGCTCTGACCAAAGAAGAGAAGGTCATCTTTTTTGAATGCCTGAGCAGTACGAAGGTCCCGTCTGGATTCTCGTCCAATATAAAGGGAATAATAAACATGGCGGAGAAAAAGTTCCAAAACCTGAAGTCTCACGACTGCCACGTGATTATGACGCAATTGCTTCCGATTGCTTTGAGGGGGCTCCTGCCGGAAAATGTTCGAGTAGCCATTGTGAAGCTATGTGCATTCCTCAATGCAATCTCTCAGAAGGTAATCAATCCAGAAGTTCTACCACGGTTACAGAACGATGTGATCCAATGTCTTGTCAGTTTCGAGTTGGTGTTCCCGCCATCCTTCTTCAATATTATGACGCACCTCCTGGTTCACCTAGTCGAAGAGATTTTCGTTCTCGGTCCTGTATTTCTACACAATATGTTCCCCTTCGAGAGGTTCATGGGAGTATTAAAGAAATATGTTCCCCTTCGAGAGGGACCGGCACGCCGCCGGCGCTTAGGCTCCAGCCGGTGGGGACGCGGTAGCCCGGTGGACAAGGGTAGTTCGAGGCGCAAAGCTCCTCCACCTGCTGGTAGGTTAGAGTGGGTGCGGTGGAAGCCATGAGAGAGTGATGAGAGATTGTAGAGATGTGATAATGCTGGCCAAGCCGGGCTACATATATGTAGTGAGAAATGGCGGGAAAAATGGGAGCGGGAAGACAGGAGGCGGGAAGACAGGAGGCGGGAAGAAAGTGGCATCACAGCCACCGCACCAGGCTGGCGTGAGCAAGATGGGTCGAGGCCGAAGGCCGGCCCAGGCCGGGGGGGAGAGAGGCTGTGGCCAATGTTCCCTTTAAATGGATTCTCTTTTTTCTGTCCCGTTTTAGGCAGATTCTATAAAATGTTTGAAGTTTCTATAAAAGCAATGATGATTTTTCTGAAAAGAAAAAGATAAAAGGTTCTGAAAATAAAAGAAGATTTGGGGGGGGCCTTTAGTCGCGGTTGGTCTGGCAAACCGCGACTAAAGGTTACCCTTTAGTCGCGGGTCGCCTCCCCAACCGCGACTAAAGGGGGGGGGGCGCGGGAACGCAAAAAACACGCCAAAAAACCCTTTAGTCGCGGTTGGGGAGGCGACCCGCGACTAAAGGGTACCTTTAGTCGCGGGTCGCGTCCCCAACCGCGACTAAAGGGGGGGGCTATAAATACAAGTGCGGGTCGCCTCCCCTGCCGCCGTCTTCTCCATCTCTCTCGTCTTCTCCGATTCTCTGCCGCGCGCGCCGAAGGCCTGCCGCCGCCGTCGCCCTCGCCCTCGTCGACGCCGCCCGCCGTCGCCCTCGCCCTCGTCGCCGCCCGCCGTCGCCCTCGCCCGCGACTAAAGGGTTCACCCCTATCCTTTCATCTTTCCCGCGCCGCGCCCGCCTTCCTCGCTTCCTGTCGCCGCCTACTGCCCCCTCCGCTCGAAGCATTGCGCTCGTCGTTGCGCTCATAGCCGCCCTCGTCCCCGCGCCCATCGATGCCGACAGGGCTCGCAGAAATCAAGAACGAACATCTCATCCCGACGTCCCGTGGGTAGTTCGTCTTGGAAGAACGTCTTGGAAGAAAAAGAACAGAGACTATCTATTTAAAAGTTTCATCGAATATAAAAAGTTTCATCGAATATGAAAAAGAACAGAGACTATCAAATATGAAAAAGTTTCATCGAATATAAAAAAGATCATCGAGTTAAAAAATCATCAATTTAAATAATTAATCAATCTAAATTGAAAAAAATTAGCGAATTTGGAAAAGTTCACCATTTTTGGTTGAGTTTAAGACTATCTATTTTGGTTGAGTTATTGCAGGACATGATTTTGGGAATGTATCAATTATCTTTTAGATTATTTCAAGTTACTTTATTTGTGTAGTTTAAATTATGTGTGGGATCGATTGTGAGTATCAAAAAATCAACAGAAAACCAAGAAGAGAGGGAGTCATGGGACGAAAAAACAATTATTTAGGAACAAAGAAAGTATTTTAACTACAATTATTTAGGAACAAAGAAAGTATTTTAACTACAATTATTTAGGAACAAAAACAATTATAGTCAAAAAAAGATAGTCTAGTTTTTTTAACTACAATTATTTAGGAACAAAGAAAGTATTTTCTTTTATGATTAAAAACTAGCAAATGAACCAGCGAATCGGCGGTCGACCAGTGCAAAGCTGAAGCAGCAGGTTCACGGTCAAAAACTCTAGTTAAAACTTTTTCATGTGTCGGATATTCAGCCACAGCCGTCGGGAAGACTATGCAAGAACAAAGAAAAAGAAATAAAGAAAGGGAGGTCATCACTTCATCTTGAGAATAGAAGACGTCGGGAAGAAAACGCTCAGTTGATGCGACCGCTAGCATCCCACGAAGAGAAAACATATTGTCGAGCCCTATGATTTCTCGATGCACCTGCACAGTCCCGGGTCTCATACTCGTGTGGTTAGTACACACGGCAGTGATGAGAAAAAAAGTATGGTCCCGGGTCTCCCTCTCCGTGACGCCGTCGTCTGCCGCCCCGTCTCGCGCTCTACCGCGACACCCTCTCCCACCCCTTCCTCGCCCCCTCCTTTTGCCACCGCCCTTTCGCCACCGCCACCGCCACCGCCCCCCTTCTTCACTTAATTAATTTGTTTTTACTACATGTTTTCAGGACTGACATAATGGCGGACGATAGAGCTGACCCGATTATGGACAACTATGATCCGGACGGTGAAGCACATATGTTCGGCATCATAAACGGCGATATTCTATATGTGCCGACCGGAGAATAAGAAGATGATATCTCTTCTTATCTGAACCTTGACGGTGAAGATGAAGGGCGCCGTCAGCAAGATGATGCCGAACAAACGTCGATAAACGACGATCTTCAAATGGAAGTAGCAACCACCTCCGGCGCCGAGGTATATATATACATTGAGCCTCTGGTGATACAAACTAACTGATTTGAATAAATATGTGTGTACTAACGCGCGCGACTCTCTTTCTTATTTTAGCCCTCGGCCGGATCGTCGAAACAATCGAGTACGTCGTCAAAGCGTGGCGCAACCAAGACGATGAAACAAGGAGAAACATGCACCATCGAGGTTGTCGACAGTGCAACCGGCAGGCCGCTGGAGCCCCGCAAGAACGCCACCAAGTTTGTCAGCCAATGCGGAGCCGTTGTTAGAGACAACGTCTCGATCACCGTCCAGGAGTGGAATGAGCCAAAGAAGGCACGAATTGCTGCAGGTTTCACTTTTGTCGATAAGAGAACAAAAAAAGATTGCTTCAAGAAGCTTATGGAACATTTCGTTCTACCTCCGGAATACAACAAATTCGATGAGGAGGGTAACAAGATTGAGGAAAACAAGGAGAGGAGGAGGCTAGTCAAACAGTTCGCTCTTCATAAGATGGCCGACGCATTCCGGAAATTCAAGCAAAATCTAGCCCATGACTTTGTCAAGCAGAACAAGACTCCGGATTTCAAAGGACAATATGAGAAACTGAAACATGATTGGCCAGAATTTGTGAAGCAAAAGAAATCGGAGCAGTTCATTCAAATATCGAAAAAAAATAAGGAAAATGCGGCTAAGAAGGAGTACAATCATATTATGGGGCCAGGAGGGTATCGCATTTTGTTGCCTAGGTTGGAGAAGATGGAGAACGAGCTGAGGGCGCGAGGAATCCGTCCAGGTACGGAGGGATGGGACCCAAGGGCCAAAAGCTGGTGGTACGGGCATGGGGGAACGCTGAACCCGGAGACAGGGGAGTGTGTTTACCGGGGCAAATTAATTAAACCCACCCAAGCCCTTATTGACGCAATGAGGGATGCTCAAGAGGGGAAGATCAAGTTCAACAGAGAGAACGACGCGCTGACAAAAGCCCTCGGGAATCCTGAACACGGAGGACGTGTACGAGGCATGGGGCACATTCCGTGGAAAATAGGGTTCCCCCAGAACGATGACCCGTACGGTTACAGAAGCCGTAAGAGAAAGATGGATCGGGAAGCAGATGTTGTGGCGCGGTTGGCATCGGAAATGGATGTGATGAAGAAAACCATGAGTGTACTAGTAGCCGAAAGAGATGCAGCTCGGGTGCAGCATGAAGATCATCCAGCGGATCTCGGAAGCCAGCAGCGGAGAAGCAGCGTGGCTTCCACGGAGGCCCCACCGGCTGGTGCAGATGCACCGACGATCGAAATTAATGCACCGGAGCCTCTGGTGGTCGAAATTACTGCACCGGAGCCTCTGGTGGTCGAAATTACTGCACCGGAGCCTCCTCGCTACCCCGTGGACGATATAAAGGAGATGAAAGAATGTCATCTGTATTATCCTATCGGGAACATGTCCATGAAGGTAGCCATCGGCAGTGCTTTACCATGTTTACCTGGAGCACTCCACCACAACAACCCCATTCAAGATGGCTATGCTCGTGTCACGGTGGAGGACATAGTCCAAGGGTTTGAGGACCTGGAGATTGACATTGCTACACCTGAAGGGGAGAAAAGACTTGGAGATGTCAAGCGCCATTTCATTCTATGGCAAAAGAAGTTTATCAAGTTTCCAGGCGAGGCGCCAAGGACAACAAGTCCACCCCCCTACGGTGGTGGTGGTGGCGGTGGCGGTGGTGGTGGTGGTGGTGGTGGTGGCGGTTCACCTACACCTCCGTCACGTCAGCCGACGCCCCCCAGTCCACAACGTCCGGCGGGTGATCAGACGCCGCCCCCCAGTCCTCGTCCGGCGGGTGATCAGACGCCGCCCCCCAATCCACCTCCGGCAAAGAAGCAGAAGCAGAAGCAGTCCTGGATTATTAACCCGGACCCTTATGTACCTAAGACCACAAAGGTACTGGAGCCATCACTGAAGCCTCTCCCCACAAGGCCTTGGGAACGTAGTGCCGAGGAAGTCGACGCGGCCGCGGCTGCTGATTTGGAGAAATGGAAGGCGGACTGCAAGAAGAAAAGAGAGCCCGAGCCCAAGCCAGTATTTTCTGATGAGCAAAAGAAGTGGGCTAAGTCATTTTTGAGGACACCGTCCCAAGCCGCGAAGAATCTGCCTGACGACTATGCACGTGAACTTCGCAGGCAGGCACTCATGTTCAAGGAGAACAAAGAGCGGGAGAAGGCCGAAAGTAAAAAAAGCGGGAAACAAGTTGCCCAGCTCGGGGAACAAAGTAAACAATCGATTGCCCCGCTTATAGTGGAAGCCGCCGGTCCGGATGCCCCCGAGATCATACAAGCTGCGGCAGCACAGGGATTGACTGCAACGAGTGCCAGAGAACAAGCGGCCAACTTAGGTATTACTCTTCGTGAACTGTTAGGCCTTGATGAGGCGCCAGTGAAGGAGGTAGTAATTACATATGTCAAGAATGGGCCTCTCGTCGAGCCTGCGCAGGAAAAGGATCTACCTCCACAAATGAAAGGTCTGCTGAAATGGTACAAGGGTTATATAAAAAATAAAAACGCCAAAGATTATATTTATGCGGAAGTTAGACATGAGCATCACTTCAAACATTACTATGTACAAATTGAACTGAGTGAATTGTTCCAGCTTTTCAATCTGCGCGATCTCGACAAATCTATCATCAGTTGCTACGTTCTGTAAGTGATTTATTTCTACCCCATCTCGTTCATATTGCCTGCACTATATATATGTCCTAACTATATTGTTGTGTCCGCTATTATACATGCAGAATGAAGATTAAGGAATGCAGAGTAAGGAACATCCATGATGTTGGGTTCATTGACCCACACATCGTTAATGGACATGTGTTGGAGCATCACCCCGCCGACATGGAGGCAGACCTGTGGCAGTTTCTTACAAAGCAGGAACTCAAAAGTGATATTCTATTTCCTTACCATTTTGGGTGAGTGTTTCTGTCTTGAGCACATTCTCTTTTGTTTACTCCATGCATGGTATGTGGCCGGCTAATCGATGAGTTATGCATGACGTACTGTGCATGTATCGTGTCCGCAGGTTCCACTGGATTCTGCTAGTAATTAAAGTTAACACCTCAGAATGTCTCGTCCACGACTCTCTGAATATGGATCCAAAGCTTTGGGGCGGCATGAGAAGAATGCTGCAGAAGTAATTATTTTCATTCATTTGCGCTCTATATCGATCGGCCTATTTCGTTCATTTCCTAATATCAAGTAACTAATAACTCTCTTGTTCATTTAATTTTCTTTGCCTCGTAGGGTTTGGAGACGGTTCGTAGATACAAAGGTCGGTGAATTCAAAAAAGAGCTAGAATTCAAAAGGTCAAAGGCTAAGAATGGTGGGGATATTCAGCCAGCGGGGACCAATCTATGTGGATACTATGTCTGTGAGATGATCCGGAGATACACCTCTGAGCGGGTTCCGAGTGATACCAATGCTCAGAGGAATAACCTCCGGATGATGCTTAGTCCAGAAGCTCGCTTCCGACCACTTCAAGAGGAACTAGCTGGATGGTTCAGCAGGGAAGTCCTCCATCCTAAAGGAGAACACCATTACGAGGACGTAGAACTTTATATGCATTAAATTATGTATGGAAACTTGTTCAAAATTGTATATGGTCATCCGATGATATTGAATATATATTGTATATTCCTCTTGAATTCTTTTTGGTTCTAATTTCAAATTTGTTTGAAATTGTACATTCATATGCATGTATGTAGTACCGTAGAATATATGAAATTCCTTCAAAATTAAAATAAAGCACAAAAGAAATAAAACAATACAAATTAAACAGAAAACAGGTTTAGGGGGGGGGGGGCGCGAGCTAAAACCCTAAACCTGTGGCGGCCTTTAGTCGCGGTTGGCCAGAAGAACCGCGACTAAAGGTCCTCCGCCCCGACGGCCGCCTGGCGCCCACGTGGACGGGCCTTTAGTCGCGGTTCTTAAGAAACCGCGACTAAAGGTGGGGGGCTTTAGTCGCGCTTAGTTGGTCGCGGTTGCGCAACCGCGACTAATGGCAGTTGCGAACCGCGACCAAAGGCCTTTTTTCCACCAGTGCTTTATATTTGTATAGGAACATGGAGCATGGAAGAATGTAAAGAACTGGAATATCACTACATATTGATAGAGTTAGACCCCATTTACCAGCTTAATCTTGATAGTTCCGCTCTTCTTTTTGCAGGTTAGCAGGGTACGTAAGAACAGTATGCACTTTAACATGGTTAGAACTAGAATATACCATCCTATATTAATTTGAATTAACCTTTTTGTATAGGAACTAAGAACAATATGCACTTTAAACATGGTTACAACTAGATTATACCATCCTATGTTAATTTGAATTAACCTTTTTGTATAGGAACTAAGAACAGTATGCACTTTAACATGGTTACAACTAGAATACACCATCCTATAGTAACCTTGAGCATGGAGGAATGTAGATGAAGATAAAAAAAATCGCTAGCATACTCATAGAGTTCCACCACTTCGCAACTTAACCTTGGTAACTCCAATATTCTTTTTGCTAACCCAGATCTTCCTTTTGCAGGTTAACCTGGTACATGTAAACTGCATGCAGTTTAAGATGGTCCATTATTATGTCTTCTATATATTTTATGCCTAGGTAGTGATTTTTTGCTAAACGTTTTTTACCTCCTTTTTCTCTCTCAAACATGTAATCTCCAAGGATTGGACTGACATCAGCTCAAATCCATTCCATCAGATTAGGCTTTTGGTGATTTTCGCTAAGGAATATATAGTGTAGTAACTCTCTTTGCTAAATCATATTGGCGCTTGCAGTTGCACACCGACATGAGGACCAAAAACGGTGGCACACTGTTGATCCTTGCCATTTATTTGAACATTAAGAGGCCATGCTCAGTTGTCGATTTGATGCTATGTAGCCATATGTTATTTGTAATCTAAGCAACCTCAACCATAATTTACCGCAGCAACGCACGGGATATCAACTAGTTCTTCCAAAGAATGCAGTCTTCAAATTCATTTTGTATGGCTTAGGTTGGGTTTGGACCATTCAACAGACAATAGCAAAGGAGTCTATTCGACCTTACTTGCGGTAAAACAGTCGGGAATTCAATTTGGCTCATAGGCGTATGTGCACTCACTGTACAAATACACATTTTAAAATTTTAAAAAAATCAAGAAAAAATGTCGCGTGTAAATCCGGACATTATATATGCGTACACCAAGTTTTGATGAAAAGAACATTTTTTGTGGCTTGTGTAAAATAGACAAATTTCGATGCTTGAATACATCTATTCGCGAGGCATATTTTTTTCTTTTTTATACATGCCACAAAAAAATTGTGTGCAAACATAGAATGTCCGGATTTACACACAGGATTTTCTTTTAACATTTTGAAATGTGTTTCCTATATGATGGGGTCATAGTCCTAGGGTAGGGTCATAGGCCTGCCCTACATGTACTACCCAAGGACTACCCCACACAAAGGACAGGACCTTAAGTCTGCCCCGACTGAATTAAGGAGTCCCCATCATCCAGTCGGTAACAGACCCAGAATCATCCAGTCGGAGACTAGCATTCGGAGGGCTCCAGGCCAACCGACTGGATACACTCGGTACATCGTAACCTTTCTGGAGGGAAACTGCCGTACGTTTCCGGGTGCGTTTATTAGCATTTAGAGCATACGTTACCTGTAACGTATGCATTCAATCGCCACTACTCCACCCCTGAGTCAGAACCGTTGTGGAGGGCAGCGCACTCTATATAAGCCGCACTCCTCCACTGGTCAAAGGGTTAGCAAATCATTGTATTCCATATTACACTCGGTAACAAGCTCCGAGAGCACTGAGACGTAGGGCTGTTACCTCCACCGTAGAGGGGCCTGAACTCATACAACCTCGTCGTAGCTAGGACTCTGCCCATCTCATTCGTACCCTACACATCTACTGTCAGGCTTATACCCACGACAGTTGGCGCCCACCGTGGGGCAGACGTCTAAGCGACTTCTGGCGAGTTTGCGACTACTTCCTTTCGTCATGTCGTCTGGTGGAGATTCGAGCATGGGTCGCCAGATCCTCTTCGGCGTTCTCTCCTTCACCATCGACGACTCGGCGTGGCTTCGAGAGGCGCCTCTCGACGTCGAGATGCTTCCCCGTCGCGGGGCCATGCACTTCCGTGCTGGCGCTCGCGGCGTTCTCCTTCTCCAACAATCGACTCCATTATCGGCTTGCACCTCCGTGATGCCGCAACAAGCGGTCTCGCAGTCCACGTCTCCAACGTTGGGTGCAACATGCCCGAGCGCGTCAGATCGCGTCCTCTCAGGTGGTAGTTCTGGAGTCTGTTGTGGTTGCCCCGCGTTCCCAGTGCTCGGGCTCGGTTCCGACTGAGCTCCCTTCCGAGTACGCGGGTCGTGGGCCTGCAGCAGTAGTACACATGGCCAACTCCCATGAAGATCCCCGTCAAGCCGACCGGGGCGAGCACGAAATCGGCGAAGCGTCCGGTGCACGTCGTCCACCTCGTCGTTCTGCCAGTCGGCACACTCGGCGGAGCAACGTGGAGTTGTTCCGCACACCTCTCCTCAACTTGGCTGCGGCTGCCCAGATTGCCGATTCCCTCCAGCCGACTGATTCAGAGGCAGGAAGGGGAATCGAGCAGATCCGAGCTCTGTTGCGTACGGCGCAGCAGCAGAATTCGGCAGTCTCCGAGTCACACAATCGGATCTACAATAGTTCCGTCCATGCAAACACGCATCGATCGGTTCACAGCCCCGGTTCCCATCAGCATCACAGGGGAGGCAGCCGTTCCATGATTCGTGAAGATCGCCACCGCTCACGCACCCCTCCGCGGGGTGGGCCCTATGGGTCCCGACATCACGATGATCGGCGTTCGGTTGACGACACTTACAACCCAAGACCCGACGCAAGAGGGCGAATCGCCCAGCGAAGAGTCGACAGGGGTCGAGCCCACCGCGATGGTCGCGATATGGACCGTCCGAGTGGAAGCAGGACCATCGTGTCCGGCCCTGAGTGTTTTAGTCGAGCCATCCGCTCGGCTGACATCCCGCCCAACTTCCGATTGGCAGTGGGAATCGGTAAATTTACAGGGGAGTCCAAGCCTGAAACGTGGCTAGATGACTACCGAGTGGCAGTCCAGATCGGAGAAGGAGACGACCATGTCGCTATGAAGCACCTCCCTCTGATGCTCGACGGCTCGGCTCGAGCTTGGCTGAACCAGTTGGCCCCCTCAAGCATTTACAGTTGGGCAGACCTGGCCCGAGTGTTCATCAGAACCTTCGAAGGGACGTGCAAACGCCCTGCAGGCCTCGTGGAGCTTCAGCACTATGTCCAAAAGCCGAATGAGCCCTTGCGCAACTTCATCCAGCGATGGACAACTCTCTACCACACGGTGGAGAACGTCACCGAGCATCAAGCGGTCTGTGCATTCAAGGCAGGCGTACGGTACAGAGAGCTGTACTTGAAGTTCGGTCGAACGGGCGACATCTCTATGAGCAAGATGATGGAGATAGCGGCTCGCTATGCAAATGGCGAAGAAGAGGACCGCATCCGGAGCGGCAGACACAAGACAGTCGACGATGTCGACGGAGGTAACACTCGGAAGCAGAAACAAAAAGTTCCGCCCACGCCGCAAGCAGAAGCTGCAGCTGTGACCAGCGCCAAGTTCAAGGGCAAAGGGAAAGCGCAGTTTACCCCCAAGAAGAAGCCGTTCAACAATCCCATCGTGGACCAGCCTTGCCCGGTTCACACGAAGATGGACGAAGAAGGCAACCCCATATACGCGAAGCACACCACTCGGCAGTGTCGTCTCCTGATCCAGGGGTTCAGCGAAGGGCAACCGAGTGAGAAGAATCCTGAACAAGATGAGGAGGATAAGGAAGATCCGTTCCCCCAAGTCCATGCAACCCTCATGATCTTTGCTGACGTCGAAAGCAAGAGTCGACTGAAGCTGGTGAACAGAGAAGTCAACATGGCTGTTCCGACTGCCCCCAAGTTCCTTAAATGGTCTCAGAATGCGATCACCTTTGACTAGTCAGATCATCCAACGCACGTCCCCACCCCGGGAAGGCAGGCTCTGGTCGTCGACCCGGTGGTGGAAGGGGTCCGACTGCGCAAAGTCCTCATGGACGGCGGTAGCGGACTGAACATCATGTACGCCGACACTCTCAAGGGAATGGGCATTCCGATGTCCAGACTCAGCGAGAGCAGTATGCAATTCCACGGAGTCGTCCCTGGACGGAAGGCCAAGTCACTCGGCCAGATCTCGTTGGACGTCATCTTCGGTTCCGACAAAAACTTTCGCAAGGAAAGGCTTACTTTTGAGGTGGTGGATTTCCAGAGTACTTACCACACAATTCTGGGCCGCCCAGCATACGTGAGCTTCATGGCGCGTCCATGCTATGTGTACTTGAAGTTGAAGATGCCAGGCCCAAAAGGCGTTATCACCATTACGGGCAACCGCCAGCGAGCAGAGGAGTGTCTGCAGGAGGGATCGAGAATCGCCGACCAGCAGATGGCAGTACTCGAGCTCGACGAATACAAGAAGACAGTCGACCCTGCCGACCTGATGCGCTCAAAGAAACCAGCTTCTGAGTCCGCGTTCCAGTCGGCGGGGGAGACAAAGAAGGTCAGCATCCACCCAATGGACGACTCTGCCGCCCCGACCAACATCTCCACCACCCTCGATCCAAAATAGGAAGCCGAGCTCACCCAATTCCTTCGTGAGAACTGGGACATCTTCGCATGGAAACCATCTGACATGCCAGGTGTACCCAGCGAGTTGGCTGAGCACCGACTGCATGTGGATCCCGCCGCTCGGCCTGTCCGAGAGCGCCTACGCCGGTCCGCCGCGCACAAGAGGAAGGCAATCGGAGAAGAGGTGGCCAAGCTATTGGCCGCCAACTTCATTCGCGAGGTTCACCACTCCGAGTGGCTCGCCAATGTCGTCATGGTGCCCAAGAAGGACAAGTCACTCCGAATGTGCATTGACTTCAAGCATCTCAATAAGGTCTGCCCGAAAGACCATTTTCCGCTCCCCCGCATAGATCAAATTGTCGATTCGACTGCGGGATGCGAGCGGTTGTCATTTCTTGATGCCTATTCGGGCTATCATCAGATCAGTCTGTATGGTCCCGACGAGTTAAAAACAGCCTTCATCACCCCGTTTGGGTGCTTCTGCTACATCACTATGCCTTTCAGTCTGAAGAATGCAGGAGCTACCTTTATGCGCATGATCCAAAAATGTCTCCTCGACCAGATCGGTCGCAATGTGGAAGCATACATGGATGATATCATAGTCAAGTCATGCAAAGGTTCCGACCTGCTGACTGACTTGGCAGAAACATTCGCCAACCTTCGTAGGTACGATATCAAGCTCAACCCAGCCAAATGTTCATTCGGTGTTCCCAGCGGAAAGTTACTCGGTTTCTTCGTTTCCGAACGAGGGATCGACGTTAACCCCGAAAAGATCGGGACCATCGTTCGAATGGAGAGGCCGGTTAGAATACACGATGTTCAATGACTCACAGGTTGCCTAGCGGCTTTGAGCAGGTTCATTAGTCGACTCGGCGAAAAAGCACTTCCTCTGTACCGACTCATGAAGAAGTCAGATACCTTCGAGTGGACAGACGAAGCCCGAGTCGCATTCGACGACCTCAAAGTCCTACTTTCCATCCAGCCGGTTCTTACTGCTCCACTCAGTAAAGAGCCCCTTCTTCTATATATCGCGGCTACAAATCAAGTCATCAGTACTGTTCTTACAGTCGAGCGAGAAGAAGAAGGCAAAGCATACAAAGTTCAGCGGCCAGTGTACTACGTCTCCGAAGTCCTGACTCCTTCCAAGCAGAGGTATCCCCATTATCAGAAACTTATGTATGGGATCTATATGACTGCGAAGAAGGTGGCCCATTATTTCCAAGACCACTCGGTATCTGTCGTTTCTGATGCTCCGTTGTCGGAAATTCTCCACAATCGAGACGCGTCAGGCCGAGTGGCGAAGTGGGCAATGGAGATGCTGTACTGTGACATCAAGTTCGAGGCCAAGAAAGCTATTAAGTCTCAAGCCCTGGCTGACTTTATAGCAGAATGGGTAGAACAATAGCAACCGACTCACATCTACTCGGCTCATTGGACAATGTTCTTCGATGGGTCTAAGATGTTGAATGGATCCGGCGCTGGTGTTGTGATCATATCACCTAAGGGTGACAAGCTCAAGTACGTGCTTCAGATACACTTTGATTCCTCCAACAACGAGGCAGAGTATGAAGCTCTCCTCTACGGATTGCGCATGGCCATCTCACTCGGCGTCCGCCTGATGGTCTACGACGATTCGGATTTGGTGGTCAACCAAGTGATGAAAGAATGGGACGTAAGGAACCCCATCATGACAACATACTGCCATGCAGTGAGGAAGCTGGAGAAGAAGTTTGAAGGTCTAGAGCTCCATCATGTTCCGAGACTGAAGAACCAAGCAGCTGATGAGTTGGCGAAACTCGGATCCACTCGGAGACCAGTCCCGAGTGATGTCTGCCTCGAGCACCTTCATCTTCCCTCAGTCAAAGAAGATCCCTTCACATAAGAACCGGTACAACCCAAGAGCGCGACAGATCCGACTGAAGTCGATGTACCTGCTGTGGTTGATCTGGTCACGGAGATTCTGGTTGTCATTCCCGATTGGACTGTGCCGATCATCGCATATATCCTAAGGCAAGAACTTCCAGAAGATGAAGTCCAAGCCAGGCAAATAGTTCGAAGGTCGAAGGCATTCACTGTCATTGATGGTCAATTATACAAGGAGAGTGTTTCAGGCGTCCTTCAACGTTGCATTTCCCCAGAGGAAGGACAGTTGATCTTAGAGGATATTCACTCGGGAACCTACGGTCATCACGCTTCTTCAAGAGCGATTGTCGCCAAGGCATTCAGGGCCGGTTTCTTTTGGCTGCAGGCCAACGAGATGGCTAAAGATATGGTCGACCGATGTGAAGGCTGTCAGTTCTACTCCAACAAGTCCCACAAGCCAACATCTGCGTTAAAGACAATCCCACTTGTGTGGCCATTTGCAGTTTGGGGTTTAGACACAGTCGGACCATTCAAGACAGGCCAAGGAGGCTACACACATCTGTTGGTGGCAGTCGACAAGTTTACAAAATGGATAGAAGCCAAGCCCATCAAGAAACTCGATGCCTCAACAACTGTCAAGTTTGTCAGGGACATCATTTCCAGATTCGGGGTGCCTCACAGCATAATCACAGACAATGGGACAAACTTCGACTCGGACAGATTCAAAGGCTTCTGTGCGAGTCAGGGTATCCGAGTGGATTTTGCTTCCGTGGCACATCCTCAATCCAATGGGCAAGCTGAGCGGGCGAATGGGCTTATTCTTCAAGGTTTGAAGCCCCGACTCCTGCGAGAGGTAGGACACGCTGCTGGCGCTTGGGTCACCGAGTTACCTTCGGTGCTTTGGGGCCTCCGCACCACTCCGAATAGATCAACGGGGCGATCACCGTTCTTCCTCGTTTATGGAGCAGAAGGGGTCCTTCCGAGTGACCTGCTTCACAATTCTCCGCGAGTCGAACTCTTCTCCGAAGCCGAAGCAGAACAAGCAAGGCAAGATGGAGTCGATCTTCTAGAGGAGGAGCGCGAGATGGCACTCACTCGCTCAACAATTTACCAGCAAGATCTGCGACGCTTTCACGCGCGTCACGTCAGGAGTCGCACATTCCAAGCTGGCGATTTGGTGCTCCGAGTGGATCAACAAAGACCACACAAGTTGGCTCCGGCCTGGGAAGGGCCTTTCATCATCTCCAAGGTGCTGAACAACGGAGCATACAGACTCTACAACATTCAGAGAGAGAGAGAGACGAGCCGCGCACATGGAACGGAGAACTCCTCAAGCGTTTTTATACGTGATCGTCGACTGAAGCAGTGTAACGAACAAGTTTTGAAGAAATAATATATTCAGCAGATTCAGTTTTGTGCAGATTCAGAGTTCTCCCACGGTCGCAGACTCCGGTCATCAAAAAAAACTTAGCTGCGGTCCTGAATCGCCTAAGTACTCACCTCCTCCGAGTGTGCACTATACGTCACACTCGGAGACATAGCTGTGATCCCGAATCGCCTAAGTACTAACCCCCTCCGAGCGTGCAGTATACGTCGCAATCGGGGACTTAGCTGTGATCAAGAATCACCTAAGTACTAACCTCTTCCGAGTGTGCACTATACGTCACACTCGGGGACTTAGCTGTGATCCTGAATCGCCTAAGTACTAACCTCCTCCGAGCGTGCACTATACGTCACACTCGGGGACTTAGCTATGATCAAGAATGACCTAAGTACTAACCTCTTCCGAGTGTGCAATATACGTCACACTCGGGGACTTAGCTGCGATCCTGAACCGCCTAAGTACTAGCCTCCTCCGAGCGTGCACTATACGTCACACTCGGGGACTTAGCTGCGATCCTGAATCGCCCAAGTACTAACCTCCTCCGAGTATGCACTATACGTCACACTCGGGGACTTAGCTGCGATCCTGAATCGCCTAAGCACTAACCTCCTCCGAGTGTGCACTATACGTCACACTCGGAGACTTAGCTGCGATCCTGAATCGCCTAAATACTAACCTCCTCCGAGTGTGCACTATACGTCACACTCGGGGACTTAGCTGCGATCCTGAATCGCCTAAATACTAACCTCCTCCGAGTGTGCACTATACGTCACACTCGGGGACTTAGCTGCGATCCTGAATCGCCTAAGTACTAACCTCCTCCGAGTGTGCACTATACATCACACTCAGGGACTTAGCTGCGATCCTGAATCACCTAAGTACTAACCTCCTCCGAGTGTGCACTATACGTCACACTCGGGGACTTAGTTGCGATCCTGAATTGCCTAAGTACTAACCTCCTCCGAGTGTGCACTATACGTCACACTCGGGGACTTAGCTGCGACCCTGAATCGCCTAAGTACTAACCTCCTCCGAGTGTGCACTATACGTCACACTCGGGGACTTAGCTGCGATCCTGAATCGCCTAAGTACTAACCCCCTCCGAGCGTGCACTATACGTCGCACTCGGGGACTTAGACGTGATCAAGAATCGCCTAAGTAATAACTTCCTCCGAGTGTGCACTACACGTCGCACTCGGAGACTTAGCTGTGATCACGAATCACCTAAGTAATCACCTCCTCCGAGTGTGCACTACACGTCGCACTCGGAGACTTAGACGTGATCAAGAATCACCTAAGTAATAACTTCCTCCGAGTGTGCACTACACGTCACACTCAGAGACTTAGACGTGACCAAGAATCACCTAAGTCTTAATCTTCTCCGAGTACGCACTAAGTGTTGCACTCGAAATAGCATTCAAACAAAAGACTAAATGTTCTCATTCCGACTCCAAAAGTCTAGAAACGATAGCTGACTCGGTGCGGATCAAGCTTACCCGTACCGATTTAAAAGTATGACAGCCAACAAAGTGGCCAGAGTATCTTACAGGTAAACACTCGGCATACCGAGGATAAAGTTTGATTACGCGTCGACTGGGCCGGCGCCAGGACTGGCGGGCTCCACAAAAGTATCCAAGTCGATTCCATCAGCGATGCGGGTAGCAGTCTCCAGGAACATCTCCATGAAGTCTTCGAATCGAAGCTTCTTCGTGTTGGCGACCTTCAATGCTTTCAGCTTATCTTCCCGCACCTCCTTGCAATGGACTCAGACCAAGGACAACGCAACATCGGCACCGCAACGCGATGCTGACTTATTCCACGATTGCACTCGGCCCGGAATCTCCTCCAGTCGCGCCATCAAGGATTCCATCTCCTGCCGCGACTCATCCTCTGGCCAAAGTTCCTTGTCAATTCGGTCAACGACTTCTCTCAGTCGACCGATGAAAGGACTCACTTTGCCTATGCGGATATGTGCCGGAGCAGATCCCGGTTGGCGACCTTACCGAGTGGCACGTTCTCTTTTATGGACCGCTCCACAGCCGTCGCTTCAGCTTCAGCGTCAACGCAAAAGTCTGCAACAAGCGGGCAAACATACAGTAAGACCGAGTGTAAAACACATGGTACAAACACTCGACAAAGCATAAGACTTACCAGCCAGACGAGTCATCATCTGCGCAGCCCAGTCGGTGACATACTTCTCTTAAGCTATGCATTGTTTGTTCAGGATGCCCATTTGATTGTGCAGCTCAGTCCTCTGTTTCCCCATCCTCGCCACCTCCGCCATCAACACCCTGTTTGCCTCCAGAGCCTCTTCCAAGGACTTCTCTCGTACTTCCAGAGTGTCCTTCATGTCAGCCATGGCGAGCATTGCAGCTTCCAGTTCACCAGCATACTGGTTCCTCTCCGCTCTCAGGGCTTCATAAGCCGTTCCCATTTCACAAGTTTTCTGCACCAAGAAACAAAGGGTAATCAGCAAGTTTATCAGTTCATAGGCTAAGTTCTTCAGACCCCTGCCGATGCAAGCAGTCGACAGCGGTCTCGGGGACTACACCCAGTGGGTTCACTAAGAGTGACCCCACTGGCATGCACCTCAAACAGGCCCGCCCTATTGAGGTGCACGTTTTCACCTACGCCTCCGAGGCCAATACTACTCGACCTGCGTGCAACTTACTCTCGGAGACTCTTACCACAAGAGCGCTCCGACTGCAATAAGTACTCGCACTCGGAAATCATGTCTACGGACACAACCAAACTAAAGACAAAATGTATAAAGACAACTGTCGGTGCAAGCACTCGACAGAAGTCTCAGGGACTACACCCACTGGGTTCACTCGGAGTGAACCCATTGCAAAAATCAATACCACCCAGTGGGTTACAGGAGAAAAGTAAATACTTACTAGACTACTTACTCGGATATCATCGCGCAGCTCCAAGCTCCGCTGGTACAAGGCCGCAACGGAGTCGTAAGCCCTCTTGGCTTCTCCAGCCATCAACTCCGCCTGCACCATGGCCCCCTTGGCCGCTCCCACCTGTTCCTCTCGGACACACCGGATGCTGAATTCAGCATTCGACGAACCGGGAATCGTGGGAAGTTCCTGGGGCATCCCAAGGTTCGCCCCAGTCGGTTCCTCCCCCACCGGCACCGGTTCAGTCGGTGGAGGTGCTTCGGTCGGTGGAGCATCGGCAGTAGGGGTGGCAGCAGGAGGAGCAGCCTCAGGGACAGGCTCCAGGACAGGCTCCACGGCGGGGTCGGCTCTCCCCTGGTCGTCCTCGTCCAGGCAAATCGTCCCTGACAAGCCGAATGACACGACGTCTCAGAAAAAGAAAGAATGGCGCAGTCCGCAGGAATAAAACACCCAACTCTCCCACAACACACCTGGCTGGGACGAAACGACGTTGTCCGTGTCCATGGGGTCGTCCCCTTGGCGGGCCGGAGAGGTTGCAGAAGTGGCGACCCTGTCGAGTGAAGTCCATTCGACTTATAAAGCAGGAGTTCACTCGGATAACAGAAAGGGCCGAAAGTTAGATTCACTTACGTGGATGTGACGGGGATGGCAACCCTCATTCGCGGCGGAGCCTTCCGAGGTTTGGGCCCACTCGGCTTGGGCGCCCTGGAAGACTGGCCTGCGGGCTCAGCGGCTGCGTCTCTGGCCCTTTTGGTGCCTCGAACACTCGGGACCACCGGAGCGGCAGGCGGAGCACTCGACGACGCGGGAGGAGCTGAAGGGACGACGGGCTCATGTTGGCGCTTACTCCGATGCTCCGGCCGTGGAGGTGGCGAGTCTTGCTCTTCGTCCTCTTCCTCTTCCTCGTTGTCCTCCTCCTCCGACTCCCCGCTGTCGGAGACGTATTCGGCGCTCTCCATGCTCCCCTCCTGGCTGCCTTCCTCCTCTTCCTCCTCCGGATTCCCGTTCGAGACGGGGGAGAACCAGTTGGTCCACGCCTGCGTGGAGTTCAGTCGGAAACATTAGAAATCACACGGAGATATAAATAAATGACTGAAATCAAGACAGTTCAATGCACTCGGCTGATGCCACTCACCTGATTCGGTGGAGGGTGGTCCGCGCTGTAAGGCGTCACTCGGCGGGCTCCTTTGGGGTTCTCACAGGGGCCCATGATTTGGAGCACCCACGAGGTCACCCTCTCCTCGGGTACGCCCACCACGTTGGTCCGAGTGGAATCCTCGGGCCCCGTGTAGTGCCACATAGCGTGGTCGCGAGGCTGCAACGGCTGGATCCGCCGACCAATGAAGATTTCCAGCAGGTCTATGCCGGTGACCCCCCTCCTGACGACGTCCACGAGTGCCTCGACCAAAGGCTGGATGTCGTTCTTCTCAGCCTTCGAGAGCGCGAGTTGCTTGGGCGGAGCAGGCCGGTCTAGACTAAACGGAGGCAACCCAGTTGATGCATTCGGACAGGCGATGTCCTGGCAGTAGAACCACGTCGACTGCCAGTTCCTAACCGACTCGCTCAACTAGAGAGCAGGATAGCTGCTCCGACTCTTCTTCTGGAACCCTAAACCCCCGCAGAGCTGGAGGAGGTGCGTCTTATCGTCCGACTGACTAAGACGTTTGATGGTTTGAGAGTGGGCGGAGAAGATGTGTTTGAACAGACCCCAATGGGGGGGGCAACCGATAAAGCACTCGCACAAAACGATAAAGGCAGAAAGATGGGCGATGGCATTCGGAGGAAAGTGATGGAATTGAGCACCAAAGTGATTCATGATGCCTTTGAAGAAGGGATGCGGGGGCAAAGAAAAACCTCTGTGAACATGGCTGAGGAGCAAGACGCGCTCCCCCTCCCGTGGCGCCGGCTCGACCTCGTCGTCCGCCGGCAACCTCCAGGACTTATGCACGAGCATTCCGTGCTCCACTAGCTCCAGTAGGCCCCCCTCCGTCACCGTGGAGGGGAGGAATCTCCTTGGATCCACCCCGCCGGCAACGGCCGTTGCCGCCGTTGAGCAGCCGCCGTCTTGTTCTTCTTCTTCCTCGCCTCCATCTTGCTGGTCTGACCCTTGGTCATGGAGGCGACGGTGAGTCCTCGAGGAGGAGGAGGAGGAAGGAGCGTAGGTGCGCAGGGGGTGGCGAGGAAGACGGAGCAGGCGGGAGAGAAATATTCGGCGAGCGTAACCGAGGAGTCTCGTCGCCCAGAGTTAAATAGAGCGTCGACTGGGTCACTGACGAGCGGGCCCAAAATCTTATCCGCCCGACCGGCCGCGGCGATATCAGTGGAGGAGTTGAAGGCGCAAGGATCGAGGAGTCAGGCGCTACTCGAGCGCGCTGACGTCGTCCCCGCTGAGCGCGCGGAACCCGAAATTTGAGATCCCGGAAAATCCGCCGCTGTCAGTTGACCGGTCGCATCAAAAGATGCCGCGGAAGCACTCGGTTCCCGACAGTCTGTTTCGCAAGCACCTCCACTCGGAGCGCTGGTCAGGAGAGATAAAATGGATAGAGGCAAGCAACGCCCAAGCCGAACCTAGTCCAGTCGGATCTGAACCTCAAGCACTACTTCGGCGTTTCAACCCCAATCCATTCGGGGACTAATGATGGGGTCATAGTCCTAGGGTAGGGTCATAGGCCTGCCCTACATGTCCTACCCAAGGACTACCCCACACAAAGGACAGGACCTTAAGTCTGCCCCGACTGAATTAAGGAGTCCCCATCATCCAGTTGGTAACAGACCCAGAATCGTCCAGTCGGAGACTAGCATTCGGAGGGCTCTAGGCCAACCGACTTGATACACTCGGTACATCGTAACCTCGGTGGAGGGAAACTGCCGTACGTTTCCGGGTGCGTTTATTAGCATTTAGAGCATACGTTACCTGTAACGTATGCATTCAATCGCCACTACTCCACCCCTGAGTCAGAACCGTTGTGGAGGGCAGCACACTCTATATAAGCCGCCCTCCCCCACTGGTTAAAGGGTTAGCAAATCATTGTATTCCATATTACACTCGGTAACAAGCTCCGAGAGCACTGAGACGTAGGGCTGTTACCTCCACCGTAGAGGGGCCTGAACTCATACAACCTCGCTGTAGCTAGGACTCTGCCCATCTCATTCGTACCCTACACATCTACTGTCAGGCTTATACCCACGACACTATACGTATTTCATAATAGATGTATATATACCTGAAACAAATACTACTGGCGAGCGAGCTTGGAGAAGGCAACGTTGCACTAACCATGACACATTGTTGGCAAGTTAACAGGTCGCTCTAAACTAATGGCCCCGCATCACGGGCAGCGTCAGAGCATCTCCAACGGCCGCGCCAAAAGACGCGCACACGGTAAACCCAGCTTTTAGCGCGCGCGGGACGTTTTGACGCGCTTCAGCGGTGGCGGAAAAGTCGCGCGCGCGGGAACCGCTTGCGCGCTCGCGTGAAAAGGCGGTAGCTCGCGCGTCATTTTTGCCGTGCCGCTTCCGGCGCGTCTATAAAATGCCGCGCTCGCCACGCGCGCCTCCACTGCTCCTCCGCCGCTCCTCTTCCTCTTCCTCTACCTCCCGCGCCTCCATCGCTCCAGTGCCCCGCCACCGTCGCGCCACCATGCCACCGCGCCGCCGAGGAGCGTCGGGCTACCGCAGCGTCCGCCTGCGCCCCAACGGCGGGTACGACGCCGAGATACGCTCCGGCGATCTCCGGCTCAGCCTCGGCACCTACGAGACGGCGCATGAGGCCGCCCGCGCGTTCGACGCGGCGGCGTGGCGCCTAGGCAGGCCGTGCCGGCAGATGAACTTCCAGGACGTCTACACGCTCCAGCAGGCACTAGACGTCGCCCCGCCGCCTCGTCTTAAGTCGGCACAAGACCGTGCGGAGCACATTGTGCGGCAGCGCCGCCTCCTCGTCGCCCAGGAGGACGAGCGGGTCATGGCGGAGTGGCGCCGGCGCCACCCGGAGGACGTCGCCTACGAGCAAGACTAGTGGGCAAGGCGCCGCGAGGAGCGGTTGGACAGGCGTCGGCGGAAGGCATTGGCGAGTGCGCAGGCCGATATCGTTGCAGCAGGCGGGAGGTCGTTCTTCACTGAAAACGATGATCGTTGGTTGGACATATGGCTCTCAGCCTCTGACGACACCAACGACGATGATGATGGTGATGATTGGAGCGACTGGGAGTAGTTCCTATGTTTTCGAACTATCTATCTACTTGCACCGTATTTTTATCTTTGTTTTTGAACTATCTATCTAGTTGCATCGATGTAAAATAACTTTGTATCGTTTTTTATTTTATGCAATCTATTTATTTTGCCTATTTTGCAATCTAGCGCGCTGCTTGAGCGGCGCGCGCTGCATTTTAGCGCGGCCGTTGGAGTCAGCGCCTATCCCGACGCTAAACCAACCGAAGCGCGCGCGGCAAATATATTTTTTAGGCGCGGCACGAAGCGTGGCTGTTGGAGATGCTCTCACCATCATGACGTGGGCCAACTCGTCCACCCCTTATCGCTAACTTGCCTCTACTCTACTCCTCATGGAATGCTATATATACCCCTGCCAGCAGCAGAGCAACTCACACCAGTCACTACCAGCACTACCTCAACCAGTGCCAATCATCGGAGATAGCCCTAGCTAGTTAGCTAGCTTGTGGAGGCCTAGTGAGTGAGCTTTGGTAAGCGCAGGTATGGACGAGCTCTACGTCCAATCACTGGTGCTGGCTACGGTGGCGGTGGCGCTGCTGCAGGTGCTGAAGGTGTTCCTGAACCCTGTGAGGGAGAGGGCGCCGCCGGGGCCGTGGAAGCTGCCGGTGATCGGCAGCATGCACCACCTGGTGAACGTGCTCCCGCACCGCAAGCTGAGGGACCTGGCGGACGCGCACGGCCCGCTGATGATGCTGCAGCTCGGGCAGACGCCGCTGGTGGTGGTGTCGTCCAAGGAGACGGCGCGGCTGGTTCTCCAGACCCACGACACCAACTTCGCCACCCGGCCCAAGCTCCTCGCCGGCGAGATCGTCGGCTACGAGTGGGCCGACATCCTCTTCTCCCCCTCCGGCGACTACTGGCGCAAGCTCCGCCAGCTCTGCGCCGCCGAGATCCTCAGCCCCAAGCGCGTTCTCTCCTTCGGCCACATCAGGGAGGACGAGGTAATTAATTAACTGAACGTGGCAACAAAAATCACATGAGACTGATAATTGAACTTGCAAGTACCGTGCGAAATTATGAGACTTGCGAATGAACAGTGTTTGATTCTTGCACGCACACACACACATGCAGGTGATGATGCGGGTGGAGCAGATCCGCGAGGCGGGGCCGTCGACGCCGGTGAACCTGAGCGTGATGTTCCACAGCGTGACCAACAACATCGTGGCGCGGGCGGCGTTCGGGAAGAAGAGGAAGAACGCGGCGGAGTTCATGGCGGCCATCAAGTCCGGCATGGGCCTGGCGAGCGGCTTCAACATCCCCGACCTCTTCCCGACGTGGACCACCATGCTCGCCACGATCACCGGCATGAAGCGCAGCCTCGAGGGCATCTACACCACCGTGGACGCCATCCTGGAGGAGATCATCGACGAGAGGAAGGCTGTCCGCGCCGAGAAGATCAAGGCCGGCGCCGAGAACGTGGACGAGAACTTGGTGGACGTGCTCATCGGGCTGCAGGAGAAGGGCGGCTTCGGGTTCGACCTGAACGACAGCAGGATCAAGGCCATCATCCTGGACATGTTCGCGGGAGGGACGGGGACGTCGGCGTCGGCCATGGAGTGGGGGATGTCGGAGCTGATGCGCAACCCGCGGGTGATGAAGAAGCTGCAGGCCCTGATCCGGGAGGCGTTCAAGGGGAAGGCGACGGTGACGGAGGCCGACCTTCAGGCGAGCAACCTGCAGTACCTGAAGCTGGTGATCAAGGAGGCGCTCCGGCTGCACCCGCCGGCGCCGCTGCTGGCGCCCCGGGAGAGCATCGACCACTGCGAGATGGAAGGGTACACGGTCCCGGCCAAGTCGCGCGTGGTGATCAACGCGTGGGCCATCGGGCGGGACCCCAAGTACTGGAAGGCCGCCGAGGAGTTCCAGCCGGAGCGGTTCGAGGACGGCGCCGTGGACTTCACCGGCAGCAGCTACGAGTTCCTCCCGTTCGGCGCCGGGCGCAGGATGTGCCCCGGCTTCAACTACGGGCTGGCCAGCATGGAGCTAGCCCTCGTCGGCCTCCTCTACCACTTCGACTGGGCGCTGCCGGAGGGCGTGGCCGACGTCGACATGGAGGAGGCCCCCGGCCTCGGCGTGCGCCGCCGCACCCCGCTTATGCTCCTCGCCACCCCCTTCGTCCCGGCCGCCGTCGCGTAGCCACGTTTGGCTGCATGCATGCATGCATGCATACGCATGCTGGCTTCGTACCGACCTACCATAATGCATGCACCTATGGTGTGTGTGTCCGTCTGTCCGTCCCCACCTATTATGTATTATCTGTTAGCCACGCGCGCTGTGGTAGCAGTGGGGTGTGTATCATTTGAATACGTTTGCTTGTGTTGATGTGTGTGGTGTACGTGCGTCACGTGCAGTGTAACCATGAAGGCCATAATAATTGAGGCCGATCGATCTGTAAGTAAACTGTATCTGTTACTAAAACGAATAATTGGAGCAATTAAATGGCTGGTCCCATAGCTTCCCGCGACGAACCACACTTTCAAGCCACACACGTCTATAAGATGGTTTCATATCAAACCACCCTTAAGTGTAGAATTATTGCGTCCGTGGACACGTACGATCAGTGACAAGACGAGAGAGAAGGAAAAAAAGTAAGCCAAACGGATCTCTTACATTATTTTTATACGTTCGGGCTGTCCGCTAACCCCATATCCATCCGTGAACCCATATCCATCTTAAAAATAAAGAGGATATAAGAGCTTTCAGACACCCCGGACGCGTCCGATCAGTCCGAAGCGTAGGACGCGACCCAACTCCGGACCATCCTTTTGTTTCCTTTACACATTCTTTCTTTCTCTCTCTTTCTCCCCATCAATGACGTAAAAATGACCGGACATATGATAAAAAATAAAAAATATGACTACATGAATGGATAAATAAGGAACATGTCCAATCATTGATCGAATACGTCCATAAACATTTAGATGGTCGTATTTACACTAACTAGTACTCCATCCGTTCACAAATATAACATGTTTTCAACAACTTAATATGGACTATATGCTGAATTGTGTAAACGAACATACTAAAACGTGTCTATGTTCAATGCAAAAGAAAAATAGAACACTTTATATTTGTGAATGGAGTGAGTAGCAAAATAATAACAATGCACCGTTCAAATTTATCTTTATGCAGCCTTGCGTTAATTAGCTCGAGCTATTCACGACACTAGTAGAAAAAGGGTCTTTCGGTCGAGGGCCAAAAGACCATTAGTCCCGGTTCAAACGAAAACCGAGACCAATGCCACGCATTGGTCCCGATTCGGTTCACCTTATTAGTCCCAGTTCGAGACAATACCCGGGACTAAAGATCTAGCGACTCCCATGAGGCGTGTCGCGGAGCATTAGTCCCGGCTCGTGGCACGAACCGGGACTAAAGGATAGGCTATTAGTCCCGGTTTTAGACAAAAACCGGGACTAAAGTTTTGCCTATATATACCGTTGCCCCTGCCCACCCTCTTCTCTGTTTTTTGGTTGTTGAAGTGTGCCCATGCCATGCCCTTGCCACTCTAGTTCATGCACATGACGTGTTCGATGAAATGCCCGAGCCACACTACTTAAGCTTTCTCCTCTCCAAACTCGACCTCCAACCTCTATTTTCCTTAATATTTGTCTAGGTTTGGCCGTGCACCAACTACACAAGTGTTTTAAAAGGTTAGCTACTTCATCCTTTCATCTGTCACTGCTAGTTTAGCTTATTTCAAAAGCTCAAATTAACTTCTTAGAGTCTGCACATGTGTAGGTTGTCGTCCCGTACCCGTCCTCACCGTTGTCGATCGCCCCGCGCCGATCTCGTCGCGAGCACCACCGTGGTGAGCCTCTTGTTCTTATCTTCTTTTTAAAAGAAAAAAATCTTACTTGTATGATTTAGATACATACTTGTATAAATTACTTACTTTCATTATTTTTTGTTATTATATAGTGCGATGGTTTTGGTATCCGCCTCCGTCGGCCCTCGTCCTGTCTATGATTTGGATGTGGTATATATTATCTTTTATAACTATTTGTTTTATTTAGTGTTTATGATAATTATGACGACCAACATGACATATATTTTTTAATCTAGGAGGTATGTGAACCGAAAATTTCAACCCACATAGAAATTCTTGTTTAGAAATTTAAATTTGGTTGAAAAAGAAAACAAATACTTGAAGGAAAAATTGAAAATAATTAAGGATAAGAATATGGAACTGGAGTTGCATGTCGCCGATGTCATCGATGATCACAAGATGAAGATCGATGCGATGCGGTTGAAGATGGATGCAATGCGCTTGAAGATGGATGAAATGCGCTTGTAGATGGATGAAATGCGATTGAAGATTAGAAATATTAGAAAATTTGGCATTGATAAAGAGGCCTGGTATCATTATGCTGTTGGGTCAATTGTTACCTTAGTTGCTATTTTGATCGCATTTGTTGTTGCATTTAAATGTTTTACATAGTTGTATGTTTTTTTATGAGAGAACTTATGTATTTATTTTTTGCAATAATAACATTTGATCACTAGTGTGCTTTGGTTTTAATGTGATGATGAACTTGTATTAATTTGGTCATATGTTCTGCAATGGTTTTTTGATATACTTAATTTCATAATAGAGATGAACCGTCAATGGATGTACGGTGACCGACGCACTTGGGAGTACATTACGAACCGATACTAATGCCCGAGTCACACTTAGGTTCACACAAAATGGTATCCTCGACCGAGGTTGGCAACCTTATCCTTTTCATCTGTAATTGATACAAAAATATCGCATGTGTCAATGTACGGTGGTCATTTCACTATTCATGTATGATGCCAGATCGATGCACGGAAACGATAGATGTACGGGAAACGACGCGGTTCCGGATTTATAGAAGGCCTGCATAAATTTATCGATGTGGCTGAGGCAAACAAAGTGGATAATTTTATGCCTTGTCCATGTGTTATCTGTCGAAACGTGAATGAGTACTCTAGCTCAAAAAACATTCATCTCCACTTGCTTCAGAGAGGTTTCATGCCCACATATTATTGTTGGACCATGCACGGAGAAAGAGGGGTTAAGATGAAAGACAATGAAGAAGAATATGATGATGACAACTATCCTATGTTCACTGAAGAATACGGTGATACTACAATGGAAGACAATGAAGAAGAAGGAGGTGAAGAACAACCGACATCAGATGAGCCCGCTGATGTTCTTGGTCGGGTCATTTCTGATGCAAAGAGAGAATGTGATACAGAAAAGGAGAAGCTGAAATTGGAGGCCATGTTAAAGGATCATAAAAAGTTGTTGTACCCAAATTGCAAAGATGGCAGCACAAAGCTCGGTAACACACTGGAATTGTTGAAATGGAAGGCAGAAACTGGTTTATCTGACAAGGGATTTGAGAAGTTATTGAAAATATTGAAGCCGAAGCTTCCAAAGGATAAGGAATTGCCTGAGACTACGTACGAAGCAAAGAAGGCTATCTGCCCTCTTGGATTATATGTGCAGAAGATACATGCATGCATTAATGACTACATCCTGTACCGCGGTGAGAAGTACGAGAATATGGATAAATACCCGATATGCACTGCATGTCGATACAAGATCAGACAGGATGACCCTGTTGATGTTGAGGGCGATGACGAGCCCCCCCCCCCCCAGGAAGAAGGTTCCTGCTAAGGTTATGTGGTATGCTCCTATAATACCACAGTTGAAACGTATGTTTAGAAACAATGAGCATGCCAAGTTGAAGCGATGGTACAAAGACGAGCGTAAGAGAGACGGGAAAAAGCTGAGACACCTCACATATGGGTCGCAGTGGAGGAAAATCGAGAGGGGGTGGCCGGACTTTGCAGATGACCCAAGGAACTTATGGCTTGGTCTAAGTACAACCGGCATGAATCCTTTTAGGGAGCAGAGCTGCAGTCACAACACCTGGCCCGTGACTCTATGTATCTACAACCTTCCTCCTTGGTTGTGCATGAAGCGGAAGTTCATCATGGTGCCAGTGCACATCCAAGGACCGAAGCAACCCGGCAACAACATTGATGTGTGAAAGGACGTGGATGTCGCCTAGAGGGGGGGTGAATAGGCGCTTTAAAATAATTAAGGTTTAGGCTTGAACAAATGCGGAATAAAACTAACGTTTAATATGTCAAGCACAAAATCTACAAACAACTAGGCTCACCTATGTGCACCAACAACTTATGCTAAGCAAGATAAACAACTAAGTGATAGCAAGATATCTTACAATAAAAAATATGTCTATCACAAAGTAAAGTGCATAAGTAAAGGGTTCGGGTAAGAGATAACCGAGGCACGGGGAGACGATGATGTATCCCGTAGTTCACACCCTTGCGGATGCTAATCTCCGTTGGAGCGGTGTGGAGGCACAATGCTCCCCAAGATGCCACTAAGGCCACCGTAATCTCCTCACGCCCTCGCACAATGCAAGATGTCGTGATTCCACTAAGGGACCCTTGAGGGCGGTCACCGAACCCATACAAATGGCAAACCTTGGGGGCGGTCACCGAACCCGTACACGTGGCAACCCTTGGGGGCGGTTACCGGTACCCGTACAAATTGCTCGGGGCAATCTCCACAACCTAATTGGGGACCCCGACGCTTGCCCGGAGCTTCACACCACAATGATTGAGCTCCGAGACAGCACCAAGCTTCTAGGATGCCAAAGCATCCACGAAGAACAATATCTAGGGTACTAAGTACCAAAGGTAGTAATCTTCTCAACTTCTTACTTCCACGTATCACCGTGGAGAACTCAAACCGGTGCAACTAATGCAATGGCAAGAACACACGAAGTGGTCAAGTCCCTCACACTCAAATCCCTCCACAACAACGAAAGCTATGGAGAAATATGAGAGGAAGAACAAAGAGCTCACAAAGAACTCCAAGATCTAGATCCAAGGGGTTCCCCTCACATAGAGGAGAAAGTGATTGGTGGAGATGTGGATCTAGATCTCCTCTCTCTTTTCCCTCAAGAACAAGCAAGAATCATTGGAGGGATTGAGAGTTAGCAAGCTCTAAGAATGTCAACAATGGAGGTAGAACAAGAGCTCAACGGATGGATCAGGCCAAGGGGGAAGAAGACCCCCTTTGTATAGTGGGGGAAAGAATCAGACCGTTACCCCCACTTACAGCCCGAGCCCAGCGGTACTACCGCTGGCTGCAGCGGTACTACCATTGACCCTCCAGCGGTACTACCGCTGGCTGCAGCGGTACTACCGTTGAGCCCATGGTAGCGCAAAGATACTACCGGGCCAACCACCGCCAAGAAAGTCTTCGCAAAAATGTCCGACGCAGTACAACCGCAAAGATGACGGTACTAAAAGCTTGGAGCGGTACTACCGCTAACCAGGGGCGGTACTACCGCTGGGACAGCGGTACTACCGCTAGGGCCAGCGGTACTACCGCCAACTCTAGCGGTACTACTGCCAACTCTAGCGGTACTACCGCTAGGTCCAGCGGTACTACCGCTCGCCACTGAAACAGCCATAACTTTCGCATACGAGCTCCGAATCGAGCAAACCCAAACTTGTTGGATTCAGGACGACAAGAGCTATCCAAACAGGAAATCTTAAGACCATGCAGATATGAAAATGCCAATGATATAGAGATGTGAGTCCTCTATGAATGAAGAACCGGCAAAAACTCCAACATCGAAAACATCATAGTAGATGCATATGGACTCCATTTTCGATGAACTCGAGCTTGTCATGAAGATGATCATAAGCTCTAAAACTCACAAAGAGAAACACCAAACAAGAACCAAGAAGTATGATGCAAGGATGAAAATGGCACTACTAGGAAAAGGCTTGCTAATGGTGCACCTATTTTTGCTACTAATGCCGCACTATAGGTGCGCCACTAGCATCACGCCATTAGATTTTTTTACTAATGGCGCACCAGGTAGTGCGCCATTAGTATTGCTCACGGTGCGCCGTTAGTATCTGGTATATTAACGGCCCACCAGGTAGTGCGCCATTAGTATATATCCTGGTGCGCCATTAGTATAGATCCTGGTGCGCCATTAGTATATATCCTGGTGCGCCATTAGTATGCCTCCCAGGGCCATATTTACCCATATGCTCTGGCTTACTAATGGCGCACTAGTGTGCTGAGTGATGCGCCACTAGTGTGCTGAGTGATGCGCCACTAGTATGAATATTAGGTATTTATTTTATTTTTTCTGATATTTGCACATATTACAAAATATATTATTGCACAGAATATAGATAGCACAACATATAAACAACAGATTTATCGAATACAATAGAAGATTAGTCTCCGAATACAATTCATCATATTAGTCTCCGAATTTAAAATACCGAACAAAGTTAGAACATTACAAGTCTCGAGACCGCGAGTAGCGAGTTTGTCTTCACATTACAAGTTGATATATAGACCATCTAAACTACCATCACATATAGAAGAGAGCTGCGGTCATCACGATGAGCATAATCGCAATGAAACTGGTCTTCATCCGGTTCCTCCAACGCTCCCTCCTCTCTCCCGCTAGATAGCGCGCGTATCTAACTTCCGCCTCCGCCCTTGTGGTGTATCCTTTGTAACTGTTACCGCTGAATCGGTGAACCTGTTTCCGACACTCCTCCCAGTCGTCGTAGACTCCGGGAACCTTACCCTTGTACACGACATACGACGGCATCTCTATGCACTAGCCAAACAAAACGTTAGTAGCAATTCACAGAGACATACAAGTTCATTAAAGTTTAATATTACAACTATAATAGCACGATTCATGGTCCTACTAATAAATAGCATCGATTATATATAAGTTGAACGACTGTCCAAACCAAAGAGACATACCAGTTCATTAAAGTTTAATATTGCAACATGAATTAGTAGCGATTCACGGGAACGTGGATGAAGCCGCCGTCTTTCGTGATGGTCATGAAATTGCGGTCGTTGTCAGCCTGCGTTTGTAGCATTGTATCTATCTCACTATTGGACAGCGAAGATCTGAGGTAGAACTGCCCCGAGGTACGAAGGACATCTTGATGGATGATTTCCGCAAACTCCGACTAGATGCGAAAGAATTCTTGTCTGATGTCCGCATCCTGGATTGCCGACAAGTGTGCGGCCCAATCTTTGAGATTATTTGGTAGCCGAAGGTGATTACTGCCCCGTATGATCGCCCGCATGTGATGGAGGGCGTAGTAGGCATCCTTCTGACTGGCAGGCGGCTGCTTGACACAGGCGAACGTCGTATTGTGGGTGAACACGTGCTTGCCGTGCCTGAGACTTGTCCTGCTGAAGGTGCCTCCAGATATGGCGTAGCCGGGAAGAGCTTCATCAAGAACTTTCTTGATATTTGTGTAGTCTTTTTTTGACTGACGGTCCGAGTCAAAATACGTGGCCGTGGAATATTTCAGGCTTAAGAGGATGAGTGTGCAACGTGTGTCACTGCACAAAACACGGAATGCTAGAAAAAAAAGGACGATCAAAATCTAAGAAATCATATGTTACGTGGCGATGAGGGGATAACTTACCAGGGAAAGTAAGGCACGAGGAAGTTATCCTTTTCTGAGTTTGCCAGAATGACGCCTTCGAGGTATGAACTCGCGACTTGCCGGTCCCCAGCGCTGCCCAAAGATCTTGGCATGCATATAGAAGGGGTCGACTATCACTAGGTCCGGGGTCTTGTATCTAATGATCCGCATCTCCATACTCAGCGAAAATAGCCGAACGAAGGTGTAGTGCAGCGGATGAAGGTTAAACATAGCAAAGATGTCAGCAAACCGCAGGACGATCATACCCCCGATGGCGCTATCGACAAATCCCTTGCCCTCTGGCACCTTGGCCACGAAAACTGGGTATGCCACATTATTCTCGGAGAGACGCCGCTTCTCCAAACAAAGAACACTGTCATGCAGACTCCGCATAGCACCGGTTGCAACATTGAGCAGATTAGTCGGTAGCATCGGCCTACCCGCCACATGCACCCTCCTCGAGATATCCTTAGGTGAAGGTGGCCCGTCCAGAGCACGGATCGTACTCAGTGCCGGTTGGCTCGCACCCTTGTTAGTCTTTCTTTTCCGTCCCTTCTTCTGTTGATGTAATGGGATCCAGTTCATGTGCTCAGAGACCACCTTCTTGAGTGTGTTGGGGCTGATAATATTTCGCACCTCGGCTATCTGAGGCTCGGTGAAGGCGGCAGCTGGAGGCGTCTCCTCAAAACTAAACGCCAAACAACACCTGTTGCAATTGGGTTTCTCCGCGGTACCAGCTAGATCGCGGTCGTCTTTTGCAGGGTTGGGTTCTTGAGAAGGAGGCCCCAAGAATTCCTCACCGTACCCATGTTCGGCAAAGTACTTATCGACCTTGGTAAATGTACCATCGTCGTCGTCATCGTCGTCCGGAACCTGTGCCATATGCATGTCCGGATCCTGTGCCATATGCATGTCTGGTAGCGTTGCGGCGGTCTTGCCATGGCTTGGCGCCGGCACGACTGGCGGTGTTGTCTGTGGGGTGGTGTCCCCCGCCCCCAAACGATTCTGGCTCTTCGACCAAAGCAAGGGCCAGCTTAAGCAGGCGCTGAGGGTCATCACATCATCTATGTCGCCCCCAGCGGGGTGGAACGGAGGTAACAAGTCGTCGCAGCCTGGCAGCACCCGAACCAGTTGAACCCTATACGTGGTGGGTGGCATCGGTTTACCGTGGAACATGGGGTTGCCCGGTTGAACGATTCTTCCCTTGGCGACATCGATCAACTCGCCGCCCATGAAGTGCAGGAGAGTGCATGGAACGTCGGCGTCGGCGCCCTGAGAAAACATGTAGGGCGTCAGGGGATGCCCAGTCAAAGGCAAGGAGATGAAGTCATCAGCCGAGAGAGGCTTAGTTACCGTGATGGCGTCGAGCTTGGCTAATGTCGAGGCACCGCCAACGGCGGGCGTGCAAGTGACGGAGGGGCCGCTTGCTGCCGAGGTGCCGGCCGGCGCCGGAGACACCAATGGCGTCGCCTACGCATTGTGCGAGTTGCTGGCCGTGAAGCTGGGAATCGGGGGCGGCCCCTGTTGGCCGCCCGCAATCCACGCCTGCAGCCCCTCAATCAAGGTAGGCACAATGGCGGTGATCACCCCTCCCACTTGGTGTTGCACTAGCTCTTGGACCATCTCCGGAATCCGCGCCACTTTTGCCTTGAGTTCTTCAACCTCGCGCGACTGGCTTACCAAGTTGGTATTTCTCTCCTTTCGCCCACCAGCGTTATAGTATGACGACCATTTCGTGGACAAGCCTTTGCCGGCCACACGACCAGTTGACGACGGCTTACTGGACTTATCCTTTTTTTTCATTATGTTAAACGCCCTATTTAAATTGGTGTCCCAATGGGAGCTCTGAGACGACCCCGCGCTACTGCTTTCAGTGTCCTGCGGAAGGAATGAACCATTTAGAAATTTGGCTTCATTAATTAGAATGCAACCATATGGAGCTAATTACGTGGGGTGTATTCCTTACCAGAACACGCTCAAGCGCCCTGATCTTTGCATCCGTGGTAAGCTCCTTTGTTACTGGGTCCACCTTGTACCGGGCCCTGACATAGTTCCTGGTCTGCTTGTCACCGTATTTCTCGAAGGAGGGTGGTAGGCCTTGCTCGGCACGCTCCGCGTCCTCCTTGTCCCATATAGGTTCCGCCACTGTGTAACCGCCGGGACCTAGTTGGTGGACCCCTAAGTTCAACTCCCGCATTTCTTTCCCCCATTGACTTGATTCCGCGGTTGCCTTGCTCTCGCACTTGATCTTGAACTCCTTGTAGTCATCTTCGCTCATCGAAGGATTTTTCGCCTTGATCTTCTCATAACTATCACCTTTGTCAATCATTCTCTTCACCACGCTTCTCCAAGTAGACAGGGCCTTCCTCATCTTCGTGAGGGCGGCACTGTTCACTTTATTCCTTGAGAGGCGCGTGTTTGCGACGTCACCGGGGTACTTGTATCGTTCGTGCAGCTTCGTGAAGAGGAGGTTGCGCAAATTCCCTCGGTCCTTATGCCTTAGGTTCTCGGTGTTGATCGAGACAATGCTCCGGAGAATGCACCCGAGCTGAACCGCGTACCCCTTGACTATTTCTTTGGGCGCCGTTGGATACCCGTCGGAGTTCACTTCAGTAAATTCCTCCTTTACGGTGCTGAGCATTTTCGGGCGCCAGTCCTTCCGTTGCCTCTTCGATTGGCTGCCATCTGTGCATGCGCTGCCATCATCAGTGGTGGCATCCTCGGCGGCACCATCAGTGGTGTCATCCCCGACGCCACTAGGGGTTGTGTACTCGGGATCGGTGTCTTCCGTGGCGTCCTCATAGCGGTGAGGTTCTTCCTCCATCTCCTGGGACAGCTCCCAGAATGGCTTGCCCGAACCGTCGGCCTCATCGTTGTGGGCCATGTTTTGCTTTAAATAGGAAAAAAGTTTGGTCAAAAAGTTGGGCCTAATCACTTGGCTCTATTGCCACCTATGGTTTAATGCAGCAAGAATAAAGGGGCAGTTGATCCTACTTAATTAAGTAATAAGATACGCCGGCCCATGCATTAGTCGCAAGTACCCCATATGTCCTATTTTTAGCAAAGTCATGCTAAAATTCACAGAAAATTTCAGCATGACCTTTGCTGAAAATAGGACATATGGAGTACCCGAATTTGCCGGAACGGAAGTTAATCAACATTCCGGCAAACTCAAGGGCCTCTCGGGGTACCTGCAAAATCATCACGACACGATGGTCGGAGAGCTCGGAGAAGGGTGAGCCGGGGGCTCAGAAACGAATATCCCAAACTAATACTACTACTACCAATTATTATGTTGCAGAGTCATATAAGGATGAAACTGATAAGAAAAAAAGGTTAAATACAACATGTTAAATATGAAATCTGCAAGAAATCTTGGCAGGCTAGTGAAATAAGCCTCTTGTATCAATGCTAGTGAAATAAGCGGGCAGAGTCACATTATGTGTATTTAAGCCCAGGGGGTGGTGGAAGTAGAACAAATGACATCTCCACTAGAGTGCCAATTCTGGATTTGGAGCATCGGGGTCGGTGGCTGACCATGGGCATAACTAGTTAGTAGCTAGTATGAGTTTTTGTTTTACAGAGTTTCAAGAACCAAGATGTGCCTCTTGTATCAATGCATTTCAGTGTCTTAAACTCACTGCTTAATAGACCTTGAAATGACAGAGATAGGTAGGCCTTTTGTAGTTTGGTTGTCGTCGGTATACTATATGCTGATGGGGAACAATGATGCTTTATGTCTTCTCTTCATGCCTGCTTGCTGTTTTATTTATGCTCCATGTTTTTGTCAGATGATTGCTTCATTTGTTCCGACGTTGGCAGGCAAACGAACTATTTACTCTTGAACTGGCTGGGTTAATGTCTTACAACCTATGTGCAAATATTACTTGGTAGTTGCTGGTCTTTAGCAATGAGCCTGTCTTGAATAGATCTAAATCAGATATTCCCAGTAGATGTTTTACTGCAGCAACGAACGAGAAGAAAGGCGTGCTACTTAATGGCTCAAACGAGACCCCCTCTCGTGGAGAGAGTGGTAGACTAGGGAGTGTTGCTCCCGTTGCCAGATCACAGAGTCACAAGTTTCTAACTCTAGATTTACAGTTAGCGTCTGGTCAGAATGCCAAAATCAACTCAAGTTCCCCTGTCAAGAGAGAGAAACTAGATCAGGGGTTTTCTATTTTTCCTTCAGCAAGACCTCCCAAGGATGTGCAAACAACAAGTGGCACAGAATCTTCTTCTAACGCTAGCTTGGGAAAACTATCTAATTTAGATCTTAATGTATCACCGGACCCGGTTGATCAACTTGAAGGTTTGCCTACAATGCAGGCTTGCTTGAACATACCCCATCATAGAATCTTTCAGCATCAGAAAGCACATGTCCCCTCAGTGGCACCCTTTTCTTCAATCAGCAGTCAGCTGAGTCTAAATATTGACAATACTCTGAAACCGTCGAATGCATATCAACTTTCTAATAAGAGTGGAGCAGTTGATGTTACCTTAGATTTGCAACTTAAACCACTAACCAGACCTGAGCTTGGTATAAGCTGGAAAGGTCTTGCTCCTGATCCAGAGCTAAGCCTCTCTCTATTTGTGAAACAAGCCTTTCAATGTGCGAACTTGAAAGAACTATTGAGACTTCTGCAACAGTTCAGAAAAGTAATGATCAATTCTCTCTATTATCATTTCTAGTTCACATAGTTTGATAACTTGGATGCATAAAGGCTATTGATGTAGAAAAAAAGACACTTTACAATACCAAGCACATCAGAGCAGACATTAGCAATATATCACAGAGAAGTACATGCCGATTAACAAGCTTGGGCTTAGCAGTAATATTCTGGGAAATTATTTTCTTGAAGCCTGAAAAAAACTAGCTTTCCTCTTTAAAAACAGAACCAAAACTATGACACGATCACTTAACAACATCTATTGACTACACTAGATGGAGAATTTCCATATGATGCAGAAGACCACCGTACACAAAGATATATGACAAGTGGCCCTTCCCCACAGAAGAAACTAGAACATTATTAGCATCAAGAACAAGTTTATGACAGAAACCAAGCAACTGAGCCAACTCTCCCATAAGCCAACAAAATCCAGAAAACAGACAGAAACATCATGATTTTGCACCACCATTCACTGACAAACAAACCCAAAAATACCAGCTCTTCTATAGCAATTGAATCAATTACTTTTGCATGGTCAAATCAGACCCTTGGCTAGATGCAGACAGAAATAGACCAAGAAAACAGGTCCGAGACCACACTCCAGGGCATAAGTTGGTAATTTAGCATAAAGGGACACAAGACATATCAAGCCTGCTTTGTGTTAGACCCAAAAAAGGGGCAGGCCAGGCGGACGAACAACCCTAGGCAGCAGCTCGAAGAACCGCACCAAATCGAGCACGGGCCGGCAGAATTCAGAAAATTCCTTATTGACTATTGACTATTGAGCTCCTAAACCTAACCCTAGGTCACCGCCTCGAGGAGAAGGGGATGAACGGGAGAGGTGGAAGACGACTCACCTGAATCTGAAGAAGGAGCCGTCGGTGGTGCTCTGCTACTCACCTCGTCGAAGCCCAACCACGAACGGCGGCGCGACCGTAGAGGGGACGAGCTGTAGGTGGAGGAGGACAGCGGGCTCCGGAAAAACCGATCCCCCACGCCTCCGGCGCGGCCGCTGGCTGGGCTGGGCGGCGGCCCTCTGGATCGAGCCGGGCGGCGCCGGAACCCGGGCCGAATCCGACGAACCAAGAAAGAAAGCAAGTAGGTCCGGCGGCGGTCGGCGAGCGGGGAGACGGCGGGCGCTGCTGTTTAGTGGAAAGGGGGTAGGGGGAGGCCGCGGGAGAAGAGGAGGGCGCGACCCAGCTTAGGAATGGCGCACCCCGAGCGGTGCGCCATTAGAATGTTTTTTTTATATAGTAATGGCGCATGTATATGAGGTGCGCCTTCTCTATGTTGTTAACCTCCGAAGTAGCAGCGCAGTGGTCCGTGGGTTTTGCCTCCTAGCAGGAGGTTGCGAGTTCGAATCCTCTTCCCCCCTCTTTTTTTTCCTTTTTTTCTATGCATTGTTTTCTTGTGCTGGTTGCACCTTGGTTTTAGAAGTGCCTAGTATTTTTTTTATGTTTGCAAGTAGATGTCTAGTATTTTTTTTGGTGTTTGCAATTAGATGCCTATGAATATCCAGTGCCTCACAACAACATCTACTGCGGTGGAGCGGGGGAGGGTGCGGGGGGTGCTCGGCGGCGAGGGGTGATAGCGATCGAGATGGAGGGGATCGAGATCGAGTGTCCTCATGAATATTCAATATTTTTTCATATTGAATATGAAAAAATATCATCAAATTTAAATACAATCGATCTTAGCTAGCTATTTGTTCACAATCTTCTTGCCCTTATTTTTCGTAAATGGAGTTCTTCTCTTGAACGGACGTCCGTTAGGTAGGGTGGTCCTGTTTCTTCTTGTGGTGTATGATGGTACTTCATCATCGTCGTCATGTTCCATCTTTGGGTCGCCGTACTTGTCGAAGTCTTGCTCATTGGCGACTCCATCCATTCCGATGATCTTCCTTTTGCCTCTCCTCACGACAACACGACTGGGCTTTGGCGGGTCGGTAATGAAGAAGCATTGGTCCACTTGGGAAGCCAGTACCCATGGCTCATTTTTCGCGGTGACGTTTGCGCCCGCGGTCTTGGATTTGGCTTCGGGTATAACCATGGTGGTGAAATACCGGTCTTCTTTTATGACGCTCTTGGCCCATCTGACACGGAACATCGGGACCTTCTCTCCAGCGTAGCTCAGCTCCCAGATCTCCTCGATCCTTCCGTAGTATCTGTCCTTGTCGTTACCAATGTAGGATTCCATCGTTACCCCGGAGTTCTCATAACCATCGCTCTTCATGTCCTTTCCCTCGGTGTAGAATGTGTAGCCGTTGGTATCGTACGCCTCATACGTCATCAGGTTGTGCTCGGCGCCCTGTGACAAGGCGAATATGAGTTGTTCTTCCGCGGAAGAATCCTCATGTAAAGGGTACGACAGTAGCTTCTGCTTGAACCAACGCGTGAAACATGAGTTGTGCTCTTTGATTATATCTCCGTCCGTCCTCTGTTGGCCTCGGTCATTGTACGTCTTTTCAAGAAAGGTTTTGTGCTCTACGACCGAAGGATCGACCACGTCTATGTGTTGTAGCGCGACTAGGTTTGCTCTTTCAAAGTCGGCGAGTCGACCCTCGAAGTCGACATGCATTTCGCGGCGACCCTCACGGTGACCCCATCCTGCGAGCCTGCCGAGGTGCCTGTTGACGGGCAGACCAACGGGGTTCTCGATGCCTAGATAATTCATGCAGTAGGAGATGCACTCTTCGGTCAGAAAGCCCCTGGCTATGCTTTCCTCTGGACGGGACATGTTGCGAACGTATCCTTTGATGACACCATTCATCCTTTCGAACGGCATCATGCTGTGCAGGAACGTCGGCCCGAGTTGGATCATATCCTCCACGACATGGACCAGCACATGCACCATAACGTCGAAGCATGCGGGTGGGAAGTACATCTCAAGCTCGCATAGTATCACCACGATCTCTTCCTGTAGCCTTCTGAGTCGCCTCACGCCAACCGACTTCTGAGAGATGACGTCAAAAAAGTTGCATAGGCCAAATAGCGTTTCACGGACGTGCGCGTCCATGATCCCACGGATTGCAACTGGAAGTATCTGAGTCATCAGCACGTGACAGTCGTGAGACTTCATCCCGCTAAACTTCTGCTTCGATGAGTCTAGGTATCTTCTTATCTTCCCCGCGTAACCGTAAGGAAGTTTTACTCCTACGAGGCAGGTGAAAAACTGATCGATCTCCTCCTGACTTAGAGTGAAGCACGCGGGAGGGAAGTCATTTCCGGTCTTCTTGGACTTTTTGCCTTTGCGACGACTTTCCGTGTCCTGCTTCGCCTCATCATCATCATCATCATCATCATTATTAGCGTGAATCTCCTCCCTGATGCCCATTGATTTCAAGTTTGCCCTTGATTTCGGTCCATCTATGGTCCTCTCTGGCATGTTGAGCAGGGTACCAAGTAGACTCTCGCACACGTTCTTCGTGATATGCATGACATCAAGGCTGTGAGGCACACGGAGGATCTTCCAGTACGGCAAGTCCCAGAAAATAGACCTCGTTTTCCATACCTTCAGCAGCGGCTCTGGCGCCTTTCGCTTATTTCCCGGCTCTAGCGCCTTTCCCAGCGGTGGGCACTCTTTCCAATTTTTCAACAACTCGTATATTTCCTCGCCGCTCCTCATAAGGGGGCGTCTTCGGGGTTCGGTTTCACCATCGAACAGATCCTTGCGTTTTCTCCATGTGTCATCGTCGCAAAGCCACCTTCGATGTCCCATGAACACGGTTTTTGAAGACCCGGGATCTCTATCTAGCTGGCGATACATTGTGTCATCCATGCACCTGACGCATCCAGAAAATCCGTGGACCACCTGCCCCGCGACATATCCGTAATCGAGATAGTCGTGCACCGTCGTGAGCAGTGCGGCTCTCATAGGGAAATATTCTTTCTCTGCGGCGTCCCACGTATTGGCTGGCGTTTTCCACAGCGTGTCTAGCTCCTCTTTCAGCAGCCCTAGATATAGATTGATGTCGTTCCCTGGTTGTTTCGGCCCTTCAATTAGCATACTCATGTGAATGTACTTCCTCTTCATGCACAACCAGGGGGGAAGGTTGTACATCCACACAAACACAGGTCAGGTGCTATGTGTGCTTCTCTGGCTGCCAAACGGATTGACTCCATCGGTGCTCGCGCCCAGCACGATGTTCCTTGGATCGTCCCCAAATTCTGGGTATTCGTAGTTCAACGCTTGCCACTGGCTCGCATCCTTAGGGTGACTCAGCATCTTGTCTTTTTTATTTACCTCCGGATCATTTCTGTCATCTTCTTGCTTTTTCTCCTCCCTATCCGCGTGCCAATGCAGGAGCTTTGCTACCTTAGGGTCCGCAAAATACCGTTGCAGACGAGGAGTGATCGGAAAGTACCACACCACTTTTCGAGGAGCTTTCTTCCTCTTCTTGTATCGACTGACGCCGCACACCGGACATATGGTAGACTCCGCGTGCTCGTCCCGATAAATGATGCAATTGTTCATGCACACATGGTATTTCACGTGCGGTAAATCCAGAGGACACACGATTTTCTTCGCCTCCTCAAAACTGGTCGGGCACTTGTACCCCTTGGGAAGACGTTCGTGCCAGAATGACATGTTCTCGTCGAAGCATGCATCGGTCATTTTGTGTTTTACCTTCATCTCCAGAGCCATGAGCATTACTTTGAGGCGGGTATCCTCGGGACTGCATCCTTCATACAATGAAGTAACCGCGTCTATCTCCAGTTGATCCAGCTTGGCTTTCTCTCGGGCGGTAGCTCTTGCGTTATCCGTCTGCTTGAGAAGCAGCTCTTGAATATGAGGGTCCTGCACCCAGGCCATCGATGGTCCATCGTCGTCTGCTCCGGCATCTTCATCTTCATGATCATGCCCTTCGTCTGCTCCGGCATCTTCCTCATCATCATGTTCGGCAGTTTCTACATGATGACTGTGTCCTGGAGATTCTTCGTCTTCTCGCCCGCCCTCGCCGCGGTTGTCTTGCTTATGCCCTTCCTCATTTCTTTCCCGGCCCCCATGGACGACTTCATAATCATCTTCATCACCTTGCCACCGATAGCCATCCATGAAACCACGCAAGAGCACGTGGTCCCGCACCTTTACGGAATCCGGGTCCATAAGGCTCTTCAGCTTGCATCTTCGACACAGACATCTTATCTCCGTCTCGTTCTTTTGAAGCATCTCGGCCTTCGTAGAGCTCAAAAACCTATTCACGATGCCTTCGGTCATCGTGCGGACCATGGTCGCCTGCGGGGTAGAGCAAAACGATATTTTAGAACCAAAAAAAATTGGCATGACTTTGCCTAAAAATAGGACAAAAAAGAATGCATAGTGCCAAATTCTCGCCGAAATGGAAATGAATCAACATTTCGGGAAAATATTGGCAACTATCGCATTTCAAATACCGGTACCTGCAAACACAAACATATATGCAACACCACAAACATATGCAACACAAAAAACGTACGTAGATCTAGCTAGGCCATAAAAAGTGCATGTGCACGTTGTTGGAGGGAGAAAAAAGTAGATCTACAACATAAAAGCTTTCCCCTTACTTACCTATCAAAAAAAGGTAATTTAACCACTTAATTTGGGTGAATCTATGATGCAAATGAGGTGAGGAGGAGGAGGCACCGAGACAAGCTTGGAGGAGGAGGTGGAGAGAATGAAAGTGGGGAAAGTGAGTGTGGTAGGTGGCTGTCCAAAATATCTAGCTGGTCCCAGGTTACTAATGGCGCACCACCTACATATGTGCCATTAGTAACCCTGGTTACTAATGGCGCACCTCCTCTGGTGCGCCATTAGTAGTTCTGTAAAAAAATAGTAGTGGCGCACCACCAACAGATGCGCCATTAGTAACACTGGTTACTAATGGCGCACTAGCTTTGGTGCGCCATTAGTAGTTTGCAAAAAAAAAACCAAAAAAAAAATTATAGTAGTGGCGCACTACTAACAGATGCGCCATTAGTAAGCAGGTTACTAATGGCGCACCAGGTGCTGGTGCGCCATTAGTAGTTTTGCAAAAAAAAATAAAAATAAAAAAATATAGTAGTGGCGCACCGAGAGTGTGGTGCGCCATTAGTATCCACCACACTAGTGGCACACATCACATGGTGCGCCATTACTATATACTAGTGGCGCACTGCTTGTGTGGTGCGCCATTAGTATCTATATCATCTATAGCCCTTTTCCTAGTAGTGTGGTTTGAGCTCTCAACGAACGATACGATCAAGCTACTCACTTGAGAGCCCCCCTTGATAGTACATCAATCTATCCTAAACAGAAAACCTATCAAGGGCAAACCTATACCTTGCACCTCGTCCTTTTGAGCTAGATGATGATGATCTTGGCTTCCTCAAGATGGACCACCTTTCTTGATTGTGTTGGCTTGATGAAGACTAGTTGATTGCTCCCCCATACTCACTATGGGTGAGCCACTCTTTAGCATATCTTCACAAGTCCATTGCCACCACAATGGATGACAAGCTTCAAGCATGATATCTTCGTGCTGATCCACTTGAACTTGCACACCGCAATCTTGATGACGATCACCACTTGACGTCATCCATACCATGGGATCACTTGACCACTTTTGGTACATCTTGTACGCTTTGTGTGTTGATCATCTTGATTTACTCTTTGTCTGGCATCTTGATCAACCTTGTGTCTCTATGACCATTCTTTGGATAATACCTTGAATACCATCTTGGTCATCATATAAACTCCTTGAACCCAACAGATGGACTTCAAGAAGTGTCTATGGACAAATCCTATAAATATAACTTAAGGCAACCATTAGTCCATAGAAATTGTCATCAATTACCAAAACCACATATGGAGATATATGCTCTAACAATGTGTACCTAAGGCCATTAGTTGATGAACTTTTGCAGTTTTGGGCCACACCAGGTGTACGTGTGTGGGATGAGCACAAACAGCAGGAATTTGACCTACGAGCATTGTTGTTCATAACCATCAATGATTGGCCTGCTCTTAGTAACATTTCAGGACACTCAAACAAGGGATACAATGCATGCACGCACTGTTTAGATAAGACTAAAGGTACAAATTTGGAAAAATCTAAGAAGGTTGTCATACCGTAAGAAAGAAAGGCGAGCATTTCAACGATGAGGCAGATCATCGGAAGAAGCCTAACCTCTCTACCGGTGATGAGTTATTGGCTATGGTCAAGGATTTGGATCAAATAGTAATCTATGGAAAGGGTCCTCGCGGTCAATCTGTTCCAAAAAACGACGTTACCGGACACGTGCCCATGTGGAAAAAGAAATCTTTAATTTGGGAGCTACCCTATTGGAAACACCTACAGGTCCAGTCTTCAATCGACGTGATGCACGTGATGAAGAATCTTTGCGTGAACCTGCTAGGCTTCCTAGGAGTGTATGGAAAGACAAAAGATACAACAAAAGCACGGGAGGAGTAGCAACGTATTAAAGACCCATACGACAAGAAGGCTGATAAAGTGTGTCAATACTTAAGCAGCTACGCTCTTCCCAAAGTAGAGAAGGAAATCTTTTTGAATGCCTGAGAAGTATGGAGGTCTCCGCTGGCTTCTCGTCTAATATAAAGGGAATAATAAATATGGCAGAGAAAATTTTCCAGAACCTGAAGTCTCATGATTGCCACGTGATTATGACGCAGTTGCTTCCGGTTGCATTGAGGGGGCTTCTACCGGAAAATATTCGATTACCCATTATGAAGCTATGTGCATTCCTCAATGTAATATCCCAGAAGGTAATCAATCGAGAACGTCTGGAAAGAAGGCTGCAGAAGGATGTGGTCCAATATCTTGTCAGTTTTGAGTTGGTGTCCCCCCCGTCCTTTTTCAATATTATGATGCATCTCCTTGTTCATCTAGTCGACGAGATTTCCATTCTCGATCCTGTATTTATACACAATATGTTCCCCTTCAAGAGGTTCATGGGACTCTTAAAGAAATATGTTCATAACTGTGCTAGGCCAGAAGGAAGCATTTCCAAGGGCTATGGAACAGAGGAGGTCATTGGGTTTTGTGTAGACTTTTTTCCTGACCTTAAGCCGATTGGTGTTCCTGAATCGCGACATGAGGGGAGACTAAGTGGAAAAGGCACATTAGGAAAGAAAGCAATGATATGTAGGGACGGGCATTCTTTCACTCAAGCACACTACACAGTTCTAAAAACTTCCACCTTCGTGGCTTCGTATATCGAGGAGCACAAGAATTTTGTATGCTCCGAGTTCCCGGGGAAGGTTATCTCCTGGATTGAAGAAAAACACATGGATACTTTCGGCAGTTGGTTGCGGGCACGTCTCATGAATGAAAACACTATTGGAGATCAAATCTACTTGTTGTCCGCGTCACCTTCTTCGACTGTATTACATTTCCAAGGGTACGAGATAAACGGGAATACATTTTACACGACCCCCAAGATAAATAGAGCACCAACCAAAACAGTGGTGTCCGCTATGATGCAACAGACGAGAATGGGAAAAAGGATACATACTATGGTTACATAGAGGAGATATGGGAACTTGACTACGGACCTACTTTTAAGGTCCCTTTGTTTCGGTGTAGTTGGGTGAACATGAATGGAGAAGGGGTAAAGGTAGATCAGTTGTACGGAATGACAACAGTTGATCTCAAGAATCTTGGTTACAGAGACAAGCCATTCGTCCTAGCCAATGATGTGGCTCAGGTTTTCTACTTGAAAGACATGTCCTCCAGACCGAAAAAAAGAAAAAAAATAAGCAAATGAATACATCGGACGATGAGCCAAAGCATCACATAGTTTTTTCAGGGAAAAGAAACATCATGGGGTTCGAGGACAAGACACACATGTCAGCAGATTATAATAAGTTTCATGAAATTCCGCCCTTCATAGTGATAATTGACCCAAGCATTCTGTTAAATAATGAAGATGCTCCATGGTTATGGCCAAAGCGATCATAGGCAAGGGATCAAAATATAAATCTATGTAATGTATTAAACTTTATGTGATGTGTACTAATGTATTAAACTTTATGTGATGTATTAAACTTTATGTGATGTGTACTACGAAGTGCATCCAATTTTTGTCGTAACCCTCTCAACTTTTTAGCACATGCTATGTGGGTGAAATGATGATACCATGCCAACTTTCAACATTTTCAAAGTTCATTTGTAGTGCTTTTCAATTTCAGGGTCAACTAGCTCAAAAACAAATAAGTAAATGCACGAAAAATATCAAATGAAGATAGATTTTGTTGAAAATTTGTGATGTGCCTTTGAATGGTGCATTTTGAACACACAAAAAGTATGGAGTTCAAATAAGTTCAAAGAAATGAAATCCCTTTGTAAAAGATAAGTTCTCGTTCGAAACCTTGATACTTCAAGAGAGATTGTTCATTTTGTACACGAAGTTCATCCAGTTTTTTTTGTAACCCTCTCAACTTTTTACAACATGCTATGTGGGTGAAATGATCATACCATACCAACTTTCAACATTTTCAGAGTTCATTTGTAGTGCTTTTCAATTTGAGGGTCAACTAGCTCAAAACAATTAAGAAAATGCACGGAAAATACCAAATGAAGTCAGAAATTGTTGAAAATTTCTGATGTGCCTTTGAATGATGCATTTTGAACACAAAAAAAGTATGGAGTTCAAATAAGTTCAAAAAATTAAATCCCTTTGTAACAGATGAGTTCTCGTTCGAATCCCTAATACTTCGAGAGAGATTGTCCGTTTTGTACACGAAGTACATCTAGTTTTTGCCGTAACCCTCTCAACTTTTTAGCACATGCTATGTGGGTGAAATGATGATATCATGCCAACTTTCAACATTTTCAGAGTTCATTTGTAGTGCTTTTCAATTTCAGGGTCAACTAGCCCAAAATAAATAAGAAAATGTACAAAAAATACGAAATGAAGTCAGAAATTGTTGAAAATTTGTTATGTGCCTTTGAATGGTGCATTTTGAACACACAAAAAGTATGGAGTTCAAATAATTTCAAAAAAATGAAATCCCTTTTCTAACACATGAGTTCTCGTTCGAAACCCTCATACTTCGAGAGAGATTGTCCGTTTTGTAAACGAAGTGCATCCAGTTTTTGCCGTAACCCTCTCAACTTTTTAGCACGTGTTATGTGGGTGAAATTATGATACCATGCCAACTTTCAACATTTTCAGAGTTCATTTGTAGTGTTTTTCAATTTCAGGGTCAACTAGCTCAAAACAAATAAGTAAATACACGAAAAGTACAAAATGATGTCAGAAATTGTTGAAAATTTGTGATGTGCCTTTGAATGGTGCATTTTGAACACACAAAAAGTATGGAGTTCAAAAAAGTTAAAAAAATGAAATCCCTTTGTAACACATGAGTTCTCGTTCAAAACCCTCATACTTCGAGAGAGATTGTCCATTTTGTACACGAAGTGCATCAGTTTTTGCCGTAACCCTCTCAACTTTTTAGCACATGCTATGTGGGTGAAATGATGATACCATGCCAACTTTCAGCATTTTCAGAGTTCATTTGTAGTGCTTTTCAATTTCAGGGTCAGCTAGCTCAAAAAAATAGAAAATGCACGGAAAATACCTAATGAAGTCAGAAATTGTTGAAAATTTGTGATGTGCCTTTGAATGGTGCATTTTTTGACACAAAAAGTATGTATTTCAAATAAGTTCAAAAAAATGAAATTCCTTTGTAATAGATGAGTTCTCGTTCGAAACTCTCAAACTTCGAGAGAGATTGTCCGTTTTGTACACGAATTGCATCCAATTTTTGCCATAACCCTCTCAACATTTTAGCACATGCTATGTGGGTGAAATGATCATACCATGCCAACTTTCAACATTTTTGGAGTTAATTTGTAGTGCTTTTCAATTTCAGGCTCAACTAGCTCAAAAAAATAAGTAAATGGACGAAAAGTACCAAATGAAGTCCGAAATTGTTTAAATTTTTTGATGTGCCTTTGAATGGTGCATTTTGAACACACAAAAAGTATGGAGTTCAAATAAGTTTTAGAAAATGAAATCCCTTTCTAACACATGAGTTCTCGTTTGAAACCCTCATACTTCGAGAGAGATTGTCCGTTTTGTACATGAAGTGCATCCATTTTTTGCCGTAACCCTCTCAACTTTTTAGCACATCCTATGTGGGTGAAATGATGATACCATGCCAACTTTCAACATTTTCAAAGTTCATTTGTAGTGTTTTTCAATTTCACAGTCAACTAACTCAAAAAACATAAGTAAATGCACGAAAAACACCAAATGAAGTCAGAAATTGTTCGAAATTTGTGATGTGTCTTTGAATGGTGCATTTTGAACACACAAAAAGTATGGAGTTCAAATAAGTACAAAAAATGAAATCCCTTTGTAACACATGAGTTCTTGTTCGAAACCGTGATACTTCGAGAGAGATTGTCCGATTTGTACACGAAGTGCATCCAGTTTTTGCCGTAACCCTCTCAACTTTTTAGCACATGCTATGTGGGTGAAATTATGATACCATGCCAACTTTCAACATTTTCATAGTTAATTTGTAGTGCTTTTCAATTTTAGGCTCAACTAGCTCAAAAAATAAGTAAATGCACGAAAAATACCAAATGAAGTCAGAAATTGTTCAATATTTGTGATGTGTGTTTGAATGGTGCATTTTTAACACACAAAAAGTATGGAGTTCAAATAAGTTTTAAAAAATAAAATCCCTTTATAACAGATGAGTTCTCCTTCGAAACCCTCATACTTCGAGAGAGATTGTCAGTTTTGTACACGAAGTGCATCCAGTTTTTGTCGTAACCCTCTAACTTTTTAGCTCATTCTATGTGGGTGAAATGATTATAACATGCCAACTTTCAACATTTTCAGAGTTCATTTATAGTGCTTTTCAATTTCAGGGTCAACTAGCTCAAAAACAAATAAGTAAATGCACGGAAAATACCTAATGAAGTCGGAAATTGTTGAAACATTGTGATGTGCCTTTGAATGCTGCATTTTAAACACACAAAAAGTATGGAGTTCAAATAAGTTCAAAAAAATGAAATCCCTTTGTAACAAATGAGTTCTCGTTCGAAACCCTCATACTTCGAGAGAGATTGTCCATTTTGTACACGAAGTTCATCCAGTTTTTGCCGTAACCCTCTCAACTTATTAGCACATGCTATGTGGGTGAAATGATCATACCATACCAACTTTCAACATTTTTCATAGTTCATTTGTAGTGCTTTTCAATTTCAGGGTCAACTAGCTCAAAAAAATTAAGAAAATGCACGGAAAATACCAAATGAAGTCAGAAATTGTTGAAATTTTGTGATGTGCCTTTGAATGGAGCATTTTGAACACAAAAAAACTATGGAGTTCAAATAAGTTCAAAAAAATGAAATCCCTTTGTAACATGTTTCAAAATGGGACCAAATCATTTTTCTAAAATATTAAGCCATATTTAATGTACAATTGACCAAATGGCTGGGTGTTAAAAGCTTTTATCAACCTCTAGTTAAAAAGACAAATTGCCGCCGATTCAGTAGGAAGCGGGTCAAATTTGAACTAGAGGTGCCTCATAGTTTTCTCATGATTTTTTCCTAAAATCATTTTTAGATAAAGAAGTATCTATTTAATCATAGATCCAACAAAAATTTGGCAAGATTCAATCCCTAGCTATGAACGGTCATGCCCGCCGTTTTGACCGCATTTTGAAACGGGCATAACAAATTTAATAAATTCAAAAAAATGGAAAACCTTCGCGTTGTGTCATAATTTGTGACCAAGTTACCAGGAAAAATAATAAACTTGTAATACGGTGATTATTTTAAAAAAATGTTCTCACAAATGGGCTATCGTGTGTGAAGATTCATGGCTTTCAAGCCAAATGATCAATCTTATGGTCACATTCATGGCATAGTTTGTTGAAACGATCTAATATTATGCACAAGGGTGCATATTGGAATGGGAAACAATGTTGATTAAGGAAGTTTTCATTTTCCTTGTATGAAAAATTCATTTTTCATTTTCAAGTGCCCGAAATGAGTTTTTTGTGAAGGACCTACCATATATTTGTTTCAAAATTGTACCAAATCATTTTTCTATAATGCTAGGCCATATTTAATGTACAATTGACAAAATGATTGGGTGTTAAAAGCTTTTATCCACCTCTAGTGAAAAAGAAAAATTGCCGCCGATTCAGCAAGAAGCGGGTCAAATTTAAACTGCAGCTGCATTATAATTTGCTCTTTATTTTTCCCAAAAATCATTTATAGGTACATAAGTATCTATTTAATAAGAATTACATGGTGTGGTGGCTTGACGCCGAGGTTTGGATGTTGGCCGAGGGCCCCAACTCCAGAGCACGTGAACTTGCATGTGAGCCGCGTGGTCACCACGTTACCGTTGCGTTGCCACACATTCTGGATGGAATATGCATGTCTGGTGGGTTAGATACTCCCTCGGTAGGTGCCAGGAAGAATAATACAATAGAAGAATCTCATGAGGAGACCGAACTAAGCTCAAACATGAATTAGCAGCCAAGTGTTTGATTAGCAGTGCGGGTAATGCACATAGACAATGGGCCTAAATTTTGGCTGAGGATGATCATCTACTAAGGAGACTCTCTTGCCAAAATTTTAGCTCAAATGGATGAATCTAGGTGACACTTGCTTTGCAAAGTACCACATTGTGCAGAAATATGGATGTTGAAGTTGGGATCAAATGAATCAATGGATTGAGCTGAAATTTGGTGTATGATGTTAATTAGGGTATATGAAGGCACTGTAAAACATTTATACCAGTTGGACATGCCAAAGTGACACTTCCTACACAAACTAAAAATATTACCAGAAACAAAGATTGGATGATGAGCTCACATGGGTTGTTAGATGGGGCTAAAATTTTGTGGAGAGCTATGTTTGGGGCACATAGAAGATGTGAAAAAATTCAAATCGTCAGGATATTCCTATCTAGTACTTCCTTCACAAAGCTGTTAGCTAAACACAAACTTTGGAAATTTGCTGAGAAAGATTTACTAGGCAAATGGTTACAAAAGTTTTCATGAGGCAATGATTTGGATAGGAAAGAGTGCCCAAACAATTTGAGGGTCATCAAAGAAATAGAAATAACACTTCCTTTACAAAGTGCTATTCTGAACAGAATAGGAAAATGAATATTGCTGAATTATTTTCGAACTAAGGAAGGGTTTTCACATATTTGAGGAATATATGATCCAAAGTATTTATGAGAATTTTTCGAGAATTTTTGGAATGACAGAATAGTAGGTTGCTTCGCAAACTAGGCAAAAAATAACACATGGACATGACACGTAGGCAAAACTGATGATGTGGCACCTAGTCATAGCTATGACCATCTATATTGGTCGTAATTAGCTATAAATTAGGCAGCAAAACAGGGTTATCTGCTTTAGGACCTTTTCCAGTAAGGAAGTTACGACCTTTCTGATGAAAAAGGTCGTTAGTTTTTCGGGTTAGGACCCCTCCGGAGAGCTTATGACCAATTGGTCTCAAATGGACGTAGATTTACGACCAATTCTGCGAGTGTCACTGACAGAAGGTCGTTAGTTGACATATTTCTTGTAGTGTCATGTGGCAGCGCAGTCGGTTCGCAAGGACCTTTGCAATGATCTTTTCCATGGCGTGAATGAGCCTAATTGGCCTGTAGTGTCATATCCCCTCCGCGCCTTCTTTTTTGGCAGAAGTACCACATTGGTCGAGCTAAGCCACTGAAGGTTGGCACCGTGGAGATCCTCGAAGAGATGGACCACAACCAAACATCAAACTTCAAAGATAACCCACACTTTCTGAAGAAAAGGCATGTGAAGCCGTTAGGGCCCTGTGCCCTGTGTGCGGGCAAGTCGCGGATCGCTGTTTTGACCTCCTCTTAAGTGGTTGGGTCCACAAGATCTAAAAGTTCATGGGGCTCCATGTTTAGTTCACCCGAGTTGAAGTCAAGGAACGTTGGTTCCCCTCAGCCCAGGGTCGCACTAAAATGGTCAAAATGAGATTATCTTTCTTTTGATGCTCACTTATACACCCTTGATTGTGTTTAAGTCTGTGCACATGGTTTTTTCGCCTCCTCACATTAACCTTCCGGTGGAAGTATTTGGTGTTTGCATCACCCTCCTTCAAGTTGGTCATTTTTGCACATTAATGCTTACGGGCCATGTCGATGATAGATAGGGAGATGACCATTCCTTTTAGCCTCTTACGGAGGACCATTTCTACCGCGGATAGCGCTCTATTTTCCTGGGCTATGTTGAGGTGGAGGATGATTAACATAGCGTCATGAAGATGGACCTTTGATGTTTAAAATAGCTTCTGACTCAATTCTAATAGCCTAGTGCCCGTTTTTTTTTCAGTTTCTCGTACAACACCTAACAAGGCTCGGAAGCTGAAGAAGTCTCCGAACACGCCTTTTGGACCACGTGTGTGAAGCCCGACATCGAGATCCAAAAGTTCTCAAACTTGAAAGAGCAAGGCCGCCAGAGCCCTTTGTCATCTGCGAGAAGGATGGGGCAATGATCCGAAAGGGACGAAGAAAGTGCATGAAGGATGTGGGTGTTGAAGTGCATGTCCCAGTCGGTGTTGGAGAAGAAAGAGTCCAACTTGCACATCGTTGGGTTGGGTCTTTCGTTGCTCCAAGTGGACCGCCGATTTTGAAAGTGAATTTCTTTGAGACCGCAGCTGTTCAGAGTGGCCCGGAAGCGATTGATGCGACCTCGATTGACATTTTTCTTGTTCCTATCTCGAGCGCGGTAGATTTGATTAAAATCACCGTTCACCACCCACATCACTCTGCAGTGGCCTTCACTGCTGACAGCTCGGCGAAGAAGGCATCTTTGAGTTGAGAGGAAGTTGGCCCTTAAACAGTAGTTAACTTGAATTTCACGTTGGTGGTTCTGATGGAAACCAAGGTTGAGAGGCAGTACGCTCACAACACAATGTTAGTGACCTCCAGACCAGCATCGTTCCATAGCAGCAAAATTCCTCCCTTAGTACCGATGGCGGGGCATTAAGCGAAGCTCCGAAGCATGTTGCCACCCAATAATGCAGCACAGTACATGTCTACATTGGCCAACTTAGTCTCCTGGAGACACACAAGGTGGCAGGAAGATGCATCAATTGTTTTTGAGACTGTGGTTTGGCGGTTGAGGTCGTTCAATCCTCTCACGTTCCAGCACAAGATGTTTGGGTTTTTATCTAACAAAATTGGAGTGACCTTGACTCATAGAATTGGGCCATTACATTGGCAGAAACATAGATTGTAGAGAGTAGACACCTACCAGGGGAACACTTTGCTAATATTGAACCTGTCTAACATAGCAACTAAATCAATATTTGACCGCGCGCAGCAGAGGGAGCAAGATCAGAAAACAATGCCCGCCAGCGGCAGCTTCATCAAGGTGTTTAGTGTGGTCTAGGGCGTCAATGCCGCCATGGGCAATCAAGGCGTCCTCCACATCATTCTGAAGTTTATCATCAATCTTGAATAGGGCACACATCACCGCAATAACATCCGGGGGCAGCTCATCTTTGAACTTGTCAACGAATGTTGCCGCCTTGGCGGCTTGGCCACAGGGACTAGCCTGCAGCACGCTGCCTTTGACTGGTGAATGCCACACCAGCGACGACGTCGCGGGGGGGATGAGATGAGGGGCACTGGCTGCAGCTGGAAAGAGGTTACACGCCTTCAGGAATGGTCTCCTGCACACTAGAACATACAGAAGGAATGACCACAGCTACAGGCGGCGTCTAATGCTGCAGGGGGGCTCGGGAGATGCTTCCAATCCGAGAGGACGTACAGGAGATAGCTGGGGCAAAAGCCTGGGGTGCAAATGACGAGAGCCCTACATGCTGCCGCACACTTCGAATAAGGGGCGACCAAGCCGCACTTGGAGCTTGGGATGTTTGGCAGCACTGAAGTTGGGGACGAAGGCGGCGTAAGATTGTCCCTCAATCTCTGCATGTTGGCGTGTGGAGAGCTGCTGCGCACAGGGCTGCGGCCCCTAGCCTCAGCCGAGGTGACCACAATGACAACAGGCGCTGGCGCCAGCGGTGGAAACCGAACGGTCGTGACTTCGACCTCCCTCGCCGTGGCGCCGCCAGTCCCGAGAAATAGAAGTTCTTCAAATGGAACGAAACTTTGCGAGGATTTTTTATATCAATAAAGAGAATTTCTGGAGCCAAGAGCCACCTGGGTAGCAAATGTAAACTCGTTCATCACTGATGTTCCTCACAGCACATGCGTATCCTTCTCTCTGGAAACAGCACATCTCATTCTACTGACCAAGCCGCTTATATAGGGCTTTCAGAAAAATGCTTACCTAGCTTGACCTCCTCTAGACCGGCCGGCTCCTGGCACAAGGTGATCCAAAGAAGCTTCTGATCTTAGCGTCTATAAGGCGGAGCTCTAACCCAGAGCTCTATAACACATTGATTTGCTGGGGCGAAAACAAAATTACAACAAACACAGGAACAACTTAGTGTGCAAATTCTTGCCATAACTGTAAACCAAAAATATAGTCATGGTAACGTTTTTTCCAGGTTTTTGTCTCGCAAGTCTACTGATGGATGACGAGCATGAGCAGACCACGGAGATGGAGAGGCTAGCAGCAAAAGGGACCTGGATGCCGGCCTAGCTAGCTAGGTGCTGCAATGGCATGGGAGGGAGCCTGTTTTCTTCGTGCAGCAAAGTGACTTGGACGCCCGGCACCGCCGGTAGTGTAGCTCCATCACGAACTCATTCGCCGGAGCACCCACCGGCCTCTGGACCTTGTACTTCGGCTTGCGGCTCAGCCACTGCTTGAGTAGGCAGTGCAGTGTTGTCGAGGGGCAGACCGGCTTGCCATGGCATAAGATCTCCACCTGCATTTCGCACATACAGGGGGTCAGGCCAAATAGCACATTCAACATTGTCCATATGCATACATACTTCCTCGGATTACACGCGTGACAACAGGAAAAGTGATAGTAATTGGGCAAATAAACCGTACTATATATGCAACCATCCAAATCTACAAATGCAGCAAGGTGGTGGTTGCTTTAACGGGAAATCGGTGGGGGCGGTGGCCCCTTCATTAATTCTGAATAATAAAATCTACAATGCAGCAAACTGGATATTTATTGATGATATAATTCTAATGCTAGGAAGCAAGCACCTTGACAGGAGGCCCCAGATAACATTCAAAATCAAAGCACAAAGACATCTAAAATGCTCACCTTAACATCACTTGCTAGCTCAAGTTTTTTCATAATGAGCTTGAGGATGGAGGAGACCTGAATAGTTCCATCTCTGAAACAAGAACAAAACCCATATTAAACAGAATATATTAAATTATTGGAATCGAGTTACATGTTAGCCCAATTGCTGGAAAGGGATGAACGAAAAAAAACATGCAGATTTTTTGAAGAAACATCCTCCCCAATGATGATAAATGTTGTTATTCTAGACACTTCACCTTCATTTTCAAATGAAGAAAATAATTCTTGCTAATACCATAACACAGTTGCTACTAGTAGAAAACATAACATGAAAAGGTTCACCAGCGCACTGCGCCATCTAAAATTCTAAAGCTGGGAAAATACCTCCAGCAATCTATGCTACGAATAAGAGGATGTTAAGTGAAGTATGAGAGGTCACTATCATTGTTGACAAAGAAACTTGAAGACTAAAGGAGAACTCACCCAATTCTGTAGAAATTCTTTACTAGCTGAGGCAGACGTTTAGCTTCTACCCTGCAAAACAGTTTTCATTTTGATGTGAGGACACAAAAACACGGTCCATCAGAATTTGTACAAATATTGAATATGCTGCAATCTTACTGGTTCGGTGAAGTCACTAGTGAAAACCAGACTGGGTTAGTTATCCCATCATGCGAGTCCTCTTCTGGGCTTTCCCTCAGACTATCCTCTGTGGTTGTTCTGTTTTTCCCACTTTCCCTCAGACAACTTAATTTTTGTGACTTCTTCACGCTTGCAACAACTAAGCTCCGTAAGGGCTTATGAAGCTCTTCGTTGTCAATCGTCTCGCAATTCTGTCGATCTTCAGAAATATCTGCACTATTCTGTTTGGGATGGAATTGTAGTTAGAATAAGCAAATGTTACAAGACAATTGGCATCAAGCTTGCATATGAAATTATGTGCTGATAATACTTTAGAAGTACCTTCTTTTTGTTTGCAGATGTTGTCATCTTGGTTGATTTTTGTGCTGAGGCCATCTCAGTCTTCTGGTCATGGTCTTCAGAATTATTTGGCAATTTACCGACAGAAAACAAATGGGACGTGAATTTCCTTCTTGCAGCGTAGGGTCTCCGTCCTTTCAGAGTAGGTTGTGTTGCCATTTTTGGGGTTTTAACCAAGGAAGAAATGGACCTCTCTTTTATCTTTGTTGGCAGTTCAGTAGTCGGAGCCTCAGAAGCATCAACTTCTGTCTTAGGTGGAAAAGCCTTGTCCCTGATAGCTTGAATTTGTGGATCAGCCCTTCAAACAAGGAAACAATCAACCATGTTAGGTAGCAGCATATAGCAGAGTACCTGAGTCGAGATTGCAGGAAAAAAAGAATAAGTTGCTGGAATTCTAAGCTTTTGTTTCACAAAACAAGAATGTATAATACATAGATATTTTCTTCTATAGATATATACATGCTAAGCTTTTGCTTCACAAAAAAAAAAATTCTCTGCTTATTAGTGAGAGTTTACACTTGTATTGCATAGCTCCGCTGGTGTACTTATACATGGATTTAAATAATTTGAGAACTGAAAAGTTGAAAAAATAATGTTGTAGTTAACTATATAGATAACCTTGGTATTTTCACAAGTTACTTACCTGAGTTTCTCTTCAGGAGCAATCCCAAGAGCAGCGTTGCATACAGGGCAGGATTCGATCCCCTGCTCATCTATTTTCTTGATGATACAATCTCGGCAAACTGCTTAAAAAAGACGGTCAAAAGAGGAACTCCACGGGTAGGCATGCAAGTTTCATGCAGAGGTTTGAAAGAACCAAATTTTACATGCTCGGCAAATGGAAACAATATTAGGAGTAAATTAGCTAGTAGCAACAATGCAACAAGACTAGATACTTGACTTGCATACAGATTGAGGCTTATCGATCAAGTGGTGCATCCACATTTTACTTGAGAATGATCATGGTGCAGCCATTTTGTCAAACAAAAAAGTGGCACAGCCACATTTAATTTAAGAATGTGAAGCACGGCTATACCAAAAACACAGAACCAAAATACTTCCCAAATACAAATAACTACAAGAGCATGGTTAATAGTATAGCCAACTATTGGCTATATGAAGTTGGCATGTCACATATAGTCGACCTAATAGCCAACACATATAATAGCAAATTGCTAAGAGGTATTACTTTATTAATGCATGACCCACCTTAAATCCTAACAATGTTTCTTGGAGCCCGTGCTATCGCCGACTATTAATCTGCAACCTGCTTCGAGGGGCTGTCGGCTGCTGGGTAGGGGGTGATGGCGGTGGTCTAACCGGTATTGGCCGGGGCGTAGGCGGTGGCACTATGTCCGGCTAAGGCGGGTTGTAGCCGGCGTAGACTATGACGATGCCCGAGGAGCATTCACTTCCTTCTTGAAGGAGGCGTGCTCGCTTCTTCATTCGGGACAACAACTCCGGGGGAAACCTTAGATCATCTAGGGGATCGGACGATGACGACACTCCTCTTGGGGCATCGTCTTACGAGTGGAAACCGGTTGGAGTGACCATTGGTAGGCGGTGGTCGGTGTTGCTGGTGTTGGGCAGATGGGTTCCGAGTTCTCGACCTTGTGGTGGGCAAGTCAGACCTCTGCGTTTGAAGTCGGGTTAGTGAGTGTGATCCTCCTCGGATTATCTAGTTCTCATATGACACCCCTCCCTCTTTTTGAGGAGTGTGGTCCGGGTGGCAACCAGACGGCCAGCGCAACCATACCCTTCTTGATCTTTGAAGCTGGGTTCCTTCTCTTCTAGTGCGTTGTGTTGTTGTGGTGCTGGTGTGATGTTCTTGCGTGCTATTGTGGGTGTGTGTGCTGTGCTCAGTCTAGGCTTTGTAACGTGGAGACGTGTCTTCATAGATGAGATGCAACTTGCAAGGCCGTGAATACCCCTTGTACTAATCAGAAGCATTGATATAACGGCAAGGCCGTGAATACCCCTTGTACTAATCAGAAGCATTGATCAAACGGCAAGGCCGTGAATATCCCTTCTAGCTACTAATCAGAAGCATCGGTCAAACGGACACAACATTTCTGATCACAACCAGTGTAGTGCAGAATGCCACACTATCTACATCGTCGTCGGAACATGGAAGACACTAAACTTGCAAAGAAGATAGGTGGCCACGTTAGCCGGCTATATGGAGTGCACGTCAGATCGAGTTAGACTGATCTATAGCAGGAGATGAGCACGGTACGGTGTCGGATCTGCACCGTGGCGTGTATCTACCAACTCGATCCCACTCGTCTGGTTCCGCCTTCCGCGAGCCGAACCGCACTGCCGCGATAGCCACCTCTGCGGGTCGTGCCCGCCTCGGCCTGTCAGCGAACGTTCACTTGGAACCACGGTTTCTCCGGAGGAAACGTCTCGGCCGCCCGCAAGGTGGCGCCGCCACGGCCAGACCGCAGCGCAGGCAAGGCAAGCACCGGCCGAGAGACAGACTGGACGGCAGCGTGACGCGACGGCGACGCGAGGTCGCGAGGGAAGGATATACAGGGCCATAAACTACGAAATCATAGAGGTAGAGGCGGCGGCGGCGGCGGCGGCGGCGGGAGCGAGGTAGAGAGAGGGCTCACATGTGTGGCCGCAGTCGGCCAAGGCGCTGGCCTCCCGGAAGTATCCCTTGCAGAGCGGGCACGTCAAGCACGCGGTGAGCGCCGCCCGCGACACGCGAGATACCCCCGCCATCGATCTCTCCGCCACCTTCTCCTATCCTCCTCCTCCTCCTCAATCCCCGACGACCCTGCTCCTCGTCAGAACTCGGGCACCGGGGGGCGGAGAATCAGCAATAAACGGCGCCGGGCTATCGAATCGAGGGCATTGGTCGGCCGGCCGGGAGAAGGGAGCTAGAAGCGGCGGCGGAGCTCCGGGGAGTCACGGGGGATCGAGGAATAAATCACGAGGTTTAGTCTTTTCCTATTCGGCTGTATTCTTTGGGGTGGATATAGATAGAAATGGAAGGCTGTGGGCAGGACGCGGTTGCGTGTAGCCGTCAGGAGAATTTCTAGGTCTACAACGGTCATGTTGAGCGCTTTGTATTTAAAACCGTCTTCCTGTTTTGTCAAGAAAAGAAAGGAAATCTGCTCAAAACCAGGCCATTCCAGTTTTCGTTGCTTCCATACCGTAGGTAGAGATTCATATTTTCTGCGGATAAATATCAAATTCTTACAAACACAAAAAGAGACAGTAAAAAGAGAAGCGAGTTCAGATGGGACTGAGACCGCTGTGTTGGTGGAGTGCGCGCAAAAGTGGGAAATGAGTTTGGAACAAAACCTTTGTGTATGTGAAATACGTGTGAAATGGGGGAGCAAGTCAGATTATACCGTTATGCATGAGAATTGCGTCGGAAAGAAAAGGGTCAGTTTTGTTAGGATGTTTCATGTGTGAAATGAAATAAGCGGGAGAGGTAGGAACCGGCGAAATCGTTTTGTATGTGAATGCTTTGGTTTATTTTCTAACATGCGAGAGAACCCTGAAGACACCATGCTATTTATTGCACCGAATGAGTACCAAAAGGAGTTTCAAATTTTTTAAAGCAATTACATTATGTGACAGCTCATGACAACCCATTTCAATAATAATTACTTTATGGAAAATATCAAATTCTTATAAAAAAGAGATGATAAAAACAAAAGAGGGATCATATGGGACCAAGATCATTGTGTAGGTGGAGTGCACCGGGAAGTGGGAAGTAAGTTCGAAAGCAAACATTTGTGTATGTGACATACGTGTGAAACGGGGTAGCAAGTCAGATTATTATGCTGTTCTGCATGATAATTGCGCGGGAACGAGAAAGATAATTTTTGTTAGAATGTTTCATGTGTGGAAATGAAATACGCGCGAAAGGAAGGAACCAGCGAAATTGTTTTGTATATGAATGCTTTGGTTTATTTTCTAGCATGCGAGGGAAGTGCAAAATCCTAGAGACACCTTGCTATTTATTGCACTTAATGAGTACCAAAAAGAGTTTCAATTTTTTTAAAGCAATTACATTATGTGACAGCTCATGACAACCCATTTCAATAATAATTACTTTATGGAAAATATCAAATTCTTATAAAAAAGATATGATAAAAACAAAAGTGGGTACAGATGGGACCGAGACCGTTGTGTAGGTGGAGTGCGCCAGAAAGTGGGAAGTAAGTTGGAAAGAAAACCTTTGTGTATGTGACATACGTGTGAAACGGGGTAGGAAGTCGGATTATTATGTCGTTGTGCATGAGAATTACGCGGGAAAGAGAGAGATTATTTGTGTTAGAATGTTTCATGTGTGGAATGAAATACGCGGGAAAGGGAGGAACCAGCGAAATTGTTTTGTATATGAATGCTTTGGTTTATTTTCTAGCATGCGAGGGAAGTGCAAAACCCTGGAGACACCATGCTATCAATTAGGACCCCGCTGTCACGGGAGGGATGGACAATAGATGTCATGCAAGTTCTTTTCCCTAAGCACGTATGACTACATACGGAATACATGTCTACATTAGATTGACAAACGAGAGCTAGTTACTTATCTCTCCGTGTTATAGTTGTTACATGATGAATCACATCCGGCATAATCATCCATCACAGATCCAATGCCTACGAGTCTTTTACTACTGGTCCTTGCTACGTTGCTTTGCTGCTACTGCTGTCACTCCTGCTACTGTTACTCTGCTGCTACTGCTGTTACTTTGATGCTCCTGCTGTTACTTTGCTGCTACTGGTTACTATTGCTACTGCTGCTTTCAGACCATCTTGCTACTGATACTTTGCTGCAGACACTAAATCTTTCAGGTGTGGTTGAATTGACAACTCAACTACTAATACTTGAGAATATTCTTTCGCTTCCCCTTGAGTCGAATCAATAAATTCGGGTTGAATACTCTACCCTCGAAAACTCTTGTGATCCCCTATACTTGAGGGTTATCAGTGCGGTAAGCTGCTGCAGTTCCAAGCAGAGCGTCGTAGCAGATTCTACATGTGAAGCAGAGTACATGGCTGCCTTCAAGCCGGCAAAGGAGTGTTGGGTAACGTAGCATAAATTCAAAAAAATTCCTACGCATATTCAGATCTTCCTATGGAGAGACCAGCAACAAGAGAGGGGTAAGAGCATCTTCATACCTTTGAAGATCGCTAAGCGGAAGCATTACTAGAACGCGGTTGATGGAGTCGTACTCGCGGCGATTTAGATCCTGGTGTGATTCCGATCTAGTGCCGAACAACGGCACCTCCGCGTTCAACACACGTGCAGCCCGGTGACGTCTCCCGCACCTTGATCCAGCAAGGAGGAGGGAGAGGTTGAGGAAGAACTCCAGCAACACGACGGCGTGGTGTCAATGGAGAGACGAGGTCTCTCGGCAGGGCTTCGCCAAGCACCGGCAGAGAGGAGGAGGAAGAAGAGCAGGGCTGCGCCGAGAGAGAGGGAAAAACCATGTGTCTCAATGGCCAAAAGTGCCTAATATATATAGGGGAGGGGAGAGGGGGTGCCACCCCTAGGGTTCCCACCCTAGGGGGTGCGGCAGCCCCCCCAGATGGGAGGTGTGGCGGCCAGAGGGGGGAGGAGGGGGTGGCGCACCATCTGGTGGGCCTTAGGCCCACCTGGCCTAGGGTTTGCCCCCCCTTTTCTCTCCCTTGCGCTATGGGCTGAGTGGGGAGGCGCACCAGCCCACCTAGGGGCTGGTTCCCACCCCCACTTGGCCCACCTTATCTCCCGGGGTCGTCGCCCCCCTTCAGTGGTCCCCCGGGGCCACCTCCGGTGGTCCCGGTGGTCCCGGTACGTTACTGGTGATGCCCGAAAACACTTCCGGTATCCGAAACCATCCGTCCTATATATCAATCTTCACCTCCGGACCATTCCGGAGCTCCTCGTGACGTCCGTGATCTCATCCGGGACTCCGAACAACTTTCGGTAACCTCGTATATCAATTCCTATAACCCTAGCGTCATCGAACCTTAAGTGTGTAGACCCTACGGGTTCGGGAGACAGGCAGACATGACCGAGACACCTCTCTGGCCAATAACCATCAGCGGGGTCTGGATACCCATGGTGGCTCCCACTTGCTCCACGATGATCTCATCGGATGAACCACAATGTCAAGGATTCAATCAATCCCGTATACGATTCCCTTTGTCTGTCGGTATAGAACTTGCCCGAGATTCGATCGTCGGTATACCTATACCTTGTTCAATCTCGTTACCGGTAAGTCTCTTTACTCGTTCCGTAGCACGTCATCGTGTGACTAACTCCTTAGTCACATTGAGCTCATGATGATGTTCTACCGAGTGGGCCCAGAGATACCTCTCCGTCACACGGAGTGACAAATCCCGATCTCGATTCGTACCAACCCAACAGACACTTTCGGAGGTACCCGTAGTGCACCTTTATAGTCACCCAGTTACGTTGTGACGTTTGATACACCCAAAGCACTCCTACGGTATCCGGGAGTTGCACAATCTCACGGTCGAAGGAAAAGATACTTCACATTAGAAAAGCATTAGCATATGAACAATACGATCTAGTGCTAGGCTTAGGATTGGGTCTTGTCCATCACATCATTCTCCCAATGGTGTGATCCCGTTATCAATGACATCTAATGCCCATGATCAGGAAACCATGATCATCTATTGACTAACGAGCTAGCCAACTAGAGGCTTGCTAGGGACACATTGTGATCTATTTATTTACACATGTATTACTGTTTCCTGTTAATACAATTATAGCATGAACAATAGAAGATTATCATGAACAAGGAAATATGATAATAACCATTTTATTATTGCCTCTAGGGCATATTTCCAACACTCGGGTGGTCCCGGTGGTCCCGGTACGTTACCAGTGACGCCCGAACACTTCCGGAGTCCGAAACCATCCGTCCTATATATCAATCTTTACCTCCGGACCATTCCAGAGCTCCTCATGACGTCCGGGATCTCATTCGGGACTCTGAACAACTTTCGATAACCTCGTATAACAATTCCCTATAACCTTAGCGTCATCGAACCTTAAGTGTGTAGACCCTAGGGGTTCGGGAGACACGCAGACATGACCGAGACACCTCTCCGGCCAATAACCATCAGCGGGGTCTGGATACCCATGGTGGTTCCCACTTGCTCCACGATGATCTCATCGGATGAACCACGATGTCAAGGATTCAATCAATCCCGTATACAATTCCCTTTGTCTGTCGGTATAGAACTTGCCCGAGATTCGATCGTCGGTGTACCTATACCTTGTTCAATCTCGTTACTGGTAAGTCTCTTTACTCGTTCCGTAGCACGTCATCGTGTGACTAACTCCTTAGTCACATTGATCTCATGATGATGTTCTACCGAGTGGGCCCAGAGATACCTCTCCGTCACACGGAGTGACAAATCCCGATCTCGATTCGTACCAACCCAACAGACACTTTCGGAGATACCCGTAGTGCACCTTTATAGTCACCCAGTTACGTTGTGACGTTTGATACACCCAAAGCACTCCTACGGTATCCGGGAGTTGCACAATCTCACGGTCGAAGGAAAATACACTTGACATTAGAAAAGCTTTAGCATACGAACAATACGATCTAGTGCTACGCTTAGGATTGGGTCTTGTCCATCACATCATTCTTCCAATGATGTGATCCCGTTATCAATGACATCTAATGCCCATGACCAGGAAACCATGATCATCTATTGACTAACGAGCTAGCCAACTAGAGGCTTGCTAGGGACACATTGTGATCTATTTATTCACATATGTATTACTGTTTCCTGTTAATACAATTATAGCATGAACAATAGACGATTATCATGAACAAGGAAAGATGATAATAACCATTTTATTATTGCCTCTAGGGCATATTTCCAACAGTCTCCCACTTGCACTAGAGTCAATAATCTAGTTACATTGTGATGTATCGAACACCCATAGCATTATGGTGTTGATCATGTTTTGCTCGTGGAAGAGGTTTAGTAAACGGGTCTGCAATAAACAGATCCGTGTGTACTTTACAAATATCTATTACTCCACTCTGGACATGGTCCTGGATGGAGTTGTAGCAGCGTTTGATGTGCTTCGTCTTCCGGTGAAACCTGGGCTCCTTGGCTATGGCAATGGCCCCAGCGTTATCACAGAAGAGTGTCATTGGGCACGACGCGCTTGGAACCACTCCAAGGTCGATGATGAGCTCCTTAATCCAAATTCCTTCATGAGTCGCTTCTGAAGCAGCTATGTACTCCGCTTTACATGTAGATGCTGCCACGACTTCTTGCTTGCTGCTGCACCAGCTCACTGCCCCACCATTCAAAACATACATGTATCCGGTTTGTGACTTAGAGTCATCCGGATCTGTGTCGAAGCTAGTGTCGGTGTAACCCTTTATGACAAGCTCTTCGTCACCTCCATAAACGAGAAACATTTCCTTAGTCCTTTTCAGGTACTTAAGGATATTCTTGATCGCTGTCCAGTGTTCCATACCGGGATCACTTTGGTACCTCCCTACCAAACTTATGGCAAGGTTAATATCAGGTCTGGTACACAACATGGCATACATTAGAGAGCCTATGGCTGAAGCGTAGGGGACAATACTCATCTTCTCACTATCTGCTGCCGTGGTCGGTGATTGAGTATTACTCAATCTCATACCTTGCAAAACTGGCAAGAACCCTTTCTTTGAGTTTTCCATATTAAACTTCTTCAATATCTTGTCAAGGTATGTACTTTGCGAAAGACTTATGAGGCGTCTCGATCTATCTCTATAGATCTTGATGCTGCCGTGGTCGGTGATTGAGTATTACTCAATCTCATACCTTGCAAAACTGGCAAGAACCCTTTCTTTGAGTTTTCCATATTAAACTTCTTCAATATCTTGTCAAGGTATGTACTTTGCGAAAGACTTATGAGGCGTCTCGATCTATCTCTATAGATCTTGATGCCTAATATGTATGCAACTTCTCCAAGGTCCTTCATTGAAAAACTCTTGTTCAAATAGGCCTTTATGCTCTCCAACATTTCTGTATTGTTCCCCATCAATAATATGTCATCCACATACAGTATGAGGAAAGCTACAGAGCTCCCACTCACTTTCTTGTACAGACATGCTTCTTCGTAAACCTGTATGAACCCAAACGCTTTAATCACCTCAATAAAGCGAATGTTCCAACTCCGAGATGCTTGCACCAGCCCATAGATGGAGCGCTGGAGCTTGCACACTTTGTTAGCACCCTTAGGGTCGACAAAACCTTCTGGTTGCATCATATACAACTCTTCCTTAAGGTTCCCGCTAAGGAACACCGTTTTGATGTCCATTTGCCAAATTTAATAATCATAAAAGGCGGCAATCGCTAACATGATTCGGACTGATTTCAGCTTCGCTACGGGAGAGAAAGTCTCTTCGTAGTCAACTCCTTGAATTTGTCGAAAACCCTTTGCGACAAGTCGAGCTTTATAAACGGTTACATTACCGTCTGCATCAGTCTTCTTCTTGAAGATCCATTTATTTTCTATGGCTCGCCGGTCATCGGGCAAGTCCACCAAAGTCCATACTTTGTTCTCATACATGGATCCTATCTCGGATTTCATAGCTTCAAGCCATTTGTTGGAATCCGGGCCAACCATCGCTTCTTCATAGTTCGAAGGTTCACCGTTGTCTAACAACATGATTTCCATCACAGGGTTGTTGTACCACTCTCGTGCGGGGCATGCCCTCGTGGACCTTCGCAGTTCAGTAGTAACTTGATCCGAAGCTTCATGATCATTATCATTAACTTGCTCTTCAGTTGGTGCAGGCGTCACAGGAACAACTTCCCGCGCTGCGCTACTATCCTGTTCGAGAGGGGGTATAATTACCTCATCAAGTTCTACCTTCCTCCCACTTACATCTTTTGAGAGAAACTCTTTCTCTAGAAAGGATCCGTTCTTGGCAACAAAGGTTTTACCTTCGGATCTAAGATAGAAGGTATACCCAATAGTTTCCTTAGGGTATCCTATGAATACACATTTCTCCGCTTTGGGTTCGAGCTTTTCTGGTTGAAGTTTCTTCACATAAGCATCGCAGCCCCAAACTTTAAGAAACGACAACTTAGGTTTCTTGCCAAACCATAGTTCATACGGTGTCGTCTCAACAGATTTAGACGGTGCCCTATTTAAAGTGAATACTGCAGTTTCTAATGCGTATCCCCAAAATGATAGCGGTAAGTTGGTAAGAGACATCATAGATCGTACCATATCTAATAAAGTGCGATTACGACGTTCAGACACTCCGTTGCGTTGCGGTGTGCCAGGCGGCATCAGTTGTGAAACGATTCCACACTTCCTTAGGTGTGTGCCAAACTCGTGACCCAAATATTCTCCTCCACGATCAGATCGTAGACACTTAATTTTTCTGTCACGTTGATTCTCGACCTCACTCTGAAATTCCTTGAACTTTTCAAATGTCTCAGATTTGTGCTTCATCAAGTAGATATACCCATACCTACTCAAATCATTGGTGAGAGTGAGAACATAACGATAGCCACCGCGAGCTTCAACGTTCATTGGACCACACACATCAGTATGTATTATTTCCAATAAGTCGGTTGCTCTCTCCATTATTCATGAGAATGGAGTCTTAGTCATCTTCCCCATGAGGCACGGTTCGCATGTGTCAAATGATTCAAAGTCAAGAGACTCTAATAGTCCATTAGTATGGAGCTTCTTCATGCGCTTAACACCGATATGACCAAGGCGGCAGTGCCACAAGTATGTGGGACTATCATTATCAACTTGACATCTTTTGGTACTCACACTATGAATATGCGTAACATCACGATCGAGATTCATCAAGAATAAACCATTCACCAACGGAGCATGACCATAGAACATATCACTCATATAAATAGAACAACCATTATTATCTGACTTAAATGAGTAGCCATCTCGCATTAAGCAAGACCCTGATATAATGTTCATGCTTAAAGCTAGTACTAAATAACAATTATTACGGTTTAAAACTAATCCCGACAGAAGATGTAGAGGTAACGTGCCGACGGCGATCACATCGACCTTGGAGCCATTCCGGACGCGCATCGTCACCTCGTCCTTTGTCAGTCTCCGCTTATTCCGCAGTTCCTGCTTTGAGTTGCAAATGTGAGCAACAACACCGGTATCAAATACACAGGAGCTACTACGAGCGCTGGTAAGGTACACATCAATAACATGTATATCACATATACCTTTAACGTTGTCGGCCTTCTTGTCTGCTAAGTATTTGGGGCAGTTTCGCTTCGAGTGACCCTTTCCCTTGCAATAGAAGCACTCAGTCTCAGGCTTGGGTCCATTCTTTTTCTTCTTCCCGGTATCTAGCTTTCCAGGCGCGGCAACGGCTTTGCCGTCTTTCTTGAAGTTCTTCTTACCCTTGCCCTTCTTGAAACTAGTGGTCTTGTTGACCATCAACACTTGATGCTCTTTCTTGATTTCTACTTCTGCAGACTTGAGCATCGAGTACAACTCAGGAATGGTCTTCTCCATCCCTTGCATGTTGTAGTTAAGCACAAAGCCTTTGTAGCTTGGTGGGAGAGATTGGAGGATTCTGTCAATTATAGCATCATTCGGAAGTTCGGCTCCAAGTGAAGTCAGACGACCGTGTAACCCAGACATTTTGAGTATGTGCTCACTGACAGAACTGTTCTCCTCCATCTTACAGCTAAAGAACTTGTCGGAGACTTCATATATCTCGACACGGGCATGAGCTTGAAAAACTAGCTTCAGCTCTTCGAACATCTCATATGCACCGTGTTGCTCAAAACGCCTTTGGAGCCCTGTTTCTAAACTGTATAACATGCCACACCTAACCAGAGAGTAGTCATCACTCCGTGTTTGCCAGACGTTCAGAATGTCCTGGGCTGCTGCAGGAGCGGGAGGGTCACCTATCGGCGCATCAAGGACATAAGCCTTTTTAGCTGCTTCAAGGATGAGCTTCAAGTTGCGAACCCAATCCGCAGAGTTGCTACCATCATCTTTCAGCTTGTTTTTCTCTAGGAATGCGTTGAAATTGAGGTTGACATTGGCCATCTACAATATTTATAAAGACAACTTTTAGACTAAGTTCATGACAATTAAGTTTATTTAATCAAATTAAGTATGAACTCCCACTTAAATCGACATCCCTCTAGTCATCTAAGTGATACATAATCCATGTTGACTAACCCGTGTCCGATCATCACGTGAGTCGGAATAGTCACCATGGTGAGCAACTTCATGCTGATCGTATTCAACCATATGACTCATGTTCGACCTTTGGGTCTCTTGTATTCGAGGTCATATCTGTACATGTTAAGCTCATCGAGTCAACCTAGGTGTTTCGCGTGTGTAAATCTGGCTTACACCCGTTGTATGCGAACGTTAGAATCTATCACACCCAATCATCACGTGGTGCTTCGAGACAACGATCCTTCGCAACGGTGCACACTTAGGGGAATACGTTCTCGAAATTTTAATAGGGATCATCTTATTATGCTACCGTCGTTCTAAGCAATAAGATGAAAAACATGATAAACATCACAATGCAATCATATAGTGACATGATATGGCCATTATCATCTTTGCTCTTTCGATCTCCATCTTCAGGCATCACATGATCATCATTGTCACTGGCGTGACACCATGATCTCCATCATCGTATCTCCGTGAAGTCGTCACGCCAACTACTACTATCACTACTACTATAGCTAACCGTTAGCGATGAAGTAAAAGTAGTAAGCACATGGTGTTGCATCTCATACAATAAATTAAGACAACTCCTATGGCTCCTGCCGGTTGTCATACTCATCGACATGCAAGTCGTGAAACCTATTACAATAACATGATCATCTCATACATCATACATGCAACATCACAACTTTGGCCATATCACATCACATGTCAAACCCTGCAAAAACAAGTTAGACGTCCTCTAATTGTTGTTGCAAGTTTTACGTGGCTGATTTGGGTTTCTAGAAAGAACGCCTTCTTACCTACGTGACAGCCACAACGATGATATGCCAAAGCTATTTACCCTTCATAAGGACCCTTTTCATCAAATCCAATCCGACAAGAGTAGGAGAGACAAACACCCGCTAGCCACCTTTATGCACGATGTGCATGTCTGTCGGTGGAACCAGTCTCACGTAAGCGTACGTGTAAAGTTGGTCCGGGCCGCTTCATCCCACAATACCGCCGGAAAAGAATAAGACTAGTAGCGGCAAGCAATTGACAAATCATCGCCCACAACCTTTTGTGTTCTACTCATGCATAGAATCTACGCATAGAAAACCTGGCTCGGATGCCACTGTTGGGTAACGTAGTATAAATTCAAAAAAATTCCTACGCATATTCAGATCTTCCTATGGAGAGACCAGCAACGAGAGAGGGGTAAGAGCATCTTCATACCTTTGAAGATCGCTAAGCGGAAGCGTTACTAGAACGCGGTTGATGGAGTCGTACTCGCGGCGATTCAGATCGCGCTGTGATTCCGATCTAGTGCCGAACTACGACACCTCCGCGTTCAACACACGTGCAGCCCAGTGACGTCTCCCGCACCTTGATCCAGCAAGGAGGAGGGAGAGGTTGGGGAAGAACTCCAGCACCACGATGGCGTGGTGTCGATGGAGAGACGAGGTATCCCGGCAGGGCTTCGCCAAGCACCGGCAGAGAGGAGGAGAAAGAAGGAGAGGGCTGCGCCGAGAGAGAGAGAAAACCGTGTGCAAAACAGCCCCGAAACCTCAACTATATACAGGGGGAGGGGAGGGGGGTGCGCCACCCCTAGGGTTCCCCCCTAGGTGGTGCGGCAGCCACCAGATGGGAGAGGGCGCGGCGGCCAGGGCAGGGAAAGTGGGGGCGCGCCCTAGGTGGGCCTTGGGCCTCCGCTGCGCCTAGGGTTCCCCCTCCCTCCCTCTTTGGCGCGCATGGGCTGGGTGGGGGGCACACCAGCCCACCTAGGGGCTGGTTCCCTTCCCCACTTGGCCCATCTAGCATCCCGGGTCGTTGCCCCTTTCGGTGGACCCCCGGGGCCACCTCCGGTGGTCCCGGTGGTCCCGGTACATTACCGGTGACGCCCGAAACACTTCTGGAGTCCGAAACCATCCGTCCTATATATCAATCTTTACCTCTGGACCATGCCGGAGCTCCTCGTGACGTCCGGGATCTCATCCAGGACTCCGAACAACTTTCGATAACCTCATATAACAATTCCCTATAACCCTAGCATCATCGAACCTTAAGTGTGTAGACCCTACAGGTTCGGGAGACACGCAGACATGACCGAGACACCTCTCCGGCCAATAACCATCAACGGGGTCTGGATACCCATGGTGGCTCCCACTTGCTCCATGATGATCTCATCGGATGAACCACGATGTCAAGGATTCAATCAATCCCGTATACAATTCCCTTTGTCTGTCGGTATAGAACTTGCCCCAGATTCGATCGTCGGTATACCTATACCTTGTTCAATCTCGTTACCGGTAAGTCTCTTTACTCGTTTCGTAGCACGTCAACATGTGACTAAATCCTTAGTCACACTGAGCTCATGATGATGTTCTACCGAGTGGGCCCAGAGATACCTCTCCATCACACGGAGTGACAAATCCCGATCTCGATTCATACCAACCCAACAGACACTTTCGGAGATACCCGTAGTGCACCTTTATAGTCACCCAGTTACGTTGTGACGTTTGATACACCCAAAGCACTCCTACGGTATCCGGGAGTTGCACAATCTCACGGTCGAAGGAAAAGACACTTGACATTAGAAAAGCTTTAGCATACGAACAATACGATCTAGTGCTACGCTTAGGATTGGGTCTTGTCCATCACATCATTCTCCCAATGATGTGATCCCGTTATCAATGACATCTAATGCCCATGACCAGGAAACCATGATCATCTATTGACTAACGAGCTAGCCAACTAGAGGCTTGCTAGGGACACATTGTGATCTATTTATTCACACATGTATTACTGTTTCTTGTTAATACAATTATAGCATGAACAATAGACGATTATCATGAACAAGGAAATATGATAATGACCATTTTATTATTGCCTCTAGGGCATATTTCCAACAAGGAGGGTGTCTGGATGAAGCAGTTCATGACAGATCTTGGAGTTGTGCTGAGCGCACTAGATCCATTGACTCTGTTATGTGACAACACTGGTGCCATTGCCTTAGCAAAGGAACCAAGGTTTCACAAGAAGACCACACACATCAAATGACGCTTCAACCTCATCCGCGACTACGTCGAGTTAGAGGACGTGAATATTTGCAAAGTGCACACGGATCTGAGTGTAGCAGACCCGCTGACGAAACCTCTTCCACGGGCAAAACATGATCAACACCAGAACTGTATGGGTGTTTGATTTATTACAATGTAAATCGCATGGCGATGTGAGGACTAGATTATTTACTCTAGTGCAAGTGGGAGACTGTTGGAAATATGCCCTAGAGGAAATGATAAATAGTTATTATTATATTTCCTGTTTAAAGATAATCGTTTATTATCCATGCTATAATTGTATTGAATGAAAACATAGATACATGTGTGGATAAATAGACACAACAATGTCCCTAGCAAGCCTCTAGTTGGCTAGCCAGTTGATCAAGGATAGTCAAGGTTTTATTACTATGTGCAAAGTGTTGTTGCTTGATAACTGGATCACATCATTAGGGGAATCATGTGATGGACTAGACCCAAACTATGAACATAGCATATTGATCGTGTCATTTTATTGCTATTGTTTTCTGCGTGTCAAGTATTTGTTCCTATGACCATGAGATCATATAACCCAGTGGCACCGGAGGGATGCCTTGTGTGTATCAAACGTCACAACGTAACTGGGTGACTATAAAGGTGCTCTACAGGTATCTCCAAAGGTGTCCGTTGGGTTAGTATGGATCAAGACTGGGATTTGTCACTCCGTGTGACGGAGAGGTATCTCGGGGCCCACTCGGTAATACAACATCACACACAAGCCTTGCAAGCAATATGACTAAGTGTAAGTCACATGATCTTGTATTACGGAACGAGAAAAGAGACTTGCCGGTAATGAGATTGAAATAGGTATGCGGATACCGACGATCAAATCTCGGGCAAGTAACATACCGAAGGACAAAGGGAATGACATACGGGATTGCCTGAATCCTTGACACTGAGGTTCAACCAATAAGTTATTCGGAGAATATGTAGGGTCCAATATGGGCATCGAGGTCCCGCTATTGGATATTGACCGAGGAGTACCTCGGGGCATGTCTGCATAGTTCTCGAACCCGTAGGGTGTGCACACTTAAGGTTCGGCGATGTTTTAGTATAGTTGAGTTATATGTGTGGTTACCGAATGTTGTTCGGATTCCCGAATGAGATCACGGAGGGTACGAGGGATCTAGAAGCGGCGGCGGAGCTTCGGTGAGTCACGGGGGATCGAGGAATAAATCAGGAGGTTTGGTCTTTTCCTATTCGGCTGTATTTCTTTGGGTGGATATAGATAGAAATGGAAGGCTGTGAGCGGGACGCGGTTGCGTGTAGCCGTCAGGAGAATTTCTAGGTCTACAACGGTCATGTTGAGCGCTTTGTATTTGAAATCGTCTTCCTGTTTTGTCAAGAAAAGAAAGGAAATCTGCTCAAAACCAGGCCATTCCAGTTTTCGTTGCTTCCATACCGTAGGTAGAGATTCATATTTTCTGCGGATGAATATCAAATTCTTACAAACACAAAAAGAGTTAGTAAAAAGAGAAGCGAGTTCAGATGGTACTCAGGGCCAGTTCTTTTGGTTCAATTCCAAAGAATTACTGCTCCAGGAATGAAAATGACAAAAGAACTCATCTCTGCCTTAGGAATGACCCAGAATCATCCCAGAATTACAAGTGCAATCTAGAATTACCGAAAGTTGGTAATTCTGACAATTCTGGCCATTCCCTCAAAAGAAAACTGTTCGCTTTGGACCATTACCCCTATTGAAAACAGAATTTACGGCTAGAATGCCACCGGGGAGCCAGACCGAGCGAGCCCGGCCTCGTTAGATCTGCGGCGGGAGTCTCCTGCCCCGCCGCCCCAGACCGGCCGGTTCTTCTCCTCTTCTCCTTCTCGACGCCTCCTCGCCCTACCCTTCAGCAGGACGCGCCCGACCGCCTCCCGGTCCGCCCGCCCGCCCTCCATTCCTGCCGCTTTGTCCCGCCGTCGCCCGATGACCCTGACCTTTCGCCCTCAAATCCGTCGGCGGCAGCTACCCTATTCCACCGCCCTGTCTTCAGCGCGCCTAGCTGCCCCCATAGTCACCGCGCCCGGCTGCGTCATCTTCTCTGCGTCCATTCCGTCTCCACTGTGCCTGCTGTTGGTGAGCTGCTAGGGGTGTTACAGACATTTTAACAGATAGTTCATACAACAACCACAGCCTAGAATTACAGAAAAGAACTGGACGCATAATTTTCTGGGCAGACGATTCTGTGGGCAGTTTCGAGAATCACAATTCTACAGAATTATAAGGCGAAAAGAACTGGCCTGACACGTTGTGTTGGCGGAGTGCGCGCAAAAGTGGGAAATGAGTTTGGAACAAAACCTTTGTGTATGTGAAATAGGTGTGAAATGGGGGAGCAAGTCGGATTATACCGTTATGCATGAGAGAATTGCGCGGGAAAGAAAAGTGTCAACTTTGTTAGAATGTTTCATGTGTGAAATGAAATAAGCGGGAGAGGGAGGAACTGGCTAAACCGTTTTGTATGTGAATGCTTTGGTTTATTTTCTAACATGCGAGAGAACCCTCGAGACACCATGCTATTTATTGCACTTAATGAGTACCAAAAAGAGCTTCAATATTTTAAAGAAATTACATTATGTGACAGCTCATGGCAACCCATTTCAATAATAATTACTTTACGGGAAATATCAAATTCTTATAAAAAAGAGATGATAAAAAGATAAGAGGGTTCAGATGGGACCGACACCGTTGTGTAGGTGGAGTGCGCCGGAAAGTGGGAAGTGAGTTTGAAAGGAAACATGTGTGTATGTGACATAAATGTGAAACGGTGTAGCAAGTCGGATTATTATGCCCTTGTGCATGAGAATTACGCGGGAAAGAGATAGATGATTTTTGTTAGAATGTTTCATGTGTGGAATGAAATACGCTGGAAAGGGAGGAACCAGCGAAATTGTTTTGTATATGAATGCTTTGGTTTATTTTCTCGCATGCGAGGGAAGTGCAAAACCCTGGAGACACCATGCTATTTATTGCACTTAATGAGTACCAAAAAGAGTTTCAATTTTTTAAAGCAATTACATTATGTGACAGCTCATGACAACCCATTTCAATAATAATTACTTTATGGAAAATATCAAATTCTTATAAAAAAAGAGATGATAAAAAGAGAAGAGGGTTCAGATGGGACCGAGACCGTTGTGTAGGTGGAGAGCGCCGGAAAGTGGGAAGTAAGTTTGAAAGAAAACCTTTGTGTATGTAACATACGTGTGAAACGGGGTAAGAAGTCGGATTATTATGCCATTGTGCATGAGAGTTACGCGGGAAAGAGAGAGATGGTTTTTGATAGAATGTTCCATGTGTGGAATGAAAGACGCGGGAAAGGGAGGAACCAGCAAAATTGTTTTGTATACGAATGATTTGGTTTATTTTCTAGCATGCGAGGGAAGTGAAAAAGTCTCGAGACACCATGATATTTATTGCACTTAATGTGTACTTAAAATAGTTTCAACTTTTAAAGCAATAACATTATATGACAGCTCATGACAAACCATTTCACTAATAATTACTTCCTCCGTTTTTACATATAAATCTTTTTAGATATTTCATTAGGGGACTACATACTGAGCAAAATGAGTGAATATACATTCTAAAATATGTATATATACATCCGTATGTAGTCCTCTAATGAAACCTTAAAAAAGACTTATATTTAAGAATGGAGGGAATACATTCTGATATTGATGATGAATATTTTCTTGTGCACGTAAATATTGTTTTTTGACAAAGTAGAATGTAAGAATACCATATTTTGCGCAAGTAAATAGCAAATTAGGCAGAAAAGAGGTAAATATGTCCGGGCAACACCATTATGCATGTGAAGCATGTATTGTTGGAATTATGCCCTAGAGGCAATAATAAATATAGTTATTATTATAATTCCTGTATCAAGATAATAGTTTATTATCCATGCTATAATTGTATTGAATGAAGACTCATTTACATGTGTGGATACATAGACAAAACACCGTCCCTAGCATGCCTCTAGTTGGCTAGCCAGTTGATCGATGATAGTCAGTGTCTTCTGATTATGAACAAGGTGTTGTTGCTTGATAACTGGATCACGTCATTGGGAGAATCACGTGATGGACTAGACCCAAACTAATAGATGTAGCATGTTGATCGTGTCATTTTGTTGCTACAGTTTTCTGCGTGTCAAGTATTTATTCCTATGACCATGAGATCATATAACTCACTAACACCGGAGGAATGCTTTGTGTGTATCAAACGTCGCAACGTAACTGGGTGACTATAAAGATGCTCTACAGGTATCTCCGAAGGTGTTAGTTGAGTTAGTATGGATCAAGACTCGGATTTGTCACTCCGTGTGACGGAGAGGTATCTTGGGGCCCACTCGGTAATACAACATCACACACAAGCCTTGCAAGCAATGTAACTTAGTGTAAGTTGCGGGATCTTGTATTACGGAACGAGTAAAGAGACTTGCCGGTAAACGAGATTGAAATAGGTATACGAATACTGACGATCGAATCTCGGGCAAGTAACATACCGAAGGACAAAGGGAATGACATACGGGATTATATGAATCCTTGGCACTAAGGTTCAAACGATAAGATCTTCGTAGAATATGTAGGATCCAATATGGGCATCCAGGTCCCGCTATTGGATATTGACCGAGGAGTCTCTCGGGTCATGTCTACATAGTTCTCGAACCCGCAGGGTCTGCACACTTAAGGTTCGACGTTGTTTTATGCGTATTTGAGTTATATGGTTGGTTACCGAATGTTGTTCGGAGTCCCGGATAAGATCACGGACGTCACGAGGTCGGAAGGAAGGGGGACTCCCTCCCACCAAACCTAGTCCAACTCGGGTTGGGGGGGGGAGAGTCCTCCCCCTTGGACTCGGCCGACCCCCTTGGGGCTGCTTGAGCCCCAAGGCAAGGCCCCCTCCCTCCCACCTATATATACGGAGGTTTTAGGGCTGATTTGAGACGACTTTTCCACGGCAGCCCGACCACATACATCCACGGTTTTTCCTCTAGATCGTGTTTCTGCGGAGCTCGGGCGGAGCCCTGCTGAGACAAGGTCATCACCAACCTCCGGAGCGTCGTCACGCTGCCGGAGAACTCTGCTACCTCTCCGTCTCTCTTGCTGGATCAAGAAGGCCGAGATCATCGTCGAGTTGTACGTGTGCTGAACGCGGAGGTGCCGTCCGTTCGGTACTAGATCGTGGGACTGGTCGCGGGATTGTTCGCGGGGCGGATCGAGGGACGTGAGGACGTTCCACTACATCAACCGCGTTCTCTAACGCTTCTGCTGTACGGTCTACAAGGGTACGTAGATCACTCATCCCCTCTCGTAGATGGACATCACCATGATAGGTCTTCGTGCGCGTAGGAAAAATTTTGTTTCCCATGCGACATTCCCCAACATGTATACCTAAAGTACGCCGGAAAAAGGAGGGGATAGGTCATATAAGATCATTGTATAAGCATACCATTATATGGGTTATATACCTAAACAATCCACAAATCTCATCGAGAAATATCAAATGGTAATGAGGATGAATCGTACCATCATATGGATTAGATAACAGATATTCAAGCACACCCAAAGGAATCTCAAAATAAATATTTTCAGTAGGTCCAGTAGGTTGATGAACAATTTCCTCATCTTTAGTTTGAGGCGAAGATGCCTCGAACAAACCACTCAATGGGCGCATAGTGACAAGCATCGGTAAATTTCAGCACATGTAGTAAATATTTCCTTACCAATTCCCGCAACGATGCTAGAAAATATTCTTGATGAAGTATAGGGGATCAATCGAAGTCCTTTCAATAAGTAAGAGTGTCGAACCCAACGAGTAGCAGAAGGAAATGATAAGCAGTTTTCAGCAAGGTATTCTCGTCAAGTGTTATAAGTAACAGTGATAGATTATTTTGTAGCAAGATAATTCATAACAAGTGACAAGTAAACAATAGTAGCAAAGGTGTGGCAAGATAGTCCAATCCTTTTTATAGCAAAGGACAAGCCTGAAAGTACTCTTATATAAAGAAAGCGCTCTCGAGGACACATGGGAATTTCTGTCTAGTCATGTTCAACATATTGAGTTGATTCGCGTTCGCTACTTTGATGGGTGGACCGGTGCTAAGGTGTTGTTCTTACTTGAACTAACATCCTACTTATGATTACACCCTCTCACAAGCATTCAGAACTACGAAAGAAGAATTAAGATAAATCTAACCGTAGCTAACATCCTACTTATGATTACACCCTCTCACAAGTATCCGCAACAACGAAAGAAGTATTAAGATAAATCTAATCATAGCTTGAAACATGTGGATCCAAATCAGCCCCTTCTAGGCATAAACTAGGGTTTAAGCTTATGTCACTCTCGCAACACATCATCTACTTGTTACTCCATAGTGACTTCCCTTAGGCCCATAACATGGTGAAGTGTCATGTAGTTGACGTTCATATGACACCATTAAGAAAAGTAACAACATTCATATCATCAAAATATCGAACGAATACCAACTCTATATGATTACATATAACATGATTTATCCCGTGTCCCCAGGGACAATAATTACTACTCACACGTCATCAACATGTTCAAGATCAGAGGTGCAATAATCTCTGCCTAATAATAAAACAAATACCCGTTTCTGGTCATCCGTCATTTAAATTGCCCCCATAGTTGGCTAAAATTACCCACCAATGCCACTCGTAAGTTAAAAAACGGTTTGTTTTTCGGATTTCAGAAGTCGGCGCCATTCTTTGTTATTATACCATCCGATACATTAAGAGAACATCAACCGATGAGTAGCGCGATGGCAAACGGTTAAGTCTCCAGACTTGAGACCAAGATTCGATCCCTGGTTCTCACATGTTTTCTCTCCTTTTTCTTTACCTCTCTCAAGCATGGACCGACCCATGTGCAGGTCGGGGCGCCCCTGTTTTGTATTTTTTTTCTTTTTTCTTCCCTAAATTAATTCCAGATTTCAAAAGAACAAAGTATAAAAAAAATTATGAGTACAAAAAATGTAGGAAAAAGCAAAAATTGTTTGTGTATTCGACAAATATATTCAAAAAGTCATAAAATATTCATGAGTTCGAAAATTGCTCACATATATTATAAAACAAATCACGATTTCAAATAAATTGTAATGAAATACTAAATGATCATGATTTTTGTATAAAATTATCCAGTAATCAAAACATATGCATGAATTTGAATAGATTGTCCATCATCTTTTAGAAAATCTTCATAAAAATTAATACACATTCATAAATAATGAACAAAACGAACTGTCGCTTACATAAAGGTTTTATTAAGAGATCTGTAAATGTCATTTCATTATTTTATTTAGACCCTTGCATATCAAAAAGTTGTGAGTTTGAAAAAAGTAGGAAAATGATAAACCATTTATGAATTCAGAATAATATTCGGAAAATCATAAAAAGTTCATGAGTTCAGAAATTGCTCACACATTATAAAAAAATCACAATTTCAAATAATTTTTCATGAAGTAAGAAATGTTCAAAAAATGATCCGGTATTCAAAGCATATTCAGGAATTTGAAAAACATCTCCATCTATTTTTAGAAAATGTTTGCAAAAATTAAAACACATCCGTAAATAATGAACAAAACTAAATGTCGCTTACATACAGGTTTTATTACGAGATCTCTCGAGGTCGTTTTATGAATTTTTTTAGTCCCTCGCGTTAGGCAAAAAAAGGTTTTCGTGTTTTGTACAACGCTGAGCCCAACCAAATTGACACAATTTTTTATGGGTTAGTTTTGTACACAATTATGTTTATTCTCGTATCAGAATACTGGTTATGGTAAGCACCGCTACGCTAAGTTAAGTCGAGGCACATCATTCATCAGTATAGCTCAGACAGAGTCCCTAAATGCAGTTTGCTCAGCCATGAAATATTATGTTGTGACTCCTTAAGAAATCAAGTCGCGATGAGCATCATATTTTTTGTTTATGAAATCATACTTTTTTATATCTACCACTCCTGCATAATCTAATAGTTTTTTCCGTTGCAACGCACGGGCATATTTGCTAGTAATAATTAAAGATCTGAACATAGTATCTTCCACCAAGTAATCTAACAAGCATCAATTACAAGATGTAATCTGAGGTTTTGAGAGAGAGATTGAATACAAGAGATGAACTAGGGTTGGAGGTGAGATGGTGCTAGTGAAGATTTTGATGAAGATTGGTCCTCCCACTAAGGAGGAAGCATTGGTGATAATGATGGCTATGATTTTCCCCTCCCGGGGGGAAGTTTCCCCGATAGAATCACTGTGTGAGAGAACAAAAGGGCATCTGCCTAGGTTTCCGCATCTAGATAGTGGAGTTTCGTCTTGAAAGATGACTTATGATTTTTTCTAGGGTAAAACAGACCATATAGGAGAACATGGTTGCCAGAGGGCCACCTAGGGCCCCACAAGCCATTAGGGCGCGACCTGGGGGGACGCGCCCTGTTGGCTTGTGGCCCCTCTCAGGTATATTTTTGGCCTAGAATTTCTCAAATATTCTTGAAAAATTCTCCGTAAAGTTTTAGGTCATTTGGAGAAAGTTGTTTTTTCTGCCTTTTTCTTGGTTTCCCAGTCCAAAATTCCAGTTTCTAGATATTTCCCTCTCAATGATGCACCTTGCATATTCGCAGAGAAAGAGCATAAGAATTGTATGATAATAAGGGATAATGGAAGGATTAACACAAATATTAATAGTAATTCATGATGCAGAATAAGCGTATCATGTTGCAAGCACGCCATCTTAACGAGGTCAACAATCAAACTGGAACTCACAACACTAGATACAGATACGGTCAAAGCAGATTGGCTTCGTTGACTCTTGACTGACTTGCCGGTTGTTGAGAAACCTGTACCGGGTATCCTTGTGAATCGCGGCAATCAAACGGTGATCATGAAAGTGAGCAGCTCAAAGGATAACATTAAGTCAATAAGACATGTTCACAGAAGGTTAAATCTGTGAGAAAAATGAGAAACTCCGTAGTTATTGCATTGGATTATATCCAAACGGCTAAAAATCTTGCAGATCCTTTTACTAAGGGTCTATCGCGTAATGTGATAGATAATACATCAAAGGAGATGTGTAAGTGATACATCTCCGTCGTGTCTACTTTTCCGAACTCATTTGCCCTTGTTTTGGACTATAATTTGCATGATTTGAATGGAACTAACCCGGACTGACGCTGCTTTCAGCAGAATTGCCATGGTGTTGTTTTTGTGCAGAAATGAAAGTTCTTGGAACGTCCTAAAAATTTACGGAGATTTTTTCTGGAATAAAAGAAAAATACCTGCGCAAAGATCCACCGGAGGGGGCGTGCCAGTGGGCCACAAGCCCATAGGCCACGACCACCCCCTATGGCCGCGCCATGCAGGCTTGTGGGGCCCACGTGGCACCACCGCCCCCAATCTCAGCTCTATATCTTCCGTTTCGCGTGGAAAAAAATCAGAGAGAAGGTTTCATCGCGTTTTGTGATACGGAGGCGCTGCCACATCATGTTCTTCATCTGGAGGGCAGATCTGGAGTCCATTTCGGGCTCCGAAGAGGGGAAATCGTCGCCATCGTCATCATCAACCTTTCTCCATCGGCAATTCCATGATGCTCTTCATCGTTCGTGAGTAATCTCATCGTAGGCTTGCTGGACGGTGATGAGTTGGATGAGATCTATCATGTAATCGAGTTAGTTCTTGACTGGGATTGATCCCTAGTATCCACTATGTTCTAGATTTATGTTGCTACTACTTGGCTATGCTTAATGCTTGTCACTAGGGCCCGAGTGCCATGATTTCAGATCTGAACCTATTATGTTGTCGCCAATATATGTGTGTTGTAGATCCTATCTTGCAAGTTGTAGTCACCTACTATGTGTTATGACCCGGCAACCCCGGAGTGACAATAGCCGGAACCACTCCCGGAGATGACCATAGTATGAGGAGTTCATGTATTCACCGCGTGTTAATGCGTTGGTCCGGTTCTTTATTTAAAGGAGAACCTTAATATCCCGTAGTTTCCATTAGGACCCCGCTGCCACGGGAGGGATGGACAATAGATTTCATGCAAGTTCTTTTCCCTAAGCACGTATGACTACATACGGAATACATGCCTACATTAGATTGACGAACGGGAGCTAGTTACATATCTCTCCATGTTATAGCTGTTACATGATGAATCACATCCGTCATACCCATCCATCACCGATCCACTGCCTACGAGTCTTTTACTACTGGTTCTCGCTACGTTACTTTGCCTAGGCTTGTCCCTTGCTACGAAAGGGATTGGGCCACTTTGCTGCTGCTGTCACTACTGATGTTACTTGTTACTTTGCTGCTGCTCCTACTACTGTTCCTTACTACTCCGTTGTTACTTGTTGCAAGACTTTGTTGGCGCCGTTGCCGAGGCTGGGTAAGCGGCACTAACATCCCGTCAACAAGGCTTTTTTCTGGCACCGTTGCTATCATACCACCTTGCTACTGATACTTTGCTTGCAGACACTAATCTTTCAGGTGTGGTTGAATTGACAACTCAACTGCTAATACTTGAGAATATTCTTTTGCTTCCCCTTGAGTCAAATCAATAAATTTGGGTTGAATACTCTACCCTCGAAAACTGCTGCGATCCCATACGCTTGTGGGACATCAGTAAGAGACCCACAATATGAGTTGTTCAAAGTGACAATCTACTCTATGTGGTTGGAGATCCCCGTGAATTAGACTTGGAAGACAAGTCATACGTCCATTTTGCATCATGCTTTCATGTTGATATTTATCGCTTTTTGGGTTGTTATTACACTTCACGGTACAATACTTATGCCTTTTCCCTCTTATTTTGCAAGGTTTACATGAAGAGGGAGAATGCCGGCAGCTGGAATTCTGGCCTGAAAAAGGAGCAAGTTTGAGATACCTATTCTGCACAACTCCAAAAGCCGTGAAAATCAACGAGGATTTATTTTGGAATTTATAAAAAATACTGGGCCGAAGAAGTACCAGAGGGGAGCCATGAGGAGGCCACAAGCCTGCTAGGCGCAGCCCCCCTGGCTGCGCCTAGGGGGCTTGTGGGATCCCTGGTGGCCCTCTGGCCTCCCTCTTTTGCTACAAGAAGGGTTTCATTCCAGAAAAAATCAATAGGAGGCTTTCGGGAGGAATCTCCGCCGCCACGAGGCAGAACTTGAGCAGAACCAATCTAGAGCTCCGACAGGGTCGTCCTGCCGGGGTAACTTCCCTCCCGAAGGGGGAAATCATCGCCATCGTCATCACCAACATTCCTCTCATCGGAGGGGACTCATCACCATCAACATCTTCATCAGCACCATCTCATCTGCAAACCCTAGTTCATCTCTTGTAACCAATCTCTGTCTTGCGACTCCGATTGGTACTTGTAAGGTTGCTAGTAGTGTTAATTACTCTTTGTAGTTGATGCTAGTTGGATTACTTGGTGGAAGATTATATATTCAGATCCTTGATGCTACTCATTACTTCTGTGGTCATGAATATGATTATGCTTTGTGAGTAGTTACTTTTGTTCCTGAGGACATGGGATAAGTCATGCTATAAGTAGTCATGTGAATTTGGTATTCGTTCGATATTTTGATGCGTTGTATGTTGTTTTTCCTCTAGTGTTGTTATGTGAACGTCGACTACATAACACTTCACCATTATTTGGGCCTAGAGGAAGTCATTGGGAAGTAGTAAGTAGATGATGGGTTGCTAGAGTGACAGAAGCTTAAACCCTAGTTTATGCGTTGCTTCGTAAGGGGCTGATTTGGATCCACTTGTTTAATGCTATGGTTAGACTTTGTCTTAATTCTTCTTTCGTAGTTGCGGATGCTTGCGAGAGGGGTTAATCATAAGTGGGAGGTTTGTCCAAGTAAGGGCATCACCCAAGCACCGGTCCACCCACATATCAAACTATCAAAGTAGCGAACGCGAATCATATGAACATGATGAAAACTAGCTTGACAGAAATTCCCATGTGTCCTCGGGAGCGCTTTACCTCCTATAAGAGTTTGTCCAGGCTTGTCCCTTGCTACAAAAGGGATTGGGACACTTTGCTGCACCTTTTCTACTTGCTACTTGCTACGAATCATCTTACCAGACAACTACTTGTTACCGATAATTTCAGTGCTTGCATAGATTTCCTTGCTGAAAACCACTTGTCAGATCCTTCTGCTCCTTGTTGGGTTCGACACTCTTACTTATCGAAAGGACTACGATAGATCCCCTTTACTTGTGGGTCATCAAGACTCTTTTCTGGCGCCGTTGCCGGGGAGTGAAGCGCCTTTGGTAAGTGAAATTTGGTAAGGAAACATTTATATAGTGTGCTGAAATTTATTGTCACTTGTCACTATGGAAACTAATCCTTTGAGGAGCTTGTTCGGGGTATCTTCACCTCGAACGGAAGCACAAGGAGTTGCTCCTCAACCTGCTGCACCTACTGAAAATATTTGCTATGAATTTCCTTCGTGTATGCTTGAGAAACTGCTGGCTAATCCTTTTATAGGAGATGGAACATCACATCCCGACTTGCATCTAATCTATGTAGATGAAGTTTGTGGTTTATTTGAGGTCAAGAAGAAGGTATTTCCCTTATATTTGAGGGATAAAGCATTGACATGGTATAGGCTATGTGATGATACTGGATCATGGAACTACAACCGGTTGAAATTGGAATTTCATCAAAAGTTTTATCCTATGCATCTAGTACATCGTGATCGGAATTATATTTATAATTTTTGGCCTCGTGACAGTGAAAGCATCGCTCACGCTTGGGGGAGGCTTAGATCAATGTTATATTCATGCCCCAACCATGAGCTCTCGAGAGAAATTATCATTCATAACTTCTATGCTCGTCTTTCTCATGATGATCGCACCATGCTTGACACTTCTTGTACCGATTCTTTTATGAAGAGAGATATTGACTTCAAATGGAATCTATTGGAGAGAATTAAACGCAACTCTAAAGATTGGGAGTTTGAAGAAGGTAAGGAGTCAGGTATGAATCTCAAGTTCGATTGCGTTAAATCGTTTGTTGAAACAAATACTTTTTGTGATTTTAGCACTAAATATGGACTTGACTCTGAGATAGTAGCTTCATTGTGTGAATCATTTGCTGCTCATATCAATCTCCCCAAAGAGAAGTGGTTTAAATATCATCCTCCCTTAGAAGTCAATGTAGTTAAACCCAATCCAGTTGAAGAGAAAGTCATTGCCTATAATGATCATATTGTTCCTAGTGCTTACATTGAGAAACCACCTTTCCCTGTTAGGATAAAGGATCATTCTAAAGCTTCAACTGTGATACGTAGAGGCTACATTAGAACACCAACACCCCTTGAACAAATTAGAGTTGAACCTAGCATTGCTATTATCAAAGACCTCCTGTCCGACAATGTTGATGGCCATGATATTTACTTCTGTGAAGATGCTGCTAGAATTGCGAAACCTCATGCTAGAGACACACATAGGCCTGTTGTTGGCATGCCTGTTGTTTCTGTTAAGATAGGAGATCATTGATATCATGGTTTATGTGATGTGGGTGCTAGTGTTAGTGCAATACCTCGATCCTTATATGATGAAATCAAAGACGAGATTGCACCTGTCGAGATAGAACCCATTGTTGTCACTATTCAGCTTGCCAATAGAGATACTATCCGCCCTTTCGGAATCGTTAGAGATGTTGAAGTCTTGTGTGGTAAAACGAAGTATCCTGTTGATTTCCTCGTTCTTGCTACCACACAAGATAGCTTTTGTCCCATCATATTTGGTAGACCTTTTCTCAATACTATCAATGCTCATATTGATTGTGAGAAGCAAAGTGTCACTGTTGGCTTTGAAGGTGTGTCACATGAGTTCAATTTCTCCAAGTTTGGTAGACAACCTCATGAAAAGGAGTTGCCTAGTAAGGATGAAACTATTGCCCTAGCTTCTATTGTTGTGCCTCCTACTGATCCTTTAGAGCAATACTTGCTTGAGCATGAAAATGATATGCATATGGATGGAAGGGATGAGATAGATAGAGTTATCTTTGAACAATATCCTATCCTTAAGAATAATTTGCCTGTTTAACTACTTGGAGATCCACCGCCACCAAAGGGTGATCCTGTGGTCGAGCTTAAACAGTTGCCTGATACTCTTAAGTATGCTTATCTTGATGAAAAAGAGATATATCCTGTTATTATTAGTGTTAGCCTCTTAGACCATGAAGAAAAGAAGTTACTAAAAACACTGAGGAAGCATCGTGCTTCTATTGGATATACTCTTGATGATCTTAAGGGCATTAGTCCCACTCTATGCCAGCACAAGATTAAAACCGATCATGATTCCAAACCAGTTGCTGATCATCAACGGAGATTAAATCCTAAGATGAAAGAGGTAGTAAGAAAAGAAATAGTAAAGCTCCTCGAAGCAGGTATTATCTATCCTGTTGCTCATAGTGATTGGGTGAGTCCGGTGCATTGCGTCCCTAAGAAGGGAGGTACTACCGTTATCCCTAATGATAAGGATGAATTGATCCCACAGAGGATTATTACTGGCTATAGGATGGTGATCGATTTTAGGAAGTTGAATAAAGCCACTAGGAAAGATCATTACCCTTTGCCTTTTATTGACCAAATGCTAGAAAGACTGTCTAAACACACACACTTCTGCTTTCTGGATGGTTATTCTGGTTTCTCCCAAATACCAGTTGCACAATCTAATCAGGAGAAAACCACTTTCACCTGCCCTTTCGGTACCTTTGCTTACAAATGTATGCCTTTTCGCTTATGTAATGCACCTGCCACCTTTCAAAGATGTATGATCTATATTCTCTGACTTTTTGTGAAAAGATTGTTGAGGTTTTCATGGATGACTTCCCCGTTTACGGGTCTTCTTTTCATGATTGCCTCACCAACCTTGATCGAGTTTTGCAGAGATGTAAAGATACCAATCTTGTCTTGAATTGGGAGAAGTGCCACTTTATGGTTAATGAAGGCATCATCTTAGGACATAAAACTTCTGAAAGAGGTATTGAAGTTGATAAGGCTAAGGTTGATGCTATCGAGAAAATGCCATGCCCCATAGATATCAAAGGTATAAGAAGTTTCCTTGGTCATACTGGTTTCTATAGAAGGTTCATTAAAGACTTCTCTAAGATTTCTAGGCCTCTTACCAATCTCTTGCAAAAGGATATTCTTTTTGTTTTTGACGATGATGGTGAGGAAGCCTTCGAAATACTTAAGAAGGCTTTGATAACTGCGCCTATTGTTCAACCACCTGATTGAACTTACCTTTTGAAATCATGTGTGATGCTAGTGATTATGTTGTTGGCGCTGTCTTAGGACAAAGAGTTGATAAGAAGTTGAATGTTATTCACTATGCTAGTAAAACTCTAGACAGTGCCCAAAGAAACTATGCTACTACGGAAAAGGAATTTTTAGCAGTCGTGTTTGCATGTGAAAAGTTCAGGCCTTACATTGTTGATTCCAAAGTCACTATTCACACTGATCACGCTGCTATCAAGTACCTCATGGAAAAGAAAGACGCTAAAGCTAGAATTATCAGATGGGCTCTCTTGCTACAAGAATTTGATTTGCATGTTGTCGAAAGTAAGGGTGCTGAGAACCCAGTAACAGATAACTTGTGTAGCTTGGAGAATGTTCTTGATGACCCACAACCTATTGATGATAGCTTTCCTGATGAGCAATAGAATGTCATTAATACTTCACGTAGTGCACCGTGGTATGTTGATTATGCAAATTATATCGTTGCCAAATATATACCACCTAGTTTCGCATACCAGCAAAAGAAGAAATTCTTGTTTGATTTGAGACATTAATTTTGGGATGATCCTCACCTTTATAAGGAAGGAGTAGATGGTGTTATTAGACGTTGTGTACCTGAACATGAACAGGGACAGATCCTACAGAAGTGTCACTCCGAAGCTTGCGGAGGACACCATGCGAGAGATAGAACTGCACACAAGGTATTGCAATCAGGTTTCTATTGGGCCATTCTCTTCAAGGATGCCCGTAAGGTTGTCTTGTCTTGTGATGAATGTCAAAGAATAGGTCATACAAGTAAATGTCAGGAAATGCCTATGAATTATTCACTTGTCATTGAACCATTTGATGTTTGGGGCCTTGATTATATGGGACCTTTTTCAAAATCCAAAACGGGTATACTCATATCCTAGTTGTTGTTGATTACGTTACTAAGTGGGTAGAAGCTATCCCAACTAGTAGTGCTGATCACAACACCTCTATCAGGATGCTTAAAGAAGTTATTTTCCCTAGGTTTGGAGTCCCTAGATATCTAATGACCGACGGTGGTTCACATTTCATTCATGGCGCTTTCCGTAAAACGCTTGCTAAGTATGATGTCAACCATAGAGTTGCATCTCCCTATCATCCTCAGTCCACTGGTCAAGTAGAGCTAAGCAATAGAGAGATTAAACTAATTCTGCAAAAGACTGTCAATAGGTCTAGAAAGAATTGGTCTAAGAAGCTCGATGATGCACTGTGGGCTTATAGAACTGCCTATAAGAATTCCATGGGCATGCCTCCGTACAAAATGGTTTACGGTAAAGCTTGTCATTTACCTCTTGAGCTGAGTATAAGGCTTATTGGGCAATCAAAGAGCTCAACTTTGATTTCAAACTTGCTGGTGAAAAGAGGTTATTTGATATTAGCTCACTTGATGAATGGAGAGCTCAGGCATATGAAAATGCCAAGTTGTTCAAAGAAAAGGTTAAGAGGTGGCATGATAAAAGGATACAAAAACGTGAGTTCAGTGTAGGGGATTATGTCTTGCTATATAATTCTCGTTTAAGATTTTTTGCAGGCAAGCTTCTCTCTTAATGGGAAGGTCCCTACATTGTTGAGGAACTATATCGTTCCGGTGCCATCAAGATCAACAACATGGAAGGTAATTTTCAGAGAGTGGTAAATGGGCAAAGAATCAAGCATTATATCTCAGGTACCCCCATAAATGTTGAAAGCAATATTATCAATGCCATAACTCCAGAGGAGTACACAAGGGATATTTGTCAACCTGTTTCAGATTCCGAAAACGAATAGGTATGTGATTCCGTAAGTAAACAACCTCCAAAACTTTTCCACTAGGAATTTTTCTCCGTTTTGGAATTTTTGAAAAAAATAGAAAAATTTGAAGTAGTCCGAATAGCGCACGAGGAGGCGACAAGCCTGCCAGGCATGGGCCACCCCCTAGCCGCGCCTGGGGGGCTTGTGGCCACCCCGTGTGCCTCCCGGACTCTGTTTTCTTGCGGAGTACTCCGTCTGGTCTGGAAAAAATAATTATATATTCCCCCGAAAGGTCTGACCCTCGTATCATGCAAATTTCCTTTGTTTTCGTTTCAAGCCTGTTTCTGCTGCAGATCTAGATCACTATGACGTCCCCAAAAGCTCCGAAGGACAAGATCTTCGAGAAGGTCATCAACCCCTACCTCGCGGGAGTGCTGCAACACCCTCAATCTAGCGAGATGCGTGAGGGGATGTTGCACATCCGTGATGTTGAGGGGCCCAAGAAGACCGGAAGCATGGAGGCGAGACTCGAGGCAATGGAGCAGGAAGTCTTCAAGTGCCAAGGGATGGTGGAGCATGGACTCAACGCCAACCACATGATGATCATGGAGTTCACCAACAAGCACAAGATCGATGCCAATGACATCGGGAAGCACCTCTCGAGGCTCTATGACAGAATTGATCACCTCCAAGCCGAGATCTATGACCTGCAGAACCAAAACTGTGAGTATGAGTATAGATTTAAATCAATACGGTTGGTTGCAGATTTGAGGATTCCGGAGACTCGGTCATCTTTCCATGATGGAGCACCTATGCCTTGGAAGACGGAGGATCAAACCCATGTTGCAACAACTCCACCACCATCACCTCCAAAGTAAGACAAATAAAGCATGGGTATGGGCAATCCCCTTGGCTTGTGCCAAGCTTGGGGGAGTTGCCCCGGTATCTTATCACCATCACATCTTTTGCCTTTACCTTTTCTTAGTTCGATCCTTTTTGGTTTTATATTTCTCTAGTAGAATAAAGTCCTTAGTGTTTTAGGCTTGAGTTTTGCTTTGTGTCACCCCCGATGTATTCGAGTTCGCGAGCCTTATAATGAAGAGTTTCTTAGTTAAGGGCCTTGCCTCATGCCATGATCAAGAGAATGATAAAAGAACAAAAGCATGAAAGATCATGTAATGATCTTATGGGAAGTGATGGCTTCACATATAAAAAGAATGTTGATTGAAACTTGTTGAGGGTGTACAAACGTAGACCTTGGTCATCGCTGCAATTAATAGGAAGTAATAAAGAAGCAGAGGTTCACATATAAATATATCATCTTTGACACCATCTATTATTGTGAACTCTCACTAAACTATTACATGCTTAGAAGTAGATGTTGGACAAGGAAGACAACATAATGAATTATGTTTCCTTGATTCCGAACAATGTTATATGACCAGAGATCCCTTGGCATGTGACGCTTGCTTCCACCTCATATTAGCCAAAACTTCCGCACTAAGTAGAGATACTACTTGTGCATCCATAAACCTTCAACCCAGTTTTGCCATGAGAGTCCACCATACCTACCTATGGATTGAATAAGATTCCTCAAGTAAGTTGTCATCGGTGCAGGCAATAAAAATTGCTCCCTAATTATGTATGATCTATTAGTGTGTGGAAAATAAGCTTTGTACGAACCTGTGATGAGGAAGACATAAAAGCGACAGACTGCATAATAAAGTTCTTTATCACAGGAGGCAATATAAAGTGACGTTCCTTCACACTAAGAGGTCGCACATCCAAACCTCAAAAGCGCATGACAACCTCTGCTTCCCTCTGCGAAGGGCCTATCTTGTACCTTTACTTTTTGCCCTTGAAAGAGTCATGGTGATCTACACCAATTCCTTATTTCACCTTTATCTTGGCTAACGTCATATGCTAGGGAAAGATCTATATTCATATGTCAACTTGGAAGTAAGTATTCATGAATTATTATTGTTGACATTACCCTTGAGGTAAGCAGTTGGGAGGCGAAACTATAAGCCCCTATCTTTCTCTATGTCCGAGTGAAACTTTGATCTCATGAGTACCACGTGAGTTGTAGCAATTGTAGAAGACGAAAGGATGATTGAGTATGTGGATTTGCTTTACAAGCTCTTACTTGACTCTTTCCGATGTTATGATAAATTCCAATTGCTTCAATGACTAAAGGCTATCGATTGTTAATTCTCATTAAGCTTCTTGATCCTTACTTTACCTTGTGAAGGAATTGTCACTTTAGCATGAGAGATTATATGATGGTATTGTTGTTCTGACTATGATCATGATGCGTGCATGTCCGTATTTTGTTTTGTCGACACCTCTCTCTCTAAATATGTGGGCATGTTTATTGATCTCAGTTTCCGATTGAGGACAAGCGAACTCTAAGCTTGGGGGAGTTGATACGTCCATTTTGCATCATGCTTTCATGTTGATATTTATCACTTTTTGGGCTGTTATTACACTTCACGGTACAATACTTATGCCTTTTCTCTCTTATTTTGTAAGGTTTACATGAAGAGGGAGAATGCCGGCAGCTGGAATTCTGCCCTGAAAAAGGAGCAAGTTTGAGATACCTATTATGTGCAACTCCAAAAGCCATGAAAATCAACGAGGATTTATTTTGGAATTTATAAAAAATACTAGGCCGAATAAGTACCAGATGGGAGCCAGCAGGAGGCCACAAGCCTGCTAGGAAAGCCCCCCTGGCCGCGCCTAGGGGGCTTGTGGGCTCCCTGGTGGCCCTCTGGCCCCCTCTTTTGCTACAAGAAGGGTTTCGTTCCAGAAAAAAATCAAGAGGAGGCTTTCGGGAGGAATCACCGCTGCCACGAGGCGGAACTTGAGCACAACCAATCTAGAGCTCCGGCAGGGTCGTACTGCCGGGGAAACTTCCCTCCCGGAGGGGAAATCGTCGCCATCGTCATCACCAACACTCCTCTCATCGGAGGGGACTCATCACCATCAACATCTTCATCAGCACCATCTCATCTCCAAACCCTAGTTCATCTCTTGTAACCAATCTCCGTCTCGCGACTCCGATTGTTACTTGTAAGGTTGCTAGTAGTTTTAATTACTCTTTGTAGTTGATGCTAGTTTGATTACTTGGTGGAAGATTATATGTTCAGATCCTTGATGCTACTCATTACTTCTCTGGTCATGAATATGATTATGTTGGGTAACGTCGCATGGGAAACAAAAAAATTCCTACGCGCACGAAGACCTATCATGGTGATGTCCATCTACGAGAGGGGACGAGTGATCTACGTACCCTTGTAGATCGTACAGCAAAAGCGTTAGTGAACGCGGTTGATGTAGTGGAACGTCCTCACGTCCCTCGATCCACCCCGCGAACAATCCCGCGATCAGTCCCACGATCTAGTACCGAACGGACGGCACCTCCGCGTTCAGCACACGTACAGCTCGACGATGATCTCGGCCTTCTTGATCCAGCAAGAGAGACAGAGAGGTAGAAGAGTTCTCCGGCAGCGTGACGGCGCTCCGGAGGTTGGTGATGACCTTGTCTCAGCAGGGCTCCGCCCGAGCTCCGCAGAAACGCGATCTAGAGGAAAAACCGTGGAGGTATGTGGTCGGGCTGCGGTGGAAAAGTCGTCCCAAATCAGCCCTAAAACCCAACTATATATAGGAGGAGGAGGGGGGAGACTTGCCTTGGGGTCCAAGGACTCCCAAGGGAGTCGGCCGAGCCAAGGGGGAAGGTCTCCCCCTCCCAAACCGAAATCCACTTGGTTTGGAAGGTGGAGTCCTTCTTCCCTTTCCCACCTCCTTCTTTTTTTTCCTTTCCTCTTTGATTTTCTTTCCTATGCGCATAGGCCTCTCTTGGGCTGTCTCACCAGCCCACTAAGGGCTGGTGCGGCACCCTAAACACCCATGGGCTTCCCCGGGGTGGGTGCCCCCCCCCCCCCGGTGAACTCCCGGAACCCATTCGTCATTCCCGGTAACTCCGAAAACCTTCCGGTAATCAAATGAGGTCATCCTATATATCAATCTTCATTTCCGGACCATTCTGGAAACCCTCGTGACGTCCGTGATCTCATCCGGGACTCCGAACAACATTCGGTAACCAACCATATAACTCAAATACGCATAAAACAACGTCGAACCTTAAGTGTGCAGACCCTGCGGGTTCGAGAACTATGTAGACATGACCCGAGAGACTCCTCGGTCAATATCCAATAGCGGGACCTGGATGCCCATATTGGATCCTACAGATTCTATGAAGATCTTATCGTTTGAACCTCAGTGCCAAGGATTCATATAATCCCGTATGTCATTCCCTTTGTCCTTCGGTATGTTACTTGCCCGAGATTCGATCGTCAGTATCCGCATACCTATTTCAATCTTGTTTACCGGCAAGTCTCTTTACTCGTTCCGTAATACAAGATCCCGTAACTTACACTAAGTCACATTGCTTGCAAGGCTTGTGTGTGGTGTTGTATTACCGAGTGGGCCCCGAGATACCTCTCCGTCACACGGAGTGACAAATCCCAGTTTCGATCCATACTAACTCAACGAACACCTTCGGAGATACCTGTAGAGCATCTTTATAGTCACCCAGTTACGTTGCGACGTTTGATACACACAAAGCATTCCTCCGGTGTCCGTGAGTTATATGATCTCATGGTCATAGGAACAAATACTTGACACGCAGAAAACAGTAGCAACAAAATGACACGATCAACATGCTACGTCTATTAGTTTGGGTTTAGTCCATCACATGATTCTCCTAATGATGTGATTCCGTTATCAAGTGACAACACTTGCCTATGGCCAGGAAACCTTGACCATCTTTGATCAACGAGCTAGTCAACTAGAGGCTTACTAGGGACAGTGTTTTGTCTATGTATCCACACAAGTATTGTGTTTCCAATCAATACAATTATAGCATGGATAATAAACGATTATCATGAACTAAGAAATATAATAATAACTAATTTATTATTGCCTCTAGGGCATATTTCCAACAGTCTCCCACTTGCACTAGAGTCAATAATCTAGTTCACATCACCATGTGATTCCAACGAATCCAACACCCATATAGTTATGGGGTCTAATCACGTCTTGCTCGTGAGAGAGGTTTTAGTCAATGGTTCTGAAACTTTCAGATCCGTGCGTTCTTTACAAATATTTATGTCATCTTATAGATGCTGCTACTACGTGCTATTCGGAAATGCTCCAAATATCTACTCTACTATACGAATCCGTTTCACTACTCATAGTTATTCGGATTAGTGTCAAAGCTTGCATCGACGTAACCCTTTACGACGAACTCTTTAACCACCTCCATAATCGAGAAAAATTCCTTAGTCCATTAGTTACTAAGGATAAATTTTGACCGCTGCTAGTGATTCAAGTATGGATCACTCTCTGTACCTCTCAACATACTTTGAGTCAAGGCACACATCAGGTGCGGTACACAGCATGGCATACTTTAGATTCTACGGCTAAGGCATAGAAGACGATCTTCGTCTATTCTCTTTATTCTGCCGGGGTCGGGTTTTGAGTATTACTCAAATTCACACCTCACAACGCAACCAAGAACTCCTTCTTTGCTGATCTATTTTGAACTCCTTCAAAAACTTGTCAAGGCATGCATCTTGTTGAAACTTCCATTAAGCGCTTTCGATCTATCTCCATAGATCTTTGATGCTCAATGTTCAAGCAGCTCAATCCAGGTATTCCTTTGAAAACTCCTTTCAAACAACCTTGTATGTTTTACAGAAATTCCACATTACTTCTGATCCACAATATGTCAACCACATATACTTATTAGAAACTCTATAGTGCTCCCACTCACTTCTTTGGAAATACAAGTTTCTCATAAACCTTGTACAAACCAAAAATCTTTGATCATCTCATCAAAGTGTATATTCCAACTCCGAGATGCTTGCACCAGTCCATTGAAGGATCACTGGAGCTTGCATACTTGCTAGTATCTTTAGGATCGACAAAACCTTCTGGTTGTATCACATACAATGTTTGCTCAAGGAAACCGTTGAGAAAACAATGTTTTGACATCCTACGTGCAATATTTCATAAATAATGCATCAACAACTAACATAATTCTAACAGACCTTTAGCATCGCTACGAGTGAGAAAGTCTCATCATAGTCAATTGTTTGATCTTGTCGAAAACATCTTTGCGACAAGTCGAGCTTTTCTTAATAGTGACTTATCACCATCATCGTCTGTCTTCTTTTAAAGATCCATCTTTACTCAATAGTCTTATGACCATCAAGTAGTTCTTTCAAAGTCTACACTTTGTTTTCATACATGGATCCTCTCTCGGATTTCATGGCTTCCAGCCATTTGTCGGAATCTGGGCCCACCATCGCTTTCTCCATAACTCGTAGGTTCACTGTTGCTCAACAACATGACCTCCAAGACAGGGTTACCGTACCACTCTGTAGTAGTATGCGACCTTGTCAACCTACGAGGCTTGTAGTAACTTGATCTGATGCTTGATGATCACCATCATCAGCTTCCACTTCAATTGGTGTAGGCGCCACAGGAACAACTTCCTGCGCCCTGCTACACACTGGTTGAAGTGATGGTTCAATAACCTCATCAAGTTCTACTACCCTCCCACTCAATTCTTTCGAGAGAAACCTTTCCTCGAGAAAGGATCCGTTTCTAGAAACAAACACTTTGCTTTCGGATCTGAGATAGGAGATGTACCCAACTGTTTTGGATATCCTATGAAGATGCATTTATCCGCTTTGGGTTCGAGCTTATCAGACTGAAACTTTTTCACATAAGTGTCGAAGCCCCAAACTTTCAAGAAACGACAGTTTAGATTTCTCTAAACCTCAGTCTATACTGTGTCATCTCAACGGAAATACGCGGTGCCCTATTTAAAGTGAGTGCGGTTGTCTCTAATGCATAACCCATAAACGATAGTGGTAATTCGATAAGAGACATCATAGTATGCACCATACCAAATAGTGCGTGGCTATGACGTTCAGACACATCATCACACTATGATGTTCCAGGTGGCATGAACTGCGAAACAATTTCCACATTGTCTTAACTGCGTACCAAAACTCGTAACTCAGATATTCATTTCCATGATCATATCGTAGACAGTTTATCCTCTTGTTACGACGAACCTCACTCTGAACGGAATTGAACTTTTCAACATTTCAGACTTGTGATTCATTAAGTAAATACTCCTGTATCTACTCAAATCGTCAGTGAAGTAAGAACATAATGATATCCACTACGTGCCTCAGCACCCATTGGACTGCATACATCAAAATGTATCACTTCCAACAAGTTACTATCTTATTTCATCTCAATGAAAACAAGGCCATGCTCATGTGGTATGATTTGCATGTCACTAGTGATTCGAAATCAGGTGAGTACAAAGATCCATCAGCATGGAGCCTCTTCATGCAATTTATACTAACATGACTCAAGCGGCAGTGCCACAAGTAAGTGGTACTATCATCATTAACGCGTATCTTTTGGCACCAATATCATGAACATGTGTAACACTACGATCGAGATTCAATAAACCATTGAAGGTGAATATTCAAGAAAATAGAGTAACCATTATTCTCCTTAAATGAATAATCTTATTGCAATAAACACGATCCAATCATGTTCATGCTTAACGCAAGCACCAAATAACAATTATTTAGGTTTAACACCAATCCCGATGGTAGAGGGAGCGTGCGACGTTTGATCATATCAACCTTGGAAACACTTCCAACACGTATCGTCACCTCGCCTTTAGCTAGTCTCCGTTTATGCCGTAGCTTTCATTTCGTGTTACTAATCACTTAGCAACCGAACCGGTATCCAATACCCTCATGCTACTAGGAGTACTAGTAAAGTACACATCAACATCATGTATATCAAATACACTTCTTTCGACTTTCGCCAGCCTTCTTATCTACCAAGTATCTAGAGTTGCTCCGCCTCAGTGACTGTTCCCCTCATTACAGAAGCACTTAGTCTTGGGTCTGGGTTTAATCTTGGGTCTCTTCATTAGTGCAGCAACTGTTTTGCCGTTTCACGAAGTATCCCTTCTAGCCCTTGCCTTTCTTGAAACTTAGTGGTTTTACAAACCATCAACTATTGACGCTCCTTCTTGATTTCTACTTTCGCAGTGTCAAACATCGCGAATCGCTCAAGGATCATTGTATCTATCCTTGATATGTTATAGTTCATCACGAAGCTCTTACAGCTTGGTGGCAGTGACTTTGGAGAACCATCACTATCTCATCTGGAAGATTAACTCCCACTTGATTCAAGTGATTGTCGTAGTCAGACAATCTGAACACACGCTCAACGATTGAGATTTTCTCCTTTACTTTGTGGACAAAGAATCTTGTTGGAGGTCTCGTACCTCTTAACAAGGGCACAAGCATGAAATCACAATTTCATCTCTTTAGAACATCACTTATGTTCCGTGATGTTTTACAACGTTTTCGGCGCCTTGCTTCTAAGCCATTAAGTATTTTGCACTGAACTATCGTATAGTCATCAGAAACGTGTATGTCGGATGTTCATAGCATCCACAGACGACGCTCGAGGTGCAGCACACCGAGTGGTGCATTAAGGACATAAGCCTTCTGCATAGCAACGAGGACAATCCTCGGTTTTACAGACTCAGTCTGCAAAGTTTGCTACTATCAATTTTCAACTAAATTTTCTCTAGGAACATATAAAAATAGTAGAGCTATAGCGCAAGCTACATCGTAATTCGCAAAGACCATTAGACTATGTTCATGACAATTAGTTCAATTAATCATATTACTTAAGAACTCCCACTCAAAAAGTACATCTCTCTAGTCATTTGAGTGGTACATGATCCAAATCCACTATCTCAAGTCCGATCATCACGTGAGTCGAGAATAGTTTCAGTGGTAAGCATATGCGCTCCGTCCCCTATGCTTCAGCCATAGGTTCTATCATGTATGCAATGTTGTGCACTAGATCGGATGTTAGCCTGGCCATAAGTATGGCGGGTAGGTTCCAGAGTAATCCAGGACTGGATCACTGGACAGCGGTCAAGAATATCCTGAAGTACCTGAAAAGGACTAAGGAGATGTTTCTCGTGTATGGAGGTGACGAAGAGCTCGCCGTAAAAGGTTACGTCGATGCAAGCTTTGACACAGATCTGGACGACTCTAAGTCGCAAACCGGATACGTATTTATTCTTAATGGGGGTGCGGTAAGCTGGTGCAGTTCCAAGCAAAGCGTCGTAGCAGATTCTACATGTGAAGCGGAATACATGGCTGCCTCGGAGGCGGCTAAGGAGGGTGTCTGGATGAAGCAGTTCATGACGGATCTTGGAGTGGTGCCAAGCGCACTGAATCCAATAACCTTGTTGTGTGACAACACGGGTGCCATTGCCTTAGCAAAGGAACCACGGTTTCACAAGAAGACCAGACACATCAAACGACGCTTCAACCTCATCCGCGACTACGTCGAGGGAGAGGACGTAAATATATGCAAAGTGCACACGGATCTGAATGTAGCAGACCCGCTGACTAAACCTCTTCCACGGCCAAAGCATGATCAACACCAGAACTGTATGGGTGTTAGATTTATTACAATGTAATTCGCATGATGATGTAAGGGCTAGATTATTGACTCTAGTGCAAGTGGGAGACTGTTGGAATTATGCCCTAGAGGCAATAATAAATATAGTTATTATTATAATTCCTGTATCAAGATAATCGTTTATTATCCATGCTATAATTGTATTGAATGAAGACTCATTTACATGTGTGGATACATAGACAAAACACCGTCCCTAGCAAGCCTCTAGTTGGCTAGCCAGTTGATCAAAGATAGTCAGTGTCTTCTGATTATGAACAAAGTGTTGTTGCTTGATAACTGGATCACGTCATTAGGAGAATCACGTGATGGACTAGACCCAAACTAATAGACGTAGCATGTTGATCGTGTCATTTTGTTGCTACTGTTTTCTGTGTGTCAAGTATTTATTCCTATGACCATGAGATCATATAACTCACTGACACCGGAGGAATGCTTTGTGTGTATCAAACGTCGCAACGTAACTGGGTGACTATAAAGATGCTCTACAGGTATCTCCGAAGGTGTTAGTTGAGTTAGTATGGATCAAGACTCGGATTTGTCACTCCGTGTGACGGAGAGGTATCTCGGGGCCCACTCGGTAATACAACATCACACACAAGCCTTGCAAGCAATGTAACTTAGTGTAAGTTGCGGGATCTTGTATTACGGAACGAGTAAAGAGACTTGCCGGTAAACGAGATTGAAATAGGTATACGGATACTGACGATCGAATCTCGGGCAAGTAACATACCGAAGGACAAAGGGAATGACATACGGGATTATATGAATCCTTGGCACTGAGGTTCAAACGATAAGATCTTCGTAGAATATGTAGGATCCAATATGGGCATCCAGGTCCCGCTATTGGATATTGACCGAGGAGTCTCTCGGGTCATGTCTACATAGTTCTCGAACCCGCAGGGTCTGCACACTTAAGGTCCGACGTTGTTTTATGCGTATTTGAGTTATATGGTTGGTTACCGAATGTTGTTCGGAGTCCCAGATGAGATCACGGACGTCACGAGGATTCCCGGAATGGTCCGGAAACGAAGATTGATATATAGGATGACCTCATTTGATTACCGGAAGGTTTTTGGAGTTACCGGGAATGTACCGGGAATGACGAATGGGTTCCGGGAGTTCACCGGGGGGGCAACCCACCCCGGGGAAGCCCATAGGCCATGAGGGTGGCGCACTAGCCCTTAGTGGGCTGGTGGGGCAGCCCAAAAGGGCCCTATGCGCCTAGGAAAGAAAATCAAAGAGAAAAGAAAAAAAAGAGGAGGTGGGAAGGGAAGGAAGGACTCCCACCCACCAAACCAAGTCCAACTCGGTTTGAGGGGGAGCCTTCCCCCTTGGACTCGGCCGACCCCCTTGGGGCTCCTTGAGCCCCAAGGCAAGGTCCCCTCCCTCCCACCTATATATACGGAGGTTTTAGGGCTGATTTGAGACGATTTTTCCACGGCAGCCCGACCACATACCTCCACGGTTTTTCCTCTAGATCGCGTTTCTGTGGAGCTCGGGCGGAGCCCTGCTGAGACAAGGTCATCACCAACCTCCGGAGCGCCATCACGCTGCCGGAGAACTCTTCTACCTCTCCGTCTCTCTTGCTGGATCAACAAGGCCGAGATCATCGTCGAGCTGTACGTGTGCTGAACGCGGAGGTGCCGTCCATTCGGTACTAGATAGTGGGACTGATCGCGGGATTGTTCGCGGGGCGGATCGAGGGACGTGAGGACGTTCCACTACATCAACCGCGTTCACTAACGCTTCTGCTGTACGGTCTACAAGGGTACGTAGATCACTCATCCCCTCTCGTAGATGGACATCACCATGATAGGTCTTCGTGCGCGTAGGAAAATTTTTGTTTCCCATGCGACGTTCCCCAACAAAAGGTTGCACAGGAGCTGAAACATTTTTGCTGTAGTGAGGAGTGATACGAACATGACACTCTTCGGTTGTTGGTTGTTCAATTCATCTCTTGTCCTTTCATTACATCTTCCGTCGCAGCCTATTCGCCTCCTTCTCATGTGCCTTTAAAAGGGAGGTCATTCCTCTCTAGAGACAAACATGAGAACATCATCTTCCTCACGCCATCGAGTTCCAAACTCTGAGCTGCAGCTAGGTTATTTCCCATCCCGACTTGTGGTGTGCACCACAGGTCGGGACAATAGGCCTCCAAAACCCCATAATTTTGAGTCCTCTACGGGAGAAGGGTGATAAGGTTTTTGGGGGAGTGCTACCTATTGAGCTTGCGTTGGTTTTTCCTTGAAGAGGAAAGGGTGATGCAGCAAAGTAGATAAGTATTTCCCTTAGTTTTTTTAGAACCAAGGTATCAATCGAGTAGGAGGGATAAGAAAAGCCCCAATCGTAGTACCTACATAAACAATCAAACTCTTGCACCAAACGCTAAAAAGGGGTTGTTAATCCCTTCAGAGTTATTTGCAAGGATGAGATCTGATAGAGATAGGTATAAAAAGATTGCGGAAACAAAAGTAAATAAATTGCAGCAAGATATTTTTGGTATTTTTAGTTTATAGATCTGAAAGTATAATATGGAAAATAGACCCAGGGACCATAGGTTTCACTAGAGGCTTCTCTCATAAATGAAAATAATACGATGGGTGAACAAATTACTATCGAGCAATCGATAGAAAAATGAATAATTATGAAGATAACTAAGGCAATGATTATGCATATAGGCATCACGTCCGTGTCAAGTAGACCGAAACGATTCTGCATCTACTTCTATTACTCCACACATCGACCGACTCCTGCCTGCATCTAGAGTATTAACTTCATGAAGAACAGAGTAACGCGTTAAGTAAGATCAAATGATGTAGAGGGATAAACTCAAGAATATGATGAAAACCCCATCTTTTTATCCTCAATGGTAACAATACAATATGTGCCTCACTACCCCTACTATGTCACTGGGTGATGACACTACAAGATTGTACCCAAAACTAAGCACTTCTTCCATTGCAAGAATTACCAATCTAGTTGACCAAACTAAACCAATAACTCAAAGAGACTTGCTAAGATATGAAATCATGCATATAAGAATTCAGAAGAGATTCAAATAACATTCATAGATAATCTGAACATAAACTCACAATTCATCGGATCTCGACAAACACACCGCAAAAGAGTATTACATCAGATAGATCTCTATGAAGATCATGAAGAACATGGTATTGAAGATCAAAGAGAGAGAAGAAGTCATCTAGCTACTAGCTATGGACCCGTAGGTCTGTGGTGAACTACTCACGCTTCATCGGAGGGGCAATGGAGTTGATGTAGATGCCCTCCATGATCAATTCCCTCTCCAGCAGATTACCGGAAAAGGCTCCTAGATTGGATCTCACGGGAACAGAGGCTCCCGACTGCGGAGAAGTATTTTTGTGGCTCTTTTTGGCGATGGGGAATATTTGGGAATTTATAGGCCGAAGAATAGGGTTAGGAGACCTGCAGGGGACCCACAAGCTAGGGGGCGCGGCCACTCCCCTAGGGCGCGCCATGCAGGCTTGTGGCCTTCCGGCAGGTGCCTTGCCCCCTACTCCAAGTCTTTTGGGTTTCTTCTGGTCCAAGAAAAATGATTCTGGAGATTTTATTCCGTTTGGACTCCGTTTAATATTCCTTATCTGCAATACTCAAAAACATGGAAAAAACAAAAACTGGCACTAGGCTCTAGATTAATAGGTTAGTCCCAAAAATAATATAAAACAACATACTAATGCATATAAAACATCCAAAACAGATAATATAATAGCATGGAACAATCTAAAATTATAGATACGTTGGAGACATATCAGGGAGCACTCTGCGCGACTACTGACTTCTTCATCACGGACGGCACGGACGCTAACGACCACTTCCCAGATGACGACTTCTTCCCTGACGTCAACAACCTCTTCGATGACATGGCTGGTGACAACGTCATCTCCAATGCTAATGCTACTGCCACTGCTTAGTACATGTTCGTGTCTTCTCTGTTCGAGGTCCTTCTAGAGTTTCTTGGTCTAGTTTCTCCTCTAGATATGTTTCGGTCTAGTTCACCTAATATTTGCTTACTGTCGTTTAGTTTGCCTGATAAGTCTTGTTCCTCTTATTGTGGCATATTCTCCTCTACTTTGCATGACTTGTGTCATTTCTATTACTATCATCTTGTTCCATCTACTATTTATTTCTTTTAAATCATTCGGTAAATTGCTCATTTATCCAACACCGAGTACAATCAATGTGACTTTATACTAGAGGGGAGACATATTACTAACATGTGTCATCATCCATCGTGTTCTACGGTGTTATACAAAGTCTATGTATTTTGTGCATCATCATGCCGACTGACTACTGCAATAGCCACTTCTCTCTATGAACTTGACAACTCCATCAGGGAAAACCTGATTAGTACAGGGACATCGCATTCACTACAACCTTAACCAGGTAATCCAAGGCCTAAAACTGGGCCCAATGGCACCTATGCTGGATAGAAATAATGAACAGATATTAGAGCAACTCTAACCGATCCCCTATAACCGGTGATGGGGTTATAGTCCCAGGGTAGGGTCATAGGTCTGCCCTATAGGTCCTACCCAAGGACTACCCTTCATAGAAGACAAGGCCCTTAGACAGTTCCGACTGAACTAAGGACGCCCCCATCATCCAGTCAGCGACGATCCACTCGGAGCATATCTAACGTATCGACTGGAATTCACTCTGTACATCGTAACCTCCCAGAAGGGCAACGGTCATACGTCTTCATACACCATAATTAGCATTTAAGGCTTACGTTACCTGTAATGCCGGCGTTTACTCGCCACTATTCCACCCCTGTCCACCGGGCCATTATGAAGGGCAGCGCACTCTATATAAGCCGCCCTTCACCACTGGTACAGGGGTTGGCACTTGCAGTAATCCCATAATACACTCGACACAAAGCTCCCCAGAGCACTGAGACATAGGGCTTTTACCTCCACCGTAGAGGGGCCTGAACTCATACATCCTCGTCGTAGCTAAGGCTCTGCCCATATACTTTCGTACCCCATACTTCTACTGCCAGACTTATACCAACGACAGTTGGCGCCCACCATGGGGCAGGCGTCTAAGCGACTTCTGGTGAGTTTGCGATTTCATCTTTTCGTCATGTCATCCGGCGGAGATCTGTGCATGGGTCATGAGATCCTCTTCGGTGCACTCTCCTTCATCGCCAACGATTCGGCATGGCTTCGGGATGCGCTCCTCGACGTCGAGGCGCTTCCCAGTCGCGGGGCTACGCACTTCCGTGCCAGTTCCTGCGGCATTCTTCTTCTCCAGCCATTGACCCCCGTGTCGATCGTCGCCCCCGTCACGCGCCGCAACAAGCGATCCCGTCGTCCGCGGCTCTAGCGTTGGGTGCGACACGCCATAGCGCGACAAAACATGTCCTCCCAAGTGGTGGTGCTCGAATCGGTTGTGGTCCCGCCGTCATCCCAGTCCTTGGAGTCAGTTCCGACTGAACTACCTTCCGAGTATCAGGGTCACGGGCCTGCAGCCGAAGTACTCATGGCCGATTCCCATGAAAGCCCCCTCGGGACTGGTCGGAACGAGCGTGAGTTCGGAGAATCATCCGACGCTCGTCGTCAGCACCATCGTTCTTCCAGTCGACGCACTCACCAGAGCAACGTCGAGGTGTTTCGCACACCCGTCCTCAACTTGGCTGCAGCCGCCAGGATAGCTGATTCTCTCCAGCCGACTGATTCGGAGGCTGGAAGAGGAATCGAGCAGATCCGTGCCTTGTTACATACGGCGCAGCAGCAAAATTCGGCGGTCTCCCGGTCGCACAACAGGATCCACAACAGTTCCGTTCAAGCGAACACGCATCGGTCGGTTTTCAGTCCCGACTCTCACCAGCGACGCAGAGGGGGCAGCCGTTCCAGGGACCCGAGTCGGAGTCCGCTTTCCATTCGGTCCCACCCTGAAGATTGTCGCCGTTCGCGTACTCCTCCGCGGAGTGGGCCTTACGGACCCCGGCATTACGATGATCGTCATTCGGGCGGTGGCGCGCATGATCCAAGGCCTGATGCAAGAGGGTACATCACTCACAAGAAGGTCGATAGAAGTCGAGCCCACCGTGATGGTCACGATAGAGACCGTCCGAGTGGAAGCAGGACCGTTGTTTCTGGCCCCGAGTGCTTCAGTCGGGCCATCCGCTCAGCTCACATCCCTCCCAACTTCCGATTGGCGACGGGAATCAGCAAATTCACAGGAGAGTCCAAACCAGAAACTTGGTTGGACGACTACAGAGTGGCGGTCCAGATCGATGGCGGAGATGACCATGTCGCCATGAAACATATCCCACTAATGCTCGACAGTTTGGCGCGAGCTTGGCTAAACCAGTTAGCTCCGTCAAGCATCTACAGTTGGGTAGATCTGGCCCGAGTCTTCATCAGGACCTTCGAGGGAACGTGCAAACGCCCTGTTGGTCTCATAGAGCTTCAGCACTGAGTCCAGAAGCAAAACGAGCCCTTGCGCGATTTCATCCAGCGCTGGACGACCCTCTACCACACGGTGGAGAATGTCACAGAGCACCAAGAAGTCTGCGCCTTCAAGGCAGGCGTTCGGTACAGCGATCTGTACCTGAAGTTTGGTCGGACAGGCGACATCTTCATGAGCAAGATGATGGAGATAGCCGCGCGCTATGCAAATGGCGAAGAGCAGGACCGCATACGTAGCGACAAGCATAAGTCAGTCGCCGACGGAGATGGGAGCAACACTCGGAAGCAGAAAACAGAAAGCTCAATCCACTCCGCAAGCAGAGGCGGCAGCCATTACAAATGCTAAGTTCAAAGGCAAGGGGAAAGCACAACACACCCCTAAGAAGAGACAGTCAGGAAATTCCATCCTAGATCAACCGTGCCCAATCCACACGAAGACGGATGAAGAAGGCAATGTCATATTGCCGAAGCATACCACTCGGCAATGTCGCCTCCTGATCCAAGGATTCGGTGAAGGACAGCCGAGTGAGAAAGACGCCAAGCAAGATGATGAGGACAAGGAGGATCCGTTCCCTCAGGTCCATGCAACGTTGATGATTTTTGGTGATGTGGAAAGCAAGAGTCGACTGAAGCTGGTCAACAGAGAGGTAAACATGGCAACCCCATCCACTCCCACGTTCCTCAAGTGGTCACAGACTGCAATCACCTTTGATCAGTCAGACCACCCAACACACGTACCCACCCCAGGGAGGCAAGCTCTGGTCGTCGACCCGGTGGTGGAAGGAGTTAGGCTTGAATATCATGTACGCCGATACTCTCAAAGGAATGGGCATTCCGATGTCCAGACTTAGCGAGAGCAGTATGCAATTCCATGGAGTCGTCCCAGGAAGAAAGGCCAAATCACTCGGGCAGATTGCGTTGGAGGTCGTTTTCGGCTCTGACAAGAACTTCCGCAAAGAGAAGTTAACATTCGAGGTAGTAGACTTCCAGAGTGCATACCATGCGATTCTGGGCCGTCCGGCATATGCGCGTTTCATGGCCCGTCCATGTTACCTCTATTTGAAGCTGAAGATGCCCGGTCCCAAAGGCGTGATTACTGTCACACGCAATCGGCAACGGGCTGAGGAGTGTGTGCAGCAAGGGTTGAGAATTGCAGATCATCATATGGCTGTACTCGAGTTGGATGAGTACGAGAAGACCGCCGACCCCGCTGACCTGATGCGTTCAAAGAAGCCAGCTTCCGAGTCCACATTCCAGTCGGCGGGAGACATGAAGAAAGTAAGCATCCGCCCGACGGATGCCACTGCCGCCCCAACAAACATCTCCACCACCCTTGATCCAAAATAGGAAGCCGAGCTCACCCAATTCCTCCGTGAGAACTAGGACATTTTTGCATGGAAGCCTGCTGACATGCGAGGTGTACCCAGGGAGTTGGCTGAGCACCGACTGCATGTGGATCCCTCCGCTCGGCCCGTCCGAGAACGCCTGCGTCGGTCCACCACGCACAAGAGGAAAGCAATCGGAGAGGAGGTGGCTAAACTTTTGGCAGCCAACTTCATTCGCGAGGTACACCACTCCGAGTGGCTCGCTAATGTTGTCATGGTGCCCAAGAAGGACAAGTCTCTCCTTATGTGCATCGATTTCAAGCATCTCAATAAGGTCTGTCCGAAAGATCACTTCCCGCTCCCCCGCATTGATCAAATCGTTGATTCGACTGCGGGTTGCGAGTGCTTATCCTTCCTTGATGCCTATTCGGGCTATCATCAGATCCGTCTGTATGGTCCAGATGAATTAAAAACAGCCTTCATCACCCCATTCGGGTGCTTCTGTTACATCACTATGCCATTCGGTTTGAAGAATGCAGGAGCAACTTTTATGCGCATGATCCAAAAATGCCTACTAGACCAGATCGGTCGAAATGTGGAGGCATATATGGATGATATCGTCATCAAGTCACGCAAAGGTTCTGACCTGCTGACTGACTTGGCAGAAACATTCGCCAACCTACGTAGGTACGATATCAAGCTCAACCCAGCCAAGTGTTCATTCGGCGTTCCCAGTGGGAAGTTACTCGGTTTCTTCGTTTCCGTACGAGGGATCGATGTCAACCCCAAAAAGATCGGGACCATTGTTCGAATGGAGCGGCCGGTAAGAGTACATGATGTTCAAAAGCTCACAGGTTGCCTAGCGGCTTTGAGCAGGTTTATCGCTCGACTCGGCGAGAAGGCGTTACCTCTGTACCGACTCATGAAGAAGTCAGATACCTTCAAGTGGACAGACGAAGCCCAAATCGCATTCGACAACCTCAAAGCCCTGCTTTCCACCCAACCGGTTCTTACTGCACCGTTCAGTAAAGAACCCCTTCTTTTGTACATCACGGCTACAAATCAAGTCATCTGCACCGTTCTGACAATCGAATGCGAAGAAGAATGCAAAGCGTACAAGGTTCAGCGGCCAGTATATTATGTTTCCGAAGTCCTGACTCCTTCCAAGCAGAGGTATCCCCATTATCAGAAGCTTATTTATGGGATCTACATGACTGCAAAGAAGGTGGCTCATTATTTCCAAGACCACTCGGTATCTGTCATATCTGATGCTCCATTGTCGGAAATTCTCCACAACCGGGATGCATCAGGCCGAGTGGCAAAGTGGGCAATGGAGATGCTATACTGCACATCAAGTTCGAAGCCAAGAAAGCTACAAAGTCTCAAGCTCTTGCTGATTTCATAGCGGAATGGGTAGAACAACAGCAACCGACTCACATCTACTCGGCTCATTGGACCATGTTCTTCGATGGGTCCAAGATGTTGAATGGCTCCGGCGCCGGCGTAGTGCTCATATCCCCGAAAGGTGATAAATTCAAGTAGGTCTTGCAGCCATTTTGATTCTTCCAACAACGAAGCAGAGTACGAAGCTCTCCTTTACGGGTTACGCATGGCCATCACACTCGGCGTCCGTCGCCTGATGGTCTATGGCGACTGAGATCTAGTGGTTAATCAAGTAATGAAGGAGTGGGATGTAAGGAACCCCACTATCACTAGTGGGGACGGGGCCTTTAGCCCCGGCCCGTAAGGGGCTTTAGTCCTGGTTCACCAACCGGGACTAAAGGGGCGGGACTAAAGGCCTAACCTTTCGTCCCGGCCCTCTTACAAGCCGGGACTAAAGGTGCTCCACGTGGGCGCCTCGTAGCGCCCCAGGGGCAGGCCCTTTAGTCCCGGTTCGTTACACGGATCGGGACTAAAGATTTTCATATTTTGCTGGGTTTTGGGTTTTTTTTGAATGAAATTATTTTTGGGTTTTAGGGTTTTAGGGTTTAGGTGTTCGGGAGATTAACGTGATGCCTCGTTTGGTGTTCGGGAATTAGTTTTCATATAATTTAAATAGAAATAATTATGCATATATATATATATAAGATTAACTTATCTTACAAGCGATCATATATATACAATTATAAGGAGATCTGAATTATTGGGACTAGAGCCCGTCTATTCGATTACATGGACGAACATCAGTAATGGCCCTTAGCTACACTAAATCGTCCTTTGTCTTCTATAGCTTCCGTCCTCAGAAATCCCGCAAGCTCCTCTGCAACAGCAATCGCGCGTTGCTCTGGTAGGACCTTCGTCCTCATGGCCGTGTGCTATATAAGAAGAGGAGATGAATATGAATATCAATCATGATAACAAAGAATGACGGGTAAAAATAGAGGTGTGAATGTTCATTCCTTACGTCGAATATGTGATCCTTGAACTCAGAGGTAAACGTGCGAATGGTCTCGCAAACATAGTATCAGCATAGATGCGTTCCCCGTGGCTGCTGGTCGCACTTTACGAGAATATAATATATATAATCAAAATAATAATCTAGCATCATAAATGTATTAAAAATTAATAGAAGTATATCATACTACTACTTACCTGAGCCGCTCTAAAGGTCAGCTTCTGAGGAAAGTTACCGGGAGTCACGCACTTGAACCGCTTCCAAACCCTGCCCGACAAGGATAATGATTTGCTAAGTTTTTCATTAATTGATATATCAGAAAATCGTCGAAAGAGACCGATAGAGCGCAAGAATGATTAAAATTACCCTTGGAGCATGTCCTGCAGGCTTTGGAACTGTTCCAAGGGTCTCGATAATGGGTCAAAGGCATCAACTCTTCCCTTATCAATTTGAATGTCCAACAGAATCCAATGGAAGCCGCACATGTGTATATATATATATATATCTGTGTGTGTGTGTGTGTGTGTGTGTGTGTGTGTGTGTGTTAGTAACTTATCAATTACACTTATAAGTGAATGGACACAACAGAGTAAAGACCCTCACCTGAAGTTGTATGGAAACAGTATGTGGTCACAGAAATTTTGATCTATTAGAAACCTTAGAAGGTTTTCCTCCGTCTCCTTGGGTTTGTCAGTTAGCGTCGCTATATGTATTTTATCTGGGTCAATAAACCCAATATTTAGGATGCTCTTACTTTTACAATCTAGAATCTTCATTCTGCATAATAGAGTACAAGTCATATATAGACAATGAATTGAAATAACTAAACAAGTTATATGTAGACAACGAATTGAAAAACTTACAAACAATAGCAACTCATAAGCGATTTGTCGAGGGCGTCGCCATTGTACATCTGGAAGAGTTCATGAAAGTCGATATGGATTTCTTCGGAGCGGCCGTAGTACTCCCGTGGGACACTCAGCATGATCATCGTTCTCCCATTCTTTGATTCACTTAAGTACCATTTATGCAAGTAACGCATATTTGTTGGGAGATCATCTTTGCTGACCAAAGGCTCTCCCATGACAAACTGTGGCTTAGGGGCTACCACAGCCTTGGGTATCCTGTCGTCTTGGGAAGCCAGCAAATCTTAAACCGAGATACCACATTCATCCGCCAACTCCTTTGCTCTTTCAAAATCTTGCCCCTGCATCGGAGGGGTAACATTCTCGGTTAACACCTTGAGGGGTGGGATCGACTGTTTGGCCTGTTGTCCAAGCTGAGGAACGTCTGATTTTTTCTTGCTAGTAGTTGAACTTGACTTGCTCCCACTTGCACTTGCACGTGAGCTGCTCTTTCTCACTTCCTTCTGCAATGTAAGTGTATAGTCATCAGGCTTATAGTGTAAGTCATACTGTGATGGAAGGGTTATGAAGTCTTTTGCCCATGCTATTTGCTTCTCGGTGTATTCCGGGCGGGGCTCGGATTTCTTCTTTTTCATCTGTGCATCATGTCGTTCCTTTGCTATCCTGGCGTTTTCCTCGGGGGTACGCTCATAAGGTCTGATAGGAAGATTAGCATGAGGTACCTTTGGGAGGGGCGACAGTTTGCGCTTTGGGGAGCTCCGTCGCTTAGAAATCATCGACGGAGCGTTCTTGCTGGCACGCTTCCGCTTAGTATCATGTGCGGGCGGCAGCGGAGACGGACGACCCAAGTCCGGCGGCGGTGATCGAGATGGACTCGTGTTGTGCTGGCCGACGTCATGTGGATGGCTTGGAGGTAATGGAGGTGTAGGTGACCTGCGACGACTCGGAGGCGGTGTTGTCCTTGGGGCCGAGCCTGGAAGCTTGATGTAGTTCTTGTCCCATAGGATGACTCCACCCAGTACTTCTCCGAGTGTCCTCTCATCTTCGGGTCCAGCTATGTCGAGCTCCATATCATTAAACCCCGTCATGATTTCATCCACCCCGACTTTAGCAAAGCCAGCTGGAATCTCACGGCCATGCGAGCGTGCATCAGGGCCAGAAGGTAAAGCTTGTCCGACGGCCACCTTCATGGATATGTTCTTGAATTTCTGATGGAGTTCACATGATGTTGACTCCTTGATTCCATCCACAGGGTAGCCGGGACCGCCCTCTATCATTCTTCGTTCATCGTTGGGCGGGGCCTCAGATTCAGCCATGCTGCTTTTCCGCTTAGATGGGGCGCCGGTAATATCAAGTGCAGGATCTTCCTGGCGCGGTACTCCTCTAAGCTCATCAATCTGCTTCTGTTGCTTGTTAATCCTGGCAAGCAACTGGTTGAACTTGTCATTCTCCTCATCCTGCTGCCGCTTCTTTGCTCTCTCTCGGCTTCTGTAAGTGTCTTGGTCTCTGGCAAACCCAAGCCACCACGGGTAAGAAGGACCGAAGCCTCGCGTTCGTCCTCCATGTTCGTCATTGCCGAGGACCAGTGTGAGCAAATCTTTATCTCTATCTGCACTGAACTTTCTTTGTCCCTCCTTAATTTCTTTCACTATCCTTTTCCAATTCTCCCTGGGTATCCTAAGATCGTCATTGCAGATGAGGTCCCCTGTTGTTTCGTCGTACGACCCACCATGCGCAAGGAACCAATTTCTTGCTCTCAATTCCCACTCATCACGGAGTGGTTCAGGTACGATGCCTTTATCTATCAGATCTTGCTCTTTCTTATCCCACTTTGGGATGGCAATATCATAGCCCCCTGGCCCCAGCTTGTGGTGATATTTCTTCTTGTCGGCATTTATCTTGTTCTTTTCTGATAATGCCTGGGCATCTTCTGACTCCTTGTACTCTTGAAATGCCTTCCAGTGATTCGCCTGCTTGGCTAGATACCCCTCGAATACTGGCACTTTCTTTGTCTTCAGATAGTTTTTCCATAGCTTCTTCTTCCAGCTATGGAACAGTTCGGCCATCTTCTTCAGAGTCTACTGCTTGACTTTGGCCCACAGTTTGTCTGCGGCGTCTTCATTCTCACATTCTGGCAGGTTGAAATGTGACATGAGATCATTCCAAAGATTATCTTTGTACCTTTCGGCGACATAGTCACTATCGGCTGCCCCTTTGCGCTTGTTCCACTCCCGAACGCTGATCGAGACGTGATCCCTAACGAGAACTCCACATTGCTTCTTGAATGTGTCAGCAGCATTCTTAGGAAGCTTGGGTTCGCCCGTAGGAAATATCACCTCAAATGTGTAATGCGTCCGTGCATCCAACTTTCTAGTCGGGCCTCGTTTCGTAGTTTTGCTCGATGTGGAGGCCTAAGAGGGAGAAACATTCGTCAAATGAATGTATATGTATACAATATAGAGCTATCTCCAATATTTTTCACATATTACAAGTGATTGTCGAACTTCATATGTATACCTCACCGGACTTCTCCTCTTCACCGGCTTCTCCATCAGTGGAGCTATCACCTTCTCCGTCATTGAACCTATCTCCTGCCCCATCGGCTTCATCTTCGTGTCGCTCGACCTCCATTCCAACATCCTGGTTTAGATATAACGACGGAGATTCAGCTGGTTCAACGTCGGGGTCGTCTTTGATTATATCTTTGAGAAGTTCTTCCTCTTCGAGGTTCCTGATATGTGGATCCATAGTTCTACAAAAAAATGGATTCTCTTAACCTTTGTACCAAAAAATAATTATTCTATCAGGAACTCCGTTCCAAAACAACTTAAGTCCCGGGTCGTGGCTCCACCCGGGACTCCTAGATTTCTGCATAGTATTCAAAGTAGGAGTACTTTTCCAATTTGAGCATTCAATAAGCAAAACCAAATCGTAAAATAAAGTAGTATTCAAATTAGCATGCATTCAATTATAAGCTAATACATCATCACTTTTGTCCGTACATCGTCGAATAATATCACTAATACTCCTCGAATACTATCATACATATAGCATCACTAATACATCTAGAACCGTAGCGCCCGACGGGTATCGGCGCGATCGGTGGACACCCAAAGAGAAGGAACCATCACAGGATCATAGCTCCAGTGAGATCCCCGAAGAACCTGCAAGGTATGCTCGAACCTGCCCTCCAACGCAACTGATGGGGTTATAGTCCTAGGGTAGGGTCATAGGCCTGCCCTGTAAGTCCTACCCAAGGACTACCCCTCATAAGGGACAAGGCCCTTAGTTAGTTCCGACTGAATTAAGGAGTCCCCATCGTCCAGTCGGCAACATGTCCTCGACCATCCAGTCGGAGACTAGCATTCGGAGAACATCCAACTAACCGACTGGCTGCCACTCGGAACATCGTAACCCCCCTGGAGGGAAACGGTCGTACATTTCCGTGTGCATTTATTAGCATTTAGGACATACGTTACCGGTAACATACGCATTCAATCGCCACTACTCCACCCCTGTACCGGAACCGTTGTGGAGGGCAGCGCACTCTATATAAGCCAGCCTCCCCCTCTGGTGCAGGGGTTAGAAAATCATTGTATTCCATATTCCACTCGACAACAAGCTCCCAGAGCATTGAGACGTAGGGCTATTACCTCCACCATAGAGGGGCCTGAACTCATACAACCTCGCCGTAGCTGGGACTCTGCCTATCCTTTTCGTACCCTACACATCTACTGTCAGGCTTATACCCACGACAGTTGGCGCCCACCGTGGGGCAGGCGTCTGAGCGACTTCCAACGAGTTTGTGACTACTTCCTTTCGTCATGTCGTCCGGTGGAGATTCGAGCATGGGTCTCCAGATCTTCTTCGGCGCTCTCTCCTTCATCGTCGACGATTCGGTGTGGCTTCGGGATGCTCCTCTCGACGTCGAGGCGCTTCCCTGTCGTGGGGCTACGCACTTCCGTGCTGGCGCCCGCGACATTCTTCTTCTCCAGCAGTCGGCTCCGGTGCCGACCTATACCGTCGTCAAGCGCCGCAGCAAGCGGTCCCGCCGTCCGCGACTTCAGCGTTGGGTGCAACACGCCCAGGCGCGCCACAACGCGTCTTCACAAGTGGCGATTCTAGAGTCTGTTGTGGTTGCCCCACTGTCCCAGCACTCGGGCTCGGTTTCGACTGAGTTTCCTTCCGAGTACGCGGGTCGCGGGCCTGCAGCAGAAGTACACATGGCCAACTCTCATGAAGATCCCCGTCAAGCTGGCAGGAACGAGCACGAGATCGGCGATACGTCCGGCGCGCGTCGTCCGCCTCGCCGTTTTGCCAGTCGACACACTCGGCGGAGCAACGTGGAGTTGTTCCGCACGCCCCTCCTCAACTTGGCTGCGGCTGCCAAGATAGCCGATTCCCTCCAGCCGACTGATTCAGAGGCTGGTAGGGGAATCGAGCAGATCCGAGACCTGTTGCACACGACGCAGCAGCAGAATTCGGCAGTCTCCCAGTCGCATAACAGGATCCATAATAGTTCTGTTCATGCGAATATGCATCGGTCGATTCACAGCCCAGGTTCCCATCAGCGGCACAGAGGAGGCAACCGTTTCATAAATCACGAAGATCGCCGCCGTTCACGCACCCCTCCGCGGGGTGGGCCCTACGGGCCCCGACATCATGATGATCGGCGTTCAGTCGGTGACACTTACGACCCAGGGCCCGACTCAAGAGGGCATATCGCCCAGCGGAGGGTCGACAGGGGCCGGGCCCACCGCGATGGTCACGATATTGACCGTCCGAGTGGAAGCAGGGCCATCGTTTCTGGTCCCGAGTGTTTCAGTCGAGCCGTCCGTTCGGCTGACATCCCTCCCAACTTCTGATTGGCAACGGGAATTAGCAAGTTTACACGGGGAGTCCAAGCCAGAAACGTGGCTCGATGATTACCGAGTAGCAATCCAGATCGGAGGAGGAGACGACCATGTCACCATGAAGCACCTCCCTCTGATGCTCGACGGCTCGGCGCGAGCGTGGCTAAACCAGTTGGCCCCCTCAAGCATCTACAACTGGGCAGATCTGGCCCGAGTGTTCATCAGGACCTTCGAAGGGACGTGCAAGCGCCCTGCTGGCCTCGTGGAGCTCCAGCACTGCGTCCAGAAGCAGAATGAGCCCCTGCGAGACTTCATTCAGCGTTGGACAACTCTCTACCACACGGTGGAGAACGTCACCGAGCATCAAGCAGTCTACGCCTTCAAGGCAGGCGTGCAGTACAGAGATCTGTACCTGAAGTTCGGCCGAACAGGCGACATCTCCATGAGCAAGATGATGGAAATAGCGACGCGCTATGCTAATGGCGAAGAAGAAGACCGCATCCGAAGCGGCAAGCACGAAACAGTCGCTGATGGAGATGGGGGCAACACTCGGAAGCAGAAGCAGAAAGCTCCGACTGCTCCGCAAGCAGAAGCTGCAGCCGTAACCAATGCCAAGTTCAAGGGCAAAGGGAAGGCTCAGTTCACCCCCAAGAAGAAAAAGTTCAATAACCCCATCCTGGACCAGCCATGTCCGGTTCATACGAAGATGGATGAAGAGGGCAACCCCATATATGCGAAGCATACCACTCGACAGTGTCGCCTCCTGATCCAGGGGTTCGGCGAAGGGCAACCGAGTGAAAAGGACAACGAACAGGATGAGGAGGATAAGGAGGATCCGTTCCCCCAAGTCCATGCAACTCTCATGATTTTTGCTGACGTTGAGAGCAAGAGTCGACTGAAGCTGGTGAACAGAGAGGTGAACATGGCGACCCCCACCAACCCCAAGTTCCTCAAATGGTCTCAGACTGCGATCACCTCCGACCAATCGGATCATCCGGCACATGTACCCACCCCGGGGAGACAGGCTCTGGTCGTCGACCCAGTGGTGGAAGGAGTTCGACTGCGCAAAGTCCTCATGGACGGCGGCAGTGGCTTGAACATCATGTACGCCGACACACTCAAGGGGATGGGCATCCCGATGTCCAAACTCAGCGAGAGCAGCATGCAGTTCCATGGAGTCGTCCCTGGACGGAAGGCCAAGTCACTCGGCCAGATCACGTTGGACGTCGTTTTCGGCTCCGACAAGAACTTCCGCAAGGAAAAGCTGACGTTCGAAGTGGTCGACTTCTAGAGCGCTTATCACGCAATTCTGGGCCGCCCAGGGTATGCACGTTTCATGGCCCGTCCATGTTACGTATACCTGAAGCTGAAGATGCCAGGCCCGAAGGGTGTGATCACCATCACAGGCAATCGGCAGCGAGCCGAAGAGTGTCTGCAGCAGGGATCAAGAATCGCTGACCAGCAGATGGCCGTCCTCGAGCTTGACGAGTACAAGAAAACAGTCGACCCCGCCGACTTGATGCGCTCGAAGAAGCCAGATTCAGAGTCTGCATTCCAGTCGGCAGGAGAGACGAAGAAGGTCAGCATCCACCCGACAGACGCCACTGCTGCCCCGACAACATCTCCACCACCCTCGATCCTAAATAGGAAGCCGAGCTCACCCAATTCCTCCTTGAGAACTGGGACATCTTCACATGGAAACCCTCTGACATGCCAGGTGTACCCAGGGAGTTGGCTGAGCACCGACTGCACGTGGATTCCACCGCTCGGCCTGTCTGAGAGCGCCTGTGCCGGTCCGCCGCGCACAAGAGGAAGGCAATCGGGGAAGAGGTGGCCAAGCTGCTGGCGGCCAACTTCATTCGTGAGGTTCACCACTCCGAGTGGCTTGCCAATGTTGTCATGGTGCCCAAGAAGGATAAGTTGCTCCGAATGTGCATCGACTTCAAGCATCTCAATAAGGTCTGCCCGAAAGACCATTTTCCGCTCCCCCGCATAGATCAAATTGTCGATTCGACTACGGGTTGCGAGCGTCTGTCATTTCTTGATGCCTATTCGGGCTATCATCAGATCCGTTTGTATGGTCCCGATGAGTTAAAAACAGCCTTCATCACCCCATTCGGGTGCTTCTGCTACATCACTATGCCATTTGGTTTGAAAAATGCAGGAGCTACCTTTATGCGCATGATCCAAAAGTGTCTCCTCGACGAGATCGGTCGGAATGTGGAGGCGTATATGGATGATATCATAGTCAAGTCACGCAAAGGTTCCGACCTGCTGACTGACTTGGCAGAAACATTCGCCAACCTTCGTAGGTATGATATCAAGCTCAACCCTGCCAAATGTTCATTCGGCGTTCCCAGAGGAAAGTTACTCGGTTTCTTCGTTTCCGAACGAGGGATCGATGTCAACCCCGAAAAGATCGGGACCATCGTTCGAATGGAGAGGCCGGTCAGAATACACGATGTTCAACGGCTCACAGGTCGCCTAGCGGCTTTGAGCAGGTTCATCAGTCGACTCAGCGAGAAAGCACTTCCTCTGTACCGACTCATGAAGAAATCAGATACTTTCGAGTGGACACACGAAGCCCAAGTCGCATTCGACGACCTCAAAGTCCTACTTTCCACCCAGCCGGTTCTTACTGCTCCCCTCAGTAAAGAGCCCCTTCTTCTGTACATCGCGGCTACAAATCAAGTCGTCAGTACTGTTCTTACAGTCGAACGAGAAGAAGAAGGCAAAGCATACAAAGTTCAGTGGCCAGTGTACTACGTCTCCGAAGTCCTGACTCCTTCCAAGCAGAGGTATCCCCACTATCAAAAGCTTATCTACGGGATCTACATGACTGCGAAGAAGGTGGCCCATTATTTGCAAGACCACTCGGTGTCTGTCGTTTCTGATGCTCCGTTGTCGGAAATTCTCCACAATCGAGACGCGTCAGGCCGAGTGGCGAAGTGGGCGATGGAGATGCTGTACTGCGATATCAAGTTCGAGGCCAAGAAAGCTATTAAGTCTCAAGCTCTGGCTGACTTCATAGCAGAATGGGTAGAACAACAGCAACCGACCCACATCTACTCGGCCCATTGGACAATGTTCTTCGATGGGTCCAAGATGTTGAATGGCTCCGGCGCTGGCATTGTGATCATATCGCCAAAGGGCGACAAACTCAAGTACGTGCTACAGATACACTTCGATTCCTCCAACAACGAGGCAGAGTATGAAGCTCTCCTCTACGGTTGCGCATGGCCGTCTCACTCGGCGTCCGTCGCTTGATGGTCTACGGCAATTCGGATTTGGTGGTCAATCAAGTGATGAAAGAGTGGGACGTCAGGAACCCCACCATGACCACATACTGCAATGCAGTGAGGAAGCTTGAGAAGAAGTTTGAAGGTCTAGAACTTCACCATGTTCCGATACTGAAGAACCAAGCAGCTGATGAGTTGGCAAAACTCGGATCCACTCGGAGACCAGTCCCGAGTGATGTCTGCCTCGAGCACCTTCACCTTCCCTCAGTCAAAGAAGATCCTTTTACAGAGGAACCAGTACAACCAAAGAGTTCAACAGATCCGACTGAAGTCGATGTACCTGCTGTGGTTGATTTGATCATGGAGATTCTTGCTGTCATCCCCGATTGGACTGTGCCGATCATTGCATATATCCTGAGGCAGGAATTACGAGAAGACAAAGTCCAGGCCAGGCAGATAGTCCAAAGGTCGAAGTCATTCACTGTCATTGATGGCCAATTGTACAAGGAAAGCGTTTCAGGCGTTCTTCAATGATGCATCTCTCTAGAGGAAGGGCAGCTGATCCTGGAGGATATTCACTCGGGAACCTGCGGTCATCACGCCTCTTCGAGAGCAATCGTCGCCAAGGCATTCAGGGTTGGTTTCTTCTGGCTGCATGCAAACGAGATGGCTAAAGATATGGTTGACCGATGTGAGGGCTGCCAGTTCTACTCCAACAAGTCCCACAAGTTGTATGAACTTTCTCCGAGTGTGCACTTAACGTCACACTCGGGGACTTAGCTGCGATCCAGAATCGCCTAAGTATGAACTTTCTCCGAGTGTGCACTTAACGTCACACTCGGAGACTTAGCTGCGATCCAGAATCGCCTAAGTATGAACTTTCTCCGAGTGTGCACTTAACGTCACACTCGGGGACTTAGCTGCGATCCAGAATCGCCTAAGTATGAACTTTCTCCGAGTGTGCACTTAACGTCACACTCAGAGACTTAGCTGCGATCCAGAATCGCCTAAGTATGAACTTTGTCCGAGTGTGCACTTAACGTCACACTCGGAGACTTAGCTGCGATCCAGAATCGCCTAAGTATGAACTTTCTCCGAGTGTGCACTTAACGTCACACTCGGAGACTTAGCTGCGATCCAGAATCGCCTAAGTATGAACTTTTTCCGAGTGTGCACTTAACGTCACACTCAGAGACTTATCTGCGATCCAGAATCGCCTAAGTATGAACTTTTTCCGAGTGTGCACTTAACGTCACACTCGGGGACTTAGCTGCAATCACGAATTGCCTAAGTATTAACTTTCTTCGAGTGTGCACTTAACGCCACACTCGGGGATTAGCTGCGATCACGAATAGCCTAAGTACTAAGTTTCTTCAAGTGTGCACTTAACGCCACACTCGGGGACTTAGCTGCGATCCAGAATCGCCTAAGTATGAACTTTCTCCGAGTGTGCACTTAATGTCACACTCGGGGACTTAGCTGGGATCACGAATTGCCTAAGTATTAACTTTCTTCGAGTGTGCACTTAACGTCACACTAGGGGACTTAGCTGCGATCACGAATCGCCTAAGTATTAACTTTCTTCGAGTGTGCACTTAACGCCACACTCGGGGACTTAGATGCGATGCAGAATCGCCTAAGCACCCACATGCCTTCGACTGTATCCTACAGGTACACTCGGGTAATCAACTGACAACTACATGAGTTGCAGACCCTCATTGAGGCTCATGTGGATGTCAAAACAACTGACAACTACATGAGTTGCAGACCCTCATTGAGGCTCATGTGGAGGTCAAAACAACTGACATCTACATGAGTTGCAGACCCTCATTGAGGCTCATGTGGATGTCAAAACAACTGACAACTACATGAGTTGCAGACCCTCATTGAGGCTCATGTGGAGGTCAAAACAACTGTCATCTAAATGAGTTGCAGACCCTCATTGAGGCTCATGTGGATGTCAAAACAACTGACAACTACATTAGTACCAACTCGCCCCAAGTGCGACCTGATAGTCGCACTCGACAACCTAGCGGCGATCCTACCGATCCACTCGGTGACAATACAGATCCAATCGGAAATTCCACGGACCCTCAATGAGGCTCATGCACATGTCTAGACAACTGACATGTTCCGAATGTTTGCCTTTGGCTTCACCATGAAACGCCAAACAAAAATTCGAGTCAAAATTGCAACAGAAGAGCAAAAGATTCGATTCAAAGTTCAACCAAAGATAGTGGCTCGGTGTGGATCAAGCTTACCCACACCGAAACAAGAATGTGACGGCCAACAACAGTGGCCAAGGTTTCTTAAAAATCAACACTCGGACTACCGAGGATCAAGTTTTCTTACGTGTCGTCTGGAGTAGCGCCAGGACTGGAGGGCTCCACGAAGGTGTCCAGGTCGATTCCGTCGGCGATGCGGGTGGCACTTTCAAGGAAGGTTTCCATGAAATCTTCGAATCGAAGTTTCTTCGTGTTGGCGACCTTCAACGCTTTCAGCTTCTCCTCGCGCACCTCCTTACAATGCACTCGGACCAAGGACAGAGCAACATCTGCACCACAGCGAGCCGCCGATTTCTTCCATGACTGCACTCGGTTGGGGACCTCCTCCAGTCGACTCATCAAGTTCTCCATCTCCTGCCGCGACTCATCTTCCAGCCAAAGCTCCTTGTCGATCCGGCCGACGACTTCTCTCAGTCGACCGATGAAAGGACCAACTTTGCCCACGCGAATGTGTGCTGCGAGCAGATCTCGATTGGCGTCCTCGCCGAGTGGAACGTTCTCACGAATCGACCGCTCCACATCAGCTGCTTCAGCTTCAGCGTCAATGCAAAATTCTGCAACAACAGGACAAGCAAACAATAAACGCCGAGTGTGACGCACATACCACAACCACTCGGAAAAAGCAGGACTTACCAGCCAGACGCGTCATCATCTGCCGAGCCCAGTCAGTGACGTATTTCTCCTGCGCTCTGCACCGTTTGTTTAGCACATCCATGTGTCCCATCAGAGTAGTCCTTTGTTTCCCCCATCTTCCCAACTTCCTCAGTCAGCACTTTGTTCGCTTCACGAGCCTCCTCCAACGACTTCTCTTGTTCTGCCAGAACCTCCTTCATACCAGCCATTGCAAGCAGTGCCGCATCCCGCTGACCAGCAAACTGAATCTTCTCCACCCTCAGAGTCTCATATGTTGTCCCCATTTCACAAGTTTTCTGCCAGCCAGCACCAAGAGACAATCAGACAATTCAACAATAAAACTCTAAGTTCTTCAAACCCCTGCCGACGCAAGCAGTCGACAGCGGCCTCGGGGACTACACCCAGTGGGTTCACTAAGAGTGACCCCATTGGCATGCAACTCAAGCAGGCCCGCCCTACTGAGATACATGTTACCACCTATGCCTACGAGGCTCATACTACCCGACCTGAGTAAAATTACTCTCGGAGACTCTTACAGTAAGTGCACCCCGACTGCCACAACTGTTTGCAGTCGACCATATTATTTCCAGATTTGACCAAGGCAAAGACAATATGTATAAAGACAACTGCCGGTGCAAGCACTCGACAGAAGTCTCGGGGAATACACCCACTGGGTTCACTCAGAGTGAACCCATTGCAAACATCATCCGATAACCGAGAACACCCAGTGGGTTACAAGAGAAAAGTAAATACTTACTAGCCCACTTACTCGGATATCTTCCCGCAGCTCCAAACTCCGCTGGTACACGGATGCAATGGAGTCGTATGCTTTTTTGGCTTCTCCCGCCATCAGCTCCGCCTGCACCATGGCCCCCTTGGCCGCTCCCACTTGCTCCTCCGGGAGACGTTGGATGTTGAACTCGACATTCGATGAGCCTGGCATCGTTGGAAGTTCCTAGGGCATCCCAAGACCCGCTCCGGTAGGTTCATCAGCCACCAACACCATTTCAGTCACCGGCATCGCCTCAGTCGGCAGCACGTCTGCGGCGAGAGCAGTGACTGGCGGAGCAGCCTCAAGAACAGGCTCCGCGGCTTGCTCAGGTCTCCCCTGGTCGGCCTCGTCCATGCAAATCGCCCCTGATAGACCGAACGGCACGAGATCTCAGAAAAAGAAAGAGGCAAGACTTAAGATAGAATTCGCGACACGATAGTATAACACTCTCGGAGTCTCTACAACGCACCTGGCTAGGACGAGACGACGTTGTCCACATCCATAGGATCATCCTCCTGGCGCGCCGGAGAGGTGGCAGAGGTGGCAATCCTGTCAAGTGAAATTCATTCGACCTTGAAACAGGAGTTCGACCGAATATCATAAGAAGTTGGAGGAACAGAACACTTACGTCGAGGTGACAGGAACGACGACCCTTATCTGCGGCAAAGCCTTCCGAGGTTTAGACCCACTCGGCTTGGCCACCTTGGAAGGCTGACCCACGGACTCGACAGCAGCGTCCCTGGCCCTCTTGGTGCTCCGAGCACTCGGAACCACGGGAGCAGCAGGCGGAGCACTCGAGGATGCCAGAGGGGCTGAGGGAACCGCAGGTTCATGTCGGCACTTGGTCCGGTGCTCTGGCAGCGGAGATGGCGAGTCCTGCTCTTCATCATCCTCCTCTTCTTCACCAGACTCCTCCTCCGTCTCCCCACTGTCGGAGACATACTCGCCGCTCTCCACACTGCCCTCCTGGCTACCTTCTTCCTCTTCCTCGTCCGGGTCCCCGTTCGAGACAGGAGAAAACCAGTTGGTCCACTTCTGCGTGAAATACAGTCGGCGACATCAAACGACAGGTAGAGGTTCAAGAAAACGACGAAACTAAAACAGATACGTGAACTCGACAAATGGTACTCACCTGGTTCGGAGGAGGATTGTCCGTGCTGAAAGCCCTCACTCGTCGAGACCCTCTGGGGTTCTCACAGGCGCCTGTGATCTGGAGCACCCACGACGCCATCTTCTCCTCGGTCACGCTCAAGACGTTGGTCCGAGTGGAGTCTTCGGGCCCCGTGTAGTGCCACATGGCGTGGTCGCGAGCCTGCAGTGGTTGTATGCACCGACCAAGGAAAGTATCCAGCAAATCCATGCCGGTGACTCCCCTTCTGACGACGTCTACGAGTGCGTCGACCAGGGGCTGGATGTCGATCTTCTCCGCCTTCGTAAGCGCGAGCTGCTTAGGTGGAGCGGGACGATCTAAGCTAAAAGGAGGCAACCCTGTCGAGGCATTCGGGCATGCAACGTCTTGGCAGTAGAACCACGTCGACTGCCAGTTCCTAACCGACTCACTCAGCTGAAGAGCAGGATAACTACTCTGACTCTTTTTCTGGAAACCTAAGCCTCCGCAGAGTTGGAGAAGATGCGTTTTATCATCTGACTGACTGAGTCGTTTGATAGTTTGAGATCCAGCAGAGAATATATGTTTGAACAACCCCCAGTGGGGAGGGCAGCCGATGAAGCACTCGCACATAACTATGAAAGCAGAGAGATGGGCAATAGCATTCGGGGGAAAGTGGTGAAGCTGTGCCCCGAAGTGGTTCATAATGCCCTTGAAGAAAGGATGCGGGGGCAGAGAGAAACCTCGATAGACATGGCTGAGCAGCAAGACACGCTCCCCCTCCCGGGGCGCCGGCTCGACCTCATTCTCCGCCGGCAGCCTCCAAGACTTGTGCACGATCATCCCGTGCTCCACCAGCCGCAGCAGATCCCCCTCCGTCACCGTGGAGGGGAGGAAGTCGCCTTGGATCCACCCCGCCGGCAACGGCCGCTGCCGCCGCTGAGCAGGAGCCGCCGCCTTCCCCTTCTTCTTCCTCACCTCCATCTTGCTGGTCTGACCCTTGGTCATGGCGGAAGCGATGAATCCACGGAGAGGAAGGAAGAGTGGAGAGGTTAGGTGCGCTGGAGGCGGCGAGGAGGACGAAGCAAAGGCAAAAGATCCGGCGGGCGTAACGAAAAACCCTCACCGCTGGGATTTAAATAAGGTTCCGACTGGGCCGCTGGCAGGTGGCCCCGAAACCTTATCCCCCGACCGACCACAGCGATATCAGTGGAGAAGTTGAAGGCGCGAGAATCGAGGCGTCAGGCACTACTCGAGCGCGCTAGCGTCATCCCCGCTGAGCGTGCGGAAACCGAAATTTGAGGATCCCGGAAAATCCGCTGCTGTCAGTTGACTGGTCACGTCAAGAGATACCCTGGGAGCACTCGGTTTCCGACAGTTTGTTCCACAAAGATTTCCACTCGGATCGTTGGTCAGAGAAGATAAAATGGATCGAGGCAGACAATGCCAAAGTCGCATCCGTTCCAGTCGGATCCAAACTTCAAGCATCGCTTCGTCGTTCCAACCCCAATCCATTCGGGGACTAATGATGGGGTTATAGTCCTAGGGTAGGGTCATAGGCCTGCCCTGTAAGTCCTACCCAAGGACTACCCCTCATAAGGGACAAGGCCCTTAGTCAGTTCCGACTGAATTAAGGAGTCCCCATCGTCCAGTCGGCAACAGGTCCTCGACCATCCAGTCGGAGACTAGCATTCGAAGAACATCCAACTAACCGACTGGCTGCCACTCGGAACATCGTAACCCCCCTGGAGGGAAACGGTCGTACATTTCCGTGTGCATTTATTAGCATTTAGGACGTACGTTACCGGTAACGTACGCATTCAATCGCCACTACTCCACCCCCTGTACCGGAACCGTTGTGGAGGGCAGCGCACTCTACATAAGCCACCCTCCCCCTCTGGTGCAGGGGTTAGAAAATCATTGTATTCCATATTCCACTCGACAACAAGCTCCCAGAGCATTGAGACGTAGGGCTATTACCTCCACCGTAGAGGGGCCTGAACTCATAGAACCTCGCCGTAGCTGGGACTCTGCCCATCCTTTTCGTACCCTACACATCTACTGTCAGGCTTATACCGACGACAGCAACCATGTAGCGACGGACGTGCTCATCCTCCTCGCTGACACGGTGACGTACCACCTCCGCGGTGTCCGGAAGCCTCGTCACCCTCACTGGCCCACGCGACCGCCACCAAACAAGGATCGGGTCAACGACGGGCTGGCTCCTCACCAACGTACGCCCCCCGGAAGGTAGCACCTCCCAATACCAGCCGGGCGGAGCCCAGTCCCGGACAGGGCCCCTCTGATCAAGCAGGTATCCTCCGCCGAGTCGACGACGAGGATGCGGGATAGGCATCGTAAAATGAACTAAAAAAATAAACTAGTTCTATTAATTTTCTTGCTAAAAATAAACTATTAACACTTAAGCATATACAATAGCAAAATTAAACTATTAACACTTAAGCATATACAATAGCAAAATTAAGCAATAATCTAAGAAACACTATTAACACTTAAGCATATACACTATACAATAGCAAAATTAAATGACAAAAAAAATATTTCTTCTTCTTGTAACCCTAAACTAATTTTTCCTCTTCTTCTATTTCTCCTCTTCTTCTACTTCTTCTTCTACTTCTACTTCTCCTCTTCTTGTAGTACTTCTCCTCTTCTCTTCTTCTACTTCTCCTCTCCTCTTCTAATTTTTTCTCTTCTTCTACTTCTCCTCTTCTTCTATTTTTCCTCTTCTTCTCCTCTCCTCCTCTTATTATTCTCCTTTTTCTTCTTTTCTTCTCCTCCTCTTCTTATTTTCATTTTTCCTAATCTTATTTTCTTATTTTTGTTCATATTTCTTCTTCTTGTAACCCTAACCTAATTCTAAATATTACTAACCCTAATAATCTAGCACAAACCTAATAACGATAGGAACTAAATGACAAAAAAATCTTTTTCTTTTTCTTATTTTCTTCTCCTTTTTCTTCCTTTCTTCTCCTTTTTCTTCTTCTCTTCTCCTTTTTCTTCTTTTCTTCTACTGGTCGGAGTGTTGGGGAGGAGGGGGCGGGGGGCTTACCGGCCGGAGGTGTCGACGGCGCGCGGCGAGGAGGACGGCGGCGCGCGGCGAGGAGGGCGGCATGCGGCGAGGAGGAGGACGACGACGGCGAGGAGGACGGACAGGCGGCGGCGAGCAGGACGTCGGGCAGCCTGACGGCGTCGTCGAGATCGTCGCTGTGCCGCGCTGGGCAGGAGAACGAGAGGAAGAAGAAGAGAAATGGACGATTTGGGTTGGAAGTTTTCAAAGTCGCGCTTATATAAGTGGATCTTTAGTCCCGGTGCGTGGCTCGAACCGGGACTAAAGACCCCTTTAGTCCCGGGTGGAGCCACGACCCGGGACTAAAGCCCCTCGTTTCCCGCCTCCGCGCGTGCCGAAAAGGGGTCTTTAGTCCCGGGGCGTGGCTCCAACCGGGACTAAAGGTGATCTGTAGTCCCGGGGCATGACTCCAACCGGGACTAAAGCCCCTCCTCGGCTGTACGATAAGTTTAGTCCCACCTCGCCCAGCGAGGGGTACTAACACTTGTTTATAAGCCTCGTCGCACCTTCTCCATCGAGCTCCTCTCTAAAGCAGGCTTACGGGACTAAACTCATTGAAAATTGTAACTATATTAGAAATTATAGGGAAAATTCAATCTAAATTCAAATGAGAATTTAGATTGAATTTTCTCTATGATTTCAAATATAGTTTCATTTTTTTCTATTTTCATAATTAATAATTTTGACTATCCAAACTATTATCTATTTTGTTATTTTCAATTAAAAACTATGTTTATTAAAAATTCTTTTTGCATATTTGAGAATTTGACAAAACTATGATAATGAGAAGTGTTTCAAATTGAATAAATAATGCAAAACTATTTTTTATTTTCACAATTAATAATTTTGACTATCCAAACTATTATCTATTTTGTTATTTTCAATTAAAAACTATGTTTATTAAAAATTCTTAGCAGCAACTATTTTGTTATTTCCATAATTAATAATTTTGACTATCCAAACTTTTATTAGAGGGCTACGACAAAAACTGGATGCAGTTCGCGTACAAAACGGACAATCTCTCTCGAACTAGAAGCGTTTCGAAGGAGAACTCATCTCTTACAAAGGGATTTCATTTTTTGAACTTATTTGAACTCCATACTTTTTTGTGTTCAAAATGCACCATTCAAAGGCACATCACAAAATTTCAACAATTTCTGACTTCATTTGGTATATTTCGTGCATTTACTTATTTTTTTTGAGCTAGTTGACCCTGAAATTGAAAAGCACTACAAATGAAGTCTGAAAATGTTGAAAGTTGGCATGCTATCATCATTTCACCCACATAGCATGTGTTAAAAAGTTGAGAGGGCTACGACAAAAACTGGATGCAGTTCGCGTACAAAACGGACAATCTCTCTCGAAGTAGCAGCGTTTCGAACGAGAACTCATCTCTTACAAAGGGATTTCATTTTTTTGAACTTATTTGAACTCCATACTTTTTGTGTGTTCAAAATGCACCATTCAAAGGCACATCACAAAATTTCAACAATTTCTGACTTCATTTGGTATATTTCGTGCATTTACTTTTTTTTTTGAGCTAGTTGACCCTGAAATTGAAAAGCACTACAAATGAACTCTGAAAATGTTGAAAGTTGGCATGCTATCATCATTTCACCCACATAGCATGTGTTAAAAAGTTGAGAGGGCTACGACAAAAATTGGATGCAGTTCGTGTACAAAACGGACAATCTCTCTCGAAGTAGGAGCGTTTCGAACGAGAACTCATCTCTTACAAAGGGATTTCATTTTTTTGAACTTATTTGAACCCCATACTTTTTGTGTGTTCAAAACGCACCATTCAAAGGCACATCACAAAATGGACAATCTCTCTCGAAGTAGAAGCGACCCCTACAACAAGAGACGACATTCTTCTTCTCTCATATATGATGGACACTAGCTCACCTAATTTTTCAACCGTCGATGATGGTCGCTACTCCTACTTCACCTAGTGCATAACCAATATCTAGCACAAGGAGAAGAAGGAGAAGCGACCCCCACAACAAAAGTGGGTCCGCGGCACGCCACGTGGTTCCGCTGCACGCCACATGGTTCTGCTGCACGCCACGTGGGACTAATGGTCTTTCATTTTTAAATGACTGTTTTAATCAAAAACAGATCTGTTACAAAAGGGATTTCATTTTTTGAACTTATTTGAACTGAAGACTTTTTGTATATATATGTGGTCGAAATGCATGATACCATGAAGTTAGAAAGGGCTAAACCATTCAAAAGTAGCAAATGAAGTTAGAAAGGGCTAAACCGTTCAAATTTGGAAACTATAATGGCACAAACAGAAACTAGACATATATAAATTGGTCCAAGAAGTACATGATACTAGTCCAAACAGTACATAATAATAGCTACCATAGATATATATACAAGTGTTCGACGTTCAGAACACTACTCGTCTGAATCATCTAAATCAGAATGTCCACCTTCCTCGAGGTGACGCTGGCCATAGTGGACGACTCGAATCTTGCGGTACAACTCGTATGAAACGTATGCATCTTTTGCTGCATACTCAATGTTGATATCATCAAGTGGGCCCTTCTCCCAAAGTTTGTGCTCAGACTTTGGGAAACTGGTCTTCATATCAGCATATGAATCGTCGATCAAGGCAACTGCCATATGAGCCATCGAAGTCCTGTCATGTCGAAGCTTGAAATCGTTTGGAGATCAACGAGGCAACCAGCTGGTATCTCAATACCGAAGTTGTGCCTCATCTTCAGCTTGTCGTTCCTTATGTCAACGGAAGCAAAAGTGATGCCGCTGCGAAGGAAGTCCATGAGTTCTGGACAATGCTTGTCACTCCTGCAACAGAAACAAATTAAAATGGAACAAATGTTACATACTACTGCAATAAGGAAACATGTTTCACTACAACTAAAGAGAAAATTATCTTTAGGATTCAAATAGAACATATGCAATGGAACCTAGAGAGATCACTATAGCTATCCAATGGAACCTAGAGAGATCACTAGCTATATGCAATTTTCATGACTATGACATATCATATTGCTATCCAATGGAACCTAGAGAGATCACTAGCTATATTCAATTTTCATAACCTTGGATCAAAGAACACCGCATAAAATTGTATCACTACAACTATGATTTCAATGGAACATATTGAACCAATACGATTTTTCAGATTGTGGAACACTATTCCAATCAGATTGTGTTCCCTTCAACTAATCAAAATTGTTTCACTACAACTATTTGAAGCGAACCAACTATGATTCCAATGGAACATATTAAACACTAGTTGATTCCAATACGATTTTTCAGATTGTGGAACACTATTCCAATCAGATTGTGTTCCCTTCAACTAATCAAAATTGTTTCACTACAACTATTTGAAGCGAACCAACTATGATTCCAATGGAACATATTAAACACTAGTTGATTCTAATACGATTTTTCAGATTATGGAACACTATTCCAATCAGATTATGTTCCCCTTCAACTAATCAAAATTGTTTCACTACAACTATTTGAAGGGAACCAACTATGATTCCAATGGAACATATTAAACACTAGTTGATTCTAATACAATTTTTCAGATTATGGAACACTATTCCAATTAGATTGTGCTCCCCTTCAACTAATCAAAATTGTTTCACTACAACTATTTGAAGGGAACCAACTATGATTGAAACAAATAAACTTACAATGTCATTATCTTGGATCAAAGAAAGCCTCAAAACTTACCTCGCCCATTGGAAGATCAAGACATGGCGTGCGAAGCATAGTTGGATGACGGCAACACCGCGTTGATCGGTCGTGTACTCCAGATCAAGCCCCAAGAACTTCTCATGATCCACTGTGTTGTCAAACCATCGTCCTTCAACTGTTGAAGAAAAAACGGCACCTCCCTGCTCAGGTTCGTGTACACGACATGGATCTTGGTCGTGCCATGTGCGAGCACCTCATGAAAGCTAGTTGGCATGGTGGAAGAAGAGAAGGGAAGAAGAGAGGAGAAGAACAGAGAGGGAGAGCGAGAGAGAAGAAGAAAAAGAGAAATGGCGACTGTACGCTTCGGTTCGTGCTTTTCATCGCCCGAAACGACGCGGGATGCAAACCGTTTGGGTCTTTAGTCCCGGGTTGAGCCACCAACCAGGACTAAAGAGGTATACCAACGGTCGCCACCACTACGGTAGGCCACGTGTTAGTCCTTTAGTCCCGGGTTGAACCACCAACCGGGACTAAAGGGGGATACGAACGGTTGCCACCACCACTGCCCACCGCGTAGCCCTTTAGTCCCGGTTTGGGACACGAACCGGGATTAAAGGCTCCTTACGGGCCAGGACTAAAGCCTCGAGGGAGGCACTGAGAATTGGGGCAACGTGGCCGGGCCTTTAGTCCCGGCCCAGAGGCAGGCCGGGACTAAATGGTCCCGGCCAAAGGCCCGTTTTCCACTAGTGTATGACTGCATACTGCAACGCAATAAGGAATATCGAGAAGAAGTTCGAAGGTCTGGAGCTTCACCATGTTCCCCGACTGAAAAACCAAGCAACAGATGAATTGGTAAAACTTGGACCCACACGGAGACCGGTCCGAGTGATGTCTGCCTCGAGCACCTACACCATCCCTCGGTAAAAGAAGATCCTTTTACAGAGGAACCTGTACAACCGAAGAGCTCAACAGATCAGACTGAAGTCGAGGTTCCCGTTGTGGTTGACTTGATCATGGAGATTCTAGCTGTCATTCCCGAATGGACCGTGCCATTCATTGCATACATCCTGAGGCAAGAGTTGCCGGAAGACGAGGTCCAAGCTAGGCAGATCGTTCGCAGGTCGAAGTCCTTCATCGTCATTGATGACCAGTTATACAGAGAAAGTGTTTCAGGCGTTCTTCAGCGCTGTATCTCCCCTGAGGAGGGACAGTTAATTCTGGAAGAAATTCACTCGGGAACCTGTGGCCATCATGCCTCCTCAAGGGCAATCGTCGCCAAAGCATTTAGAGCTGGTTTCTTCTGGTTGCACGCGAATGAAATGGCAAAAGATATAGTCGACCGTTGCGAAGGTTGTCAGTTCTATTCAAACAAGTCCCACAAGCCAACGTCTGCGCTGAAGACAATTCCTCTTGCTTGGCCATTCGCGGTGTGGGGATTAGATACAGTCGGACCATTCAGAACAGGCCAAGGAGGATTCACCCATCTGCTCGTAGCAGTCAACAAATTTACCAAGTGGATTGAAGCCAAACCTATCAACAAGCTTGATGCCCTTACGGCCATCAAGTTTATCAGAGACATCATCGCCAGATACGGGGTTCCACACAACATAATCACCGACAATGGCACAAACTTTGACTCGGACAGGTTCAAAGGTTTTTGCGCAGGCCAAGGTATCCGAGTGGATTTTGCATCCGTGGCGCACCCCCAAACAAACGGGCAAGCAGAGCAGGCGAATGGACTTATTCTTCAAGGGTTGAAGCCTCGACTCCTGCGAGAAGTTGGACATGCTGCCGGCGCATGGGTCACCGAGCTGCCTTCGATGCTGTGGGGCATCCGCACAACTCCGAATAGATCGACAGGGCGATCCCCGTTTTTCCTCGTTTATGGAGCAGAGGCAGTCCTTCCGAGTGACTTGCTTCACAATTCTCCACGAGTCGAACTCTTCTCCGAAGCAGAAGCAGAGCAAGCCAGGCAAGACGGAGTGGACCTTTTAGAAGAGGAGCGCGAGATGGCACTGATCCATTCAACAATTTATCAACAAGATCTGCGGCGATTTCATGCACGACACGTCAGGAGCCGCACGTTCCAAGCAGGCGACCTGGTGCTCCGAGTGGATCAACAGAGACCACACAAGTTGGCTCCCGCCTGGGAAGGACCGTTCATCATTTCTAAGGTGTTGAACAATGGAGCATATCGACTCTACAACCTCGACAGGGAAACAGACGAGCCACGAGCATGGAATGGAGATCTACTGAAGCGCTTCTACACATAACCGCCGACAGAGACGATGTAAAGAACAAGTATCATCGAAGTAATACAAAGCGGATTAATTTCTTGCCAATTCAAAATTCTTCCGCGTTTACACACTCCGGTCTAAAAATCTAACTCCGAGTGTGCACGAAAAGTCACACTTGGGGACTTAGCTGCGACTCAGAGTCGCCTAAGTAAAAAGCTTCCTCCGAGTGTATACTCAAGATACACTCGGAGGCTTAGCAGACCCTCATTGAGGCTCATGTGGATGTGAAGACAACTGACAACTACATGAGTAACAACTCGCTCCGAGTGTGCACCAAAAATCACGCTCGGAGACTTAGCTGCGACCCATAGTCGCCTAAGTAAAAACTCGCTCCGAGTGTGCACTAAAAGTCACACTCGGAGACTTAGCTGTGACCCAGAGTCGCCTAAGTAAAAAAACTAACTCCGAGTGTGCAAGAAAAGTCACACTCGGGGACTTAGCTGCGACTCAGAGTCGCCTAAGTAAAAAGCTTCCTCCGAGTGTATACTCGAGATACACTCGGAGGCTTAGCAGACCCTCATTGAGGCTCACGTGGATGTGAAGACAACTGACAACTACATGAGTAACAACTCGCTCCGAGTGTGCACCAAAAGTCACACTCGGGGACTTAGGTGCGACTCAGAGTCGCCTAAGTAAACAAATTGCTCCGAGTGTGCATTTCAAGTCACAGTCGAAGACTTAGATGCGAACCAGAGTCGCCTAAGTAAAAAGCTTCCTCCGAGTGGGCACTCGAGATACACTCGGAGGCTTAGCAGACCCTCATTGAGGCTCATGTGGATGTGAAGACAACTGACAATTACATGCTCTGCATGTTTGCCATTGGCTTCACCAAGAGACGCCCAAACAAAAACCACGAGTCAAAATCGTGTCAAAAAAAAAACTCAGCGAAAGAAGAGCAAAAGATCCGGTTCAAATTTAAATCGGTTCTGCGATCAGTCGGCTCGGTGTGAATCAAGTTTATCCACACCGAGCCACGAATGTACCGGCTAACAGCAGTGGCCAAAGTTTGATACAGACTCCACTCGGCATACCGAGGTAAATGTGCGTTCAACATAAAATTTATCAAGCGTCGCTGGGACTGGCAGGCTCCACAAAGGTGTCGAGGTCGATTCCATCTGCTATCCGAGTGGCTGTGTCGAGGAAGGTCTCCATGAAATCTTCAAATCGAAGCTTCTTGGTGTTGGCGACCTGCAACGTCTTCAGCTTGTCTTCACGAGCTTCCTTGCAGTGCACTCGGACCAGAGACAGCGCCACGTCCGCACCACACTGAGCGGCAGACTTCTTCCATGCCTGCCCTCTGCTTGGAACGTCCTCCAGTCGGGTCATCAATCCCTCTATCTCGTTCAGGCCACAACTCCTTGTCGATTCGGGCGACAACTCCTCTCAGGCGACCGATGAAAGGACCCACCCTGTTAAGGCGAGAATTCACTCGGAACATGTCCCGGTTAGCTTCATCGCCGAGTGGAACATTCGGAACAAGCGACCGTTCAATTTCGGCTGTTTCGGCCTCAACGTCCCGACAGAAATCTACAAAGAAAAGACAAGCAGAAAATAAGCGCGGAGTGAACTCCAAAGTCAAAAAGCACTCGGCAAGAACTTACCACCAAGCAGTGCGACCATCTTCTTTGCCCAGTCGCTGACGTAGTTCTCCTGCGCTCTGCACCGAGTGTTCATTACCTTCAGCTGGCCCATCCATTCGAATCTCTCCCTCTTCATTTTCTCTACTTCGGCTAGCAGTGCCTTGTTCGCCTCCCGAGATTCCTCCAAAGATTTTTCTCATTCAGCGAGAGCCTCCTTCATGCCAGCCAGTTCATTCGCAGCTACCTCCAAGTCGGCAGCAAGTTGGGTCTTCTCAGCCTTCAGAGCATTATAAGCCGATCCCATTTCACAAGTCTTCTGCCAAAGAGACACAAAGGGAGGATCAGCCAGATTCAACAAGGAAAAAGTGTCGACAGATATTGCAAAACAATCAAAACTCAAGATTCTTCACACCCCGGCCGATGCAAGCAATCGACAGCGGTCTCGGGGACTACACCCAATGGCTTCACTGAGAGTGACCCCACTAGTATGAAGCTCGAACAGGTCGGCCCCATTGAGCTCCATAGCAAACTAACAACACTATGAGATTACTATCACTCGACCCGAGTAACACTACTCTCGGGGACTACACCCAGTGGGTGCACTCGACGTGCCCCCACTGGTACCATTCGGGCAGATCAGCTCTGATGTGTACAGATTATGGAAAATACATATAAAGACAACTGCCGGCACAAGCAGTCGGCAGAAGTCTCGGGGACTACACCCACTGGGTTCACTCGGAGTGAACCCACTGCAAAACCATCCTACTGTATCCGAGTATCTCGCTGAAACCCCCAGTGGGCACCAAGAGGAATGTAAACACTTACTAGCGCACTTACTCGGATATCACCCCGAAGCTCCAAGCTCTTCTTGTACATGGATGCGATGGAGTCATATGCTCCCTTGGCATCGCCCACCATCAGCTCTACTTGTACCATGGCGTCCTTGGCAGCTCCTACTTGATCTTCTGGGAGGCGTCGGACATCATATTGAACAGTCGACGGGCCCGGCGTGGCAGAAGGCTCCCTGGGCATCCCGAGCTCTGCTCCAGTCGGTTCCACCGTGAGGGCCACCGTCTTAGTCGGCGGCACCGTCTCAGTCGGCGGCACGTTCATGGCGGGATTGGCAGCGGGTTGGATGACCCCAGGGACAGGCGCCAAAGCTGGTTCCGACATCCTTTGGTCGTCGTCGTCCAAATGGATCACCTCTGAAGGAAGCCCGACAGAACAAAATAAAATTACAAAAAAGGTCAAGATCAAAGACATCACTCGCGAAACAGTAATACAGCTCTCGGAGTCGTGACAACGTACCTTGCTGGGACGTTGAAAAGGATCGAGATGGACCTAGAGGGGGGGTGAATAGGTATAGTTCCAAATTTTAATAATTACTTAGCAATTTTAGGCAAATGTGCGGAATATGAGTGTAGGACTAATAATTGCTATGACAAGGAGTAAGCTATTTAGAGTGAAGTAAGGCAAGCGGTAAACAATAATCAAATACAAGTACGTAATAAGGATTAACACAAGTAGAGAGTTAGGGTTAGGAATAACCGAAACTCCAAGAGAGACGGGGATGTATCCCGATGTTCACTTCCTTGGAGGGAAGCTACGTCACCGTTAGAGGGGCGGATGTTACCACGAAGGCACACCAACGCCACGAAGGCTCACCCTATTCTCCCTTTGAGATAACTCCACGAAGGCGTTTCTCAACCACTAGTGGTAAGCCTTGAGGTGGCTTCCAAACCTTCACAAACTTTCCGGGGGAAATCACAATGGTTTGATTCCTCTCCGAAGACTCCTACGGCCTAGGAGTCTCCAACCTCCAAGAGTAACAAGATCGCGGGGATTGCTCAAAACTTGCTCAAATCACAAATCACTTTGGTGGGAAGGAGGAGAAGGAGATGATCTATCTTTTGATTGGAACAACACTCAAAGGGACTCACAAATGCTCTTGGGATCTAAGATTTGGTGTAGACAAGAGTGAGTGAGAAGAAAGGTGTTCTTGTATGTGTTCTTGCTGTGTTGGACACCCTCTGACGAAGTGGGAGGGGGTATATATATAGTGGGGAGTGTAAAACAGCCGTTGGGGACACTTTAAGTCACTCAGGGTTCGGACGTCCGGCAGTTTACGGAAGTCCGGGCGTCCACAAGGGGTCGGACGTCTGACAGGGGTCGGTCGTCCGAGGGCTGTAGATATGTCTGGAAACACTGTGAGTTGAACAGGGACCGGACGTCCGGAGAAGGCCGGAAATCCGAGTTATTCGACTCAACTTCTTCTGGTGCAAGGTTCCGGATTTCCGAAAGGGGACGGACGTCCGGCCCTCGGACGTCCGGAGGGAGCCGGAAGTCCGAGTTATATGGCTCACGTTCTTCTGGTGCAGGGCTCCAGATTTCCGAAGCTGGTCGGTCGACCGGCCCTCGGATGTCCGGAGGGAGCCGGAAATCCGAGTTATAGGGCTCAAGTTCTTCTGGTGCAGAGCTCCGGATTTCCGAAGCCTGTCGGTCGTCCGACCCTTGACCGGCCCTCGGACGTCCGGAGGGAGCCGAAAGTCCGAGGCATTAGACCTGTTTTGAGATAGGAGCAGAGTAGAGAATATGTGGTATTGAGCAGAATAGTGAAGATGTGGTATGAGCAAGTTCATCGCAAAACCTGTGATCCCCTCTTAATAGTGCGGGGTCCCTATACTCAAGAATAGTAAACTCAAAAGGATAGTCTACATCAACTTTTCTCAATCCCGAGCCTTCTTGACATATAAATCCCGATCTTCTCAAACCACCTTTGGCACATAATTCTCAATCTACTAAAGTACTTGCCATCCTGAGATACACTCAACAAATAGGATTAGTTTCCTATGTATGTGTTGTCATTAACACCAAAAGTCGATTAGGGGCATAGCATGCACTTTCAGACGTGGCGGCGTTTTCAATGTCCATGGGATCATCGTCCTGGCACGACAGAGAGGTGGCGGAGGTAGCAGCTCTGTTGAGTGAAATCCACTCGACGGATAAACATGAATTCCCAAAAAGAAGAGTTCAATCGGATACTTAAGGAAGATGGAAGAGTAAAGATACTTACGCTGAGGCGACCGGAACAGCGATCCTCATCCGGTGCAAGGCTTTCCGAGGTTTAGGCCCGCTGGGTTTAGCCACCTTGGACGGCTGGTTCAGGGGTTCGGCAGAGGCACCCCTAGTTCTCTTCACACTCCGAGCACTCGGGGCCACGGGAGGAGCCGGCGGAGCAGCGGGGTCATGACGGCGCTTAGTTCGGTGTTCTGGTGGTGAGGGTGACGAGCTCTGCTCCCCACTCTCCTCCTCCTCCTCTTCTGTCTCCTCCTCCGTCTCACCACTATCAGAGATGTACTCGGCACTATCCGCGCTGCCCTCCATGCTGCCTTCCTCTTCCTCGACTGGATTCCCATTCTAGACTGCAGAATGCCAGTTTGTCCACTCCTGCACAAAACACAGTCGGCAACGTCAGTCAGCGAGACAAGAAAAGCAATAAAGCTGAGAAGGTTAAAAGCACTCGATGATGTGTACTCACCTCATTCGGAGGAGGATTTTCGGCGCGGAAGGCCTTCACCGGCTGAGCTCCCACGGGGTTATCACACGTGCCCGTGATGCTGCGGACCCATGCGCTCACGGTCTCCTCGCTCACGTCTTCGGGGTGGGACCGAGTGGTATCCGAAGGCCCCGTGTAGTGCCACATAGCGTGGTCTCGGGCTTGCAGCGGCTGGATGCATCGACCCAGAAAAGTCTCCATCAGGTCCATGCCGATGACTCCTCTCCGGACGACGGCTATCAGCGCATCGACCAAAGGCTGGATCTGGGTTCTTTCTCTCTTAGAGAGCGCAAGCTTCCTGGGAGGGCCCGGACGGTCTAAACTGAAGGGTGGCAACCCACTCGAAGCATTCGGGCAGTCAATGTCCTGGCAATAGAACCAGGAGGATTGCGAGTTCCTAACCGACTCGGATAGTTGAAGCGAGGGATAACTACTCTTTGTTTTCTTTTGAAAGCCTAAACCCCCGCAGAGCTGGAGGATGTGTGTCTTATCGTCCGACTGGCTAAGCTTCTTAACAGTTTGGGATCTAGCGAAGAAGACATATTTAAAGAGCCGCCAGTGGGGAGGACATCCTATGAAGCACTCGAAGAGGGTGACGAATGCAGAAAGATGAGCTATCGCATTCGGAGGAAAGTGATGGAGCTGCGCCCTGAAGTAATTCATGATACCTCGGAAGAAAGGATGGGGAGGCAAGGAGAAACCTCTGGCCACGTGGCTGAGCAGCAGAACGCGCTCCCCCTCCTTCGGCGTCGGCTCCGTCTCGCCTTCCGGCAGCCTCCAGGACTTGTTGGCGACCATGCCGTGCTCCACCAGCTCCAGCACGTCGTTCTCCGTCACCGAGGAGGGGAGGAAGTCCCCCTGGATCCAGCCCGCCGGGAACGCCCGCTGCCGCCGCTGAGTGGAGGCCGCCCCTTCTTCTTCTTCTGCGCCTCGAGCTTGCTGGTTTGCCCCTTCGTCATGGTGAGGGCGACGGATCTACAGAGGAGGAGGGGAAGGAGGTGGCTTGAGGTGTGCAGAGAGTTGCGGGAGGAGCGAGATTAATGGGAGGAAGATGAGCAGCGCAACAGGAAGTCCCGCCGGGGAAGCTTTAATAGGCATTCGACTGGGTCACTTACAGGTGGGCCGAAAATCTTATCCCCCCACCGGCTGCAGCAAGATTAGTGGAGAAGATAACGACGCGGTGATCGAGGAGGCGAAATCTACTCGACGACGATGTCGTCATCCCCGCTGAGCGCGCGGCAACCAAAATTTGAGAATCCCGGGAAATTCGGTGCTGTCAGTATGACCGGTCACGTCAAAAGATTCCGCAGAAGCAATCGGTCCCTCACGGTTCGTTTCGCTCGCATATCCACTCGGATCGCTAGCCGCAAAGATAAAATGGATCGAGGCAAACAACGCTGAGATCACCTCAATACCAGTCGGTTCCAAACTCCAGACATCACTTCATCGTTTCAACCCCGATCCATTCGGGGACTAATGATGGGGTTATAGTCCGAGGGTAGGGTCATAGGTCTGCCCTATAGGTCCTACCCAAGGACTACCCTTCATATAAGACAAGGCCCTTAGACAGTTCCGACTGAACTAAGGACGCCCCCATCATCCAGTCGGTGACGATCCACTCGGAGCATATCTAACGTACCGACTGGAATCCACTCTGTACATCGTAACCTCCCAGAAGGGCAACGGTCATACGTCTTCATACACCATAATTAGCATTTAAGGCTTACGTTACCTGTAACGCCGGTGTTTACTCGCCACTATTCCACCCCTGTCCACCGGGCCATTATGAAGGGCAGCGCACTCTATATAAGCCGCCCTTCACCACTGGTACAGGGGTTGGCACTTGCTGTAATCCCATAATACACTCGACACAAAGCTCCCCAGAGAACTGAGACGTAGGGCTTTTACCTCCACCGTAGAGGGGCCTGAACTCATACATCCTCGCCGTAGCTAAGGCTCTGCCCATATACTTTCGTACCCCATACTTCTACTGTCAGACTTATACCCACGACAACCGGTTAAAGTTTCGGTTTACTTATGTAACCAGCACCTAGATGTTCTCTTATAATCTTTAGATTACTAAAAGTTTCATTCCACGGCCTCCCCCGAGGAGTAAGTATACTAGACCAAGCAGGTCCAGAGAATAAATCTCATGGCTCCCACCGCTCTTCTCCGACTATGAATCCGCCCTTCCCACACCCATTTTGAGCAACTGCTCATGCTCCTAGGCCACCTCGACAAATGGTGGCTCACTGCTCTACTTAGTACTGCTAGTCTACGCTCGTTGCGCCAAGAGGTAGAAGAAGCGGCATTGCGAGTTGGCGGGAGTGCAGGAGATCCTAGAACCTAGAACCTGAACTACATGCAGATGAACTAGAGAATGCGCATACAAAATCAAGATTAAGTATGAAGGTATTATCATACAATAGTATCACATACATCGATGGAGATGGGCATGAGACCTAGGTAAGTTGACATGGGGGTAACCCAACCTATGGGATCAGACCTCGTGAATTAGGACATGTGAAAACAATTTGGCGGTCAACTCAGGTGTGTATCCTTACTAACTCACTCCATTGGAGACACAATACTCATTTTAATGTGTTCCAAAGCTTATGTAAGCAATATGCTATCCTACTTAGCATTCTTTGGAGGAACATCTATCTGAGCCTGACTGTTGGTCACAGTCCATGAGATTTGATATTTTTTTGGAAGCTCATGAAAAGGTCAGGAGTATGACTAAGAAGCTACACCCACAGGGTTTAGTCTTCGAAAACTACCTGTCAACTAACAATTGGGGAAACTTCTCCACACTATACTCACAATTCAAGACATAGTATATTGTTCAGTTGTGAAGAAGTCTAAACCGGCTGTTGTAGGTGCAAATTCAACTTCACCGTCTCCACTGAAAATTCTGGTATATGAAAACATTGTTTGGAACAAACGACAAACTTATGTGCCTTGAGATCTGGTGGAGAATTGTTGGATTATTGATGGGCTTTGGCCCATATAATACAATAATCCCTAATTAATCTCTAAGGCACATGTAGGAGTATGACAGGTGATGGGAAGTTTAGTACCATACTACTAATGGAGTGAGAGTTAGACCCCTTTATAAGGGTTGCTCTACCACATGCTATTGGGAGCTTGGGAAGAGGAGTTACATGCGCGCTCCTTCTCCTCCGTCCCCGCCTCCCCTTGCCTCATCACCACACACCGCAGGTTGCGTAAATGAGCCGAGTCGGGCCTTATTGAGCTGTTCACGGACTCAGTCATGGGCCTGGCCTCGACCACCTATACAAGGAGGTGATGTCTAGTGAAGAGAATCATAACTTCACTCTCTCCCTCCGTGCGTAACCCTAGACGGGACGGTTGGTTGGGAGAGCAGGTGCCTACGAAACCCTGTCGTTTAAGATCCCGCCTCGCAGAACGGTAATACGATTTTGGGGGAGCATATCGAGCGTCTGCTCCCGATCAGTCCCTGTCTTCGTCTTCCTCTGCTTCAACTATTTCCCGTGCATCGACACCATGATCGTCGTCGCTGACGCCAAGAAGAAGGCCATGGACGACGCCGAGGTTGCTGCTGTCGTCGCCGGTTGGCTTGTGTTTACTCATTCACATGCTCGTTTACTTTGTTTATGTGCTAGTCGCATATGTTCATCCCTCTTTTACTCGCTCATGTGTTAGTCGCATATGTTGTGTTCATAGATACTTGGATTTTATGTATTGTACGTGTTCACATTCTTATGTATCGCTATGAGTTGCATACCGCATTTTTCATGATTAACGTTTACTATTTCCTCCGTTCCTAAATAAAAAATCTTTTAGAATTTCATCGTAAACTACATACGGATGTATATAAACATATTCTAAAATTTACATTTATTTATTTTGTTATGTATGTGATCCATAATGAAATTTTTAAAAGGTTTTATATTTAGTAACTGAGGAAGTAGTTTATTAGTCTAGCTGTAAAGGTCCTGATATTTCAAACAATATTGGCATGAAAAAAAAATGTCATCGTCATACTTGCAGCGTTTCGAGCAAACTTCAGCAAATAGGAGTACAAACTACTCCATTCATCTTAAAATTATTGTTTTAGGTTTATATAGAAATGAACTCATGTACGTATATATTGGTTTGGCCGGCCGTGTCAACCCGATCTCATCTGACGAGACGACCAGCGGATGCAGAGCAGCGGACACGGTACTTTGCCCGGAAGCAAAACCCACAACGACGGCACCTTCCTCCCCCACAAATAGCCGGACGGGGACGACGACTCCTCCCTCACCAGCGAAGCAAACCCCACCTCGATTCCTATTCTTCCTCTTCCTCTTCCTCCCCCCACCACTTTCCCCCCAACCTCCCCCAGATTCCACCGCCAGCCACGACCTCCCTCCTCGCCCTCGCCATGCGCAACTCCGCCTCGGCCCCTCCGGCCGCCGCCATGTACGGCTCCTACCCCGCGCCCCCCGCCTCCTCCGCCGGCTACGCCAAGATCCCCACCTACCCGCCGCCGCCCTCCTCCTACCCCAACCCCAGCCCCGTCCCGCCCGCGGCCCCGGCCCCGATCCAGGACCCCACGGCGCCGCCCTCCTCGCTCGCCAAGGCGGCCGAGCTCGTCACGCGGTTCCGGGAGCAGGGCCAGGCCCTCATCGCCGCGCGCCGCCCCTGGGCCGAGGTCTTCCGCTCGCCGGCCTTCTCCAAGCCGCCCAACGTCGGGGAGGCCGTCTCCCGGATGCGCCGCAACACGGCCTACTTCCGCGCCAACTACGCTCTGGCCGTCCTCGCCGTCGTCGCCGCCTCCCTCTTCTGGCACCCGGGCACCCTCTTCGCGCTCCTCGCGCTCTGCGCCGCCTGGTTCTTCCTCTACTTCGCGCGCCCCGCCGAGGGCGGCCAGCCGCTCCGGATCTTCGGCACCGAGTTCGACGACGGCACCGTCCTCGCCTTGCTCTCCGGGGTCACCGTCATCGCCATGCTCTTCACGGACGTCGGATGGAACGTTGTCGGCTCGGCCATGATCGGGGTCGCCCTCGTGGGCGCCCACGCCGCGCTCAGGTCCACCGACGACCTGTTTTTGACCGAGCAGGAGGCCGCCGGCAACGGGCTGGTGGCCGCCGGCTTCAGTGCTGCTGGACCCATCTTGCCCACTTATGTCCGCATTGGTTGATTGTGCAGTCTGGCGTGGTGGCATAATTGGTGCTCCAATCTTCTTTCTTGAACCATCTCGGTTTGTATTCTTGTTTGCAATTGTGCATTGGCAATTCTGGTTCATATATGCAGCACAGTATCTATTGGTTGATGTGTTGGTTTGTAAAAAAAACTAGATTGGCTTGTGATTTAGACTCAATAGTAATAATTTAGTAATGTGTGCAATCATACTATGAACATATTATACACTTGTCATCTGAACTGAGTGTAAAGCTGTTATGTTGAGAATGGCAATTGCCATCTGATTCTTTACTACTCCCACCGTCAAAACGAGCTTATATTGTGGGACGAAGGGAGTAGTTTGCTGCAAATGCTAATATTGATGCTTTGCGAATTTCACACCTCCTTGCGGTGGATCAGTCTCCACTCTCCAAGATTCCTTATTTCTAGATCTTAGGTTCCCAACAGTGCAAAAATGCCATAAACACACAGGTTACTATGTTTCTAGATGATAGATTGATGTCATCAATACATATGTTCCTGTGTTTCTAGAGGATAGATTTGCCATGACAATGCAAATGATGCCATCAACACAGCAATTCTGTGTTTCTAGATGGTAGATTGCCATGGCTCGTTTAGTCTCTTTAATGATTTATACTCCCTCCGTTACTAAATATAAGTCTTTTTGAAGATTTCATTAGGGGACTACATATAGAGCAAAATGAGTGAATCTATACTCTAAAGTATGTATATATATATTCATATGTATTCTTTTAATGGAACCTCTAAAAAGACTTATACTCCATCCGTTCCTAAATATAAGACCTTTTAAAGATTTCATTATAGACTAGATACGGAGCAAAATGAATGAATCTACATTTTAAAATATGACTACATACATCCGTATGTAGTTCATAGTGGAATCTCTAAAATGTCTTATATTTAGGGACGGAGGAGTACTATTTAGGAGCGGGGACGGAGGAGTACTATTTAGGAGCGGATAAAAAGTATTTGTTGTAGGCTGCAGGCCTGCAGCTGAATGCATATTGTTGCTTTCTTTTATTTGCCTTTTCTTGTCCGAGCAGAGACGCTGGCAATGGGCTTATGCCAGCCTGTATCAGTGCCGATGTACTCATTGTGCCCACCTATGGCTGTGTTGGGTGCTGTGCATCCCTGCATGGTATGATGATGCCCAGTCTTTGTGTAACACTCTTGCTGTTCTTTGCTTGCAATTATGCATTGTCAACTCTGTTTATATATATGGTGTATCTATTGTTGTGTCGGATGGCTGTATAAAAACTGGATTGGTTTGTGAAGTTAAACTTGTAGTAATGTGTGCAGTCATACTATACACCTTTTAAAAATCTGTTTTATGTATCTAAAGCTGTTATGTTGATAATGTCGACCTTATGACTTCTATCACCTCTTTATGATGTATAAACTGACTGCCTTCATTTGCCTCTCTTTTTCGGTACTATGGCATGTAATTATATCGGTTCAGTGCATATCATGTTAGTTGTGCCCCATCACTGGAGACCATGTTGTCCAGAAACTTTCTTGTTAGAATTTAGAGGGCTGTAGATCATGTTGTCCAGAAAGTTTGTTGTGATGATAATCGTTGGAATTCAGAAGGCTCCATTCGGAACACACTGGAGCACTTGTCTGTGGTGTTTATCTTTGGGCACAGATCTCTGTGGTGTTTGATCCAAACTACGGAACATGAGGGCGCTCCTCCTTTTGCCCTAGTAGTGCGATGGCAGGGGATCATCAGTCAATTCACCATGATGTTTGTGCTTAGTCGCTTCTCGACAAGCATATGATTGTACTCTGGGTGCTGCTCTGTTCTGATTTGCTGTATTGCCTGTATCTGCACCGGGAAAGGAAGCAGCGTTGTTGGATGGAATCAAGTCAGCTGCTTTCAGTTTATCTAAGTGAGATGAAGCTTCCTTTCCCTTGTACAGTCATTTCCCCATTTTGAACGTTGCACCTTGCAAGTAGGGTAACACCCATTCCTTGGCTCCCCAGAGAAATGAGAAGGAAAAATCTGTTTGACGTCGTTCGTTGAGAACAAAGCAGCTAGACAACATATGACCTCTTCCTTGGCCGATTTAACTAGTCAGCTCGACAAAGGTTACAACACGGATTCAGAAACTAAATTGCATGCCACGTGGGATCCAAAAGGTTATATTCTTCTTGAAGAAAGATATACCGCTCCTTCAGATTCATACTGTATTAATTATTGCTGAGTTAGTACAACTTTGTGGAGTACAAGAAACAAAGCTAAGCATGAGCAATTTGTTTGTAGCAGATGTAAGTTCGTTTATCACCGATGTTCCTCACAGGTCACAGCACATGAGTATCCTTCGGTTTGGGAACACCACCATAATCCCCCTCCCTCCCGCTCCATCTCTCTCCTTCGTTTTGGTGGGAATGTGTGCTGGGGCTGATGCCCACTCACACACCACCAGAGTCGGAGGAGGTCGATCCATGGCCGTATCTGTCACCAACCCCTGCAACAGACTGATTCAGGAGGGGTCCGAGGAAATCAGGCAGTATTTGGGGGAAATTTCCTGCATCAGTAGCAAGGACGAGACCAACAGTAGAAGCAGTGAGGACGAGGGAGAAAAGGGCATTGAAATTTCCCTCAAGAAAAGATGGCTTGGACGATCCAGAGGCCGTTGCGCTAGGGGATCGGTGTATCACAGCGTACACGGTTGCCCGCGGGCTCCCATGGATTTTCCACCATTGGACCACATCAGCATCTCCGAAACTCCTGAAGTAGAAGAGATATTTGGGGGTATGACAGTGCAGAAATATTTGCGGAAGCATTTGATGTTCGAAAGCTTCGAGAGATCTTCCCGTGAAGGTGGCTTGGCGATGAGTATAGCTCTGCAATACAAGTCAAATCTGTTGTGTCTTCGTCTGTCACAAGTTGATGAGCCTGCAACCTTGATCATGGTTGCAACGGGTGGATTCAGGTTTGTCAAACTCCGGGATAAAGCAGGATTTCAAAAAGCAAAAGCTGCTGACAAAGACGCCATGCCGTCGAGCTCGCCGCCTCATGGACTTGTCGACTTAGCAGAGCAGATGTACTGCTAGCTTAGGCCCAAATATAAAAAGGCGAGGTCCGGGATTCCACTAGGGTTTCCTTTCCTTCCCCTTCCTACATGAAAGTCATCGTCACCCACGAGCAAGAGATGGAAGATGGAGGAAGAGGGAAGACCAATGGATGAAGAGAAGAGAATTCAAGCAGTTGGAATACCGACCAACAACAAATGATCTAGGGGGTGCCTCACCCCCCCGCCCCCCCCACAACAACAGATGTTCTTCGGCTACGGCTTCCAGCCCCCCTCCCCTTATAGGAGATTTCCTAACAAATTTCTAGGCCAGTTCCCGCAAGCACCATTGGGAGGGATGCATCAACCATGGTATGGTCCAGCACCACAAATGCAAGGCCCCCTCCCGTCGGACATGCATGGTTGGGTGGGGATCAGGCTGGGAGTTCTGGGAGTGGGCAAGTTTCAGGTAGGAAACAAGGAAAAAACCCACAAAAAAGAAGCAGGAGATTAACATGAAAGGTCCTACATCAACTGGACCAGGGTTCATGTTGTATGCCTCTATTACCTGTTTCAATTATGGGGAACCAGGGCATCACATGGATAAATGTGAGAAGCAAAATAACGGTTTCATCTGCAAAATGGTCACACATATGGTGGATAGTTGTCTCGTGAGGAAGAAGTCCCACACGGCTACCAAATTTGTGGGGAGTGTTCGCCAGGGCTGGGTTTCTACCATTTGGATGCCCCAGGTGTTAACTACCAACACTAGGGGTCTCTCAAGAATGTTGGGATTGTTTTCATTGAAAATGAGGAAGTGATAAAGCATGAACTAGCAAAAGAATTTGCTGCCATTAACAAAACAAATTGGCCATGGCCAATCAACATGCTAGATGAGTGAACTTTCCTAGTTAAATAATTCCCATGCGAGGTCATTGTTGAAGAGGTGGCAGGTTACCCCACTTTTGGTTTGACCAAAGAAGACACAATGGTCAAGGTTGATGTATGGAGGTGGAAAGTGGAAGCTGATTCACACATACAAGTAGTTTGGTTCAAATTAAGGAAACTTAACCCAAAATAGTTTGCATGTTCTCTCGTGGACCAAATCACTTCCACTTTTGGAGTACTACTAGATGTGGATAGGCAGCTGAACTTTGAGTCGTTTTATGAGGTAATTAGATTTAAAATTGCTTGCAAATACCTCACCAAGATACCAGGTGACAGGGTTTTTGGAACCAATGTAAAGAGGTACATGATCTTCATTGAGGTGGAACCCCCAACTGCATAGAATAAAGAGAACAATCAAACCAACACTACGTGTGATGACCTAGCATCCATGGATATTGAAAAAAGTGGCCATAATTTCACCGATGATAACACTTCACAAATAATCTCTAGAACTAGCTCTGACAGTGGTTCAATAGCAGGATCAAGACACAATTCCAACACCAGGAACAAGACACAAAATCCCTCTCACACAAACACTATAGAACCACCCTCCTACATCTCTCTTAAAACTAGGATGCCTAAATGCGTTCAGAAAATCAAAGAAAAATCTTTGGAGTTCTTGCTGAACAATCCTCATGAAGCTGTGAAGCTGAGGAGGGCTTTGAGTTTCTCAGAAGGATGGAACCGCTGATGAGGAGATGGAGGAAACTGGTGATGACCAAGATGGTTACTCTCTGGTAGAGATGGAAGAAGGAGCTAGCACTTAGCTCACATGGGCTATGAGGAGAACTTTCCAGAGCTTGTCATTCAATAGAAGTGTAATACCTGGGACCTGTTCAAGCTGCAAGAACAAGTTCTAGGATAGCTGGAGATACAAGGAACATCATAGAGAAGGCTCAACACCTCAAATGAGTTTAGGACCTGGAGATCCCCAAAGATCAGGGTAAGAAACACACATCAACCTTTTCTCTTTTCAATGATCCTTATTTTTGTTGTGCAACTGCTAAAATTGGTATGGACATAGATTGCGTTAGAGTTGATCACCCAACCCCCTAGTTTACACATTAACACCCCTAGAGCATGTGAGAGGATAAGTCTTGATAGAACTGTTGGTTCTGACTTAGATCTATTTATCCTTCTAATACCATAAATAATCATTTCTTTGGTGTAGATAGTGTAGATAATTGTAATTATGATTTTGAAGAGGTGTGGCATTCAATTTGCAAATACAAACGGAGCAAGCACCCTAAGATTAGGCTATTATCATGAATGCACTCTTATGGAATGTTAGAGGGATTGCTGCCATAGGTAGAAAACCTCTGATCATAGACACCATTAACAAAACCCATGCTTCAATACTAGGTTTTCCGGAGACTAAGAAGGAACTCTTCTCTGAATCCTATTTTAAATCCCTAGTAGGTAATAGAAATTTTGATTGGCATCATCTCCCTTCAAAAGGCTCTACTGGGGGCATTGTTGTGGGTGTTGATTTAGATGTGTTTGAAGTCATATCTTGGACTACCCAAGAGTTCAATCTGTGCTATAATGTACAACTTAAAAGTAATAATAATAATTTTAAAATAGTTACTCAGTATGGTTCCCCATATGAAGAAGGGAAGGGACCTTTCATTTGAGAACTCCATAATCTCTTTATGGATGCTTCCCTTCCCACTTTAATTGGTAGAGATTTTAACCTAGTTAGGAGTGCTAGAGATAAAAGTAATGGGATTATAAACCATAAATGGAGTGATTGTTGGGTAACGTTGCATGGGAAACAAAAATTTTCCTACGCACACATAAGATCGATCTATGGTGATGACCATCTACGAGAGGAGAGATCGGATCCACATATCCTTGTAGATCGCTAAGTGGAAGCGTATATAACGCGGTTGATCTAGTCGAACATCTCTGCGATCCAAATCACAGTCCGTCCCGCGATCTCTTCACGATTCGTCCCGCGATCCCATCATGATCCATCCCGATCTAGTGCCGAACGGATGGCACATCCGCGTTCAGCACACGTACAACTTGATGATGATCTCCTCCTTCTTGACACATCAAGAGGTACGGAGAGGTAGCTGAGTTCTCCGACAGCCTAACGGCATGACGGCGATGGTGGTGGAACTGATCCGGCAGGGCTTCGCCGTGCACTTCCGAACCTAATCTAGAGGAGGAACGAACTAGAGTGAGGGAGAAGGGATGCTCCTTAGATTGTTTGTTGGCTACTCTCTTTCCCCTCTAGTATATATAGGAGGGAGGGGGAAGGGGTGGCACCCTAGGGTTTGCCCTAGGGTTGGGCGGCCACGTCCAAGAGAGGAGTCCTCCTCCAAGCAGGTTTGGTGGAGGGACTAGGAGGACTCTTCCTCCTAGTCAAACTCCTCCCCTTCTCCACTATTTCGACTGCATAGGGCATGAGGTTGGTCGCCCGGCCCACTAGGGGATGGTGCGCCACCTCTTAGGCCTATCCCTCCCCCCGTGGTAGTTGGCCCCTCCCGGTGAACCCCCGGAACCTATCTGTCACTTCCGGTACACTACCGGCAATGCCTGCAACTTTTCCAGAGCTCAAATACCCTTTTCCTGTATATTAATCTTCGTTTGTGGACCATTCCGGAACTCCTCCTGATGACCGGGATCTCATCTGGGACTCCGAACAACCTTCGGTCACCAACATACATAACTCAACTATACCGAAACGTCACTGAACCTTAAGTGTGCAGACCTTGCGGGTTCGAAAACTATGCAAACATGACCGAGACACTCTCCGGTCAATAACCAGTAGCGGGACCTGGATGCCATATTGTCTCCTACATATTCTATGAAAATCTTTATCGGTTGAATCTCTATGTCAAGGATTCAGTTAATCCCGTACACTATTCCCTTTGTCCATCGGTATGTTACATGCTCAAGATTCGATCGTCGGTATCTCCATACCTAGTTCAATCTCGTTACCCGCAAGTTTTCTTTACTCGTTCCATAATACAAGATCCCGTAACTAACTCCTCGGTCACATTGCTTGCAAGCTCATTGTGATGTTGTATTACCGAGTGACCCCTAGAGATACCCCTCCGTCATAAGGAGTGACAAATCCCAGCGTCGATTCACGCCAAAAACCAACACACACCTGCGGAGATACCTGTAGAGCACTTTTATAGTCACCCAGTTATGTTGTGACGTTTGATACACACAAGGCATTCCTCCGGTGCCCGAGAATTGCATGATCTCATGGTCATAGAAACAGATGCTTGACATGCAGAAAACAGTAGCAATAAACTGGCACGATCACATGCCACGTTCATAGTTTGGGTCTTCTCCTAATGATGTGATCCCGTTATCAAATGACAACTCATATCTAGCTATGATCAGGAAACCTTGATCATCTTTGATCAACGAGCTAGTCCTTAGAGGCTCACTAGGAACAGTGTGTTGTCTATGTACTCACACATGTATTTGAGTTTCCAATCAATACAATTCTAGCATGGATAATAAACAGTTATCGTGAACAATGAAATATAATAATAACTAATTTATTATTGCCTCTAGGGCATATTTCCAAGATAGAAATCTGGAGTCTTGTGGAGACCAAACTCTTTAGTAGGGAATTCACTTGGGTAAACAATCAGGCAGCCCTGATTATGTCCACCATTGATAGGATTTTTTGTGACACTGAATTAGACAAGCTTTTCCGATTATCTGCATGTAGTGCTCCGCACAGATGTGGCAGTGACCATACAAAAAGATGGTTATAATACTGGCAGGCATGCAAGCATCATACAGGTATTCGAAGAACCAAATTTTATGTGCTCGACAAAATAGGTGTAAATTAGTAAGTCGCAACAATGTAACAAGAGTAGATACTTGACTTGCATCTAGATTGAGGGTGCAGCCAAGACATTGATCATGGGAAGGAAGCCTTGTATTGAACTCGAAAATTTACCTTCACGGTTTACTGTTAAAGAGTTACAGGAAGAGTTTATAAGGTTTCTCCTTCTTACAACTTACTGTTATATCTGTTTAAAAATATTGGATCTTATCTAGTAGGGTCAAGTAATCTTCAATTTTCTGTAGATGTATTGTAATAATTCCTTGTTAATATATTGTTGTGTGAATCTTGTTTGTTAAACAAAATTATTTCTTAGGACTGGCGATAGCTAAACAGCCTCTCTATACATATTTCTCCCAGAAAAAAATCAAACCATGTTATTTTTGTAACAATTAATGCCTTTGAAGAGACTTGTTGGGTCTGCAATAGATCAACACAAAAGTGTTGACTGGCTTCTTATATGATCTGAATAATTTAATTATGTTTCACAAGATAATCGTCTAGGCTGAAATTTTGTTTACAATTATTTCAAACATATATCGATACATACAATAAAAATACGTACTGATCAATAGAGGGAGTGGTAAGACTGGAAACTGCATTGTACTTGCAGCGCAGCAGTATCTATCAAAATATACTTTTTTGATAATCGGAGTGATCATCCGGAGGAGACTTGTGTGAGATCTCACATTAGGTGAGATCTATGAGAACGATATTTAAAAAAAAATGTTCAAACATTCTCAAAAAAATTGTAGACACACATTAATGTTTGATGTACAACCTCAAAAAGTTTGAGCTTTAAATTCAATTTACATTAATAGAAACAAAAAAAAGACAAAAGCTGATGTGAATAGTGTATATTGAGTTTTGAGCTGATTTTTTCCGAAGCTGTAGACATAGCCCACATGAATGTTGTCGAATAATTTCAGATTTTTTTGAAATGTCTAAATATGGGTTTTTGATGCTGATCTACAATGTCATCTAAAAGTCAGATCTCACCCAAGTCTCCCCGTGATCATCCTCTTGGCCTCTACATCATGGGGTGCAGCAGCTTTGTCAAAAGAGCGGTGCAGCCATTTTTTTTAAGAATGTGAAGCGTGGTTATGCTGAAAACACAGAACTGAAATACTTCCTCATTACAAATAATTAGAAGACGGCACACCGCTCGGGCTCCGCTCCAGTTGCCGATGGTGAGCGGAGGTGAGATAGATTTGGGCTTGGCTCCCAGATCTGATGCTGGCACTACTGAAATCAGGGAATTTACCATCAGCCAGTTCTTTGTCATCTGATGGCTGATGGCAAAGAGCCTCTGTGCCGTCAGCTTTCAGAAAACAGATGACAAAGATCTGGCTGATGGCAAAGAGCATGTTTGCCATCAGCCACCTCTTTGTCGTCTGCCAACGGACGGTAGAGAAGGTGCAGGCAGACGACAAAGAGCTGGGTGTTGGCAAAAAACATATTGGCCATCAGCCACCTCTTTGCGGTCTGCCAACAGACGACACACAAGCTGAAGGTAGACGACAAAGGGGACGACCCTAACGGCCGGAGCCCACCCTAACGGCCGGAGCCCACCCACCCCTTTGTCGTCTGCCTCCCAACCTTTGTCGTCCGCTGCAGACGGCAAAGGGGACGCCCCCTAACGGTCCTCAGCCCCACCCGCTCCCCCACTCTCTCCCCCACTCTCTGCACCCCACGCACACCATCTCTCTCTCGCCCCTGCCCACCCAGCGTCGTCGCCGCACCACCGGAGCCGCTTCGCCCCCCACCACGCCCCGGCCACCCACTCCACCCCTCGCCGGCCCTCCTCCCTGGGTCGCTCCCCCACTTCACCCCTCGCCGGCCCTCCTCCTTGCGCCACTCCCCCACCCCACCAACCCACCGCACCCCACCGACCCATCCCACCCCACCCCTGCTCCCCCACGCCGGCACCCCTGCCACGCCCGACGCCCCCGGTGCCCCTACCGCCCCCAACGCCCCCGGCCGCCACCACCTCCCCGCCGTCCCCGCGCCGCCCCCGTCCACCGCCGCCCACGCCGCCCCCGCCGGTCGTCCTCTTTTTTCCATTTTTTATGATTTTATTTCGGTTAATTTACTTAGTTTATATTTAGGTTACTTTTATTAGTTTATTAGGCTAATTAGGTTACTATTATTAGTTTATTAAGTTAGTTTATTATCAATTAGGTTAGTTAGTTAGGTTACAAGAAAAAAAGAAGAAAAGAAGAAGGAAAAAATGAAAAATAAACAAGGAAAAGAAGAAAAAGAAGAAGGAGAAGGAGGAGGAGGAGGAGGAGGAGGAGGAGAAGAAGAAGAAGAAGAAGAAGAAGAAGAAGAGTATGAAGAGGAGGAGAAAAAATAATAATAAGAAGAAGAATAGGAGTAGGAGGAGAAAAAAGGAGAAGAAGAAGAGATATGAGAAGAATAAATAAGAGGAAAAAGGAAAAGAAGGAAGAAGAAGAAGAAGAATAAGAAGAGAAAAAAGGAAAAGAAAGAAAGAAGAAGAAGAAGAAGAAGAAGAAGAAGAAGAAGAAGAAGAAGAAGAAGAAGAAGGTGACATCTTGACACCCTGACACGACGCCCCGACACCCCGGCACAACGCCCAGACACCCCGGCACGACGCCTGACACCCCGACACGACATCCCGATGACACCCCGACACAAAACACCACGCAACTGTTAATACCCCGCCCCCGACGCCACTGACCCCCAACCCCCGACACCTCTTCGGCCTTTGTTGACCGAAAAGGTGATCTTCGGCCTTCCAGAGGCCGCCGGCCGCAGACCTCACCAGGAGAATGCTCGTAGAGGATAGGAGAGGCAAGAAGAGAGTTAGGGGGTTCCTCAACGTCGATGGAACCCTAGATGACATCTATATAGGTCATATATTTGTGTTAGGTCATATATTTTTCGATTTATTAATGAACACAAGATATTTGTGTTGATCGGATGGATTTATATGTGCAGTTGTCTCGTCTGCTGCTCGAAGACCTCCCCGTGTGTCTGACGAGCTTCGCCCCTGCGTTCGTGGGTGAGTACAAATGACATCTCCTCCTCACCCCTTAATTTTCTCTAGGTGAGTCTGTACATGAAACTTTCTAGATATAGGTACATTAAATTATCAGTATGCGTGACCAGCATGCGTCTTCCGTTCGAAAGGATTACAGTTATAAATATGCATGCATTTGCATATATTTAAAACCGTGATTTTTCTGAATTGTCCAACGTTATCCATGGACAGCCCGAGTATGTGTAGATTGGGTTCGTTTTCCCATATGCTTTGTTCCGGATCAGATGCAGAATTTCGTCAGTGCCTCCCTGTTGTTCTCCGGATACACATCCTCTCTGTTTATTGCCGAGACGTGTATCAGGAGAACAACGGGGAGGTGGTGCCGGAATTTTGTGTTGGATCCGGAGCAGAGCATGGGAAAACGAACCCAATCTACACATACTCGGATGGGATTAGGACCTATCTTTACCTATTAGCATGTAGGTTGCATGGAGGTAATAAAATTGGCGAACTTGATTAACTTATGAACATATATGCTGAATTCTATATATATATATATTTCTTGTGTGTTTAGTAGCTAGGCAAGATGAGTGATCATGTGTGGATGTACACCGGTCACCTTAGTCACAAAGAGATGACGAAAGAATGGTTTATAAAAACCAAGGACTTTGTGAAAGTTGCATTTGAAAATGGCGAGGAAACAAACTGATGCCCCTGTCTAAAGTGCGACAACTATAAAAAGAGGACAAAGGCTGTAATGATTAAACACCTGCAAAGGAGGGGTTTTAAGCCTAACTATACAATGTGTACATTTCATGATGAGTCTATACAACGCACCAGAGCTGAGGTGGTTCGTCATCGCACCGACGAGCATGGTGCCGGGATCGAAGAAATGGTGCAAGACTTTGATTATGCTCGGGATTCGGACGAAGAAATGGAGGAATCTGCAAAGGCCTTCTATGAAATGTTGGAGTCTTCAAAATGTCCTCTCCACGAGCACACTGAGCTTTCTCAGCTGGATGCCATTGCACAAGTAATGGCTTTGAAGGCTCGGTTCAACTTGGGAAGAGAATCCTACGACGCGATGATGATACTATTTGGACGCTTTCTACCCAAAGGCCATGTCATGCTTGCAAACCTGTACCAGTCAGAAAAAATACTTCATGTACTTAAGATGCCCTATGAAAAGATAGATGCTTGTGAGAAAGGATGTGCCTTATTTAGGAAGGAGTATGCACACTTGGACTATTATCCCAATTGCGAGTCTTGCAAGTATCTTGTGGTAGACAACAGTATGGGTGAGAAGAGGCAGAACCAAATCGCAGTTAGTGTTCTTCGGTATATGCCAATCATACCAAGGCTTCAATGTCTTTTCATGGTCGAAGAGACAGCCAGACAGATGACATGGCACAAATTGGGCAAAAGAACCGAACTAGATGCAGATGGGAATAAGATGGCGGTACACACATCAGATGGGGAAGCATGGAAACATTTCGATGGATTACATCCGGATAAAGCGGCAGATCCAAAGAATCCTTGAGTGTGTGTCACCATGGATGGGTTCAATCCCTTCGGCATGACGACAAGCCAATACAGTAGTTGGCCTGTATTTTTCATTCCACTCAATCTCCCTCCGGCCAGATTATGCAAAGAAAGAACATATTCCTGGCGTTGATAATTCCAGGGCGCAACTACCCGGGGAAGAGTATGAATGTGTACATGCAGCCGCTTAAGGATGAATTGCAATAATCTTGGGATAATGGGGTCAAGACATACGATGCCGCTAGAAAAGAAAACTTCAAAATGCATGTGTGGTACATGTACTCGATGCATGACTTGCCGGCGTATGCACTATTCTCTGGATGGTGTGTGTGCATGGAAGGTTCCCGTGCCCCTTTTGCAACGGAGGTCCCGCCGAAGGAGATTGTAGATGGTGTCTTGTGCCACACGAGGGCCGAGATGATGATCAACACCTTCTGGGTAAATTCTCCTTTTATACAATCTAAAATTAACAATATAGCTAATTATTGTACTAATCGGTATTGCCTCGTTTGATTGAAGACCTTCTATAGGTGTGAAGAGGGATATGAGGAGGCGACAACCAATGTTCTCGAGGCCGAGTGCACGCGGCTATTACAGAACTTGCGCCACGAGGATCGACCGCAGGCTATTCAAGACTACTACGCGAGGCACGGTGTTAAGAAGAAGAAGAAGGACTGCCGCGGAAAGTATCTGAAGAAGGTGGAATACATGAAGGTAATTACCTATTCTTAAGGCCTTGTACGTAGTTTTCTTGATTTGATTCGTAGGCGTAGTGCTCAAAATTCTTTTTACTAACTTATAGGTGCCCCAAACATGGTGTGCGGATAAGATGGATTGTTGGGAGGCGTTGGATAAGTAGTGCATAGGCATGACGAGCTGTACACGACAATGCGAAGGAGCGGCGTGCCCAAATGGTTGGTGTGCCACACCATCAAGGCAGCGCCAACTTAATTTAGTTCAGACAGAACTGGGTACGTGGTTTGCTTCCTTATTCATGCAATTAATTCTTCATGCTAGCTTGAGCCCTTTACTAATAGTTTCTTCCTCTTTTTAGGCGCATCACAATAAGGTGGAGGTGCCAGAGTTGTACGACCTTTATGGCATGGCCCATACTGTCTCCTACAAGAAGGCCAAGGCATTCTCTGAGTCTGACCTGGATCATCTAGAGATGTTCACCAACATCTTGTCCCACCACAAGCTCGTGAAATACAGGGACGTGGGGAAGGCTGGGAAAGGGGAGGACTTTAACCCGAGCCAGGAACCTTTGGATCCAGAGCTGGTGATGATATCTGGCGGCGGGAGGCCCCATAGCTCGATAGCCATTGGAGATGGGATAACGCGTTGTCCACTCACTCTCCCGGAGATCAAGGCGCGCCAGTCGAGCTGCTGTCCTAGATAACACGTCGTCCACGGCCAGTCGATCTCGCCATCGAGGTTAGTTGTATGGACTCAGAGAACTTCCATCCATTTCATTGTGTGTGTGGCCATCGATCATTATAGTGGTAAGAGGAATGGGGTTGGCTACTCTTCATAAAGAGAGAGCGGTAAACCAGGCTGCTCTTCAGAAAGAGAGAGTTGCAAACTAGGCTGCTCTTTAGGATGCTCTTGAGGAGAGGGACCGTAACACGACTTGGTTGTTGGAGGAGGAGAGGGCCCAGAATGATGCAGGTCACCTCGCCATGTACGAGCTTATTGTGGTAAGTTCCTGTTTCACATTAGCCAAATGATGCGTGTAATGTCGGTTTCATTAGTAACTAATACAATGGAATCTTCAAAACCAAATGTGCAGTCTATGTGTGAGAAGACCGGTCAGCCCCCTCCGTCGATGCCTGTCTTTTCTTCGATTGGCATGGTGAGTTTCATTTCAATGGTCATTATAAACTAGTATTAAAATTTGAGTGTCATCATGCTAACGAGACATGATGGAATATCTTTTCTGCAGAATAACTCCCGAGCGGCATCACACGACCCTTCTCTAGGGTAACCGTCTCCAAACGCAACCGGCCCGAGCAACCCTGGTGCTTCTCCCACATGACCACGACGGTAAGTTTTCTCTAGTTCATTTATGACATAATTATCTAATTTAGCTCTAAAATGACGTAATTAGCTAATTTAGCTCCAAAATAACGTAATTAGCTTAGTTCTCCTCTTTCTTCTTCTCCTTAGCTTATTTTTTCAACAAAGACATACTTAGCTAATTATCCTCTAAAATGACATAATTAGCTAATTTAGCTCCAAAATGACATAATTAGCTACTTTAGCTCCAAAATGACATAATTAGCTTAGTTTGGTAAAAAACATCACAAGAACCTTTGTTAGCTCATAACTTAGCGTATCTTCCTCCTAAATGACATAGTAAGCTTTTCCTCCTAAATGACATATCAGTTTCCTCTCCTCCTTCTCCTCCTCCTCCTCCTCCTTCTTATTCTTCTTCTTCTTATTCTCCTTCTCCTCCTCTTTCTTCTCCTCTTTCATCTTCTCCTTAGCTTATTTTCCCCAACAATGACATAATTAGCTAATTTAGCTCCAAAATGACATAATTAGCTAGTTTAGCTCCAAGAAGACATACTTAGCTAATTTAGCTCCAAAATGACATAATTAGCTAATTTAGCTCTAAAAACACATACTTAGCTAATTTAGCTCCAAGAAGAGGAGAAGAGGAGAAGAAAGAGGAAAAATGAAAAAAAGGAAGAAGAAGAAGAAGAAGAGAAGAAAAAATAAGAAGGAGAAGAAGAAGGAGAAGGAGGAGAAGGAGGAGAAGGAGTCCTACTTCTCCTCCTTCTCCTTCTTCTCCTTCTTCTTCTTCTCCTTCTTCTTCTCCTTCTTCTTATCTTCTTATTTTCTTCTTTTCTTCTCCTCCTCCTCCTCCTCCTTCATTTCCTCCTCCTTCTTCTTCTTATCCTTTTTCTTCTCCTTCTTCTTCTCTTTTTTCTTCTCCTCTTTCGTCTTCTACTTAGCTTATTTTCCCCAAAAAAGACATAGTTAGCTAATTCAGCTCCAAAATGACATAATTAGCTACTTTAGCTCCAAAATTATATAATTATCTTAGTTAGGTAAAAAACATCACAAGAACCTTGGTTAGCTCATAACTTAGCGTATCTTCCTCCTAAATGACATAATAAGCTTTTCCTCCTAAATGACATATCATTTTACTCTTCTTCTTCTTCCTATACTCCTTCTCCTCCTCCTCCTTCTTCTTATTCTCCTCTTTCTTCTCCTCTTTCATCTTCTCCTTAGCTTATTTTCCCCAACAATGACATAATTAGCTAATTTAGCTCTAAAATGACATAATTAGCTAGTTTACCTCCAAGAAGACATACATAGCTAATTTGGCTCAAAAATGACATAATTAGCTAATTTAGCTTCAAAAAGACATACTTAGCTAATTTAGCTCCAAGAAGAGGAGAAGAAGAAAGAGGAAAATGAAAAGAAGGAAGAAGAAGTAGAAGAAGAAGAGAAGAATAAAAGAAGAAGAAGGAGAAGGAGAAGGAGAAGGAGGAGAAGAAGGATAAGGATGCTCCTTCTCCTTCTCCTCCTTCTCCTTCTTATCCTTATTCTTCTCCTCCTTCTTATTCTCCTTCTTCTCTTTTTCTCCTCCTCCTCTTCTCCTTCTCCCCTTCTTCTCCTCCTCCTCCTCTTCTCCTTCTTCTTCTCTTCTTTCTTCTCCTCTTTCATCTTCTACTTAGCTTATTTTCCCCAACAAAGACATAATTAGCTAATTTAGCTCCAAAATGACATAATTAGCTACTTTAGCTCCAAAATAACATAATTAGCTACTTTAGCTCCAAAATGACATAATTAGCTTAGTTAGTTAAAAAACATCACAAGAACCTTGGTTAGCTCATAACTTAGCGTATCTTCCTCCTAAATGACATAATAAGCTCAAAATGGCATAAGAACCTTGGTTAGCTCATAAATATTATATACTTAGCTTGTTTTCCTCTAAAATGACATAATTAGCTTAGTTAGGTCAAAAAAGGCATAAGAACCTTTGTTAGCTCAAAGAAGTCATATACTTAGCTTATGTTCCTCCAAAATGACATAATACGCTCAAAAATGTCATATATTGTTGTTGCTCTTCTTCTAACTTTCGTATTCCCATTTTGCAGATTAGATGTACTACATGGAAGATGGCATTGATGGAGTGTTTTAGTTTTTGTTTTCATTTGAGATGATGATAATGTGGAACTATACGTATATGTATATATGGATGAACAGTGTAAAACATTATATGGATGAACAGTGTGAAACATTGTATGAACAGTGTAAAACATATGGGTTTTGATTGATGAACAAACGGCATTGATGAACTTTATATGTATATTATATATGTGTTGTGAACTATATATGTATGATGTAAACTATATCATAGATGTGTTGTGATATATATATATATATATATATATATATATATATATATATAGGGATTGACTATTCGTCACCCTCGGTGAAGAATGGTTATTCTTCACCCCTCTCTTTTCACATCAACGCATCGTAATTTTATGTTTCAATTTTTTTCTTATTTCATACGTAAAAAGAGACCGCGTGAAAATATAGTCACCATAAAAAATATTTTATGTCACGTAAAATTACAAACGTAAAAACATAGTGTAAAATATACATGAAATGCGATTTTTTTGGTCTTATGACCAATATTTTTAATTTTTTACATCAAATTTTACATAATGAATCAATATTATAATGTAACTATTGTTATTTCAAATGTAATTTATTTATTAAAATGTCGTAAGATTACCTGGGTGAAGAATAACTTATTTTACACCCTGGGTGATGAATATTTTATATGATGTGAAATAACATAAAACAAATAAAACAGTGACAATATGGGCTCTTTGCCGTCTACAAGATGATGGCAAATGACTTTGCCATCAGGTAGCCGACGGCAAAGAGGCCACGTGGCAGCCAGCTGTGCAACCTGGGGAACATGAGGCTGTCCCATATGGTTACTTTGCCGTCTGCTGCCTTTAAAGGTAGACGGCAAAGACAGTGAAAGAAGACGGCAAAGAGTCTGGGAGAGGCAGACGAAGAACACTTGCAAAAAATGAGATGACAATGAACTTGAGAGAGGCATACGACAAAGAGCATGAGAGCGGCAGACGATAAATACTCCGTAGCCACCTAACAGAGTAGTTGCATGTCGGCTACCGTGTACAGGTCTTTGTCGTGTGCTTCGACAGGTGGCTGATGGCAAACGTCTTTGTCGTCCGCTTTGTAGTAGCACACAACAAAGAAGGTAGTTTGCTGTCGAAAGTTGTCGTAGAAATTTTGCCGACAGGAAGCTGATGGCAAAGGCCTTTGCCGTCCGTGGAACACCCCTTTGCCGTTTATTATGGCAGATGGCAAAGAGTCTGATTCCTGTAGTGTGGATGCGGTGGTTGTCAGGTGCGAGGGGCTGTTGGCTGTTGGGCAGGGGTGACGACGGTGGTCTGATTGGTATTGATTGGGCCATATGTGGTGGCACTATGCTAGGCCAAGGCCATATTCCGGTTGTGGCCGGAGCAGATGAAACCAATCCTTGAGGTCATTCACTTCCTTCTTGAAGACGTCATTGAGGGAGCATGCTGGCTTCTACATTTGAGACGAAAAATCCCGGGAAAACCTCATATCCTATTGAGGGACGAATGATGACGACATCGTTGCATCACTCACTACTGAAATTTCACTCTACTTCGAGTGGCACAAACACTCAGCGTAGGGTCGAATAAACTCAGCAAAGTATTTGACAATAATTGTTGGCGGTAATTGTTCTTAGGAGAACCGAATTTTGTCGATAGCCATTCATTGGGTACTCGCAAAATAGTTTGCTGAGAACCACTAATGGAGGAGGGTCCCCTCAAGTATTTTTTGAGAGCTTATCTAGTACTCAGCAAACATATGCGCCGAGAACCAATACTTAGCTTACCTGGAACAAGCAGCTCCGAGGAACTCCCAATTACCGAATACCTTCCTGAGCCTCTCGGCAATATTACAACCAAGATGCCAAAGCATGCCACGTGTATTTTCTCCCAAGCGTAGTTCTCGGAACAGGCACCTTTGTCGTGCGGCTCTCTCTGCCAATATGGATTTTCATACTAGTTTCTACTTCTTTTTTCATGCAACACTTCAGCAAAAAACCTGATATAACAGTAGTATCCACTTAGAGAAAGAATACTCACGCTCACATACATAACAACAAACTCAGAAAAGCATTATATATGGTCCACACAAGTTTCATATGAAGTCACAGAGTAGTTATTTAGCATGAGTGCCTTCTCACTAAACAATAAAGTGTCCAGTGCATATTTACATACGATCGCATGATAAAAACAACACCACAAGTAGGACAAACTGAAAGAGACTTATCAAGTTCTTCAATCCACACTCAACCTGATAAGCTAGTTTGCACCATTTCCTAATTCATGATTTCTCTTCTTACGGAGCACATACTGATTGTAATGATTCTTTGCCTCCTCTACTATTGAACGAATCGAATGCGCTTCCTTTGTTACACATCACTTGTTCATTGCATGTGGACCATGAATCATAGACTCCTGAACACTTACCTCTGTACACTGGATACCAGTTCATATAGAAAGAAAGAGAAAAAGATTTGAAGAAGGAATGCAAGTAAAAAATATCACTTGATACGTAAGTCACATAAGCATTCATCACTCATATACCCAAAAGCATCAGAAATGCTAATCTAGGTCCACATTAACAGGTACATAACTATATCAAGGTCAAACTATTTAGGTGGGCAACTCCGAGATGTAGTTGGTGAAGCCAGTTAACGTGGAGTCGGAGCATGTGGGGATATCCCCCATAGTAGAGGAGTAAGTGTCGCCGGGAATGGTTGTCCATAGACACAATGGCATAGGGTTGTCACTATCCTTAGGTGACATGCCTTTTCTCTCCTTAGTTGAAAAAATCTTCTTGTCCAGATCCAAAAAGTACTTTAGTAGGATGAGTTGTGGGTTCGCCTTAATGAACGCCGCCAAGGGGTCCTCACATGCACGCTCCTCCTTACCATATAGTCAACCCGAACGGAAGCTACATCTTTAGAGAAAGCCAAAGCCGCGAGACTGATAGGTAATAACACCTTTCAGCACACAATGCAAAACTAATATAAGAACAAAATGTCGAAGAATAGTTCGAATCAATTAATTGAGGACCTACAAGGCTAATTTATTATGGCATGTGAGCTGACTTCGAGTCCGTCGAGGCTCTCTTCAACAACTCTTACAACTCTCATCTCTCGAATGATTGTATATATGATGAACACTCTCTCACTGGTATTTCGACAGTCGGCTATGGTCAAACTGATGAGTCCATCGTGCGTTACCAAGGTATCATATGAAGAACTCGCACACTAGACCGTCAATTCAAAGTTCATTTTCTTTCCTCTAGTAACATCTCTTACAACTGTCATCTCTTAGGTGGTTGTATATATAGTGGACACTCTTGCACTAGTATTTTGGCTATCGATGATGGTTGCTTCCACTTCTTCCCAAGTGAATTACCATGATCTATAACAAGGAGAAGAAAGAGAAGCTACTCCCATAGCAAAAGTTAGGATCCTTCCTCCAAGAACATCGATCAATCGCATAGGAAGACCCATCAGACTGAAAGTCAACCCTAAGACTAGAAGGCTCGCCTTCAACGAGTCAAGATCATTTCACCATAACCATGACCCTTTCCATACATTTATCATCTGTACTATGGCATAATTAAACAACTACATTGTTTAACAAGACAAAGACATAATTATGCAGTACATAAATCAACATTACATATTAAACAGAACTAGAATGGAGCACCACTACTAGGACATACTCTAATAATCATGAGAAACCATAACCCCTAAGGAACTCTAATAATCATGAGAAACCATATACTACTATAATAGATCAAACATCAAGGAAACCGATCACAATTTTATCCTATTCATCACTAACCTATGGGGTCCATCAAAGGGCCCACTTAGCGTTGGCGACTACCCTCTCGTTCACTACAACCGCCCTTTCCTCATTAGCGCCTGCCCTCTCAGTCATAGTAGCCGTTGCCTCAGCATTAGCGGCTTCCCTCTCGGTCGTAGTAGTTGTCGTCTTAGTGTTGGTGGCTGCCCTCTTGAGATCAACCACCCTAAAGAGAGGCTTAGTTTCCCTAACATAACATTTCCATGTACCCATTTTTGTCCTTTGCTAGTGAAGACGCATACATAACTTAATATGAAGAAAAAACAAATTGGGCTTGGAATTAGAAAGTCAAACCTAGAAGGCTCTCGCAGATTATGAACGTGGGTTGACTTCCAGTTCGATGAGACTCTCCTAAACAACTCCTATTGATCTCCTCATAGTCCATCCAGTTCCTCAACAAGAAAGGTGATCCAATGAAGCCTTCTGATCCCAACATCTACATGGAAGAGCTCTAATCCAAAGCTCCATGCCTCCTATAGAACACTGATTTGTTGGAGCAAAACAAACTCTACATGCTATTTTCGCACAAGGGGTGTAATTGTGCCAACAAAATTATTCGGGTTAATCAAAGAAGAAACAAGTTTGTGGGGCGAGGACTTGGTGCGTAGTCTTTCTAGTCGACTGTTGATCAACAAATTCCGAGTATTCCTCTAGCTATTCCTTTCAGTAACATAATATTTATGTTAAAATACTAAGAATGGTAACTTGACTGCTAAATCATATTATTATATAGCTTGTGAGCATCATGGTAGGAAGTTGGACCAAACTACTGTTTTAGTATCTCTTCAAGAAATCCGTTTGGAAATCGAAGTGGTCTATGAATGTACCAGCAAAGATCAAAATATTCACATGGAGGATGTTGAAGGGAGCTATTCCTTATAAAGGATCTTTCCAAACTGTCATATATCCTCCATTAGTTAAGAGTCTGAAAGGATGTGGATGTCGCCTAGAGGGGGGAGGGGTGAATAGGCGCTTTAAAATAATTAAGGTTTAGGCTTGAACAAATGCGGAATAAAACTAACGTTTAATATGTCAAGCACAAAACCTACAAACAACTAGGCTCACCTATGTGCACCAACAACTTATGCTAAGCAAGATAAACAACTAAGTGATAGCAAGATATCTTACAATAAACAATATGTCTATCACAAAGTAAAGTGCATAAGTAAAGGGTTCGGGTAAGAGATAACCGAGGCACGGGGAGACGATGATGTATCTCGAAGTTCACACCCTTGCGGATGCTAATCTCCGTTAGAGCGGTGTGGAGGCACAATGCTCCCCAAGATGCCACTAAGGCCACCGTAATCTCCTCACGCCCTCGCACAATGCAAGATGTCGTGATTCCACTAAGGGACCCTTGAGGGCGGTCACCGAACCCGTACAAATGGCAAACCTTGGGGGCGGTCACCGAACCCGTACACGTGGCAACCCTTGGGGGCGGTTACCGGTACCCGTACAAATTGCTCGGGGCTATCTCCACAACCTAATTGGAGACCCCGACTCTTGCCCGGAGCTTCACACCACAATGATTGAGCTCCGAGACACCACCAAGCTTCTAGGATGCCAAAGCATCCACGAAGAACAATATCAAGGTACTAAGTACCAAAGGTAGTAAGCTTCTCAACTTCTCACTTCCACGTATCACCGTGGAGAACTCAAACCGATGCAACTAATGCAATGGCAAGAACACACGAAGTGGTCAAGTCCCTCACACTCAAATCCCTCCACAACAACGAAAGCTATGGAGAAATATGAGAGGAAGAACAAGGAGCTCACAAAGAACTCCAAGATCAAGATCCAAGGGGTTCCCCTCACATAGAGGAGAAAGTGATTGGTGGAGATGTGGATCTAGATCTCCTCTCTCTTTTCCCTCAAGAACAAGCAAGAATCATTGGAGGGATTGAGAGTTAGCAAGCTCTAAGAATGTCAACAATGGAGGTAGAACAAGAGCTCAACGGATGGATGAGGCCAAGGGGGAAGAAGACCCCCTTTATATAGTGGGGGAAGGAATCAGACCGTTACCCCCACTTACAGCCCGAGCCCAGCGGTACTACCGCTGGCACTCCAGCGGTACTACCGCTAACCAGGGGGCGGTACTACCGCCTACTAGCGGTACTACCGCTGGTTGCAGCGGTACTACCGCTGGCACTCCAGCGGTACTACCGATGGGCCCCTGGTAGTGCAAAGGCACTACCACCGCCAAGAAAGTCTTCGCAAAAAGGTCCGTCCATGAACAACCGCTAGGCAGGCGGTACTAAGCACCTGGAGCAGTACTACCGCTGACCAGGGGCGGTACTACCGCCAGCCAGTGGTACTACCGCTAGGTCCAGCGGTACTACCGCTTGTCACTGAAACAACCATAACTTTCGCATACGAGCTCCGAATCGAGCAAACCCAAGCTTGTTGGATTCACGACGGCAAGAGCTATCCAAACAGCGAACATCAAAATCTTAAGACCATGCAGATATAAAAATGCCAATGATATAGAGATGTGAGTCCTCTATGAATGAAGAACCAGCAAAAACTCCAACACTGAAAACATCATAGTAGATGCATATGGACTCCGTTTTCGATGAACTCGAGCTTGTCCCGAAGATGACCATAAGCTCTAAACTCACAAAGAGAAACACCAAACAAGAACCAAGAAGTATGATGCAAGGATGCAAATGGTTTGAGCTCTCAACGAACGATACAATCAAGCTACTCACTTGAGAGCCCCCCTTGATAGTACAACAATCTATCCTAAACAGAAACCTATCAAGGGCAAACCTATACCTTGCACCTCGTCCTCTTGAGCTAGATGATGATGATCTTGGCTTCCTCAAGATGGACCACCTTTCTTGATTGCGTTGGCTTGATGAAGACTAGTTGATTGCTCCCTCATACTCACTATGGGTGAGCCACTCTTCAGCATATCTTCACAAGTCCATTGCCACCGTAATGGACGGCAAGCTTCAAGCAAGATATCTTCGTGCTGATCCACTTGAACTTGCACACTGCAATCTTGATGACGATCACCACTTGACGTCATCCTTCATGGGTTGTTTGAGATCTTCCTCTAGACGCAAGCCCATGGAAACACACCTAACCCCCACATAGAACTCTCACAAAGACTATGGGTTAGTACACAAACACGTAATGGACAATGCTTACCATACCATGGGATCACTTGATCCCTCTCGGTACATCTTGTACGCTTTGTGTGTTGATCATCTTGATTTACTCTTTCTCTGAGATCTTGATCAACCTTGTGTCTCTATGACCATTCTTTGGATAATACCTTGAATACCACCTTGGTCATCATATAAACTCCTTGAACCCAACAGATAGACTTCAAGAAGTGCCTATGGACAAATCCTATAAATATAACTTAAGGCAACCATTAGTCCATAGGAATTGTCATCAATTACCAAAACTACATATGGAGATATATGCTCTAACAGAGTCATTTGGGTGCCTCGGTTACGAAAGCATTGACCACATTCTCTTTTCATATGTTCGTCGGGTACGAGAGATCTAGTCTCACCCTGGTCTGGAAAGGGCAGTCTCTGACGCTTTCGTGCCGGACAGGGCTGGTACGTTGTTGCTTAAAGTACGGTTATCTAAGAAATATGTTGGAACTTCTTTCCTGATGGAGGTCGGATGGCAAGAACTTTGTCATGACAAGGCATGTCTAATGGGTACAACAACATCCTACACACGGCGAGCAAATTCAAATGCATATTCACTGCCTGATCAGTTTATTTACCACTATGCATGGACTTTGCCAAATCAAAGAAATGCCAACATGCTATTCTAAGACATGGATGGAAGAAACTGCCTAAGGATTACGTGATGTTAAATGTGGATGCATCGTTGTGTCTCGTCAAGGAGTATGGCGCAACAAGTTGTGCACAAAAGTAGGATTAAGGGAACTTTATTGTAGCACGGAACTCTACTATCCCATATGTGGAGGAGGAAGTTAGGGGCCCACGACTGAGGCCAATGCATTGAGAGATGGTTTATTGTTAGCATATGAGGCAGGCTTTTTTTTGGAAAAGGAGGACACACCCCGACCTATGCATCAATCGATGCGTGCAGCCATATCATCTGAGGCAAGCTGTACTAGATTAAGTGTTCAATCCGACTGTATAGAGGTTGTGGAAAGGATTATTGAGGGGGGCGACTCAATAGGTTTCGCGACGAACATATATGCGGAATGTACTTTTCTTTGTAGATGTTTTGCCAATGTAAACTTTGAACATTGTCTTAGAGAAGCCAAAAAGGTTGCTCACATTTTAGCTACCGGAGCAAATGTCAATGTGTCACATCAGTAATCTCCAGGTTTTATTTTAGCGCAATTAGTTTATGATGCATGGAAGACCTTGCGAGGCACAAGATTGAATCATGGCGATCTCGAAAATAAGCCGGCGGAATCTCACACTGGCGTGCAACTTCTCCCCACCGATAGTTTGTGTCCTCCTCACGAAGAGAAGATAGTGGCAGCTTCTTAAAGATAGAATACGGTTCTTCCCGTCTATCCCCTGTTCCGTGGTGCATCCAGCACCATCGGACAACATGTGGAGGTGTCTCTCACGGATCTCGCAAGACTCGCTCGGCATTTGTCTTCATTCGTGTGTGTACAGGTTGAATACTTTCGATCTATGCTTCTCTTTATGGGTCAATAGCTCATGTGCGACACATTTGATGCGAATTGGATCATGTGCGACGTTTCTCTGGCACAAATAGCCAAAGGCCCACTCGGGTGATTAAAATGGTCGTCAACGGGAGTGATGTTATGTTTAAGACATGTGGGTCCTACTTGGCAGATCGTCTACTTACGGCCCCACTTGACAGTGCATCTACTTACGGGCCCCACTTGGCAGTGCATCGAGTGAGACGTGTCCCCGTGCCTGGCATGTCTGTCTGAACCGCCCGTCTGAAGCTCTGTTGCTCCCTCCTTTCCGTTCCCGGCGGTGAGCCGAAGACGGCGGTGGCGCTTTTGTTGCAGCGGAGGAGCTTTCGATCTCGGCGATGATGACGGCTGTGGTGAGTGAATCCAGAACTCTTGTCCAGCCCGTTCCCTTCTGTGTCGAGTTAGATCTCACTGCAGTTCCTGTTTCCCTCCTCTATTTTTTTGTGTCGATTTGATCCAAATTTGGGTGGGGCGGAGGGGGGCTAAAGGTGATGGAGCCGCCAGAGACAACAACAACGTTGACTAGGTAATCTGTGCATCCTTTCAATCCTATGCGATTTGTGCCTCGTCTGCTTCTGCTAGCTCACAGTGCGCGCCATTGAAAAATAGGGTCGATGATGCTCGGACATTTGAATTCACTATCGAATTCTTTCCTTCTAAGGCGAAGCTAGGTGATGGTAGCTTGTGGGACATAGAGGGAGATACTATTGTGAAATGGGAGGTTGAATTATCAGAGATTGATCCACAGGAACTACAGAGCATGGAAGAGAAGGCCGTGAGGAATGTGGTGGCAAGAATTAGGGAGAGCATTTTTGGGGGTCCAGAGCAAGAGGTAGCATTGTTATGGTTTGATAATTGTAAAGGAGAGTATGTGAGAATTGAGGATGGCGAAGAGATGGTTGATGAAATCGATCGTCAAAATGGCTGGACAACCAAACAAACTACGTTTCGTGCAGAGCTGGTTGATCTGAAATCAGATTCTAAGGTTGGATATGTTCCCTCAAAATTGGTTGCACAAATGGTAGATGGTGATTGGGCTTCAGAGAGGCAGATAATGCCCATGTGTACGGGTGAGGTGACAGTATTACATGAGGGGGCTGATGCAGATGCACAAGAGGGCTCTGATGGTGTTGCAAGGGTTCTTTCTGTTGATTGGAATTCGGTTGAATTAAATGAACCAACTGATTTAGTCATTGCACCAATGGATGACACTGAGATGGCCAAAAAATTTGGCATTCCAGTACCTGATGAAGATAAGGAAGAGAATGATGAAACTAGTATACTTACTGATGCTAACAGAGATATATGTGAAGATGTGGATGGACAGCTGATGGAAGATGCTGCAGATGATGTTGATGATGCACATGATGATGAGTTGGTAAATGTCTATGACAAGGAAAACCCTGCTATTGCAGTAGGGAAGTTTTTCCCAAACATGGATGAATTTAGAATGTGTTTCAAGACTTATGCCATCAAACATGAGTTTGATGCCAAGACAAAGTGGACTGACAGAAAAAAGTTTTATGCAAGATGCAGAGGTTTTGATGGAAGTGTCAAGCCTTGCAAGTGGTACATATCTGCTAGACGCCAACCTGATGGAAGTACCATTAGGGTCAATCAAATCCCACACCAACATACTTGTATTACAAGTTCACACAGAGTATCAACCATGACATCACAGCTTTGGATTGCAGAAAAGATCACTCCTATTTTAGCCAAGAAACCAAATACTACTGCAAAGAAACTTAAAGTAGACTTGGAAAAGCAGTACCCAATTAAGGTGAAGTATAACACAGTGTGGAAGGCAAAACAAAGGGCAATTAAAGAATTATATGGTGACTGGGCAAATACATTTAGGATGCTTTATAATTTCAAAGCAGAGGTGGAGAAGAGGTCACCTGGCAGTGTTGTGGAGATAGATACTGAGGTAACAGAGGAAGGAAGAGTCCTTTTCTCAAAGTTTTTTATGTCTTTAAAGCCTTGCATCGATGGCTTCAAGGCAGGTTGTCATCCATATTTGAGCATAGACTCATCGTTTTTGACCGGCAAGTGGAATGGTCAATTGGCAGCTTGCAATGCTTTAGATGGACACAACTGGATGTTCCCTATTGCTATTGGCTTGTTTCAGTCAGAAACAGAGGTCTCATGGACATGGTTCATGATGCAGTTGAAGAGATGCATAGGTCCAGTGTCACCTTTGGCAGTCCACACAGATGCATGCAAAGGGCTAGAAAATGCAGTCAAGAATTTGATCAAAAAGTTCAGAGGGGAAGAATTTGGTCTCATGTGGCCAACAACAAGATCTTACACTGAACAGACATATTCATATCATCTTGGTAAGATAATGACAACATGCCCTGAATTTGGTCCATGGGTGAACACCTACCATTCTCTATTATGGTATAGGTCAGGATTTAACACTGCCATCAAGTGTGATCATATCAACAACAACTTGGCAGAAAGTTTTAACAACAAGGTGAAGGAGTTGAAAAACCTGCGTGTGCATGACATGGTTGACCAAATCAGGATCATGATCATGTGCTTGTGGGAATTGAGAAGAAGGATTGGTGATTGTATGCAAGGGGACAAGATTCCTGCAGTGGTACAATAGGTGGTCAACAGGAGCAGAAATCTTACACATTTATCTGTTGAAAAATCTTCTGTGTGGGGTGCTGAAGTTAGAGATACCAAAACTGGTAGAAGGCATGTTGTTAACACTGAAATGCATGAGTGCACTTGTTTGGAGTGGGAACACACTGGGAAACCATGTGGTCATGCCATACTTTTCTTGGCCTCCCGACCAAAGATAAACATGCACCCTTATTTGCACGAATATTACTCAGTAGAAAAATTCAAGGCTGCATATGCAACTCCAATTCCAGCACTTACAGATCAGTCTCAGTGGCCTAAAGTGGACATAGAATTTTCCATGTGTCATCCCCTAACAAAAAGAAAGGCTGGTAGGCCTAAAGAGAACAGATTCAAGGCATGGTTTGAGAGAGGTGGGAGTAGTAAAAAAGGGAAGGGAAAGAAGGATGGAAAACCAAAAAGGTCCCAAAAAGGTAAAAAAAATAGATGCAAGTTGTGCCAGGAACTTGGGCACCGAGCTGGATCTTCCAAGTGTTGTTACACTCCTAAAAGGCCAAAGTATGTGTGCTAATGTTTTTTATGTTTACTATTTGGCTGCATTTTTCAATTACAAACCAATTGACATGCTTAAATTTTTTAGGAGGAAGTTTACAGCTGAGCCCCTTGTTGTTGAAGATTGCTGGCCAAAGAAAAAGAAAAGAGGCAATGGTTGTAGAAAAAAGAGAAGTTATGGTGAAACAATGCAAACTGAGCAAACTGAGCAAGACTTGGATGTGCTGCAAAATGAGAAACAAGACTTGGATGTGTTCCAAAATGAAGATGTGGTCCAAAATGAGCAAGACTCGGATGTGCTGCAAAATCAAGATGTGGTGCAAAATGAGCAAGATATGGATCTGGTGCCAAATAATTATCTTCCAGCTGATGTTGTGCAAGCTGAGCCTATATTAGAAGTTGTGTTGCCTAACCTTGTTTTTCGAGACGATGTGGTGCAAAATGAGCAAGATATGGATCTAGTGCCAAATGATTATCTTCTAGCTGATGTTGTGCAAGCTGAGCCTATATTAGAAGTTGTGTTGCCTAACCCTGTTTTTCCAGAAGATGTGGTGCCAACTAAGCCTATATTGGAAGTTATGTTGCCAACTGAGCTTGATGATATTCCAGCTGATGCAGTGATGAAAACCAAGAGCTTGAGTGAACTGGGTATAGTAGTAAAGAGAAGCACTGATAAAAAGAAGAAGAAGAAGAAGCTGAAGTGAAGTAAACTGGGTGTTGTACTATGCTATAGAATAAAACTTTGCGTGAAATTGTATTTTTCGTATGAAATTGTATTTGTGTGATACTATTCAAGTTTGAGACAAATTTCCAGTTTGAGACAAAATTCAAATTTGAAGTTATTTGGTATGTGGTATGGTGTTGTATTTTTCATATGAAATGTATTTGTGTAATACCATTCAAGTTTGAGACAAATTTCAAATTTGAGCCAAAATTCAAATTTGAAGTTATTAGGTATGTGATATGCTGTTACAATGATTTATGTACTATTACACATGTTAGGTGATTAATCGGAGAACTTTTATTATGTGAAACTTTGGACATGAAAAATGTGCTCCAAATGAGCTCCAAAACCCCCTCCAAGCCCCCTTGCAAAGCCCCATTTGTAAGCAAGTTTTTTTTCGACCTTCTCCAAATGAGCCAAAAAATGAAACTTGACATATTAGTCATATATAAAGATGATTGGCACAAGTTTTATATTTTTTTGATTTTTTTGAATTAATTATAGTCAACCCTAACTTTTGAAAACCGTACAACCTCGTACGTGATAGCCACTTTTGTGAAGGGTTTTTCATGAAAAATTTCATAGTCCAAGTTTATTATTTTTCCTAGAAACCTAGTCACATATAATGATGATTGGCACACGTTTTATATTTTTTAAATTTTTTTTTGAATTAGTTATAGCCAACCCTAACTTTTGAAAACTGTACAACCTCGTACGTAATAGCCACTTTTGTGAAGGGTTTTTCATGAAAAAAATCATAGTCCAAGTTTATTATTTTTCCTAGCAACCTAGTCACATAAAATGATGATTGGCACAAGTTTTATATTTTTTTATTTTTTTTAATTAGTTATAGCCAACCCTAACTTTTGAAAACCGTACAACCTCGTACGTGATAGCCACTTGTGTGAAGGGTTTTTCATGAAAAATTTAATAGTCCAAGTTTATTATTTTTCCTAGCAACCTAGTCACATATAATTATGATTGGCACAAGTTTTATATTTTTTTGATTTTTTTTAATTAGTTATAGTCAACCCTAACTTTTTAAAACCGTACAACCTCGTACGTGATAGCCACTTTTGTGAAGGGTTTTTCATGAAAAACTTCATAGTCCAAGTTTATTATTTTTTCTAGCAACCTAGTCACATATAATAATGATTGGCACAAGTTTTATATTTTTTTGATTTTTTTTGAATTAGTATGCTCTACCCTAGCCCTTGAAAACCTCTCAAAACACCCATCAAAACCCCTCAAAACCCCGTCCAAACCTCTCAAAACCCAGCACCCCATCGGACCATTGGATCGCCATGAATGGACGGTCTGGATCGCGCATTAGGGCTACGTCAGTAGCGATCCGTGGCCTTCACTCTGATTGGCTGGCCTTTTTAGCCCTCCTTTTTATTGCTAGACGAGAAGACGCGTGCATGCTTTGTTGGGCTTAATTAAAGGCGGCCCACCCTTTTATCCGTTGGACCTCACAGCGTACCAGCCTTGCATGCATACGTGTAGCCGTGCCTCCCCTCGCTCGCCCGTTGGACCGACACTGCATGCATGCGCATCGATCGAGCGGGAGCACGCCCGACGCCATAGAGAGCAGCAACCCGACCGACGCAGCAGAGGCACGCAGCGGCTCAACCATGCAGAAGCTCGTCGCCCAACCCGACCGACGCTGCAGTCATCTTTCAACTTGTTTTAATTGCTCATGTGCGACGTGTACCCTGTTTTAATTGACCCTGTGCTACGTGGGGTGTGTACACACTCGATGCCCCCTCGATGCCATGCGGTAGCCGTTTCACACTCGATGCACACCATGGCTAGCACCCCTATTTAAGCACGGGTTTTAAGCACCCCCTAACATCATCTTCTCCCACCCGACCTTCTTCTTCATCTCCTAGTCCATCTTCTCCACCTCTCACGCCGGAAGATGAACTACACCGGGATGACCTACCGTGTGCCGCCCACCGTCCCAGAGATGCTCTACCCTCCCCAAGTCCAGGTGGAGAACACCCTACGGGTGTGGGCGATCTCGAGGTGGAGGGGTGCAAGGGTGCTCACCGAGTTCTTCCTCTCCGCCGGCTACCTCCACCTCCCCAGGGGTTCTCCGGTGATGTTCCACGTGGAGGAGCTGACCAACAATGGCTATCCTATCGGCCTTATTGCGAGGTTCACCAACAACATCGATGCTTACCACCTCCTCGGTCGTGTTTTTTTGGTGTGGATGCGAGTTTATCGCATTCACAAAATACAACATCTTCACGGATCTGGACAACATCTTCCCCAACGGCAGCATGCACACTCTCTCGTACCGCACCGACGGCGACGACGAGTGAAGGAGGAGGAGTTTGCCTTGGAGCTTGGAGTACCCGGTGGATGGAGGAGGAGGAGTTTATCTAGTTGTCTTATCTATCTATGTAATCGTACTATCTATGCCGTGCTTATTTATCTATGTAATGGTACTATATATGTCGTGTTTATGTAATGCCCTCTACTATTTATGTTATATATATATTGATGTTCTATCTAGTTCATATATGTTAGCTGGGAACCGAGAGCTTTTTAAATTGGTAGGCATGCAACAAATATGTAAAGCCAATAAGAACTGGGTAACTTGTCATGTTAGTGAATGCTCGCGTTCTCGTAAAAAAATACTACTTCTGTATTTAGTGTTTGCGTGTGCGGCCGTGCTGTTTGCAAGCGGTTGCCGTTTCGGTTTCCGAGGCATGCTGGTGTAAATGATGAAAAGACCACACACCCACCCACAGTCTCTTCGCACCACTCCCCATCTCCTCCTACACAGAAACTGCCGCCCTCCATCTCTTCGCTCTCCCACACGACGCAACCGCCGGTGCCATGGACCAGAGCATTGCCTGGCAGAAGGCCGTGCAAGATCTCGCCGGCGACAACCAAGAGATCCGTGAGGAGCTTTGTGAAATCACGGGCTGGTTCCCAAGCATCGAGATGACGCGGAACCACGCCCGTGGCCTGATCAAGGTGATGCGAGAGGACGAGAAGCTCCGTGCCTCCCCCCTGCTACTGCGTCCCACCTTCCGCTGTCATCCTTTGGGCGATGAGGGAGGTGCAACATACCATCGACCCGACACAGCGCACAAGGTGGTGGATGTAGCGCTCATCCAGGATGACGGCACCGCAGCCGGATCTTACCCGTCTTGCCTCGAGGACGGAGAGGGTGACCGATGTTGTCGTCGCGCTGCCGGCCGCCGTCCTCGACCCTGAAGTGCAGATCATTCCACCAGTCTTCACTGGCGGAAACAAGAAGAAGAAGAGGGAGCCAAAGAAGCCGGTGGTGGGTGTGGTGCGCCGCTCAGAGCGCGTGAAGAACCTCAAGAACAACTGAAGTGCGCCGTCAGCTGCTATATGTCAGCATATAAGTTAGAACTACTTTTGGTATGGATGTAAGCTAAATTTCTGGTGCTGGTTGGATGAACTGTTGCTGGTGTTGGCTGTATGAACTGATGCTGCATGGTATCTGTTGCTATCTGTTATCTGTTGCTATCTGTTGTTGGATGAACTATTTTTTATCGAAGCAACAATCGATTTACATCTGTGTCTGAAAAAATGATCCATCACAAAATGGGCACAACTATTTTTTATCGAAGCAACATGGTTGCACCAAGCGGATAGGCCTGTTTTCTATTTGGGCCTTCTTTTTCTTCTCACAGTCCTCATCAGCCCATGACCCAATAACGTTTTTTGTTTGACCATGAACTCTGCACCTCCACTCTGTTAACTGAAGAATTGCTGCACATTATGAATTGCTGCATTTTTTTCATCAATTGCTGCATTTGATGCATAAAATAATCCATTACAAACACAGGTAGGTTTTGCTTCACATAAATTCAAATTCAGCTAACAAATGAAACTAGATTGACACACTGACTGAAACTCTAACAATTTCTAGAGATTGATGAACATCAAGTAAAAGAAACCCATAGCAATGACACATCAATAAAATGCTCCAGCCATCATATTTGCTCGCTGCTTCAAATCGATCAGTTGCTTTAGTTGCTTGCCCATTTTCTTCAATTCACACCCCAGTTCAGCTTGCCCATAACAATGACCTGATCTGTCCGCCAAATGGGGGGCGTGTTCCACAACAAGCGGTGCCCCAAAATTGAGCCCTTCGGTTGATCCCTCCAATTTCAACCTCTCAACGTACTCATCGAGCCACTCGAAATACCCGCATTTCTGCAGAACCAGAAAAACAGGGTCGGCAACTCATGAACTCTAGATCCAACCCTAGATCCACCGCCCAAATTTGACGAAAAAAGAAAAAATCGGGAGAAATAGACCATACGATTGGTGAAGTAGACAGATCTAACCTGCCCCGGCTGTGGCCTGCTCAAGCATTTCACGAAGTCGCGCCCACGGTTGCCATTTTCTTCCCTCATACAAGTCAGACGCTTCAGAGGCTCCATGCGTGGGCAATTGGGGCATCTTGTTAGCGGCACTGGACCGTACTTCCTCCATTGACGGGAGGCCGAGCTCGAGCTAGACATCACTCGCCGGCGACGCGCTTCCTCGCCGAAGAAGAGGAAGAAGAAGGTGGGGGAAAGGAGGAAGGGCAAGCAATGGGGGGAGGATGGGTTGGCTCGGGTCCGGGCACGCTGATGAGCACGACCATGCTTATGTGGATAAGTTGTGAGTCCCGCACAATTGCGAGTAAGTAGTGGGTCTCATGTTGACGTGGATAACTGGTGGGTCCCGCGTGTCATAACTTAACCCCTTGAGTTTTGCATTTCATGGTTAAACAGAGCCATGTCGCATTGCAGCTATTCTTTGCTTCAAAGATGTCGCACGAGAGCAATTTTGATCAACAACGTCGCACTGCTTCCATTCCGTGTCAAATGTGTCACACGGGAGCTATTGACCCTCTCTTTATTGTTGGCGGTTGCTGGTTAGTTAGTCTTATTCGGCCTTTGCACGCCGACTTTCAGACTGTCCACTACAACCAGGTTTGCCTGGCTCCAACGAGGGAGAGACGATGACGACGTCACGCCTTCGGTTTGCTCCAGTGCTAGTAGTCGTTGGTAGGTCGTCTATGGTCCTGGATGTAATATTTATTTCTAGTATTCTTTGTAGGCAGTCGATGAATAGATCATAAATTCTTTAAAAAAATAGGTAGCTGATGATGTAACGGTTTTATCCTAAAAACGGAGATAAATGCCTACTTCTGGTAGACCTTGCAAGATCCCACTCCAGTAGGTGTCTAAAGAAGGATATTCCTTACTCCGATCAAACTTTAAACTAAATACTAGAACTTCTTCAGAATTGTCACCTCCCTAGATACGCTACGAGAAGAGTAGTAATCATTTGACCAGATCACAACTACTGCATGACCTTGAATAGTGAAAAAATAAACAAAATTACCACAAACATATGGGAAATTTTGTCTACAAATTCTAGTCATAACTCATAACTGTAAAATCACAAATGCAGTAAAGGTATAAGCTCAATTTTTTGTCTAGCAACTCTACTGATCACTAAGCTCTTTTTACGCCTCATCTCTCTTCACACGGTCCAAAATAAGAATGAGAAATATGCCGACTGATTGACGACGATGACGAGAAGATCACGAAGAGCGAGGAGCTAGTAGCAAAAGGTTATCTCTCTATAGCTTAGGTGCTGCAATGGCATATCAGGGAGGTTATCTTCTTCGCGGAGCAGAGATACTTGGACCCCAGGCACTGCCGGTAGTGCAGCTCCATAACGAACTCATCCGCTGGAGCCCCCACCGGCCTTTGGACCTTGTCCTTCGGTTTGCAGCTCAACCATCGCTTGAGGAGGCCCTGCAATGTCGTCGAGGGGCAGACCGATTTGTCATGGCATAAGATCTCCACCTGCATTTTACACAAGTACAGAATATATATACAGGGTTTAGGCCAAATAAAACATCCAACATTGTCCATATGCATACATATTTTCTCGGCTTACATGCACGATAATAGGAACGATGATAATGATGCAACTAAATTGTGCTAGGTCACAATTGAAGTCTACAAATGCAGCAGGGTGCTTGCTTTTAATGGAAATCGATGGGGAGATCGGCCCCTTCACTATTTCTGAAAAATAAAATCTACAATGCAGCAAACTGCAGGTTTATTGATGATCTAGTTCTAATATTTGAAAGCAAAGCACCTTGACAAGAGGCCCAACACAACAGTCAAAATGAAAGCACAAAGACATCTAAATCACTCACCTTAGCATCACTTGCTAGTTCAAGTTTTTTAATAAGGAGCTTCAGGATGGAGGAGACCTGCATAGTTCCATCTCTGAAAGAAGAATAAAAATAAATAATGAACATAAAGAAACTTCTGGGCTAGTTGAAAAAGAAACGTAAAGATATAAAGGGGAATTCACTTAATTCTACATATTTTCATGTTGAACAAGAAGTGGATGCTAAGTAAAGTATGAGAGGCCTTTATCATTGTTGACAAAGAAACTTGAAGATTAAAGGGGAACTCACTTAATTCTGTAGAAATTGTTTTCTATCTGAGGCAGCCGTTTAGCTTTTGCCCTGCATAATAATTTTCATTTTGATTTGAGGACACAATAAACACGGTCGATCAGAACATAAAAAAACATTGAACATGCTCAAACATCTTACTGTTTTGGTGCAGTCAGTAGTGAAAACCAGACTGGGGTAGTTATTCTATCATGCGAGTCTTCTTCTGTGCTTTCCCTCGAACTATGCTCTGTGGTTGCTTTATTTTTGCTAATACAAGAACTTGATTTTTTAGATTTCTTCGCACTTGAACCGATTAAACTACGTAAGGGCTTGTAAAGCTCTTCCTTGCCAATAGTCTCATGATTCTTTCCATTTTTAGAAATATCTGCACTATTCTGTTGCCGATGGAAGTGTAGTTAGAATAAGCAAATGTTACAAGACAATTGGCTTCACTTGCTGGTAATAGTTTGATAATACCTTATTTTTATTTGCAGATATTGTCATCTTGGTTGATTTTGGTGCCATCTTTGGGGTTTCAACAAAGTTCGAAATGGACCTCTCTTCTATCGTCGCTGGCAATGTAATAGTTGGAGGCTCAGAAGCATCAACTTCTGTCTCATGTGGAAACACACTGTCCCTGATAGCTTGAATGCTTTCATCAGCCCTTGAAACAGAGAAACAATCAATCATGTTAGGTAGCAACATATAGTAGAGTACCTGAGTCGAGATCACATGAAAGAGCAAAAAAGAATAAGTGGCTGGAATTCTAAGCTTTTACAAAGATAGTTTCTTCTATACACGGATACATAATTGCACTTGTATTGCATAACTACATAGGTGTACTTATGCATAGATTTAAAGTAAATGATAATTGAAAAGTTGGAAAACAAATTTAATTTGTAGAAAACTATATAGATAACCTTGGTAAATTAACAATTACTGCTTACCTGAGTTTTTCTTCAGGAGCAATCCCAAGAGCATCATCGCATACAGGACAGGTTTCGATCTCCTCCTCATCTATTTTTTTCATGATACACTCCAAGCAAACTGCTTATACAAAAATACAGTCACAAGAGGAACTCCACAGACAGGCATGCAAGTTTCATAGAGAGATTTGAAAGAGCAAAGTTTACGTGATCGACAAATGAAAACAATATTAATTAGGAGTAAATTAGTTAGTAGCAACATTGCAAAAGACTAGATACTTGACTTGCATCCAGACTAAGAGCGCAACTAGTAGTGCAGCACTAGTGCCAGGCTTATGGATCAAGTGGCCCAGCCATATTTTATTTAATTACGATCATCCTCCTAGACTCTACAACATGCTGTGGTGCAGCCACATTGTCAAAGAAAAAAGTAATACAACGACATTTTATTCAAGAATGTGAAGCGCGGCTATACCTTGTTTCACGAATACGCAAAGGTTGCCTATCATTTCATGATACGTAGAAGAGTACATTATGGAGATTACATCAGCTCGCAAGATCAGGGACATGTGTGGTAGTGAGCTAACACGGCCTAAACCAAGTGGGTTTGCTAAGTCCCAACATCTAAGTCAATTACTCAGAATGTTGCACTGAAGCCCTTTGGCGCCAGCCCTAGCCCATTGGTGCGCCTCCTCTTGTATGGTACTCGTAATGCCGGACGTGGACGGTTGGAGACCATCAAAGATGCATCCATTCCAATGCTTATATAGCCACCATGCGGTGAGAATGATCAGAGAGGAGATACCTCTGCGTATGCATAATGAAGCATCCGCGCATGTGTTCATCCACCAATCTAGAAAGGGTAGATCACCTTGGGGGATCAGCTGAGCGGTGGTACCGCGTCGAGGATAGGATGTCATGCCAGACTTGTCGGGAGAAGGCCCAGCAGCCCGTAAGGAGATGATTCATGTCTTCAGGCTTGATTGCACAAGCATATCTACTGCCCAACATCGGTTGAGAAGCGCTAACCACATGAAAATCTTGACGTGCAATGGAGCCCACGTCTTCCAAGTAAGTTTACACTGAGGATCCTGGAAAGAGCCGTAGAAGAGTGCGGTGTAGCATGATTTAGCCATGTACTGTTGAGAGGCTTTTCAACGCGAACGTAGACTATCTAGAGTGGTCACAAGGGGAACGCGGTGTAGCCGTCGCCACAACTTGATCTATTGAAACAAAGCTGCAGGCCCAAGGGAAGTTTGGATGTCCTGAACCCATGATCTCGGGTGCAACCCCTCTACCACAATACACGATACTTGCATCTTCGGCATGGTATGATAGAGAGGATGAATGGCACGATTACCGTGATAGATTTCCTATTGATCCAATGATTAGTCCAGAAGTAGCATGATCTCCCATCGCCAATAGACCAAGAGTTAGATAGCCGAGATCTCTGGGTCGCGTGATATGTGCAAGTGGCTCCAAGGGCGGGTGGGATCTATTCCGCTGAAAATCCCAAACACCGAATCCACCAAGGGAGAGGGGCCGATATACTTACTGCAAGTTAATTAGGCATTGTCCGCCACATGCATCTTTTCAGCCAGACCAAAGGAACCCTCAGAAGATCCTCTCAACGTGTCGCACGATGGTTCGGTTGAAAGCAATGGCGATCGGCATATATCAGATTTGTTATTTCTTGGGTGTCTAGAGTTTCTTTTGCGTCAGTGACGTTTTTCCTTCTTCCTTCCTTCCTTGCTTCATCCTACTTCCCAACCTTACCTGAGACGAACTATCTTAGGCGGAAACTATGGCATTACTATCTATTTTAAGGGGACGCCACAACCCCATTATCTATCTTAGGGGCGGGGGTGTAGGGGATCACCGAGGGTTTTCACGGGTAGTGCAGGGCTTAGAGGGATATGATCGCGGCGGTGGCCAGCAACGTCGGTGAGGAAGGTTGAGGCAAGGGCGAGGCGGCGAGGAGGCACACGGTAGCGTTGGCCGGCCAGGGCGGGGGGGGGGGGGAGGGGGGGTGGAGGCAGGCGATGGACCGGGCTAGGCCTGCGGTACAAGGATGGAGGAAGAAGACGGTTGGGAGGAAGGATGGACAAGAATCAAAATGACCAATGAAACATTTTTCTGAGACATTTGTTAAACAGCCGAAATTCACTTTGACACATGTGAGCTGAGCATATGCTCCTGCTACTGGTAAAAACATATCAGAACGTTAAAAAATTCCAAATAAAAATGTGGTGCGTACATTTCGACATTTTATGTGCACACGTCAGGTTTCGTGGAAAACCTATTTTTTATACCCTGTGTAAATAAGACAAAAAAAAGTTTAACAAAAAGCCTTTTAAACATCAAAATTTGTCTTTTTCATACGAGACACAAAAGTTGTCGGTTTTCGCGAACCAACTTTGCGAGCATGTAGAATGTCTGAGATGTATGTGCAGGACTTCTTTATAAAATTTTATGACATTTCAAAATGTGTTTAAACCACATTTTAAACACCAAGAGCATATGCTCCTCGGTGCTTAAACGCCCCTCTCAAAAGAGGTCCCCATATATATACATCCTCGACACAAATCACAACGTTCTCCAAACACTACTACTCCACCCCATCTCTAAACTCGTGCAAATGGCCACACAAGGAAGCAGATCGACTGCACGCGGCTGAATACAAATGAAATGGACACAAGTTGCTCCGGCCGAAGAAACTACAGCCGACCGGGAAGGCGGGCGCACGCGCCAAGTTGCTCCGGCCGATGACTGCACGCGTGCTTTTCCCCCCTCTACCCTACCTCTAAACTCCATCTTCTCTGCCATGGCGCTGCAGATGCCGACGTCGTCTCTGGAATATAGACGCGCCCGGCGCCCATCGCCAAAGCCCAAAGATACCGCGGCGTGTCCCACTCCCAGCAGCGCCGTGTTGTACTGTATGTGGCCAATTGCAGGCCGGCGGTGGGGCTGGCCGATGAGATCGGCGCGACTGTCAACGCCTTTGGCCATTGCCCCGACCACCGTCGCCCTTCCGCCTCACACAAGCCCTCGAGAAAGGAATTCGCCGTAGGCGGACGAGCGGGTCAAACATCAAAGTAACAATTCCTATTGGAAAAAGATGGGCTGATTTCAACGCACGCGTTGGCCACACGCTGCGCCCTCTGATCATCGCCATTTTGCCTGCGAACCACGGCCTCGCTCGGTGGCTGCGGCGGCGGTACGGGGTTTTTCCGGGGTACCTCGGGTGTGCGCGGCTACAGCCTACAGGAGAGGAAATGTCTCGCCCACAAGGCGGCTTCCAGGGCCAGACCGCAGCGCTGGGAATCAAAAGGTTCGGGGTTTCTTCTGGATCGGGAACCAACCATGGAACATCGCGCATCTAACGCCAACCTGGGAAGCATCGATCGAGTAAAAACAGACGCAATAGGACTGTAGAGGACGGCAGTAACCCTTGCATCAAAACCATGGACGGCAACGCGAGGATATAGATCGAGGCGGCCGTGGGCGCGGCGCGGGGAAGGAGGGAGGACGAAACGGAATGACCGCTAGAGGCAGGAAGAGAACTCACATGTGTGGCCGCACTGCTTGAAGGCGTTGGCATCCCGGAAGTAGCCCTTGCAGAGCGGGCACGTCAAGCGCGGGGCGAGCGCCGCCCGCAGCACGCGAGCTACTCCCGGCGCGTTCCCCGTCTCTCCGCCGCCCGCAACCATCTCCGACACCTCCTGCTCCTCGTCAGACCTCGGGGCCTCGGGAGGCGGTAGATCAGAAAAAAAACCGGCGCCGGGCGATGGAATCTAGGGCACTGGCGGCGTTCGGGAGGAGCTCCGGCGAGTCACGGGGGCTTTGGGTGGACAGCGAGGGGGTAGCAAAATCTTTCCTTTTGTTGGTAGAAATAGAAGAGTGAGGCGATGGCGTATTGGCGACGCCGGGTGCGCGTTACCGGACCGGGCCCCAGGAGAATGTCTAGGTCAGGGCACTTTTCAAACAAGGAACGATCTTCATCTCAAAAAAAAAAAAAGCAAGGAACGATCTATGTGAGATTTGTTTTCGGACCCGTCTTACTGTGTTGTTTTTTCTTTAAATAAACTTTTTTCTTTCCAGAACCAGGCCATTCCGGTTTTCATTGCTTCCATATATTGTAGATCAATATTCATCTTCTAAGTAGCGAGTTCTTACATAGCAATGTGCGGTAAAGAGGGGAATCTAGTTCAGATAGGACCAATCCTGTTGCGTAGGTGAAGTGCGCGGGAAACAGTGAAGTGAGTTTGGACGAAAATCATTGCATACGCGAAGTAACGGCCCTGTTTGGATCCTAGGGTTAGAGTTAGATTGGGTTAGAGTTGAGCTATCTAACCCTAAAAAATCCAAACAGGTAGGGTTAGATTGGGTTAGATGCATCTAACCCTTCCAAAAACTCTAACCCACCCAAGAGGTGCTTTTTTGGGTTAGAGTTAGGTGGGGACAAAAAAAAGAAAAAAAAAATCACTTGCTACTGCATCCAGCCCGCACCAGATCCCACCAACCCCCCGTCCCTCCCGTCGCTGTCCCTCCCGTCGCCCTCCCAGCCGCCGGCCGCCCTAGCCGCCGGCCGCTGCGCCCTGCCGCGGCCCGCCCCGCCCCGCCGCGCCCCAGCTGCCGGCCGCTGCGCCCTGCCACGGCCCGCCCTGCCCCGCCGCCGGGCCGCCCCGCCCTGCCCCGCCGCCGGGCCGCCCCGCCCCGCCCCGCCGCGCCCCGTCGCCGGGCCGCCCGCCGCGCCCCGCCCCGCCGCCGGGCCGCCCGCCGCGCCCCGCCCCGCCCCGCCGCGCCCTGCCGGCCACACAACGACCGGCCACACCAAATCCGGAAGTGAATATGAATAAAAGTAACCAAATGATTGAGAAAGGGCATTTATTGTCATTCTAACCCTCTCATCCAAACACCTCTTGGGTTAGAGTTAGTTCAGGGTTAGTTGAGGGTTAGAATCTAACTTTAACCTCCAACCCGGTTAGAGTATCCAAACAGGGCCAACGTGGGAAATGAGGGAGCGAGCCGGATGATACCGTTATGCATGTGAATTACGCGGGAAAGAGAGACACGAGTTCGATGAGACCGTTGCACGTGTGAAAGACGCGGGAAATGAAAAACCGACTTGAATGGAATCATTTTGTATGCGAATTCTTGGTTTATTTTCTGACAGGTGTTATTTATTGTAATTAATGAGTATAAAAAATACACCCGTCTTTTTGAAGCAGTTTCATTATGTGGCAGCTTATGACAACCTATTCCAATGATTCATTTATGATATTAATGATGAATATACTTGTGGTGAGGTAAATAATGGGTTCTCACAAAGCAAAAGGTAGGAATACCTTGGTCAAGATAAATGTTGATGCAACTTTCCATGAAGATACTCTATCAGGTGCATGTGGTGCTGTTGTTCGCGACGACCATGATGACTTTGTTGCATTGGTAAACTGGTTTCAACCACACGTTCGCGATGCTACATCAGCAGAGCTTCGGGCCATTAGGAACGGGCTATATTTCGCAGCAAACATTGGTTGCAATAGTGTTGAAATTGAATCCGATTACATGGCCGTGGTGGAAGCAAAGCAATCAATGGATGACTATCTTGGAGCTGATGCAATCAATGGATGACTATCTTGGAGCTGATGCGGCTTTGGTTCTAGAGTTTAAGCAGATGGCTATTGATTTCACAAAAAATGATATAAACATTGTTTTCGGGAAACGAATCAAGTTGCTGATAGTTTAGCTAGACATTCTTTGGATAGCCGATCGTGGGATTCCACCTTAGATTTTATTTCTCTTCTTCTTATAAATGATATGACCATTCTATGAGAAATAAAGTCTTTTATCCGTCAAAAAAAGTAGTGAATTAGGCAGAAAAGAGAGAAGTAGGTTTGGGTGAGACCATCGTGCATATGAAGCGCATGTAAGTGAAGTATACAATAGTATACAATACAAATCATCCTGTTTGGAAGAACATCTGGGTGTGAGGAGAACCTGCGCACCCGTCGCCCCCGAGGCAGCTGAGGGCCGCCCCCTTCCACCCCGTCTTGACCATCCCTTCCACCTTCATCCCCCTCCATCGCCGCAGGCCTCCCCATCCGCCGCTGCCGGCAAACGCCATCAGTGTGCCCGGGTGGCACCGGCGGCGACGGACGTCCCTTCCTTGCGCGCTTGGAGGTGGAGTCGGTGCTCCCTCCTTCCCAGCGGCGATGCTGCTCGGCTGGCGGCGGTCAGGCTCGGCGGGGTTCCGCGGGCCTCAAGTGCCCTTGACGCGACAGCATGGCCGTAGGCTGCAGGGCGGCGCGGTGTGCGGCTGGCCAACGGCGCCCGCTCGCGCAAATCTGGGCTCTTTCGGGGGCCATCCGGGCTGGGGCGGGCCGGCGATTCGGTGCGCGGCGGCACGGCTCCCTGCTGATGCAGCGAGGCGGTCGTGGCTGCGGTGGTGATGGCTCCGGCGGCCGGCATGCTGCAGCATGGCAGTTGGGACCATCCTGACCCGTTGGGGTCCGACTGGCCTGTGGTGGCCTGGTAGGTCCCTGTTGCTACGCCCGGTCAGCTCCATGCGATGGTGGAGGTTGTCCCCTCCTATCGGCTGAGTTCGGTTCCCCCTGAGCCCGGTATCTCCTCGTCCTCCCTCCAGTTGTCGTGTTGCTCACCTCAGTGAAATGGTGAAGTTGGTATAGTGACCGTGGTGGCACAGGCTGGTGTGCGGCATGTTGGGCGGTGCACACTTCGTATTGTGTGGGGTGGCGGTGGTGGTTTCGAGGCGGGATAAATCCCTGGTGGCTCGTCTGCCACCGGCGCGGCTTCGCACGTGGGCGTCACCGGATATTCCTGAGGGGCGTTGGTGATACCCTTCCCCACCGCCATCCGTGTACCGGGGGAAACTCTAGTACTTGTCCGGGCAGCAACGGTATCGTCGTCACATTCCTTCTTGAAGATGTTGCTTGGTACGCGAGGCTTCAGAATGCTAGGCGTGAGCTGGTACTTCTCTGAGAAGGGGGCAGCAGTTGTCGATCATCTTCGTTTAGTTGAGCTGCCGGCGTTGACATTCGTTTCATTTCTCTTTTTTTTGGGCTTGTTTGTGATGTGGCCACAACAAGCTGATTGTATCGATTGGTTGTTTCTTTATAATATGAAACGGGGGGCACCATTTTTCATCATCTGAAGTATACATTTGGAAAAAGGAGGGGATAGGTTAGGCGACTGTTGTGTCATTACCATTTTACAACACAATTATAACTAGTTAAATGACCGTACGATTGCTACAGATGTACAACATGAGGTGAGACGCATGTGGGCGATGAAACCATCCCATCGGTCTCCTCCAATGTGGGACATCTTCCTTCCAACAAGGAAACAATCAATCATGTTAAGTAGCTTTGATCGCAACAAAAAAGAAAAGAATAAGTGGCGGGAACTCTAAGGTTTTGCTTCACAAAACAAGATAACAATGTAGCTGCAGTTGCAACTTATACAAGATTGATGTAGGTGTTATTATATGCTCTTATTCTTCACAAAATAATATATACTCTTATTCTTCAGAAAAATGGCAAGTACACTTTCTGCTACATAAGGGTCTAAATGAGCAAATTGCTGATGCATCTATGAATAAATGGTGTGTGTCAATACAATATTTACTGAAAGGTTAAAACGGTACTCGTCCAGACGTCATGGTGGCACACCCCTCCATCCACCGTTCATTGCCCTTATGCTATCCGACGGCTTGGGGCGATAATGTACACTTTTTTTGGGAGTCAGCCAGAATGTACTCACTTAGCTTTCACACTGACTCGTGTATTTCAAATCACATTAAACAGGCCAACAAGCAAAGTACTGACCATCAGATTGTTCTCTTCCCCAATGGGTTCAACGGCCCATTGGAACCTTTACTCACGCCCTGATCGGGGACGTCCAGCTCAAGCAAGGCAGGTGGGCCCCTATCGGGCAGTGCTATATAGAGGAGGTGGGGACCATGGTACAAGATACGAGGTTCGCCGCCGCCACTAGTTCCCCATTCCTAACCCTAATCCGATCTAGAGGGTAGCGTTGAAGCGATGGGAAGCTCACCGCCCCCTCTACCACATCTCTCTCCTTCCTCACCGTCGTCACCGCTTGACGATGAACACCGGGGGGAACTCATCGAGTACGGGATAAGGTAATAAACCACTACTACTAACCGAACTCAACTAGCCTACAAGATTCACGGGATCTATCAATGGTATCAGAGCCATGAGGCTTTAGATTTGTTTTCGGTTGAAAGAAAACAAAAGCGAAAAGTTTCCACATCCCCGATATAAACCCAAGAAGGGCAAAGTTCAAAGAAAAGAAAAGTTTCACCGGAGTCCTCTTCGGCAAAGAGCGTCGCCTCGGCCGCGCCTGTTCCTCTCGATCCCCACACGCATCAGCAAGCCGAGGTGTGGGGAAGAAGAAGCCACCTCCTCGGAGGCAAAGAATGGATCTAATTAGATCCAAAAGGAAAACAAAGAAAGGAATCGGATTGGATCCGAAAAAGGCAAACAAAAAAAAGGAAAGAGGGGAACATGCAAAGCAAAGAATCACCCCACATGGGCAAAGAGCTTCATCACCAAACCGCTCGACGGCGGCGCGCTCACCGCAAGGTGGACGCGCAGCCGGCGAGGGGGATGGCAACGGAACTGCTTTCAGGGAAGCGCAAATGAATAGACTCTCTCGGAAGGGACAAAGAGGCACCCCAACACACCACTTGACGGCGGCGCGCTCTTCCTCGGGAGCTCACGCGCACCGGCAATGGGAGTGGAGGGGGCCGCCGCTTCACGCCATCGCAAGGGTATCCGGTGGCTGTGGTGGTAGGTGCAAGTAACTCGAGAAAGAAGAAGAACCGGCTGTTGTCGGGGCTTCCCCCCATGCCGGCGGCCAGATCTGGGCACTCCCCGGCGGGGCAAGGAAGCCGCCGCGCGAGGGAACGCCGAGAGAGGCGAGGGGAAAGAGCGGTGTGGAGGGAGGCTACAGCTTCACGCACGGCGCGGTGGCGTGGCCCCGTCGGCGACCGAAACGGCGAGGAGCGCGCAAGAGAGCCCCTGCTCTCGAGCTACTCGAGGACGAGAGGAGCAAATGAGCGGCGCTGGGAGGAATGACTAGGGTTTCGGCTCAGGCCGGTCACAGACTGGGTTTTTGTTGGAGAGAAAATCGCGCCCGGCCGTCGGATTAGATCCGACGGTCCACGGCGAAACCCTAGCTTTGGCGGGGGCGGCTGGGTCTGCCAGGCCGGAAGGAAAGAAGGGACGTGCCAGGCCCCCAGGACGACATCCAACGCCAGGCCGAGGCCCACACGGGCCGCAGGGAGGCGCGCCACAGGTAGCCCTAAGGCCGGCGGGAGGAAGCGCCTCGCCCAGGCCAGGCGTAGGAAGGCCTCGGCCCAGATAAAGCCATAGGCCAGCGGGAGACCGGCTGGGCCGGCTCTCTGCAACAAGTTTTTGCAGGCCTCAGGCCCAGGGAGGCTGTGGCCATTTTTTATATTAATGCATGTTAATTTTTTCTGTCTAGTGTTAGACCGATTTAAAATGGTTTTTTCTATGCATATTTTCCAACGAAAATATTGTTTAGAAAATAGAAAAGAAAAAGTTGAAAGTTTCTGGAAAAACAAACAGAAAATAAATGTTATTTTTTCTGAAAAGAAAAATAAAAGGTTCTGAAAATAAAAAGAAGATTATCAGAAAAAGAAAAGTTGATGGATTTTATAAAAGGGATCATAAAGTTCATGAATTTTTAATTTTAACAGAATATTTTTCTGTAAAGGTGCATGAATTTTATATTCACATTTTGCCGCTGTAAAGTAGAAGTTAAATCCTCCAATTAAATTGGAACTAACGGGAAAATTTAATTCGAAGAACCGTTCTTAGCCATGTTTTTTCCCCTGTGGGTGAAATAAGATTCAAATAGTTTCCGCTATGACAAAAGAAAGATGTTTGTTTTAAAGTTAAAATATGGTGTTGTTGTCTTCCGACCAACGTTGATGATAACAATACTATAATTCTATGAGTCATTTTATGTTCAAAGCTTAAATCTCTGATAAATTTTGTATCAAAGTGATCAATTTTCAGAGAACAGATAGAGAAATGTATATTTCCTGTTCCTGCGTCAACATAGTTGACGATGATGATTATTTCTTAGCAGAGTTGTTCAATAGTGTGTATCACTAGTGGGGACGGGGCCTTTAGCCCCGGCCCGTAAGGGGCTTTAGTCCCGGTTCGCCAACCGGGACTAAAGGGACGGGACTCAAGGCCTAACCTTTAGTCCCGGCCCTGTTCCAAGCCGGGACTAAAGGTGCTCCACGTGGGCGCCTCATAGCGCCCTCAGGGGCAGGCCCTTTAGTCCCGGTTCTTTACACGGACCGGGACTAAAGAGTTTCAGATTTTGTTTATTTTTGGGTGTTATGGTTTAGGTGTTCGGGAGATTAACGTGATGCCTCGTTTGGTGTTCAGGAATTAGTTTTCATATAATACTAAATAGAAATAATTATGCATATATATATATATAAGATTAACTTATCTTACAAGCAAGCATATATATACAATTATATGGAGATCTGAATTATCGGGACTAGAGCCCGTCTATTCTATTACATGGACGAACATCAGTAATGGCCCCTAGCTACACTAAATCGTCCTTTGTCATCTATAGCTTCCGTCCTCAGAAAGGTCGCAAGCTCCTCTGAAACAGCAATCGCGCATTGCTCTGGTAGGACCTTCTCCCTCATGGTCGTGTACTATATAAGAAGAGGAGATGAATATGAATATCAATCATGATAACAAAGAATGACGGGTAAAAATAGAGGTGTGAATGTTCATTTCTTACGTCGAATCTGTGATCCTTGTGCTCAGAGGTAAACGTGCGAATGGTCTCGCAAACATAGTATCCGCATAGATGCGTCCCCCGTTGCTGCTGGTCTCACTTTACGAGAATAGAATATATATAATCAAAATAATAATCTAGCATCATAAATGTATTGAAAATAGAAGTATATCATACTACTACTTACCTGAGCCACTCTAAAGGACAGCTTCTCAGGCTCGATACCGGGAGTCACGCACTTGAACCGCTTCCAAACCCTGCCCAACAAGGATAATGATTTGCTAAGTTTTTCATTAATTGGTATATCAGAAAATCATCGAAAGAGACCGATAGAGCGCAAGAATGATTGAAATTACCCTTGGAGCATGTCCTGTAGGCTTTGGAACTGTTCCAAGGGTCTCGATAATGGGTCGAAGGCATCAACTCTTCCCTTATCAATTTGAATGTCCAACAGAATCCAATGGAAGCTGCACATGTATATATATATATATATATATATATATATATATATATATATATATATATATATATATATGTCAGTAACTTATCAATTACACTTATAAGTGAATGGACATAACAGAGTAAAGACCCTCACCTGAAGTTGTATGGAAACAGTATGTGGTCACAGAAATTTTGATCTGTTAGAAACCTTAGAAGGTTTTCCTCCGTCTCCTTGGGTTTATCAGTTAACGTCGCTATATGTATTTTATCTGGGTCAATAAACCCAATATTTAGGATGTTCCTACTTTTACAATCGAGAATCTTCATTCTGCATAATAGAGTACAAGTTATATATAGACAATGAATTGAAATAACTAAACAAGTTATATGTAGACAACGAATTGAAAAACTTACAGACAATAGCAACTCATAAGCGATTTGTCGAGGGCGTCGCCATTGTACATCTGGAAGAGTTCATCAAAGTCGATATGGATTTCTTCGGGACGGCCGTAGTACTCCCGTGGGACACTCACCACGATCATCATTCTCCCGTTCTTTGATTCACTTAAGTACCATGTATGCAAGTAACGCATATTTGTTGGGAGATCATCTTTGCTGACCAAAGGCGCTCCCATGACAAACTGTGGCTTAGGGGCTACCACAGCCTTGGGTAACCTGTCGTCTTGGGAAGCCAGAATGTCTTCAACCGGGATACCCCATTCATCCGCCCACTTCTTTGCTAATTCCAAATCTTGCCCCTGCACCGGAGGGGGGACATGCTCGGGTAACACCCTGAGGGGTGGGATCGACTGTTTGGCCTGTTGTCCAAGCTGAGGAACGTCTGATTCTTTCTTGCTTGTAGTTGAACTTGATTTGCTCCCACTTGCACTTGCACGTGATCTGCTCTTTTTCACTTCCTTCTGCAATGTGCGTGTATAGTCATCAGGCTTATGGTGTAAGTCATACTATGATGGAAGGGTCGTGAAGTATTTTGCAAATGCTATTTGCTTCTCGGTGTATTCCGGGCGGGGCTCGGGTTCCTTCTTTTTCATCTGCGCATCATGATGTTCCTTTGCTATCCTGGCGTTTTCCTCGGGGGTACGATCATAAGGTCTGATAGGAAGATTAGCATGAGGTACCTTTGGGAGGGGTGATAGTTTGCGCTTTGGGGGGCTCCGTCGCTTAGAAATCGTCGGCGGAGCGTTCTTGCTGGCACGCTTCCACTTAGTATTCGGAGCGGGCGGCGGCGGAGACGGACGACTCAAGTCCGGCGGCGGTGATCGAGATGGACTCGTGTTGTGCTGGCCGACGTCATGTGGAAGGCTTGGAGGTGATGGAGGTGTAGGTGACCTGCGACGACTCGGAGGCGGTGTTGTCCTTGGGGCCGAGCCTGGAAGCTTGATGTAGTTCTTGTCCCATAGGATGACTCCACCCAGTACTTCTCCGAGTGTCCTCTCATCTTCGGGTCCAGCTATGTCGAGCTCCATATCATGAAACCCCGCCAAGATTTCATCCACCCCGACTTTAGCAAAGCCAGCTGGAATCTCACGGCCATGCCAGCGTGCATCAGGGCCAGAAGGTAAAGCTTGTCCGACGGCCACCTTCATGGATATGTTCTTGAATTTCTGATGGAGTTCACATGATGTTGACTCCTTGATTCCATCCACGGGGTAGCCGGGACCGCCCTCTATCATTCTTCGTGCATCGTCGGGCGGGGCCTCAGATTCAGCCACGCTGCTTTTCCGCTTAGATGGGGCGCCGGTAATATCAAGTGCAGGATCTTCCTGTCGCGCTACTCCTCTAAGCTCATCAATCTGCTTCTGTTGCTCGTTAATCCTGGCAAGCAACTGGTTGAACTTGTCATTCTCCTCATCGTGCTGCCGCTTCTTTTCTCTCGCTCGGCTTCTGTAAGTGTCTTGGTCTCTGGCAAACCCAAGCCACCACGGGTAAGAAGGACCGAAGCCTCGCGTTCGTCCTCCATGTTCGTCATTGCCAAGGACCAGTGTGAGCAAATCTTTCTCTCTATCTGCAGTGAACTTTCTTTTTCCCTCCTTAATTTCTTTCATTATCTTTTTCCAATTCTCCCTGGGTATCCTAAGACCGTCACTGCAGATGAGGTCCCCTGTTTCTTCGCCGTACGAACCACCATGCGCAAGGAACCAATTTCTTGCTCTCAATTCCCACTCATCACGGAGTGGTTCAGGTACGATGCCTTTAGCTAGCAGATCTTGCGCAAGGTCCCGGTTGGAGCCACGCACCGGGACTAAAGCCCCTCCTCGGCAGGCGGCAGGCGAGGGGCTTTAGTCCCGGGTCGTGGCTCCACCCGGGACTAAACCCCCTCCTCGGTTGCACGACAAGTTTAGTCCCACCTCGCCCAGCGAGGGGGACTAACACTTGTTTATAAGCCCCGTCGCAGCTACTCCATCGAGCTCCTCTCTAAAGCAGGCTTACGGGCCTAAACTATAAATTTAAAAATAGAAACTATATTTGAAATTGTGGAGAAACTTAAACCTGAATTTAAAGTGAGCTCACTTTGAATTTAGGTTTAATTTTCTTTACAAATTCTCATATAGTTTCCATATTTTTCTATTTTCAAAATTAACTATTTTGTTATTTTCAATTAAAAACTATGTTTATTAAAATTCTTTTTGCATATTTGAGAATTTGACAAAACTATGATAATGAAAAGTGTTTGAAATTGAATAAATAATTCAAAACTATTTTCTATTTTCAAAATTAATTATTTTGACTATCCAAACTATTAACTATTTTGTTATTTTCAATTAAAAACTATGTTTATTAAAATTCTTTTTGCATATTTGAGAATTTGACAAAACTATGATAATGAAAAGTGTTTGAAATTGAATAAATAATTCAAAACTATTTTCTATTTTCAAAAGAAATAATTTTGACTATACAAACTATTAACTATTTTGTTATTTTCAATTAAAAACTATGTTTATTAAAATTCTTTTTGCATATTTGAAAATTTGACAAAACTATGATAATGAAAAGTGTTTGAAATTGAATAAATAATGCAAAACTATTTTCTATTTTCAAAAGTAATTATTTTGACTATCCAAACTATTAACTATTTTGTTATTTTCAATTGAAAAGTGTTTGAAATTGAAAAGCACTACAAATGAACTCTGAAAATGTTGAAAGTTGGCATGCTATCATCATTTCACCCACATAGCATGTGTTAAAAAGTTGAGAGGGCTACGACAAAAACTGATGCACTTCGTGTACAAAACGGACAATCTCTCTCAAAGTATCAGGGTTTCGAACGAGAACTCATCTCTTACAAAGGGATTTCATTTTTTTGAACTTATTTGAACTCCATAATTTTTGTGTGTTCAAAATGCACCATTCAAAGGCACATCACAAAATTTCAACAATTTCTGACTTCATTTGGTATTCTTGGTGCATTTACTTATTTTTTTGAGCTAGTTGACCCTGAAATTGAAAAGCACTATAAATCAACTCTGAAAATGTTGAAAGTTGGCATGCTATCATCATTTCACCCACATAGCATGTGTTAAAAAGTTGAGAGGGCTACGACAAAAACTGGATGCACTTCGTGTACAAAACGGACAATCTCTCTCGAAGTATCAGGGTTTCGAACGAGAACTCATTTCTTACAATGGGATTTCATTTTTTTGAACTTATTTGAACTCCATAATTTTTGTGTGTTCAAAATGCACCATTCAAAGGCACATAACAAAATTTCAACAATTTCTGACTTCATTTGGTATTCTTCGTGCATTTACTTTTTTTTTTTGAGCTAGTTGACCCTGAAATTGAAAAGCACTACAAATGAACTCTGAAAATGTTGAAAGTTGGCATGCTATCATCATTTCACCCACATAGTATATGTTAAAAAGTTGAGAGGGCTACGACAAAAACTGGATGCACTTCGAGTACAAAACGGACAATCTCTCTCGAAGTATTAGGGTTTCGAACGAGAACTCATCTCTTACAAAGGAATTTCATTTTTTGAACTTATTTGAACTCCATAACTTTTGTGTGTTCAAAATGCACCATTCAAAGGCACATCACAAAATTTCAACAATTTCTGACTTCATTTGGTATTCTTCGTGCATTTACTTTTTTTTTTTAGCTAGTTGACCCTGAAATTGAAAAGCACTACAAATGAACTCTGAAAATGTTGAAAGTTGGCATGCTATCATCATTTCACCCACATAGCATGTGTTAAAAAGTTGAGAGGGCTACGACAAAAACTGGATGCACTTCGTGTACAAAACGGACAATCTCTCTCGAAGTATGAGGGTTTCGAACGAGAACTCATCTCTTACAAAGGGATTTCATTTTTTTGAACTTATTTGAACTCCATACTTTTTTTGTGTTCAAAATGCACCATTCAAAGGCACATCACAAAATTTCAACAATTTCTCACTTCATTTGGTATTCTTCGTGCATTTACTTTTTTTTTGAGCTAGTTGACCCTGAAATTGAAAAGCAGTACAAATGAACTCTGAAAATGTTGAAAGTTGCCATGCTATCATCATTTCACCCACATAGCATGTGTTAAAAAGTTGAGAGGTCTACGACAAAAACTGGATGCACTTCGTTTACAAAACGGACAATCTCTCTCGAAGTATCAGGGTTTAGAACGAGAACTCATCTCTTACAAAGGGATTTCATTTTTTTGAACTTGTTTGAACTCCATACTTTTTGTGTGTTCAAGATGCACCATTCAAAGGCACATCACAAAATTTTAACAATTTCTGACTTCATTTGGTATTCTTCGTGCATTTACTTTTTTTTTGAGCTAGTTGACCCTGAAATTGAAAAGCACTACAAATAAACTCTGAAAATGTTCAAAGTTGGCATGCTATCATCATTTCACCCACATAGCATGTGTTAAAAAGTTGAGAGGGCTACGACAAAAACTGGATGCACTTCGTGTACAAAACGGACAATCTCTCTCGAAGTATCAGGGTTTCGAACGAGAACTCATCTTTTACAAAGGGATTTCATTTTTTTGAACTTATTTGAACTCCATAATTTTTGTGTGTTCAAAATGTACCATTCAAAGGCACATCACAAAATTTCAACAATTTCTGACTTCATTTGGTATTCTTCGTGCATTTACTTTTTTTTTGAGCTAGTTGACCCTGAGATTGAAAAGCACTACAAATGAACTCTGAAAATGTTGAAAGTTGGCATGCTATCATCATTTCACCCACATAGCATGTGTTAAAAAGTTGCGAGGGCTACGACAAAAACTGGATGCACTTCGTGTACAAAACGGACAATCTCTCTCGAAGTATCAGGGTTTCAAACGAGAACTCATCTCTTACAAAGGGATTTCATTTTTTTGAACTTATTTGAACTCCATACTTTTTGTGTGTTCAAAATGCACCATTCAAAGGCACATCACAAAATTTCAACAATTTCTGACTTCATTTGGTATTCTTCGTGCATTTACTTATTTATTTTTTGAGCTAGTTGACCCAGAAATTGAAAAGCACTACAAATAAACTTTGAAAATGTTGAAAGTTGGCATGCTATCATCATTTCACCCACATAGCAAGTGTTAAAAAGTTGAGAGGGCTACGACAAAAACTGGATGCACTTCGTGTACAAAACGTACAATCTCTCTCGAAGTATCAGCGTTTCGAACGAGAACTCATCTCTTACAAAGGTTTATTAAAATTCTTTTTGCATATTTGAGAATTTGAAAAAACTATGAAAATGAAAAGTGTTTGAAATTTAGTACATTCCATACATGCATTACATAAAAGGTTTAATACATTATTACATTATTGCACCAATATTCCTATCTATTATTTCTGTTTTCTTCTGGGTCGTAGCCATGGAGAATCTTCATCATTCAATAGGATGCTTGGGTGAGTTTTCACTTTGAAGGGCGGAATTTCATGAAACTTATTATAATCTTCTGACATGTCTGTCTTGTCATCTACTCCCACGATGTTTCTTTTCCCTGAAAGAACTATGTGGCGTTTTGGCTCATCGGACGATATCTTCTTTTGCTGATTTCTTTTTCTCGTTTTTGTAGACATGTCCTTCACATAGAAAACCTGAGCGACATCATTGGCTAGGACAAATGGTTCGTCCATGTACGCAAGATTGTTGAGATCCACTGTTGTCATGCCGTACTTTTGGTCTACAACTACCCCGCCTCCTGTCAGCTTCACCCATTTGCACTGAAACAAAGGGATCTTAAAAGTAGGTCCATAGTCAAGTTCCCATATCTCCTCTATGTACCCGCAATATGTTTCCAAACAGTGCCCATTCTCGTCTGTTGCATCAAAGCGGACACCACTATTTTGGTTGGTGCTCTTTTTATCTTGGGCAACCGTGTAAAATGTATTCCCATTTATCTCATACCCTTGGAAAGTACATATAGTCGAAGATGGTGGCCTGGCCAAACAGTACAGCTGATCTCCAACGGTGTCATCATTCATGCGATGTGTCTGCAACCAACTGCCGAAACTCTTCTCGTGTTCCCCTTTAATCCAAGAGTCAGCCTTCCCCGGGTTTTTGGAGCGTAGAATATTCTTGTTTCTCACGATATACGGAGCCACCACGGTGGAATTGTGTAGAACTGTGTAGTGTGCTTGAGAGAAAGAATGTCCGTCCATACATACTTTTGCTTTCCTTCCTGGTGTGCCTTTTCCTGTCAGCCTACCCTCATACCGAGATTCAGGAACACCAATCGGCTTAAGGTCAGGAAGAAAGTCCACACAAAACTCAATGACCTCCTTTGTTCCATAGCCCTTGGAGATGCTGCCTTCTGGCCTAGCACGGTTACGAACATATTTCTTTAAGACTCCCATGAACCTCTTGAAGGGGAACATATTGTGTAGAAACACAGGACCGAGAATTCTAATCTCTTCGACTATATGAACTAGGAGGTGTGTCATTATATTGAAGAAGGATGGCGGGAACAACAACTCAAAGCTGACCAGACATTGGACCACATCAATCTGTAACCCTGATAGACTTTCTCGATCGATTACCTTCTGAGAAATTGCATTGAGGAATGCACATACCTTCACAATTGCCAGGCGATCATTTTCCGGTAGAATTCCCCTCAATGCAACCGGAAGCAATTGCGTCATAAGCACGTGGCAGTCATGAGACTTTAGGGTTTGGAATTTTTTGTCTTTCATATTTACGATTCCCTTTATATTCGACGAGAAGCCAGTCGGGACCTTGATACTGAAAAGGACTTCAAAGAAGATTTCCTTCTCTTCCTTAGTAAGAGAAGAATGCATGCCATCCCTTCCTTTATGACTTTCCTGGTCCTCCCGTGCTACCGGTGTATCTTTTGACTTCCCATACAAGCCCAGGAAGCCTAGAATATTCACGCAGAGATTCTTCGTCAGGTGCATCACGTTGATTGCCGAGCGGACCTCATGGACTTCCCAGTAGGGTAGCTCCCAAAATATAGATTTCTTCTTCCACATGGGTACGCGCTTATCAGGGCCGTTAGGAACAGGTTGGCTGCCAGGACCCTTTCCAAAGATTACTTTTAAATCTTTGACCATATCAAATACTTCAGCACCAGTACGGATGACAGGCTTCCCCCGGGGTTCTACCTTGCCATTGAAATGCTTGCCTTTTTTCTTTAAGGGATGCTTGGGCGGAAGAAAACGACGATTGTACGGGTACACATTCTTCCAACATTTGTCCAGATATACTTTCTGTCTGATCCAAACAGTGCGTGCATGCATTGTATCCCTTGTTTGACTGTCCTGAAATGTTACTAAGAGGAGGCCAATCATTGATGGTTACAAAAAGCAACGCTCGAAGGTCAAATTCCTCTTGTTTGTGCTCGTCCCACACACGTACACCTGGTTCGGCCCACAGCTGTAAAAAGTTCATCAACTAATGGCCTTAGGTAGACATCAATATCGTTGCCGGGTTGCTTTGGACCTTGGATAAGCACTGGCATCATAATGAACTTCCGCTTCATGCACAACCAAGGAGGAAGGTTGTAGATACAAAGAGTAACGGGGCAGGTGCTGTGACTGCAACTCTGCTCCCCAAAAGGATTCATGCCATCTGTACTCAGACCTAACCATAAGTTCCTTGCGTCAGCTGCAAATCTCGGGAACTCTCTCTCGATTTTTCTCCACTGCCGACCAATCAGCGGTGTGCCTCAACTTATCGTCTTTCATACGATCTTCCATCTGCCATCGCAACAACTTCGCATGATCTTTATTTCTGAACAGACGTTTCAACCGTGGTATTATAGGAGCATACCACATCACCTTGGCAGGAACCCTCTTCCTGGGTGGCTCGCTCTCAATATCACCAGGGTCATCTTTTCTGATCTTATACCGCAATGCAGTGCATACCGGGCATTTATCCATATTCTCGTACTTCTCACCGCGGTAGAGGATGCAGTCATTAGGGCATGCATGTATCTTCTGCACGTCTAATCCTAGAGGGCAGACAAGCTTCTTTGCTTCGTACGTGGTGGCGGGCAATTCGTTCTTTCTTGGAAGCATCTTCTTCATCAGTACCAACAACTTTTCGAATGACGAGTCAGTCACACCGGTCTCTGCCTTCCACTTCAGCAATTCCAGTGTGCTACCCAGCTTCTTCTGGCCATCTCCACAAGTTGGGTACAACAATTTGTTGTGGTCCTGTAACATCTGCTCGAACTGCAACCTCTCCTTTTCTGTGTCGCAACCTCGCCGTGCATCAGAAATGACCCGGCCAAGATCATTAGCGGGCTCATCTGGTTCCCGTTCTTCATCCTGATCTTCTTCTTTATTGTCTTCCATTGCGGTATCAGCATACTCAGGGAACATAGATCGGTAGTTGTCATCACCGTTCTCTTCTTCTTCATCGTCATCTTCCATCATAACCCCTCTTTCTCCGTCTTGGTCCAAACATTATAGCCCGACATAAAACCGGACCAAAGCAGGTGGCTCTGAATGACTCTTGAGGAAGTGTAATCCTTCTCATTCCGACATTCAACACATGGACAAAACATATAGCCACCACCAAGCTTGTTCGCATCGGCTGCATCTCGAAAAGAATGCACGCCTTCTCTGTAAGCGGATGTGCGTCGATCACCGTACATCCATGGATGGCTCATCTGTGTTATACGACAGTATATCAAATACAATCACGATCCTAAAAATTAGTACCGCACGGTCTAAATGAGGAAATATAGTTGCTAACCTTTTAGAATAAGTAGAAATAAAGAGGAAGAGGTTTAAGCGTGGCTCAGGCATCTCATATCGTAGTTGTGTTCGGTGAACTGAAGCGGCATCGCTCTAACACACATTTCAACAAACACCTCTAGTGCATCAAAAAAAGTGGAGAGCTAGCACACACCCACAATCCTCCATCCAAGAAAAATGCAAGGAAGAGGGGAGAGGGGGGATGTGCTATATATAGGCAGAGGACTTTAGTCCCGGTTTGAGACACAAACCGGGACTAAAGGTGGCGCACATGCGGGCTGCACACCGCGTAGCCCTTTAGTCCCGGTTTGGGACACCAACCGGGACTAAAGGCTCCTTACGGGCCGGGACTAAAGCCTCGAGGGAGGCATTGCGATTTGGGGTGACGTGGCCGGGCCTTTAGTCCCGGCCCAGAGGCAGGCTGGGACTAAAGGGTCCCGGCCAAAGGCCCGTTTTCCACTAGTGTATGAGTTACATGCATTATTTCCATTTCTGCCCAACGGTGATATGGAATTAATGTAGAAGGATGATGCTTTATTCTAATTCTACCACAACGGTGATTTAGAATAGAAAAGAAAGTTTTAACAGGTTTAATGTGCATAATTTTAACCAGACCAACGTAGGGTTATTTTTATACTCATTATTGTTGTTTATTGGCTAAGTTTTCTCAGACTAAAAGTTTTTCATGCTTTCATTCGTGAAAGCGAATGGCTGGGTACTTGTGACCCAAAAGATGAACAAGAAAGGTCATAACTTGAGGGTGTATGTTCTCTCTAAAGAATGGCTTCAAAAGAAAAGAACTCTTGGATATTAATTCAAGAAAAGAAAAGAGATAGATTATTGAGAGTCTTGGTTGACGAATGTCTTTCATGTACTCTCCATGAAGAAGTTCTTTCTCAGTCAACATGATTGAGATGAAACAAGCAATATGCATGTTTAATTTGACCAACGTCGGATCAAGCATGTGTGTCAAAGATAATTTAGATTTATTTCTGAATTTGATGATTGAATATGCAGTCAACAGAGAGCCAATTATGGCATTTATGTCCCTTACAGGGAATTACCCGCATAGCGGGACAAGATGATTATGATAAAACCCACATAGCGGGAAAAGTTTGGGAAAATACCTGCGTAACTAGGTAAAGTTGACATAGTATTATGTCAACAATCCTGTATGGCAGGAGAAATTTTAGCAAAGGACCTATCCTGTATGACAGGAGAAAGTGTTGGAAATATGCCCTAGAGGCAATAATAAATTAGTTATTATTATATTTGTTTGTTCATGATAATAGTTATTATCCATGCTATAATTGTATTGATTCGAAACACAGTGCATGTGTGGATACATAGACAAAACACTGTCCCTAGTAAGCCTCTAGTTGACTAGCTCGTTGATCAAAGATGGTCAAGGTTTCCTGACCATAGGCAAGTGTTGTCACTTGATAACGGGATCACATCATTAGGAGAATCATGTGATGGACTAGACCCAAATTAATAGACGTAGCATGTTGATCGTGTCATTTTGTTGCTACTGTTTTCTGCGTGTCAAGTATTTGTTCCTATGACCATGAGATCATATAACTCACTGACACCGGAGGAATGCTTTGTGTGTATCAAACGTTGCAATGTAACTAGGTGACTATAAAGATGCTCTACAGGTATCTCCAAAGGTGTTCGTTGAGTTAGTATGGATCAAGACTGGGATTTGTCACTCCGTATGATGGAGAGGTATCTCGGGGCCCACTCGGTAATACAACATCACACACAAGCCTTGCAAGCAATGTGACTTAGTGTAAGTTGCGGGATCTTGTATTACGGAACGAGTAAACAGACTTGCCGGTAAACGAGATTGAAATAGGTATGCGGATACTGACAATCGAATCTCGGGCAGGTAACATACCGAAGGACAAAGGGAATGACATACGGGATTATATGAATCCTTGGCACTGAGGTTCAAACGATAAGATCTTCGTAGAATATGTAGGATCCAATATGGGCATCCAGGTCCCGCTATTGGATATTGACCGAGGAGTCACTCGGGTCATGTCTACATAGTTCTCGAGCCCGCAGGGTCTGCACACTTAAGGTTCGACGTTGTTTTATGCGTATTTGAGTTATATGGTTGGTTACCGAATGTTGTTCGGAGTCCCGGATGGGATCACGGGCGTCACGAAGGTTTCCGGAATGGTCCGGAGACGAAGATTGATATATAGGATGACCTCATTTGGTTACCGAAAAGTTTTTGGGCATTACCGGAAAGGTTTCGGGCTCATCGATAGTGTACCGGGAGTGCCGGGAGGGGTGACGGGGACCATCGAGAGGGGTGTCATGCCCCAAGGGGTCTCATGGGCTATGGGAAGAGATAAACCAGCCCCTAGTGGGCTGGAATAAGTTCCCACTAAGGCCCATAAGGTTTGAGAAGGGAAAAACACTAGGTGGAAAGAGTTTCCAAGTGGGAAGGTGGAATCCTACTCCAAGTAGGATTGGAGTAGGACTCCTCCACCTCAAATTTCGGCCAAACCTTGAGGGTTTGAGGCTGCCTCCTCCCCTCCCTCCCTCCTATATATAGTGGGGTTTTAGAGCTGATTTGAGACAACTTTTTCAAGGCAGCCCGACCACATACCTCCACAGTTTTACCTCTAGATCGCGTCTCTGCGGAGCTCGAGCGGAGCCCTACCGAGATTAGATCATCACCAACCTCCGGAGCGCCGTCACGCTGCCGGATAACTCATCTACCTCTCCGTATCTCTTGCTGGATCAAGAAGGCAGAGATCATCGTCGAGCTGTACGTGTGCTGAACGCGGAGGTGCCGTCCATTCGGCACTAGATCGTGGGACGGATCGCGGGACGGTTCGTGGGACGGTACGCGGGGCGGATCGAGGGATGTGAGGACGTTCCACTACATCAACCGCGTTCACTAACGCTTCTGCTGTGCGATCTACAAGGGTACGTAGATTGGAAATCCCCTCTCGTAGATGGACATCACCATGATAGGTCTTCGTGCACGTAGGAAAATTTTTGTTTCCCATGCGACGTTCCCCAACAGTGGCATCATGAGCTAGGTTCATGCGTAGATGTCTTCTCGAGTAGAACACAAAAGTTTTTGTGGGCGGTGATGTGCGTTTTGCTGCCCTCCTTAGTCTTTTCTTGATTCCGCGGTATTGTTGGATCGAAGCGGCTCGGACCGACATTACTCGTACGCTTACGAGAGACTGGTTTCATCGCTACGAGTAACTCCGTTGCTCAAAGATGACCGGCGAGTGTCGGTTTCTCCAACTTTAGTTGAATCGGATTTGACCGAGGAGGTCCTTGGATGAGGTTAAATAGCAATTCATATATCTCTGTTGTGGTGTTTGCGTAAGTAAGATGCGATCCTACTAGATACCCATGGTCACCACGTAAAACATGCAACAACAATTAGAGGACGTCTAACTTGTTTTTGCAGGGTATGCTTGTGATGTGATATGGCCAATGATGTGATGTGATATATTGGATGTATGAGATGATCATGTTGTAATAGTTAATATCGACTTGCACGTCGATGGTACGGCAACCGGTAGGAGCCATAGGGTTGTCTTTAAACTAACGTTTGTGCTTGCAGATGCGTTTACTTATTGCTAGGACGTAGCTTTAGTAGTAATAGCATGAGTAGCACGACAACCCCGATGGCAACACGTTGATGGAGATCATGGTGTGACGCCGGTGACAAGAAGATCGTGCCGGTGCTTTGGTGATGGAGATCAAGAAGCACATGATGATGGCCATATCATGTCACTTATGAATTGCATGTGATGTTAATCCTTTATGCACCTTATCTTGCTTAGAACGACGGTAGCATTATGAGGTGATCTCTCACTAAAATTTCAAGACGAAATTGTGTTCTCCCCGACTGTGCACCGTTGCGACAGTTCTTCGTTTCGAGACACCACGTGATGATCGGGTGTGATAGACTCAACGTTCACATACAACGAGTGCAAAACAGTTGCACACGCGGAACACTCGGGTTAAGCTTGACGAGCCTAGCATGTGCAGACATGGCCTCGGAACACATGAGACCGAAAGGTCGAGCATGAATCGTATAGTTGATATGATTAGCATAGAGATGCTTACCACTGAAATTATTCTCGACTCACGTGATGATCGGACTTGAGATAGTGGATTTGGATCATGTACCACGCAAATGACTAGAGAGATGTACTTTTTGAATGGGAGTTCTTAAGTAATATGATTAATTGAACTAATTGTCATGAACATAGTATAATGGTCTTTGCGAATTACGATGTAGCTTGCGCTATAGCTCTACTGTTTTTATATGTTCCTAGAGAAAATTTAGTTGAAAGTTGATGGTAGCAAACTTTGCAGACTGAGTCTGTAAAGCCGAGGATTGTCCTTGTTGCTGCGCAGAAGGCTTATGTCCTTAATGCACCACTCGGTGTGCTGCACCTCGAGCGTCGTCTGTGGATGCTGTGAACATCCGACATACACGTTTCTGATGACTACACGATAGTTCAGTGCAAAATACTTAATGGCTTAGAAGCAAGGCGCCGAAGACGTTTTGAAACGTCACGGAACATAAGTGATGTTCTAAAGAGATGAAATTGTGATTTCATGCTTGTGCCCTTGTTAAGAGGTACGAGACCTCCGACAAGATTCTTTCTCCACAAAGTAAAGGAGAAAAGCTCAATCATTGAGCGTGTGCTCAGATTGTCTGAGTACAACAATCGCTTGAATCAAGTGGGAGTTAATCTTCCAGATGAGATAGTGATGGTTCTCCAAAGTCACTGCCACCAAGCTGTGAGAGCTTCATGATGAACTATAACATATCAAGGATAGTTACAATGATCCTTGAGCGATTCGCGATGTTTGACACTGCGAAAGTAGAAATCAAGAAGGAGCATCAATAGTTGATGGTTAGTAAAACCACTAAGTTTCAAGAAAGGCAAGGGCTAGAAGGGATACTTCGTGAAATGGCAAAACAGTTATTGCACTAATGAAGAGACCCTAGATTAAACCCAAAGCCCGGGACTAAGTGCTTCTGTTATGAGGGGAACGGTCACTGAGGCGGAGCAACTCTATATACTTGGTAGATAAGAAGGCTGGCAAAAGTCGAAAGAAGTATATGTGATATACATGATGTTGATGTGTACTTTACTAGTACTCCTAGTAGCACGAGGGTATTGGATACCGGTTCGGTTGCTAAGTGATTAGTAACACGAAATGAAAGCTACGGCATAAACGGAGACTAGCTAAAGGCGAGGTGACGATACGTGTTGGAAGTGTTTCCAAGGTTGATATGATCAAACGTCGCACACTCCCTCTACCATCGGGATTGGTGTTAAACCTAAATAATTGTTATTTAGTGCTTGCGTTAAGCATGAACATGATTGGATCGTGTTTCTTGCAATACGATTATTCATTTAAAGAGAATAATGGTTACTCTATTTGCTTGAATAATCACCTTCAATGATTTATTGAATCTCGATTGTAGTGTTACACATGTTCATAATATTGGTGCCAAAAGATACGAGGTAATGATGATAGTACCACTTACTTGTGGCACTGCCGCTTGAGTCATGTTGGTATAAATTGCATGAAGAGGCTCCATGCTGATGGATCTCTATACTCACTTGATTTTGAATCACTAGTGACATGCAAATCATACCACATGAGCAAGGCCTTGTTTTCATTGAGATGAAACAAGATAGTAACTTGTTGGAAGTGATACATTTTGATGTATGCAGTCCAATGGGTGCTGAGGCACGCAGTGGATATCATTATGTTCTTACTTCAATGACGATTTGAGTGGATACAAGAGTATTTACTTAATGAATCACAAGTCTGAAATATTGAAAAGTTCAATTATGTTTCGGAGTGAAGTTCGTCGTAACAAGAGGATAAACTGTCTACGATATGATCAGAGAAATGAATATCTGAGTTACGAGTTTTGGTACGCAGTTAAGACAATATGGAAATTGTTTCGCAGTTCATGCCACCTGCAACATCATAGTGTGATGATGTGTCTGAACGTCATAGCCACGCACTATTTGGTATGGTGCATGCTGTGATGTCTCTTATCGAATTACCACTATCGTTTATGGGTTATGCATTAGAGACAACCGCGTTCACTTTAAATAGGGCACCACGTATTTCCGTTGAGATGACACAGTATAGACTGAGGTTTAGAGAAATCTAAACTGTCGTTTCTTGAAAGTTTGGGGCTTCGACACTTATGTGAAAAAGTTTCAGTCTGATAAGCTCGAACCCAAAGCGGATAAATGCATCTTCATAGGATATCCAAAACAGTTGGGTACATCTCCTATCTCAGATCCGAAAGCAAAGTGTTTGTTTCTAGAAACGGATCCTTTCTCAAGGAAAGGTTTCTCTCGAAAGAATTGAGTGGGAGGGTGGTAGAACTTGATAAGGTTATTGAACCATCACTTCAACCAGTGTGTAGCAGGGAGCAGGAAGTTGTTCCCGTGGCGCCTACACCAATTGAAGTGAAAGCTGATGATGGTGATCATCGAGCATCGAATCAAGTTACTACAAATCTCGTAGGTTGACAAGGTCGCGTACTACTATAGAGTGGTACGGTAACCCTGTCCTGGAGGTCATGTTGTTGAGCAACAATGAACCTACGAGTTATGGAGAAAGCAATGGTGGGCCCGAATTTCAACAAATGGCTGGAAGCCATGAAATCCGAGAGAGGATCCATGTATGAAAACAAAGTGTAGACTTTGGAAGAACTACTTGATGGTCATAGGACTATTGAGTAAAGATGGATCTTTAAAAGGAAGACAGACGATGATGGTGATAAGTCACTATTAAGAAAAGCTCGACTTGTCGCAAAGATGTTTCCGACAAGATCAAACAGTTGACTGTGATGAGACTTTCTTACTCGTAGCGATGCTAAAAGTCTGTTAGAATTATGTTAGTAGTTGCTGCATTATTTATGAAATATTGCACATAGGATGTCAAAACATTGTTTCCTCGACGGTTTCCTTGAGCAAACATTGTATGTGATACAACCAGGAGGTTTTGTCGATCCTAAAGATACTAGCAAGTATGCAAGCTCCAGCGATCCTTCAATGGACTGGTGCAAGCATCTCGGAGTTGGAATATACACTTTGATGAGATGATCAAAGATTTTGGGTTTGTACAAGGTTTATGAGAAACTTGTATTTCCAAAGAAGTGAGTGGGAGCACTATAGAATTTCTGATAAGTATATGTGGTTGACATATTGTGGATCAGAAGTAATGTAGAATTTCTGTAAAGCATACAAGGTTGTTTGAAAGGAGTTTTTCAAAGGAATACCTGGATTGAGCTACTTGAACGTTGAGCATCAAGATCTATGGAGATAGATCGAAACGCTTGATAGAAGTTTCAACAAGATGCATGCCTTCACAAATCTTTGGAGGACTTCAAAATAGATCAGCAAAGAAGGAGTTCTTGGTTGTGTTGTAAGGTGTGAATTTGAGTAAGACTCAAAACCCGACCCCGACAGAATAAAGTGAATAGACGAAGGTCGTCTTCTATGCCTTGGCCGTAGAATCTGAAGTATGCCATGCTGGGTACCGCACCTGATGTGTGCCTTGACTCAAAGTCTGTTGAGAGGTACAGAGAGTGATCCATGATTGAATCACTAGCAGCGGTCAAAATTTATCCTTAGTAACTGATGGACTAAGGAATTTTTCTCGATTATGGAGGTGGTTAAAGAGTTCGTCGTAAAGGGTTACGTCGATGCAAGCTTTGACACTAATCCGAATAACTATGAGTAGTGAAACGGATTCGTATAGTAGAGTAGATATTTGGAGTATTTCCGAATAGCACATAGTAGCAGCATCTATAAGATGACATAAAGATTTGTAAAGAACACACGGGTCTGTAAGTTTCAGAACCGTTGACTAAAACCGCTCTCACGAGCAAGACGTGATCAGACCCCATGACTATATGGGTGTTGGATTCGTTGGAATCACATGGTGATGTGAACTAGATTATTGACTCTAGTGCAAGTGGGAGACTGTTGGAAATATGCCCTAGAGGCAATAATAAATTAGTTATTATTATATTTCTTTGTTCATGATAATCGTTTATTATCCATGCTATAATTGTATTGATTGGAAACACAGTGCATGTGTGGATACATAGACAAAACATTGTCCCTAGTAAGCCTCTAGTTGGCTAGCTCGTTGATCAAAGATGGTCAAGGTTTCCTGACCATAGGCAAGTGTTGTCACTTTATAACGGGATCACATCATTAGGAGAATCATGTGATGGACTAGACCCAAATTAATAGACGTAGCATGTTGATCGTGTCATTTTGTTGCTACTGTTTTCTGCGTGTCAAGTATTTGTTCCTATGACCATGAGATCATATAACTCACTGACACCGGAGGAATGCTTTGTGTGTATTAGACGTTGCAACGTAACTGGGTGACTATAAAGATGCACTACAGGTATCTCCGAGGTGTTCGTTGAGTTAGTATGGATCAAGACTGGGATTTGTCACTCCGTATGACGGAGAGGTATCTCGGGGCCCACTCGGTAATACAACATCACACACAAGCCTTGCAAGCAATGTGACTTAGTGTAAGTTGCGGGATCTTGTATTACGGAACGAGTAAACAGACTTGCCGGTAAACGAGATTGAAATAGGTATGCGGATACTGACGATCGAATCTCGGGCAAGTAACATACCGAAGGACAAAGGGAATGACATACAGGATTATATGAATCCTTGGCACTGAGGTTCAAACGATAAGATCTTCGTAGAATATGTAGGATCCAATATGGGCATCCAGGTCCCGCTATTGGATATTGACCGAGGAGTCACTCGGGTCATGTCTACATAGTTCTCGAGCCCGCAGGGTCTGCACACTTAAGGTTCGACGTTGTTTTATGCATATTTGAGTTATATGGTTGGTTACCGAATGTTGTTCGGAGTCCCGGATGGGATCAAGGACGTCACGAAGGTTTCCGGAATGGTCCGGAGACGAAGATTGATATATAGGATGACCTCATTTGGTTACCGGAAAGTTTTTGGGCATTACCGGAAAGGTTTCGGGCTCATCGATAGTGTACCGGGAGTGCCGGGAGGGGTGACGGGGACCATCGAGAGGGGTGTCATGCCCCAAGGGGTCTCATGGGCTATGGGAAGAGATAAACCAGCCCCTAGTGGGCTGGAATAAGTTCCCACTAAGGCCCATAAGGTTTGAGAAGGGAAAAACACTAGGTGGAAAGAGTTTCCAAGTGGGAAGGTGGAATCCTACTCCAAGTAGGATTGAAGTAGGACTCCTCCACCTCAAATTTCGGCCAAACCTTGAGGGTTTGAGGCTGCCTCCTCCCCTCCCTCCCTCCTATATATAGTGGGGTTTTAGAGCTGATTTGAGACAACTTTTTCAAGGCAGCCCGACCACATAGCTCCACAGTTTTACCTCTAGATCGCGTCTCTGCGGAGCTCGAGCGGAGCCCTGCCGAGATTAGATCATCACCAACCTCCGGAGCGCCGTCACGCTGCCGGAGAACTCATCTACCTCTCCGTATCTCTTGCTGGATCAAGAAGGCAGAGATCATCGTCGAGCTGTACGTGTGCTGAACGCGGAGGTGCCGTCCATTCGGCACTAGATCGTGGGACGGATCGCGGGACGGTTCGTGGGACGGTACGCGGGGCGGATCGAGGGATGTGAGGACGTTCCACTACATCAACCGCATTCACTAACGCTTCTGCTGTGCGATCTACAAGGGTACGTAGATTGGAAATCCCCTCTCGTAGATGGACATCACCATGATAGGTCTTCGTGCACGTAGGAAAATTTTTGTTTCCCATGCGACGTTCCCCAACAGAAAGATATGATGACTCATGTGCGGTTAATGTGTCTCACTATGGGATAAAAGTATAGAGTAGCTATTAAGCTTTCCTAGTATCGATCGTACACCTTATGTGTAACGGTCATTAAGCAATCAATAAATCCAAAGAGGATAAATGTAACAGACGAACCTAAAGACAAGAATGATATGCAAGTGTGACTTGCAAAAGTGCCAATTATAAAGAACTCTGTTGAGTTTCTGAAATGAAATGAGGAAAAAGTACTCCCATACTAGTTAACACATAACTTCATTTTGCATGAAGTAATAAGATGAATGAACTAGATAATCGAAGTTTCCTCAATTCACAAGAGTTATGAATGGTTTTTGAAATTGTGGCAGAAAAGTTCTTGCCACATTTCAACGGGGGAAAGAGATATGAAATACATTGTATTTCATGACTCCCCTGTACTTTAGATGATGTGATGCACATTATGCATCTTAAGTGATCCATTAATGAAGAATGTGATTGTCAAGGGGAGTACGACAGTCATTATAATACCGTCATTATGATACCCCTAAAGAAAAGAAATAGTTGTATTTCTGGATCTTTTATAGTTCCAAAAGAAAACTAGGGAATACAACAATGGTGCTTAAAGTGCCATAAAGAAGAAACTTTTAACAGAATAAACCCAAATGATAATATTTAAAGATACGCCATTTCTTTAGTGAAGATGGAGTAATCTGGGGGAGCATGTTGTATGACCTATACAACACCTGTCGTTAGCTCTACAAGGGATCTTGTGATACAGGTCCCTGTAAAACCTATTGCCTTTTGGAAATGGGCGACTATAAAATTAATTTGCCTCTAGGCAATGACAGAGCAACGACAACCCCATTTGAAAGAAGTGCCAGTACCTGAGATTTGATGGTCTCTAGGAATGTGAAAATCAGATACTTCTGATTACTATAAAGTCTATGTTAGTGAAATTCCACCATTTGAATTTCACTAACATAGCATTTATAAAGGGTCTACAAGGCAAATGTGACTCCAGAGGAAATATGTAAAGGTGTAAAGCATGACTTAAATCGAAAGATTTTGTGCAAAGAGAATGAATAGATAACAATGAGTGTTAGTGGCACATCATGATCGACATCATGATCTGAGTAACATCAGATGAAAGTAAAGATCACAAGGAATACTGCTTCAAGAAGTCCTGTATGGACTAGAGAAAGTCTCTAGACAGTGACATTTGAAGTTAAAAGAATCAGATGATGTTTTGGGTTAAAGAAAGTGAGAGGACAATTGTATTCATGCAAAGTTATAGAATGGGAAATTCGTTTCCTAATTCCTGTGCATGTGGATGACGTCCTACTTGCTAGTGGTGATGTCAATCTACTGCAGGAGGAGAAAAGAAGTTCTTGTCCTCAAAGTTCAAAAGAATAAAAGGGGGGTATTAGGAATGTCGCATGGACATGCTAAGAAAGATCTCTAAAGTATGCATGCAAGAAAACCTATGCTTGTTCTTATAGTCAAGGGTAATGGAACTGGAAACTATGGTGTTCCAAAAGTTGATAAGAAAAGATTGTAAACGGATATGGTACCATATGCTTCAGCTGTTGGAAGCTCAATATATTACCCTGACACAGTTCACGTATATATCTGGGTTGTTTTGGCAATGTCCAGTCCATATATAAATCAATGGAATGGAGTCAAAGATATCGGCCTCATGCTAAAAGAAATGAGTTCTCTCAAAAGATTGTGAGTACAAAGGCAGGACTTGTGAAATGTATAGCAAAATCCACAATTGTCGCTAACTTTCATACTTGGAGTTTTGTCTGGAAAATCTCCAAATGAGTGAAACAATTGTCATCAATGTGATGCAATGATATGTTATAGCTTGATATGAGGCTGAGGGACAGGAAAAATGGTTAAGGAGACCTGTACCCGAAGTTGATAATGGTTGACAACAGTGATAACCATTTTAAGTTTTTTCGCTCCTATCACAACGACTCAAGTGTTGATGCCAAACACACTACACAAAGTTATGTGTTGTAAAGGAGAATGTCCGGAATTATGAAGAAATGCTTGAAGCATAAAAGCAACAGACAAGTGTTTGCAGATCTGCTTATTAAAGGCTTACCGCCCAGTGTGTTCGGAGAACACAGAGTCGACATGGGTTTTATGGTATAGTCTAAATTTTCCGGACAATAAAGGGCCCAAGGTTAAAGAATTTGTTTCAAAAATAGAGAGGTACGTTGTGGCTGCCTGATTCTATCAGCAATTGAGCTATGATGATGAAACATGCTGTCACGCCCAAGATGCGACCCTATCCTCAATTTGGCACGAGGGCCTCGTCAGGGATAGAAGCGCATCTCGTCGTGTCGCAAGAATGGATATCGTTACAAGTACAGGTACTAAAAAGAAGAGAGAGATATATAGAATTGGCTTACACTCGCCACAAGCTACATCAGAGTCACATCAGTACATTACATAATCATCAAGAGTAAGAGCAGGGTCCGACTACGGACGAAAACAAACGACAAAAGAAGAACGACATCCATCCTTGCTATCCCAGGCTGCCGGCTTGGAACCCATCCTAGATCGATGAAGAAGAAGAAGAAGAAGAAGCAACTCCAAATGAACAATCAACGCGCTCGCGTCAAGTAACCTTTACATGTACCTGCAACTGGTGTTGTAGTAAACTGTGAGCCACAGGGGACTCAACAATCTCATTTCCAAAGGTATCAAGACTGGCAAAGCTTATCATGTGAGGCATGGTTAAGTGGTGAGGTTGCAGCAGCGGCTAAGCTTATATATATGGTGGCTAACTTACGAGTACAAGAAATAAAAGGGGGAAGATCTATGCATAACGGACGTGTCTACGGTTGATCAAATGAATGATCGTGAACACCTACCTACGTCAGACATAACCCCACCGTGTCCTCTATCGGAGAAGGAACTCACGAAAGAGACAGTCACGGTTACGCACACACTTGGCATATTTTAGTTAAGTTAACTTCAAGTTATCTAGAACCAGTGTTAAACAAAGCTTCCACGTTGCCACATAACCGCGGGCACGGCTTTCCGAAAAGATTTAACCCTGCAGGGGTGCTCCACCTAGTCCATCACAAATTACCACAAGCCGCATAGAAATCCTCAATCACGAAGCTCGCGATCTCGTCGGATTCCCTAGTGGAAAACCTCAACCCTAAGATTACCCAAAGAATCACCGAAATCCCGATGCACAAGATATTCCGTCAAAGGTAAAACTAATCCAGCAAGGCCGCCCGACGTGTCGACGAACCCGATAGGAGTCGCATACCTCGTTCTCAAGACACGGTGGATGGAAAAGCCTACAGGTACCACACCTCGAGTTGCCCCATGGTGTCCCCGCAGTCTGTCCATTTTGGACCAACACTCATGAGGAGCACTGGCCTGGGGGTTGATTAAATTATCCTCAGGTTAATTACTCCCTATGCAGTTCATTAGTTATAAGGAAAATGTAGTACCAAAGTTGGGCCCTGCCAGACCAGCTTTAAACTAAAACGAATTATCAAGGGGGTCCCCATAACAACCCCGATCGTGTTATGAGCGCTCATTTATGGAACATTACACCGATAGCCGGAAACTAAGGGGGCAAAGGTGGAACAAAACACCAGGCTAGAAAGGCCGAGCCTTCCACCTTTTACCAAGTATATAGGTGCATTAAATTAAATAGCATTTAAATATGGTGATATAACAAGGAACCCAAGTTTTCACATGGAAGCAATGCACCTACAACTAGCAACGCTAACACAGGGTTAAGCAAGCGGTATCATAGCCAATCAGTGGTTTGCTAGGTTGAACAGGTTGAAGGCTTCATGGCATTGTTGAGAGGCTGATATTTAACATGTGGTAGGCAATGAGACATAAGCGGTAGCAACGGTAAAACTAGCATGTCAATGATAGTAATGGTATCTGGGGAAATGGTCATTGTCGTGGGTATAAGTCTGACAGTAGATGTGTAGGGTACGAAAGGATGGGCAGAGCCTTAGCTATGGCGAGGTTGTATGAGTTCAGGCCCCTCTACGGTGGAGGTAAAAGCCCTACGTCTCCGTGCTCTTGGGAGCTTGTTGTCGAGTGTAATATGGATTACAGTGAATTGCTAACCCCTGCACCAGTGGGGAAGGGTGGCTTATATAGAGTGTGCTGCCCTTCACCACGGTTCGGTGCACAGGGGTGGAGTAGTGGTGAATAAATGCCTACGTTACAGGTAACGTATGTCTTAAATGCTAATAAAGGTACATGGAAACGTATGACCGTTGCCCTCTAGGGGGGTTACGATGTACAGAGTGGAATCCAGTCGGTAAGTTTGATACGCTCCGAATGCTCATCTCCAACTGGATGATGGAGGAATCGTCACCGTCTGGATGATGGGAAGTCTTAATTCAGTCAGAACTGACTAAGGGCCTTATCCCTTATGAAGGGTAGTCCTTGGGTAGGACCCATTGGGCAGGCCTATGACCCTACCCTAGGACTATAACCCCATCATTAGTCCTCGAATGGATCGGGGTTGGAACGACGAAGCGATGCTCGGAGTACGGATCCGACTGGTATGGATGCGACTTTGGCGTTGTTTGCCTCGATCCATTTTATCCTCTTGACCAGTGATCCGAGTGGATGTACTTGTGAAACGAATTGTCAGGGACCGAGTGCTTCCGTGGTATCTTTTGACGTGACCAGTCAACTGACAGCGGCGGATTTTCCGGGATCCTCAAATTTCGGTTGCCGCGCGCCCAGCGGGGATGACGACATCGTAATCGAGTAGTATCTGCCGCCTCGATTTCTGCGCCTTTATCTCCTCCACTAATATCGCAGCAACCGGTCGGGGGATAAGATTTCGGGGCCACCTGCTAGTGACCCAGTCGGAACCTTATTTAAACCTCTACAGCGAGGGTTTTTCGTTGCACTCGCCTGATAGCTCGCACTTGCCCCGCTTCTCTCGCGACCTCCTGCGCATCCCAAGCTCCTTCCTTCTACTCCTCCCCCGCGGATCTGCAGCCTCCACCATGACAAAGGGGCAGATGAGCAAGCTCGAGGCACGGAAGAAGAAGAAGGCGGCGGCTCCTGCTCAGCGGCGGCAGCGAGCACTGCCGGCGGGTTGGATCCAGGGGGATTTCCTACCCTCCACGGTGACGGAGGAGGACATGCTGGAGCTGGTGGAGCAAGGCATGATCGAGCACAAGACGTGGAGGTTACCGGCGGTGGGCGAGACGGAGCCGGCACCCCAGGAGGGGGAGCGCGTCTTGTTGCTCAGTCACGTGCACCGAGGCTTCTCTCTGCCTCCTCATCCCTTCTTCAGAGGTATAATGAACCACTTCGGGGCGCAGCTCCACCATTTTCCTCCCAACGCAATAGCTCATCTCTCTGCCTTCGTCGTGTTGTGCGAGTGTTTTATCGGCTGTCCTCCCCATTGGGGGCTCTTTAAGCACATCTTCTCTGCTAGATCTCAAACCATCAAATGACTTAGCCAGTCGGACGACAAAACTCACCTCCTCCAGCTCTGCGGAGGCTTAGGCTTCCAAAAGAAAAAGCAAAAGTAGCTATCCCGCTCTCCAGCTGTCTGAATCCGTTAGGAACTGGCAGTCGACTTGGTTCTACTGCCAGGACGTCGCTTGTCCGAATGCTACAACGGGACTGCCCCTTTTAGCTTAGACCGACCGGCTCCGCCTAGGCAGCTTGCGCTCACGAAGATGGAAAAGATCTAGATTCAGCCTCTGGTCGACGCGCTGGTAGATGTCGTCCGCAAGGGAGTCACTGGCATAGATTTGCTGGAGGTTTTTCTGGGTCGGCGTATCCAGCCTTTGCAAGCTCGACACCACGCCATGTGGCACTACACAGGGCCTGAGGACTCCACTCGGACTAACCCCGAGTGCGTGACCGGGGAGCTTGTGGCGTCGTGGGTCCGCAACATCACACGCGCTTGCGATAACCCCAGAGGAGCCCGGCGAGTGAAGCCCTTCCGCGCAGACAACCCTCCTCTGAATGAGGTTAGTATAACTTGTCGAGTGCACACAATTGTCTTAGATTTATCACTTTTTCTTGTATCACTGTCTGACGTCTGATGTTGTCGACTGTATCTCGTGCAGGCGTGGACCAACTGGTTTTCTCCCGTCTCGAACGGGAATCCGGCTGAGGAAGAGGAAGGCAGCCAGGAGGGCAGCGTGGAGAGCGTCGAGTATGTCTCCGACAGTGGGGAGACGGAGGAGGAGTCCGAAGAAGAAGAGGAGGAAGACGAGGAACAGAACTCGCCACCCCCACCACCAGAGCCTCGAACTAAACGCCGCCACGAACCCGCGGCTCCGTCGGCTCCTCCAGCGGCTTCGAGCGCCCCGCCAGCTCGTCCTGTGGTTCCGAGTGCCTTGCCAGCTTCTCCCGTGGTTCCGAGTGCTCGGAGCACAAAGAGGACCAGGGACTCTGCTGCTGAGCCCGTGGGCCAACCCTCTAAGGTGGCCAAACCGAGTGGATCCAAGCCTCGGAAGGCTTTGCCGCGGATGAGGATCGCCGTTCCCATCGCCTCAGCGTAAGTGTATTGTTCCTATATCTTCTTCGAGTATTTGATTGAACTCATGCTTATTGGTCGAGTGAATTTTACTCGACAGAGCTGCCACCTCCGCCACTTCTTTGCCATGCCAGGGGGGCGATCCCATGGATACGGACAACATTGTCACATCCCAGCAAGGTACGTCGTGGCGACTCCGAGAGCTTACATTATTGTTTCACGAATTCTGTCTTTGGTCTTGTCCTTTTTCCTGTGGTCTCACGTCGTTTGGTCGGGCTTCCTTCAGGGGTGATCCATGTGGAGGAGGACAATCAGAAGAGGTCCGAGCAAGCTGCGGCGCCTGTCCTTGAGGTTGTTCCGTCTATTACTACTCCCGCCATGGACGCGCCGCCAACCCAGACGATGTCGTCGACTGACACGGCGCTCATCGTTGCTGAACCGACTGGAGCAGGACTTGGGATGCCCAAGGAGTCTCTTGTGGTGCCAGGTCCGTCGACTGTCCAGTTCGACGCCCGGCGCCTTCCGGAAGATCAGGTGGGAGCTGCCAAGGGGGCCATGGTGCAGGCGGAGTTGATGGAGGGTGATGCCAAGAGAGCGTACGACTCCATCGCATCTGTGTACAAGCGAAGCTTGGAACTCCGGGAAGATATCAGAGTAAGTGGGCTAGTAAGTATTTACTTTCCTCTTGTAACCCAGTGGGTGTTTAAGCAATATACTCGGATGCAGCACGATTATTTTGCAGTGGGTTCACTCTTAGTGAACCTAGTGGGTGTAGTCCCCGAGACTTCTGTCGAGTGCTTGCACCGGCAGTTGTCTTTATATACATTTTCTTTAAGTTGATCAGATCAAAACTAATTTGTTCGAATGTTACCGGTGGGGGCACTCCGAGTGCACCTACTGGATTAGTCCCCGAGAGTAATTTTACTCAGGTCGGGTAGTAGTAACCTCATAGGCTTGTTTTTGATATGTATCTCAATAGGGCGGACCTGTTTGAGCTTCATACCAGTGGGGTCACTCTTAGTGAACCCACTGGGTGTAGTCCCCGAGACCGCTGTCGACTGCTTGCGTCGGCAGGGATATGAAGAACTTCGAGTTTTTATTGTTTTCCTTGCTGAATTTGTGTGATCATCTCTTCGCGCTGACTTGCAGAAGACTTGCGAGATGGGATCGGCGTACGACACTGTGAAGGCTGAAAAGATTCAGTTTGCTGCGGAACTGGATGCAGCAATGCTTGCCTTGGCTGGTCTGAAGGGTGTTCTGGCTGAACGAGAGAAGTCCTTGGAGGAGTCCCGTGAGGCAAACAAGGCATTGGTGGCCGAAATGGAGAAAATGAGGAAACAAAGAACCGAGCTGATGGGGCAGATGAAGGTGATGAACAAGCGGTGCATATCACAGGAGAAGTACGTCAGTGACTGGGCAAGGAAGATGATTGCGCTTCTCGGTGGTAAGTTCTGTTTTTCCGAGTGCTTCTTGACTATGTATTTCATTATGCGCTTACTTTCTGCTCGTCTTGTCTTTGCAGATTTTTGTATGGACGCTGAGGCTGAAGTAGCTGATGTTGAGCGGTCGGTTATTCTGAATGTTCCACTCGGCGAGGACGCCAATCGAGACATGCTCCGAGCGCACATTCGCCTGGGCAAAGTGGGACCTTTCATCGGTCGACTGAGAGAAGTCGTCGGCCGAATCAACAAGGAGCTGTGGCCCGAAGATGAGTCCCGGCAGGAAATGGAAGGGTTGACGACTCGGCTGGAGGATGTCCCGAACCGGGTGCAGGCGTGGAAGAAGTCTGCTGCTCGTTGTGGTGCGGACGTGGCGCTGTCGCTGGTCCGAGTGCACTGCAAGGAGGCTCGCGAAGAGAAGCTGAAGGAGCTGCAGGTCGCAAAGACCAAGAAGCTTCGATTCGAAGATTTCATGGAGACCTTCCTTGAGAGCGCCACTCGCATCGCAGACGGGATCGACCTCGACACTTTCGTGGAGCCTGCCAGTCCCAGTGCCAGTCCTGACGACGCTTGAGAAAACTTTTGCCTCGGTATGCCGAGTGTTAGTTGTATGAAACTTTGGCCACTGCTGTTGGCCGTCACATTGGTGGTTCGGTGTGGATAAGCTTGATCTACACCGAACCGACTATCTTTAAACCAACTCTGAATTTGAATCGAATCTTTTGCTCTTCATTTGCCAAAGAGTTGTTGACACGATTTTGGCTCGTGGTTTTTGTTTGGCGTTTCTTGGTGAAGCCAATGGCAAACATGCGGAGCATGTAATTGTGAGTTGTCTTGACATCTGCATGAGCCTCACTGAGGGTCTGCTGAGTCTTCGAGTGGATCTGTAGGATACACTCGAAGGCAATTGTGTACTTAGGCGATTCGTGATTGCGGCTAAGTATTCGAGTGCGACTGTAAGGTCGTACTCGGAGCGAGTTGTTACTCATGTAATTGTCAGTTGTCTTGACATCTACATGAGCCTCAATGAGGTTCTGGTACTCATGTAATTGTCAGTTGTCTTGACATCTACATGAGCCTCAATGAGGGTCTGCTAAGCCTGCGAGTGGATCTGTAAGATACACTCGAAGGAAGCTTTCTACTTAGGCGATTCTTGGTCGCAGACAAGTCCCCGAGTGCGACGTTTAGTGCACACACGGAGAAAGTTAATACTTAGGCGATTCTGGATCGCGGCTAAGTCCCCGAGTGCGACGTTTAGTGCACACTCGGAGAAAGTTTGTACTTAGGCGATTCTTGATCGCAGCTAAGTCCCCGAGTGCGACGTTTAGTGCACACTCGGAGAAAGTTATTACTTAGGCGATTCTGGATCGCAGCTAAGTCCCCGCGTGCGACGTTTAGTGCACACTCGGAGAAAGTTATTACTTAGGCGATTTTGGATCGCAACTAAGTCCCCGAGTGCGACGTTTAGCGCACACTCGGAGAAAGTTTGTACTTAGGCGATTCTTGATCGCAGCTAAGTCCCCGAGTGCGACGTTTAGTGCACACTCAGAGAAAATTTATCTTAGGCGATTCTGGATCGCAGCTAAGTCCCCGAGTGCGACGTTTAGTGCACACTCGGAAAAAGTTATTACTTAGGCGATTCTGGATCGCAGCTAAGTCCCCGAGTGCGACGTTTAGTGTACACTCGGAGAAAGTTTATACTTAGGCGATTCTGGATCGCAGCTAAGTCCCCGAGTGCGACGTTTAGTGCACACTCAGAGAAAGTTATTACTTAGGCGATTCTGGATCGCAACTAAGTCCTCGAGTGCGACGTTTAGTGCACACTCGGAGAAAGTTAGTACTTAGGCGATTCTGGATCGCAGCTAAGTCCCCGAGTGCGACGTTTAGTGCACACTCAGAGAAACTTTATACTTAGGCGATTCTGGTTCGCAGCTAATTTTTTTTCTTAAGACCGGAGTCTGCGAACGTGGAAGGATTTTGAATCTGCAAAAAGCTCAATCTGCTTTGTATTACTTCAACGATACTTGTTCTTTACATTGCTTCAGTCGACGGTCATGTGTAGAAGCGCTTCAGGAGATCTCCGTTCCATGCTCGCGGCTCGTCCGTTTCCCTGTCAAGGTTGTAGAGTCGATATGCTCCGTTGTTCAGCACCTTGGAGATGATGAAGGGTCCTTCCCAGGCGGGAGCCAACTTGTGAGGTCTCTGCTGATCCACTCGGAGCACCAGGTCGCCAACTTGGAATGTACGACTCCTGACGTGTCGCGCGTGAAAGCGCCGCAGATCTTGTTGATAAATGGTTGAGCGAGTCAGTGCCATCTCACGCTCCTCCTCTAGAAGATCCACTCTGTCTTGCCTTGCTTGCTCTGCTTCAGCTTCGGAGAAGAGTTTAACTCGTGGAGCGTTGTGAAGCAAGTCACTCGGAAGGACTGCCTCTGCTCCGTAAACGAGGAAGAACGGGGATCGCCCTGTAGTTCTATTTGGGGTTGTGCGGAGACCCCAAAGTACCGAAGGCAGCTCGGTGACCCATGCGCCGGCGGCATGTCCTACTTCTCGCAGGAGTCGAGGCTTCAAACCTTGCAGAATAAGTCCATTCGCCCTCTCTGCTTGCCCATTTGTTTGGGGATGCACCACAGACGCAAAATCCACTCGGATACCTTGGCCTGTACAGACACCTTTGAATCTGTCCGAGTCAAAGTTTGTTCCATTGTCAGTGATTATGTTGTGAGGTACCCCGAATCTAGAGATGATGTCCCTGACAAACTTGATGGCCGTAAGGGCGTCGAGCTTCTTGATGGGCTTGGCTTCAATCCACTTTGTGAACTTGTCAACTGCCACCAACAGATGTGTGAATCCCCCTTGGCCTATCCTGAATGGACCGACTGTATCTAATCCCCATACTGCAAACGGCCAAGCAAGAGGGATTGTCTTCAACGCAGATGTTGGTTTGTGGGACTTGTTAGAGTAGAACTGACAGCCTTCACATCGGTCGACCATATCTTTCGCCATCTCATTCGCCTGCAGCCAGAAGAAGCCAGCTCTGAATGCTTTGGCGATGATTGCCCTTGAGGAGGCGTGATGACCGCAGGTTCCCGAGTGAATTTCTTCCAGGATTAACTATCCCTCCTCAGGGGAGATGGATCGTTGAAGGACGCCTGAAACGCTTTCTTTGTACAACTGGCCATCAATGACAGTGAACGACTTTGACCTGCGGACGATCTGTCTGGCTTGGACTTCGTCTTTTGGTAATTCTTGCCTCAGGATGTATGCAATAAACGGCACAGTCCAATCGGGGATGATAGCAAGAATCTCCATGATCAAATCAACCACAGCAGGGACTTCGACTTCAGTCGGATCTGTCGAGCTCTTTGGTTGTACTGGTTCCTCTGTGAAAGGATCTTCTTTAACTGAAGGAAGGTGGAGGTGCTCGAGGCAGACGTCAATCGGGACTGATCTCCGAGTGGATCCGAGTTTTGCCAACTCATCAGCTGCTTGGTTTTTCAGTCGCGGAACATGGTGGAGTTCCAGACCTTCAAACTTTTTCTCAAGCTTCCTCATAGCATTGCAGTATGTGGTCATGGTGGGGTTCCTGACGTCCCACTCCTTCATCACTTGATTAACCACCAAATCCGAATCGCCATAGACCATCAGCCGACGGACGCCGAGTGCGATGGCCATGCGCAGTCCATAAAGGAGAGCTTCATACTCTGCCTCGTTGTTGGAGGAATCAAAGTGTATCTGCAACACATACTTGAGTTTGTCACCCTTTGGTGATATGATCACAACGCCAGCGCCGGAGCCATTCAACATCTTGGACCCATCGAAGAACATTGTCCAATGAGCCGAGTAGATGTGGGTCGGTTGCTGTTGTTCTACCCATTCTGCTATGAAGTCAGCCAGAGCTTGAGACTCTATAGCTTTCTTGGCCTCGAACTTGATGTCGCAGTATAACATCTCCATTGCCCACTTCGCCACTCGGCCCGATGCGTCCCGATTGTGTAGGATTTCCGACAACGGAGCATCAGAAATGACGGACACCGAGTGGTCTTGAAAATAATGAGCCACCTTCTTCGCAGTCATGTAAATCTCGTTGATTAGTTTTTGATAATGGGGATACCTCTTCTTGGAAGGAGTCAGGACTTCGGAGACATAATACACTGGCCGTTGAACCTTGTATGCTTTGCCTTCTTCTTCCCGTTCGACTGTGAGAACAGTGCTCACGACTTGATTTGTAGCCGCAATGTAAAGAAGAAGGGGTTCTTTACTGAGCGGAGCAGTAAGAACCGGCTGGGTGGAAAGTAGGACTTTGAGGTCGTCCAATGCGATTTGGGCTTCGTCTGTCCACTCGAAAGTATCTGATTTCTTCATGAATCGGTACAGAGGAAGTGCCTTCTCGCCGAGTCGACTGATAAACCTGCTCAAAGCTGCTAGGCAACCTGTGAGTCTTTGAACATCGTGTATTCTGACCGGCCGCTCCATTCGGACGATGGTCCCGATATTTTCGGGGTTGACATCGATCCCTCGTTCGGAAACGAAGAAACCGAGTAACTTTCCGCTGGGAACGCCGAATGAACACTTGGCTGGGTTGAGCTTGATATCGTACCTACGAAGGTTGGCGAATGTTCCTGCCAAGTCAGTCAGCAGGTCAGAACCTTCGCATGACTTGACTATGATATCATCCATATACGCCTCCACATTCCGATCGATCTGGTCGAGGAGGCACTTTTGGATCATGCGCATAAAGGTTGCTCCTGCATTCTTCAAACCAAATGGCATAGTGATATAGCAGAAGCACCCGAATGGGGTGATGAAGGCTGTTTTTAATTCATAGGGGCCATACAGACGGATCTGATGATAGCCCGAGTAGGCATCAAGGAATGACAAACGCTCGCAACCCGCAGTTGAATCGACAATTTGATCGATGCGGGGGAGCGAAAAATGGTCTTTCGGGCAGACCTTATTGAGATGCTTGAAGTCGATGCACATTCGGAGCGACTTGTCTTTCTTGGGCACCATGACAACATTGGCGAGCCACTCGGAGTGGTGTACCTCGCGAATGAAGTTGGCTGCCAAAAGCTTAGCCACCTCTTCTCCGATTGCCTTCCTCTTGTGCACGGCGGACCGACGCAGGCGTTCTCGGACAGGCCGAGCGGTGGGATCCACATGCAGTCAGTGCTCAGCCAACTCCCTGGGTACACCTGGCATGTCAGCGGGCTTCCATGCGAAGATGTCCCAGTTCTCACGGAGGAATTGGATGAGCTCGGCTTCCTATTAGGATCGAGGGTGGTGGAGATGTTCGTCGGGGCAGCGGTGTCGTTCGTCGGGTGGATGCTGACCTTCTTTGTCTCTCCCGCCGACTGGAATGCGGACTCGGAAGCTGGCTTCTTCGAACGCATCAAGTCGGCGGGGTCGACTGTTTTCTTGTACTCGTCAAGCTCGAGGACAGCCATCTGCTGATCGGCGATCCTCAATCCCTGCTGCAGACACTCCTCGGCCCGCTGCCGATTGCCGGTGATAGTGATCACACCTTTTGGGCCTGGCATCTTCAGTTTCAGGTACACGTAACATGGACGGGCCATGAAACGCGCATACGCCGGGCGGCCCAGAATTGCGTGGTACGCACTCTGGAAGTCCACCACTTCGAACGTCAGCTTTTCCTTGCGGAAGTTCTTGTCGGAGCCGAAGACGACGTCCAACGCGATCTGGCCGAGTGACTTGGCCTTTTGTCTAGGGACGACTCCATGGAACTGCATGCTGCTCTCGCTAAGTTTGGACATCGGAATGCCCATCCCCTTGAGAGTGTCAGCGTACATGATGTTCAAGCCACTGCCGCCGTCCATGAGGACTTTGCGCAGTCGGACTCCTTCCACCACCGGGTCGACGACCAGAGCCTGCCTCCCTGGGGTGGCTATGTGTGCTGGATGATCCGACTGGTCAAAGGTGATCGCAGTCTGAGACCATTTGAGGAACGTGGGGTTGGTTGGCGTGGCCATGTTCACCTCCCTGTTCACCAGCTTCAGTCGACTCTTGCTCTCAACGTCAGCAAAAATCATCAGTATTGCATGGACTTGGGGGAACGGATCCTCCTTGTCCTCCTCATCCTGTTCATTGTCCTTTTCACTCGGCTGCCCTTCGCTGAACCCCTGGATCAGGAGGCGACATTGCCGAGTATGCCTCGGGAGTATGGCGTTGCCCTCTTCATCCATCTTCGTGTGAATTGGACATGGCTGGTCCAGGATGTGGTTTCCGAACTGCTTCTTTTTGGGGGTGAACTGAGCCTTCCCCTTGCCCTTGAACTTGGCATTGGTAACGGCTGCGGCCTCTGCCTGAGGAGTGGACGGAGCTTTCTGCTTCTGCTTCCAAGTGTTGTTCCCATCTCCATCGGCGACTGCTTTGTGCTTGCCGCTACGAATGCGGTCCTCTTCTTCGCCATTTGCATAGCGTGCCGCTATCTCCATCATCTTACTCATGGAGATGTCGCCTGTTCGACCGAACTTCAGGTACAAATCTATGTACCGCACGCCTGCCTTGAAGGCGCAAACTGCTTGGTGCTCTGTGACATTCTCCACCGTGTGGTAGAGGGTCTTCCAACGCTGAATGAAAACGCGCAGGGGCTCATTCTGCTTCTGGACACAGTGTTGGAGCTCCACGAGACCAGCAGGGCGTTTGCACGTCCCTTCGAAGGTCCTGATGAATACTCGGGCAAGATCTGCCCAGCTGTAGATGCTTGAGGGAGCCAACTGGTTCAGCCACGCTCGTGCCGAGCCGTCGAGCATCAGAGGGAGGTGTTTCATGGCGACCTGGTCGTCTCCCCCGCCGATCTGGACTGCCACTCGGTAGTCATCCAGCCACGTTTCTGGCTTGGATTCTTCTGTAAACTTGCTGATCCCCGTCGCCAATCGGAAGTTGGGAGGGATGTCAGCCGAACGGATGGCTCGACTGAAACACTCGGGGCCAGAGAAGATGGTCCTGCTTCCACTCGGACGGTCTTCATCGTGACCATCGCGGTGGTCCCGACCCCTGTCGACCCTCCTCTAGGCGATATATCCTCTTGCGTCAGGCCTTGGATCATAAGTGTCACCGACCGAATGCCGATCATCATGACGTCGGGGCCCGTAGGGTCCACTCCGCGGAGGGGTGCGTGAACGACGACGATCTTCGGGATTCATGGAACGGCTGCCTCCCCTGTGTCCCTGATGAGAACCGGGGCTGTGAACTAACCGATGCGTGCTCGCGCGAACAAAACTATTGTGGATCCTGTTGTGCGACTGGGAGACCGCCAAATTTTGCTGTTGCGCCATGTGCAGTAGGGCACGGATCTGCTCGATCCCTCTGCCAGCCTCTGAATCAGTCAGCTGGAGGGAATCGGCTATCTTGGCGGCGGCAGCCAGGTTGAGGACGGGTGTGCGGAACACCTCTACGTTGCTCCGACGAGTGCGCCGACTGGCAAAACGGCGAGGCTGACGGCGAGCGCCGAAGGTTTCGCCGACCTCGTGCTCGTTCCGGCCGGTTCGGCGGGGACTTTCATGGGAGATGGCCATGTGTACTTCGGCTGCAAGCCCGCGACCCACGTACTCGGAAGGAAACTCAGTCAGAACTGAGTCCGAGCGCTGGGACGGCGGCGCTACTACAACCGACTCGAGGGCCGCCACTTGTGAAGACGCGTTCTGGCGCGCCTTGGCGTGTTGCACCCAACGCTGGAGCCGCGGACGGTGAGACCGCTTGTTGCGGCGCGCGACAGGGGCGAAGGTCGACACCGGAGCCGACTGCTGGAGAAGAAGGACGCCGCGGGCGCTGGCACGGAAGTGCGTAGCCCCGCGACTGGGGAACGCCTCGACGTCGAGAGGAGCATCCCGAAGCCATGCCGAATCGTCGACGATGAAGGAGAGAGCGCCGAAGAGGATCTCGCGACACATGCTCAAATCACCACCGGACGACATGACGAAAAGATGTAGTCGCAAACTCGCCGAAAAGTCGCTTAGACGCCTGCCCCACGGTGGGCGCCAACTGTCGTGGGTATAAGTCTGACAGTAGATGTGTAGGGTACGAAAGGATGGGCAGAGCCTTAGCTACGGCGAGGTTGTATGAGTTCATGCCCCTCTACGGTGGAGGTAAAAGCCCTACGTCTCCGTGCTCTTGGGAGCTTGTTGTCGAGTGTAATATGGATTACAGTGAATTGCTAACCCCTGCACCAGTGGGGAAGGGTGGCTTATATAGAGTGTGCTGCCCTTCACCACGGTTCGGTGCACAGGGGTGGAGTAGTGGCGAATAAATGCCTACGTTACAGGTAACGTATGTCTTAAATGCTAATAAAGGTACATGGAAACGTATGACCGTTGCCCTCCAGGGGGGTTACGATGTACAGAGTGGAATCCAGTCGGTAAGTTTGATACGCTCCGAATGCTCATCTCCGAGTGGATGATGGAGGAATCGTCACCGACTGGATGATGGGAAGTCCTTAATTCAGTCGGAACTAACTAAGGGCCTTATCCCTTATGAAGGGTAGTCCTTGGGTAGGACCCATTGGGAAGGCCTATGACCCTACCCTAGGACTATAACCCCATCAGTCATCTTGCCTGAGATCCCGCTTGGAAGAAGAACAACTCCATGGAGTCGGCGAACCAATGTAGTCGAACGGGTCCTCACATTCCGACACGCTTGCGGAACTCTATCGAGACGGAGCAAACCAGAAACAAACATCAACACAGATATTCACCATGGCATATGCAAGACATGATGCACACCCTAATATGATGCATGATCAATTCAAAATGCAAGGGATGGCATGGCAACTCACCTCACGCAAACACTACACATTAAATGAAGCTCGACATGCAACGGGTTGCATATCGACGAAACTTCACGTTAATTATTTAGTTCACTCCTGTTAATTTACACGGCAATGTTTAAGTTGTTGTTAACATGGCAAGGGGTGAGCGAGTGATTCTACATGTCATCCTAGTCGGTTAACACGCGGAGCATAGAACGGAGTTACGTCACAAGAAACATGCAACACAATATATCATGCCATGAATGCGTTATGCATGCAAGTTCAACCACGACAAGAAGGGAAGAAGCAGGTGTCGTCACGGCGAGCGAAAGGGGAACTATGTCGGCAAGACGGAAACGATGCCACGACAACGTTCCTATCCCGATACTCAACGAGATATCTTGGCAACGTATACGATGCGTGTGCGGAAACGTTAAATAAAGGTGGGGTGATCCCGATTACCGGGTTCCCATGTGTCGAGGCACGACGAAAGAAGACAACATGCAACGGGCATACATACGGTGCAACATACATTCATCTCATACAACACTTGTATTCGTTACACGACATGTCTCATCGGTATACCTTTGAAGCGTGCGAATCGGAGGGGTTCGGTTTGGTGAAGGGGAACAACGGTCGTCGCGGACGTCGTGGAAGTCATGGTACCGGTCTCATCGACGGTAGTCGAACTCGTTCCGGGGGTCGTCGAGGACGTTGAGGACGTAGTTGTCGTCGTGGTACTCGGGTCTCGTCGGAACCATGAAGGAGGGAATGGCGCACGCGACGGCGGCAAATAGCAGCACAAGCTAGCGACGGAGGCCACGGCTACAAGCGGCAGCAACTAAGAGCAACAACTACACGCAAGCAAGCAATAGCATCTACAGCAACTAGCTAGCTAGCCAGGCAAGCAGCAGCTACAACTAGAAATGCTAGCAACAGCAACTAGCACATCTAGCAAGCATTTTAGCGGCAAGCAACATCAACTAGCCTAGCAGCAAACAGCAAGCATCAAGCTACGCCAGCAAGCAGTAACAAGCAACAACTGCAGCTAGCAGCTAATAGCATGCACCCGCGACAGCCACTTCAGCAGCAAGCAGCAGTAGCTAAGCAACTAACAACAGCATCGGCGCAGGCATGCATAGCAGCAGCAAGCAGCATAGCGGCGAGCAGGCCATAGCAACAACAAGCAACAAAGCGACAGCACAAGTATCGGCAGCAACTAACTACATCACAAGTAATAGCAACAACAACGCGGCAGGCAGGCATTAGCGACAGCGGCAGCATAGCCGCAACAGCGTCAGTAGGCGGCAGCATCGCCGCCAGGCAGCAGCAAGAAGAAGAGAGCTCCATAGGCGCGGGCTCAGGGCAAGACAGCGGCGCAACGAGGCGAGCACGGAGGGGCGCAGCGCGGGGAGGCGAGCAGCGAGGCGGTGCGGCGAGGCGAGCACGGCGGGCCGCAGCGCGGGGAGGCGAGTAGCAAGGCAGCTGAGGCCGGCGGCGGCGCGGGGCTCACGGAGGCGGCCAACGCGGGGCTGGGCGGCGACCAAGGCTGTGGCAGCGGAGCTGAGGTCGAGGCCATGGCAGGCTCGAGGCGAGGGCGAGCAGCGAGGGGCCCTGGCGCTCGGGGCGGCGCGACGCGGAAGGCCAGAGCGGCGGGGAGAGGCCGGCGAGGCGGAGGGAGCTGGAAGAGGGGAAACGGGAGGGAGAGAACAGGATCGGCGCGTGAGGAGAACGACGGCGCGAGGGAGACGAGGGAGAGGCGCAGAGCTTGGGGGAGACAGGGGCTCGCTAGCGCAGGGGTCTGCTGGGCCTTGGCCCAAGTGGGCCTCGCAAGCTCCTCCTCTCTTGGATTTTTTTTTTCCTTTTTTCAAATAAAAAACAGAGAACAAACATAAAGAAAAAAAATAGGTTTTTAACAAAATGAAGAAAAATGCCTTTTACTCCTTTTAAAGAACTATGCCCAACTTTAAAATAGATTGGCATTTTTTTAAAACGAATAAAAACTAAAACCTTTTAAAGAATTAAAAATTAAAACCCTTTTGAAGAATAAAATAAAACCTCTTTTATTTAAAGAATAAAATTAAAGCGCTTTAAAAGAGAAAAGGAAATGTTACGGATTTAAAATAAACAAAAGGAGAAAATAAAGAAAGCCCAAGGGGTTGCCCCCACATTTAATAAAAGGGTTTTTAAAGAAGACGCTTTTTTTAAAAAAGGGTTAAAACGGAAACTTTACACAACCCCAAAACAAAAATCAAAGAGAAGAGAGGAGGGGAGTTCCTATCGCCCTAAGACTCGGAGAGCACTCGAAGCACCACACGCGACAGACGATGCAAGATGCCATGCATGATGCGATGATGCAAACTACATGATGATGCAACCAACAAAATAAAATAGCCACACGACGGAAACGGAATAAAGGGGGGGGGAATCTTCTGGAGTGTCGGTCTCGGGCTGTCACAACTCTCCTACACTACAAGAGGATCTCGCCCCGAGATCCAAGAATGAAAGAAGGAGAGGATGAGAAAGAACAAGAGGTAAAAACTTAGTCGCTTCTTAGACAAACGAGTGAAACCAACGATCTTTGAAGGTTGCAAGGAGACGAGGAATGATATGATAAAAAAGCGAGAATTCACGGAAAATTTCGGCAGCACTTCGATAGGAAAATGGGACAAAAAATTCGATAAGAAGAGAGAATTAGACAATGTTCATATCAAACAACTAAATAGAACAAGGGAACACCATGATCTTGATAGAACAACATAATAGACCCAAAGAGCAACATCACAAAGCCTCCGGAACAAGAGAAAATATGAACTAGCTCATACGGAAGAAGAGAATGAAGAAAAGAATGACAACTATCATCACAATAGAGTAGAAGAGCCTCCAGACAGAGAATTGACATAGTAGTTGCAAAACCAACAACGAAAAGAACAAGATAGTAGTGGGCTTATGAAAATCATCTCAACAAATATGAGGTGACAACCAACGACTAAAAGAAACAAGGATAGATTGGGAGGAACAAGATATGAACAATTTCTTACACCAAGAGGGTGCATTGAGAACTAGGATTAATGACAAGCACCATGATAGCACAATCCATAGGAAAAGCTTTAGGTGAAATCCAAACCAAGATAGCTCAATGAAGAAACCATGAGTTAAGAATAATCTCATGATCAAAGGATTGGTGGATTTAATTATCTCATTCTTGAAAGAAAAAACTCTTCGAGGCTCCTACACTAACAAGAAGGCTATAATACCACCTCAAAGGATAAAGGAAGAACAAACGCACATATGAATGCAAGAGAAATGATACTTGAGGTTCTCCAACAAGAATCTTGAAGAACACATGAGAATGGATTGAAACCTTGATGAACCACCATGACGGACCTCCGTATACAAATGAATGATGCAACGATATAAAGGTAGAAAAGAGTAAGATTATGACCTTGCCAAGATATAGATGAAGCTTCACAAAGAGATACTTGAGAAAACTTGGAACTCCGCAAAAGAAAAGATAAGAACACTTGAGAAAAAAGAAATTGATATCATGAGCCACTCCGGAAGAAAGATTGAAATCACTATGAAACAGGAATAAGAATTTTGTTATGCTTATCCTTCATCAAGTTTAATTGATGACAAGCAACGGATTTAGCGTACAACTTATTCTTCTAGAAATGATTGAGGAGAGAGATAAGCATCACTTGAGGCATGATTGAAGGACGCACCGGTAAGAATTCACAAATAAATGGGAACACCACGAATTAATGGAGATACAAGAGAATGAAGAGATCATAAGCCACCTGAGAGAAAACTTGAACAAGGCACCAGATAAATGAGAGACGAACGAAGAGACAACAATTGAGAAGAATTGAGGATGAAAGCTGAAAGCTGAGAACGAAGATTCTTCTAAAATGATGGCCTTCAGAGGATCGAGAATGAAAAAAACTCAGGGAAGCACCGAATAGAAAGAACGGGATACTCATGATTGGAACAAATAAGATGATGGCACAAAGCTGAAATGATGAATCTTCAAAAAAACGGACCAAGATTTGAGAGAAACACTCCTTCGAATCTTCAAAGCTGAAATGATGAGGAGAACACCACCAAGAATTAATGAGACACTTCGGAATAAAGAAGAATAAAATGTTGAGCCAAATAAGAGAATTAATTCAAATTGATCCCGAAGAAGGAATAAGACTGATGAAATCCATACTTACGTCATAGCTGAAAAGAATTAATGATCTCTGGGAAAAGATTACAAGAGACAGAAAAGATCCTGGGAAAAAAACCTGTGGGTTATGGGCCCACTCAAAGAAACCACCGTTAGAAAAGATTGCTAGAAAGATTGATATTGCACCGGTATGAAGAGAACTAGATGAGGTTAGCACCTCGAAATAATTAAAAGAATTGAAAACGAGAAACTACTAAAATATCTTTAACACTCCGGATAGAAAAGAGATGAATGAATAACAAGAAGACTGATAAGAATTTCCAACATGCGAAAGAATTACAAGGATGAAAAGGATATGATGTACACGGACAACTGAATTAAATTCACCGGTACGGATGACAAGAATAAACAAATATGACACGAATCTCCTGAGGATCTTCACGATGAATCAATGGATAAGATAGAAAGAAACAAATAACAGAAGCACATGAAAGAAAACTCTTGGATGAAAATTGAATCACTCGGAAAAAAGGCGGGAGGGCGGGGAAAAACAAAGACAACTTGGGCTGGATGAGATGAACTCCGGAATAAAATGAGAGAATGCTCTTGCAAAATTGGAGAGGATTGAATTCACTTGAGGAGAAGCACACTGGTTGGAAAAGAATTAACATCACGACTCCGGTCGACAAGAATTGATAAGACAATTGATTAAGCAAAAGGATTAGCACTCTCATATGAATATGAGAATACCTCTTAGGAGAGATCTGAAATCACCACTTGACATCGAAGCAACACAAATTTGTTGGAAGATCGTCCTATAAGTAACTACTTGAATTCCCACCTAAGAATACCCGAAATATCTGGTCAGGCAATCTGGTACACGGATACAAGGAGTAATATCACACAACTCCTATACTAACCCGTCACTTGTATCACATCCGTCAACACACAACCAGAAACTCGGACCTTCATCTACAACAGACCCTCGTGATCACCACGATACAAAGTATGGCAGTACTCCCGAACAATCTGCACCAGTACTGGGGACATTGGGGTTATCTCGCCACTACTAGTATTGAAGCAATTACGAACATCCTTCGTTCTGAGATACTAAGAAACCTGAATGATAACGATGTGCTCAAGAATCCCCTGGAGCTCAACTCCCCTGAAACTCAAAGCAGATAGGAGGCACCAAGACAGAACTCCGTCACATCGGCATCATATAGATTCCAAAAATATCCGCGTGATCCTAAAAATTTTGAGTGAGAAGAGGAGTAGAATTAAAATATTACGTCAAGATTACTCACCAGAGCATAGAAGAGGAGAAAAAAGAATCCTACTCTCCGATATATAACTAGACTCAAAGTTTTTTTCACTAGACTCGACTCGGCCAAGTTCGATCAATCAAGGGGGCTCCTAGGTCGGTACTGCTCTGATACCAACTTGTCACGCCCAAGATGCGACCCTATCCTCAATTTGGCACGAGGGCCTCGTCAGGGATAGAAGCGCATCTCATCGTGTCACAAGAATGGATATCGTTACAAGTACATGTACTGAAAAGAAGAGATATATATATAGAATTGGCTTACACTCGCCACAAGCTACATCAGAGTCACATCAGTACATTACATAATCATCAAGAGTAAGAGCAGGGTCCGACTACGGACGAAAACAAACGACAAAAGAAGAACGACGTCCATCCTTGCTATCCCAGGCTGCCGGCCTGGAACCCATCCTAGATCGATGAAGAAGAAGAAGAAGAAGAAGAAGCAACTCCAAATGAACAATCAACGCGCTCGCGTCAAGTAACCTTTACCTGTACCTGCAACTGGTGTTGTAGTAAACTGTGAGCCACAGGGGACTCAGCAATCTCATTTCCAAAGGTATCAAGACTGGCAAAGCTTATCAGGTGAGGCATGGTTAAGTGGTGAGGTTGCAGCAGCGGCTAAGCTTATATATATGGTGGCTAACTTACGAGTACAAGAAATAAAAGGGGGAAGATCTACGCATAACGGACGTGTCTACGGTTGATCAAATGAATGATCCTGAACACCTACCTACGTCAGACATAACCCCACCGTGTCCTCTATCGGAGAAGGAACTCACGAAAGAGACAGTCACGGTTACGCACACAGTTGACATATTTTAGTTAAGTTAACTTCAAGTTATCTAGAACCAGTGTTAAACAAAGCTTACACGTTGCCACATAACCGCGGGCACGGCTTTCCGAAAAGATTTAACCCTGCAGGGGTGCTCCAACTAGTCCATCACAAATTACCACAAGCCGCATAGAAATCCTCAATCACGAAGCTCGCGATATCGTCAGATTCCCTAGTGGAAAACCTCAACCCTGAGATTACCCAAAGCATCACCGGAATCCCAATGCACAAGATATTCCGTCAAAGGTAAAACTAATCCAGCAAGGCCGCCCGACGTGTCGACGAACCCGATAGGAGTCGCGTACCTCGTTCTCAGGACACGGCGGATGGAAAAGCCTACAGGTACCACACCTCGAGTTGCCCCGTGGTGTCCCCGCAGTCTGTCCATTTTGGACCAACACTCATGAGGAGCACTGGCCCGGGGGTTGATTAAATTATCCTCGGGTTAATTACTCCCTATGCAGTTCATTAGTTATAAGGCAAATGTAGTACCAAAGTTGGGCCCTGCCAGACCAGCTTTAAACTAAAACGAATTATCAAGGGGGTCCCCATAACAACCCCGATCGTGTTAGGAGCGCTCATTTATGGAACATAACACCGGTAGCCGGAAACTAAGGGGGCAAAAGGTGGAATAAAACACCAGGCTAGAAAGGCCGAGCCTTCCACCTTTTACCAAGTATATAGGTGCATTAAATTAAATAGCATTTAAATATGGTGATATAACAAGGAACCCATGTTTTCACATGGAAGCAATGCACCTACAACTAGCAACGCTAACATAGGGTTAAGCAAGCGGTATCATAGCCAATCAGTGGTTTGCTAGGTTGAACAGGTTGAAGGCTTCATGGCATTGTTGAGAGGCTGATATTTAACATGTGGTAGGCAACGAGACATAAGTGGTAGCAACGGTAAAACTAGCATGGCAATGATAGTAATGGTATCTGGGGAAATGGTCATCTTGCCTGAGATCCCGCTTGGAAGAAGAACAACTCTGTGGAGTCGGCGAACCAACGTAGTCGAATGGGTCCTCACATTCCGACACGTTTGCGGAACTCTATCGAGATGGAGCAAACCGGAAACAAACATCAACACATATATTCACCACGCCATATGCAAGACATGATGCACACCCTAATATGATGCATGATCAATTCAAAATGCAAGGGATGGCATGGCAACTCACCTCACGCAAACACTACACATTAAATGAAGCTCGATATGCAACGGGTTGCATATCGACGAAACTCCACGTTAATTGTTTAGTTCACTCCTGTTAATTTACATGGCAATGTTTAAGTTGTTGTTAACATGGCAAGGGGTGAGCGAGTGATTCTACATGTCATCCTAGTAGGTTAACACGCGAAGCATAGAACGGAGTTACGTCACAAGAAACATGCAACACAATATATCATGCCATGAATGCGTTATGCATGCAAGTTCAACCACGACAAGAAGGGAAGAAGCAGGTGTCGCCACGGCGAGCGAAAGGGGAACTATGTCGGCAAGAAGGAAACGATGCCACGGCAACGTTCCTATCCCGATACTCAATGAGATATCGTGGCAACGTATACGATGCGTGTGCGGAAATGTTAAATAAAGGTGGGGTGATCCCGATTACCGGGTTCCCATGTGTCGAGGCACGACGAAAGAAGACAACGTGCAACGGGCATACATACGGTGCAACATACATTCATCTCATACAACACTTGCATTCGTTACACGACACGTCTCATCGGTATACCTTCGAAGCGTGCGAATCGGAGGGGTTCGGTTCGGGGAAGGGGAACAACGGTCGTCGTGGACGTCGTGGAAGTCGTGGTACCGGTCTCGTCGACGGTAGTCGAACTCGTTTCGGGGGTCGTCGAGGACGTCGAGGACGTAGTTGTTGTCGTGGTACTCGGGTCTCGTCGGAACCATTAAGGAGGGAATGGCGCACGCGGCGGCGGCAAATAGTAGCACAAGCTAGCGACGGAGACAATGGCTACAAGCGGCAGCAACTAAGAGCAACAACTACATGCAAGCAAGCAATAGCATCTACAGCAACTAGCTAGCTAGCCAGGCAAGCAGTAGCTACAACTAGAAATGCTAGCAACTAGCACATCTAGCAAGCATTTTAGCGGCAAGAAACATCAACTAGCCTAGCAGCAAACAGCAAGCATCAAGCTACGCTAGCAAGCAGTAACAAGCAACAACTGCAGCTAGCAGCTAATAGCATGCACCTACGACAGCCACTTCAGCAGCAAGCAGCAGTAGCTAAGCAACTAACAACAGCATCGGCGCAGGCATGCATAGCAGCAGCAAGCAGCATAGCGGCGAGCAGGCCATAGCAACAACAAGCAACAAAGCGGCAGCATAAGTATCGGCAGCAACTAACTACATCACAAGTAATAGCAACAGCAACGCAGCAGGCAGGCATCAGCGACAGCGGCAGCATAGCAGCAACAGCGACAGTAGGCGGCAGCATCGCGGCCAGGCAGCAGCAAGAAGAAGAGAGCTCCGACGACGCGGGCTCAGGGCAAGACAGTGGCGCAATGAGGCGAGCACGGCGGGGCGCAGCGCGGGGAGGCGAGCAGCGAGGCGGCGCGGCGAGGCGAACACGGCGGGGCGCAGCGCGGGGAGGCGAGCGGCGAGGCAACTGAGGCCGGCGGTGGCGCGGGGCTGACGGAGGCGGCCAACGCGGGGTTGGGCGGCGACCGAGGCTGTGGCAGCGGAGCTGAGGTCGAGGCCATGGCAGGCTCGAGGCGAGGGCGAGCAGCGAGGGGCCCTGGCGCTCGGGGCGGCGCGACGCGGAAGGCCAGAGCGGCGGGGAGAGGCCGGCGAGGCGGAGGGAGATGGAAGAGGGGAAATGGGAGGGAGAGAAGGGGATCGGCGCATGAGGAGAACGACGGCGCGAGGGAGACGAGGGAGAGGCGCGGCGCTCGGGGGGAGACAGGGGCTCGCTAGGGCAGGGTCTGCTGGGCCTTGGCCCAAGTGGGCCTGGCAGGCTCCTCCTCTCTTGGGGTTTTTTTCCTTTTTTTTAAATAAAAAACAGAGAACAAACATAAAGAAAAAAAATAGGTTTTTAACAAAATGAAGAAAAATGCCTTTTACTCCTTTTAAAGAACTATACCCAACTTTAAAATAGATTGGCATTTTTTTAAACGAATAAAAACTAAAACCTTTTAAAGAATTAAAAAATTAAAACCATTTTGAAGAATAAAATAAAACCTCTTTTATTTAAAGAATAAAATTAAAGCGCTTTAAAAGAGAAAAGGAAATGTTACGGATTTAAAATAAACAAAAGGAGAAAATAAAGAAAGCCCAAGGGGTTGCCCCCACATTTAATAAAAGGGTTTTTAAAAGAAGACGCTTTTTTAAAAGGGTTAAAACAGAAACTTTACACAACCCCAAAACAAAAATCAAAGAGAAGAGAGGAGGGGAGTTCCTATCGCCCTAAGACTCGGAGAGCACTCGAAGCACCACACGCGACAGACGATGCAAGATGACATGCATGATGCGATGATGCAAACTACATGATGATGCAACCAACAAAATAAAATAGCCACACGACGGAAACGGAATAAAGGAGGGGAAATCTTTTGGAGTGTCGGTCTCGGGCTGTCACACATGCCCTATGTATTGATCTGTTATGAAACGAGTAAAGTTAAAAGTATATGATGAGATCAAGGGGAGAATGTTAGATTGATCTCTTCCCCAATGGGCCCAACGACCCATTGGAACCTTGACTCACGCCCTGATCGGGGGCGTCCAGCCCAAGCAAGGCTGGTGGGCCCCTGTCGCGCAGTGCTATATAGAGGAGGTGGGGACCATGGCACAAGATACGAGGTTCGCTGCCGCCATCGATTCCTCACTCCTAACCCTAATCCGATCTAGAGGGTAGCGCTGAAGCGATGGGAAGCTCACCGTCGTCGCTACCACATCTCTCTCCTTCCTCACCGTCGTCACCGTTTGACGATGGACACCGGAGGGAACTCATCGAGTATGGGATAAAGTAATAAACCACTACTACTAACCGAACTCATCTAGCCTACAAGATCCACGGGATCTATCAACCACATTTAAAATTTTCAATTCAAATTGTATTTGACGCTACTGGCAGGTCATTCACTCCATGATGTTTTTGTCAGTAAAAAAAGTCCAGCTTGAAAAAAGTACCTTGATTGTTCTACTTATTTATTACAGTTTGAAAAGGTACCTTGCTTGTATCCAAATTGCAATAGATGCTACTGACAACTCAGTCATTTCACCCTGCTTTTGATGGTAAAAAATTTCAGCTTGAAAAAAATACTAATCTCTCTATATGTAAATAATTGTAGTTGGCAAAATCTAGTTTAGCTCTCCTCAACTACAATTATTTAAATACAGAGGGATATAACATTGCAGTAAACCAATAACAAGTAATATGGATCAAAGTATCTTGCTTGGTTTCTGCAAAGCAATTCCGCGGCGATGCAGAGAATGAGCAACATAGATTTGGAAATATGGCGCGCAAAGTAGTGGACCACAACACCATGTAGCCAAAAACGGCACAACCTCTTCCGCGTATCATGCATCAGTCCTTACTATTGCAGCGCACCTAAGGGGTCAACGTCCACCGGCCCATGTGTCAGGGTATCTTATCTGGAAGCATGTACTGCACATCATCATATTTACTCTAATTGCAATGGGTAGTACTGGATGCCGGCGAGCCAGCCCAAAGTTGAGGCCGGGTACCAGCGTCCCTAACCGTTTTATTAAGCTGCATGGACTTCTTTTTTCTAGCATCTGCTTCCTCATTGTTTTCTGTCGGAGATCCGCGCTGAGATCTCTGCGTTCGACGGTTGCCCGCACTTCCTAGAGATCCCTACGCTTGTTGGCTGCCCGCATTCGTCGAAGATCCGCGTTTGTCATGGATGCAGCTCGCCGATGATCTGTGCTCGCGATGGATGTAGCTCCCTTACATGCCCGCGCTCGGCGGAGATCCACTCTCTCCTCGGATGCAGCTCCGTCGCCCGTGCTCGCCATGGATGCAGCTCCGCCGTCCGCGCTCGCCATGGATGCAGCTCCGCCGTCCGCGCTCGCCATGGATGGATCCTGCGGTCACCACAGGCGCACACCATGGATGCAGCTCCGCCTCACCAATATTGACTGGTTCCAGCAAATACAAATGCCACATTGTAGCTTTTTGTTCTCGGTAGTAGCAAACGGGAACAATGGTTGCAGCAAAAATGCGGTCACTGTCGTTGCTGGTTGTAGCTCACCGTTGCAGGTACTAGTATTTGCATCTAAAAAATGAATGGACCTAGCAAAAATTGCTGCATCATGCAGCAAAAAGCTAATACAGTTGCGGCAAAAGTAGTTGCGGCTCGCCGCCGTCGCGGGTCGCACCTCAGCGTTGATGGATGTAGCAAAATATTATGCCGGTTGTAGCAAAAAAATATGATTGTTGTATCAAAAACACCACGCCGGCTGTGTATATGTAGCAAAAGGTGATGCCGGTTGTAGCAAAATGCGACACCGGTTGTAACAGAATGCAATGCCGGTTCAAGCATGTAGAAAAATTACGGCATTTTTTTTCTAATAACAGTGTCGTTTCATCCACGCCATGCTTGCTGGCCATGGCGCCATCCGTGCTCGTCGGTTGTAGCAAATTTTCTAACCGGTTGTAGCAAATTCCATGACCGGTAGTAACACAAAATGATTTCGGTTCCTGCAAAGAAGTCGTCCAGCCATGGCCGTGGGGACGGGAGAGGTTCTCGCCAGCAACAATGGAACGACGAGGTTGGGTGCCGAGCAATCCGTGTAGGTGCACCGGTTCCAGCTGATCAGGGAGAGACTCGTCGGTGAAGATTTCTCTGTTGGGCTCGCCATGGCTGGGAGTTCAGAGGTAATATATCGGGAGCAAAGAGACAAGCAGAGAATGAGTGGATGTGCTGCTTTGCCTGGGGATAAGACCAGGAGAAAACGGTATGGGTGGGGTCAAGAGCAACCTGGTCGCGTGCACTAGTCACAAATGCGTTCGCGAGCGAGGCGATCCGGCGCAATCGTTCAGCCGGCGCGCCGGATGCAAACGTTTACCAATTGCAATGTACTTGCTGCTGGAAATCCGCTTAGCAACCCACCACAAGATGTGCATCCCACGGTGTAGAACCTTTGGGCCTACACGCTGCGGGGACCAAATCAACATTCATTTTAAAATTTAACAACATAACGAAAATGTATCTGAACTCCTACCATTTAAGGATCAAACTAAGAAGATCAAGCTACATATGTTGACATGTTTGCTTGTTGAGATATTTACGTATAGTTGTTCTATCCAATGTGATTTTCATTAGCCTTTTTTGTCTCCATTTTGACCATATATTGCTCTATATATCCTTACTATCTTCATGCAATTATGCATGGATTGAAACAAATGTGATAAGAAGACCTAAAATAAAGTAGCAGCACCATTTCCTAAGTATCACATGATATTAACGCTATGCAGGTGTACTTATACATGGATTTAAAGAAATGAGAACTAGCAAATTGAAAAGGCAATGTCGTATAGATAACCTTGGTGTTTTAATAATTACGTACCTGACTCTGGAGCAAGAGCAGTGTCACATAATGGGCAGGATTCGATTTCCTCCACATCTATTTTCTTGATAATACACTCCCGGTAAACTGCATACAGAAAGATGGTTATAATACTGGCAGGCATACAAGCATCATACAGAGATTTGAAGAACCAAATTTTATGTGCTCGACAAAAATAGGAGTAGTTAAATTAGTAAGTCACAACAATGCAATAAGAGTAGGTACTTGACTTGCATCTAGATTGAGACTGCAGCCAGGACGTTGATCATGGGAAGAAAGCCTTTGTATTGAACTGGAAAGTTTACCTTCATGGTTTACTGGTTAACTGTTAAAGAGTTACAGGAAGAGTTCATAAGGTTTCTCCTTCCTACAACTTTCTGTTATATCTGTTTAAAAAATATTGGATCTGATCTAGTAGGGTTAAGTAATCTTCAGTTTTCTGTAGATGTATTGTAATAATTCCTTGTTAATGTGTTGTTGTGTGAATCTTGTTTGTTAGACAAAATTGTTTCTTAGGACTGGCAATAGCTAAACAGACTCTCTATACATACTTCTCCGGGAAAAAAATCAAACCATGTTATTTTATAACAATTAGTCCCTTTGAAGAGACTTGTTGGGTCTGAAATAGATCAGCACAAAAGTGTTGACTACCTGCTTATATGATTTGAATAATTTAATTATATTTCATGAGATTATTCTAGGCTAAAATTTTGTTTACAGTTATTTCAGACATATATTGATACATACAATAAAAAGACGTAGTGATCAATAGAGGGAGTGGCAAGACTGGAAACTGCATTGTACTTGCGCGCAGCAGTATCGACCAAAATATATTTTTTAGATAATCGGAGTAATCATCCGGGGGAGACTTGTGTGAGATCTCACATTAGGTGAGATCTATGAGATCGATTTTTTTTAAAGGCATGTTTAAACATTCTCAAAAAATTTGCAGACACACATTAATGTTTGATGTACAACCTCAAAAAGTTTGAGCTCCAAATTCAACTTACATTAATAGAAGCAAAAAAGACAAAATCAGATGTGAATAGTGTTAAAATACTATTCACCCGGAACTTCTACTGTTCACACTTGAATTTCTCTTTTTTGAATCTCTAAATGTACATTGAGTTTTGAGCTGATTTTTTCCAAAGCTGTAGACATACCCCACATGAATGTTGTCGAATAATTTCAGATTTTTTGAAATGTCTAAAAATATTTTTTTGATGCTGATCTCACGAGCTCATCTAAAAGTCAGATCTCACCCAAGTGTGTCGCGTGATCATCCTCTTGGCCTCTACATCAAGTGGTGCAGCCACTTTGTCAAAAAAAAGTGGTGTAGCCATTTTTTTTAGAATGTGAAGCGTGGTTATACTCTAAACACCGAACTGAAATACCTCCCCATTGCAAATAATTAGAAGACAGCACACCACTCGGGCTCTGCTCCAGTTGGCGATGGTGAGGGGAGGTGCAATACATTTGGGCCCGGGTCCCAGATCTGATGTTGGCTGCGGTGGTTGTCCGGTGCGAGGGGTTGGTTGTTGGGAAGGGGGTAATGGAGGTGGTCTGACCGGTATTGCTTGGGCCATAGGTGGTGTCACTATGCTAGACCAAGGCCATATTCCGGTTGTTGCCGGAGCAGACAAAAACAATGATTGAGGTCATTCGCTTCCTTCTTGAAGGCATCGTTGAGGCGGCATGTTCGCTTCTATATTTGAGATGAAAAATTCCAGAAAAACCTCATGTCTTTTTGAGGGATGAACGATAACGACGTCGTTGCATCACTCACTACTGAAATTTCACTCTACGCCAAATGGCACAAACACTCGGCGAAGGGTCAAATAAAATCAGCAAAGTATTTAAGAATAATTGTCCCCGGTAATTGTTCTTAGGAGAACCGAATTTTGCCGACAGCCATGCATCGGGTACTCGGCAAATAGTTTTGTGAGAACCACTAATGGAGGAGGGTCCCCTCAAGTCTTTGCTGAGAGCTTACCTAGTACTCGGCAAACATATGCGCCGAGAACCAATACTTAGCTTACCTAGAACAAGCAGCTCCCAGGAACTCCCAATTAACGAGTACCTTCCTCAGCCTCTCAGCAAAATGACAACCAAGCTGCCAAAGCATGCCATATGTATTTTCTCCCAAGCGTAGTTCGGAAAAGGCACCTTTGTCGTGCGGCTCTCTCGGAAAATATGGATTGTCATACTAGTTTCTACTTCTTTTTTCATGCAACCCTTTAGCAAAAAGACTGATATAACATCCACTTAGAGAAAGAATACTCAGGATCACATACATAACAACAAACTCAGAAAAGCATTATATATGGTCCACACAAGTTTCATATGAAGTCACAGAGTAGATATTTAGCATGAGTGCCTTCTCACTGAACAATAAAGTGTCCAGTGCATATTTACATACGATCACATGATAAAAACAACACCATAATTAGGACAAACTGAAAGAGATTTATCAAGTTCTTCAATCCACACTCAACCTGATAAGCTGGCTTGCACCATTCCCTAATTCATGATTCCTCTGCCTCCTCTACTATTAAATGAATCAAAGGGGCTTCCTTTGTTACACATCACTTGTTCATTGCATGGGGACCATGAATCATAGACTCCTAAACATCTACCTCTGTACTCTGGATCCTTTATATAGAAAGAAAGAGAAAAATATTTCAAGAAGAAATGCAAGTCAAAAATAACACTTGATACATAAGGCACTTAAGCATTCATCACTCATATACCCAAAAGCATCACAAGTGCTAATCTGGGTCCACATTAACAACTAGGTAACTATATCAAGGTCAAACTATTTAGGTGGGCTACTCCGAGATGTAGTTGCTGAAGCCAGTTATCGTGGAGTCGGAGCATATGGGGATATCCCCTATAGTAGAGGAGTAAGCGTCACCGGGAATGGTTGTCGATAGACACAATGACACCGGGTTGTCGCTCTCCTTTGGTGGCAGGCCCTTTCTCTCCTTAGTTGACAAATTCTTCTTGGCCAGAACCAAAAAGTACTTTAGTAGGATGAGCTGCGGGTTCGCCTTAATGAACGTCGCCAAGGGGTCCTCACATGCACGCTCCTCCTTACCGTATAGTCAACCCGACGGAAGCTACATCATCAGAGCAAGCCAAAGCCATGAGATCGATAGGTGGTAACACCTTTCAGCACACAATGCAAAATTAATATAGGAATAAAACATCAAAGTATCTAACGTACTGCCGGTAGTGCAGCTCCCTAACGAACTCATCCGCCGGAGCCCCCACCGGCCTTTGGACCTTGTCCTTCGGTTTGCAGCTCAACCATCGCTTGAGGAGGCCCTGCAATGTCATCGAGGGCAGACCTATATTTCGTGGCATAAGATCTCCACCTGCATTTTACACAAGTACAGAATATATATACAGGGTTTAGGCCAAAAAAACATCTAACATTGTCCATATGCATACATATTTTATCGGCTTACATGCACGATAATAGGAATACCGTTGAAGTCTACAAATGCAGCAGGGTGCTTGCTTTTAGTGGAAATCGATGGGGAGATCGGCCCCTTCACTATTTCTGAAAAATAAAATCTACAATGCAGCAAACTGCAGATTTATTGATGATCTAGTTCTACTATTTGGAAGCGAAGCACCTTGACAAGAGGCCCAACACAACAGTCAAAATGAAAGCACAAAGACATGTAAAGCACTCACCTTAGCATATCACTTGCTTGCAAGATGGAGGAGACCTGCATAGTTCCATCTCTGAAAGAAGAAGAAAAATAAATAATAAATATAAAGAAACTTCTGGGCTAGTTGGAAAAGAAACGTAAAGATATAAAGGGGAATTCACTTAATTCTACATAGTTTTTTCATATTGATCAAGAAGCGGATGCTAAGTAAAGTATGAGAGGCCTTTATCATTGTTGACAAAGAAACTTGAAGATTAAAGGTGAAATCACTTAATTCTGTAGGAATTGTTTTCTATCTGAGGCAGCCGTTTAGCTTTTGCCCTGCATAACAATTTTCATTTTGATTTGAGGACACAATAAACATGGTCGATCAGAACATAAAAAAACATTGAACGTGCTCAAACATCTTACTGTTTTGGTGCAGTCAGTAGTGAAAACCAGACTGGGGTAGTTATTCCATCATGCGAGTCTTCTTCTGTGCTTTCCCTCAAACTAATTTTTTTTTTGGAAAAGGATGTTAAGACCCCCGGCCTCTGCATCAACCGATGCATACAATTGCCTTTATTACTTATTCAACAAAGGTCTGACAAGAACATACATCAAGCCACCCGAAGCCCCCACTCACACCTACAAAACGCGATAATGTGGAGTGCTCTCACTCCCCATATCTAAAACCGGTGTCGTCGCCGATCCATCCACATAACGTATCGAAACTAACAGCCGATGCAGCAGACCTAAAGCATACACCACACGCACACGTTTTAGAAGCCGCCATCATCATCGAACCGCTTTCCCTCAAACTATACTCTATGGTTGCTTTATTTTTGCTAATTCCCCTTAGACAAGAACTTCATTTTTGAGATTTCTTTGCACTTGAACCGATTAAACTACGTAAGGGCTTGTAAAGCTCTTCCTTGCCAATAGTCTCGTGATTCTTTCCACTTTTAGAAATATCTGCACTATTTTGTTGCCGATGGAAGTGTAGTTAGAATAAGCAAATGTTACAAGACAATTGGCTTCACTTGCTGGTAATAGTTTGATAATACCTTATTTTTATTTGCAGATATTGTCATCTTGTTTGATTTTGGTGCCATCTTTGGGGTTTCAACCAAGGTCGAAATGGACCTCTCTTCTATCGTCGCTGGCAATGTAATAGTTGGAGGCTCAGAAGCATCAACTTCTGTCTCATGTGGAAACACACTGTCCCTGATAGCAACATTCCTCCTGCTTCAGTTTATCCCTCTCCTCCATCAACTTATCTCTCTGCTCCCTTAGTTTGTTTGACTTATTGAGGAAATTAGAAATCTCTGTGAGAAGACTATCCATTTCATTCTTCATATAGGCATTGTGTTCTTCCAGTTTTATGATGTTTCACTATGACTGTTCTAAGAGCCACTTATTCCACTTGTCCACGTCGTACACATATTCGTTGTTGCATGTAGAATTGTCCATATGTCCTGTTTCAAATTGTGCGCACAAGCAAATTAAAAACGTGTAGTAGCAATTATAAATCAACTACTACCTAAACATTACAAGATTGAGACATATGTTCTCAAATCCATCTAGTATAAAGCACTGAAAACATATCTTGGAATTCATATGAACCTCACCATCTTAAAATGAAGAATTTAAAATAACATGCATTTCATGTGTCTCTCGACTTTTTTAGATTGTACTGTACATGAGAAACATATATACTTGATAACATTTACATGTAGAATTTTGAAAGATCATATGTGTACTACATAAGACTACATAGACTTACTAGGCATTACGAATTAGAGTAAAATTTACAAGCGTGCTCTTTTGAATAGATTGGCATCCATTCCATAGGTTTGTACAAATTGTTTAGTTTGGCAGAGTTGAATTGTCAATGTTCAAAATGCATATACTTTTATCTATCATGACAATTTGTACATACACCGTAGATGCCACTACACAATTAAAGCTCATAGTTAGGACTTCTTTTAAAATGACTCAATAAATTCTACAATGGAGATTCGGAAGATCGATAAATTCTACAATGGTCCAGAGTTGATGTGATGCCTACAGATTAAATTTATGCAAAAACCCATCATGGTCATTTGTAAACTTTGAGCACAACATCCAATTTTCATTTCTGCTCCAGTTTGAGCATTGCACTGCAACCCTACTTTCCCTAGATAAAATAATTCTGAAATTTTTTCATACCATATAGTTCTTCCTACCAAAATCTTAAATCCAGGAGAACAGATCCATTTGCACATTTTAAAATCACCAAATGTTCTCCCCAATGTGTGGTCCAGAACTGAATTTTCTCCTGACTTACAGTACTAATCATGCATACATTACCTAACCCTAATCCCAAGAAAATGAGAGAGGGAGGGGCGCCGGACTTACCGCGGAGGTGCTCGGGGGCGAGGAGTTGTGCGGGCGGCGGAGGGCGGTAGCGGGCGAAGACGGGCAGCGTCGGGCGGGGCGGCGACGAGCGGAAGCGGCGGCGGGGATCTAGAGGAGGACGGTTGGAGTTGGGGATAGAGAGTGAGGACGAAAGGATAAGTTCTTTTACTACGTCGGGAGTTGTTAAAATTGACTAATGCTTGCGTGGGCCTAACGGACCTAATGTGCAATGACGGGCCTAATGTGCAACGCCAGCACTAAGCAAATAGCTATGCTGTTCGAAATTAGCGAGCATCGGCACTAATTGAAAATATTAATGTTGACGTTGGTGGAAAATGGCGCGTCACGAACAAGAGTTATGGCTAGCCATTTCTTCATTAGTGCAATAACATAGGATGGCGTCCCCTTACCCTTTTCAAAAGGCTAATGGATACCGAATTTGAGTGGGGGAGGGACTCCTCCTACCTAGCTAGGGACGACGCAAGGGGAGGAGACCTCCTCCCTCTTGTGGTGTCCACTAGCTCCTCTCCCCTACACATATATATACTAGAGCTTTTAGCCCTTTTGACACACAAGTATTTTGAGTCTCCTCTAATTCTTTCATTTAGTTCTAATTTGGAGTTGATCAAATTAGATCTCGACCTAGATCTTTCTAATCCCCATACAAGATAAGCCATGTGTAGTTCTCTTTTTCTCCCTCTAATTCTCCGACGACGATTAACTCTGAATGGCGAAGTGTTGTCGGATTGTCAAACTTGTACGCGTGCAATCCGTACAGAGGTCGCAACTTGAGTCCTCGGTTCAAGTGATCATTCGTAAACCGTTCAAGGGACTTCATCAACGATCTACACCAACTTTGTTTCCGCTGTAACTCAAAGTTTGTAACGATCTGATCCAAATCCCTTATGCATCTTTGTAGTGTTGCTGGAATCGTGATCGTAGGACGAATTTCTTCCTTTCTACAACATTGCCCAACAACTCTATCACGTGCAATAGAAGAGGGACAGGCCACAAAATTACACCAGTCTCCTTGCCCTCTCCGTTGTCATGCTGGAAACTCTTTCCATCACCAAATCCGGCAAGGCGGCATTCCCGTTGCTTAAGGTATGGAGTATATTCTATTGTTACAAATGAACGGAAGATTTGGGATCATGTATACTTACTTGCTTTAGTACTCGTAGAACCTTAAAATGGCTTTATCTTCACATTCATTACATGTACTATTAGTGACAAGAAGAGCTCAAAAAGTGGCAGTACCACTTCTTAAGGCTCACATGTTATTAACCCTACGCAGATGTACTTATACATGGACTCAAAGAGAAAAGAGAACAGACAAGTTGAAAAAATAATTTTGTACATCAGATAACCTTGGCGTTTTAACAATTATTGACGTGGGTTTCTCTTCAGGAGTGATCCCAAGAGCAACGTCACATACTGGGCGAGCTTCGATCTCCTCCTCATCTATTTTCTTCATAATACACTCCCGCAAACTGCTTAAGAACTTGTTATAATATAGGCAGGCATGCCAGTATCATAGACTTGAAAGAAAAAAAATTATAATTGGTCACATGTCACCTTCTCACATCAAACAATTTCCTATGTACATGCTATACGGTTCTTCTATCGTCGTAAACTAGCAGTGAAACACTCTCTCCTCGGAAGCAAGCATGCTTCAAGCTCCATCAATACTAATTCTGCTCACAGACTAGCGGTGGGTGTCGCCCAAAGGAGATGGAAGCCGGCAGTAATAGTAGGAGTACAATTATTAGGAAGAGGAAATCAGACGCACTCGAGGTCGAGGGTTAACCAGCTTCGGTGTCGGCGGCAGCGGCCGATCCTGAAGAAGCTAAGCGCGATGGTGGCAGAGAAGGTGAAGATAGATGAGACCTCAACATCATCAGCAACCTCCCTGAAGACATGCTCCGAAATATAATCTCGCTACTCCCCATTAAGCAAGGCGGCCGCACCTAGATCCTCGCAAAAAGGTTTGATCCCAGACATTTAGGCAATCACCTCAAACCCTCTTTATAGTGTGGCTTTCCAACGACTCAAATAAAACCAAAAACCTTTGAGTCTTCAGAAAACTAACACTATTTCCCTTTTTGAAATGGGGATCAACAATCTACATATTCTTTCACCAAGAGATGTAATCAACACGAAAATACATCTAAAGTCTAGATGTAATTTCTACTTCTTCCATGGCAACGCCTTCAAGAAGGAATAAAAAAAAGTTCCGCCTACGTTGCCCCTTTCAAATGAAAACAGTCAAGACAAATATTTTCATCTTGATTGTCGAGACCAATCATTGAAGGGAGGGCATCAACAATGAGACGGCACATTCAACAAGGTAAACATCGTAAATTTTTAACTACTAAGCCCAACATTCAAGGCTAGGACAAGAATTTTCACCACAGACATGAGGCGGTGTTTCATTTACTATCTTGTAGGCGGATCTTTAGGTAGTAACGCCGGCTTGTACCCCATGGCAGGACGGTATGATGATGGCCAATGTACGGTTGATATTCCCAGCGTAAACCATCGTCCCAGTTGTCAGGGGGTCGTTCATGCTGAAGTGCAGACTGAAAGCTGGCGATATGATGTTAGTCGATGTGGCTCATCTTCCCACCATAGACCACCGCCCCAATCACCGGGAGGGGGGGGGGGGGGGGCTTATGATGCGGTGCAGAGCCCCGTCCACCCACCATGTTTGATGCCGATGGGATGCCGTTGGTTCTCCCTTGTCCCGTCAACGATTAACGTTGCCACTGCCGACAAGGACCTCCATGTGCAACCTCTTTAAGTGCCCTAGACAACAAACGTCTACACGCCCTCGGCCAACGAATTACCGTCGTGCAAACACCGGTACACCGCCATCCAAAGCACGGCATTTGCAGGACCTTGGCGGCACTATCTGCCTAGGTGCCCCGAGCGAGAAGCGCACAAATCTGGTGTGAGCTAGCATGCCCACCGCTGCCGCTCAACTGTTGTTGATTGAGAGTAGATTGAGCTTTTATTAAGCATAAATCGATTTAGAAAAATCAACTTTAGTTTACAATTTTTTTTGTTTCAAAACTTTAGTTTACTAAAGAAGTGTAACCTTCATTTTTCTCGATAAAAAAGTGTAAGTCGCACTTTCACTGAACTATTTCACTTTGTATTAATTGAATAAGACTTAGGGTCTATTCTTTTGATAATTTTTTTGGACTTTCACTACCCAGCTTATTCTAGAAACCCAACTAAAAATATTTTATAGAAGCCTACTAGTCAAGTCTCAATCAGTAGGCTTTAAAAAAAACTAATTCAATTGGGCTTCTAGAATAAGCTAGGTAGGGACAGCTTATTCTAAAATCTATCAAAAGACAAAGTGTCATCGGCTTAGACATACACGGAGACGGGTCCATCAAAATGACCTGTGGAGCGCAGCTATTCAGCTCCCTCGGTGTGCAGCTTTGCCGTCCACGCACTAGAATAGACCGTTATACCACGGGCCCGGACAACCCAAAGGCATCTCACCTATATGACCTTTTGACGGCCGCTGCACAGCCTAGTCATAATTACCACAAGAAAGAAACATAGGATTAATAGAGGGGTTTTATCGCGAATTTCTTGTCATAACTGTAAACCAAAAATGTAGCCTACATAAACTTTCGAATTTCTTGTCGTAACTGTAAACCAAAAATGTAGCCTACATAAACTTTTCAGATTCTTTGTCTACGGCTACGCTAACCTCTTCCTCTCGCCCCATCTCACTTTACACGGTACAGCAAAAACGAGAAAGATATGCAGGTATAGAATGTGGATAACTGCATGTATATATTATCCTAATTAACCCTAGGTAGGCTGACTGCTGGACGATTGAACGACGAGCATGAGCAGATGACGGGGACGTAGGAGCTAGGTGCTGCAATGGCAGGGGAGGGAGGATGTCTTCATCGTGCAGCACAGGGGCCTGGGCGCCGGGCACCGGCGGTAGCGCAGCTCCATCACAAACTCATTCGCCGGAGCACCCACCGGCCTCTGCACCTCGTCCTTCGCCTTGCAGCTCAGCCACCGCTTGAGTAGGCCGTGCAGCGTCGTCGAGGGGCAGACCGGCTTGTCATGGCATAAGATCTCCACCTGTATTTTGCGCAAGTGTATACACAAGGGGTCAGACAAAAGAGCAAGTTCACATACTTTCACAGTTCGTGGGCACACAGACACACACACAAGCTCGCTAACAGGAAGAGATGTGATAGGATAGATCATTGATCTGCAAAATGTTTCAGTGACGTATTCTTTGGGAGCGTTACAATAGAAAAATGGTACAAATAAATCCTACTATGTCACCATCCAGATCTACAAATGCAGCAGGGTAGTTCCTTTCGATGGAAATCGGTGCGGAAAGTGGTCTCTACACAAATGTAGCAAACTCTAGATTTATCGATAATGTAATGCTTGGAAGCAAGCACCTTGCCTTGATAGGAGGCCACAGACTTGAGTAGGGTTTGTGGAGTGACAAATAAAAAATGGAAGTACAAGGACATCTAAAAGGCTCACCTTATCGTCACTTGCTAGCTCGAGTTTTTTCATAATCAGCCTCAATATGGAGGACACCCGCATAGTTCCATCTCTGAAACAAGAACAAAAAATCATATTGAACGGAATGCATTAAATTCTTGGAGTCTAGCTACATACCATTACATCAGCAAAAACTGAATTGCAGGTAGGAATGAACGGAAAAAAAGAACACGCATGATTTTCGGATGAAATATCCTCTCCATTGCTGATAAAAATTCACTAAAACACTGTTTTTCTAGGTTTTCACCTTTGTATTTTGAGATGAAGAGATGAACTCTTGCTAATACCAGAGCAATCTATGCATATCTAGTAGAAAACATAACAGGAAAAGGGGCATCAGCCCACTGAGCCATCTAAGCTGGGAAAATATCTCCACCAATCTATGCTATGATTAAGGATGCTAAGGGGAACTCACTTAATTCTGTAGAAATTCTTTTCTAGCTGAGGCAGCAGTTTAGCTTCAACCCTGCAAAACAATTTTCATTTTGATGCGAGGACACGAAACACATGGTCCATCAGAATCAGTATATATATTGAATATGCTGCAAGAGGGATCTTACTGGTTCGGTGAAGTGACTAGTGAAAACCAGACTTGGGTAGTTATGCTATCATGCGGGTCTGCTTCTGGGCTTTCCCTCGGACCATCCTCTGTGGTTGTTTTATTTTTGTGACTTTCCTCGTGACAAGAACTTGATTTTTGCGATTTCTTTGCACTTGCCACGACTAAACTCTGCAAAGGCTTCTCAAGCTCTTCCTTGTCAATCGTCTCGTGATTCTTTCCATCTTCAGAAATATCTACACTGTTCTGTTTGGGATGGAAGTGTAGTTAGAATATGAAAATGTTACAAGACAACTGGCATAAAACTTGCATATGAAATTATGTGCTTATAACACTTCAATACTACCTGCTTTTTATTTGCAGATGTTGTCATCTTGGTAGATTTCAGTTCCAAGGCCTTCTCAACCGTCTGATTGCGGTCTTCAGATTTATTTGGCAATTTACCGAGAGAAAACTTGTGAGATATGATAGTCCTTCTTGCAGCTTTGGTTCTCCGTCCTGTCAGAGTAGACTGTGTTGCCACCTTTGGTATTTCAACCAAGGAAGAAATGGACCTCTCTTTTCTCTTTGCTGGCAATGTAATAGTTGGAGCCTCAACTGCATCAACTTCTACCTTAGGTGGAAACAGATTATTCCTGATAGCCTGAATACTTATATCAGCCCTTCAAACAAGGAACCAATCAATCATGTTAGCTAGCAGCATATAGTTGAGTACCTAAGTCGAGATTGCAGGAAAATAATAATAAAGGTGGCTGAAATTCTAAGCTTTTGCTTCACAAAACAAAAATGTATATACTTTTTTTAGCAAGCGTATGTGTTTGAGGCAGTGTTATTAGACAAGATAACAATGTAGCAGGCAGTCGGCACGAAGAGCTGTGATAGCTGTTAGAACTTACGCAAGATAACAATGTAACAGGCAGTCTCTATTAATAAATTGTGTGTGTGAACACCATATTTTACTGAAAGGTACAAATTTTAAAATTCAATAACACAATGGTAATGTACTTGAACTCCTATCACTTTAAGGATCAAACTAAGAGGATAAAGCTACAAGTATCGGCATGTTTGCTTGTCGGAATTGATGATATCACTCACGATAATTTTATACGGATTCTGTCAAACGTGAATTTCATTAGTCTGTTTTCTCCATTCTGACCATCTGTAGCTCTATAGTCTATACATCCTTACTGCCAAACTCTAAAGGCTGCAGCTGGGCGTCATCGGCGTTGAAGGCGCGACATACCGTCGGTGAAGGGAAAAGTTACAGAAACAAGGACAGGAGTGGAACTGTAGGGTGTGGTCAGTCGGCTGCAGTACGAAAACTGTTGGCCGCTGATGCGGGGCTTTGGTACGTGGACCCTGAGGCCAACTGCCGACTCACCGAATGATGCTCTGACACGTGCAATTGGAGGGAAAGGAGCCACAAAATTTTGTGTCGGCCCAATTATTAGTGAGATAAAACAAGCTGGAGGACTTGCAGGATGAGCTATTTTGAGGCAGCCGGAAAACTATAGAATTTATTCTATTGTTATAGATGAACAAAATTTTGTGTCGGCCCAATTATTAGTGAAATGATCAGCTTTAGTATCCGTAGAACCTCAACATGGCTTTTTTTGACATCCACTATATGTACTATTAGTGATAAGAAGGCCTAAAAAAGTGGCAGCACCACTTCACATGTTATTAACGCTACACAGGTGTACTTGTTGTACATGTTCTATTGGGGAAAACAAGAGAACTGACAAGTAGGAAAAACAATCTTGTACAGCAGATAACCTTGGTATTGTAACAATTACTAACCTGAGTTTCTCTTCTGGAGTGATCCCAAGGGCAACGTCGCATACTGGGCAGGCTTCGATCTCCTCCTCATCTATTTTCTTCATAATACACTCCCGGCAAACTGTTTACAAAAAGATGGTCACAGGAGAACTCTACAGATAAGCATGCAAGTATAATACAGGGGTTTGAAAGAACCGAATTTTATGTGCTCAACAGATGCAAACCACACTACTAGGAGCAAATTAGCAAGTAGCAACAATGCAATAAGAGTAGATACTTGACTTGCATCCAGATTGAGTGTGTAGCCATGACTGATAACTGCACTATACTTGCGGTGCAGCAGTAGCTGCCAGGCATATCGATCAAGAATGTTTTTTTAGATAATCAGTGTGATCATCCTCCTGGCCTCTACATCATGTGGTGCAGACACTTTGTCAAAAAAGAAAGTGGTGTGGCCACATTTTTTGTTAATAATGTGAAGCGCGGCTATACCCAAAACACAGAACTGAAATACTTCCCCAATACAAATAACTATTAGGAGTATAAGACAGCACGCCACTGAATACCCGCTCTAGTAATCAGAAGCATTGATAACATAACCAAACGGACACGAGTCAAGCATTTGCTAAAGAGGTATGGTTGCTTGCTGGCCCTCACCATCGACGAGTAACGAGCAGTGCTCTCTATGTAAGCTCAATCCCTAGATGGTGGAAGAAGATCAACAATTCTGACAACAAAAGTGCAGAGATGAGGGAGCTGGCTTGTGCGGCTCTAGCTGCATGGCACATTTGCTTGGAATGAGAGACACAAGAGTATTTTCAGAAAACAGAATACTACGGCTGCTAATGTTTGGGGGCTAGTGAGTGTAGGATTTAGCCTCCTGATGGAGGCTTTTCAAGAGTGGTTCTGTCCCTTTTTTTTTGTACTGCAGCCGAAGTGTTGTTGACACTGTCGGATGTTTATTGTTTCCCTTGCGCTCTGTTTGAGCCACCCTGTACTTAATGCAACAGCAAAACACCTGCTACTTACAGTCACACGCGCACACACGAAAGATGCAGCTTGGCTGCATTGTAGACTCCAAAGAAGAGGGATGGCATGGCGGCTCCGGAGGGACTGGTGCGCGGGAGCACGGGTGAAGACTGAAGAGACCACGGCCTTGCTGGATGGCTGCGACGGCGGCACAGGGTTTCTCCGGAGTAGCTCTGGCGCACGCGGCTGCCGGAGAGGCAACGCCTGCCTCTTGGTCTTGGATTGCGAAACAGACCCAGCTCTAACGAGAACGCCGGCCAAGCAGAGCCAACGCGGCGCAAGGTGGCCGCCCCGGCCAGACTGCAGCGCGCGCAATCGGAAGCATGGGCGCTCATCAGGGATCAGGACGCCGCGTCAGACGCCAACCTGATCACCACGGCACCACTGACAGAGATACAGACGGAACAGGGGCAGAGAAAGCAGAACATCGGACGCGGAAACCAAGGACGGCAGCGCGACGCGGCGCGGGGGACGGGGGAACCCGCGCGCAGCGGCGTGGGGCGCTCAGCGCGTGCAGCGCGGAGACGACGGAGAAGAGGGAGGGAGGGCGGACGACGGAGAAACGAAACCGTGGAGGCGGCGGCGGTAGAGAGAGAGAGAGAGAGAGAGAGAGAGAACTCACAGGTGTGGCCGCACTCGGAGAAGGCGCTGGCCTCGCGGAAGTAGCCCCTGCAGAGCGGGCAGGTGACGCAGGGGGCGAGCAGCGCCCGCGGCACGCGAGCTAGCCCCGGCGCGTACCCCATCTCTCCGCCGCCGCCCGCGGGCACCTCCGCCACCTGCTCCTCCTCCTCCTCGGCGACCTCCTCGTCGGAGGAACCCGGGGGGCTGGGGGAGGCGGAGAATCAGGAATACGCGGCGCGGGGCGATGGAATCGGGGGCATTGACCGGCCGGGAGAAGGGAGGAGCGGCGGCCGCGGCGGAGCTGCTCCGGCGAGGCGCGGGGGTTTGGGGGGGGGGGGGGCGGGGAGTACGAAGTCTTTTCCTATTGCGGTGTTGGTATAAATAGAAGAAATTGGAGTGGCGATTGCGTGTTGGCGGCGCCGGGTGCGCGTAGCCTGGGGACTCGGGCCCACCTGAATTTCCACACTTGCGATTTGTATTCGGAACTGTCTTCCTACTGCTTCTCCATATTTATCTTCTTTTCTTTTTGGGCTGAATATTCCGGTTTTCATTGTTCCATAATAGTAGTGTGGGTAGGCCATGATCTTTTTACAAAAAGAACTCTTTGTGTCATATAAAAAATTCACGTATGTCATGGACGTATTCTTGAAATTCAACATCTTTAATAAAAATAACTACATCGTATAAACATTTTTTCCCAAATGTCATGGACATATTTTTGAAGTTCGTAAGCATTTGTAAAAATGTGGTGAAGATTTTTTCAATACGATCAGTTTTTTCATAGGATAAACTTCTTTCTCTAAACGTGATGAACACATTTTTGTACATCTGAAAATTCTTTTGAAGGACACAAATCATTTTATAGAAAAATCACTATGTAAACATTTTTTTTTACATTGAGTAAACATTTTATTAAATGTTTGAAACAATTGTATGGGCCGGCCCGTGTAAGGGACTCATGGGAAGTCCCCTTGCCATGTTTTCGGAATCTTCCAGAAGCTCTCGGCCAGGTACTTTTAATATTTTTTTCTTATTTTTCAGACCAGTTTTTTATTCGGTTTTACTTTTTCCACTTTATTATAGTTTTATATTTTTACTAGCAAAAGGGGCCGTGAGTTGCAACCAGGGAAAATAAATCATATTTTTTAACGGCTATGATCATATTTCAATGCATCACCTATATACACTATCACTCTCGATTTCATAAAATTATTGAAAAAACTCGTGAACATATTTGAAACCATGAACAATTTTCACACTCATGAACTATTTTTAAAAATTTCGAACATTTTCTAAGATCAAGAACATTGTTTTAATTGATGAACATTTTATACTTTTACAAAGATTTTTTTGAAATATTTAGAACATTTTTTTAACAATTTCCTTGAATTGACGATCATTATTTTTCAAATTGTTGGAACAATTTTTCAATTTTGTGAACATTTTTATTATTTAATGTGCATTTATTGAAATGCATGGTCATTTTTGGAATCAAGTAAAAATTTAATAATGAATAAACTTATTTGTAATTCACGAAATGGTTTGTAAATTTTTGGAATATTTTTCCATTCATGAACATTTTCTCAATTGGCGAAAAAAAATCAATTTCATTAACACTTTGTAATAAATATATATTTTTAAATCATGAACCTTTTCTGGTTTCCCAAAAAATGTATTCTAGCTTTCAAACAGTTTTTAAATAAGAAAATATTTTTTTATAAAATCACAATCATTTTTTGAATCCACAAACATTTATGATTCATTAGGCATTCTATTTGAAAACTCTCATTTATTTTAGTTTTCATAACTTTTTATGTCCCAAAATTTTTAGAATGAAAAAACAAAAACGAGATCAAAAAATAACATAATACACGCAATGTAGAACGCCATGGACTTTACAAATAGAATACCACAACAATTTCAGTACCAAAGAGACATCTCAGATATATATACATATGAATAGGGCATACAAGTGCCAAGATCTAAATTAATTACATATAGAGACCAACATATCATTAAGAAGCACAAGATATTTAGGCAAATGAGTGACAAGATCCAAAATGCTTAAGGGGCAAGAACATAACTAATGGTTTCATAAACCGTCGGTTTAAGGTTGTCGTCCGAGTTGCACTAAACTAGTCGTCGAAGAAGAAGAACTTCACGTAGCGCCAATCATGTCTCACGATCCATGTCGAAGTAGAAAATGTACTTATTGTTGTGTGATATGTCCATTTTGCATCATGATTTCTGAATGAGTGCGGGATTAAGGGATCCTCGGGCCGCTGGCCTATCTCTATGGGTCGGAAAGGTGGGCCGCTCTGTGACCGTCACTGAAGGACTGAAGATTGTGATGACACCGTGTCCAAGATCGAGACCTCCTGAGCCGTGGCACGTACTCTAAGTCATGACGATGGGTTCGACATGTTTATTCGATAGTGTGTAACCCAAGGTACCCCTGGTATCTATATAAACCGGAAAGTTTTAGTGTGTAAGGAAGATTGAAGTCAATACTCCTAGGGTTTAGACCACACAATACGATCTCGAGGTAGATCAACTATGTACTCGATACATCATTATAAATACAAACAAAGCAAGACGTAGGGTATTACCTCCATGAAAAGGGCCTGAACCTGGGTAAATATCGTCTCCCCTATCTTTTGTTACCCATCGATCCAAGATCCACAGTTCGGGGCCCCCTACCCAAGATCTGTCGGTTTTGATATCGACATTGGTGCTTTCATCGAGAGTTCCACTGTGGGATCGACAAAGGATCGATGGCTCGCCCTATCATCAGCGACGACGTCTGCAACAGGGACGTTTTCATCCCCAGACAGATCTTCGCGTTTGGCAGCATCATGATGCATACTTAACTGACCGGCCACCTTGGATGGGTCAGAAACCTCGCCCCCGATAAGGAGGTCGGGTTTGGGAACCTAGAGCTCGTCGCCGACTCTCGGGGGAATCTTATTCTGACAGAGCTTTGGAATCCCCTTGAAGAGCTCTCGTGCCCTGCCGCCCTAACGTCGGGAGTGATGGGTCGTGCCATCAAGGCGGACTCCACCCTAGGTGTGGCCCTAGGGCCCAAACGAGTCGATATATTCGAATCATCTTCGGATGAACACTGCACTGATGCAACTCTAAGTGCCATTGGAATGGCGACAATCCAGGTTGACCCCATGTACTCTAAAAACATGGACTCCGTAGACGTCACGACACTGAATGAGTTGCTTGGTCGGATCCAGACCATGGGGATAGCAAACGACGAACCTTCGGTCTATGACTATATCGGGGCCAAACCCGACGACGGGGAAATTTTTGTCCCACCCATCACACACTTGGTTTCCACCCTCGAGGACTCGGCTGAAGGTTCACCTTCCCAGCCGTGAGAGCTTAGAACGGTCATATCCAGGTCTCCGGCAAATCCGGATCACCCATCTAATTCGGAATTCGAGCTCCGCCCTAAACTCAATTCGATGTGCGACTTAGATTCTGCGCGGCAGTGTCCCGCAGATAATTTAGATCCCGAACCTAGAGCGCGCGGATTCCATTATGGTACTAGATACAATCGTCAAAACTTGGGATTCACGTCCTGTCGGGATGCAAAGTTTTTTCCCGCCCACCTCCCAAGTCGATCACTCTCTCAATAATTCGAAGAGGCCCAACATACGGGACCTATTGCACGTCAAGCAACAGCAAGGGGAGACCGTCCAACACTTCTGGCCTAGATTCCTCCTGACCAGGAAATCATAGAAACCTTCCGACATAACTTCCATGATGAAGGAATCCTAAATGCCATCGTCCGTCGTCGCATCAACAGCTTCACTGAGCTATAGACATTGGGACGCAAATACTGCGCCATGGAAAGCACCTCACAGACTCAACAATTGCGCACGGAGTCAATCTATGCAGAGCAACCCGTAGGAGCTCGGAAGAAGCGTATACCCCGACGTCGGTCGGCCGAATACGAGCCCGTCGAGAAAAGGAATAAACCCCTCGAAGGATCTAGCACCGTCCTTGACGAACTATTGGACATACCATGCCCCATATGTTCCGTCCTGCTGAACACTAACCCGAATCATAGCCTTCGAGCTTACTGGGTCGTTAAGCAAGTAGCTAAGATCAGAGGGGCAATCCTTCGGGTCTCATCCTCCAACAAACGTCTATCAACGCCGCCAGATAACAATATCGAGATCTTAACAATCTATGAGACGTTTTCCTCAAAAAAAATCAAAGGAAAAGAGCTCTTTGAGAACTTGACCAAGTATTTTAAAGTTGTTGAAAGGAACAAGCAAATGCATAATCAGATTCATCCCAATTTTTTGGTCCAGAACCATATATAAAGTTTTGTAATCCGAGCCACGGTTATTTAGTTGTGAGATAGACCACTTAACAATGTCATTTGAACAATGTTAATTTGAACAAGAAGTTATTTTTTTTATCATGGCTGAAATACACATATTCAGAAAGTACACAAAATTCTTAGCAAGTCTCATACATGACATGTTTTATTTGAATCTACCATTTAAGAGTTGTAAACTAGTCAAAATGTGTATGAAATCTATTTGAAAAACATCAAAACAAAAGGAAATGGCTCAAAGGGGTGGAGTTGGGTTGAATCCAGCGCACTGTGCAGCCCATACCTCTTTTGGCTCATTGTTGCAACGATAGAGGGAAACTACGAAATCACTAGTTAAGGTATATCCATGCTAATGTCACTCCTACCATTCTCAGACGATGACAAGTGATGTCTGCCACTTGTCCCAACCAAAGAGTTTCTTTCTTTTACATAGATTATTTTTTTTCAAATGTTTTCTCTCTTGAACCGAATCTCAGGTTGTTTTTCCTATTGGATATCTTGCGTCAAGATCTTCGAAACTAGATCCCATGTTAATAGGCTTTGACAAACTTATTTTTTCATGAAAAACCCTAAAAACCCAGATCCGGAAGCATGATTTTTTCTTTTACTTTTCAAGAAGCATAAATTTGTGCCTCCATGAGATACAATTTGTTCTTCTATTGGAAGCACACAGAAAACATGGAAAAATCATGTTATTTTTCCCATTCCAAAGAAGCAGTGCCTCCACAAGAAGGAAAAAAAAACAAATTAGCACAAAAAAGTTAAGAGTGGTTTTTTAGAAGCACAATAGTTCTTCTTCCGAAACCGAATTTGTCCTTTTCGTAAAAGCAGAAAAAAAATGCGCAAAAAAAGTTTACATGCATTTTTTCTTTGTCGAGAAGCACAACTGTCTTTCTTGCGCAAGAAAATCTATGCCTACACAAGGAGAAAATATGTGATTCTCATGGCAGCGAAAAAGAATGCACGTAAAATTAATCATGATTTTTTTTTCCTTTTCGAGAAGCACAATGCTTCTTACGGAAATAAGTTTGTGCTTCTCATGGAAGCACAAAATTTTCACGCAAAAAATCACATTTTTTCTCCAAAACCAAGATAAAACCAGGCATAAACCGAAAAGCCAAACAAAGAAAAAACATCCAAAATCTGAAAATGTGTAAAAAAATAAAACCATAGGGAGCGTCCAACACTACTTCGCGAGCTCTCAGCATCCAGAAGTGACCCATACGAGGCTCCCCCACGGGGTAGACTACAGAGAAAAAACACACACAAAAAGAAGGGGCATTGGCAATACTATGTGCCGCCCGCTCTGAGTCCTACTACGGCTTGCCGGTAGTGGCAGAGGCAAAGGGTGGCTAGGGTGGGCCACGTTCCACCCTGAGTTTTCAAAATAGCGTTTATACCACATAGGAGAAAGACTAAAAAGCTAAAATAAAATAATATATGTGTATAGTAGCACTACCGGTCCACCCTCGTCCAGTAGGCTAGGTCCGCCACTGCTTGCCTGTAGGGAGCAGGTTTTGGGTTGGCTAGTAGCCACGATTCATGCTGACATCATGTCTTGTTCTTTCATTTTTCAGTCACATTTTTTCTTTACTTTTTATATATCGAAAAATTTAAATAAGTATTACAAAAACACTTCACATAAACGTTAATCTTGCATTTGTAAAAAGTTAAACATGTGTAGAAAATATTTTTGATGTATATGAAAAATGTACAACGTGAATCGAAAAAGGTAGAAAATATTAATCATGTGTATGAAAAATGTTAATTATCTGTATGAAAATTGTTTGTGTATTTTCCAAAAATTATGTGTGCATTAAAATAAATGTATGTTACATTTAAAAAATGTTCACAAGTTTCAAAAATGTGTTCGGGACAATTTTGAAAATAAATTACAATGTTAATCTTGAAAAATGATAATGTTGCATTTCAAAAATGTTAAACGTCTATAAAAAACATATTCATCTTATATGAAAAATGTATTAATGTGAATGTAAAAATTAGTAAAATGTTAATCATGTATACATTTTTGCATACGTATTTAAAAATGTTAATCATACGTTTGGATAATGAATCGGATATGAAATGTCACACATTTCAAAATAAATGTATGTGACATTTATAAAAATATTATAGTAATGTTACAAATGTTCATGTAATTCAAGAAAAACTTTTCGTTTATTCAAATAATGTACGTCACATTTAAAAAATATATTAAAACATAAAATATGTTCATGAAATTTAAAAAAAACATGTGTACAATGTACTAACAATGCTGACATAGTGCAAAGAAATGTTTTTGTCAATAAAAAAATGTTTCAACATGTGTTTGAAAAACAAAATAAAAAAATGTTTTTGGTAAAAAAAAGTGTTAAATATGTCTTTGAAAAATGTTAAACGGGATAAAACAAATATTTTAAATATATACCAAAGTTGTACAACATGTATGAAATAGAGTAGACATGTATTGAAAAATCAAAATAAATCAATGGGAAAAGTCCAAAAAAAGCAAAGAAACTAAAAAGCAATAGAAATCCTGGAAAGAAGCAGATAAAACAAAAGTATAAAGAAGAAAAACAAGAAAACAAAGAAAACAGAATCATAAAAGAAGAAGAAAAAGAAAACCAAAAACCGGTGAAAAGTAAAAAAATGCAAAGAAAAAACAAAAGAAAAAGAAGATAAAATAGCAAAAAAATGGAGTGGGTGAATTCTAGGCGATTGGTACGTGGTGGAACAAAGCGAACCTACACGCACAACATGTAAAGTAGGTCATCCCACTACCATCACCCATAGGTAATTCCTATTAGGAATCATTACTGCTGACATATAGACCTGGCGAAAAAAAGGGAAAGCATAGGATTCAAACAAGCTTTTGTGCGAGGCTGACCAGGCAGGTTGATCTATGTTGGTGATAAGAATGGGCTTCGGCTTGTTATGAAGCAAAGGGGTCGGTGTAAGTGCATCTAGTGCCCCTTAGTGATTTTGGTGGTTTGAAGACTTATATATTAAGTATCTAATGTGTTTTTAAGTGTACACAGGATCTATAAGTCATTGAGGAGTTTGAGATATTTGAAGAATATCGACCCCTAAAAATATATGTCTTCAGTTGAAGAAATTGGTCTGAAGCTGAAGAAATGAATCGCGAAGAATTTACGATGAAATGGATATTCCTCATGAAGATATTGATATTGAGAAGATCGGTGGTTCCTGAAGAATATCGTTCTGAAGAAATTGAAGCGTGAAGATTTTCGTTTTCCGCTTTACTTTCTTCGCATTTGATGAATAGGAACACCGTACTGTTAAAGGGGGTCAAAGTAACACTATGGAATGGATTTCCTCACGATGCTCAACCCAAGCCAAATCCTACTAAAAGCCTCAAGTGAGGAATATGAGTGACAGGAGGACTCTCACAATTGAGAGTCCTGACCGTTTCGATAAGCCACGCCAAGTCACTGATCTTATCCACTCCAACGGTCATATTATTTAAGGGCATTAATGTCAAATCATGTCGGGATGCTCCCAGGCTATAAATAGCCGCCCCCCACAACCACTAGCTGGTTGGCTTCTCCGTTAGAAACTGACACTTGTCATCAGAGCAACCCAATTCCTCAGAGCTTTCGAGAGTAAATCATCAGTGAGGAAATACACCACCCACCGAAACCACAAACCAAATCTAGTGATTGAGCATCACTGAAGAAGTTGTTCCTGTGTGGGACTGAAGCCTTTTACCTTTGAGGACTGTGCATCCTCCAGACGGTTAGGCGTCATGGTCTAGAGCAATCCAGCAGTCAATTGTGGATCGCCGGGTGACCGAGTTTGTGAGGATTTGGAAGTCTGCCCTAAAGACTTACCACGAGTATTGGGCGAGGACTGTGTGTCCTTAGCTCAAGGAGAATACGGTAGGGACTGTGTGTCCCGGGACTGGGTGTCCTTTGGTTTAAATACCAAGCCGCTCCAAACCATATGTACAACTGTCACAACAGTTGGAACTGGGTCATCAACTACAGTCTTCACCAAGAATCGGGTTCTAATTCCTCAACTCTTTACATTCTCTGTATTATGTGTTGATGACTTTCACAGTGACTGTTTGAAGAATTTGCTGAAGACTCTCTCTGAATTTCCTCAACCCCAAATTCTTCACTTGAGTAAATCATCATTTGTATTCTGCGTGCCTGCTTGTTGTGCAATCTGTTTTCATAATCTTCACTCTGTAATACTGTTGTTGTGAACAATTGCATAACTGATCCTTAACTGTTTCCGCTGTAAGTTAGTCATTAGTGAGGAATTTCCTCAAAAGAAATTTCCTCAGTGATGAAATTCTAAAAATCTCCTATTCACCCCCCCTCTAGTCGATATAACTCACTTTCAATTGGTATCAGAGCAAGGTACTCCCATGTTCTTTGTGATTTTGGGTTAACCACCTGGAGTTTTAGTTATGTCGACTGCAGGCATGTTCAAGGTGACTGCACCATGTCCCACGTACGAAGGGAAGAACTTTCCTTTCTGGAAGAACAAAATGCAACTGCATCTGCAAGCAATTGACAATGATCTCTGGTATATTGTGGAAAATGGCGTTCCCCTCGTTTCTGCCAGTGTCACTGCAGCTGATGTGAAAAGATTTAAGCAACTCGATTCTCAAGCGAAGAACATCATCTGTGGCTATTTGAGCCCAGGTCAGTTTGGAAGAGTAAGTGCTTTGGGATCTGCAACACTGATCTGGGAGAGATTGTGCAAGGTAAATGAAGGAGTATCAACCCAGCGTGACTCTCGTGTTGATATTCTTCGCAATCTCTTCAATCGCTTCAAGAGACATGACAATGAATGCTGCCAAGACACCTTTGATCGCCTCACTGATATATCCAATGAACTGCAAGCACTGGGAGCTCGAGACATCACTGATCACGAAGTTGTGAAGAAACTGCTGAGATCCTTGGATTCCTCATTTGACACTCTAGTTCTGATGATTCAAGAAAGACCAGACTACAAGATGCTAGATCCAGCTGATATTCTTGAAAGGCTAAATACTCATGAATTCCAGCAAGAAGAAAAGAGAGATCTATATGGACCAAGCTATTCCAGACCACGAGCACTGAAGGCTAGAGCAATTTCCTCATCTGAAGAAGAAACGGATGACAGCAGTTGTGACCCTGAAGAATTTGGACAGGAGCTTGCAATGCTTGTGAGGAAATTCCAGAGATTTACACGACGAGGACAGTTCGGTAAATCATCAAGAAGAGACATGAGGAAATCAGAATCTGCATCTGAGGACTACAAGAAACGGACCTGTCACAAGTGCAAGAAATCAGGCCATTACATTGCTGACTGTCCTCGCTGGGGAAAGGAATCAAAGAAAAAGAAATACAAGGATGACAGTTCTGATGACTCAAAGAAAAAGAAGAAATCTTCAAAATCCTCATCATCAAAGTCCTCTTCACACAAGAAGACTAGCTTCAGAAAGGCTCAGGCACTTATTGGCAAGGAAATGGATTCCGAGGCAGAATCAGAAGAATGTGATGATGAAGAAGGCTCTGGAGAAGATTCAGAATCCGGACAGGCTAGTCTTGCACTAGCAACCAATTTCGTCAGCAAGTCAATCTTCAATCTTGAAGAAAATGAGTGCACCATCCATACTGATGACTATGTTGATGACTTCGCTCCAACCTATTGCTTCATGGCAAAAGGTTCAAAGGTATCACATAATGCCTCCTCCTCTGATTCAAGTGAGTGTGAACATGATGATTACAAAAAACCCAGTTACAGTAAACTTGCCATCATTGCCACTAAACAACAAACTGCTCTGGAAAAGCTTCAAAAACTGCTAGACAAAAGTGATGATCTGTTGAATGAAGAAATGTATCTTAATCAAATCCTCGCTGATGACATGAAAAATCTTCAGTCTAGATTTGATATTCTTCAGGATCGTTATGATACACTCCTCACTGATCATGAGAAGCTTTCCTACGAGTTTCTTCAAAGGAAGCTTGATCTTGAGAAGCTGAGGATGTCTTATGATGATCTTCGTATGGAAAATGATTCATTACTAGCTCAACAGATCAGCGCTAGTCAAGTTGAATTTATTCCTCCATGTCTTAAATGCATTGATCGTGAAACTGTTAATTCTTCACCAGAATCTTCAAATGCTACCACTGCTATAGATTCTTCAACTGCACCTGTTGTGTCAATTTCCTCACTTGAGGAAAACACAAATGTCACTGATGAAAATGCAGGGTTGAAGGAATTGTACGTGACAGGCATGTACAAAAGCCTCAAAGGACATCAAATCCTTTGTGATGTGCTCAAAAAGCAGATCTTGAACAGGAATCCGAGGAAAGAAGGAATTGCCTTTGAGAGGAAATTGAATGCTGATGGATCTTATTGGAAACCTGAGCAGTATCCCAAAACCTCATGGGTTGCTGCTATTGGGCCTCCTTTTGATCTATCTAATCTAACTGGCTTCTCGTGTGAATTCTCCTATTCCTCGGATGAGTCATTCGTTTCCAACTATAAACTGTTCAAAAATCAATCTGGTGAAGTATTTGCTCGATATGTTGGAACTAACTGCAGGAATGGCCCTCCTCTGAGGAAAATCTGGGTTCCCAAAAGCTGTCTTGAAAATCTTCAAGTGAATGTCCTCATGACATCACCTCTGAAGAATCTGAACCCCAGATCAAAATCCTCAGGAGGACCAAAGTCTTCAAGAGGATCAAAATCCTCAACTGGTCAAAACTATGCTCGTACCCATGCTTCTGCGTCTAACATGCAGGGAAACTACAAGGAATATGATTATGAGCGCTACTCCTCAAATCATTATGTCCATAAATCCTCAAACTAGTTCTCTGCATACTCATATGAGTACTTTAACCCCCCTACTGTTAAGAGAAGTGCATTAGCTTCAATGCAACCTTTCTCATATGGTGCTTGCAGGATGTTGAACGCTTTGCCACCCCTTCAGATGTGGGTGGTGAAGAAATCAAACTAATCACTTCTGCAGGCCAGGTCTCCAGATGAAAATCATCATCTGAAGAATTTGCTGGAGACCTGAGGAAATGCTTGATAGGATGCAAGCTAATGATTGATGAAATAGAAATATTTCACACATCCTTACATTTCTGTGATGATGAAATTACTAAACTGATGAAATTAGTATCATATTCTTCAAACTTGGAGCATATGAGATGGTAAGCTGTACTAATTCATCTGCAGGATGACAAACCCAAAAATACTGAGTGGGTTCTCAATAGTGGCTGCACACATCACATGACTGGTGATAAAAGCCTACTTATGAATATGCCACTAACTCCTTCATATGGATTTGTTTGGACCTACTCACTATGCAACACTAACCAATGCAGCATCTCTATATGGCTTTGTCATAGTTGATGATTATTCCAGATACACTTGGGTGCATGTCATAGTGTATAAAACTGAAGTGCAGGAAATCTTCAAACGATTTTCTTCAAGGGCCTCGACGAACTTCGGCATCAAGATCAAACATATTAGGAGTGATAATGGAACCGAGTTCAAAAACACTGGTCTTGATGATTATCTTGATGGACTTGGTATTACTCACGAATTGTCTGCTCCTTATACTCCTCAGCAGAATGGTGTTGTCGAAAGAAAGAACAGGACTCTGGTTGAAATGGCAAGAACTATGCTTGAAGAATATCAGACTCCTCGTCGCTTCTGGCCTGAAGCAATCAACACTGCATGACATATCATCAACAGGGTATATCTTCACAAATTCCTCAAGAAAACCTCATATGAACTCCTCACTGAGAAGAAACCCAATGTAAGTTATTTTAAAGTCTTCGGTGCAAAATGCTGGATTAGAGATCCTCACCATAGCTCAAAATTTGCACCTAAGGCACATGAAGGTTTTATGCTCGGTTATGGAAAGGACTCGCACACCTACAAAGTCTTCAACAACTATCACAACAAAGTTGTTGAGACTGTAGATGTGCGGTTGATGAAACTAATGGCTCGCAAAGAGAGCAATTGCCTTCTGATCCAGATAAACTGTCCCCTGAGGAAGCGATAAAGCTTAAGCCTACTGAAGACATTGTTCCAACTGAGGAAATTGAAGAAGAAATAATCCCTATCGCTGACAGAAACCAAGAAGATGCTCCTAAGGAAATTGCAACAACACCACTTCCTCAGCCCAGACAAAATCCTCAACCAGCTCATCCGAGAATTGCAAATGAAGTAGAACTTGACAAAATCCTCAACGACATCAACGCGCCAGGTCCTCTCACTCGCTCAAAAGCTTCACACTTAGTTAACTTTTGTGGGCATTTCTCTTTTGTATCCATCACAGAACCCTTAAAAGTAGCTGAGGCTTTTCTGGAACCGGAGTGGATCCAAGCCATGCAAGACGAACTTCTTCAATTCAAGCTGAATGACGTATGGGAGCTCGTCAAACGACCAGATCCTCGCAAGCATAACATCATCGGCACCAAGTGGATTTTCCGAAACAAGCAAGATGAGGACGGTCAAGTGGTGAGGAACAAGGCACGACTAGTAGCCCAAGGCTACACCCAGGTTGAAGGAATAGACTTCGATGAAACTTTTGCACCTGTTGCTAGACTTGAAGCTATTCGAATTCTACTTGCCTATGCTAATCATCATAACATCATCTTATATCAAATGGATGTGAAAAGTGCATTCCTCAATGGTAAGCTTGAGGAAGAAGTATATGTTGCTCAGCCCCCAGGTTTTGAGGATCCAAAAAATCCAGACAAAGTCTTCACACTCAAAAAGGCTCTGTATGGCCTCAAGCAAGCCCCTCGGGCATGGTATGATACATTGAAGGAATTCCTCATGAAGAAAGGCTTCAAACCTGTATCACTCGATCCAACTCTTTTCACAAAATCTTATGATAATGAACTGTTTGTATGTCAAATTTATGTTGATGATATCATATTTGGCTGTACTGACAAAAGATACAGTGATGAATTTGCCTATATGATGAGTGAAGAATATCAGATGTCTATGATGGGGGAGCTGAAATTCTTCTTAGGTCTTCAAATTCGTCAACAAAACAATGGAATCTTCATATCACAGGAGAAATACCTCAAGGATGTTCTGAGAAAATTCGACATGCATGAATGCAAAAGTGCCAAGACTCCAATGTCTACCAACGGTCACCTCGGCACTGATGAAAATGGTAAAGATTTCGATCAGCAGGTATACCGTTCTATGATTGGCTCTTTATTGTATCTATGTGCATCTAGGCCAGACATAATGCTTAGTGTTTGCATGTGTGCACGTTTTCAAGCAAAACCGAAGGAATCACACCATAAGGCTGTGAAACATATTCTTCGATACTTAGCTCACACACCAACACTTGGATTATGGTATCCCAAGGGCTCCAATCTTCAACTTGTAGGGTATTCTGATTCAGACTATGCTGGTGACCGTGTGGATCGCAAATCAACTTCTGACACATGCCATTTCCTCGGAAGATCACTGGTTTGCTGGTCCTCAAAGAAGCAGAACTGCGTATCACTCTCCACTGCCGAAGCTGAGTACATTGCTGCTGGTTCTTGCTGTGCTCAATTACTACGGATGAAGCAAACCCTCAAGGACTCAACATGAAGAATGTGCCTCTCTACTGTGACAATGAGAGTGCTATCAAGATTGCCTACAACCCAGTACAGCACTCGAAGACTAAGCACATCCAGATTCGTCATCATTTTCTTCGGGACCATGTCCTCAAGGGCAATATCCTCATCGACCATGTGAAGACTGATGATCAACTGGCTGATATCTTCACTAAGCCCTTGGATGAGAAAAGGTTTTGCAAGATGCGGTGTGAGCTAAATATCTTAGAGTCTTCAAATGTTTTGTAAAAACATGCACACATCCTAACACTTATGCAAAGTTGATGACTTAGATGTGCAACACATGATGAAACAATTTTCTTCAAACGATGAAGAAAGTCACTCTGAATGTGAAGAAATTAACGAATAAATTGATTCTCAGGGCCCTACGACAATTGTACGCGGCGTCTGTAATCAACATTCTTATATGGTGGGCAACGCCACCGCCCAATGTGAAATTCCTCAAGTTGATTTTCTTCAAATGATCAAATTCCTCACAATGCATTTTTCTTCAAAACAACTGTTCTTAATTGTGATGATCTATTGCAAAATCTTCAAAAACACTTGATGACTTTCATTTGCCTAGGTAGACTGTGATTTCTAGTCCTCAACAGCATTCACTTATTGTTATTTCTTCAAGTTGATGTTTCTGCTAAGTGAATGTGATCGGACCCGATTTTCCCTCTATGCTATACTTATCCAGTCTATTCAATTCTTCATATGCGTTCTACTTGAAACTTTGTTCAAAATCCTCACTGCATCCTTGACAGCTGATGATTTTGTAACAAAAATCCTCAAATCTTCGAAAAATTGTTTTCATCAAAGGAACAGTAACTGAACCCCCACTTCCCATGATTGGATAGCCACGATCTCCACTATCTCCACCGCATCGTACGGGAGCTACACGTGTCCTGCGGAGACGTAGAGGCAAGGGCTATTCGGTCCGAAACTTTCGCGTCAAACAGTAACTTTCGGGCTATAAATATGTCCTTAACCCCCTCGGTATCATCTTCTTCGCCTCATCGCTCTCCTGCCACAGCACACCGAACCCTAGCGCCACCGCTGGTAGTCTTGTCGCCGGCAAGGAAGAGCTTCACTGCCTCAACCTTCTCGCCGCCAGGATCACGCCGGAGACGGAACATCTACGTCCGCCACCGCCGTAGACGTCATCTGCTGCCAAGTTAGGGTGCATTGGACACTTGACCGAAGAGCCTCTTCAACGCCACCTTTTTGTGTTCTTCGTTCGCACCTTCCAGGGTAAATATATCCCATTTTTACAACAGATTATATCTAAAATTTTACCTCTCCAATGTGAAATCTGTTTTTCCTCAAGATACGATGCGCACATGATTCCTCAAACACTATCCATCACCACAATCATTGATGAACTAGCTAAGCATCTAAGATTTTCACGAGATTCCTCAATTGTGCGAATTTTCGGATCTGTACAACTCTGGAACCCAAGAACAGAATGCTTAAGCAAATTCCTCAACCACTGGTTATATTCCTCAAACTGTCAAACTTTTCATTTTCTTCAAATCTGAGAACGCATATGACCTCTCCAAATTCCTCGCAACTATACTCTGTTCAGAGGTACACACATGTCAGCTGATGAATCTCTCGGTTCTCATCACATTAACTCATTTGCAGCGTTTCTGGAAGAAACTCTTCAAGGCTCATCAGAATCCTCAAGAGTTCAAAATCCTCAGATAGTTCCTCGTCTGAAGAAAATGGAGGAAGAAAGGAAACAGAGGGGAGGAAAGAAACTGGAGCAGAACACAGCTGTGGACATTCCTGATGACATATACCTGGACTACTACACGCGTGATGATGAACCTGAGACTATGCCTAAAAGAAAGATTAGGCTGCAGAAAATTGAACGCAGATGGACAAAGGAGTTGAAGGAGTACATGTTTGTGACTCCAAAGTATGCGAAGAAATTCGCCTTGAAGCCTCCTGGCAAAAGGGCCCCACTTGAGGATCATCAAGTTGCTCATCCCTCAAGTCTCATGACACTTGATGACTACCCAGAGGAAAAAGAAAGGCATCTGGCCAAGCTCAAGAAGCAAGCAGAAACAGCAGTGAAGAAATTTCATGAATCTTCAGCTGCTGCCTCCGGTGCTGCTCATTCCTCAGCAGCAGAAACCTCAGGCTCCGAGATTCCTCAACCAATGTCTGTGCCAGCAAAGGCAAAAGCTTCAAAACCCCAAGAAAAGTTTGCATAGGCTTCAGTCACCAAACCCTCAGCTCCAAAACCCTCGGTTCCAAAACCGTCCACATCAAAACCCTCAGTACCAATCGCATCCACACCAAAGTCCTCAGCTCCACCTCCAAAGCCAGTACAGAAGAAAGTCGTGAAGACTACGACTGCCAGCTCCAGCTCCTCACTCCCAGCTGCAACTAGCTCGGAGACAAAGTCTTCAACTCCCCATATGAAGACTTTGGCTACTACTGAACCTGCACCTCTGCCCAGCCCAAGCAAAATCATCACAGTCCCGTCTGCATCAGAGGGAAGTGAAGAATATGATGATGAAACTCTGGAAGCCATCATCAGGAACAAACAAGAAAGGGTAGCACAAGCATCAGGCAGTGCTATTCCTCTGGCGATGGACCCCAAGGTCCTCCTCGATTTCATCAATGTGTGGTATGAAGACCCAAACACACCCATTGATGATTTGAAACTTCCTTCTGGTGTCAGCCACATGGTGGCTACTTTCATAAACGAAGCCAAGTGGAAGGAACAGAAGGCCAAGCAGGTAAAGATTGCAAAGGCTAGAAAGGAGAAATTCCTCAGGCAAAATGTTCTCAAACTGACGCCTGAAGCATTGGTGTCCACCCAGGCAGAACTGCAAGTCTTGACTGACAAGTGTGAGAAACTGTCAGATCGAACAAGCATCAAAAGCAATTTCATCAAGCTAGCCACTAGTGTTGTTGATGACTACAACAGACGTCACCCCCCACCAGCACCAACTCCTCAGCCCCTGGTTGAACAGCCAAAAGATGCATCTCCTGTTGAGGAGGAAATTCCTCAAGCTGAGGAACAATACCAAGAGCGCCGTGCTGATGAGCCGGCCATTGAAGACATCATCACTGAGACCGCTCCTGATGAAACTGCTACCGATCCAGCTGCTTCACCAAAGCAGGCTGATGACTATGTTCCAGCTGGTTCCTCACTACCAGCTGAAGAATCTGTTAAGAATACACCTTCCCCAAAAACTTCAAAGGTGAAGAAGTTAATCCCGTCTGCATCAGACGCGAAAAAGACAAGGGCTGCTGAGAAGGAAGCGAAGAAGAGAAAAGCTTCCTCAGCAGAAGAAAAGATTGAGGCAAAACGCCTCAAGGAAATTGAAGAATCTGCCCCACTGGACCCGGTGCCTCTTAATGTTGCACCCTCATTTGAAATGGTCGTCGTTGGTGACCACACTACGAGGGCATATGAGGAAATGAAGGATGCTGCCTCTCAGGAGCATACTGATGAGGAAATACAGATTGATGACAGTCCTCAACCTCATATTCCTCAGAAAGAGACTACTGAAGCCTCAGCTGCAGCAGCTGATGAATCTGCTTCTGCCACAAAGTCAGCTGATGAAAATCAAGCTGAAGAAAATGTCCAGTCTGAGCAGGCTCCTCCCACTGAACAAGCTGATCAAACTCCTCAAGCTGAGAAGGATGAAGAAATTCCTCAGCCTGATGCTCAGCTAGAACAAGAAATTCCTCATCCTGAGGAAACTGCTGAAGAAAATGTTCCCGCCCATGACAATGAATTCATTGTCCTCAACCCAGAATCTGCCATGGTTGTTTCCCCTCCCATTCCTCAGCACAATCTCAATCCAGTTCAGCCCCTGCCATTCTCGAAGAGGCCAAAGTTTCAGAAAGAGAATTTCTTTGAGGAACGTATGTATTTCATCGGAGAGAATCCTTATGACAAGCCTCAAATGAGGCATCTGAAGTTTTGGACAAGGACGCAGATGAACTACTATGCTTCTGTGCTCTGTGGCCGCAACAAGATATTCCAACACAGACACATTCCTCATGCTGACCTTGAAGAAATTCCCTGCATGGAACCAGTCCTCAGTGTACTATATGATGCAGGTTTGCTCCCTATGTGCTCCGACATATCAGATTGGAATAGTGAGCTAATTCTTCAGTTCTATTCAACTCTGCACATCTCGGGCAATGCTGATGACATCAACACTTGGGTGTTCGACTGGATGACCCAAAATACTCACTACAAGGCTCCAGCGTCTGAACTCCTCAGAGAACTGCCCGTACCAATTCCTTCAGAAGGGGCAGTGAAGCTTTATGGTGAGCGTGAGCTGCCAAATGGAATGATGGAAGTCCTCATGAAGCCTTTGGCTGCAGGAAAACCCTCACGAACCACATTCCTCATCCATGAGCTAAAGTACACACCACGGTCTGTCTACCGCATTCTCTGCAGTGTGCTAGCGCCAATCAAAGGCCATGATGATGACGAAGATGTCGTCGGCCTCATGAAGAACATCCTCTTCAACATCATTCACGGTATCCCCATGAATATCCATGATTTCTTCTTGAGGACTTTGGCTGACAATGCAATGTGCCCCTATGATCACAAAATCTATGCACCATGGATCATGAGATTCCTCAGGACAAGGACAGGCATCAACTTTCACGCAGATTTACAGAACCATGTTGGTTATATGCCTCCTATCCGGGTAAACAAGAAGACTTTCGAGCCCATTGAGGGAAAAGGAAAGTCTGTGATTGATGAAGGAAACATGCCCCTTGATGGCCAGTTCAAAGAACCAGATGCATATTCCTCATGGGACGACACTGAGACTCGTCCGCCAAGCCCAGTTCCTCCTCGCGTGCTAACCACCAGAGAACTTCTTCTCAGTCTTCATCAGAAGGTGGATCACAACCACAAATGGGTCAAACGCCAGTTTGGTGCCATTGTGAAAACCCTCACTGAGACACAGAACAGTGTGAAGCTTAATCATCACTATCTGCATGAGGTTTTTGATCGCACCTGGGCTACCCTTGCACATCTGAAGACCCAGACTGAGCTTGAAGAATTGAACTTTGAGCAGGACTTTGACTGGTCGTGGCCTCCCAAGAAGAAGTTCAGGCCCATTCCAGTGCCAGATCTTGAAGACAGTTCCTTCTCGTCCTTCCGCACCGCCGAATCTGATGAGGAACAACTTGACACCGCGACTGGCCCAAGGAAGAAGACTACACCCAAGAAGCGCCAAGGATCTTCCTCAACTGCAAAGCAATGAAGTCTTCATGGGCGTTAGTCCTCAGTTTGTCCTTTTTGTTACTTGATGACAAAGGGGGAGAAACTTGAGAGTTAGTCTTCAAACGGGATTTATTTTTGGGGCTTATGAACTATATTTAAGTTACAAACTCTTGGCTCTTCTGAAGTTTTTATGTAATGAGTTGTAACTTAAGCCCGATGGTACTCTGACGCTTTTGAACGTTTTTCTTCGCATGCTTATTCCTCAAGTTTTAATGCACGCATGCTGAAATTCGTCAGATACCACTTGCCATCATGCATCCTCATTCTCTTCATATGATATGTTGTATGTATGCATGATTTACAAGATTCAAGGGGAGATCTCCATGATATAAATCATCAATGTGCATATGCTATAAAAGCAAAATCATCAAGCTATGCACATCTTCAGGGGGAGTCTCTGTGAATCTTGTTTTCAAATTCCTCAAATGAGTATTTACACTTCATATTTTTTGATCCCTGTTGAAGACTTAACCTAACTGTCATCAACCACCAAAAAGGGGGAGATTGTAAGTGCATCTAGTGCCCCTTAGTGATTTTGGTGGTTTGAAGACTTATAGGTTAAGTATCTAATGTGTTTTTAAGTGTACACAGGATCTATAAGTCATTGAGGAGTTTGAGATATTTGAAGAATATCGACCCCTAAAAATATATGTCTTCAGTTGAAGAAATTGGTCTGAATCTGAAGAAATGAATCGCGAAGAATTTACGATGAAATGGATATTCCTCATGAAGATATTGATATTGAGAAGATCGGTGGTTCCTGAAGAATATCGTTCTGAAGAAATTGAAGCGTGAAGATTTTCGTTTTCCGTTTTACTTTCTTCGCATTTGATGAATAGGAACACCGTACTGTTAAAGGGGGTCAAAGTAACACTATGGAATGGATTTCCTCACGATGCTCAACCCAAGCCAAATCCTACTAAAAGCCTCAAGTGAGGAATATGAGTGACAGGAGGACTCTCACAATTGAGAGTCCCGACCGTTTCGATAAGCCACGCCAAGTCACTGATCTTATCCACTCCAACGGTCATATTATTTAAGGGCATTAATGTCAAATCATGTCGGGATGCTCCCAGGCTATAAATAGCCGCCCCCCACAACCACTAGCTGGTTGGCTGCTCCGTTAGAAACTGACACTTGTCATAAGAGCAACCCAATTCCTCAGAGCTTTCGAGAGTAAATCATCAGTGAGGAAATACACCACCCACCGAAACCACAAACCAAATCTAGTGATTGAGCATCACTGAAGAAGTTGTTCCTGTGTGGGACTGAAGCCTTTTACCTTTGAGGACTGTGCATCCTCCAGACGGTTAGGCGTCATGGTCTAGAGCAATCCAGCAGTCAATTGTGGATCGCCGGGTGACCGAGTTTGTGAGGGTTTGGAAGTCTGCCCTGAAGACTTACCACGAGTGTTGGGCGAGGACTGTGTGTCCTTAGCTCAAGGAGAATACGGTAGGGACTGTGTGTCCCGGGACTGGGTGTCCTTTGGTTTAAATACCAAGCCGCTCCAAACCATATGTACAACTGTCACAGCAGTTGGAACTGGGTCATCAACTACAGTCTTCACCAAGAATCGGGTTCTAATTCCTCAACTCTTTACATTCTCTGTATTATGTGTTGATGACTTTCACAGTGACTGTTTGAAGAATTTGCTGAAGACTCTCTCTGAATTTCCTCAACCCCAAATTCTTCACTTGAGTAAATCATCATTTGTATTCTGCGTGCCTGCTTGTTGTGCAATCTGTTTTCATAATCTTCACTCTGTAATACTGCTGTTGTGAACAATTGCACAACTGATCCTTAACTGTTTCCGCTGTAAGTTAGTCATCAGTGAGGAATTTCCTCAAAAGGAATTTCCTCAGTGATGAAATTCTAAAAATCTCCTATTCACCCCCCCTCTAGTCGATATAACTCACTTTCAGTCGGCTTTGGCCCAAACGAGTCGGGGAACTCCTGTATGTGGACGTGAGGTTACAGGGTGATGGGAGTACGCTTGCGCAAGCGCATGTGGGCGCATAAGGAGCGGTTGTGATGTCATGTGTGTGTATTGTGCGTGCGTGCATGCATAGAGCAAGGAAATCTGTTGAGCTTGAGAACCAACCATAGCAGCTTTCTTCGGGCATGTGCAAGGGCAGTGACAGATCTTCAATGCGACCTTGTAAAGGGGCTCGGTGAGTCTTAACTAGAGTCGAGGGGGGTTATCTACTGTATTGTGTTAAATTTGGCTTAAACAGTATTAACTACTATGTGTTTATGTAAAAAATGATTGGGGGGAGTATGACCCCCCTTTGGCCCTCACTAAACTTCAGCATTTCGCCTCGGGAGCTCCTATGTGAGCCAGACGACTAGTAAAGGTGACGTCTCACCGTGGTCACGAAATGGAGGCCACATCGGTTCGGGGAGAACATAGTCGACCAAGGCGAGCAGCACTACGACATGGGTCGGCGGTGGAGCTAGACGTTGTAGGAAGAAGTACTCGGGGAAGCTTTGCTCGCGGTGGAGATGTATAAGAGGTGCACCAGGTCGCGGCGAAGGCGATGGAGCATTTGTAGATCAGGAATGGAGGTCCTTAGTTGCCATCAATCTTGACGCTGATGACGACATACATCAACACGATTAGGTGAAGCGGGCGTTGGTCTTGGGTGTCCTCCGTCCAATTACTTCATGTTCGCGTGCATCGAGCGAGCAGAGGCAGACGAAGCTATTGGACGTGTTCATGCGGTCAAATTAAGGATGTGGTATCATGTACAATGATGGTGCTCTCTTGGGTGCACACTGTGGAAAGGAACCGAGAAAAAGAAGAGGGATGCTGGCAATGCTGGAGGAAGGAGAAGCTAGGTTTGAATAGGCCTCACGATGGTAGGTTTATAGGCGCAAGAGCTCCTATTACAGCCATCGAATCAGTCGGGAAGCCGACATGGAGGTAGGATCTTCCTGCTGTACAGGAGGAGGAACAAGGAGGTGATTGGGGGGGGGGGGGGGTGCTGCGCGCAGTAAAGAGAAGAAATGGGGCTGTCTAAATAGAGTGGTAAGGTGGTCTGGCTTTGGTTATCTCTCCCCCTCTGTTTCTTCCTTTTCTATTTATAAAAATAAATAGAGAGCTTGAAGAAAGAAAGAGAGGGTTGGGAGATGAGTTTGTGCATGAGACCAATTTTCCTAGACTTATTAAGATATGAGTGATCCAGGAAAATGGAATGGGACATGGTTGCAAAGTTTGAATTCAAACTTATTTGAACGTTTGAATTAGGTCTAGGTCCTAGCTAGGAGCGCCCCCCCCCCCCCCAAAAAAATGATATTTTTCTGTAGAGCTTTGGAAAGTAAGATGAAAGTTATGGGCAAAATTTGGTGGCCAAGCTTGAAATAGAAAAAGGCAACGGGGGTTTTTGAAAAGTTTCAAAAGAATTTCAAAAAGCATTAAATAAAAAATGAAGGAAGACACAAAAGAATTTATGAAAATGCCCAAAGGTTTTAACTTTGCGTGAAGCATTTAATGGCATGATAAAAAGAAAAGCAAAAATAGATATTACCATTAATATTGCAACAAAGTGTGGTCTTAAAACTCTGAGATATTACTCCCTCCGTCATATAATATATAAAGTATTTTTGATATTATAAAAACGCTATTATGTTATGGGACGGAGGGACTACGATTAAGGTGAGCGCCACGACGACGAGCACACATGCTAGTGTTGTCGCCCTCAAAGCAACACTTGTCGGGCGAGCAGAAATCTCCGAAGTGAGAGAAGAAGTATTAATAGCGGATGACAAATGGCCTCAATGTCCTTGAGTTCCTCGAACCTCATGGAGCGGTTGCCGACGTGCTCCGGCCGCTCGAAGAAGAGCGTGTTGTCCTCATGCAGGATGGGTCTTGTCCAACAACAAAAAATAAGACCAACATAAGGACTAACCCTCGTTGATTTTTTTCATAGAAGAAACTCCGCAAGCGGCAAGCATCGGGCAGGCTGCCAGCAACCCCAGCTGCATAGCCAACAGGTCGACGCCTTGTCCAACAACAATGTTGCCGCTCGCAGTAGTCGGGGGTAGGTGAGCATGATGGACGTGCACTCACCACCGTGGGTCAGACACTTAAACAACAAGCTCACAGAAGATTAAGATGACAGAGCTTTCTATTGCTGAAGTCACCGCAGACACTTAATAGATATAGAGTGCACGTGTTCGTTTCGAATGAATGAAAACAAATCAAAGAGAAGGACACGATCGAGCGCTGCCGAGCCTAGATGATCAGTATGCTAGCGGCCGCTTACACGAGTCCGGGCGAGCAGCCACATACCCAACCAACGATCTCGGCGAGCCGAGTCACCACCACCCCTCGATGCTCAAAGTGGTTTGCTCACAGACGATACAGCTCGCTGCTCGCGTGGCAACCATGTCATGCATGTGCGCGCCCTTTGCTTGCGCCCATGGACCGGGCTGGCTGGCTGGCAATTATTGTTATTGCTTGTTGCATTTGCATCCCGCGCTCGCGTCCTCACTTGCATGTAAGTAGCTACGTACTCCTACGTCTACGTGTATTGTGTTACCGGCCGGCCGTGAGGAAGTAGCATACGTGGGGCTAGTTAACACCGGGCGCGGGGCGGCAGTGGTTACGATCGTACAGATCCTTGCCGGAAAGAGGCCAAGCACCCGCAGATGACGTGCAGATTTACCACCCATGCAACTCCGTGTAATGTAAACGTCGGGGAGATACACCGTCGTGATCTCATCTCTGTGCTCTCGGCCTCAGCCCTCGTCCATCCATTCATCCAACCATCGACGGCACTCGGCGCTTAAAAAGCAAACCTCTCTCTCTCTCTCTCTCTCTCACACACGCACACAGAGGAAGACGATCGATGGATCGGAGGAGGATCAGAGTGCTCCTGGTGGAAGACGAGGAGATCAACAGGGTACGTGATATCAATTTGTTCCTCGATTTATTCATGCTGGAGAGTAGCTTTGCGATCGAGTAGTGTGTGCATGATGTTTGTTTAGCTGATCATGTTGAAGCGCAGGTTGTGGCGAGAGCGGTGCTGAGGGCGGCCGGCGTGGAGGCCGACGAAGCGGAGAACGGCGCCGAAGCGGTGCGGCGCGTGCGGGAGCGCGTCGGCGCCGGCGCGTACGACCTCATCCTCACGGACAAGCAGATGCCTGTCATGGACGGCCACGAGGTATATACACGCGCGGTCAGACACTCGATCGAGATGGCTTGTGTGTGCGTGTGTTCGCCTCGCCATTAGCCCAGGCCGCCTGACGAGTACGTGTGGGCGTGGCACCGCCGACCACGCGCGCGCGTGCGTGCATGCAGGCGACGAGGCAGATCCGGGCCATGGGGGTGACCACGCCCATCGTCGCCGTCTCCAGCGACAGCCTCCCGTCGGACGTCCAGGCTTTCATCACCGCCGGCGCCGACGACTTCATGCCCAAGGTGACGATCCATCCAATCCACCAGATCAATCGTGTTTTGCTCCTGATCCTGATGTGTGTACCGAACGCCCATGACCCTCGCTCTGACTGTTTCCTAATGCACGCACGCATGCATGCAGCCGCTGACCAAGGAGAAGCTGGGATGCATTCTCTCCAAGTTCGGGCTCGCGTAGCGGCCATGAACTGGTACAGTACTTAGCTTGATTCTTGCAGATGACGAGGCACAGGTACCCCCTTTTAAGAAATAACATGAGGTGCTGCCACACTACCTCCCCTCCCCTGCTTCCGGTAGATGGATTAATTAGTGCTACTCCTTGCTTCGCTCATGTAAATATATATGGATTAGTGAACAATATGTGGATTGTACTCCGAGCAATGATCGTTTGGACTTGTAAATCTAAGCCTTTTATGATGAAAAATAGGGGAGAAGTCGTCAAGTTTTATTTCGTTCTCGGCTAAGCATGTCTCGAGGGTTGCTAATAATTCAGCGGATCTTTTTCTTTTTTTGTTTGAAGGAAATAATTCAGCGGATCTTTGTACCAAGTATGCTTGTAAACTTTCGGTTTGAGAATGCTGGCTCGAGCCTCGAGGAGTGCCCACCTTTTTGTTGTAAGTTGCCCCAGGGCAGATTGTAGCTGAATCAATGAAGCTCCCCAAGCTCATCGAAATAAAAGAAAAAATCGAAGCTTTGTATGATGGCCCGCTGGGCTTATTGGGTGGCCGATTCAGTCAATGGGTCTTTGTGGCTTATTATATCTGAATTTCGTGGTCCCGTTTACTTCAGTTCATCTTTAAAAAAAAATCAGTTCAATTCTTTCTAAAAAAAACCTTCAGTTCAATTCTGAATCGTATTTGCGATTCAGATATATACTCCCTTCGTTTCAAAATAAGTGTCGTTGCTTTAGTACAAAATTTATACTAATTTTATACTAAATTTGCATCACTTAGTTTGGAACAGCGGGAGTACAAAACATACAAGTAGGAGTATCTTTTTGCAAACAGAAACATTTGTTTCCTTAGGATGAACTTGTGATATGAATGATTTTTTTCCAAGAGGAAATCATATTTTGTCTTGTGTGAGCAGTGGTGGAGCTAGAGGGTGGACAGGGTGGGCCATGGCCCACCCTAAATTTTTCCAATAGCCTTACATAAAATATATATTTAAAAAATAAATTTTATGAACAATTCTACTGTTGGTCCACCCTGCCATATTGGGCTGGATCCGTTAGAGTGATCTAATTGACTCTACAACAGGACATTGGGATGAACAATTGATTAGGTGGCATGTGGATGCTCAAGAGTTCTCGCTATCTCACTGCCCTGCATGAGATGAGAGATTTCTTGGCTTGAAACCCAACAAAAATGGGTGGTTTTACTGTTCGGTCGGCCTACAAAGTGGAATAGGAAAGCCAGTTTGGAATTAAGCTGCAATAACCTGTAGGATCCTCGTTTGCAACAGATGTTTGGGATTATGTTTGGATCCATCTTTGTCCAGCAAATATCAAAATATTCGCGGGCTCTCCACAGAGCTATTCCCTGTTGCGCAATCTTGGCAAACAAACACCTAAAGATTAACCCATGTTGTCATGCGTGTAAACTAGCTCCTGATAACATCAAGTGTTTGTTGTGTGAATGTACCTTAGTAATCCAATTGTGGAAGCTGCTTGGGATTTATGATACTATCAAAAGAGCAATGTAGGTGGACAGGGCCAGCGAAGCAATCTTGAAACATGTGTTCTGCCTTCCTGAGCAGGATATCCCAGTTCTTGGGTTCCCAAGCTAAAGGAGACAATGGCTACTGCTACATGGTACTTACGGTTTGAATATGGCAAGTTGACCCACGGGGAATAGACTCGGAAATTTGCCCAAATTAACTTGGCGGTGAGAGGTTTAACAGTTAATTTCATTATTTTTTTGATGCGTCCAAAGGCCGAGGTGAAATCGGCTGCATGGTTGAAACCAAGGTGTGGCTACACTAAATTGAATGTAGACGCTGGTTTCGATAATGATTGACTTGTTGGAACGGTTGGGGCTGTTTTATGCGACCATGAAGGAAATTCATTGCGGCGGCAAATGGAAAAATTTATATATGCTTTCACTCATTTACTGTGAAAGCTATTGCTGTGGAATTTGGGATGAATCTAGCTCGAACTGTCGGTTGCAGTAAAACTGAGATCAACTCAAACAGTGTGCAGGTGGTCGCGGCATACAAAATGGATATTCTCCTTCGGTGGACACTATCGTCTTTGATGGATGTTATTTTATGTCTTTAGATTTTAATCATGTTATCTTCGATCATTGTAATAGAGGGAGTAATCAGCTAGCTCATGAACTAGCTAGGCTAGCTAAATTTTTTCCTCCGAATACTTGGTTGGAATCCACGGCCGATGCAGTGATTCTTTGATTGTAAACAATGTAACGATTGTTGTGACTGAATAAATGAGGTTTTGACTATACAAAATGATTGATGTAATAAAAAAGAAAAAAAATGAGGTTTTGCCCAAATTAACTTCTTGCTCTAAACAAAAGTTTCCAAGAACTAGCTAGGCTAGATAGATTTTTTCCTACGAATACTTGATGTAATAAAAATGAGGTTTTGCCAAAAATAACTTCTTGCTGTAAACAAAAGTTTCCAAGAACCAAAATCCAGCATTTCATCAAAACATTAGTTTATGCGAGCCTGCTAGTAGTGAACAGAGTTTGCCTAAACCAGATGTCATGAGCACTGGAGGAGTACCGTGAAGACATTGCAATTGAACCAAGTAACAAAGAAAAATAAAGGGGAACTAGTTGAAGGCTTATAACCGCTGGAGTGACTGTTCATCATGAACTAGCTAGGCTAGCTAGATTTTCTCCTTCGAATACTTGGTTGGAATCCACGATCGATGGAGCAATTCTTTTTTTTTTTTTAGCAGAGTACAATCGAAGTCACTCACATACAAGTCGTCACTGACGCCTTCGTTATCGACGGGAACGTCTCCTTCCACTGAAAGCACTTCGCCGGAATACCTGGAATAAATTCAGAAAAAAACAAGCACCAACGTCAAGTCTGGAACTTGAACTCTGGTGGGCAGTCTTAACCATCCAACCGCGGGTTGGAGTGATTCTCTTGATTGTAAACAATATAACGATTGTTTATGACTGAATAAATGAGGTTTTGACTATAAGAAAATGACGTTTTGACTATAAAAAAAATGATTGAGGTAATAAAATGCGTGGCTGAGACAGCGACGCTACAGTGCTGCTGCCTTTGTCACGCGTGAGCCATAGGATCTCGGATCAACGGTTAGATCGATCCTACAGTGCCTGGCTACAGTACTGCATTACATCAATTTTTGATCGGACGCTTTGCAGTGGCTAAGGCAGGCTACTGTAGCACTCGTCTTAGCCACGCGAATCTGGATCCCTTTGCCCAGGCAATGTAGATGTATACGTGTTGAGTACGTTAGAACATACCATTTGTAGTTAGTACATGTACGTGTCCATCTCTGATTCTACATACTAATAGTTCTACGTGTCCATCTCTGATTCTACATGGAAACCCCCCATGTATCACTAATATCTGTGATACAAAAAAACCATGCATGTCAAGGCGGCGTACCACATCTGTACTCGCCCTTTCATCGAAAGAAAAAACAAAAGCCACATCAGTACGGCAAATATCCTCTTTTTTTTTTGCGGAAGTGGCAAATATCCTCTTTGACTGGCACGACACATGTAGGACATTGATCAATCAATCAATCAAACAAACAAAGGCCCTGTTTGGATACTCTAGCTTTGCTAATGGTTAGAGTTAGTTTCTAGCTCATGACTAACCTTAAACTAACTTTAGTTAAATATGTGTTTGGATGGAAGGATTAGATTGACAATAGATGCACTTTATGAAAAAAGAAAAGTGATTTTTTAATGGACCTCATGAGAACTAGCTCCAATTAGTATCTCTTGGCTGGTGGAAGAGGGAGAGAAAAATATTTTTTAATGAACCTCATGAGAACTAGCTTCAATTAGCACCTCTTGAGTGAGATAGTTTTTTTGGGTGGGTTAGATGCAACTAGCTCTAATCTAACCCTTATGTTTGGATACTTTAGGGCTAGTTGAACCCAAACTAGCTCAAACTAACTCTAGTCCATGGATCCAAATAGAGCCAAAGTTCGCTCGCTCCACGCTCCACGGTCGTCGTTGCGGTCCACTGGAACATTTTGCCACACGAGGATGAGGAACTCGACATCACCACCCGGAGATTCGGTGATGATTTGATACTTTGGTTTAACCGCTGCTCCAATGCAGGAGTAGATGGTATGTCCTTGATTAGGGAATTGGAGTGCAATGTTGTATTGCATTTTTCTCTTTCCTTCCTTTCTCACCTCTCTTTGAATTAACTCGGACTCCGGTTGTACAGTTTTTACTTTAACATATTGGTTCAGGCCAGCATAAGCCTCCGTTGCACTGTCAAACTTAGCCTCAGTTTTAAAGCGAAAAACTTCTCGCTGTATGAACCAAATTTTGCAAAACCAAAATACAGCATTTCACAGAAACACTAGTTTATGCGAGAGCCCGTTAAGTAGTGAGCAGAGTTTGCCTGAACCAGGTGTCAGGAGGACTGGAGGAGTACTGTGAAGACATTGCAATTGAACAAAGCAACAAAGAAAAATAAAGGGGCGCTAGTTGAATGCTTATAACCTCTGGAGTGACTGTTCATCTAATTAGCACAACTAATAATTCTACACAAATGACACAGTGACCAGACAGAAAAAGAGGCCGAGAAGCATACTAATAATGAGAAAAAGACTCGAAGTACTAATACTAGTATTAGATAGCATGCGATCTTTAGTAGTCCCTCCATCTCAAAATTCTTGTCTTGGATTTGTTTAGATATGAATGTATCTAGTCAAGTTTTAGTATTTAGATACATCCATTTCTAAACAAAGTTAAGACAAGAATTTTAGGACGGAGGGAGTAGTACGTATCTTTTTGGGCATGTGATTGCAAATGACATGCATGCACTGAAACCTCATGTCCATGCCTTTGACTTTCATCTCCCAAATTAACCAGCAATAACCTTGGATATGAGGAGATCCTTCATTGTCTTGGTTAAGTAGTCAAACCCCTCAGACTCCCTGACGGCATTCAGATTCGTCAGAGAGCCCAAGAACACCAAGCATGCCTTCTTAAGCCCATGGCAGTGGTGCTGCTCTGCCAGTGCCAAGATGGTCGTCACGGAGCTCGTATCGATACTATTGCACAGCTTATCTTCACAGATCAGCATGAGCCTCTCCAAACCGTACCTGTCTGCTGCAACAAGCAAATGCTGAGCCATGGCATACTCATCTAGTTGACTTGTATCAGGCGGTACATCATCAGTGTAGATGAAAATAAGCAAATTGCTGAACACCTCTGCTTCCATGTCATCTATGTGTATGGCATTTTTGGTGGTGCCCTCCTTCATCGAACCAAACAGCTCTGCTCTGAAAACTGGAGAGCGTGCCGCGAGCACGTACCGGTGCGCCCAGAACGTCTCCCCACCGACTCGGAATTCAACGTCGGCGCCCTCCTTGGTCGACAGGAGATCTCCGAAGTGCCGATGCATGTCAGATGGTGGCACCACGATGGATGGTGTCTCCTGCTTGTAGAACCCTCTCACGGTAATGTCGACCTTGACAGTGAAGGAATCGTCTTTGAGATGCTTTGATTTCTCCAACTCCCCCCTTTTGATGAAATTATGGTGTCCCCAAGATTTACCTACAGCGAAGTCGCGGGCAGGAGATGCTTCGGAATTATTCTTGATGGTACAGTAGGAAGGCACCTGATTTCCATCTTGCTCGAGTAAACTGAAACTAAATTGTGCATTGACGGGTTCGGTGCCGGTGACGGTATCATCCAAGCAGAGAAAGAGGGATATGTAGTCCGTGCTGTCGGGCTTCCACCCGTTGGGACAGTAACGCAGACGCCACGTGCGGCCGCCCACCCGGAAAGGGCAAGATTCAATCTGCTTGCCGTTGGGGACTTCCTTGGTGCGCGAGTAGCCGACGATCTTCAGCACGTGGTAGCCGCTCACGTCGCCGGCGACGATGGAGGAAGAGGAACCGGAGGAGGAGGTGGAGTGCGTCATCGGCTCGCAAACTTAGGGCAGGATGGTGTTTGCCTTGTGCCTTACTGCATGACGGGAGCGGCGAGGGCTTTGGGTGCTGTGTCGAGGGCAATCGCCTATTGCGATCGCGACACGAGCTACCGTCTCGCAGGCACCCATTTATTCCGGTGCGGCGGCTGCTATATGCATGCACAAACACGGTAAAAGAAAAACAAAGGGACCTATAAACTGCATGCACATCATCACATGCATCTTCTTGACTTATGTATTGACATGCACCGGCTAATTCATCCTCTCTCCAACATACATGCATGCAATGATGTCATCAAGATTTTCTTTGATGTTTGAAATTTAAAAAGTTTTATCTACAAAATCGTTAATTCAATCGATGATCCGTTTTCATCATTGACTTTCTCGCGACGAGTTCTTCGAAACTAGATCCCATGTCGACATGGTCCGTCAACTATTTTTTTCTCTTCATAGTTGCCACATTTTTTGACTCACTTTCTATATTATTAACCACATACTTGCCTGAAAAAATAACTTAATTGACATTTTTTAATGTGATTTCGCACAAAGCTTATTGATGCTTTTAAATCAAGTTGTCATAGTTAACAAATTATCAGTGGCAATCACCTCTAAACATGACAAAAATTGCATAGTTATAATTATCAAAGGACAACAAATCATTTATAGCATCTTGACAACTAAGTTTTTGTAAAATTGGCAACTATGCAATTTTAAACTACTACTAGTATTATTAGTACTAACCAGATGCATTTAGCTTGTGAATACGGTCTACCAACACATGTTTTGTGTGTAACACTTTTTTTTACGGATTTTTTGTGTGACGCTTTGTATGCAATTTATATTTTTGTGATGTCATCTGCATATGCTTCTAGCCCACGCTGCTGTGTGCTGAAATATGGATACATGCGGCACATGGTTCACGTCGAGAAAAAAATGACAATTAAGTTATTCTTTCCGGCAAGTAAGAGGCTAATAATACGACAAGTAAGTCTAAAAATGTGATAATTATGGATGGAGAAGAAAAGTTCTCGTAACATGTCGACATGGGGTCTAGTTTTAAAGATCTCGTCGCGACAAAGCCAATGATGAAAATGGATCGTCAATTAAATTAACAATTTTAGAGATAAAACTTTTTAGATTTCAAACCAATAGAGTCTGCTACCCGTGACATCTCCCAAAACATCACTGTTTTGCCACTGTAGTAAATAGTTCACGCATCCTGCTTTTTCTTTATATAATACTTCCACCTTGCTTTGGCGACACAATGTACTCATCCACTCTGCACCGTTCGGCTGAACTATTTTTACTAGACTTAATCACATGGGTCTGTGCGTCCGGCCGCCGCACGAGAACGCGATGGTGCGGCGCAGTCAGTTAGATTTTCCGTTGATTGATTGATGGAGGCATATTTGGATCAACTTTAGAAACTTTCGTGCGTTTTTTCTTCTTTTGGTTCTATACATTCTTTTTGTTTGTCTAAACAATTTATCAGGTTTTATAGAAACTTTCTTTCCTTTTATTCCTTTTCCTTGCTTTGAAGTACATGTCGACTTATTATTTTTGTATACATATATGAATATTTATTTATTCATGTTGAACTTTTTTTAAATGCATGGTAAAGGTTCTTTAAAAAGACATTTGAACTTTTTTTAACAAATGTTAAAAAATGCATGCTAGACTTGTTTTTAAGACATGTGAAAGGATTTTTTTTCAATATAGGTTAATTTTTTTTCATAAATGCCTTGGACTTTTTTTAATGCACAAAACATTTGTTAAGTGTTAGAACAATTTTTGGAATGTCATGAACATGTGTTTGAATGGTATGAAGCATGTTTGCACGGACATTGTTTTTCATTTGAAACGCGTGACCATTTTTAAATGTCACCAACAATTTCTTCACTTCCTTTAAAAAAAATATTCACTCGTATGAATCTTTTGTTTCAATTGTACAAACTTTTTCTTCGAATTGCACTAACAGAATTTCACACTACATGAACAGTTTTCAATGTATGGTGAATTTTTTAAAATTTAAGTAAAATAATTTTGAATTTATCCCACCCAACTATGGACCGTGCGGGGAACTTTTCTGACATGTGGTTTGCTCCTCTCTTCAGCATTTCCAAGACCCAAATGGTTCGCATCACCTCGGAAGGCAGCTCGCCAGATAGAGTCAGCTATGTGAGGATTTTTTTTTAGAAAAGGAGGATGACCCCCGGTTTCCGTATCTGGGAGATGCATGCGACTATTTTATTGATTATTTTCGAGGACCTTACAAAGTAGTACATCAATATGTCTGAATCCGTCATCTTGGCAACATCTGCCGCTACTCATATCCATGAAGGGGTGCAAGCTGGGCCAAATACCCAGACTTCTCACGAAGCCTAACATCTAAAGCCGGAGGCCCCGACCGAGCCACATACCAGGTCTGGGTCACAAACCGGTCTGACACACTCACATGTGTCACTGTCACCATCTTCCACCGATTCATCTTCAGAGCAGATCCAGGTGCCAGCCTTCACAGGTGCCTCCGCCATCGACGCCACCATGACGCCAAACGACGACCTCCACCTACGTGAGTCCATCTCCAAGCAGCAGACGCAGATCCATGCTAGGATAGGGACGCACCACCGCCGTCGCTCACCACCCACAAGCCCCACCCAGCCCCCAAGGTTTCCAAAGCGACGCCTTCAAGAAGGGAACGACGCCGTGAGCGCCGCCGTCACCCAACAAAGTTAGGGCTTTCGCCCGGGAGACCTAGGGAAAGGGAAAGTGAGGGGATCAGTCCATACCGACACCTCCAAGGAGGGGAACGACGCCCTCAGACGTCGCCGTCGACGCGGCAGGCCATGGCCGGCCAAGGATTTTGCCCGAACTAAATCCCCGCAACCAGCAGCACCTCCTGTACAGAACCGGCGACCCAAGGAAGCGCGGCCCGACCAGGCTAGCCCGCACACCGAACAAGGGAGGAGGGGATGCGCCAGATTGCGTGCACCATCCACCGCAAAAGCCGTTGCCGACCGCCAACGACCATCGGATCCCGCCGCCCGCACGGCCGGGACGCCAGATCCACCGCCCGCACGGCTGCTAGCTTGTCGTGCCTCGCCCATGGAGCCTCCACTCCAGATTCGGGGTTCCCCACGCAGAGGTAGGGCAGCCAAGGCCCCGCCGCCACGATCCTTGGCGTCCCGGGCTTGCCCGGCGGCTGCATCACGCGGCGGTGAGGAAGGGAGGGGGAGGGAGTGGGGCGGCTAGGGTTGGGAGGGAGGGGGGGGGGTGGGGCGGCTGTTGGTTTGATCTGGCGTATCATCTGTATCAGCTATGTGAGGACGATGTTCAGAAGACTTTTCGTTCAACCAGCTTCAAAACCGACAACTGGAATGATGGGCAACCCAGAAGAATTGTGTTGCTCCCAGCTTGAAGGTCGCTTCATGAGCTACTAACGGTTTCCCACCTAAGGGACCTCCGTGGTGGCGGTTCCAGGCCTAGTGGGTCGGACTGAGAACCCCTTTTATGGGCTTCATCCTGGGCCACTTTGAACGGCCCATGGTAGTATACATGGCGATTCCAAAAAGACTTGACATACAAGAGAGGAATACAGAGTTATGGGGAGTTCTACCTCCTGGCCTAGTTGTGTAAACACTATGACCCCCCGTATGCTATATAAGCCGAGGGTCGGGCTCTTCTTAGAAGACATTAGAATCTCTTGATGCTTTGTACTCTGTATCTTATCTTATCTTACCTACTAATAATATATAATATAATATTTATTATATTTATACTAATAAAGCATTTTGCTTCTTCCGTACGTCATCCAAATTGCCCTTAAAGTTGACTAAAATTACCCACCAATGCCACCTATAAGTCATAAAAAACGTTTCAAACAGGAAAATCTCCAGACTGGGCCGGCCCATGTAGGCACCTCCTATATTACGCTCTAGGCGTTGAAAAAAGATACAGCACACCTGTTTGGGCTGACCCATGCGTGGGCGCCTGTTTTTTTAGTTTAGTTTTTATTTTTATTTTCAGTTCCATTTCGTTTTTCTACTTTAAATAATTTAGAACTTCAAACAACTTTTCTCAATTTTAAGAAACTGAGAATTTCGAAATAAAATATTAAAAAAACATTTTTTTTAGAATTCAAAAACTACTCAGGAGTTTTGAAAAATGTTTGCATATAAAAAATGTTTAAACTTTGAGAAATGTCCATAGAATAAAAAAGTCAACGATTTTAAACAAAAGTCCGTGTAAAAATCCTAAAAACAGATCGCGCCTCTGTTTTTAGTCTCATTTTTTATTTTCATTTTTCTGTTCCATTTTTTAGTTTAAATAATTTAGAACTTTGAAAAACTTTTGCAATTTATAAAACTGGGAATTTTGAAATAAAAGTTTGAAGAAAATATAAAATGTTTGTGAATTCAAAAAATGCTCAGGATTTTTGTAAAATATTCGCATATTCAAAAAAATGTTCATAATTTTGAGAACAATGTTGGTGAAAACAATAAAAGTCCATGATTTTGAAAAAAAGTTTGTGTGTTATTTTTTGAGTGCAATTGAAAAAAATGTTTGCTAATTTAAAAAATGTTCATGCGAAATGTCCTAAAATTTTAAAGACATAATATGATCAGCATCATTAGAGATTATAATTATTTTTCTCCCGTTGCAACGCACGGGTCCTTTTGCTAGTACACCTAAACGCAATAGAACACAAGCATGACAAAGGGAATTATCTTCTCTAGAAGTCATTGTTGCCATAAACACAAATATGCAAACGGATCATAAAATTAGATTCCAGTGCAAAAGATAAAATAGATTTGAACTTGAGAATAAACTGAAAAAGCATGGGAGGATGGAGCATAGCTAGAACAGTCAAGTTGCAGCGCAGGTGGTTTAAAAAAAAGTTGCAGCCCAGGTAGGGAGAGAAAAAGCTGACCAACAAAGCAGTACTTATGGGCCTGTTTGGGACTGCTCTACTCTAGAAAATTCAGCTCCGTTCTAGAAAACATAAGCCAAACGGGGTAGCTTCACGATATACAGCTCCACAAAAAAACTAGAATCTGGGGTCCAACTTCCTGTTTTTTATGAAGCTCTCTAGGAGGTGCTCCATAAAATTATAGAAGCTGGAGTTGGATCGAAATTACCCACCACTGTCATCCGTAAGTGGATACCCCTTTGTTTCTCCCCTCTCATCCAATCAAATAGATCCTTTCCACCAAATTTTCCATTCGTGAAGCTGAAGCTGGATAAAAGCCAAACATTTCTCTTTAAAAGACCTACAACTTCTATGTGAAACTGCTCCATAATGGATTTGGTGGAACGGAGCTGTTTTTGATGAGGCAGAGCGGTCCCAAACAGGACCAATGCGTGCCAATCTCAGCTCCAAGCAAAACAATGGCTGCTACATGCACGGGATATCCTCATATCCCGTGCATGGTAGACATGCCTTTCTCCATCTGATCAGCATACAATTGTTAGCTTTGCACACAACTAGCTTGTCAAACATTAATAATTCTCCACGAAGGCCGGATAAGATGGCCAAACAAAAAAGGGCCAACTTACATCGCATCCTTGTGAGAACAAGACTACAAATAAAACTACTAATACAAGTATTAGATAGCCTGCTGGGTCTTCACTAACTTCCTATTGCAAATGACATGCATATGACTGAAACCTCATGTTCATCATGCCTTTGATTTTCTTTTCCCGAGTATACTAGGAGCAACGTGGGACAAGAGGAGATCCTTCATAACACCAGGGCAGCTCTTGGTTAAAAACTGGAAACCTTCAGACTCCATGGCCCCATCCAGATTCACTGGCGAGCTGAGGAACAGCAAGCATGCCGCCTTAAGCCCGTGGCAGTGGTGCTGCTCCGCCAATGCCAAGATAGTGGCCACCGAGCTCGTATCGATATGATTGCACAGCTTCTCTTCACAAATCAGCTTCAGCCTCTCCAAATCATACCTATCTGCTGCAACAAGCAAATGCTGAGCCATGGCAGACTCCTCCTGTTGATCCATAGCAGGCAATGCATCCGTGTAGATGAATGCAAGCAGAGCCTTGAACACGTCTGCTTCAATGTCATCTATACATATGGCCTCAGTGGTGGTGCCCTCCTTCATGGGCCCAAAGAACTCAGCTCTGAAGACAGGAGACCGCGCCGCGAGCACCAATCGGTGCGCCGAGAATGTCTCCCCGGCGACTCGGAACTCGACATCGACGCCCGCCTTGCTCGACAGGAGATCCCCGAAGTGTCGGTGCATGTCGGACGGTGGCACCGCGACGGATGGTGTCTTCCGTGCGTGGATCGCGGTCATGACAGTGACTTGTACCTTGACAGTGAAGGAATCGTCCTTGAGATGCACTGATTTCTCCAACGTCTCCCTTCTGATATACTTGTTGAATCCCCAATTTGTTTCTACGGAGGAGAATTTTTGGGTACCGGTTCCCCAGCTATAGGGCAGCACCGGATTCCCATCTTGGTCGAGCAAGCTGAAGTTGGCCTGCGCCTTCACGGCCTCAGCCTCGCCTACGATATCATCGAGTTCGACATAGAGGGATAGGTGATCGGTGTTACTGGACTCGAACCCGTTGGGATAGTAACGAAGATGCCATGTGCGGCCTCCCACCTGGAACGGGCAAGAGTCGATCCACTCGCCGTTGGGGACATCCTTGGTGCGCGAGTAGCCGACGATCGTCAGCAAGTGGTAGCCGCTCACGGCGCCGGCGACGATGGAGGAAGCGGAACTGGAACCGGTGGAGAGACCATTGCCGGCGGCACGCGAGGAGGTCGCCATGGTGTATGGCATGGTCGGTTTGGGCCGGTCGCGGTGGAGACGGTGACCCGGCGGCGAGGGTTTGTCTTGTTTTATAACCGGACGGCGAGGGTTGTGGGTGCTGTCTCGAGGCCTACACGGATAAAGCAACTGGAGTCGGCTGCGGACACACGCCGCGTACGTACGATGCAGATCGGACGTCCGTGCATGTACGTGCCATCTTCTTTCTTGAGTGAGATAGCCAACGTGCCATCTTCAACAAGGAAGCACGTGCTATATACTGCACCAAAGGCGAGTTAAAAAAATTACTACACCAAAGGCCTTTTTTGACAATTTAGGATCCCGGCAGACCGCCCGGTCACTGATCGGGTACAAAAATCGACCCAGTTAGACCTCTCAAACGCCAGGGCTGACCGGCACCCCTCATATCCAGTCCAAATATGGGGCGGATATGGGACGTCCGGGCACGCCCGCCACGTCGGCCTGACGGCATGGCCCCACACGGACTCGCGTGGAAACCTGACGGTCCGACGGACGCCTCGACCGTGGCCGGGATGTGAATGTCACGTGGCGCCGCTCCGGCTCCCCGCCCGAGGCCATAGCTGGCTATTTAAACCGGCCGACGTCCCCCATCCCTAGCACATCCACCTCCTCCCTTTCGTTGTTGCCATCCGAGCCCCTCCACCTCCTCTCCCCCGCTCTTCGGTCTCAGTATGGTCCGTCATAGGATCACCACCTACGCTCAGCTGGCGCCGGAGCGTTGGATGCAGATCGAAGCGGAGATCCAGGGGTGGCGCACCGCCCGCATCGCTGCAGGTCTCCCTCCGGACTCGTCGAAAACGGAGAAGGAGGAGGTGCAGCCGGAGGAGGAGGTGCCGAAGGCCATGGGGGAGGACGGCCCGGAGATCCACGCTCCAGGCTTAAACACGACGGTGGCGTAGGCGGAGTTCGTCGTCGTCCAAGTCGAGGAGATGGCAGAGCAGCAGGCCATCATGGATTCCATCTGGGATGAGGCCGAGGTGGAGGCCAACCGTCGGCTCATCCGGCAAAGGCAGTCCGAGGCCGACGCCCTCTACGCCGAGCTCGATGCTAACATAGCGGTGGAGGAAGCCGCAGCGGAGCAGCCGATGGCGCCGGAGGAGGCGGAGCTGTAGCAGCCGCACATCTATTCATCGGAGGGCACGGAGATCATCGATATCTCCGACAAAGAGTACGTAGTTTCTATGTAGTACGTAGGTTCATATGTTGCATGTATTTTTTAAGGATTTGAGGAATCAATATGAAATTTCCGGATGCAATAGTCTGTTTTTGAGGCGTGCCCGGTCAATGCATGCGGACGCGTGTGAACAAGTCCGTTGACGTTTGAGGGACCGGATTTACAAGTTGCAACTGTAGATGCTTTTAGAGTAGCCAAAGGCAAAGGTATTTCCCTGCTGCAAGAGGATATGATCGTGGGAAATTCTTCTTCTTCTATTTATATTTTTTCTTTTTTCTTCACAAAATCTATTTGCTGTTCTTGTTCATCATCCCCAGTTATATACTAATTTACAGTAGCCAAAGGCTAAAGGCTCTATGCATGTCATTCTGGAAACATTGATATCATTGAAAGACCCCGGCAAACAAAACAAGCAATGCCAAATTCATAGATCCTGTGAAGCCACGGCTTCAAGCACGATGATGGGTTTACGTTTGTACCCGGTGTATTGCCCTGTCCAAACAACCCAGCAATTCTTCCACCTTCAATGCATGCAATCAATACTACCTAGCAATGTCTGGCCATCCCCTTGCTTCGTTCATTGCCATGAGCTTCTTCATGTCTTATTCATTTGGAGCTCCTTCATGTCTTATTCATTCGAAGCTCGAAGATACTCCAGGCCAAAAACCTGAATTATTGTCTTGGCAAAGACACCTACACTTTCGATGGTGGTATCTTCGCCAATGCGAAGATACTCATCGGCTTAGTCGGTCGGAACACCATATGCTATCACCCTCATCACCACTGAATTATTTTGATATGCACCAAAACCTATCAAACCGGCAGCATTCCTACGTAGGGTGAAGAAACGACAATTTTGCTCGCAAGCCTTGACGATGCGGACAAATAGCAACCTACGCTTTCGGTATCACCTACAGAAGAGGTGAGTCAGATATGTCGGTACCTCTACGAAGTAATCCTTCATGAGCATTTTGTCGCCCAAAGCTCGGTTGCGGGGAATGCGTAGCCGGCTGACCGTCGATCCATGGCGTTTTTTAGTCGGCCCCTCCTCAAACCATCGACGAGATGCAACAACAGTAATCGTCAAGAATGAAGTTTTCTATGTTCGAATCATTGAACGAAGACGACGAGGACAAGCTCCAATCCATCTGCAATTGTGACAAAATCCGGCATGAGTTTGACTAGAACATACAATATCGGTAAAATCAAGCACGAACTAGCCGGCCGAACATACCTTACATGTTGGCCGTAGCTCCCCTGCGCGTCGCCCCTTTCTTCTCCATGCCGTCCGAAGCTCCCTCATGTCGTCGCTTTCTTCTTGCGCCCACTCGAAGTGGCGCCACATCTTCCTTCCCCCGCCGGCCGAAGCAGCATCGCATCGTCCTCTTCCCGCGCTCACAATCATTGGAACCTATCGAATCCGAAAGCTACGAGCCCGCGCGTCGAGCTGGGGGGGGGGGGGGTCCATGGCGGCGACGGCGGTCGCGACCCGCGGACACAAACGGTCACCTCGCCATCGACATTAGGTGGAATGGGTGCAATGGAGGGGGCGGAGCTTTCTAGCGGCCTGGGGCAACCAGGTGCAGCACCTAGCGGCAGGTATGTGCGACCATCTAGCTGCATGAAGCAAAGGAAAATTAAGTTCTACTCCCACGGTTCCATATTAGTTGACACTCAAATGAATGTATCTAGCCATATGTCAGTGCATGATACATCCATTTAAGCATCAACTAATATGGAACGGAGGAAGTATTATGCAAGAAAATTGAACATGTAATTAATAAGCCAAATAGTATTCAAACTAGAAAGCGATGTGTTTATTACAATCACAATGTCATCTAAAATGAACCTCTGCACAAATACTAACATCTTGGCAAGTAAACAGTTGAACCCTTTTACTTTTGGATGTGCTCTTGTTTTATCAATTTTATGGGATTGGTGACTATATTTTTTTTTAAATGACTATATGATCCTTAATTCGAAAACAAAGAGCTTCAGATATAAGACAGAACAAAACAGCTTCTGGTTACAAATCTGCAACAACAACAAAATGGGATCATAACCTTGTATAAAAATACTTGAGACCAAACTTCAAAACATTCATAAGGTCACTACCTTAGCAGCCACTACTACGTCAGAAATCATCACTACAAACTACAGCCACAAATATATTTTTAAACCCAACAAGACCAATAATGCCTTTTGAGAATATATAATAAAAATATAAAAGCATGGCAAATTCCTTGTACGTCTCTTTGTAATCAATATGCAAATCCCTTGACTTTCTTCTCCCAAATTATCCAGTAACAGACTTGAACATGAAAAGATCCTTCAGGATAGCAAGGCAGGTCTGGTTAAGTAGGGACAACAGCCTTCTTAAGAGCAAATACAATAAAGGTGAGTCACCTGACTATAAAAAATAAAATAATATATTTTTGTTAAGTTGGAGGAAAGAGAAAAGAAGAGAGAAGGTAAGTGGGCTCTTAGTTAAGAGCCGGCCCTAACACGTGCTTGTAGACACTTTGTAAGAGTGAAAGGTGGACTCTATAGTAAAAAAAATAGTACACTTTTGTAATCAACTATTATACATATTAGTTATAAAATGAGCTCTAGATGACATGACAATGCCTTATAGCCAGCAGCTGGCTATAATATTAACCATGCTCTAAGCCCATGGCAGGGGTGCTGCTCTATATGGTAGTCACGGAGCTCGTGTCTATACGGCTGCACAACTTATCTTCAGATCAGCCTGAGTCTCTCCAAACGATAGCTGTCTGTGTAGATGTTAATCATGTTGCTCATGTAGGATTAGGAAAGAAAGCCAAACCGAGTCCTAGTAGTATTAGGATTCCTAGTCCTAGTCTATTTCCATAGTCCCTTGTGGACGTGTATAAAAGACACCCTAGGGGTGTTGATTGTAACACCAGAAAAAAGAAAAGCAATACAAAGCAAAGGCTCGACACGGGCCTTTAGCCATCAAATCTATCGATCAGTTTTATTCGTATCGCTAGTTACGCAAGTTCCGTCAAGTAGCCGGCCGAAGCAAGAATCGTGTAGGCACGCCTGTACAGCTGCATACGCACGTTCAAAAGCCAACAATTGGTATCTAGAGCCTCGACGATCTACGATCTACGATGACGGACAGCGACGCTGAGTCGGTCAAGTCCGGCGAAGACAGTGCCACCACCTTTTGCTTCTGAGAATTCCAGCTAATCGGATTCGGGCCAAGGTAGAAAACCATGCCCGTTGTGCTCTTTCGGACATCAACATCACCTGCCATGTCACTATCTGAATATCCACGAAGGATCAATCCTTCCTTTCCCTTTCTGTACGTGCAGCCAAGATTAATTGTGACTTTCACATAGCGTAGAATTTGATTGACCGCGCTCATGTGTTCGGTTGTCGGATTCTCCATGAAACGACTCACGATCCCGACTGAATAAGCCAAGTCAGGTCGGGTATGCACCAAGTATCTTAGGCTACCCACAACGCTTCGATACATTGTGGTGTCCACCGGCGGATTTGAGCTACGCTTGCTCAACTTGTGACGTTGGTCCATTGGAACTTGTGTCGCGTAGCAATCTGACATGCCACACTTGTCCAATAACTTGACCGCGTAAGCCGATTGACATAGGGAAATCTCCCCGGAGCTTTGCTTCACTTCGATGCCCAAGTAATAGCTGAGTAATCCCAGATCACTCATGCTAAACTTGTTCTTCATTTGCGCCTTGAAACGTTCAATTTCTTGTACGCTATCTCCGGTGATAATCAGATCGTCGACATAAACTCCAACTAGCAGGTTTGAGCCTTTGGAGTTCTTTGTATAGACTGCGTGCTCGAGGGGACATCTCTTGAACCCGAGCGAGACCAGACTTCGGTCTAACTTTGAGTTCCAAGCTCTTGGCGCTTGCTTCAACCCGTAAAGTGCCTTCTTGAGCTTGTAAACTTTCCCTTCTTCGCCTTTCTTCTCGTAGCCGAGGGGTTGTTCCACGTACACTTCTTCTGTGAGATCGCCGTTGAGGAAAGCGGATTTAACATCCATATGATGAACCTTCCAATCCTCTTGTGCTGCCAAAGCTAGGAGCACTCTCACCGTCTCGATTCGAGCAACCGGTGCAAACACCTCATCATAGTCAATTCCTTGACGTGGAACGTAGCCCTTTGCAACGAGTCTTGCCTTGTACTTCACAATGGCACCCTCCGTGTCCTTCTTTAACTTGTAAACCCACTTCAAACCTATCGTCTTTTGGTTTGGAGGTCGGGTTACCAAAGTCCACGTGCCATTGCTCTCAATTGCCTTCATCTCCTCATCCATGGCGTGCGTCCAGCTAGGACTTTTTCTCGCCTCTACGAAGTTCGCCGGTTCCTCAACTCCGAACAGACATAGTCCGGAGTACTCGAGCGTAACTGGCTTTGTGTACTTGTAGACTTTCTTGAGGGTCTTGTAGCGACGAGGCCCTGAGGAGTCCGTTGTGGCTTGCGAAGGAGGCGACACAAATTGTGTCGGTGTTGATGCACTTGAGGAAGACGGCTGAGACCTTGGTGTGTCATCGACATCCGTGTCGTCGGCGTAGTCGTCGTGACCGTGACCATCATCTTGATTGTCGTCGTCACTATGCGCCTCGTTGTCGATGTTGTCGTCGAGATCTCCGCCTGTGTCGTGCGCGGCGTTGTCGCTATCTCCTTGCGGCCTATGCGCGTCGTCGTCGGTGTCGGCACCATGATGATCACTACCATTGTGGTCACCTTGGTTGGGTGTCTTGCCAATCACCTGCACATCCTCCCCTGCATCATCATCAGTTGGAAATTTAACTGCAAATATGTTACTGTTTGGAGCATCGTTGGCTGCGGCGCTCCAATTCCACGCTTGGTTTTCTTCAAACACGACGTCGCGTGAAATCCGTAGACGCTTGGTTTTTGGATCGTAGAAACGGTATGCCTTGGTGCCAGAACTGCTCTCGTATCCGATGAACACCATCTTGGTGCTACGATCGGCAAGCTTTGAGAGATGTGGCTCCGCCGTCTTCACATGTGCCACGCACCCGAACGTCCGTAGATGAGACACATTCGGCTTACGTCCGTAAATTGCTTCATACGGAGTCTTGCCGATCACTGCCTTCGTTGAAGCCCGGTTGAGAAGATAGACCACCGTCGAGACAGCTTCTCCCCAAAAAGTCCCTGGCAGGTTCTTGCTCTTGAGTAAACTCCTTGCCATGTCAACAACGGTTCGATTGCGCCTTTCAACGACCCCATTCTGCTGCGGCGTGTAAGGTGCCGTGAGGAACCTCTTTATGCCAATCTTCTCGCAGTAGTCGTTGAACTCATTCGACGTAAACTCTCCGCCGTGATCTGTCCGTAGAGCGCGAACCTTCAGCTTGTGTTCCATCTCTGTTGCAGCCTTCAATTTCTTGAACGCTTCAAACGCCTCATCTTTAGATCGTAGGAGAATGACCCACATATATCTCGAGTAGTCGTCTACCACAAGGAAGAAATACTTCTTTCCAGCGTGAGTTGCCGGGGTGATAGGGCCACATAGATCACCATGGAGCAGCTCGAGTGCATCACTTGCACGATAGGTAGACTGAGCAGGGAATGGCCTGCGGTGCTGTTTTCCAACCAAGCACCCGTCACATACTCGATCAACATGGTCGATAACTGGCATCCCGGATACCATCTGCATCTTTGACATCTTCTTCAAGGCGTAGAAGTTAACGTGTCCAAATCTAGCATGCCATAACCACGAATCATCATCACTCTTGGCAAGCCAACACTCCGGTTGAGATTGATGAAGGTTGAGGATATAGAGCCTATTCCGTGTGCGATTAACACGAGCTAGCACGTTTCGGAGGTTGTCGAAGATCGTCATCACTCCGCTCTCTATATTCACCTTGCATCCATTCTCGTCAAGCTTCCCAATAGAGATGATGTTGTTGCGCAGCCGTGGGATGTAGTACACTCCGGTGAGTATGCGATGTTCGCCTGTGAGACCCTCAAAGAGGACAGATCCTTGCCCGCAAATCTCCACAGCTGAACCATCACCGAACTTGACCGAGCCTTCAACATCGTATTCCAGCTCGAGGAATTTCTCCTTGCACCCCGTCATGTGGTTACTGGCACCCGTGTCGAGATACCACGACACGTTCTGATCACCGGATAACTTTGGTGTCACTTTTTCCTCATGAAGTAGCACCTTCCGGCTTGGTTTTACAACCACCGTTTCAGCGAGATCACAAACTTCGGCCATCAGAAGACCTGGACCTTCGTCTTCCTGCTTTGCCAAATTTGCCTTGATCTCCCGCTTGTTAGGCTTTGGACAATCCTTCACAAAGTGACCCATCTTATTGCAGTTATAGCACTTGACCTCGGACAAGTCCAAGTTCCGTGGTTTCTGCTCTTTAGATTGGCCCGCCTTACCACGACCTTGTGGTTTGCCTTTTCCTTTGCCTTTTCCGGTTTGTCCATCGTCCTTCGTGTTGCTTGAGCCTTCGCCACCGTCACGCCTTCCTTTGCTACTTGGGGCCTCCCAATCTGCGCGCGAGTACATGAGTTGGTCACTACCTCCTCCTTTGCCTTTTCGACAGCCACGAGCATTCTCTTCCCACGTCCGCAGGCGTCCGATCGCCTCCGTTATGGTCATGTCGTCGATGTCGTAAAGCTGCTCGAGCGTGCCGATGATGTACGTGAATTTACCAGTCACTGAACTGAAAAACTTCTCCACGATCTCGGTCTCCTCGAGCTTTGAACCAAGCGCGCGGATCTCTCCCACCAGAGTAGTAAGACGCATGGCATAGTCGTTCACCGATTCAGTTTCCTCCATCTGCAACTTGTGAAATTGGCGCTTCAGCACTTGTGCCCAAGCCTTGGTGACGCGATCTTCTCCGATCCTCATCTCCTTGAGTGCGTTCCACGCCTCTCTTGCCGTCTCGAACTCCGCCAATGTCATCAGCACGGAATCCGGCACAGACTGGGCTATGGCGGCCATGGCACCTTCGTCGGACTCGTCATCGACGTTGTCGTCCGTGATTGCCTGCCACACTCGAAGGGTTCGGAGAATAATCTTCATCTTCACCGCCCACACGCCGTAGTTGGCGTCGGTGAGCATCGGGTACTGGATGGGGATGTTGCGATGCGCCTGGACGTTAGCGCCGCTCGTTCCTCCACCACTGGTTGCTGACTTGACGCCCTTCTTCACCTTGTCGCTGTTCTTGTTCGCCTTGGCACCGCCGCTGCCGGACTTGACCGACTCAGCGTCGCTGTCCGTCATCGTAGATCGTAGATCGTCGAGGCTCTGATACCAAATGTTGGCTTTTAAACGTGCGTATGCAGCTGTACAGGCGTGCCTACGCGATTCTTGCTTCGGCCGGCTACTTGACGGAACTTGCGTAACTAGCGACACGAATAAAACTGATCGATAGATTTGATAGCTGTACAGCTGCATACGCACGTTCAAAAGCCAACAGTCTGCTGTGCAAATGCTAAGCCATGACATACTCATCTACTTGATTCGTATCAGGCATTACATCATCAGTGTATTGCATTTTTGGTGGTGATCTCCTTCATCAAACCAAAGAACTCGGCTCAAAAAACTGGAGAACGCACTGCGAGCACCGACAAGGAATTCAACATCGATCCACACCTTCTTTGCTTGACAGGAGATCCCCGAAGTGCTGGTGCAAGTCAAGACGGTGGGACCACAATTAATGGATGGTGTTTCTTGCGCCTGGAACTCGCTCATGATTGTTGTAACATTGAACTTGACAGCGAAGGAACCGTCCTTGAGATGCTCTGATTTCTCCTGTTCCTCCCTCTTGATGAACTTCTCATATCCAAAAGTTCCAAGTACCGCGTAGTTGTTCGTCATGGTACTCCGGGTATAGAGCGGCACCGGCTTCCCATGTTGGCCGAGTAAGATGAACTTGGCTTGGACTGTACGTGGCAGAAAAGGAAGCCATCCATCTTCGATAAGAAACCATGAGATATACTGCACACTGTGATCGTGGCCAAGGTCTTTCCCTGCTGCAAAAGCATGTGATCGTGGGCAAATTTGTGTACGATGTCATCAATGTCTAGACTGAAAAACACCAAAAACTGGCAACAACAAATTTAGCAAGTAACCCTTTCGACTTGCTACTTATTTTCTTCATCATTGTCTGCCCATTCTTCAGTTTTGGCTGCAGGTCCGACCTGCTCTTCATTCAGATGTGACCAGCGGCAACTGGACTTGACGTCTTTGGGACGGCCACCCTTTTTGTAAACTCTGCTCTAACATTCTTATCTCCGCATATAATTCAGCTTTTCCGCAACGAATTTCATTGTTGCAATGATGACTTTGATGCTTTGGTCCAATTGCAGCTCCAACACCTCTGGTAGATCCCTGGACCCGGGAACTATGTTTGCCAATCTTGCCTCTCCTGTTCAAGTTGGCATGTGCAGTTAGTGTAGATTTCTATTTCCTTTTAAGAAACTCTGTTTCTGCGTTTCCAAAAATATATAATGGCTGATGCTGGCTTTTGTCCTCCATAGTTCCCTCAAGAGGAAAAAAAAACATGCTGTTGAATTTGGCACAATTCCATGAAAAACAAATTTGGCACAAGAGATGAATCATCCGCAAAGTTGATGCTCTAGCTCAAAATTTACAGTTGAGGGAAGCGAGTAATGCGGTTATTCCAGCTAGTAAAAACTCAGGACCTGGTGATGAGATTACAAGCACACCAGAGAAGAGACGAACATGAAGGCACAAATAGCCCTGGTACAAGAACCACATGCTACATGAGGAACACAAAATTGCTACAGTGCAATAATTCATAATGTGCAATTACTATACAAAGTGTGTCATTGTTAAATGCTGTCATTCACACATTTAAAGACGTTTACATGGTCGTCGTAACAGCATAAGGTATGTTCATACCAATGATTCGAGCAACCAATGAGTAAAGTGACAACAGACAGTCCCAGAACTAAGAAAAAGATCCAGCTGCACGAAGCAAAAGGAAATTAAGTTCTATTCTACCAGAAGGTTGAGCATGTAATGAGCCAATTAATATTCAAACTACAAAGCGGTGTGTTTATTACCATCACAAGGTAATTGAAAATGAACTTCTGCACAAGTAGTGACATCTTGGCAAGTAAACAGCCGAACCCTTTTACTTTTGGGTGTACACTTAATTATCAATATAATGAAATTTTCAACTATTTGATACTTAATCCGAAAACAAGAACTTCAGATATAAGACAGTACAAAACAGCTTCTGGTTACAAATCTGCAACAAAAACAAAACGACATCATATGCTTGTATAAGAATGCTTGAGACCAAACTTCAAAACATTCATAAGATCACTACCTTAGCAACCACTACCATGTCTGAAATCATCACTACAAAGTACAAACTGCAGACATAAATACAATTGAAAACCTGACAAGACCAATGCTTTTTCACTGGATCCCAACCCAGCATTTCAACAAGTCATGGTCTATCTGAACCTGCTAAATAAGAAGTGCCCTATACTGAACAAGGGTTGCATGAACTCAGGAAGCAGCGCAATGCTCGCAGCAATTGTGACACAATGTAAAGGGCAACTTGAAAAGCTTTCAAGTTCTCAACTAACTGTTCACTAATTAGCACATACATCGCATAGCTTGTCGAACCACCAACATCACATCCTTGTGAGACCAAGACTACACATAAGAAGAACTAATACTAGTATTAGATAGAAATTCAGGGACTTTAGTCAGTTTCTGGACGGATGATTGCAAATGACGACATGCATGACAGAAACCTCATGTTCATGGCCTAGATTTTCTTTTCCCAAGTAGACTAGGAGAAACCTGGGACTTGAGGAGATCCTTAATAACACGGGGGCAGTTCTTGGTTAACAACTCGAAACCTTCAGACTCGATGGCTGCATCTAGATTGTTCGGCGAGCTGAGGAACACCAAACATGCCACCTTAAGCTCATGGTACTGGTGCTGCTCGGCCAGTACCAAGATAGTCGCCACAGAGCTTGTATCGATACGATTGCACAGCTTATCTTCACAAATAAGCTTCAGCCTCTCCAGATCATACTTATCTGCCGCAACAAGCAGATGCTGAGCCATGACATATTCTTCTTCTTGCTTCATATCCGGCAATGCATCCGTGTACATGAAAGTAAGCAGAGCATTGAACACCGGTGCCTCCATATCATCTATGCGTATTGTCTCAGTGGTGATTCCCTCCTTCATCTGGCCAAACAACTCTGCTTTGAAGACCGGAGACCGTACCGCAAGCACTAATCGGTGCGCCAAGAATGTCTCCCCGCCGACTTGGAATTCCACATCGACATCCGCCTTGCTCGACAGAAGAACCCCTAAGTGCCGATGCAAGTCCGACGGTGGTACCAGGATAGATGGCGTCTCCTGCGCATGGAACTCGCTCATGATAGTGACATCGACCTTGGCCGTGAAGGAATCATCCTTGAGATGCCCGGATTCCTCCAATTCAACCCTTCTCATAAATCTGCCGAACCCGTTACCTTTATGCACAGAAAATTCCCTGGTGTCGGAAGTGAAGGTATACGATAGTACCGGCTTCTCATGTTGGTCAAGTAAGCTGAACATGAATTTTGCCTTCACGGTCTCGGCCTCGTCTGTGACTTTATCATTCAAGCAGAGAAAAAGGCCTATATAATCACTTAACTCAGACCTAAACCCGTTGGGATAGTAACGTACAATCCATGTGCAGCATCCCACCCGGAACGAGCAAGAGTCGATCCATTCGCCACTGGGGACCTCCTTGGTTCCCGAGTAGCCGACGATCTTCAACAAGTGGTAGCCGCTCACAACCCCGGATATGATGGAGGATGGGGAGGCCGTCGCGGCCGACATGCGAGGAGGTCGGATGGTGTGATGTGGTGGGTTAGGGTTTTGGGTGGCTCGGGAGGAGAGGGGAGGGGATGGCGGCTAGGGTTTGAGATGGTGTATGGTGAAGCCAAGGGAAAGACTATACTCGGAAAGCAAATGGATTCTTCTACTGGTCTGTTTGTGGCCCAATCATGGAATGGAGATCCATGGACTCCTAACATTACTTATTGGGACGCGTCTCGCGAGCGCACATTGTCCTACCAGCGTTTCCGAACGGTCGGTCAAAATAGGAAAGCACCTGGCCCACCTCGTCCATAAAAAAGAAGTACGCCACCCACGCTACAAGTCACGCACCTTCCATCAATCACGCGGTCCCCAGCGCGGGAAGCTGACCTTGAGGATCACGTGCACCTCCCCGAATTCTTCCTTCCTGCAACTGACCCAGGACCCTCCCCTCCACCCCAACTTCCATCTTCTTCCCCACGAAAGAAACTCCCATCGCCAAGCCTCCCATGGCGGCTGAAACGAGCTGAGATTCATGCCAATTGAAAGGAGAAAAAGAGAGAGAAAAAAAGAGTAGGACGACATACCAGGAAACACCAGAAGTAAGGAAAGGTGAGAACTCATTGAATTTCTTCCTCTTTCAATTCCCCTTCACCTCCCCTCCTGTGATAAAAAGAAATAGACAAGAAACACATGATTTGTTTCTCGGTTAAAGTGCAAGGAACTTGCAATAGGGTCCTACTTCTTTTTTTGTGGAACGCGTTTGAAGGCGGATTCCTTTAAGAAAAGAGGCCTTGTGGTACCTCAAATATCCCTTGTAAAAACAACTTTCTTACTTTTATTCCTCAGCTCGCTTACAAAAACTACATATTTTTTGTAGATATGGACCTGGGGTTCTCGCTTCTGCGCAAGCTATTTCCGAACCTGCCAGCCTTCGGGGAGATGGGTTGGGTCATACGCGGGACCTACCCCGAGGAAGGAGGCTTGAGGCGCGCTAAATACAATTGTTTTATCAAAAAGGGGTGGAGAAGGCATTGCAATTTCCTGCTTTTATGATTGCTTCGATTCCTCTGATTCTTCTTCCGTCAGGAATTACCAATCCTTTATTGGATATGTCATCCTCTGTTTAGTAGATGTATGGTATGGTATGGTTACTAGGTAGTGTTGCTCGATACTCGAGCTTGCACCAGTATTAGCTGGCTATTCCACTATTGCCAACAGAATTCTGGCTATTGGCTTTCCAGCTTTCACCTCTCTCCAGCTTCTGGAACTGCTTAAGCGCTTAACTTCTATTAAAGTGTGGTATACATTGGATGGAATTAGAGTGGGCGTGGCTACCTCCATCGGGCAAGAATAAGAGTCGTATTTAGTTTTGTACCACCGAATAAGATAGCGAAAAAACAGATCAAGAATGGAACCTGTGGACCCTCCGACAATACGAGCCATTGTTCGCTTGGTTGCTCAACCCCTATCTCCCAGGCTACGACCCATCGCATTGCCTTCGATGAGTCTATATCGTATGGGTGTTCAAGTCTTTTGAAAAACCAGCCCATTCTAGTCTATCTGTCCCACTACCTTCAGCTTCTTAATTGGAAGTGCAAGGTGGACCCATACACAACCACCAGATCCTTTAGGTTTGTTCGGTCTATCGACAACTGATAGACACACGCCTTTGACACTTCCTCCAGGTGGAGTTGATTAACACTCTCATGGTTGGTCGATGGAAATAGCAAGACGAGACAGACATGATAATCTGATAAATATATGTGGTGATCCCTTAAGCAATATCTAAGAATTCAATGTGTCCAAGATTCAATTGATTGGTTGAAGCCAAGGTCTCGAGCTAAAATGACATGATTCGAAGCCACTTCTGACTTGGATTGATGAAACGAGAAGATTATTGGATTTGATTGTTGGTATTTCACTAGTGGAGCATCTCAGCCCGAGCCTTGAAGTTGAACATCCGGGGATATCTAAATATTGAACCAGTGATTCAAAAGAATGGCAAGTCAGCGGTTATGTGTTGACTTCAGAAACAAGAATCTTGCCACTCCAAAGGACGAGTATCCAATGCCGATAGCTGACCTACTCGTAGATTCGACAGCTTGTATTGAGCCTCTTGGATGCTCACTCAGGATATAATCAGGTGCCAATCGCCGAAGAAGATATTAACAAGAATTTAGATGCCCTGGTCCAGTTGGTGCCTATGATTTGTCGATCAATTCCTCGGATCAAGGGGCGCACCTATGATGTATAATCTTCACTACTAGTCAATCCAGGGAAATATTCCTTCTGGCCTTTTATAGATGGATACCTTTTTCTTAGAAAAAATCCCCTTTCAGGTTTAATGATCAAGCCGGAGGAAGCGAGGAAACAGAGCTAAAGGAATTTCATTGTAAAGAAAATGACTCATAAGGAGGTCAGTCATAAAATCCTTAAACACTAGATCGTGACTATATACCCGGATCTCATTCCTTGAAAGATCCCAGGTCGCTTTGCTTAATCAAAGATAAGAAATATCATAGTTGCTTACGAATGCCATCCAACGAGGTAGAACCACCTTCTAATCCTTATGGAGTTTAAGAACAATGTCCACTTGGATTTTCTATACTAGTTAGCCGTAGAAAAAGACGAAAGCGAGCCAAAACATGTAAATAAAAAAAGGAACATCCACTGCTGAAATACACTTGCATCGCCGTTAAACATGAACTCAAAAACGGCACTATAGCATTGGAACTATGGAATTTGAATGGATTGAGTACATCAAGATGAAGAAATTAACGTAATAAGCGATATTCTCAAAAGATTCGGTCATGCCAGAAACCTCAGTGTGCATGGCACTAAAAAAGGGTACAAAGAACCTAAGATGCAAGTGATGGCTGAATAGCCCGGGAAACACTAAATAAAGACAAGTGTCATCCGGACTTACTTGATTGATTGAATCGAGAGATGGAAATGCCATTGAGAGATTAGAAGGGATAGAGAAAACGTCAGATAGAGGTCGTGCTTCTGCTCAGTCCAAAAGAACAATCGGAGTGAGGGTAAGGTGGTTTATGTTAGGGCCCGAGAAAGCAACTTGACATGCCAATCCTAACAAGAATTCCACTCTTTTTGGTCATGTCAGAAACCACCTCTTGGAAAGCAGACCGAAAGCCAATCGTTTCAGAAGATGATGACCCTCTTGTGCTCTACTTCCTGCTAGTTGGTGGATGAAGAATAGGAGAGAGCTTGCTTGAGTAGAATATAACCCGCGAGAAGGATGTTGTGTAGCGCTTTATCATACAAAAGGAAAAGGCGTCACGACCGAAGATAAGGAAAGATCCCAGCTTTTCATTGCTCTGTTGTGCCACCCCTCCTTCCAGAGTCGGTTCTTATCCATAGATTTTTCAGCTAAAAGATACGGTATATATATCAATGAAATCTGGCGCCTTTGGTTCTTGGTACGACTCGTACTTGTTCACATTTATCGGTCTAGTTGGAAAAATTTCCCCTCAAAGATAAAGTTTTTCTTATATATTATGCTGCGCCTTTGCCCTTAACCTTCCTTTCTCTTCTATAAAAAGGTTGGACGTCAAATGTAACTGATGCTTATATTATAAATATGACAAGCAAGAAACCTACTATTGCCGTAAACAAAAAAACCCAAACATTAGTAACTAACAGAGCTTTCCTATTCTAACTATTTCCCTATAAACCATGATTGATATACCAATCAAAAAATACTTCTGAAACTAAACTATTCTATTGATTAATGGCCGTGCTTCTTCTTCTGTTTTTGTACGCAGAAGGATGTCTAGGAGGAACAGATCACTGAGGTTAAGGATGAGAAGGTGAAAAGTGAAGATATAGAATAGATGCCATGAACAAGTGTATCAATTCAAGCGTTAAGAGATACTATTGGGAAGATTGGGCATTGGGTTCATCTTGTTATTGACCATCCCTTTCCAACACATATCTTTTAGTATACGTCTTTTTTAGTTGCTTAAAGATTTCAGATATTGCTTTTTCTGTTATAGGAAGTGTTGCGTTCCCCTTTAGGGTGTTTGTAAGTGGCGTCACCCGATAGGGTGTGTGCCCGGAAGAGAGAAGAAGAACATGTTGCTTGCTATTTTTGGTTGAAGAGCTATTTTTTCCTATCGAACAAGAATTCCGAGGGATGTTTTTTGTTGTCGATTTGTAGCAATAGAAAGGTAATGGAAGTGATTGAAAAAGTTGGGTCATGAGAATGGAAGTTGGGTCATGTTGATACTAGATCCATGTCTTGATTATTCTACTTTTCCATTCCAATGCACAATACTATGCATTCCATTCCAAAGAGCGGTTTCGGTGGGTTGATACGATTTCCACTTTGACGGTCCTAAGTTGGCATTATTTTCAGATAACTTCCATCTCGCCATAGACGAAAAGTACCCAATTTCATGCCAAGAGACCACGTAAGGGTTGTACGACCCATCCATATGATAAAAAGACTCACAAGCCTAAGAGCAATTCCTTCCTTCCCTATCACTAATTAAGGACTGACTTGCTTCGAGAGAAAGGAAATCCGAATTCCATAGTCGTCTTCCTCACGAGCTGGAACAACTAAAGGTGTAGGCTGGAAATAGACTTTTCTCCGTTGGATTGTGCTCGAGAGAATGGAATAGTAACACGCGCTCCCGAGAGACGGCATTAGTTTATGGTTTGAAAGCACGAGTCACTCCATCCAGCTATACTTGCATTGATATAGACGATTTGAGCCTTTGAATTTACTTACTACAAAACAAGCTATGTTCTCCTATATATTTCCTTGGGCTCGCTTTACAAAAGGAAAACAAACTACTCCTCTTGATGTGGTCCGAGCGAAGTACTAATAGGCACAGAAACAACAGGAATATCTTTCATTCATTTCATCTGTATGGTATGACACGACCTCTTTTTGCTCCCCATTTCATTGGAACTGAGGCCTCTGTCTACCGGCCCGAAAGGAGAGTCTCATGCTTGTAAACTAGCATATATCTTGCACAGCATGAACATTCCTTCAGTCACAACGAGAAGCACTATCGGGATTCTGTGGCTCAAGTCTTTGAGCTTGATTGCACATAGGGTGAGAGAAATCTACCTTCTACTAAGGTGTACTGTATGTAGGGCCCTGCTAAGTCTTAAAGACCAACTTGAGGACTCAAGCCAGCCGCTGACTGACTTCTCGATGGCCCGATAAAAGCAATTAGAAAACAAATATAAGTAGTTCCACACACAGGGCTTTGTTTGAAAGACAGAGGTATGTTCACAAAGGTAGGCTAGGCGCAGCGCAATCCTTAGAAAGCGTACCTAAATTCAAAGCCCACTCTTTCCTTCAGCTTCCACCGTTGTCTTATGCGGCAAATAACCACCTAGGGAGTAGAAGTTTCTTATTGTTTTCGGTCTTTTTTCGCCTAGTTGTTTCTATTTTGATTGCATTCTATGTCAACAGTTTTTTTAGCTTTATCGATAACTATCTCCTCTTGATGGAAGAACATAAATCTCATTTGATTCGCTAGGAATAGGAAAAATTAACTCCAAAGTATCAAAGGAGACTTGGGTGGCGCCTTCTGAAGAGCCCTTCATTCTGCGACTCGGATAGGCTAGGATTCGTGTCTCAGCCGGAAGGGGTCGTAGGACTGACTCAGACAACGCATTAGAAGTACGATCTCTGATTCTATAAGCTTTGGCCTGCCTTCTTCCCTTATCTAATCTATTAGGTAATAAGAAAGTGGTGTTAATTGTCACGCTAAGGAGCTGACCAGTGACATTTCTGTCTCAATTGAAGTCAACCTTACTATACTCGCTTGTAGGAGATCATCGCTCAGAAGGGCGTTCTTTCGCTAGAAAAACAAGAGTTTGAAGATCACCCAACCCACGAAAAGGTCAGAACTCTCGATCTAGCCCCACTTTCTATAGCAATTTATCTATCTTTTTCTCGGTTAAAGTGCAAGGAACTTGCAATAGGGTCCTGCTTCTTTTTTTCTGGAATGCGTTTGAAGGCGGATTCCTTTAAGAAAAGAGGCCTTGTGGTACCTCAAATATCCCTTGTGAAAACAAGGCTTCGATAGGTAGGGTCTCAAAGAGGCCTCCCTCGTTCTTGCTCGTAAAATCAGTATCTCCTTTGGTTTTGCTTTTTTCGGCTTCCTAAATTTGAGGAAATCAAGTTGTTCGACCACAGATAGGATCGGTAACTCGGTAAAAGCCACCGTTTCTAGTGCTTTTTTGAGCAAGGAAATATTGGTTTTATTCGGAAAAGTTGTTTGGTGCAAAGCTAGGGTCAACATAAAGTTTCCGAGGTTAGGAGGAATTTCCCTGAATACCAAGATTGTATTTCCATGGTATGCATGTTTGGGTTCACATGACCCAGCCGGGGAGGCCTGATTTCATAGTCAAATGCGTGAAAAAACAGGGACTTTGGGTAGGCACGTACATGATCATACGTCTGGTCTCGTAAATCGGGCAAATAGGCTTCCTTTTTGAAGTGAAATAGCATTTTCCTTTGATCACTCATCAGTGAGTGAACAGTAGTTCATATAGGTCGGTCTATATAGTTGGTTTCTAATAATCTTGCAATACTATTCTGAACAAAACAAAGTCGATGAGGAGTGATCGAACACTTGAGGGAACGAACGAGGAAGACCGATCCTAAATAAAAAGAGTTTCCGACGTTAGGAGGAATTCCCTTTAATAGTAAAGCATGATTTCAAATGAACCTTTCGGTACCTTTGGAATGGGTACCTTGTTGATCGGTACCTCAGGAATCGGTACCTGGAATTAGCGCCCCCCGGAGACCGGACTCGACGGGGGTAAGATTCATAACAATTGTCCTTCCTCTGTTGTAAAGGGGTCACCCTTAGAGGTGGGCTCTCTTTACGCATCAGGCTTGTTATTGCATGTTTAACTCCCTTGCAATATCCTTATTGCTCAGTTGTTAAACAGAACAATCTAATTACCTATCCCTTCTATTCCCGGCCATCGTATGGACGAGGGCTCCTCTCCCTCTGCTCTGCTTCCCGGAAAGGTATAGACTTACTGAAATTTCGAATGAAATTTGCTTGGGCTTCCCTTATTCTCTCTTTTCAGTCCTTTTATTTCATTTCCTTCATCCTAAATGGAGAGGAATCTTGTTGAAGGAAAGGAACGGGGGTAGATCAATCCTCAGATCGTAGGAGAACAGTACCCCGAATCAGCTCCAGTCAGGAAAGCCAGGGCTCTGAGCTCTTATCCCTTCATGGGTAAGAGTGAAAGCCCGCAGTCCTGGGTTCTAGGCTGCTTCAGTAGAGTCAGCAGCCGTAAGCCCAGGATGTTAATGAGAGTGTTGGTGTGGCCCGTCGACCGAGGGATAATTAGTTGGTATGGCCCAGCGCATACTATTACCACTGGAATAGGAGAGTGATGGCGCGGCGCGTAGTAAGGACCCTAGCTAGTTTGGTGCGTGGCCAGGTGAGAGGTTGTATAATGAGAGCTGACACGAGTGGGGCGTTCAAGACTAAGGAAAGCAATCGTGGTACGATTCTATCAATGCTTTTAGTGTGCTAGAACCCGAGTTAGGGTAGGTCGGCGATAGATTGTACACAAAGACTACCTAAGCCAGTCCTAGCACTAAGAATTGATTGAGCAAAAGAAGTTTTGTAAGCAGGAGTAAGCGCATTCCCTTTTGAATCAATAAGGTATTGACTGGTTGTTTTCACCTTTCGAACGAAGGCCACTACTCTTTGGAAAAGGTCCACGAGTCGAATCAGTAAGATTTCATCAAGAAGATTTATCACCACAGTGGCGTGCTATTTCATTGTTTTGTTATCTAGACGGGCTAGAGAAGAGCTATCGCCATCATCAAACAAAGAAGCCAAGGACTGGTCAAAAGAGAGGAGGGACCACATTCTCGAAACCGCTCATGGAAAATGCCCCACCTCTATCAAATTGGTATTCATCTCGAAGGAAAATAAGAGAGTTTTGTTTTGCCACAATGAGTAAACAACAAGTTTGATTTTGAAAAAGCCCATTCCTTTTTGGGATAGTTTGCCAAGGAAAGTCGTACGAAGGCAAAGCGGACAACGGGAAAAGGTACCTTTAAAACTCGTTTCAGTACCAATACTCCCGCCTTCAAGGGCATATGAAGGAGCTCCTATTGCTTATGAAAGTACAGCAGAAATAAATTCTTTGGGTAGATGAGGTCACTGAAGGAGCTCCTATTGCTTATGAAAGTACAGCAGAAATAAATTCTTTGGGTAGATGAGGTCACTGATTAGCCCGCTGAGCTGCTCTGTCAAATCTGTTATGACAATTGTTTGGTAAGCAGGGATTCGAATCAAACAATAAATACCAACTCTAAGTGTGATGGATAGTACTTGGTGCCTAATTTCATGGTATCTTTCTTGGCGCCTACCACATCAGTCTTGCCCCTCCTTCTTTTGGGAGGAAATCAAATGAGTAAAGGATTGTGCCGACTCCCCTCAAGGAACCACTCACTACTCAACTTGAAACCACGGACCTACCTCCTGCTTTTGACTTTCTTCTTTGTCCCAATTCATATCGAGCATGTCTTTCTCCATCTATAGATGGAGAGAATATAGGATAGGGACTCTCAAAGCAAATAGGATTCTGTATCTAATACTAATAGGTACTGACCGCATTCAAGATTGACTTGACCTCTTATTTTGGATAGGCAGAAATGCTTACGCTCTAGGGGTTTAAAAGGCCCACTACAGATCTCCCCAGTGTGATTTGAGGTCTTTTTGTTCACACACTACAGGTGGGATATGTCCAAAAATCTTTCCTACTTATAAAGGTTTGAGTTTCTTTATCGTATCTCTTTCACACCATTCTATTTGCCGCTGCTCTTACCCAATCCTATACAAAGCGTGTCATTGCTGAGTGTTGTCATTCACCCATTTAAAGACGTGTCTCTACAGTGTAAGGTATGTTCATACCAAAGATTCCAGCAACCAATGAGTAAAGTGACAGGCAGACAGTCCCAGGACTAAGAATAGCTCTGGCTGCAACAAGCAAAGGGAAATTAAGCTTTGTTCTACCAGAATGTTTAAATGTAATGAGCCAACTAACTTGACGCATTCATCCAAATCAGACAAGCATGCGGAGATTCTTTACTAGACATGGATACCCATTAAGAATGTATTCATTACAATCACAAGGTTATCTAAAATGAATTTATGCACAAGTGCTGGCAACTGCCATCTTAGCATGTAAACAGCTGAACCTTTTTTACTTTCGGAAGTACTGTTGTTTTATCAATTTAATGAAAATGGGGACTATTTGATCCTTAATTTGAAAACAAAGAACTACAGATATAAGACAGAGCAATACAGCTGCTGGTTGCAAATCTGCAACAAAGAGAAAATGGGATCCTAATCTTGCATGAAAATACTTGAGGCCAAACTCCACAACCTTCATAAGATCACTACCTTAGCAGCCAGTACTATGTCAGAAATCATCACTACAAATCATTGCCGTACAAAAAATTGCAAGCCCGACACGGCCAATGATTTTTCACTGGATCCCAACCTAGCCCATATGGTTCTTGCTTTCCACATAGCTAGTCATCGCATCCTGGTGAGAACAGGACTACACATAAAACTACTAGTACCACTGTACTAGTATTAGATTGCATGCAGGCTAGTTAGTAAGTTTCTTGACGGATGGTTGCAAATGACATGCATGATTGAAACCTCATGTTCATGGCCTAGATTTTCTTTTCCCAAATAGACTAGGAGCAACCTGGGACTTGAGGAGATCCTTAATAACACCGGGGCAGCTCTTGGTTAAAAACTCGAAACCTTCAGAGTTCAGACTCAATGGCTGCATCCAGATTGTTGGGCGAGCTGAGGAACACCAAGCATGCCGCCTTAAGCTCATGGCAGTGGTGCTGCTCCGCCAAGGCCAAGATAGTCGCCACGGAGCTCGTATCGATGCAATTGCATAACTTATCTTCGCAGATCAGCTTCAGCCTCTCCAAAGCATACCTGTCTGTTGCAACAAGCAAATGCTGAGCCATGGCAGATTCCTCATGTTTATCCATAGCAGGCAGTGCATCCGTGTAAATAAAAGTAAGCAGAGCGTTGAACACTTGTGCCTTAATGTCATCTATGTGTATGGCCCCAGTAGTGGTTCCCTCCTTCATCGGCCCAAAGAGCTCTGCTTTGAAGACCGGAGACCGTGTCGCAAGGACCAATCGGTGCGCCGAGAATGTCTCCCCACCGACAACAAATTCAACATCAACGCCGGCCTTGCTCAATAGGAGATCCCCGAAATGCCGGTGAATGTCAGACGGTGGCACCAGGACGGACGGTTTCTTCTGCGCGTGGCACTGGTTCATGATAGTGACATCGACCTTGATAGTGAAGGAATCGTCTTTGAGATGCCCTGATTCCTCCAATTCTACCCTTTCCACAAATCTAGCAAATCCCTGACATTTAACCACGGAAAAGTCTATGGTGTTGCAGATCCGGGTATAAGACGACACTGGCTTCCCATGCTGATCGAGTAAGCTCAACTTGAATTTTGCATTCACAGCCTCGCCCTTGGCGACGGTAGCATCGAGTTTGAGAAACAAGGATATGAAATCGATGTGCTCCGGCATCCACCCATTGGGATAGTAACGAACATGCCATGTGCGGCCTCCCACCTGGAACGAGCAAGAGTTGACCCGCTTACCATTGGGGACCTCCTTGGTGCCCGAGTAGCCGACGATCTTCAGCAAGTGGTAGCCGCTCACGACCCCGGATATGATGGAGGATGCGGATCCGGGGGCGAGGCCGTCGCCGCCGACATGCGAGTAGGTCGGCATGATGTATAGCGTGGTCAGTTAGGACGGTCACTGACCGGGATCGGAGGGGCGGCGGCGGCTCGGGTGAGAGGAGAGGGGAGGGGATGGCGGCGAGGGTTTGGTTCCGCTGGTCGTAGCCCAATAGTTGGTGTCCGATGGAGATCTCCTAAGAGCAACTCTACCACACCCCCCAAAACATGGTTGACCCGTAAAAATTCCGACGAATATGCGGGCTCGGTTTAATTTTTGCCGGAACAGAACCCGCATACTCGTTCGGTCCGTAAAAAAAATTGCCGCGGCCTGCAAACAGCACGCCCCGACCGCTATATCTACGGTTCCGCGGCTCGTTTGCGGGTCGAAATCCTATCCCCCGCCGTCGTCGAGCCCCCACGATTCCCCACCCACGGAGCGCGAGCCGTCGGCGACCACCTCCCCCGCCACCGAGCCCCCGCGATTCCCCACCCCCGGAGCGCGAGCCGCCGACGACCACCTGCCCCGCCTCCAGCCGCCATGTGGGGCCGCATGTGGAGCTCCGGAAGCGGCTCCGACAGCAGATCCGACGAAGGAAGCAACCCGGAGCGCGAGCGATGCGTCCGCTCGGACGCCGCGAGGAAGCACGGGGCCCGAAGGTGGACCAACCGCGGCATGTCGCCGCCGACGAGCTTCCGGCGAAGCGAGACGGAGGAGTACGACCGACGACGCGCGTCCTTCTCCTCCGCGAGATGTTCGTACGCCGGGAGCTCCTCCTCCTCCTCCGGCGCGGGCCTTCTCCCCGTGAAGAGGGAGTGGTCAGAGGACGAGGAGGAGCCGGACGAGTTCGACTTCGTCCCCGTCAAGGAGGAGCCCGAGGAGCCTGCTTCGCTCGGCCGCCGCAGAGTCGTCGGGCCGGAAGACTACGTCGCCGACGTCGACGCCGTTGCGGCCGCCATCGCCGAGCGGAGCGTGCGCGAGGAGGCGGAGCGCCGACGTCACGTCGAGGAGCTCGAATACCTCGAGTGGCGGCAGGCGGCCGCCGCCAACCTCGCCGCCAAGGAGAAGTACGGGGAGTGGCGCCGCATCCGCAAGGAGCAGAAGGCGAAGTACATCGACCTCTGCAGCTCCGGAAAGGAGGATTGAGCGTCCTTCTCCTCCACGACGTCGTCTATTTGCCGCGACCTCGTCGCCGTCAGATCCGACCCCCTCTAGTACTAGTATTAACGTAGTATGTAGTATGAACTCTGTTTGTAGTGTGTTGATCATGATCTATGTTCTTCCGCGAAAGTGTTTTTTCAAATTATGCAGTTTTAGATACGGTTTCTGTTCGACCGCGCTAGTTTTCGACCCGCAAACGCGATCTTCGTGAAACCGCAAACGCGTTTTGCGGGTCAATTTTTTGCGGGGTCTGCTAGAGTTGTTGTAAGAGCATCTCCAATAGATGGTCCAAATGTAAAAGAACTAACTTTTAGACCGTCTGAGGCCAAAAACGCAGCTTCAACAGACGGTCCATATGTAAAAAAATTAGACTGCGGCCTCCTCGTGATGTAAAATGCAACACCTCACGGTGCAAATTTACATCACGAGATGCATCTGGTCCAAAACCAGCCGCCGCCCGCAAACGCCCAACCGCCACTTCATTTCCTTTCCCGCCCTCTCGCTCGCGACCTCCCGCCCGTCCGCCACCGCCCCGCCGCCCTGCCGCACGCCGACCGCATCAGATCCGGCCCCGCCCCGCCCCGCCGCTGTTTCCACGTCGTCCCGCCACCCGCCTGGCCCCGTGCGTCGCCGCCCCGTCTGCCCCGCCCCATCCGTCCGCCGCAACTCCGCCCGGCCCCGGCCCGCCTGCCGTAGCTCCGACCCGCCCCGTGCGTCGTCGCCCCGTCCGCCCCGCCCGGCTCCATCCGCCATCGCTCCGGCCGCACGCCGCCGCCGCTCCACCGCTCTCCGATGGCGTCGAAGAAGACGCCGAAGGGCAAGTCGGGCTTCTTCGGCGTGAGGCAAAAGCCCTCCGGTAACTGGGGAGTGGAGTTCTCCGATGCTGGGAGCCATTGGTGGATCGGCACGTACCCCTCCGCCCACGAGGCCGCGCGTGCCTACGACGTGGCGGTGTGGCATGCCGACAGGCCTGGGAGCACCTCAACTTCCCAGAGATTGAGAGTCGGGTGGAAGCGGAGATGCTTGTGCCGCGGGGCGTCAAGATGAAGGAGATCACGACGAAGAGGAAGACGATGAAGAAGCCGTCGGTTGTCGTCAATGCCGGCGAGACCGACGAGGAGGCGATGGCGAGGTTTGCTCGGGAGCATCCGGAGTACGTCCAGGCCGAGCTGGAGCACTACTAGAAGCGTGAGGCGGAACAGAAGAAGAAGAAGGACGAGGCCGGTCCCTCGACGGTGATCCCCATCGAGTCCTCTTTCGAGGAGGACTGGGCAGACTTCTCGGAGGAGGAGGGGTGCGACGACCCGGAGAAGGAGGAGTTCTCGGAGCAGTTTCGTAGCTCTGACGATGAGGAGTAGTTTATCTAGTAGTTTGAAGTAGTAGTTGAAATTCATGTATGAAATTATGTTGAATTTGATGTTTGAACTATGTTGAATGGACTAGTAGTTTGTCGTTTTAAGAAATTTTACATCTTCATTTTGGACCATCTATTGGAGTTGCTCTTTTGGACCATCAATTTAGATCATCCGTTGGAGTTGAGCTTTTTTCGAAGCTCCAAAACGCATTTTTTGGCGGTCCAAAGTTTATATCTTCGGTTTAGGACCGCCAAATTTTAGACCATCTATTGAAGATGCTCTAAACATTATACAACATTATATTGTTTTATTTACGGCGGCTGCTACAGATCAGTCGGATGATTTCTAGAGAAGTTATCCGTTTGTTTAACCGTCCGATCAGCTAGTTGAAGTCGTTGGATCATAATAGGTAGCAGCGAGCACAAGAACTGCAACGCAACAACATTGCAGCCCTGCGCGGAACTTCAACGCAGCACTCACGGTGTCCAATAAGCTCCATTGAAACCCGACGAAGCCCTAACACAACATAGCAGCCCTGACGGAGCTTCAATGCAGCACCGACGTTCCGACGAAGCTCCACTGCAACTCCGCCCGAGCTCCATTGCAGCTTCGACGAAGCTCCCGACAGCTCCGTCAAAGCTCCGTTGAAACTCCGGCCGAGCTCCAACGCAACATTGACGCTCCGATACAACTCCACTGTAACTCCGGACAAGCTCCATTGCATCTCCGATGGTAGCGTCTGCTTCACGACAGTGTCGCCATCTTCCACTTGTCGCGTCGCGGTGAGCACCCCCCCTCCGCTTCATTGCAGCGTCACCGACAGCAGCAAGGAGATGGAGACGTTCCAATGCCACGGGACACGCTGCATCGGCGTGCTCTACTATCGCGCCATCGAATATGCTGCATCAGCGCACTCTACTAACAACGGGAGCTCCCTCTAGCACCGCCGCGCTCACAAACACCGGCTGCTGCAAGCCAACACAGAGCAGGTTAATACAGATGCTGCAGTTCGCCGACGCAGGGAGCTGCAGGTTGAATCAGGTTTGCTACAAATTGTCGGCCGCTGGAACATTACAAGCCGCCCACAGCTGCTCCGACGAGGGCTGATAGCATGCAAAAGATGGTTAGCTGTGTGGCAGAACTAGAAAATGGAAGAGGAATAGCGATCTCACTGGATAGAAGAGAAGGAATGAGCGGCTCGCGTTGACGCTAAGGATAAGGATAAGGGAAGCAGCGACGCGGTGCGTGGCCCTAGGAGGACGCATGTCACGCGGGAAAGACGACTTATTTCCTTCAGATATCATCCAGTTGTTTTAAACATTTTCCTTTTGTTTCACATTTTTTCGGCCCGTTCTTGTCTTGTTTTTATCATTTTCGTTTTCGTTCTCCCTTTTTTCAAATGCATGAACATTTTCTCAATTTGTGAACTTTTAAAATTGGCTATTTTTTTATGAAATTTTGTTCATTTTAATTTTTTTCAAATTCATGAATTTTTATGTATTTTATATTATTTGAACTTTTCTCAATTCCAAAAACTATTTTGAAACTAACCAAAAAAAATCAGATTCGTGGAGAAATTTTGTAAACTTATTTTAAATAAAAAGGTCTTTCATTTCTTTTTTCATTTAATTTTTATGAACTGTGTTTTTATGTTCTTTCTTTATTCTTTATGAAAATGCTTGAACTATTTCAAATTTTGACAACTTTTAAAATGTATGAACTTTCTTCAAATTCATGAAGTGTTTTTTGAACTTGTAAACATTTTTTTTGTGAATTTGTGATCTTTTTTTTCATGAAATTGTATTAACTTTTTCGGAGGTGCTTAGAAAATCTGGTTCAGGATTTGTAGAAGCAGAACAGAACATGCTCTCTCTCTCTGCAGGGCCAGAGAGTTGTCGAGTTGAGGATTTGAATTCTGGAGAGTCGGCTGAGTACAATTTAAAATCTCAATGGTCGATGAAAATTTGGCATTCTGTAGAGAATGTTGTCTCCCAGCAACAACAATTTCGGAACGGAGGGAGTAATTCATAACTCCAGTTCCAAGGGTGGACCGCTAATATTACCCAGATTTGATTACAAACCAAGCAGGTTCAATATGGTTCATCGCATCAATCCAACATACTGAAGGAAACAGAGTAGTACGGTTGGTAAGAACAATCTCACAACTATAAGACCATCTCAACTAATTTCCACCACAACCATCAGCCCACGTCAAGTTAGCCATCCTCTTCCACTTCTCTCCCTTCTCTGGTTTGGCCGGCTGCACAAGTTGATACCATTAGCATGTCAACAAGTTGTGGGAAAGCACAGAAAAACTACAAACGTTTTGATAGTTGTGCTGAGGGAGAAAATTTGCATATGGCATTAATAAAGTGTCCTAAAATTTGTTACTGTGGGAGAAAATACAATCCTCTGGCCAAGTCATCAATATATTATTGCACACAAAATCTACCAAAGAGCGGCGCTCATTTAAAGGAAGTCAAATTGGCACAAAAAACAATTCTTATCTACTATTCCACTAACCTACTATATTTACATCTTTAGGCAGAGCAATTACTAAGTCTTTTTGAACCCCGACAAGGACAAGATGAATGAAGAATATATACAATCCTTTATCAAAATGTGCTAACAGGCAACAACGTTAGCAAGCCTTTATCAATGAAGAATATATACAAACCTTTATCAAAATCTGTTTCACCTAATATAACAAACTATGCATGTTAGTGAACTCATAACGAGAAACACGAGCGAACTCATAACGAGAAACACGAGACAGTAAATTTGAGTGGGTCATTCAATACATTATACTGTCTTCAGAATGACAGCATCCCAGAGGAGAAAATTATCAAGCATCAGAACAGCAACGGGCTGGCATAAAGCCAAACAAGTTATACTTACAGTTATTATGCAGCTTCCTTGTAAGCTTCTTCTTCGGTCTCGTTTTTCCACACGTATTCTTCCCCGGTCTTCTGATTCACATTCTCCATGTTTTCCTTAGCATCATTCCTTTCTGTGCACCCATTACTTCTTAGTGTCCTCTTATTATCTTCCTTGCCACTAGATGCAGTACAAGTCAAGTCCCGAAGAGCTCTGATCCTGTTTATGGTAACACAACACGATATATAGCTATTACATAGACAGGATGCATCTCCAAGACCCTAAACAAGAACAAATAAGATACGCTCTTCTATGTACCTACCCTGTAGATTTCTCTACTCCAGCAGCAGCAGAAGTAACAATGTTGTTCCCATTACAACTCTCCATGTTCTCCTTATCATCATTCCATTCTGCGTAACCATTACTTCCTAGCTCCCTCTTGCGATCTTCCTTGCCATTAGATGCAGTATAGGTCAAATTCCCAACAGTGCTGATCCTGCTTATAGCAAAACAACATGATACATTACTATTACATATACAGGAACAAATAATATGCTCTTGCATAGACCATACCTAGTAGATATATCTGCTCCATCAGCAGCAGCAGTAGCAGCAATGTTGTTCTTCCCATTAGCACCAAAAGCTTCAGTGTGCATGTCCTGCAGAATGCAACAGGCTTCCTCCCGAATGGAAACAGACGTTGCTTCGTCAAAGCTTATACCGCTCAGATTCTCACGTAACAGCTTGGCTTCCTTTGCAGCGCCCTGCTTGAACCATCGTTTTAGCAGTAAATTTCATGCAATGTGTACAGATCTATCTATGAAAAACAGTGAAGCTAGAAAGGTCAGCATTTGGGCGAGCCAGACACTTTCTTACCACCATGGCGGCACCAGCAGCGGCAGCAATGGATCCAGACCCTTTGTACAACATAAGACTGATAGCATGCTCTCTGATCTGATTGCAGAGCATGCAAGTCATGTTACCAGAGTTGTATCTCCCGCACATAGCCCTCTCGCACATCAACTCAGCCTCTTTGCAGATACACTTGAAGCCAACAATTTTAATTTGTAGTTAGTGCAAAGAAAGCTACTACTACTTAGTAAATGGAACAACGGCTGATACAGATTAAGTAGGCATGCACATACCACCAAAGCAGCGGCGGCAGCATATGCACCAGCATATTCACACACTCCATCGACTATGTCCTGCGCATGCTGCTTGATTTTGTGGCTCAGGGCAGTCTCAGTGTCAGTTAATTTTATCTTGTTCCTCTTACACAGACTAATGAACTTGGCCTCCATCTCCAGACACTTACAACCATCGTTTTGCAATTGATATAAGCAAGTAGATTAGCAAGCAATTAAAAAATAGATGAACATTCAATCAAGCTAGAAATGAAGCAGGACAAAAATGCATTCAGTTATTCCAGAAACTGAAGAAGAACCGGTTTATGAGTAGTTTGTATTATGGAGACCAAACAACATCTACACACTACATTGAAGAAATTGATAGGCTAGAAATTCTTTCTACTCTAGGTGGCTGCCTAGTAGGATGCTTTTGGGAACTCTATAGATTGAGTGGTGAGTCAGAGTATTAACAAATAAACTGATCATGCAAAAGAAGAGTCAACCAATTTATCATCAGTAGCGCACATGAAAGTATGAAACACAATAATATGAGCAATATTAAAGATACGCTACAATCCATAAACAGATGGGGAATAGGCTATGTTTGGGAACCTGGATAATATGAGCAATATTAAAGATACACTACAATCCATAAACAGATGGGGAATAGGCTATCCTTGGGAACCTGAATACTATGGCACACCACAGTTGTCAAAACCTTTCCTGATACATGGGTCAAACATCTACCAAATGCAGGCAGGAGGTTTCCAAGTAAATTACCTTGCGGGCGAGAGGAATGAGACGGCCATTCTCATTTGTCCATGCAGATCGGACAACAAACTTGTGCCCAGTAGAGGCAGAGTCATCAACAGATTCAGGAGGATTGCGGAGGTAGTACTCGCAGAGGTACTCCCGGTAGAGGGGCCTGTCCGAATCGAGGCCCTGATAGATCGGCAGTAGCCTCCACCATCCCCATGCCTTCTCCATTTGATCTATCCATCGCAACCAAGTAGGCAGAAGAAGCAGATGAGCACAACAACATATATACGAATTCAGTTGTTCATTAGGATGAAATGGACGGCTACTCAACGTACGATAGATGAGATTTAGAGAACAAATTGGCCATCATCAACAGCAACTCTATCCAGTGAATCAAAGCACCAAATCATGATAGATTTCCACAGCGGAGAAAATCGATCAGCATACCTGGGTACCTGATGATCTTTGCCGAAGGTACCGACATATTTGTAAGAGTCAAATTACCCTCCACTTGCATCAGAAAAGCCCACCACTTGATGCGCATCCTAGCATCGCCGGGGGGGTAGTCGATGCCGTTGGCGGCCAGCACCTCAGGGTCGTAGCGGTGGAACAACTCGTCGTCGTCGTCCATCCTGAAGTTCGCCATCAAGGAAGTCTCGGCACTACTCAGATGCTCTCTGTACGAGGGTTCGGGAGGGGACGGCACGGGATTTAGGGTTTGTACATGGGCAATGGATGACTGGACGGAGAGGGGGCTCTTTTAGAGCATCTCCAACACGCGTCCAAAAAATGTTCCGCGCGTCAGAAGATTCGTTATTTGAGCGCCGGACAGCTTCAATAGACGCTGCAAAACAATGCGTGCGCTAAAAACTCACAACATATTTGGTGCGTCGGCTTCTGCGCGCAACAAACTCTGTGTTGCTGCCGGTTGGGTCGCTGGATTGAACGCCCCACTAACGCGCGCCCGTTGAAGAAACTCCGGTTTCCGTATTTTAAAAGTGCTGATGTAACGTGCTAAAAAATTTATTGAACGCGATATTTTTATATTGCTATTAAAGATGCTTTAAAAGGGCGAGACCTCCCCACACGTTTTGTTTTCGGAGACAAGCGAAATCCCCACTCCCGTGGCTTCAATAATATTTAGAGCAATACAATAAGCAGCTCCATGCCATTAAAATTATAGCTGAAAAAAAAAGAATCTATACTACTAATAAAAGATCAAACCTAAACTTCACTAGGTACACACATCTATTACTCCCACAAAAACAAACACCAATCACCACCACACAATTAGACAACAAATAAAAATCTAACGGCCTTCCACCATCCACGCAGAACCACCGTGTGCATTTACCAATTAAAGTAAGGCTGACCGTGCTCCACCTCCTCCTCAAAGAAAAATGAACGCCTGGTCAATTAGGAAACTGTAATCACGAGTGCCTATCTAATCCCACAAAATCAACCTCCTCCTCCCCCTCCCCGTCCGCCCCTCCTCCCCCTCCCCGTCCGCCTCCTCCTCCTCCCCCTCCCCTGGCCTGCAGCGTCCCCGCCGTTGCCGGCCCACCGCCCCACCCCGCTGTTCCAACGTTGCCCAGCATCCCCGCCGCCGCCGGCCCCTGCGCCCGCCCCGCGCATTGCCCAGCATCCCCGCCGCCGCCGGCCCGTGCGCCCGCCCCGCGCATCCATCCCCGCCGCCGCCGGGCCCTGCGCCCGCCCCGCGCATCCATCCCCGCCGCCGCCGGCCCCTGCGCCCGCCCCGCGCATCCATCGCCTCCGTCGTCGGCGGATTGGCAAGCAGGGTGAACTGAGTCCAACTCTAGGTGAAAGTAGGCGAGGCGGAGGTGCAGGGCCTAGCCGACCGGGGCCGAAGGAGGCGAGGCGGAGGTGCGGGGAGCCGTCCAAGGAATAAGCATGCGACACAAGGCGGAGGTGGAACGAGCCGGCAGGCAGCTTGGACGCGCCCGACGGAGCCATGCCAGCTGGGAGCTTGGGCAACGCAGGTGCTGCTCCGGCTCGACGCGCCGGAGATATGCCGCCTCGCGCGGCTCAACCACGCGTTCCGCGGCGCCGCGGGGGGCAGACTTCGTGTGGGAGGCCAAGCTGTCGGAGAACTACCGCCACCTCATCGGTACGTAGAGGGCGAGGGCGAGGAGGGCAGGCGCCGGCGCCACCGGGCCGGCACCAAGGAGATCTACGCGAGGCTCTCCAGGCCTGTCTCTTTCGACGACGGCACCAAGGTCAGATATTCTTCTACATAAATATAGGTCCCTTTCATGTGCTTGTCTTTGAATTTTTTTGGCAACGCAAACAAGACCCCTCACGAGCTTGTCTATATGATTTTGGCCAATTAGTTTTGTGCTTGAATCATTGTTATTTACCGAGTCTGATATCTTAATCCACATATCTGTTTATCCTAGCCAAATATTGACATCTGAGTCGTTTCACAGTTAATTAGTGCAACAATACGTCACAAATTGGAGCCTGAATGCCTGATTTAATTATTCTCTGAAATTTGAAACAATTTCAGCACCGAAAACTATCTTGGTTCCCTTTTTTATCTTCAGGGGCTAGGACTATTTTTAGTACTAAATGGCTTATATTTTGTGTGCTTTGTAATTACAGGAATTTTGGCTAGAGAAGAGCAAAGGTAGGGTTTGTATGGCGCTATCCTCCAAAGCTCTGGTCATAACTGCCATCGATGACAGGAGATATTGGACGCACATGCCGACCACAGAATCAATCTCAAGCTCAGTCTTTTCAAGCTCCCTGGCTATGTTTTCTTTCAGTAGCAACAACTTACTACTATTGGTCAGTCTTCTCGAATCCCCAGAACAAGAATCTTCATGTTGCAGTGGTTCAGTAAGGACATTGGCAAGGGAGCCAATGCGATCACCGTCAAGTTGACCTAACTTAATGGGGATTTCATCGTTGTAAGCCTGGACCTCTGCCCCAGGGATATCTTTATTGGACACTGTGACTGTATTTCCCGTCAGTTCACAGGATTTATCTTCAGGCACTGCAGTTAAACGTGAAGGTAGCAGTCAGTTTTCAAGACATTTGATGTGCAGGGTCTCTCCTGGCTCACTTCCATTAATAAACATGAAAAAAGTATCCTGACGGTAGCATGACAAAATGAAGATGTCGAGGACCAGCAGGATTAATGTCTATTAGGGGATGGAACGGACACTGTTTACATCCACATCCCCGATTGATTCATGGAATGGCGCCATGCTTCCTATCCTTACTGAGAAAGTTGTCGTGAGTTCTGCTTACCAAACTTGCACTGATGAGATCCGATCTTATGTGATGTTCTTTATTTTAAATTCACTGATTTCAATTTTAATGAACTAAATCTACTTGTGTCAATAGTAGTCCATTTAAACATTAAAAAAATGTATTCCAAGGGTCCATGATATGTTCCATCCTTAATCTATTCTTACAAGTTACAATCTAGAAGGTCCTTAGTCCGGTGATCTGTATATGAATATGTTAAATTATTTATGTAATTTCACTGATAGGCAAGCCTTGTTCTTGGATCAATGGACAAAAAGGCACACTTAAGGGCATCATTTGAAATTGTTGCATAATTGTTTAGATTCAACAAGTTTCGGCTTGACTCCACATTAATCTCAGGTTCTATATTTCCTTTGATAGGTTTAGTATCCTCCTTTGAAGATATTGGCAGAGATGATGGCATGGAATTTGTGCGGTCTGTGTAGTTGCCAAGCTCTTCCGGTTGCTTGGGTTTAATTTGGTTCCCCCTGTTTTCTATCAAGGAAGGTGACGACCTCTCCCCCCCTATGTTCAAGTTATTCATTAGAGAATAAATCTGGGAGCAGAATCATATGTGTAAGTATTTCATATTTCATTAGGGAAAATATACTGCTTGTACTCTGGCATGTTTGTAGGCACGTATCTAAAGACTTGACCCTTTTGATAGATGTAATGAGAGGAGAATCACCCTGATGTATATATATTTCCAGAGCCGGGTGTTACTGCCATATCGCCGACCCGCACCTGACATTGCAAAGGTGAGTGCGTAATGTCAAATGAACTTTCAGATCACATGCCCTCTTTGTTGTATACACTGCAGCTTACATGTATGGATTCCCGCTGCCAGTTCGGTTCCTCATCTTTGTTGCCAGCTTATTAGCCATTTCTTCAATATCAGGTACGAGCTTTAAGGCGTGATAATTAACTCTACATCTTAGTCGGTTAATCTCCGTCGGAACATTGTCATACCTGAAGTTGAAGGTTTGCACTATATATATTTCTGCTGCTTCATGCACATTAGAGATTTTGTAGTGGAATTTGAGAATAACAGAACCAGAGATGATAATTTTGTGGTTAGCGAAACTCAGTGTATGTTTTCATCTGCTATGATATGATGGTGATTGATCATTGTATGTACTGAGGCTTTCTCACTACAGGTTCAAGTCCGTCGTCCGGATGGTACAACTATCCATGCGTTTTTGGGGTTATGGGATGAAAAAATGGAAATTGCTATTGTCACGGCATTCAATAGACGATATGTCTACCCTGTGGATACATGTGACACTCTAGATTTGACCGAGACACAGATAAGTTTAACCTGTTTGCTGATGGCTGTGACTTCACGGCACTTTGATGAGCATAAAACACAATGATCCTCATTTCAAAAAACACTCGTAACAATCCTAAGATTATGTTACATGTTAACAAAAAAGCTGCTGCTGAACATTTCGAGGAACTATGATTTATGTGTACAAGCAAGAAGCAACATGCATGTCACTGAATTTTCTCTGTTTTCCCCTTGTATGATAGAGTGCTCACTAGCCAAAGGTGTGGAAATAAATTATATACTACCAGCTTAGTAATTTGTATTTTCTCTCAACATGTAACTTATGTGGCTATGTGTTGCTTAAAACTAAGTATTCTACTATCTCATGATAATCTTTCGTGTGCTGAAACCTTTTTTCTAAGATTACACGTATCTCATGTTAATCTTTCGTGTGTTGTAAACCTTTTTTCTAAAATTATACGTGCGTTGCACGTGCATGATTACTAGTGAGGGAAAAAGAAGAGAGCGGGCGCTCCACCTACATTGCAAGAAACAAGAAATCACACCCGCATGCAGCCCGTTTGTAGCCGTATAGCCAGCGCTCCATTCCTTTCCACCAATCAGTATGGATTTCCTTTGCTCCTTTCACCTGCAAGCATTAAGAGCATATCTAGCAGACCCTTTAAAACGTGGAACTGCAAATGCGGTATTCAGTTCGCGGAAAACGCATTTTAAGAATCGATTAGAGCTGCGGCCGAACAGATCCCTTAAATTTAAACTGTAAATCAAATTTTACGGGTCAGGGCATTATACGGGGTCTGCTAGAGAAGCTCTAAGTATCAGTAGCTAGTTTACAGCCAATCCACTACACTAGCAGGCTATTACAAAAAGGATGCAAGTGACATGGCATTGATATATAGCCAGCAGCAAGCTTTCTTATTAACCATGCTCTTAGAGCAGTCAATTTTTGTGTTTTGACCCTTTTGCCTAACTTTAGCCGGATCTGATCCGCGTTTGGAAAAAAATTCGAGATCTGACCTTTTCAGCTACCGCTAGAACCTGTGGCGGTAGGTATGTATAAGTTACTGCCAGGGTCCCCGACGGTAGCTGACTAATCCACGTCAGCGCATAACCGACGTCCGCCGTTACCTCTGCACGACCCTACCGCCACAGAAGCTGGCAGTAGGACGTGAAAAGGTACCGCCACCAGGTTTGGCGGTAGGATCTGGGCACTTATAGGTCCGGGGCACCGGTTTGCCCTCCCCATCTCCTCCTCACCCCACCCCGCGGCCGCCTCAAGAATAGAGAGCTCCTCCCTCTCTCTCATCCCCTCCACTCTCCACCTCAGATCTCTTTCGTTTCTTCACCATTTTTGCGGATTGAGATGGCTCGAAACGTGAAAAGTAAGCTCCTCTTATCCCTTCAGTTAGTTTTTCTAGAATAGCTTCTGATTCGATGCATTATTTGATTCAAGTCCACCCTATTTTTGAACTAGAATTTAATTTTTTATCCTAGTTTGATTCTAGATGTTACATGGGGTTGAATACGAACTTGTATTTACTTGTTGGAGAGATTGTATGTATTTTCATGATGAACCCTAGTTACATGATGGACCCTAGTTCATGTAAAAAAATTCTTGATATGATGCATATTGAAGGAATGAATTCATAGGTTTGTTTTGATGTTATGAACCTTTGTGATATGAATCAACCATATGCATATAGTGGATGTTGGAGAAAGATTGTATTTATTTATTACAAATTGAAGAAATGAATGAATAATGTTAAAACAATCTTATGCAAAATGAATGAATGAATCATGCTTATGAGAATCATGTTTACAAATGAATTATGCTTATGCTATTTTAATTATGGTTATGCTTATGCTTATGTTGATGCAATTTTATTTAGGAGGCCACCTCTTCTGAACAACATCGACACTAAGTATACCATGCTTGACCTTGCAATCGACAAGGGTCATCGTGCCCGTTTCATTGAGAATGGAGTGGTAATTACCATTCTTGAACCAAATCTTTAAAATTGATGAAAAAAGGTTACTAATTATTTGGGTATTCATTTGAAATAGCCAAAAGTATTCATTTGAAATAGCCAAAAAATCTAAATTATATCCCCTTTTACATTTCGCAATGAATAAATGTTTAGCCAAGTCACGAAGACCTCTGCTATTTAAAACATTCCATTCATGAGGAACCAATTGAGGATTTTGAACACTTTGTCCTCTTATAGGACTTACTATCTTTTTTCAAATGTGCGGTCTTTGATTTACGTCCGGATGTTGTAAGCTCAATCAATGAACCAAGCCATGGTTCATCTAGACCCACGTCCGAAACCACTCCTACTAAATGGGAGAGTAGCTGACCATCTGATGTGGCATGCAACTCCTCCTCATCAGTATGAGCGACATAAGGCTTACTAGAAACATGTGGAGTACTTTTTATCGGTCATATTCCAAATGTTTCAAAGCATTAGTCGGAATAGAAATATCCTTCTCATTCTTTCCAAGACTAACACCCACATTATTGGACGAAAAATGATTTCCCCCCGCTTTGTATTACAAAGCAACCAACCAGAACATTTGACGATAGGTGTTGGGCCGGAAACAACACATTCACGCCCAAAAGAAATGGAAAAGAAACTACAAAAGAAACAAATGCCGACACCGATGGATCGACAGAAAACGCAAAAGACTCACGACCGCTGCGCCCACTAAGAGACTTCCACCAAGCTCCAGTACTCCAAAGCACTGGTACTCATCAACACCTCCAAGAAGGAATGCGACAATGACGACGCTACTGCCAAGAGTTTCCCCTGGTACGTGACGAGGCGCGAGGAAGGGTAGCCCCGACGCCCTCCAGGAAGGTTAGGCGACACCCAAAGGCGTCACCGCGTAAGTGTCGGCCGGGCCGACAGGAGTTTCCCCCGATTCCAACCTGCACCTCGGGCGCTCCGGAGCCTACCACCACACCGACCTACACCCTGCACTAACACGGTCTTGAGGCCCCCTTCGCCGTCTCACCATGACACCGTAAGAAGGCTGCACAGCGATGAAGAGGAGCCGGGACTAGGAGGAGCATCACAGTCGGCCTGCGGGAGGACTCAACCTCCACCGTCAACGACGGTAGCTGACATGACATAATAGCAGGAGCATACCACGCCTGTGGGCCCACAGGCCCGACCAACCCCCCGTAAAGCTCCCGCCATCATGCTGCAACAGGCACGTCGTCGGTGGCGTCGCTCCCCAACCAAGCTGCTCCTCCACACCACCACACCGAATACACCGCAGCCACGCCGGGAGTCGGCCCGCTAGGACCCAGATGGGGCCCACAGGGCTTAGATCTGGGCCGGGGGCGTGCCGCCAACCACCCCGCACCAACACGCCACCCTGCCGCCAAGGAGCAGCGTCGTCACCTCACCCGCCTCCGGCCACCACCACCAGGCCGCCAGACCGCAGCCGGCCGAGCTGCACCGCCGCTATCCCCTGTTCCGGGAAGGGGAATCGCACACGCGGGGAAAGGAGGGCTCGCCGCTGCCGGCACCACCCGAGCCAACGACGATGGGGGGGAGCCGGAGGAGGAAGACGCCCGCGCGAGAGGAGCTCGTGTGCCGCCCCGGCCACCTCCCGGGGAGGCGGCACGAGGGCGGATCCGGGAGGAGGGCGCGACGGGGACGGAGGCGGGGGGGGGGGGGGGGAGGAGGGCGGAAACCCTAGCGCGGGTGTCGGGCGCTGAGTCCTCCCGCTATGATCTTGCACTAACACCCACATTATTTAAATTGGAAACAATGACAGTATTGGAAAAAGGTAAAAAAGATTTGAATGACAACGTAATACCTTGGTTGTCGAGGTTATGTGCGGCTTTATGCCGCATGGCGTTGACCAAGGAGTCCTCATCAGTGTCCATCCTCCCGTCCTCGGCAATGGAATGCCGATTAATTAGGCGGGTGGGCGTCACCCCCGATGAGAGTTGACGCACAAGCTTCACTGCCGGAGGAGGGGATGAGGGTGGAGTGGCAACCCCCTCCACAGCACTGTCAAACGCATGCTTCATCATTGTGGTCCGTGTAGCAGGAGACGTTGCCGACGTAGGAGCGGCCAGTGTTGAGGCGGACGTGTCCACCTGTAGTTGTGCCTGAGAACAAGTACAATAGGATGATGTAGGCGGGCTGTAAGACTTAAAATAATACATTTGTGATGAGTTGGAAAAGAAAGAAGATGAGAGAGAAGAGAAGCGGGCTACAAACTAACAGCCGGCTGTAACACGTGCTCCTAGGCACTTTGTGAGAGAGGATGGTGGGCCTTGTATCAATAAAGTAGCACTTATTTACATCTACTTATTGTACTTGTGGACTATAAGCTTGACTATAGATGACGTGTCAACATCATATAGCCAGCAGCTGGCTGTACTATTAAGCATGCCATGACGATCCTCTAACGTTGCAACAATTTCCGTCTCCACTACCAAAGTAGGATCAACACATGTGGATTTTGTCCTGTTGGCAGCATGCACGTTGGGTTCCACCAGAGATGCATGCTTCGTGGAAGACATCAGCTAGTGCTCCTCGCAGGAGTAGCATGGGCGGCCTCGGTCAGAGGTGCAACCTGCCCGCTACTAACAGTAGGTGAGCAGACCAACCGACGCACCGCTGACACGGAGGTGGGCAAGTCTCCAAACACCATTTTCAAATTCTTGCCCGATCGATCTTGGCGTTTTATTCATGGATGGTTTGATCGGCCTATATATGTCTCGCGCTGGAAAAGAAGAATTGTTAAAGTCGATCATCCAAGCGATCCCGACCTACATCATGAATTGTTTCCAACTTCCAACGGAATTTGTGACTTGTGAGAAATTTAGGCAGATTAGAGCAACTCCAACGGGCTAACTCAAACGGACGGTGATTTTGTCCGTTTTTTGTCCGTTCGGGTCGGTCAGGCGGACATGAAAGTCCGCTTTTGCATTTGGATCGGCCCATGCGTCCAACGATGGTCCGACCCATTTTAACGATGCAAGAAAAAAAAAAGAATACATTGTAATTAAAATATAAACAACATTAATTAAACATTAAAGCTGGCGTCGCCTCGCCTCCTCGTGCTCGAAGGCGAACCAGCGAGCCCAGTAGGGCGAGTCGGTTGTGTAGGCCAGGTCGCGGCGCTGCTCTGGCATCAGGAGCGCCCGCCGGCGCCGCACCTCCTCCGCGTGCACCCTAGCCGACCGCGGCGTCGCCGGCATTGGGATCATCTCCAGATCCAGGTACCAGTCGTGCGACAGGGTGGCGTCGGGGTACGGGAGAGGCACGCGGTGCTGCCAGTGCCACTCCGCCCGGTGCACTGGCACGTTGACGCGCTGCCTTGGCCGGCGAGCTGGCGCCAGCGGAGGCGGGAGGAACTCCGAGGAAAAAGGAATGGCAGGGGACTTGCCCTTGGCCTTGTTGCTGCCGACGCCGGAGAACAGCCCCATCTGGCACGGCTGGGGTGGCTAGGGTTTGCGGCAACGGGGGAGCGAGTGTGGCCAGATGGGGACGGTAGCTGGCTGCAAGCGGATGGGGACGGCCTCGTCGCACGGTCGGCTTAAAAAAGGACGACCGTCGTCGCTGACGCGTGGGTCCGAGGTCACAAATTAAGCTTACCAGGTAGGCCGCGGGCACTTGAACGACCGGCAGATGGGGACACAGTGGACACCGAGAAGGCGCGTGTGTCGTCCGTTCCGCGTCCGCGCCGACACATTTGGGCGCAAATTTGAGCCGCAAATGCGTCGACCCGGACGCGAAGCAGACTCGATTTGGGTTTGGTTGACGCGTTGGCCCTTCTTTTTTGTCCGCACCGACCCAAATAGACGACGGCGAACGAAATGGGTCACTCCATTGGAGTTGCTCTTATTGCTCAGTGTTGGAAACGATTGTTTGGCAATGCTTCACGATGTATTGATCGGTGCATAGCACACGTATATATAGAGTATAAAGTGGGCCTCAACCTCAACTATACAAAGGCTAGGAGGTGGGCCGGACCATACAACATACATGCACAAATCATATATTCAACACCCCCCCCCCCCGGCAGTCGAAGCGTCACCGGAGACGCAAAGACTGGACCTAAACTCCTCAAAGAGAGAAGTAGGCAGTCCTTTTGTCATTGACATCGGCGAACTGTTGCTTTGTCGGAACGTGGAGAACCCGGATGCGCCCAAGAGCCACCTTCTCGCGAACAAAGTGTATGTCAAGCTCAATATGCTTTGTTCGACGATGGTGAACCGGGTTGGCGGAGAGGTACACAGCAGAGACGTTGTCGCAGTAGACCAGCGTCACCTTGTGGACATCACAAAGCAACTCCTGAAGCAGCTGACAAAGCCAAGAGCATTCAGCAACGGCGTTAGCCACTGCCAGTTACTCTGCCTCAGCACTCAAGCGGGAGTCGGTGGGCTGTCGCTTGGAAGACCAAGAGATTAGAGACGGCCCAAGATAGACACAGTATCCCAAAGTGGGGCGCCGTGTGTCCGGGCATCCAGCCCAGTCCGCATCAGAGTAGGCGACGAGGTCGGTGGAGGCGGAGGATGTGAGCGTCAATCCCATGGACTGGGTGTCGCGTATGTAATGAAGGATACGGTTCACCAGGGTCCAGTGAGAATCACGTGGAGCATGCATGTGAAGACAAACCAGCTGAACAGCATACTGCAAGTCAGGGCGCGGCAGGGTCAGGTACTGCAAGGCACCCACAATGGAGCAGTAGAAGGCCGCATCGGATGCAAGAGAACCCTCCATAGCGGAAACCTTGGCCTTGGTGTCGATGGGCGTGGGAGCAGTCTTACAGTTAAGCATACCTGCTCGATCGAGAAGCTCATGGGCGTAACGCTGCTGGTGCAGGAAAAACCCATCGGACCGTCGAACCACCTCAATGCCAAGGAAGTACTGCAGGGGCCCCAAGTCCTTCAGGGCAAACTCAGCATGAAGCCGAGCAGTGAGCCGCTGGAGGAGCGCGATAGTGGATGCCGTCAGGATGATGTCGTCGACATACAGGAGCAAGTAGGTTGTGTCAACTCCGTGATGATACACGAAGAGGGACGCATCGGAGCGAGTCGATGTAAATCCGAGCGTCTGCAGGAATGCAACGATGCGCTGGTACCAGGCCCGAGGCGCCTGCTTCAACCCGTAGAGAGAACGGGATAGCAGGCACACATGGTCTGGATGCGTGGCATCGACGAAGCCGGTGGGCTGCTCACAGAACACCTCCTCAATGAGGTGGCCATGCAAGAAGGCGTTAGAAACGTCCAACTGATGCACATGCCAGACTCGGGAGACGGCAAGCTGAAGCACGATGCGGATCGTGCCCGGTTTCACAACCGGGGCAAAGGTGTCGGTGAAGTCCACGCCCGCACGCTGCCGAAAACCTTGAACCACCCAACGAGCTTTATAGCGCTTGAGAGTGCCATCCGTACGAGTCTTGTACCGAAAGACCTACTTGCCCGTGATGATGTTAGCACGAGGCGGTCGAGGTACAAGCTGCCAGGTGCGGTTCTGCTGGAGTGCGTCGAACTCGCCCTGCATCGCAGCGAACCAATGAGGGTCTCGAAGGGCGGCTCGAGCTGACGACGGGAGAGGGGACGGCGTAGAGGCGGAAGCAGCGAGAAGATACTCGTCGCTGGTGTACCGCATGCTCGGACGGAAGGTGCCAGCCCGAGAGCGAGTCATCGGGCGGGGCAGCGAGTCCGGGGCAACGACGGGTGACGAAGACGAGGAGCCCGTGGTAGACGACGAGTGGGGCGCCATCGCCTCAGTGGAGGCCGACGGTGATGCGGCCGTCGAGGTGGCCGACGGTGTGGTCGGGTCCAGGGAGACTGACGGCAGTGTGGCCGCCGGAGGTACCGGCGGCGTAGTTGGAGCCGGAGACGTCAAAGGCGTCGCGGGCGTCGGGTGAGGTGCGGCCCCTAAGGCAGCCAAGCGGGGAGGAACTCGACCCGTGGCGCGGGGGGCACTCTCAACGGCGGGAGGCGGCCCAAGAGCGAGTGGGCGGTCGTCACCGGGAGCGGGCAAGGCCGCAACATCCAAAGGTACCTGCTGAAAAGGAAAAACCATCTCGTCAAAGTAAATGTGTCGAGAAGTGATGACAAGATGCGAGAGGGGATCGTAGCAGCGGTAGCCTTTGGTGTTGGCGGGATAGCCAAGAAAGATGGAGGCCACGGACCGCGGTGCGAGCTTATGAGGAGTAGTGGAAGCGGTGCTAGGGTAGCACATGCAACCGAAGATGCGAAGCTCAGCATAGGAAGGTGGCGTGCCGAATGAAAGGTGATGAGGAGTAAAGTTGCCACGAGGGCGACAGGGGAGAATGTTGATGAGAAGTGATGCGGTGGCAAGCGCGTCATGCTAGAAACATGATGGCATGTTGGCGTGAAAGAGAAGGGTGCGGACGTAGTCATTAAGAGTGCGAAGCACACGCTCAGCGCGGCCATTTTGTTGCGAAGTGTACGGGCAAGTGAGACGAAAAATCGGGCCGTGGGTGGCGAGAAGGTTGCAAATCACAAGGTTATCAAACTCCTTCTCGTTATCTGTTTGCAACACATGAATGGGGCGTCCAAACTGCGTGGAGGCATATCAGTAGAAGGCGGTGAGAGTGGTAACAGCATCCGACTTTCGACGCAACGGAAAGGTCCACACATAGTGCGAAAAATCGTCAAGGATGACAAGATAATAAAGATAGCCCGTGTTACTTGCAACAGGAGAGGTCCAGACATCACTATGAATTAACTCAAATGGGTATGAGGCAACATTGCGAGGAAGTACTAAAAGGAAGACGAACATGTTTGCCGAGACGACAAGCATGACAAGTGTGATCGTCGATCTTATTACACGTGAATGCAAAACTCCAAAGAATATGACGAAGGGTGGTGGTGTTGGGATGACCAAGACGCGCATGCCAAAGGTCCACTCCGACGGAAAGCGCCATGGGAGCGGCGACGGAAGAAGTGGGCGAGTGGACCGGGTAGATCTCGTCGGGGCTGTCATAGCGTGTGACAGCCCGATGCCGACGTTCCAGAAGATTCCCCCTTCTTTCCGTTTTCGTCGTGTGTCTATTTTCTTTTGTCGCATCATCATCACATCATTCGCATCATCTGCATTGCATCATCATCTCCGTTGCCGCCAGTTTTCAAAACTTGCATTCGTTAGTAGTTGTCGGTTTTTGTCGTTATCCGTTCTGAGCCCGACCGCACGTCCGCGGCACCGTCGTAACCCTGTTTTTAAAGCGTGTATAAAACTTTCTCCGATTGAGCTGGAATTTGTCATGCGGTATTATTTATATATAGGTAGGCCGCCTGTCAAGTTTCGTCGCAATCGGAGTCCGTCTGGTACCCGAACGGTCGACCGTAGCGGCACCGTATTCGGTCTACCGTCACATGTTTGTCGATGTTTTAAAACTCGTTGCCACGCCGCACCGTTTCCCTCTCTTTCCCGGCTAGCCTACTCTACGCGGTCATTTAGCCGACCCCGCGTTCGAGTTCATTCATTTACGATCGCGTGGGAGAAAACGGGGCCGGATTCGGATATACCTAGCCCCTACGTCTATAAATAGGCAGCCACTCCTCTCTCCTCCTCGAAATCCGCGCCACCCCTCGAACCCTAGCCGCCTCCCACCTCTCTCCCGCAGCCACTCCAACGCCCTCTCTCCCCTCAGCCGTCGCGGCCCGCCCGAGGCCCAGATCCGGCCCTCCCGGGCCCGGATCGGCAACCGCCGCGAGCCAGCCCCGTGTCTGAGCCTTCCTTGCCCGAGGCTGCACCGCCTCCCCCCCGACCCAAGCAGCCGAGCGCGCCCCGCCGGAGTTGGCGCTGCCGGAGCAGGTCACCCCGCTGCCACAGCCCCGTCGGAGCGCCGCATCGCCTGTCAGAGGTCCCTGCCCGCGTCGTCCGCCCTCGCCCGCCTCAGTACCGCCAGCCATGGCTGAGCTGCAAGGGGCGCCGCTGCCTGCCATCGCCTCGCCCCGCCGCCGTGTTTTTCCCTCGTCGCAGCCCCGCCGGCGGCCAGATCCGCGAGGCGCCGCCGCCCTCCGGCCTCCCGTCGTCGCTGGGGATCTCCCCGTAGCCAGCCCCATCGAGAGATCGAGCAGGAGGCTCGATCTGCTCGCCCCCGCGTTGACCATCGCGCTCCTGGTGTGTGGGCCTCCAACGCCCCCCCAGCGGCCTGCCTCTCCAGCGCCGAGCTGGGCCGGCCTCCCTTCGAGGCCCAGCACCGCTCCCCTCCAGGCCGGCCTCCTAGGCCGAGGTAGATCCCCCTGCCCTCCTTATTCCTCGCTCGTGCATCTGTTAGTTAAGTCACGAATGCCCAGTTTAGGCCCATTAGTTCATTTTAGGTTTTCCCCAAGATTAGATATTCCGTAGATAAATGCTAGTTTTAAAATGCCCGTAACTTTTAATTCGTAAATCGGATCGCGACATGTAGCATATGGATTTCGCGTAGTTTTGCGCGTAGAATACGTTGGTGCAACTTGCATATTTATTTGACACCGTTTAGCGTGCTGAATGCATAGTTTTACGTGCTGTTCCAATAGGATACGTCCCGTATTTAATTTTCGCGTAATTCCGGATTGCTCGAGTGCCTTAGATAAAATGTCCATGTTTTAGGAACCATTTTTCTTGCATTTTAGAACGGTCATTGGTATTTTTGCGTGTAGGGATTGCGCTAGTTTAATTTTTTCGTGTCAAGGGTATTATTTCGCATTTACGTGTGACATTATTTTTGTTGCGCAACCCCACATATTTTATATGTTTCCGGGGTAGAGAAATACATATGATTTTTCTGTGCAATTAGTTTTAGCTTTTGAGCAAGTTAGTTCGCGCGATATTTTGCCCTGATGTCCTTTTGTTTATTTTGTAGGATTTATTCCGTGCTTCGTTTGACGGAGTTGTCAACTAGAGAGTTGATCTTGGATGTTTAGTCTAGCCCCTGGTATTTTTTGTTGCAATAGAAATGCATGTTTAGGTGTGGTTTGCTTGCTCTCAAGTTGCTAGAAATAGTGCTGATTTGGAGGTGCTGAAATATTTCTAAGTCTGAAATCTGTTATATTTTGTTGCTGTCTTGTCTTGCTTGTATCTTTTGATCTGTAGCTCTTTTGAGGTTAGTCCAATGGAGTTAGTTGTAGCTCTTATGTTTCTCTAGCATGCTGTGAATTTTCATGCCATTTGGAGTCCTGTAGCTTATGGTTTTGCTGCTGTCAATATGGCTTTAGATCGAAAACTGCACTTTCATGAGGTGTAATTTTCACTAAGTCTGAAATAGTGTGTGAGATGCCATTTTGTGTCTTCTTTCCCTAGTGATCTATGATGCCATGCTAGTTGTTGTTAGTTGTTTGTAGTAGTGCTTCTTGCCCTCTTTCGTGTCATGCCTTGCTTGAGTTTATCGGAGTTGTGTAGCCCGTAGTTGTGGGCGTAGAAAATGCTATGTGGCTGATTTTGGTAGATTGTAGTGATTCTTGTTTTGCTCGTATCTTTTGAACCGTAGCTCCGTTTTGATCGAGTCCTATATAAAACTTGCTTAGAATCTCGTGTAGTTTCATTTTCTCTTTCTGGTTGTATGTTTTGAAGTGCTCGTGACCGCCGTTGCACACATATTTCATGCATGCCATCATATCTTGCGATGCTTGTATTTTTTGAACCGTAGCTCCGTTGGAGATGATCTCTATGTGTAGATTGCTTGAAATGACGCGTAGAATCACGTGAACCTGTTTGTTTTGCTGTTTAACAACTAATTAAATGTGTTAGTTTAGATCTGGACAGAATTGTAAATTATCATGGGAGGTCGTCTCGGAGGTGCTATAAGTCATTTCCGACCTCATTTAAAACGCCTAGATAGGTAGTTTAATTGCGCTTCACCTCTTGCCATGTTTAATCACATGTAATATTGCCGTGTATCTAATCGGGATAGAAATAAATAATTAACGTGGAGTTTCATCAATATGCAACTCGTTGCATATTGAACTTCACTTAATGTGTAGTGTTTGATTGTGTGAATTGTCATGCCGTGACTTGCATGTATTCAGCTGCTCATGCATCATTTGTGTTGTGCATCGTGTGGTGAATTCCATGTGTTGATTTGTGTTTCCGGTTTGCTTCGTCTCGTTAGAGTTCCGCAGCGTGTCGGATTGTGAGGACCCGTTCGACAACGTCGGTTCGTCTACTTCACGGAGGCATTCTTCTTCCAAGCGGGATCTCAGGCAAGATGACCATTTCCCTAGATACCATTACTATCATTGCCATGCTAGATATTTCGATGCTATCGATTATGTCTCGTTGCCTACCACCTGTTAAAATATTAGCCTCTCAACAATGCCATGTTAACCTTCAACCTGTTCGACCTAGCAAACCACTGATTGGCTATGTTACTGCTTGCTTAACCTTGTTGATAGCGTTGCTAGTTGCAGGTGCAGTTGCTTCCATGTGATAACATGTGTTCCTTGTTATATCACCCAACGCACCTATATACTTGGTAAAAGGTGGAAGGCTCGGCCTTTCTAGCATGGTGTTTTGTTCCACCTTTGCCCCCTTAGTTTCCGGTTACCGGTGTTATGTTCCATAAATGAGCGCTCCTAACACGATCGGGGTTGTTATGGGGACCCCCTTGATAATTCGTTTTAGATTAAGACTGGTCTGGCAAGGCCCAACTTTGGTACTACATTTGCCTAAACACCTAATAAAATTGCATAGGGACTTTCCGGACCCCGAGGATAATTTAATCAACCCCCGGGTCAGTGCTCCTCATGAGTGTTGGTCCAAATTGGCAGACTACGGGGCCACCGCGGGGCAACCCGAGGTTTGGTTCTCCTAGTGTGACCCATCCGTCGTGTCCTGAGAACGAGGTACGCGACTCCTTTCGGGATCGTCGACACGTCGGGCGGCCTTGCTGGAATAGTTTTACCTTTGACGAAATATCTTGTGCATCGGGATTCCGGTGATGCTTTGGGTAATCTCAGAGTTGAGGTTTTCCACCAGGGAATCCGACGAGATCGCGAGCTTCGTGATTGAGGATTTCTATGCGGCTTGTGGTAATTTGTGATGGACTAGTTGGAGCACCCCTGCAGGGTTAAATCTTTTCGGAAAGCCGTGCCCGCGGTTATGTGGCAACGTGGAAACTTTGTTTAACACTGGTTCTTGATAACTTGAAGTTAACTTAATTAAAATATGCCAACTGTGTGCGTAACCGTAACTGTCTCTTTCGTGAGTTCTTTCTCCGATCGAGGACACAGTGGGGTTATGTCTGACGTAGGTAGGTGTTCAGGATCATTCATTTGATCATCAGTAGTCACGTCCGTTATGCGTAGATCATCCCCCTCTTTATTCTTGTACTCGTAAGTTTAGCCACCAAATATATGCTTAGCCGCTGCTGCAACCTCACCACTTAACCATACCTCACCCATTAAGCTTTGCTAGTCTTGATACCTTTGGAAATGAGATTGCTCAGTCCCCTGTGGCTCACAGATTACTACAACACCAGTTGCAGGTACATGTAAAGGTTACTTGACGCGAGCACGTTGATTGTTCATTTGGAGTTGCTTCTTCTTCGTCGTCATCGATCTAGGACGGGTTCCAGGCCGGCAGCCTGGGATAGCAAGGATGGACGTCGTTCTTATTTTTCTCGTTTGTTTTCGTCCGTAGTCGGACCCTGCTCTTACTCTTGATGTTTATGTAATGTACTGATGTGACTCTGATGTAGCTTGTGGCGAGTGTAAGCCAATTATATATATATATATATATATATATATATATATATATATATATATATATATATATATATACCTCTTCTTTTCAGTACATGTACTTGTAACGATATCCATTCTTGCGACACGACGAGATGCGCTTCTATCCCTGACGAGGCCTTCGTGCCAGATTGAGGATAGAGTTGCATCTTGGGCGTGACATAGCGATAGAGTACCATCCGGGTACGGGCATCCTTGACAGAAAAACCAAACATGTCAAATTCAACGGTGACAGGATTGTGACGTGTAAGACAACGAACGGAAACAAGGTTTTTAATGATGTCAGGAGAAACTAGGACATTAGAAAGGTGTAATGGTGTGGAGTTAGAGGGAAAAGCAGCATGACCGACATGAGTAACACGCATGGAGGAACCGTCACCGACAGTAATGCGAGCGGTTGTGTGAACTGGATGAGCGGTAAGAAGGTTACCGGGGTTGGCGGCCATGTGAGTCGTGGCTCCGATATCCATGTACCAATCACCACCGCCAGGGTACTGCTGCGGCGTTGGAGCGGTGTGGAGCGCCTCTAGAAGGGCGGGATCCCACGGTGCCAGCGGGAGAGCAGGGGCCGACGGCAGCGGCTGAGGTGGTGGCGCCACGAACCCGCCGGCGCCGTAGTGGGGCGCGGGTGGATACGGCGGAGGGCCGCATGGAACGCCTGATGAGGAGTCGGACGAGCACCGAAGAAACCGGGGACGGGGGCGCGCGGAACGGGCATGGAGTACGCGTGAACGACCCCCGTCCAGGGGTTCTGGCCAGCCTGCCAGGGCGCCGCCTGGTGCGACGGCTGCTGGTGACGTGGCGGCCCGCCTTGGGCGGACGGTTGCTGCTGCTGCTGTTTCCGGCCACCACGGCCACGGCGGCCACCGCGGCGTTGTGGCTGCTCGGCGGGAGAACCCGGGCGGCGGCTGCGCCTGGAAGGGCCCCGAGGCGGGCCGTAGCGGTGGGGCCGGGGCGGCGGGTGGCGCGGCGCCGCGGGTACTGATAACCCACAAGTGTAGGGGATCGCAACAGTTTTCGAGGGTAGAGTATTCGGCCCAAATTTATTGATTCGCCTCAAGGGAAAACGAAAGAATATTCTCAAGTATTAGCAGCTGAGTTTGTCAGATTCAACCACACCTGAAAGATTAGTGTCTGCAAGCAAAGTATCAGTAGCAAAGTAGTATGATAGCAATGGTGTCAGAAACAGAACTGTTGACGGCAGACTATTCCTAACTGTTGTATCAATGGCGCCAGTAAGTTGCACGTGGACGGGGAACTATTCTTCCCCGACAACGGTGTCGGAAAAGTCTTGCAACAAGTAATAGCAAAGTAGCAAGGAACAACAATAGCAGTAGAGTAGCAACAGTAGCAACAGAGTAACAGCAGCAGCAACAAAGTGGCCCAATCCCTTTTGTAGCAAGGGACAATCCTGGAAAAGTAACGTAGCAAGGACCAGTAGAAAAGACTCGTAGGCAGTGGATCGGTGATGGATGAGTATGACGGATGTGATTCATCATGTAACAGCTATAAAACGGAGAGATAAGTAACTAGCTCCCGTTCGTCAATCTAATGTAGGCATGTATTTCGTATGTAGTCATACGTGCTTAGGGAAAAGAACTTGCATGACATCTATTGTCCATCCCTCCCGTGGCAGCGGGGTCCTAATGGAAACTACGGGATATTAAGGTTTTCCTTTTAATAAAGAACCAGACCAACGCATTAACACGTGGTGAATACATGAACTCCTCATACTATGGTCATCTCCGGGAGTGGTTCTGGCTATTGTCACTCCGGGGTTGCCGGGTCATAACACATAGTAGGTGACTACAACTTGCAAGATAGGATCTAAAACACACATATATTGGCGACAACATAATAGGTTCAGATCTGAAATCATGGCACTCGGACCCTAGTGAAAATCATTAAGCATAGCCAAGTAGTAGCAACATCAATCTAGAACATAGTGGACACTAGGGATCAATCCCCGTCAAAACTAACTCGATTACATGATAGATCTCATCCAACTCATCACCGTCCAGCAAGCCTACGATGAGATTACTCACGAACGGTGAAGAGCATCATGGAATTATCGATGGAGGAAGGTTGATGATGACGATGGCGACGATTTCCCCTCTTCGGAGCCCCAAACGGACTCCAGATCTGCCCTCCAGATGAAGAACAGGAGGTGGCGACGCCTCCGTATCGTAAAACGCGATGAAACCTTCTTTCTGATTTTTTTTCGGGCGAGACGGAAGATATAGAGCTGAGTTTGGGGGCGGTGGTGCCACGTGGGCCCCACAAGCCCTCACGGCGTGGCCTAGGGGGGGTGGCAGCGGCCTGTGGGCTTGTGGCCCACTGGCACGCTGAAGGGGAACGTCGCATTGGAAACAAAAAATTTCCTACGCACACGAAGACCTATCATGGTGATGTCCATCTACGAGAGGGAATGAGTGATCTACGTACCCTCGTAGACCATACAGTAGAAGCGTTAGAGAACGCGGTTGATGTAGTGGAACGTCCTCACGTCCCTCGATCCGCCCCGGGAACAATCCCGCGATCAGTCCCACGATCTAGTACCGAACGGACGGCACCTCCGCGTTCAGCACACGTACAGCTCGACGATGATCTCGGCCTTCTTGATCCAGCAAGAGAGACGGAGAGGTAGAAGAGTTCTCCGGAAGCATGACGGCGCTCCGGAGGTTGGTGATGACCTTGTCTCAGCAGGGCTCCGTCCGAGCTCCGCAGAAACGCGATCTAGAGGAAAAACCGTGGAGGTATGTGGTCGGGCTGCCGTGGAAAAGTCGTCTCAAATCAGCCCTAAAACCTCCGTATATATAGGTGGGAGGGAGGGGACCTTGCCTTGGGGCTCAAGGAGCCCCAAGGGGGTCGGCCGAGTCCAAGGGGGAGGACTCTCCCCCCCAAACCGAGTTGGACTTGGTTTGGTGGGAGGGAGTCCCCCTTCCTTCCCACCTCCTCCTTTTTTTTTCTTTCTCTCTTGATTTTCTTCTCCTTGGCGCATAGAGCCTTTTGGGCTGTCCCACCAGCCCACTAAGGGCTGGTGTGTCACCCCCAAGGCCTATGGGCTTCCCCAGGGTAGGTTGCCCCCCCCCCCGGTGAACTCCCGGAACCCATTCGTCATTCCCGGTACATTCCCGGTAACTCCGAAAACCTTCCGGTAATCAAATGAGGTCATCCTATATATCAATCTTTGTTTCCGGACCATTCCGGAAACCCTCGTGACGTCCGTGATCTCATCCGGGACTCCGAACAACATTCGGTAACCAACCATATAACTCAAATACGCATAAAACAACGTCGAACCTTAAGTGTGCAGACCCTGTGGGTTCGAGAACTATGTAGACATGACCCGAGAGACTCCTCGGTCAATATCCAATAGCGGGACCTGGATGCCCATATTGGATCCTACATATTCTACGAAGATCTTATCGTTTGAACCTCAGTGCCAAGGATTCATATAATCCCGTATGTCATTCCCTTTGTCCTTCGGTATGTTACTTGCCCGAGATTCGATCGTCAGTATCCGTATACCTATTTCAATCTCGTTTACCGGCAAGTCTCTTTACTCGTTCCGTAATACAAGATCCCGCAACTTACACTAAGTTACATTGCTTGCAAGGCTTGTGTGTGATGTTGTATTACCGAGTGGTCCCCGAGATACCTCTCCGTCACACGGAGTGACAAATCCCAGTCTTGATCCATACTAACTCAACTAACACCTTTGGAGATACCTGTAGAGCACCTTTATAGTCACCCAGTTACGTTGCGACGTTTTATACACACAAAGCATTCCTCCGGTGTCAGTGAGTTATATGATCTCATTGTTGGGGAACGTCGCATGGGAAACAAAAAATTTCCTACGCGCACGAAGACCTATCATGGTGATGTCCATCTACGAGAGGGGATGTTCGATCTACGTACCCTTGTAGACCGCACAGCAGAAGCGTTAGTGAACGCGGTTGATGTAGTGGAACGTCCTCACGTCCCTCGATCCGCCCCGCGAACCGTCCCGCGATCAGTCCCACGATCTAGTGCCGAACGGACGGCACCTCCGCGTTCAACACACGTACAGCTCGACGATGATCTCGGCCTTCTTGATCCAGCAAGAGAGAAGGAGAGGTAGAAGAGTTCTCCGGCAGCGTGACGGCGCTCCGGAGGTTGGTGATGATCTTATCTCAGCAGGGCTCCGCCCGAGCTCCGCAGAAACGCGATCTAGAGGTGAAACCGTGGAGATATGTGGTCGGGCTGCCGTGGCAAAAGTTGTCTCAAATCAGCCCTAATAACTCAGTATATATAGGAGGGAGGGGAGGGAAGAGGCAGCCTCAAACCCTCAAGGTTTGGCCGAAATTGGAGGTGGAGGAGTCCTACTCCAATCCTACTTGGAGTAGGATTCCACCTTCCCACTTGGAAACTCTTTCCACCTTGTGTTTTTTCCTTCTCAAACCTTATGGGCCTTAGTGGGAACTTATTCCAGCCCACTAGGGGCTGGTTTATCTCTTCCCATAGCCCATGAGACCCCTTGGGGCGTGACACCCCTCCCGATGGTCCCCGGCACCCCTCCCGGCACTCCCGGTACACTACCGATGAGCCCGAAACTTTTCCGGTGACCAAAACATGACTTCCTATATATCAATCTTTACCTCCGGACCATTCCGGAGCTCCTCGTGACGTCCTGGATCTCATCCGGGACTCCGAACAACATTCGGTAACCAACCATATAACTCAAATACGCATAAAACAACGTCGAACCTTAAGTGTGCAGACCCTGCGGGTTCGAGAACTATGTAGACATGACCCGAGTGACTCCTCGGTCAATATCCAATAGAGGGACCTGGATGCCCATATTGGATCCTACATATTCTACGAAGATCTTATCATTTGAACCTCAGTGCCAAGGATTCATATAATCCCGTATGTCATTCCCTTTGTCCTTCGGTATGTTACTTGCCCGAGATTCGATCGTCAGTATCCGCATACCTATTTCAATCTCGTTTACCGGCAAGTCTCTTTACTCATTCCGTAATACAAGATCCCGCAACTTACACTAAGTCACATTGCTTGCAAGGCTTGTGTGTGATGTTGTATTACCGAGTGGGCCCCGAGATACCTCTCCGTCACACGGAGTGACAAATCCCAGTCTCGATCCATACTAACTCAACTAACACCTTCGGAGATACCTGTAGAGCATCTTTATAGTCACCCAGTTACGTTGCGACGTTTGATACACACAAAGCATTCCTCCGGTGTCAGTGAGTTATATGATCTCATGGTCATAGGAACAAATACTTGACACGCAGAAAACAGTAGCAACAAAATGACACGATCAACATGCTACGTCTATTAGTTTGGGTCTAGTCCATCACATGATTCTCCTAATGATGTGATCCCGTTTATCAAATGACAACACTTGCCTATGGTCAGGAAACCTTGACCATCTTTGATCAACGAGCTAGTCAACTAGAGGCTTACTAGGGACAGTGTTTTGTCTATGTATCCACACAAGTATTGTGTTTCCAATCAATACAATTATAGCATGGATAATAAACAATTATCATGAACTAAGAAATATAATAATAACTAATTTATTATTGCCTCTAGGGCATATTTCCAACAGTCTCCCACTTGCACTAGAGTCAATAATCTAGTTCACATCACCATGTGATTCCAACGAATCCAACACCCGTATAGTTATGGGGTCTGATCAGGTCTTGCTCGTGAGAGAGGTTTTAGTCAACGGTTCTGAAACTTTCAGATCCGTGTGTTCTTTACAAATCTTTATGTCATCTTATAGATGCTGCTACTATGCGCTATTTGGAAATACTCCAAATATCTACTCTACTATATGAATCCGTTTCACTACTCATAGTTATTCGGATTAGTGTCAAAGCTTGCATCGACGTAACCCTTTACGACGAACTCTTTAACCACCTCCATAATCGAAAAAAATTCCTTAGTCCATTAGTTACTAAGGATAAATTTCGACCGCTGCTAGTGATTCAATCATGGATCACTCTCTGTACCTCTCAACCGACTTTGAGTCAAGGCACACATCAGGTGCGGTACACAGCATGGCATACTTTAGATTCTACGGCTAAGGCATAGAAGACGACCTCCGTCTATTCTCTTTATTCTGCCGTGGTCGGGTTTTGAGTCTTACTCAAATTCACACCTCACAACGCAACCAAGAACTCCTTCTTTGTTGATGTATTTTGAACTCTTTCAAAAACTTGTCAAGGCATGCATCTTGTTGAAACTTCTATTAAGCGCTTTCGAGTAGCGTAATCCAGGTACTCCTTTGAAAACTTCTTTCAAACAACCTTGTATGCTTTACAGAAATTCTACATTACTTCTGATCCACAATATGTCAACCACATATACCTATCAGAAATTCTATAGTGCTCCCACTCACTTCTTTGGAAATACAAGTTTCTCATAAACCTTGTACAAACCCAAAATCTTTGATCATATCATCAAAGTGTATATTCCAACTCCGAGATGCTTGCACCAGTCCATTGAAGGATCACTGGAGCTTGCATACTTGCTAGTATCTTTAGGATCGACAAAACCTTCTGGTTGTATCACATACAATGTTTGCTCAAGGAAACCGTCGAGTAAACAATGTTTTGATATCCTACGTGCAATATTTCATAAATAATGCATCAACAACTAACATAATTCTAACAGACCTTTAGCATCGCTACGAGTGAGAAAGTCTCATCATAGTCAACTGTTTGACCTTGTCGAAAACATCTTTGCGACAAGTCGAGCTTTTCTTAATAGTGACTTATCACCATCATCGTTTGTCTTCTTTTAAAGATCCATTTTTACTCAATAGTCCTATGACCATCAAGCAGTTCTACCAAAGTCACACTTTGTTTTCACACATGGATCCTCTCTCGGATTTCATGGCTTCCAGCCATTTGTCGGAATCTGGGCCCACCATCGCTTTCTCCATAACTCGTAGGTTCACTGTTGCTCAACAACATGACCTTTCAAGACAGGGTTACCGTACTACTTTGCAGCAGTACGCGACCTTGTCGACCTACGAGGTTTGTAGCAACTTGATTCGAAGCTCAATGATCACCATCATCAGCTTCCACTTCAATTGGTGTAGGCGCCACAGGAACAACTTTCTGCGCCCTGCTACACACTGGTTGAAGTGATGGTTCAATAACCTCATCAAGTTCTACTACCCTCCCACTCAATTCTTTCGAGAGAAACCTTTCCTCGAGAAAGGATCCGTTTATGGAAACAAACACTTTGCTTTCGGATCTGAGATAGGAGATGTACCCAACTGTTTTGGATATCCTATGAAGATGCATTTATCCGCTTTGGGTTCGAGCTTATCAGACTGAAACTTTTTCACATAAGTGTCGAAGCCCCAAACTTTCAAGAAACGACAGTTTAGATTTCTCTAAACCTCAGTCTATACTGTGTCATCTCAACGGAAATACGTGGTGCCCTATTTAAAGTGAATGTGGTTGTCTCTAATGCATAACCCATAAACGATAGTGGTAATTCGATAAGAGACATCTTAGTGTGCACCGTACCAAATAGTGCGTGGCTATGATGTTTAGACACATCATCACACTATGATGTTCCAGGTGGCATGAACTGCGAAACAATTTCCACATTGTCTTCACTGCGTACCAAAACTCGTAACTCAGATATTCATTTCTATGATCATATCGTAGACAGTTTATCCTCTTGTTACGACGAACTTCACTCCGAAACAGAATTGAACTTTTCAATATTTTAGACTTGTGATTCATTAAGTAAATACTCTAGTATCTACTCAAATCATCATTGAAGTAAGAACATAATGATATCCACTGCGTGCCTCAGCACCCATTGGACTGCATACATCAAAATGTATCACTTCCAACAAGTTACTATCCTGTTTCATCTCAATGAAAACAAGGCCTTGCTCATGTGGTATGATTTGCATGTCACTAGTGATTCGAAATCAGGTGAGTACAAAGATCCATCAGCATGGAGCCTCTTCATGCAATTTATACTAACATGACTCAAGCGGCAGTGCCACAAGTAAGTGGTACTATCATCATTAACTCGCATCTTTTGGCACCAATATCATGAACATGTGTAACACTACGATCGAGATTCAATAAACCATTGAAGGTGATTATTCAAGCAAATAGAGTAACCATTATTCTCTTTAAATGAATAATCGTATTGCAATAAACACGATCCAATCATGTTCATGCTTAACGCAAGCACCAAATAACGATTATTTAGGTTTAACACCAATCCCGATGGTAGAGGGAGCGTGCGACGTTTGATCATATCAACCTTGGAAACACTTCCAACACGTATCGTCACCTCGCCTTTAGCTAGTCTCCATTTATGCCGTAGCTTTCATTTCGTGTTACTAATCACTTAGCAACCGAACCGGTATCCAATACCCTTATGCTACTAGGAGTACTAGTAAAGTACACATCAACATCATGTATATCAAACACACTTCTTTCAACTTTTGCCAGCCTTCTTATCTACCAAGTATCTAGAGTTGCTCCGCCTCAGTGACTGTTCCCCTCATTACAGAAGCACTTAGTCTCGGGTTTGGGTTTAATCTTGGGTCTCTTCATTAGTGCAGCAACTGTTTTGCCGTTTCACGAAGTATCCCTTCTAGTCCTTGCCCTTCTTGAAACTTAGTGGTTTTACTAACCATCAACTATTGATGCTCCTTCTTGATTTCTACTTTCGCAGTGTCAAACATCGCGAATCGCTCAAGGATCATTGTATCTATCCTTGATATGTTATAGTTCATCACGAAGCTCTCACAGCTTGGTGGCAGTGACTTTGGAGAACCATCACTATCTCATCTGGAAGATTAACTCCAACTTGATTCAAGTGATTGTCGTACTCAGACAATCTGAGCACACGCTCAACGATTGAGCTTTTCTCCTTTACTTTGTGGACAAAGAATCTTGTTGGAGGTCTCGTACCTCTTAACAAGGGCACAAGCATGAAATCACAATTTCATCTCTTTAGAACATCACTTATGTTCCGTGACGTTTTACAACGTTTTCGGCGCCTTGCTTCTAAGCCATTAAGTATTTTGCACTGAACTATCGTGTAGTGTTCAGAAACGTGTATGACGGATGTTCATAGCATCCACAGACGACGCTCGAGGTGCAGCACACCGAGTGGTGCATTAAGGACATAAGCCTTCTGCGTAGCAACGAGGACAATCCTCGGTTTTACAGACTCAGTCTGCAAAGTTTGCTACTATCAATTTTCAACTAAATTTTCTCTAGGAACATATAAAAACAGTAGAGCTATAGCGCAAGCTACATCGTAATTCGCAAAGACCATTATACTATGTTCATGACAATTAGTTCAATTAATCATATTACTTAAGAACTCCCACTCAAAAAGTACATCTCTCTAGTCATTTGAGTGGTACATGATCCAAATCCGCTATCTCAAGTCCGATCATCACGTGAGTCGAGAATAGTTTCAGTGGTAAGCATCTCTATGCTAATCATATCAACTATACGATTCATGCTCGACCTTTTGGTCTCATGTGTTCCGAGGCCATGTCTGCACATGCTAGGCTCGTCAAGCTTAACCCGAGTGTTCCGCGTGCGCAACTGTTTTGCACCCGCTGTATGTGAACGTTGAGTCTATCACACCCGATCATCACGTGGTGTCTCGAAACGACGAACTGTAGCAACGGTGCACAGTCGGGGAGAACACAATTTCTTCTTGAAATTTTAGTGAGAGATCACCTCATAATTCTACCGTCGTTCTAAGCAAGATAAGGTGCAAAAAGGATTAACATCACATGCAATTCATAAGTGACATGATATGGCCATCATCACGTGCTTCTTGATCTCCATCACCAAAGCACCGGCACGATCTTCTTGTCACCGGCGTCACACCATGATCTCCATCATCATGATCTCCATCAACGTGTCGCCATCGGGGTTGTCGTGCTACTCATGCTATTACTACTAAAGCTACGTCCTAGCAAAATAGTAAACGCATCTGCAAGCACAAACGTTAGTTATAAAGACAACCCTATGGCTCCTGCCGGTTGCCGTACCATCGACGTGCAAGTCGATATTAACTATTACAACATGATCTTCTCATACATCCAATATATCACATCACATCGTTGGCCATATCACATCACAAGCATACCCTGCAAAAACAAGTTAGACGTCCTCTAATTTTGTTGTTGCATGTTTTACGTGGTGACCATGGGTATCTAGTAGGATCGCATCTTACTTACGTAAACACCACAACGGAGATATATGAATTGCTATTTAACCTCATCCAAGGACCTCCTCGGTCAATTCCGATTCAACTAAAGTTGGAGAAACTGACACCCGCCAGTCATCTTTGAGCAACGGAGTTACTCGTAGCGATGAAACCAGTCTCTCGTAAGCGTACGAGTAATGTCGGTCCGAGCCGCTTCGATCCAACAATACCGCGGAATCAAGAAAAGACTAAGGAGGGCAGCAAAACGAACATCACCGCCCACAAAAACTTTTGTGTTCTACTCGAGAAGACATCTACGCATGAACCTAGCTCATGATGCCACTGTTGGGGAACGTCGCATGGGAAACAAAAAATTTCCTACGCGCACGAAGACCTATCATGGTGATGTCCATCTACGAGAGGGGATCTTCGATCTACGTACCCTTGTAGACCGCACAGCAGAAGCGTTAGTGAACGTGGTTGATGTAGTGGAACGTCCTCACGTCCCTCGATCCGCCCCGCGAACCGTCCCGCGATCAGTCCCACGATCTAGTGCCGAACGGACGGCACCTCCGCGTTCAGCACACGTACAGCTCGACGATGATCCGGCCTTCTTGATCCAGCAAGAGAGAAGGATAGGTAGAAGAGTTCTCCGGCAGCGTGACGGCGCTCCGGAGGTTGGTGATGATCTTATCTCAGCAGGGCTCCGCCCGAGCTCCGCAGAAACGCGATCTAGAGGTGAAACCGTGGAGATATGTGGTCGGGCTGCCGTGGCAAAAGTTGTCTCAAATCAGCCCTAATACCTCAGTATATATAGGAGGGAGGGGGAGGGAAGAGGCAGCCTCAAACCCTCAAGGTTTGGCCGAAATTGGAGGTGGAGGAGTCCTACTCCAATCCTACTTGGAGTAGGATTCCACCTTCCCACTTGGAAACTCTTTCCACCTTGTGTTTTTTCCTTCTCAAACCTTATGGGCCTTAGTGGGAACTTATTCCAGCCCACTAGGGGCTGGTTTATCTCTTCCCATAGCCCATGAGACCCCTTGGGGCATGACACCCCTCCCGATGGTCCCCGGCACCCCTCCCAGCACTCCCGGTACACTATCGATGAGCCCGAAACTTTTCCGGTGACAAAAACAGGACTTCCGAGCTCCTCGTGACATCCTGGATCTCATCCGGGACTCCGAACAACATTCGGTAACCAACCATATAACTCAAATACGCATAAAACAACGTCGAACCTTAAGTGTGCAGACCCTGCGGGTTCGAGAACTATGTAGACATGACCCGAGTGACTCCTCGGTCAATATCCAATAGCGGGACCTGGATGCCCATATTGGATCCCACATATTCTACGAAGATCTTATCGTTTGAACCTCAGTGCCAAGGATTCATATAATCCCGTATGTCATTCCCTTTGTCCTTCGGTATGTTACTTGTCCGAGATTCGATCGTCAGTATCCGCATACCTATTTCAATCTCGTTTACCGGCAAGTCTCTTTACTCGTTCCGTAATACAAGATCCCGCAACTTACACTGAGTCACATTGCTTGCAAGGCTTGTGTGTGATGTTGTATTACCGAGTGGGCCCCGAGATACCTCTCCGTCACACGGAGTGACAAATCCCAGTCTCGATCCATACTAACTCAACTAACACCTTCGGAGATACCTGTAGAGCATCTTTATAGTCACCCAGTTACGTTGCGACGTTTGATACACACAAAGCATTCCTCCGGTGTCAGTGAGTTATATGATCTCATGGTCATAGGAACAAATACTTGACACGCAGAAAACAGTAGCAACAAAATGACACGATCAACATGCTACGTCTATTAGTTTGGGTCTAGTCCATCACATGATTCTCCTAATGATGTGATCCCGTTTATCAAATGACAACACTTGCCTATGGTCAGGAAACCTTGACCATCTTTGATCAACGAGCTAGTCAACTAGAGGCTTACTAGGGACAGTGTTTTGTCTATGTATCCACACAAGTATTGTGTTTCCAATCAATACAATTATAGCATGGATAATAAACGATTATCATGAACTAAGAAATATAATAATAACTAATTTATTATTGCCTCTAGGGCATATTTCCAACACTCATGGTTATAGGAATAAATACTTGACACGCAGAAAACAGTAGCAACAAAATGACACGATCAACATGCTACGTCTATTAGTTTGGGTCTAGTCCATCACGTGATTCTCCTAATGACGTGATCCAGTTTATCAAGCAACAACACCTTGTTCATAATCAGAAGACACTGACCATCATCGATAAACTGGCTAGCCAACTACAGGCATGCTAGGGACGGTGTTTTGTCTATGTATCCACACATGTAAATGAGTCTTCATTCAATACAATTATAGCATGGACAATAAACAATTATCTTGATATAGGAATTATAATAATAACTATATTTGTCATTGCCTCTAGGGCATAATTCCAATACACGCCTCCTTCGGTGGATCTTTGCGCAGGTATTTTTCTTTTATTCAAGAAAAATTCTCCGTAAATTTTCAGGACATTTCGAGAACTTTTATTTCTGCACAAAAACAACATCATGGCAATTCTGCTGAAAACAACGTTACTCCGGGTTAGTTTCATTCAAATCATGCAAGTTAGAGTCCAAAACAAAGGCAAAAGAGTTTGAAAAAGTAGATATGTTGGAGACGTATCAGGTACCAGCGGTGAGGGCCGTGTGGGTGGCCTGGGTGCGCGACATCCGCATCCGCCTCTCCTCCAGCTTGAGGTACGCGACGATCTTCGAGAAGGTCGGGTTGGTGATGAGAGGGATGTTGGAGGCGGCGTTCCCGAAGTCGTCGTTCAACCCGGCGATGAGGGTGCTGAGAAGAAGCTCGTCAGAGACCGCCTCACCGAGGTCACGGAGCTCGTCGACAAGTTTCTTTAGGCGCATGCAAAAATCGTCAATAGATGAGTCGAGCTGCTGGCACCCAAAGAACTCGTCGTGCAGGAAAACCTTGCGTTGGAGCGCGTTGTCGGTGAAGAGGCCGTTGAGCTTGGTCCAAACGGCATGAGCGTCATCGTCGGAGACCGTGTGGAAGAGATCCTTTGAGATGGCGGCGATGTGATCGTGGCGGCGGCGGCTAGGGTTAGGTTAGGATCGTAGGTATGATACCATGTTGAAAACGATTGTTTGACAATGCTTCATGATGTATTGATCGGTGCATAGCACACGTATATATGGAGTACAAAGTGAGCCTCAACCTCAACTATACAAAGGTTAGGAGATGGACCGGGCCATACAATATACATGCATAAATCATATATTCAACGCTCACGAATGGTGGGCCGAGAAGATGGTAAAAAGAAACCCCATTGGAGATCTTGGAGTTGGCTTTCGACTCCCAAATCTATAGGTGGGATGGGTTTTCGCTATAAGAGTTTTTTTAACCTCTCTATGTTAATTAGGAAATCAGGGTCGGCGTTTACTCACAGAGCCGTCTCCAAAATGTGCTCATGTGCTTAAGGGACGTTAACACTGACTTTTGGAATACCCGGGCTCCAAGATCTGCTTCTGCTACAAGGTGTAGCATCCTTGCTGGCCGTGAGTTACCCAAATATGGTGCGCAATGGGGGATTTGATGATGGTAAGCAAGTTAATATTCTTTCTGATCATTGGATCCCATCTATTCCACCATGCATGTGCTCTTCAACCACTTTCTCCTATTCCAGCAAATGCTAATTAAGGTACATTGCTTGATTGATCAGTACAGTAGTAGTTGGAATGTTGAGACTATTCGTGCTTTCTTTTGTGATGAGGTTGCCGCTTCAATTCTGAGAATTCCCATCAACCATCATGGCGAGGATTATGTTAGGTGGCCGCACACTAAATTCCACAAGTATTCAGTTCGTTTGGCATATAATATGCCTCGCACTAGTCATTTTTTATTGGCTCGTAGTAAGAATGGGCAGGGCCAGTGTTCGGATCTAGCTACTGAAGAGAAGGAATAGAAATCCAAATGGGCGGTCAAGGTTCCTGATAAAATGAAGATTGTTTTGTAGCGTTTTGCTTAATTAGGACTGTTTACCAACTCGTGCACATAAGAGGCAGACTCCATATAATTGACGGAATTGTAAAATTTTGACGATACAGGTTTAAACCGTTTTAACTGTCAATAGACTCGTAAACGAGGTCCGGTCCGTAATTTTTTTACGGTGACCCGTAAACGAGACCCTGCGATCATTATATCTGCGGGTTCGGCAGCTGGATACGAGTTCGAACCCTATTCCTCCGCCACCGCGAAAAATCCCCACCCCTCACCATCGGCGCCTAAGATCCGTCGCGCGCGCCTCTAGTCCGCCGCCTAGCCGATCCAATCCACCGCCCAAGATGGCCAACTCTGATGGTCATGGCAACGATGACCCTGAGAGGACGCGCCGCCTCAGATGTGACGCCGCTTGGAAGCGTGTCGCCCTGCCGTACACGCGTTGGGGCTTGTCGTTGCCGTCGTCGCTCCTCCGTCGTGAGACAAAGGAGTACGACCGCGCGCACGGCCGCCTCTTCTCCGGCAGCTCCTCCGAAGCGTTGAGCTCGCGCTCGCGCTCCTCCCTCCCACCGGTGAAGAGGGAGCTAGAGGAGCTCCCTTCGGTGAAGATGGAGCCGGAGCCCGAGGCAAGGCCGCAGCGACGTGTCGGGGTGTCGTCGGACCGGAGGACTTTCTCCCCCCGACAGAGACGGACACCCTTTTGCCCGCGCTGCTAGCGCGAGTGCGTAGGAGCCGAAAGAAGACCGGCTGCACCGTCGGAGGGACGAGGAGTTCGACACCGTGCTCTATGAGCAGGGTGTCGCGTCGGTCCTAGCCTTCGGCGACAAGGTGGAGGAGTGGAGCCATGAAGCCACTGCGCATGAGCGCATCTGCGTCGAGCTCTCCTCCGACGACGACGACGATTGAGCGTTGCCGCATCTACTATCGCACGAGCTCTGATGAGCTCAAATTTGCGTAGTGCGATAGGGTAGTTATTAGCTTCAATGAGCTCCGATAGGGTAGCTTAGCTCTACCTCCTCTAGTAGTTGTGCATAATAGAATGTACTATGTGATGAACTATGAATGAGTGTAGTTGCAATTTCTCCCGCGAAAGCTTTTCTCAAATTATACAGTTTCATATATGGGGTCTATTCTGCAGCGCAACATTTCGTCCCGTAAAACCCCGCTTCATCAAACTATAAACAACTTTTGCGGTTCAAAAAAATACAGGGTCTGCTAGAGATGCTCTAAAGGTGGCATCCTCTTCTAATCCAAATCAAAATGATCATTGGTCAGGTGGTTATCGTTTGGAGCTGTTTGTTACAGATCGCCTGTTCAAATCCCTGATCCACCTGTATGCTGTTATTTTTCAATTACTTATGTGACACTGACGAGTGGACCCTTGCGGAAGGGGCTTGTTCGCGAGAAGAAAAAAGATCAAGGTTTTTTGCAAAATAGCAGGCCACACATCCTCTCTGCCATCCGGTCGCTGACAGTGGGCTCCATGCCCCGTTGACACGTCTAATCAGCATCTTGTTCGTATAAAAACGTGACTTGAAGTGTATATGCACGTCAAAGTTAAGTTATCTCACCAGTTCAATGTATGTTGTAAGTTTTAACACTACACTGATTTTTTATATCAAGTTAGGGCATCAGTGGTGTAATTGACTCCCTAAATATTAGCAAAAGGAGAACTCCCTCCGTTATGACTTAGAAGACGTGTTTGGAAATTCTCTAAAATCTAGATAGTTATTCATTGATTATGAGCCTAGTTTAAAAAACCGTACCGGACCGTCGTCGGATCGGGAAAAACCGGAACCGACAGCCTCATCGGACTTTTAAGCTAATAAGACCGTTCTATAATTGAACCGGAGAAAACAGGTCGAACCGGCCGGTTTTCTAAAAAAACCAATAAATACCAGGTCACTAAACCGGGAAAAACAGGAAAATATTTTAATAGAATTTGAGAGAAGTGGGATTCGATCGCAAGTCCTGTGAGCAATACGTGAGGTCTACCCACGACCCTATAACCAACTCGGCTAGGCTACTTTGTTGTTCATTACATGAAAATAATTTTGTTTCATCATTGTTTCATACTATATTAGCACATATATTACTCAACATTTATTTATTTATTACTTAAAAAACCGACAATCGAACCGATGAACCAACGGTCCGACCGATAAAAACTTGAACCGACAACCTTTTCGGTTCGATGTCCGGTTCGGTTTTTTAAACTACGGTTGTGAGATGGACTGAAAACTAGCATTCACACGCTACGCATGCATATAAAAGTAATACAACGAAATACTAATTAGCTGATAAAAGTAAATGCAATGCACATAAAAATTATATCATTAAAAATAGAACGTTTAAAATTTCTAATGATATATTTTTTGTAATATATGTCTCTTATTAAGTTGGTCAAATTGATGACTTAGATATACGTACCGGACTTATAAAATGAAACGGAATAAGTATCTATTATGAAAATTCACGTAAATTTAACCGTCACTTCTAACCTGTGACGGAGGGTGTACAAAGGATGAAGGAATTATTTATGGAAACGATAATGAGAATCACACACACCGCGGTAACAATCAATTCGAAGTCTGCCGTGGCTTAGCAAATACTCCGATGTCACTCTGAGTGCTTCTTGCCCTTGTCCTTGGATCTGGATGGCGTGGGCAGCAGATCGCCGCAATCATACCACAAGGTATCGGCGAGCTTGGGGAAGATGAACCTGTAAAAGATCAAGTCACGGAACAGCTTGACAATGTGGCCGCGCAGGCCGTGCGCGTCGATCCCGCCCTGCTGGACCCAGCCCGACAGGTAGGCTCCGGCGACCAGCCAGGCGGCCCGGCCACGGCGCTCCGACACGTAGGCCGCCACCCCCTCCGCCGGCGTGGCCGCCCGCGACAGCGCACGCGCGAGCACCACGGCGTCCTCCAGCGCGGAGCATCCGCCCTGCGCCAGGTCCGGCGTCATGGGGTGGAACGCGTCGCCGGCCACCGTGACCGCCCCGCGAGCGACCGGGCCCGTCAAGATGGCCCAGGGCGACCGGTAGAGCAGCGGAGCCCACGAGACGCTCTTGTGGTCGGAGTGGCGCACCACGTCCAGGTACTCCGCCGGCATGCGCGCTCCCAGGTTGTCCGTGACCTCCCGCAGGATCTTGGCCGGGTCCGCGCCGGCTTCCTTCTCTGCTGCGGCGACGGTGTTGTTGACGAGGAACCAGTAGACTTCCGTCTCGCTGATGGGCACCATGCTGGCCCTGAGGCCCGCCGTGAGGAACTGCCGGAGCTCCTTCTTCATGCCGTGACCGCCCGGGTAGACGGCGAGACCGCGGACGGCGGACCGGCCGCATGTGACCGGCTCCGACAGTCCTAGCCACCGCGCCACCACCGAGTACACCCCGTCGCATCCGATCAGCACCTGATGGATTGGACGACGTTTACAAGACAGCAACTACAGTTAATTAATTGTGCGGAGCTTGGTTTACCTTGGCTCGGATCACTGTGCCGTCGTCTAGCCGTAGAACGGAGGTGTCCGGCGAACCGTCCCCGGCCGTCTCACTGTTGATGGAGACGAGCTTGGACGAGAAGCGGATGGTGCCCGGCGGGAGCTCCTCCGCGAGCGCTTCCAGCAGCGCCTTTCGATCCGCCGGCCTCGCCTTGATTTCACCGCTTAATTTTTGCGTCGGTTTAGCCAAACTGATCAGATCGATTCTATATGTCTATGCCTATGCTGCTAGATTAGCTCAGTTATCGACTCAACCTGGGGATGGAAAATACTTGTGTCAGTCACCAACCTGTTTTTGCGTCCGGCGAAGCGAAACACCTGAGTTGCTCCATTTTCAAGATTGGTCACCTGAAATCTGCACGGGCAGCAAGAGAATCGATTCCAAGTAATTCTGTTTTCTCTTGTTGATACATACGAACGAATTGCAAAAGCTGACGCACGCACGTTTCGTAGGCGTCGTAGCGGGACATGAGCTTGTGCGCGACGCCGAGCGCGCGGAGCGCGAACCAGCCGCTGGGGAAGATGGTGAGCGCGGCGCCCGTGGCGCGCAGCTCAGCGTGCCGCTCCAGGACCAGAACGCCGCCGCCCACGCCGGCCCGACGCAGAGCCAGCGCGGTCGCGAGCCCTGCGATCCCGGCGCCCACGATGACCACCTCCGCCTCCACCGCCGATGATGACATCGTCGCCACCTCACCCTCACTCGCTGGCTAGCTACTACCTCAATTATGCTTAGGACGGACACTACCAAAGATCACGTTAGACATCGGCACTGTCGTGGCGATGGGACATGAATGCTGATACTGCTCGTCGGCTCCAGAAATTTAAGGCATCCAGAGCATCTTTAATAGTGATCGCAAAAAACACGCGTGGATAAACACAATTTTTAACGTGCGCGGAGTAAAATCGTGCGTTTCAACGGAGGCGGCATAAAAATGCGGGCAGTAAACTATTGCGCGTATGTGGAAGAAAGCGGACAGCCGCGCGTCAGATTTGCCGCACTGCTTTTAACGCGCTATAAAATGCCGCGTCCGCCACGCGGCTGCCCATAGCCACCCGCCTCTCCCTCGCTGCTTCCTCGCCTCTTCCTCTGCCTCTCTCTCGCCGCTCCCTCGTCGCTTCCTCTGCCACCATGCCGTCGTGCCGCCGTGCATCCTCGGCTACCGTGGCGTCCGCGAACGCCCCTCCGGCACCTACTACGTCGAGATTCGGTCCGACGACGTCCGCATCGGCCTCGACACATTTGAGACCGCGCACGAGGCCGCCCGCGCCTACGACGCGGGGGCGTGGCGACTAGGAAGGCCTCGCGCGCAGATGAACTTCCACGACGTCTGCACGCGCGAGCAGGCGCAGGACCTCGCCCCTTCCCCTCGCCTGATCACGGAGCAAGACCGTGCAGAGCACCGTCAGCGGCAGTGCCTGCTCGTCGTCGAGGAGGACGAGCGAGCCATGGCGGAGTGGCGCCGGCGCCACCCGGAGGACGTGGCCACCGAGAACGCCTTCTGGGCGGAGAAGACGACAAGGCGTCGCGAGGAGCGAGACGACAGGCGTCGGCGCAGGGCACTCGCTATATCGCAGTGCGAGGTCGTCAGCAACGGTGGGACGTCCATCTTCACTTGTGACGATGAACGTTGGGAGCATGCATGGCTCGATACCTCGGACAGGAGCACCCACAGTAACGACTCGGAGTAGTTTTATCTATATATGCTAGTTTTATTATCTATGTGTTGGACTAGTTTATATTATTTATGTGTTGAACTAGTTTTATTATCTACATGTAATATATTATCTATATGTTTTATCGTGTTGGTGTGACGGTAACAATGTACTATATGTAGCGTGTTGGACAAGTTTTTGAGTGTTATTTGCAGCGGCTGCTAGAGCGCCTTGCGTGCGGTAAGAGCATCTCCAACGGCAGCGCAAAAAATTCCGCGTCCAATAAATTTTTTAGCGCTTCACTGTAGCAGTTTTGAAGCGCGGGGACGGGGGCATCTCCAACAGACGCGCGCTAGTGCGGCGCCCAATCCAGTCCGATCCAGCGGTCCCATCTGCAGCCGCTCAAAGTTTGCTGCGCGCGCAAGCCGGCGCACCAAATATGCTGCGCGCGATAGCATTTTTGAGCGCGCGCACAAAAGTTTTTAGCGCGCGCAGCGTTTTGCAGCTTCTGCTGGAGCAGTCCGGTGCCCAAAAAACGAATCTTTTAGCGCGCGGAGCAGTTTTTAGGCGCTTGTTGGAGATGCTCTAAGTATGCTGCGACCCCTGAGCCAGCGCTCGTCAGCGCCCTAAAAAAACTAACCGCGGGCTGTAAATCCGTTTTTTGGATGCTCTTACTGGGTGGGTGTCACTAGTGCCTTGCTAGCTAAACTTTGTGCTATACTATACACCATTACACCGTCTGCCGCTATGCTTCGAATTATTGCTGTTTGAAATACACTTTGGTTCTTGGTTTTATATGCATCTTATATGATGAATTAATAATAATATATATTTTTAAATCAAAATAGTTTTAAAGTATTTTTAGATTAAATTTGACTTTGTTTTCCATTGATTTCCTCTGGTCTATCCAAGGTTTCCCCTGATTTTTTCTGTGTGCGAGCCGGGGCCTTCCGAGGCGATTGGCGCTCCGGAGCAGTCTCTTCTCAGCCGTGGGTTCGGGGGTTGCTGCTGAAGGCTTGGCGATTTTTCTATAAGCGTGGTCCGGGGACCCGGTCGTCTGGGCGCGCGCGGGGTGCTCGCATTAAGAGCATCTCCAACAGCCGCGCTTCGCGCTGCGTCCAAAAAATTTATTTGCTGCACGCGCTTCGGCTGGTTTGGCGCGTCGCACAGCGCTGGCTCTAGCAGCGGCGCTAAAATGCAGCGCGCGCAAAAACGAAAACATGTGAATTTGACACAAACAAGTTGAGATGCATAAAAGTTCATGCCCACAAGTTCATCCAACCAAGTTCAAAATACAAACAAGTTCAAGACATATAAATGAAAGACACATCATTCATCATCTTCCTCGTCTTCGTCCTCATCTTCCGAAGACGATTCTTCCGCCTCCGTAGATGAATCTTCCTCCCTAACCTCATCACGCACCGCATCACGTGAAGCTCCGACGGTGTTGGCAAGATCTTCAACGGCGGCCGGAGGTACACCCATGCCTCCCATGGCGGGCGGAGGTGCACCCATGCCTCCCATGAGAGAAGCAAAACTCATGCCTCCCATGGCGGCCATAGCGTCGGAGGGTGCTCCAAAGCCACCCATGCCTCCCATGGCGGCCGGAGGTGAACCCATGCATCCCATGGCTCCAAAGCCACCGATGCCTCCCATGGCGCCGAGGCCACCGCCACCCATGGCGCCAAGGCCACCGCCACCCATGCCGCGGATCAAGGCTCTTTTTTGGATCAAGACTTCCTCACGGGCAAGGTTGACATATTCCTTTTGCGCATCATTGAACAAAGATGTGTCCAAGAAGAACAAGTGCTTCTCCCATTCCAACAACTTAGCTCGCTCCTCCATGCCCACCTTCCTCTCCTCCAATGCCACTTTCCTCTCCTCGGCGGCCACCCTCCTCTCCTCGGCCGCCAACCTCCTCTCCTCGGCCGCGGCATCTTGGTTCCTTGCCATTTTCCTCACCTCGTTGGCTTCTTTTCTTGCCTTCACAATAGCTTCCATAGCATTTGTGAGCTCATCATCTCCTTTCCTCTTCTTCTTTTCGGTTTTGTCCTTCTTGCACCCATCCGGTCGTTTTGGTTTCGAGTATGAAACCGAGTTGGGTGTGGGGCTTCTCTTGCCCTCATCACTTGATGCATCATCCTCCTCCTCATCATCATTCAACTCAATTGTTCGCTTGTGTTTGTTGCTCAAATGCAAATCATCCAAATCTTCACGCTTATTCCATTTCTCATCATCCTTCAACACTTCATAGCAATGAGGCAAGGTAAAGATCTTTCCTTTCTTGATCTTCCCCTTCTTGGTTGTCCTCGTCTCTTCTTTGAACAAGTTTTGTGCAATGTTGTACTACAAGAAAAACAAAACAAGTTAGCGCTTCGGACACCAAAAACAAGTATGATGAACATGTATGAGATGCCACTTACTCTATCATCCTCATTTGTGCCACTTGGGTTAAGCTTGTCAACTGCCTTTTGTGCGGCTGCCCACTTTTGACAATCCGAGTTGATTGTCGACCATCGGGACCGAAGTGATCTCTCGGAGCGGTCAATTCCACTCACGTTCTGAGCATCAAAGTATTCTTTCATTCGCCCCCAATAAGCATCTCTACTTTGATCACCTCCAATGGATGGATCCCTCGACACTTGCAACCAAGTATTGCATAGTAATTTGTCATCGTTGGTGGTGTAATTGCCCGCTCTTCCTTTCGGCGCCGCGACAATGCCCTCACCCTCCTCGTCCACCTCAAACTCATGGTCGTCCAAATGGATGTCATTGGTTTGAGACCAATGCGAATTGTTGGACCCAACACCCATAGTTGACATGTATGAATCATCGTTGAGACTACACAGTTTTTGAACAATGCAAATATAAGCTATCTATATGATGATGCATTGAAAAAATAACAAGAAAATACAAGTTGGAATTTTTTTCACCTTGGGGGCATTTCGTCGAACACGTGGTGCGCGTCGGCCGCCGGCTCAACGAGTGAGCTCGCCGGCGCTTCGGTAGACGCCGCGCCGGTCCGCCGCCCTGCAAGCTTCTTCTTCGTCTTCGAGCTCCCGGAACCGTCCGCCGCCTTCTTCTTGCCGAATGTTTTTCCTTTCCTCGACCCCACCGTGACGGCACGGGACGGCGCCGGCGCGACGCCACCGTCGGCGTGGTCATCCGCGGCGGCAAGAAGAGGCTGCGCGCGAGGCCGACGGTCGGCGGAGCTCCGGCGGTGGCGGCGCCAACGCTCGCCACGCTAGGGTTTTCAGCGACGGCGACGGCGGCGGCGGGCGGGGGGGGGGGGGGGGGGGGGCTCGCGGCTGTACAGCGGGGTGAGCGGGGTGCCGGTCTGCGCGTCCATGGTGGCAGGGGCGCTGGCGCCGACGCGCGCGATGCGAAGGAGGAAGAAAGAGAGAAAGTTCGCGCGCGCGCTCGAGTCTGCCGCGCGCGGAAGTGTGCGCTCCAAATTACCAGCGCAGGATGAGGCTATGGACAGCGCGCCCAACTTGTTTTAGCGCGCGCGCGGTTTTTGCGCGCCCGCTGGAGCATTCCGCCGCGTCGCGCGCGCGCTAAAAAGGGATATTTTCGGGCGCGGCGCTTGTTTTGCGTTGCTGTTGGAGATGCTCTAATGCATTGGCTGACCTGCGGCTGCAAGTTCACCGACCCCGACACGGTCGTTCCCTCCGCTGCGTCGCATCGCGTGCTGCCGGACACCATGAGTTGCGGCAGCGATGGATGTAGGGACGCCGGCGACGGCAGCGGCGGGAGCGGCAGCGAGGGGTTCGGGCAGTCGCGGCCGAGCAAGGTCGCGGCGGACGACTCGGTGGAGCCCGTGCGGTGCTTGGACGCCACGTCACTGTCGGGGTCCTGGATTGACAGGAAGCTCCTGGTCGACCCCAAGATGCTCTTAGTCGGATCTAAGATTGGGGAGGGCGCCCACGGGAAGGTCTACAAGGGGAAGTAAGTGGACGACCCTTTGTGACATATAACCCGTGCACGGTTATTCATATGCTTCAGCTGAAGGTCTGCAGTACTTGCATCCTGATGGTTGTTGTTTTTGGAGATAGCTTACCAGGCTTGCTGCCTGGTAGTACTTGCATCAACTGCCTCATATTTAAATTTATGTTCCTAAGCTTTAGTACTAGCAGCTGTCCAATCCAATGGGTGTTATTGCAAAAGGTTTTATAGTTTTGTATCAACGAAGTAGGGGGTAAGAGTTGGTATGATTTTAATTTATAAGTATCCAATTGCGTCTGAAGGTACAGTACACGGTGTACCTACACAACAGTTAGTAAAATTTCATAATATGCTTGAGAGCCGCTTTAGGGTTCTCATTTAATCGAAGGCAGTATTACCTCTCTAGGATTTGATTTATTTTGCGCTTCATTTAGCCATGCCTGTTGTACATATCTGCTATTCCTGCTATGGTCAAGGATTCTGACCTCTTTTTTTTTTAGGTTTGAGTCTTGTTCTAATACTTGCAAAGAGTTGATTCTCTCAAATTTACTTGTGTCTCAATGTACAGCATGTGTGTATATTAATGAATAAAATCATTTTCTTCTGCTGCTAATCGTTGATGTTCTCACAAGTTGAGCTGCCAGCCTGACATTCTTGTTCCCCAAGGAGAAACCTATGCTGTTTAATTACATTCTATATTGTAGTTTTGTTTTGCCCATGTGGATACTCTTGATGGCTTATATTAGAAGTCGTCGCCTACCGCGGGCCTTCTCGCGGGCGAGGCTAGGCTGAGGGGGGCGTGCGTGGGCGCGAGTAGGCAGGAGGACGCCTGTCGGCGGCTCTTCGTCGAGGACTTGGCGAGGGGGGCGGGGCGGTCGCGAACCTTCCACATCCCACGCCGTCGGACGTCGTCGTCGTCGCCTACCGCGGGCCTTCTCGTCGGCGAGGTGAGGCTGAGGGGGCGGTGCATGAGCGCGAGGAGGCGGGGTTGAGGAGGCAGGAGGACGCCTGTCGGCAGCGCTCCATCGAGGACTTGGCGAGGGAGGCGAAGGGGGGGGGGCGTGCTGGCGTGAGGAGGCGAAGGAGGATGCCGGACGACGGCTCTGCAACGAAGACTTGGCGAGGGCGGTGGCCGGCGTGCTGACTTTGGAGGATGGACGCCTCCTCGCCGTGGCTCGGGAGCGGCAACACAGCGTTCGGCTATTGCCGATGGCGCCGGGGCCGGGACGGTCAAGCGGTTTAACTGAACCAAGTCTGGCACACTCAAGAGAACATGACACTTGCTTTTGCACATGTACGAACCGAAGTTGATTGCGTACACGTGGGGGTCCTGAATCGGTGGCACGACGTGTATCTGCGATGGGTCCTTACGCGGTGGCGGCTACGATGAGGAGACGAAGACAGAGTGTCCTGCTTCGAAGGCGGCCGCGACGGCGGTGATGATGGAGGTTTCTGCTTGCGGGAAAACGGTGCTTGTTAGTGTGATGGTCGGTGTCGTTGCGGCGGCGATGGCAGTGCGTGCTGCGGTGGTGCTCCTGGGTGTTGTGGCGGTGGCGTCGATGCCTTTGGTGGTGGCGGTGGTGCTGTTGCCGCGCAATGCAGCTTCCTGACGGCAAGCGGCGACACCAACAGTAGTATGGCTAGTGTAGAACACCTCGTGGCTTTTGTTGACGCAGGGAAGATTGTTTTGAGGTATGGAGGGTGCAAAATCATGTGTATATGTGGATGGAGCCCCATTTCGAAAATAGGGGAGGACGCACAAAAATTTCGAAAATTTAAAAAAGTGGGAATTTTGAAATAGAATGTTTAATAAATTATAAAATGTTTGTGAATTCTAAAATTTTGCAGAAAATGTTTGAAATTTTGAAAACAAATATTCAAGAAATCAAACAATGTTCATGATTTTTTAAAAGTTCATGAAGTACTTTTTATAATGAAATTGTGCAAACTTTTGTCAATTCTAAAAATGATCGTGAATGGAAAAATATTCTAAAAGTTCAAAAAAACATTGGCTTGTGACTTATAAAATAGTTTTTCATTCATAAAAAGTTTGCTGATTTAAAAAATGATCATGCATTTCTTTGTCCCGTTGCAACGGATGGGCCCTTTTGCTAGCTAAACTTGGCGCTATACTCTACACCAGTACACCGTCTGCCGCTATGTTTCAAATTATTTTCAAATTATTGTTGTTTGAAATACACTTTGGTTCTTGGTTTTGTATGCATGTTATATGATGAATTAATAGTAGATATTTTAAACAAAATAGTTTTAAAATATTTTTAGATTAAATTTGACTTTGTTTTGCACTCGTATACAAATTTTCACGAAAAAAGTTAACATTGACTTCTGGAAAAAAGAAAAAAAGTATTTGTTATTATAGATCACTATTTACACTATTTTGATCAAAAAATTATCTTTTTAAAAAATAAGTCAAAGTGTAATTTTCATTTTGTGGAATTTTTGTTACAAGCATAATGAAAGGTCAAGTTTATTTCAATTTTTTTTTATTTTTTTATTGAATTGCTAAAAATTATTTATATAGAATGTATATACACCCAAGCTTCAAAAGTTCCCTTCGGTTTGTCCTCCTCCTTACTGTATGGGCGCCCCTATTAAGCACGGAGAGTAATTTCTGGCAACCACATTGTATATGTAACCAATGAGATGATTAACACGTTAGCTTATGCATCATGGGCATCGGAGACCTAGCTATTTTCAGAAGTTGGACAACACATTAGTGGTTTTCCTGTAGGATAACGAGAACGTCGTTCCCGTGACCGAGCTCACCCGAGCTCGATTTTTAAAAAGAAAAATCGAAATTCAAACTTCCCAGTTTCAAAAAAGTGAAAATAATTGTGCAAGTAAACACGATGGTATGCGCATGTGTGTATATTTTTAGGATGAAATAACTTGAAATGTGATCTGTACAAAAAACACAAACTCATGGCATGGGAGGATAAATATTATTATGTGTTAAGAAACCTCTCTTCTTTGAAAATCTCTCATTTCACCGTAAAAATGTACACACACGTGTGTTATGCCTTCATGCATATTTGTATTTTTTTGGTAAACGTTTGTGGCCGGGCGTCGGCCGAACCGTTCAGCTGGCCGCACGCGACCCGCGCCGCACCGCTGATTAGGCATGCAACTTTTTTTCGTATAAATTTATTGCAACCATCGTTCATATTTGCTACAAGAGTTTTTTATTTGCTACATTTGTTCAGTAAAAAAACTGCATATACGTTTGGTTGCAACTCCAGTTCGTCGGATTTTTCGTTACAATCGATGTTTTTTTTACTTTTGCTACAATCGTGTTAACTTTTGCTACAATCAGCATCATTTTTTGCTGCAACCGTTCAGTAAAAAAGTTGCATCCACGTTCGTGAGAGTTGCAACCCGAGTTCACCGGATTGTTTTGCTACAACCCATTTTTGTTTTGTTACCACGCATCACGAGCGTCGTTTTTTTTCTACGATCACGTTGTTATTTTTCTGCTACAACCATATTTTTGTTGCAACCATATAAAAAATTACTGCATCGTGGTCAAAATTTACTGCATTGAGAAATATTTGTTGAATGGATAGATCTAACGGTGCGGACGCGCGGCGGCTAGCGGATCGTGCAGCCGGCGCGCCGACGCAGAGCACTGCCCATTTTTTTCAGAAGTTTTTGAAACCTAAAAGTATGTAGTTTTCTAAAATTTGAATTTGAAGGTCTCCCCTGGCGCGGGCTCGTGCGCACTAAAGGCAGAGGGGGGTTTTAGTCCCCATCCTTTAGTGCCGGTTGCAGAACCGGCACTAAAGGTCCTTACGAATCGGGATTCTGCACTAGTGGGTGCTCCAAATGATCATATAAGCAAACTTATGCAAGTTGAGTACCGGGAGAAGAAATCAAGCCCATACAAAGCCTGAGGGTAAGGTTAAGCATAGTTGAGATGTGAGATTGTCTTGAACTCACATGCAAAACACAAATGTATGCTATTATTGCCAAAACATAGTCCCTTAGTCGTGATCTTTTGTTTGGGTTGTGATTCTGCATATAAGGACGAGTGGATGCAGCCCCAAGAGGCCATGTCCCTGGCCAGCAACAAGAGAATTGGGTACAAGACCGAGGGAGTACATGACTACACTTAAAACTACTAATACTAGGTTTTCTAATTAACCTTCTGGACGGATCGTTGCAAATGACATGGATGACTGAAACTTCATGTTCATGCCCTAGATTTTCCTTTCCCGAGAGAAGTAGGAGCGACTTGCCACATGAGGAAATCCTTCATTACACCGGGGCAGCTCTTGGTTAAGTGCTCGAAACCTTCAAACTCCATGGCTGCTTCCAGATTCGTCAGCGAGCTAAGGAACACCAAGCATGCTGCCTTAAGCTCATGGCAGTCGTGCTGCTCCGGCAATGCCAAGATAGTCGCCACGGAGTTTGTATCGATACGGTTGCACAGCTTATCTTCACAAATCAGCTTCAGCCTGTCCAAATCATACGAGTATTTAACCAAAAACTATCACAATTCATGCAAACGTGTCCAGAAACTACCACTATACGTTTTTATGCCGAAAACTTTCAATTTTTTTGCTAATCTGTGACTAAAAACAACCAAGTCTGTAAAACGCCTGATTTTGCTCGTTTAAACACAGGGTTGGGGCACATGTCAGGACGGAAAAGTACCAGCCATGGCCTCCCTGGCGCAGCCCCACCGCCCGTCACCATGGCCTCGCCCCGAGCGGCGGTCGCCCCGTGCCTCGCCGTCGGCAAGCCTCCCTGTCGCCGATCACGTCGCGGCCGGATCCCATCACCCTGCGAACCGCCCCATGCTGCCAGTTGACATGCCCTCGCACCGAGCGGCTGTCGCCCCGCGCCTCGCGGCCGACAGGCCTCCCCGTCGCCGACCCCGCCGCGGTTGGATCCCACCGCCTCACCTCCCTGGCGCAGCCTCGTCGCCCCGTGAACCGTCCCGCGCCGTCCATCGCCATGGCCTCGCCCCGAGCGGTCATTGCCACGCGCCTCGCCGTCACCAGTACCGGCAGGCGTCGCCCTGGTTCCGCCTCTCCCGGACCTCCCCGCCACCGTGCTCATGCCGGAGTGATGCCTGTAGATCGCGTCGTCTCCTCCAGATCTGGTCGCACCGCCGCCGTACTTCAGCTTCTCCGCCTTCGGTGAAGGCCGCCGCCGTCTCGATCTCTTTCTCCGATGACGGCAAACTTAACGGTGCTGACTTTTCCGTCCTGACATATGGTCCAACCCTGTCATAATCGAGTTTAAACGAACCAAATCAGACGTTTTACAGACTTGGTAGTTTTTAGTCACAGATTATCAAAAAATTGATAGTTTTCGGCACAAAAACGTATAGTGGTTGTTACTGGACTCGAACCCGTTGGGATAGTAATGAAGATGCCATGTGCGGCCTCCCACCTGGAACGGGCAAGAGTCGATCCACTCGTCATTAGGGACCTCCTTGGTATGGACAGCCCTACTGCTAAGCAGCTATAGCAGTAGCGTGGGTCAAAAAGCGCTACTGATAAACGTTAGCTGTAGTGTCATATCAGTGACGCGGTACCTCGCATTACTGATAGCCCTAAAACCGCACTACTGTTAGGCTTTTTTCTAGTACTGACCTCCTTCGTGCGCGAGTAGCCGTCGATCTTTAGCAAGTGGTAGCCCCACACGGTGACGACAACGATGGAGGAAGCGGATCCGGAGGGAACGCCGTCGGCGGCAACACGCGAGGAGGTCGACATTGTGTACGGTGGATGCAGGTTGCACTGGTCGCTTATGGGGAGCTGCGGCCTGCGGCGGCGAGGGTTTGGGTGGTGGCTCGGGGATGGGATGGCGGCGAGGGTTTGGGGAGCAGCGAAGCCAGGGGTTTTCTTTCTTCGGTTTTCACAAATTTTCTACGTTTTTATTCCACTTTTTCTTTTTTTAACACATATCTATTTCTTTTTCATACACGTATATTTTGCATATACATCAGGAATATTTGTATATGCTTTTAACTTTTTAATTATATGTCTTGATGTCTATTTTTCTTAGTACATAGGAGTATATTTTCGCATATATCTAAGACATTTTATTATATACGTTTGACATTTTTAGTACATGATTAAAAAATTCTAACTACTTTCTTTCAATATATTAATACACATTGAAACATATTCTTTTATGATACAAGACATTTTTTTGCACCACATGAACATTTCTATATATTGGATAAAAAATATTGAGGTAAATTTGTTTGTTTGAAAGTCGTGAACATTTTTGTTAAATGTAACACATTTTTTTAATGGTACGGAAAATTTGTTTAATTACATGAATATATATATTTTACATTGTATAACATTTTTTCACAAATTTCACGTGTATTTTTGGGTAATGCGTAAAAAAAATTGGCATATTCATTTTTCTGAATGATACATACAATTTTTAAAGTTGAGCGGATATTTTTGCACTGCATTTATAGTTTTTAAATATGTGATGAGCACTTTCAAAAATGAACTATATGTATTTAGTATTGTTTTCAAAATATAAACAAATGTGAAGAAAAAACTTGTGATGTCAGCATGATGAGGCAAGGTGATTACTAGGCTGTCCCACTACCGGTTCCCTGCAGACGACGCTCACATGGAGTCGCTGCCATATTAGTTTTCTTTTTGAGACGACGCTCAATTGGCCCCTGGTATTTCGCGATTGTTTGGATTTGCTAGCTACCAATAATTTGCCTCGGCCCGTGTAGTTCCCACCTCACGGCTGGAAAACCTTTGCCAACTTTTTGGCCTCACGTAGGTATCCCCTCTGTAAACTAATATAAAAGCATTTATAACACTAATTTAGTAATCTAAACATTTCTTATATTAGTTTACGGAGGGAGTAGATATTATTTCTGTGTGAGAAATTCACGATTGGATGCAGTCGTTGATGCATGCATGTATCTTCAGAATCTCTAAACCTAGAGGGCAGACAACCTTCTTTGCTTCGTACGTACTGGTGGGCAACTCGTTATCCTTTGGAAACATATTCTTCAACATTTTCAGCAAGTTTTCAAATGCCGAGTCAGCTACACCTGCCTCTGCCTTCCATTTCAGCAAATCCAGTGTGCAGCCCAGCTTTTTCAGACCATCATCGCATCCGGGGTACAGCGCCTTTCTGTGATCCTCTAACATGCGATCCAAATTCTCCCTCTCCTTTTCAGTTTCGCAGCGTCTCCGTGCATCAGCAATGGTCCGACCAAGATCATCAACGGGATCATCACGTGCCTCTTCTTCACCTTCCCCTTCACCTTCAGCATCCTCCATGAAAGTATCACCGAAATGAGCAAGATAGCTTTCATCGATGAAATCATCCCCTTCTTCATCTTCTTCCATTATAACCCCTCTTTCTCCATGCTTGGTCCAACAATTATAGCTTGGCATGAAACCGTGCCGAAGCAGATGCATGTGAACATCTCTTGAGGAAGAGTAACCCTTCTGATTCTTACAGTTAAGACATGGACAGATAACAAAACCCCCCCGCTTGTTCGCATTAGCCACTACGAGGAAATCTTTCAAACCCGTAGTGAACTCGCCGGAGAGTCGGTTAACGTACATCCATTGCCGATTCATCTGCATTATTATAATATAAAATATATAATTAACCATCATGCATTTGTTAAACTAACTAGCTACAAACAATATAAATTAAACAATGAACTACACACATGCATATTTTATCAATGACACATCAAAGGTTCATCAAGTTGCTAACCGCGATCGAGGAGTGTGGCTCCAACACTTCATGTCATGTTTGTTTCATGCTCTTGGGGCATTTCATCAAACACCTTATGTGCATAAGAGGAACCAAAAGCAAACCTAAACCCTAAGTGTGAAGAGAATGGCTCTAAATGGCTAAGTGTTGGCTGCTGGATGGGTATATATAGGGGAGGGGCTTTAGTTGCGGTTGGCCTGGCAAACCGTGACTAAAGGTGCCCGAAGGCCTTTAGTCGCGGTTGTCCTGGCCAACCGCGACTAAAGCCCCTCACGTGCACCAGCTGGCCACCGAGCGCCCTGGGCCCAGGCCTTTGGTCGCGGTTCACCTCCAGAACCGCGACTAAAGGTCCCATTAGTCGCGGTTCCTACAGCTTCGCGACTTATGGGGCTGGACGGAAGCCTGTTTTTCCACCAGTGCTCTCTGGAAAAAAAAGAAATTACTTGACAAAAAACTGATCATGCATTTGTTTTGATCGTACATAAATTTTAGAGTCAATTACATCGCATGTTTCTGAACTTGACGTGAAAAATCAGTTTGGTGCTAAAACTCACAGCATACATTAAAATGGTGATAGAATTTAGCTTGGGCTTGCATCTACGATTGTAATCACGCTTGTATACGTACAAAGTGCTGATATGGAGCACCAGCATGGCATGGCGCCCATCCTCCGGGAGACGGGGATGAGGGCGTGTGGCCTAGGATTTTTTGTGAAAACTCCCTAAAATTTTAATTTTCTCATGATAAGCAGCTCAAAATTTTCCTTCAAAAAGTGAAACAACACAATTACTATGAAAAAAATTGCACCTCCAAGGTTCAAACTAGACCAATGCCTCTCAGCCGGACCTGGCTAGCCACCAGACCATGTATAATTTGCTAGACTCTATAATGGATGGCTATTCCTAATGAACTATAGACAAGCACAAACATAAAGTTTAAATAAGCTGCTATCACCGCGGCCCATTTTTCACATGTTAGTTTTTTTTTTCCTTTCTTAAAATTATGCTGTATTATTTAAATTATAAATAATGTACATAAAAAAGTAAAGTTGGTATTTAAAATAATTTTCATATATTTTTAATAACTAATTTTATATAAAATAATGCTCATATAATTCTAAAAATATACTTATTTCAAATGATGTTCATATAATTCTAAAAAAATGTTCTTATATAAAATAATGTTTGTGTGATTCTATAAATATACAAGATTATTTATAAATGTTTATATAACTGAAATAATATTCATGTTTTATAATAGTATAGATTAATTATAATATTTTTAATGATTCATAAAAATATCCATCTATTCAGATATTCACTTTGAGAGAAATATTATTATTTAAAGTGATGTTCATGTAATTCTAAAAATTATTAATGTATTTTTGAATATATATATATAATTAAAATGATAAACATTATTTGTATCCTTATTTTTGAATTAAATAAGTAATATGTAAAAAGGGGCTGCGTGACTGCAGTGGTGCAGCTCATGTAAGCCATATGTGCGTGTCTGGTTATAGGTCATTTCGTATTGTTATCCCGTCCTCGCCCCGTCTACCTGTCATTGACAGGCGGGCCCCAAGGGTCACAGAGACATAGTTGTGTTTATGTGGCTTTTAACAAGAAGAAAAATTCAAAGAGCTTTTGTATGACGAAAAGAAAACAAGGAGGAGCTTGTTAGACGACTCATATACGTGCCAGAAAAGGGATAAAACCATCTTTAATAAGGAAATGCGCCCTATATAGTCCCCTGCTTAAAGCCAAGGTAAGTTACCTAAAATATGTTTGCAATTTTAATATGTACTCTTTATTAGCATGTGTTCGTGTGAAAACTGTGTATGATTTCAGTGTCAATGTCGGAACTGAAAAACATTATCAGACCAGGCAACAATCAACAAGTATCCCTAGATAACTTTTCACAGGTAAATGGGGCAACCATCACGTGTCCCTATTGAACTTCTATTTTCCTCTATTTATTTTTCTCTATTTTTCCTCTATTTATTTTTCCTCTTCATCATCCCTAATTCCACTAATGAATTTGGTACAGGAGATGAATAATCCGCAAAATTGTTGCTCTAGCTCAAAAATTTCACTTAAGAGAATAGAGTATTACGATCGAGAAGAAAACCAAGGCACAGAATAGCCCTCATACAAGAACCGTCTGCCATATGAGGAACACAAGTTATAGATAAGTGAGATACTCGCTACTATATCAGGCATGTTATGGAGAAGTGCTGTCATTTACCCATGTTATAAGGGGCAATGCTACGTATCGGCCGACGGATCTTTTTAAAAGATCTGCCGTCGCAAGCCGTCAAATTTGATAATGTGATTGGTCTCGTATTGTTCCTTCTTTTCTTTAGTTTCTTGCAATAGGACACTTGTTGCAAAATGTCTTTTTTCTAAGTTCCTACAACATGACTCGAATGTCAAAATTTCTTCTTTAATTTTTCTGCAACAAGATTTTTGTTGTACAAATTGCAGCAATATTTTACACCGTAGCGTCTAATTTTATACAACAACACCTTTGTTGCAAAAAATTGAAACAACATCTTCGGTCACACCGCGTCACTTGTGCAACCGTCGATACCGCTGTTCTGCAATAACATCATTGTTGCAGAAACATGTCTCAAAGGTGTTGGTGCAAACAACAACATGGGGTCGAGCGCTAGTAATGAATGTGGACATACGCGCATGGAGTCATGGCTGCTGCCGACATCGGTAGGCTAGTTGTCAAAGCCACTTCCTGAAACAATGTATCAGTTGTAGAAACGAAGAGATGGGAGGGTTGTTCTCGTTCATCTGATCAAGACTACATCCGATGGACATGGAGACGACGAATGTCGTGCAAGGGATCGGCCGGCTAAAGGCAAACTTTCCCCATGTTATAAGGAATAACTTAACCTTTTTTACTTTTGGAACTACACTATTGTTTAACTTCATGGTAGTGAAATTGGGTGCTGTTTGAGGTCCTTGATTCAGGGGAAAAACCTTCAAACACAAGATATATAGAAAAAAAATAGCTTTGGGTTACAAAATCTGCCCCCAAAAAAGGAACCATAGCCTCGTGTGAAAGTACTTCATGCCAAACCTCACAACCTTCATCAGATCACTATATGTAACGCCCAAGATGCGATCCTATCCTTAATTTGGCACGAGGGCCTCGTTAGGGATAGAAGCGCATCTCGTCGTTTCGCAAGAATGGATATCGTTACAAGTACATATACTGAAAAGATGAGATATATGGAATTGGCTTACACTCGCCACAAGCTACATCAGAGTCACATCAGTACAATACATAAATAGCACGAAGAAGAGGAGGGTCCGACTACAGACGAAAACAAACGAGAAAAGAAAATGACGTCCATCCTTGCTATCCCAGGCTGCCGGCCTGGAGCCCATCCTAGATCGATGAAGAAGAGGAAGAAGAAGCTACCCCAAATGAACAATCAACGCGCTCGCGTCAAGTGACCTTTACCTGTACCTGCAACTGGTGTTGTAGTAATCTGTGAGTCACAGGGGACTCAACAATCTCATTTCCAAAGGTATCAAGACTAGCAAAGCTTAAAAGGTAAGGTATGGTTAAGTGGTGAGGCTGCAGCAAGCGACTAAGCATATGTGAGGTGGCTAACTTATGAGTACAAGAATAAAGAGGGGGAAGATCTACGCATAGAGGACGTGAACTACTGGTGATCAAATGAATGATCCTGAACACCTACCTACGTCAGACATAACCCCACCGCGTCCTCGATCGAAGAAGGAGCTCACGAAAGAGACAATAACAGTTACGCACTCAGTTGGCAAGTTTTAATTAAATTAACTTCAAGTTGTCTAGAACCAGTGTTAAACAAAGTTTCCACGTTGCCACATAACCGCGGGCACGGCTTTCCGAAGGATTTAACCCTGCAGGGGGGCTCCAACTAATCCATCACAAATTACCATAAGCCGCATAGAAATCCTCGATCACAAAACTCGCGATCTCGTCGGACTCCTTAGTGGAAAACCTCAACTCTGAGATTACCCAAAGGATCACCAGAATCCCGATGCACAAGATATTTCGTAAAAGGTAAAACTAATCCAGCAAGGCCGCCCGACGTGTCGACGATCCCGATAGGAGCCGTGTATCTCGTTCTCATGCCACGACGGATAAGCATAGCGTACGGTGGCCTGATAGACATCTACAGAGTTGCTCCGGGTTGGCCCCAAACGACTCTAGTTTGGACCAGCACCAACAACAGTGGCCCCCCGTATTATGTTGAATTACTCCTCGGGTAGCGCTAACTCCCTATGCATTTCAGTTTTAATAGAATTATAATGTTGGGCAAATATAGTACCAATGCTGGGCCTTGCCAGACCAGCTTTAATCTAAAAAGAATTATCAAGGGGGTCCTCATAACAACCCCGATAGTGTTAGGAGCGCTCAATTATGGAACATAATACCGGTAGCCGAAACTAAGGGGGCAAAGGTGGAACAAAACACCAGGCTAGAAAGGCCAAGCCTTCCACCTTTTACCAAGTATATAGGTGCATTAATTTAAATAGCATTTGATAGGGTGATATGACAAGGGACCCATGTTATCACATGGAAGCAACTGCACCTCCAACTAGCAATGCTAACACATGGTTAAGCAAGCAGTAACATAGCCAATCAGTGGTTTGCTAGGTTGTGAACAGGTTGAAGGTTTTCATGGCAATGTTGAGAGGCTGATATTTAACAGGTGGTAGGCAAAGAGACATAATCGATAGAAGCGATAAAACTAGCATGACAATGATAGTAATGGTATCTGGGGAAATGGTCATCTTGCCTGAGATCCCGCTTGGAAGAAGAATAACTCCGTGAAGCAGACGAACCAACGTAGTCAAACGGGTCCTCACAATCCGACACCCTTGCGGAACTCTATCGAGATGAAGAAAACCGAAAACAAGCATCAATACACGATATACACCACACGATGCACAACACATATGATGCATGAGCGGTAACATATATGCAAGACATGGCATGTCAATTCACAACAATCAACGCCACACATTAAGTGAAGTTCAATATGCAACGAGTTGCATATTGACGAAACTCCACATACGGATTTAGTTAGTTCTATCCCGATTAAGTACACAACAATATTAGATGTTAGTTAAACATGGCAAGAGCTGAAGCGCAATTAAACTATCTATCTAGGCATTTTAAATGAGGTCGGAAATGACATATAGCATCTCCAGGATGACCTCATACATTAATTAACAATTCGGTCCAGATCTGAACTAATATGTTTTAATATTTGTTAAACAGCAAAATAAATAGGTTCACGTGATTCTACGCGTCGTTACAATCAATTTACACATAGAGAACATCTCCAACGGTGCTACTGTTCAAAAGATACAAACACCGCAAGATATGATGACATGAATGCAATATGTGTGCAACGACAGTCACAAGCATTTCAAAACACACAACCAGCAAGATAATATGAAACTACACGAGATTCTAAGCAAGTTTCATATAGAACATGATCAAAACGGAGCAACGGTTCAACAACTACGAGCTAAACAAGAAATGACTACAATCTGCCAAAATCAGCCACATAGCATTTTCTATACCTTCGAACAACTAGCTACACAAATCCAAAAGGCTCAAGCAAGGCATGAGGAAATAGAGGTCAAGATGCACTACAACATACAACTAATAACACCTGGCATGGAAGCATGGATCACTAGAAAAGGAACTCACAAAATGGCATGTCACACACAGTTTCAGACTTAGTGAAAATAATAGTTTATGACAGTGCAGTTTTCGATTTGAAGGCATGTTGACAGTAGCAAAACTATATGCTACAGGACTCCAAATGACATGAAAATTGACAGCATGCTAAAGAATCTTAAAGTCTACAACTAACTCCATTGCACCAACCTCCAAAGAGCTACAGATCACCAGTTAAACTCATGACAAGACATCAACAAAACATAACAGATTTCAGACTTAGAAATATTTCAGCATCTCCAAATCATCACTATTTTCTAGCATGTTGAGAGCAAGCAAATGACACCTAAACATGGATTTCTATTGCAACCAAAATTACCAGGGGCTAGCCTACACATCCAAGGGCATATCTCTAGTTGACAACTCCTTCATATCATGCATGGATTAAATCCCCCAAAATAAACAAAAGGCATCATGGCAAAATATCATGCAAACTAATTTACTCGAAAGACAAAAATTAAATACACAGTTAAATTCTATGGATTTTTCTACCCCGAAAACATATATAACATGTGGGGTTGCAAAACAAAAATAGTGCCACACGAATATGCGAGAATATGTCTTAAACGCGATATAGAAAACTAGCTACGAAATCCTACATGCAAAAAATACAAACAACTACTCTAAAATACATGGCAAAAGGTCTATAAAAACATGAGCATTTCATCTACGGAGTTTGGGCAATCCGGACACGCATGAAAATTAATACGAGACAATCTCCTATTAAGACAGCACGCAAAACTAGGCATATGGCAAGTCAAATCACTTCAAACATGTATGCAAGTTGCAAAATATGAATCTGCGCGAAAAACTACACAAGATTCATATACAATACGTTCCGATCCGACACTCGGTTTAGAAACTACGGGCATTTTAAAAACATGCAATTTTTCTAGAATTAAATAAATATTCGGGAAAATCCTAAAATCTAAACGGGCCGAATCTGTTACGGCCCAAAACTGTACACAGGCGCAGCTTAGCTAAACGGCGTCGGCGGCAAGGAATAGGGCTCGGGGGGAAAAGGCTCACCTTGGGCCTAGGGCGCAGGCAGGCCTGGAGAGGAGGCGCTGAGGTGGAGCCGAGGGCGCGTGTGGTGGGCCGCTGCGGGAGGCCGGCGCGGGGCGATGCGGCGTTGGGCCGTCGGCGCGCCCGGGAGGGCCCAGGAGCAGGAGGGGCGAGGCATGAGGGCGGTTCGTCCTCCTCTGTCCCGAGCAGAGGGAGGCGGCGGTGGCGCCATGGCAGCGGCACGGAGGTCGAGCTCCGGCATGGCACGGGAGGCGGGGACGGTCGGATCTGAGAGGGGAACCCCGGATCCATCCATTCCTGGCGCGGGAGGAGCACGTCGGCGCAGATCGACCAAAAGGGCGAGCTGCTCCTCGAGCCTTTGCGGCTGGCTACCGGCGGGGGAATAGGGCTGGCGGCGTGAGGGGAGAGGCCAGGCACGGCGCGAGACTCGGCATCGTGCTGCAGCGGTGCCTCGGGCGGTGGCACGCCGACGACGGGCGGCTCGAGCACGGTGCAGGCATGGCTCGGTTGCACCGTGGTCACCCGGACATGTTCGAGTTGGCCACGGACATGTCCGATAGGTGGGGTTTTGGACGATTTGGGGCCACTGGATCGAAATCTGATGGTTGAAATGGCTATGGGGCTAGGGTTGCTGGATTTGAAGGGTTTGGGCTCGCGGGTGGGGTTTTCTAGGGGGGTGGCTGCAAAAATTACTAGGGAAAACCCTAGTGAAGTGAGAGAAGTCTCTCCATGGGGTGGTTCTTATATAGGGTTGGGCTATGGTGGGTTGGACCTCGTTCGTCCGATCGCGATCCGATGACCACGAACGAAGGAAGTAGCTAGATGGGTCTAGTGGGCTGTGTAGGTGGGCTCTGTAGGGATGAGAGGGAAATGGTGCGGCCCGTGACAACGCGAATTAAAATACCGAAAAAAACGTCCGACGATAGACCGGAGACGGTGCCGCTACGGTCGACCATTCGGGTACCAGACGGACTCCGATTGCGACGAAATTTGACAGGCGGCCTACCTATATCTAAATAAGACCGCACGCCAAGTTCCAGCTCAATCAGAGAATATTTTAAAGACACTTTTAAAAACAAGGTTTTAACGATGCCGCGGGCGCGCGCGAGTGTGGTCGGGCTCAGAACGGATAACGATGAGAACGGAGAGACCCAGCAACAAACAACGGATGCAGGTTTGAAAACCGGCGGCAACGGGATGCCAATGCAATGCGGATTGTGCGAATGATGCGATGATGTTGCGACAAATAAAAATAATCACACGACGAAAACATAATAAAAGGAATCTTCTTGAACGTCGGTCTCGGGCTGTCACACTATACCTTAGCAGGATAAATACACTTTGGTTCCTAGTTACATATGCATTCTACATGAGGATTTTTTTTTAATAATTACACAAAAGGTCAAAACAGTTCAGAAGTATTTTTAGATTAAACTTGACTTTGTTTTGCACTAGTATATAATTTTTAACGGAAATAAACCAACATTGACTTTTGGGCAAAAATACAAAATTTATTTACTGTTATAGGTAACTATTTAGCTATTTTGATCGAAAAATTGTTTTTATTGAAAAGAAGACAAAGTGTAATTTTCTTTTTGTGGAATTTTTCTCACATGTACAATAAAAGGTCAAGTTTATTTTAAAAATGTTTTCATTTTTTACTTTTTATTGAAATTCTAATTTGTTTTTGCATACAGGGTGTAGATACACCGAGGAACCAAAAGTTCCCATCCACCTCAGCAGCCACTATTATATCAGGCTAACTGTAGCCATAAGAAATCTGTAAACCTACGAGGCCATGGCCACAGACGGAGCCAGGATTCCAGAGCCAGCACAATTCCCGCATTGATCGTTACAGAGCAATGAGAAAAACACAGGGCAAAATGTAAAAGGCCACCAGTTGAAAGGCATATAGGTTCTGAAGTAACTTTCAGTTGTAGGTATATAAGTTCTTGCTTTGCATATAGCTAGTCAAACCGTTAATAGTTCTCCGTCAAGTATATGACGACCAAACATAAAAAGGACCAACGTACATCACAATCCTAGTGAGAACAAGACTACACATAAAACTACTAATAATGTCAGTATTAGATAGCATGCAGGGTCTTTACTAACTTTCTGGATGGATGATTGCAAATGACATCATGATTGAAACCTCACGTTCATGCCTTTGATTTTCTCTTCCCAAGTAAACTAGGAACAACATGGGAAATGAGGAAATCCTTTATAACACCGGGGCAGGTCTTGGTTAAATACTCGAAACCTTCAGACTCCATGGCGGCTTCCAGATTCGTCGTCGAGCTGAGGAACACCAAGCATGCTGCCTTAAGCTCATGGCAGTGGTGCTGCTCCGCCAATGCCAAGATAGTCGCCACGGAGTTCGTATCGATACGATTGCACAACTTATCTTCACAAATCAGCTTCAACCTCTCCAGAGCGTACCTGTCTGCTGCAACAAGCAAATGCTGAACCATGGCAGATTCCTCTCGCTGATCCATATCGGGAAGCGCATCCGTGTACATGAAAGTAAGCAGAGCCTTGAACACCTCTGGCTCAATGTCATCTACACAGATGACATTTGTGGTGGTGCTCTCCTTCATCTGCCCAAACAACTCTGCCCTGAAGACCGGAGACCGCGCGGCGAGCACCGACCGGTGAGCGGAAAATGTTTCCTCTCCGACTCGGAATTCGACATCGACGCCCGCCTTGCTCGACAGGAGATCCCCGAAGTGCCGGTGCATGTCGGACGGCGGCACGGCGATGGACGGTGTCTTCTGTGCGTGGAACTCGCTCATGACAGTGACGTCGACCTTGACAGTGAAGGAATCGTCCTTGAGATGCTCTGATTTCTCCAGGTTCTCCCTTTTGATGAAATTTTCGAATCCCCAGCATGTGCCCGCGGAAAACTCTCTGGTCACGGACGTCCGGGTATAGGGCGGCACCAGCTTCCCATGTTGATCGAGCAAGCTGAACTGGAATTTTGCCTTCACCATGGCCACGCCCTTGGCGACGGTAGCATCGAGTTTGAGGGAGACGGATATGAAATCGGTGTGCTCGGAGTTCCACCCGTTGGGGCAGTAATACACACGCCATGTGTGGCCGCCTACTACGAACGGGCAGGAGTCGATCCCCTCGCTATTGGAGACCTCCTTGGTGTGCGAGTAGCCGACGACCTTCAGCAAGTGGTAACCGCTCACGGCCCCGGCAATGATGGAGGATGCGGATCCGGAGGGGAGGCCGTCGCCACCGAGATGGGAGGAGGTCTCCATCGTGTGCGGCTTGGTCGGTTGGGTCCGGTCGCCGGTGGGGAGGGGCGGCGGCGGCGGCGGCGGCGACGGGCGGGTAGAAAAGTGGACGGCGGCGAGGGTTTTGGGCGGTTGAAGCCAGGGAAAAGACTAGACAGGGAAAAGACCAGAAAGAGGAGACCGCGGAGGGGTATGCGTCTGTATTTGAAGCCTGTAGTTGGTCAATTATTATTTTTTATTAAAAAACTTCCAATCTATTCTTCTTCAATCATAATAGTACAACGAAAACTATAAATAATAAAAATTACATCCAGATTCAAAGACCCCCTAGCGACGACTACAAACACTGAAGCGAACCGAAGGCGCGCCGCTGTCATCGCCCCTCCCTCGTTGGAGTTGGGCAAACGTTGTTGTAGTAGACAGTCGGGAAGTCGTCGTGCTAAGGCCCCATAGGACCAACACACCAGAACAGCAACCATCGCCGATGAAGAGTGTAGATCAGAATTATCCAACCTAAAAACACACGAACAAAGACGAACGACGAACAGATCCGAGCAAATCCACCAAAGATAGATCCGCCGGAGACACACCTCCACACGCCCACCAACGATGCTAGACTCATCACCGAAACGGGGGCTGGGCGGAGAGACCTTTATTCCTTCTTCAGGGAACCGCCACCGTCTCGTCTTCCTGAGCAGAACACAAACCCTAACAAAACTTAAAGAAAGATCTAACAACGGAGCCCTCCCACCAACAAGGGCCGAGATCCACTCCGCCTCCATGGCCCTAAGGTCACCGGAGACGGGACGGACCAGCGACGACTCCGGCGGAAGGCAGTGGAGCCCTAGCTTTTTTCGGGGCGGCCGCTAGGGTTAGCCAAGGCGGCCGGTGCGAGACGCTGTGTTTTCCTGCGCTGCATGCATCTGTAATTGGTCAATTAACAATCACGTGTTTCTTTTTTTTTTGCGGGGTAATTAACAATCATGTGTTAACTTAATACAGATTAACAATCAATGCATTAGGTCGAACATGATTAGAATTTGGTACTAAATATCTTGCAAGGTGACCAAAAATATCTCGTCTCCGTCACCGAAAAACAGGATTGCTCGTGAGAGCTCCTCAGATGTTGTTTTTAGCTAAAATTTTTGCAAGAAGTTCAAACATTTGACAAAATATGTTGTCTCAAAATTTCACTTTTTTTGGATTTTGTTTGAACTCGTTTTCTTCAAGTTTTTCAAATTCGGGTGAACTACACCCAAGAGTAGTCACACCTTTCCGATTGCGGATTCAAGAACACGATTGTATCTTCTTTTTGTGGTGGGAACAATATTGTACTGGATTACAAAATATTCTACAATAGTGATTGTAGATGACGTTTAAGTTTATGTCATGGGTCTTTTTATACCAAGGAATCACGATGAACTACATAAACATACCCGGTTGAACACATATTCCAAAGTTGATCTGCTAAGTAGAACCAAGGTTTTGGTTTACGGTTTGTGTTTTTTTCGCATCTGAACGAGATGCCAGAAATTCCGCCATTTCAAAAACTTCGATAAAATCTCGGACGAAATAGCAAAACCAAAAATTGAAGTTTGGAACGAAAAAAAGGCAAATTTTGACCAATTTTTTAAATCAACCGAAACAAATGTTAACGATCCAACATAAATAGGTTTTGGGCTCAGCCAAACCATAATGGGAAGACTCCAGAAGTTAGGCTAGGCTAAAAACCTCAAATCGACCGAATTATTTTGGTCAAAATTTAATTTTCTCGACCGAAATTCAGAATTCCGGTAGAACACAATCCAACAGGAAGCATTCACAAGAGGAACGACATAATCATACCCGAGCTGAAAACATAACCTAGCATTTTTTTCAGGAATAATATAGCATTTTTTGGCTAGCTAGAACACATCAAACACTACTAGTCTGATAGTGTAAACACTAACACTGATCGCCGCCAGGATCATGAGCCACTTCAAATATTTTGGTTGCGGCCCATCACACTCCACTCAGGAACATGTATGCCCTGTGCATCACGTACTATGGCACCTGTATTCCACTATATTGTTTCTCATATTTATTGAAAAGTTGTCACGACATAGATCACAAACGACTGTTCATGGATCCAGATACCAAGCTTCATGTAGCTCGGTCGCCAAAACGCCTCACTCTTTACACAGGGAGTATATTTTTATGGACAGAGTCCCTTATATTTATTGTATATACAAGTTTCCCTCAAAAAAAGTAAATTTATTGTACACAAGTCGCTTTGCGCTCTTGTTCAACATACATCGATTTACTAAGTTTTCCGCTTGAAACTATCGTCCTCTCATGTACACCGAAATGGAAAATATTGGACAATGCTGTTCCACAATTTCTCGGGTCTACTGATTTGGTTTTCTCTTTTTAAAAGAAAAAAAAATACGACTCACTTTTTCCCATAGATTATTTGATTCCACCTTTTTAGGAACTTCTTCTTTTCTTTTCTTTTTCTTTTTCTTTTTCTCCATGATACGCCTTAGAGCCCAAGCCTTGAAATATCGAGCCATGGAATTGAATAGAGCCGATGACTTTATTAACAACTCGATTTATAACGGATACGCCTTAGAGCTTTCCAAATATCTTAGCCTCCCCACCCGACGAACTTCAACTAGAGAATGGATAGGTATCTCCTTTGTTGAATTTTCTTCTCCAACGGATGTAGCGGTAAGAGATTCAGCGGTAAGAGATTCCATTTTTCTTCTTCCGTGCAGCGTTGTGGCATGATTGATAGATAACCAGAAATTGTACCTCAACAGAGTTAACCAACAGATGAAAATGCAAGGTCGATGATCCCACATCCCTCTCATTTGTCCCTCTCCCACAAAATCATGTGCCCGACGCCCCCTCCCCCCTCTCTAACTGCCCCATGCCCACCATTTTCTCCATGAAAAGAACACAGGGGATACATCCCCATCGTTGGACCTATCAAATTGAAAATTGAGCAGATTTGAACCCCCAGTTAAGGGCAAAGAAAACGGAAGAAAAAGAGGAGGCCTCAAAGGAGGGAGGGGAAAAAAGTGGCATTCCTCTGTTTCTTCACCTTAACTGCAGTTTTGCACTTCCCCCAATCACGATAATTCAAAATTACCAATCACTATATAAGGCGTGTTATGTAAAGTGCTGCAATTCACCCATTTAAAGACGTATTCATGGTTGTCGTCCCAAGTGTAAGGTAGTATGATGATACTAAAGATTCCAGCGACCAATGAGTAAAAAGTGACAAGCAGGCAGTCCCAGTCCCATAACTAAGAATAGCTCCAAGAGCAGAAGGCAAAGGCAATTAAGTTTTGAACCAATCGATATTCAAACTACAGTGTGACGTGACCACTCATCTAAATCAGATAACAAGGTGATAGATCCTCTGAATCTGATGCGTTGAAGGAATGCGGTGGTAGAGAAGGAGGAGATGGGTTATATCTTCTCCTTGGCTCGAGGATCCCGAGCGTGACGCCATGGGTGGAGAGTGACGGCGGTGAGCGTGTGTGTGTGTGCGTGAGTAGTGGCGGCGGTGTTGCTTCCCGTCGGCCTGCGCTAACCCCAGATCGGTAGGGATTGTTGATGGAGACTGCGGCGCGCGATGAACCTCGTGCTGTGTACGTCCGACACCCCACCTCTTTATATAGTGCAGCAACGAGGACCCACCAATCATAGTTTGGTTGAACGCCCCCGATCAGGATGGAGTCAATGGCCCAGTGGACCGTTGGGCCCACACAAGAAAGAGATCATCCTGAACTAATATTACACACTCATCTAAATCAAATAAGTTGCGGAAATCTTTACTGGATATGGGGTGCCCATTAAGCATGTGTTATTACAATCAAAATGTTATCTAAAGTAAACTACGGAGAAGGTACTGACATTTGGCATGCAAGAATTTGAACCTATCTACTTTTAGAACTACTGTTGTTTATAAATTGATTGAAAGTGGGAGACATTTGTCGAAAAAGGCTTTCGTTCCACTTTATATATAAAGCAACGATCCACGTACACAAAGCATACAACCCAACCCCACACACACCCAAGTGAAATACAAGGGGCTGACGATCAGCAACACCAAAACTCGACGACCCAGAAAACTCCAAAGCGATGCTTCCAAAAAAGAAACGACACCGGAGAGCCGCTACCGCCCGATCCACTGAATCGAGGTTTTCACTCGTAGTACGGCAAAGGACGCGGGGCTACCACGATGGAGCCTTCAAGAAGGGAACGACACATGGACGCCGCCGCCATCGGTCTGGTCCGAACCAGACGAGGTTTTCACCCGAAGAACGGCAAAGGACGCGGGGCTACCACGATGGAGCCTTCAGGAAGGGAATGACGCATGGACGCCCCCGCCATCGGTCTGGTCCGAACCAGACGAGGTTTTCACCTCGGCCACCACCCTCTGCCTCCGCCCGTGGTACGACACAACATGAGATCGTCGGCCGCACCACCACCGTAGATCGTCGAAGGCCCGCCCCATGCCACCCATGCGGCCATGACAACGAGCATGTCAGCACCCGAGCCGCAAGCTCCACCCTCGAGCCAGCAGCTCCCACCACCAGGGCCGCCGCCCCGCTTCCAGATACTCCGGAGACCATCAAAGGTGATGGCTTTGAGCCGACCGACGGGACCCAAGCATCAACATAACCACCGGTGGCGTCCCACCCCGCAACATCGATCTACAACCAGGAAGCCAGGGCTGGAAGGGGGGAGGGGGAAGCGGAGCTCGTCCAGACCAGCACCCCATGCGCCAGTGACGAGCAGTCGGTCTGCTCGTCCCTCCAACAGCCTCTCCTGCGTCGCCCCTCACGCCGTACCACAGCCTTCTGCCAGATCCATGCAAGAAGGGGCAGCCACCTGTCCGCCCACGAGGACCATCGGATCAACCGCACCCTACCGCCAGAGAGGGCCTCCAGAGGAGCCAGCACCCTGACTCGTACCACCGTTGTGACACGCGTGGGTCCTGCCGCCAGGCACCATCTCCTGAAGACGCCGCCAGCGCCCCGGCCACGCATCCGCCGGGTACCACCTGCCCCGGCCCTCCACGCTCGGCCTGCCGCTCCGCAACACCTCACCGAGCACAGCTGAGCGCCGTCGCGCCCCGGATTCGCGTCGTGCCGCCGCCAGGGAGCGCCCGCCCGCGCGAAGCTCCCATGAGCGAGGAGAGAAAGGGCCCCGCCGCCGCCAACACACACCGGGCTTTGCCCGACGGCATGAAGAGGCGGCGATGAGCGGAGGGAGGGAAGGGAGATGGTCGCGCGCCGGTGGCTAGGGTTATCCCCTTGGTCGCAGTTCAGCAACATCACAAGACGTCATTTTACTGGGAGACGTTTGATCCTTGATTCGAGAACAAAGAACTTCAGGTATAAGATAGAACTACTGTTGTTTTATCCATTTAATGAAATTGGGGGCTATTTCACAGAAGAAGACAACTGGCAGTAGCAAATCTGCAACAAAGGAAAAATGAGACCATAACCTTGTACGGAAATACCTGAGGCCAAACTCCACAACCTTCATAAGATCACTACCTTAGCAGCCACTACTATGTGTCTATGTCAGAAGTCATCACCACAAACTGCAGCCATAAAAATAAAAAATTGTTAAACCCAACAAGGCCAATGATTTTATTTTCACTGGATCCCAACCTAGCATTTCAACATGTCATGATCTATCTGAACCCATCTAAATAAACAGTGCCCTGTAATGAACAGGGGTGCATGAACAGAGGAAGCAGTGCAAAGCTCGCATCGACTGTTACAGAGCAATCAGAAAGACACTGGGCAAAATGTAAAGGGCAACTAGTTGAAAGGCTTACAAGTCATGAACTGACTGATCAATAATTAGCACGCATGGTTCTTGCTTTGTGCATAGCTTGCCAAGCCATTAATAGTTCTCCACAGAGGATATGACGACCAAACAAAAAAGGACCAACGTACATCGCATCCTTGTGAGAACAAGACTAGCCATAACACTACTAATACTGGATAACATTCAGACTTGCAGAGTTTGTAGTTACTTTCTGGACTGATGATTGCAAATGGCATCATGATTGAAACCTCATGTTCGGGCCTTTGATTTTCTTTTCCTAGGAACAACCTGGGACACGAGGATATCCTTCATAACACCAGGGCAGTTCTTGGTTAAAAACTCAAAACCTTCAGACTCCATGGCTGCATCCAGATTCGTCGGTGAGCTGAGGAACACCAGGCATGCTGACTTAAGCTCATGGCAGTGGTGCTGGTCCGCCAATGCCAAGATGGTCGTCACGGAGCTTGTATTGATATGCTTGCACAACTTGTCTGCACAAATCAGCTTCAGCCTCTCCAAATCATATCTATCTGCTGCAACAAGCATATGCTGAGCCATGTCAGATTCTTCTTGTTGCTTCATGTCCGTTAACGTATCAGTGTATATATAAGTAACCAGAGCATTGAACACTTGTGCCTCCATGTCATCTATGCGTATGGCCTCTGTGGTGGTTCCCTCCTTCATCGGGCCAAAGAACTCTGCTCTAAAGACCGGAGACCGCGCTGCGAGCACCGACCGGTGCGCCGAGAATGTCTCCCCACCGACTAGGAATTCAACATCGACGCCCGCCTTGCTCGACAGGAGATCGCCGAAGTGACGGTGCATGTCAGATGGTGGCACCAGGATGGATGGTGTCTCCTGCGCATGGAACACGCTCATGATAGTGACATCGACTTTGACAGTGAAGGAATCGTCCTTGAGATGCTCTGATTTCTCCAATTTCTCCCTTTTCATAAAATTCGGGAATCCCCAAGTGTTATCCACGGAAAAGTCGTTGATGTTGGTAGTCATGGTATGCACCGGCAGCGGCTTCCCATCTTTGTCAATTAAGCTGAACTTGACTTTTGCCTTAACGGCCTCGCCCTTGGCGACGGTATCATCGAGTGCGAGATACAGGGCTATGGAATCGGCGTACTCGGATGTTTCCCCGTTGGGATAGTAACGAAGATGCCATGTGTGGCCTCCCACCCGGAAGGGGCAAGAGTCGATCCACTCTCCATTGGGGACATCCTTGGTGCCCGAGTAGCCGTCGATCGTCAGCAAGTGGTAGCCGCTCACGGACCTGGATATAATGGAGGATGCGGATCCAGGGGGGAGGCCGTCGCCGGCGACGTGCGAGGAGATCGCCATCGAGTGAGACTTGGTCGGTTGGGCACGGTCGCTGGTGGGGAGCGGCGGCGGCGGCGGCGGCATGGGTAGGAAAGTGGATGGCGGCGAGAGGGTAGGAAAGTGGATGGTGGCTAGGGTTTTGGGCGGTGGATCGGTGAAAATACTACACGGAGAATTTGTTTTCACTAGACGGAGAAGGCAACTTGACTCTTCAGCTGGTATATATCGGGGGAATGTATCCGGTCCACCCAGTGGCGAATCTTCGAAGAACATGAAGGGGAGGCTCAAAGTTAAAATGTACGTACTCCCTCCATCATACTCTACTTTTAGTTTATAAGGCGTGCACGTGTATATAGATCGTTAATTTGATTTATACTCCCTCCGTTCCTAAATATAAGTCTTTTTAGACATTTTAACAGAGGACTACATACGGAACAATATGAGTGAACCTACACATTAAAATATGTCTATATACATGCGCATGTAGTTTCCTATTGAAATGTCTAAAAGACTTATATTGAGGAACGGAGGGAGTATAAAATATAATGTTTAATATAAAAATTATATCATTAGAAAATAGAACATCTAAAATTTCTAATGATATATTTTTTGTAATATATGCCTCTTATTAAGTTGATCAAATTGATAACCTAGATACACGTGCCGGACTTATAAACTGAAACGGAGAGAGTATAAAAAGTCAAAAATTCGTAATTCTTTAATCCAAACAAGAACAAAAAAATTATAGAATAGAAGTAATTTTTATTTTCCTATTTTCGGAGGGGGCTCGAGTCTATCGAAGCCCCTGCTAGATTCGCCACTGGGTTCATCAGGGTAATTGATGTTACCGGTGCACCGGATCCGTTGCACATTTTCAAATGTTTAAAAATTTTGAAAAAATTAATGCATTGACACAACATCAACATATGTCGTCATAAAAATTCAAATCAAAACTCGAAACATTGCTTGAGATAAAAACTGATAAATTCGACACTGAATAGTACTTCCTCCGTTTCTAAATATAAGCCTTTTAAAATGTTTCACTAATGAACTATATACGGATGTATATAGACATACTGTAGAGTGCAGATTCAGTGATTTTGCTCTATATGTAGATCACTGCTGAAATATCTTTAAAACTTATATTTAGGAACGGAGGGAGTACATAACACAAGTTGGGCTTCACATTTGGCCCACTAGCACATTGATACCGAATTTATCATTTTTGTATCTCGATCAATGTTTCTAATTCTGATTTGATTTTTTGTGATAACATACATTAATGTTATGTCAACGTACTATTTTTTTCAAATGTGCAACGGGGTTCCGGTGCACCGGTAGCATGCTCAGGAGGGGAAAATGCTGTTGTTAACAGATGGGAAGGACGCTGCAAATTTAGATTCCCCAGCTACCAGTTCGGATAGTAAACGTGCTAAGAAGGATGATGGTCAATCAGACTCGGACAACCTTTCGGCGGGCTCCCATGTGGAGCGCCGCCAGGCCTAATGAGTCACTTATATTGGAACTGCCGAGGAGCGGGGAACCGCCGGATAGTTCGAGAAGTTGGGGCTCTTGTAAAAGCCCATTCCCCAAGCTTTGTCTTTCTGGCGGAAACAAGACAAACCTGTGCAAAGATTGAGAGTCTTAAATGGAGATTAGGCTTAAAGGGTTTTAGCGGTGTTGACTGTATCGGTCATAGTGGTGGTCTGGCCTTGTTCTGGGAGGAATCCTTTCATGTCACGGTGTTAGATTCCTGCCAGCGTTACATTGATGTACTTATCTCTGATCCAGGGTCAGGGAAGTAGTGGAGATCTACTTTTGTTTACGGGGAACCACGAGTCGAGAATCGGCAGTGCATGTGGAACCATCTACTCAGACTTAGGGGCTTGTCCTCGCTGCCATGGATGGTGGGGGGCGACTTTAACGAAGCTCTGTGGCAGCACGAGCACTTCTCCAGGACGGCCAGACGTGAAACTCAGATGGAAGCCTTCCGAGATACCCTTGAACTCTGTGAGCTGATTGATTTAGGGTTCTCGGGCGTGCCTTACACATACGATAATGGGAGATTAGGCATTGGTAACACACGTGTCCGTCTGGATAGGGTGTGCGCCTCCGACGAGTGGCGGGATATGTTTCCCTATGCAAAAGTACAACACCTGATTTCTCATAGATCGGATCACTGCCCCCTGTTCTTGCATCTAGAAGAGGTGGTTGACGTAAGGCGTACGGGAAACCCCAAGTATGAAATTATGTGGGAGCGCGATTGTCGTCTATCCCAGGTTATAGCGGCAGCTTGGGCGAAAGTTAAGCCTACTGGGGATCTTGGAAACGTGGCAGAATCCTTAAAATCTGTCATGTCAGACCTTCGTAAATGGAGCAAGGACAACTTTGGCCATGTGGAGAAACAGATTTTGAAACTGCGCCGAGAGCTTGAGGTTTTGCAGCTTAATGACGCCGATCGGTTGCTAATAAAGAGGAAAATGGAGGAATTGGATGAACTGCTCTATAGGGAGGAAATGATGTGGCTCCAACGAAGTCGCATCACATGGTTGAAGGAGGGTGATCGCAACACTAAACACTTTCATCGGCAGGCGGTATGGCGAGCTAGGAGAAACAACATCCGCCGTCTTCAGAAAGAGGATGGTTCTTGGTATGTGTCGCCATCGGAGATGGAACGGATGGCCTCTTCATACTTTAAGGAGGTATATACCAAAGATCCTACGTTAACTCTGGAGGTTATGTTAAACAAGATAATGCCTAAAGTTACTGATGTCATGAATGAGGAACTACTCGCTCCTTACTCTGAGAAGGAGATATCGGATGCGTTGTTCCAGATTGGACCACTGAAAGCCCCAGGACTGGATGGATTCCCAGCAAGATTTTATCAGTGAAACTGGGGGGTGTTGAAAGAAGATGTTGTGAAGGCAGTACGTGACTTCTTTTCGTCGGGGGTAATGCCGGAGGGTGTAAATGAAACGCTCATTGTTCTTATACCCAAGGTCCGGCACCCTTCCTCCCTGAAGGAGTTTCGCCCTATCTCGTTGTGTAATGTTATTTACAAGGTGGTATCCAAGTGTATGGTGAATAGGCTCCGACCTTTCTTAGCTGATCTCATCTCGTTAAATCAAAGCGCCTTCATTCCTGGTAGGTTGATATCGGATAATTCCATCATTGCCTTCGAATGTTTGCACCACCTCCAAACAGGTTCCACAAGGAATGATTTCTGCGCTTACAAGCTGGATCTATCAAAAGCCTATGATCGCGTCGATTGGGATTTCTTAGAACAGGCCCTATTGAGGAGGGGTTTTGCTAATGCCTGGGTCACGAGGATCATGGCATCGGTGCGCTCGGTAAAGTTTGCGGTCAAGTTCAATGGGGAGTCCCTCCAGCAATTTACCCCCTCAAGAGGCCTTAGGCAAGGTGATCCACTATCCCCCTTTTTGTTCCTATTTGTTGCTGATGTACTATCTGCTCTACTGCATGAGGCGGTTCAGGAGCGTGGCCTAGTTCCACTGGAAATATGCCGAGGGGCGCCTGCTATTTCACATCTCTTATTTGCGAACGACTCTCTTTTACTCTTCCGGGCTGCTGCTGACCAAGCTGAGATCGTCAAGGACGTGTTACATACTTATGCACTTGCAACGGGCCAGCTGATCAATCCCTCAAAGTGCTCAATCCTGTTTAAAGAAAGTTGTGACCCACTAGTGATTGATGAGATTAAGGGTATTCTGCAAATCACACAGCAGGAGTTCGAAGCTAAATACCTGGGTCTACCGGTTCCGGATGGACAGATGCATAAGGGTAGGTTTGAATCCTTACAGGCGACATTGAGCAAGCGGCTAATTGAGTGGAGCGAAAAGTATGCGTCATAGGCCAGCAAGGAAGTTCTTATTAAGGCTGTCGCACAAGCTATCCCGATTTATGTCATGAGCATCTTCAAACTCCCCTACTCGGTGTGCGATGAGCTTACCAAACTAATTCGGCAATATTGGTGGGGAGTGGACAAGGGGAAGAGGAAAATGGCATGGATGTCTTGGAACAAGCTCCTCCTACCAAAATCTCAAGGGGGCCTTGGTTTCCGTGACATGAGGGCATACAATCAAGCGCTATTGGCCAAGCAGGTGTGGCGCTTAATCATGTCACCGAATTCTTTGTGTGCATCTCTCCTTCGTGCTAAATACTTTCCTAATGGGAATTTGGTTGACACGGTATTTACGGGGAATGCCTCTGCTGTATGGCGTGGCCTTGAACATGGGCTGCAACTTGTGAAGAAAGGTATGCTATGGAGGGTGGGCAATGGTCTGAACATCAAGGTATGGCGTGACCCGTGGATACCGAGGGGGATGCCGTTTATACCCATCACACCTAGGCGGAACTACAGGCTGAAAAGAGTGCATGAATTTCTGAATGAGCAGGGCGGATGGAAGGTTGATTTGCTTCGTCAATACTTCTGGCAACCGGATGTGGAGGCTATCCTAAAGATAAGAACGTCAACAAGGTGGGACGATTTTATCTCTTGGCCATGGGAGAAGTCAGGAATGTTGTCAGTGAAGAGCGCTTATCATGTGGCAATGGCATTTCACTATGATCAGTTCAATCCAGGATCAGCTAGTGCACAACCCTCTGGTGACAGACCACTGTGGAAGCTAATCTAGGACACAAAGGTTCCTCCAAAACTCAAGAATTTTGCCTGGCAAGTTGCTTCGGGCTCCCTCCCTACTGATGCTGAGAAGAAGAGACGACATTTTGACCTGAATGGCTTTTGCCAGGTCTGCGATCGGGAGCAAGAATCGGCATTTCATGCTCTCCTTGACTGCCCGCATGCAGCTAACCTGTGGGATACAATGCGTCTCTACTGGCCATTACCCGATAGATTGCACACCAACTACACCGGCACGGGATGGCTCTTCACTCTCCTTGATGAAGCTCAGGTATCGGTGCAAAGCAGAATTATCATGGTCCTATGGCGTTCCTGGTATGTTCGTAACGAAATTGTCCACGGCAAGACACCTCCACCACAAGATGTATCTTCGGCGTTTCTGCAAAGCTACCATAATACATTCTCCCAGATCTCAAGCAGCGTGGAAGACATTATTAAGGGGAAATCTCCTCTAGTTCCTGATCAGGCTAGCCCCCATGTAAGGAAGCTCCAAGCTTACCGTGGCCACGACCACCAGAAGGCATGGTAGCGCTGTCGGTGGATGGATCATATGCGATATCTGATGGGTCAGCTGGAACGGGGATGATACTGAGGAAGCCATCGGGCGAGGTCATTTTTGCTGCCTACCGTAAGCTTTTTCACTGCAATGATGCGTTGGAGGCGGAATTACAAGCTATTCATGAAGGAGTAAAGCTGACGCCGAGCATTCGGTGGCCACCATCATGCTTCAATCTGATTGTGTCATGGCCATCAATGCAATTACTGGCTTTTCATTAGATTTTTCAGCTTATGGTAATATGATTAGAGATATTAAGGTGCTACTAAGTGATAGGGTTTTTATTCCTGTTAAAGTTTCTCGTGAACAGAATAGAGTGGCAGACTGCCTAGCAAACTATGCTCGTTGTGGGGACAGTACAACATGTTGGCTGGGTCACTCTCCCCCGTGTGCAAGTCTTCTTGTTGCTAAGGATTGTAATTCTGTCATTATGGAATAAAAACCTATGACTTCCGCAAAGAAAAAATCCATGGCCTATCTGATCACGTTCTCGTTCAGGGAATACACTGATTTCCATTTCCACTTGAATCGATCATCCTCTCATGTACACTAGAATGAAAAATATTCAACAATGTTGTTTCACATTTTCTACGCTCTATTGATTTTTTTCCTTTCAAATAAGAAATAGATTTGGCTTGTTTTTTTCAGTGATTTGTTTCCATGAAAAGGCATGTGGCCATATATTAAGCATCACATTGACCTTACAAAAACACCAATACAAGAAGAAAAATACCCTCAAATTCTTGGGGTATCGAAGACTTATTCCTACTCTATTCACCAGTGACGCACCATGAGCATAAATCGATGTCGCTCCTCGGTCTTCGTCTTGATCGGAGCAACATTTTTAAAATCCAGGAGCTTATGGAAGTAGCAGTCAGGAAGTTGTCAATGTTGACCAGGAGACGCGGTCGGACACGAGCTATAAAACAAATCACCCCTTCGAAGAAGAAATGTCGATAATGACATATGTTAGAGGGGATAGAGAGGGATTGGTGCGGAATATGATGGAAGTTGTATTGAGACTCATGGGCAAGTATATACAGGAGTACACACTTGGAGGGAAAGAAGCCTCTCCTAGAGATAAGGTAGGAGATGGATTACATATCCTAGACTACCAAATACATGGACTCCAAATATATCTCTAACCCCCCCCCCCCCCCCCACAGTCGTAGCGGTAGCGTTGCGAACATCATGAGTGTCATGAGCGGTCAGATTGGAGAGAATAACAGCCGACGGGCTGACATCCCCCACAGTCGCAGCGGGAGCGTTGAGGACGGTGTCGCGTCGCGGACGCATGGACTGTAGAGGAAGTCGATGAGTTTCTCAAGCGATGTGATAGCCATGTGGGTCGTTGTTGAAGTAGCCGAGAGCGTGCGTGGTGTAGCCGTGGTCGAGGTAGCCGTGCGAAGAATGTCGTGGTCGACGTCTAGTCGGGGTAGCCCGTGTCGAAGAAGTCGCCATGGAGCCGCGGGCGCAAGGAGGCACCGAGTTAGTCATGGGCACAATGGTGTCGAAGTAGTGCTGCACTGGGAAGAAGATGTTCGGTTGTTGCAAGGGAAACAAAAATTTCCTACGCACACGCAAGATCTATCCATAGATATGCATAGCTGCGAGAGGGGGAGTGTATCCACATACCCTTGTAAATCGCTAAGCGGAAGCATTTATAACGCGGTTGATGTAGTCGTACTCTTCACGATCCAATCTGATCCAGAGCCGAACAGAGGACACCTACGCGTTCAGCACACGTGCGGCTCGGTGACGTCTCCTCCTTCTTGATTGAGCAAGAGAGGAAGGAGAAGTAGATGGGATCTCAATGAACACGATGGTGTTGTGGAGATGGTGGTGCCGCAGTGTCGGCAGGGCTTCACCTAGCGCCTCCGGAATGACGTAAGAAGAAGAAACATGAGAGAAGGGAGGAGGATCGCGACCGTGGGAGAGTCTACTGCCCCCTTGCGCCTCTCCAAATTTATATAGGAGTTGGAAAGGCTGGTGGCTTGCCCTCCAAGCCCCTAGGGTCGCCTGTCAAGGGGCCGGGAAGGAAATCCCTCCTTTTCTTCCTCACCGATCACTATCCCCCTTTTTAGGGATCTCAACCTTATCCTTTCGAGATATGATCCTATTACTTTTAAGGGGGGGGGGGTATTGATGCACCTAGACCGGGGATGTGGGGACTTTACCCACTACCGACGTCCATGTGGGTCCCCATGCAGGTGGGCCCCACTGCAGAACCTTCTAGAACCTTCCCGGCACAATACAAAACAAAACCGAATATTTTTGGAACCCTGAATATGACTTCCCATGTATAAATCTTTATCTTCGGACCATTCAGGAGCTCCTCATGATGTCCGGGATATCATCCGGGAATCCGGACAACATTCGGTCACCAATGTACATATCACAGTAGTACTCTAGCATCATCGAGCATTAAGCGTGTGGAACCTACGGGTTCGAGAATCATATAGACATGACCGAGACACCTCTCCGGTCAATAACCAATAGCGGAACCTGGATGCCCATATTGGTTCCTACATATTCCACGAAGATCTTTATCGATCGAACCATGTCAAGGATTCAGTCAATCTCATATGCGGTTCCCTTTGTCCAACAGTATGTGTTGGGAATATTATCTGTTGGTAACCCGCCCTAGTTGGGTCGGGTCACCAAAGCTGGCGATTCATCTAAAATATGGTTCGGGCCTTGGCCTAGTAAGACCGAAGGTTGTATGGCGGTTTACGACTTCCGGAAAGAGTCCATAATAGAGAAGGTCTCCAAGCCTTGGAAAGGTGGCGACTTAGAGATTGTAAGAGTCACGATTTGTATAAAGGAAAGGACCCTTGTAAACCCTAGGAACTCGACCTGTATATAAAGGCGAGTCCCAGGGAAGAAGAGGGCAGGTTAGAAATCATCGAGTGCTAGGTCTGGCGAGTTACGCCCTGCTTCTAATCGAAACTCCATCAATACAACACAAAGCAGGACGTAGGCTTTTACCTCCTCACGAGGGTCCGAACCTGGGTAAATCGCCGTCTCACTCCCGTTCAACCCCTTTGAGTCGCCACCAAAGTGCGATGGCTCCAATACTAAGTCCTTTCACGAGGACATCTGCCGTGACAAAACCACGACAGTATGTTACTTGCCCGAGATTCGATCGTCGATATCTCCATACATAGTTCAATCTCGTTACCGGCAAGTCTCTTTTACTCGTTCCGTAATACAAGATCCTATGACTAACTCCTTAGTCACATTGCTTGCAAGCTTCTTGTGATGTTGTATTAGCGAGAGGGCTCAGAGATACCTCTCCATCAAACAGAGTGACAAATCCCAGTCTCGATCCATGCCAACCCAACAAACATCCTCGAATATACCTGTAGAGTACCTTTATGATCACCCAGTTATGAAGTGAAATTTGATACACATAAGGCATTCCTCCAGTGTTAGGGAGTTGCATGATCCCATGGTCTTAGGAACATATACTTGACATGAAGAACGCAGTAGCAACAAACTAAGTGATACGATCATGTGCTATACTTACGGTTGGGTCATGTCCATCACATCATTCTCCTAATGATGTGACCCCGTTATCAAATGACAACTCATGTCTATGGGTAGGAAACCTTAACCATCTTTGATCAATGAGCTAGTCTAGTACAGGCTCACTAGGTACACGGTGTTGTCTATGTATCCACACATGTATATGAGTTTTCGATCAATACAGTTCTAGCATGGATAATAGACGTTTATCATGAATAGGGAAATATGATAATAAATACTTTATTATTGCCTCTATGTCATATTTCCAATAGTCTCCCACTTCCACTAAAGTTAATAATCTAGTATTGCATGGTAATGAATCTAACACCCATATAGTTCTGGTGTTGATCATATTTTGCTCGTGGAAGAGGTTTAGTCAATGGATCTTTAACATTCAGATCCGCATGTACTTTGCAAAAGTTTATGTCCTCCTCCTTGATATGATCACGGATGGAATTGAAGCGACGCTTTATGTGTCTGGTCCATTTATGAAACCTTGGTTCCTTGGCTAGAGCAATGGCACCAGTGTTGTCACAAAACAGTGTCATTTGATCGAGTGCACTCGGCACAACTCCAAGATCCATCATGAACTGCTTCATCCAAACACCTTCCTTTGCCAACATTGATGTAACCAGCTTACCACTCCTCCATTCGGAATAAATACATATCCGGTTTGAGACTTAGAGTCATCAGGATTTGTGTCAAAGCTAGCATTGATGTAGCCATTTACGACAAGCTGTTGATCACCTCATAAACGAGGAACATCTCCCTAGTCCTTTTCACGTACTTAAGGATATTCTTGACCACTGTCCAGTGTTCCACTCCTAGAGCACTTTGAAACCTTCCGGCCATACTTATGGCAAGGCTCACATCCGATCTTGTGCACAACTTCACATACATAATAGAGCCTATGGCTGAAACATACGGGATGACACTCATCTTCTCTCTATCCTCTATAGTCGTTGGGCATTGAGTCTTACTCAACTTCACACCTTGTAGGACAGGCAAGAACCCCTTCTTGGACTGGTCCATTTTGAACTTCTTTAAAACCTTATTATGTGCTTTGTGAAAGCCCAATTAAGCGTCTCGATCTATCTCCATATATCTTTATGCCCAATATGTAAGTAGCTTCTCTCAGGTCTTTAATTGAAAAACTCTTGTTCAAATATATCCTACACTTTCTAAAAGTTCTATGGTGTTTCCAATCAGCAATATGTCATCCACATATAATATTAGAAACACTATAGAGCTCCCACTCACTTTGTTGTAAATACAAGCTTCTCCATAAACTTGTATAAACCCTAACGCTTTGATCACCTCATCAAAGCGAAGATTTCAACTCCGAGATGCTTGCACTAGTCCATAAATGGATTGTTGGAGCTTGCATACTTTGTCAGCATTATGTGGATCGACAAGACCTTCTGGTTGCATCATATACAACTCTTCCTTAAGGAAAGCATTAAGGAACACTATTTTTACATCCATTTGCTAGATTTCATAATCGAAAAATGCAGCTACTGCTAACATGATTCTGATGGACTTAAGCATCGCTACGGGTGAGAAAGTCTCACCGTAGTCAACTCCTTGAACTTGTGAAAACCCCTTTGCAACAAGTCAAGCTTTATAGATGGTAACATTATCGTCTATGTCTGTCTTCCTTTTAATGATCCATTTCTTCTGAATAGCCTTTCGACCTTCAGGTAATACTTCCAAAGTCCACACTTTGTTTTCAAACATGGATCCTATCTCGGAGTTCATGGCCTCTAGCCATTCGTTGGAATCTGGGCCCACCGTCGCTTCTTCATAGCTGGTAGGTTCATCGTTGTCCAAAAACATTACCTCTAAGACAATATTACCGTACCACTCACGAGCAGTACACATCCTTGTCGACCTACGAGGTTCGGTAGTAACTTGATATGAAGCTTCATGATCACCATCATTAGCTTCCTCTTCAACTAGTGTAGGCGCCATAGAAACATTTTCATGTGCCCTCCTACTCTCTGGTTGAAGTGACGATTCAATAACCTCATCAAGTTCCACCACCCTCTCATGTCCCACAAGCGTATGGGATCGCAACAGTTTTCGAGGGTAGAGTATTCAACCCAAATTTGTTGGTTCACACAAGGGAAGCGAAAGAATATTCTCAAGTATTAGCACCTGAGTGTGTCAGATTCAACCACACCTGAAAGATTAGTGTCTGCAAGCAAAGTATCAGTAGCAAAGTAGTATGATAGCAACGGTGCCAGAAACGATCTGTTGATGGCAGACTATTCCTAACTGTTGTATCAATGGCGACAGTAAAAAGCACGTTGACGGGGGATTATTCTTGAGAAGAATGCTTCCCCGACTACGGCTCCAGAAAAGTCTTGCAACAAGTAACAATGAAGTAGCAAGGAACAGCAGTAGCAGCAGCAGCAAAGTGACAACAGTGGCAACAGTAGCAGCAAAGTGACAGCAGTAGCAGCAAAGTGGCCCAATCCCTTTTGTAGCAAGGGACAAGCCAAGATAAAGTAACGTAGCGAGAACCAGCAGTAAAAGACTCGTAGGCAGTGGATCGATGATGGATGAGTATGAAGGATGTGATTTATCATGTAACAGCTATACCACGGAGAGATAAGTAACTATCTCCCGTTCGTTAATCTAATGTAGGCATGTATTCCGTATGTAGTCATACGTGCTTAGGGAAAAGAACTTGCATGACATCTATTGTCCATCCCTCCCGTGGCAGCGGGGTCCTAATGGAAACTACGGGATATTAAGGTTCTCCTTTTAATAAAGAACCGGACCAATGCATTAACACGCGGTGAATACATGAACTCCTCATACTATGGTCATCTCCGGGAGTGGTTCCGGCTATTGTCACTCCGCGGTTGCCGGGTCATAACACATAGTAGGTGACTATAACTTGCAAGATAGGATCTAAAACACACATATATTGGCGACAACATAATAGGTTCAGATCTGAAATCATGGCACTCGGGCCCTAGTGACAAGCATTAAGCATGGCAAAGTAGTAGCAACATCAATCTAGAACATAGTGGATACTAGGGATCAATCCCCGTTAAGAACTAACTCGATTACATGATAGATCTCATCCAACTCATCACCGTCCAGCAAGCCTACGATGAGATTACTCACGAACGATGAGGAGCATCATGGAATTGTCGATGGAGAAAGGTTGATGATGACGATGGCGACGATTTCCCCTCTCCAGAGACCGGAGCGGACTCCAGATCTGCCCTCCAGATGAAGAACAGGATGTGGCGGCGCCTCCGTATCGCAAAACGCGATGAAACCTTCTCTCTGATTTTTTTCCGGGCGAGACGGAAGATATAAAGCTGAGTTTGGGGGCAGTGGTGCCACGTGGGCCCCACAAGCCTGCACGGCGCGGCCGAGGGGGGTGGCCGCGGCCTGTGGACTTGTGGCCCACTCGCACGCCCCCTCCGGTGGATCTTTGCGCAGGTATTTTTCTTTTATTCCAGAAAAAATCTCCGTAATTTTTCAGGACATTCCGAGAAATTTTATTTCTGCACAAAAACAACACCATGGCAATTCTGCTGAAAACAGCGTCAGTCCGGGTTAGTTCCATTCAAATCATGCAAATTAGTGTCCAAAACAAGGGCAAAAGAGTTCGGAAAAGTAGATACGACGGAGACGTATCAACTCCCCCAAGCTTAAAGCGTTGCTTGTCCTCAAGCAATTCAGTTGACAAACTGAGAGAGACAAAAGAAAAACTTTGACGAACTCTGTTTGATCTTGTTGTTGCAACTATGTCTAACTCATAACCAGAATTTCAGCAAGATCACAATCAAACCACATAAGCAAATGACATCTAGGTCTCACGGTAAACTCATATCAATGGCATAATCAACTAGCGAGCAAATAATAATAAGTCTCAAACGTCAACACTTCAATCAAAACAACATGACGCAGTACGAATAGATGGTATCTCGCTAGCTCTTTCTGAGACCGCAAAACATAAATGCAGAGCACCTTCAAAGAACAAGGGTTGACTAAACATTGTAATTCAAGGCAATGAAGATCCAGTCACAGTCATACTCAACACAGTTAAAAGTAAAGCATAAAAATGATAGAGGTGCTCTCTAATTAGTGCTTTTGTAAGAGGAGGATGACTCAACAGGAACATAAATAGACAGGTCCTTCGCAGAGAGAAGCATTGATTTGCAGTGGTGCCAGAGCTCAAGCTTTGAAAACAGAGATAATAATTTTTGGTGGCATGCTTTCATTGTCAACGCAATGACTAAGAGTTCTCAACATCTTCCACGCTACACATGCTATAGGCGGTTCCCAAACAGAAAAGTAAAGTTTTGACTCCCCCACCACTAATCAATCACACTCCACGACTAGTCGAATCCTCGGGTACCGTCCAAACCAACATCAATCCTGGGGGAGTTTTGTTTGCAGTTATCTTTTCGATTTGAGCATGGAACTAGGAATTCCAATTACCGGCCCCTTTCTCGTGAATGATAGTGAATAAACACATATCGAGGATAACACGCCTAGCATGGAGGATACCAATAGCCCCCTGTCACCACATGAGCGGTTCGGGCATGCAAAACAGATTATTTCTTGAAGGTTTAGAGAGTGGCACATGCAAATTTACTTGGAACGGCAGGTAGATACCGCACATAGGTAGGTATGGTGGACTCATATGGCACAACTTTGGGTTTATGGAAGTGGATGCACAAGCAGTATTCCCGCTTAGTACAAGTGAAGGCTAGCAAAAGACTGGGAAGCGACCAACTAGAGAGCGACAACGGTCATCAAAATGCATTGAGATTAACTAACATTGAATGCAAGCATGAGTAGGACATAAATCACCATGAACATGAACATCATAGAGGCTATGTTGATTTTGTTTCACCTACATGCGTGAACATGCGCCCAGTCAAGCCACTTGAAATATTCAAAGGAGGATACCATCCTATCATACTATATCATAGTCATCTCAACATTCATGTTGGCAACCAAGACAAACCATTATAAGCTCCTAGCTAAATAAGCATGGCATAAGCAACTATGATCTCTAAGTTGTCATTACAAAACATGTTTCTCTCACAACAAAGCTGAATGAGGCATGATGAGCTAGTCATATTTACAAAAACAAAATAGATCGAGTTCATACCAGCTTTTCCAGGCTCAGTCACTTCATCATATATCGTCATTATTGCCTTTCACTTGCACGACCGAACGATGTGAACAATAATAAGCGTGCTCGTGCATTGGACTACGCTGGAATCTGCAGGCAAACACAAAGGAGAAGACAAAGTAATATGGCTCTTTGAAAGCTAAACAGGTATGCATGCAAGAGCCACTAAACATTGTAACCAATATATTCTACCTTGACCCAAAGAAAAAAGGAAACTATTTACACGGGAAAGCTCCCAACAAGCAAAAGAAGAAAAGAAAATCTTTTTGTTTTTCTCAAACTAGACACACGTAAAGAAAACGAGAAAAAGAAAATAAACTAGCATGGATGATACAGTGGCAAAGTGTGAAAACCGGCTAACAAAGTGAAAGCATAAGCAAGAATGTAAAGTCGGTGAGAACACGTACTCCCCCAAGCTTAGGCTTTTGGCCTAACTTGGTCTACTCCCAAGGAGGGAAATAACCAGCTCCGGGGTACTCCAGAGTGGACTGAGGATGCCACTGCTGTGTGAGCTCCTCTGGCTCCCACTGATAAACTGGCGTCTGGTACTCGACTCGCGGCTCGGGCACGGGCACCTGTGGTTGGGCTAAGCCCCAATATGTGTAGATGTCCGAGGGCATAATAATGTACCTGCCTGCATGAAGATTGAACAAAGAAGGAGCAGGCAAAGTAATAGTCTCACGAGTACCCTGACTATATACCAAGTTATAAATCATCCTTCTATTTATATCTCTATCAAGAAAGTCATGGCGAACCATGCTATCGTAATCTAGATATCTCTCGGGAAGAAGAATCTCTTCTTCCTCGTCCAGTCTAATAGGTATCTCAAAGTGTCTGGCAAGACGGGTAGCATAGATACCTCCATAGACAACACCTTTAGAACGGTTCTGTCGTGGTTTTGTCACGACAGATGTCCTCGTGAAAGGACTTAGTACTGGAGCCATCGCACCTTGGTGGCGACTCAAAGGGGTTAAGCGAGAGAGACACGACGATTTACCCAGGTTCGGCCCCTCGCGTGGAGGTAATAGCCTACGTCCTGCTTGGCGTGTATTGATGTGGATTCGATTACAAGAAAGGCGTGACTCGCCTTACCTAGCACTCGATGATTTATAACCTACCTCTCCCCCTCCAGACTCGCCTTTATATATAGGTCGAAGCCTTAGGGTTTACAAGAGTCCCTTCCTCTTTACAAACCGTGACCACCGCGGTCTCTAAGTCACCGTCTTGCAAAACCCAGAGACCTTCCATAAATCATAACCATCCTGCGACTTTGAACCGCCCAGGATGAGGCCCAACTAGCCCTAAAGGATGAATCGCCTTACTAGTAACCCGGCCCATATTCGGCGGGTCACTTAACAGGTAATATCCCCAACATTAGGCCCCAAATTGACTTGAATCTTCATGCCAATGCTTCCGTTTTAGTTGAAGGTGATTCACTCCTCCGTGTTCCTCCGTACGCCAGAAATTTTAACTTGCCAACTGGTACCGGAAAAAGTCTTTGAGCCGCCAATGCATTTCCCATCAGCACTTTCCTTAGCCCTCGTTTTTCGGGAACTCCAACACAATCCCAACGGATCTTTTAGTGCGTCATTATTCCAAAAATTTTGGACGTCATCATGGCGAATCTTTTCTTCCTCGACGGTTCCCGCTCACAGCGCCTCGATCCCCACGCCCGTCCTGATAAATAGGCGGAAGGGACAGGGCTGACACCGACCACCTACCAGTCTCGTCAATCCCTCCACCATCATCTCAGCGAGAAGAGACGCTCCGCATCCCGAAGGCCTTGCCGCCGGCCGCAAACTCCACCCCCGTCCGAAGAACTCCAGTGCTGCCCGCAAGCCGTCGCCGTTCGAGGAGCTCCGGCGCCGCCCGCAAGCCGGCGCCGTTCGAGGAGCTCCGGCGCCGCCCGCGAGCCGTCGCCGCTGCCAGGCTCCGCCGCCGCCGAGGGTTCCTTCATTCTCCAACAGCCTCCATCACCGCCAATCTTCTTCGACCGAGATCTTCAGGTTAGGCCACTGTTTCCCCTTCTTTAAGGGTAGATTTATTTCTTGTTCATGCTTCCGCCTTTGCCATGCTTCCGCCATTGCTATAGTTCCGAAGCCCTCCGCTCGCAACCATCTATTACCCTCGAACTGATTTAGTCCGAGCGCCGTTTGGGCACCCAGTGCCTTGAATAATCTTGTCCATCTGTACTCCCGCGAATTTTCTAAACACACTAGTTTCTTCAAACATGAGGCACCACCCTGATCACACATCGTTCATGTCTTAGCCATATCCGCAAGTTTTTATATCTGTTCAACAGATCCATTCCTCATTCACTGTTTGCAAAAAGCTGTTTGGAAACTTCGTCCTTCCCTTAGTGTTTCGGAAGGAATAAATTTCACCACCCACAGTAACATCGCTTCTGAGAATAGCCCCGCTCCGATAAGTCGCCACATCAGCCCAACCCGGCCTCCTAGTCCGGCGGGTTAAGCAAGAGCCGATCCCGATTCACGTAGTAAACGTTCGAGACATGTAATACCATATTCTTACCTATTTGTAGCATGGGTGCCATTTTCAAGAGCGATTGGCTTCCTACCAAGGTCGACGATGCTGTTTTGGCGAACTACGTGAAAGCGGGCTGCTTGGATCCTCAAGACGTCATTGGATGGCGCACCGGGTTAGGAGAAGACCTCCCCAACCCCAAGGAAGGGGAGATAGTAGTTTTTGTGGAACACTTGGAACGGGGTTTTAAGCCGCCCAGATCTAAATTCCTTAGGGACGCTCTGCACTTCATGAATGTCCGACTCCAGGATTTGGGACCCAATTCCATAAGCAACCTGAGTCAATTCCAAGTCCTTTGCGAAGCTTATTTGCGGATCGAGCCTTCCGTCCCTCTGTTTTGGTACTTTTTCCACTTGAATCGCCAGACGGAATTCCACAATGGCCCCAGTTTGGAACTTGGCGGGGTCAACGTCCAGCGTCGCAGGGACAGTCCGTTTCCTTCACTCACTATGCCTAGCCACCCCAAAGGCTGGGGTGAATCTTGGTTTTATTGCAAAGAAACATCCCCTGCCGGTGAGAACAAACTTCTGGGCTACAGGCCAACCCGCCTTCCGATCAATTTTAAGCTCCCTGACAAGCTCACCGAGGAAGAAAAGTCGGACTTCATCCCAATTCTGTCCGAACTGAGATCCTTGACGAACAACGGTCTCACTGGGGTTGACTTGATCCGCTGCTGGGTCGAATGGCGGATCCTTCCTCTGAGCCGCCGAGATGGCCTGATGTGCGAATTTGACGGTACTCTGGATCATCCCCAATGCTACTTCCACACAGCATTAACGGAAAAAGACATCGTCGCCATCATCAGGAAACTGACCGGCGAACCTGCAGCGAAATGCGGCCAAATCGGCCCTAAGCCCTTCTGCAAGATTAACCCGACACCCAAGGTAACCAAAGCTAACTCGCCCTCAACTTTTATTCCATCTGTTTTACTGTCATCATGACTTCATGCCATATCCCTTTCCAGAAAGGCGACAAGTTCTGGTCTAGGAGACCTAAGAAACAAGCCATGAAGAGTGCTAAGCCGCCTTCCAAGAAAAACAAAGGCAAAGGTAAATCGGCTGCGGCCGAGCCATCTGAAGTCGACGAATCTCAAGCTGGCGACGCACTCTCAGAGGTACCAATCCGTCCTCACTTTCACTCGCCACTTATCACCTTTTAACTTTTATTTATCTCTCACTCCTTTCATAATAGAATGAAGATAACGAGAGCCAGGAAGACTCTGTCGAGGTAATTTCCGTCTCCTCCGATTCATCTCCTTCTCCACCTAAGCCGGCCCGGCGAATATGTGGGAAAGTACCTCTCTCACATCCAAATGCCCATTTGGACCCAAATTTCTTACTGAAGAAAACACAGCACGCCTCGAAACGGAAAACGCGAAGTCATTCTGGCGACCTGACACCTGGCTTGCCAACAACGAACAAAAGAAAACCAAGCGAGGTACCTCCTTCCTTTTTTTATTTGAGCAACCATTGTTCGTGCTGCTTTGGATCACAGTCATAACCCGCCAGTATTATCGATGTACAAATTCTGCAGGATTCTCCCCCCACTTCTGGCGACTCAGTGATGTCGACCCTTCCACCAATGATCCGAGTCCCGGGGTAAGTTCCTTGTCCTGATCCTTGAGAATAGCACTCTTTTTAATTTTTTAACACACCTATCTCTTTCATTAGGGCGCAAGCCAAAAAGAGGAAAACCAGTGGATCAATCCATGACGCCACTTCTGAGCTTCCAAGGAAAGCTACTCCGACTCAAGAAGATCCGAGTCAAAACGAGCCAACAATTCAAGCAAACCCTCCTGAGTCGCCCAAAGGATCAACGGATGTCCCTAGATCACCGGTCGTAATGGCGACAGCTGATGACCCAGATGCTGTAGTCATTACTGGTTGTGGTTTCTCCAAGCCGGCAGCGACAATCCTCTCCAAACATATAGCATCCCCTTCTCCATCAATTCCCGAGTCTGGGCCTTCCAAGGCGAAACTTTCTGACTATGCAAGTCTGGAGTTTAAAGAACTCTGTTCTGGCTTCGCAAGTCGCCTGGAAGCGAGTTATGAGATGGAAAAGAATCTGCTAAAGATGTTAAATAACAAGCATGAGGTAAACTTTATACTCTATATTATTCCCAGTAACCCCCAAGGGCCGGGTCATCAGTAAAATGATGAGCCGGGTCTTGATTTCTGTATAATTTCCTTTGAGAAATTATACATTAGCCCCCAAGTGTCAGGGGTATTGCCTTGCAATAATTCTGAGACTTGTCTTTTTTAAATTTTGAACAGGAAAGCTTTGCCCAGACCGAACTGGCCCTGGGCGACTTAAGGAAAAACTTGGCTGACCAACAAGATGCCCGAACTCAGTCGGAAGACAAATATAAGTTGGCTCTGGTTGAACTAGAAAGGCTCAAAGCCGAGTTAGAAAGAACTCAGGCTGACCGCAGCGCGGTTTTGACGAGAGCCGAAAAAGCAGAAGCAAAGCTGGCAACTGTGCAGCAGGAGCTATCTGGCTTAAAGCGCCATATTTCCAACATGACACAAGCCATCTTTGGTAAGCTTTACCTAACTCTCTAATCTTATCCTCTTCCTTGGGAAAATTCCTTAATGTTTAACTTACCGGTTATTCAATCCCAGGCTCGAGAATCGCCAATCTGCAAGACGACAGCGTGTTGATGCTGAAGGCGATCTATACACTGACGGAACAACTGTACACAGGCAGTGTGCTGACCGTCAAAGCCGTGATAGGTGCAAAGGAGCCCATAACTTCCATCAAGAAGGTGCTTGGATATCTATCCACACTTCCTCCCCAGATCGGCGAGTTAACCCGATCAGCCGCCCGGAAGGGTGTCCTGACGGCTCTAAGTCGCTGCCTGGCGTATGCCCCAGAAATTAATTTGGAAGAAGTAGCTGCCGGCTTCCCTCAGCTTAAAGATGACGGCTCGGAGTTTGTGGAAGAAGACTACCAGAAGGTTGTCAAGGATTCTCGGCTGGCCGCCACTCAACTCGCCGCCAGCCTTGACTTGACAAAATATCAGGCGGCTTACGATGATAAGAATAAGAAAATCAACCCGCCAACCTTCGTGGTGACCAACCTTATTCCTCGGCGACCCAAGAATCCCTTCGACTGGGAATCAGACCTGGCATCAATCTTGACCGATGAAGACGATTTTGCTTCTTTGTCCAGATGCAATTGGGTCTTGGGCGATTTACAAATCGAAGCTGGTCAGAGCTCACGCCAGGATTTAGCGGAATAGATTTTCCTTGAATTTGGCCCAAGAGCCATGTAATAGTCAGTACTATCTTTTGATGACATCTTCTGCAAAAGAAAAACCTTTATACTGCTTTTGATGCGGTTTAAAATATTTTGTTAATCCTTAGCAGAATCGCCTGTAACGCTTAATCCGCCAAGGATGAAAACCTTGAACACATTATCTGTGAAAATAAAAGAACTACAAATAGTTTCAACGAATAAGCAGTGAGGATAAAAATCTCCAAGGTCAAATCATAACACGAGTAATTTTGTCGGCTCATATGGTCGCGACAGGGGGAGGCGAGTCAGAAAGCTCGTGTACCCACCCTTAATGCAGGTTTCGTCGGCTCATACGGTCGCGACAGGGGGAGGCGAGTCAAAAAGCTCGTGCACCCACCCTTGATGCAGGTTTCGTCGGCTCATACGGTCGCGACAGGGGGAGGCGAGTCAGAAAGCTCGTGCACCCACCCTTAATGCAGGTTTCGTCGGCTCATACGGTCGCGACAGGGGGAGGCGAGTCAGAAAGCTCGTGCACCCACCCTTGATGCAGGTTTCGTCGGCTCATACGGTCGCGACAGGGGGAGGCGAGTCAGAAAGCTCGTGCACCCACCCTTAATGCAGGTTTCGTCGGCTCATACGGTCGCGACAGGGGGAGGCGAGTCAAAAAGCTCGTGCGCCCACCCTTGATGCAGGTTTCGTCGGCTCATACGGTCGCGACAGGGGGAGGCGAGCCAGAAAGCTCGTGCACCCACCCTTGATGCAGGTTTCGTCGGCTCATACGGTCGCGACAGGGGGAGGCGAGTCAGAAAGCTCGTGCACCCACCCTTAATGCAGGTTTCGTCGGCTCATACGGTCGCGACAGGGGGAGGCGAGTCAAAAAGCTCGTGCACCCACCCTTGATGCATGTTCTGTCGGCTCATAAGGTCGCAACAGGATGTCATAAAATTGCTCTCTTTTTCTTTTAAGAAGAAGCCCCCAAGTCAGGGAAACATTATATTATTCCATAATGAAACTGAAAAACTTACAAAGCATGGAGTTTTAAGAACTCAAGTGTAGTAAGGCCGCAAATGGGCAATATTCCAAGGGCGAGTTGACTCAGCCCCCGTGGTCGGTCGATCAGGCCGAAGGTCCATCAAGTAGTAAGAGCCATTGCGGAGGTTCTTGCTGACAACGAAAGGCCCCTCCCAAGGGGGCAAAAGCTTGTGCATTCCCGCCCGATCTTGTATCAGTCGAAGCACCAAATCGCCTTCCTGGAAAGTCCGACTCTTCACCCGGTGACTATGATAACGCCGCAGATCTTGCTGATAGATCGCCGAACGAGCCGCTGCTAAGTCACGTGCCTCTTCCAAGGCGTCCAAAGAGTCCTGACGCGCCAGCTCGTTGTCTCGCTCCACATATGCGGCGACTCTAAGAGAATCATGTCTTATGTCGGTAGGGAGGACGGCTTCTGCTCCATAGATCAAAAAGAAAGGGGTGAACCCCGTAGACCGATTCGGGGTGGTCCGGATGCTCCACAATACCGAAGGTAACTCCTCCACCCAACATCCTGGAGTTCTTTCCAGGGGAATTATGAGCCGAGGTTTGATCCCTCGCAATACTTCCTGATTCGCCTGCTCGGCCTGCCCGTTTGATTGCGGGTGAGCAACTGCAGAGATATCAAGCCGGATATGTTCACGGCGACAGAAATCCAGCATCGCTCCTTGGGACAAGTTAGTACCATTGTCCGTGATGATACTGTGTGGATATCCAAAACGGAAAATCAGCTTCTTCAGAAATTTGACCGCAGTCTCCGCATCGCAAGCCCCAACAGGTTCCGCCTCAATCCATTTAGTGAATTTATCAACCGCCACCAATAAGTGAGTTTTTTTGTTGGAGGACATCTTAAAGGGACCGACCATATCCAGCCCCCAGACCGCGAAAGGCCAAGTAATGGGGATCATCCTCAATTCTTGAGCCGGCACATGAGCCTGTCTCCCATATCGTTGGCACCCCTCACACCGCCGTACTATATCTTCTGCATCTGCGTGAGCCGTCAACCAGAAGAAACCGTGTCAAAAGGCTTTTGATACCAAAGAATGTGACCTGGCGTGATGTCCGCAGTCTCCAGAATGGATGTCATTTAGGATTATGCATCCTTCCTCGGAAGAAACGCACCGCTGAAAGACCCCTGAAGCACTTCGTTTATATAGCTCGCCATTAATGATAACCATGGACTTGCTACGCCGAACAATCTGGCGAGCCAAAACTTCGTCAGTGGGTAACTCGCCACGAGAAAGATAAGCTAGATAAGGAAGAGCCCAATCCGGAGAGACATGGAGAGCCGCCACAAGCTGAGACTCGGGATCTGGTATCGCCAATTCCTCCTCCGTGGGTACAGTCACGGACGGTTTATGCAGGACATCCAAGAAAACATTAGGGGGGACCGGTTTTCTCTGTGAGCCGAGTCGCGAGAGGGCATCAGCCGCTTCGTTGAGTCGCCGATCAACATGATCAACCTGGTACCCATGAAAATAGCCCGCCACGTCAGATACAGCTCGCCTGTAAGCCGCCATCATAGGATCTCGAGAGTCCCAGGTGCCCGAAACCTGTTGCACCACCAAATCTAAATCCCCAAAACATCTGACTCGGGTTAAGTTCATCTCTTTTGCCAGTCGCAAACCGTGAAGCAGAGCTTCATACTCTGCTGCATTATTTGTGCAAGGGAACATGAGCCGGAGGACGTAGCAGAACTTATCTCCTTGAGGGGATATCAACACCACACCCGCCCCCGAGCCCTCCAACTGCCTGGATCCATCAAAATAAATAGTCCAATAGGTAAGGTCAGGCCGGTCTTCCGGAGCCTGAAGCTCCATCCAATCATCGACGAAATCAACTAGTGCCTGGGACTTGATGGCCGTGCGGGGGGTATACTGTATGTGATGTGACCCAAGTTCTATTGCCCATTTGGCGATTCGCCCTGTTGCCTCGCGGTTTTGGATGACGTCACCGAGGGGCGCGGAACTGACCACGGTGATCGGGTGTTCCTGAAAATAATGTTTAAGCTTTCGACTCGCCATGAACACCCCATAGACCAATTTCTGCCAATGTGGGTATCGCTGTTTGGAAAGGGTTAACACCTCACTGATAAAGTACACCGGGCGTTGTACCGGGTATTCCCTTCCTTCCTCCTTTCTTTCAACGACCACAGCCACGCTGACCGCTTTGGAATTCGCGGCGATATACAGGAGCATAGGCTTTTTTTCAGTCGGGGCCGCCAGGACCGGCGGGGTTAACTAATTGATGTTTCAAGGCCTGAAATGCCTCGTCAGCCTCCTCTGTCCACACGAATCGGTCGGAATTTCTCAACAATTGATAAAGAGGAATCGCCTTTTCTCCGAGGCGGCTCACGAAACGACTGAGAGCCGCAATACGACCCGCCAATCGCTGAACTTGGTTAACATTCGTCGGCTTGCCGAGGGAAGTAACCGCTTCAATTTTGTCCGGGTTAGCCTCGATGCCGCACTCCGACACCAAGAAACCCAGTAGTTTTCCCGCAGGTACGCCGAAAACGCACTTGGTAGGATTTAGCTTCATCCGATATACCCGTAAATTATCAAAGGTTTCCTTAAGGTCTTCCAGAAGTGTCTCCTCCCGGCGGGTCTTGATCACAATGTCGTCAACATAGGCATGGACGTTGCGGCCAATTTGGCTATGAAGACAATTCTGGATGCAGCGTTGGTAAGTCGCCCCTGCGCTCTTGAGCCCGAACGACATGGACACATAGCAAAAGGCCCCGAAGGGGGTTATGAAGGCAGTCTTCTCCTGATCTTCCACAGCCATTTTGATCTGATGATAACCTGAATAAGCGTCCAAAAAGCACAATCGTTCGCATCCCGCCACCGAGTCAATGATTTGGTCGATGCGGGGAAGAGCGAAAGGATCCTTGGGACAAGCTCTGTTGAGGTCAGTATAGTCAATACACATACGGAACGTGCCGTTCTTCTTGAGTACTAACACCGGGTTAGCTAGCCATTTGGGGTGAAAGACTTCCACAATGAACCCGACGGCTAAAAGACGGGCGACTTCCTCTCCAATCGCCTTCCGTCGCTCCTCGTTAAACCTGCGAAGGTATTGTTGGACAGGTTTGCATTTTGGGTCAATATTAAGATGGTGCTCAGCGAATTCTCTCGGTACACCCGGCATGTCGGAGGGCTTCCATGCGAAGATGTCCCGATTCTCACGGATGAATTCGATGAGCGCCCTTTCCTATTTGGGGTCCAGACCCGTTCCAATCGTAAACTGCTCGGATGAATCGCCAGGGACGAAGTCGACTGTCTTCGTGTCATCCATTGGTTTGAACTTGAGGGGCGACTCGGAATCTGTAGTCGGCTTCTTGAGCGGTGACATGTCTGCCGGGTCAACATTGGCCCGGTGGTTTTTGAGCTCTTCCGCCGCGCAGGCGACTTCCGCATAGGCCGCGTCTCCTTCCTCACACTCCTTTGCAATTCTTCTATCTCCGTCAATCGTGATGGGCCCTTTAGGACTAGGCATTTTGAGCTTGAGGTAGACGTAGCACGGGCGGGCCATGAAGCGAGCGTAAGCCGGTCGCCCGAACAGCGCATGGTACGGGCTTTTTAGTTTGACCACCTCGAAGATCAGAGACTCCGACCTGTAATTCTGCGCAGTTCCAAACGCTACTGAGAGCCTGACCCGGCCTATGGGATAAGCCGATTTGCCCGGGACGATGCCGTGGAAGACCGTGGTTGAAGGCATCAAGTCTTTCTCTAATAGATTCATCCTCCGGAAGGTGTCGAAGTATAGGATATTAATGCTGCTGCCGCCATCCATTAGTACTTTCGATAGGGTGTAACCCTCCACTTGGGGAGCCACGACCAATGCCAGGTTGCCCGGGTTATCTATTCTCGGCGGATGATCCTCTCTACTCCATGTTATGGTCTGTTCGGACCAGTGGAGATATCTGGGAACTGCCGGCTCAATTACGCTGTACGCCCGATGATTTACCTTTTTATCACGTCTGCAAGCATTAGTGGTGAAAACATGATATTGCCCATTACTTAGCTGTTTGGGATTGTTGCGGAAGCCCCCATGGTCATCCTGGTCCTGCGGAGCCCCCTGTGGGGGCGGCTGCTGGAAAACTCCCGACGGGTTGTACCGCCGTTGGTGGTGCACCGGGTACTGGCCGCCGCCTGGCTGCGGGCCCCCCTGTGCCTCTTGTTCGGGAAAACCGCCGAAGGGGTTGTGCCTTTGGTTGGGCGCGGCGAGTTGGTCCTGGCGACGGTTCGGGTCTTTGCTTTGGCTCTTCTTGATTGCCTCGGCCCGAAATTCTCGCATCACGAAGCAGTTCTCCCAAGAGTGGCCCGCTGGGCCGTCGGCCGTGGCGTGGTGCGGGCAAGGGCCTTTGAGTAGCTCTTCGTAGTTACGCGGTCTTTTCCCACTGAAGCCTCGATTCTTCTTTTTGCCGTCATTGGCGTTGGTGTTGGCAACTAGATCCGAGGGCTTCTCATGCGGCCTACGCTTGCCGTTGGCCCCCTGGTTGTGACGGTTGCGGCCTTGGAGGCGGGTGTGGGTTTTGGTTGAATCACCCTTCTTGGGCGAGTTACCCTTACCATCCTCGCCGGGATCCTTGGTATCATCGGCCTCGGCGTACCTAGTGAGGGTATCCATCAGCTCGCCCATATCCTGAACTTTCCGTTTGAGTCGCCCCAGTTTCTGGACCAGCGGTTCATAGTGGCAGTTGTGCTCGAGGATAAGTACAGCTTGCGCTGCCCTGATGCCGTCCGATGAATGGATAATTTCGGCGACTCGCCGCGACCAATGGTGCGCCGACTCATCCGGGCGTTGCACGCAGTGTTGCAAGTCGACGATTGTCATCGGCCGTTTACAGGTTCCCCGGAAGTTTTTGATGAAACGCTCCTTCAACTCGGCCCAGGACTAGATAGAATTGGGGGGTAAGTTTTTCAACCAAGTGCGTGCCGATCCCTCGAGCATCATGGTGAAATATCGGGCGCAAACCGCCTCGTTTACGTCGAGCATGTCCATGGCGATCTCATAGCCCTCGATCCAAGATGTTGGTTCGAGATCTGGTGTGTAATTAGGCACCTTTCTCGGTCCTTTGAAATCCTTGGGCATTCTCTCGTTTCGAAGGGCCAGGGACAAGCATGGCACCCCGACTCGCCCTCCGGTCCCCGCGGGAGGAGTCTGAGCCTCTTGAATGTTGGGTGGACCTCTGCCCGGCAGGTCCCGCTCGGGCGGGTTGTCCTGCGGAAGGTGTCGCGGGGCACTGTTTACGGCTGGCTGATCCTCCGGCCAACCCCTGGTATAGCTCGCCTGGGGGGTGGAGTGCAATCGCTCGGGGCTGTGTGAGAACTGCGCGTTTTGGACCACCGCCGTTTTCAACATCTCGATGGCGTTCCTTGCTTTGATCTCAGCTGGGGTGTTGCCGTGGATCGGGAGAGACTCCAGATGGCGAGTTGCCGCAAGCATGTTATCCACTGGGTTAGAGAAGTGGCCTCGAGGGGTACGGAAACGAGGAATTTGACCCTCAGTCGGCTGAATCGGCGGGTTAGGAGGGCGGCCCAGCCCTCCTGCTGGGGCGGCTCCCATCCCGGGTGTTTGGGGAGTGTCGAACAGGCGATTCGGATTGAGATCATGGGGCAGGCGTCCCTGGTGTCTCCGCTGATGGACGGCGTCGGATGCGCGCTGCTGTCTTTCAAGCCGCCAATTGTCGGTGTTCAACCGCATCCTTTCGGCCGTAATCTGGGCTTGTCGAGTTTCCATCCTGGCGGACTCCGTCTCAGCATCCTGATGGGCCTTTGCCACTGTCTCCCTTAGTTTTGCTAACTCCGCATTTATCTCTTCTTGGTTCTCTGGCGTGAGGGGGGTTGACATTAGTCTTGTGATTTCCGCCGCTAAATCCACCAGGACTGCTGACGCACTTCTGGACGTCCCGCCGGTTCCATCGCCACCGGCGGGATTCTGTGCGGGCTGAGTCGCCCCGGCCATGTAGATGGCGATCTGGCGTCGGGTTCGATCGAGGATTTCCGGATCCATGGCCAATGACAAGCCCCCGAGACCGTCCCCGTGGAGGGACTGGATGGAATCTGAATCGCCCATGGATGATTCGTCGTCAGAGTTGATGGGGGTAACCTCCTGAGCCGCCGCGTGCTCTGGCTCCTCCGACCCCTGCGTGAAACCCACAAAGACCGGGCGGGTCAGATTCCGGGTTACGACTGGATGGACGTACCTGGCCGGCTCGACGATGTCGGAGGAGATGTCCGGCTCAGGAACAGATGACCCGATCATGCCGATGAATACGTTGATCTTGCCGAAGGGGACCCTGTAGCCTGTTTCGAGAGAATTCGCTTCAGGTCCCCATCGCCGGTTGTCGATGTAGGCTATGCCGCGTCGGCTCCAAGTCATGAGCGCCGCCGCATAACTCCCAGACCCTGGTAGGGCTCCCTTTGAGAACTCAACTCCACCGTGCGCAGGCCCCACGGTGGGCGCCAACTGTCGTGGTTTTGTCACGGCAGATGTCCTCGTGAAAGGACTTAGTACTGGAGCCATCGCACCTTGGTGGCGACTCAAAGGGGTTAAGCGAGAGAGACACGGCGATTTACCCAGGTTCGGCCCCTCGCGTGGAGGTAATAGCCTACGTCCTGCTTGGCGTGTATTGATGTGGATTCGATTACAAGAAAGGCGTGACTCGCCTTACCTAGCACTCGATGATTTCTAACCTACCTCTCCCCCTCCAGACTCGCCTTTATATATAGGTCGAAGCCTTAGGGTTTACAAGAGTCCCTTCCTCTTTACAAACCGTGACCACCGCGGTCTCTAAGTCGCCGTCTTGCAAAACCCGGAGACCTTCCATAAATCATAACCATCCTGCGACTTTGAACCGCCCAGGATGAGGCCCAACTAGCCCTAAAGGATGAATCGCCTTACTAGTAACCCGGCCCATATTCGGCGGGTCACTTAACAGGTAATATCCCCAACAGGTTCAGGTTCAACCATTGAGCTACTATAGCCCCTAAGCTATAAGTTTTATCATTATAAAGGGCTTCGCGCAAGACCGCAAGATCTGGGGAACTAAGTGACCCAGCTTTTCCACGGCCAATCAAACATTTTCCCACAAATAGTGAGAAGTACCAAAGCACGGGAAAATGAATGCTAGCAGCTCTAGCGCAAGACACTCCTCTCTCCTCGCCTACAACAATTGTACCGATGAAAGCTTCCAAGTCCCATGCACGAGGTTCGTGAATATCCCCAACATAAGGTAATTTGCAAACATTGCAAAAATCCTGGAGTGACATGCGCTGGGGGATATCATAAAGTTTAAACTCAACCATAGGAGGATTCTTCCTCAGATAGAAGTTAAAGCTTTGTACGAAGATATTAGTGAGGAGAAGGTATTGCAGACACTTATCTTCAATGAAGGCGGTAAGGCCTGCGTTCTCCACCAAGTGATAGAAGTCCTCATAAATTCCAGCGGCGCGTAAGAACACGTTGCTTGGCCACTCGCACGCTCGAACTTCTACGACTCGAGGGACCAAATACTTGGGCTTCTTCTCACTCCCATCATCCTTGGGGTCATGGCTTGATGAGCCTCTTAAGAACCTCCTCATCTTTTCCCTTTTCTATCTCTGAAAATTTCTGAAATTTTTAGTGATTCTAAGGAAAAGTGAATAAGGCTCAATGAAACTTGTAGCAACTACTCCCACCAGTGCCTAGAGGCCATATTACGCATCAAAACTACTCGGGACCAGCTAAAATCAGCATGCAAAGCTCAAGAACATGGTCACCAAGGTAGCAAAAATACGCGGAGTATAAGGCACTAGAGCAAAAACTATTGGACCAATGGAGGAGTCACTTACCAAGGAGTAATTTCCCCAAAACAGTTCGGAGAACGGTGTTGGAGCAAAGAGATCGAAAATCCTAGCAAGAGGAGCAAGAACACAGGTTTGAGCTGTGAAACAATTTTTTTTGGAGGTAGGAGAAGCGGATGAGAGCAAGAATGAGTGGAGGGGGTGCTTGTGGGCCCCACAAGCCTGGGTGGGGCGGCCAGGGGGTGCCCGCGGCCCTAGGGCTTGTGGCCCACTGGTGTGGCCCCCAGACAGACTCTTTGTCCCAGTATTTTTCAAAAATTCTAGAAAAATCATACTTGATTTTCATTGCGTTCGGAGAACTTTTATTTTTGGGGTACTTTTCCACCAGACGCTAAAATAGAAAACAGAGAAAACTAAACTAAACCTATCATTTTTCTTCTAAGCAACCGAAGGTGAAAGCTTGGAACAGAGGTTTGTGACTCCTTGATTCATCCATCTCATGGTCATCGAAAGAAATCCGTCAATGGGGTTGATCAAATCCCCTTGACAAAACATTCTCGAATCACAAAAGAAAGCAAAGAATTTTCGAATAGTCACTAGGTCACCTCAATGGGGATGTGTATCTCCCCAAAAAGCAAATCATACTTCATCCTGACACGAGGAATAGGGCATTCAAAGCTCCTGATAAGAATCGATGAAGTTTTTTCGATAGCATTGAGGCAATGTACTCGATATTGTTTCTTCGGAAAGTGCACCGTATGCTCATTACCGTTGACATGGAAAGTGACATTGCCTTTTTTGCAATCTATAATAGCCCCTGTAGTGTTTAAAAAGGTCTTCCGAGGATGACATCCATGGCATCGTCCTCGGGAATATCCAAGATAACAAAGTCTGTTAAGATAGTGGTGTTAGCAACCACAACAGGCACATCCTCGGAAATGCCGATAGGGAAAGCAGTTGATTTGTCGGCCATTTGCAGAGAGATTTCAGTGGGTGTCAACTTATCCAGTTCAAGTCTACGATAAAGAGAGAGAGGCATAACACTAACACCGGCTCCAAGGTCGCATAAATCAGTTCTAACATAGTACCTTTAATGGAGCAAGGTATAGTGGGCACACCGGGATCACCTAGTTTCTTAGGAGTTCCACCCTTGAAGGTATAATTAGCCAGCATGGTGGACATCTCAACCTCAGGTATCCTCCTCTTATTAGTCACAATATCCTTCATGTACTTAGCATACGGAGACATTTTGAGCATATTTGTCAAACGCATTTGCAGAAAGACAGGTCTAATCATTTCAACGAATCGCTCAAAATCCTCATCATCCTTTTTCTTGGATGGTTTGGGAGGAAAGGGGATGGGTTTCTGAACCCATGGTTCCCTTTCTTTACCATGCTTCCTAGCAGCAAAGTCATTCTTATCGTATCTCTTAGTCTTAGGTTGTGGGTTATCAAGATCAACACTAGGTTCAATCTCCACATCCTTATCATTGCTAGGTTGAGCATCAACATGAACATCACTATTGATATTATCATTAGGCTCATGTTCATCACCAGATTGTGTTTCAGCATCATAGATAGAGGCATCGTTTGGACTCTCAGGTGTAGCAGCAACAGGGTTGCTAGCGTGTAGGTTCCTATCATCTTTCTTCTTCTTTCTAGGATGACTAGGTGCATCAGTGCTAACTCCTTGAGAATCTTGTTCAACTCTCTTCGGATGACCCTCAGGATACAAAGGTTCCTGGGTCATTCTACCGCCTCTAGTGACGACTCTGACGGAATTTTCGTTCAACTCATTGAGCAAGTCATTCTGAGCTTTAAGTACTTGTTCTACTTGAGTAGTAACCATAGAGGCATGTTTACTCAGAAGCTTGAGATCATTGACATTTCTGTCCACACAAGCACTTAAATGACTAAGCATACGAGCATTCTTTTCCAATTGTCTGCTAACATAATCATTGAAACTCTGTTGTTTGGCAACAAAGTTATCAAATTCATCCATGCATAAGCTAGCAGGTTTATCAAAAGGAATATCACTCTCATCAAACCTACGCAGAGAATTTACTTCTACTACCTGTATCGGGTTATCGAGACCATGGATCTCTTTGATAGGTGGTAGATTTTTGACATCTTCAAATTTAATGCCTTTCTCTCGCATAGATTTCTTGGCTTCTTGCATATCTTCAGGACCGAGGAATAGAATACCTCTTTTCTTCGGAGTTGGCTTAGGAGGTGGTTCGGGAATAGTCCAAGCATTCTCATTGCACAAGATGTTATTCAATAGAATCTCAGCTTGTTCTACAGTTCGTTCCCTAAAAACACTACCGGCACAACTATCTAGGTGGTCTTTAGAAGCATCGGTAAGTACATTATAGAAGATATCAAGTATCTCATTCTTCTCAAGAGGGTGATCAGGCAAAGCATTCAATAGCTGGATAAGCCTCCCCCAAGCTTGTGTGAGACTCTCTTCTTCAGCTTGAGCAAAGTTGTATATTTCCTGCAAGGCAGCTTGCTTCTTATGGGCAGGGAAATATTTTTCAGAGAAGTAGTAGACCATATCCTGGGGGCTACGCACACAACCAGGAGCAGGAGAAGTGAACCAAGTCTTAGCATCATCCTTTAGCGAGAAAGGAAACAGCTTGAGCATATAGTAGTGGCGGATCTTTTCCTCACTAGTGAATAGGGTGGCTATATCGTGCAGTTTGGTAAGATGGCTACAACCGTTTCAGACTCATAACCGTGAAAAGGATCAGATTCAACCAGAGTGATTAACTCAGGGTCGACAGAGAATTCATAATCCTTATCGGTCACAAAGATAGGCGAAGTAGCAAACTTCGGGTCGTATTTCATCCTAGCGCTCAGAGATTTTTCTTTCCACTTGCGTAGAAGTTTCTCAACATCATAGCTATCCTTACAAACAAGAAAGTCCTCATCTATCTCTCCCTCCATAATATAGCGCGTATCAGGCATAACAGGCAATTCAGACATAGTAGCAGGTTCTACTTCAATAGTATCAACAGTTTCAGAAGTATCATCACGTCTAGCAGCAACTCTAGAAATTTGTGCATCAAGGGCACCTAGTGGCAAAGCAGTATCAGGCATAGCATCATCAGGCATAGTATCAAGCATATCATCATCAGGCATAGTATCAAGCATAGCATCATCAGGCATAGTATCAAGCATAGCATCATCAGGCATAGTATCAAGCATAGCATCATCAGGCATAGTATCAAGCATAGCATCATGGGCAGCAGAAGTAGCATCATCAAGCACATGCGACATATCAAGATTTCTAGCAGGAGGCGAAGCCGCAAACTTACTCAGAACTGAAGGTGAATCAAGTGCAGAGCCAGATGGCAGTTCCTTACCTCTCCTCGTAGTGGAAGGCAAGATTTTAGTTCTTGGATCTTTCGGATTCCTCATAGTGGTCAGCAGACGTCAATCCCAAGTGACTCAGAGAATATAGCTGTGCCTCCCCGATAGCGGCGCCAGAAAAAGCCTTGATGTCCCTCAAGCATATGGGATCGCAACAGTTTTCGAGAGTAGAGTATTCAACCCAAATTTGTTGGTTCACACAAGGGAAGCGAAAGAATATTCTCAAGTATTAGCAGCTGAGTGTGTCAGATTCAACCACACCTGAAAGATTAGTGTGTGCAAGCAAAGTATCAGTAGCAAAGTAGTATGATAGCAACGGTGCCAGAAACGATATGTTGACGACACACTATTCCTAACTGTTGTATCAATGGCACCAGTAAAAAGCACGTTGACGGGGGATTATTCTTGAGAAGAATGCTTCCCCGGCTATGGCTCCAGAAAAGTATTGCAACAAGTAACAACGAAGTAGCAAGGAACAGCAGTAGCAGCAGCAACAAAGTGAAAGCAGTAGCAACAGTAGCAGCAAAGTGACAGCAGTAGCAGCAAAGTGGCCCAATCCCTTTTGTAGCAAGGGACAAGCCAAGACAAAGTAACGTAGCGAGAACCAGTAGTAAAAGACTAGTAGGCAGTGGATCGTTGATGGATGAGTATGACGGATGTGATTCATCATGTAATAGCTATAACACGGAGAGATAAGTAACTAGCTCCCGTTCGTTAATCTAATGTAGGCATGTATTCCGTATGTAGTCATACGTGCTTAGGGAAAAGAACTTGCATGACATCTATTGTCCATCCCTCCCGTGGTAGCGGGGTCCTAATGGAAACTATGGAATATTAAGGTTCTCCTTTTAATAAAGAACCGGACCAACACATTAACACGCGGTGAATACATGAACTCCTCATACTATGGTCATCTCCGGGAGTGGTTCCGGCTATTGTCACTCCGGGGTTGCCGGGTCATAACACATAGTAGGTGACTACAACTTGCAAGATAGGATCTAAAACACACATATATTGGCGACAACATAATAGGTTCAGATCTGAAATCATGGCACTCGGGCCCTAGTGACAAGCATTAAGCATGGAAAAGTAGTAGCAACATCAATCTAGAACATAGTGGATACTAGGGATCAATCCCCGTCAAGAACTAACTCGATTACATGATAGATCTCATCCAACTCATCACCGTCCAGCAAGCCTACGATGAGATTACTCACGAACGATGAAGAGCATCCTGGAATTGTCGATGGAGAAAGGTTGATGATGACGATGGTGACGATTTCCCCTCTTCAGAGCCCAAAACGGACTCCAGATCTGCCCTCCAAATAAAGAACAGGATGTGGCGGCGCCTCCGTATCGCAAAACGCGATGAAACCTTCTCTCTGATTTTTTTCCGGGCGAGACGAAAGATATATAGCTGAGTTTGGGGCGGTGGTGCCACGTGGGCCCCACAAGCCTGCACGGCGCAGCCTAGGGGGGTGGCCGCGGCCTGTGGGCTTGTGGCCCACTGGCACGCCCCCTCCGATGGATCTTTGCGCAGGTATTTTTCTTTTATTCCAGAAAATATCTCCGTAAATTTTCAGGACATTCCGAGAACTTTTATTTCTGCACAAAAACAACACCATGGAAATTCTGCTAAAAACAGCGTCAGTCCGGGTTAGTTCCATTCAAATCATGCAAATTAGAGTCCAAAACAAGGGTAAAAGAGTTCGGAAAAGTAGATACGACGGAGACGTATCACCCTCCCACTCAATTCTTTCAAGAGAAACTCTTCCTTGAGAAAGGACCCGTTCTTAGCAACATACAGTTTGCCCTTAGGTCTGAGATAGAAGGTACACCGGGTTGTTTCCTTTGGGTATCCTATGAAGACACACTTATTTTCTTTGGGTTCAAGCTTATCAGGATAAACCTTTTGACATAAGCATCAGAACCCCAAACTTTAAGAAACGACAACCTATGTTTCTTGCTAAACCATAATTCATACGGTGTCGTCGCAACGGATTTAGATGGTGCCCTATTTAAAGTGAATGCGGTTGTCTCTAATGCATATCCCCAAAACGATAGTGGTAAATCGGCAAGAGACATCATAGAACGCACCATATATAATAAGGTACTATTACGACGTTCAGACACGCCATTACGTTGTGGCATCAGCTATGAAACAATTCCACACCTTCTTAAGTGCATGCCAAACTCATAACTCAGATATTCGCCTCCTCGATCAGATTGCAAGAATTTAATCTTCTTGTTACGATGATTCTCAACTTCACTCTAAAACCGCTTAAACTATTCAAATGTTTCAGACTTGTGTTTCATCAAGTAAATATAACCATATCTACTCAAATCATCAGTGAAGGTGAGAAAGTAATGATATCCACCCCGTGCCTCAACACTCAGTAGACCGCACACATCGGTATGTATGATTTCCAACAAGTCGCTTGCCCGTCCCATTGTACCGGAAAACGGGGTTTTGGTCATCTTGCCCATGAGACATGGTTCGCATGTGTTAAGTGATTAAAAATCAAGTGACTCAAAAATTCCATCAGCATGGACTTTCTTCATGCGTTTTACACCAATATGACCTAAGCGGCAGTGCCACAAGAAAGTGGTACTATCATTATTCACTCTACATATTTTGGCATTAATGTTATAAATATGTGTATCATTACTATCGAGATTTAACAAGAATAAACCATTCATATTGGGTGCATGATCATAAAAGATATTACTCATATAAATGGAACAACCATTATTCTCTGATTTAAATGAGTAATTGTCTCGCATTAAAGAAGATCCAGATATAATGTGCATGCTCAACGCATGCACCAAATAACAATTATTTAGGTTCATAACTAATCCTGATGGTAATCAAAGAGAGAGCGTCCGGCGGCAATCACATCAACCTTGGAACCATTTCCCACGCGCATCGTCACTTCGTCCTTTGCTAGCCTCCGTTTATTCTGTAGTTCCTATTTTGAGTTACAAATATGAGAAACCGAACCAGTATCAAATACAGAGGCAATATTACGAGAGCTAGTAAGGTACACATCAATAACATGCATATCAAATATACCTTTGATGATGTTGCCAGCCTTCTTATCGAACAGACACTTGGAGAAATTCCGCTTCCACTTGCCAGTTCCCTTGCAGTAGAAGCACTCAGTCTTAGGCTTGGGGCCAAGCTTGGGTTTCTTCACAAGAGCGGCGACTCACTTGCCGTTCTTCTTGTAGTTTCCCTTCTTCTTGCCGTTGCCCTTCTTGAAACTAGTGTTTTTATTCACCATCAACACTTGATGCTCCTTTTTATTTCTACTTCCGCGACTTTCAGCATCGCAAATAGCTCGGAGAGTGACTTGTTCATCCCTTGCATATTATAGTTCATCATGAATCTCTTGTAGCTAGGTGGTAGTGACTGAAGAACTCTGTTAGTGACCATATCGGGCGGAAGCTCAACTCCGAGCTGAGTCGAACGGTTGTAGTACCCAAACATTCCGAGTATGTGTTCACTCATAGAACTGTTCTCCTCCATCTTGCATGCAAAGAATTTATCGGGGGTCTCATACCTCTCGATTCGGGCATTAGCTTCAAAAACTAACTTCAACTCTTGGAACATCTCATATGCTCCATGGCATTCAAAACTCCTTTGAAGTCCCGATTCCAGGCCATATAGCATGACACACTGAACTATTGAGTAGTCATCCACCCGCTCCTTCCACACGTTCACAACATGTGCAGATGCCGCTAGAGGGGGTGCTGCCTCAAGTGGTGCATCAAGGAAATAAGCCTTTTGCGAAGCCATGAGGATAATCCGCAGATTACGGACCCAGTCTGCATAGTTACTTCCATCATCTTTCAGCTTATCTTTCTCTAGGAACAAATTAAAATTCAGGGGAGCTGTTGCACGGGCCATTGATCTACAACATAATTTGCAAAGACAACTTAAACTATGTTCATGATAATGGGTTCAATTAATCATATTAATTAACAAATCCCACTCAAATTAACATCCCTCAGATTGTTTGAGTGTAACATGATCTAAATCCACCAACCGAAGTCCGATCATCACGTGAGATGAGGTGGTTTCAATGGTGAACATCTCCATATTGCTCATTGATACGTCCCAAACGTATCTATAATTTCTGCTTGTTCCATGATCTTTTGGGTGACATTGTTATATGTTTCTCTACACTTTTATATCATTTTACATATATTTGTACTAACCTACTAACTCAGTGCACCCAGTGCCAGTTTATGTCTGCTGATGTCTATTTTACACGGGCTTTTACCGAATTTTCCAAAGCCCAAAAAAATCCAGAAAAAATATATGAAAAATCAGCGAAACAGAAGCTTCCGGATTACCGAAGGAGGGCCACGGGCCTCCAGGGTGGCCTGTGATTGCAATCTCTGGCGATGGCTAGACGAATGTTGATGACAACAAACCTTCTCCTGCAACGACACCAGAAGAATGCTGCTAGCACTCCCCGGCAATGAAACTAGAAGAATGTTGTTGATGGCCCACCAGCGCATGGGTTCGCAGCAGTTTTCGAGGGTAGAGTATTCGGACCGAATTTGTTGATCGCCTATAGGAGGTGAGAGAATACTCTCGAGTATTAGCAGCTGAATTTGTCAGATTCAACCACACCTGAAAGATTAGTATGTGCAAGCACAATAGTAGCAACAGTAGTAGTAGCAGCAGCAGCAGAGCAAAACAACTAACAGCAGTAGCAACAGCAGTAGCAGCAACAGCAGAGCAAGACAAGTAACAGTAGTAGGACAAACTCGTAGGCAATGGGTTGGTGATTTGTTTGGATGATATTCATGATGCAACAGTTATAACACGGAGAGATATGTGGCTAGCTCCCGTTCGTCAATGTGATGTAGGCATGCATTCCGTGTGTCGTCATACGTGCTTAGGGGAAAGAACTTGCATGACATCTATTGTCCATCCCTCCTGTGGCAGCGGGGTCCAAAAGGAAACTACGGGATATTAAGGTTCTCCTTTTAATAAAGAACCGGACCAACGCATTAGCACTTGGTGAACACATGAACTCCTCAAACTATGGTCATCACCGGGAGTGGTTCCGGTTATTGTCACTCCGGGGTTGCCGGATCATAACACATAGTAGGTAACTACAACTTGCAAGATCGGATCTAAAACACACATATATAGGTGACAACATAATAATTTCAGATCTGAAATCATGGCACTCGGGCCCTAGTGACAAGCATTAAGCATGACAAAGTAGTAGCAACATCAATATAAGAACATAGTGGATACTAGGGATCAATCCCCATCAAAACTAACTCGATTACATGATAGATCTCATCCTACTCATCACCGCCCATCGAGCCACGAATAGATTACTCATGAACGACGAAGAGCTTCATGGAATTGGAGAGGGAAGAAGGTTGATGATGACGATGGCAACGATTTCCCCTCTCCAAGCCCAAGACGGACTCCATATCTGCCCTCCAGATGAAGAACAGGTGGTGGCGGCACCTCCGTATCGCAAACGCGACGAAAACTTCTCTTTTTATTTTTTCTGGGACGAAAGGGATCTTATAGACCTGAGATTGGCGACGGAAGAGCCGTGTGGGACCCACAAGCCTGCCCACCGCCACCAGGGGGGTGGCGGAGGCAGGGCTTGTGGCCCACTGGACCACCCCCTGAGGTGGAACTTGGCGCAGATATTCTTCTTATTTTCCAAAACTTCTCCCCGAAAATTTTCAGGACGTTTGGAGAACTTTGATTTCTGCACAAAAATAACACCAAGGAAATTCTGCTGAAAACAACGTCAGTCCAGGTTAGTTCCATTCAAATCATGCAAATTAGAGTCCAAAACAAGGGCAAAAGAGTTTGGAAAAGTAGATACGATGGAGACGTATCAATTCCCCCAAGCTTAAAACCTTGCTTGTCCTCAAGCAACTCAGTTGACAAACTGAGAGAGAAAGAAAAACTTTGACAAACTCTGTTTGATCTTGTTGTTGCAACTATGTCTAACTCAAAACCAGAATTTCAGCAAGATCACAAGTTAACCACATAAGCAAATGACACAATGGTCTCACGTAAACTAATATCAATGGCATAATCAGCTAGCGAGCAAATAATAATGAGTTTCAAATACCAACACTTCAATCAAAACAAGCATGAAGCAATATGAATAGGTGGTATCTCGCTAGCTCTTTCTGAGACCGCAAAACATAAATGCAGAGCACTTTCAAAGATCAAGGGCTAACTAAACATTGTAATTCATAGCAACGAAGATCCAGTCATAGTCATACTCAATATCAATCAAAACCAAAGAATAAAAATGACAGAGGTGCGCTCTAATTGGTGCTTATATAAGAGGAGGATGACTCGACAGGAAAATAAATAGACAGGCCCTTCGCAGAGGGAAGCATTGATTTGCAGAGGTGCTAGAGCTCAAGCTTTGAAAACAGAGATGATAATTTTGGGTAACATGCTTTTATTGTCAACGCAATGAGCAAGAGTTCTCAATATCTTCCATGCTACTCATGCTATAGGCGGTTCCCAAACAGAAAAGTAAAGTTTTAACTCCCCCACCACCAATCAATCACAATCCACGGCTAGCCAAATCCTCGGGTACCGTCCGTACTAACATCAATCCGGGGGGAGTCTTGTTTTACAGTTATGTTTTCGATTTAAGCGTGGAACTGGGCATTCCAAATACCGGCCCCTTTATCGTGAATGACTGTGAATAAACACATGTCGAGGATAACACTCCTAGCATGGAAGATACCAATAGCTCCCTGTCACCACATGAGCGGTTTGGGCATGCAAAACAGATTATTTCTTGAAGGCTTAGAGAATGGTTGTCACGCCCAAGATGCGACCCTATCCTCAATTTGGCACGAGGGCCTCGTCAGGGATAGAAGCGCATCTCGTCGTGTCGCAAGAATGGATATCGTTACAAGTACATGTACTGAAAAGAAGAGATATATATAGAGTTGGCTTACACTCGCCACAAGCTACATCAGAGTCACATCAGCACATTACATATTCATCAAGAGTAAGAGCAGGGTCCGACTACGGATGAAAACAAACGACAAAAGAAGAACGACGTCCATCCTTACTATCCTAGGCTGCCGGCCAGGAACCCATCCTAGATCGATGATGAAGAAGAAGAAGAAGCAACTCCAAATGATCAATCAACGCGCTCGCGTCAAATAACCTTTACCTGTACCTGCAACTGGTGTTGTAGTAATCTGTGAGCCACAGGGGACTCTGCAATCTCATTTCCAAAGGTATCAAGACTAGCAAAGCTTAATGGGTGAGGTAATGTTAAGTGGTGAGGTTGCAGCAGCGGCTAAGCATATATATGGTGGCTAACTTACGAGTACAAGAAATAAGAGGGGGAAGATCCACGCATAACGGACGTGAACTACTGATGATCAAATGAATGATTCTGAACACCTACCTACGTCAGACATAACCCCACCGTGTCCTCGATCGGAGAAGGAACTCACGAAAGAGACAATCACGGTTACGCACACAGTTGGCATATTTTAATTAAGTTAACTTCAAGTTATCTAGAACCAGTGTTAAACAAAGTTTCCACGTTGCCACATAACCGCGGGCACGGCTTTCTGAAAGATTTAACCCTGCAGGGGTGCTCCAACTGGTCCATCACAAATTACCACAAGCCGCATAGAAATCCTCAATCACGAAGCTCGCGATTTCGTCGGATTCCCTAGTGGAAAACCTCAACTCTGAGATTACCCAAAGCATCACCGGAATCCCGATGCACAAGATATCTCGTCAAAGATAAAACTAATCCAGCAAGGCCGCCAGACGTGTCGACGATCCCGATAGGAGTCGCGTACCTCGTTCTCAGGACACGACGGATAAGCGACGCGTACAAGTGCCAAACCTCGAGTTTCCTCGCGGTGGCCCCGCACAGTGCTCTGTTTTGGACCAACACTCATGAGGAGCACTGGCCCGGGGGTTGATTAAAATAGTCCGCGGGTGCCGGCGGGTCCCTATGCAATTTTATTAGGTGATTAGGCAAATGTAGTACCAATGTTGGGCCTTGCCAGACCAGCTTTAATCTAAAACGAATTATCAAGGGGGTCCCCATAACAACCCCGATCGTGTTAGGAGCGCTCAATTATGGAACATAACACCGGTAGGTGGTAACTAAAGGGGGCAAAGGTAGAACAAAACACTAGGCTAGAAAGGCCGAGCCTTCCACCTTTTACCAAGTATATAGGTGCATTAAATTAAATAGCATTAATATGGTGATATGACAAGGAACCCATGTTATCACATGGAAGCAACTGCACCTGCAACTAGCAACACTATCAACACGATTAAGCAAGCAGTAACATAGCCAATCAGTGGTTTGCTAGGTTGAGCGGGTTGAAGGTTAACATGGCATTGTTGAGAGGCTGATATTTAACAGGTGGTAGGCAACGAGACATAATCGACAGAAACGGTAAACTAGCATGGCAATGATAGTAATGGTATCTGGGGAAATGATCATCTTGCCTGAGATCTCGCTTGGAAGAAGAATGACTCCATGAAGCAGACGGACCGACGTAGTCGAACGGGTCCTCACATCCGACACGCTTGCGGAACTCTATCGAGACGAAGCAACCGGAAACACAAATCAACACACGGAATTCTCCACACGATGCACAACACAATGATGCATGAGCAGCTGAAAACATGCAAGTCACAGCATGACAATCCACACATTCAAACACTACACATTAAGTGAAGTTCAATATGCAACGAGTTGCATATTGACGAAACTCCACGTTAATTATTTAGTTCTATCCCGAGTAGATACACGGCAATATTAATGTTGTCAAACATGCAAGAGGTGAAGCGCAAATTAATCTACCTATCTAGACATTTTAAATGAGGTCGGAAATGACATACAACATCTCCGAAACGGCCTCACATGTTAATTTACAATTCTGTCCAGATCTGAACTAATGCATTTAATTATTTGTTAAACAGAAAAACAAATAGGTTCACGTGATTCTACGCGTCAAGGCAAGCAATCTACACATAAAGAACATCTCCAACGGAGCTACGGATCAAAAGTTACAAGCACCGCAACATATGATGGCATGAATGCAATATGCGTGCAAAGGCGGTCACGAGCACTTCAAAACATCCAACCAGCAAGGGAAAATGAAACTACACGAGATTCTAAGGAAGTTTCATGTAGGACACGATCAAAACGGAGCTACGGATCCACATCTACGAGCAAAACGAGAAATCACTACAATCTGCCAAAATCAGCCACATAGCATTTTCTACGCCCCACAACTATGGCTACACAACTCCGATATGCTCAAGAAAGGCATGGCACGGAAGAGGGCAAGAAGCACTACTACAAACTACTAACAACAACTAACACGGCAGCAAGGAGCACTAGGACAAGAAGACACAAAACGGCATCTCACACACTATTTCAGACTTAGTGAAAATTACACCTCATGAAAGTGCAGTTTTCGATCTGAAGCAATATTGACAGCAGAAAAACCTATAGCTACAGGACTCTAAAAGGCATGAAACTTTACAGAATGCTAGAGAAACACAAGGGGTACAACTAACTCCATTGGACCAACCTCAGAAGAGCTACAGAACACAAGATGCAAGCAAGCCAAGACAGCAACAAAATAATAACAGATTCCAGACATAGAAATATTTCAGCTCCTGTAAAACAGCACTATGTCTAGCAACTTGAGGGCTATCAAACCACGCCTAAACATGCATTTCTATTGCAACCAAAAATACCAGGGGCTAAACAAAACATCCAAGATCAACTCTCTAGTTGACAACTAATTCAAACGAGGCACGGAATAAATCCTACGAATTAAACAAAAGAGCATCACGACAAAATATCGCACGAACTAACTTACTCAAAAGCTAAAACTAATTGCACAGAAAAATCCATGGGATTTTTCTACCCCGGAAACATATAAAATATGTGGGGTTGCGCAACAAAATAATACCACACGAATATGCGGGAAAATAACCTATACACGGTAAAATAAACTACCCGCAATCCCTACACGTAAAAATACAAATGGCCGCTCTAAAATACGTGGAAAAATGGTCCCTAAAACATGGACATTTCTAAAAAGGCATACGGGCAATACGGTCTAGCGCGAAAAATAAATACGGCGTCTATCCTATTGAAACAACACGCAAAACTAGGCGTTTGGCACGTTAAACTTCGTCAAATGATTATGCAAGTTGCAAAAACGGATACTACGCGAAATTCTACACCAAATCCATATAAAGATCACCTCGATCCGACTAACGGAAAAAAATTACGGGTGTTTTAATATGCGGTTATTTACTGGAATATTCCTAATCCGAAAAAAATCCTAATTATCTAATGGGCCGCACACGCGGGCGCTACATAATTTAAAAAATGCACGCGGTGAGGGTTAGGCTCGGGGAAGGCTCACCCGCGGCCATGGGCCGAATCTGGAGGCGTGCGCGCTGCCGAGCTGGGCCGACCCGAGGCGAGGAGCTGGTGGGCCGCGCGACGGTTGGGGCAGCCCATCGATGCCTCTTCCTCCTCACGTCGCGGGGCTGTAGAGGAACCGGCGGCGGTGCTACTGGCGGGGCCTGGGCGGCGGAGCAGGGGCGACGACCGGCCTAGGGCGCACGGCGGAGGCGTGGGGAGGAAGGCCCGAACCGGATCTGGTCGATGGGGCCTTGAGGCGGCGGCGAGGGCACCGACGAGGTCCGGCCTCTGCTGGAGGCGAGGCCGAGGAGCCTCTGCCATGGGAAGCACAGCTCCGGCCCGGGAGCTAGGCGCGACGGCGAGGTGGTCCCTGGCCAAGGCAGGACGGCCCGGTGGCCGGCGAGCCCTGGCGGCGCGGGAGGCAACGCGGCGAGGGAGCAGCGCGGGTGGAGGAGGGCTGCAGGGACCTCGGGAGGAGACGGGGCGAGGAGGCCTCGGGCACACGGCGGCGGCTGCAGCCCGGGGCGGCGGCCGGATGGGCCTCGGCGGGCCGTGCGCGGGCTCGGGCGTGCCGGCGGCGCTGGTGGGGAGAGGCTGCGGCTGGGGTTAGGTTTAGGTGGGGCGCGGAAAACGAGGCATGTTAGGGATGGCTGTCTAGAAATTAGGAGGAGGGGGTATTTATAGAGAAAAGAGGGGCTCGGTTAACCGGAATCGCGTTCCGGATCCAACCGCGGGGTCGGATTCGGATGATTCCGAACGCGGGTAGGGTATGCGGACATGTAGAGGGGATATCCGGAGACGAGAGGGAGAACGGGCGGTGCGGCACGAATTTTAAAACACCGACAAACGTCCCGTCGGTAGACCGATTATGGTGCCGCTACGGTCGACCGTCCGGGTACCATACGAACTCCGATCGCGACGAAATTCGAAAGGCGGCCTACCTATATATAAATAATACCGCATGACAAAGTCCAGCTCAAACGGAGAAAGTTTTATACACGCTTTAAAAACAGAGTTACGACGGTACCGCGGGCGCGTGCGTGTGCGGTCGGACTCAGAACGGACTGTGGCGAGAACCGGCAACTATTAACGAAAGCAAGTTTTGAAAACTGGCGGCAACGGAGATGCCGATGCAATGCAGATGATGCGAATGATGTGATGATGATGCGACCAAAGAAAATAGACACGCGACGAAAACGGAAAGAGAGGGGAATCTTCTGGAACGTCGGCATCGGGCTGTCACAATGGCACATGCAAATTTACTTGGAATGGCAGGTAGATACCACAAATAGGTAGGTATGGTGGACTCTCATGGAAAAACTTTTGGTTTTATGGGAGTGGATGCACAAGCAGTATTCCGCTTAGTACAAGTGAAGGCTAGCAAAAGACTGGGAAGCGACCAATTGGAAAGCGACGAAGTCATCAAGATGCAATGTGTTTGACTAACATTAAATGCAAGCATGAACAAGATATAAATCACCATGAACACGATCGTCATAAATGCTATGTTGATTTTGTTTCAACTACATGCATGAACATGCGCCAAGTCAAGACACTTGAAACATTCAAAGGAGAATATCATCCTATCATACTACATCATAGTCATCTCAAAATCTATGTTGGCATTCAAGACAAACCATTATAAGCTCTCAGCTAAATAAGCATGGCACCAGAAACTATGATCTCTAAGTTGTCATTGCAAACATGGTTCTCTCACAACAAAGCTAAATCTGGGTCGACAAGCTAGTCTTATTTACAAAAACAAAATAGATAGAGTTCATACCAACTTTTCAGTCTCAGTCACTTCATCATATACCATCATTGTTGCCTTTCATTTGCAAGATCGAACGATGTGAACAATAATAAGCGCATTGGACTAAGCTGAATCTGCAGGAAAACACAAAGGAGAAGACAAAATAATATGGCTCTTTGAAAGCTATACATGTAAGCATACAAGAACCCATAAGCATTGTAACCAATATCTTCTACCTTGACACAAAGAAAAAGAAAGATATTTACACGGGAAAGCTCCCAACAAGAAAAATAAGAAAGAAAAATCTTTTTGGGTTTTCTCAAAAGGACACAAAACAAGAAAACAAGAAAACGAAAAGAAACTAGCACGGATAATACAGTGGCAAAGTGTAAACACCGGCTAACAAAGTGAAAGCATAAGCATGAGTGTAAAGTCGGTGAGAACACGTACTCCCCCAAGCTTAGGCTTTTGGCCTAGCTTGGTCTACTCCCAAGGTGGGAAATAACCAGCTCCGGGGTACTCCGGAGCAAAATGTGGATGCGACTGCTGTGTGAGCTCCTCTGTCTCCCACTGATAAACTGGCGCCTGGTACTCGACTGGCGGCTCGGGCACGGGCGCGTGTGGTTGGGCCAAGCCCCAATATGCGTAGATGTCCGCGGGCATAATAGTGTACCTGCCTGCATGAAGATCAAACAAAGAAGGAGCAGGCAAAGTAATAGTCTCTCGAGTACCCTGACTAAACACCAGGTTATAAATCATCTGTCTACTATCATCTCTATCCAGAAAATCATGGCGAACCATGCTGTCATAATCCAGATATCTCTCAGGGAGAAGCATCTCTCCTTCCTCTCCTAGTCTAATGGGTATCTCAAAGTGTCGGGCAAGACGGGTAGCGTAGATACCTCCATAGATGACACCCTTGGAACGGTTCAAGTTCAACCTTTGAGCTACTATAGCGCCCAAGCTATAAGTCTTATCATTATAAAGGCCTTCACGCAAAACCGCAAGGTCTGGAGAACTAAGTGATCCAACCTCCCCACGGCCAATCAAACATTTTCCCACAAATAGTGAGAAGTACCGAAGCACAGGAAAATGTATGCTAGCAATTCTAGCGCGAGACACTCCTCTCTCCTCTCCAACAGCAATAGAACCAATGAAATCCTCCAAGTCCCGTGGACGAGGGTCATGGATATCCCCAACATAAGGTAATTTGCATACATTGCAAAAGTCCTGCAGCATCATGCACTGGGGGACATCATAAATTATAAACTCAACCATGGGAGGATTCTTCCTCGGATAAAAGTTGAAGCTTTGAACGAAAATATTGGTGAGGAGGAGGTATTGTGGGCACTTATCTTCAACGAACGCAGTAAGACCTGCGTTCTCCACCAAGTAATAAAAGTCTTCATAAAGTCCGGCGGCACTAAAAAATTCATCACTTGGCCACTCGCACGCTCGAACTTCTGTGACTCGAGGGACTACGTACTTGGGGTGATTCTTCTCATCCTCCTTGGGGTTACGGCTTGAAGAGCCTCTCAAGAACCTCCTCATCTTTTCCTTTTTCTAGCTCTGAAAAATTCTGAAATTTTTAGAGACTTCGAAAGAAAAGTTAATGAAGATTAACCCAACTTGTAGCAACTACTCCTACTAGTGCCTAGAGACCGTATCACGCACTAAAACTACTTGGGACCAACTAAAATCAACATTTATAGCTCAAGAACGGGGTTACCAAGGTAGCAGGAATACGCGAAGGATAAAGCACTAGAGAAAAAACTAATTGGACCAATGGAGGAGTCACTTACCAAGGAGTAATTTCCCCGAAATGGTTCGGAGAATGGTGCTTTGAGCAAGGAGATCGAAAATCACAGCCAAATGAGCAAGAACACGGGTTTGAGCTGCGAAACAATTTTTTCTGGAGGTGGAAGAAGAGGCTGGGAGCTGGAATGAGTGGAGGGGGTGCCTGTGGCCCCCACAAGCTTGCACCCCGCCACCAGGGGGTAGGTGGCGGTGGCAGGGCTTGTGGCCCACTGGTCAGGCCCCAAGGCCAGCTCTCAGGCCCAGAAATTTTCAAAAATTCCAGAAAAAATCATACTAAATTTTCAGGACCATCGGAGAACTTTTATTTTCGAGGTATTTTTCTCCGGGACGCTAAAATAGAAAACATGAAAAACTAAACTAATTCTATCATTTTTCTTCTAAGCAAAAGAAAAGGAAAACTCAAAACAGAGGTATGTGACTCTCTGATTCATCCGTTTCATGGTCATCGAAAGAAATCCGTCAATGGGATTGATCAAGTCCTTATGACAAAACCTTCTCGAATCGCAAGAGAGAACGGAGAATTTTCGAATAGCCACTAAGTCACCTCAATGGGGATATGTATCTCCCCAACAAGCAAGTCATACTTCATCTTGACACAAGGAATAGGGCATTCAAAGCTCCCAATAAGAATCGATGAAGTCTTTTCGATAACATTGATGCAATGTACTTGATATCGTTTCTTCGGAAAGTGCACGGTGTGCTCATTACCGTTGACATGGAAAGTGACATTGCCTTTGTTGCAATCTATAACATCCCCTGCAGTGTTTAAAAAGGGTCTTCCGAGGATGATAGCCATGGCATCGTCCTCGGGAATATCCAAGATAACAAAGTCTGTTAAGATAGTGGTATTAGCAACCACAACAGGCACATCCTCGCAAACGCCGATAGGGAAAGCAGTCGATTTTTCGGCCATTTGCAGAGAAATTTCAGTGGGTGTCAACTTATCCAACTCAAGTCTACGATAAAGAGAGAGTGGCATAACACTAACACCGGCTCCAAGGTAACATAAGGCAGTTCTTACGTAGTTTTCTTTAATAGAGCAAGGTAGAGTGGGCACTCCGGGATCACCAAGTTTCTTAGGAGTTCCACCTTTAAAAGTGTAGTTGGCAAGCATGGTGGAGATCTCAAGATCTGGTATCTTCCGTTTATTAGTCACGATATCTTTCATGTACTTGGCATACGGAGACATCTTGAGCATATCAGTTAACCACATCTGCAGAAAGATGGGTCTTATCATCTCAATGAAGCGCTCAAAATCCTCATCATCCTTTTTCTTGGATGGCTTAGGAGGGAAGGGCATAGGTCTCTGAACCCATGGCTCCATTTCTTTACCATGCTTCCTAGCAGTGAAGTCATTCTTGTCGTATCTCTAGGTTGTGGATTGTCAGGATTAACCGTAGGTTCAATATCCACATCCTCATCATTGCTAGGTTGAGCATTATTATGAACATCGTTGTCCACATTGTCACCAGGTTCATGTTCATCACCTGATTGTCTTTCTGCATCAGACGCAGAAATATCATTAGGTTCTTGAGGTGTGACAGTATTTGGTGAACTGGCGTGCAGGTTTCTATCATCCTTCTTCTTCTCCTTAGGATGACTGGGTGTATCAGCATTGATTCCTTGAGAATCTTGATCAATTCTCTTAGGATGGCCTTCAGGATACAAAGGTTCCTGAGTCATTTTGCCTCCTCTAGTAATGACTCTGACACAGTTGTCATTTAATTCATTGAGCAAGTCATTCTGAGCTTTAAGTACTTGTTCTACCTGAGTAGTAACCATAGAGGCATGTTTACTCACAAGCTTCAGAGCATTGACATTTCTGTCTACACAAGCACTTAAATGGCTAAGCATACGAGCACTTTGTTCCAAGTGTCTGCTAACATAATCATTGAAACTATGTTGTTTGGCAACAAAGTTGTCAAATTCATGAAAGCATAGGCTAGTAGGTTTATCAAAAGGAATATCACTCTCATCAAACCTACGCAGAGAATTCACTTCTACTACCTGTATCGGGTTATCCAGACCATGGATCTCTTCGATAGGTGGTAGATTTTTGACATCTTCAGATCTAATGCCTTTCTCTTGCATAGATTTCTTGGCTTCTTGCATATCTTTGGGACTGAGGAATAGAATACCTCTTTTCTTAGGAGTTGGCTTAGGAGGTGGTTCGGGAATAGTCCAAGCATTATCGTTGATCAAGAGGTTATTCAGTAGGGTCTCAGCTTGTTCTACAGTTCGTTCCCTAAAACACAACCGGCACAACTATCTAGGTAGTCTCTAGAGGCATCGGTAAGTCCGTTATAGAGGATATCAAGTATCTCGTTCTTCTTAAGAGGGTGATCAGGCAAAGCATTTTGTAGCTGGACGAGCCTCCCCCAAGCTTGTGGAAGACTCTCTTCTTGGAGTTGAGCAAAGTTGTATATTTCCTGCAAGGCAGCTTGGTTCTTATGGGCAGGGAAATATTTCTCATAGAAGTAATAGACCATCTCCTGGGGACTATGCACACATCCAGGAGCAAGAGAGGTGAACCAGGCTTTAGCGTCATCCTTTAGAGAGAAAGGAAACTACTTAAGGATATAGTAGTGGCGGATCTTCTCCTCATTAGTGAAAAGGTTGGCTATTTCGGATAGTTTGGCAAGATGGGCTATGACCGTCTCAGACTCATAAACGTGAAAAGGATCAGATTTGACTAGAGAGATTATCTCAGGGTCGACAGAGAATTCATAATCCTTATCGGTGACAAAGATAGGCGAAGTGGCAAACTTCGGGTCATTTTTCATCCTAGCTTCCCGAGATTTTTCCTTCCACTTGAGAAGTAATTTCTCAGCGTCATAGGCATACTTACACGCAAGAAAATCCTCAACTATCTCTCCCTCCATAACGTAACCCTCAGGTATATCAGGCAATTAATATCTAGGAGAGCTAGATCTAGCAAGAGCAAAAGCAGGTTCTATCTCAATAGTATCGGCAGTTTCAGAAGCATCACGAGCATTTGCAGTAACTCTAGCAATATGAGCATCAAGGAACACTCCTAGTGGAACATCATGCAAAATAGTATCTCTAGCAGTATCAAGCATAGCATCATCAGGAAAAATAGCATCTCTAGCATCATCAGGCAAAGCAGTATCAAGCATAGCATCTCTAGCAGTATCAAGCATAGCATCATCAAGCACAGGCGACATATCAAGATTTCTAGCAGGAGGTGATGTCGCAAACTTACTCATAACTGAAGGTGAATCAAGTGTAGAGCTAGATGGCAATTCCTTACCTCCCCTCGTAGTTGAGGGCAAGACTTTGGTCTTCGGATCCTTCAGATTCTTCATAGTGATCAGCAGATATAAATCCCAAGTGACTCAGAGAATATAGCAATACCTCCCCGGCAACGGCGCCAGAAAAATGCTGATTGCAATCTCTGGCGATGGCTAGACGAATGTTGATGACAACAAACCTTCTCCTGCAACGGCACCAGAAGAATGCTGCTAGCACTCCCCGGCAATGAAACTAGAAGAATGTTGTTGATGGCCCACCAGCGCGTGGGTTTGCATCAGTTTTCGAGGGTAGAGTATTCGACCGAAATTTGTTGATCGCCTATAGGAGGTGAGAGAATACTCTCGAGTATTAGCAGCTGAATTTGTCAAATTCAACCACACCTGAAAGATTAGTATCTGCAAGCACAGTAGTAGAAACAATAGTAGCAGCAGCAGCAGAGCAAAACAAGTAACAACAGTAGCAACAGTAGTAGCAGCAGCAGCACAGCAAGACAAGTAACAGCAGTAGGACAAACTCGTAGGCAATGGGTCGGTGATTTGTTGGATGATATTCATCATGCAACAGTTATAACACGGAGAGATATGTGGCTAGCTCCCGTTCGTCAATGTGATGTAGGCATGCATTCCGTGTGTCATCATACGTGCTTAGGGAAAAGAACTTGCATGACATCTATTGTCCATCCCTCCCGTGGCAGCGGGGTCCAAAAGGAAACTACGGGATATTAAGGTTCTCCTTTTAATAAAGAACCGGACCAACGCATTAGCACTTGGTGAACACATGAACTCCTCAAACTATGGTCATCACCGGGAGTGGTTCCGGTTCTTGTCACTCCGGGGTTGCCGGATCATAACACATAGTAGGTAACTACAACTTGCAAGATCGGATCTAAAACACACATATATTGGTGACAACATAATAATTTCAGATCTGAAATCATGGCACTCGGGCCCTAGTGACAAGCATTAAGCATGGCAAAGTAGTAGCAACATCAATCTCAGAACATAGTGGATACTAGGGATCAATCCCCATCAAAACTAATTCGATTACATGATAGATCTCATCCTACTCATCATCGCCCAGCGAGCCTACGAATAGATTACTCACGAACGACCAAGAGCTTCATGGAATTGGAGAGGGAAGAAGGTTGATGATGACGATGGCGACGATTTCCCCTCTCCGGAGCCTAAGACGGACTCCAGATCTGCCCTCCAGATGAAGAACAGGTGGTGGCGGCGCCTCCGTATCGCAAACGCGACGAAAACTTCTATTTTTATTTTTTGGGACAAAAGGGATCTTATAGACCTAAGATTGGGGGCGGCAGAGCCGTGTGGGACCCACAAGCCTGCCCACCGCCACCAGGGGGTGGTGGCGGAGCCAGGGCTTGTGGCCCACTGGCCCACCCCTTGAGGTGGAACTTGGCGTAGATATTCTTCTTATTTTCCGAAACTGCTCCCCGTAAATTTTCAGGACGTTTGGAGAACTTTGATTTCTGCACAAAAATAATACCAAGGCAATTCTGCTGAAAACAGCGTCAGTCCATGTTAGTTCCATTCAAATCATGCAAATTAGAGTCCAAAACAAGGGCAAAAGAGTTTGGAAAAGTAGATACGATGGAGACGTATCAGCCTGCTAGCGCGGCCAGGCCCTAGGCCGCGCCAGGAGGTCGCTTGGGTGGGTCCCACTCCCTCTGGTGCCCTCCTTTGGCCTACATTTACTCCTCCGGTGCCCTCATTTGGCCTATATTTACTTCTCCAGTGCCCTCCTTTGGCCTATATTTAGAGTTCCGAGAGGAAATCCTCACAGACTTTCTGGAATCGCGAATTTTTCCATCGTTCCGCTGCCGCAACGCTTCCGAGATCGGGAGCGTCAGGAGACCTCTTCCCGGCACCCTGTCGGAGGGAGGATTGACCTCTGGGAGCTTCTCCACCGCCATGGACGCTTCCCGGATGTGACGTGAGTAGTTCTCCTCGGACCATGAGTCCATGACCAGTAGCTATGTGATGTCTTCTCTCCAATCTTGTGCTTCAATGGTTAGTCCTTGTGAGCCGTCCTACATGATGATTGCATCTATGTAATTCTCTTGCTATTGCTATGCTCGGTTTGTTGGGATCCGATGGATTATGAGATTATGTTGAGATTGTTATGAGTTATATATTTGATTATCCTTTTAACTATGTTCCTTAGTGATTCATGCATGTTCTCCATTGCTTTTTATTGCTTTGGACAAGTAGTAGATTGTAACTCCAAGAGGGAGCGTTATGCATGATTGTGGGTTCATGCCCCTCTATGTCTAGCTTGAGTGACAGAAACATGAGACTAAGGGATGTGCTTGTTGCCACCTGGGGAAAACAACGGTGCTTCTGACCACGGTTGCAAAGATTGTTTACCTTACACATAGTTCGTTAATGCAGTTGTTCGTTGCTTTGAGTTTACACTTTGGGTGGGGCTCGCAACTTAATACCGGGGAGATGTTCTGGATAGATATTTCAAGGTGGATGATTACTAAGTAGATGTTGTTGAATAAACGGTGTACTTGTCTTGGCATACTTCCCATTACTATTGAACCTCTCACTATCAAGGAGCATAATTAGCATTGCGGTGCGATCATAATTCTGTCAATTGCCCAACTGTGATTTGTTTACCCTAGCATAGTTGTTTATCGTCTTTTGGGAGAGAGACATCACTAGTGAACATCATGTGACTCCGGTCCATATCACCATCATTGTTTACACCTCCATCATTTACCGCTTTCATTTACTTTACCGTTGCAATCACTATTACCTTCCCGCTTGTGTTTTGATCCTTTGCAAACTACAAGGCCGGAGATATTGGCAACCTCTCTGTACTCGTTCGGAGCAAAGTTATTTTTTGTGTGTGTAGGTCCACGTCTTCTGCTAGCGCCAGGGTGGAAGACACCTACTTGTTGAGCCTAGGAGTCCTCCTGGTTCGATAAACCTTATAGTCTTCGTGTAAGGGAAATTTGCTACTGACTACCGATACATCCATTTTGCATCATGTTTTCATGTTGATATTTATCGCTTCTTGGGCTATTATTTCACTTCACGGTACAATACTTATGCCTTTTCTCTCTTATTTTGCAAGATTTACATGAAGAGGGAGAATGCCGGCGGCTGGAATTCTGGCTGAAAATGGAGCAAGTCTGAGATACCTATTCTGCGCAACTCCAAAGGCCGTCAAAATCAACGATGATTTTTTTCCGGATTTATAAAAAATACTAGGCCGAAGAAGCGCCAAAGGGGCGCCAGTAAGTGGCCACAAGCCTGCTAAGCGCGGCCACCCCCCTAGCCGCGCCTAGGGGGCTTGTGGGCAGTCTGCTCGCCCACTGGCCCCCCTCTTCTGCTATATGAAGGGTTTCGTCCAGGAAAAAATCAAGGAGGAGCTTTTTTGTGGATTCGCCGCCGCCACGAGGCGGAACTTGAGCAAAACCAATCTAGAGCTCCGGCAGGACGATCCTGCCGGGGAAACTTCCCTCCTGGAGGGGGAAATCGTCGCCATCGTCATCACCAAGACTCCTATCATCGGAGGGGACTCGTCACCATCAACATCTTCATCAGCACCATCTCATCTCCAAACCCTAGTTCATCACTTGTAACCAATCTCCGTCTCGAGACTCTGATTGGTACTTGTAAGGTTGCTAGTAGTGTTGATTACTCTTTGTAGTTGATGCTAGTTCGATTACTTGGTGGAAGAGTTTATGTTCAGATCCTTGATGCTACTCATTACCTCTCTGGTCATGAATATGATTATGCTTTGTGAGTAGTTACTTTTGTTCCTGAGGACATGAGATAAGTCATGCTAATAGTAGTCATGTGAATTTGGTATTCGTTCGATATTTTGATGTGTTGTATGTTGTTTTTCCTCTAGTGGTGTTATGTGAACGTCGACTACATAATACTTCACCATTATTTGGGCCTAGAGGAAGGCATTGGGAAGTAGTAAGTAGATGATGGGTTGCTAGAGTGACAGAAGCTTAAACCCTAGTTTATGCGTTGCTTCGTAAGGGGCTGATTTGGATCCACTAGTTTAATGCTATGGTTAGACTTTGTCTTAATTCTTCTTTCGTAGTTGCGGATGCTTGCGAGAGGGGTTAATCATAAGTGGGATGATTGTCCAAGTAAGGGTAGAACCCAAGCGCCGATCCACCCACATATCAAACTATCAAAGTAACGAACGCGAATCATATGAACATGATGAAAACTAGCATGACAGAAATTCCCGTGTGTCCTCAGGAGCGTTTTTCCTCCTATAAGACTTTGTCCATGCTTGTCCCTTGCTACAAAAGGGATTGGGACACCTTGCTGCACCATTGGTACTTTTGTTACTTGTTGCTTGCTATGAATCATCTCACCACACAATCACTTGTTACTGATAATTTCAGTGCTTGCAGATATTTCCTTGCTGAAAACCACTTGTCAGACCCTTCTGCTCCTCGTTGGGTTCGACACTCTTACTTATTGAAAGGACTATGATTGATCCCCTATACTTGTGGGTCATCAAGACTCTTTTCCGGCGCCGTTGCCGGGGAGTGAAGCGCCCTTGGTAACTGGAACTTGGTAAGTAAACATTCATATAGTGTGCTGAAATATATTGTCACCTATCACTATGGATACTAATCCTTTGAGGGGTTTGTTCAGGGTATCTTCACCTCGAACGGAAGCACAAATAGTTGCTCCTCAACTTGCTGCACCTACTGAAAATATTTGCTTTGAACTTCCTTCGGGTATGCTTGAGAAACTGCTGGCTAATCCTTTTACAGGAGATGGAACATCACATCCAGACTTGCATCTAATCTATGTAGATGAAGTTTGTGATTTATTTAAGCTTGCAGGTTTGCCCGAGGATGTGGTCAAGAAGAAGGTCTTTCCTTTATCTTTGAAGGATAAGGCGTTGACATGGTATAGGCTATGTGATGATACTGGATCATGGGACTACAATCGGTTGAAATTAGAATTTCATCAAAAGTTTTATCCTATGCATTTAGTACATCGTGATCGGAATTATATTTAAAAATTTTGGCCTCGTGACAGAGAAAGCATCGCTTAAGCTTGGGGGAGGCTTAAATCAATGTTATATTCATGCCCCAATCATGAGCTCTCGAGAGAAATTATCATTCAGAACTTCTATGCTCGGCTTTCTCATGATGATCGCACCATGCTTGATACTTCTTGTACCGGTTCTTTTATGAAGAGAGATATTGACTTCAAATGGAATCTATTGGAGAGAATTAATCGCAACTCTGAAGATTGGGAGCTTGAAGAAGGTAAGGAGTCAGGTATGAATTTCCAGTTTGATTGCGTTAAATCCTTTGTTGAGACAAATACTTTTTGTGACTTTAGCGCTAAGTATGGACTTGACTCTGAGATAGTAGCTTCAATGTGTGAATCATTTGCTGCTCATATTGATCTCCCCAAAGAGAAGTGGTTTAAATATCATCCTCCTTTAGAAGTCAATGTAGTTAAGCCCAATCGAGTTGAAGAGAAAGTCATTGCCTATAATGATCCTATTGTTCCCAGTGCTTACACTGAGAAACCACCTTTCCCTGTTAGGATAAAGGATCATTCTAAAGCTTCAACAGTGATACGTAGAGGCTACATTAGAACACCTACACCCCCTGAGCAAATTAGAGTTGAACCTAGCATTGCTATTATCAAAGATCTTCTGTCCGACGATGTTGAGGGACATGATATTCACTTCTGTGAAGATGCTGGTAGAATTGCTAAACCTCACGCTAGAGACAAACATAGGCCTGTTGTTGGCACGCCTGTTGTTTCTGTTAAGATAGGAGATCATTGCTAGCATGGTTTATGTGACGTGGGTGCTAGTGTTAGTGCAATACCTCAATCCTTATATGATGAAATCAAAGATGAGACTGCACCTATTGAGATAGAGCCTATTGATGTCACTATTCAGCTTGCCAATAGAGATACTATTTGCCATGTGGGAATTGTTAGGGATGTTGAAGTCTTGTGTGGTAAAACGAAGTATCCTACTCATTTCCTCGTTCTTGCTACCGCACAAGATAGCTATTGTCCCATCATATTTGGCAGAACTTTTCTCAATACCGTCAATGCTCATATTGATTGTGAGAAGCAAACTGTCACTATTGGCTTTGAAGGTGTGTCACAGGAGTTCAATTTCTCCAAGTTTGGTAGACAACCTCATGAAAAGGAGTTGCCTAGTAAGGATGAAACTATTTGTCATGCCCAAGATGCGACCCTATCCTCAATTTGGCACGAGGGCCTCGTCAGGGATAGAAGCGCATCTCTTCGTGTCACAAGAATGGATATCATCACAAGTACATGTACTGAATAGAAGAGATATATATAGAGTTGGCTTACACTAGCCACAAGCTACATCAGAGTCACATCATTACATTACATAATCATCAAGAGTAAGAGCAGGGTCCGACTACGGATGAAAATAAACGAGAAAATAAGAACGACGTCCATCCTTGCTATCCCAGGCTGCCGGCCTAGAACCCATCCTAGATCGATGAAGAAGAAGAAGAAGAAGCAACTCCAAATGAACAATCAACGCGCTCGCGTCAAGTAACCTTTACATGTACCTGCAACTGGTGTTGTAGTAATCTGTGAGCCACAGGGGACTCAGCAATCTCAGTTCCAAAGGTATTAAGACTAGCAAAGTTTAATGGGTGAGGCATGGTTAAGTGGTGAGGTTGCAGCAGCGGCTAAGCATATATTTATGGTGGCTAACTTACGAGTACAAGAAATAAGAGAGGGAAGATCTATGCATAACGGACGTGAACTACCGATGATCAAATGAATGATCCTGAACACCTACATACGTCAGACATAACCCCACCGTGTCCTCGATCGGAGTAAGAACTCACGAAACAGACAATCACGGTTATGCACACAATTGGCAAGTTTTATTTAAGTTAACTTCAACTTATCTAGAACTAGTGTTAAACAAAGTTTCCATGTTGCCACATAACCGCGGGCACGGCTTTCCAAAAGATTTAACCCTGCAGGGGTGCTCCAACTAGTCCATCACAAATTACCACAAGCCGCATAGAAATCCTCAATCATGAGGCTCGCGATCTCGTCAGATTCCTTAGTGGAAAACCTCAACTCTGAGAATACCCAAAGCATCACCGGAATCCCGATGCACAAGATATCTCGTCAAAGGTAAAACTAATCCAGCAAGGCCGCCCGACGTGTCGACGAACCCGATAGGAGCCGCGTATCTCGTTCTCAGGACACGACGGATGGAAAAGCCTACATGTACCAAACCTCGAGTTGCCCCGTGGTGGCCCCGCAGTCTGTCCTTTTGGGACCAACACCATCAGCACTAGCCCCTCTGTTTATGTAAAATTACTCCTCGGGTAGCGCTAACTCCCTATGCATTTCAGTATTATCAAATTATTATGTTGGGCAAATGTAAAACCAATGTTGGGCCTTGCCAGACCAGCTTTAATCTAAAACGAATTATCAAGGGGGTCCCCATAACAACCCCGATCGTGTTAGGAGCGCTCGTTTATGGAACATAACACCGGTAGCCGAAACTAAGGGGGGCAAAGGTGGAACAAAACACCAGGCTAGAAAGGCCGAGCCTTCCACCTTTTACCAAGTATATAGGTGCATTAAATTTAATAGCATTATTATGATTATATAACAAGGAACCCATGTTTTCACATGGAGCAACTGCACCTGCAACTAGCAACACTAACACAGGGTTAAGCAAGCGGTAACATAACCAATCAATGGTTTGCTAGGGTTAACAGGTTGAAGGTTTCATGGCATTGTTGAGAGGCTGATAATTAACATGTGGTAGGCAACGAGCCATATTCGATAGAAACAGTAATACTAGCATGGCAATGGTAGTAATGGTATCTGGGGAAATGGTCATCTTGCCCGAGATCCCGCTTGGAAGAAGAATGCCTCTGTGAAGCAGACGAACCGACGTAGTCGAACGGGTCCTCACATCCGACACGCTTGCGGAACTCTATCGAGACGAAGCAACCCGGAAACACGAATCAACACATGAGATTCACCACACGATGCACAACACATATGATGCATGAGAAGCTGAACACATGCAAGTCACGGCATGACAATTTCACACAATCAAAACTACACATTAAGTGAAGTTCAATATGCAATGAGTTGCATATTGACGAAACTCCACATTTGTTTATTTAGTTATATCCCGATTAGATACACGACAATAATAAATGTGGTTAAACATGGCAAGAGGTGAAGCGTAATTAAACTACATATCTAGGCATTTTAAATGAGGTCGGAAATGACATATAGCACCTCCGAGACGACCTCACATGTTAATTTACAATTCTGTCCAGATCTGAACTAGCGCATTTAATTAGTTGTTAAACATCAAAACAAATAGGTTCACGTGATTCTACGCATCATTTCAAGCAATCTACACATAGCGAACGTCTCCAACGGAGCTACGGTTCAAAAGATACAAGCACCGCAAGATATGATGGCATTAATGCAATATGGTTGCAATGGCGGTCACGAGCACCTCAAAACATACAACTAGAAAGAGAAAATGAAACTACACAAGATTCTAAGCAAGTTTCATATAGGACACGATCAAATCGGAGCTACGGTTCAACATATACGAGCAAAACAAGATATCACTACAATCTGCCAAAATCAGCCACATAGCACTTTCTACACACCGCAACTACGGGCTACACTACTCCGATAAACTCAAGCAAGGCATGACGCGAAACAGGGCAAGAAGCACTACAACAAACAACTAACAACAACTAGCATGGCATCATGGATCACTAGGGAAAGAAGACACAAAATGGCATCTCACACTCTATTTCAGACTTATTGAAAATTACACCTCATGAAAGTGCAGTTTTCGACCTGAAGCTATATTGACAGCAGCAAAACCTTAAGCTACAGGGATCCAAATGGCGTGAAAATTCACAGCATGCTGGAGAAACACAAGGGGTACAACTAACTCCATTGCACCAACCTCAAAAGAGCTACAGATCTAAAGATAGAAGCTAAACAAAACAGCAACAAAATATAACAGATTTCAGACTTGGAAATATTTCAGCTCCTCCAAATCAGCACTATTTCTAGCAACTTGAGAGCAATCAAACCACACCTAAACATGCATTTCTATTGCAACCAAAAATACCAGGAGCTAGATAAAACATCCAAGATCAACTCCCTAGTTGACAACTTAATCAAACGAAGCACGAATTAAATTCTACGAATTAAACAAAAGGGCATCACGGCAAAATATGGCGCGAACTAATTTTCTCAAAAGCTAAAACTAATTGCATAAAAAATCCCTACCCCGAAAACATATAAAATATGTGGGGTTGCACAACAAAATAATGCCACACGAAAATGAGAGAAAATAACCTATACACGGGAAAATAGACTACCGGCAAACCCTACACGTAAAAAAATACTAATGACCGCTCTAAAATACATGAAAAAATGGTCCCTAAAACATGGACATTTAATCTACGGTATACGGGCAATCCGTACACGCACGAGAAATAACTACGGATCGGATCCTATTGAAACAGCACGCAAAACTATGCATTAGGCACTTCAAACTACCTCAAATAATTATGCAAGTTAGAAATTCGAAATCTACGCGGAATTCTACACAAAATCCATATGCTACACATTCCGATCCGACACGCGTATTAAAAGTTATACACGTTTTAAAATATGTCTATATTCTGGAATTTGAAATAATTCCGAAATTACACCTAAATAACTAACGGGCCTACACTGAGCGCAAGATAAATAAACTGCACGCAGGCGAGGGAAAAGAGGGCAGGGGAAGGGGGAATCTCACCAGAGGGCAAGGCCACTTGGGCCGGCTCGAAGTGGCCTGGGGGTCGGAGTAGGCTGGGCCGGTCGGGGCGCTGGCCTGGGCGAGCTGGCCAGGCGGCTGCTGCTCCTATTGGGCCGGTGCGAGGCGAGGTTGCGGCCCAGCGCGAGGCGGCGGGAGGAGGCCGGCCCATGCGCCAGCGCGAGTCAACGCGCGGCAGGTGCGGCCGAGGCACGGTCGAGCGGGGAGCCTCCACCTCATCCCGCTCGAGACTCCGGCTCCTGGCGGCGCTGCAGATCATAGATGAGGGCGGCCCAGACCAGATCAGGCCGAATCCGGCCGGCGGCGACGCAGGAGGGCTGAGGGGCGGCGGGATCCGACCCGTGGAGGCGGCAGGAGGGAGATCCGGCGGCGGCACAGCTCGAGGTCGGGGACGCGAACTCCGGCGGCGCTGAGGTGGGGTCCGACCGGGATCCGATGGGGAGAACCTGGGGGCGCGGGATTCCGGGCAAGCTCCGGCCCGAGGCGAGCAGCGGCGGCCGTGTTGGGGCTTGGGTGCATGCGGGAGGGGCTGGCCATGGCATGGATCTCCTGTGGTCGCCCGGACATGTCCGATTTGACCACGGACATGTCCGGTAGGTGGGGATTTGGGCGAATCTGAGCCCCATATCTCAGATTTGAAGGCTGAGAAAGGCTATGGAGCTTGGGCTGCGGGATTTGAAGGGTGTGGGCTAGCAGGTGGGGATTTCTAGGGAGGTTGGCTGCAAAAACGACTATGGGGAACCCTAGTGAAGTGAGAGAGGTCTGTCTAGGGGGTGGAACTTATATAGGGTTGGTCTAAGGTGGGGTGGACCTCGTCCGTCCGATCGCGATCCGATGACCACGAACGGAGGAAGTGGTTAGCTGGAACTAGTGGGCTGTGTAGAGCGGTTATCCGGAGACGAGAGGGAAACGGGCGGCGCGGCAACGTAATTAACAACACCGAAAGACGTCCGACGGTAGACCGAATACGGTACCGCTACGATCGATCGTTCGGGCACCAGACGAACTCCGATCGTGACGAAATTCGACAGGCGGCCTAGCTATATCTAATCACGACCGCGTGCGAAGTTTCACCTCGATCAGAGAAGGTTTTTACGCACACTTTAAAAATAGGGTTACGACGATACTGCGGGCGCGTGCGTGAGCGGTCGGGCTCAGAACGGACAACGACGAGAACCGGCAACTAACAACGGATGCAAGTTTTGAAAACTGGCGGCAACGGGATGCCGATGCAATGCTAATGATGCGCATGATGCGATGATGATGCGACAAATAAAAATAACCACACGACGAAAACGGAAAAGAAGGGGAATCTTCTGGAACGTCGGCATCGGGCTGTCACAACTCTCCTACACTACAAGAGGATCTCGCCCCGAGATCCAAGAATGAAAGGGGGAGAGGATGAGAAAGAACAAGAGGTAAAAACTTAGTCACTTCTTTGGCAAACGAGTGAAACCAATGATCCTTGAGAGTTGCAAGGCGGTGAGGAATGAAAATAGAAAGAAGCAAGAATTCACGGAAAATTTCGGCAGCACTTCGGTAGGAAAATGGGACAATTTTTTTGAAAAGGTAGAAGAAATAGACAATATGCACAACAAACAACTAAGTAGAGCAAGGGAACACCATGATCTTGATAGAACAGCATAATAGACCGAAAAGAGCAACATCACAATGCCTCCGGAACAATAGAATAGGAACTAGCTCATACGGAAGAAGAGAATGAAGAAAAGAATGACAACTACTAACTCCAATGAACTTGGCAAGCATCCTTGCAAGAAGAATTGGACGGAGTTGTTGGAAACAACAACGAAAAGAAGAAGATAGTAGTGGGCTTATGGAGACCTTTTCAAACTAATGAAGTGACAACCAGCCACTAACAGAACAAGGATTGATTAGGAGAAACAAGATATGAACAATTCTTACACCAAGAGGATACATTGAGAACTTGGATTAATGACAAGCACCATGATAGCAAAAATCCATAGGAAAAGCTTTAGGTGAAATCCAAACCAAGGTAGCTCAATGAAGGAATCATGGGTTGAAAATATCTCATGATCATACAATTGGTGGGTTTAATTAACTCATTCATGAAAGAAAATCTCTTCGAGACTCCTACACAAACAAGAATGCTATAATACCACCTCAAAGGATAACGGAGAACAATTGCACATAGAAATGGAAGAGAAAGAATACTTGAGGTACTTCAACAGGAATCTTGAAGAACACATGAGAATGAATCACATCCTTGAAGAACCAGGAATAATGAAGAATGAAAGGTTGAGCCAACATGAGAATTAAATTCCAATAGATCTTGGAGAAGGGATATGACTGATGAAATTCATACTTATGTCATAGTTGAAAAGAATTAAAGATCTACGGAGAGATTAGAAGAGACATATAAGATCCTGGGAAAAACCTGTGGGTTATGGGGCCACTCAAAGAAACCACGGTTGAAAAGATTGCTAGAAAGAGAGATATTGCACGGTTAGAAATGAAAACTTGATGAGGTTGAGCACCTCAAAATAATTAAAGAATTGAAAACAAGAAACTCTGAGACATCTTCAACGCTCCGGATAGAATAGAGATAACTAAATAAACAAGATAGAATGATAAGAATCTCCAACATGGGAAAGAATTACAAGGATGAATAGAATATAATGAACACGGATAATAAAATTGAATTCACCGGGAAAGATGGCAAGATTGAATAAAGATGAACACGAAGCTCCTGAGAATCTTCACAACGAATCACCGGGTAAAAGAGAAAAGAACACATAGCGGAAGCACAATGAAAAAGAAAACTCTTCGATGAAAATTGAATCACTGAAGAAAAAGGGCGGGAGGGTGGGGAAAAACGAAGACAGCTTGGGACATATGAGATGAACTCCGGAATAAAGAGAAAATGATCTTGCAAAATTGGAGAGGATTGAATCCCCTTGGAGAGAAACACACCGGTTGAATGGAATTGATACGATGACTCCGGTTGACAAGAATTGATAATACAACTGATTGAGAAAAAGAATTAACGCTGACATAAAAATATGAGAACACAGATTAGGAAAGATCTGAAATCACCATTGACATCGAAGCAACTCGCATTACCCTAATTAACAAGACAAAGGAAAAGGCTTATGAATCAAGCCAGAACAAACTCATGAGAAAGATTTCGTCCGATATTTTCGTGGACAGGAATCCACTAGATGTCGAACCCCAACCTAACATCATGTATTTGTTGGAAGATTGTCCTATAAGTAACTACTTGCATTCCCACCTAAGAATTCCCGAAATATCTGGTCATGCAATCTGGTACACGGATACAAGGATTAATATCACACAACTCCTATACTAACCCGTCACTTGTATCACATCCATCAACACACAACCAGACTCTCGGACCTTCATCTACTACAGACCCTCGTGATCACAATGATACAAAGTATGGCAGTACTCCCGAACAATTTGCACCAGTACTAGGGACATCGGGGTTATCTCGCCACTACTAGTATTGAAGCAATTACGAACATCCTTCGTTCTGAGATACTAAGAAATCTGAATGATAACGATGTGCTCGAGAATCCCCTGGAGCTCAACTCCCCTGAAACTCAAAGCAGATAGGAGGCACCAAGACAGAACTCCGTCACGTCGGCATCATATAGATTCCAAAAATATCCGCGTGATCCTAAAAAAAATTGAGTGACAAGAGGAGTAGAATAGATTATTATGTCAAGATTCCTCACCAAAGCATAGAAGAGGAGAAAAAAGAATCCTACTCTCCGATATATAACTAGACTCAAAGCAGTTTTTCACTAGACTCGACTCGGTCAAGTTCGATCAATCACGGGGGCTCCTAGGTCGGTACTGCTCTGATACCAACTTGTCACGCCCAAGATGCGACCCTATCCTCAATTTGGCGCGAGGGCCTCGTCAGGGATAGAAGCGCATCTCATCGTGTCGGAAGAATGGAAATCGTCACAAGTACATGTACTTAATAGAAGAGATATATATAGAGTTGGCTTACACTCGCCACAAGCTACATCAGAGTCACATAAGTACATTACATAATCATCAAGAGTAAGAGCAGGGTCCGACTACGGACGAAGGCAAACGAGAAAAGAAGAACGACGTCCATCCTTGCTATCCCAGGCTGCCGGCCTGGAACCCATCCTAGATCGATGAAGAAGAAGAAGAAGAAGCAACTCCAAATGAACAATCAACGCGCTCGCGTCAAGTAACTTTTACCTGTACCTGCAACTGGTGTTGTAGCAATCTGTGAGCCATAGGGGACTCAGCAATCTCATTTCCAAAGGTATCAAGACTAGCAAAGTTTAATGGGTGAGACATGGTTAAGTGGTGAGGTTGCAGCAGTGGCTAAGCATATATTTATGGTGGCTAACTTACGAGTACAAGAAATAAGAGAGGGAAGATCTACGCATAACGGACGTGAACTACTCATGATCAAATGAATGATCCTGAACACCTACCTACGTCAGACATAACCCCACCGTGTCCTCGATCGGAGTAAGAACTCATGAAAGAGACAGTCACGGTTACGCACACAATTGCCAAGTTTTATTTAAGTTAACTTCAATTTATCTAGCACTAGTGTTAAACAAAGTTCCCACGTTGCCACATAACCGCAGGCACGGCTTTCCGAAAGATTTAACCATGCAGGGGTGCTCCAACTAGTCCATCACAAATTACCACAAGCCGCATAGAAATCCTCAATCACGAAGCTCGCGATCTCGTCAGATTCCTTAGTGGAAAACCTCAACTCTGAGATTACCCAAAGCATCACCGGAATCCCGATGCACAAGATATCTCGTCAAAGGTAAGACTAATCCAGCAAGGCCGCCCGACATGTCGACGTACCCGATAGGAGCCGCGTATCTCGTTCTCAGGACATGATGGATGGAAAAGCCTACAGGTACCAAACCTCGAGTTGCCCCGTGGTGGCCCCGCAGTCTGTCCTTTTGGGACCAACACCATCAGCACTGGCCCCTCCTATTTATGTAAAATTACTCCTCGGGTAGCGTTAACTCCCTATGAATTTTAGTATTATCAAATTATTATGTTGGGCAAATGTAAAACCAATGTTGGGCCTTGCCAGACCAACTTTAATCTAAAACGAATTATCAAGGGGGTCCCCATAACAACCCCGATCGTGTTAGGAGCGCTCGTTTATGGAACATAACACCGGTAGCCGAAACTAAGGGGGGCAAAGGTGGAACAAAACACCAGGCTAGAAAGGCCGAGCCTTCCACCTTTTACCAAGTATATCGGTGCATTAAATTTAATAGCATTATTATGATGATATAACAAGGAACCCATGTTTTCACATGGAGCAACTGCACCTGCAACTAGCAACGCTAACACAGGGTTAAGCAAGCGGTAACATAGCCAATCAGTGGTTTGCTAGGTTGAACAGGTTGAAGGTTTCATGGCATTGTTGAGAGGCTGATAATTAACATGTGGTAGGCAACGAGACATATTCGATAGAAACGGTAATACTAGCATGGCAATGATAGTAATGGTATCTGGGGAAATGGTCATCTTGCTTGAGATCCCGCTTGGAAGAAGAATGCCTCCGTGAAGCAGACGAACCGACGTAGTCGAACGGGTCCTCACATCCGACACGCTTGCGGAACTCTATCGAGACGAAGCAATCCGGAAACACGAATCAATACACGAGATTCACCACACGATGCACAACACATATGATGCATGAGCAGCTGAACACATGCAAGTCACGGCATGACAATTTCACACAATCAAAACTACACATTAAGTGAAGTTCAATATGCAACGAGTTGCATATTGACGAAACTCCACATTTATTTATTTAGTTATATCCCGATTAGATACACGACAATATTAAATGAGGTTAAACATGGCAAGAGGTGAAGCGTAATTAAACTACCTATCTAGGCATTTTAAATGAGGTCAGAAATGACATATAGCACCTCCGAGACGACCTCACATGTTAATTTACAATTCTGTCCAGATCTGAATTAGCGCATTTAATTAGTTGTTAAACAGCAAAACAAATAGGTTCACGTGATTCTACGCGTCATTTCAAGCAATCTACACATAGAGAACGTCTCCAACGGAGCTACGGTTCAAAAGATACAAGCACCGCAAGATATGATGGCATGAATGCAATATGTGTGCAACGGCGGTCACGAGCACCTCAAAACATACAACCAGCAAGAGAAAATGAAACTACACAAGATTCTAAGCAAATTTCATATAGGACAAGATCAAATTGGAGCTACGGTTCAACATCTACGAGCAAAACAAGATATCACTACAATCTGCCAAAATCAGCCACATAGCACTTTCTACACACCCCAACTACGGGCTACACTACTCCGGTAAACTCAAGCAAGGCATGACACGAAAGAGGGCAAGAATCACTACAACAAACAACTAACAACAACTAGCATGGCATCATGGATCACTAAGGAAAGAAGACACAAAATGGCATCTCACACTCTATTTCAGACTTAGTGAAAATTACACCTCATGAAAGTGCAGTTTTCGATCTGAAGCTATATTGACAGCAGCAAAACCTTAAGCTACAAGGCTCCAAATAGCGTGAAAATTCACAGCATGCTGGAGAAACACAAGGGGTACAACTAACTCCATTGCACCAACCTCAAAAGAGCTACAGATCAAAAGATAGAAGCTAAACAAAACAGCAACAAAATATAACAGATTTCAGACTTGGAAATATTTCAGCTCCTCCAAATCAGCACTATTTCTAGCAACTTGAGAGCAATAAAACCACACCTAAACATGCATTTCTATTGCAACCAAAAATACCAGGAAAAATGGTCCCTAAAACATGGGCATTTAATCTACAGTATACGGGCAATCCGGACACGCACGAGAAATAATTACGGATCGGATCCTATTGAAACAGCATGCAAAACTATGCATTAGACACTTCAAACTACCTCAAATAATTATGCAAGTTAGAAATTCAAAATCTACGCGGAATTCTACACAAAATCCATATGCTACACATTCCAATCCGACACACGTATTAAAAGTTATACACGTTTTAAAATACGTCTATATTCTGGAATTTTAAATAATTCCGAAATAACACCTAAATAACTAATGGGCCTACAGTGGGCGCAAGATAAATAAACTGCACGCATGCGAGGGAAAAGAGGTCAGGGGAAGGGGGAATCTCACCAGAGGGCAAGGCCACTTGGGCCGGCTCGAAGTGGCCTGGGGGTCGGAGTAGGCTGGGCCGGTCGGGGCGCTGGCCTGGGCGAGCTGGCCAGGCGGCTGCTGCTGCTACTGGGCCGGTGCGAGGCGAGGTCACGGCCCAGCGCGAGGCGGCGGGAGGAGGCCGGCCCATGCGCCAGCGCGAGTCAACGCGCGGCAGGTGCGGCCGAGGCACGGTCGAGCGGGGAGCCTCCACCTCGTCCCGCTCGAGACTCCGGCTCCTGGCGGTGCTGCAGATCACACATGAGGTCGGCCCAGACCAGATCAGGCCGGATCTTGCCGGCGGTGACGTAGGAGGGCTGAGGGGCGGCGGGAACCGACGGGATCTGACCCGTGTAGGCGGCAGGAGGGAGATCCGGCGGCGGCAGAGCTCGAGGTCTGGGACGCGAACTCCGACGGCGCTGAGGTGGGGCCCGGCCGGGATCTGACGGGGAGAACCTTGGGGCGCGGGATTCCGGGCAAGCTCCGGCCCGAGGCGAGCAGCGGCGGCCGTGTTGGGGCTTGGGTGCATGCGGGAGGGGCTGGCCATGGCATGGATCTCCTGTGGTCGCCCGGACATGTCCGATTTGACCACGGACATGTCCGGTAGGTGGGGATTTGGGCGAATCTGAGCCCCATATCTCATATTCGAAGGCTGAGAAAGGTTATGGAGCTTAGGCTGTGGGATTTGAAGGGTGTGGGCTAGCAGGTGGGGATTTTTAGGGGGGTTGGCTGCAAAAAGGACTAGGGGGAACCCTAGTGAAGTGAGAGAGGTCTCTCTAGGGGGTGGAGCTTATATAGGGTTGGTCTAAGGTGGGGTGGACCTCGTCCGTCCGATCGCGATCCGATGACCACGAACGGAGGAAGTGGTTAGGTGGAACTAGTGGGCTGTGTAGAGCGGTTATCCGGAGACGAGAGGGAAACGGGCGGCGCGGCAACGTAATTAACAACACCGAAAGACGTCCGACGGTAGACCGAATACGGTACCGCTACGATCGACCGTTCGGGCACCAGACGGACTCCGATCGTGACGAAATTCGACAGGCGGCCTAGCTATATCTAATCACGACCGCTTGCCAAGTTTCACCTCGATCAGAGAAGGTTTTTATGCACAAATTAAAAACAGGGTTATGACGGTGCCGCGGGCGCGTGCGTGAGCGCTCGGGCTCAGAACGGACAACGACGAGAACCGGCAACTAACAACGGATGCAAGTTTTGAAAACTGGCGGCAACGGGATGCCGATGCAATGCTGATGATGCGCATGATGCGATGATGATGCAAAAAATAAAAATAACCACACGACGAAAACGGAAAAGAAGGGGAATCTTCTGGAACGTCGGCATCGGGCTGTCACACTATTGCCTTAGCTTCTATTGCCGTACCTCCTACTGATCCCTTGGAGCAATACTTGCTTGAGCTTGAAAATGATATGCATATGGATGAAAGGGATGAGATAGATAGAGTTGTCTTAGAACAATATCCTATCCTTCAGAATAATGTGCCTGTTGAACTGCTTGGGGATCCACCCCCACCAAAGGGTGATCCTGTGTTCGAGCTTAAACAGTTGCCTGATACTCTTAAGTATGCTTATCTTGATGAAAAAGAGATATATCCTGTTATTATCAGTGCTAGCCTCTCAGAGCACGAAGAAAAGAAGTTACTAAAAACTCCGAGGAAGCACCGTGCTGCTATTGGATATACTCTTGATGATCTGAAGGGCATTAGTCCCACTCTATGCCAGCACAAGACTAAAAGTGATCCCGATTTCAAACCAGTTGCTGATCATCAACGGAGATTAAGTCCTAGATGAAAGAAGTAGTAAGAAAAGAAATCCGAAAGCTTCTGGAAGCGGGTATTATCTATCCTGTTGCTCATAGCGATTGGGTGAGTCCGGTGCATTGCGTCCCTAAGAAGGGAGGTATTACCGTTGTCCCTTATGATAAGGATGAATTGATCCCGCAGAGGATTATTACTGGCTATAGGATGGAGATCAATTTTAGGAAATTGAGTAAGGCCACTAGGAAAGATCATTACCCTTTGCCTTTTATCGACCAAATGCTAGAAAGACTGTCTAAACACACAGACTTCTGCTTTCTAGACGGTTATTCTGGTTTCTCCCAAATACCAATTGCACAACCTGATCAGGAGAAAACCACTTTCACCTGCCCTTTGGGTACCTTTGCTTATAGACGCATGCCTTTTGGCTTATGTAATGCACCTGCCACCTTTCAAAGATGTATGATGGCTATATTCTGTGACTTTTGTGAAAAGATTGTTGAGGTTTTCATGGATGACTTTTCCGTTTACGGGTCTTCCTTTGATGATTGCATCAGCAACTTTGATCGAGTCTTGCAGAGATGTAAAGACACCAACCTTGTCTTGAATTGGGAAAAGTGCCACTTTATGGTTAATGAAGGCATCGTCTTAGGACATAAAATTTCTGAAAGAGGCATTGAAGTCGATAAGGCTAAGGTTGATGCAATCGAGAAAATGCCATACCCCACAGATATCAAAGGTATAAGAAGTTTCCTTGGTAATGCTGGTTTCTATAGAAGGTTCATTAAAGACTTCTCTAAGATTTCTAGGCCTCTTGCCAATCTCTTGCAAAAGGATATTCCTTTTGTCTTTGACGTTGATTGTGAGGAAGCCTTCGAAATACTTAAGAGGGCTTTGATAATTGCACCTATTGTTCAACCACCTGATTGGAACTTGCCTTTTGAAATCATGTGTGATGCTAGTAATTATGTTGTTGGTGCTATTCTAGGGCAAAGAGTTGATAAGAAGTTGAATGTTATTCACTATGCTAGTAAAACTCTAGACAGTGCCCAAAGAAACTATGCTACTACGAAAAAGGAATTCTTAGCAGTCGTGTTTGCATGTGAAAAGTTCAGGTCTTCCATAGTTGACTCCAAAGTCACTATTCACACTAATCATGCTGCTATTAAGTACCTTATGGAGAAGAAAGACGCTAAACCTAGACTTACCAGATGGGTTCTCTTTCTACAAGAATTTGATTTGCACGTTGTCGCTAGAAAGGGTGCTGATAACCCCATAGCAGATAACTTGTCTAGGTTGGAGAACGTTCTTGATGACCCACAACCTATTGATGATAGCTTTCCCGATGAGCAACTGAATGTCATCAATGCTTCACGTAGTGCACCGTGGTATGCTGATTATGCAAACTATATCGTTGCCAAATATATACCACCTACTTTCACATACCAGCAAAAGAAGAAATTCTTCTTTGACATTCTTCTTTGACTTAAGACACTACTTTTGGGATGATCCTCACCTTTATAAGGAAGGATTAGATGGTGTTATTAGACGTTGTGTACATGAGCATGAACAGGGACAAGATCCTACAGAAGTGTCACTCCGAGGCCTACGGAGGACACCATGCGGGAGATAGAACTGCACATAAGGTATTGCAATCAGGTTTCTATTGGCCCACTCTCTTCAAGGATGCTTGTAAGTTTGTCTTGTCTTGTGACGAATGTCAAAGAATAGGCAATATTAGCAAACGTCAGGAAATGCCTATGAACTATTCACTTGTCATTGGACCATTTGATGTTTGGGGCTTTGATTATATGGGACCTTTTCCAAAATCCAATGGGTATACTCATATCTTAGTTATTGTTGATTACGTCACTAAGTGGGTAGAAGCTATCCCCACTAGTAGTGCTGATCACAACACTTCTATCAGGATGCTTAAAGAAGTTATTTTCCCTAGATTTGGAGTCCCTAGATATCTAATGACCGACGGTGGTTCACACTTCATTCATGGTGCTTTCCGTAAAACGCTTGCTAAGTACAATGTCAACCATAGAATTGCTTCTCCCTATCACCCTCAGTCCAGTGGTCAAGTAGAGCTAAGCAATTAGAGATTAAACTAATTTTCCAAAAGACTGTCAACAGGTCTAGAAAGAATTGATCTAAGAAGCTTGACGATGCACTGTGGGCTTATAGAACTGCCTATAAGAATCCCATGGGCATGTATCCGTACAAAATGGTGTACGGTAAAGCATGTCATTTACCTCTTGAGCTAGAGCATAAAGCTTATTGGGCAATCAAAGAGCTCAACTTTGATTTCAAACTTGCTGGTGAGAAGAGGTTATTTGACATTAGCTCGCTTGATGAATGGAGAACTCACGCATATGAGAATGCCAAGTTGTTCAAAGAGAAGGTTAAGAGGTGGCATGATAAGAGGATACAAAAGTGTGAGTTCAATGTAGGTGATTATGTCTTGCTATATAACTCTCGTTTAAGATTCTTTGCAGGCAAGCTTCTCTCTAAATGGGAAGGTCCCTATGTTTTTGAGGAAGTATATCGTTCCGGTGCTATCAAGATCAACAACACGGAAGGTAATTGTCCGAGAGTTGTAAATGGACAGAGAATCAAGCATTATATCTCAGGTACTCCCATAAATGTTGAAAGCAATATCATCAATACCATAACTCCGGAAGAATACCTAAGGTACATTTATCAGTCTGTTTCAGACTCCGAAAACAAAGAGGTATGTGATTCGGTAAGAAAACATAGTCCAAAACTTTTCTAGTAGGAAATTTTCTCCGTTTTGGAATATTTGAAAAATACAAAAATTGAAAGTAGTCCGGAAAGTGCGCGAGGAGGCGACAAGCCTGTTCGGCGCGGGCCCACCCCTGGTCGCACCTGGGGGGCTTGTGGCCACCTCGTGCACCTCCCGGACTCCGTTTTTGTGCGGAGTACTCCTTCTGGTTTGGAAAAAATAATATATATTCTCCCATGAGGTCTGAACCCTGTATCACGCAGATTTCCTCTGTTTTTGTTTCGAGCCTGTTTTCTGCCGCAAATCTAGGGCAAGATGTCTTCTCAGGATTCAGAGGGGGAAAGCTATGTGGCAGATTACCTTGCCGACCCCAAAGTCTATGGGGACTTGGACCCTTATGGCTGGACCACTGATGAGGAAGAAGATTATGATCCCAAGGGGAAGGAACAAACAAGTTCCGATGAAGAAGAGGCTCCTCTACCTCAACCTGGATGCATGCATGTGGAGTTCAAGAAGTCGAGCCTCCCTGACTCGAGGAAGAAGCCGAAGACTTTGTTTATCCCTTCCCATTTCTTGCAGGAGAGTAAGCAGGAATTATGCCAAAGGGTGTTCAAGCTTGAAGAGGAAAATGATGATCTGAGAGAGCATAATTTTATGCTCAAGTGGAAATTAAACAAGCTCAAGACCTCTGCAACAAGTCCACCACCATCACCACCAAAGGAAGACAACTAAACATGGGTATGGGCAATCCCCTTGGCTTGTGCCAAGCTTGGGGGAGTTGCGCCGGTATCATATCACTATCACATCTTTTGCCTTTACCTTTGTTTTAGTTTGTTCCTTTTCAGTTTTCTCTTTCTCTAGTAGATTAAAAGTCTTAGTGTTTTAGTCTTGAGTTTTGCTTTGTGTCACCCCCGATGTATTCGAGCTCGTGAGCCATATAATAAAGAGTGTCTTAGTTGAAGGGATTTACCTCTTTCCATGATCAAAAGAGTGAGAAAAGAACAAAAGCATGAAAGATCATGTAATGATCTTATGGGAAGTGATGGATTCACATATAAAAAGATTGATGATTGAAACTTGTTGACGGTACACAAACGTAGACCTTGGTCATTGTTGCAATTAATAGGAAGTGATAAGGAAGGAGAGGTTCACATATAAATATATCATCTCTGACACCATCTATGATTGTGAACACTCACTAAACTATTACATGCCTAGAAGTAGATGTTGGACAAGGAAGACAACATAATGAATTGTGTTTGCTTGGTTCCGAACAATGTTATATGACTAGAGATCCCTTAGCATGTGATGATTGCTTCTACCTCATATTAGCCAAAACTCCCGCACCAAGTAGAGATACTACTTGTGAATCCATAAACCTTCAACCCAGTTTTGCCATGAGTGTCCACCATACCTACCTATGGATTGAATAAGATCCCTCAAGTAAGTTGTCATCGGTGCAAGCAATAAAAATTGCTCCCTAATATGTATGATCTATTAGTGTGTGGAAAATAAGCTTTGTACGAACCTGTGATGAGGAAGACATAAAAGCGACAGACTGCATAATAAAGTTCTTTATCACAGGAGGCAATATAAAGTGACGTTCCTCCGCACTAAGAGGACACGCATCCAAACCTCAAAAGCACATGACAACCTGTGCTTCCCTCTACGAAGGGCCTATCTTGTACCTTTACTTTTTGCCCTTGAAAGATTCATGGTGATCTTCACCAATTCCTTGTTTCGCCTTTATCTTGGCTAACGTCATATGCTTGGGAAAGATCTATATTCATATGTCAACTTGGATGTAAGAATTCATGAATTATTATTGTTGACATTACCCTTGAGGTAAGCAGTTGGGAGGCAAAACTATAAGCCCCTATCTTTCTCTATGTGCAGCTGAAACTTTGATCTCATGAGTACCACGTGAGTTGTAGCAATTGTAGAGAACGAAAGGATGATTGAGTATGTGGATTTGCTTTACAAGATCTTATTTGACTCTTTCTGATGTTGTGATAAATTGCAATTGCTTCAATGACTACAGGCTATCGGTTGTTACTTCTCGGTAAGGTTCGTGATCCATGCTTTACTTTGTGAAGGAATTATCACTTTAGCATGAGAGATTATATGTTGGTATTGTTGTTCTGATCATGATCATGATGCATGCATGTTCGTATCTTGTTTTTTCGACACTTCTCTCTCTAAACATGTGGACATATTTATTGAGCTAGGCTTTCGGTTGAGGACAAGCGAGATCTAAGCTTGGGGGAGTTGATACGTCCATTTTGCATCATGTTTTCATGTTGATATCTATCGCTTCTTGGGCTATTATTTCACTTCACGGTACAATACTTATGCCTTTTCTCTCTTATTTTGCAAGGTTTACATGAAGAGGGAGAATGTCGGCAGCTAGAATTCTGGCCTGAAAATGAAGCAAGTCTGAGATACCTATTCTGCACAACTCCAAACACCGTAAAAATCAACGATGATTTTTTTCCGGATTTATAAAAAATACTAGGCCGAAGAAGCGCCAAAGGGGCGCCAGTAAGTGGCCACAAGCCTGCTAAGCGCGGCCACCCCCCTAGCCGCGCCTAGGGGGCTTGTGGGCAGTCTGCTCGCCCACTGGCCCCCCTCTTCTGCTATATGAAGGGTTTCGTCCAGGAAAAAATCAAGGAGGAGCTTTTTTGTGGATTCGCCGCCGCCACGAGGCGGAACTTGAGCAAAACCAATCTAGAGCTCCGGCAGGACGATCCTGCCGGGGAAAATTCCCTCCTGGAGGGGGAAAAATCATCGCCATCGTCATCACCAAGACTCCTATCATCGGAGGGGACTCGTCACCATCAACATCTTCATCAGAACCATCTCATCTCCAAACCCTAGTTCATCACTTATAACCAATCTCCGTCTCGCGACTCTGATTGGTACTTGTAAGGTTGCTAGTAGTGTTGATTACTCTTTGTAGTTGATTTTAGTTGGATTACTTGGTGGAAGAGTTTATGTTCAGATCCTTGATGCTACTCATTATCTCTCTAGTCATGAACATGATTATGCTTTGTGAGTAGTTACTTTTGTTCCTTAGGACATGGGATAAGTCATGCTAATAGTAGTCATGTGAATTTGGTATTCGTTCGATATTTTGATGTGTTGTATGTTGTTTTTCCTCTAGTGGTGTTATGTGAACGTCGACTACATAACACTTCACCATTATTTGGGCCTAGAGGAAGGCATTGGGAAGTAGTAAGTAGATGATGGGTTGCTAGACTGACAGAAGCTTAAACCCTAGTTTATGCGTTGCTTCGTAAGGGGCTGATTTGGATCCACTAGTTTAATGCTATGGTTAGACTTTGTCTTAATTCTTCTTTCGTAGTTGCGGATGCTTGCGAGAGGGGTTAATCATAAGTGGGATGCTTGTCCAAGTAAGGGTAACACCCAAGCGCTGGTCCACCCACATATCAAACTATCAAAGTAACGAATGCGAATCATATGAACATGATGAAAACTAGCATGACAGAAATTCCCGTGTGTCCTCGGGAGCGTTTGACCTCCTATAAGACTTTGTCCAGGCTTGTCCCTTGCTACAAAAGGGATTGGGCCACCTTGCTGCACCGTTGCTACTTTTGTTACTTGTTGCTTGCTACGAATCATCTCACCACACAATCACTTGTTACTGATAATTTCAGTGCTTGCAGATATTTCCTTGCTGAAAACCACTTGTCAGATCCTTCTGTTCCTCGTTGGGTTCGACACTCTTACTTATCGAAAGGACTACGATTGATCCCCTATACTTGTGGGTCATCAACTACATCTCTACCTTCCACTTGGGGTAACCAACGAGGGGCGAGAAGTATATCCATCAACTCGTCATCACTTATATCTACTATATGCTCATGTTAGACCTTTCGGTCTATTATGTTCCAAGTCCATCTCTGTACATGCTAGGCTCGTCAAGTTTAACCCAAGTGTTCTACATGTGCAAAATTGGCTTACACACATTGTATGCGAATGTAGATTCTATCACATCCTAATACCCGATCCTCACGTGGTGCTTCGAAACAACGAACCTTCGGAACAGTGCACACTTGGGGAGAACACAATTTTATCTTGAAATTTTAGTGAACGATCATCTTATAATGCGACTGTCATCCTAAGCGAAATACGATGCATCAAAGGATTAACAACACATGCAAATCATAATAGTGACATGACATGGCCATCGTCATCTTGTGCTTTTGATCTCCATCTCCAAATCATCGACATGATCTCCATCGTCACCGGCATGACACCATGATCTCCATCATTGTGTCGCCATTCGGGTTGTTGTACCAACTATGTTTCCACCACTATTGTTAACTCATAGCGATCAAGTAAAGCAAAAGGTACAAATAATAAAAGACAACCCTATGGCTCCTGCCGGTTGTCATACTCATCGACATGCAAGTCGTGATAATTCTATACAAAACATGAGCATCTCATACATCACATATATCTCATCATGTCATTGGCCATATCATGTCACAACATACCCTATAAAAACAAGTTAGACGTCCTCTACTTTGTTGTTCATGTTTTACGTGGCTGCAATGGGTAACTAGCAAGAAACGTTCTTACCCATGCAAAGCCACAACAGTGATATTCAAGTTGCTATTTAACCTTGTACAAGGACCGCCTCTCTCGAATCCGATTCAACTAAAGTGGGAGAGACAGACACCCATCTGCCATCTTATGCAACAAGTTGCATGTCAGTCGATGGTACCAGTCTCTCGTATGTGGACGAGTAAGGTTGGTCTGGTCCGCTTCATCCTATAATACCACCGAATCAAAATAATACTAAGGAGGTAAGCAATCTAAACATCATCGCCCACAAACACTTTGTGTTCTACTCGTGCATATCATCTACACATAGACCTAGCTCATGATGCCACTGTTGGGTTGTTGCATGGGAAAGAAAAAATTCCTACACACACGGAAGATCTATCCATGGAGATGCATAGCTACAAGTGAAAGCACATATGCCCCCTTGGTGGTTTTGATAATTCATGACAACATACATTTTCTCTTGGACTAACACTTTTACCTAGTATATTTCAGGTATAGTCCACAGAGAGCATTGGCTAAAGGATTGTGTGGAGAAACCCTTGATGCAAGGACAGGAATAGGATTGGCCAAGATTCAGGAAAGAGGACTCTACATTTATATTTGTGAGAAATCACTTTTGAGTCCATAGGAAAGCCAGTACTATTAAAAGGGGGTGAGGTATTTATGATGAATTGGTTGCTCAAGTGCTTAGCGGTCACCACCAAAAATACTCAACATTTCTCTCACAAAATCTCTGTCCCACGCATACCCAACAAAATCGGTGCCACCAAGTTTTTTCATTCGGTCCTATAGATTTCCCCAAAGAGAACCTTTGCCAAACCCTAATCTATCGGTACCACCAACTTTCATATCGGTGCCACCGAGATCAGTGACCAAGTTGCTCGGGTGTCAATTTCAAGAATAGGAATTCTCAAATTTTGAAATAAGTCTCACCGAGATATGGAAACTTCCCTAGGTCATTGAATCAGTATCACCGAGATTCATATATCGGTCCCACCGAGAATTCAAAAGTTGCCACATTTAGTGCACCTCGGTACCATCGAGATTTGTTTCGGTGTCACTGAGCTGGGAAATAATGTTGTAACGGTTGTATTGGAAATGCCTATATATACCCATCCACCACCTCTCACCCGTAGAGGAAGCACTCATAACACACACTCACACACACACACAAACACACACACACACTTGCCATATTCATTTTTATGAGAGAGGGCCACTGATGACGAGTTGATGGATATACTTCTCGCCCTTCGTTGGTTACCCCAAGTGGAAGGTGGAGATGTATTCATCGGCAGATTTCCCTTACACAGGGACTGTAAGGTTTATCGAACCAGGAGGACTCCGAGGATCAACAAGTAGGTGTCTGCTGCTCTGCGCTAGCAGAAGACATGGACCTGCACACACAAAAAATAACTTTGCTCCCAACAAGTTGGGAGAGGTTGTCAGTCTCTCCGGCCTTGTAGTTTGCAAAGGGTCAACACACAAGCAGGAATAGCGATAGTGATTGCAATGGAAAAGTAATTAAAAGTAGTAAATGGTAGAGGTGTAAACAATGGTGGAAATATGGACCAGAGTCACATGATGTTCACTAGTGACGTCTCTCTCCCAAAAGACGAAAAACAACTATGTTGGGTAAACAAATTACAGATGGGCAATTGACAAAATTATAAACGCACCGCAAAGCTAATCATGCTACAAGAAAGTTAGAGGCTCAAAAGTAATGGGCAGTACGCCAACACACGTAGACCGTTTATTCATCAGCATCTACTCTCTAATCATCCACCTTGAGATATCTATCCACAACATCTCGCTGGTATTAAGTTGCGAGCCCCACCCAAAGAGTAAACTCAAAGCAACAGACAACTCCAGTAACGAACTTTGAGTAAGGTAAACAATCCTTGCAACCATGGTCACAAGCACCGTTGTTTTCTCCCTGGTGGCAATAGCACATCCCCTAGTATCATGTTTCTGTCACTCAAGCTAGACATCAGGGGGCATGAACCCACAATCATGCATAACGCTCCCTCTTGGAGTTACAATCTACTACTCGGCGAAAGCAATAAAAAGCAATGGAGAACATGCATGAATTACTCAAGAACATAATATAAAAGGAGAACCAAATACATAACTCATCACAATCTGAACATAATCTCATAATTCATCGGATCCCAGCAAACTCAGCATAGTAACATCAGGTAAATTACATAGATGCCTTCATCATGTAGGGCAGCTCACAAGGGCTAAGCATTGAAGCACAAGATTGGAGAGAAGACATCACATAGCTACTGGTCATGGACTCATGGTCCAAGGAGGACTACTCATGGCTCGTCCGGGAAGCGTCCATGGTGGTGGAGAAGGTCCCTGAGGTCAATCCTCCTTCCGGCAGGGTGCCGGTGATACGTCTCCATCGTATCTACTTTTCCAAACTCTTTTGCCCTTGTTTTGGACTCTAATTTGCATGATTTGAATGGGACTAACACAGACTGACGCTGTTTTCAGCAGAATTGCCATGGTGTTGTTTTTGCGCGGAAATAAAAGTTCTCGGAATGACCTGGAAATTTACGGGGATTTTTTGTGGAATATATAAAAAATATTGGCGCAAGAATCACCTGGAGACACGGAGCCAGGAGCCCACAAGCCCAGGAGGCGCGGGCCCCCCTGGCCGCGCCTGGCAGGCTTGTGAGGCCCTCGTGGATCCGCAGCCTTCAACTCCAGCTCTATATATTCTCTTTCGTCCAGAAAAAATTAGGAGAGAAGAGTTCATCGCGTTTTTCGATACGGGGCCGCCGCCACCACCTATTCTTCCTCTGGAGGGCACATCTGGAGACCGTTCTGGGCTCCGGAGAGGGGAAAACGACGCTGTCGTCATCACCAACCATCCTTCATCGCCAATTCCATGATGCTCTTCATCGTTCGTGAGTAATCTCATCGTTGGCTTGCTGGACGGTGATGGGTTGGATGAGATCTATCATGTAATCGAGTTAGTTTTGATAGGGTTTGATCCCTAGTATCCACTATGTTCTGAGATTGATGTTGCTACTACTTTGCTATGCTTAATGCTTGTCACTAGGGACCGAGTGCCATGATTTCAGATCTGAACATATTATGTTTTCATCAATATATGTGTGTTCTTGATCCTATCTTGCAAGTTGTAGTCACCTACTATGTGTTATGACCCGGCAACCCCGGAGTGACAATAGCCGGAACCACTCCCGGAGATGACCATAGTATGAGGAGTTCATGTATTCACTATGTGCTAATGCTTTGTTCCGATTCTCTATTAAAAGGAGACCTTAATATCCCTAAGTTTCCACTAGGACCCCGCTGCCACAGGAGGGATGGACAATAGATGTCATGAAAGTTCTTTTCCATAAGCACGTATGACCAAATACGGAATACATGCCTACATTACATTGACGAACTGGAGCTAGTTACATATCACCCTATGTTATAACTGTTACATGATGAATGTCACCCGACATAATTATCAATCACCGATCCAATGCCTACGAGTCTTTTCCTACTGGTCCTTCCTAAGTTACTTTACCGCTACTGCTGTCACTGCTACTGTTGTCACTGCTGCTGCTGTCACTACTGCTACCGTTACTATCACACTACTTTGCTACTGAAACTTTGCTGCTGATACTAAGTCTTTCAGGTGTGGTTGAATTGACAACTCCCCTGCTAATACTCGAGAATATTCTTTGGCTTCCCCTTGTGTGGAATCAACAAATTAGGGTTGAATACTCTACCCTCGAAAACTGTTGCGATCCCCTATACTTGTGGGTTATCAAGACCTTTTTCTGGCGCCGTTGCCGGGGAGGCATTGCTCTATTCTCTGAGTCACTTGGGATTTACGTCTGTTGATCACTATGAGGAATCCGAGAGATCCAAAAACTAAAGTCTTGCCCTCAACTACGAGGACAGGTAAGGAACTGCCATCTAGCTCTGCACTTGATTCACCTTCGGTTATGAGTAAATTTCCGACACCACCACCTATTGGTAATTCTGATATGTCGCATGTGCTTGATGATGCTACTTATTCTATCCATGATGCTTATGATGATGCTTTGCTTGATAATGATTTTCCACTAGGTGCATTTCTTGATGCACAAATTGCTAGAGTTAGTGCTGAATGTGATGATACTTCTGAAACTGATGAAATTATTGAAGTAGAACCTGTTGTTACACCTGTTAGACCTAGCTCTCCTAGATATGAATTGCCTGATATACCTAAGGGTTATGTTATGGAGGGAGAGGTAGCTGAAGACTTTCTTGCTTGTAAGGATAGCTATGATCTTGAGAACTTATTGCGCAAGTGGAAAGAAAAATCTCTGAATGCTAGAATGAAATATGATCCTAAGTTTGCTACTTCGCCTATCTTTGTTACTGATGAGCATTATGAATTCTCTGTCGATCCTGAGTTAATCACTTTGGTTGAATCTGATCCTTTTCATGGTTATGAGTCTGAAACGGTTGTACCACATCTTACCAAACTACACGATATAGCCACCCTATTCCCGAATGAGGAAAATATTCGCCATTACTATATCCTTAAGTTGTTTCCTTTCTCACTAAAGAGTGATGCTAAGACTTGGTTCACTTCTCTTGCTCCTGGTTGTGTGCGTAGTCCGCAGGATATGATTTACTACTTCTCTGAGAAATATTTTCCTGCCCATAAGAAACAAGTTGCCTTGCAGGATATATATAACTTTGTGCAAGTTGAAGAAGAGAGTCTCCCACAAGCTTGGGGGAGGCTTGTCCAGCTACTTAATGCTTTGCCTGATCACCCTCTTGAGAAAAATGAAATACCTGATATCTTTTATAATGGACTAACCGATGCTTCTAGGGACCACCTAGATAGTTGTGTTGGTTGTGTTTTCAGGGAACGAACTGTGGAACAAGCTGAAATTCTATTGAATAATATCTTGAGCAATGATAATGCTTGGATTATTCCCGAACCACCTCCGAAGCCAACTCCGAAGAAAAGAGGTATCCTATTCCTCAGTCCTGAAGATATGCAAGAAGCTAAGAAATATATGCAAGAGAAAGGCATTAAATCTGAAGATGTCAAGAATCTACCACCTATCGAAGAAATACATGGCCTTGATAACCCAACACAGGTAGTAGAGGTAAATTCTCTTCATAGATTCAATGAGAGTGATATTCCTTATGATAAACCTGCTAGCTTATGCTTAGATGAATTTGATAACTTTGTTGCCAAACAACAAAGTTTCAATGATTATGTTAGCAGACAATTGAGACAACATGCTCGTATGATTGATCATATAAGTGCTTGTGTGGATAGAAATGTCAATGATCTTAAGCTTTTGAGTAAACATGCCTCTATGGTCACTACTCAAGTAGAACAAGTACTTAAGGCTCAAAATGACTTGCTCAATGAGTTGAATGACAAGTATGTTAGAGTTGTCACAAGAGGCGGTAGAATGACCCACGAACCTTTGTATCCTGAGGGTCATCCTAAGAGAATTGAGCAAGATTCTCAAGGAGTTAGCACTAATGCACCTAGTCATCCTGGTATTAGGAAGAAAAAGAAAGATGATAGGAACTTGCATGCTAGCAACCCTGTTGCTGTTACACCCGAGAATCCGAACGATGTCTCTGTTTCTGATGCCGAAACACAATCTGGTGATGAACATGAGGCTAGTGATAATATTGATAGTGGTGTTCATGTTGATGCTCAACCCAACAATGATAAGGATGTGGAGATTGAACCTGTTGATCTTGATAACCCACAACCTAAGAATAGGAGATATGATAAGAACGACTTTATTGCTAGGAAGCATGGTAAAGAAAGAGAACCATGGGTTCAGAAACCCATGCCCTTTCCTCCCAAACCATCCAAGAAAAAGGATGATGAGGATTTTGAGCGCTTTGTTGAAATGATTAGACCTGTCTTTTTGCAAATGCGTTTGACAGATATGCTCAAAATGTCTCCTTATGCTAAGTACATGAAAGATATTGTGACTAATAAAAGGAAGATACCTGAGGTTGAGATTTCCACCATGCTCGCTAATTACACCTTCAAGGGTGGAACTCCTAAGAAACTAGGTGATCCCGGAGTGCCCACTATACCTTGCTCCATTATTGGAAACTATGTTAGAACTGCTTTATGCGATCTTGGAGCCGGTGTTAGTGTTATGCCTCTCTCTTTATATCGTAGACTTGAATTGGAAAAGTTGACACCTACTGAAATGTCATTGCAAATGGCTGACAAATCAACTGCTTTTCCTATCGGCATTTGCGAGGATGTGCCTGTTGTAGTTGCTAACGTTACTATCTTAACGGACTTTGTTATTCTGGATATTCCTGAGGATGATGCCATGGCGGTCATCCTTGGAAGACCCTTTTTAAACACTGCAGGGGCTGTTATTGATTGCAACAAAGGCAATGTCACTTTCCATGTTAATGGTAATGAGCATACGGTGCACTTTTCGAACAAACAATATCGAGTTCATTGTATCAATGCTATTGAAAAATCTTCATCAATTCTTATTGGAAGCTTTGAATGCCCTATACCCACTGTCAAGATGAAGTATGATTTACTTGTTGGGGATATGCACATCCCCATTGAGGTACCCTAGTGATTATTCGAAAATTCTCCGGTTTTATGTGATTCGAAAAAAGTTTGTCAAGGAGACTTGACCAACCTCATTGATGGATTTCTTTTGATGACCATGAGATGGATGAATCTAGGAGTCACAACCTTCTGCTCCCAACTTTTACTTTCCGTTGTTTAGAAGAAAAATGATAAATTTAGCTTTATTTTCTCCTGTTTTCTGCTTTTTCTGTCCCTTAGAAAAGTGTCCCGAAAATAAAAGTTCTCCAAATGCCCTGAAATTCAAGTATGATTTTTTCTGGAATATTAGAAAAATTCTGAGATAGAGAGCTAGTCAGGGGGATGCACCAGTGGGCCACAAGCCCAGGAGGCGCGGGCACCCCCCTGGCCGCACCTGGTAGGCTTGTGGGGCCCACATGGCCCCCTCCACTTATTCCAGCTCCCATCTCCTTCTCCTACCTCCAGAAAAATTCATTCTACAGCTCAAACCTGTGCTCTTGCTCTTCTTGCTGCATTTTGTGATCTCCTTGTGCAAAGCCCCATTCAACAAACTGTTTTGGGGAATTGTTCCTTGGTATGTGACTCCTCCATTGGTCCAATTAGTTTTTGTTCTAGTGCCTTATTCGTTGCGTATTTTTGCTGTCTTGGTGACCATGTTCTTGAGCTTTGCATGTTAATTTTAGTTGGTCCCAAGTAGTTTTGATGCATGATATGGCCTCTAGGCACTTGTAGGAGTAGTTGCTATGATTCTTGTTGAGCCTTGTTCATTTATCTTTGGAGTCACTAAAAATTTCAGAAAAAGAAGATGTTCAGGAAAAACTATCATGGTGGTTCTTCAAGCAAAAGGGGTCCTCGTCTCGCGATTCGGGAGCCCGATCCTTATCAGCCGAGGAACGCACATGTAGAACCATGTGAATGGCCTTCCGATGAATTCATGATTGATGCGGGTTTCAAAGACGAGTTTGATACATTGGTTCACAACGCCGGGCTCGAGGAATTCATCACTGATAAATGTGACCAGTATACTACTCTCACTGCCTATTTTGTTCATAGATTTAAATTTTCAGTTGGCCGTGACACATCCATACTGTTTGATCTCTACGACAAATCGTATACCATGGATTTAGAGGATTTCAATAGAATTTGCAAGATACCTGATTGGGATAGTCTCAATGATCCTCCTAAGTCTTCAGTTAGAGATTTTATCTCTAGTATAACTGTCGGAGAAACTAGAGACATTACGCAGGCTACCATGGGGAGCATTCATTTTCCTGCCTTGCATTATTTTGCCATCTTCATAGGTAGATGCATTAACGACAAGACTGAGCATTGTCACCTCTACGCACCTGACCTTAGTATTCTCAAGAGCACGGTAGCGGGTGATCAAAGTTTCAACATGGGAGCTATAATTGCGAGGAGGCTAAATAATAATGCTAATGAAGGGGATTTCTTTGGTGGGACCTATGCCACTCGTATAGCGAATTTTCTTGGAATACCCAGCCACGCAGGAGATCCCCCACTCCATACAGCTTTCCTTGATCGCGCTGCTATGACACGTTATCAGTTCCTTGAGAGGGATAATGAATCCCTCCTATACCGGTTAATATTTAACCGACAGTGTGTTTTCCATATTACCCTTCCTGCTCCTGCCTTCTTTGAATTTCAGGTAAAATGGAGATATTACATAACCAGAGGAGAGGCAGAGGAGTATGAGAGGGAGGCGAAGGCTGCTCGCCTTCGTGAGGCAGCTATTCAGGTGGTAGCTGTCGCGTTCCCGTACAACCCCCATTATGATTTTGAATATCGCCCGGACCAGCCGTGGGAGTAGACCAACTTAGGCCAAAAGCCTAAGCTTGGGGGAGTACGTGTTTCTCACCAACTTCATATTCTTGCTCACACTTTCACTTTGATAGTCGGTGTTCCCACCTTGCCACTGTATCATCCATGCTAGTTTGTTTCTTTTTCTCGCTTTCTTCTTGTGTGTTTGTTTAAATTTGAGAAAAACAAAAAAATTAGTTGTAAGTTTACTTTCCAGCTTGCTTAGTGGTTTTTAAAAAGAAAACCCAAAAAGATTTCTCGTTCTTCTTTTGCTTGTTGGGAGCTTTCCCGTGTAAATAGTTTTCTTTGTCTTTGGGTCAAGGTAGAAGACCATGGTTACAATGTTTAGTGGCTCTCGTATGCATTATTGTTTTTCCGTCAAAAACCCATATTACTTTGTATTCTCCTCTGAGTTTGCTTGCAGATTCCAGCTTAGTCCAATGCACGAACACTCTCATTATTATTCACATCATTCGGTCATGCAAGTGAAAGGCAATAATGACGATATATGATGAAGTGACTGAGCCTGTAAAAGCTGGTATGAACTCGACTTATTTTGTTTTTGTAAATATGACTAGCTCATCGTTCCTAATTCAGCGTTGTTATGAGAGAAACATGTTTGCAATGACAACTTAGAGATCATAGTTTCTGATGCCATGCTTAATTAGCTAGGAGCTTATAATGGTTTGCCTTTGATGCCAACATGAATTTCAAGATGATTATGATGTAGTATGCGATCAACAAATTTGGGTCGAATACTCTACCCTCGAACACTGTTGCGAACCCACACGCTGGTGGGCCATCAACAACAATCTTCTAGTTTCGTTGCCGGGGAGTGCTAGCAGCATTCTTCTGGTGCCGTTGCAGGTGAAGGTTCGTTGTCATCAGCATTCGTCTAGCCTTCGCCAGAGATTGCAGTCAGGACGCACCGGTACAACCATGTGAATGGCCTTCCGATGAGTTCATGATCTAAGCAGGTTTCAAGGATGAGTTTGATACACTTGTCTGCAATGCCGGGTTAGAAGAATTCCTCTCAGATAAATGTGAACAGTATGCTATGCTCACTGCCTCTTTCGTGCGTAGATTTAAATTTTCAGTTGGCCGTGACTCATCCATACCGTTTGATCTGTACGATAAATCCTACGCCATGGATTTGGAGGATTTCAATAGGATTTGCAAGATACCCTATGGGGGTAGTATTAATGATCCTTCTAAATTTTCGGTCAGAGACTTTGTCTCGAGTATAACTGTTGGAGAAACCAGAGATATCACGCAAGCCACCATAGGAAGCATCCATTTCCCTGCCTTGCACTACTTTGCCCTCTTCATAGGTAGGTGCATTAACGGCAAGGGTGCACATTGTCACCTATGCGCTTCCGACCTTAGTATCCTTAAGAGCGCAGTAACAGGTGACATGAGCTTCAATATGTGAGCTATAATAGCGAGGAGGCTGAATAATAATGCCAGTGAGGGGGATTTCTTTGGTGGAGTTTATGCTACATGCTTAGCAAGTTTTCTTGGAGTATCCATACGTTCAGAAGACCCTCCTCTCCGTACAGCCTACCTTGATCGTGTCGCTCTAACACGCTACCAGTTCCTTGAGAGAGATCATGGATCCCTCCTATACCGCTTGATATTTAACCATCTGCGTTTCTCCATATTACCCTTCCTGCTCCTGCTTTCTTTGACTTTCAGGTAAAACGAAGATACTACATAACCATAGGAGAGGCAGAGGAGTATGAGAGGGAGGCGACGGCTGGTCGACTTCGTGAGGCAGCTATTCAGGCAGTGGCTGCAACACTCCCGTATAACACCCATTATGATTTTGGGTTTCGCCAGGACCATCCATGGGAGTAGACTAAGCTAGTCCAAAAGCCTAAGCTTGGGGTAGTACGTGTTCTCGCCGACCTTACATTCATGCTTATGCTTTCGCTTTGTTAGCCGGTGTTCACACTTTGCCACTGTATTATCCATGCTAGTCTATTTTCGATTCTTGTTTTGTGTCCTTTTGAGAAAACCCAAAAAGATTTTTCTTTCTTCTTTTGCTTGTTGGGAGCTTTCCCGTGTAAATAGTTTTCTTTTTCTTTGGGTCAAGGTAGAAGATATTGGTTACAATGTTTAGTGGTTCTTGCATTCATACATGTTTAGCTTTCAAAGAGCCATATGACTTTGTCTTCTCCTTTGTGTTTGCCTACAGATTCAGCTTAGTCCAATGCACGAGCACTCTTATTATTGTTCACATTGTTCGATCATGCAAGTGAAAGGCAATAATGATGATATATGATGAAGTGACTGAGACTGAAAAGCTGGTAAGAACTCTATCTATTTTGTTTTTATAAATATGACTAGCTTGTCAACCCAAATTCAGCTTTGTTGTGAGAGAACCATGTTTGCGATGACAACTTATAGATCATAGTTTCTGATGCCATGCTTAATTAGCTGAGAGTTTATAATGGTTTGTCTTGAATGCCAACATAGATTTTGAGAGGACTATGATGTAGTATGATAGGATGGTATTCTCCTTTGAATGATTCAAATGGCTTGACTTGGCGCATGTTCATGCATGTAGTTGAAACAAAATCAACATAGCCTCTATGATGTTCGTGTTCATGGGGATTTATATCCTGTTCATGCTTGCATTCAATGTTAGTCAAACTTATTGCATCTTGATGAATGTTGTCGCTCTCTAGTTGGTCGCTTCCCAGTCTTTTGCTAGCCTTCACTTGTACTAAGCGGAATACTGCTTGTGCATCCACTTCCATAAACCCAAAAGTTTTTCCATGAGAGTCCACCATACCTACCTATTTGCGGTATCTACCTGCCATTCCCAAGTAAATTTGCATGTGCCACTCTCTAAACCTTCAAGAAATAATCGGTTTTGCATGCCCGAACCACTCATGTGGTGACAGGGGGCTATTGGTATCTTCCATGCTAGGAGTGTTATCCTCGACATGTGTTTATTCACCGTCATTCACGAGAAAGGGGCCGGTAATTGGAATGCCCAGTTCCACGCTTAAATCAGAAACATAATTGTAAAACAAGACTCCCCCCCGGATTGATGTTAGTATGGACGGTACCCGAGGATTCGGCTAGCCGTGGAGTGTGATTGATTGGTGGGGGGGAGTTAAAACTTTACTTTTCTGTTTGGGAACCGCCTATAGCATGAGTAGCATGGAAGATATTGAGAACTCTTGGTCATTGCATTGACAATGAAAGCATGTCACCCAAAATTATTATCTCTGTTTTCAAAGCTTGAGCTCTGGCACCTCTGCAAATCAATGCTTCCCTCTGCGAAGGGCCTGTCTATTTATTTTCCCGTCGAGTCATCCTCTTCTTTTATAAGCACCAATTAGAGAGCACCTCTCTCATTTTTATGCTTTGCTGTTGATTGATATTGAGTATGACTATGACTGGATCTTCATTGCTATGAATTACAATGTTTAGTCAACCCTTGATCTTTGTAAAGTGCTCTGCATTTATGTTTTGCGGTCTCAGAAAGAGCTAGCGAGATACCACCTTTTCATATTGCTTCATGCTTGTTTTGATTGAAGTGTTGGTATTTGAAACTCATTATTATTTGCTCGTTAGCTGATTATGCCATTGATATTAGTTTGCTGTGAGACCTTTGTGTCACTTGCTTATGTGGTTAACTTGTGATCTTGCTGAAATTCTGGTTATGGGTTAGACATAGTTGCAACAACAAGATCAAACAGAGTCTGTCAAAGTTTTTCTTTCTCTCTCAGTTTGTCAACTGAGTTGCTTGAGGACAAGCAAGGTTTTAAGCTTGGGGGAGTTGATACGTCTCCATCGTATCTACTTTTCCAAACTCTTTTGCCCTTGTTTTGGACTCTAATTTGCATGATTTGAATGGAACTAACCTGGACTGACGCTGTTTTCAGCAGAATTGCCTTGGTGTTATTTTTGTGCAGAAATGAATGTTCTCAGAACATCCTGAAAATTTACGGAGAATATTTTTGGAAAATATGAAAAATACCTGCGCAAAGATCCACCGGAGGAGGTGGGCCAGTGGGCCACAAGCCCTGTAGCCGCCACCCCCCTGGTGGCGGATGGCAAGCTTGTGGGGCCCACGTGGATCTGCCGCCCCCAATCTCAGCTCTATAAGTTCACTTTCATCCGAGAAAAAAATAAAGAGAGAAGATTTCTTCGCGTTTGCGATACGGGGGCGCCGCCACAACCTGTTCTTCATCTGGAGGGCAGATCTGGAGTCCGTTTTGGGCTCCGGAGAGGGGAAATCGTCGCCATCGTCATCATCAACCTTCTTCCCCCTCCAATTCCATGAAGCTCTTCGTCGTTCGTGAGTAATATATTCGTAGGCTCACTGGGCGGTGATGAGTAGGATGAGATCTATCATGTAATCGAGTTAGTTTTGATGGGGATTGATCCCTAGTATCCACTATGTTCTGAGATTGATGTTGCTACTACTTGGCATGCTTAATGCTTGTCACTAGAGCCCGAGTGGCATGATTTCGGATCTGAAATTATTATGTTGTCACCAATATATGTGTGTTTTAGATCCGATCTTGCAAGTTGTAGTTACCTACTATATGTTATGATCCAGCAACCCCGGAGTGACAATAACCGGAACCACTCCAGGTGATGACCATAGTTTGAGGAGTTCATGTGTTCACCAAGTGCTAATGCGTTGGTCCGGTTCTTTATTAAAAGGAGAACCTTAATATCCCGTAGTTTCCTTTTGGACCCCGCTGCCACGGGAGGGATGGACAATAGATGTCATGCAAGTTCTTTTCCCTAAGCATGTATGACGACACACGGAATACATGCCTACATCACATTGACGAACGGGAGCTAGCCACATATCTCTCCATGTTATAACTGTTGCATGATGAATATCATCCAAACAAATCACCGACCCGTTGCCTACGAGTTTGCCCTACTGCTGTTGTTACTTGTCCTACAGCTGTTGTTACTTGTCTTGCTCTGCTGCTACTCTTGCTACTACTGTCGCTTGCTACTGTTGCTACTTGCTACTGTTGTCACTACTGTTGTTCCTTGCCTCTACTATTACTCGTTACACTGTTGCTACCTACTACAATCTTGATTCGCTCGACGTTGACGGGAAAAGACAATTTCCATCAACGGGCAACTTGGCGCCATTGATACAATCGTTAGGAATAGTCTGCCGTCAACAGATCATTTCTGACACCGTTGTTATCATACTACTTTGGTGCTGACTCTTTGCTTGCAGATACTAATCTTTTAGATGTGGTTGAATATGATAAATTCATCTGCTAATACTTGAGAGTATCCTCTCACCTCCTATCTGGCGATCAACAAATTTGGCTCGAATACTCTACCCTCGAAAACTGCTACGATCTCACGCGCTGGTGGGCCGTCAACAACATTCTTCTAGTTTCGATTGCCGAAGAGTGCTAGCAGCATTCTTCTGGTGCCGTTGCAGGGGAAGGTCTGCTGTCATGGAATCACCTATCTATCTACGTTTCTGTTGAGTCATCCTCTTCTTATAAAAGGCACCAGTTAGAGAGCACCTCCGTCATTTTTATGCTTTGCTATTAATTGATATTGAGTATGACTGTGACTGGATCTTCTTTGTCATGAATTACAATGTTCAGTCATCCCTTGGTCTTTGAAGGTGCTCTGCATTTATGTTTTGCGGTCTCAGAAAAGGCTAGCGAGATACCATCTGTTCATATTGTTTTCATGTTTGTTTTGATTAAAGTGTTGACATTTGAAACTTATCATTATTGCTCGCTAGTTGATTATTCCATTGATATGAGTTCTTCATGAGACCTAAATGTTATTGCTTATGTGGTTAGCTTATGATCCTGCTGAAAATCTGAATATGAGTTAGACATAATTACAACAACAAGATCAAACAAAGTTCGTAAAAGTATTTCTTTTGTCTCTTTCAGTTTGTCAACTAAATTGCTTGAGGACAAGCAAGGCTTTAAGCTTGGGGGAGTTGATACGTCTCCATCGTATCTACTTTTCCAAACTTTTTTGCCCTTGTTTTGGACTCTAATTTGCATGATTTGAATGGAACTAACCCGGACTGACGTTGTTTTCAGCAGAATTGCCATGGTGTTGTTTTTGCGCAGAAATAAAAGCTCTCGGAATGACCTGGAAATTTACGAAGATTTTTTGTGGAATATATAAAAAATACTGGCGCAAGAATCACCTGGAGACGCGGAGCCAGGAGCCCACAAGCCTAGGAGGCGCGGCCCCCTGGCTGCGCCTGGCAGGCTTGTGAGGCCCTCGTGGCTCCGCAGCCTCCAACTCTAGCTCTATGTATTCTCTTTAGCCTAGAAAAAATTAGGACAGAAGAGTTCATCGCGTTTTACGATACGGAGCCGCCGCCGCCACTTGTTCTTCCTTTGGAGGGCAGATCTGGAGTCCGTTCTGGGCTCCGGAGAGGGGAAATCGACGCCGTTGTCATCACCAACCATCCTTCATCGCTAATTCCATGATGCTCTTCATCATTCGTGAGTAATCTCATCGTAGGCTTGCTGTATGGTGATGGTTTGAATGAGATCTATCATGTAATCAAGTTAGTTTTGATAGGGTTTGATCCCTAGTATCCACTATGTTCTGAGATTGATGTTGCTACTACTTTGCTATGCTTAATGCTTGTCACTAGGGCCCGAGTGCCATGATTTCAGATCTGAACCTATTATGTTTTCATCAATATATGTGTGTTCTTGATCCTATCTTGCAAGTTGTAGTCACCTACTATGTGTTATGACCCGGCAACCCCGGAGTGACAATAGCTGGAACCACTCCCGGAGATGACCATAGTATGAGGAGTTCATGTATTCACTATGTGCTAATGCTTTGTTCCGATTCTCTATTAAAAGGAGACCTTAATATCCTTAAGTATCCATTAGGACCCCGCTGCCACGGGAGGAATGGACAATAGATGCCATGCAAGTTCTTTTCCATAAGCACGTATGACTAAATACGGAATACATGCCTACATTACACAGACGAACTGGAGCTTGTTACATATAACCCTATGTTATGACTGTTACATGATGAATGTCACCCGGCATAATTATCCATCACCGATCCAATGCCTGCAAGTCTTTTCCTACTGGTCCTTGCTAAGTTACTTTACCGCTACTTCTGTCACTACTACTGCTGTCACTGCTCCTGCTGTCACTACTGCTACCATTACTATCACACTACTTTGCTACTGAAACTTTGTTGCAGATACTAAGTCTTTCGGGTGTGGTTGAATTGACAACTCAACTGCTAATACTCGAGAATATTCTTTGGCTTCCCCTTGTGTTGAATCAACAAATTTGGGTTGAATACTCTACCCTCGAAAACTGTTGTGATCCCCTATACTTGTGGGTTATCAGCCGGGAAGAGGTCTTCTGGCGCTCCCGATCTCGGAAGCGCTGCGGCGGCGGAACGGTGGAGAAATTCGTGATTTTGGATCTGTCCCGAGGGTTTTCCGTCCGAGGGGTAAATATAGGCCAAAGGAGGGCGCTAGGGGGTGGACCCTCCACCCAGGCGGCCTCGTGGCGCGGCCAGGAGGGGGGTCGCACAGGGAGGCCGCCTCGGCAGGGCCTGGCTCCCCTCTGGCCCATTGTGGTGCTTCGTGAAGCTTCCGTCATGCTGATTTTTATATATTTTTCTGGGGATTTTTGGGGCTCTGAAAATTAGGGTGAAGTCCGTGCAACTAAAAGACATCAGCAGACAGAAACTAGCACTGGGTGCACTGAGTTAGTAGGTTAGTCCTATATCTGGCCATCTCCGGCCCGGCCCGGCCGACCCGGCCCGACCCGAGAAAACGGGGCCTGGGAGGGCCTGGGCTGATCATTGGGCCGGGCCTGGGCCTGAAAATTAGGCCCTAGCAGTTATTGGGGCCGGGCCTGGGCTTCAAGAATAGAGCAAAAATCGGCCTGGCCGGCCCTCTCGCAGCAAACAATCAACAGCCCAAGTGCTACATGGCCCGAAGAAAACCCTAGACTCCACGAGACCACGACTCCACCAGGCTCCAGCGGTCCACAGACTCCAGCCCTTCTATCCTTTCTTCTCTGCCCGTGCTACATGGCGGCGGCGGCCGATCCATCTCCAAGCTAGCCTGCATCGCCGGCCGTCCAACTACAGCGCCGGCGGCCGTCTGCCTCTCTAGCGGTCCAGCCCCTCGCCTCTTTGTCGCCGGTCGCCGGTCGCCACATCTCGAGGCTCCATCCACCGCACCCGTCACCGGTGTGCTCGGCGGTCGCCACAACTACCGCTGCACGGAGCAGGACGAAGCCCCGCCGGTTGCCACATCTTCTTCAGCAAGCCACACGAAGCCTCGCCGGTCGCCACATCTCCTCCACCAAGCCGGTCTCCTCCACCAAGCCGGTCTCCTCCACCAAGGTGATATAGATGATTTTGCTGCTGTACATAGAACAATGGTAGATGATTTTGCTGCTGTACTAGTTTCTTGCTGGTATAGATGAATATAAGTGTCATATAGATGATTTAGCTTCTGTACATAGAACAATAGTAGGTGATTTTACTGTTGTACATGAAGGTAGTTTCTTGCTAGTGTACATGAATAGTTATAATTACTGTTGTTGATATAGATTTCTTGATGTTGATATAGATTTTTATTGCTGTTGATATAGATTTGACATGGATCCGCATGAACTAGAAGGCATAGAGGGTGATGAACCAGATTATCATCCTAAAGAATTAGAACGTCATGAGGGTGAGATGGAGATTTTTATTGTACCTCCAAATCCTCCTCGCGTACGGCAGAAAACTGCAAGTTCAAAGGGGAAGAAGCCAGCATCTAGTGGACGTTCAAAAAATGGACAATCTGCAGGACAACAACAACCTACAGCCGAAGCACGGCAGCAGCCTACAACCAAAGCACAGCCGCAGCACACTGCCTCCTCTAGCAATTGCAGACGGAAGTCAAAAGTATGGTTGGACTTCACCAAGATATCCAAAGACGGTGATGCCATTACTATAGCTAAGTGCAACCATTACACCGCTGAGTTGTCAGCTAAGTCTGGACATGGTACGTCTCATCTCCTTAGGCACACTGAAGCGCAACATAAGACTGATCAATCAACAATGAATATATTTTTCTTGAAATCTGAAACAAATGATGATGGAACAAATGCATTGTAAAATGTTAGATATGATGCTCAAGTAGCTAGACATGCAATCTCTATATATCTTGTGTCCGGTTCTCATCCATTTACAACAGTTGAAGAAGATGGTTTTATTCCACCATATGATGGAGCATCTATTGCCGATGAGGTCCATCTAGCTTTTCGTGAATGGAGGATTTAAAAGAAAGTGATGTGCATCACTCTTGATAATGCAGCCTATAATGATAGAATGATTGTTTGCTTGCGAACCCACTTGTCTCAAGGTGCTTTACCTTTGTGTGGCAAATTCTTTCAAATCCGTTGTTGTGCACACATACTGAATTTGGTAGTTCAATCTGGTTTGACATTGATTGATCATGCTGTGGCCAAACTTAGAGATGGTATAATGTACCTAAAGGCTTCAGGTAATAGGCTGCACAAGTTTTATAATACTGCTACAACTATTTTCAACCTAGAAGAATCAAGGAAGTTGAAACCTGACATGCCCATTCGTTGGAATTCAACGTATACTATGCTTGGCTGTTGTTTGTACTTTAAAGAAGCTTTGCAGTGGTATTCTGAGAGGGATAGCATCTTCAAGGTGAATTTTTGGCCATCTGAGGAAGAATGGGCCAAGGTATCTCATATGTATCAGTTCTCGGAGGTTTTCTTCAAGTAACTACTGTTTTCTCAGGAACAAAATATCCAACAGCCAACTTGTACTTCATGAATGTTTATCTGGTTCATACTGCTATTATTGAGGCAACTGATGGTATAAATAGCTACATGGGTCCAATGTTGCTCGTTATGAGAGAAAAGTTCATGAAATATTGGTCTGACTATAGCGTATTTCTATCTTGTGCTGCTGTTCTTGATCCCCGTATTAAGTTCAAGTTCTTAGCTTATTCCTACTCCAAGTTGTATGAAGAGGATGATGCCAACCGTCGCATTGCTGATGTTAGAAGTACCTTGACTTCTTTATTTAATGAGTATGGAAGTGTTGTACCCGTTCATGACAACTTAGCCAAAACTAGTATGTCAAGCACTTGTGGACTTGGTGCCTTTTCTGACTATGATCAGTATGTGGAAAACACGAGCTCACATGAAGAGAAATCTGAATTGGAATTGTACTTGGCTAAACCTGTGAAGAGGTTGAAAGAGAACATTGATATCTTGGATTACTGGAGCAAGTCTGCAGCTAGGTATCCGCAGCTAGCAAGATTGGCACGTGATATCCTTGTTGTTCCCGTGTCAAGTGTTGCATTAGAATCTGCTTTCAGCTTGAGTAAGAAGGTTATAACCCCGAGTCGCGCCTCACTTAAACCAAAGACGGTTGAGGCCTTGATGTGTTTGCAAGATTGGTATCGCTGCAAATTGAATAAAAAACATGGTATATAGTTTAACTTACTTTGTTTTCTTTCTTCATTCTATGTTTACTTGCAAAAGATTATTAACTCAATCTGTTGTTGTCATTGTATATAATAAGAGAAAGATGGAAATGGTTGAGCTAGATGATGATGAAAATTCTTCTTCCAATGAAGAAGAATGTAACATCCCTATTCTTTATTCATGTCAACTTCTCAAGTTCAACACGTACTTTAGAGCTTATAGCTAACCTGCTGTTTATTGCATTTTGTAGAGTTCTTGCTAGGGCAATGAGATGAGTTGAAGAAGCGGAGAAGGCATGTCGAGATGTAACCATCCAGGATCCAACATTTTTTAGAGTTCTATGAATTGCCCATCTGGCCTGTAATAATACATTTATGCACTTATGTTTCTACAAACTCAAAACTAGAATGTTTTGATACTATTTGATGCGAAGATAATGCACTTTACTGCTGTTTTGGTGCTGTTGTGCTGCTATCTTATTCTGTTTATTTTTCTGGACATGTACTTTCATTACAATGTCAAGGGCCTTTGGGAGGGCTTAGGGATTTCGGGCTTTCTGCGTTGGGAGGGCCTCGGCCTGAGAAACGTAGAATTTTCGTGGACCTGGGAGGGCCTGGGCCTTATCTCCATGCCTTGGGCTTGTTGGGGCCTGGGCTGAGGCCCGGCCCATGGCCAGATATGGTTTTAGTCCAAATATGTGTAGAAAGGTATAAAAGTTTAGCAAAACATATAACAATGTCACCCAAAAGAGCATGGAACAAACATAAATTATAGATACATTTGGGACGTATCGACATCCCCAAGCTTAATTCCTGCTCGTCCTTGAGTAGGTAAATGATAACACAAATAATTTCTGTGGTGACATGCTAACACACATATAACAGATTCAAAGTAAAGGAAGTAAGATATGCAATTCAAGTCAAGACAATAACAAGCAAGAGTCTATATTTAGTATTTAAAATAGCAAAGTAAGAACATAAAGGTGCAAGAGCTCTCGCTGTTCGTGACTCGAATATCTCAAAATTGTGTTTGCGTGCAAGAAGTGGGAGATGGGTTTAGAGCATAAAAAATATTCTAAATTTTGATTGAGGACACAATCTACTAAAACTTCACACTTGGTCTCCTTCGGAATCTTATTTTGACTCATCCCCAGACCACTAGTCAGGCACAAGTCAAAATGATCCTCTCCCTTTCGACTTTGAGCACTCATGCAATGGATGAGCGCAAGCAAGATATGTTGGCACTTTGTATGGCAAAGAGAATAATGATGGGGAAGGAAGACAAAAGAGGTGTGAAAGGCTCACATCAATGAGGACAACCATAGGCGAGATAAATCCAAATGATAGATATGATGTGAGGAGTAGGGATTGCCATGCAACGGATGCACATATGAGCTAAGGTAAGCTCTCCAATGGAACTAGTGGGGGTGCATCCAACTTGCTTGCTCATAAAGACCTAGAGCTCATTTGAGGAGGCTCATCATTGGAATATACAAGCCAAGTTCTATAGTGTAAGGGTCCCCACATAGTATGCATGAATGATAATCTCTATGGAGTACAAATATAACAATGGAGTACGAGTGTGGATCTTTCAAAAGGAATAGTAGTGTTGCGCCCTTCTCTCTTTTTTTATTCTTTTTTTAATATTTTTGGTGGCCTCTTTGGCTCTTTCTATTTATCTCTCATTTGTCCTCCTTGGGATCTTTTCATGTGTCCTCTTTTGGGATCTTTTAATTTGTCCTCTTTGGGATCTTTTCCTCACTTAAGGGAAACACTCTATGCTTTACAAGAATAAAGAGAAGATCTTCACACTTTATAAGAAGTACTCAACATAAAGACAAATGAAAACTATCATGATGTATGCAAATGTATGCCTATGACAGTGTAGCAGGATATGCAATGATACTAGCGCGTCATGTAGCAATAATAAGGGCAAAGCCCAACTAGCATGCGGCTCCTCGATCAAGCAAAAGCATGTATGACATGAAGATCAAGTCATGAGATGGTGGATGTTGCATGGCAACGTATCTCGGAAAGGCTATGTAAATTCCTTAATAGGTAGGTATGGTGGCTGTTTTGAGGAAGGATATAATGAGGCTTATGATGACACAGCGTATCATGCCAAGGGTTTGGATGCACCGGCGAAGTTCGCACCAACTCTCAAGATGAGAAAGGGAAATTCATGGTACCGAAGAGGCTAGCAAAATATGGATGGTGGAAGTGCCAACAATCGAATACTCGCATTAGTCCGAAGAACTCATGCACTTATTATCGATAACTCTCTATCTAGTCAGGAGATTCACAAAGATACAAGTACCCCGAGGAGGAGTGTTTGGGGGTTTGGTTATCCTTGCGCATCCTCGACCCATGATAACATGAGGGTACTCTATATATTCCAACCCCTCTAGAGGTTAGCGATCGATCTAGTAGCTAGAGTGCTCAACTATTTTTTTGTTTTTGAAAATACACACGGATTTCCCAAAATACGACACCTATCACTAATAGGCTCAAGCACTTGACACCAAAATTCCAAACATTACTCAAATCAATACCTCAAAACTATTGCAAGTTACTACTATACTTAAATAGCAACCTCAGTTACCTACTCATGCAAGACACACAACTCAGTGCAACAAGCCAATTCTCTAAACAAGATAAGCATTATAACTCAAGGGATTTCCAAAAGCAACCTAAATAAAAGCTCTTAAAAAGATAAAAGCATGGAAACTAAGAGCTAAGCATGACAGTAGCTATGAAAAGATAAAGAACACACAAAAAGATAAGCATGAAAACCTATGTTGTGTTCTAGGGTGGAGTGGAGCGTTTTTCTCTCCCAAACAAAGAAGGCTAGGTTCCAACTTGTTATGAACAGCAAGCAAAACTAAAACAAACTAAAAAGTAAAGAGCGGGACGCTCTAAGCATAGCACATAACATATGAATTGATAAAAATATAGCATGGAGAAGGGCGAACTCATGATTGTTGATGGAGAAGGGGATGCACGGGGGCATCCCCAAGCTTAGACGCTTGAGTCTCCTTGAATATTTCTTTTGGGTGCATGGGGGAATCCCCAAGCTTGAGCGCTTGACACTCCTGGATCTTCTTTCATCATCTTCCATCGCATACTTGAAAACTCCCTTCATAGGAAACTCATCATAAGCTGATTAGAGTGGTTAGTGCCCATAATAAAATAATTTATTCTCTACGGGAAATAAAGATTTTCAGGAAGAGCTACTGTTTCTCAAGATTGCCAAAAGTTTTTGGCAAAGAAAAAGCAAGCTTAAGATTTGCAAAACAATGAAAACGCAAAATAGGACAGAATCTGGAAAATAGAACAGCACGTAGTAAATAATTTTTTCGGGGCACTTCTGCAACTCAAATAAAAAAACTCAGAACAGACGCCAGAAATAAAATTATATAGAGGATACTTTCAAAACATTCAGATCAAAAAGATGATCTGCTGATTTTTGGCAAATTTTTCCGTCAAGCAGACATAATCTGTTTCTTGACAGCATGTCACAACTTCTTACAATCGAAGGCTAAAACTTGGTGCAAAGCTTGAAAATAAAGATACAATAATCTTGATACAGTAGTAACAAGCATCAAGACCACTAAAACTGAAAGTAAAAACAAATTGGGTTGCCTCCCAACAAGCGCTTTCTTTTATGCCTTTGAGCTAGGCATGCTGCAAAAAGATCAGGTATTATCAACTCCAAACGAATAACTTGCCCGAGTAACGGACTCATAAGGTAACTTAATCTTCTTTCGAGGGAAGTGTTCCACAACCTTTTTAAGGGGAAATTGGAATCTAATGGTCCCTTCTTTCATGTCAATGATAGCACCAACAGTGCGTAGGAAAGGACATCCCAAAATAATTGGACACGAGGGATCACACTCAATGTCCATAATAAGAAAATCAACGGGAACATAATTATCATTAACAACAATAAGAACATCATCAATTCTCCCTAAAGGTTTCTTTATGGAAGAATCAACAAGAGGAACACCAAAAGAACATTGATCAAAAGGTTTCAAATCAAGCATATCATACATTCTTTTGGGCATAACGGAGGCACTAGCTCCAACATAACATAAAGCAAAGCAAGAGAAATTATTCAATTTAATCTTGACCATAGGATCCCAACCATCTTCTAGTTTTCTAGGAATAAAAGACTCTAGCTTGAGCTTTTCCTCCCTAGCTTTGATAAGAGCATTGGTAATATGCTCGGTGAAGGCAATATTGAGTGTACTAGTGTGGGGGTCTTTAGTCATTCTTTGCAAAAAAAAGTGATAACTTCGAAAAGACTACAATTATCAAAATCAAGATTACTACCATTAATTAAAGTGGTGGTGATGTCATCTAAGCTCATTCTTTTGGTAGTCTATAAGTTCAAAGTACCTTCTTGTCCTAAAGTTGAGGTATTAGCATCACCATTAATAGGTCCATTGGGACTAGGGATGTGATGGGTGCTAATAGTTTTGAGATCCTCAACAACTCGTATAGTAGCAAGGGTAGTGTGTGTAGGAAGGCTCTTAATCCTATCTTCCTATTCTTTTTCTCTAGCCCATCTATCCTTAAGTTTGGCTAGCATTCTTAGATTCTCATTAATTTGGACTTGGATAGCATTCATGGGTGTGGTTTTCCTTTCCTCAAGGGAGGAAGTTCTAATTTTAAGCATCTCTACATCATGAGATATGTTGTCTACCTTCAAAGAGAGACTATCTAATTTTTCTAATTTCTCTTCTACACTCTTGTTGAAGGCTTTTTGAGAAGTAATAAAGTCCTTAAGCATGCTCTCTAATTCAGAAGTGGAGTTTTTGGTGCTAGGATAAGTGTTGTTGTTCCCATAGTTGTTGGATGGAAAAGGTCTAGGATCGCTACCAAAATTACTCCTATAAGCATTATTATTAAAGTTGTTCCTAGAGATAAAATTAACATCAACTTACTCTCTTTCTTGAGCAACCAAAGAATTTAAAGGAACATCATGAGGATCAATAGGAGCTTGCTTAGTAAGTAAAGACATGATCATGTCAACCTTATCATTAAGGGAGGAGATTTCCTCAACATAGTTTATCTTCCTACCTGTTGGAACTCTCTCGGTGTGCCATTGAGAATAATTTGTCATCATCTCATCTAATAGCTTCGTGGCAGCACCAAGTGTAGTTGACATAAAGGTTCCTCCCTCGGCCGAGTCCAACAGATTCCGCGAGGTAAAGTTCAATCTTGCATAGAAAGTTTGGATAACCATCCAAGTAGTCAATCCATGTGTAGGGAAATTCTTAACAAGAGATTTCATACGTTCCCAAGCTTGGGCAACGTGTTCATTATACAGTTGCCTAAAATTCATAATGTTACTTCTTAACTGGATAATCTTAGCAGGCAGGTAATACTTCCTAATAAAAGCATCTTTGCACTTATCCCAAGAATCTATGCTATTCCTAAGCAAAGATTAAAGCTCCTCCTCTCAAGGACAAAGGAAAAAAGCTTAAGTTTAACAATGTCACCATCTACTTCTTTGTATTTTTGCATATCACAAAGCTCAACAAAATTATTCAAGTGCAAAGCAGCATCATCTCCAGCACCGGAGAATTGATCTTTCATAACAAGGTTCAGTAAAGCAGGTTTAATCTCATAGGAGGCCGCCTCAGTGGCGGGAGCAGCAATAGGAGTGCAGATAAAGTCATTGTTATTGTGACTAGTGAAGTCACACAACTTTGTGTTCTCAGTGGAACCCATAGCAGCAGCAACAAGCAAGAACAAAGCAACTAATTTTTTTGTGGTTTTTGGTATGAGACTCTAAAGCAAAAACTAGAAAGCAAAATAACAAGACTAAAAAAGCAAAGGTAAAAGATAGTGTGCAACACCCCTATCTTGAAGACTGCAGTCCCCAGCAATGGCACCAGAAATTTTGTTGATGATGAGTTGATGGATATACTTCTCGCCCCTCGTTGGTTACCCCAAGTGGAAGGTGGAGATGTAGTCAGCAGTAGATTTCCCTTACACGGGGACTCTAAGGTTTATCGAACTAGGAGGACTCCGAGGATCAACAAGTAGGTGTCCGCTGCTCTGGCGCTAGAAGAAAATGTGGACCTGCACACACGACAAATAATTTTGATCCCAACGTGTTGAGAGAGGTTGTCAATCTCTCCGACCTTGTAGTTTGCAAAGGATCAAAACACAAGCGGGAATAGCAATAGTGATTGCAATGGAAAAGTAAATAGAAGCAGTAAATGGTGGAGGTGTAAACAATGGTGGAAATATGGACCAGAGTCACATGATGTTCACTAGTGATGTCTCTCTCCCAAAAGACGATAAACAACTATGCTAGGTAAACAAATTACAGCTGGGCAATTGACAGAATTATAAACGCACTACAATGCTAATCATGCTACAAGAAAGTTAGAGGCTCAAAAGTAATGGGCGGTACGCCAAGACAAGTAGACCGTTTATTCATCAACATCTACTCTTTAATCATCCACCTTGAGATATCTATCCAGAACATCTCGCTGGTATTAAATTGCGAGCCCCACCCAAAGTGTAAACTCAAAGCAACGGACAACTGCATTAACGAACTTTGAGTAAGGTAAACAGTCCTTGAAACCGTGGTCACAAGCACCGTTGTTTTCTCCCTGGTGGCAACAGCACATCCCCTAGTCTCATGTTTCTGTCACTCAAGCTAGACATCAGGGGGCATGACCCCACAATCATGTGTAACGCTCCCTCTTGGAGTTACAATCTACTACTCGGCCAAAGCAATAAAAAGCAACGGGGAACATGCATGAATTACTTAAGAACATAATATAAAAGGAGTACCAAATATATAACTCATCACAATCTGAACATAATCTCATAATCCATCGGATCCCAGCAAACTCAGCATAGCAACAGCAGGTAAATTACATAGATGCCTTGATCATGTAGGGAAGCTCACAAGGGCTAAGAATTGAAGCACAAGATTGGAGAGAAGACATCACATAGCTACTGGTCATGGACTCATGGTCCAAGGAGGACTACTTACAACACGTCCGGGAAGCGTCCATGGTGGTGGAGAAGCTCCCGGAAGTCAATCCTCCCTCCGGCAGGGTGCCGGGAAGAGGTCTTCTGGCGCTTCCGATCTCGGAAGTGCTGCGGTGGCGGAATGGTAGAGAAATTCGCGATTTTGGATCTGTCCCAAGGGTTTTCCGTCCGAGGGGTAAATATAGGCCAAAGGAGGGCGCCAGGGGGTGGACCCTCCACCCAAACGTCCTGGTGGCGCGTCTAGGAGGGGGGCGTGCAGGGAGGCCGCCTTGGCAGGGCCTGGCTCCCCTCTGGCCCATCATGGTGCTTCGTGAAGCTTCCGTCATGCTAATTTTTAAATATTTTTCTCAGCATTTTTGGGGCTCTGAAAATTGGGGTAAAGTCCCTGCAATTAAAAGACATCAGCAGACAGAAATTGGCAATGGGTGCACTGGGTAAGTCCAAACTTGTGTAAAAAGGTGTAAAAGTGTAGCAAAACATATAACAATTGCACCCAAAAGAGCATGGAACAAACAAAAATTATAGATTCGTTTGGGACGTATCAGCCACCTAGACAATGGAAAGATGAAATGCTTGATATATTTGATGAATTCAATTTAAGCAAGTATGTTGAATATCCCTATGTGCCTCCCATTGATCCGTTACATCCTTCTTATGATGAAGAATTTGATATGCTTGACAATCTTAAAACTGTTAATCTCATCATTAGAGGACTGCCAAGAAATGTGCTTAATCAAATGCAGAAATGTGCTTAATCAAATGCTTAACCTTGTGGAAAAACTTAGTGAAAAGATGTCCAAACTATTCCTTGAAAAATCTTGATATCATTTTCCATAAATGCATTGCCTTTCACAAAATGAAGCCCAATGATCCTAATTTTGGTAAATGTCTATTTGAGCTTCGTGACCTCATGCGTGCTAAAGGAGATGTCATTACCATTAATAACATCACTGTAGAAGACATTCAAGTGCATAAACTTGAACATTGTGATGGTCAAATCCTAACGAATCTGTTGATTCTTATGAGGAGGAAAATTCATCTAACGATGAAAATCTGGATCGTGGCTACTATGATGAATACGAAGAGTTTGACATCGAGTATGAGAATACAATGAGGAACCTTAGTCTTATGGCGAACCTTAGACACTACATTGCCGGAGGAAAGGAGTGGATACTTGACAGTGGATGCACCAATCACATGGTCGGAGGAAAGGAGTGGATACTTGATAGTGGATGCACCGATCACATGACTAGAGATAAAGATGTACATGTTTCAGCGATCACACCAAACCATCGACCACGAAGGTATGTGACCTTTGGTGACAACTCCAAGGGTAAGGTACTTGGTATCGATAAGGTGTCCATGTCTCATGATAGTTCCATTCAAAATTTCATGCCTGTTGAATCTCTTGGATACAATCTTCTTTCGTATCTAGACTAGCAGACTTTGGTTTCAATGTGTTATTTATGAAAGTTTACTGCCAAGTGCTTCACTGTGATAATCATAACATGGTCTTCGCTGGTTTCTTAGAGGTGATCTATACAATGTCCATTACATTAAAAAAATCCAAACCTTGTGCATGTCTTATTGCAAAATCTTCTAAAGGTTGGCTATGGCATATAAGGCTAGGACATGTTGGTATGTGTAACCTTGACAAGCTTATCAAAGGTGATCACATTCTTGGTGTTAAAGATGTTATCTTTGATGAAGACAGACTTTGTAGTGCTTGTCAAGCAGGAAAAAAGTTGGTTGAAGCCACACCGTGAAGAACATCATGACTACAAGAAGGCCACTCGATCTGCTACACATGGATCTCTTTGGTCCCAACACCTACAAGAGCCTCGGGGAAATTCTTATGGTTTTGTCATTGTCGATGATTTTTCCAGATTTACGTGGGTGTTCTTTCTTCATGATAAGTTGCATGTATAAAATATATTCAAGAACTTCACTCACAATGCCCAAAAGCAATTTGAAGTGAAGATCAAGAAAATTCAGAGCGACAACAGATCGGAGTTCAAGAACACAAATGTGGATACTATTCTTGACAAAGAAGGTATTTCATATGAGTTCTCGGTGATGTACACACATCAACAAAATGGAGTTGTTGAGAGGAAGAATCGAACTCTCATATAGATGCCTAGAACGATGCATGATGAATACAGGACGCCAAGATACTTTTGGGTAGAAGCCGTGGAAACAGCTTGCCATGCCACGAACCGATTCTACTTACACAAGCTTCTCGGAAAAACGGCATAGGATCTACTCATCGGTAACAAACCCCAAGTTGGATACTTTCGAGTATTTGGCTCTAAGTGCTACATTCTTGATAAGCATCATCCTTCTAAATTTTCTCATAAATCCTATGAAGGTGTCCTACTTGGTTACGGATCAAACTCTCACCCTAACCGTGTTTACAACAACTTCACTTGAAAAGTTGAAGAGACAGTAGATGTGAAGTTTGATGAATCTAATGGTTCACAAGTCAAACAATTGCCAAATGATGTAGGAGATAAGGAGCCTTCGGAAGCCATCCAAGATCTACCTATCGGCAAGATTTGTCCCATGGAGGTGAAAGAGAGCACTTAATCTACTCAAGTGAAAGCCCCTACCTCGTGTCAAGGCGAACCACGAAACGACATGGAGGCATCCACGAGTGGTGCACGACATGAAGAAGAATAGGAAGAAGTACATCGTGAAGATCCACCTCAACCTTCCTCACCACCACCTCAAGGAGATGACACAGTGAACAACAACGAAGAACAAGATGATGAGTAAGCTCTACCATCCAACAAGAAAAAGCTATCACGATTTCGAGCAAAAGTGGACAAGGATCATTTGCTGAATCAAGTCTTCGGTGACATACAAACCGGGAGAATCACTCGCTCTAAATCTTTTTTAGCTAACTTTTGTGAGAATTTTTTTTTACCGGCTACTGTAGGGAAAAACCCCCACAGCCATTTTTCCTTTATTCCCATATATGAGAGCAATATGTCCGAGAGGAGATTAGAATGTACAAAGGGGAAGAGGAGCAAGAATTACAAACCTCAAGGAGGCAAAAAGGAAACCCATTTAAGGAGATCATCCCTGAAACTAGCCTTAATTCTATAAGCTAACACAGAAATGTCATGAATGAATCCAGATCTCCATTTTCTGAACTTTGGCTGCTCCTGGTTGAAGACCTTTGCATTTCTGATAGTCCAGATGTTCCAACATGCAGTGAAGACCACCTCAGCAAAGAAAGGGTTATGAAAGTCCCTTTTAGCAGCAACAGCAGCACTCCACATGGATGGACCCTGCCATGTGATCTGCAGATAATTCCAGACCCTGGTACTGAAAAGACAGTTGAAGAATAAGTGATCTCTGTCCTCCTTGACTCGAGCGTGACATAGAACACAAAGGTTGGAGTCAAAAACATTCCAGTGACGCCGTTCAAGCATATCTTGAGTGTTTAGCCTGTCCATGATGAGCATTCAGGCAAACATCTTAATCTTCATGGTACAGCAGCTTCTCCAGATCCAGTTGAGTAAGGGGTTTGGTACAATACTGCTATGAATATGAGTGTAGTAGCTCTTGGCTGTGTAGACCTTAGCATCTTTTCCCCATACCCATCTGTCAAAAGCCTGATGATCAAGATCCATGTCCTGAAGCAAAATTGGACCGAAAGCAGTTCCTGATAAGCTTGAGCAGACAGTGGTAAGTGAAACATGGAGAGCATGCTGTCATCATAAAAGGCAGTAAAGACTCCTTAAGCTGTGCAGAAAGGATCAACCACAAAGGAAAACAGTCTTTGGAATCTGGCAGCCAGTGGCATAATGGAGTTTCCAATCAACCAGGAGTCAGACCAAAACAGGAAGGAGTCACCCTTGTTTGGCAAAACATATGTAACTGATCTGAATTTGTCAAGCCATTTACAGATATCCTTCCACCAAAAAGAACCACACAGTGCAGTTCCCTGAGGAACTGTGTCATGATAGTAAGTGTTCCAAATCAGATGAACCCAAGGGATATCAGCATGATTGAGGAATTTATCAACATGTTTGAGGAGGATTGCTTCATTCTGGACTGCTAGATTCATAATTCCTAGCCCCCCTTTATTTTTAGGCCTGCACACGAGAGGCCAAGCAGCAAGAGAGGGTTCATGATCATTCCCATTTCTTCTCCATAGACATTGCCTTTGAATCCTCTCCAACTGCTTCAGTATGCCTGGTGGAATATCCAGACTGCATAGAAAGAAGATAGGCACAGAAGACAGGGCTGAGTTTAAATACTGCAGCCTTCCCCCCTCAGCAAGAAAAGAGGAGCTAGCACTAAGTCTTCTTTCCATGTTATCAACCAGAGGCATGAGATCAATGATTCTTGGTTTAGTTGTCCCAATAGGAAGGCCAAGATATGTGAAGGGCAAAGATCCCACTTTACAACCAATGGAGTCTGCCAGATCCTGTAGATGCTGAGGAGAAGTGTTAACAGGTAGAAGTGCAGATTTGTGGTAATTCACCTGTAAGCCACTGGACTGGGAGAAAAGTAAGAGCATTTTCTTGAACTGCAATAACTGGGATTTATCAGCAGGTAGGATGATAAGGGTATCATCAGCATATTGCACTATAGGGAAATCCTTATCATGACAAGGTATAGGCAGCTGTATCAGCCCCTCCACCAGCAGTTGATTAACCAGAGTTTGTAAAAAATCAGCAGCAATAGCAAAAAGCAGTGGAGACATAGGATCTCCCTGCCTGACACCTTTCTTGCACATGAACTTTTTTCCAGGCACACCATTGATCAGAACTGAAGATGATCCAGAAGTTAGGAGCTGCCTAACCCAAAGGATCCATCTGTCATTGAAACCTTTGTGCTTAAGACTCTGGAAGATGAACTCATGTTCCACAGAATCAAATGCCTTTTCAAAATCCAGCTTAAGAATAACTATAGGTTTCTTGGATTGATGACATTGGTGCAGGTACTCCAGAGTCCATCCCACACAATCTTGAATGGTCCTAGATTTGATAAAACCATACTGATTCTTGTGAAGGCACTTCACAATCTGCAACTGTAGCCTGTTAGCAATCATTTTGGACAGAAATTTGAGACCCATTCCAGTAAGTGATATTGGTCTGTAATCTCCCACATGTTCAGGTGATCTCTTCTTTGGAATCAGAGTAATATAAGATGAGTTCATGTTCACCAGCTGAGCATGTCCAGCATGGAAAGCAGCGGCAAGTTGGTAAAACTCAGGGGAGATAATGTGCCAGCATTTCTTGAAGAAAAGACCATTGAAACCATCAGGACCTGGAGCTTTATCAATGGGCATATCTTGAACCGTCCTGTCCATTTCAAACTTAGAAAAAGGTTCTGTGAGAATGTCTAGACCCTCCACCTCATGCAGCAAGGATTGTAAATCAAATGCCATGTTAATGCCAAGAGAAGTTCCCATTCTATCCTTAAAAGATGCCCAAAAGCATGCAGCAATTTGATCATGGTCAGAAATGGTAGAACCATCATTTAACTTGAGAGGTGCAATGGAATTCCTCCTATATCTCTCAGTGGCCATAGCATGGAAGAATTTAGTGTTTTCCTCACCAACCTTAACAAATCTTATAGTGGCTCTCTTCTTCCAGTACAAGCACTGAAGATGCAGAAGATGTTCCAAATGTAATTTGACAATTTTCCTGAAATTAGCTTATGGTCTGAAAAGTGACCTCAACTCCTCAAGCTCATCCAAGCACAGCACTACTTGATTACATCTGGAAATAAAAGTTTTTAACTGTGATAGATTTGTCTGCCATTTCTTCAAAGCCTGCCTAAGATGCTTCATCTTATCCATAATAACAGCAGTAATGTGGGTCTTCCTTGAAGGAATGAGCCAGGATTGTTGTACACATTCCATGAAGCCCTCCATTTCAACCCAGTAGTTTTCAAAGCGAAATAGGTTGCATTTAGGGATGGAAGTATTGACAGTGACCACACAAGGAACATGATCAGAAGCAGTCTTTGCAAGGGGTAGCACTTGTGTAAGAGGATATGAGGAGATCCAGTTAGCCGATGTGAAAAAACAGTCAAGCTGCTCTAGAAGAGGGGAATCTTGCATATTGGACCAAGTGTAAGATCTGCCTTTAATGGGTAGTTCCATCAATCCCGGATGCCCAATAATTTCATTGAAGATGAACATGTCATTCACATCAGCCCCAGGAAGGTTTCTGTTGTCAGGAAATCTAATGAAATTAAAATCTCCAAGAAGCAACCAATTAGCCCCAGTGGGAATATTAAGATTGTAGAGCCAGCTAACAAAAAGATCTCTGGCCTCTCCTTGACATGGACCATAGACATTAACTAAAGTCCATGATTCACCCGTGTGATTTGAGGTAAAAGAGATGATCAATCCATAGGGTGTGCATTCCACTAATTGACCAGTAAGAATGGAAGAGTTCCAAAGGGTGATAAGCCCCCCTGATGCACCCCTGGAAGGAGAGTAAGCAAACTGATCAAAGCGTTTGGGACAGAAACCTTTAACTGCACGAAACTCTATTGACTGCATTTTTGTTTCCTGCAAGCAGACCACAGCAGCGAGGCTCTCATCAATCTTGTTACGGACCGCACGCTGCCTATGATCCGAATTTAGGCCATGCACATTCCAACACAGCACACGCCAACTTCTCGTAGAACGACTATCCATTGCAGAACATATATATATCAAAAGCAAGGCTATGTAATAGCCAGTGCGAACAAGGTTCCGAAAACCAAAAGACAGCGCAAGCAGAAGTTTGACAGTACATAGAGCCAGTACAGTAACAGATAAACATAGGTAGATTAAACATCAGAAGACGATGGCGCAGAATCAGCAAGATCTTCCATAAGTCGATCCACCGTAAGCTTCTCAGGGGAAATGCCGAGTGACTGTCCCACCTCCTGAATCACTGGGATAGGAGTGGCAGGAGGTACTTGACCATCCTCAGTCTCCTGCGATGTAGAGGGCATTGGCTTGGCCTTGGGCTTCCTCTTCTTGGGTACGTGCGCAGGCAGCTCCTGCAGAATTGGCTTGAAGCCATCGTGCTTAATGGAGCCGCGAGTACACCGACGGACAGAGGAGTCAACGACCGGAGTGGCCTTCTTGTGGGTCCCCTTCTTGGATGCAGCCGGAGAAACAAAAGATAAGTCCTCTGCAGACGAAGAAGGACTAAGAGGGATTACCTCCTGCATTGAGAGAGAGGTGCTAGCAGGCTCTAATGGTGGAGGTTCTGGAGCGTCACTGTCGAAAGCCACTGCCCAGGATCGCTTGGGGATCATAATGGGCTCCAGGATTGGCATCTGCAGTTGATGAGGTACGTGCATAGCAGTAGCAGCTCCCATGAAAGCATCAAAGGTGCGTGCCCAGGACATTACTGGCGGCACACGAGGCCCGTACACAACCCTTGCAGCCCCAACAAAGATGTTGTCAGTCTGAATGTGAGGGGGTTTGTAGAGGACAATTGCCAGAGGATTGTCATCGTGTGCCTCTTCCATCATAGGCCCATCTTCCTCTGGCTCAGCATCATTGTCCGGGGCAACCAGTGGCATGTCAGCATCAGGGGCATCAGGGTTAGCCAGCGGTGGTTCTTGAGCACCAGGTTCCACCTCCATGTCACCCTGCGGCTGAGGGTCAAGGTCCATCAGCTCATGAGTCGAATCCGAGGAAGAAGGACTCGGCTGATCAATCACCATAGACTCTTGATCCTGAACAGGATCAGCAGCAGGTGCTTCCAGGGCCGCTTCAGGTTCCCATCCTCCTTCATCAGCGGCAGCAGGTGGCTGTCCCCAACCTCCGGCATCAACAGCATCAGCAGCAGGAGAATTACTCATTTATCTCTAGCATTGAGCCTATGAAGGTTGAATAAGTACTTCAAGACACGGATTGGGTGGATGACATGCACGAAGAGCTACACAACTTTGAGAGGAACGAAGTTTGGACACTCGTGGAAAAGCCCAAGGACGAGCACAACATCATCGGTACAAAATGGGTGTTTCATAACAAGCAAGATGAACATGGTCAGTTTATACGCAACAAGGCGCGTCTCATAGCCCAAGGATACACGCAGATTGAAGGTATGGACTACGGTGAGACCTATGCCCCTATTGCTAGACTTAAAAGCGTTCGTATTCTTCTCGCTTATGTCAATCACCATGATATTACTCTTTATCAAATGGATATCAAAACTGATTTTCTAAATGGTGAAATTGGAGAAGAAGTTTATGTCAAATAACCTACCGGCTTTGTGAACCGTAAGAAACCTAATCATGTTTACAAACTTCGTAAAGCATTATATGGTCTTAAACAAGCCCCTCGTGCTTGGTACAAATACCTAACGAAGTCTTTCATTAAAAAGGGTTTTGAGATTGGTAAAATTGATGCAACCTTATTCACTAAAAGAGTTAATGGTGAACTATTTGTGTGCCAAATATACGTGAGAAATTTGAATTATCTTTGGTTCCACTAACCCACATTTTAGTGAGAAATTTGGAAGGTTCATGTGCGAGAAGTATGAGATGTTCATGATGTGTGAACTGAAATTCTTCCTTGGTTTGCAAATCAAACAATCGAGAGAAGGTACGTTTATCTCTCAAACCAAGTACACCAAGGACTTAATCAGTAAGTTCAAGATGCAAGAGTGCAAAGGTATGAGAACTTTCGTGCCTACTAGTGGACATGTTAACCTCACTAAGGAGGACAAATCGGTTGATCAAAAGGTTTATTGATCAATGATAAGTTCATTTCTATATACATGTGCCTCCCGTCCCGATATCATGTTGAGTGTTTGCATGTGTGACCGATATCAATCGACGCCCAAGGAGTGTCATCTAAAAGATGTGAAAACAATTGTGAGATACTTTATACATACACCAAACTTTGGCATATGGTATCCCAAGGGATCTAATTTTAATCTTGTTGGCTATTCCGACTCGGACTATGCTGGAGACAAGGTTGATAGCAAATCCACCTCGAGTACATGTTAATTTCTTGGGAGATATCTTGTGTCTTGGTCATCCAATAAGCAAAACTCGGTATCTCTATCCACCGCCGAAGCGGAATACATTGTCACCGAATCATGTTGTGCACAATTACTATGGATGACGCAAACTCTTAAGGATTATGGCATTCAAGTGGAACATGTTCCATTGTTGTGCGATAATGAAAGTGCTATTAAAATTGCCTATAATCCTGTGCAACATTATTGAACTAAACATAGTCAACTGCGACAACATTTCATTCATGATCATGTTGCTAAAGGAGATATTAATCTCAAGCATGTTCGTACCGACAAACAATTGGCAGATATCTTTACCAAATCACTTGATGAGAAAGTGTTTTGTCATTTGAGGAGTGAGTTGAATATCATTGATGCTTCAAACTTGAGCTAAACTCACTTGGATGCATGCAAGGGCATGAGCTTACTTGATTATTCCATGATGCTATTGATGTGACACTATCTTATACTCCCTCCATTCCTCTAAATAAGTTGTATTTGTTTTTAATAAAATTTCAGAATGTAAGGTGCATTTCTTCTAATTCCCTATAATTCCCTTGTTAGCCCTCCTACAAAAAGGAAAGTATCTCTTTTCTGATTGTCTGTATCTCTCCTTATAGCAATAGAAGGAAACTATCTCTTTACCGATTGCATGTATCACATACGTTTCTAGACTAATTGATTCACTTTCCACTAACCAACAAATTTTCTAAGGGTAATTTAGTCTTAACATGTCTATAATTATGTGTCTTGGTCACCGTGCCAAAAATAATACACCTTACATAAAGGAACGGAGGGATTATCTTGGAAAACTATGATCCCTTGTATTACGTCTAACCTTTTGTAAGTACTTGGAAGAACTACACTTCACAAGATTGCCATCAACTCACATCAAAAGCAATCTTGACATGGTCAAGTATCAACAACCCTTCTTTAGAGATGAAGGAAGAAGACACAAAATCATATCCTTGACAATTATTTGATGAATAAATTCACTCTTGTCATTTGGATATATTATGCTCTTCCTTGCATGACTAACCAATGTAGATGAAAAGTGGACCAAAACGACAAGGATTGCTCCCAATTCAAGATAATTTTCATCAACATTGAGCATCAACAACAAGTTCACCTACATGCCACTTCATCCACATCATTCGAAGGTATGTACTCATATACTTGCTAAAGCTTTGCACCAAGTCATAAGGTAAAGCAACTTGATACGTCTCCGACGAATCTATAATTTTTGTTGGTTCCATGCTATTATCTTGTCAAACTTTGGATGTTTTATATACCTTTTATATATTTTTTGGGACTAACTTATTAACTCAGTGCCAAGTGCCAGTTCCTGTTTTTTCCGTGTTTTTGACCCTTTTCAGAGACGAATATTAAACGGAGTCCAAAAAGAATAAAACTTCTGAAAAGATTTTTTCCGAAACAAAAGATACACGGGGAACTTGAGAACCAAGGCAAAGGACCCCGGGGGAGGTCACAAGCCCCCTAGGCGCGGCCTGGGGGGCGCGCCTAGCAGGCTTGTGGGCCCCCACTGGCTCCTCTGCCCTACTTCTTCCGCCTATAAATCTCCGAAAAATCCAAAACCACGAGAGAGAGAGCCACGAAAATACTTTTCTGCCGCCGCAAGCTTCTGTCTCCGCAAGATCCCATTTGGGGCACGTTTTGGTGCCCTGCCGGAGGGGGGACTCGGACACGGATGGCTTCTTCATGAACACCATTGCCTCTCCGATGATGCGTGAGTAGTTCACCATAGACCTTGGGGTCCATAGCTAGTAGCTAGATGGCTTCTTCTCTCTCTTGTATCTTCAATACAAAGTTCTCCATGATCTTCATGGAGATCTATCCAATGTAATCTTATTTTGCGGTGTGTTTGTCGAGATCCGACGAATTCTGGATTTATGATCAGATTATCTATGAATCTTATTTGAGTTTCTTCTCATCTCTTATATGCATGATTTCATATCCTTATAATTCTCTTCAAGTTGTGGGTTTTGTTTGGCCAACTTTATCTATGATTCTTGCAATGGGAGAAGTGCTTGGTTTTTGGTTCATACCGTGCGGTGACCTCACCCAGTGACAGAAGGGGTAGCGAGGCACGCATCCTGTTGTTGCCATCAAGGGTAAAAAGATGGGGTTTATATCTATTGCATGAATTTATCCCTCTACATCATGTCATCTTGCTTAAGGCGTTACTCTGTTTGTCATGAACTCAATACACTAGATGCATGCTGGATAGCGGTCGATATGTGGAGTAATAGTAGTAGATGCAGAAAGTATCGGTCTACTTATCTCGAACGTGATGCTTATATGTATGATCATTGCCTTAGATATCGTCAGGACTTTGCGCTGCTCTATCAATTGCTCGACAATAATTCGTTCACCCATCGTAATATTTGTTATCATGAGAGAAGCCTCTAGTGAACACTATGGCCCCCGGGTCTCCTTCACATTATATTTTCAGCTCCACACTTTTACTTTGTTGCACTTTCCGCCTTCAGATCTCACCTTGCAATCAATCGTGAAGGGATTGACAACCCCTTTGTAGCGTTGGGTGCAAGTTTGCTGTTTTTGCGCAGGTACTTTAGGAACTTGGCTTGATACTCCTACTGGATTGATACCTTGGTTCTCAAACTCAGGGAAATACTTACTGCTACTGTGCTGCATCACCCTTTCCTCTTCAAGGGAAAAACCAATGCAAGGTCAAGAGGTAGCAAGAATAATTTCTTGCATCGTTGCCGGGGAGCATGAAGTGAAGCTTATCCAAGTAACCGTCGCAAACTCATCGCTTGCATTTACTTTTTTTGCCTCTCGTTTTCCTCTCCCCCACTTCTGAAAAACAAAAATTTACAAAAATATTTGCCTTCTTTCGTTTGCCCTTTTCTTTTGCTTGCTCTCTGTTCGCTTGTGTGCTTGTCTGTTTGCTAAAGTCGCCATGACTGAAAACACCAAACTTTGTGACTTCTCGAATACTAATAATAATGATTTTATTAGTACTCCGATTTCTCCCGCCACTAGTGCGGAATCATATGAAATCAATGCTGCTTTGTTGAATCTTGTTATGAAAGAGCAATTCTCCGGCCTTCCTAGTGAAGATGCCGCATCCCATCTTAATACCTTCATTGAGTTATGCGTTATGCAAAATATGAAAGATGTGGATAATGATGTGATTAAATTGAAGCTATTTCCGTTCTCATTGCGAGATCGAGCAAAAACTTGGTTTTCATCTTTGCCCAAAAATAGTATTGGTTCTTGGAACAAGTGCAAAGATGCTTATACATCCAAGTATTTTCCACCGGCTAAGATTATCTCTCTCCGTAATGATATCATGAATTTTAAGCAACTAGATCATGAACATGTTGCACAATCTTGGGAGAGAATGAAATTGATGATTAGAAATTGTCCCGCTCATGGCTTGAGTCTTTGGATGATTATACAAATCTTCTATGCTGGTTTGAATTTTGCTTCTAGAAATATCTTGGACTCCGCCTCCGGTGGAACTTTCATGGAAATCACATTAGGAGAAGCCACAAAACTCCTAGACAATATCATGACAAACTATTCTCAGTGGCACACTGAAAAGGTCACCTACTAGTAAAAAAGTACATGCTATAGAAGAAATTAGCTCGTTGAGTGCTAAGATGGATGAGTTAATGAAATTGTTTGCTAGTAAAGGTGCTCCTTTAGATCCAAATGATATGCCCTTGTCTTCCTTGATTGAGAGTAGCAATGAAAGCTTGGATGTTAATTTTGTTGGTAGGAATAATTTTGGCAACAACAATGCTTTTAGAGGAAACTATATTCCTAGGCCTTTTCCTAGTAATCCCTCTAATAACTTTGGCAACTCCTACAACAATGCTCATGGAAATTACAACAAATTACCCTCTGATCTAGATAGTATTATTAAAGAGTTTATGAACTCGCAAAAGATTTTCAATGTGTCCATAGAAGAAAAACTACTCAAAATTGATGATTTGGCTAGGAGCGTTGATAGAATGTCTCTTGATATTGATGCTTTGAAAGTAAGATGTGCTCCTCCCAAGATCAATATGGATGAAACTTTGAAAGTTATGCGTGTTTCCATGAATGAGAGTAAAGAAAGAACCGCCCAAATTCGTGCTAGACATGAATGGCTTAAAAAGGCGTGTTCTCATGATGAGAATCACGAAGATCTTAAAGTGCTTGGTGTGACTCCCATTGAATCCTTGTTTTCTAGTGTCAAATCTAATGATGATGGGGCTGGATGTGAATCCACTTTGGTTGAAGAACGCCCCAATGATTCGAGGTCCATCTATCTTGATGCTAAAAGCATTGAAAGTGGAGTAGAGGATATCAAAACTTTGAGTAGTAATGAAACTACTACTTTGGATTTCAACGAATTCAATTATGATAGTTGCTATTTGATTGAATGTATTTCCTTGATGCAATCCACGCTAAACTCTCCAGACGCTTATAGCCAAAACAAGGCCATTACCGATCATATCGTCGATGCTATGATGAAATCTCTTGAAGAGAAACTTGAATTGGAAGTTTCTATTCCTAGAAAACTTCATGATAAGTGGGAACCTACTATCAAAATCAAAAACAAAAACTAAGAATGGAATGTTTTGTGTGATTTGGGTGCTAGCGTTTCCGCGATTCCAAAGTCTTTATGTGACGTTCTAGGCTTCAATGAGATTGATGAGTGCTCTCTTAATTTGCATCTTGTGGATTCTACTGTTAAGAAACCCATGGGAAGTATCAATGATGTTCTTATTATTGCAAATAGGAACTATGTACCCGTAGATTTCATTGTGCTTGATATTGATTGCAATCCTACATGTCTTATCATTCTTGGTAGACCTTTCTTAAGGACTATTGGTGTTGTCATCGATATGAAGGAAGGGAATATTAGATTTAAATTTCCATGAAAGAAGGGCATGGAACATTTTCCTAGAAATAAAATAAGATTGCCTTATGAATCCATGATGGGGGCTACTTATGGTTTGAGCACGAAAGACGACGATACGTAATTCTATCGCCTTATTCCTAGCTAAGGGCGTTAAACAATAGCGCTTGTTGGGAGGCAACCAATGAATTTATCTTTGCTTTTTTGCTTTCTGTTTTGTTGCGTCCACACCATCATAATTCCGTTATGATTGTGTTTTTTGTGTTTCTTTTTGTGTTTGAGCCAAATAAAACCTTTATGACTAGTTTTGGTGATGGTTGTTTGATCATGCTGGAAAAAGACAGAAACTTCTCGCTTACAAAATTATTTTTCATTTTTATCCAGAAAGAGATTTTGAGTTGATTCTTTTTGCTGCTGGTTTATATGCCAATTTCCCAAATTTTCAAAAAAAATCAGAATTTTTGAGATACCAGAAGTATACGAAGTATACAGATTGCTACAGACTGGTCTATTTCTGACAGATTCTATTTTTGCTGTGTCAATTTCTTATTTTGATGAAACTATGGATAGTATCGGGAGGGTACTAGCCATGGAAAAGTGAGAATACAGTAATCTAACACCAATATAAATAGAAATCAAGATTGCTACAGTACCTAAAGAGGTGGTAGTTTGTTTTCTTGTGCTAATGATATCACGAGTTTCTGTTTAAGTTTTGTGTTGTGAAGTTTTCAAGTTTTGGGTGATGTTCTCATGGACAAAGGGATAAAGAGTAGAAAGATCTCAAGCTTGGGGATGCCCAAGGCATCCCAAGCCAAATTCAAAGACACCAAGAATCCTAAGTTTGGGGATGCCCCGGGAAGGCATCCCCTCTTTCGTCTTCAATCCATCGGTAACATTACTTGGAGCTATATTTTTATTCACCACATGATATGTGTTTTGCTTGGAGCGTCGTGTATTATAGGAGTCTTTTCTTTTTGTTGTGTCACAATCATCCTTGCTGCACACCTTTTGAGAGATACATGCACTCATCATCAATATGTTAGAATACCCATTGAGCTTCGCTTATATATTTTGAGTTAGGCAATTTAGCTCATTGTGCTTCACTTATATATTTTGAGCTAGATAACTTTGCTCTTTGTGCTTCACTTCGATATTTTAGAGCACGGCGGTATCATATTTTGGAGAAATAAGAACTCTCGATCTTCACTTATATCTTTTTGAGAGTGCTCTCTCTGAGTAACTTGGTAGTTGGCTTGTGCTATGAAAGTACTCCTAAAGATGATAGGCGTCCAAAGAGGATACAATAAAACTTCCATATTCTTGTGCATTGATTAGAAAGAGAAGTCTGATTCCTCTCAATTAGTTTTGAGACATGGATTTGGTAATATTAAGAGACATGTTAGTAGGGTGTTGTGAATCTAGAAATACTTGTGTTGAAGTTAGTGATTCCCTTAACATGCACGTATGGTGAACCGCTATGTTAGGAAGTCGGAGCATAATTGATTTATTGACTGTCATCCTTTGTGTTGCAGTCGGGATCGCGCGATGGTTAACACCTACCAACCCTTCCCCTAGGAGTATGCGTTTAGCACTTTGTTTCGATTACTAATAAAAACTTTCGCAATAAGTATGTGAGTTCTTCATGACTAATGTGAGTCCATGGTATAGATGCACTTTCACTTTCCACCATTGCTAGCCTCTCTAGTGCCGTGCAACTTTCGCCGGTACACAAAACCACCATAGATCCTCCTCAAAACAGCCACCATACCTACCTACTATGGCATTTTCATAGCCATTCCGAGATATATTGCCATGCAACTCCCACCGTTCCGTCTCATGACTTATGCTGTCACTTACATATTTCCATTGCATGATCGTAAGATAGCTAGCGAGATGTTTCAGCGTCATACGCTAAGCTAGATCGTTGCACATCCCGGTACACTGTCGGAGGCATTTCCTATAGAGTCATCATCGTTCTAAGCATTGAGCTTTGAGTAAATGAAAGTGTGATGATCATCATTATTAGAGCATTGTCCCATGTGAGGAAATAAATAAAAAGAGGCCAAAGTTGCGCACACACAAAAAAGAGAGATAGATAGATATGGAAAGATGCCAAAGAGCCCAAACAAAAAAAGAGAGAAAAAGAGAGAAGGGACAATGCTACTATATTTTTTCCACACTTGTGCTTCATAATAGCACCATGATCTTCATGATTGAGAGTCTCGTGTTTTGTCACCACCATATACTAGTGGGAATCTTCATTATGTAACTTGGCTTGTATATTCCAATGATGGGCTTCCTCAAAATTGCCCTAGGTCTTCGTGAGCAAGCAAGTTGGATGCACACCCACTAGTTCTCCTTTTGAGCTTTCACACACTTATAGCTCTAAGTGCATCCATTGCATGGTAATCCCTACTCTTTCACATTGATATCTATTAATGGGCATCTCCATAGCCCTTTGATACGTCGAGTCAATGTCACCATCTCCTCCTTTTTGCCTCACAACCTCCACCGCACTCTTTTTCACCTATAGTGCTATATCCATGGCTAACGATCATGTCTTGCGTGAGAGTTGAAAAAGGTTTGAGAAAGTAAGAGTGCGAAAACAATTACTTGGCCAATACCGGGGTTGTGCATGATTTAAATTCGTTGTGTGGGGATGATGGAGCATAGCCAGACTATATGATTTTGTAGGGATAACTTTCTTTGGCTTTGTTATTTTGAAAGTTCATGATTACCTTGCTAGTTTGCTTGAACTATTATTGTTTTCATGGCAATAGCAAGCTATTGTTTTGAATCTTACGAATCTGAACATTCATGTCACATGAAAGAAGTTACAAAGGACAAATATGCTAGCTAGCATTCCACATCAAAAATTCATTCTTTATCACTTCCCTACTCGAGGACGAGCAGGAGTTAAGCTTGGGGATGCTTGATACGTCTCCAATGTATCTATAATTTTTGTTGGCTCCATGCTACTATCTTGTCAAACTTTGGATGTTTTGTATGCCTTTTATATCTTTTTTGGGCCTAACTTATTAACTCAGTGCCAAGTGCCATTTCCTGTTTTTTCGTGTTTTTGACCCTTTTCAGAGGAGAATATTAAACGGAGTCCAAACGGAATAAAACCTCCGAAAAGATTTTTTTTTTCCGGAACAGAAGATACGCGGGGAACTTGAGAACCAAGGCAAAGGACCCCGGGGGAGGTCACAAGCCCCCTAGGTGCGGCCTGGGGGGCGCCTAGCAGGCTTGTGGGCCCCCTGTGGCTCCTCTGCCCTACTTCTTCCGCCTATAAATCTCCGAAAAATCCAAAACCACGAGAGAGAGCCACGAAAATACTTTTCCGCCGCCGCAACCTTCTGTCTCCGCAAGATCCCATCTGGGGCACGTTCTCGTGCCCTGCCGGAGGGGGGATTGGGACACAGTGGGCTTCTTCATCAACACCATTGCATCTCCGATGATGCGTGAGTAGTTCACCATAGACCTTCGGGTCCATAGCTAGTAGCTAGATGGCTTCTTCTCTCTCTTGGATCTTCAATACAAAGTTCTCCATGATCTTCATGGAGATCTATCTGATGTAATCTTCTTTTGTGGTGTGTTTGTCGAGATCCGATGAATTGTGGATTTATGATCAGATTATCTATGAATCTTATCTGAGTTTCTTCTGATCTCTTATATGCATGATTTCATATCCTTATAATTATCTTCAAGTTGTGGGTTTTGTTTGGCCCACTTTACCTATGATTCTTGCAATGGGAGAAGTGCTTGGTTTTTGGTTCATACCGTGCGGTGACCTCACCCAGTGACAGAAGGGGTAGCGAGGCACGCATCGTGTTGTTGCCATCAAGGGTAAAAAGATGGGGTTTATATCTATTGCATGAATTTATCCCTCTACATCATGTCATCTTGCTTAAGGCGTTACTCTGTTTGTCATGAACTCAATACACTAGATGCATGCTGGATAGCGGTCGATGTGTGGAGTAATAGTAGTAGATGCAGAAAGTATCGGTCTACTTGTCTCGGACATGATGCCTATATGTATGATCATTGCCTTAGATATCGTCATGACTTTGCACGGTTCTATCAATTGCTCGACAGTAATTCGTTCACCCACCGTAATATTTGCTATCATGAGAGAAGCCTCTAGTGAACACTATGGCCCCCGGGTCTACTTCACATTATATTTTCAACTCCACACTTTTACTTTGTTGAACTTTCCGCCTTCAGATCTCACCTTGCAATCAATCGTGAAGGGATTGACAACCCCTTTGTAGCGTTGGGTGCAAGTTTGCTGTTTTTGCGCAGGTACTTTAGGAACTTGGCTTGATACTCCTACTGAATTGATACCTTGGTTCTCAAACTGAGGGAAATACTTATTGCTAATGTGCTGCATCACCCTTTCCTCTTCAAGGGAAAAACCAAAGCAAGCTCAAGAGGTAGCACAACTCAAGTGATATGAATACATTAAAATGCTTAACCAAAAAATGGTAACCCCATTATGCGCTTAACGATGACTTTGACCTATGATCAAGCATTCTTCCTTGACTCGTCAAGTCAATATACTCTAATATAGGTGACCTAGTCACCGCCCAACATCTAGATGAAGATTCTTGTATGGTTCATATCTTTGTTACATGAATTCTTGGAACCATTCAATTATAATATATATGTATGTTTATATTTAAAAATAATAAAAATTGAATTTTCTTTTTTATTATTCAAAGTATTTGGCTATTTTCTGTCTATATGAAGTTGAGAAGTTGAATTTCATTGCAACTCGGTCTCACCGATCTCGGAAACTCGGTCTAACCAATTTCTTCCATAGGCTTACTATCATTCTCGGTTCTACCAAACGATATAACCTCAGTGACTCCGAATTTTATCACTGGCTATGATATTTTGGACTTTCTGGATTTTTTCCATAGGGGGAGAAAACTTTACATTGACCCTTCTATTGATCCCAAGTTTTGTTAACTCCTCAGCTCTTATTGATCATGTCCATTTATGCCAACGGGGGACATAATCTTGTTTCCCATAATTTTCAAAGAGGAGAAAAACTTCTAAGGAGGAGAAAACTTCAATGATCCTATAATATAAAAGGGAGAAGCATCTACGATCCCTAAAAAATGGGGAGATAAATCAAGGAACTCTTATCTATACTTAAGAGGGAGATAAAGAGAAAATTTCACGAAACCGTGACCTTTTTGGAAATTAATGCCAAGGGGGGAGAAATATCAAAGCTTCCAATAAACTTCAGCCAAAGGGGGGATATATCAAAGCCTCTTGCCTCAGAATGGAAGATCTACCGAAGGGGAGATATATCAAAGCTTACACATTCAGGGGGAGAGATACCACTAAGGAGGAGAGGGAGAGAAAGTTCTATTTGAGTTTTATTGACTACCTTGGATTGAAATTGTCTCACCCTACCCACTCCAATTATCTACATGCTATGATTCAGGGGGAGAGGTAATCTTACATATTCACATTCAGGGGAGAAGTTCTAAATATTCTTGGAGACATATCTATCATCAAACCATATTTCTTATATGTTCTCCATATCTTGGTACTTTGGAAACTCTTTGCATATTTACATTAGAATACTCTTGTGTTATCAAATGACCCACAAGTATAGGGGATCAATCATAGTCCTTTCGATAAGTAAGAGTGTTCAACCCAACGAGGACCGGAAGGAAATGACAAGCGGTTTTCAGCAAGGTAATTTTTGCAAGCATTGAAATAGTGGTAACAAGTTGTTTGATAGAAACATAATTGTAACAAGTGACAAGTAGCAATAGTAAAAATAGGTGCACCAAGGTAGCCCAATACTTTTGTGGAAAATGACGGGCCAGAACAGTTTCTAATAATAAGCAAAGCGTTCTTGAGGAACACGGGAATTTCATCTAGTCAGTTTCGTCATGTTGGGTTAATTCGCGTTCGGTACTTTGATAATTTGATATGTGGGTGGATCGGTGCTTGGGTGTTGTTCTTACTCAAACAAACCTCGCACTTATGATTAACCCCCCCCCCCCCCCCCCCCGCCCCTCGCAAGCATCTGCAAGTACGAGAAAAGTATTAAGAATAAATTCAAACCAGAGCATTAAACATAAGGATCCAAATCAACCCCTTACGGAATAGCGCATAAATTGGGGTTTAAGTTTCTGTCACTCTTGCAACCCACCATTTAATTACATTATACTCCACAATGCATTCCCTTAGGCCCAAAGATGGTAAAATGTTATGTAGTCGGCGTTCACATAACACCACTAAGGGACTCACAACATTCATATCATCAAAATATCGAACGAATATCAACTTTACATGAGTACTGGCAACATGAATTCTCCCATAGCCTCAAGAACAAAAATAACTAATCACAAGTGATAAACATGCTCATGATTAGAGAGGTATTAAATAGAATATTGGATCTGAACATATGATCTTCCACCAAATAAACCATAAAGCATCAACTACAAGATGTAATCAACACTACTAGTCACACCCGAGGTACCAATCCGAGGTTCCGGTACAAGATTGATCACAACTGATGAACTAGGGTTTTGAGAGGAGATGGTATAGATGAAGATTGGCCTCCCCCAGATGAGAGGGTTGTTGGTGATGACGATGGCCTTGATTTCCCCCTTCGGGAGGGAAGTTCCTTCGACAGAATCGCTCCATCGGAGGGCAAAAGTGTTCCTGCCCAGGTTCCGCCTCGAGACGGCGGAGCTTCGTCTCGAAAGTCCTCTCCTGAATTTTTTTTCAGGTTAAAAGGGAATTTATACCAGAAGATGGTCGCGAGAGGTGGTCCAGGGGGCCCACTAGACATCAGGCCGCACCAGGGGGGATGGCACGCCATGGTGCCTAGTGGGCGCGTGGTAGCCCCCCTCTGGTACTTCTTTGCTCCAGTATTTTTTATTTATTCCAAAATAAATCTCCGTAAAGTTTTAACCCATTTGGAGATGTGTAGAATAGGTATCTCTGACGTAGCTTTTTCAGGTCCAGAATTCCATCTGCCGGCATTCTTCCTCTTGATGCAAACCTTGCATATTGTGAGAGAAAAGGCATTATAATTACTCCACCAAGTGGTATAATGCATAAAAACACTATAAATAACAGTAACAAAACATGATGCAAAATGAACGTATCAACTCCCCCAAGCTTAGACCTTGCTTGTCCTCAAGCAAAAGCTCATAACGAAAATCATGACCACATGCTTTGAGAGAGAGGTGTCAATAAAAAAATACGGGCATAGCAGCATCATGCTCATTATTATAGCAGCAAATAGAACTTTATAAAATACTTAATCATAGCATTTTCCTCATATAACTTTCATAATAAAGGCTTCTTATAAACAAGTAACAATTCATCACAAGATCGAAGTATGAAGCCTAAACTCTGTTGAAAACTAACAAACTATGTTTTCGGTCAACTTTGCAACACAATTCATCATACTTTCACAAAGGGTCACATATCAGAGCTTTTAAGCAAGTCTACATACTCAACCATCATTTAGTCTTCTATGATTGCTAACACTCACCGCATACATATGAGCAAAAGGTTTCAACCGGACACATAGAAAGATATAGGGGCTTATAATGTTGCCTCCCAAAGTATTCACCTCAAGGGTGATGCAACAATAATAACTCATGACCACCCACATTCAGCTAGATATATTTGTCTAGATCTTTCCCAACCACATAATGCTTGCCAAAGAGAAGGTAAAGGGGAGTAGAGGAAAATACTTTGGCTCTTGCACAAAATTAAATACGTAAAGGTAAAAGATAGGCCCTTCACGGAGGGAAGCAGAGGTTGTCATGCGCTTTTTGGTTGTATGCCAAATCCCTTAGTACAAAGGAACATTACGTTATATTGCCCCTTGTGATGGCAACCTTTATTATGCAATCCGTCTCCAAAGCACCGGCATAATTTCCATCATCACCAGCGCCACACCATGATCTCCGTCATTGTGCTGCCATCGAGGTTGTCGCGCCATGTATGCTAGTACTACTATTGCTAGAAATTTAGCGATAAAGTAAAGCATAACTAAGCGCTCAAAAATTAAAGACAACCCTATGGCTCCTGTTGGTTGCTATAGCATCAACATGCAATTCGATATTAACTATTACAACATGATCATCTCGTGCATCAAATATACATCATCATGTCTTTGGCCATATCATATCACATGCATACCCTTCAAAAACAAGTTAGACGTCCTCTAATTTGTTGTTGCAAATTTTACGTGGCTGCTATGGGTATCTAGCAAGAACGTTTCTTACCTACACATAACCACAACGGTGATATGCAAGTTGTTTTTTAACCTTCTACAAGGACCGCCTTTTGTCGAATCTGATTCAACTAAAGTAGGAGAGACAGACACCCACCAACCATCTTTATACAACAAGTTGCATGTCCGTCGATGGAACCAGTCTCTCGTACATGGATGTGTAAAGTTGGTCCAGGCCGCTTCATCCAACAATACCGCTAAATCAAGAAAAGACCAAGGAGGGAAGCAATCTGAATATCAACGCCCACAAACTCCTTTCAGTTCTACTCGAGATGTCATTTATGCATAGACCTAGCTCATGATGCCACTGTTGCGGAATGTTGCGTGGGAAACAAAAAAAATTCCTACGTGCAAACATGATCTATCCATGGTGATGACCATCTATGAGAGGAGATATTGAATCTACATACCCTTGTATATTGCTACGCAGAAGCGTTCAAGAATGCGGTTGATGTAGTGGTACGCCTTCGCGATCCAATAACGAACCGTCCCGCAATCTCCTGATCAAGTGCCAAACGGACGACACCTCCACGTTCAACACACTTACAGCTTGGTGACGCCTTCACCTCCTCGATCCACCAAGCGATGGTGAAGTAGCAGCCTGAGTCCTCCGGCATCACGACAGCATGGTGAGGTGTTGGTAGGGAGAGCTCAGCAGGGCTTCGCCGTGGGGTTTTGGAGGAGAGAAACTACGAGGGAGAGGAGGTGCGGCACCGCGGCAAAATCGTCGTGTGCCTACCCTCTCTCTACCTCTCTATATATAGGGGGAAGGGAGAGGGGAGGGCGCCCTAGGGTTTCCCCATAGGGGCCGGCGGCCAAGGGAGAGGAGGGATGCGACTAGGGTTGGGTGGCCCCTCCTACTTGGGTGCCTTGCCACCCAAGTTGGGCTGGCGGCACCCCAAGGAGGCCCACCCCCCCCCCCCCTCGGCCGAAGTGGGTTGGGGAGAGGGGTTGTGCCCAGCCCTGTGGTGGGCTGCGGTGCCCCCTCTCCTTGGCCCATGAAGCCCCCCCAACAATTGTCAGGGCCTCCCAAAACCCCTTTCGGCACTCCGTAAATCCCTCGGTACACCTCGGAACACTTCCGAAATCCGATGACCTTCATCCTATATATCAATCTTCACCTTCAAACAACCTTAGTTCACCAACACAATGACTCAATTATGCTTATATCGTCACTGAACCTTAAGTGTGTAGACCGTGTGGGTTCGAGAACTATGCAGACATGACCGAGACACTCTTCAGTCAATAACCAATAGCGGTACGTGGATGCCCATATTGGTTCCCACATATTCTATGAAAATCTTTCATCAGTTGAACCTTAATGTCAAGGATTCAATCAATCCCGTATGAAAGGACGTGGATGTCGCCTAGAGGGGGGTGAATAGGCGCTTTAACATAATTACGGTTTAGGCTTGAACAAATGTGGAATAAAACTAATGTTTAATTTGTCAAGCACAAAACCTAAAATAACTAGGCTCACCTATGTGCACCAACAACTTATGCTAAGCAAGATAAACAACTAAGTGATAGCAAGATATATAACAAGAAACAATATGGCTATCACAAAGTAAAGTGCATAAGTAAAGGGTTCGGGTAAGAGATAACCGAGGCACGCAGAGACGACGATGTATCATGAATTTCACACCCTTGCACATGCTAATCTCCGTTTGGAGCGGTGTGGAAGCACAATGCTCCCCAAGATGCCACTAAGGCCACCATAATCTCCTCACGCCCTCGCACAATGCAAGGTGTCGTGATTCTACTAAGGGACCCTTGAGGGCGGTCACCGAACCCGTACAAATAAGGTTGGGGAAATCTCCACAACTTAATTGGAGGCTCCCAACGACACCAAGAATCTTCACCACAACGGAATATGGCTTCGAGGTGACCTCAAATGCTCGGGGCAATCTACACAACTTAACTAGAGACCCCGACGCTTGCCCGGAGCTTTACACCACAATGATTGAGCTCTGAGGCACCACTAAGCTTCTAGGATGCCAAAGCATCCACGAAGAACAATCTCTAGGGTACCAAGTACCAAAGGGTAATAAGCTTCTCAAACTTCACTTCCACATATTACCGTGGAGAACTCAAACCTATGCACCAAATGCAACGGCAAGGGCACAAGATTGCCCAAGTCCTTCACTCCCAAATCCCACCACAACAACTAATGCTATGGTGGAAAATGAGAGGAAGAACAAATAAGAACACTAAGAACTCCAAGAACTAGATCCAAGGGGTTCCCCTCACATAGAGGAGAAAGTGATTGGTGGAAATGTGGATCTAGATCTCCTCTCTCTTTTCCCTCAAAAAGGAGCAAGAATCATTGGAGGGATTGAGAGTTAGCAAGCTCTAAGAAGGTCAGCAATGGGGGGCAAAAACAAGCTCAAGAGATGGGGAATCGTTCGGGAAGAAGACCCCTTTAAATAGGTCCCCTCAAATCTTCCCGTTATGTGCAGAAAGACACATGGGCGGTACAACCGGTGACGCGAGCGGTACAACTGGTTTATGTAATACAGCGGTACAACCGCCTAACCACCGCCCAAGAACCGCATAAAAACATAAACTTGGCCATTGGGCGTGGCTAAGTCCCAAGCGGTACAACCGCTTGGAACACTGTAGTATTGGCTATATTTAATATAGCGGTACAACTGGGCCACAACCGCCTAATTGCCATAGCTAAACAGAGCCATGACCGGCTGTGGACTGATGCTGGGCCGGTACAACCGCCCAGGGATTGAGCGGTACAACCGGTCAGTCGGGAAGATAACAGGAAAAACGAGAACTGCCATAACTTCCGCATATGAGCTCCGAATTGAGCAAACTCAAGCTTGTTGGATTCACGACGATGATACGTCCCAAACGTATCTATAATTTTTGCTTGTTCCATGATATTTTGGGTGATATTGTTATATGTTTTCTACAGTTTTATATCATTTTACACATATTTGGACTAACCTACTAACTCAGTGCACCCAGTGCCAGTTTCTGTGTGCTGATGTCTATTTTGCAGGGGCTTTAACCCAATTTTCCGAAGCCCGAAAAAATCCAGAAAAATATACAAAAAATCAGCGAAACAGAAGCTTCCGGATCACCGGAGGAGGATCAGAGGGGGGCCAGGGGCCACCCAGGCGGCCTGCTAGCGCGCCCAAGCCCTAGGCCGCGCCAGGAGGTCGTCTGGGTGGGTCCCACGCCCTCTGGTGCCCTCCTTTGGCCTATATTTACTCCTCTAGTGCCCTCCTTTGGCCTATATTTAGAGTCCCGAGAGGAAACCCTCGCAGACTTTCTGGAATCGCGAATTTGTCCATCGTTCCGCCGCCGCAACGCTTCCGAGATCGGGAGCGTCACGAGACCTCTTCCCGGCACCCTGCCAAAGGGAGGATTGACCTCCGGGAGCTTCTCCACCGCCATGGACGCTTCCCGGACGTGTCGTGAGTAGTCCTCCTTGGACCATGAGTCCATGACCAGTAGCTATGTGATGTCTTCTCTCCAATCGTGTGCTTCAATGGTTAGTCCTTGTGAGCTGCCCTACATGATAAGGGCATCTATGTAATTCTCTTGCTATTGATATGCTTGGTTTGTTGGGATCCGATGGATTACGAGATTATGTTGAGATTGTTATGAGTTATATATTTGAATATCCTTTTATATTATATTCCTTAGTGATTCATGCATGTTCTCCGTTGCTTTTTATTGCTTTGGCCAAGTAGTAGATTGTAACTCCAAGAGGGAGCGTTATGCATGATTGTGGGTTCATGCCCCTCGATGTCTAGCTTGAGTGACAGAAACATGAGACTAAGGGATGTGCTTGTTGCCACCAGGGGAAAACAACGGTGCTTCTGACCACGGTTGCAAGGATTGTTTACCTTACGCATAGTTCGTTAATGCAGTTGTCCGTTGCTTTGAGTTTACACTTTAGGTGGGGCTCGCAACTTAATACCAGAGAGATGTTCTGGATAGATATCTCAAGGTGGATGATTAGTAAGTAGATGTTGTTGAATAAACGGTCTACTTGTCTTGGCGTACTTCCCATTACTATTGAACCTCTAACTATCAAGGAGCATAATTAGCATTGCGGTGCGATCATAATTTTGTCAATTGCCCAACTGTGATTTGTTTACCCTAGCATAGTTGTTTATCGTCTTTTGGGAGAGAGACATCACTAGTGAACATCATGTGACTCTGGTCCATATCACCATCATAGTTTACACCTCCATCATTTACCGCTTTCATTTGCTTTTCCATTGCAGTTACTATTACCTTCCCGCTTGTGTTTTGATCCTTTGCAAACTACAAGGCCGGAGAAATTGACAACCTCTCTGTACTCATTAGGAGCAAAGTTATTTGTTGTGTGTGTAGGTGCACGTCTTCTGCTAGCGCCAGGGTGGGAGGCACCTACTTGTTGAGCCTAGGAGTCCTCCTGGTTCGATAAACCTTACAGTCTCCATGTAAGGGAAATTTGCTGCTGACTACATCTCCACCTTCCACTTGGGGTAACCAACAAGGGGCGAGAAGTATATCCATCAACTCATGATCAGACGACAAGAGCTATCCAAACAACAACAAGGATGAAAAATAATAACCTTGTCAAGAGGAGGGATACCAATCGAAATGGCAAAACCCTTGTCAAGACAAGGATGAGGAAAAAAATTAATCTTCACCACACTTTTGTGCATCAAGATGTAAGGATATAAGATCCGCACTCAAGACAAATCCTTTCACGAAACCACCAAAAACTGAAAAATAAAATGCAACAGTGGACGTGAAAGCAAAGAGGATATCAATTATAGGTGTAGATTCTCTCATGTGTAAAAGACTCTAGGTAGAAGACAACCATGATGATATATATCCACAAAGAAGGATGTACAAACAAAATAGTTACAAGAAGGAACGAACAAGATATTCAAAAGGAAGTCATAAATATACCAATAAGATATTTTCTTGAAAGCATCACACACGAACTAATATTTTCTTATTGTACATAGATGAACTTCCAACTTACGAACATCAAAGACATCACAACTAGCAATGAGACATCATCGTTGGGATGCTTTGAGAAAGGAAACAAGTACCACAAGAACGAATCAAGAAATTCATGCCATGATGCAACGTACAGAAGGTTGAATACAAGAAATGTATGCATTAAGTAGATACTTGTTACCGGGACAACATATGGATTACTGTAGTAGATAATGGTTCATCGATCATCCTAGCTTGGCTCCAATAAGCACATGGTGTCAACACCTTCCTTGTAGATGAGCCGAGCATCCAATGCATCCCCAATTGTTCCTAGAACAACAACACAGACAAAATGGTGCCCAAACTCATTGGGACCAAAGAGTTAGAAACCAACAATACATAGGACAAACTCCACATAAATATGTGCATATAGATATGAAATTGAATTTCATGCGCACTTTAGACAATTTATGACAAGGTGGAGTTTCCCCTATATACCGGGTTAAAAAATAAAGCATGCAAAAGAAACTATATATAGTAAATATGCATGCTCAAGGCTTTCAAAAATTAAATCAACACATAGTTGATAAGACACCAAAAGACAAGGTATCAAGTGAGAATAAAATACAAAACGAAAAATTATCACTTGAAGGATACCAACTAAAAGCTACATCAAGGAATGGGATACCCATTGACATATCCAAATAAAAGGAAACAAGATACCAATTGAAGCAGAACAAACACGAGGTATCTAGTTCCCAAAAGATAGCAAGGTTCCAAACAAACCAAACCCTTGACAAACGACACACAAAATGCAATCTAAAAATGATTAGCAATTTCTACCACATGAAGGGAATAATAATTGTCAAGGACAACAAGTATTTGGAAATAATTCCCGTTGGTAGATTGCAAATATACCCAACATCATCTTTACACCAAAAACACAAGCAAAGGCACTTCTAGAGCTAACATGCCACCTAGGAACAAGATAATTTACAATATCAACACTAAGTGGCAGTATTTCAAATATACACATTTTCTAGGCTTGTAATATGCACATAGAATATTACTCCCCCATAATGTGATAACCCAACATTATTTACAAGTGGAAAATGAAAACCAACAAGAGATAATTAATTGACCAAATAGAATTTGTATTTCTCATGAGTAAGACATAGCACATAGAGACTAGATAATCTTAAAATATCAATACTAATGGTATCTCTCATGTATACACATTTATAGGATTGTGAGGTGTGCAAAGCACATCACTCCCCCAAAATGGGATAATCCTCCAATCTCTCACAAGAGCCAACAAAGATATAAAGAGGATGCAAAAAGGATCAACACAAGAATCACATGTACATGATGTGCAAACCAATATACACATACTTGATTACTCAAGATAAGCAAGTTGGAAGCACAACATATACAAACACATGCAAGGTACAATGCCATAACATGCAAAGGGGCAAGTAACTAACAATGTAAACAATTTAAGTACAGGTTACCGTAAGGAGGCACATTGGATATAAGATAGAAACTCAATAATCCAAATGACTTGGCTTGAGATAATATGAATGACGAAGACCCCTTAATTCTTCATTATGTATCCAAGTCTCCAATGTCCTCCACCATCACTTATTGATCAAGTTTGAGCTTGTTGGTTCCCAACCACGTTGGGTCCTAAGTGGTTAGTCAGAATAGGCTTGGCAACCCAAATGGTACTTTTCTTGGCACCACTTTGAGTACCAACAAACTTGGCAAACACATTGTCAACCTTATCCTTCCCAAGAGAATAAATATCATCAATAATTATTGGGTTGGATAAGTTACCTCTCATGCAAGAACAAGCGAAGTGACCCTTCTCACGACATAAGTAGCAACATCTACCCTTTACTTTCTTCCCAATTGATTTCTCAACTTGAGGATTCTTGGCTAGTGTCTTCTTGCGAAGAGGCCTTTATCCAACTTCTAGTTGAGTATGTGATTGAACTTGTGGCCACTTCCCTTGTTGCTTGTGACTTTGGGGCTGCATCTTTAATGGGAAAGATCTAACATGGTGCCCTTCAATTTTGCACTCAAAAGCAAACAATCTTGGCCGAATTCTTGACTTGTTCTTGGCCCTTCTTCTTGAAGCTTTTGGACTTCTTCTTCTTGGAGTTGAATCCCAGTCAACCTTTGTCATTTGGGGATTTTTGCCCACAAAAGATATTATTGTGTGTGTACAGTCCTTCATGACTCTTTTCCAAGTATTTCTTTAAGGAACTGACTAAGCTCTTCGATTTCCTCTACATGGTTAGTATCAACACAAGTACTAGAGGAAATATAAGCATCATTGTTAGAGAAACAAGGCAAGGAAAGTAATTCATCACAAGATGTAGCAACATTATGAGTAGATGAAATACGAGGACTAGTACATGGAAATATAGCATTTTGACTAGAAGTAGTGCTGATGTCCACATGAGGTTGACTTGATGTTACCTTGGTAGTAATAGCCTGCTGCTGGCTACGCCTATAGGGATTTCCTTGGCAAATATGCAAAGGATTCCCCCGCGGCCTTGGAGCCTTGCCTTGAGAACCAAGGTATCAATCCAGTAGGAGGATCGCGTCAAGTCACAAGTACCTGCACAAACACAAAGAGCTTGCACCCAACGCTATGAAGGGGTTGTCGATCCCTTATAGATTGTTTGCAATGTGAGAACTGAAAGCAAAAAGTAAACAAAGCAAAGTAAAAGTAAAAGCGGAGACGATGATTATGAGTAGACTCGGGGGGCGTAGAGTTCACTAGTGCCTTATCTCATGAAAATTTATCCTTAGCCGTAGACTCTAAAGTATGTCATGCTGAGTACCGCACCTGATGTGTGCCTTGCAGCAAGTCTGTTAAGAGGTACAGAGAGTGATCCAGGATTGAATCACTGATCAGCGGTCAAAGTTATCCTTAGTAACTAAATTGACTAAGGAAATTTTCTCGATAATGGAGGTGGTTAAAGAGTTCGTCGTAAAGGGTTACGTCGATGCAAGCTTTGACACTAATCCAAATAACTATGAGTAGTGAAACGGATTCGTATGGTAGAGTAGATATTTGGAGTATTTCTGAATAGCACATAGTAGCAGCATCTATAAGATGACATAAAGATTTGTAAAGCACGCACGGATCTAAAGGATTCAGAACCGTTGACTAAAACCTCTCTCACGAGCAAGACGTGATCAGACCCCAGAACTACATGGGTGTTGGATTCGTTGAAATCACATGGTGATGTGAACTGGATTATTGACTCTAGTGCAAGTGGGAGACTGTTGGAAATATGCCCTAGAGGCAATAATAAATTAGTTATTATTATATTTCTTTGTTCATGATAATCGTTTATTATTCATGCTATAATTGTATTGATTGGAAACACAATACTTGTGTGGATACATAGACAAAACACTGTCCCTAGTAAGCCTCTAGTTGACTAGCTCGTTGATCAAAGATGGTCAAGGTTTCCTGACCATAGGCAAGTGTTGTCACTTGATAACGGGATGACATCATTAGGAGAATCATGTGATGGACTAGACCCAAACTAATAGACGTAGCATGTTGATCATGTCATTTTGTTGCTACTGTTTCTGCGTGTCAAGTATTTATTCCTATGACCATGAGATCATATAACTCACTGACACCGGAGGAATGCTTTGTGTGTATCAAACGTCACAACGTAACTGGGTGACTATAAAGATGCTCTACAGGTATCTCCGAAGGTGTCCGTTGAGTTAGTATGGATCAAGACTGCGATTTGTCACTCCGTGTGACGGAGAGGTATCTCGGGGCCCACTCGGTAATACAACATCACACACAAGCCTTGCAAGCAATGTGACTTAGTGTAAGTTACGGGATCTTGTATTATGGAACGAGTAAAGAGACTTGCTGATAAACGAGATTGAAATAGGTATGCGGATACTGACGATCGAATCTCGGGCAAGTAACATACCGAAGGACAAAGGGAATGACATACGGGATTATATGAATCCTTGGCACTGAGGTTCAAATGATAAGATCTTTGTAGAATATGTAGGATCCAATATGGGCATCCAGGTCCCGCTATTGGATATTGATCGAGGACTCTCTCGGGTCATGTATACATAGTTCTCGAACCCGTAGGGTCTCCACACTTAAGGTTCGACGTTATTTTATGCGTATTTGAGTTATATGGTTGGTTACCGAATGTTGTTCGGAGTCCCGGATGAGATCACGGACGTCACGAGAGTTTCCGGAATGGTCTGGAGACGAAGATTGATATATAGGATGACCTCATTTGATTACCGGAAAGTTTTCGGCATTATCGGGAATGTACCGGGAGTGACGAATGGGTTCCGGATGTTCACCGGGGGGGCAAGCCCACCCAGGGGAAGCCCATAGGCCTTAGGGGTAGCACACTAGCCCTTAGCGGGCTGGTGGGACAGCCCTAGAAGCCCTATGGGCAGGAGAAAGAAAAATCAAAGAGAAAAGAAAAAAAGGGGAAGTGGGAAAGTGGAGAAGGACTCCACCTTCCAATCCTAGTTGGACTAGGATTGGAAGGGGAGGACTCTCCCCCTTGGTTCGGCCGAACCCCTTGGGGCTCCTTGACCCCCAAGGCAAGGCCCCTCCCCTCCCACCTATATGTACGGAGGTTTTAGGGCTGATTTGAGACAACTTTTGCCACGGCAGCCCGACCACATACCTCCATGGTTTTTCCTCTAGATCGCGTTCCTGCGGAGCACGGGCAGAGCCCTATTGAGATTAGATCACCACCAACCTCCGGAGCGCTATCACGCTGCCGGAGAACTCATCTACCTCTCCGTCTCTCTTGCTGGATCAAGAAGGCCGAGATCATCATCGAGATGTACGTGTGCTGAACGCGGAGGTGTCGTTCGTTCGGCACTAGATCGGAGCGGATCGTGGGACGGATCGCGGGACGGTTCGTGGGACGGTTCGCGGGGCGGATCGAGGGACGTGAGGACGTTCCAATACATCAACCGCGTTTCTTAACGCTTGTGTTGTGCGATCTACAAGGGTACGTAGATTGGAAATCCCCTCTCGTAGATGGACATCACCATGATAGGTCTTCGTGCGCGTAGGAAATTTTTTGTTTCCCATGCGACGTTCCCCAACAGTGGCATCATGAGCTAGGTTCATGCGTAGATGTCATCTCGAGTAGAACACAAAAGTTTTTGTGGGCGGTGATGTGCGATTTGCTGCCCTCCTTAGTCTTTTCTTGATTCCGCGGTATTGTTGGATCGAAGCGGCTCGGACCGACATTACTCGTACGCTTACGAGAGACTGGTTTCATCGCTACGAGCAACCCCGTTGCTCAAAGATGACTGGCGAGTGTCGGTTTCTCCAACTTTAGTTGAATCGGATTTGACCGAGGAGGTCCTTGGATGAGGTTAAATAGCAATTCACATATCTCCGTTGTGGTGTTTGCGTAAGTAAAATGCGATCCTACTAGATACCCATGGTCACCACGTAAAACATGCAACAACAATTAGAGGATGTCTAACTTGTTTTTGCAAGGTATGCTTGTGATGTGATATGGCCAACGACGTGATGTGATATATTGGATGTATGAGATGATCATGTTGTAATAGTTAATATCGACTTGCACGTCGATGGTACGGCAACCGGCAGGAGCCATAGGGTTGTCTTTGAACTAACGTTTGTGCTTGCAGATGCGTTTACTATATTGCTAGGATGTAGTTTTAGTAGTAATAGCATGAGTAGCACGACAACCCCGATGGCGACACGTTGATGGAGATCATGATGATGGAGATCATGGTGTGACGCCGGTGACAAGAAGATCGTGTCGGTGCTTTGGTGATAGAGATCAAGAAGCACATGATGATGGCCATATCATGTCACTTATGAATTGCATGTGATGTTAATCCTTTATGCACCTTATCTTGCTTAGAACGACGGTAGCATTATGAGGCGATCTCTCACTAAAATTTCAAGACGAAATTGTGTTCTCCCCGACTGTGCACCGTTGCGACAGTTCGTCGTTTCGAGACACCACGTGATGATCGGGTGTGATAGACTCAACGTTCACATACAACGGGTGCAAAACAGTTGCACACGCGGAACACTCGGGTTAAACTTGACGAGCCTAGCATGTGCAGACATGGCCTCGGAACACATGAGACCGAAAGGTCGAGCATGAATCATATAGTTGATATGATTAGCATAGAGATGCTTACCATTGAAACTATTCTCGACTCACGTGATGATCGGACTTGAGATAGTGGATTTGGATCATGTACCACTCAAATGACTAGAGAGATGTACTTTTTGAGTGGGAGTTCTTAAGTAATATGATTAATTGAACTAATTGTCATGAACATAGTCTAATGGTCTTTGCGAATTACGATGTAGCTTGCGCTATAGCTCTACTCTTTTTATATGTTCCTAGAGAAAATTTAGTTGAAAGTTGATAGTAGCAAACTTTGCGGACTGAGTCTGTAAAACTGAGGATTGTCCTCGTTGCTGCGCAGAAGGCTTATGTCCTTAATGCACCACTCGGTGTGCTGCACCTTGAGCGTCGTCTGTGGATGTTTTGAACATCTGACATACACATTTCTGATGACTACACGATAGTTCAGTGCAAAATACTTAATGGCTTAGAAGCAAGGCGCGAAAGACGATTTGCAACGTCACGGAACATAAGTGATGTTCTAAAGAGATGAAATTGTGATTTCATGCTTGTGCCCTTGTTAAGAGGTATGAGACCTCTGAAAAGATTCTTTGTCCACGAAGTAAAGGAGAAAAGCTCATTCGTTGAGCGTGTGCTCAGATTGTCTGAGTACGACAATCGCTTGAATCAAGTGGGAGTTAATCTTCCAGATGAGATAGTGATGGTTCTCCAAAGTTACTGCCACCAAGTTGTGAGAGCTTCGTGATGAACTATAACATATCAAGGATAGATACAATGATCCTTGAGTGTTTCACGATGTTTGACACTACGAAAGTAGAAATCAGGAAGGAGCATCAATAGTTGATGGTTAGTAAAACCACTAAGTTTCAATAAAGGCAAGGGCTAGAAGGGATACTTCGTGAAACGGCAAAACAGTTGTTGCACTAATGAAGAGACCCAAGATTAGACCCAAACCCGAGACTAAGTGCTTCTGTTATGAGGGGAACGGTCACTGAGGCGGAGCTACCCTAGATGTTTGGTAGATAAGAAGGCTGGCAAAGTCGAAAGAAGTACATTTGATATACATGATGTTAATGTGTACTTTACTAGTACTCCTAGTAGCGCGAGGGTATTGGATACCGGTTCGGTTGCTAAGTGATTAGTAACACGAAATTAAATCTACGGAACAAACGGAGACTAGCTAAAGGCGAGGTGACGATACGTGTTGGAAGTGTTTCCAAGGTTGATATGATCAAACGTCGCACGCTCCCTCTATCATCGGGATTGGTGGTAAAACCTAAATAATTGTTATTTGGTGTTTGCGTTGATCATGAACATGATTGGATCGTGTTTCTTGCAATACGATTATTCATTTAAAGAGAATAATAGTTGTTCTATTTGCTTGAATAAATACCCTCAATGGATTATTGAATCTCGATCGTAGTGTTACACATGTTCATAATATTGGTGCCAAAAGATGCAAAGTACTAATGATAGTACCACTTAGTTGTGGCACTGCCACTTGAGTCATGTTGGTATAAAATGCATGAAAAAGCTCCACGCTGATGGATCTTTGTACTCACTCATTTTTGAAACGTTTGAGACATGCAAACCATACCTGTTGGTTTAAATGCATGAAGAAACTCCATAGAGATGGATCGTTTGGACTCGCTTGATTTTGAATCACTTGAGACATGCAAAACATGCCACATGAAACAAGAGAGTAACTTGTTGAGAATAATGCCTCTTTGATGTGTGCAGTCCAATGAGTGCTAAGGCATGCAGTGGATATCATTATGTTCTTACTTCACTGACGATTTGAGTAGATACAGGAGTATTTACTTGATGAATCACAAGTCTGAAATATTGAAAAGTTCAAGGCAATTTTAGAGTGAAGATCGTCGTGACAAGAGGATAAACTGTCTATGATATGATCATACAGATGAATATCTGAGTTACGAGTTTTGGTACGCAGTTAAGACAATGTGAAAATTGTTTTGCAGTTCATGCCACCTGGAACACCATAGTGTGATGATGTGTCTGAACGTCATAGCCACACCCTATTATGATATGGTGCATACTATGATGTCTCTTATCGAATTACCACTATCGTTTATGGGTTATGCATTAGAGACAACCGCGTTCACTTTAAATAGGGCACCGCATATTTCCGTTGAGATGACATAGTAAAGACTGAGGTTTAGAGAAATCTAAGCTGCCGTTTCTTGAAAGTTTGGGGTTGCGACACTTATGTGAACAAGTTTCAGTCTGATAAGCTCGAACCCAAAGCGGATAAATGCATCTTCATAGGATATCCAAAACAGTTGGATACATCTCCTATCTCAGATCCGGAAGCAAAGTGTTTGTTTCTAGAAACGGGTCCTTTCTCGAGGAAAGGTTTCTCTCGAAAGAATTGAGTGGGAGGGTGGTGTAACTTGATGAGGTTAGTGAACCGTCACTTCAACCAGTGTGTAGCAGGGCGCAGGAAGATGTGCCTGTGGCGCCTACACCAATTGAAGTAGAAGCTGATGATGGTGATCATTACAGCTTTGGATCTAGTTACTACAAACCTCGTAGGTCGACCAAGGTCACGTACTACTACAGAGTGGTACGGTAACCCTGTCTTGGAGGCCATGTTGTTGAACAACAATGAACCTGCGAGTTATGGAGAAGCAATGGTGGGCCCGGATTCCGACAAAATGGCTGGAGGCCATGAAATCCGAGAGAGAATCCATATGTGAGAACAAAGTATAGACTTTGGAAGAACTACTTGATGGTCGTAGGACTATTAAGAAAAGATGGATCTCTAAAAGGAAGACAGACGATGATGGTGATAAGTCACTATTAAGAAAAGCTCAACTTGTCGCAAAGATGTTTTCGACAAGATCAAAGAGTTGACTGTGATGTGACTTTCTCACTCATAGCGATGCTAAAAGTCTGTTGGAATTATGTTAGTAGTTGCTGCATTATTTGTGAAATATTGCACATAGGAAGTCAGGACATTGTTTCCTCGACGGTTTCCTTGAGGAAAGATTGTATCTGATACAATGAGAATGCTTTGTCGATCCTAAGGATACTAACTAGTATGCAAGCTCCAGCGATCCTTCAATGGACTGGTGCAAGCATCTCGGAGTTGGAATATACACTTTGATGAGATGATCAAAGATTTTGGGTCTGTACAAGGTTTATGAGAAACTTGTATTTCCAAAGAAGTGAGTGGGAGAACTATAGAATTTCTGATAAATATATGTGGTTGACATATTGTTGATCAGAAGTAATGTAGAATTTCTGTAAAGCATACAAGGTTGTTTGAAAGGAGTTTTTCAAAGGAATACCTGGATTGAGCTACTTCAACGTTGAGCATCAAGATCTATGGAGATAGATCGAAACTCTTAATAGAAGTTTCAACAAGATGCATGCCTTGATAAGTTTTTGAAGAAGTTCAAAATAGATTAGCAAAGAAGGAGTTCTTGACTGTGTTGTAAGGTGTGAATTTGAGTAAGACTCAAAACCCGACCACGGTAGAATAAAGAGAATAGACGAAGGTCGTCTTCTATGCCTTAGCCATAGACTCTAAAGTAAGCCATGCTGAGTACCGCACCTGATGTGTGCCTTGCAGCAAGTCTGCTAAGAGGTACAAAGAGTGATCCAGGATTGAATCACTGATCAGCGGTCAAAGTTATCCTTAGTAACTAAATGGACTAAGGAAATTTTCTCGATTATGGAGGTGATTAAAGAGTTCGTCGTAAAGGGTTACGTCGATGCAAGCTTTGACACTAATCCAAATAACTATGAGTAGTGAAACGGATTCGTATGGTAGAGTAGATATTTGGAGTATTTCCGAATAGCACATAGTAGCAGCATCTATAAGATGACATAAATATTTGTAAAGCACGCACAGATCTAAAGGATTCAGAACCGTTGACTAAAACCTCTCTCACGAGCAAGACGTGATCAGACCCCAGAACTACATGGGTGTTGGATTCGTTGAAATCACATGGTGATGTGAACTGGATTATTGACTCTAGTGCAAGTGGGAGACTGTTGGAAATATGCCCTAGAGGCAATAATAAATTAGTTAATATTATATTTCTATGTTCATGATAATCGTTTATTATTCATGCTATAATTGTATTGATTGGAAACACAATACTTGTGTGGATACATAGACAAAACACTGTCCCTAGTAAGCCTCTAGTTGACTAGCTCGTTGATCAAAGATGGTCAAGGTTTCCTGACCATAGGCAAGTGTTGTCACTTGATAACGGGATGACATCATTAGGAGAATCATGTGATGGACTAGACCCAAACTAATAGACGTAGCATGTTGATCATGTCATTTTGTTGCTACTGTTTCTGCGTGTCAAGTATTTATTCCTATGACCATGAGATCATATAACTCACTGACACCGGAGGAATGCTTTGTGTGTATCAAACGTCACAACGTAACTGGGTGACTATAAAGATGCTCTACAGGTATCTCCGAAGGTGTCCGTTGAGTTAGTATGGATCAAGACTGCGATTTGTCACTCCGTGTGACGGAGAGGTATCTCGGGGCCCACTCGGTAATACAACATCACACACAAGCCTTGCAAGCAATGTGACTTAGTGTAAGTTACGGGATCTTGTATTATGGAACGAGTAAAGAGACTTGCTGATAAACGAGATTGAAATAGGTATGCGGATACTGACGATCGAATCTCGGGCAAGTAACATACCGAAGGACAAAGGGAATGACATACGGGATTATATGAATCCTTGGCACTGAGGTTCAAATGATAAGATCTTTGTAGAATATGTAGGATCCAATATGGGCATCCAGGTCCCGCTATTGGATATTGATCGAGGACTCTCTCGGGTCATGTATACATAGTTCTCGAACCCGTAGGGTCTCCACACTTAAGGTTCGACGTTATTTTATGCGTATTTGAGTTATATGGTTGGTTACCGAATGTTGTTCGGAGTCCCGGATGAGATCACGGACGTCACGAGAGTTTCCGGAATGGTCTGGAGACGAAGATTGATATATAGGATGACCTCATTTGATTACCGGAAAGTTTTCGGCATTACCGGGGATGTACCGGCAGTGACGAATGGGTTCCGGATGTTCACCGGGGGGGCAAGCCCACCCAGGGGAAGCCCATAGGCCTTAGGGGTAGCACACCATCCCTTAGCGGGCTGGTGGGACAGCCCAAGAAGCCCTATGCGCAGGAGAAAGAAAAATCAAAGAGAAAAGAAAAAAAGGGGAAGAGGGAAAGTGGAGAAGGACTCCACCTTCCAATCCTAGTTGGACTAAGGATTGGAAGGGGAGGACTCTCCCCCTTGGTTCACCGAACCCCTTGGGGCTCCTTGACCCCCAAGGCAAGGCCCCTCCCCTCCCACCTATATGTACGGAGGTTTTAGTGCTGATTTGAGACAACTTTTGCCACGGCGGCCCGACCACATACCTCCACGGTTTTTCCTCTAGATCGCGTTCCTGCGGAGCTATGGCGGAGCCCTATTGAGATTAGATCACCACGAACCTCCGGAGCGCCGTCACGCTGCCGGAGAACTCATCTACCTCTCCGTCTCTCTTGATGGATCAAGAAGGCCGAGATCATCATCGAGTTGTACGTGTGCTGAACGCGGAGGTGTCGTCCGTTTGGCACTAGATCGGAGCGGATCGTGGGACGGATCGCGGGACGGTTCGTGGGACGGTTCGCGGGGCGGATCGAGGGACGTGAGGACGTTCCACTATATCAACCACGTTTCTTAACGCTTCTGCTGTGCGATCTACAAGGGTACGTACATCGGAAATCCCCTCTCGTAGATGGACATCACCATCATAGGTCTTCGTGCGCGTAGGAAATTTTTTGTTTCCCATGCGACGTTCCCCAACATTACTGTCGAGCAATTGATAGAACCGCGCAAAGTCATGACGTTATCTATGGCAATGATCATACATATAGGCATCAAGTCCAAAACAAGTAGACTGATACTTTCTGCATCTACTTCTATTACTCCACACGTCGACCGCTATCCAGCATGCATCTAGTGTATTGAGTTCATAAGAACAGAGTAACGCCTTAAGCAAGATGACATGATGTAGATGGACAATCTCAAATGTATGATGAAAGCCCATCTTGTTACCCTTGATGGCAACAACATGATGTGTGCCTTGCTGCCCCTTCTGTCACTGGGAAAGGTCACTGCACGGTATGAACCCAAAACCAAGCACTTCTCCCATTGCAAGAATCATAGATCTAGTTGGCCAAACAAAACCCAAGACTCGGAGAGACTTACGAGGATATCAAATCATGCATATAAGAAATCAGCAAAGACTCAAATATAAATAATAGATAATCTGATCACAAATCCACAATTCATCGGATCTCGACAAACACACCGCCAAAGATGACTACATCGGATAGATCTCCATGAAGATCGGAGAGAAGAAGCCATCTAGATACTAACTACGGACCCGTAGGTCTGAAGTAGACTACTCACGAGTCATTAGAGAGGCAATGATGTTGATGTAGAAGCCCTCCAGCTCCAAAGTCCCCTCCGGCAGGGCACCGGGAAGGGTCTCCAGATGAGATCTCGCGGAAACGAAAGCTTGCGGCGGCGGAAAAGTGGTTTCGTGGATGCCCCGATTTTTTCTAGGATTTTAGGGAATATATAGGCCAAAGATCTAGGGCACGGGAGCTCGAGGGAGGCCACAAGCCTGGTAGCTGCGGGCCCCCCTGGCCGCGGCTATAAGACTTGTGGGCTCCCTGTGGGCCTCCTGCCTTGGCCCTCAAGTCCCCCGATCTTCTTCTGTTCTGGAAAAATTCATTTCGGGGATTTTATTCCGTTTGGACTCTGTTCCAAAATCACATCTGAAAAGAGTCAAAACACAGAAAAAACAGGAACTGGCACTTGGCACTGAATTAATAAGTTAGTCCCAAAAATATATAAAAGGTATATAAAACATCCAAAGTTGACAAGATAACAGCATGAAACCATCAAAAATTATAGATACGTTTGAGACGTATCATAGCCTCATGAGCTAATTTTAGCACATTATGGAATATTAGAAGAGCTTTTGAGCATTACATGTATTTCTCGGAGCTTGAAGATCCTCATGAGAGCTTGTGAGCACATTATGGGATACTAGAAGATCCTCATGGGATACTAGAAATCATAAGAACATTCAGTTATGAAAAATGCCAATGATATAGAGATGTGAGACCTCTATGAATGAAGAACCGGTAAAAACTTCCAACATCAGAAACATCATAGAAGATGCATATGGACTCCGTTTTCGATGAACTCGAGCTTTTCATGAAGATGGCCATAAGCTATAAAACTCACAAAGAGAAACACCAAACAAGAACCAAGAAATATGATGCAAGGATGCAAATGGTCCGAGCTCTCAAAGAACGATACGATCAAGCAACTCACTTGAGAGCCCCCCTCGACAGTACGACAATCTATCCTAAAATAGAAAAACCTATCAAGGGCAAACCTATACCTTGCACCTAGTCCTCTTGATCTAGATGATGATGATCTTGGCTTCCTCAAGATGGACAACCTTTCTTGATTGCGTTGGCTTGATGAAGACTAGTAAATTGCTCCCCCATACCCCACTATGGGTGAGCCACTCTTAAGCACATCTTCACAAGTCCATTGCCACCACAATGGATGGCAAGTTTAGAACATGATATCTTCATGATGCTCCACTTGAACTTGCACACTGCAATCTTGACGAAGATCACCACTTGTCATCCTTCATGGGTTCAATGTGATCTTCCTCTTGACGCA